>NC_135580.1:15000-2515608 GCF_965152235.1 Eretmochelys imbricata | reverse complement strand
TCTTTGCTCTGTGTCCTTCTGTAAAGGTGACCGTTTCTCACTCTCCTCTGTTGAATATGAGTCAAGAGTGTGCCCTGGTTGCCAAAAAGGCAAATGGCATTTTGGGCTGTGTAAGTAGGAGCATTGCCAAGCAGATCGAGGGACTTGATCGTTCCCCTCTATTCGGCATTGGTGAGGCCTCATCTGGAGTACTGTGTCCAGTTTTGGGCCCCACACTACAAGAAGGATGTGGAAAAATTGGAAAGAGTCCAGCGGAGGCAACAAAAATGACTGGGGGGCTGGAGCACATGACTTTTGAGGAGAGGCTGAGGGAACTGGGATTGTTTAGTCTGCAGAAGAGAAGAATGAGGGGGGATTTGATAGCTGCTTTCAACTACCCGAAAGGGGGTTCCAAAGAGGATGGATCTAGAGTGTTTCTCCGTAGTAGCAGATGACAGAACAAGGAGTAATGGTCTCAAGTTGCAGTGGGGGAGGTTTAGGTTGGATATTAGGAAAACCATTTGCGCTAGGAGGGCGGTGAAGCACTGGAATGGGTTACCTAGGGAGGTGGTGGAATCTCCTTCCTGAGAGGTTTTTAAGGTCAGGCTTAAAAAAAGCCCCGGCTGGGATGATTTAGTTGGGGATTGGTCCTGCTTGAGCAGGGAGTTGGACTAGATGACCTCCTGAGGTCCCTTCCAAGCCTGATATTCTATGATTCTGTGATTCCATGAAGAGGAATCCGTGACTCCTGATCTTTCAAAACTTTATATCAAGACGGTCTAAAGGGACCGTCTGCAGCGGGCAGCAGGAGCCTTCCTGAGGTTTGGGTGTTACATCTGGACAACTTGCGCCGAGAGAAAAACAATCCGGAAATGCATGTTACTATTTCACATAGTAATTATTTGCAGAGAATGAGTCAATTTCATTGCTAATTTCTCCCTTACAAGTGTCCTAGGAAATCACGTGGTACTTTTCCTTCCGTTTCCCATTAGGTCAATGAGGTGCTAATGACCCTTCCTGTCAGCGCAGCTGGTGGGTCAATCAGAGTGAGCAGGAGCGGACGATACGTTACCCTAGAGACAGATTTCAGACTGAGGGTTTCTATGACACCGATCACTCGGTGGAAGTGAAGGTGCCCACCACCTATTTCAACAGGACCTGTGGCATGTGCGGTAACTTTAACGGTCGGAGACAGGATGACTATATGATGCCCGATGGGCAGCAAGCCAAGAACTCTAATGAGCTGGGAAACAGCTGGCGTGTCATGGACGACGATCCCTCTTGCGGTGGCATCCCACCACCAGACCCCTGCCCTGCAGACCGGGAGAACCTCTACAGAACAGACAGATTCTGTGGCATGATAACCCAGAGGCCTGGCCCCTTTGCCGTCTGCCACTCCGTGATCAATCCTGAGAGCATCTTTGAGAGCTGCGTCTATGACCTCTGTGCGCTGAATGGGAGTGAGGAGCTCCTGTGTAGCGCTCTGGCGACCTACGCGGATGCGTGTCAGGAAGCCGGGGTGACGCTCCCCCCCTGGAGAAATGCCACCTTCTGCGGTGAGTAGCAAATCTGGAGCATCCAGTCCTTGTTCAGCAAACAAATTTGTTCTTTATTGACCTTACGTGGTTGTGAAGAACCCTTGTCACTACGTCTGTCTCCCTGTGGGGCGTGTTTCCAAGGGGGCTTTGTCGATCTTAATTCTCTTCCCCTCGTTACCCTTTCAGCTCCCACCTGCTCTGCTCCCAACAGCCACTACGAGCCTTGTATGACTGCCTGCCCTGCCACATGTCTGGACCGCCTCGCCCCCGAGAACTGCAGCAAGCCCTGTGTCGAGGGCTGCGCGTGTAATTCTGGATTCGTGCTCAGCGGAAGCGCCTGTGTGCCAGAAGCCAAGTGTGGCTGTGTGTTCCAGGACATATACTACAGTGTGAGTGAAACCACGGACCTCAGCGCCCTGGGTGGGGAACTGATCTGCCAGCAATCACCCTCTTTAATGGCATCCGTTCATGCATTTCTTGTGTGTGTCTCCCGGCAGGAAGGAGAGCGCGTTGTGACGGAGAACTGCACGAGCCGTTGTGAGTGTCTGGAAATGGCATCATGACGTGCAGTGAGCTGTCTTGTGGTCCAGATGAGATCTGCAAGATTCAAAATGGCCTGCGGGATGTTATCCCGCCGGCAGCGCGACGTGCCACATCTACGGTGACCCACATTACACCACCTTTGATGGGAAACTTCACCACTTCCAGGGTGCCTGCAACTACACCGTGGTGGAGGACCTGCGATAACTCCTCTGGCAGTTTTAGGGTTACCACCCGAAATGAACACCGGGGCAGCCCCAGCTGGACAGCCATTAACTCCGTCGCTCTCACCCTGGATGGCGTCCACATTGCCCTCAGGAAGAACAGGATGGTCTACGTAAGCGCCTATCTCATCTTCATCCGGAATGTATTCCGTTGTGTGCTTTTTATGTCATGTGAATCTGCTTTAACTAGCCTATAGTCCTTCTTAAACTCTCAATGCGTTACAAGAAATAGGCCCCTTGAGATCTTGGAATCCATGTCAGCAAATACTGTCTAGTGACTTGAATTAAGAACAAGAGTCCTCATTACTTGGGTGAGCTTGGGTGACCCGCTTACCCTCTCTGTTTCTCAGTGCACCTGTCTGTACAGTCCGCATCAAAATTCATTCTCGCCTCCCAGTGATTAGTGAAGTTAAGCGATTGGAGATTTATAGTGCCTGAGAATAATGACTTTCTTTCCAAGCCATTCATAACTAGAGAAGGTGTAAAAGAGCATGTGTTGGGAGTAAACATTTTAAAATCAGCCGGCCGTGATCACTTGCACCCAAGAGTTCTCGAATGGCTGGGGGAGATCTCTGGCCCACTGAGGTTGATTTTTAATAAATCTCGGACTACCAGGGACCTCCCAGAAGACTGGAAGAGTGAGAAAGTTGTGTCAAGAGTTAAAAATGACAAGTGGTGTGACCCTGGTAATGATGTGGAGAATCGTCGTCCTTTGGGGCTACATCTATTGGGGTTCTGCGGGGATCAGTTCTAAAACGGGCACTAATCAGTATTTCTATCAATGATTTGAAAGCAAATATAAGTTGATAGCTGTGATTCAAATGGTGGATGACACAAAGACTGAGGACGTACTAAAATAATGATGAGGACAGGGCAGTCATACAGAGCCGTCTGGATCCTGGTAAGCGGGGCCCACTCAGAGACAATGTAGTTTTGGGTACACGCACACAGGGAAGTAGTGAGTTGAAGCCGGCAGGTGATTTTACCTGTGCGTGCGGCATTCTTGAGGCTGATAACAGAGTACTGCGGACACCAGTTCCGGTGCTCACCTTTTAAAAAGACTTTACCGAAAGGGGAGAGGGTGCGAGAAGAGCCCCGAAAATGCAAGGGGGCTTGCGTGGTTTGGATGTGGCAAATTTTTCCATAAATTCCAGTGCTTTTTAAAAGCCAAGAAGTGTTCTACAGATGGTTTTTGTTTACACTTTACAAATGCCATGTCTGGAAAAGTCTGTGCCCCAGAATATTTTTCTTCATTCTGCACTATATGCAAGATATGAAAAAGCAAGGGTCTTTGGGAACATGACAGTGCAGAACATACACTTTTCCTTCTGTCCTTCTTTCCCATTCAGATTAATGGTGCCCTGGCCTCTCCCCCTAAAACTCCTCTCCCTGGAGTGACCGTTTCACTCATCGGACGCTACGTACAAATTACTACCACCCTGGGCGTCCAGCTGCAGTTCAATGGGGACCACGAGCTCTTTGTAAGAGTGACTGAGAAGTACAAAGGGCGGCTGTGCGGATTGTGCGGGACGTACACGGGGACCCAGCAGGACGACTTCACAAGACCTGATGGGGTCGTGGTGGCAGACGCCAATGAATTTGGAGCCAGCTGGAGGGTGCCTGACGATGAGTGGCCGTGAGTCATTGTTGATTAACAGTCCCTAGGTAGACAGCGCACTGGAAAGTGAGACTGTTGATCTAGGTTCAGTCTGGCATTAGCAAGACTAAATGCACACGTTGGCATTACCAATTATGTTACCTATTTATACGCAGAAGCGACTTCTAGATGGGTTGTCTCCTGGACCCAGTGCAAAGGAAATGTTATTTCCATCCTGACTCCACTCAGGTTATTCCGCTTTTCCCCTGCGAGAGGACGTCCTGTTTTCCTTTTCTCCTGCGAATGAGAGTAGCAATATTGATTCTGACAGAGGGCTTGTCCCCATGAAGAATTACTTTGCACAAGCCAGGGTGTGAGTCTACCCTGCACTAATCTGCCACGGGCTGACGGTCCTATTTCAAAGAGGACTAGATCAAGTCTCCGGACCAAACTGTCCCCTCCGGGCAGAGCGAGCACTCGAGCCGACCTGCTCCTGTTGCTCGGGCCGGTGTAGGTGGGAGCAGCCCCTCCCGCAGCAGAACCTGCCAGGGACGCGGCTCTGCATTACATGGCAGCCTGTCTGCACAGGGCCCGAGTCCCTAACATCACCGCTTGGGCCCTACGCACTCCCTGCAGCAGCACCCCCACCCTGCAAGACTGGGCCCCTGGGTGGCAGCAGGGCAGCTGTGCTGCCCATCCCCAGGAATCTCTCTCTCCTTAGCTCCTGGTACTTCAGCAGTGTTGCTCTCCAGGGCAGCGAGTGGCTCATGTCCTCGTTCCCTTTCCTACCTGTTTGTCTCCTGGAGCTACACAATGTCTTTTAAGGGAGGTCATGGATGCCGGATAGTCTGTGTAGCAAGGAGACATTTCATCCAAAGTCAAATTTCAAACCTTTTCCGTGCATAAACTAAGAGAAGCCAAACCCCAGGTGCAAAGAGAATACAAAGGGCCTCAATACTCCCCCGGAAGGCGCCCAACTTTTAGAGAGAAATAGGAAGGTATGGCCCATTTTAAAAGAGACCCTGAACTGCGGAATCACTAACAGGGCTTCTCCATCCTCTTGTTCTGAAAGGCAATGGGACACATCCTCAGCCTCAAGCAGTGGTCCCCAAACGTTTTTGTCCATGCCTCCCCTTTTCCTGGTCCATGACTCCCCGGGAGCAACGGTTGGGAGCGGGGCTGGTGCTGCAGCTGGAGCCTCGGCTGGGAGTGGGGCCGGCAGGTGGATGCCTGAAGCCAGGGGCCGCGGCCAGGAGCGGAGCTGGGATCCAGTGTGCGAGGTCGGGGCCGGACCTGCAGCTGGGGCCGGGGAGCAGGGCTGGAGTAGCTGGGGCCGGAGCAGGACTGGGTGGCGCTACTTCCCCGCGCCCCATGGGGGCTGGTCTGGGCCTCCCTGGGCCTCCTCAAAGGTTCCTGTGCGCCCCCCTCGGGGAGCAAGACCCACAGCCTGAGGACCACTGGCCTAAAGAATAACAGACTCGAAAGTGAATAAAGGTCTCAGGATTTCAAACTCCGCATGTAATAACGTGCCCTTTACTTTGTATTCATGTTGGTGGATGATTTGCAGTCCTTGGAGAGGTGCCTCAGGTTGGATTTGAGCATTTCTGGCAACGGACGCATATTTACTCTCAATTTTTAAAGAGAATTGTCTACTTTCAGATCCCCAGGCCTGCGTAAGCTTGTGTTCCTTTGTGTTCTCTAGGTGTGATACAACGATCCTGCCACCGGTAACGTGCACTCCCTCCGAGCAGCTGGCAGCTGAGGAGCGGTGTGGAATCCTAACGCACCGCGACGGCCCATTCGCACCCTGCCGTTCTGCGGTGCCACCCCACCTGTACCTTGAGAGCTGTGTCTACGACCAGTGTGCCACAGGAGGAAGCTCTGAGCAGCTCTGCAATGATCTGGAATCGTATGCGGCAGCCTGTGCAGAGGCAGGAGTCTCTCTTGGGGAATGGACGGCGGACACTATCTGCGGTAAATTTCAGCCGGTATCAGTAGATGCCTATGTGCCAAATTGTACACCCACGGCATTTGTGGGGAGGAGCATTTAGTCACTGTTCCTACAGTGCAATCACAAAGCGGGAGTTGCATGGTAGAAGGTGCCATCTTATTTGTGCAGATAAGAACATCTCTAATAGCAGTACACTGGCTGTAGCCACAGGGGAGCAAGAAAAGCCCTTGACCAGTGTTTTTCCAAAGTTTCCTCTCTGACCGCAGCTTTCTTCGGAGTGCTGCTTTTCCTGGCATGTTTGTACTGGCATGTTAGCCATAACTCCTTCCACTTGGCAAATGCTATATTTTAAAATGTCTGTAGTCTGAGGGAGAAAGTCATTCGCTACCGCAGACGTGACAGGTGCGTAGGAAGTTCCTGCTCCGGGAGCTAGCGTTGGGAGACAGGGAGAAGCCTCCTTTGGGATCGTCACAGGAAATATCACCTCTCTCCTGTTCCTTTTCCAATTCCTCCAGCTCCTTGTAACATGTCCTGTTCGTTTGACACTGACTTCTGTGACTGGACACAGTCAGTCTCTGACAGCTTGGACTGGAAACGCCACCGGGGGCCAACCTCCTCGCCAAACACGGGACCCTCGTACGACCACACGACAGGAGGTAGGGACTGCAGCCTCCACCTAGCTCTCTTGCGTAATGACGTGGTTAGTAGGAAAGGAATTCAGGAGCAGGCTGGAAGGGCCTTTGGGTCAAATACAGAGTCCAGGCCTCTCGGGGCAGATCCAGAGCCCACGGAGGTCAAGGAGAAGACTCCCATTAAGATCAACAAGCCTTGGATTACTAGAGGATGAATGGTATCCAGGGTGAAAATATTATATCACAAAAAATCAGTGACTTTCCTCATTGGAAGAGACCGGATATCTTATTTAGCCGAAACCGGCTCTTGCAACCACAACAAAACATCTCCCTGTGGCCTGCAAAGCAACAAACCTAGATGACTGGATAAATAAATGGAAAGGAAGGAGCTGAGAGCACTGTTTGGAGTCTCTCCTGGAATTGTGTGTGCTTCCCGTAGAAACACTGGCAACAGAATTCTATATCACTTGTGTTCCATTAAGGATCGAATGTCGGCTGTGATGTTTATGCTCTTAGGAGTGTTGTCATTGTTTGTCATGTCCTACAGCTTGTACATTCCTTCGTAACACTCTGTTTGTTTCAGATGGTTACTTCATCTACTTGCAAGCGAGCGAGGCCAGCTCTGGAGCTGTGGCTCACTTGCAGAGTCCTGTGTGCAGTGCCAATGGACCCCATTGTTTCCGCTTCTGGTATCACATGTACGGAGTGGCTCGCACAATGGCACTGAGAGTTTATGTCGCTGAGGGTGCAGCACCACGTCTGGTCTGGTCAGAGACAGGAAATAAGGGCGATAGGTGGAACTTGGCAGAAGTCACTGTGTATAGCGGAGGAAATATGCAGGTAGGTGAAATCATTTGCCTTGACTCTTACGATGATAGGGCTTTAATGAAGAACAAATGGGTATGAAAGAAACTAACTCTGGCAACTTCCCCTTCCCCTAGATCCTCCTGGAGGGACAGCGGGGTGAAGATTTCCGCAGTGACGTAGCAGTGGATGATGTATCTCTAATAAACGGATATTGCCCAGGTACAGCGCATCATGTCAGAGTTTCTGTTTTTATGGACAGGGCTACTTGGTGATCATGGTCAGTGTTTCCTTTGTTTGGAACAAGAACATGTGAATTACAGAACATCTCTATGACATTGTCTCCTTGTAGGAGATGTACCTCCAACAACTGTGAGCACCACATCAACCACCTCTACCCCTTCTGTAGGGACAACCACACCACCTCCGTCGCCAAGTTCAGGTGAATTTCTCTGATATAAATGACTCCTTAAAGATCTGCAATTAATTGGCATGTCACGCCGATCGTCAGGTTCTGCACAGCTCTTCTGCTCTTACTCCGTGTGAATGGGAGGGCAGAATACGTCCCAAAGCTTAGAAAGGATCCAGGCGACTAGCAGTGTTGTTGTAGCCATCTCGATCCGAGGAAATTAGAGAGACAAGGTGGATGAGGTCATATCTTGTATTAGACCAGCGTGTGTTGGAAAGAGAGCCAAGCATTTGAGCTGCCACCTTGACATTTGCAGGAACATTCTGAGTGAGTTTCCCATACCTGAAGAAGAGCTCTGTGTAAGCTTGACACCTTGTCTCTCTCACCAACGGAAGTTGGCCCAATAAAAGAGATCACCTCCCCCACCTTGTCTCTTTGGTGAAGAGGCTAATTCCTATCAGGAAACCCGGGAAGCAGGTGCAGTAGGAAGTATTCTAAGCGTGATGGGTGGCGGCCGGTGAGCAGCTCAGGCCTGGAACGAATGTTTCCAAACCAGGTTGTCCGACTCTAACAGGACCAGAAGCCATTGTGGAAGTGATTGAAGTAAAGCTGTGATTTATTGTGCTTTGCCCCCCAGAGTCTTGTGTGGTAGCAGGGGACCCTCACTACTATACCTTTGATAAACAAACCCATCATTTCATGGGGACCTGCGCCTACACCCTGTCCAAACTGTGTGATGGGAACAGCACGCTGCCCTACTTCAATGTGGAAGCAGCGAATGAGCGCAGAGGAGGCAACACACGCGTGTCCTATGTTCAATATGTGGATGTTGATGTTCGTGACCTCAGGATAACACTAGAGAAGGGGGGAGTCGTGAAGGTAGGTGCAGGGACGGGGGCTGAGTGGCTTGTTGAGAAGGACCGTGGAAGATCATTTATTTACGTGCAGGGCTTGCCTTCTTCATGTCTAGGTAAATGGAAAGGGAGAGATTATCATCCCCTTTGCACCATCGCCGGGTGTGCAAATCTCCTCCAGTGGGCTTTACGTCATGGTCAGCACAGACTTTGGGTTGACCGTGAAGTTTGATGGGAACCATCGAGTGGAAGTGACCCTTCCGAGCTCCTTTAAAGAGAAGGTTTGTGGGATGTGTGGGAACTACAACGGGAACGCAGCGGACGACTTTCTGAATCCAGATGGGGTGCTGGAGCCAGACTCTACCAGCCTTGGCAACAGCTGGCAGGTCTCCAACCACAGCAGGTTCGTAGCTCTCAGGGCAGATCTGGAATTGTCTGAGAAATATCAAATGTCAAGGGAAAGCCACGCAACAAACCAAGGGCTTCTCTCTTTTCTCTCAGTTGTCCTCCAGGAACAGGCCATGACCCAGTCTGCGACGAGAGTGATAAGCAAATCATTGCCAGCAGTGCTTTCTGTGGTCTCCTGACAGATGTGAACGGCCCATTTAAAAAGTGCCACGGGGTGCTAGATCCTACCATTTACTTCAGCAGCTGCGTTTACGACCAGTGTGAATTGCAAATGGATCCCGACTCCCTCTGCAAGAGTCTGCAGTCTTATGCAGATGCCTGTCGGTCAAGGGGAGCTGAGATAGATGCCTGGAGGAATGCTACCTTCTGCCGTAAGTACAAGCAAACGAGAGATTTTCCACTGCGAGTTTCGTGCGCGTGTTTGGAATGGCTTTCATAGCTCAAGAAAAGAAATTGTTTGGAACCAGGACAACGTGAAAGCATTGCACGGGCTGACGCATTGTTTTAGGTTTCATTGTGCATCGTGCTCTTCTGCAGTTGCAGTAGAACCTTGGGAGTTTCCATTTCCGAGAAACTAACCTGGCATCAATTGGTGCAGCTGATACCATAACTAAGTAGAACTGAAGCTGGCGTATCATCGCACTGCGTATGAAATAATTACCTGTGAACAGGTAGCAAAGAGAATTGATTAGTGTAATACTTTCTGATCTATGACAGAGCTTTTGTTTTCTCCAGCCATTGACTGTCCACGCAACAGTCACTATGAAGCATGCACGGCAGCCTGCCCTGCTACCTGTGTCAACCCGATGGCTCCTGCCAGCTGCAGCCTGCCGTGTGTGGAAGGATGCGTGTGCGACAGTGGCTATCTTCTCTACAACGACGGCTGTGTCCCCAGCAGTCAGTGCGGGTGTTGGCACAATGGCAAACACTACCCTGTTGGCTCTGAATTCTGGACCGATGACACCTGCTCCTCTAAATGCAGATGTCCCTCTCAGGGGAGCAAAGTAACGTGCTCGAACGCAGCCTGCCCAGCCGATCATTACTGTGGGGTTCAGAACGGAAAACCTGGCTGCTACCCTGAGACTTACGGGATCTGCCGCGTCCACAACGACCCTCATTACAACACGTTTGACAGAGAGACTCACCACTTCATGGGGATCTGCACCTACACGCTGGCCAAAGTGTGCGCCAACTCCAGCTCTCTGCCTTATTTCAACGTAGAAGCCAAGAACGAGCATCGAGGGAAGCCCACGGTGTCCTACGTGCAGAAAGTCCTGGTGGAGGTTTATGGACAACACATAGAAATTCTCAGAAACCGTCCGAGCCAAGTGCTGGTAAGGAGCATTTCCTCAGTAGGTGGATTCCAGATGGGGAGTGAGCTTTGCTCTGTGTCCTTCTGTAAAGGTGACCGTTTCTCACTCTCCTCTGTTGAATATGAGTCAAGAGTGTGCCCTGGTTGCCAAAAAGGCAAATGGCATTTTGGGCTGTGTAAGTAGGAGCATTGCCAGCAGATCGAGGGACTTGATCGTTCCCCTCTATTCGGCATTGGTGAGGCCTCATCTGGAGTACTGTGTCCAGTTTTGGGCCCCACACTACAAGAAGGATGTGGAAAAATTGGAAAGAGTCCAGCGGAGGGCAACAAAAATGACTGGGGGGCTGGAGCACATGACTTTTGAGGAGAGGCTGAGGGAACTGGGATTGTTTAGTCTGCAGAAGAGAAGAATGAGGGGGGATTTGATAGCTGCTTTCAACTACCCGAAAGGGGGTTCCAAAGAGGATGGATCTAGAGTGTTCTCCGTAGTAGCAGATGACAGAACAAGGAGTAATGGTCTCAAGTTGCAGTGGGGGAGGTTTAGGTTGGATATTAGGAAAACCATTTGCGCTAGGAGGGCGGTGAAGCACTGGAATGGGTTACCTAGGGAGGTGGTGGAATCTCCTTCCTGAGAGGTTTTTAAGGTCAGGCTTAAAAAAAGCCCCGGCTGGGATGATTTAGTTGGGGATTGGTCCTGCTTTGAGCAGGGAGTTGGACTAGATGACCTCCTGAGGTCCCTTCCAAGCCTGATATTCTATGATTCTGTGATTCCATGAAGAGGAATCCGTGACTCCTGATCTTTCAAACTTTATATCAAGACGGTCTAAAGGGACCGTCTGCAGCGGGCAGCAGGAGCCTTCCTGAGGTTTGGGTGTTACATCTGGACAACTTGCGCCGAGAGAAAAACAATCCGGAAATGCATGTTACTATTTCACATAGTAATTATTTGCAGAGAATGAGTCAATTTCATTGCTAATTTCTCCCTTACAAGTGTCCTAGGAAATCACGTGGTACTTTTCCTTCCGTTTCCCATTAGGTCAATGAGGTGCTAATGACCCTTCCTGTCAGCGCAGCTGGTGGGTCAATCAGAGTGAGCAGGAGCGGACGATACGTTACCCTAGAGACAGATTTCAGACTGAGGGTTTCCTATGACACCGATCACTCGGTGGAAGTGAAGGTGCCCACCACCTATTTCAACAGGACCTGTGGCATGTGCGGTAACTTTAACGGTCGGAGACAGGATGACTATATGATGCCCGATGGGCAGCAAGCCAAGAACTCTAATGAGCTGGGAAACAGCTGGCGTGTCATGGACGACGATCCCTCTTGCGGTGGCATCCCACCACCAGACCCCTGCCCTGCAGACCGGGAGAACCTCTACAGAACAGACAGATTCTGTGGCATGATAACCCAGAGGCCTGGCCCCTTTGCCGTCTGCCACTCCGTGATCAATCCTGAGAGCATCTTTGAGAGCTGCGTCTATGACCTCTGTGCGCTGAATGGGAGTGAGGAGCTCCTGTGTAGCGCTCTGGCGACCTACGCGGATGCGTGTCAGGAAGCCGGGGTGACGCTCCCCCCCTGGAGAAATGCCACCTTCTGCGGTGAGTAGCAAATCTGGAGCATCCAGTCCTTGTTCAGCAAACAAATTTGTTCTTTATTGACCTTACGTGGTTGTGAAGAACCCTTGTCACTACGTCTGTCTCCCTGTGGGGCGTGTTTCCAAGGGGGCTTTGTCGATCTTAATTCTCTTCCCCTCGTTACCCTTTCAGCTCCCACCTGCTCTGCTCCCAACAGCCACTACGAGCCTTGTATGACTGCCTGCCCTGCCACATGTCTGGACCGCCTCGCCCCCGAGAACTGCAGCAAGCCCTGTGTCGAGGGCTGCGCGTGTAATTCTGGATTCGTGCTCAGCGGAAGCGCCTGTGTGCCAGAAGCCAAGTGTGGCTGTGTGTTCCAGGACATATACTACAGTGTGAGTGAAACCACGGACCTCAGCGCCCTGGGTGGGGAACTGATCTGCCAGCATCACCCTCTTTAATGGCATCCGTTCATGCATTTCTTGTGTGTGTCTCCCGGCAGGAAGGAGAGCGCGTTGTGACGGAGAACTGCACGAGCCGTTGTGAGTGTCTTGGAAATGGCATCATGACGTGCAGTGAGCTGTCTTGTGGTCCAGATGAGATCTGCAAGATTCAAAATGGCCTGCGGGGATGTTATCCCGCCGGCAGCGCGACGTGCCACATCTACGGTGACCCACATTACACCACCTTTGATGGGAAACTTCACCACTTCCAGGGTGCCTGCAACTACACCGTGGTGGAGACCTGCGATAACTCCTCTGGCAGTTTTAGGGTTACCACCCGAAATGAACACCGGGGCAGCCCCAGCTGGACAGCCATTAACTCCGTCGCTCTCACCCTGGATGGCGTCCACATTGCCCTCAGGAAGAACAGGATGGTCTACGTAAGCGCCTATCTCATCTTCATCCGGAATGTATTCCGTTGTGTGCTTTTTATGTCATGTGAATCTGCTTTAACTAGCCTATAGTCCTTCTTAAACTCTCAATGCGTTACAAGAAATAGGCCCCTTGAGATCTTGGAATCCATGTCAGCAAATACTGTCTAGTGACTTGAATTAAGAACAAGAGTCCTCATTACTTGGGTGAGCTTGGGTGACCCGCTTACCCTCTCTGTTTCTCAGTGCACCTGTCTGTACAGTCCGCATCAAAATTCATTCTCGCCTCCCAGTGATTAGTGAAGTTAAGCGATTGGAGATTTATAGTGCCTGAGAATAATGACTTTCTTTCCAAGCCATTCATAACTAGAGAAGGTGTAAAAGAGCATGTGTTGGGAGTAAACATTTTAAAATCAGCCGGCCGTGATCACTTGCACCCAAGAGTTCTCGAATGGCTGGGGGAGATCTCTGGCCCACTGAGGTTGATTTTTAATAAATCTCGGACTACCAGGGACCTCCCAGAAGACTGGAAGAGTGAGAAAGTTGTGTCAAGAGTTAAAAATGACAAGTGGTGTGACCCTAGTAATGATGTGGAGAATCGTCGTCCTTTGGGGCTACATCTATTGGGGTTCTGCGGGGATCAGTTCTAAAACGGGCACTAATCAGTATTTCTATCAATGATTTGAAAGCAAATATAAGTTGATAGCTGTGATTCAAATGGTGGATGACACAAAGACTGAGGACGTACTAAAATAATGATGAGGACAGGGCAGTCATACAGAGCCGTCTGGATCCTGGTAAGCGGGGCCCACTCAGAGACAATGTAGTTTTGGGTACACGCACACAGGGAAGTAGTGAGTTGAAGCCGGCAGGTGATTTTACCTGTGCGTGCGGCATTCTTGAGGCTGATAACAGAGTACTGCGGACACCAGTTCCGGTGCTCACCTTTTAAAAAGACTTTACCGAAAGGGGAGAGGGTGCGAGAAGAGCCCCGAAAATGCAAGGGGGCTTGCGTGGTTTGGATGTGGCAAATTTTTCCATAAATTCCAGTGCTTTTTAAAAGCCAAGAAGTGTTCTACAGATGGTTTTTGTTTACACTTTACAAATGCCATGTCTGGAAAAGTCTGTGCCCCAGAATATTTTTCTTCATTCTGCACTATATGCAAGATATGAAAAAGCAAGGGTCTTTGGGAACATGACAGTGCAGAACATACACTTTTCCTTCTGTCCTTCTTTCCCATTCAGATTAATGGTGCCCTGGCCTCTCCCCCTAAAACTCCTCTCCCTGGAGTGACCGTTTCACTCATCGGACGCTACGTACAAATTACTACCACCCTGGGCGTCCAGCTGCAGTTCAATGGGGACCACGAGCTCTTTGTAAGAGTGACTGAGAAGTACAAAGGGCGGCTGTGCGGATTGTGCGGGACGTACACGGGGACCCAGCAGGACGACTTCACAAGACCTGATGGGGTCGTGGTGGCAGACGCCAATGAATTTGGAGCCAGCTGGAGGGTGCCTGACGATGAGTGGCCGTGAGTCATTGTTGATTAACAGTCCCTAGGTAGACAGCGCACTGGAAAGTGAGACTGTTGATCTAGGTTCAGTCTGGCATTAGCAAGACTAAATGCACACGTTGGCATTACCAATTATGTTACCTATTTATACGCAGAAGCGACTTCTAGATGGGTTGTCTCCTGGACCCAGTGCAAAGGAAATGTTATTTCCATCCTGACTCCACTCAGGTTATTCCGCTTTTCCCCTGCGAGAGGACGTCCTGTTTTCCTTTTCTCCTGCGAATGAGAGTAGCAATATTGATTCTGACAGAGGGCTTGTCCCCATGAAGAATTACTTTGCACAAGCCAGGGTGTGAGTCTACCCTGCACTAATCTGCCACGGGCTGACGGTCCTATTTCAAAGAGGACTAGATCAAGTCTCCGGACCAAACTGTCCCCTCCGGGCAGAGCGAGCACTCGAGCCGACCTGCTCCTGTTGCTCGGGCCGGTGTAGGTGGGAGCAGCCCCTCCCGCAGCAGAACCTGCCAGGGACGCGGCTCTGCATTACATGGCAGCCTGTCTGCACAGGGCCCGAGTCCCTAACATCACCGCTTGGGCCCTACGCACTCCCTGCAGCAGCACCCCCACCCTGCAAGACTGGGCCCCTGGGTGGCAGCAGGGCAGCTGTGCTGCCCATCCCCAGGAATCTCTCTCTCCTTAGCTCCTGGTACTTCAGCAGTGTTGCTCTCCAGGGCAGCGAGTGGCTCATGTCCTCGTTCCCTTTCCTACCTGTTTGTCTCCTGGAGCTACACAATGTCT
Organism: Eretmochelys imbricata; assembly: GCF_965152235.1. Classification (NCBI taxonomy): domain Eukaryota; kingdom Metazoa; phylum Chordata; order Testudines; family Cheloniidae; genus Eretmochelys; species Eretmochelys imbricata. The sequence goes on along the minus strand of NC_135580.1, from coordinate 2,500,597 downwards.
TTTAAGGGAGGTCATGGATGCCGGATAGTCTGTGTAGCAAGGAGACATTTCATCCAAAGTCAAATTTCAAACCTTTTCCGTGCATAAACTAAGAGAAGCCAAACCCCAGGTGCAAAGAGAATACAAAGGGCCTCAATACTCCCCCGGAAGGCGCCCAACTTTTAGAGAGAAATAGGAAGGTATGGCCCATTTTAAAAGAGACCCTGAACTGCGGAATCACTAACAGGGCTTCTCCATCCTCTTGTTCTGAAAGGCAATGGGACACATCCTCAGCCTCAAGCAGTGGTCCCCAAACGTTTTTGTCCATGCCTCCCCTTTTCCTGGTCCATGACTCCCCGGGAGCAACGGTTGGGAGCGGGGCTGGTGCTGCAGCTGGAGCCTCGGCTGGGAGTGGGGCCGGCAGGTGGATGCCTGAAGCCAGGGGCCGCGGCCAGGAGCGGAGCTGGGATCCAGTGTGCGAGGTCGGGGCCGGACCTGCAGCTGGGGCCGGGGAGCAGGGCTGGAGTAGCTGGGGCCGGAGCAGGACTGGGTGGCGCTACTTCCCCGCGCCCCATGGGGGCTGGTCTGGGCCTCCCTGGGCCTCCTCAAAGGTTCCTGTGCGCCCCCCTCGGGGAGCAAGACCCACAGCCTGAGGACCACTGGCCTAAAGAATAACAGACTCGAAAGTGAATAAAGGTCTCAGGATTTCAAACTCCGCATGTAATAACGTGCCCTTTACTTTGTATTCATGTTGGTGGATGATTTGCAGTCCTTGGAGAGGTGCCTCAGGTTGGATTTGAGCATTTCTGGCAACGGACGCATATTTACTCTCAATTTTTAAAGAGAATTGTCTACTTTCAGATCCCCAGGCCTGCGTAAGCTTGTGTTCCTTTGTGTTCTCTAGGTGTGATACAACGATCCTGCCACCGGTAACGTGCACTCCCTCCGAGCAGCTGGCAGCTGAGGAGCGGTGTGGAATCCTAACGCACCGCGACGGCCCATTCGCACCCTGCCGTTCTGCGGTGCCACCCCACCTGTACCTTGAGAGCTGTGTCTACGACCAGTGTGCCACAGGAGGAAGCTCTGAGCAGCTCTGCAATGATCTGGAATCGTATGCGGCAGCCTGTGCAGAGGCAGGAGTCTCTCTTGGGGAATGGACGGCGGACACTATCTGCGGTAAATTTCAGCCGGTATCAGTAGATGCCTATGTGCCAAATTGTACACCCACGGCATTTGTGGGGAGGAGCATTTAGTCACTGTTCCTACAGTGCAATCACAAAGCGGGAGTTGCATGGTAGAAGGTGCCATCTTATTTGTGCAGATAAGAACATCTCTAATAGCAGTACACTGGCTGTAGCCACAGGGGAGCAAGAAAAGCCCTTGACCAGTGTTTTTCCAAAGTTTCCTCTCTGACCGCAGCTTTCTTCGGAGTGCTGCTTTTCCTGGCATGTTTGTACTGGCATGTTAGCCATAACTCCTTCCACTTGGCAAATGCTATATTTTAAAATGTCTGTAGTCTGAGGGAGAAAGTCATTCGCTACCGCAGACGTGACAGGTGCGTAGGAAGTTCCTGCTCCGGGAGCTAGCGTTGGGAGACAGGGAGAAGCCTCCTTTGGGATCGTCACAGGAAATATCACCTCTCTCCTGTTCCTTTTCCAATTCCTCCAGCTCCTTGTAACATGTCCTGTTCGTTTGACACTGACTTCTGTGACTGGACACAGTCAGTCTCTGACAGCTTGGACTGGAAACGCCACCGGGGGCCAACCTCCTCGCCAAACACGGGACCCTCGTACGACCACACGACAGGAGGTAGGGACTGCAGCCTCCACCTAGCTCTCTTGCGTAATGACGTGGTTAGTAGGAAAGGAATTCAGGAGCAGGCTGGAAGGGCCTTTGGGTCAAATACAGAGTCCAGGCCTCTCGGGGCAGATCCAGAGCCCACGGAGGTCAAGGAGAAGACTCCCATTAAGATCAACAAGCCTTGGATTACTAGAGGATGAATGGTATCCAGGGTGAAAATATTATATCACAAAAAATCAGTGACTTTCCTCATTGGAAGAGACCGGATATCTTATTTAGCCGAAACCGGCTCTTGCAACCACAACAAAACATCTCCCTGTGGCCTGCAAAGCAACAAACCTAGATGACTGGATAAATAAATGGAAAGGAAGGAGCTGAGAGCACTGTTTGGAGTCTCTCCTGGAATTGTGTGTGCTTCCCGTAGAAACACTGGCAACAGAATTCTATATCACTTGTGTTCCATTAAGGATCGAATGTCGGCTGTGATGTTTATGCTCTTAGGAGTGTTATCATTGTTTGTCATGTCCTACAGCTTGTACATTCCTTCGTAACACTCTGTTTGTTTCAGATGGTTACTTCATCTACTTGCAAGCGAGCGAGGCCAGCTCTGGAGCTGTGGCTCACTTGCAGAGTCCTGTGTGCAGTGCCAATGGACCCCATTGTTTCCGCTTCTGGTATCACATGTACGGAGTGGCTCGCACAATGGCACTGAGAGTTTATGTCGCTGAGGGTGCAGCACCACGTCTGGTCTGGTCAGAGACAGGAAATAAGGGCGATAGGTGGAACTTGGCAGAAGTCACTGTGTATAGCGGAGGAAATATGCAGGTAGGTGAAATCATTTGCCTTGACTCTTACGATGATAGGGCTTTAATGAAGAACAAATGGGTATGAAAGAAACTAACTCTGGCAACTTCCCCTTCCCCTAGATCCTCCTGGAGGGACAGCGGGGTGAAGATTTCCGCAGTGACGTAGCAGTGGATGATGTATCTCTAATAAACGGATATTGCCCAGGTACAGCGCATCATGTCAGAGTTTCTGTTTTTATGGACAGGGCTACTTGGTGATCATGGTCAGTGTTTCCTTTGTTTGGAACAAGAACATGTGAATTACAGAACATCTCTATGACATTGTCTCCTTGTAGGAGATGTACCTCCAACAACTGTGAGCACCACATCAACCTCCTCTACCCCTTCTGTAGGGACAACCACACCACCTCCGTCGCCAAGTTCAGGTGAATTTCTCTGATATAAATGACTCCTTAAAGATCTGCAATTAATTGGCATGTCACGCCGATCGTCAGGTTCTGCACAGCTCTTCTGCTCTTACTCCGTGTGAATGGGAGGGCAGAATACGTCCCAAAGCTTAGAAAGGATCCAGGCGACTAGCAGTGTTGTTGTAGCCATCTCGATCCGAGGAAATTAGAGAGACAAGGTGGATGAGGTCATATCTTGTATTAGACCAGCGTGTGTTGGAAAGAGAGCCAAGCATTTGAGCTGCCACCTTGACATTTGCAGGAACATTCTGAGTGAGTTTCCCGTACCTGAAGAAGAGCTCTGTGTAAGCTTGACACCTTGTCTCTCTCACCAACGGAAGTTGGCCCAATAAAAGAGATCACCTCCCCCACCTTGTCTCTTTGGTGAAGAGGCTAATTCCTATCAGGAAACCCGGGAAGCAGGTGCAGTAGGAAGTATTCTAAGCGTGATGGGTGGCGGCCGGTGAGCAGCTCAGGCCTGGAACGAATGTTTCCAAACCAGGTTGTCCGACTCTAACAGGACCAGAAGCCATTGTGGAAGTGATTGAAGTAAAGCTGTGATTTATTGTGCTTTGCCCCCCAGAGTCTTGTGTGGTAGCAGGGGACCCTCACTACTATACCTTTGATAAACAAACCCATCATTTCATGGGGACCTGCGCCTACACCCTGTCCAAACTGTGTGATGGGAACAGCACGCTGCCCTACTTCAATGTGGAAGCAGCGAATGAGCGCAGAGGAGGCAACACACGCGTGTCCTATGTTCAATATGTGGATGTTGATGTTCGTGACCTCAGGATAACACTAGAGAAGGGGGGAGTCGTGAAGGTAGGTGCAGGGACGGGGGCTGAGTGGCTTGTTGAGAAGGACCGTGGAAGATCATTTATTTACGTGCAGGGCTTGCCTTCTTCATGTCTAGGTAAATGGAAAGGGAGAGATTATCATCCCCTTTGCACCATCGCCGGGTGTGCAAATCTCCTCCAGTGGGCTTTACGTCATGGTCAGCACAGACTTTGGGTTGACCGTGAAGTTTGATGGGAACCATCGAGTGGAAGTGACCCTTCCGAGCTCCTTTAAAGAGAAGGTTTGTGGGATGTGTGGGAACTACAACGGGAACGCAGCGGACGACTTTCTGAATCCAGATGGGGTGCTGGAGCCAGACTCTACCAGCCTTGGCAACAGCTGGCAGGTCTCCAACCACAGCAGGTTCGTAGCTCTCAGGGCAGATCTGGAATTGTCTGAGAAATATCAAATGTCAAGGGAAAGCCACGCAACAAACCAAGGGCTTCTCTCTTTTCTCTCAGTTGTCCTCCAGGAACAGGCCATGACCCAGTCTGCGACGAGAGTGATAAGCAAATCATTGCCAGCAGTGCTTTCTGTGGTCTCCTGACAGATGTGAACGGCCCATTTAAAAAGTGCCACGGGGTGCTAGATCCTACCATTTACTTCAGCAGCTGCGTTTACGACCAGTGTGAATTGCAAATGGATCCCGACTCCCTCTGCAAGAGTCTGCAGTCTTATGCAGATGCCTGTCGGTCAAGGGGAGCTGAGATAGATGCCTGGAGGAATGCTACCTTCTGCCGTAAGTACAAGCAAACGAGAGATTTTCCACTGCGAGTTTCGTGCGCGTGTTTGGAATGGCTTTCATAGCTCAAGAAAAGAAATTGTTTGGAACCAGGACAACGTGAAAGCATTGCACGGGCTGACGCATTGTTTTAGGTTTCATTGTGCATCGTGCTCTTCTGCAGTTGCAGTAGAACCTTGGGAGTTTCCATTTCCGAGAAACTAACCTGGCATCAATTGGTGCAGCTGATACCATAACTAAGTAGAACTGAAGCTGGCGTATCATCGCACTGCGTATGAAATAATTACCTGTGAACAGGTAGCAAAGAGAATTGATTAGTGTAATACTTTCTGATCTATGACAGAGCTTTTGTTTTCTCCAGCCATTGACTGTCCACGCAACAGTCACTATGAAGCATGCACGGCAGCCTGCCCTGCTACCTGTGTCAACCCGATGGCTCCTGCCAGCTGCAGCCTGCCGTGTGTGGAAGGATGCGTGTGCGACAGTGGCTATCTTCTCTACAACGACGGCTGTGTCCCCAGCAGTCAGTGCGGGTGTTGGCACAATGGCAAACACTACCCTGTTGGCTCTGAATTCTGGACCGATGACACCTGCTCCTCTAAATGCAGATGTCCCTCTCAGGGGAGCAAAGTAACGTGCTCGAACGCAGCCTGCCCAGCCGATCATTACTGTGGGGTTCAGAACGGAAAACCTGGCTGCTACCCTGAGACTTACGGGATCTGCCGCGTCCACAACGACCCTCATTACAACACGTTTGACAGAGAGACTCACCACTTCATGGGGATCTGCACCTACACGCTGGCCAAAGTGTGCGCCAACTCCAGCTCTCTGCCTTATTTCAACGTAGAAGCCAAGAACGAGCATCGAGGGAAGCCCACGGTGTCCTACGTGCAGAAAGTCCTGGTGGAGGTTTATGGACAACACATAGAAATTCTCAGAAACCGTCCGAGCCAAGTGCTGGTAAGGAGCATTTCCTCAGTAGGTGGATTCCAGATGGGGAGTGAGCTTTGCTCTGTGTCCTTCTGTAAAGGTGACCGTTTCTCACTCTCCTCTGTTGAATATGAGTCAAGAGTGTGCCCTGGTTGCCAAAAAGGCAAATGGCATTTTGGGCTGTGTAAGTAGGAGCATTGCCAGCAGATCGAGGGACTTGATCGTTCCCCTCTATTCGGCATTGGTGAGGCCTCATCTGGAGTACTGTGTCCAGTTTTGGGCCCCACACTACAAGAAGGATGTGGAAAAATTGGAAAGAGTCCAGCGGAGGGCAACAAAAATGACTGGGGGGCTGGAGCACATGACTTTTGAGGAGAGGCTGAGGGAACTGGGATTGTTTAGTCTGCAGAAGAGAAGAATGAGGGGGGATTTGATAGCTGCTTTCAACTACCCGAAAGGGGGTTCCAAAGAGGATGGATCTAGAGTGTTCTCCGTAGTAGCAGATGACAGAACAAGGAGTAATGGTCTCAAGTTGCAGTGGGGGAGGTTTAGGTTGGATATTAGGAAAACCATTTGCGCTAGGAGGGCGGTGAAGCACTGGAATGGGTTACCTAGGGAGGTGGTGGAATCTCCTTCCTGAGAGGTTTTTAAGGTCAGGCTTAAAAAAAGCCCCGGCTGGGATGATTTAGTTGGGGATTGGTCCTGCTTTGAGCAGGGAGTTGGACTAGATGACCTCCTGAGGTCCCTTCCAAGCCTGATATTCTATGATTCTGTGATTCCATGAAGAGGAATCCGTGACTCCTGATCTTTCAAACTTTATATCAAGACGGTCTAAAGGGACCGTCTGCAGCGGGCAGCAGGAGCCTTCCTGAGGTTTGGGTGTTACATCTGGACAACTTGCGCCGAGAGAAAAACAATCCGGAAATGCATGTTACTATTTCACATAGTAATTATTTGCAGAGAATGAGTCAATTTCATTGCTAATTTCTCCCTTACAAGTGTCCTAGGAAATCACGTGGTACTTTTCCTTCCGTTTCCCATTAGGTCAATGAGGTGCTAATGACCCTTCCTGTCAGCGCAGCTGGTGGGTCAATCAGAGTGAGCAGGAGCGGACGATACGTTACCCTAGAGACAGATTTCAGACTGAGGGTTTCCTATGACACCGATCACTCGGTGGAAGTGAAGGTGCCCACCACCTATTTCAACAGGACCTGTGGCATGTGCGGTAACTTTAACGGTCGGAGACAGGATGACTATATGATGCCCGATGGGCAGCAAGCCAAGAACTCTAATGAGCTGGGAAACAGCTGGCGTGTCATGGACGACGATCCCTCTTGCGGTGGCATCCCACCACCAGACCCCTGCCCTGCAGACCGGGAGAACCTCTACAGAACAGACAGATTCTGTGGCATGATAACCCAGAGGCCTGGCCCCTTTGCCGTCTGCCACTCCGTGATCAATCCTGAGAGCATCTTTGAGAGCTGCGTCTATGACCTCTGTGCGCTGAATGGGAGTGAGGAGCTCCTGTGTAGCGCTCTGGCGACCTACGCGGATGCGTGTCAGGAAGCCGGGGTGACGCTCCCCCCCTGGAGAAATGCCACCTTCTGCGGTGAGTAGCAAATCTGGAGCATCCAGTCCTTGTTCAGCAAACAAATTTGTTCTTTATTGACCTTACGTGGTTGTGAAGAACCCTTGTCACTACGTCTGTCTCCCTGTGGGGCGTGTTTCCAAGGGGGCTTTGTCGATCTTAATTCTCTTCCCCTCGTTACCCTTTCAGCTCCCACCTGCTCTGCTCCCAACAGCCACTACGAGCCTTGTATGACTGCCTGCCCTGCCACATGTCTGGACCGCCTCGCCCCCGAGAACTGCAGCAAGCCCTGTGTCGAGGGCTGCGCGTGTAATTCTGGATTCGTGCTCAGCGGAAGCGCCTGTGTGCCAGAAGCCAAGTGTGGCTGTGTGTTCCAGGACATATACTACAGTGTGAGTGAAACCACGGACCTCAGCGCCCTGGGTGGGGAACTGATCTGCCAGCATCACCCTCTTTAATGGCATCCGTTCATGCATTTCTTGTGTGTGTCTCCCGGCAGGAAGGAGAGCGCGTTGTGACGGAGAACTGCACGAGCCGTTGTGAGTGTCTTGGAAATGGCATCATGACGTGCAGTGAGCTGTCTTGTGGTCCAGATGAGATCTGCAAGATTCAAAATGGCCTGCGGGGATGTTATCCCGCCGGCAGCGCGACGTGCCACATCTACGGTGACCCACATTACACCACCTTTGATGGGAAACTTCACCACTTCCAGGGTGCCTGCAACTACACCGTGGTGGAGACCTGCGATAACTCCTCTGGCAGTTTTAGGGTTACCACCCGAAATGAACACCGGGGCAGCCCCAGCTGGACAGCCATTAACTCCGTCGCTCTCACCCTGGATGGCGTCCACATTGCCCTCAGGAAGAACAGGATGGTCTACGTAAGCGCCTATCTCATCTTCATCCGGAATGTATTCCGTTGTGTGCTTTTTATGTCATGTGAATCTGCTTTAACTAGCCTATAGTCTTTCTTAAACTCTCAATGCGTTACAAGAAATAGGCCCCTTGAGATCTTGGAATCCATGTCAGCAAATACTGTCTAGTGACTTGAATTAAGAACAAGAGTCCTCATTACTTGGGTGAGCTTGGGTGACCCGCTTACCCTCTCTGTTTCTCAGTGCACCTGTCTGTACAGTCCGCATCAAAATTCATTCTCGCCTCCCAGTGATTAGTGAAGTTAAGCGATTGGAGATTTATAGTGCCTGAGAATAATGACTTTCTTTCCAAGCCATTCATAACTAGAGAAGGTGTAAAAGAGCATGTGTTGGGAGTAAACATTTTAAAATCAGCCGGCCGTGATCACTTGCACCCAAGAGTTCTCGAATGGCTGGGGGAGATCTCTGGCCCACTGAGGTTGATTTTTAATAAATCTCGGACTACCAGGGACCTCCCAGAAGACTGGAAGAGTGAGAAAGTTGTGTCAAGAGTTAAAAATGACAAGTGGTGTGACCCTGGTAATGATGTGGAGAATCGTCGTCCTTTAGGGCTACATCTATTGGGGTTCTGCGGGGATCAGTTCTAAAACGGGCACTAATCAGTATTTCTATCAATGATTTGAAAGCAAATATAAGTTGATAGCTGTGATTCAAATGGTGGATGACACAAAGACTGAGGACGTACTAAAATAATGATGAGGACAGGGCAGTCATACAGAGCCGTCTGGATCCTGGTAAGCGGGGCCCACTCAGAGACAATGTAGTTTTGGGTACACGCACACAGGGAAGTAGTGAGTTGAAGCCGGCAGGTGATTTTACCTGTGCGTGCGGCATTCTTGAGGCTGATAACAGAGTACTGCGGACACCAGTTCCGGTGCTCACCTTTTAAAAAGACTTTACCGAAAGGGGAGAGGGTGCAGAGAAGAGCCCCGAAAATGCAAGGGGGCTTGCGTGGTTTGGATGTGGCAAATATTTCCATAAATTCCAGTGCTTTTTAAAAGCCAAGAAGTGTTCTACAGATGGTTTTTGTTTACACTTTACAAATGCCATGTCTGGAAAAGTCTGTGCCCCAGAATATTTTTCTTCATTCTGCACTATATGCAAGATATGAAAAAGCAAGGGTCTTTGGGAACATGACAGTGCAGAACATACACTTTTCCTTCTGTCCTTCTTTCCCATTCAGATTAATGGTGCCCTGGCCTCTCCCCCTAAAACTCCTCTCCCTGGAGTGACCGTTTCACTCATCGGACGCTACGTACAAATTACTACCACCCTGGGCGTCCAGCTGCAGTTCAATGGGGACCACGAGCTCTTTGTAAGAGTGACTGAGAAGTACAAAGGGCGGCTGTGCGGATTGTGCGGGACGTACACGGGGACCCAGCAGGACGACTTCACGAGACCTGATGGGGTCGTGGTGGCAGACGCCAATGAATTTGGAGCCAGCTGGAGGGTGCCTGACGATGAGTGGCCGTGAGTCATTGTTGATTAACAGTCCCTAGGTAGACAGCGCACTGGAAAGTGAGACTGTTGATCTAGGTTCAGTCTGGCATTAGCAAGACTAAATGCACACGTTGGCATTACCAATTATGTTACCTATTTATACGCAGAAGCGACTTCTAGATGGGTTGTCTCCTGGACCCAGTGCAAAGGAAATGTTATTTCCATCCTGACTCCACTCAGGTTATTCCGCTTTTCCCCTGCGAGAGGACGTCCTGTTTTCCTTTTCTCCTGCGAATGAGAGTAGCAATATTGATTCTGACAGAGGGCTTGTCCCCATGAAGAATTACTTTGCACAAGCCAGGGTGTGAGTCTACCCTGCACTAATCTGCCACGGGCTGACGGTCCTATTTCAAAGAGGACTAGATCAAGTCTCCGGACCAAACTGTCCCCTCCGGGCAGAGCGAGCACTCGAGCCGACCTGCTCCTGTTGCTCGGGCCGGTGTAGGTGGGAGCAGCCCCTCCCGCAGCAGAACCTGCCAGGGACGCGGCTCTGCATTACATGGCAGCCTGTCTGCACAGGGCCCGAGTCCCTAACATCACCGCTTGGGCCCTACGCACTCCCTGCAGCAGCACCCCCACCCTGCAAGACTGGGCCCCTGGGTGGCAGCAGGGCAGCTGTGCTGCCCATCCCCAGGAATCTCTCTCTCCTTAGCTCCTGGTACTTCAGCAGTGTTGCTCTCCAGGGCAGCGAGTGGCTCATGTCCTCCTTCCCTTTCCTATCTGTTTGTCTCCTGGAGCTACACAATGTCTTTTAAGGGAGGTCATGGATGCCGGATAGTCTGTGTAGCAAGGAGACATTTCATCCAAAGTCAAATTTCAAACCTTTTCCGTGCATAAACTAAGAGAAGCCAAACCCAAGGTGCAAAGAGAATACAAAGGGCCTCAATACTCCCCCGGAAGGCGCCCAACTTTTAGAGAGAAATAGGAAGGTATGGCCCATTTTAAAAGAGACCCTGAACTGCGGAATCACTAACAGGGCTTCTCCATCCTCTTGTTCTGAAAGGCAATGGGACACATCCTCAGCCTCAAGCAGTGGTCCCCAAACGTTTTTGTCCATGCCTCCCCTTTTCCTGGTCCATGACTCCCCGGGAGCAACGGTTGGGAGCGGGGCTGGTGCTGCAGCTGGAGCCTCGGCTGGGAGTGGGGCCGGCAGGTGGATGCCTGAAGCCAGGGGCCGCGGCCAGGAGCGGAGCTGGGATCCAGTGTGCGAGGTCGGGGCCGGACCTGCAGCTGGGGCCGGGGAGCAGGGCTGGAGTAGCTGGGGCCGGAGCAGGACTGGGTGGCGCTACTTCCCCGCGCCCCATGGGGGCTGGTCTGGGCCTCCCTGGGCCTCCTCAAAGGTTCCTGTGCGCCCCCCTCGGGGAGCAAGACCCACAGCCTGAGGACCACTGGCCTAAAGAATAACAGACTCGAAAGTGAATAAAGGTCTCAGGATTTCAAACTCCGCATGTAATAACGTGCCCTTTACTTTGTATTCATGTTGGTGGATGATTTGCAGTCCTTGGAGAGGTGCCTCAGGTTGGATTTGAGCATTTCTGGCAACGGACGCATATTTACTCTCAATTTTTAAAGAGAATTGTCTACTTTCAGATCCCCAGGCCTGCGTAAGCTTGTGTTCCTTTGTGTTCTCTAGGTGTGATACAACGATCCTGCCACCGGTAACGTGCACTCCCTCCGAGCAGCTGGCAGCTGAGGAGCGGTGTGGAATCCTAACGCACCGCGACGGCCCATTCGCACCCTGCCGTTCTGCGGTGCCACCCCACCTGTACCTTGAGAGCTGTGTCTACGACCAGTGTGCCACAGGAGGAAGCTCTGAGCAGCTCTGCAATGATCTGGAATCGTATGCGGCAGCCTGTGCAGAGGCAGGAGTCTCTCTTGGGGAATGGACGGCGGACACTATCTGCGGTAAATTTCAGCCGGTATCAGTAGATGCCTATGTGCCAAATTGTACACCCACGGCATTTGTGGGGAGGAGCATTTAGTCACTGTTCCTACAGTGCAATCACAAAGCGGGAGTTGCATGGTAGAAGGTGCCATCTTATTTGTGCAGATAAGAACATCTCTAATAGCAGTACACTGGCTGTAGCCACAGGGGAGCAAGAAAAGCCCTTGACCAGTGTTTTTCCAAAGTTTCCTCTCTGACCGCAGCTTTCTTCGGAGTGCTGCTTTTCCTGGCATGTTTGTACTGGCATGTTAGCCATAACTCCTTCCACTTGGCAAATGCTATATTTTAAAATGTCTGTAGTCTGAGGGAGAAAGTCATTCGCTACCGCAGACGTGACAGGTGCGTAGGAAGTTCCTGCTCCGGGAGCTAGCGTTGGGAGACAGGGAGAAGCCTCCTTTGGGATCGTCACAGGAAATATCACCTCTCTCCTGTTCCTTTTCCAATTCCTCCAGCTCCTTGTAACATGTCCTGTTCGTTTGACACTGACTTCTGTGACTGGACACAGTCAGTCTCTGACAGCTTGGACTGGAAACGCCACCGGGGGCCAACCTCCTCGCCAAACACGGGACCCTCGTACGACCACACGACAGGAGGTAGGGACTGCAGCCTCCACCTAGCTCTCTTGCGTAATGACGTGGTTAGTAGGAAAGGAATTCAGGAGCAGGCTGGAAGGGCCTTTGGGTCAAATACAGAGTCCAGGCCTCTCGGGGCAGATCCAGAGCCCACGGAGGTCAAGGAGAAGACTCCCATTAAGATCAACAAGCCTCGGATTACTAGAGGATGAATGGTATCCAGGGTGAAAATATTATATCACAAAAAATCAGTGACTTTCCTCATTGGAAGAGACCGGATATCTTATTTAGCCGAAACCGGCTCTTGCAACCACAACAAAACATCTCCCTGTGGCCTGCAAAGTAACAAACCTAGATGACTGGATAAATAAATGGAAAGGAAGGAGCTGAGAGCACTGTTTGGAGTCTCTCCTGGAATTGTGTGTGCTTCCCGTAGAAACACTGGCAACAGAATTCTATATCACTTGTGTTCCATTAAGGATCGAATGTCGGCTGTGATGTTTATGCTCTTAGGAGTGTTATCATTGTTTGTCATGTCCTACAGCTTGTACATTCCTTCGTAACACTCTGTTTGTTTCAGATGGTTACTTCATCTACTTGCAAGCGAGCGAGGCCAGCTCTGGAGCTGTGGCTCACTTGCAGAGTCCTGTGTGCAGTGCCAATGGACCCCATTGTTTCCGCTTCTGGTATCACATGTACGGAGTGGCTCGCACAATGGCACTGAGAGTTTATGTCGCTGAGGGTGCAGCACCACGTCTGGTCTGGTCAGAGACAGGAAATAAGGGCGATAGGTGGAACTTGGCAGAAGTCACTGTGTATAGCGGAGGAAATATGCAGGTAGGTGAAATCATTTGCCTTGACTCTTACGATGATAGGGCTTTAATGAAGAACAAATGGGTATGAAAGAAACTAACTCTGGCAACTTCCCCTTCCCCTAGATCCTCCTGGAGGGACAGCGGGGTGAAGATTTCCGCAGTGACGTAGCAGTGGATGATGTATCTCTAATAAACGGATATTGCCCAGGTACAGCGCATCATGTCAGAGTTTCTGTTTTTATGGACAGGGCTACTTGGTGATCATGGTCAGTGTTTCCTTTGTTTGGAACAAGAACATGTGAATTACAGAACATCTCTATGACATTGTCTCCTTGTAGGAGATGTACCTCCAACAACTGTGAGCACCACATCAACCTCCTCTACCCCTTCTGTAGGGACAACCACACCACCTCCGTCGCCAAGTTCAGGTGAATTTCTCTGATATAAATGACTCCTTAAAGATCTGCAATTAATTGGCATGTCACGCCGATCGTCAGGTTCTGCACAGCTCTTCTGCTCTTACTCCGTGTGAATGGGAGGGCAGAATACGTCCCAAAGCTTAGAAAGGATCCAGGCGACTAGCAGTGTTGTTGTAGCCATCTCGATCCGAGGAAATTAGAGAGACAAGGTGGATGAGGTCATATCTTGTATTAGACCAGCGTGTGTTGGAAAGAGAGCCAAGCATTTGAGCTGCCACCTTGACATTTGCAGGAACATTCTGAGTGAGTTTCCCGTACCTGAAGAAGAGCTCTGTGTAAGCTTGACACCTTTTCTCTTTGTTTCAAAGTTGCCAAAATGTTTTGCTTTGTTTTGACTCAATTTTTTTCTGCTTTTCGATTTGCTGAATTTTTTTTAAAGTCGTTTTCAGTTCAGTCAGAAACAAAATATTTTTTGATTTTTTTGGAATTTCCAGGGAATAAAAAAAATTCTTTATTTGTTCATGTCAAGATTCCTTCCCCACTCTGAACCTAGGATACAGATGTGGGGACCTGCATGAAAGACCCCCTAAGCTTATTCTTACCAGCTTAGGTTAAAACTTCCCCAAGGTACAAACTTTTACCTTTTGTCCTTGGACCTCATGCTGCCACTACCAAGCGTGTTAAATAAAGAACAGGGAAAAAGCCCACTTGGAGACTTCTTCCGCCCAAAATATCCCCCCAAGCCCTACACCCTCTTTCTTGGGGAAGGCTTGATAAAAATCCTCACCAATTTGCATACGTGAACACAGACCCAAACCCTTGGATCTTAAAAACAACAAAAAAGCAATCAGGTTCTTAAAAGAAGAATTTTAATTAAAGAAAAAGTTAAAGAAACACCTCTGTAATCAGGATGGTGAATACCTTACAGAGTAATTAGATTCAAAACACAGAGAATCCCTCTTGGCAAAACCTTAAGTTACAAAAAGACACAAATACAGGAATATACATTCCATTCAGCACAACTTATTTACCAGCCATTTAAACAAAACAGAAATCTTACGCATCTCTAGCTAGATAACTTACTAAATTCTAAGACTCCCTTCCTTTTCTGTTCCCTGCAAAAAGCATCACACAGACAGACAGACCCTTTGTTTCCCCCCTCCTCCAGATTTTAAACTATCTTGTCTCCTCATTGGTCATTTTGGGCAGGTGCCAGCGAGGTTATCTTAGCTTCTTAACCCTTTACAGGTAAAAGGACTTTGCCTCTGGCCAGGAGGCATTTTATAGCACTGTATGCAGAAAGGTGGTTACTCTTCCCTTTATATTTATGACAGTCCAGCTCTAATGAGAATGATTATACAAAAGGGGTCTGAAGCAAGGTGGCAGAGGCAGTCTACATTCCAGCATTTTCCTAACTTTACAGTGCTTGACTTTGGGAACTTAATTTTCGAATGTTATTTACTGTGTCTAACAATTATTTATATTGCAGTAGCATTTACAGGCCCTAATTTTGTTCTGTATGCATACGTTCTAAGAGACAATCCCTAACAGAAAAATATTATGATCAAACTTAGAAAAAACAAGACAAAACAACTTTTAGTGGCAATTAGGTTGCACCAAGACACAGCTGTGCACAAAAAACCTGAAGAGAATGGAAGGAGATACATGAAGGGGGAAAAAGTTCCTTTCCTTTAGATTGTCTAAAACATTGTCAAAAAAACTCCAGCACTAAGTTTAACATCCATCTCCAACCAATATTAAAAAGGCAATATGCACCATGGTTTAATCAACCTTACCCTCAACATGATTCTATCTCAGTTACATCAAGGGTACGCATACCTGACTTTCACAGGTTTCAGACATTCAGGAATCAGAAGAGTTGCTGTGTTAGTCTGTATCAGCAAAAACAACAAGGAGTCCTTGAGGAACCTTAGAGACAAAAAAATTTATATGGGCATAAGCTATCGTGGGAAAACTACAAGACTGTGGCTGCGAATAAATCCTTCTGTCTGCTCACAGAGGAGGACGGGGGGGGGGTGTTAAAGACAAGTTCCGTCTGTTTATAATGAGGCATTATTAGAGCTATTGCATTTTGAGATATGCCATGCGCTCAGTGTTTCTCGAATCACATTTCTCCTGATCACATGATCATTTCCAGTCTAAGAGGAAACTGTTCAAGAGTCGTCCTAATCTACTCTTCACAGAACAGAGTGACCAACCTCTTCATGTTATTTCCTTTGTATATTTTGCCAGGAAAGTCCCCGACCACAGCAACTCCAATGACAGCAGAGCCCTGTCAGACAGGTAACGTGGGTTCCTCCGTGTTGGACAAATCTCCTCCCCATTCACATGTGGGGTGAGAAATTGGTGCCTGACTGCAGATTACGTTTCCACCCTAATAGCTGTTTGAAAACTCCACATTTATGTTTTAGGAAGGCAAATCCAACGGTAATGCTGACCAGTCCCCCAGGTAGAGTTATTCCATCGGTGCGACCCAAAACCTTTTCACCTTACAAATGGTAAAGCAGCTGGTAGCTCTAGCCAAGTGTGGAACTAGTGCAGGTTTGTCTAAGCCTTTGAGTCTTGCTGGAGGACAACCTGGGGCTAGCCCTAGTGCTCGGGGTCAGACCAGACAGAGCAAACTTGCAAACTCTTCTCAGAGGCACTTAACCACATCTTATTTGCTTCCGTTTACTACGTCTCTTCTGGGTTTGGCTCCAACTTAGAACCAAAGCCTTAGCGTTAGAGCTGAGATTCAACGTTTTCCAAGAGTGCTCTTTTTTAACAATGAATTTTTGGTTCTGTGTCCTCCATTTCTAGGTAACAGAGTTTGAAAAATCCATGAGATATTTCCAGTGGGTTTCACGCAACCACAATGCTATTGTCAGTTTCCTAGGTGTTCAGAAATCACATTGCTGGGTATAGCCGAGGAACATGAACACTGTATTGGTTGTAAAAGGAAGTGGTCACTTCTGGTGAAAGCAGGATACAGGGAGTCACGTCATCTTGTTATTATTCTGTGAGATGCCACTGACTTGTAGTGGAGCCTTGTGCTCGTCACTTAGCTTCTCAAGTGGCGAAATGGGTTGCGATAATGGGAGCTTCCTCTCTTGAGATCTGCACTTCCAGAAATTAATATGACCTGACGGTGACCACTCCTGCTTCTTCCCGTGGCCCACTCCCCCTGTGAGAGCAGGGTTCAGATCTTGTCCCCGATCAGAAGGGAAAATGAGTTTGGAAGGTCTCAGCCTAGTTTCCGCATCACCAGATCAAGACCCACATCAGGGAGGACGACTTCCCTGAGTTTCCAGGGAACCTCGCAGATGTCTTCCAGTTACAGCACAATGGCATTTAGGGATGGGGCAGCTTGCCTGCCTCCTCCCCACTCTGTTCCCGGTCGATGCTGTTTCTGTGAGCTCTGAAGTGGCGTGAGCAGGAAGTGCGCACCAACAGGAAGTGCTCGGTGGAGCGCAAGTGACAGGGGTGCAGTTACGTGGGAGGGATTTGCAGGGGATAAATCCACGTTTCTTCCTTTTAAGGCCGTGCCACCTGCAGTGCCTCAGGGGACCCGCATTACTACACGTTTGATGGCCGAGTTCACCATTTCATGGGAAACTGCACTTACACCCTCTCCAAAGTGTGCAACGGCTCCAGGGGGCTTCCACCCTTTGACGTGTCCACCACCAACGAGCACAGGGGCTCCAATACCAAAGTTTCCTATGTAAAGTCGGTGCACGTGGATGTCTATGGAACTCAGATTTCCTTGCTGAAGAACAGGAAAGTGACTGTAAGTGAAATGTTATTTAAAAGGAGTATTTTAATCATCTGACATGCTTAAACTGAGACCTGCAAAAATGGAGACATTTGATTGGACGTAAAGGTCACATGGTGGGTTTCTGTTTTCTCATTGGTTGGGTGTGCTTCTTAGAATGAGGCTTCCCCGGAGAATACTCAGGATTGGCAGTTGAAAATGGCTCTCTGTGAACTTTCTGTCAGATTTCCTCCAAATTCCCAGTGTGAATGAGAACATTCCTGCCAGTGAACTCGTTGGCTAGACTATTCATGGGCGATTCCCTGGGAATTATGGGGGTAGCTAGTCGTGACCAGACTTTCCCAACGTGTTGTTCAGGTGAATGGCACCAGAAGGAACCTGCCCGTGGTGATTGAAAACAAGATCAAGGTCCAGATCAGCGGGCGCTACGTGCTTTTGGAAACTGATTTTGGTCTCTGGGTCAGATTTGACGGCAATCACTATGTGGAGGTCTCAGTGTCCGGTTGTTACAAGGGCCAGCTCTGTGGCCTGTGTGGTGAGTATCCCTGTTCTTCAGTACCGTCAAGTCATACGATCAGGAGCTTTTCAATGAATCATGCAGTTTGGGGATTGGTTGGGTTTTTTTGTCCCATCTTATGTTTATCCCAGAGTAATCTAGTCTGTCTTGTATAGACTGCAATGTTGGTCACTGGATTGAAGGAACCATCATTGTCCGGGTACCTGGCAAACGTAACTTACAAGAAATCTGGTTACCCAGGCGTTAACTCTTGTGTCAGAAATGACAACTGCAGATGTATTTTTAACAGGAGAGGAATCTCACATTCAACACATTCATAAACTGCAGTCTAAATATTATCGCAGTCCTACCCTGGATGCCTCTGGTCCAGGTCCCCTCGTATCTTTTTTCTCTTATTTGCATCGCAGCATGTCTGTCCTCTTTGATTGGGACTATCCGGCCTAATCTATGCTTTTCATTTCTTTCAACTTGGAAACGAGAATAAAACTTTCAGGCCCTTCTTGTGGGTCAGGACAGATTTCCAAATCCCTGTTTAGGAGCCGTCCTGAGCTTTTCTGCTCTGCTGTCTTGTTCCTTGCACTCACAGATGCATACTGCCTCCGCACTGTCGTAGTCACAGTCCGAGCACGGGCAAAGGCTTCTCTGATCACTGAGCCTTCTTTTTAGAGCTGCTTTTTGTTGTCCAGCTGCAGTAGAAGGTGGGTCTGCTGCAAGACAAAGCATTAGAAAATGGTCCCCTGGGGACCAATGCTGAAGTAGCCGAGGAGATGGAGTAGATAACCCAGTGTATGTCCTTTTCATGTTTAATCTCCACAATTATTTGGTATTCTTTGTCAAGCGTAACCAAATGTTGGGTGCTGTGCAGGACACAAATCGCAGGGAGCCCTTGAGAGTCCAGCAAGACGGAATAGAGCAGATGCCAGAGAGAGGTCAGAGACATGTATTTGATGCATGTAAGAGACCCAGTTCTGATCTAGTGACACAGCAAAGGAGACTCCAGGTTAACACACGTGGGTGATGAGTGAGAATCTCCGCTCTGAAGCAAGCAGAGACCAGTTAGATTGCCAGGAGACAAGCCTGGCAATACTTGAAGCTCAGCAGGTTCAACAGGGATGTATCAGGGCTGCTTCCCTCCTGAGCACCCCATTGTGGCTAAGAGAAAAGGAGGACTTGTGGCACCTTAGAGACTAACAAATTTATTTGAGCATAAGCTTTCGTGAGCTGCAGCTCACTTCATCGGATGCATACAGTGGAAAATACGGTGGGGAGATTTTATATACACAGAGAACATGAAACAATGGGTGTTACCATACACACTGTAACAAGAGTGGTCAGATAAGGTGAGCTATTACCAGCAGGAGAGCGGGGCCAGGGGGAACCTTTTGTAGTGATAATGAAGGTGGGCCATTTCCAGCAGTTAACAAGAACGTGTGAGGACGGGGGTGGAGGGGAATAAACATGGGGACATAGATTTACTTTGTGTAATGACACATCCACTCCCAGTCTTTATTCAAGCCTAAGTTAATTGTATCCAGTTTGCAAATTAATTCCAATTCAGCAGTCTCTCGTTGGAGTCTGTTTTTGAAGTTTTTTTGTTGAAGTATTGCCACTTTTAGGTCTGTAATCGAGTGACCAGAGAGATTAGAAGTGTTCTCCGACTGGTTTTTGAATGTTATAATTCCTGACCTCTGATTTGTGTCCATTTATTCTTTTATGTAGAGACTGTCCGGTTTGACCAATGTCCATGGTAGAGGGGCATAGCTGGCACATGATGGCATCTATCACATTGGTGGATGTGCAGGTGAACGAGCCTCTGATAGTGTGGCTGATGTGATTAGGCCCTATGATGGTGTCCCCTGATTAGATAAGCGGACACAGTTGGCAATGGGCTTTGTTGCAAGGATAGGTTCCTGGGTTGTTCTCAGTCAGCCATAAAAATGTTGGCATACTGTGGGGCCATGCGGGTACCCATAGCAGTGCCGCTGATTTGAAGGTATACATTGTCCCCAAATGTGAAATAGTTATGGGTGAGGACAAAGTCACCAAGTTCAGCCACCAGGTTTGCCGTGACGTTATTGGGGATACTGTTCCTGATGGCATGTACTCCATCTTTGTGTGGAATGTTGGTGTAGAGGGCTTCTACATCCAAAGTGGCCAGGATGGTGTTTTCAGAAAGATCACCGATGGATTGTAATTTCCTCAGGAAGTCAGTGGTCTCTCGAAGATAGCTGGGAGTGCTGGTAGCATAGGGCGTGAGGAGGGAGTCTACATAGCCAGACAATCCTGCTGTCAGGGTGCCAATGCCTGACATGATGGGCGTCCAGGATTTCCAGGTTTATGGATCTTGGGTCGCAGATAGAATACCCCTGGTCGGAGTTCTCGGAGTGTGTCTGTGCGGATTTGTTCTTGTGCTTTTTGAGGGACTTTCTTGAGCAGATGGTGTAGTTTTTGGCTATGCGCACCCCCGTCTGGGGCTAGTTTTTAAAAAGAAACAGTGCAAAGCTGAGGTCCCTTCCAACCCTGATATTCTGTGATTCTATGATTCTTCTTCACACCCGGGGCTCTCCTTCTGTGCCCGTCTGCTCCTGGGGAAGCTACCGTTCCCAGCCCTTCTCAGCTGGAGCTCAGCCTTCTTGCTTTGGCTTCCTTCCCCCCTCAGCCTCTCCCTGTTCTGAGGGAGAAGGCAGCATATGTGTTGCCCTCCTAGGGAGAGCTCCTCCCAGTTGGCTGGAAGAGAGAGGAGCCCTGTCCCGCTCTGCAGTACAGGAATTCCCAGGCCTGGTCCCTTACAGGGGCAGCGTCCTGGGTTTTCCCATCCAACTACTCATTCCCTAGGATCGCTTCCACTCTTCTGGCGTAGAAGCGTGGGATCCCCGTGGGATGATGTCTCCTTGAGCGTTACCCCCAGGGCTTCTAAGCCTCGGAAATGATAGAATTTGAGTGTAAGGGTGAGGGTTAGTTCTCATTGTATTGTAACCCATTTACTCGAGTCACCGTGTGATGTGACAGAATCGGAACGCCAAACCATTTGCTCCAAACACACAGACCCCTACCATTTAATCTGCCATGGAATCTTCCTCAGCTGTGAGCAGTGCGGTGTCTGAGCCGCGTAGGGAGCAGTTCGTACTCCTTCCCGGAGCGGGCACTGGTGCACATACACGCTAGCCGGTTCATTACAATGTGTTTGACAACCACACGCTAGTGTGCATTGTGGAGTTGTGAATTTCAAGTAATCTACACGTTTTTCATTTTGGATAGGTAATTACAATGGCGATGCAAAGGATGACAACCTAAAGCCGAATGGCAGCATTGCAGGAGATTCCACGGAGCTTGGAGAGAGCTGGCTGGTGGCAGAGAATAACACCATGTACGTACAGAAGGACGCTAATCAGGGGGTCTTTGCTACAAAAGCTCTAGGAAAGCGTGCTGCCTACTCAGCCGCAGGGCGCCCATCCAGGGCTCCACCACCTCGGCTCCTCCTGGGGCTGAGCACAACCATCCTCTCCCGTACACCCAAGAGCCCCCTCCCCAGCTGAGCATAAGCAGGCAGTGAGTGGCTGGCCTGCTACCATCTGCTTCGCAGGTCTGCTGTCCCCCAGTCCAGGAAGACCTGCTGGTGGGTGGGAGGTCACCTGCTGTCCCAGTCAGGAGCCGGACCGATCCACTGGTTGCCGCAGCAGCGTGTTCCACCCCTCATTCAACTCCGTCTGAGTCGTGGAGCACCCCAAGGTGCCCAGTGCGGGAATGGGAGCCCCCTCCTGTGGTGGGGGAGGTGGGGGCAGAACGCAGCCTTTCAGGGAGCCTGGATTCTGCTCTGTGGCTGGAATTGAGTCGTCCCTGCTGGGCAGACGTGGCATCTTCCTGTCCAGACCTGGCCCGTGGGGAATAAAGAAACATTCATCAGAAGCTTTTCTCTCTCTTGCCAGATGCTCCCCTGACCAAGTGCTGCTCTGTGAACCCCAGCTGGAGAGCGAAGCGAGGAAGGACACAGCCTGCGGCATGATCACCGACCCGACAGGTACGATGCCCGTGGCTGTGTCCTGGGCGAGCTGATTGAAATCACTCCCAATGACAGCCTGCCCTTGCCTCCATCCCGACCTCGCTCCCTGGGGCCACGGCCCCGAGTCCCCAGGGACATGTGTATGGCCCCCAGTGCGAAAAGCTGAACTAGAAGCCCCAGGAGTTGCCCTGAGTTACCTGCTCAGACTGGATCATGAATTGAGATGGCACCAGGATGTGACGATTATTTGGGCATTGCACTTCTAGGGCCTCGTTCTGCCGCTCCTGCCTGCACAGAGCTCCCATTAACTTGTACTCTGCTGCAGCAGAGACATCGTGCGGTGGTCCCCACTGCCCCGCTTTCTTACAGGGGTATCTGAAGTGCTTTAGGCCTTCCCTCCTCCGGAAACAGTAACTACCAGGGCGTTGCTAGCTCTCTATCAAGAACAAGGGTGTCCGCTTTGAGTGACGTTGTACATACCCTGCAAATGGTAGAGACAGGCCTAAGGCAAACTGAGCCAAATCTCATCAGTGTTTGGGTGTATTCAGCTCCAGGTTTGGTCTGGCTGAGTCTAGCGAGCTGGTCAGCCTACACTGGCCAGGGAGCACTGACTCCTTGCCATGACAGGGGATGGTTAGTGGCACCGCTAGGCTTCTTCCATCTTCCCTTCTGTGATTCTGTTTCTTTCCTGACTTAACATAGGTATCTTCAAGGACTGTCACGCCAAAGTAGCTCCAGAGATTTTCTTGGAAAACTGTGTTTACGACATGTGTCACACTAAGGAGCCGACAGTGTCCTTATGCAACGGGCTGCAGGCTTATGCAGAGTCGTGCACAAATGCTGGGATCTGCAGAGAATGGAGAAATAATACTTTGTGCCGTGAGTGTTGTAATTGATCTCTATTATGTTCTGGAATTCAACTTTCATCATGCAAGAAGCTCTTAAAATTAGAGCTTCCTGTGTTCCCTGACGGCATGCACTTTCCTCTTCTGTCATGCTTTGAGGGTGGTCTCTCCATTCTCTTGCCCTGAGTCTGGTCCAGTTCTACACTGGATCCTGTCAGGTTAGGTACAATATTCAGACTGAATCTGATCTAGCCTCACAAAGCATCTAAGTATTAATTTGTCCAAATTTAGCGCTGGTAAAATAAGAGCGCCTGAGAGGTTGAAATGCTCTGTTTATCCAAAGAGCGTCTCCAGTCTAGGGAGCTGCCGTGGAAGAAACAGTAGCCGCGACTCGAGTGAAACTCCCCACAGTCCCTTCTATTTGTAATTGTTAGGAAGGAATGTTAGGTCCTTGTGAAAGGTACTAGCCTGGCAGTTTTAGAGGAAGAGGGTCTGTGTCTTTGCTCACGTCCATTGGTGTGAATCAGCAGTAGCCACTGAAGTCCATGGAGGTACTCCAGTGTAAAGCTGGAGTCAGCCAGAGGAGAATCAGGGCCACCATTGCTCCATTAGCCCGTAGAACAGCTGCTGCCCAGGAAGCAGCAGGGCGACCTTCCCCCACCTTGTGTGCATGGGGTGCATAAGCTCTGTTCTGGAGAGGTCCTATCGAGGCAATAAGCGGTCCCCATTGGAAGGGCCTTCTTGGAAACGAGCCATGTGCCAGCAAACTCAGGATGCTGTCTCTGACGGCCCCCATCACCAGCTGCTTCAGAGGAAGGTGCAAAAAACTCTGCAGTAGGAAGACCTGGGGCATTGTGCCCCCACTAAAGTCTCCTCCTTATCCCTAAATTGTTCATATGATTTCTTCTGTATATTAGAGCAGCACCTACGGACCCCAGCTGAGATGGGGGCCCATTGCTCGGGGTACTGTCTAAGCAACAGAGGACAGCCCCTGCTCCGAAGCCCCATTCCACTCTGTCTAGGCAAGACAGGCGCAGGCTGCGGGAGGGAGTAAGACACAAGCAGAGTGAGCAGGGGTTTGGATTGTAAATGACCTGGGCCTGCCGGGATTGGGTTGGTTGGTTTGGTTTGTCGGGACGGGATTAGCTGCTAAGGGAGGAGGACGGGTGAGGGGACAGTGAAGGGAGGCGGTAGGGGCAGAGGGGAGGCCAGGTGTGCGGAGGGCCGGGGAAGTGAGGAGACTGGGAGGGAGTGAAGGGCCAACCAGCAGAAGGACTGGAATCTCCTGAGTCAGAGCGTGGAAAGCCACTGGACACCGATGACCCATCTCGACTGCTTTCCACGGGCCACCAGCCAGCTGTGCGCTGCGAGAGACAAGCCACCGGAGGCGCGTTTCAGCCGACGTCCACGTCAATAGGTGAAAGGCTGGACTTGTATCCTGTTGCCTATTTCCAATCCCTGGATACAACCGGTCCCCAACCAGGCATCATTAGTCTGTCTGTCTGTCTGTCATTCCCTGCACAAAGGGTTTCCACTCTGTCCCTGGAGAAAAACCTCAGCACAGAGCAGTCACCATATGCAGAGCTTTCTAACCACCCTTTGCTGTCCTGGAACAAAGAGGGGAAGTTTCAAGAGAATTGCTTTGGGATCTTTTCCTTTCAGTGATCTGGGTTTTTCTTCTCACTTGCAGCAATCTCCTGTCCGGGAGGAAGCCAGTACAAGAGCTGTGGGAGCAGGTGTCCTTCCACCTGCGTGACTCCCTCTGCGTTTAGCCCTTGCAGCTCCTTACCAGTGGAAGGCTGTTTCTGTAACGAAGGCTACGTTCTGAGTGGAGACACCTGTGTGCCGGAGAGCAGCTGCGGTTGTGTGGATGGAAACAACCACTATCATCAGGCAAGTTACCCTGCGCACCTAGACACAGATACAACAACCCCCAGATTCTTTCACTGTGACTGTAACTGATCATAATTAATGAAGAGAGACTAACTTCCTCTGGGCTCAGGTCAGTGGGTTGTGTGGATCTAATTGTTCATGTAAATAATAACCATTCCGAGCTCTTGTCAAGAGCAGATCTCAAAGCACTTTACCAAGGAGGTCGGTATCATTCTCTCCAGTTTACGGAAGGGGAAACTGAGGCACCGAGCGGTCAAATGGCTTGCGTAAGCTCATCCAGCAGGCCAGTGCTGAGACTAGAACACAGGTCTCAAGTGTCCCAGTCCCAGACACCTTCTCCTGGGCCACAGTGTCTCACTAGGGAGGGAGCTCATAGCATGGAGAGTATCAAAGGCATTGAACTGTTCTCAACTCCTTTGATTATCCACTAGGGCAGGAGTTTTGAAACTCTTGTTTTTGTGACCCAGTTGAAGAAAATTGCTGATACCAGCGACGCAGCGGAGCTGGGATGAGGGGTTTGGGGTGTGGGAGGGTCTTAGGGCTTGAGCAAGGGATTGGGGTGCGGGGGTGAGGGCTGAGGGTTGGGGCCGGGAATGAGGGGTTCAGGGTGCGGGATGGGGCTCTGGCTGGGGCACGGGGTTGGGGTGCGGAAGGAGTCAGGTCTCTGAGCTGGGGGTGCAGGGTCTCGGCTGGGGCTGAGGGCTGTGGGCTGCAGCAAAGGGCTCCGGATTTGGGGGTGGCTCAGGATTGGGGCAGGGGGTTGGGGTGTGGCAGGGACTCAGGGCTCTCGGCTGGGGGTGCAGGCTCTGAGGTGGGGTCGGGGACAGAGTGTTTGGGATGCAGGGTATGGGGAGGGTGCTCAGGGCTGGGGCAGGGGATTGGGGCACGGGGTTCGGACACGGGCTTACCTCCGGAAGGTCCTGGTGAGCAGCGGAGCTGGGGTGCAGAGGAAGGCTTCCCGCCTGTCCTGGCACCGCAGACCACACTGGGCCCCAGAAACATCCAGAAGCATGTCTGGCTCCTAGGAGGAGGCACGCAAGCGGCTCTGCGTGGTTCTCGCCCACAGGCATCGCTCCCCACCCCCGCACTCAGTTTGTGGGGGCGCTGCGCAGTGGGGGAATGGGTAGGGACTAGCCAGCCTTAGCCGAAAAGCACCGCCGACAGCACTTTAACAGCCCGGTGGTGGGGCTGGCCAGAGGTGCCGCGACCCAGCGCCTTCCCTTCCGTGACCCAGGACTGGGTCAGGACCCAGAGTTTGCAAAGCACCGCACGTAGGTGACACTAGTCGATAGACTTTCTACGATTATCTAGTCAAGTGCTTCTCCGTTCTCTCACAGCTGGGTGAGAGCTGGTTCACCCACGACGCCTGCACTGAGCGCTGTACCTGCAACAGCAATAACAACATCACCTGCACAGGCTGGGCGTGTGGACCGCTGGAGATCTGCGGTGTTCAGGACGGGGAGCTGGGCTGTTACCCCCCTGGTGAGTTCTCCCTGAAAAAGGTTCCACGTGTGAGTTCAGTAATCAGAGGCTTCTGGTCCAGAAGGACTTTTTCCAGATACTTTATCCCTTATGTGATGGCACAGGAAGGAGCTGATGGCTGATTCTTGCCAGTGCAAAGAGACAGTCAAAGACAAATCCCCTATCTTGCAATCACGGAGCTCCCTCCCCTGCAGTGGGAGTGGAGCTGGCATAGACCTTTGCAGGATCACTGGAGTTTGACCTGAGTAGGGAATGCAGAATCAAGCCCCAAATCACCCAATGCCACGAATGCAAACGTTGAACTCAAAGGGGTTGATTTAGGAAAATACCAATGGGCTGCGGGGGGGAGGCAAATTAAAAACTACCAAGAGCCTAAATCGCTCTTGCCAAGTACTCGCGCGCAGGGGCAGACACAGGTCATCTGCACGGTGCAGAGAGCCCACAGGAGCATTAACTCTTCTCCGTTTTCTGGCAGAGCTACCAGGTCGCAGGTGTTTTGCATAACAGGCGTCTCTGAGAATGACGTGTCTCTGGGTGCTGGGTGCTGTTTGGGTACATGTCATGTGCTCTGTGTTTCTAGAATCACATTTCTCACATGTGGTCATCTGCAGTCTAATAAAGAGCTTCCGAGGGTTATCCTATGGCACTTTTCATAGAACAGCATGACCAGCCTCTCAACGTGAATGTCTTTGTATCTTTTTCCAGTGGACGCCTCGACGACTTCAAGTCCAACTACAGTAGGCACCAGTCCATCAGGTAAGGTGGATCTCTCAGTGCTTCCTCAATCTTCTGGATATTTCCTGGTGGGCTGTGAACTCGGTGGCTGAGTGCAGATGAGGTTTCAAAGAACGTAACATCTGGGAGGCAGAACGGTTCATTTTGGAGAAGGGTCCCCAGTTCCCACCGTGTATGTTACTGAACCTCACGCTGGGTTCCTGGCTCTCACCGACCAATGCTGTGATCATCTCTTGTTAGAGTCTACAACAGTGCAAGGAACAAGCCCTGCTTCGGAGACCACTCCGCCCCACACAATAAGCAGCACAGCAGAAGAAAGTACCGCAGGTAAATCTGCTAGGAGACTGTGGCTGAGAATAAATCCTTCTCTCTACTCACAGAGGAGGACTGGGGGTGGAGTTGGGGGTGGTGGTAAACACATGTTCTGTCTGTTTATCGTGAGGCGTTATTAGAGCTATTGCGTTTTGAGATATGCCATGCGCTCAGTGTTTCTCGAATCACATTTCTCCTGATCACATGATCATTTCCAGTCTAAGAGGAAACTGTTCAAGAGCCGTCCTAGTCTACTCTTCACAGAACAGAGTGACCAACCTCTTCATGTTATTTCCTTTGTATATTTTGCCAGGAAAGTCCCCGACCACAGCAACTCCAACGACAGCAGAGCCCTGTCAGACAGGTAACGTGGGTTCCTCCGTGTTGGACAAATCTCCTCCCCATTCACATGTGGGGTGAGAAATTGGTGCCTGACTGCAGATTACGTTTCCACCCTAATAGCTGTTTGAAAACTCCACATTTATGTTTTAGGAAGGCAAGTCCAACGGTAATGCTGACCAGTCCCCCAGGTAGAGTTATTCCATCGGTGCGACCCAAAACCTTTTCACCTTACAAATGGTAAAGCAGCTGGTAGCTCTAGCCAAGTGTGGAACTAGTGCAGGTTTGTCTAAGCCTTTGAGTCTTGCTGGAGGACAACCTGGGGCTAGCCCTAGTGCTCGGGGTCAGACCAGACAGAGCAAACTTGCAAAGTCTTCTCAGAGGCACTTAACCACATCTTATTTGCTTCCGTTTACTACGTCTCTTCTGGGTTTGGCTCCAACTTAGAACCAAAGCCTTAGTGTTAGAGCTAAGATTCAACGTATACCAAGAGTGCTCTTTTTTAACAATGAATTTTTGGTTCTGTGTCCTCCATTTCTAGGTAACAGAGTTTGAAAAATCCATGAGATATTTCCAGTGGGTTTCACGCAACCACAATGCTATTGTCAGTTTCCTAGGTGTTCAGAAATCACATTGCTGGGTATAGCCGAGGAACATGAACACTGTATTGGTTGTAAAAGGAAGTGGTCACTTCTGGTGAAAGCAGGATACAGGGAGTCACGTCATCTTGTTATTATTCCGTGGGATGCCACTGACTTGTAGTGGAGCCTTGTGCTCGTCACTTAGCTTCTCAAGTGGCGAAATGGGTTGCGATAATGGGAGCTTCCTCTCTGGAGATCTGCACTTCCAGAAATTAATATGACCTGACGGTGACCACTCCCGCTTCTTCCCGAGGCCCACTCCCCCTGTGAGAGCAGGGTTCAGATCTTGTCCCCGATCAGAAGGGAAAATGAGTTTGGAAGGTCTCAGCCTAGTTTCCGCATCACCAGATCAAGACCCACATCAGGGAGGACGACTTCCCTGAGTTTCCAGGGAACCTCGCAGATGTCTTCCAGTTACAGCACAATGGCATTTAGGGATGGGGCAGCTTGCCTGCCTCCTCCCCACTCTGTTCCCGGTCGATGCTGTTTCTGTGAGCTCTGAAGTGGCGTGAGCAGGAAGTGCGCACCAACAGGAAGTGCTCGGTGGAGCGCAAGTGACAGGGGTGCAGTTACGTGGGAGGGATTTGCAGGGGATAAATCCACGTTTCTTCCTTGTAAGGCCGTGCCACCTGCAGTGCCTCAGGGGACCCGCATTACTACACGTTTGATGGCCGAGTTCACCATTTCATGGGAAACTGCACTTACACCCTCTCCAAAGTGTGCAACGGCTCCAGGGGGCTTCCACCCTTTGACGTGTCCACCACCAACGAGCACAGGGGCTCCAATACCAAAGTTTCCTATGTAAAGTCGGTGCACGTGGATGTCTATGGAACTCAGATTTCCTTGCTGAAGAACAGGAAAGTGACTGTAAGTGAAATGTTATTTAAAAGGAGTATTTTAATCATCTGACATGCTTAAACTGAGACCGGCAAAAATGGAGACATTTGATTGGACGTAAAGGTCACATGGTGGGTTTCTGTTTTCTCATTGGTTGGGTGTGCTTCTTAGAATGAGGCTTCCCCGGAGAATACTCAGGATTGGCAGTTGAAAATGGCTTTCTGTGAACTTTCTGTCAGATTTCCTCCAAATTCCCAGTGTGAATGAGAACATTCCTGCCAGTGAACTCGTTGGCTAGACTATTCATGGGCGATTCCCTGGGAATTATGGGGGTAGCTAGTCGTGACCAGACTTTCCCAACGTGTTGTTCAGGTGAATGGCACCAGAAGGAACCTGCCCGTGGTGATTGAAAACAAGATCAAGGTCCAGATCAGCGGGCGCTACGTGCTTTTGGAAACTGATTTTGGTCTCTGGGTCAGATTTGACGGCAATCACTATGTGGAGGTCTCAGTGTCCGGTTGTTACAAGGGCCAGCTCTGTGGCCTGTGTGGTGAGTATCCCTGTTCTTCAGTACCGTCAAGTCATACGATCAGAAGCTTTTCAGTGAATCATGCAGTTTGGGGATTGGTTGGGTTTTTTTGTCCCGTGTTCTGTTTATCCCAGAGTAATCTAGTCTGTCTTGTATGGACTGCAATGTCGGGCACTGGATTGAAGGAACCATCATTGTCCGGGTACCTGGCAAACGTAACTTACAAGAAATCTGGTTACCCAGGCGTTAACTGGGGTGTCAGAAATGACAACTGCAGATGTCATTTTTAACAGGAGAGGAATCTCACATTCAACACATCCATAAACTGCAGTCTAAATATTATCGCAGTCCTACCCTGGATGCCTCTGGTCCAGGTCCCCTTGTATCTTTTTTCTCTTATTTGCATCGCAGCGTGTCTGTCCCTCTTTGATTGGGACTATCCGGCCTAATCTATGCTTTTCATTTCTTTCAACTTGGAAACGAGAATAAAACTTTCAGGCCCTTCTTGTGGGTCAGGACAGATTTCCAAATCCCTGTTTAGGAGCCATCCTGAGCTTTTCTGCTCTGCTGTCTTGTTCCTTGCACTCACAGATGCATACTGCCTCCGCACTGTCGTAGTCACAGTCCGAGCACGGGCAAAGGCTTCTCTGATCACTGAGCCTTCTTTTTAGAGCTGCTTTTTGTTGTCCAGCTGCAGTAGAAGGTGGGTCTGCTGCAAGACAAAGCATTAGAAAATGGTCCCCTGGGGACCAATGCTGAAGTAGCCGAGGAGATGGAGTAGATAACCCAGTGTATGTCCTTTTCATGTTTAATCTCCACAATTATTTGGTATTCTTTGTCAAGCGTAACCAAATGTTGGGTGCTGTGCAGGACACAAATCGCAGGGAGCCCTTGAGAGTCCAGCAAGAAGGAATAGAGCAGATGCCAGAGAGAGGTCAGAGACATGTATTTGATGCATGTAAGAGACCCAGTTCTGATCTAGTGACACAGCAAAGGAGACCCCAGGTTAACACACGTGGGTGATGAGTGAGAATCTCTGCTCTGAAGCAAGCAGAGACAAGTTAGATTGCCAGGAGACAAGCCTGGCAATACTTGAAGCTCAGGAGGTTCAACAGGGATGTATCAGGGCTGCTTCCCTCCTGAGCACCCCATTGTGGCTATGAGAAAAGGAGGACTTGTGGCACCTTAGAGACTAACAAATTTATTTGAGCATAAGCTTTCGTGAGCTGCAGCTCACTTCATCGGATGCATACAGTGGAAAATACGGTGGGGAGATTTTATATACACAGAGAACATGAAACAATGGGTGTTACCATACACACTGTAACAAGAGTGGTCAGATAAGGTGAGCTATTACCAGCAGGAGAGCGGGGCCAGGGGGAACCTTTTGTAGTGATAATGAAGGTGGGCCATTTCCAGCAGTTAACAAGAACGTGTGAGGACGGGAGTGGAGGGGAATAAACATGGAGAAATAGTTTTACTTTGTGTAATGACACATCCACTCCCAGTCTTTATTCAAGCCTAAGTTAATTGTATCCAGTTTGCAAATTAATTCCAATTCAGCAGTCTCTCTTTAGAGTCTGTTTTTAAGTTTTTTTGTTGAAGTATGGCCACTTTTAGGTCTATAATCGAGTGACCAAAGAGATTGAAGTGTTCTCCGACTGGTTTTTGAATGTTATAAATCCTGACCCCTGATTTGTGTCCATTTATTCTTTTACGTAGAGCCTGTCTGGTTTGACCAATGTACATGGTAGAGGGGCATAGCTGGCACATGATCAACTATCACATTGGTGGATGTGCAGGTGAACGAGCCTCTGATAGTGTGGCCGATGTGATTAGGCCCTATGATGGTGTCCCCTGATTAGATAGGTGGACACAGTTGGCAACGGGCTTTGTTGCAAGGATAGGTTCCTGGGTTGTTCTCAGTCAGCCATAAATATGTGGGCATACTGTGGGGCCATGCGGGTACCCATAGCAGTGCCGCTGATTTGAAAGTATACATTGTCCCCAAATGTGAAATAGTTATGGGTGAGGACAAAGTCACCAAGTTCAGCCACCAGGTTTGCCGTGACGTTATCGGGGATACTGTTCCTGGTGGCCTGTAGTCCATCTTTGTGTGGAATGTTGGTGTAGAGGGCTTCTACATCCAAAGTGGCCAGGATGGTGTTTTCAGAAAGATCACCAATGGATTATAGTTTCCTCAGGAAGTCAGTGGTCTCTCGAAGATAGCTGGGAGTGCTGGTAGCATAGGGCGTGAGGAGGGAGTCTACATAGCCAGACAATCCTGCTGTCAGGGTGCCAATGCCTGAGATGATGGGCGTCCACGATTTCCAGGTTTATGGATCTTGGGTCGCAGATAGAATACCCCTGGTCGGAGTTCTCGGAGTGTGTCTGTGCGGATTTGTTCTTGTGCTTTTTGAGGGACTTTCTTGAGCAGATGGTGTAGTTTGTGGCTATGCGCACCCGCGACTGGGGCTAGTTTTTAAAAAGAAACAGTGCAAAGCTGAGGTCCCTTCCAACCCTGATATTCTGTGATTCTATGATTCTTCTTCCACACCCGGGGCTCTCCTTCTGTGCCCGTCTGCTCCTGGGGAAGCTACCGTTCCCAGCCCTTCTCAGCTGGAGCTCAGCCTTCTTGCTTTGGCTTCCTTCCTCTCTCAGCCTCTCCCTGTTCTGAGGGAGAAGGCAGCATATGTATTGCCCTCCTAGGGAGAGCTCCTCCCAGTTGGCTGGAAGAGAGAGGAGCCCTGTCCCGCTCTGCAGTACAGGAATTCCCAGGCCTGGTCCCTTACAGGGGCAGCGTCCTGGGTTTTCCCACCCAACTACTCATTCCCTAGGACCGCTTCCACTCTTCTGGCATAGAAGCGTAGGATCTCCGTGGGATGACGTCTCCTTGAGTGTTACCCCCAGGGCTTCTAAGCCTCAGAAATGATAGAATTTGAGTGTAAGGGTGAGGGTTAGTTCTCATTGTATTGTAACCCATTTACCCAAGTCACCGTGTGATCTGACACAATCGGAACGCCAAACCATTTGCTCCAAACACACAGACCCCTACCATTTAATCTGCCATGGAATCTTCCTCAGCTGTGAGCAGTGCGGTGTCTGAGCCGCATAGGGAGCAGTTCGTACTCCTTCCCGGAGCGGGCACTGGTGCACATACACGCTAGCCGGTTCATTACAATGTGATTGACAACCACACGCTAGTGTGCATTGTGGAGTTGTGAATTTCAAGTAATCTACACGTTTTTCATTTTGGATAGGTAATTACAATGGCGATGCAAAGGATGACAACCTAAAGCCGAATGGCAGCATTGCAGGAGATTCCACGGAGCTTGGAGAGAGCTGGCTGGTGGCAGAGAATAACACCATGTACGTACAGAAGGACGCTAATCAGGGGGTCTTTGCTACAAAAGCTCTAGGAAAGCGTGCTGCCTACTCAGCCGCAGGGCGCCCATCCAGGGCTCCACCACCTCGGCTCCTCCTGGGGCTGAGCACAACCATCCTCTCCCGTACACCCAAGAGCCCCCTCCCCAGCTGAGCATAAGCAGGCAGTGAGTGGCTGGCCTGCTACCATCTGCTTCGCAGGTCTGCTGTCCCCCAGTCCAGGAAGACCTGCTGGTGGGTGGGAGGTCACCTGCTGTCCCAGTCAGGAGCCGGACCGATCCACTGGTTGCCGCAGCAGCGTGTTCCACCCCTCATTCAACTCTGTCTGAGTCGTGGAGCACGCCAAGGTGCCCAGTGCGGGAATGGGAGCCCCCTCCTGTGGTGGGGGAGGTGGGGGCAGAACGCAGCCTTTCAGGGAGCCTGGATTCCGCTCTGTGGCTGGAATCGAGTCGTCCCTGCTGGGCAGACGTGGCATCTTCCTGACCAGACCTGGCCCGGGGGGAATAAAGAAACATTCATCAGAAGCTTTTCTCTCTCTTGCCAGATGCTCCCCTGACCAAGTGCTGCTCTGTGAACCCCAGCTGGAGAGCGAAGCGAGGAAGGACACAGCCTGCGGCATGATCACCGACCCGACAGGTACGATGCCCGTGGCTGTGTCCTGGGCGAGCTGATTGAAATCACTCCCAATGACAGCCTGCCCTTGCCTCCATCCCGACCTCGCTCCCTGGGGCCACGGCCCCGAGTCCCCAGGGACATGTGTATGGCCCCCAGTGCGAAAAGCTGAACTAGAAGCCCCAGGAGTTGCCCTGAGTTACCTGCTCAGACTGGATCATGCATTGAGATGGCACCAGGATGTGACGATTATTTGGGCATTGCACTTCTAGGGCCTCGTTCTGCCGCTCCTGCCTGCACAGAGCTCCCATTAACTTGTACTCTGCTGCAGCAGAGACATCATGCGGTGGTCCCCACTGCCCCGCTTTCTTACAGGGGTATCTGAAGTGCTTTAGGCCTTCCCTCCTCCGGAAACAGTAACTACCAGGGCGTTGCTAGCTCTCTATCAAGAACAAGGGTGTCCGCTTTGAGTGACGTTGTACTTACCCTGCAAATGGTAGAGACAGGCCTAAGCCAAACTGAGCCAAATCTCATCAGTGTTTGGGTGTATTCAGCTCCAGGTTTGGTCTGGCTGAGTCTAGCGAGCTGGTCAGCCTACACTGGCCAGAGAGCACTGACTCCTTGCCATGACAGGGGATGGTTAGTGGCACCGCTAGGCTTCTTCCATCTTCCCTTCTGTGATTCTGTTTCTTTCCTGACTTAACATAGGTATCTTCAAGGACTGTCACGCCAAAGTGGCTCCAGAGATTTTCTTGGAAAACTGTGTTTACGACATGTGTCACACTAAGGAGCCGACAGTGTCCTTATGCAACGGGCTGCAGGCTTATGCAGAGTCGTGCACAAATGCTGGGATCTGCAGAGAATGGAGAAATAATACTTTGTGTCGTGAGTGTTGTAATTGATCTCTATTAAGTTCTGGAATTCAACTTTCATCATGCAAGAAGCTCTTAAAATTAGAGCTTCCTGTGTTCCCTGACGGCATGCACTTTCCTCTTCTGTCATGCTTTGAGGATGGTCTCTCCATTCTCTTGCCCTGAGTCTGGTCCAGTTCTACACTGGATCCTGTCAGGTTAGGTACAATATTCAGACTGAATCTGAAATAGCCTCACAAAGCATCTAAGTATTAATTTGTCCGAATTTAGCGCTGGTAAAATAAGAGCGCCTGAGAGGTTGAAATGCTTTGTTTATCCAAAGAGCGTCTCCAGTCTAGGGAGCTGCCGTGGAAGAAACAGTAGCCGTGACTCGAGTGAAACTCCCCACAGTCCCTTCTATTTGTAATTGTTAGGAAGGAATGTTAGGTCCTTGTGAAAGGTACTAGCCTGGCAGTTTTAGAGGAAGAGGGTCTGTGTCTTTGCTCACGTCCATTGGTGCAAATCAGCAGTAGCCACTGAAGTCCATGGAGGTACTCCAGTGTAAAGCTGGAGTCAGCCAGAGGAGAATCAGGGCCACCATTGCTTCATTAGCCCATAGAACAGCTGCTGCCCAGGAAGCAGCAGGGCGACCTTCCCCCACCTTGTGTGCACGGGGTGCATAAGCTCTGTTCTGGAGAGGTCCTATCGAGACAATAAGCGGTCCCCATTGGAAGGGCCTTCTTGGAAACGAGCCACGTGCCAGGAAACTCAGGATGCTGTCTCTGACGGCCCCCATCACCAGCTGCTTCAGAGGAAGGTGCAAAAAACTCTGCAGTAGGAAGACTTGGGGCATTGTGCCCCCTCTAAAGTCTCCTCCTTATCCCTAAATTATTCGTATGATTTCTTCTGTATATTAGAGCAGCACCTACGGACTCCAGCTGAGATGGGGGCCCATTGCTCGGGGTACTGTCTAAGCAACAGAGGACAGCCCCTGCTCCGAAGCCCCATTCCACTCTGTCTAGGCAAGACAGGCGCAGGCTGCGGGAGGGAGTAAGACACAAGCAGAGTGAGCAGGGGTCTGGATTGTAAATGACCTGGACCTGCCGGGATTGGGTTGGTTGGTTTGGTTTGTCGAGAGGGGATTAGCTGCAAAGGGAGGAGGACGGGAGAGGGGACAGTGAAGGGAGGCGGTAGGGGCAGAGGGGAGGCCAGGTGTGCGGAGGGCCGGGGAAGTGAGGAGACTGGGAGGGAGTGAATGGCCAACCAGCAGAAGGACTGGAATCTCCTGAGTCAGAGCGTGGAAAGCCACTGGACACCGATGACCCATCTCGACTGCTTTCCACGGGCCACCAGCCAGCTGTGCGCTGCGAGAGACAAGCCACCGGAGGCGCGTTTCAGCCGACGTCCACATCAATAGGTGAAAGGCTGGACTTGTATCCTGTTGCCTATTTCCGATCCCTGGATACAACCGGTCCCCTACCAGGCATCATTAGTCTGTCTGTCTGTCTGTCTGTCATTCCCTGCACAAAGGGTTTCCACTCTGTCCCTGGAGAAAAACCTCAGCACAAAGCAGTCACCATATGCAGAGCATTCTAACCACCCTTTGCTGTCCTGGAACAAAGAGGGGAAGTTTCAAGAGAATTGCTTTGGGATCTTTTCCTTTCAGTGATCTGGGTTTTTCTTCTCACTTGCAGCAATCTCCTGTCCGGGAGGAAGCCAGTACAAGAGCTGTGGGAGCAGGTGTCCTTCCACCTGCGTGACTCCCTCTGCGTTTAGCCCTTGCAGCTCCTTACCAGTGGAAGGCTGTTTCTGTAACGAAGGCTACGTTCTGAGTGGAGACACCTGTGTGCCGGAGAGCAGCTGCGGTTGTGTGGATGAAAACAACCACTATCATCAGGCAAGTTATCCTGAGCATCTTGAAACTGATTGAAAGAATTTGGGTTTGTTCTCTGTCACTGTAACTAGTAACAATTAATACAGATTCACTTCATCTGATTTTAGATCAGTGGGTTCTGTGGATGTATTTGTTCATGTAAATAATAACAATTCCTAGCTTTTACTGTATAAAGCACTTTTCAAGATCAGGTCTCAAAGCACTTTTCAAAGGAGGTCAATTTTGTGTAACAGATGTGGAAAGTGAGGCACAGAGTGATCAAGTGATTTGTTTAAGATCAACCAGCAACAGAGCCATGACTGGAACCTATGTCTCAGGAGGCCTGGGCCTGGGTACCATCTCCTCGGCCACACTGTCTCTCTTTGGAGGCACTTAATGGCATGGAGAGTATCACGGACATTAAACAAATCCAAACTCCTTTGATTATCCAGTCGGGTGACACTAGTCGATAGACTTTCTACGATTATCTAGTCAAGTGCTTCTTCGTTCTCTCACAGCTGGGTGAGAGCTGGTTCACCCACGACGCCTGCACTGAGCGCTGTACCTGCAACAGCAATAACAACATCACCTGCACAGGCTGGGCGTGTGGACCGCTGGAGATCTGCGGTGTTCAGGACGGGGAGCTGGGCTGTTACCCCCCTGGTGAGTTCTCCCTGAAAAAGGTTCCACGTGTGAGTTCAGTAATCAGAGGCTTCTGGTCCAGAAGGACTTTTTCCAGATACTTTATCCCTTATGTGATGGCACAGGAAGGAGCTGATGGCTGATTCTTGCCAGTGCAAAGAGACAGTCAAAGACAAATCCCCTATCTTGCAATCACGGAGCTCCCTCCCCTGCAGTGGGAGTGGAGCTGGCATAGACCTTTGCAGGATCACTGGAGTTTGACCTGAGTAGGGAATGCAGAATCAAGCCCCAAATCACCCAATGCCACAAATGCAAACGTTGAACTCAAAGGGGTTGATTTTGGAAAATACCAATGGGCTGCGGGGGGGAGGCAAATTAAAAACTACCAAGAGTCTAAGTTGCTCTTGCCAAGTACTCGCGCGCAGGGGTAGACACAGGTCATCTGCACGGTGCAGAGAGCCCACAGGAGCATTAACTCTTCTCCGTTTTCTGGCAGAGCTACCAGGTCGCAGGTGTTTTGCATAACAGGCGTCTCTGAGAATGACGTGTCTCTGGGTGCTGGGTGCTGTTTGGGTACATGTCATGTGCTCTGTGTTTCTAGAATCACATTTCTCACATGTGGTCATCTGCAGTCTAATAAAGAGCTTCCGAGGGTTATCCTATGGCACTTTTCATAGAACAGCATGACCAGCCTCTCAACGTGAATGTCTTTGTATCTTTTTCCAGTGGACGCCTCGACGACTTCAAGTCCAACTACAGTAGGCACCAGTCCATCAGGTAAGGTGGATCTCTCAGTGCTTCCTCAATCTTCTGGATATTTCCTGGTGGGCTGTGAACTCGGTGGCTGAGTGCAGATGAGGTTTCAAAGAACGTAACATCTGGGAGGCAGAACGGTTCATTTTGGAGAAGGGTCCCCAGTTCCCACCATGTATGTTACTGAACCTCACGCTGGGTTCCTGGCTCTCACCGACCAATGCTGTGATCATCTCTTGTTAGAGTCTACAACAGTGCAAGGAACAAGCCCTGCTTCGGAGACCACTCTGCCCCACACAATAAGCAGCACAGCAGAAGAAAGTACCGCAGGTAAATCTGCTAGGAGACTGTGGCTGAGAATAAATCCTTCTCTCTACTCACAGAGGAGGACTGGGGGTGGAGTTGGGGGTGGTAGTAAAGACACGTTCCGTCTGTTTATCGTGAGGCGTTATTAGAGCTATTGCGTTTTGAGATATGCCATGCGCTCAGTGTTTGTCGAATCACATTTCTCCTGATCACATGATCATTTCCAGTCTAAGAGGAAACTGTTCAAAAGCCGTCCTAGTCTACTCTTCACAGAACAGAGTGACCAACCTCTTCATGTTATTTCCTTTGTATATTTTGCCAGGAAAGTCCCCGACCACAGCAACTCCAACGACAGCAGAGCCCTGTCAGACAGGTAACGTGGGTTCCTCCGTGTTGGACAAATCTCCTCCCCATTCACATGAGGGGTGAGAAATTGGTGCCTGACTGCAGATTACGTTTCCACCCTAATAGCTGTTTGAAAACTCCACATTTATGTTTTAGGAAGGCAAGTCCAACGGTAATGCTGACCAGTCCCCCAGGTAGAGTTATTCCATCGGTGCGACCCAAAACCTTTTCACCTTACAAATGGTAAAGCAGCTGGTAGCTCTAGCCAAGTGTGGAACTAGTGCAGGTTTGTCTAAGCCTTTGAGTCTTGCTGGAGGACAACCTGGGGCTAGCCCTAGTGCTCGGGGTCAGACCAGACAGAGCAAACTTGCAAAGTCTTCTCAGAGGCACTTAACCACATCTTATTTGCTTCCGTTTACTACGTCTCTTCTGGGTTTGGCTCCAACTTAGAACCAAAGCCTTAGTGTTAGAGCTAAGATTCAACGTATACCAAGAGTGCTCTTTTTTAACAATGAATTTTTGGTTCTGTGTCCTCCATTTCTAGGTAACAGAGTTTGAAAAATCCATGAGATATTTCCAGTGGGTTTCACGCAACCACAATGCTATTGTCAGTTTCCTAGGTGTTCAGAAATCACATTGCTGGGTATAGCCGAGGAACATGAACACTGTATTGGTTGTAAAAGGAAGTGGTCACTTCTGGTGAAAGCAGGATACAGGGAGTCACGTCATCTTGTTATTATTCCGTGGGATGCCACTGACTTGTAGTGGAGCCTTGTGCTCGTCACTTAGCTTCTCAAGTGGCGAAATGGGTTGCGATAATGGGAGCTTCCTCTCTGGAGATCTGCACTTCCAGAAATTAATATGACCTGACGGTGACCACTCCCGCTTCTTCCCGAGGCCCACTCCCCCTGTGAGAGCAGGGTTCAGATCTTGTCCCCGATCAGAAGGGAAAATGAGTTTGGAAGGTCTCAGCCTAGTTTCCGCATCACCAGATCAAGACCCACATCAGGGAGGACGACTTCCCTGAGTTTCCAGGGAACCTCGCAGATGTCTTCCAGTTACAGCACAATGGCATTTAGGGATGGGGCAGCTTGCCTGCCTCCTCCCCACTCTGTTCCCGGTCGATGCTGTTTCTGTGAGCTCTGAAGTGGCGTGAGCAGGAAGTGCGCACCAACAGGAAGTGCTCGGTGGAGCGCAAGTGACAGGGGTGCAGTTACGTGGGAGGGATTTGCAGGGGATAAATCCACGTTTCTTCCTTGTAAGGCCGTGCCACCTGCAGTGCCTCAGGGGACCCGCATTACTACACGTTTGATGGCCGAGTTCACCATTTCATGGGAAACTGCACTTACACCCTCTCCAAAGTGTGCAACGGCTCCAGGGGGCTTCCACCCTTTGACGTGTCCACCACCAACGAGCACAGGGGCTCCAATACCAAAGTTTCCTATGTAAAGTCGGTGCACGTGGATGTCTATGGAACTCAGATTTCCTTGCTGAAGAACAGGAAAGTGACTGTAAGTGAAATGTTATTTAAAAGGAGTATTTTAATCATCTGACATGCTTAAACTGAGACCGGCAAAAATGGAGACATTTGATTGGACGTAAAGGTCACATGGTGGGTTTCTGTTTTCTCATTGGTTGGGTGTGCTTCTTAGAATGAGGCTTCCCCGGAGAATACTCAGGATTGGCAGTTGAAAATGGCTCTCTGTGAACTTTCTGTCAGATTTCCTCCAAATTCCCAGTGTGAATGAGAACATTCCTGCCAGTGAACTCGTTGGCTAGACTATTCATGGGCGATTCCCTGGGAATTATGGGGGTACCTAGTCGTGACCAGACTTTCCCAACGTGTTGTTCAGGTGAATGGCACCAGAAGGAACCTGCCCGTGGTGATTGAAAACAAGATCAAGGTCCAGATCAGCGGGCGCTACGTGCTTTTGGAAACTGATTTTGGTCTCTGGGTCAGATTTGACGGCAATCACTATGTGGAGGTCTCAGTGTCCGGTTGTTACAAGGGCCAGCTCTGTGGCCTGTGTGGTGAGTATCCCTGTTCTTCAGTACCGTCAAGTCATACGATCAGGAGCTTTTCAGTGAATCATGCAGTTTGGGGATTGGTTGGGTTTTTTTGTCCCGTCTTATGTTTATCCCAGAGTAATCTAGTCTGTCTTGTATGGACTGCGATGTCGGGCACTGGATTGAAGGAACCATCATTGTCCGGGTACCAGGCAAACATAACTTACAAGAAATCTGGTTACCCAGGCGTTAACTGGGGTGTCAGAAATGACAACTGCAGATGTCATTTTTAACAGGAGAGGAATCTCACATTCAACACATCCATAAACTGCAGTCTAAATATTATCGCAGTCCTACCCTGGATGCCTCTGGTCCAGGTCCCCTCGTATCTTTTTTCTCTTATTTGCATCGCAGCATGTCTGTCCTCTTTGATTGGGACTATCCGGCCTAATCTATGCTTTTCATTTCTTTCAACTTGGAAACGAGAATAAAACTTTCAGGCCCTTCTTGTGGGTCAGGACAGATTTCCAAATCCCTGTTTAGGAGCCGTCCTGAGCTTTTCTGCTGTGCTCTCTTGTTCCTTGCACTCACAGATGCATACTGTCTCCGCACTGTCGTAGTCACAGTCCGAGCACGGGCAAAGGCTTCTCTGATCACTGAGCCTTCTTTTTAGAGCTGCTTTTTGTTGTCCAGCTGCAGTAGAAGGTGGGTCTGCTGCAAGACAAAGCATTAGAAAATGGTCCCCTGGGGACCAATGCTGAAGTAGCCGAGGAGATGGAGTAGATAACCCAGTGTATGTCCTTTTCATGTTTAATCTCCACAATTATTTGGCATTCTTTGTCAAGCGTAACCAAATGTTGGGTGCAGTGCAGGATACAAATCGCAGGGAGCCCTTGAGAGTCCAGCAAGACGGAATAGAGCAGATGCCAGAGAGAGGTCAGAGACATGTATTTGATGCATGTAAGAGACCCAGTTCTGATCTAGTAACACAGCAAAGGAGACTCCAGGTTAACACACGTGGGTGATGAATGAGAAACTCCGCTCTGAAGCAAGCAGAGACCAGTTAGATTGCCAGGAGACAAGCCTGGCAATACTTGAAGCGCAGCAGGTTCAACAGGGAT
Source organism: Eretmochelys imbricata (assembly GCF_965152235.1). Taxonomy (NCBI): domain Eukaryota; kingdom Metazoa; phylum Chordata; order Testudines; family Cheloniidae; genus Eretmochelys; species Eretmochelys imbricata. Next base: position 2,459,485 of record NC_135580.1, on the reverse strand, counting down.
GTATCAGGGCTGCTTCCCTCCTGAGCACCCCATTGTGGCTATGAGAAAAGGAGGACTTGTGGCACCTTAGAGACTAACAAATTTATTTGAGCATAAGCTTTCGTGAGCTGCAGCTCACTTCATCGGATGCATAAAGTGGAAAATACGGTGGGGAAATTTTATATACACAGAGAACATGAAACAATGGGTGTTACCATACAGACTGTAACAAGAGTGGTCAGATAAGGTGAGCTATTACCAGCAGGAGAGCGGGGCCAGGGGGAACCTTTTGTAGTGATAATGAAGGTGGGCCATTTCCAGCTGTTGACAAGAACGTGTGAGGAACAGTGGGGGCGGGAGTGGAGGGGAATAAACATGGAGAAATAGTTTTACTTTGTGTAATGACACATCCACTCCCAGTCTTTATTCAAGCCTAAGTTAATTGTATCCAGTTTGCAAATTAATTCCAATTCAGCAGTCTCTCTTTAGAGTCTGTTTTTAAGTTTTTTTTGTTGAAGTATGGCCACTTTTAGGTCTATAATCGAGTGACCAAAGAGATTGAAGTGTTCTCCGACTGGTTTTTGAATGTTATAAATCCTGACCCCTGATTTGTGTCCATTTATTCTTTTACGTAGAGCCTGTCTGGTTTGACCAATGTACATGGTAGAGGGGCATAGCTGGCACATGATCAACTATCACATTGGTAGATGTGCAGGTGAACGAGCCTCTGATAGTGTGGCCGATGTGATTAGGCCCTATGATGGTGTCCCCTGATTAGATAGGTGGACACAGTTGGCAACGGGCTTTGTTGCAAGGATAGGTTCCTGGGTTGTTCTCAGTCAGCCATAAAAATGTTGGCATACTGTGGGGCCATGCGGGTACCCATAGCAGTGCCGCTGATTTGAAAGTATACATTGTCCCCAAATGTGAAATAGTTATGGGTGAGGACAAAGTCACCAAGTTCAGCCACCAGGTTTGCCGTGACGTTATCGGGGATACTGTTCCTGATGGCCTGTAGTCCATCTTTGTGTGGAATGTTGGTGTAGAGGGCTTCTACATCCAAAGTGGCCAGGATGGTGTTTTCAGAAAGATCACCGATGGATTGTAGTTTCCTCAGGAAGTCAGTGGTCTCTCGAAGATAGCTGGGAGTGCTGGTAGCATAGGGCATGAGGAGGGAGTCTACATAGCCAGACAATCCTGCTCTCAGGGTGCCAATGCCTGACATGATGGGCGTCCAGGATTTCCAGGTTTATGGATCTTGGGTCGCAGATAGAATACCCCTGGTCGGAGTTCTCGGAGTGTGTCTGTGCGGATTTGTTCTTGTGCTTTTTGAGGGACTTTCTTGAGCAGATGGTGTAGTTTGTGGCTATGCGCACCCCCGTCTGGGGCTAGTTTTTAAAAAGAAACTGCAAAGCTGAGGTCCCTTCCAACCCTGATATTCTGTGATTCTATGATTCTTCTTCCACACCCGGGGCTCTCCTTCTGTGCCCGTCTGCTCCTGGGGAAGCTACCGTTCCCAGCCCTTCTCAGCTGGAGCTCAGCCTTCTTGCTTTGGCTTCCTTCCCCTCTCAGCCTCTCCCTGTTCTGAGGGAGAAGGCAGCATATGTATTGCCCTCCTAGGGAGAGCTCCTCCCAGTTGGCTGGAAGAGAGAGGAGCCCTGCCCTGCTCTGCAGTACAGGAATTCCCAGGCCTGGTCCCTTACAGGGGCAGCGTCCTGGGTTTTCCCATCCAACTACTCATTCCCTAGGACCGCTTCCTCTCTTCTGGCGTAGAAGCGTGGGATTCCTGTGGGATGACGTCTCCTTGAGTGTTACCCCCAGGGCTTCTAAGCCTCGGAAATGATAGAACCTGAGTGTAAGGGTGAGGGTTAGTTCTCATTGTATTGTAACCCATTTACTCGAGTCACCGTGTGATCTGACACAATTGGAACGCCAAACCATTTGCTCCAAACACACAGACCCCTACCATTTAATCTGCCATGGAATCTTCCTCAGCTGTGAGCAGTGCGGTGTCTGAGCCGCGTAGGGAGCAGTTCGTACTCCTTCCCGGAGCGGGCACTGGTGCACATACACGCTAGCCGGTTCATTACAATGTGTTTGACAACCACACGCTAGTGTGCATTGTGGAGTTGTGAATTTCAAGTAATCTACACGTTTTTCATTTTGGATAGGTAATTACAATGGCGATGCAAAGGATGACAACCTAAAGCCGAATGGCAGCATTGCAGGAGATTCCACGGAGCTTGGAGAAAGCTGGCTGGTGGCAGAGAATAACACCATGTACGTACAGAAGGACGCTAATCAGGGGGTCTTTGCTACAAAAGCTCTAGGAAAGCGTGCTGCCTACTCAGCCGCAGGGCGCCCATCCAGGGCTCCACCACCACGGCTCCTCCTGGGGCTGAGCACAACCATCCTCTCCCGTACACCCAAGAGCCCCCTCCCCAGCTGAGCATAAGCAGGCGGTGAGTGGTTGGCCTGCTACCATCTGCCTTCGCAGGTCTGCTGTCCCCCAGTCCAGGAAGACCTGCTGGTGGGTGGGAGGTCACCTGCTGTCCCAGTCAGGAGCTGGACCGATCCACTGGTTCCCGCAGCAGCGTGTTCCACCCCTCATTCAACTCCATCTGAGTCGTGGAGCACCCCAAGTTGCCCAGTGCGGGAATGGGAGCCCCCTCCTGTGGTGGGGGAGGTGGGGGCAGAACGCAGCCTTTCAGGGAGCCTGGATTCCGCTCTGTGGCTGGAATCGAGTCGTGCCTGCTTGGCAGACGTGGCATCGTCCTGTCCAGACCTGGCCCGGGGGGAATAAAGAAACATTCATCAGAAGCTTTTATCTCTCTTGCCAGATGCTCACCTGACCAAGTGCTGCTCTGTGAACCCCAGCTGGAGAGCGAAGCGAGGAAGGACACAGCCTGCGGCATGATCACCGACCTGACAGGTACGATGCCCGTGGCTGTGTCCTGGGCGAGCTGATTGAAATCACTCCCAATGACAGCCTGCCCTTGCCTCCATCCCGACCTCGCTCCCTGGGGCCACGGCCCCGAGTCCCCAGGGACATGTGTATGGCCCCCAGTGCGAAAAGCTGAACTAGAAGCCCCAGGAGTTGCCCTAAGTTACCTGCTCAGAGTGTATCGTGCATTGAGATGGCACCAGGATGTGATGATTATTTGGGCATTGCACTTCTAGGGCCTCGTTCTGCCGCTCCTGCCTGCACAGAGCTCTCAGTAACTTGCACTCTGCTGCAGCAGAGACATCGTGCGGTGGTCCCCACTGCCCCGCTTTCTTACAGGGGTATCTGAAGTGCTTTAGGCCTTCCCTCCTCCGGAAACAGTAACTACCAGGGCGTTGCTAGCTCTCTATCAAGAACAAGGGTGTCAGCTTTGAGTGACGTTGTACTTACCCTGCAAATGGTAGAGACAGGCCTAAGCCAAACTGAGCCAAATCTCATCAGTGTTTGGGTGTATTCAGCTCCAGGTTTGGTCTGGCTGAGTCTAGCGAGCTGGTCAGCCTACACTGGCCAGGGAGCACTGACTCCTTGCCATGACAGGGGATGGTTAGTGGCGCCGCTAGGCTTCTTCCATCTTCCCTTCTGTGATTCTGTTTCTTTCTTGACTTACGTAGGTATCTTCAAGGACTGTCACGCCAAAGTGGCTCCAGAGATTTTCTTGGAAAACTGTGTTTACGACATGTGTCACACTAAGGAGCCGACAGTGTCCTTATGCAACGGGCTGCAGGCTTATGCAGAGTCGTGCACAAATGCTGGGATCTGCAGAGAATGGAGAAATAATACTTTGTGCCGTGAGTGTTGTAATTGATCTCTATTAAGTTTTGGAATTCAACTTTCATCATGCAAGAAGCTCTTAAGAATAGAGCTTCCTGTATTCCTGATGGCATGGACTTTCCTCTTCTGTCATGCTTTGAGGATGGTCTCTCCGTTCTCTTGCCCTGAGTCTGGTCCAGTTCTACACTGGATCCTGCCAGGTTAGGTATAATATTCAGATTGAATCTGATCTAGCCTCACAAAGCATCTAAGTATTAATTTGTCCGAATTTAGCGCTGGTAAAATAAGAGCGCCTGAGAGGTTGAAATGCTCTGTTTATCCAAAGAGCGTCTCCAGTCTGGGGAGCTGCCGTGGAAGAAACAGTAGCCGCGACTCGAGTGAAACTCCCACAGTCCCTTCTATTTGTAATTGTTAGGAAGGAATGTTAAGTCCTTGTGAAAGGTACTAGCCTGGCAGTTTTAGAGGAAGAGGGTCTGTGTCTTTGCTCACGTCCATTGGTGCAAATCAGCAGTAGCCACTGAAGTCCATGGAGGTACTCCAGTGTAAAGCTGGAGTCAGCCAGAGGAGAATCAGGGCCACCATTGCTCCATTAGCCCGTAGAACAGCTGCTGCCCAGGAAGCAGCAGGGCGACCTTCCCCCACCTTGTGTGCATGGGGTGCATAAGCTCTGTTCTGGAGAGGTCCTATCGAGACAATAAGCGGTCCCCATTGGAAGGGCCTTCTTGGAAACGAGCCACGTGCCAGGAAACTCAGGATGCTGTCTCTGACGGCCCCCATCACCAGCTGCTTCAGAGGAAGGTGCAAAAAACTCTGCAGTAGGAAGACTTGGGGCATTGTGCCCCCACTAAAGTCTCCTCCTTATCCCTAAATTGTTCATATGATTTCTTCTGTATATTAGAGCAGCACCTACGGACTCCAGCTGAGATGGGGGCCCATTGCTCGGGGTACTGTCTAAGCAACAGAGGACAGCCCCTGCTCCGAAGCCCCATTCCACTCTGTCTAGGCAAGACAGGCGCAGGCTGCGGGAGGGAGTAAGACACAAGCAGAGTGAGCAGGGGTCTGGATTGTAAATGACCTGGACCTGCCGGGATTGGGTTGGTTGGTTTGGTTTGTCGAGAGGGGATTAGCTGCAAAGGGAGGAGGATGGGAGAGGGGACAGTGAAGGGAGGCGGTAGGGGCAGAGGGGAGGCCAGGTGTGCGGAGGGCCGGGGAAGTGAGGAGACTGGGAGGGAGTGAATGGCCAACCAGCAGAAGGACTGGAATCTCCTGAGTCAGAGCGTGGAAAGCCACTGGACACCGATGACCCATCTCGACTGCTTTCCACGGGCCACCAGCCAGCTGTGCGCTGCGAGAGACAAGCCACCGGAGGCGTGTTTCAGCCGACGTCCACGTCAATAGGTGAAAGGCTGGACTTGTATCCTGTTGCCTATTTCCGATCCCTGGATACAACCGGTCCCCTACCAGGCATCATTAGTCTGTCTGTCTGTCTGTCTGTCATTCCCTGCACAAAGGGTTTCCACTCTGTCCCTGGAGAAAAACCTCAGCACAGAGCAGTCACCATATGCAGAGCATTCTAACCACCCTTTGCTGTCCTGGAACAAAAGAGGGGAAGTTTCAAGAGAATTGCTTTGGGATCTTTTCCTTTCAGTGATGTGGGTTTTTCTTCTCACTTGCAGCAATCTCCTGTCCGGCAGGAAGCCAGTACAAGAGCTGTGGGAGCAGGTGTCCTTCCACCTGCGTGACTCCCTCTGCGTTTAGCCCTTGCAGCTCCTTACCAGTGGAAGGCTGTTTCTGTAACGAAGGCTACGTTCTGAGTGGAGACACCTGTGTGCCGGAGAGCAGCTGCGGTTGTGTGGATGAAAACAACCACTATCATCAGGCAAGTTATCCTGAGCATCTTGAAACTGATTGAAAGAATTTGGGTTTGTTCTCTGTCACTGTAACTAGTAACAATTAATACAGATTCACTTCATCTGATTTTAGATCAGTGGGTTCTGTGGATGTATTTGTTCATGTAAATAATAACAATTCCTAGCTTTTACTGTATAAAGCACTTTTCAAGATCAGGTCTCAAAGCACTTTTCAAAGGAGGTCAATTTTGTGTAACAGATGTGGAAAGTGAGGCACAGAGTGATCAAGTGATTTGTTTAAGATCAACCAGCAACAGAGCCATGACTGGAACCTATGTCTCAGGAGGCCTGGGCCTGGGTACCATCTCCTCGGCCACACTGTCTCTCTTTGGAGGCACTTAATGGCATGGAGAGTATCACGGACATTAAACAAATCCAAACTCCTTTGATTATCCACTCGGGTGACACTAGTCGATAGACTTTCTACAATTATCTAGTCAAGTGCTTCTCCTTTCTCTCACAGCTGGGTGAGAGCTGGTTCACCCACGACGCCTGCACTGAGCGCTGTACCTGCAACAGCAATAACAACATCACCTGCACAGGCTGGGCGTGTGGACCGCTGGAGATCTGCGGTGTTCAGGACGGGGAGCTGGGCTGTTACCCCCCTGGTGAGTTCTCCCTGAAAAAGGTTCCACGTGTGAGTTCAGTAATCAGAGGCTTCTGGTCCAGAAGGAGTTTTTCCAGATACTTTATCCCTTATGTGATGGCACAGGAAGGAGCTGATGGCTGATTCTTGCCAGTGCAAAGAGACAGTCAAAGACAAATCCCCTATCTTGCAATCACGGAGCTCCCTCCCCTGCAGTGGGAGTGGAGCTGGCATAGACCTTTGCAGGATCACTGGAGTTTGACCTGAGTAGGGAATGCAGAATCAAGCCCCAAATCACCCAATGCCACGAATGCAAACGTTGAACTCAAAGGGGTTGATTTAGGAAAATACCAATGGGCTGCGGGGGGGAGGCAAATTAAAAACTACCAAGAGCCTAAATCGCTCTTGCCAAGTACTCGCGCGCAGGGGCAGACACAGGTCATCTGCACGGTGCAGAGAGCCCACAGGAGCATTAACTCTTCTCCGTTTTCTGGCAGAGCTACCAGGTCGCAGGTGTTTTGCATAACAGGCGTCTCTGAGAATGACGTGTCTCTGGGTGCTGGGTGCTGTTTGGGTAGATGTCATGTGCTCTGTGTTTCTAGAATCACATTTCTCACACGTGGTCATCTGCAGTCTAATAAAGAGCTTCCGAGGGTTATCCTATGGCACTTTTCATAGAACAGCATGACCAGCCTCTCAACGTGAATGTCTTTGTATCTTTTTCCAGTGGACGCCTCGACGACTTCAAGTCCAACTACAGTAGGCACCAGTCCATCAGGTAAGGTGGATCTCTCAGTGCTTCCTCAATCTTCTGGACATTTCCTGGTGGGCTGTGAACTCGGTGGCTGGGTTTAGATGAGGTTTCAAAGAACGTAACATCTGGGAGGCAGAACGGTTCATTTTGGAGAAGGGTCCCCAGTTCCCACCGTGTATGTTACTGAACCTCACGCTGGGTTCCTGGCTCTCACCGACCAATGCTGTGATCATCTCTTGTTAGAGTCTACAACAGTGCAAGGAACAAGCCCTGCTTCGGAGACCACTCCGCCCCACACAATAAGCAGCACAGCAGAAGAAAGTACCGCAGGTAAATCTGCTAGGAGACTGTGGCTGAGAATAAATCCTTCTCTCTACTCACAGAGGAGGACTGGGGGTGGAGTTGGGGGTGGTGGTAAACACATGTTCTGTCTGTTTATCGTGAGGCGTTATTAGAGCTATTGCGTTTTGAGATATGCCATGCGCTCAGTGTTTCTCGAATCACATTTCTCCTGATCACATGATCATTTCCAGTCTAAGAGGAAACTGTTCAAGAGCCGTCCTAGTCTACTCTTCACAGAACAGAGTGACCAACCTCTTCATGTTATTTCCTTTGTATATTTTGCCAGGAAAGTCCCCGACCACAGCAACTCCAACGACAGCAGAGCCCTGTCAGACAGGTAACGTGGGTTCCTCCGTGTTGGACAAATCTCCTCCCCATTCACATGTGGGGTGAGAAATTGGTGCCTGACTGCAGATTACGTTTCCACCCTAATAGCTGTTTGAAAACTCCACATTTATGTTTTAGGAAGGCAAGTCCAACGGTAATGCTGACCAGTCCCCCAGGTAGAGTTATTCCATCGGTGCGACCCAAAACCTTTTCACCTTACAAATGGTAAAGCAGCTGGTAGCTCTAGCCAAGTGTGGAACTAGTGCAGGTTTGTCTAAGCCTTTGAGTCTTGCTGGAGGACAACCTGGGGCTAGCCCTAGTGCTCGGGGTCAGACCAGACAGAGCAAACTTGCAAAGTCTTCTCAGAGGCACTTAACCACATCTTATTTGCTTCCGTTTACTACGTCTCTTCTGGGTTTGGCTCCAACTTAGAACCAAAGCCTTAGTGTTAGAGCTAAGATTCAACGTATACCAAGAGTGCTCTTTTTTAACAATGAATTTTTGGTTCTGTGTCCTCCATTTCTAGGTAACAGAGTTTGAAAAATCCATGAGATATTTCCAGTGGGTTTCACGCAACCACAATGCTATTGTCAGTTTCCTAGGTGTTCAGAAATCACATTGCTGGGTATAGCCGAGGAACATGAACACTGTATTGGTTGTAAAAGGAAGTGGTCACTTCTGGTGAAAGCAGGATACAGGGAGTCACGTCATCTTGTTATTATTCCGTGGGATGCCACTGACTTGTAGTGGAGCCTTGTGCTCGTCACTTAGCTTCTCAAGTGGCGAAATGGGTTGCGATAATGGGAGCTTCCTCTCTGGAGATCTGCACTTCCAGAAATTAATATGACCTGACGGTGACCACTCCCGCTTCTTCCCGAGGCCCACTCCCCCTGTGAGAGCAGGGTTCAGATCTTGTCCCCGATCAGAAGGGAAAATGAGTTTGGAAGGTCTCAGCCTAGTTTCCGCATCACCAGATCAAGACCCACATCAGGGAGGACGACTTCCCTGAGTTTCCAGGGAACCTCGCAGATGTCTTCCAGTTACAGCACAATGGCATTTAGGGATGGGGCAGCTTGCCTGCCTCCTCCCCACTCTGTTCCCGGTCGATGCTGTTTCTGTGAGCTCTGAAGTGGCGTGAGCAGGAAGTGCGCACCAACAGGAAGTGCTCGGTGGAGCGCAAGTGACAGGGGTGCAGTTACGTGGGAGGGATTTGCAGGGGATAAATCCACGTTTCTTCCTTGTAAGGCCGTGCCACCTGCAGTGCCTCAGGGGACCCGCATTACTACACGTTTGATGGCCGAGTTCACCATTTCATGGGAAACTGCACTTACACCCTCTCCAAAGTGTGCAACGGCTCCAGGGGGCTTCCACCCTTTGACGTGTCCACCACCAACGAGCACAGGGGCTCCAATACCAAAGTTTCCTATGTAAAGTCGGTGCACGTGGATGTCTATGGAACTCAGATTTCCTTGCTGAAGAACAGGAAAGTGACTGTAAGTGAAATGTTATTTAAAAGGAGTATTTTAATCATCTGACATGCTTAAACTGAGACCGGCAAAAATGGAGACATTTGATTGGACGTAAAGGTCACATGGTGGGTTTCTGTTTTCTCATTGGTTGGGTGTGCTTCTTAGAATGAGGCTTCCCCGGAGAATACTCAGGATTGGCAGTTGAAAATGGCTTTCTGTGAACTTTCTGTCAGATTTCCTCCAAATTCCCAGTGTGAATGAGAACATTCCTGCCAGTGAACTCGTTGGCTAGACTATTCATGGGCGATTCCCTGGGAATTATGGGGGTAGCTAGTCGTGACCAGACTTTCCCAACGTGTTGTTCAGGTGAATGGCACCAGAAGGAACCTGCCCGTGGTGATTGAAAACAAGATCAAGGTCCAGATCAGCGGGCGCTACGTGCTTTTGGAAACTGATTTTGGTCTCTGGGTCAGATTTGACGGCAATCACTATGTGGAGGTCTCAGTGTCCGGTTGTTACAAGGGCCAGCTCTGTGGCCTGTGTGGTGAGTATCCCTGTTCTTCAGTACCGTCAAGTCATACGATCAGAAGCTTTTCAGTGAATCATGCAGTTTGGGGATTGGTTGGGTTTTTTTGTCCCGTGTTCTGTTTATCCCAGAGTAATCTAGTCTGTCTTGTATGGACTGCAATGTCGGGCACTGGATTGAAGGAACCATCATTGTCCGGGTACCTGGCAAACGTAACTTACAAGAAATCTGGTTACCCAGGCGTTAACTGGGGTGTCAGAAATGACAACTGCAGATGTCATTTTTAACAGGAGAGGAATCTCACATTCAACACATCCATAAACTGCAGTCTAAATATTATCGCAGTCCTACCCTGGATGCCTCTGGTCCAGGTCCCCTTGTATCTTTTTTCTCTTATTTGCATCGCAGCGTGTCTGTCCCTCTTTGATTGGGACTATCCGGCCTAATCTATGCTTTTCATTTCTTTCAACTTGGAAACGAGAATAAAACTTTCAGGCCCTTCTTGTGGGTCAGGACAGATTTCCAAATCCCTGTTTAGGAGCCATCCTGAGCTTTTCTGCTCTGCTGTCTTGTTCCTTGCACTCACAGATGCATACTGCCTCCGCACTGTCGTAGTCACAGTCCGAGCACGGGCAAAGGCTTCTCTGATCACTGAGCCTTCTTTTTAGAGCTGCTTTTTGTTGTCCAGCTGCAGTAGAAGGTGGGTCTGCTGCAAGACAAAGCATTAGAAAATGGTCCCCTGGGGACCAATGCTGAAGTAGCCGAGGAGATGGAGTAGATAACCCAGTGTATGTCCTTTTCATGTTTAATCTCCACAATTATTTGGTATTCTTTGTCAAGCGTAACCAAATGTTGGGTGCTGTGCAGGACACAAATCGCAGGGAGCCCTTGAGAGTCCAGCAAGAAGGAATAGAGCAGATGCCAGAGAGAGGTCAGAGACATGTATTTGATGCATGTAAGAGACCCAGTTCTGATCTAGTGACACAGCAAAGGAGACCCCAGGTTAACACACGTGGGTGATGAGTGAGAATCTCTGCTCTGAAGCAAGCAGAGACAAGTTAGATTGCCAGGAGACAAGCCTGGCAATACTTGAAGCTCAGGAGGTTCAACAGGGATGTATCAGGGCTGCTTCCCTCCTGAGCACCCCATTGTGGCTATGAGAAAAGGAGGACTTGTGGCACCTTAGAGACTAACAAATTTATTTGAGCATAAGCTTTCGTGAGCTGCAGCTCACTTCATCGGATGCATACAGTGGAAAATACGGTGGGGAGATTTTATATACACAGAGAACATGAAACAATGGGTGTTACCATACACACTGTAACAAGAGTGGTCAGATAAGGTGAGCTATTACCAGCAGGAGAGCGGGGCCAGGGGGAACCTTTTGTAGTGATAATGAAGGTGGGCCATTTCCAGCAGTTAACAAGAACGTGTGAGGACGGGAGTGGAGGGGAATAAACATGGAGAAATAGTTTTACTTTGTGTAATGACACATCCACTCCCAGTCTTTATTCAAGCCTAAGTTAATTGTATCCAGTTTGCAAATTAATTCCAATTCAGCAGTCTCTCTTTAGAGTCTGTTTTTAAGTTTTTTTGTTGAAGTATGGCCACTTTTAGGTCTATAATCGAGTGACCAAAGAGATTGAAGTGTTCTCCGACTGGTTTTTGAATGTTATAAATCCTGACCCCTGATTTGTGTCCATTTATTCTTTTACGTAGAGCCTGTCTGGTTTGACCAATGTACATGGTAGAGGGGCATAGCTGGCACATGATCAACTATCACATTGGTGGATGTGCAGGTGAACGAGCCTCTGATAGTGTGGCCGATGTGATTAGGCCCTATGATGGTGTCCCCTGATTAGATAGGTGGACACAGTTGGCAACGGGCTTTGTTGCAAGGATAGGTTCCTGGGTTGTTCTCAGTCAGCCATAAATATGTGGGCATACTGTGGGGCCATGCGGGTACCCATAGCAGTGCCGCTGATTTGAAAGTATACATTGTCCCCAAATGTGAAATAGTTATGGGTGAGGACAAAGTCACCAAGTTCAGCCACCAGGTTTGCCGTGACGTTATCGGGGATACTGTTCCTGGTGGCCTGTAGTCCATCTTTGTGTGGAATGTTGGTGTAGAGGGCTTCTACATCCAAAGTGGCCAGGATGGTGTTTTCAGAAAGATCACCAATGGATTATAGTTTCCTCAGGAAGTCAGTGGTCTCTCGAAGATAGCTGGGAGTGCTGGTAGCATAGGGCGTGAGGAGGGAGTCTACATAGCCAGACAATCCTGCTGTCAGGGTGCCAATGCCTGAGATGATGGGCGTCCAGGATTTCCAGGTTTATGGATCTTGGGTCGCAGATAGAATACCCCTGGTCGGAGTTCTCGGAGTGTGTCTGTGCGGATTTGTTCTTGTGCTTTTTGAGGGACTTTCTTGAGCAGATGGTGTAGTTTGTGGCTATGCGCACCCGCGACTGGGGCTAGTTTTTAAAAAGAAACAGTGCAAAGCTGAGGTCCCTTCCAACCCTGATATTCTGTGATTCTATGATTCTTCTTCCACACCCGGGGCTCTCCTTCTGTGCCCGTCTGCTCCTGGGGAAGCTACCGTTCCCAGCCCTTCTCAGCTGGAGCTCAGCCTTCTTGCTTTGGCTTCCTTCCTCTCTCAGCCTCTCCCTGTTCTGAGGGAGAAGGCAGCATATGTATTGCCCTCCTAGGGAGAGCTCCTCCCAGTTGGCTGGAAGAGAGAGGAGCCCTGTCCCGCTCTGCAGTACAGGAATTCCCAGGCCTGGTCCCTTACAGGGGCAGCGTCCTGGGTTTTCCCACCCAACTACTCATTCCCTAGGACCGCTTCCACTCTTCTGGCATAGAAGCGTAGGATCTCCGTGGGATGACGTCTCCTTGAGTGTTACCCCCAGGGCTTCTAAGCCTCAGAAATGATAGAATTTGAGTGTAAGGGTGAGGGTTAGTTCTCATTGTATTGTAACCCATTTACCCAAGTCACCGTGTGATCTGACACAATCGGAACGCCAAACCATTTGCTCCAAACACACAGACCCCTACCATTTAATCTGCCATGGAATCTTCCTCAGCTGTGAGCAGTGCGGTGTCTGAGCCGCATAGGGAGCAGTTCGTACTCCTTCCCGGAGCGGGCACTGGTGCACATACACGCTAGCCGGTTCATTACAATGTGATTGACAACCACACGCTAGTGTGCATTGTGGAGTTGTGAATTTCAAGTAATCTACACGTTTTTCATTTTGGATAGGTAATTACAATGGCGATGCAAAGGATGACAACCTAAAGCCGAATGGCAGCATTGCAGGAGATTCCACGGAGCTTGGAGAGAGCTGGCTGGTGGCAGAGAATAACACCATGTACGTACAGAAGGACGCTAATCAGGGGGTCTTTGCTACAAAAGCTCTAGGAAAGCGTGCTGCCTACTCAGCCGCAGGGCGCCCATCCAGGGCTCCACCACCTCGGCTCCTCCTGGGGCTGAGCACAACCATCCTCTCCCGTACACCCAAGAGCCCCCTCCCCAGCTGAGCATAAGCAGGCAGTGAGTGGCTGGCCTGCTACCATCTGCTTCGCAGGTCTGCTGTCCCCCAGTCCAGGAAGACCTGCTGGTGGGTGGGAGGTCACCTGCTGTCCCAGTCAGGAGCCGGACCGATCCACTGGTTGCCGCAGCAGCGTGTTCCACCCCTCATTCAACTCTGTCTGAGTCGTGGAGCACGCCAAGGTGCCCAGTGCGGGAATGGGAGCCCCCTCCTGTGGTGGGGGAGGTGGGGGCAGAACGCAGCCTTTCAGGGAGCCTGGATTCCGCTCTGTGGCTGGAATCGAGTCGTCCCTGCTGGGCAGACGTGGCATCTTCCTGACCAGACCTGGCCCGGGGGGAATAAAGAAACATTCATCAGAAGCTTTTCTCTCTCTTGCCAGATGCTCCCCTGACCAAGTGCTGCTCTGTGAACCCCAGCTGGAGAGCGAAGCGAGGAAGGACACAGCCTGCGGCATGATCACCGACCCGACAGGTACGATGCCCGTGGCTGTGTCCTGGGCGAGCTGATTGAAATCACTCCCAATGACAGCCTGCCCTTGCCTCCATCCCGACCTCGCTCCCTGGGGCCACGGCCCCGAGTCCCCAGGGACATGTGTATGGCCCCCAGTGCGAAAAGCTGAACTAGAAGCCCCAGGAGTTGCCCTGAGTTACCTGCTCAGACTGGATCATGCATTGAGATGGCACCAGGATGTGACGATTATTTGGGCATTGCACTTCTAGGGCCTCGTTCTGCCGCTCCTGCCTGCACAGAGCTCCCATTAACTTGTACTCTGCTGCAGCAGAGACATCATGCGGTGGTCCCCACTGCCCCGCTTTCTTACAGGGGTATCTGAAGTGCTTTAGGCCTTCCCTCCTCCGGAAACAGTAACTACCAGGGCGTTGCTAGCTCTCTATCAAGAACAAGGGTGTCCGCTTTGAGTGACGTTGTACTTACCCTGCAAATGGTAGAGACAGGCCTAAGCCAAACTGAGCCAAATCTCATCAGTGTTTGGGTGTATTCAGCTCCAGGTTTGGTCTGGCTGAGTCTAGCGAGCTGGTCAGCCTACACTGGCCAGAGAGCACTGACTCCTTGCCATGACAGGGGATGGTTAGTGGCACCGCTAGGCTTCTTCCATCTTCCCTTCTGTGATTCTGTTTCTTTCCTGACTTAACATAGGTATCTTCAAGGACTGTCACGCCAAAGTAGCTCCAGAGATTTTCTTGGAAAACTGTGTTTACGACATGTGTCACACTAAGGAGCCGACAGTGTCCTTATGCAACGGGCTGCAGGCTTATGCAGAGTCGTGCACAAATGCTGGGATCTGCAGAGAATGGAGAAATAATACTTTGTGTCGTGAGTGTTGTAATTGATCTCTATTAAGTTCTGGAATTCAACTTTCATCATGCAAGAAGCTCTTAAAATTAGAGCTTCCTGTGTTCCCTGACGGCATGCACTTTCCTCTTCTGTCATGCTTTGAGGATGGTCTCTCCATTCTCTTGCCCTGAGTCTGGTCCAGTTCTACACTGGATCCTGTCAGGTTAGGTACAATATTCAGACTGAATCTGAAATAGCCTCACAAAGCATCTAAGTATTAATTTGTCCGAATTTAGCGCTGGTAAAATAAGAGCGCCTGAGAGGTTGAAATGCTTTGTTTATCCAAAGAGCGTCTCCAGTCTAGGGAGCTGCCGTGGAAGAAACAGTAGCCGTGACTCGAGTGAAACTCCCCACAGTCCCTTCTATTTGTAATTGTTAGGAAGGAATGTTAGGTCCTTGTGAAAGGTACTAGCCTGGCAGTTTTAGAGGAAGAGGGTCTGTGTCTTTGCTCACGTCCATTGGTGCAAATCAGCAGTAGCCACTGAAGTCCATGGAGGTACTCCAGTGTAAAGCTGGAGTCAGCCAGAGGAGAATCAGGGCCACCATTGCTTCATTAGCCCATAGAACAGCTGCTGCCCAGGAAGCAGCAGGGCGACCTTCCCCCACCTTGTGTGCACGGGGTGCATAAGCTCTGTTCTGGAGAGGTCCTATCGAGACAATAAGCGGTCCCCATTGGAAGGGCCTTCTTGGAAACGAGCCACGTGCCAGGAAACTCAGGATGCTGTCTCTGACGGCCCCCATCACCAGCTGCTTCAGAGGAAGGTGCAAAAAACTCTGCAGTAGGAAGACTTGGGGCATTGTGCCCCCTCTAAAGTCTCCTCCTTATCCCTAAATTATTCGTATGATTTCTTCTGTATATTAGAGCAGCACCTACGGACTCCAGCTGAGATGGGGGCCCATTGCTCGGGGTACTGTCTAAGCAACAGAGGACAGCCCCTGCTCCGAAGCCCCATTCCACTCTGTCTAGGCAAGACAGGCGCAGGCTGCGGGAGGGAGTAAGACACAAGCAGAGTGAGCAGGGGTCTGGATTGTAAATGACCTGGACCTGCCGGGATTGGGTTGGTTGGTTTGGTTTGTCGAGAGGGGATTAGCTGCAAAGGGAGGAGGACGGGAGAGGGGACAGTGAAGGGAGGCGGTAGGGGCAGAGGGGAGGCCAGGTGTGCGGAGGGCCGGGGAAGTGAGGAGACTGGGAGGGAGTGAATGGCCAACCAGCAGAAGGACTGGAATCTCCTGAGTCAGAGCGTGGAAAGCCACTGGACACCGATGACCCATCTCGACTGCTTTCCACGGGCCACCAGCCAGCTGTGCGCTGCGAGAGACAAGCCACCGGAGGCGCGTTTCAGCCGACGTCCACATCAATAGGTGAAAGGCTGGACTTGTATCCTGTTGCCTATTTCCGATCCCTGGATACAACCGGTCCCCTACCAGGCATCATTAGTCTGTCTGTCTGTCTGTCTGTCATTCCCTGCACAAAGGGTTTCCACTCTGTCCCTGGAGAAAAACCTCAGCACAAAGCAGTCACCATATGCAGAGCATTCTAACCACCCTTTGCTGTCCTGGAACAAAGAGGGGAAGTTTCAAGAGAATTGCTTTGGGATCTTTTCCTTTCAGTGATCTGGGTTTTTCTTCTCACTTGCAGCAATCTCCTGTCCGGGAGGAAGCCAGTACAAGAGCTGTGGGAGCAGGTGTCCTTCCACCTGCGTGACTCCCTCTGCGTTTAGCCCTTGCAGCTCCTTACCAGTGGAAGGCTGTTTCTGTAACGAAGGCTACGTTCTGAGTGGAGACACCTGTGTGCCGGAGAGCAGCTGCGGTTGTGTGGATGAAAACAACCACTATCATCAGGCAAGTTATCCTGAGCATCTTGAAACTGATTGAAAGAATTTGGGTTTGTTCTCTGTCACTGTAACTAGTAACAATTAATACAGATTCACTTCATCTGATTTTAGATCAGTGGGTTCTGTGGATGTATTTGTTCATGTAAATAATAACAATTCCTAGCTTTTACTGTATAAAGCACTTTTCAAGATCAGGTCTCAAAGCACTTTTCAAAGGAGGTCAATTTTGTGTAACAGATGTGGAAAGTGAGGCACAGAGTGATCAAGTGATTTGTTTAAGATCAACCAGCAACAGAGCCATGACTGGAACCTATGTCTCAGGAGGCCTGGGCCTGGGTACCATCTCCTCGGCCACACTGTCTCTCTTTGGAGGCACTTAATGGCATGGAGAGTATCACGGACATTAAACAAATCCAAACTCCTTTGATTATCCAGTCGGGTGACACTAGTCGATAGACTTTCTACGATTATCTAGTCAAGTGCTTCTTCGTTCTCTCACAGCTGGGTGAGAGCTGGTTCACCCACGACGCCTGCACTGAGCGCTGTACCTGCAACAGCAATAACAACATCACCTGCACAGGCTGGGCGTGTGGACCGCTGGAGATCTGCGGTGTTCAGGACGGGGAGCTGGGCTGTTACCCCCCTGGTGAGTTCTCCCTGAAAAAGGTTCCACGTGTGAGTTCAGTAATCAGAGGCTTCTGGTCCAGAAGGACTTTTTCCAGATACTTTATCCCTTATGTGATGGCACAGGAAGGAGCTGATGGCTGATTCTTGCCAGTGCAAAGAGACAGTCAAAGACAAATCCCCTATCTTGCAATCACGGAGCTCCCTCCCCTGCAGTGGGAGTGGAGCTGGCATAGACCTTTGCAGGATCACTGGAGTTTGACCTGAGTAGGGAATGCAGAATCAAGCCCCAAATCACCCAATGCCACAAATGCAAACGTTGAACTCAAAGGGGTTGATTTTGGAAAATACCAATGGGCTGCGGGGGGGAGGCAAATTAAAAACTACCAAGAGTCTAAGTTGCTCTTGCCAAGTACTCGCGCGCAGGGGTAGACACAGGTCATCTGCACGGTGCAGAGAGCCCACAGGAGCATTAACTCTTCTCCGTTTTCTGGCAGAGCTACCAGGTCGCAGGTGTTTTGCATAACAGGCGTCTCTGAGAATGACGTGTCTCTGGGTGCTGGGTGCTGTTTGGGTAGATGTCATGTGCTCTGTGTTTCTAGAATCACATTTCTCACATGTGGTCATCTGCAGTCTAATAAAGAGCTTCCGAGGGTTATCCTATGGCACTTTTCATAGAACAGCATGACCAGCCTCTCAACGTGAATGTCTTTGTATCTTTTTCCAGTGGACGCCTCGACGACTTCAAGTCCAACTACAGTAGGCACCAGTCCATCAGGTAAGGTGGATCTCTCAGTGCTTCCTCAATCTTCTGGATATTTCCTGGTGGGCTGTGAACTCGGTGGCTGAGTGCAGATGAGGTTTCAAAGAACGTAACATCTGGGAGGCAGAACGGTTCATTTTGGAGAAGGGTCCCCAGTTCCCACCATGTATGTTACTGAACCTCACGCTGGGTTCCTGGCTCTCACCGACCAATGCTGTGATCATCTCTTGTTAGAGTCTACAACAGTGCAAGGAACAAGCCCTGCTTCGGAGACCACTCTGCCCCACACAATAAGCAGCACAGCAGAAGAAAGTACCGCAGGTAAATCTGCTAGGAGACTGTGGCTGAGAATAAATCCTTCTCTCTACTCACAGAGGAGGACTGGGGGTGGAGTTGGGGGTGGTAGTAAAGACACGTTCCGTCTGTTTATCGTGAGGCGTTATTAGAGCTATTGCGTTTTGAGATATGCCATGCGCTCAGTGTTTGTCGAATCACATTTCTCCTGATCACATGATCATTTCCAGTCTAAGAGGAAACTGTTCAAAAGCCGTCCTAGTCTACTCTTCACAGAACAGAGTGACCAACCTCTTCATGTTATTTCCTTTGTATATTTTGCCAGGAAAGTCCCCGACCACAGCAACTCCAACGACAGCAGAGCCCTGTCAGACAGGTAACGTGGGTTCCTCCGTGTTGGACAAATCTCCTCCCCATTCACATGAGGGGTGAGAAATTGGTGCCTGACTGCAGATTACGTTTCCACCCTAATAGCTGTTTGAAAACTCCACATTTATGTTTTAGGAAGGCAAGTCCAACGGTAATGCTGACCAGTCCCCCAGGTAGAGTTATTCCATCGGTGCGACCCAAAACCTTTTCACCTTACAAATGGTAAAGCAGCTGGTAGCTCTAGCCAAGTGTGGAACTAGTGCAGGTTTGTCTAAGCCTTTGAGTCTTGCTGGAGGACAACCTGGGGCTAGCCCTAGTGCTCGGGGTCAGACCAGACAGAGCAAACTTGCAAAGTCTTCTCAGAGGCACTTAACCACATCTTATTTGCTTCCGTTTACTACGTCTCTTCTGGGTTTGGCTCCAACTTAGAACCAAAGCCTTAGTGTTAG
This sequence comes from Eretmochelys imbricata, assembly GCF_965152235.1. Taxonomy (NCBI): domain Eukaryota; kingdom Metazoa; phylum Chordata; order Testudines; family Cheloniidae; genus Eretmochelys; species Eretmochelys imbricata. The sequence continues at coordinate 2,440,584 of NC_135580.1, read as the reverse complement.
AGCTAAGATTCAACGTATACCAAGAGTGCTCTTTTTTAACAATGAATTTTTGGTTCTGTGTCCTCCATTTCTAGGTAACAGAGTTTGAAAAATCCATGAGATATTTCCAGTGGGTTTCACGCAACCACAATGCTATTGTCAGTTTCCTAGGTGTTCAGAAATCACATTGCTGGGTATAGCCGAGGAACATGAACACTGTATTGGTTGTAAAAGGAAGTGGTCACTTCTGGTGAAAGCAGGATACAGGGAGTCACGTCATCTTGTTATTATTCCGTGGGATGCCACTGACTTGTAGTGGAGCCTTGTGCTCGTCACTTAGCTTCTCAAGTGGCGAAATGGGTTGCGATAATGGGAGCTTCCTCTCTGGAGATCTGCACTTCCAGAAATTAATATGACCTGACGGTGACCACTCCCGCTTCTTCCCGAGGCCCACTCCCCCTGTGAGAGCAGGGTTCAGATCTTGTCCCCGATCAGAAGGGAAAATGAGTTTGGAAGGTCTCAGCCTAGTTTCCGCATCACCAGATCAAGACCCACATCAGGGAGGACGACTTCCCTGAGTTTCCAGGGAACCTCGCAGATGTCTTCCAGTTACAGCACAATGGCATTTAGGGATGGGGCAGCTTGCCTGCCTCCTCCCCACTCTGTTCCCGGTCGATGCTGTTTCTGTGAGCTCTGAAGTGGCGTGAGCAGGAAGTGCGCACCAACAGGAAGTGCTCGGTGGAGCGCAAGTGACAGGGGTGCAGTTACGTGGGAGGGATTTGCAGGGGATAAATCCACGTTTCTTCCTTGTAAGGCCGTGCCACCTGCAGTGCCTCAGGGGACCCGCATTACTACACGTTTGATGGCCGAGTTCACCATTTCATGGGAAACTGCACTTACACCCTCTCCAAAGTGTGCAACGGCTCCAGGGGGCTTCCACCCTTTGACGTGTCCACCACCAACGAGCACAGGGGCTCCAATACCAAAGTTTCCTATGTAAAGTCGGTGCACGTGGATGTCTATGGAACTCAGATTTCCTTGCTGAAGAACAGGAAAGTGACTGTAAGTGAAATGTTATTTAAAAGGAGTATTTTAATCATCTGACATGCTTAAACTGAGACCGGCAAAAATGGAGACATTTGATTGGACGTAAAGGTCACATGGTGGGTTTCTGTTTTCTCATTGGTTGGGTGTGCTTCTTAGAATGAGGCTTCCCCGGAGAATACTCAGGATTGGCAGTTGAAAATGGCTCTCTGTGAACTTTCTGTCAGATTTCCTCCAAATTCCCAGTGTGAATGAGAACATTCCTGCCAGTGAACTCGTTGGCTAGACTATTCATGGGCAATTCCCTGGGAATTATGGGGGTACCTAGTCGTGACCAGACTTTCCCAACGTGTTGTTCAGGTGAATGGCACCAGAAGGAACCTGCCCGTGGTGATTGAAAACAAGATCAAGGTCCAGATCAGCGGGCGCTACGTGCTTTTGGAAACTGATTTTGGTCTCTGGGTCAGATTTGACGGCAATCACTATGTGGAGGTCTCAGTGTCCGGTTGTTACAAGGGCCAGCTCTGTGGCCTGTGTGGTGAGTATCCCTGTTCTTCAGTACCGTCAAGTCATACGATCAGGAGCTTTTCAGTGAATCATGCAGTTTGGGGATTGGTTGGGTTTTTTTGTCCCGTCTTATGTTTATCCCAGAGTAATCTAGTCTGTCTTGTATGGACTGCGATGTCGGGCACTGGATTGAAGGAACCATCATTGTCCGGGTACCAGGCAAACATAACTTACAAGAAATCTGGTTACCCAGGCGTTAACTGGGGTGTCAGAAATGACAACTGCAGATGTCATTTTTAACAGGAGAGGAATCTCACATTCAACACATCCATAAACTGCAGTCTAAATATTATCGCAGTCCTACCCTGGATGCCTCTGGTCCAGGTCCCCTCGTATCTTTTTTCTCTTATTTGCATCGCAGCATGTCTGTCCTCTTTGATTGGGACTATCCGGCCTAATCTATGCTTTTCATTTCTTTCAACTTGGAAACGAGAATAAAACTTTCAGGCCCTTCTTGTGGGTCAGGACAGATTTCCAAATCCCTGTTTAGGAGCCGTCCTGAGCTTTTCTGCTGTGCTCTCTTGTTCCTTGCACTCACAGATGCATACTGTCTCCGCACTGTCGTAGTCACAGTCCGAGCACGGGCAAAGGCTTCTCTGATCACTGAGCCTTCTTTTTAGAGCTGCTTTTTGTTGTCCAGCTGCAGTAGAAGGTGGGTCTGCTGCAAGACAAAGCATTAGAAAATGGTCCCCTGGGGACCAATGCTGAAGTAGCCGAGGAGATGGAGTAGATAACCCAGTGTATGTCCTTTTCATGTTTAATCTCCACAATTATTTGGCATTCTTTGTCAAGCGTAACCAAATGTTGGGTGCAGTGCAGGATACAAATCGCAGGGAGCCCTTGAGAGTCCAGCAAGACGGAATAGAGCAGATGCCAGAGAGAGGTCAGAGACATGTATTTGATGCATGTAAGAGACCCAGTTCTGATCTAGTAACACAGCAAAGGAGACTCCAGGTTAACACACGTGGGTGATGAATGAGAAACTCCGCTCTGAAGCAAGCAGAGACCAGTTAGATTGCCAGGAGACAAGCCTGGCAATACTTGAAGCGCAGCAGGTTCAACAGGGATGTATCAGGGCTGCTTCCCTCCTGAGCACCCCATTGTGGCTATGAGAAAAGGAGGACTTGTGGCACCTTAGAGACTAACAAATTTATTTGAGCATAAGCTTTCGTGAGCTGCAGCTCACTTCATCGGATGCATAAAGTGGAAAATACGGTGGGGAAATTTTATATACACAGAGAACATGAAACAATGGGTGTTACCATACAGACTGTAACAAGAGTGGTCAGATAAGGTGAGCTATTACCAGCAGGAGAGCGGGGCCAGGGGGAACCTTTTGTAGTGATAATGAAGGTGGGCCATTTCCAGCTGTTGACAAGAACGTGTGAGGAACAGTGGGGGCGGGAGTGGAGGGGAATAAACATGGAGAAATAGTTTTACTTTGTGTAATGACACATCCACTCCCAGTCTTTATTCAAGCCTAAGTTAATTGTATCCAGTTTGCAAATTAATTCCAATTCAGCAGTCTCTCTTTAGAGTCTGTTTTTAAGTTTTTTTTGTTGAAGTATGGCCACTTTTAGGTCTATAATCGAGTGACCAAAGAGATTGAAGTGTTCTCCGACTGGTTTTTGAATGTTATAAATCCTGACCCCTGATTTGTGTCCATTTATTCTTTTACGTAGAGCCTGTCTGGTTTGACCAATGTACATGGTAGAGGGGCATAGCTGGCACATGATCAACTATCACATTGGTAGATGTGCAGGTGAACGAGCCTCTGATAGTGTGGCCGATGTGATTAGGCCCTATGATGGTGTCCCCTGATTAGATAGGTGGACACAGTTGGCAACGGGCTTTGTTGCAAGGATAGGTTCCTGGGTTGTTCTCAGTCAGCCATAAAAATGTTGGCATACTGTGGGGCCATGCGGGTACCCATAGCAGTGCCGCTGATTTGAAAGTATACATTGTCCCCAAATGTGAAATAGTTATGGGTGAGGACAAAGTCACCAAGTTCAGCCACCAGGTTTGCCGTGACGTTATCGGGGATACTGTTCCTGATGGCCTGTAGTCCATCTTTGTGTGGAATGTTGGTGTAGAGGGCTTCTACATCCAAAGTGGCCAGGATGGTGTTTTCAGAAAGATCACCGATGGATTGTAGTTTCCTCAGGAAGTCAGTGGTCTCTCGAAGATAGCTGGGAGTGCTGGTAGCATAGGGCATGAGGAGGGAGTCTACATAGCCAGACAATCCTGCTCTCAGGGTGCCAATGCCTGACATGATGGGCGTCCAGGATTTCCAGGTTTATGGATCTTGGGTCGCAGATAGAATACCCCTGGTCGGAGTTCTCGGAGTGTGTCTGTGCGGATTTGTTCTTGTGCTTTTTGAGGGACTTTCTTGAGCAGATGGTGTAGTTTGTGGCTATGCGCACCCCCGTCTGGGGCTAGTTTTTAAAAAGAAACAGTGCAAAGCTGAGGTCCCTTCCAACCCTGATATTCTGTGATTCTATGATTCTTCTTCCACACCCGGGGCTCTCCTTCTGTGCCCGTCTGCTCCTGGGGAAGCTACCGTTCCCAGCCCTTCTCAGCTGGAGCTCAGCCTTCTTGCTTTGGCTTCCTTCCCCTCTCAGCCTCTCCCTGTTCTGAGGGAGAAGGCAGCATATGTATTGCCCTCCTAGGGAGAGCTCCTCCCAGTTGGCTGGAAGAGAGAGGAGCCCTGCCCTGCTCTGCAGTACAGGAATTCCCAGGCCTGGTCCCTTACAGGGGCAGCGTCCTGGGTTTTCCCATCCAACTACTCATTCCCTAGGACCGCTTCCTCTCTTCTGGCGTAGAAGCGTGGGATTCCTGTGGGATGACGTCTCCTTGAGTGTTACCCCCAGGGCTTCTAAGCCTCGGAAATGATAGAACCTGAGTGTAAGGGTGAGGGTTAGTTCTCATTGTATTGTAACCCATTTACTCGAGTCACCGTGTGATCTGACACAATTGGAACGCCAAACCATTTGCTCCAAACACACAGACCCCTACCATTTAATCTGCCATGGAATCTTCCTCAGCTGTGAGCAGTGCGGTGTCTGAGCCGCGTAGGGAGCAGTTCGTACTCCTTCCCGGAGCGGGCACTGGTGCACATACACGCTAGCCGGTTCATTACAATGTGTTTGACAACCACACGCTAGTGTGCATTGTGGAGTTGTGAATTTCAAGTAATCTACACGTTTTTCATTTTGGATAGGTAATTACAATGGCGATGCAAAGGATGACAACCTAAAGCCGAATGGCAGCATTGCAGGAGATTCCACGGAGCTTGGAGAAAGCTGGCTGGTGGCAGAGAATAACACCATGTACGTACAGAAGGACGCTAATCAGGGGGTCTTTGCTACAAAAGCTCTAGGAAAGCGTGCTGCCTACTCAGCCGCAGGGCGCCCATCCAGGGCTCCACCACCACGGCTCCTCCTGGGGCTGAGCACAACCATCCTCTCCCGTACACCCAAGAGCCCCCTCCCCAGCTGAGCATAAGCAGGCGGTGAGTGGTTGGCCTGCTACCATCTGCCTTCGCAGGTCTGCTGTCCCCCAGTCCAGGAAGACCTGCTGGTGGGTGGGAGGTCACCTGCTGTCCCAGTCAGGAGCTGGACCGATCCACTGGTTCCCGCAGCAGCGTGTTCCACCCCTCATTCAACTCCATCTGAGTCGTGGAGCACCCCAAGTTGCCCAGTGCGGGAATGGGAGCCCCCTCCTGTGGTGGGGGAGGTGGGGGCAGAACGCAGCCTTTCAGGGAGCCTGGATTCCGCTCTGTGGCTGGAATCGAGTCGTGCCTGCTTGGCAGACGTGGCATCGTCCTGTCCAGACCTGGCCCGGGGGGAATAAAGAAACATTCATCAGAAGCTTTTATCTCTCTTGCCAGATGCTCACCTGACCAAGTGCTGCTCTGTGAACCCCAGCTGGAGAGCGAAGCGAGGAAGGACACAGCCTGCGGCATGATCACCGACCTGACAGGTACGATGCCCGTGGCTGTGTCCTGGGCGAGCTGATTGAAATCACTCCCAATGACAGCCTGCCCTTGCCTCCATCCCGACCTCGCTCCCTGGGGCCACGGCCCCGAGTCCCCAGGGACATGTGTATGGCCCCCAGTGCGAAAAGCTGAACTAGAAGCCCCAGGAGTTGCCCTAAGTTACCTGCTCAGAGTGTATCGTGCATTGAGATGGCACCAGGATGTGATGATTATTTGGGCATTGCACTTCTAGGGCCTCGTTCTGCCGCTCCTGCCTGCACAGAGCTCTCAGTAACTTGCACTCTGCTGCAGCAGAGACATCGTGCGGTGGTCCCCACTGCCCCGCTTTCTTACAGGGGTATCTGAAGTGCTTTAGGCCTTCCCTCCTCCGGAAACAGTAACTACCAGGGCGTTGCTAGCTCTCTATCAAGAACAAGGGTGTCAGCTTTGAGTGACGTTGTACTTACCCTGCAAATGGTAGAGACAGGCCTAAGCCAAACTGAGCCAAATCTCATCAGTGTTTGGGTGTATTCAGCTCCAGGTTTGGTCTGGCTGAGTCTAGCGAGCTGGTCAGCCTACACTGGCCAGGGAGCACTGACTCCTTGCCATGACAGGGGATGGTTAGTGGCGCCGCTAGGCTTCTTCCATCTTCCCTTCTGTGATTCTGTTTCTTTCTTGACTTACGTAGGTATCTTCAAGGACTGTCACGCCAAAGTGGCTCCAGAGATTTTCTTGGAAAACTGTGTTTACGACATGTGTCACACTAAGGAGCCGACAGTGTCCTTATGCAACGGGCTGCAGGCTTATGCAGAGTCGTGCACAAATGCTGGGATCTGCAGAGAATGGAGAAATAATACTTTGTGCCGTGAGTGTTGTAATTGATCTCTATTAAGTTTTGGAATTCAACTTTCATCATGCAAGAAGCTCTTAAGAATAGAGCTTCCTGTATTCCTGATGGCATGGACTTTCCTCTTCTGTCATGCTTTGAGGATGGTCTCTCCGTTCTCTTGCCCTGAGTCTGGTCCAGTTCTACACTGGATCCTGCCAGGTTAGGTATAATATTCAGATTGAATCTGATCTAGCCTCACAAAGCATCTAAGTATTAATTTGTCCGAATTTAGCGCTGGTAAAATAAGAGCGCCTGAGAGGTTGAAATGCTCTGTTTATCCAAAGAGCGTCTCCAGTCTGGGGAGCTGCCGTGGAAGAAACAGTAGCCGCGACTCGAGTGAAACTCCCACAGTCCCTTCTATTTGTAATTGTTAGGAAGGAATGTTAAGTCCTTGTGAAAGGTACTAGCCTGGCAGTTTTAGAGGAAGAGGGTCTGTGTCTTTGCTCACGTCCATTGGTGCAAATCAGCAGTAGCCACTGAAGTCCATGGAGGTACTCCAGTGTAAAGCTGGAGTCAGCCAGAGGAGAATCAGGGCCACCATTGCTCCATTAGCCCGTAGAACAGCTGCTGCCCAGGAAGCAGCAGGGCGACCTTCCCCCACCTTGTGTGCATGGGGTGCATAAGCTCTGTTCTGGAGAGGTCCTATCGAGACAATAAGCGGTCCCCATTGGAAGGGCCTTCTTGGAAACGAGCCACGTGCCAGGAAACTCAGGATGCTGTCTCTGACGGCCCCCATCACCAGCTGCTTCAGAGGAAGGTGCAAAAAACTCTGCAGTAGGAAGACTTGGGGCATTGTGCCCCCACTAAAGTCTCCTCCTTATCCCTAAATTGTTCATATGATTTCTTCTGTATATTAGAGCAGCACCTACGGACTCCAGCTGAGATGGGGGCCCATTGCTCGGGGTACTGTCTAAGCAACAGAGGACAGCCCCTGCTCCGAAGCCCCATTCCACTCTGTCTAGGCAAGACAGGCGCAGGCTGCGGGAGGGAGTAAGACACAAGCAGAGTGAGCAGGGGTCTGGATTGTAAATGACCTGGACCTGCCGGGATTGGGTTGGTTGGTTTGGTTTGTCGAGAGGGGATTAGCTGCAAAGGGAGGAGGATGGGAGAGGGGACAGTGAAGGGAGGCGGTAGGGGCAGAGGGGAGGCCAGGTGTGCGGAGGGCCGGGGAAGTGAGGAGACTGGGAGGGAGTGAATGGCCAACCAGCAGAAGGACTGGAATCTCCTGAGTCAGAGCGTGGAAAGCCACTGGACACCGATGACCCATCTCGACTGCTTTCCACGGGCCACCAGCCAGCTGTGCGCTGCGAGAGACAAGCCACCGGAGGCGTGTTTCAGCCGACGTCCACGTCAATAGGTGAAAGGCTGGACTTGTATCCTGTTGCCTATTTCCGATCCCTGGATACAACCGGTCCCCTACCAGGCATCATTAGTCTGTCTGTCTGTCTGTCTGTCATTCCCTGCACAAAGGGTTTCCACTCTGTCCCTGGAGAAAAACCTCAGCACAGAGCAGTCACCATATGCAGAGCATTCTAACCACCCTTTGCTGTCCTGGAACAAAAGAGGGGAAGTTTCAAGAGAATTGCTTTGGGATCTTTTCCTTTCAGTGATGTGGGTTTTTCTTCTCACTTGCAGCAATCTCCTGTCCGGCAGGAAGCCAGTACAAGAGCTGTGGGAGCAGGTGTCCTTCCACCTGCGTGACTCCCTCTGCGTTTAGCCCTTGCAGCTCCTTACCAGTGGAAGGCTGTTTCTGTAACGAAGGCTACGTTCTGAGTGGAGACACCTGTGTGCCGGAGAGCAGCTGCGGTTGTGTGGATGAAAACAACCACTATCATCAGGCAAGTTATCCTGAGCATCTTGAAACTGATTGAAAGAATTTGGGTTTGTTCTCTGTCACTGTAACTAGTAACAATTAATACAGATTCACTTCATCTGATTTTAGATCAGTGGGTTCTGTGGATGTATTTGTTCATGTAAATAATAACAATTCCTAGCTTTTACTGTATAAAGCACTTTTCAAGATCAGGTCTCAAAGCACTTTTCAAAGGAGGTCAATTTTGTGTAACAGATGTGGAAAGTGAGGCACAGAGTGATCAAGTGATTTGTTTAAGATCAACCAGCAACAGAGCCATGACTGGAACCTATGTCTCAGGAGGCCTGGGCCTGGGTACCATCTCCTCGGCCACACTGTCTCTCTTTGGAGGCACTTAATGGCATGGAGAGTATCACGGACATTAAACAAATCCAAACTCCTTTGATTATCCACTCGGGTGACACTAGTCGATAGACTTTCTACAATTATCTAGTCAAGTGCTTCTCCTTTCTCTCACAGCTGGGTGAGAGCTGGTTCACCCACGACGCCTGCACTGAGCGCTGTACCTGCAACAGCAATAACAACATCACCTGCACAGGCTGGGCGTGTGGACCGCTGGAGATCTGCGGTGTTCAGGACGGGGAGCTGGGCTGTTACCCCCCTGGTGAGTTCTCCCTGAAAAAGGTTCCACGTGTGAGTTCAGTAATCAGAGGCTTCTGGTCCAGAAGGAGTTTTTCCAGATACTTTATCCCTTATGTGATGGCACAGGAAGGAGCTGATGGCTGATTCTTGCCAGTGCAAAGAGACAGTCAAAGACAAATCCCCTATCTTGCAATCACGGAGCTCCCTCCCCTGCAGTGGGAGTGGAGCTGGCATAGACCTTTGCAGGATCACTGGAGTTTGACCTGAGTAGGGAATGCAGAATCAAGCCCCAAATCACCCAATGCCACGAATGCAAACGTTGAACTCAAAGGGGTTGATTTAGGAAAATACCAATGGGCTGCGGGGGGGAGGCAAATTAAAAACTACCAAGAGCCTAAATCGCTCTTGCCAAGTACTCGCGCGCAGGGGCAGACACAGGTCATCTGCACGGTGCAGAGAGCCCACAGGAGCATTAACTCTTCTCCGTTTTCTGGCAGAGCTACCAGGTCGCAGGTGTTTTGCATAACAGGCGTCTCTGAGAATGACGTGTCTCTGGGTGCTGGGTGCTGTTTGGGTAGATGTCATGTGCTCTGTGTTTCTAGAATCACATTTCTCACACGTGGTCATCTGCAGTCTAATAAAGAGCTTCCGAGGGTTATCCTATGGCACTTTTCATAGAACAGCATGACCAGCCTCTCAACGTGAATGTCTTTGTATCTTTTTCCAGTGGACGCCTCGACGACTTCAAGTCCAACTACAGTAGGCACCAGTCCATCAGGTAAGGTGGATCTCTCAGTGCTTCCTCAATCTTCTGGACATTTCCTGGTGGGCTGTGAACTCGGTGGCTGGGTGCAGATGAGGTTTCAAAGAACGTAACATCTGGGAGGCAGAACGGTTCATTTTGGAGAAGGGTCCCCAGTTCCCACCGTGTATGTTACTGAACCTCACGCTGGGTTCCTGGCTCTCACCGACCAATGCTGTGATCATCTCTTGTTAGAGTCTACAACAGTGCAAGGAACAAGCCCTGCTTCGGAGACCACTCCGCCCCACACAATAAGCAGCACAGCAGAAGAAAGTACCGCAGGTAAATCTGCTAGGAGACTGTGGCTGAGAATAAATCCTTCTCTCTACTCACAGAGGAGGACTGGGGGTGGAGTTGGGGGTGGTGGTAAACACATGTTCTGTCTGTTTATCGTGAGGCGTTATTAGAGCTATTGCGTTTTGAGATATGCCATGCGCTCAGTGTTTCTCGAATCACATTTCTCCTGATCACATGATCATTTCCAGTCTAAGAGGAAACTGTTCAAGAGCCGTCCTAGTCTACTCTTCACAGAACAGAGTGACCAACCTCTTCATGTTATTTCCTTTGTATATTTTGCCAGGAAAGTCCCCGACCACAGCAACTCCAACGACAGCAGAGCCCTGTCAGACAGGTAACGTGGGTTCCTCCGTGTTGGACAAATCTCCTCCCCATTCACATGTGGGGTGAGAAATTGGTGCCTGACTGCAGATTACGTTTCCACCCTAATAGCTGTTTGAAAACTCCACATTTATGTTTTAGGAAGGCAAGTCCAACGGTAATGCTGACCAGTCCCCCAGGTAGAGTTATTCCATCGGTGCGACCCAAAACCTTTTCACCTTACAAATGGTAAAGCAGCTGGTAGCTCTAGCCAAGTGTGGAACTAGTGCAGGTTTGTCTAAGCCTTTGAGTCTTGCTGGAGGACAACCTGGGGCTAGCCCTAGTGCTCGGGGTCAGACCAGACAGAGCAAACTTGCAAAGTCTTCTCAGAGGCACTTAACCACATCTTATTTGCTTCCGTTTACTACGTCTCTTCTGGGTTTGGCTCCAACTTAGAACCAAAGCCTTAGTGTTAGAGCTAAGATTCAACGTATACCAAGAGTGCTCTTTTTTAACAATGAATTTTTGGTTCTGTGTCCTCCATTTCTAGGTAACAGAGTTTGAAAAATCCATGAGATATTTCCAGTGGGTTTCACGCAACCACAATGCTATTGTCAGTTTCCTAGGTGTTCAGAAATCACATTGCTGGGTATAGCCGAGGAACATGAACACTGTATTGGTTGTAAAAGGAAGTGGTCACTTCTGGTGAAAGCAGGATACAGGGAGTCACGTCATCTTGTTATTATTCCGTGGGATGCCACTGACTTGTAGTGGAGCCTTGTGCTCGTCACTTAGCTTCTCAAGTGGCGAAATGGGTTGCAATAATGGGAGCTTCCTCTCTGGAGATCTGCACTTCCAGAAATTAATATGACCTGACGGTGACCACTCCCGCTTCTTCCCGAGGCCCACTCCCCCTGTGAGAGCAGGGTTCAGATCTTGTCCCCGATCAGAAGGGAAAATGAGTTTGGAAGGTCTCAGCCTAGTTTCCGCATCACCAGATCAAGACCCACATCAGGGAGGACGACTTCCCTGAGTTTCCAGGGAACCTCGCAGATGTCTTCCAGTTACAGCACAATGGCATTTAGGGATGGGGCAGCTTGCCTGCCTCCTCCCCACTCTGTTCCCGGTCGATGCTGTTTCTGTGAGCTCTGAAGTGGCGTGAGCAGGAAGTGCGCACCAACAGGAAGTGCTCGGTGGAGCGCAAGTGACAGGGGTGCAGTTACGTGGGAGGGATTTGCAGGGGATAAATCCACGTTTCTTCCTTTTAAGGCCGTGCCACCTGCAGTGCCTCAGGGGACCCGCATTACTACACGTTTGATGGCCGAGTTCACCATTTCATGGGAAACTGCACTTACACCCTCTCCAAAGTGTGCAACGGCTCCAGGGGGCTTCCACCCTTTGACGTGTCCACCACCAACGAGCACAGGGGCTCCAATACCAAAGTTTCCTATGTAAAGTCGGTGCACGTGGATGTCTATGGAACTCAGATTTCCTTGCTGAAGAACAGGAAAGTGACTGTAAGTGAAATGTTATTTAAAAGGAGTATTTTAATCATCTGACATGCTTAAACTGAGACCGGCAAAAATGGAGACATTTGATTGGACGTAAAGGTCACATGGTGGGTTTCTGTTTTCTCATTGGTTGGGTGTGCTTCTTAGAATGAGGCTTCCCCGGAGAATACTCAGGATTGGCAGTTGAAAATGGCTTTCTGTGAACTTTCTGTCAGATTTCCTCCAAATTCCCAGTGTGAATGAGAACATTCCTGCCAGTGAACTCGTTGGCTAGACTATTCATGGGCGATTACCTGGGAATTATGGGGGTAGCTAGTCGTGACCAGACTTTCCCAACGTGTTGTTCAGGTGAATGGCACCAGAAGGAACCTGCCCGTGGTGATTGAAAACAAGATCAAGGTCCAGATCAGCGGGCGCTACGCGCTTTTGGAAACTGATTTTGGTCTCTGGGTCAGATTTGACGGCAATCACTATGTGGAGGTCTCAGTGTCCGGTTGTTACAAGGGCCAGCTCTGTGGCCTGTGTGGTGAGTATCCCTGTTCTTCAGTACCGTCAAGTCATACGATCAGAAGCTTTTCAGTGAATCATGCAGTTTGGGGATTGGTTGGGTTTTTTTGTCCCGTGTTCTGTTTATCCCAGAGTAATCTAGTCTGTCTTGTATGGACTGCAATGTCGGGCACTGGATTGAAGGAACCATCATTGTCCGGGTACCTGGCAAATGTAACTTACAAGAAATCTGGTTGCCCAGGCGTTAACTGGGGTGTCAGAAATGACAACTGCAGATGTCATTTTTAACAGGAGAGGAATCTCACATTCAACACATCCATAAACTGCAGTCTAAATATTATCGCAGTCCTACCCTGGATGCCTCTGGTCCAGGTCCCCTCGTATCTTTTTTCTCTTATTTGCATCGCAGCGTGTCTGTCCCTCTTTGATTGGGACTATCCGGCCTAATCTATGCTTTTCATTTCTTTCAACTTGGAAACGAGAATAAAACTTTCAGGCCCTTCTTGTGGGTCAGGACAGATTTCCAAATCCCTGTTTAGGAGCCATCCTGAGCTTTTCTGCTCTGCTGTCTTGTTCCTTGCACTCACAGATGCATACTGCCTCCGCACTGTCGTAGTCACAGTCCGAGCACGGGCAAAGGCTTCTCTGATCACTGAGCCTTCTTTTTAGAGCTGCTTTTTGTTGTCCAGCTGCAGTAGAAGGTGGGTCTGCTGCAAGACAAAGCATTAGAAAATGGTCCCCTGGGGACCAATGCTGAAGTAGCCGAGGAGATGGAGTAGATAACCCAGTGTATGTCCTTTTCATGTTTAATCTCCACAATTATTTGGTATTCTTTGTCAAGCGTAACCAAATGTTGGGTGCTGTGCAGGACACAAATCGCAGGGAGCCCTTGAGAGTCCAGCAAGAAGGAATAGAGCAGATGCCAGAGAGAGGTCAGAGACATGTATTTGATGCATGTAAGAGACCCAGTTCTGATCTAGTGACACAGCAAAGGAGACCCCAGGTTAACACACGTGGGTGATGAGTGAGAATCTCTGCTCTGAAGCAAGCAGAGACCAGTTAGATTGCCAGGAGACAAGCCTGGCAATACTTGAAGCTCAGGAGGTTCAACAGGGATGTATCAGGGCTGCTTCCCTCCTGAGCACCCCATTGTGGCTAAGAGAAAAGGAGGACTTGTGGCACCTTAGAGACTAACAAATTTATTTGAGCATAAGCTTTCGTGAGCTGCAGCTCACTTCATCGGATGCATACAGTGGAAAATACGGTGGGGAGATTTTATATACACAGAGAACATGAAACAATGGGTGTTACCATACACACTGTAACAAGAGTGGTCAGATAAGGTGAGCTATTACCAGCAGGAGAGCGGGGCCAGGGGGAACCTTTTGTAGTGATAATGAAGGTGGGCCATTTCCAGCAGTTAACAAGAACGTGTGAGGACGGGGGTGGAGGGGAATAAACATGGGGACATAGATTTACTTTGTGTAATGACACATCCACTCCCAGTCTTTATTCAAGCCTAAGTTAATTGTATCCAGTTTGCAAATTAATTCCAATTCAGCAGTCTCTCGTTGGAGTCTGTTTTTGAAGTTTTTTTGTTGAAGTATTGCCACTTTTAGGTCTGTAATCGAGTGACCAGAGAGATTAGAAGTGTTCTCCGACTGGTTTTTGAATGTTATAATTCCTGACCTCTGATTTGTGTCCATTTATTCTTTTATGTAGAGACTGTCCGGTTTGACCAATGTCCATGGTAGAGGGGCATAGCTGGCACATGATGGCATCTATCACATTGGTGGATGTGCAGGTGAACGAGCCTCTGATAGTGTGGCTGATGTGGTTAGGCCCTATGATGGTGTCCCCTGATTAGATAAGCGGACACAGTTGGCAATGGGCTTTGTTGCAAGGATAGGTTCCTGGGTTGTTCTCAGTCAGCCATAAAAATGTTGGCATACTGTGGGGCCATGCGGGTACCCATAGCAGTGCCGCTGATTTGAAGGTATACATTGTCCCCAAATGTGAAATAGTTATGGGTGAGGACAAAGTCACCAAGTTCAGCTACCAGGTTTGCCGTGACGTTATCGGGGATACTGTTCCTGATGGCATGTAGTCCATCTTTGTGTGGAATGTTGGTGTAGAGGGCTTCTACATCCAAAGTGGCCAGGATGGTGTTTTCAGAAAGATCACCGATGGATTGTAATTTCCTCAGGAAGTCAGTGGTCTCTCGAAGATAGCTGGGAGTGCTGGTAGCATAGGGCGTGAGGAGGGAGTCTACATAGCCAGACAATCCTGCTGTCAGGGTGCCAATGCCTGAGATGATGGGCGTCCAGGATTTCCAGGTTTATGGATCTTGGGTCGCAGATAGAATACCCCTGGTCGGAGTTCTCGGAGTGTGTCTGTGCGGATTTGTTCTTGTGCTTTTTGAGGGACTTTCTTGAGCAGATGGTGTAGTTTGTGGCTATGCGCACCCCCGACTGGGGCTAGTTTTTGAAAAGAAACAGTGCAAAGCTGAGGTCCCTTCCAACCCTGATATTCTGTGATTCTTCTTCCACACCCGGGGCTCTCCTTCTGTGCCCGTCTGCTCCTGGGGAAGCTACCGTTCCCAGCCCTTCTCAGCTGGAGCTCAGCCTTCTTGCTTTGGCTTCCTTCCTCTCTCAGCCTCTCCCTGTTCTGAGGGAGAAGGCAGCATATGTATTGCCCTCCTAGGGAGAGCTCCTCCCAGTTGGCTGGAAGAGAGAGGAGCCCTGTCCCGCTCTGCAGTACAGGAATTCCCAGGCCTGGTCCCTTACAGGGGCAGCGTCCTGGGTTTTCCCACCCAACTACTCATTCCCTAGGACCGCTTCCACTCTTCTGGCGTAGAAGCGTGGGATTCCCGTGGGATGACGTCTCCTTGAGTGTTACCCCCAGGGCTTCTAAGCCTCAGAAATGATAGAATTTGAGTGTAAGGGTGAGGGTTAGTTCTCATTGTATTGTAACCCATTTACCCAAGTCACCGTGTGATCTGACACAATCGGAACGCCAAACCATTTGCTCCAAACACACAGACCCCTACCATTTAATCTGCCATGGAATCTTCCTCAGCTGTGAGCAGTGCGGTGTCTGAGCCGCGTAGGGAGCAGTTCGTACTCCTTCCCGGAGCGGGCACTGGTGCACATACACGCTAGCCGGTTCATTACAATGTGATTGACAACCACACGCTAGTGTGCATTGTGGAGTTGTGAATTTCAAGTAATCTACACGTTTTTCATTTTGGATAGGTAATTACAATGGCGATGCAAAGGATGACAACCTAAAGCCGAATGGCAGCATTGCAGGAGATTCCACGGAGCTTGGAGAGAGCTGGCTGGTGGCAGAGAATAACACCATGTACGTACAGAAGGACGCTAATCAGGGGGTCTTTGCTACAAAAGCTCTAGGAAAGCGTGCTGCCTACTCAGCCGCAGGGCGCCCATCCAGGGCTCCACCACCTCGGCTCCTCCTGGGGCTGAGCACAACCATCCTCTCCCGTACACCCAAGAGCCCCCTCCCCAGCTGAGCATAAGCAGGCAGTGAGTGGTTGGCCTGCTACCATTTGCCTTCACAGGTCTGCTGTCCCCCAGTCCAGGAAGACCTGCTGGTGGGTGGGAGGTCACCTGCTGTCCCAGTCAGGAGCTGGACCGATCCACTGGTTGCCACAGCAGTGTGTTCCACCCCTCATTCAACTCTGTCTGAGTCGTGGAGCACCCCAAGGTGCCCAGTGCGGGAATGGGAGCCCCCTCCTGTGGTGGGGGAGGTGGGGGCAGAACGCAGCCTTTCAGGGAGCCTGGATTCCGCTCTGTGGCTGGAATCAAGTCGTCCCTGCTGGGCAGACGTGGCATCTTCCTGTCCAGACCTGGCCCGGGGGGAATAAAGAAACATTCATCAGAAGCTTTTATCTCTCTTGCCAGATGCTCACCTGACCAAGTGCTGCTCTGTGAACCCCAGCTGGAGAGCGAAGCGAGGAAGGACACAGCCTGTGGCATGATCACCGACCCGACAGGTATGATGCCCGTGGCTGAGTCCTGGGCGAGCTGATTGAAATCACTCCCAATGACAGCCTGCCCTTGCCTCCGTCCCAACTTCGCTCCCTGGGGCCACGGCCCCGAGTCCCCAGGGACATGTGTATGGCCCCCAGTGCGAAAAGCTGAACTAGAAGCCCTAGGAGTTGCCCTGAGTTACCTGCTCAGAGTGTATCGTGCATTGAGATGGTACCAGGATGTGACGATTATTTGGGCATTGCACTTCTAGGGCCTCGTTCTGCCGCTCCTGCCTGCACAGAGCTCCCATTAACTTGTACTCTGCTGCAGCAGAGACATCGTGCGGTGGTCCCCACTGCCCCGCTTTCTTACAGGGGTATCTGAAGTGCTTTAGGCCTTCCCTCCTCCGGAAACAGTAACTACCAGGGCGTTGCTAGCTCTCTATCAAGAACAAGAGTGTCCGCTTTGAGTGACGTTGTACTTGCCCTGCAAATGGTAGAGACAGGCCTAAGCCAAACTGAGCCAAATCTCATCAGTGTTTGGGTGTATTCAGCTCCAGGTTTGGTCTGGCTGAGTCTAGCGAGCTGGTCAGCCTACACTGGCCAGGGAGCACTGACTCCTTGCCATGACAGGGGATGGTTAGTGGCAGTGCTCGGCTTCTTCCATCTTCCCTTCTGTGATTCTGTTTCTTTCTTGACTTACGTAGGTATCTTCAAGGACTGTCACGCCAAAGTGGCTCCAGAGAATTTCTTGGAAAACTGTGTTTACGACATGTGTCACACTAAGGAGCCGACAGTGTCCTTATGCAACGGGCTGCAGGCTTATGCAGAGTCGTGCACAAATGCTGGGATCTGCAGAGAATGGAGAACTAATACTTTGTGCCGTGAGTGTTGTAATTGATCTCTATTAAGTTTTGGAATTCAACTCTCATCATGCAAGAAGCTCTTAAGAATAGAGCTTCCTGTATTCCTGACGGCATGCACTTTCCTCTTCTGTCATGCTTTGAGGATGGTCTCTCCGTTCTCTTGCCCTGAGTCTGGTCCAGTTCTACACTGGATCCTGCCAGGTTAGGTATAATATTCAGACCGAATCTGATCTAGCCTCACAAAGCATCTAAGTATTAATTTGTCCGAATTTAGCGCTGGTAAAATAAGAGCGCCTGAGAGGTTGAAATGCTCTGTTTATCCAAACAGTGTTTCCAGTCTGGGGAGCTGCCATGGAAGCAACAGTAGCCGTGACTCGAGTGAAACTCCCCACAGTCCCTTCTATTTGTAATTGTTAGGAAGGAATGTTAGGTCCTTGTGAAAGGTACTAGCCTGGCAGTTTTAGAGGAAGAGGGTCTGTGTCTTTGCTCACGTCCATTGGTGCGAATCAGCAGTAGCCACTGAAGTCCATGGAGGTACTCCAGTGTAAAGCTGGAGTCAGCCAGAGGAGAATCAGGGCCACCATTGCTCCATTAGCCCATAGAACAGCTGCTGCCCAGGAAGCAGCAGGGCGACCTTCCCCCACCTTGTGTGCATGGGGTGCATAAGCTCTGTTCTGGAGAGGTCCTATCGAGGCAATAAGCGGTCCCCATTGGAAGGGCCTTCTTGGAACCAAGCCATGTGCCAGCAAACTCAGGATGCTGTCTCTGACGGCCCCCATCACCAGCTGCTTCAGAGGAAGGTGCAAAAAACTCTGCAGTAGAAAGACTTGGGGCATTGTGCCCCCACTAAAGTCTCCTCCTTATCCCTAAATTGTTCGTATGATTTCTTCTGTATATTAGAGCAGCACCTACGGACTCCAGCTGAGATGGGGGCCCATTGCTCGGGGTACTGTCTAAGCAACAGAGGACAGCCCCGGCTCCGAAGCCCCATTCCACTCTGTCTAGGCAAGACAGGCGCAGGCTGCGGGAGGGAGTAAGACACAAGCAGAGTGAGCAGGGGTCTGGATTACACAGAACAGTCACCATATGCAGAGCATTCTAACCACCCTTTGCTGTCCTGGAACAAAGAGGGGAAGTTTCAAGAGAATTGCTTTGGGATCTTTTCCTTTCAGTGATCTGGGTTTTTCTTCTCACTTGCAGCAATCTCCTGTCCGGGAGGAAGCCATTACAATAGCTGTGGGAGCAGGTGTCCTTCCACCTGCGTGACTCCCTCTGCGTTTAGCCCTTGCAGCTCCTTACCAGTGGAAGGCTGTTTCTGTAACGAAGGCTACGTTCTGAGTGGAGACACCTGTGTGCCGGAGAGCAGCTGCGGTTGTGTGGATGAAAACAACCACTATCATCAGGCAAGTTATCCTTAGCATCTTGAAACTGATTGAAAGAATTTGGGTTTGTTCTCTGTCACTGTAACTAGTAACAATTAATACAGATTCACTTCATCTGATTTTAGATCAGTGGGTTCTGTGGATGTATTTGTTCATGTAAATAATAACAATTCCTAGCTTTTACTGTATAAAGCACTTTTCAAGATCAGGTCTCAAAGCACTTTTCAAAGGAGGTCAATTTTGTGTAACAGATGAGGAAACTGAGGCACAGAGTGATCAAGTGATTTGTTTAAGATCAACCCAGCAACAGAGCCAAGACTGGAACCTATGTCTCAGGAGGCCTGGGCCTGGGTACCATCTCCTCGGCCACACTGTCTCTCTTTGGAGGCACTTAATGGCATGGAGAGTATCACGGGCATTTAACTAATCCAAACTCCTTTGATTATCCACTCGGGTGACACTAGTCAATAGACTTTCTACGATTATCTAGTCAAGTGCATCTCCTTTCTCTCACAGCTGGGTGAGAGCTGGTTCACCCACGACGCCTGCACTGAGCGCTGTACCTGCAACAGCAATAACAACATCACCTGCACAGGCTGGGCGTGTGGAGTGCTGGAGAAATGCGGTGTTCAGGACGGGGAGCTGGGCTGTTACTCCCCTGGTGAGTTCTCCCTGAAAATGATTCCACATGTGAGTTGAGTAATTAGACCTTTCTGGGCCAGAAGGGCTCTCTCCAGATACCCTGTTTGTTATGTGATGGCACAGGAAGGAGCTGACGGCTGATTCTTGCCAGTGCAAAGAGACATTCAAAGACAAATCCCCTATCTTGCAATCACAGAGCTCCCTCCCCTGCAGTGGGAGTGGAGCTGGCATAGACCTTTGCAGGATCACTGGAGTTTGACCTGAGTAGGGAATGCAGAATCAAGCCCCAAATCACCCAATGCCACAGATGCAAACGTTGAACTCAAAGGGGTTGATTTAGGAAAATACCAATGGGCTGTGAGGGGGGGAGGCAAATTAAAAACGACCAAGAGCCTGAATCGCTCTTGCCAAGTACTCGCGCGCAGGGGTAGACACAGGTCATCTGCACGGTGCAGAGAGCCCACAGGAGCAGGAACACGTCTCCGTTTTCTGGCACAGCTACCAGTGTGTACTTTTTTGTGCAGATCAGCTGAGATGTCTCACTCAAAAAATTGGCCCTGAATGTGACTGGCATTAACCTGGAATGTCTTCAGTGGGAATTTGCCTTAGTAAGGAGGGGCAAGATCAGGCCCTTGGAGCCCACTTCAGGTCCTTTCATAGTGATGACACCTCACACTAACACAGAAGTTGTTAATTAGCCGAGGTCACTATAAAATCCTCGAAAGTCACTGGACATTTATTTAACCTTCAGGGAGAGCATCCTGTCAGGTGGCAGGAGATCCCCACTACTTCACCTTTGACCAAGTGATGCACACCTTCCTGGGCACCTGCACCTACACCCTGGTCCGAGTCTGCAACATCAGCAGTGTCATTCCTGTGACTATCAGTGGCAAAAACGAAGACCGAGGACAAAGAGGGGCCACATATCTCAAAGAGGTTTACATTGACATCTATGGTAACCGAATCACCCTGCAGAAGAATAAGGCAATCCTGGTACGTAGTGGGACTGTTGTATTTTGAGATCAGATAACTTAAAAGCAGCACAGAAAAACAGCCTTCGGAAAAGGGATCTTCACATTTTAGTAAGGGACAGGCATGCCTTTCGTTGATAGCCATGTGTATCACGGTCTGTGCGGCACAGGTGTCGCTGTGTCGGTCCAGGGAAAGGTTTTGCCTCACCCATCGCGTGTATCCCAGGACGGTGACATTGAGATGTCACGTAATTTCTTGCAGCACCGATTTGCAGTATGCTGCAGCACCAATGTCCCTGCGTGAGTCATTGTCTGCAGGGCCTGATCCCAGAATCTTTGGATCCAATATCATAAATTTCCACTGCCTGAACTAGCTAAAGAACCAGGGTTCACAGTCAAAAGCTGTAGCGGACTCAAACATCTCTATATGGCTTAGACACTTGCGGTCACAGAGAGCCGCACCAGGTGAGACTGGATGACATTCTTTTGGATTAGCTAACCAGGAACCGGAGATTAAATGGAGATGTATACTCAGCCCGGCTGGTGGGGAGGGTCCTGGGCCCCAACAGTGACCCTTCCAGCTGCCTGGCTAAGGCATGACATAGGAATTCTGTCCAATCCTTGGCCAGAAGTGTGGTCGCTGCAGCCCATGAGGCCTCAAAGGTTGGAATTGTGAAGGGGCTAACGTTCTGTTGGGGAATCCTCCAGATCCCCTGGAGAAAATAAACTATGAGCAGAAAAAATGTTACTAGGTGACTATGTTCTATGCTGACAAATGGTCTGTTGTCACCAGCTCAATAAGGAGAGAGTCCACACTCCGGTAAAGAACCGATTACGAGGTGTGTCCATAGGAAATGTGGGCATTTACATGGTGGTGGAAGCTGACTTTGGACTGCTAGTGAAATACGATGGAAATCAGCACTTGGAAATCAGCCTCCCAGAATCTTACTTCTCCAAGGTGAGATTCAGTGTGTTAAGAAAATAAAAGGCATCACTTCAAAGCTTGGATTTTCCTCTTCTGCTTTGCGGTTTGATTAGAATTTATTTTTTTCTCTTGCTTTATTATTACTGCTTGCAGTAATGCTGCCTGCACACACCCGTTGTTTTCTTCTCTTTTCCTTTTTACAACCAGCTACGGGTGTTTCAAAGGGATAGTTACAGGAAATGACAGAACTGGGTGCATAGCTGGCAGTTAGTTACAGAGACTACCCCCCGAGTCCCCCACAATTTGAGTGGTTTACAGAGTCCTTCCCCTCTTTGTGGCGCACAAGGGATTCTCCAGACAAAACAAACAAACAAAAAGGCCCCTGTCCCTCTCCCTCCGCGACTGAGGGAGTGAAAAAAGGTCCATCTCTCAGGCAGTCTGGCTTCTCTGCAGGCTCAGTGTCTTTCATCAGGGTTAGGGCTTGCCTCCAGCTCCGCCTTTGGGGTCACCCCTGCTTCATGCCAGGTCCATGCAGTCTCAGGGGCGGCGAGGTCTGCAAGTGCCATCCTCTTTGATGATCTGTCCCTGTAGCCAGCAATCTCTGATCACTGCTCCTGTCAACGGCAGGCTCTCTCTTTTTAAGCTTTCTCCCTCCAGGCCGCACAAGCCTTCCAGGTGTGGCCGGTTAGTGCTGACTCAGCCCAGAAGAGCTTGTTAGCCTCCTCTCTACTGGAGGGAGTGCGTGCCCCCTCCCAAGGCAAATGCCAGGAAGTCTTAGGGAGCCACAGATATGTTGCAATATCATTTCATTTTTCCATTGGTGCACTAAGATTTTACAGTGACGGCTTGAACTGGGAAGCGCTGTGCAAGTTACTAACCGATTTCTCGCAATATTTATCCATATCTTTCCTTGGTCAGCAGTGGGGATGGGATGAGAGCCCCTTGGTTATGACATTATTCTCTTCTGCTGTAGGTATGTGGCATGTGCGGTAACTATAATGGCCAGCGTGGGGATGAGCTGCTCATGCCCAATGGCATGCAGGCTAACAACGTCACACAGTTTGGAAACAGCTGGAAAGTGGAAGCCGACAGTGATGCGGGGTAAACGTGGCTCTTTTTCATTCCCCCGCTTGTGTTGATTCAGATCACATGCTCCCTTGCAGACATTTTAACCACATCCCTGCTCTAAAACATGCCAAGTAGAGGAAAATGCACTGGCCATGCTGCCTGGTGTATCTTCTGCACCTTCTTTGAGAAGCTGGCATTCTGTTGGGTCTCCAGCAAAGGCCACTGCCCCAGAAGGAAAGAGGTTCTTAAGTCTCGAAGGTCACAGAGGCATAGGGTGAAAGTTTTTTTTCCCCTCTGTGATGAAAGTTAGTGAAATCTGTTATGTGTGTAGGGGTGGCTCAAGGATTTACCAATGAGCTACAGAACCACTCACCAGCATTTTGTCAGGTCAAATCCAGTCCCATTCAATAACAATCTGAAGTCACTAATATGTCTGATAGTGTAAGTGAAGTGAACTAGTGGTATCGGTTATTCCCTAATGGACATCCCAGTTAGCTTGAACGGGCAGTCCCAGCAGAAATGCCAAGGATTGCATGAGCATTGCATCTGAACAACTTAGGGAGGTTGTCCCTCTGTGTCAGGGCTGAGACACGCTGATGGGGTGGTGAAAGCCGGCAGTGCTCCTGGCATATGGTGACTAGAGAGAACACTGCAGCCTCCATCATTTGGCTCCTCTCACCAGCAGCCAACGTTCCAGCCTGGGTGTCAGCCTGCACGGTCCTCTCCAAACTGAAACATGCCATGTTGTGCTTTCTTGCAGCTGCTTGCCAGACACACAAGAAGAGCTGGGCCCACCTTGCACGGCAGAGGAGAAGCCAGGCATTGAAAACCAGTGCAATGTTTTAAAGTCGGACACCTTCAAACCATGTCACCATCTGATTGAGCCTGACCTCTTCATCCAGACCTGCATCTACGACATGTGTAAATATGATGGCATGCTGTCCACTCTCTGTGCCATCACACAGGCCTATGTGGACACCTGCAAGAAGCAGGGAGTCATCATTAAATGGAGGACCAGCACATTCTGCCGTAAGTAGACTCAGCGTAAACAGCCTGGCATTTCAATGGCTGACAGTGGCGTGAGAATTAACGAGCAGTGTTAGCTGGGTGGTTAATTAACAAATCAAAGATGCCAGGAAGATACAGTGTCATTAGCTGCAGTTAGGACTCTGTTACAGCATGGGCCTGTGTTCATAGCTGGGCCAAATCCTGAACATTTGCATTTCCCACTGAAGTCAATGGGAGTTAAAAGTGATCAACAGCATTCACAACTAGGCCCACTTCTGAGAAGCAGCTCTGTGGTGGGTTGGTTTGAGCAGCCGAGAGGACGTTGGTAGACACGGTAACAAGGCTACAATGAAGAAGGGAGATAAGGAGAGTAGAGAGCATGAGCCCTTTGAGCCTAGTGCTGCCGTCCTTACGTGGCTCGGACTCATTCCAAACTCCTCTTGGCATCCATGGGGGTGTTGCCGGAGGAAGGACTAAGGGTCTGTTGCATATGAAGAGCCAGATTTGCTGATACACTCTGGCTAGCTTGTACCACTCCCGCAATGCAAGAGACAGAAATACAAATGTTGCCAGTCAGTTAAACCATGATTCTCGCTGTTTTGGGTCACCGGAGCAATGCAAAGCCGCTGGTGGATCTGGCCGTCACGCTTTTCTTGTGTTCATTTTTTGAATAGTGACCAAGACTAGATGTGATACTGAACTAGACTGCTGAAAAGCACATCTCAGAGCAATGCCCAGAAACTCAGACGTGCTCATGCTAGAATTGAATTGAAAGCCTCTGAGGGGCTTACCTGTTTTCAACAATAAATGAATCCATAACTATGCCATCACCATTGCATCATAAAGAAGTAACCTTTAGTGCTCTGTTGCCATCCAAGTCCTTCCAGTCAGCACCAGGCATGTCTGCTCTGGAACATCGAATAGTTCTCTGGCATTTTGTAATAATGCTGTTTTTATTCTCTTCACACAGCATTGCCTTGTCCATCCAACAGCTATTACACTGAGTGTGCTTCTCCCTGCCCAGCCACATGTAATAATATTTATGCATCCTCCCTCTGTGAAAAGCCAGCGGAATGCACGGAAGGTTGTGTTTGCAATGAGGGTTACGTGCTTAGCGATGACCAGTGTGTACTACTGAGCGATTGTGGCTGCAGGGATGATGAAGATAACTACTACAGCGTAAGTAGTTTCTGTACCAGGTGATTATTGGCTTTAACAGCTGTAAATAGCTGCTGGAGCATCTGCCTGCTGCCCTGGTGGGTCAAATAGAAATAAATCTGCAATTACTAAACGGAGACACCTTGGATTTGATTTGCAGAGCTTCTGAGCAGCTGCAGCTCCAGATGAAGCCAGTGGAAGCTGCAGGTGCTCAGTGCTTTGGCAAATCAGAACCAAGGGATCATAGAATCATAGCAACATAGGGCTGGGTGGGACCTCCAGTGGTCATCGAGTCCATCCCCCACACTGAGTATCTTAGGTGGGTCCTCCGAAACAGAGGCCCCAGAATCAGTGGCCCCTTTTGAAAATGTGGCTGCTGGTGATTTGCCAGAGGTCTCTCTGGATGTTTGGCCCTGTCCTGTTTTATGTCTAAATTAGCACACACCAGGCAATAAGACCAGCAGGTCTTCAGCTTTGTTGTCACTGTAGTGTAGCAGGGTAGAGAAAAGACAAGAGTCTGTTGCAGTGAATCCAAAGGTAACATTGTATATGTTTGTCAGGGCACAAGCCAAGCTCTCAAGATTTCTCTGTGGCCCTAACGCAGCCAACGGAGTCTGGTATCCCCGCATGGGCTCTCCATGAGACTTGGCCTTGATTAGGCAGCCAAGGAATGGCCTGAACAGTCGATTACAGTTCACTTCCTTTGCTGCTGACCTTGTATTGCACACCTGGAGAAGAGCAGTGTCATGTATCATTAACACTGCATGCGTTCCCACAGGCTGGGGAGAGCTGGGTAAAACCCCACTGCAGCCACAAATGCAAGTGTCAGAAGGACAACACCATCCACTGCCAGCTCTATGGCTGTGATGCTTGGGAGATCTGTATCCTCAACAACAAGGGGAAATACCAATGTAAACCGACAGGTATGTGCGTCTAGGTCCTGGCAGGTGTGGAGGCGGGGGTGGGCACCAAGAGTCCATTCCACCCTCCAGTGTATCCAAGCCGGAGGCAGCCATTGTTTGTTTCACAAGGGAGGGCCATTTACCAGTGCAAGGGAACCTTAGAAGCAGAGGTAACAGTAACGTGTGCCACCCTGAGGCCGCTCTACACTGCCACTGCGGTGCAAAGGGCTCCCAGTGTAAACAAGAATTGGCCCCCAGTACTTCTGTCACAGAAAATTCACTTGTCATTTTCCAAACATGACAGAACACAAGGGCTCTGACCCTCTGTGGCCTTGCTCCATGTGTTGTCCTTTTCACCTGCAGAAAGCTGGGGCAAAGTGGGCATAAAACGCTCACAGACGTTCCACTGACTTTGCCCCTCTGGGTGTGATGGTGCAAGGCGTAGAGCCGCGGCGAATCAGGCCTGCATTTGCATTTGCAATAAGTATAATTCCATTTCAGTCCTGACTGTCTGAGTGATAGTATGGTACTGATCGGAGAACATGGCAAGGTCTCCGCTCTCTGAGTGATGTGTTCTCCTAACAGACACCGAATTTGTGGAGGAAAATGGAACAACAGATTGAGATGTATTTTTTTAAATAGAAACTAACCTGATATTTGGTTGGTAACAAAGATACAAAAGGCAACGAGTTCCTATGTTATCTCTGCCAAAGGTCAAATTCAGATTACAGCAGAGAATGAAGTTTAAAAAGAAGGAAAGACTAGTGCCTATGAATCCATTGGCAATTACTCCATTGTCCTCCAGTGCATGGCTAGCCTGAGAACAACAATGAAAGAAGAGAAAAAAAAATATCACCAGGGATCAGAGCTGGACAAACGTTACTTGTTGAATGTGGCTGTCAAGGGATTGGGTTGTTTCTCATCAAATAATTGATTTGATTAATCAGTTTCTCAGATGTCTGACCAGCTCTGCTAGAGATGCTCTTGTATTTCATTGCCAAGCAAATAATTCCCCAGCTGTGATTTGCAGAGCAGGGTGGCATATTTTCTGCGGTGTAGCTGGCCAGTGTGGAAGGATGATAAAACTCCAGCCTCTTGCCTTCCCCATTTGAGCTGTCCTAGCACTCCTGTGGCACCAGCAAGAAGCAGGGCCTGTGTTTAGGAGAGCACTGGGATTTGGATCGTGGCTGGCCCCTGCATGGGCGGATGGAAAAGGGGAGAAGCCTTCTTGCACCCCTGTCCTTCTCCTTTGTGCACTTTCATGGGGGTCAGCCACATCCTACCGCTTTATTGCTTTTATCCAACACATTAAAAGCTGGTTGCAAGGTCTCGCAAACAGCAATAAATACAAAGACCTCAGAGGTAGGTGAGAGGCAGGTCAGAGCCAGACAAAGTGTCATTTCAAACATAGACACAAGGTGTAAAGGCCCCAACTTTGTGTTGCAACTTATTGAAATTCCGCTGTTGGGCAATGACCGAACTGGCACTTCTTCGAGCCCACTTTAAGCCCACTGCATTGTCATGGTGAGACTCACCCCTCTGCAGAGGAACCGTATGTGCCATGCACATCTCACAGGGCCTGTGAACCACTCAAACCTTGCTTCAGCCCAGAGGACTTCCACTGGTTCTCGGCACAGAGATGAGTTTCACCATCTGCCTGCCGGTCTGTGTGTCCATACTGTGGTATCTGAGCACCTATCGTAGCTTTCACAGGAAAGCATGTCATAACCCTCCAGCCCTTTATTAAAACTGAGCCGCAGCACAGACTCGGCCCTGTTCGACTGGGCTCTGCATACACGCTGGAGGCTAATGTGACTGTTCTCTGTTAGGCTTTGGGAAGTGCCTCATCACTGGAGATCCACACTACCTGACGTTTGATGGCTTGATGCATCACTTCCAAGGCAAACATACATACATGCTGTCTCAGACTGTCTCCAGCATCCCCGACCGCCTGCCATCCTTCAGCATTGAGGGAAAGAACAAGCTTTTCCCCGGAGCGTCCCACATTTCTTTCCTCCAGGAGATACATGTCACCGTTTACAATCACACAGTGTGGTTCAGGCAGAAGAAGCAGCTTGTGGTAAGAAGTGCATTAAGCTGCACACTCCTAGTGCTGTAACATCAAAAAATGTGGAGTGACCAATAGGGATTCCTGACCATTTATAAGGTGTACTGATTATGCCACTTAGGATTTCTAGACTGCAGCAGAATGTCTCATGGTCTCTGAATGGGCCTATGAAGAACATAAATGCTGCTGTCTGGTTCCAAAATGGACTTTCAGTGTAACCACTGGAAACTCTGTCTCATGTTTGCTCAGAGCGAAGTCTGATGCTGGCCTCAGGAACAATGCCTGAGTGCAGATGCGGGGCTGTATTTAAATAGGCATTTCACAGAATACGCATCACTATATTTGAGCCCTTTCTGCAAACTAACTAGCACACAATGCTTCTCAGTGTCTCAGCTTCTCATCATACTTTGCAAAGATTAAGCAAGTATCCCCCACAGCTGCCTTGTGAGGTAGGTAAATATGGATAATGGTCCCCACTTTATAGATGGGGAAACTGAGCCACTGAGAAGTCAAGGGACCTGCTGATGATATCAGCGTCAGAGCTGGGTTTAAAATCCCTGAGTTCCTGGCTCCCAGTCTCGCTCAGGCAGGTCAGTAAACAATATTGCACTCTGGACCCAACAAGTCAGCTATTTCCAACAATGGGTCACATTTCTGCCTGGCACAGCATGATGTGCTTTCCCAGTGTGGGATCACAAATGGGGCAGCTTGGGCTGGTCTCGGGAGGCACTCCCAGAGACAGGCAGCTGCTGCTGCTAACACTTCTGGCAGTAAAACCTAGTCACTGTCTTTTCTAGCCAAACCCCAGAGGGCTCCCAGAGTGGTATGAAAATATTGAAATTCAGATCAATCTGGCTTCTTTCCACACAGCATTTAGCTACAGTGAGGAGATGAACATCAGTTGTTTATGATTATCGCTGTCTGAAAATTTCATTACAAAACCTGAAAACAGGAAAGATTAGCTGGGTGTTACACACCTCTGCTGGAAGCAGGTCTGAATTTGATCTGTCCACTGAGTTATAAATAATTCTGTCTCTGTTAGCTGGATGGAGTGAAAACCATCCCCCCTGCCCAGCCTCATGAAGGTCTTCGCATATACCAGAGACCTACAAGAATTTACATGGAGACAGATTTTGGCTTATCGCTCAGCTACGATGGTGCTGAAAACTTAGGTAAGAATGACCAAGAGAACTTACTGCAGAACGCATTGAATGCCATGTCCTATCGGAGATTCCAATCCCCAAGTAAATTGTGAACTTGCATTGTCTAACCGCATGATTCTTCTCTGTAGTATGAAATCCCAGATAACCGGTGACAAATTATTTCCCGGGAACTAGAGAGACATCAATACTTCTCTCTGGATCCCCCAGAACATCATTGCTTTGGGTAGAATGGGGCGTGGATCCAGGGTGTTTATACACCTAATCATAGTCCCAAAGCCTTAAAATCCCAGCTGTCTTGCAGGAAAGGAAGGTCTGTTTTCCAAGAACTCAATGATATTCAATAGAATGCACCTTGCAGGGTGGGAGATCCCTTAGGTTACATCTGCACTGCAATAAAAAACCCAGGGCACTGAGCTCCAGAGCCTGAGTCAGCTGACTTGGGCTCGCAGGGCTTGGGCTGCAGGGCCAAAAATAGCTGTGTAGACATTCAGGCTCAGGCTGAAGCCCCGGCTCTGAGATCCTCCCTCCTCACAGGGCCTCAGATCTCAGGCTTCAGCCCGAGCTCGAACATCTGCTCTGCTATTTTTAGCCTGGCAGCCCAAGCCCCGCAAGCCTGAGTCAGCTGGTCTGGGCAAGCCGCGGCCATGCTGCAGGTTTTCCATTGCCGTGTAGATGTACCATTCCAGGGCAGGTGGACTGTATCGGAGAGGTGAGTCGAGGATATATGTCAGTCTGTAGGGTGTGTGGGGGAGAAAGTGAGATGTGCGCACAAGTATGTGGGCTGTGTAGGAGCCCTTGGGCAGAGGTGTCCTATAAATAAGGGTAATTATTATCAACAAGCAGCGATTCCCTTTATGTCGCCAGTATAAGTGGGCCTAGCCCTGCAGGAGTTCTGAATGCAGGTCTGTCTCCCATGCACAGGGCACCTGCCACATTCTCAGCCTGTGGCATGGCTCATGCTGGGGGGCTGCCTAACTTTCCATTCTGTGTCACCTGTGCACTTGTGGCTACGAGTTTCTTTCCATCGGCTTTTCCTTCTGGCCCCATTAGATATAACCTTGGCCAACACCTACAAGAACAAAGTCGAAGGCTTGTGCGGCAACTTTGATGGAAAGTATAAAAACGACTTTACCAAGCCAGATGGCGCTCGAGTGAAGGATGTGGATGTGTTTGGGGAAAGCTGGAAAGTCCCCATCACAAGAACATTCCCCCGCCGCAGGTACTGGCCCTGCATATATACAGACCAGACTTGGCTCCTGAAAGGCAGTTCATTAAACCCTAGTTAATGTTCCAGGAGGTAATGCACTGCGTAGTGCATCTCTGATCTTTCTTCTCTCTCTCTGGGTCCACCTATGTATTTGTCCTGCTCACTGCTAAGGTGAGGAAGTGACAGCGCCCTTGTGTGTGGAGAGCATGGGCCTGAGGCATCACTGCACTGGTCCAGTTTCATGCCCATGACTTCCAAGGAGTCAACCCATAAACCCAGAGGGATAGAGAGGTGACTCAGACCCTGTGTCCAGCTGGACTCTCAGGCCTTTCTGCAGGAAGGTGTCAATTACTCCTCCCTGCCTGTTGGGTGGGATGATCCAAGGGAGGGCAGGCTCCATTGCCAGCATCTGCCCTCCCTCTGGGATTCTGTCAGGGACTGCCGTGATCCCTGCCAAAGCAGGCTGCTGTGGCGATGGTGTCAATTCATTGCACCTCCTCGCTTCCCTACCTAGGCTCCCTTCCCAGCCACATGGACAGTGCTGACCCACGGTTAAGTCCCTGACCCAGAGGGTTTTTTCCCCTGATAGTCAAAGAGCAGATGGAATGAGTTAGAACACTGCTTGTTGCAGCAGGCTGTCTGGTAGAACATAAGCAAACAATATACAGGCCCGGGGCGACCCAAATGTGTCCCAGGAGTCAGATACACAGAGTCAGCTTGGCCTTCAGGCACCTGGCAGTGGCCCATTAGCGCTCTTGGCATTGAAAAGTGATGGTACCTTCGAGATACAATTGTCCTAGTTCAGCTGTGTCATTGTGGCCACCTCTTGAGAGGCATCTAGTGGGCTGGAGGCAGGAATTGCTGGGTGAAGTCTCTGGCCTATAGTATGCAGGACATCTAACTGGATGGTCGTAACGGTCCCGTCTGACTCTAAATCCAGGAACCGCTGAGATCCTGTGGAGGCGCTCTAACACTCCGCTGATGCTGTGTTCATCCATCTCCTTCGACGTAGGCGCCAGGACCCTAGGTCTATCTGCTTAGACTTAGACCTGCCCATGGCACTGCACTAGCTCACTGTACTACCAAGAGCATACTCAGGTGAATGCTGGACACACCGAGAAAACGGATGGTCAGTCAATCTTTTATTCACTGCAGGCGAGAAGTCCTTTCAGACGAGGAGCTTGACAATGTCGAGTTAAACACAGGGCTCGCTGGAGGCTGCGATCCCAGTGAGCTGAGCCTTGTGAACGCCACTTCCAAGTGTGGGATTCTTACCGATCCAAAAGGTCCCTTTGTAAAGTGTCAGTCCAATGTCTCCGTCGAGTTCTTCCAGATGTGAGTACCTTAGAGACACACACGCTGTTCTCCTGTTATTCTCTCCTGATCCTGGCAAGTGCTGCCAGTGGAGTCCTTGGAAATTGAGGGGGACTCAGGCCCAGGATTTGCGTTAGCAAGTGATAAGATTCTGCTTGAGCATTTTTCAAGGCTATGTTTGTGTCTCTGTCTGATGAGGAATTCGCACTATCCCTAGCTCTGAAAGGTAGCGTAGCCAAGCGAAGACTCGCCACCGGCAGCGCCTCCTGCTGGTCGCCTGGGAATTAGCGCTTTTCCAGCCTGGGAGCGCCCTCTGCTGGCCAGTGGCTCACCTGCCTCAGGCCCAGTGTCCCTCCCAGACCCCGGTGCCCCTTTACCTCGGGGTTCTGCCCCCACAGTACCCCCACACTCTGGGTCTCCCCTCCCGGGGGAAGCCCCAACCCTCTAAACCCACCTTGCCTCAATGACCAGGGCCGGCTCTACAGTTTTTGCCGCCCCAACCAGTGAAAACAACTGCCACCGCCACGGAGAAACAGCCCCCCCTTTCAAACTGCCGCCCCAAGCACCTGCTTGGAACACTGGTGCCTGATGCCAGCCCTGCCAGTGGCTACTGCCAGCCATCATCTAGCCCCCTGTCCCTGGGGCAGACTGCAGCCTGTAACGGCCACTCATCATTGGCAAGGAGGTTGGACCTGCTGCCTTTGCCCATCCCCGGGCTGCCCCTCTGCAGCCCCAGTACCTTCTTAGGCCTTTAACAAGGCCTCAGCCTGGGGGTTTACCAGGCTGGAGCTCCCCAGCTCCTCTTGCCCTTTTCCCCAGCACTGCTCTGCTTCAGATACCCTGCTCCCAGGCAGCCAGCCCTTCCCACGCCAGGGCTAGAGAGAGACACTTCCAGCTCCTGGCCCCCAGCCCTCTTATCAGGGCCAGCTGGGCCCGGACTAAGCTGGCCACAGCTGTGGTCAGCTACTCCCTCAGCTGCTCTCACTGCTTTTCCCAGCCGCAGCCCTCGCCAAGGCTGCCTTGAACCCCTGTTCTGCCGTAGTGGGCAGCTGCCCCACCACAGGTAGCTTTTCCCTTTTGTTGCACAGCCATGTTTGCACTGGTAACCCTTACACTTGCAAGCTAGATTTCTGAGAGACAAGGTGGGGAAGGGAATATTTTTTATTGGACCAACGTATTTTGGTGAGAGAGACAAGCTTCTGAGCCACACACTTCTTCTTCAGCTCTGTGTGGCTCAAGAGCTTGTCTTTCTCACTAACAGGGATTTGGCCAATAAAAGATACTACCTCCCCCACCTTGTCTCTCTAGTAACTTGGGCCCGACACGGCCACAACTACACGGCATACAAGCTGGATTCTTCAAAGGAGCCTAAGGAATTTAGGAATCCAACACCCATTAAAATTCAGTGAGATTTGGGTGTCTAACTCCCATAGGCTCCTTTGGAAATTCCAGCTGTAATGTTTAGTGACTTGTAAAATGCAGCCTTTATGCTCCTGCCAAAAAGGCTGAAACTGTCAGTGCCACTTCTTGCCTGCACCATAGTCATTTGCCCTGTTGGCTTCAATGAGAACTTCCTCGGTTATGTTTCGGGCCTCTGCTAGCATCCTGCAGTTTGCAGGTAACTCACTTGAAACCTCTGGGGATCCCATTGATTCATCCCATCACAGACACGGACACAGGCCTGCCAAGGCTCCTGCACTTAGCAGGCTGCACCTGCAGTTGGGATCCTTCCGTCAGCGTGTAAATGTCATGGGACCCACATCTACCACAACACTGCATACACTGGATGTGCAAACACAGTTAACACCCACTGTGTGGCCCCTTTATGCTGCCAGAGTTGTGTGAAGGGAAAGGAGTCAGGCCCCCTATTCATTCGCCAACAAATAATGAAACTCCTCACTCGACACCTCAGAACTTCCCTGGATGGTCTGCTCTGTCTTCTCAGTAAGGGCCTGATTTTTAGAGGGGCTTAGCACCTGCCCCCCATCTCCCCCCCCCACACACACACACTGAAGTCAGAGGAATGTTACAGACATTAGACAGCTCCGAAAATCCGGCCAATGTTCAAGATGATGAGGTCAGGTGACAGGGTCACAATGGATCAATGTTAATGGTGAGTGTGCATATGGGACGGGTCTGGGGGAGTGGTATGAGGCCAGGTCTACACTATAAACTTAGATCAATACAATTACACACCCTGAGCAATGTCATTATACTCACCTAACCCCCGTGTAGACAGCGCGATATTGACGGGAGAGTGTCTCAAGTTGACATAGCTACAGCCTGTCTGGGAGGTGGATTAACAGCGCTGAAGGGAGACGCTCTCCCGTCCCGTCCCGTCGGTATAGTAGCATCTTCACTGAAGCCCTCCACTGCGCCGATGCAGCGTTTAGACCTGCCCGGAGTGTGTGTATGGGTGTGTGCTCTCAAACATAGCTGCACTAGGAAATCCTTCGCCTCCTAGCAAAATGCCGCCCATTATCAATCTGAAACAGCTCTGTCACCAAACAGGAACAGAGAGACCGAAGGAATGGCCCTGCTCTGAAATACTCATGTCCCTGCTTCTTGCGTGGGCGTATGTGCATATGCGGCA
The DNA here is from genome assembly GCF_965152235.1 of Eretmochelys imbricata. Taxonomy (NCBI): domain Eukaryota; kingdom Metazoa; phylum Chordata; order Testudines; family Cheloniidae; genus Eretmochelys; species Eretmochelys imbricata. Next base: position 2,406,999 of record NC_135580.1, on the reverse strand, counting down.
TGTTAGCTGCAGCCACTGTAGAATAAATGGCCTCATCTTCCCAAGGACCCACAACTGTTTCCTCTCTCGCTACTCAGTCAGCAAAGGGCCCCATGTGGAAGCAGGGGAAAAGCAGTAACTATTGTATTCGGCATGAATGCCTTCTCATGTTGCACACAGGGGCTGTGCCTTTGACCTGTGTGCGGAAGCCGAGAACAATGCTGTGCTGTGTCGGCACCTGGAGCAGTACGCGCTGGTCTGTCAGGAGAATGGGATCACTTTGGAAAACTGGAGAGCGCAGACGCCTTGTGGTGAGAATAGAAGAGCCCTTTATAGGACCCAGAAATCAGGGTTTGCCGCTGGGAAGATCCCCCAGGATCTGAGGTCTGGTTCTTTACCCGGAAGCTGCCAAGAGTCAGCTCTTTACTGGACTTTAAAAATAACCCTAACCCCATCCTCCCCTCAGCTCTTATGGTGTCTTTGCATGGATCCAGGGGCACAGGCCAGTTGGCATGCTGGCTCAACCAGCCCCCTCCTGCTCTCCCTCTTCTGAATTGTCTTACTGAGTCCTTGGCTGGCTTGTCTCACCTAGACCCTGTTTCAGCCAGCTACTCAACAGAGCTAGGAGAGAAACCGTTTTTCTGTCCTACGAACATTCTTTAAGAGACTGTGTAATTTTCCCATCCCAAATCTGAATGAAAAGCCAAATCTTGAAAATTTTCACCAATCAAAAATCTGAAAAGAAAAAAAAACAATCTGTTTGGGTCAATTGAATCCCTGCCATTTAATAATTTGGAAATGCTTTGCTTCAGCCTTGGCCTTTTTTTAGTCCATATTTACTACCATTTTGGAACAGAAAGTCATTTTGCCTTGAAAAAACAAATCTTTTCACTTTGAAAATCCCATTTTAACAATTCTGAAACTTTTCCCCAAAACTTTTTGGGTCAGAAGATTCAACAGAACAACCTGGGCTTTGCAAACAGGGCTGGTTTCAATCAATCCACCTTTTTTGGTGAAAAACCTGATCACCAAAAAATTCCCGATCACCAGCTCTCAGTACTTAAGCACACGGCTGACTTTAAGCATGTGAACAGTCGCACTGAGATCACTGATCCGCAGACCTGAGAGCAGGAAGCATGTGCAAGATTAATTCTGCCATTTCCTAACTCTCGAGTGCTTGAATTGCAACTTGAATGTTCTTCTAAAACATATATGGACCATTTCACCTACCCCTGAAATGCAGCCACCTCTGGGGTAGGAAGGGCAATATATAAATAACACCCAGCAGTGGTTCAGGACTGCGGAGGAAGGACGCCTTCTCCAGCTGAAAGCACAGTGGGGATTTTCACGAGGCTCAGCGTATGTCCCCATGTGTAGTAGCGCCCTGATTCAATTTGGCTCTCCCAATTTTTCTTGCAGAGATGCAGTGTCCCCCAAACAGCAAGTACAGCAGCTGCATGACTGCGTGCCCAGATTCCTGCGGCAACCTGGCAGCCTCCTCCGAGTGCGAGTCGCCCTGTGCCGAAGGCTGCGAATGCCTCCCTGGGTACGTTCTCAGTGGCTATGACTGCGTGCCCTACAAGGAGTGTGGCTGCAGCTTCCTCAACACATATTATAAGGTACGGTAGGAAGCGCCTGAAGAACGCCAGCCTGGCACACTCTGAGAGGCGATCAGCACCTGGTGTCGAGTATTACTCTCCCCATTAGTGACTTCCTTTCCTCCCCGTTCTCGTCAGCATGCTGCTCTTGGTCAGCAGCCAACAGCAGTTCATGCCCTGACATCCTGGGCCCTCAAGAGAGGGAAGGCAAAGGAAGGGAACAGCACGCACTGCCAGTGAATCTCTGACACGCTGTCTGCGGGAAGCATGCAGAGCAGTGCAGTAAGAGCACGCTCTCTGGGATCCCATGTGCTTGCCCTGTGAAGTCCATGTTCATTCTGTCCCATCGTTGCTCTGAATAATTACACATGGGAATCCGAGAGTAAGATTATACTCTGGGGTTCCAAAGATGTAAAAATCCAGTTACAAAAGTCCGGATTAGTACCTTCGCTGTGGGCCCGATCCTATGAGGTGGCGCTAACATGGGATGTGCTCAAAATCTTGCAGAACTAGACCCTGCATGAAGATTTCTGCAAATTAGGGCCTGACCCTGCAAACTGAGGCGCACCCTGAGGCAGGCTCAGACTTCATGGAAGCAGCTTCATGGCTTGAGGTTTAAATGCTATAGCTCTGATGTGCACAAGCACTAAACTTGAACAGATCACTATTCAAGACAGCTCTCTGTGATGATCAGAGGAACATGCCAGGTGTTTGCCAGAGGTGTGGCACGTGGCCCAGAGCTACGTGGCCATAAGCCCCCATAGGATGGGAGTGCAGCGGGCTGCAGCTGCTGCTGTCTCTGGTCCCAAGCTCTAATTGGACGTTGCCTGGCTGCACAGGGCACTGAGCTGGGGTGAGGATCCATCACTCATTCTCAAACCCTTGGGTGACCTTTTTACTTGGGCTCTCCTTTAGTCTTTAGGAGCAGGCCTAGGGCTTCCCAGGCTACTGGGGTCCCGAGGCTGCTGGTTTGCTTTCTCTACGTACCTTACCCAACTGCAAAGGGCCCACTCCTGCTCCCACTGAAGTGAACAGGACATTTGGTATAGACTTAGTGGGAACAGGATTGGGTCCCTAGTGCATCCTTCATATTGTCCTGGCTGATTTGATTAGATGCCTTTACACCTTAGCTGTTCTCTTCCAGACTGGAGAAACGTTTGTGACCGATGACTGCTCTCAGACTTGCGAGTGCACAACTAGTTCCAGCGTTGCCTGTACGAGGGCAGCGTGTTCCAGCCGAGAGATCTGTGCCGTCGCTAACTTCACACGCGGATGCTACACGCGTGAGTCACTTCCTAACCACGTTGCTTGGGCTCTGGGGCTGTGAAGTCTTTGCTGTGTGTTTGTCTACCAGCGAAATGCATCACTGTGGAGGGTCTTGTAGCTGTGCTGGTCCCAGGATGTTAGAGAGACAAGGTGGGTGAGGTCATATATGGGAAGAAGACCTGAGGAAGAGCTCGGAGTGGCCCAAAGCTCATCTCCCTCACCAACAGAAGCTGGTCCAATAAAAGCTATCCCCTCCCACACCTTGTTGTGTTATGTGGGGACAGTGGCACCAGCCTTGTACAGAAAAACCATTGACTGGAGCACAGGACGAGCACCCTGAATTGAGCTGATATGGGATGGCAAGCACCAAAGGGAAGTGCCCTAAAAATACAGGGCTGGTCCAGTATGACTGGTTACTGGAACCTCAGCAGAAAGCATCACCGGGGTAGGCAATTCTGAGATGCTGACCTGTTTCTCTCTCATTTCTCTAGCTGGCCCATGTCTGCAGAATCTTTGTGAGAATGGTGGGATTTGTATTGAGGATACAAGCAAATCCAGCAACAGCTCTTCCAACTTCACTTGTGTGTGCCCTGACGGATACGAGGGGTCTCTCTGTGAGGTTGAAACACCAGGTAAAAAAGCTATTCTGAATGTCATTCGAAAGTTAAGTGCTGCAGCAGCAAAAACCTTGTGCGCTGAGTTTGGACAGTGTGGTCCAAAGGTCACAGAAAGGCCACGTGACCAGGACATACAGAACCTGATTCTGCTCTCGGTTACACTTGTGCAAATCAGGAGTTGCTCTGCTGAAGGCAGTGGAATGAGGCCAATGAGAGAGCAGAATCAGGCCCATGCCACGTTTTAGGGCACTAGATTTAACCACACTGGTCTAAGGGTCCGATCCTGCAAACCCTTGATCGTGTGAGTAGTCCCACTGAAGCCCTTTAGAGTACTCCTGTGTGTAAGGGCCTGCAGGGCCAGCCTCGTGGTGCCCTTGAGGTCAATGGAAGGTCTACCCTGGCGCGGAGCAGGATGCATGCTCTGCAGTGCTTGACGGAGGCGTTCCAGCCAAATGGCATATTCACATTAACAAACAGCTGCTTAGTAGAACGGCCTGCCGCCATTAGCGGGGCTCGCAGCTCCACACCCTGCAGGAGTTAGGAGAGGCCTTGGCACACCTGTTTCTGGGTGGCATCACAGAGACGGGGCTCTGATGCTCCCTGCCCGAGGAGCAGTTCACATCACGCCCAGGTACCTGTGCGTCCGCACTGGGTTATGCCGTAGGACAGCCTTCTGCAGCGCCCTGCCCTTGTGGCTGCAGAAGGGGCGTGCGCCAGATTACCGTGGCGCACATGGGGTGCTCTGTTTGGACGGAAGAAAGTTAGACCTCCAAATGGGGAACAGCTGTTAGCTCTGGTAGCTCGCTGGAGAGATGGTCCAGCCCAGTGTTGGGCGGCACTGGGGCCTGGATCTGTCCCAGGCTTGCATTCCAGAAGCCCATCTGCACAATGTCAGTCAGTCAGTTAGACAGACAGGCACATTTGCTGTTTGGATCATGGAGCTAGCAGTTCCATAGTAAGTCTGAGATGGCATTTCCAGCACTTTTCCCTTGCACTCATCTCCTGTGTACTAAACCAGGCTCGTATTTCTCACTCAGTTGTCCCACCGAAACATGATGAGCTGGTCTACATCATTGTGGGAGTTTCAACAGGAATCATCGTCCTCGCTGTGATCATCTCCCTGGTTGTGTGGCGATCCAGGTTAAGGTACGGCATTTCCCAACTGCTGCAGCTCAGCAGGGCCGAGGGGCATCTCCCCCAGTTCAGGGTTTGTCAGCTCTCAGAGCATTCTCATTACGTACATCATGCCTCAAACCCAGAACAGCCAGGAGTGGGCCAGACTATTCAAGGCACCATTTTAAACAGTGTCTGATCTCTGTTGCACCGCCGGTAAGAAGAGGAGTGCAGCTTTTTATTTCTTGTTAACTTTTCTTTACAGAATTAACAGGAAAAAGTCACGGGAATTCCCCAGAAGGAGGCTAATTCGTCTTTGACCCAATCAAGAGATGCGCTGGACCAGAACTCACATGTGCCAGACTACAGCTCCGTTACCAATGCTGCATTTGAGTAGGATGAAAATCAGTCACGTTTTAATTACTGGCATTTTTTTCTTCCATCTGTTTGTTTTTGGGTTTTTTTGCTGTTGTATTCTAACAAGTGTTTCTAACCCTTTCCTAAACAATAATAATGTCTAATAAACCACTGTACTTCTGAATGCTCTACTATGCTCTGTTCTTCCTAATGTCTCCTGCAAACCCTCGTTGAAGACACTTCGTCCTGACTCACACTAGAGATCTCATTGACTTCAGGTGCACCACTCGTTTGAGTCGGGACTGGATGGAATTCACCCCGCACAAGGCCTAGCAACAATTACTTCCCACATGGCCTAGACACCACTAACGCCCCACGTCAGCCCAGAGAGCCCAGTGCTGGCTCTGTACAATTATCCACTGACATGGGTGGGTTTCCTTGACTACGCCAGGAGGTTTGGATCAGGATCTCTTTGCTGGTCTTCCATTGAATTTCAGGTTTGCTGTCAATTATATAGGGGATGAACAATAATTAAGTCTCTCCTTTGTTCCTGCTGGAATATTACTTACTATTACTCTAAAAACCATTACGCTGCCCCCTTATGTGTATGCACACTCCCTTATGTGCTGATTCATTCACATCCCATCAGCAGGGCTGGATTTCCAATTAGGCACAGTGGGTACGTGCCTAGGGGCGCTGGCATTCTAGGGGCACCTTACCTCTCTGAAACGGTGTGCAACACTAAGGTCAGCTGTAGGCGGGGGGGCACTAAAGATGCGGTGCCTAGGGGCACGTAAAGTGTAAATCCGGCCCTGCCCGTCAGCCAGGAGAGTATTTGGAAGCTACGTGAATGGTTGGGTGGATGAAAAGTGCATTGTTCTGCCAGCGCATTCAAGAACATGGCCTTTGTCTGTACATTCAGAATGTGCAGCTATTGAGGAGAGAAGTGGATGTAAATGGGGGGGGAAGGCTTTATATTTCTTATCTAATGAAAATAAAACCAAACAGGGTTAGGGACCTGCTCTGGCAAACAAGCACTGTTGCCATTGGAATTTCGTGGCAGTTATAAAAGCCTCGTTTTCACTTGCTCCAAACTAGCTGCCTGTTAACAATGATCTTTCTCCTACATGCTAAAAGCCCAATTCTGCATAGTTCAGAGAGCTTTCATCAGGCGCTGAGCACACTCAGTGCCCACTGCAGCCAGCGGGAGCTGAGGGAACTCAGGATCCTGCAGGATCCAACCACAGGCCTCCCTGAGCTGCCAGGCCCGTATTTGCACATTTAGAGCAGATTCCTGGGTTTTAATGGATTTGTACCTTTTCCCACTTGATTGCAGTGAGGATTCCCTCACTTCCCCACTGAAAACCTTGTCAACAATTCAGGCCTGAACCGATGCCAAACTAAACGCACAGCAGCGTTCTGTGGCACGGAATGAACTAGTCCGTGTCAGCAGTGCCCCTTCAGAATGACACCGTGTAAAAAGTATAATTGTTCTCCCTCTCCTATGGGTCCCATGATCCTCTGACATGAGCAGCCAGAGGCTTCATACTTGTGTCGCTCCGAACTGTTTTCTTTTAATCTCTGATCACACCAGAGCGAGCCGGATGCCGGGTGCAAAGCCAGCTTCCCCCATGCAGCTTCCCGCTGTGTCCACAGGGAACCTGTTCCCATGCCACTGTCCCAGGCCACAGATGCCTGCTGGACACAATCAGCTGAGAGCATCAGACTCACCTCACTAGTAGGACTTTACCTGACGTTACAAAAACCAAGCACTGAACATGTGGCTGCAGGGGAGGAGATTCTGTGCAATTCCCCTGCCAGAATTCCCCCCAGATCGTTCCATCACGGGGTGAAGGGGAGGGTGGAACGGCAGCACCCACGGATCCCTGGAAAGCCCCTTAGGGATTAGAATCATAGAATATCAGGTTTGGAAGGGACCTCAGGAGGTCATCTAGTCCAACCCCCTGCTCAAAGCAGGACCAATCCCCAATTAAATCATCCCAGCCAGGGCTTTGTCAAGCCTGACCTTAAAAACTTCTAAGGAAGGAGATTCCACCACCTCCCTAGGCAACGCATTCCAGTGTTTCACCACCCTCCTATTGAAAAAGTTTTTCCTAATATCCAACCTAAACCTCCCCCACTGCAACTTGAGACCATTACTCCTTGTCCTGTCCTCTTCCACCACTGAGAATAGTCTAGAACCATCCTCTCTGGAACCACCTCTCAGGTAGTTGAAAGCAGCTATCAAATCCCCCTTCATTCTTCTCTTCTGCAGACTAAACAATCCCAGTTCCCTCAGCCTCTCCTCATAACTCATGTGTTCCAGACCCCTAATCATTTTTGTTGCCCTTCGCTGGACTCTTTCCAATTTATCCACATCCTTCTTGTAGTGTGGGGCCCAAAACTGGACACAGTACTCCAGATGAGGCCTCACCAATGTCGAATAGAGGGGGACGATCACGTCCCTTGATCTGCTCGCTATGCCCCTATTTATACATCCCAAAATGCCATTGGCCTTCTTGGCAACAAGGGCACACTGCTGACTCATATCCAGCTTCTCGTCCACTGTCACCCCTAGGTCCTTTTCCGCAGAACTGCTGCCTAGCCATTCGGTCCCTAGTCTGTAGCTGTGCATTGGGTTCTTCCGTCCTAAGTGCAGGACCCTGCACTTATCCTTATTGAACCTCATCAGATTTCTTTTGGCCCAATCCTCCAGTTTGTCTAGGTCCCTCTGTATCCTATCCCTGCCCTCCAGCGTATCTACCACTCCTCCCAGTTTAGTATCATCTGCAAATTTGCTGAGAGTGCAATCCACACCATCCTCCAGATCATTTATGAAGATATTGAACAAAACCGGCCCCAGGACCGACCCTTGGGGCACTCCACTTGACACCGGCTGCCAACTAGACATGGAGCCATTGATCACTTCCCGTTGAGCCTGACAATCTAGCCAACTTTCTACCCACCTTATAGTGCATTCATCCAGCCCATACTTCTTTAACTTGCTGACAAGAATACTGTGGGAGACCGTGTCAAAAGGTTTGCTAAAGTCAAGAAACAATACATCCACTGCTTTCCCTTCATCCACAGAACCAGTAATCTCATCATAGAAGGCGATTAGATTAGTCAGGCATGACCTTCCCTTGATGAATCCATGCTGACTGTTCCTGATCACTTTCCTCTCATGTAAGTGCTTCAGGATTGATTCTTTGAGGACCTGCTCCATGATTTTTCCGGGGACTGAGGTGAGGCTGACTGGCCTGTAGTTCCCAGGATCCTCCTTCTTCCCTTTTTTAAAGATTGGCACTACATTAGCCTTTTTCCAGTCATCCGGGACTTCCCCCGTTCGCCACGAGTTTTCAAAGATAATGGCCAATGGCTCTTAACCCCCCCACTCTTTATCTCCCTGCGGCAGAGGTGGAAAGCACTGAACCAATGTCACCCTCGCCCTCCCAGGGCTCCTGAATCCCAATTCCTCAACAAGGAAAAGAGCTTTCCCCACCCCACCCGGCTGGGACAGCTGTCCCCACTCCCCACGCCTGAATCAGTGCCAGAGAGTCCGACACAGAGAGCGTGCTGCAGGGGTGATTGTGTCCCACTGACTCCCTAAGGAGGGAGTGTTTGTCCAGTGTGACATGAGGAACAGCTGAGCTGTCCTGGAGTGAATGCACAGGATCACGTGTGTGCACGGCATTGCGTCTCCTTGTAATCCCAGGGAGGCACTCGGGGGGCCATGTGGACAGGATTGACGAGCTTAGATAACGTCCCCTGGTGCCATGTCACTGTTTCCAGTGGAGTCACTGGGCCTTGCAGTGGGATACTGCATGTAAAAGTATGACGTGCGCAGCAAAAAGCCTCATTAAATAACCCTGGGGGGAATCTCCTCCTGGCCAACCTTCCGCAGGCAGGAACCTCCAACCGGTACAGAACAGGGCAGCCCCCTGCTCTGCCCCGCCAGCACATCACCCCTGCCCTCCGCGGCCTCCCCCGCCTCCCGGCCGGCAGACTCAAGGGCGAGGTCTGGGCCCTGATCCTGGTATCCGACAGATCCACGAAAGCTCCGGGACGGAGACCGTGGGCCAGGCGTGGGGGCACCAGGGCAAAACACCCAGCAGTGGGGCAGCCCATGAGGCCCCGCGGCAGCATTACTGGGGCAGGGACGCGGTGGGGGTCGGTCTGGGATGGAGGCAGGGCTGGAGCAGGAAAGCAAGATCCCAGGTTTCCCTCCAGCCCCAGCTTTGCCAAGGGGGCCAGTCCCAGCTTCCTTCCCGCGCAGGTGTGACCCACACGCCGTCGGGGGGAGCTGGTCTGTCCCCTCAAGTGGCACCGGGACCTCTCGGAAAGCGATTAATCCGTTTGCTCCAGCCTCGGGGAACAGCCTGTCGGAGTCACCGGGGGGGGCTTGTCCCGGACCCAGCCGGGCCTGGGCTGACGGCCAGGGCTGCGGGGCGGCCTCCAAGGGGTCTGGGCGCCCCTAGACGGCGCAAGGCCCCACTCCCCGGCGGGTGCGGGTCGCCCACCTGCGCCCTGTGCGGGGGCGAGCGGGGAAAGGTCCGAGCCAAGCCCCCGGCCCGGCTCCCCGGCTCCCGGCCCCAGCACGGAGCGAGCCCGGACCTGCGCCTGCCTGGCGCCCGCGGGGCCGAGCCCGCTCCCCGCGCCGCGCTGCCCCCCGGCCCGGCCCGTGATGGGGGGCTGCCCCCCCCAGCCGGCTCCCCCCGGGCCGGGCGCCGCAAGGCGAGCTTTGGACCCCGCCAGGCCCGGCCCGTGATGGGGGGCTGCCCCCCCCAGCCGGCTCCCCCCGGGCCGGGCGCCGCAAGGCGAGCTTTGGACCCCGCCAGGCCCGGCCCGTGATGGGGGGCTGCCCCCCCCAGCCGGCTCCCCCCGGGCCGGGCGCCGCAAGGCGAGCTTTGGACCCCGCCAGGCCCGGCCCGTGATGGGGGGCTGCCCCCCCGAGCCGGCTCCCCCCGGGCCGGGCGCCGCAAGGCGAGCTTTGGACCCCGCCAGGCCAGGCCCGGCCCGTGATGGGGGGCTGCCCCCCCCAGCCGGCTCCCTCCGGGCTCTGGGGCCGCTGCCGGCGGGGGGCGCCTGGGGCGCGTGGCAGCGGCCGCCGGCAACAGGCCGCTTGTGTCGCAGAGAGAGTCAGTGTGTGAGTGTGTGTGCGCGGCGTGTGTGTGAGTGAGTGTGAGTGTGTGTGCGCGGCGTGTGTGTGAGTGTGAGGCAGCTGGCGGTGAGTGGTGGCGGCGTGTGTGTGAGTGTGTGAGCGCGGCGCGTGTGTGAGTGAGTGTGAGTGTGTGTGCGCGGCGTGTGTGTGAGTGTGAGGCAGCTGGCGGTGAGTGGTGGCGGAGTGTGTGTGAGTGTGAGTGAGTGTGCGCGGCGTGTGTGTGTGTGTGAGGCAGCTGGCGGTGAGTGGTGGCGGCGTGTGTGTGAGTGTGTGAGCGCGGCGCGTGTGTTTCATCTTGGATGCATGCTTTCCGTGTGTCTGTGTGTGTCTGTGTGTGAGTCCGTGCCCCTGGCAGCCAGCCGCCGGGCCGGGGCCGAGCCGGGCCGGGCCGGGCCGACGCGGGGGCTCTCCGGGTCACACACGTGTCGGGGCTGGGACCGGAGCCCGGGGGCCGCTCGCGGGGCCGCCCCAGCTGCTCCGGGCACCATCCCCGCAGCGCTCCCCCCGGGTAAGGGCCCCGGCCCCGGCCCGAGGCGGACCGGGTCTGTTTGGGGAAGGTCCTGCCCCGGCGCCGCTGGGAACAGTCGCCCCCGCGCCCCCGCTTTGCCTGGGGGCCGAGAGGGGGGCGTCGTGACAGCCCCGGGCCTGGGCCCTTGCTGCCCGGGCTGCTGCTGTGGATGGTTCTCCGGCTGCCCCGGGGCTAAGGCAGGACTGGGGGGTCAGGGTGCTGAGCACCACGGGCACTGCATGATGAGGGTGCTGAGCACTGGGTGCTGAGCACCACGGGCACTGCGTGGCGAGGGTGCTGAGCACTGGGCGCTGAGCACCACGGGCACTGCGTGGCGAGGGTGCTGAGCACTGGGCGCTGAGCACCACGGGCACTGCGTGGCGAGGGTGCTGAGCACTGGGCGCTGAGCACCACGGGCACTGCGTGGCGAGGGTGCTGAGCACTGGGCGCTGAGCACCACGGGCACTGCGTGGCGAGGGTGCTGAGCACTGGGCGCTGAGCACCGTGGGCGCTGCATGGCGTGGGTGCTGAGCCCTAGGTGCTACATGGCGTGGGTGCTGAGCACCATGGGCACTGCGTGGAATGGGTGCTGGGTGGCGTGGGTGCTGAGCACCACGGGCACTGCGTGGCGAGGGTGCTGAGCACTGGGCGCTGAGCACCACGGGCACTGCGTGGCGAGGGTGCTGAGCACTGGGCGCTGAGCACCGTGGGCGCTGCATGGCGTGGGTGCTGAGCCCTAGGTGCTACATGGCGTGGGTGCTGAGCACCATGGGCACTGCGTGGAATGGGTGCTGGGTGGCGTGGGTGCTGAGCACCATGGGTGCTGGGTGGCGTGGGTGCTGAGCACCGTGGGCGCTGCATGGCGTGGGTGCTGAGCCCTGGGTGCTGGGTGGCGTGGGTGTTGCGTGGCGTGGGCACTGAGCACCGTGGGCAGTCGCTGGAGGCAAAGAGACGAGCAGCACTTGTGAGCCAAGGCGGGCAGGAGGGAGTGAAGAGTAAAGACCAAACGTGCTGAATGTGGGTCCTCTCCACCGGCGTTACTGTTTTATCCTGGTGGCCGTCACCGCAGTACCTGGGAAGCCCAGAGAGGATTACGCGGTTGCTGAGGGGGGCTTATTCAGCAGGCTGCTAAACATGGTGGCAAACAGTCATGGCAAAACATTAAGGAAGGGGAAATTAGGCTGATTAGCAAGACCACCCTTATTGCTCCTGTAATTGCCAGAGCTGCTCTCCCCCGTGAGGCCTGCTTCCCAACGCAGCCAGGAGGCGCAGGGTTTCTGAAATGATTTGTGTCAAACAGAGGAGAAGCCCCACAAAACGGATTTGAATAATTGTTCTGCAGAAACATTTTCAAAGCTGAGCCTGGAGAATTTGACCTCCTTGTTCCAGCGAGCAAAACAGATCCAACGGGCATCGCCATTTGGATATATGTGGAGACCGCACTGCTATTACTCCGGCTTGTTCTGGGTTCGAATTCCTCCTCTTGTAGCCTTAGTCCCACCGGTCCTGGCTGGCTTCTTTGAGTCCATTTGCTCCCCCATTCCAGTCTGTCTTGGAGCAATTCCTTGGGAACTCCGCGGCTAATCAGATCCTGGCCCATGACATCCATCCATCTAATGCTGTGTCTTCCAACCCTTTTCTGACCCTCCATTCCTAAATGTAACCCTGTTTTTGGCACTTGCCTAAAGCCACCTAAGCCTGGATTTCCTCAGCCTTTCTGTAGTTGGTGCCATCTTCCCACTTCCCCTGATTTGTTCATTCTGAACATGGTCCATCAGTGTAGCTCCAGGCATCCATCCAGCTCTTTCATTTCCACTTTCTTCAAGATCTGCCCCTGATTCTTCCCCAATGCCCAGCATTCGGAGCCAGGCACCAGTACAGGCCTAATTACCGCCCTGTAGAGCTTACGTTTCAGTTTGAGACATTCTTCTACTGCTGCTCACTTCTCTTCATTTAGTCCATTGTAACTGAATCTTCCCAGCTACAAATCCATCAGGCGGAAATCCTCACCTCTCTGTGCATTTCCTGCTGTGAAATGGGGATAATGACATTGACCTGCTTTGTAAAGTGCTTTCAGATCCACAGATGAACTGTGCTAGGTAGGCGGTAGGTGGTGTTATTCTCTTCATCCTGCTCGCAATCTCACCAACCCCAAATGATAGCGTGATGTGCCTGGTCCCACACTATCCTGAAGTTGGCTTAAGAATCATGATAGGTTAAAAGTAAAATAATTTTAAGGTCTTTTTATTTGCCTTCTGAGTTTGGAGTGTTTCAGGGCCACATTTTCCAGCTTTTCTCTGCAATCATGAGGGCTAAAACTTACTTTTTCTCTTAAATAACACCAGAGATTCTCATGGAGGGACTCGAGCAGGTTTGCAGTTTTTCAACACAACTTTCTTTTGTTGGAAAAAGCAGATTTGTCAAAACTGAAACTTTTCATGGCAGTGTATTGGTTTCAAGGAGACATTCCTCGGGAAGTTCTCTCAGGTCCAGGGTGAAATTGAGAGCGACCCCAGAGCAGCCAATAGCTCATTGTTCAGGGCAAGTGCCTAGGATGCGGAAGATGTGGGTTCAGGGCTGGGCCACACCCCTGCTGGTGCCCTAACTGCTTGGCTATAGTGTGCTTGGGTGGGCTCTTTCAGTGCCTCCTGATGAAGCCATTCCATTGTGGATACATTAAATACTGAGAGAGGGAAGGAATAATTCTCTAGTCTGGTGGTTGGGGGCCACTAGCAGGCACCTGTAACCTCACAGAGTTTCCCATGTGAGAGGAGGGAGAATCTGGCCTGCAGCCACTTAGGGGTAGAAGCTACTCTTGGGGGAATTCTGCATCACTGCACATGTGCAGAATTCATGTCTCCCGCAGATTTCTTTGCTTCCCTGTCAGAAGTCAGATGATTTAGTTGGGGATTGGTCCTGCTTTGAGCAGGGGGTTGGACTAGATGACCTCCTGAGCTCCCTTCCAACTCTGATATTCAATGATTCTATTCTATGATTCTATGAAGCCATTTTTCTGTGGGGACGCAAAGGGAAGCCCGCAAGAGTGGTCATGCACCTCTCCCTGGCAGTGCAGGCAGGTTGGTTCAGGCGCCTGGAGTAGCTGGTAGAGACATAAATCACTGCTGGGATGGGGTGTGGGTGGGGGGCTGTGCAGTCGTGCGTGAGAGAGAGAGACGCTCTGTTCCTCTTGCTCGCTATCGCAACACGCTCGGCATGGAGAGGAGGGCTTGGGGGTGTTTCTTAGGAGGTAGACGTGGGGCAGAGCAGAATGTAGCAGCCTGCCTGCTTAGTGAATTGTTCCCATTGTCTTTGTGAATTCCCCCAGGAATATGAAACAGGTGTAAAAGTTTTAAGGCTCCTTTACACTGCCAGAGTGGTGTAAAGGACATCATGGCTTTAGAAATGCTTACAGTGTTTTAGAGATTAGAACTGGTCTAAATTTTTGGAGTGAAAAAAATTCCTATCAAAATGTGCTCCATGAATTGTTTGGTGCTGACCTTTTTGGAGATGGTCAATAGCCAATATAAATTCTCCATCCCTCACTTGCTCTTCAGTTGCCTATGATGTAACACTGAGCATATGGCTCCATATATTTGTTGCCTAATAACTGGAAATAAAGGGTCAAACCAAGCTACATTACTATTAGACAAAGGAAGTTTGGGGATTTCCTCCAATCCGCCCCACTCTAATTCTCCATCCATTGTATTGTAGTTTAAATAAATTACCAAAATAATTGAAACTGGCATGATTATATTGCATTATTTTGACAAATAAAATATGCAGAATTTTAAAATATTGTGCACAGAATTTTTAATTTTTTGGTGCAGAATTTTTATTATTTTGGTGCAGAATTCCCCCAGGAGTATAGACGCTTGGGATGGAAAAGGCCCTGGATGGCATCTCCTCTAGCCCATCCCCTGCTGCAGTGACTTCTTCCCCCAGCAGGTCAGTAGTGCCTTGTCCAATTCAAATTGTCCCAGTGGTGAGGGGAGGGATAGCCCTGGCAACAGCCCCCAGCAGGGTTTGCGTCCCAGACCAAAGCACGAGCTCGTTGCTACCAGAGCCAAAGGAACAGTTGTTTGAGCTGGTAGCAGTAGCAGGCTGTTACCCTCCAGCCACCGGAGGGAAGAAAGTCACATGCTTTGTAAGTATGTTGCAGCTTGTCAGGAATTTATGCTAACTCTCAGTCTAAATGTTCTGTTCCTCCACTGTCTCCTGATACCTGCCTAAGTGGTTCCCTGTCCACACTTCAGACCCCTCCTGCATTGTGCGTGTTGAGCGGAACAGGGAGGGACACATTCAGAGTTGGTGTCTCTGTCTGTCCCATTGCAGATGGCGGCTAATGACAGCTTCAGTCTGGCGTATCTGGGCAACCCCCAGCCCGGGGACCTGATCGAGATTTTCCGGCCGGCTTATCAGCACTGGGCTCTGTATCTGGGGGATGGGTACATCATCAATGTGGCGCCTGTCGGTAAGAGCTGCCCCATGTTGATTCATTGGGGGGAGGAGCCGTTCCCGGCCAGCCAGAGCGGCTGTGCGCATGCAGGGTGAATGCCGCGGCTCTCGGATAAAAGGGGCAGAGGGTGCGCGCTCTGGCAGTCCTGGCCTGGTCTGTCCCTCGGAAAGGGCTGTGAGTTGGGAATAGCGGGTGGCTTTGGGAGTCTTGTACAGGACTGTGATACAGATGGGACTGGGGGCAGGAAGTGGGGCTCAGTGGTCAGTGTAACGGATGTTCCTAGTTCTGGTACTGGCCGCTGGGTGACCTCAGGCACGTCACTTAACGTCACCTCTTTAAAACCGTAACGCTTCCTGGGGCGTGGGGACTCCGGTGACATTCACAATGGGGCCCTGAGATGCTGGGTGAATGGCTGTGCCCCAGGCTGTGAACGGGGTGTAGCTGCTCAGTTACCTGGGTCAGTGGGGTCTGGACGGTGGGAGTGGCCGTCCTGGGACTCACTGCCCTACAGGCGCTGTCCCATGGTGGGGGTAGAGCAGAGCTGCCCTGCGGGAGGCGCTGTGCCTCAGCATGCTCTCAGCAGCCGGGGCATGGCCGGGCTCCCAGTCCCCCTTGAGAGGGTCTCTCCAGAGCCGCTGGCTGGTGCCAAGGGACCACGTGTCCAGGGCTTAATTTGTAATGCAAGAGGTACCGGGGCTCAAGCCATTTTTTTATTCAGAACTAAGGGCTGCGAGTCTTTCACGGAGGTCACAGATTCTGGGACTGTCTGGAACCTCTGTGATTTCTGCAGCAGCCGGTGTGGCGGCCCCGGGGCCAGCTGCACCTCCCGATGCTTGGGCGGCCACAGGCAGCTGGTCCCGGACACTGCTCTGGAGCAGTGGAGGAGCCCCGGACCACTCCCCGGGCAGCAGCGGTAGGGCCCTGCGTCACCCCCCACCCCCAAGCAGGGTCGGATTAACCCATAGGCTAATAAGGCTGTAGCCTTAGGCCCTCTATTTTTAGGCCCTACTGTAGCCCTCCTTTCCATATTGAAGTAACATCTAGTAGCGGGGCCCTCAGATATTTTTTGTCTCTTTAGATATTGCTTTGTACAAATGAATTCATCCAGATTGTGAATTCAATGGATGGTGGTTGTGATTTTGTCTTTGTGGGCTAAGGAAGTGTTTGTGGGCCCAAGCCAGACTGAACTTTGTACACAGTAGGCCTACACTGGCCAACAGAAACCATGCGGAGGAAAGGAGGACGGCAGAAATGGAAGGAGGCCGAAGAAAGACGGCAGAGACAAGACGCAGTGCTGGAAGGAACTCCTTCTCTCCTAATGTTTTTTCCTCCTACTAAGTCTGGTGGCGGGGAAGTCCAGGCGAATACCAGCCCAAGTGAACCTGCCAGGCCTGCCCCTGATGAAAAGGAGCAGCTTGACTTCTGTGACTTCTCTGGCTGAAGTCTTATCCCCGCCCCCCCCCCCCCCGAAGACTTTCCTAGTGATCGTAATACAAACACATCCTTCTCCAGCGATCCAGGCAAGTGGGACACCACTTCTCAAGAGCTCATGGCACACTGGACTGAGACGGGCCCACAGAAATGCCACATTCTAGCTGCTGACTTTTCATTGACAACGCGAGACTACACCAATCAGAATCATTATCTGACCAAACCAATGTTTGACTATGGGAAGCCTAACAAACAGACTGGCAAGCGAGAATGGCTCATCTATTTGCCTTCTCAGAAGAAAGTGAAGTGTTTTTATTGCCACCTGTTTTCTGATACCAAAAAGTGAGGAACGTTCTGCGAAGGCTTCAGGGATTGGAAGAACACTGCATACGTTACCAGTCATGCAATGAGTGAGCAGCATACATTGTCCGTTAGCAGCTACCATACCCCAAAGAAAGTTAGTGGCAGAATTGATACCCAAATGGAAAACCAGTTTTTGGAAGAACATTCTCAGACACGTAGTTGAAACCATAGTTTTTCTTGCTGAACATGGTCTGCCATTCCGAGGCTCAGATGAGACTGTTGGATCGAAACACAATGGCAATTACCTTGTGTTCTAGAGCTAATCCCTAAGTTCCACCCTTTCTTAGCTCAGCACATCAATGAACATGCAGATTGTGGAAAAGGCCGTACATCATATCTATCAAAGGCTATTTGTGATTAATTCATTGCACTGCTGGGAAAGACGACGCTCTCAGCCATTGTAGATGAGATCAAAGTTTGGTGGGGGGGAGGGATAGCTCAGGGGTTTGAGCATTGGCCTGCTAAACCCGGGGTTGTGAGTTCAGTCCTTGAGGGGGCCATTTAGGGATCTGGGGCAAAAATTGGGGATTGGTCCTGCTTGGGGTCGCTCTCAATTTCACCCTGGACCTGAGAGACCTTCATAGAATCATAGAATAGAATCATTGAATATCAGGATTGGAAGGGACCTCAGGAGGTCATCTAGTCCAACCCCCTGCTCAAAGCAGGACCTAATGCCCAACTAAATCATCTGACTTCTGACAGGGAAGCAAAGAAATCTGTGGGCGACATGAATTCTGCACATGTGCAGGGGGTTGGACTAGATGACCTCCGAGGTCCCTTCCAACCCTGATATTCTATGATTCTGTGTGGGATTTTTTTTTCAATGTCCATCGACATATGACAGGTTTGAGCCCTTTGTGGAGTCACCGGATGTGCTGGGATGCCACTGAGTCAGCTTCTTCTGCCGGCCTGGGTCCCCTTTACCTGGCCTTGCTGGGCTCGGCTCACAGGCCTCTTCCTGCCAAGCACACAGGCAGGGCCACACCCAGCTGCACAGAGAGACAGGGATCCGCTCTGGAATGATTCAGCCTTAGGGGCTTGCCCCAACACTCTGGTGCACACTTCCTTTAAGGGGTACAAACCCAAAGGTTTTATGAAATTCACCCCCTCCCTCAATGTGGAGGGAGATACACACAACTTCTTTCCCCCCCAGTTAGAAATTACATAAACGGGGTTATATTAATAAAACAAAACAAATTTTATTAACTGCAAAAGGTGAATTTTAAGTGAATATAAGAGATGACAGACAGAACAAAGCAGATTACTGATCAAATAAAGCAAAATATGCAAGCCAAGCTCAATATACTTAAGAAACAGGTTACAAAATGTACATTCTCACCCTAAATGTTATTTTAGGCAGGTTGCAAAGTTTCTGTGGTTCAGAGTTCCAGTTATATTCTTTTTCAGACTGGACCCTATCTCAGTCTGGACTCTCCCGTGCCTTCCCTTCAGGCGGCTTTTGCAGTCTTTCTTCTTGGGCAGACAGGCCATGGAGAGGAGGAGTCCTGTTTGCCTTCCTCCCCACCCTTAAATTGGATTTACATAAGGCGGAAATACTTTGTTTCCCAAACTTGACTCCCCTTCCCTTCCAGTGGGAAGTTACAAGAAGTCCCAGGTAATGTTTTAGTATCAGGTGACAAGACCACCTGACCCTGTAGTATCGCAGTGTCCATGAGTCAATGGCAGTATGCAGCGTTCACAGGAAGGCCAAGCTTTTCACAGCCCATTGTCCTTGCTGATGGGTCATCACCCTGTCTGGCTTTTCTACTGTTGTACCGGAGGTGTTAGCAGTGGGCGTCACCCAAAGTAGCATAGTTGAAATACAGATGCGTAGTCAATATTCCTAACTTCAGATATAGAAATGATACAGGCATACAAATTGGATAATCTCATTCAGTAAATTATAAACTTTCCAATGATCTTACAAGACCCATCTTGCATAAAGTACATCTCAGTTATGTCATATTCATATCATAAGCATATTTTCATAAAGAATATGGAGTGAAACATCACATGACTCAACAGATGGATGTGTCTCGTGTATCAGCTGACTGTCCTCTTGCATTATGTGCTACCTAGTGGAGCAGCTGAGCATTTCGAGACCTTCATAAACATCATCAGCCACACAGGGGAGAAACTTGCCTCATACCTATTCGATTTCCTCACCGAAAATGGGATTGACATCAGCCTTTGTCGTGACCAAAGCAATGACAATACAAGCAGTATGAGTGGCAAATATTCAGGGAGGCAGGCAAAGCTAAAAGGGCGCAATGCTTTGGTTGGTTACATGCCAGGTGCTGCCCACTCGCTCACCCTTGCTGGCCAGTCTGCCATGGATTGTTGTATTGAAGCAGTTTCGTTTTTTGGATTTGTCCAAGAATTTTACAGTTTTTTCTCTGCATCAACCAGTCATTGGACGATTCTTAGCGATTCGCTACCAAAGGGATGCCCAGTGCCGAAATCATTCTCAGGGACATGGTGGAATGCCAGCACTGAAGCTGAGCCTGCAGCTGTTCTGGGATACCCCAACATCCTTGAAGCACTAAAGAGCATCAGGGATGATGAATCTCAAAAATCAGCAACAAGAAAAGATGCGAAGATCCTGAGTGATGCAATGCACACTTTGGAAACTGTTATTTTGTGTGAGGTCTGGAATGATACACTTCAGCCATTCAGCAGGTGCAGTCTAAGCTTGCAAAGTGCTCGGATTGACCTTTCCATTGCTGTAAATCTAATGAGGAGTCTTGGAACTGTTCTTCAACAATTGCGGGATAGTTTTGATGAGTATGAAATTCAGGGGGCTGCAAGGACTGGTAATCATGAGTATAAGTCAGCCAAATGCCGGAAAAGACAGAAGACATGTGACAATGTAACTGCCCACTCATTCAGTGACAAGGAGGCCTCCAGAGTTAATACCTTCATCACAATCATCAACAAACTGAAGAGTTCATTAGAATATTGGACCGAGGCTTATGAAAATATTGACAAAACCTTTAGTGTACGGACACATTTTTCGCCTAACATTTCAAGTTCTGAAGTCAGTGAAGGTATCAAACGTCTGTGTCAGAAGTTCCCAGACAATGTCCCAGTAGATTTTACTAAAGAGTTTCTCCAGTTTGTTGAATTCACATCACATCACTCTCAGAGAGAGAGAGAAAAGATGACGAAAGCAAATCTATTTGGATGTACCGAGTTATCACTGAGCCCAATGTGATTGAATGGTTCCCGAATGTTGAAACTGCCTTACGGCTGTATTTGTCACTAATGATCACTAGCTGTAGTGGAGATTGTTCCATCTCTTCTCACAAGGGTCAGAAATGTCCTCGATCCACCATGACTCGAGAGCTCTCAGTGTTTTGTCCCTCTTGAGCACTGAGAATGAAATCGTCAGGTCTTTGGATTATGATGACATCATTCGTGACTTTGCCACAGCTAAAGCTAGGGGGAAAAATTGTTTGTTTGAAGAATTGAGTGTAGTGAGAGTAGAATAAACTTGTTAATTTGTCGTAAATAAATAGTATGTAAATATGTACGTAGATAAATGTTTGATGACTTCATACTTGTTTTTGCAATACGTAATTCATACTTAGGCCCTTCCCTCCCATTAGCTGTAGACCCCTCATAACCCTAGTCTGGCCCTGCCCCGGAGCAGCAGCAATGGGGCCTGGGGCAGCCCCCCGACCCGTGCTGCTCCCCCACCCCCCAGAGCACCTAGGATTTAGTCAGGGTTGTTTATAATACAAGTCGTGGACAGGTCATGGGCTGTGAATTTTTGTTTATTGCTCGTGACCCGTCCATGACTTCTACTAAAAATACCTGTGACTAAATCATAGCCTTATCCATAACTGATGTGGTAAGCCCGGAGGTGCCAGGGCTCTGAACTGCCAGGCCCAGAGGTGCCGGGGCACAAATCAAGCCCTGCCTGTGTCCCTTTCTCTGGGTGGCTCATGCAGTCCTTGTGCTCAGGTGAGAGGAAGACTAGGACTGCCCTCCACAGTGCATGAGGGTCGAGAGGAGGATGGCCCCTTCTCCCACCCCTTCCCCCTAGGGGCAGCCCCTTTCTGTCATTATCGTTCGACTCGGAGAAGGACTGACTACCAGTTGGTCGCGAGGGGCCAGATTCTGGTCTCATTTCCCCCCGCCCCGCAAGGCAGCCACCCCAGGGCAGGCTCTGGGTTCCCCCCCTTGGCCCCAGGGGAAGTACCCCTGAGTGAGCCGAGCATGGCCAGCGGGGCGGCTGGTGCTGTGGCTGTCCTGCACTCCTGCCAGCTGGCTCAGCCTTGTCTCTGCCTTTCCCAGAGGAAGGGGCCGCGTCGTCGCTGGTGAGTGCCAAGTCTGTGTTCAGTAGGAAGGCCCTGGTGAAGATGCAGCTCCTGAAGGACGTGGTGGGGAGCGACACGTACAGAATCAACAACAAGTACGACGACGCCTACACCCCGCTGCCCGTGGAGGAGATCATCCGGCGCTCGGAGTTCCTCATCGGCCAGGAGGTGTCCTACGACCTCCTCGGCAACAACTGCGAGCACTTTGTGACGCTGCTGCGCTATGGGGAGGGGGTCTCCGAGCAGGTAGGGGTGCCGTGGGCATGCAGCTGCGTTAAGTATGGGGCAGACAGGCTGCTGTCTCCTGCACGGGGCGCGCTACTCCCCTCTCCTCCCGGGTGTCCCGCAGGATCTGCACCATGTCCACACGGCACCAGCTTGACCAGCCCTGCAGCAAGCTCTGTGCAAAGAGGCCATCACCTAGGGCTTTTCTTGCTCAGTTTGCAGCAAGGTCCTCCCTCCGAGGGGAAGGGCTGGTGGGTGGGACGCAGTGCATGCTGCAAACTCAGAGCTGCTGAGCCTTGCCTGGCTTGGCCGGCTGCTCTGCCTTGATTGCAGGACTTGCCCAGCCGCACAGCTTGCTAAGGAGTCCCACTTCCTCTGGCTGAACCCCCCCTGTTTGCAGCGAGTGAGGCTCCTCTCTGTTCAAAGCTGCATTATCCCAGGGGTAGCAGCTGCTCTCCAGCTGTGATCCCAGCATGCCCTTGTCCAGCAGCATGCCCTTGTCCATCCACCTTGTCCAGGGGGCTGCGGGGGTGGCTTCCACAAGTTCCCAAAGCAAGGGGGGACGTTTTCTCAGTGTGGAGCTCACGCAGAATTTGGTCCTTTCTCCCTGATGCAGAGAAACCCGCGTGGACTTGGGTGAGTTTTGTTAACTGCAGGTTTTGTCAAGAACAAACCTGGTATATGGAAGTCCCAGCAATTTAAACCTGTTGTGGTGAATTCTGGGTGTGTTTTGTTGGGGGAGATTTAAACCCCGTGGCCTCTACTGGCTTTGCATTGGGGACGCTGCTATCGTGCTGTGCAGAGAAACCCCTGCACACTCAACTGAAAATGTGCTTCTTAAACCCGTCCTGCCTCTGGCCACAAGGGCGAGCGATATGCCGCCTGACCACGACCCCCACTGACTTCAGTGGGCTTTGGATCAGGCCCAGGACGAGAAGCTGAGGACCAGATTCTGATAACCAGGAAGTCAATGGAATTCACTCCAGATTCACAGTGGCATAACTGAGAGCAGCGTTTGACCCCATGTACTGTCTGTGGACTGAGTGCAGAGCAGACATTGCTTTGCTCAAAGGTGAGTGACCTCCTGACATGAGTCCTGGGCCTGATTCTGATCTCACGCTTGCATAAATCAGTAGTTACTTGGAAGTCCCTGAATTCCACAGGCAGGAAGCCAGTGTACTGTGAGATCAGCATTCGGCTGGCTCTGCTCTGTCTCGTGCATGCGTCTCTTGTATCCACTGTGTTCATCACGAGAGATGGTTCAAGTGTGAAAAACCCAACGTTCGTGATGTCGTCAGGCAGTTTTGTGTTTCCTTTGCAGGCTAACAGAGCAATCAGTGCCATTGGGTTTGTAACAGCTGCTGCGGGTGCCGTCTCATTGTTGGGCTTTTTCCAGAACAAATCCAGGGAGCGGCATTATTAACCACATACCATGGTAAACTGACAGCATGTGATGGTTGGATTCCAGATTGGAATGGAACCAGCTCAGTCCACGGATAAAGCTACAATAGACACTCGTTGCCAAGGACGTCACTGTTGCCAAGGTCACTAGCTGTACTTTTTGTCATAGCAACTTGTATTCAATTGCAGATGATGATTTTCTTGCTAGCCTCAGTTGACTCCCTGGCAAATTCATCCTCATTGGTGCTGTTTTGCTGGTGACTGGGCCCGTGAGCCAACAAAAGAGCTTTATACACAATTGCTGCTGACAGTGTTTTTATAGACTTGACTTGCTGGGTTTTTTCAGTGAATAATTTATATTTTTTTTACCTGTTTGGAGAAATGTTTTTATGTGTTTTTAAAAAGAATATTAATGAAACTTACAAATATTCTGAGGGGCCTTTTCCCCATCCCACGACCGGTGGGTTTTACAAGTGGAAAATCTCAACTGCTTAGATTGGTGGTGTGTGCTGTGTGGTGTGGCATTGTGCACCAGGGCGTATGCTGCACTTGCGATGCTGGAACCCACAGCTGCTCTCCAGGCCACAGGAGATGGGATGCAGGAGCAGGTCCCTTCTCTTGAAGAGGGAGAGAAGGGTCCCTTTTTATTTTTAAATGAGTGTTTTGTCTTGGATGAGATGCTCTTTTGCTTTAAGAAACAGACCTGTTTCCCACCTGTGAAATGATTCCTGCGTGCTGTTCCTCTGGACCGGTCTAGCTCACTCTCAGACCACCAAGTGGGGGCAGAACCAAGAACGCGACCGCAGCATTTTCTGGCTACTCTGCGCTCCTGCCCAGCCCCCACTATTTTTCTAGACTGCCCGTGCTCAGACGGGCTGCTATAGCAGGTACCTGCTAGCATTGAACCCTACCTCTCTGGGTTCCTTAGTGACCCCTGGGGCTTGGACCTGCCGTGAGCCACGATGGGGAAAATAACTCTAAATCCTGCAAAACCAGTGCTTGGTCTGGAGCTGTTCACCCCCCAGAGCCTCAGCCAGAAACTGAGCTTGAGCCCATGTTTAAATTCAGTTCTTGGGCGTTTCCTTCTGCTGGTTGGAGGGTAGATACAGCATTCCTGAAGTGGTGTGGGGAATGTGCCAAAGAAAGCAAGTTGCGTGTATTGCAGATTCTGTTAGCATCGGTTCACCTTCCAGTCCCATGTGGGTGACACCTGGATTTTTTGTAATGACTCTGGTTTTGTGCTTGAGTGATTTAGCAGCGTTCTCACTGGCTAGCAGCTGGTGTAACTGGCCCATTGGTTTGGAACTGTTCTTTGAAGCCTGAAAACAAGATACTAACTCCAATGCTGGCTGTCACGCTGTGCCACTCCATGGACTGCAGTCGTGCGCAGGCCAACCCCAGGTCCGGCTCAGGGTACTTACTGCAGAGTTGTCTGCTGTTGAACACGTCCCTACGTGAATCAGAGCTTTTTTATTGACGCTTGTTTCCGTGTCTGGGGGACTGAGTCTGACGTCTGGGTGTATATTGTAGTGCACTATTGTCTAGTGTTTCCCTTTCTTCTTAAACTAAACTGGATATTAAATACAGCAAAAAACAAACAAACACCTACTTCCTATTATAATAAATCTGAAAATAAATCTGAGCGTGTGTTGTGTAGCCAAGGGCCATTTCTCGGCAGATGTTATTGGACGGGTAAACACTTTCCGAGTAAAGGAGCTGCATTTAACCAAGGTCTGTAGGCCCTCAGCCTCTCATGCATGGATGATGTCTGAGCCCTGAACTGCACTGTTCAACTTTCACCCTCAGCAAGGTGGGTGTGAAAACAAAGAGGACCAGACTTTGCACTAATTCCCCTCATTTAATCCCTTGAACTCAGTGGAGAGACATGATTGTTACATGAGGGCTGAATTTGGTGCAGTATGTATACATGGTTCAGCCATATGAGTCTGAGCCAGGGAAAATCAGACTCTGGGCAGCGAAGTAACAGGTGTTTTCTCTCTGGTTCTGCCTGCAAATTCCCATTACAATGGATAGGTTTTTGCGGTTAGATTGAGAGATGACTAAAACTTGATCTTCCCTAGCCAGGCCTAAGCCTTATAAATCAAATTTACCCCACTCCACACTGAAGTCACTGGGGTTGCACTGTTGAAAAGTTGTGAGGGATGTGAATGGAGAATGTGTCTCGTTCTCTTTAGTATAAATATAACTGTGCGTGACTATGCCCACCCCCAGCCCAGCCCCTAGAGGAAAATTTTCAGTGTGTTAGGCCTTCATCCGCTGCATTACAGTAGGCTACTCCTCATTGGTCCCATTTCTGCAGCCAGTACCTGTGCAAGAACTGGAGGATGCAGCTCTGGATGGGGATGATGTGGGGGTCTGGGTGGGGATAACATCAGGCTTTGTGGGGATTACGTACGTCACCTGTCGCATCTTTAGCTCCTTCAGGTAGGGAAGAAATTTTCTCTCTGAACAACACATCTTTGCCATTTGGTCTTTAGGTTTCCATATTGGGCTGGATTTTGCAAATTTACATACACGTCTTTCCCCATGCCCAGAAAAGTCACGCAGTCCCAATACACCACCCAAATTCATGAAGTGCTATGCAGGGATCAAAGAAACATGACCCCCAAACCTGCAGCTTGAAATTCTCCCAAAGAACTTCAAAAGCAAAACCCCAGGAAAAATCAACTCTATTTTTTTTGTAATTGTAGTTTGGCAGCTTACACAAGAGTCTTAGTAGAGTACATTGACTAGCCTGGCAGCAACAGCGGAGAATCAGATGCTCATTGTTTTACAGGGAGTTTGCAAAACTCTAATCTTCTTCAGCATATTTGTAATTGGACAGAAAAAGTGCTCAAACAGTCAATAAAGCTTCATAGAAAATGGTAATTTGCCATAAAATAATTCCTGTCAAGGGTACAGCTGTAAGAGACACTGCCTGCATCTCTCCAATGACTTTGGGTTCGTGTGTTTACACAAACCCCCCTGAAACTTTTACCAATGAAACTGAAAATATTCTAGGTTCAATATAAACGAGGAAAAGTTGTCATCTTTGGCTTCTAGTTCTCTTTGTCATGTTCATAGATTGGGTTGATGTAGACTTCATTCTTGCTGTTTTCTGCAAAGTCTTTTCTCTTCAAAGGAGGCCACTTTGGATCCTTCTCCAGCTTCCTCTGCCACTTCCGATACTGGCTGTGAGACCGGAATCGAAAGCATTTCTTAATCAGCAGCCAGAGATGTCTGTTTTGCAGGACGACATCCTGTGAAGTGAAATAGAGCTGCTAATACTGGCTCCCCTTAAAGCTCTGAAGTGAGTGGAGGAAGCCTACACCTGCCATTCCCCTACTACTAAAGCAGCGTGGGTAAAATTCTGCCCTCACACACAGGAATATTGCCTAGCCAGGGCCTGATCCCACACTCATGTTCACCCCAAACTCTTCCAGGCTTCCAGATAGGTTCAGTCTCATGCTTCCAAAGGGAATACAAGTGAGAAGGAGCAGTGTAGTCCGCACACCAAGGTGTGCAGAAATGGGGTTTGGTTTATTTATCAGGTTACTTGCATTAGACGTGTTTAGGGTACGTAGTTTTAAAGGAAGATAATGTTGCAGCTGAAAGGGAAAGAAGAATCATAGAAAATGTTGGGCTGGAAGGGACCTCAAGAGGTCATCGAGCCCAGCCCCCTGCACTGTGGCAGGACCAAGTAAACCTGGACCATCCCTGACAGGGGTTTGTCCAGCCAGTTCTTAAGCACCTCCCATGACGGGGATTCCACAACCTCCCTCAGAAGCCTGTCCCAGAGCTGAACTCCCCTGAGAGTTAGAAAGAGTTTCATAATACTTAACTTAAATCTCCCTGGCTGCAGACTAAGCTGTTACTGCTTGTCCTGCCTTCAGTGGACATGGAGAGCGATTGATCACCATTCTCTTTAGAACAGACCTTCGCATATTTGAAGACTGTCAGCAGGTCCCCCTCTCAGGGTGTTTTTCTCAGGAACAAACATGCCCGGTTTCTTGAACTTGTCCTCAGAGGCCATGTTTTCTAAACCTTTTATCATTTTGTTGCTGTGAGGCAAACCCGCAGCCAGACCGGGGCTGCTCACTTAGCTAGAATGACTCATCTAGCTCATTCAAGGAGCCGGGAGCACAGGTGTGTACCTGGTGCAGTTCACCCTGCTATCCAACACCTGACACTTCTGCGGCAAGAGGGAGACCCTGGCGCATATCTACCTCGAGTGTGCCAAGTTGCAGCCCCTTTTCCAGCTCCTCCAGAATCTCCTCCTCAGGTTCTGGCGGCACTTCTGAAACCCCATCTATGGCCCCACGAAGTCACGAGACCTCCTCATCAACCTTCTCTTGCTGCTGGTCAAGGCAGCTGTCCCCCATACCAGGAGGAGAAGTTGGACAGGGAGGTGTTCTGTGACTGTGGGGCCTATTTCTGATCCTCCCTTAGGTCACGTCTCTGGGCAGAGTTCCTCTGGGCCACGTCCACTGGCTCCCTGGACGCCTTTGAGGAGCAGTGGACGGTGTTCAGGGGTCTCTGCTCAGTGTGCCCCTCTGGATCCCTGCTTTTGACTCTGTGACCCTGACTCCCGTCCCGGGGGACATATGTTGTCCCTGGAATTATTTGAGCTCTGGGTTCAGTAGCTCCTCCCCTTTGGCTGGGGGGTCATTTAGATGTGGGCAGGCTTCTGCCCACCCATTCCCCACCCCAGATGCTCAGTACTACAATGACTCACCCCTCCAGCAGAACCTGCAGTGTCTCATCTCTCAGGTGTGCTGCAGCAGTCTATCCTGGGGCAGGGCCTGGATCAGATAACCCCGGGCACACGTATTTCACTCTCATCGCCAGAGCCACAAGTTAGTCTGTGCAACAGCAGCATTACTCGGCTACGAACTCTCCTGCTGCCTCGGGGTTTTACAGAACCCAGTGCTTATAGCCCACCCTAGATCCTGACCCTGTTCCTGCCCCACCCTTGCCCGAGCCTTGTTCCAGCCCTCTTCAGTCTTGTCTGTGCCCTATTCTGACCTTGCTCCAGCCCTGTTCCTGACCAGTTCCTGACACCCAGGCCCTTGGACCGACTCCAACCCAGCTCTGACCTTCGGTCTGCTTCCAGATTGTGACTACAATCCTGATTTGGCTTGTCTATGGACTCTGAGCCTAGTTCTGACCCACGGTGCATCCCCAGGTACCAGCATCCCCAGGTACTGCTGCTCTCAGCCTCTCTTGACTCTCAGTCCAGCTTTGGCCCTTACTGCTGTTCTAGACCGCCGCTCCAACCGCCAGGCCTGACTGCCTAGAATTCAGAGCCTGACAGTTGCTCTTCTCTGGACTCACTCCAGTTTGTCCACATCTTTTGTAAGGTGTGGTGCCCAGAACTGCACACAGGATTCCAGCTGCGGCCTCACCAGTGCTGAGCAGAGCAGGATAATTGCCTTCTATGTCATACATACACCGCTCCTCTTCAGAGGTGCCGACTTTCTTCTTTCAGGGTGGGTGCTCCACCCCCGAGGCCCCGCCCCCACTCTGCCCCTTCCCCAAGGCCCCACCCTTGCTCCGCCTCTTCCCTCCCCTGAAGCCCTGCCCCTGCTCTGCCCCCTCTCCTGAGCGCACTCCACTCTCATTCCGCCTCTTTCTGCCCCCTCCCCCCAGCGCCTCCCGCCTGCTGCCGAACAGCTGATTGGCCAGTGGCTGCCCAGCATCCACCATTATTTTTTCCCCTTGGGTGCTCCAGCCCCAGAGCACCCACGGAGTCGGCGCCTGTGCTCCTATTTCTACACCCCAGAGTGATATTAGCCCTTTCTGCAGCTGCATCACATTGTGGGCACACGTTCATTCTGTGTTCCACCGGATCCTCTTCAGCAGTACCTCCACCATGCCAGCTATCCCCCCGTCGTATTTGAACAGGAAGAACTCAGCACTTCCGCTAGACTTCATGGTCCTCAGGAAAATGGGTAAACTAAAACACTCACCTCCACAAAGACCGATACACAAAATGTGACAAACAGCATGATTAAGATGTAAACCCTCCAGATCGTTGGAGTGCAGAGAAGCTGTTGGAAAAGAAATGCAAGTCATTTGATTTTGAATGTGGTTTTAAGATTCTCATGGATTTCTAACAGTCTGTAAGACCAACTAGTTTTATTTTTACATGGATCAGCACTAAAGTTAAAGAAATCTTAGTGCCATCTTATCTTCTAAATTGGTTAGTCTCTAAGGTGCCACAAGTACTCCTTATCTTCTCAGAGATCCCTGAACGGATTAAGTCATGTTAAAACACGGATCCTCTTCTTTTGCTTTCCTAGGGTGCAAATGACCTAAATGTTTCTGAAGCAGCTGCTTGAAATGGGTTTAGTGACAGACAAGGCAGTTATTGCTTCAGCACTGAACATTAATGAAACCCTATTTAAGATCATGGGGTGGGGTGGGGGGGAAAAGGAAGGATGAAGTGCCCACTAACTGTGTAAAGAAGGCTCCATTCTCTTCCTCGTCTGTGCTTGGAAAGGAGTTGTCAGGACCAGTGGCATACCCAGTACTCCCTCCCGCTATGGCATGCCTTTCCAGTGAGATTGGGGGAAGTTCCTCCCCAATGTTCAGGCTGTCCTTGTTTGGGGATAAGGCAGAAAGCAGCTCTCTGCACCATGCACCTGTATTCTAAGGATGAGTGCATTAAACACGGATACCTTTCCACAGAAGTTTCTGCTATATAGACACGGAGGAAAGTTAGCCAATGGTAGCATCACACCTGAAGGATGGGTGCTGGCAGGGGAGTAGTTAGGACTCCCTGCCCAGGAATATCCCATGTAGAATACAGGCCTGGTGGTTTCTATCATTTTGCTACCTGGTTGTGAGTACACCAATCGGAGCCCTGCCCTGCAGTCACTCCATGGACAAAATGTCCATTTAACAATGTGGAGTTTTTCTATCAGAGCAGGAGCATGGCCAAATCTGTCAATAAATCTGTAATACCATCAGATTCATGGATCACACTCTGCATTGCTTGTGCAAAGGTGGGTGCACAACTGGCTGAAGGATTCTGCTCCAAGAGTAGTTATCACTGGTTTGCTGTCACACTGGGAGGGTGTAGGTAGTGGAGTCCTGCCAAGCTCAATTCTGGGTCTGGAACTATTCAATATTTTCATTAATGACTTGAACAGTGGAGTGAGAGAGTGCTTATAAAATTTGTAGAAGGAGGGGTTGCAAGTACTTTGGAGGACAGGATTAGAATTCAAGATGACCTTCACAAACTGGAGAATTGGTCTGAATTCAACAAGATGAAATTCAATAAAGTCAAGTGCAAAGTACTGTGCTCAGGAAGGAAAAATAAAATACAAAACTACAGCACGGGGAATAACTGGCTAAGGGACAGTACTGCTGAAAAGGTTCTGGATGTTCTGGTGGGTCACAAACAGAATATGAGCCGACCAGGTAATGCAGTTGCAAAAAGGCTAATATTCGGGGGGGTGTTAATAGGACTATCATATGTAATACACGGAAGGCAATTGTCCCGCTCCACTAGTCACTGGCGAGGCCTCAGCTGGAGTAGTGTGTCCAGTTCTGGACACGGCACTTTAGGTAAGATGTGGATAAATTGGAGAGAGTCCAGAAGAGAGCAAGAAAAATGATAAAAAGTTTTAGAAAACTGGACCTATGAGGAAAGATTAAAAAATGGGGCATGGTTAGTCTTGAGAAAAGCAGACTGGGAGGGGGACCTGATGAGTCTTCAGATATCTTAGGGGCTGTTATAAAGGACGGTGATCAATTATTCTCCATGTCCACTGAAGGTGGGAGAAGAAACAATTGGCTTAATCTGCAGCAGGGGAGATTTAGGCTCAATATTAGCAAAAGCTTTCTAACACTAAGGGCAGTGAAACTCTGGACTAGGCTTCCAAGGGAGGTTGTGAAATCCCCTTCACTGGAGGTTATTAACAACAGGTTGGGCAAACACCTGTCAGGGCTGGTCTAGATTTACATGGTCCTGCGTCAGAGAAGGGGTCCCATCCAGCCCTACATTTCTGTGATTCTGTAATTGATCAAAATGCAGAGAGGGTGAAAAGGACATGCAACTTCAGTTCCACTTACCAGCATTCCCTTGTATACAGCACTGATGTCAACAAAGAGGAGGAAAAGGCAAATTCCAAGCTGGATGAGCAGCAGGACTGAAAATATGTCTGGGGGAACAAGAGCGTTGTGGCACTGTGAAGTGTTTTGGTAACCAGAAAAACCCCTGCTACTGGACTGGGTTATTATTTATAAAGGGCTTGCAGCTCCTGTGACGTGTTGCAGAATTGCTATGCAGCACATCTCCTTGTTTAGCAAAACTTCCCAATTCTACCAACAAACAAAGGGAGCTGCAGAACTGAAACAAGAATGAGACTCCACACCATTCTGTCACTAAAACTGCACATTGGTGTTACTGCCTGGGCGATTTGCCAAATGCAGGCTTTAACTAATTCAACCAGTGTAAACTAAAAGCCACCCTGTGGAGACACAAGCTTCTCACCAGGATAACATGGTCTCAAATGACAGGTGGTCTTATTCCCGATGTATGCTCTGATCCATATGCATAACCAGTGAGGAGAGGGTGAACTCCACACATGGACTATGGGAGCACATGATCCTCAGTGGTGTTGTGTTACCTGGGTGAAAGTATTCCCTGAAGTAAGGGCCGGATGGCTCAGGGACTTGCTAATCAGACACAGAGCCTTACGCTTCCAGGTTGCTAATATGTATCCTGCCCATACCCTCTATGTATGAAAGCTGTTGCCATTCTGCCTACTCAAGTGCAAGGAGCTGCTGGTTGCAGAGCAATTCCATGTGGCCAGGTATCCACATCACAAAAAATGCTGTCACAGCTGACACCAAGAGGCAGCCTTGGTCATTGCCTTGGTAAAGCAGCCAAGGATGAATGGGCCATGGCGAGCAAACTGCTCTGTGACACCCTCCAGAGCAGAGTGAAGCACGTAGGAGAGGTGAGGAAGCTGGATGACAGCAGCACCTTGCAGGAGCACTGTAACATTTGCCAAAAGGCAGCTCCCATTAAGAGCATTTGTGCCTGTTTGTCAGCATAGAAGAAGACTCTTCACCAGACTCGGCTTGGGAACTTGAAATCTGGCAGCTACCCACCGACTGCTGCTCTACAGAACACCTTGGGGCCTACTCCAGTCTAAAGTATACACTGGAATTAACCCTCCTGTGGCTGAGCAAAGCTTTCCTCTTGCTTCTCTAAGCACACAGCTGCAGACAGAAAGGAGCTATCTGTTAATCAAGAGCTACTAGGGGGTCGTTCAATCACTCTGCAGAACTCAAATGAAAGTGATCGAATTTTGTGCCTTTATCACAGACTTTTCTGCTCCTGTCCCACAGAACGTATGCCGGACAGAGCTGGGTACCTTAAAGATCACAAGGAGATCTTGTTTATGGAATTTCAGCAAATAAATTTCCCCCTTTTTGTTATCTGTCTTCAAATTTTAACAAACAGTTCTGGCATTAATTGCTGTGTCGCTCTCTAAATGCCCACTTCCCAAATATGGCCAGTTCACCTTTCTCGGGTCATGCTGGTATAAAAATTAACCTTGGGGAAAAAGCCTATACTTGGGGCTTTGGCTGAGTCTGGCCTCCAGCTGGTGAAATGGCAGCTGTCTTCCATCAATAACAGCTTGCTATGCTGGTCATGGGTTCAAGTCCAGATAAATCACAAAAGGTGGAGGTAAATCAAAGCATTACTCTTAGCAAACTGTTTGTCCGTGTTGAGTAAATATCTGGAAAGCACATATTAATGCAGTTATACTTACAGTTAGTATAGATGGGTTTCCTGAATGGCTTTCCCTTGGAAAAGACAAATGCTAGAATTATGCAGTTGATTGAAGTTAGTGGCCATAGAGTGGTGTCTTCGTAGCTTAGAACGCTGCTGGGGACATCTGTGGCATTTGCAGTTCCATTCCTATTTAGAATGGTGCTGACAGAAGACAGGGAGTGGTTTGCTGGAGGGCACTCTCTGCAAAGAATCACCAGTATTTATGAGGACAGGTTTCAGAGAGGTAGCCATGTTAGTCTGTATCAGCAAAAACAACGAGGAGTCCTTGTTCGTTATAAAAATAAATTTGTTAGTCTCTAAGGTGCCACAAGGACTCCTCAGTATTTATGAGGCACTTGCTAAGCTGTGGCTGGCTAGAATAAAGCAGCTTTCTCTATCATAATTTATCCACTCTGTGTTTCTACTGCGCCCATCACTGTAATGTCCTGGTGTCACACACCAGAATAAAAGCTATGTTTAATTCTGTTTCAAAAAGGCCTAACCTCCCTGCTCCACCTGATTAACGCCTGTGCTCTGGGGGCAGCGATGGTAACTGGCATCCTAGCAGCCTCCACATTCATTGGCAAGTGTTCAACCATTAAAGTACAGAACATCATCAGCAATAAAGGGGCCCAGTCATAGCCCTGTTAATCCGGGAAAGTTCCCACTGCAAACCCTTGCCATATTTTCTGCCCTGAATGTGCATTTCTCCATGATGACAGGATATAAAGGGCTCCTGGATTTGGAGAGAGATTTTAAACTAAACACACAGAGAAGGAGCCTGATTCCCCACTCTGTTACAACAGTCTCCCCCCTAAAGTTAATCAAATTACACTAATGAAAGAGAAGGGAGACTCAAACCCAAGGTCGTCTTATGCTCCCAGGAGAAGCCATCTCACAACAGGATACCAGGAGAGGGCAGCATGGAGGGAAGCAGAGAGCAAGAAGTGGATTTGTTTGTTGACAACATGAAACTGAGGTTTGGGTCCATTTATCTTTTTTTCTTGCATTAGCACCAGCTGGCTTCACGGTCCTGGCTATTCACTGTTGACTACGTGCATAAGGCTAATAGCAATATTCTCACTTTGGGCTAGACGCTCCATTCTGCTGCATGCTGCAGAAAGGAACAAGTTCATAGAAGAAAGGAGATGAATAGATGAGAGGAAGAAAGTGGCTTCTGGACCTGTTCCCCATGCCAGGCCGCAGGTAGCCACTCCACAGCCGACTCTACAGTGTGCATGGGATGTGGAGTGTGACTAGCTGAAGGATGGAGAAGTCCTGGTGAGTGCCCAGTGCCCCCAAATGCTGCAGTACTGTCTTGTATTTCAGCATGCTGTCTCGGCTGGCAGCAGGATTTTGCAAGACTGGGATTAGAAATGGGAAGCAGAGGAGTTACCTGTGGTTGGCCATCTCTGAGTACCAAGGCTGCTGCTTCACAAAAAGGAAGCCACAGACCAGCATGACTGTAGTAATGCCCGTATGGAGAATGACTGAGAGCAGCAAAGGAGGAGAGATGAGCTGCCCTGGAGGTCTGTAAGGGGCCAGCTTCGGGTAGGCCTGGGTCAAACTCACTGAAAAAGAGAACACACATTTCCTCTCAGAGACAATGCAGCCCTGGCTACTCCACTGCTGGGTTGGGTGCATGACCAGTCCGAGCCTGAGGCGAAAGCCCTCTGCATGTACGGCACACTGACTTGCCCACGTGTGAAGACTGCAAGGTTTGTCCAGTATAAATGGGAAAGCTGTGGCCTTATTCGCCCTGCCATGACTGCTTCTGCGGCTACATCCTGCCCTCCAGCCCTTCAACAGATAAACTGCACCCCACTGAACAGCAAAGCAATGCATGTTACTTCACCACCACCTGCTCACTCCCATGTCCTGGCCCTCTGACACTGCTGCTTAAGTACCTGCTGGGAGCCAGTGGGTTTAGTCCTATTGGCCCTTGGCCCATTGTCATTCAAAATTAGCACCGGAGTCTGAACATTGCCACAGAAAACATCACACCTCGGTGCTATGGGTTGTTGCCCTCTCAAAGGGTCTCTATAGGTCCTGCACTGTGTTTCCATGGGCCTGGTCTGACAGCCTCAGCCTGTATGATTATGAATTACTTGTTTTCCCATAGCGCCCAGTGGCCTCAGCCAAGATCAGGCCCTGCAGTGCTATGTGATGGATACACAATAAGAGCCAGCCCCTGCACAAAGAGCTTATGATCTAATAGGCAAGGTATGCAAACAGTAGGCGAAATGGTGCATTATTGTCTCCACTAACAGATAGGGCACTGAGGTACAGAGTGATTTACTCAAGGTCACACAGAGAGGCTATGGCAGAGCTAGGACTTGACCCCAGCTCATCAGAGTTCCAGCCTAGTGTCTTAATCATCAGCCCACCCTTCCTCTTCCAGCTGCCATAGGTGTCTGAATGCTGAATACTCTGGACAGGAGAACTGTGGTTGTGGGTTCTGGGCCAAAAGGTTCTGGGCAAAACCCTGCTCTCAGTTCCACCCAGGTAGCCCCACTGAAGTCAGTGGTTATGGTGTAAGCATCAGCAGAATGTGGCTCGCTTTTTAGATTTCTAAAAGAAAGCGAAGTCGATTGTTTACACACACAAAGACTTAAGCACACCCTGTGCTGAGCTGCTTACTTGTTAAGCAAACCAGAAGGGTGATGACAACATCTTGCATAAGGTACTGGTAGCTCCCAAAGATCTGTAGTTGCTGAAAGAAAGAAAGAAAGAAAAAAAGCCCATCCAAGGTTCCCAGGATAGCAGGTTATTTCATTGTGATACACATTTCCATGGTACCCATCAGTTGAGTATCAGCCCAGACCAGTTTATCTTTGTCCTGTCTCTATGAAAGCATAATATTTAATATGACTTCAGAGCTACATAATGCCACTCCCAGTACTCTCAAGTCGAAAGGCCCAGCCCAGTCAGTCTGATGGACCAGCTCCACAGCACAGCCCCACTGAAGTCAGTGCCAGTGTACACCAGCTAAGGAGCTGACCCTGTACAGAGTTCCATGAACTGACACAAATGACGGGGCCAATTTCAGCCCTGCCCAAAGCACATACAATTGGCAGTAACTTCAGTGGGAGTGGCCGTGCTGCCAGGCCTGCCATTGTCCAATGTGAGGGGAACTCAGACGAAGCTGTTAAACCAAAGCTGGTGGCCGTGTATATAGGGTTAAGACTTAGTACCTGGTTTCAGCTATTCTGATATGAAAACAGATTAGTTATTTTATTTAATCAGTAAGTCCTGCAGAGTTGATTTTTTTAAATAGCAATACACTAGCTATGCACAGATTTAAATACTGCAACAGCAATCTCCTGCCGTTTCTGTGCTTGCACATGAACGATCTTTGCCGGCTGTGCTTGTCTGCTCTACCTGTGACATCACCAGCGTCTGATGTTACTGTGTTTACTAAGGCACCAACTCTGCAAACATTCATGTGCTTCACTTTACATACGTGAGGGGCCCCACTGAGCTCCTTGACACTATGGTACCTGTGCAAAAGGAAGCACATGCATAATTCAGCAGGAGTAGAACTTGCACAAGGATTTCAGTATTTCTCCTACATAATAATAATAATAGTCTTGTGCTCAAGCAATGACACACAGAAGAAACCCCTTCCTCCTACAGCATCTTCCGTATCTTCTCTCACATAAGAGCTTTCCCCAGCATTCCTTTGTGGGGACTGGCCCTTTAAATTTGGAAAGTGAGGCAGCTGTACCCCTAAAGGAGCCATTTTGTTACCGGTCCTGCTTGCTGTGTCTCCTTCTCTTCCAGCTGGTGAGTACTCCTAACTACTCTGGTGTTTTCCCTCTCTTCTGGGGGAACCGGCCCGTTTTCACAGGACTCATTCTGTTGCCCCTAACAGTAAATGTGACTGAGTTCCACAATTTGTTACCCAGCTCGTAACACCTTGACAATCCTTTGGAGCAATGCAGAATTTTTCTTCCTAGCTATGGGCTGTTAATAAGGATTACAATCTGGAGAAAGACACAGCTCATTGATGAGAGATTGGTTTTAGACACATACCCAGTAAAGCAGAGCAGTGCCAATAAACTGAGTCAGGCCGTACAGGGTCAGGTACTTAAACACAGCAAAAGAAGCAACCAAAGCAGCACGACCTTCCCTGTTAGGAAAAAAATTCTATGGTGACTATAGAACAAGCAATTTTAAGAGCTATAGGACTCTGCCTAAGAAAAGCAGCTCAGTTTGTTTGAATTTTAGTTCACGGTGTTACGAGGAAATTTACTTTGTTTTTTCAGGACCCATTTTGGATATTTATATGTGAGTGTACTCCTGATTTTACACTAAAGGTTTCAGGGTAGGTGGTGACTGTTGTGTGACTACAGATAACAGAAGTTGCATAGGGAACAATCCTGACGCAGTGCTTTGAAATAGCAGTGTGTAAATAACATACTAGAGCAGAAAGCCCATGGTGAGATTGCTTTACCTGATCAGCTTGGGCACACACTCTACGTTGGGGGTTTGCGAGGTGAAAGGCGAAGCCACCGACGCCTCCTGCTCTGACAATGATATCCCAGCGTGGGCCATTTTCAAAGCCTGAAATACACCAGGGTATGAGCAGGACAAGGCATTACTACAGGGTCCATCACCCTGCGCACGTGAACTTGCTCCTCACAGTATGTCCTGTATGTTTTCTGGTGTTTTGTCCAGTCTTGTTCCAAATGTCCTGACCAACTGATCAGCCTCTATTCCAAAGTCTAGTGTAACCTCATTGTCAGGAGGTTTTTCCTTCCCTTCCTTCTTTTCATCCCATGATTCCTATTTGTATCCGTTTGAACCCTAATTCCTTGCCTGCTTTGTTTACACCCTTCCAAAATCTGTAGGCTGTTACCTCCCTTCTTAGGGCTTGTCTTCACATACAGTGCTGGAGTGGCGCAGCTGCAGGGGTGAAGCCGCTACTATGCTACGCTACACCTGTCAGGGATGGTCTCGCTAATACTTAGTCCTGCCTTGAGTGCAGGGGACTCTCGAGGCCCCTTCCAGTTCTATGATTCTATGCCAACAGGAGAGCTGCTTCCGTTGGCATAGTTACTCCACCTCCCTGAGAGGCGGTAGCTCTCCCGTTGACATAGCCCCGTCTGTTCGGGGGGTTAGGTCAATATAACTACGTCACTCAGGGGTGTGGATTTTTCACACCTCTGAGCGACATAGTTATAGTGACACAGATCTGTAGTGTAGATCTGGCTTAAGTAGCCTCTTGGCCAAGGTGTTATATCTAATCTTTTCTCTTAGATCAACCCCTCCCGTCCCCTACTCATTTTTTTTTACTGTCTGTGAACTCCCTTGAATTTATTAATACCTTCAGACTTCCTGTTCAGTACCCTTAGAATATGTGAGTGATTTGTGAGCCAAGCTGTGTAAAGCCAGTTAACATATTTCATAGTTAGAGCCCTACCAAATTCGCGGCTGTGAAAAACACGTCCTGGGCTGTGAAATCTGATCTCCCCGGTGAAATCTGGCTAATGCAAGGGAGACCAGATTTCACAGAGTTGGGTGACTGGGGAATAGCGGCTGCTGGCGGGGAGCCCAGCGCCGAAGGTAGTACCCCCGCCAGCAGCCGCGCAGAAGTGAGGGTGGCCTGGTTTGTGGGGGGTCGTCACTTTGGACTGGGGCAGGGCTGGCCTTACAGGTGGGTGAGCGGGTGACCACCCAGGGCCCCGTGGTCAGGGTGGCGCTGTGGTCACACCCCCCCCCATACACACACAGCCAGCCCAAGGCCCCTTTAACTCCCAAGCGCTGGGCCTGGAGCTGGGGAGGGTCAGGGCTGGGGGCACCCCAGCCAGGGGCTCCTACTGCGTGCTGGGCTACAGCTGCTAGTCCCGGACGGGCTGCAGAGGGCCAGGACTTCCCTTTCCTCCGCAGGGGCCGCTCCCGATGCCACTCCAGGAACCTCCCCCAGCTGCAGGAAGCCCTGAGGCTATCCGCCGGAAGTCCAGCTCTGAAGGCAGTGCGGCTGCCAGCAGCAGCGCAGGAATGCGGGTGGCCCGGTACGGTGTTGCCACCCTTACCTCTGCGCGGCTGCTGGCGGGGTGCTGCCTTCAGGGCTGGGTGCCTGGCCAGCAGCCGCCCTCCGGCTGCCAAGCTCTGAAGGCAGCAGCACAGAAGTAAGGGTGGCAACACTGTGATCCCCCTACAAGAGCCTTGCGATCCCCCCCAGGACCCCGTTTTGGGTCGGGATTCCCACCGTTACAATACTGTGACATTTCATATTTATCTGAAACCATGAAATTTACAATTTTTAAAATTCTATGATCGTGAAATTGACCAAAATGGACCATGAATTTGATAGGGCCCTATTTATAGTTAATGACTAGGCTATTCCACCATGCATCCCAGAAGATTACACTGTAAAAATATAAGAAAGGAACATTCCTATCCAATGTTTTTCATCATACTGAATAACTCTAGTTGGATTTACATTTACATGAAGAATTCCATAAAAGAATGTTTCTAAAAGGGACACATTGAAGGATATATTGTATGTTCTGACAACCTCATTTGGACAGTGCTGTTAGAATGTTTCATGGCAGTAGATTAAGCTATTCTTTTCATGGCACTTGGCAGAAAGACAAAAGGAAGGACACCATTTCAGGAGAATGAGGGATTTTTGTTTCTACATACCCCGCAATCATTGGCTCCATCTCCGCACATACCTACATAGTAACTGAGAGGGACAAAGAAAAAAATTAATAGGTGAACTTTGTTTTATCATTCAACATACTCTCTCATACACTCATTTAGGATCTTCAAATATGTCA
The DNA here is from genome assembly GCF_965152235.1 of Eretmochelys imbricata. Taxonomy (NCBI): domain Eukaryota; kingdom Metazoa; phylum Chordata; order Testudines; family Cheloniidae; genus Eretmochelys; species Eretmochelys imbricata. The sequence goes on along the minus strand of NC_135580.1, from coordinate 2,367,621 downwards.
CATCAGAATGAAGAGGTGACTGACTACACTTCACCTACTGCTCTACTGCAGGAGAGTGTGTTGGTTGGGTTAGAGGTGGCTGTTTTCATATGGTACTTACTCCAATTTTGTGTTCTGTTTTTAACTTGCCTACATTTTAACTTTCCCAAATCGTTTATGCATATGTCAAACAGCACAGATCTCAGTACAGCTCCTTGGGGGGTCCCGCTATTTGCCTATCTCCAAACTGACCATTTGTTCCGACCCTTTGGTTCCTATGTTTTAGCTGGTTACTGCTCCATGAGAGGACCTTCCCTCTTATCCCATGACTGCTTAGTTTGCTTAAGAGCCTTTGCTGAGGGACTTTGTCAAAGGCTTTCTGAAAGTCCAGTTACACTATACCATAGTTTTATCATTGAGTGCGGCTGGAAAGAGGCAGACCCATCACCATGTGACCAGCCAATTCTTCACAGACAAGTTTGGGAACCTCTGCACTAATATCTATACAACATGCTAGAAAGTGGTTTTGAGAGTTCAGTCGTGTGACCCATTACTGAGTAACAAAGGAGGCTGCAGTGTTCAGCATGGGGAAACCTACGCTGTCTTTGTCCCTGCTCTGCACTACCTCAACAGTGTATAAGCAGGGTTTTCAATCTCCAGAGTGGTCATTGCATCAGAAGCAATCATTTTACTTTAAAAAAGTTACAAAAAGTATTTCTCTTGCTTCTGCATTGCAGACAGTGTTTACAAACAGTGTGACATCTGGCCATGGGAAACATTAATTTCAACATTAATGCCTGAATGAGCCAGTTTCAGTCCAGTATCATGTGCCAGATTCTGACCTGCTTTTCGCAGCCTGGGGTAACTCCACTCAGCTCAGTTGGAGCTACGCTGTGGTAACTGAAATTAGAATCTGACCCATGGACTTTTATTTCATCCTGCCACTCGTGCTTAATGGTGCCTTTTATATATTATACTGTAGAGTGTAGTGGCTAACATTGGTCTAAGGCTAAAGTCACTACAGTTGTGTATAGATAGATTAGGTGTGAATTTGGGTGGAAGGGGACCATACACTGTGAGCTCAGAGGGTACACAGAGGGTTTAAGCCTGGAGAAAGGGAGGGGGAGAAAGCTGAGTTCGTAATCAAACGTAAAGATACGCTGTGCTTTACTTCTCTGTGTGGCAGTATCTGTTGTAATTATGGTTACAAAACGTTCTACTGAGCCTACTTCAGTTTTTGAAATTCTTCAACGAGGCTGGATTTCTGCCCAGGAGACATTCTAGCAAAAACAGTCCCATTCACTAGTATCTGTAGAGAGAAGAACGTTGAGGTACTAGATTGAAAAAAAAAAACCCAAATATTTTTAGCGCTGTTAGGAATCCAGTGTCCCTTGTATGATATTTAGCAGCATAAGGGAGAATTCAGCCCTGCTTGATTATTGAATCAGCTGCAATAGCATCTTATTGCTTTTTATAAAACCGTTCACTTTTCTTCTTTGATCTACAGACGGCATTGGACCAAACCCCCCACTCTGAACCTCCCCCCACATGTTGGAGTTTTTGGAATCTGAACCTGATTCTTCTCATAAAAAGCTGTACCAAAACCCAGGGTCACAAGACCCACAAACTTCGAAGTGTTAAAAATCCAGTTCCAAAATAAGGGCATGACACCAAGTCCACTGAGGTCAATGGGAATCTTTCCCATGACTTTAATAGACTTTGGATCAGCCTGTAGGTGTTTGCAATGTGATCCCATCTCTGTGTGATCATTTTCCTGCTCCATGAACAGTATCCCTTTAAATTTAGCTCAACTCTTCAGGATCACGTAGGATCGCCAGTCTATGTGATCATTCACCAATAGCGCTAGAGACCAGTTTTATTAGTTACTACCACAGCTTTAGAAATGCTGATTCATGCCTGTGTGTTTCCCTAATAAGACTGTTACAATTAAATGAATTCTGTGCTTCCTCTTATCTCCTTGTGAGACAGATGAACGTTCAAAATGCCCTAAATGGGCCATTTTTATATACTGCTCATGTGAAACCATGATGTTATAATAGGATTTTCGAACTGCACAACAGACAGTGACAAATTCTCAGCTGCTGTAAATTGGAGTGTCGCTTCATCAAAGTCAATGGCACTACAATGAATTCCAACAGCTGAGAATCTGGCTCAGAGATTTTAAAAGAGCACCTCTGTGGTCACTGCATGTATCATGGGATGGGCAGCAGGAGGTGAAGATTTTTGCTTTTGAGTTCAAATTTTCACAGTTCAAATGCAGCCCAGGTTGATAGTGGCCACTAGTCAATGGCTGTGTTGGTGGCCGACAAGAAATGAGTTGATGTTCTTAATTAAATTCTAAAGGAAAGTGGTAATTCCATTATACAGCTCACCCCACAATTTTCACTCTTATTTGAATCCTCAGAAGAATGAACACTGAGACCAGCTAAGAGCAGAACATTCAGGAGAAATTTGGGGAACATGGGGGCCATTGCATGGTCATGGTCTCTTTGTTGAGAATGAGCTGAGTGACTCTCACACCTGCTTATCAGTATAGCACCTTTGAAATTCAAAGTTTTTGTAAGAAACAGCTCTTTGTTTCCTCGCAAACTTACTTTTGGCAGCAAACTCTTGAAATGCTTCACTATAACCTGATAGGATTTTCCATTCAAGGCAAAATGGTAATTGTTGCTTTCCCTTTCAGGAATGGTCCTTTCCTCAATATTAACACATGTGTCCTAGAAATCAGACAAGAGTTACTCTTAGACTGGGATCATAATGTCTTAACATATGATTAATGAAGGGGACAAATGTAATTGCTCAAACCACGACTGTATTGCGGTCTTAGTGGCTAGAGAAATGGAATCTAGAAACCTGGGTTCCACTGTCCACCTTGTAATAGACCTTGGAAAAGACATTTAACCACCTTGTGCCTCAGTTTTCCATCAGTAAAATGGGGAAAATATTTACCTCACCTACCACCCCTTTGTAAAACTTTGTGGCTCTGTCTCCATGTGACTACTTAGTTGTGATCTAACACTTGTTAATACTACATGTTAACCAACATGATTGTCAGTTATGCTATAGAAATTACACTGAAGTTTTTTCCAGACACAACATATGTTTCTAGTTGTATTTAACCATAGAGCCCTACTGGGTGAATGAGACATGCTATATATATGCAGAGAACTGTTATTATTTACTATTATATTTTATGAGTTGTTCTGAGCTGATGGCTATATCAAATATCACTCCCCCAGCTGATGGAAGATTTAAAAAATAATCCTTCATGTTTCCTCAATCCCTTCATGTCACAGCAACTTCAAGCCTATTGGGCAAAGCAGTAAGAAAACCACTTTTCACATGTTAAAAGCCTCAAGGCTTCATTAAATCCCATCAGCATTTGAAAAGTGACCAACACCCCCAGTTGTGCTTACAGTGATTCCAGATGCATTTTGTTTGCTATTTTCCATAAGTTGCCAGGTAATGGATGCTGGGGTGGGTCCTTCTGGTTCACTTGCTTCAATGAGAATCACTTTGCTGGTCTTGGAAATCATTTCAGAATTTTTGGCCACAGTAACAGCTGTCTGAAGGTTGTCACCTGGAAAACAAACAAGTGAGGCAGACTGTGGCAACAAATCTGCTCTTCGGTCTACTGTAACTTTACTGTGCTACACACTCTGCCCACCCACACTTTTCTCTCCCCAGTTTTTTCTAGTGACCAGAGGGCTGATTCTCCACTGTTACACCAGGGGTATGCTGCTGTAACTGTTTAATTCAGTGGCGTTGCTCTAATCTAGAGCTAATGTAACAGGGGCAGCAAGTCCATGGACCAGATCCTGCGAGCCATCGGCTCATGGAACTCCTACTGTCCAATGTGGGAGTTCTGCACCTGGAGGGCTACAAGGATCAGGCCCAGAGATGATACCTGTGACCATAACGCTCCTGATGCGGGCAGCGCTGAGTTCTTCCAGGACAGGCTTGGTCTCTGCCTTCAGCCGATTTTCCATTATCAGAAGGCCAAGGAACGTGAGGTCAGACTCCACCTCCTCCCTGAGAATGAAGATAAAAACACCCAGTGAGATTGTTTTGATAGTGTTTGGGTCGGGAGGAGAATCTCAGTGCAGCATTTGTTTTATATAGAATCCACATGGGAATGGCAATGCACCTTTCTTTCCAGTGAAACGTAACTCATACTGAATTCGAAGCAAAGCTGATTCATTTACATTTCTACAGCTTTCCACAGACTGCCATGCCTCCACAACATGGTTGTGTGGACTAAGCAGGAAGCGTAGCCAGGACACACACACAGACGCCAGATATCTTCAGGATCAGAAATCTGCTGTACCCCCTGGAAGACAGCGTACATGGGGAGGAGACATGCCTCCTTTCTGCTCCCATCCCCAGCTGCTCGTCATGCTGGGCTGGCAACATGCCAATACAGAGCTAATGCAAAGATGAAGGTCATGGGGGCTGAGTTTAACCCATTAGCTTACTGGGCAATTAGCAGTGTAGGGATCAGGCTAAATGGCTTAGCTATTCCCGGATCCCTCTCCACTTGCAGGTCGTGCAGAGTTTGAGTGGAGAGGTATGCAGTAGTGATAACAGGACATTAGCAAAGCTTACCTCTCTAAGTTGTCCAGTTCCACATCCTTTCCCATGTTTAGTGCTTTATGTGCCAGTGCAATCACTCTGAAACCTTGGGTCGTGTAAACCTTAAGCTCCTTTATAAAATCAGCTGGGACTGTTTAGAGGAGAAAAGAACATGTGGACAAGTCTTATGGTTTTAGTGACTTAAAGAATATCCAGTCTTTGGTTCTTTTCTTCTATGGCTTAATCTCTGGGGAGACAAGTTGTGTGCATATTATTTTTTAAAGAAATAATGGACTTAATATAATTTTATTGTCCAGGAGAGGACTGGACAGTACAGAACATACATTTTTAGGGAAAATCTGGGACTGGGGGCATGTTGGGATCACCCTGCAGTATAACCCAGGCTGGTGAGACCCTGAATGTAGTCACTCAGGGTGTAGCATGCATATTGTTTGTGAGCAGCCCAGGGGAGAGCTACTTCAGCAAGGCATTGTAAGGCACCTAAGGTTGCAGGAGTGTCACAGCCCACCCACTCCCCCCGGGTAAGGATTGTATTCTGGTATGCCACAGTAAAACCCACCTATGATCTTGCTTCCAATTAGCAGCCTCTTCATAAAATATCTCCCTTGTTTCCTGGGCCTGTCTGGCCTAATTCAGTCATGTCAGGGCCAGTGTGGGGAGGCCACAGCATCACATAGCCCATCCTGGCAAACCCAGGCCAGCAGAGGGTGCCCATAGAAAGGGGGTAACGTAAGGCCTAGCAGGTCTTGAATCTGGGCATGCAGAGCTGCCAGGCATGCAACACTTCCAGTGGCAGCTGTAATTAGCTTGCGCTCCACTATTCACAACTGCTCTGGCCACAGCCCACAAGAAGTCCCACCTCAAAGAGTCTGACAAGCAGCAGCCTCATGGCTCCTGATTGGCACCCAACCCTATATAAACCCACAGGACATTCTGGGAAGTGTTCAGGCAACAGTGTGGATCTTCTATGCCACCATCACCACGTCTTCCCTTGAATGCCTGGCTTTGACCTCACCTTGATGTGGATCTCGTCTCCTTATCTGGACCCTGACTTGGACTCTGGTCCTTGGTATTGACCCCAGCCTGGAACTTGGCTATGAACTTCTCCACTACTCTCAACCTCAGGTTTGACCCTGCTCTGCCCCTTTCTAGTCTGAGTTCTTCCACTTAAATGCTGTGTAACTTTTTGGGTGAATCACCTAATATTTCTATGCCTCAGTGGGAGCTTTCTTTGATGGCAAGCAGCTGGCTTTGTGAATGGGCTGGGCTGGGCCCAGGCCAGGACAGAGACGTGAGAAGCTTCTGTTACTGCTATAATTTACACTAGTGGGGGGGAAGGCCCAGGACCAAGAGAGGCACAAAGGTGAATTAAAGCTACTTTTGCCTCTTGTCCCTCCCTCAGTTGTGCACAGTGTGAGTTGGAAGTAGCTAAGGCTCAAGCCTGCAATCTACAGTTGGATCTGATAATTCCATACAGAGATTTTAAAGGCAAATGTAACTTTAGGATGGTCTTAGAGACTTTAGGATGCATCCGATGAAGTGAGCTGTAGCTCACGAAAGCTTATGCTCAAATAAACTGGTTAGTCTCTAAGGTGCCACAAGTACTCCTTTTCTTTTTCCAGATAGAGTAAATCATCATAGCATCTGACTGTACATCAAATCAGCTACTGGACCATGCAAGAAGGCCATGGTAACTGTGTCAATGAGATTTACAGGTGCACAGTAACTCTCAAGGGCAATTCCCTTTTGGACTGAGCAAAAATAAAGATATATATATATTTACACACATATATACGTTTCCATACCAGTTTCTGGTCTGCAAAAGCTGGTCACCATTTCTGGTGCTCCTTTCATATACAGATCATATGGGTCCTTCCCAATCTGCTGGGTAATGACAGACATCCTCTGCAGCCCGGAGGAAAATGGGAACTGATGTAGGATTGCTATCCCATCCACTGGAGTCTGAGGAAAGGTCAGGAAGGTAAGATGTTAATTAGATGCTCAATTCATTTTGCAAACAGAAAATCTATCCTTTGGCTAGACTGGTATTTGTTTCCTATTGTGAGTTCTCTCTGGAGTTGAGTTAATTAGTCTGAGGGCTTTTCACTTGCTACCTTTAGCACATGGGATCACAGGGACCAGACACAAATTGCACAACATCTAATCTATTTCCATACACTTTCCTCTAGAAAATTCAGGGCTGTTCCCTATAGCACATTCTTCAGTGCTCAGTCCCGGCTAGCTTTTAAATTGTCTCTGAAGATGGGGCTTCCTACCACTGCTTCCTGTGGCAAACTATTCCACAGCTTATAGACCTCCGTGGGTTTTTTCCTCCCTGATAGTCAGCCTATGTTTTCCATCCTGTTTTGTGCTTTGTTCTAGTCTGCCTTTCATTAGCCATTTTGCATTTATTTGTGTGAAACCCTTTGAGAGCTAAGGGAGAAACGCTTGGAGTAAAGTAATACCTGTAGTGTTCTGTTTATTTTTTTCTCAGTGTGTTACAATGCACGTCTTTTCCTATAGATTAGTTCAGTCTGGTAACCAGGGTATCTGATCCCGTTCAGGTGATTTGTTAATATCCAGTTGTGTCAGCTGTTCCCTGCACAGGTTTCACTTTGAATAGCCTAGAAAAGCACGTTTGCTTTGTCGTAATGTTAGAGTCCTCCTCTCCGAGGCGTCTGTCCTTACTTCTTAGAATGTCTATTTTTCATCTCTAAGACTCTTCCCAAGTGTGTGAAAGAAACATGCAGGAAAACTTTGCTGCTACCAGTATAGCAAATAGTTTTTGCCTCAGCCACTCAGGGAGCAGCCAGTGAGGGTCCAGCAGGCGCATATAGAAGGAGCTGCAGGGAGCGTGAGTGCGCTCTGCTTGCAGGGACTGGGGAAGCAGGAGATGCCCCTGTCTGGTTGCAAGGGTTAAGGCACGTAGTTGCTGGCAGGGATGGGGAAGTGAGGGAATAGCTTTTGGCTAGCTGCCAGGACTCACTTAAGACAGGCCAGGGGGAAGGGACTATGTATGGAACTGTTACCTCCCGGAAGGGGGCTGACTAGACTGACCCAGCTGGAGAGCTGGGGTCAGAGGACTAAAGGCCAGGCAAAGAGTCCGCAGGGAGGAAGCCCTGGGAATGCTGCTCCACTCCAGAGCAGGAACTTCACATGTAAGCTGGCCAACTCAGGTATTGAGATAGGCCCTGTTGGTCAGACTGAGGACGAGGGTGGGCTACAGAGATGTTGGTGCTCAGGGAGGGCTACAGGGCATTACTAAGGACTTTGAGATAGGCCCGGTTGGACGGTGTATTCTGGAAGTGGGGGACAGTGTACGCAACTCGGCCAGAGGACTGACTCACTGAAGACCTGCCGAGACATCCATTGGTTGGAGGGGGGCGTTTGCGAGAGGTGGGTGCTGCCCTGCTGAAAAGAACTGAAAGATTGCAGGCACTGTCGGTCAGAGAAGGGGGCACTCGTGAGAGGCAGGTGCCGACCCCGTTACAGGGACACCTTTCATAAGATGCAAAAATAGCATAAAAGAACGGTTGAGGCAATTTAAAGCTGCCAGCCAATTCTCAACATCGGAGAGGTAAATGAATGTTACTTCTGCTAGAAGTTACTTACACACCATAATCTTTCTGTTAAAAACAGAGAACTCACATTTCTAGCATTCGGTCCTGGTTTAACGATTACACTTGTGTCTGGTACTCCAACCTTACTATGAGCTGTACTGGAATCTTCCATTTCCTTTGTGGGGGAGGAAATTACACCAATAATAAAATTAGGACATTGACCAGGAAGCATTCAAATATTCAACCTACACCTATGGCCATAGGTATACTTAGGGATGTGCAAAAGTTCCAGTCTTTGAGGGGTTAAACTTTGTGCTCAAGTTTTCACCATTTCATATTGGTTTCTTTGCACTTCTGAAATGTGGCTTTGCAATATTTCACAAGCGAGGTTTGTTTGGTTTTTTTTGCTGTGAGAATGCAAAAAAACAAAAGCCAACCAACCAGAAAACATACCTTTCACTCAAAATGTCACACTCACAAAACTGCCAGCAGAAGCTGGATATCTCAGCTCTCCTGGGCTGATCCCATGGGTGCTCATACATGACATCCATGCTTTCATATGTCTGTCACCAGTGTAAACACAAAGGGTGATTGAATACAGGTAAATTTAACATTCATGGGTTTTACAAGATGTTGAAGCTAGACTCATTTAGACAATGAACCAATTGGTTATGTCATAATCCCTTGTTTAAAACAGGTTAGGTAAGTCTCCGGAAAGAGTAATACTGGACCCTTCCTGCTTCGGTCAGAGCATTTGGCTAGACACACTGGGAGGTGCCTGCCAACCACAATCTGGGGTGTCTATGGTTATGAGAGATCACATTTTTCATCGGCTCATGCTGTGAACACCTGTTCTGTTAGTAAGTCCCAGAGTGTAATGCCCACTTCTCCTGAGCGCTAAACAACGAAGTAACACGCTTCTATAAAAAGCACAGGTGCATCTGGAAGGCAGTGTTTAGAAAAGGGCCTTTAATGTGTCCTCACCCATGTTAGGTCAAAATTCTCCTCTCCATTATGCTCAGTGTCTCCATCATATACTGCACAGCCACAGGTCAGCCATGCTGCTATTGCTTGGGGGAAGAGGGGGCAGAAAGGACCATGAAGGAAGAGTCATGGGGCTCTGTGGGATTGAGGGTTGTCATCTTTCTGAGGTAAGTACATCTGACCCTTTCATGGCCTATTTGAGGGCACCCTAATTGGGTTTCAGGCCTGTACCCACCACCCCTCTCTGGGCAGAAACCTGCCTCCCCCTCCCTCCAGACCAGGGATTTAGGCTGCAATTTTCTCCTACAACTCACTGGTCACCTGAACAAGTCTGAGTTTTGTTCAGCATCTGCCAACCTTCTCTCTCCTGGCCACTATGGCAGGGCTAACCAATGACCAGCCAGCCGTCATACAGTGGAGTATCTATTTAGAACCAAAGCATTAGAGAGAAAACATAACTTGAAAACTATACGCAGGTGATGTGAATGCCCGTCTGAGCAGGAGTCGCCCATCTTCCACATGGAGACCCCAGTAGGTTTGAATGTCCCTCGAACCCTTTCTGTAGTCTGTCCCTCTTGTCAGTTCTTGGAGCGAGTGAGAATGACTCTTCTCCCATAGCAGGCTGCCCACTTTATACAATTCTTAGTTCTCTGTCTGCTAGTCAAAACTACTGTATGCAATTTCCCCAGGGGGGTGGTACTCCTATAGCCTTGTTTACCTGTCTAAGGATTTGCATTAATTACCCCCTAATGATTTTTAGTTCCTGATATCAGAAGCATGAATAGACTAAGCACGAATAGACTAATGCATAGACATTGCATTGCTTGTTCTGTTCCAAAAAAGAAATTAACACTTTCACACCCGGCAGGTAACAAGATGAGATGGGAAACTGTGTCACAGTCTTTCATAAAAACAAATCAGATGTTTCCCAGGTCTCCATCTCTCTTTATTTTAAAAGTGGACACAGCAAGGATACTAGACCAGTATCCTAGGGAAGGCCATAGGCTTGTGACCTGGAAGACACATCTGCAAGTTATCTCTTATTTCAAATGTCTATTCATATAACACATTTTCCTAACAAGCTGGCATACTCTATTCATTAAACAGTACAGAGCTGTTTGATAACCATCCCATATTTTTTTCTTAGTACCTACTGGAGGGATATGCAGTGGGAGAGCTCTCACATGCCCCCTTAGCCATGGGTGGCAGGTATCATAGACTGGGGGAGGCTGTGCCTCCCTAAACAGCCTGGCGTGGTTCCACCCACACTCTGCCCCAAGACCTCCCCTGCAGTTCCCAACACTCTGCCCTGGCCCATGTGGTGCTCCGGGGCTTCAGGTGCTGGGGGCACTGCAGCCGTGCTACCCAGCCATGGTGAGGGTGCTCTGGGCTTCTGGGGGGGAACAAAAAGGGAGAGGGAGGGGGGACAGGACTTGGGCAGGAGGGGAGGGGCCAGGGGCTAGCCTCCCATAATGGCCGGGTCACCGGCCGTCCATGGCTGAGCCCTGCCTCCCCAAAACCTTTGGGAGTGAACCTGAGACTTGGGCTTTCCACTCCTGCCTCCCATCCAGCCTCTGGAGAGTGAGGCTGGTGACCCTCTGCTTCTCAAAGTGTCAGCCACTCAGCAGGATCTTGGGGGTCCCCACCCATTGGGTATTATAGGAAGTAACTCTTTGGGGATGTGGGGGGAGCAAGGTAAGGCTGGCTTTCTGCAAAGCTGCTCTTAACCGTGCAGTGATTTTACTAGCTGAGGGATCCAAACCCTCTGCCGAGGAAGCATCTTCCCCACTGCCAATTCCTTTCTCTGCCCCACCTCCTGGTAGTCAGGGCTTGGGGACCGCTGTGGCATCACTCCAGGCTCTCTGGGGGAGGAGGTAGTATACTGACATCCCCACCCCACTGAGTTTCCCATGTGTTCCCCACACGCTGAGCTGAGCCACCCTGCTCAGGGTCATTCACAATTCACGGATCATCAGGCAGGCAGAGTGGGGGAAGAAGTCCCTCCCCTTCTTCCTGGCTGTGGTTACCTCTGCTATCTCCTAAGCAGCTACTGTATACTTGGGCACTTCCAGCCTTTGGGTGGATACCATAGATTTGGCAATGCTCCTTAGCTGCCTCAGGTTCCCCACTTTCAGCCTGAATCTCAGCCACAACCATGCTCTGTTCCACTCAGACCTCGTTCTCAGTGTGGGAAACTCACATCTCTCTGCAGATTTAATCCAACGCAATGAATAGGTTTACACTCAAACTTATTTTCACAGTCAGCACAGCTCATCCACGTTCCTTTCTTGCATCCACCATGTGGGGGAGATTTTTAAATGTCCTGTTGAAACACACTGCCAAAGCCTTCACTGCAAGCAGGGGGAGGTCGGGTTCTGCTCTGTTACACTATAGTAACTCATCTTAAATCAGCTTTGTTGCGCAAGATTCACATCAGTGTAACTGAGAACAGGATTTGGCCCAGTGACTTTAAAAAGTGCCTTGATTTTCTTTTCTTCTGATCTGGTTTTTTGTTCCAAAGATTTTGGGAAAACAAAGGTCTTTCATCAAAAGGACTGAGAACTGAGACTTGGTGGGTGCGAACAATCCACACACCTGAGCACTGTAGCTATGTCGACTCCACCCCTTGTGTGGAACCAGGTGGGTCAGTGGAAGAATACTTCTGTTACCTAGCTACTGTCCCTTGGGGAGCTGGCATTCCTACAGCAATTGAAAAACCCTTTCTGTCACTGTAGCCTGCATCTACACTATGGGATTATGACAACACTGTGTAGACATGGCACTGGAATTTCATTAGTTATTACGTATTTCTTCCACCAGGCTATGTAGTTGCTTGCCTGATGATTAAGGGAATGCTCTCAAGGATTTGCATACTGTGTACATGCAGTTAGAATAATTGTCACGTTACCCAGCAAGTGCCCTCAAACATTTTCTTGTCCAGTGGGTCTCCCTCTATCTTCTCATCCAGAACTATGAGTGAATGACAGCTCGCCATGGCTCCACACAGCAGTCCCCAAGGCAAAGGAGTACCAGAGGCAAAGCTGTGGACGTTCTGGAAACTGATTTAAAACATAGGGTTAGTGTCCAATTTCTTTACAAATAGAAATGTTTAGATTCATGGGGACAAATCCTCAACTGGCGTAAACAGGTTCCTCTCGGCTGACTTCAGTGGAGCTATGTCTATTTACAGCAGCTGAGGATCCAGGCCCCAGTCCATTTGATATACAGGCCTAATCTGCTCAATGAGCCAAAGGTGTCTTAAACATAATTAGCATGGAGCTTTACTTTTGAGCTTCAGACTGTGTTGTTACTGGAAAGATAATCTCTGAGGCAATCGGGTATGAATACTACCGTTAACACAGGACCTTTAGAGCCCTGCTTGACAACTCCTGGTATTATTTATTAAAAGAGATATCTTGGAAACTTAAGACACAACAGAAAAGAGTGATGACGCTTCCTGTAGTCTGCTACATCTCACTGAGCGAGACAAGGTAGGTGAGGTTATATCTTTTACTGGACCAATGAAAGATAGATATTCCCTCCCCTACCTTGTCTCGTTCATATCCTGGGACCAACACAGCTACAACACGACAAACATCCCGCTGAACAGTTTCCTTTGGGAGCCCAACAGAGTGTTGGTGAAGTGTCAAAGTGACACGCTTGACTTCACTGGGCCTGATTCTCCACGGCCCTGCACTATGAGTTATTATTTACCTCGGTGTCAACACCTGTGAGGGGCCGCTGCTGGTGTGAGTGGAGAATTCTGACTTGTTAACATTTTACATCCACCCAGCACAAGTGTAAATGATGACACAAGGTGCAGTGCAGAGAATTATGTCCAACTCCTTCATTTATATAAGTGGCCTTAACATCTAAGGACCTGAGACACCTCGCACTTACACCTGTTTTAAAACCTGTATTACTCCACTGATTTACACTGGGGTAAGTCAGAAGAGACTCAGGCCCCGAACATTGCAGAGTAATGCAACATTCCCTGAATATGCTCTCTCCTCCTGCCTGAGGCAGAAACGGAGCATAAATCAGTTTGGGCTGAGTGAAGTCTTTGCAATTTCATCCTGGATTATTTCTCCCCCACTATAATCTTGATTCCTCTCTCTTTCCTATGGCTCTAGGACATGCGCCTACTACGCAGCCTAGCACTGTCTGTTTTCTTAGAATGTATCTGCTACGTGGAATATTGAACTAACAGGAGGCCCATTAAGTTTGAGGTGAGCATGGTAAAAAGAAGCTATAATTTATTTATCCTCCTTTACTACTAAATCAGACATGGTGAAATGCAACCCATGTGGAGTTCAACAATGTTGAATATGGCAATATGAGATCAAAAGCAGCATTGCATTGTGGATCCTGTAGTCTCTGTGAGCCACCAAAATCTGTTCCATTTCAGGCAACTTAGATAAGCCCTTGGACTCTTACTGAAATTTGGCAAATTAATTAACTAATGCTTATAAAGCATTTTAAAGCAGTTAAATGCTGTATAAGCTTTCTTGCTGTTCTTTTATCTTGTTTAAAAGTACAAAGGACATTTCACATGCTGAGTGAAATTCCTTTACTGAAACTGCATAGGTTTCAGAGGGGTAGCCATGTTAGTCTGTATCAGCAAAAACAACAAGGAGTCCTTGTGGCACCTCAGAGACTAACAAATTTATTTGGGCATAAGCTTTCGTGGGCTACAGCCCACTTCATCAGATGCATGGACTGAAAAATACAGTGAGCAGTGTAAATATTACAGCACATGAAAGATGGGAGTTGTCTTACCAAGTGTGGGGGCAGTGCTAACGAGGCCAATGCAATCAAGATGGAAGTGGCCTATTCTCAACAGTTGACAAGAAGTGCTGAATATTAAGAGACGGAAAATTACGTTTTGTAGTGACCCATCCACTTCCAGTCTTTATTCAGGCCTAATTTGACAGTGTCCAGTTTGCAAATTAATTCCAGTTCTGCAGTTTTTCATTGAAGTATATTTCTGAAGTTCTTTTGTTGAAGAATTGCCACTTTTAAGTCTGTTATTGAGTGTCCAGGGAGACTGAAGTGCTCTCCTACTGGTTTTTGAATGTTACAATTCTTGATGTTTGATTTGTGTCCATTTATTCTTTTGTGGAGAGACTGTCTGGTTTGGTCAATGTACATGGCAGAGGGGCATTGCTGGCACATGATGGCATATATCACACTGGTAGATGTGCAGGTGAACGAGCCCCTGATGGTGTGGCTGATGTGGTTAGGTCCTATGATGGTGTCCCTTGAATAGATACGTGGACAGAGTCAGCAATGGGGTTTGTTGCAGGGATTGGTTATTGGATTATTGTTTTTGTCGTGTGGTTTGTAGTTGCTGATGAGTATTTGCTTCAGGTTGGAGGGCTGTCTGTAAGCAAGGACTGGCCTGTCTCCCAAGGTCTGTGAGAGTGATGGGTCATCCTTCAGGATAGGTTGTAGATCCTTGATGGTGCGTTGGAGAGGTTTTAGCTGGGGGCTGCAGGTGACGGCTAGTGGCGTTCTGTTACTTTCTTTGTTGGGCCTGTCTTGTAGCAGGTGACTTCTGGGTCAGCTGATACTCACATCTTCTTGTCAACTGTTGGAAATGTGTGACGTCCACCTTGATTTCAAAATCTGAAATGATGCCCCTGTTGACACCTTATAGAATTTCCTAGTACATCAATGTCAATTTTATTTGCAGATAATATCTTTTACTGGATGTGACAAAGTTCCTCCTCTACCTTGGTGGGTCTTGCGCTTATTGGTGGATTTGCTTGCCTCAGAAATTAACGGCAGCCCTCAGTTTCATGGTTTTTGTGAACCCACAGTCCAGGTCAACTTCTCCTGTGTCTGACCAGGAGTTGGGAGGTTTGCGGGGAACCCGGGCCCGCCCTCTACTCCGGGTTCCAGCCCAGGGCCCTGTGGATTTCAGCTGTCTAGAGTGCCTCCTGGAACAGCTGTGCGACAGCTACAACTCCCTGGGCTACTCCTCCCAACACCTTCTTTATCCTAACCACAGGACCTTCCTCCTGATGTCTGATAATGCTTGTACTCCTCAGCCCTCCAACAGTACGTCTTCTCACTCTCAGCTTCTAGTGCCTCTTGCTCCCCGCTCCTCACACGCCCACCACAAACTGAAGTGAGCTCCTTTTTAAACCAAAGTACCCTGATTAGCCTGCCTTAATTGATTCTAGCAGCTTCTTGATTGGCTGCAGCTGTTCTAATAAGCCTGTCTGTCTTAATTGTTTCCAGAAGGTTCCTGATTGTTCTGGAACCTTCCCTGTTACCTTACCCAGGGAAAAGGGACCTACTTAACCTGAGGCTAATATATCTGCCTTCTATCACTCTCCTGTAGCCATCTGGCCCGACCCTGTCACATGAACCAATCTCTGTTGGTGAAAGAGACACCTGGTGGCCAGAACCTGAAGAAAAGCGCTGTGTAAGCTCAAAAGCTTGTGTCTCTCACCAACAGAAGTTGCTCCAATAAAAGACATTACTTCATCCACCTTATCTCTCTCATATCCTGGGACCAACACAGCTACAGCAACGCCGACTACACTGAACTGCACAGTTAACTCAAGTGAAATAATCATGACATTATTCAGGGCTATTTTCCTTTTTGTGGTTTCTGAGCTTTTTGCCAAAGAAAATGTTCTGTCTCTGCCCTGTGGGAGACTCTTGGGGCTTGTCTACACTGGCACTTTACAGCACTGCAACTTTCTGGCTCACTTTATCACTCATCATGATACAATTAGCTCCTCTGTGCTGAAGTACCCGATATGTTGGCAACCACTGCTGAAGTCTGGGATGTTGATATAATGCATATGCTGATCCCCTGCGAAAGATGATGGGCAGCTAATCTCCCCTCAAATGTATTTGAGCCAAATGGAATATGCGCAGTGCAATGTGGGTTTAAAATTAATTTTAGAACCATGGTATACACAACAAACAGCTGATTTTTGGCTGTAATAAACAAGTTGTGAAATTACACACCACTTGTCACCTCCAGCTCTCAAAAAATTTTGGAAGGGGAATTGAAATGGAATTTGTTGCAGAGGGGTGGAGTCTGAACGTTTAAGTCTGATGAGCTTGGCTGGTAAGGTATGTCCGTTGAGGGTGGTCTGGATGTTAACAGTGGCCTAAGTAGTTATTTAATTTATTTTTAAAGTTGTTTGGGGGACAGATGGTTGGCTAGACAGAACAGAACAACGAGGGAAGTGAAAGAGGCAAAGCAACTTGTCCAACAGGTGAGGGAATGAGCTGTGAGGAGAACCCAGTTCTCTTGACTCCCATGCCACTGTCCTAGTCACTAGACTGCATTGCCCCTCTCTTTACTATAGCTGGGCATATGAGGAAGCTCCCTCATGGGTAAGGTTTGGATGAACTCTTGGCTGTTTAGACAATATAGCTAAGATCTGCCAATCACTAAACACAATCCCAAAATACAAAATCCATTTGTGGACAAAGATCTTTACCAGCTTCCTTCTGAAGGGATCAGCCCCCAGAGGTCCAGTCCATCTTCTGTTAGGGTGCCAGTCTAGGTTCAAACAAACATCTGATTATTTTATTAGAAGTTCAGGCCCTGATTCTCTGACTAAAGCTAGTGTAAATCAAACTGCACTGAAGTCAGTCATGCCAGTGTAAAACTGGTGTAGTTGAGAGGAGAACCAGGAATACAAACAATACATTTACAACAAACTGCAGCAGGCTGGATACTCAGTTGTGAAAATCATCCTAGCTCTGCTGAAAGCTCTGAGCGGCAGCGAACCAGCTGAGCAGCGGGGGACAGCAGAGCAGCTCACAGCAGGAGTTTGCCTGGGACTGGTAAGTATCCGAGTGTGTGTGTGTTTGCTTGCTGAGGAAGTATCCGAGCGTGTGTTTGCTGGGAGGGCAGTGTGAGAGCCTGAGCGAGTGTCTGATTGGCTGCTAGCCTGCAGGGGGCGGGCATTAGGGTGTCTGTTTGTTTGCGTCAGGGAAGCCTGGCTGTTTAAAAAGAGCCAGAGCTTCGCGAACCAGCTGAGCAGCGGGGACAGCAGAGCAGCTCACAGCAGGAGTTTGCCTGGGAGTTCGCCTGGAGTGAGCCCAGTGAGGCTTACATCTTGCAAACTGCTCTGAGGAAGCTCGTAGTAGGAAGGTGATATGGAAGGGCGGGGTTCAGCTGTTGTGACCTGCACTGGATGTGCCATGTTTGTCTTTCTTCCACAGGACAGAAGCGACTTTGTGTGTACAAAGTGCAAGCTGGTCTCCATATTGGAAGAGAAGATTGAAGGTCTGGAGCAACAGATAACGACCCTGCGTTGCATACGAGAAACTGAGGATTTTCTAGACAAAACTCAGGATAGGCTTCTAGGGGCACAAAGCTCTAAAGATATAGAGCAGGTTGCACACAGGAGCCAAGAGGCCAGTGAAGAAGCTTGGCAACATGTGACCTCCAGAAGAGGTAAGCGGAATGTCCGGGTTCCAGTAACACAGACACAGGTAACTAACCGCTTTCATGTTCTCTCCACAGGTACCGTTGCGGAGAGTGGACCAGATGATATGTCTGGGGCGAGAAAGCAGAAGGAGACTCCGCTGGTTGGAAGGCATGAGATGCGATGTCCTGAGGTTGGGGGTTCCACGACCACCACTCCCAAGAGGAGAAGGCGGGTGGTGGTGGTCGGGGACTCTCTCCTCCGGGGAACTGAGTCATCTATCTGCCGCCCTGACCGGGAAAACCGAGAAGTCTGCTGCTTGCCGGGGGCTAAGATTCGCGATGTGACGGAGAGACTGCCGAGACTCATCAAGCCCTCGGATCGCTACCCCTTCCTGCTTCTCCACGTGGGCACCAATGATACTGCCAAGAATGACCTTGAGCGGATCACTGCGGACTATGTGGCTCTGGGAAGAAGGATAAAGGAGTTTGAGGCGCAGGTGGTGTTCTCGTCCATCCTCCCCGTGGAAGGAAAAGGCCTGGGTAGGGACCGTCGAATCGTGGAAGTCAACGAATGGCTACGCAGGTGGTGTCGGAGAGAAGGCTTTGGATTCTTTGACCATGGGATGGTGTTCCATGAAGGAGGAGTGCTGGGCAGAGACGGGCTCCATCTTACGAAGAGAGGGAAGAGCATCTTTGCCAGCAGGCTGGCTAACCTAGTGAGGAGGGCTTTAAACTAGGTTCACCGGGGGAAGGAGACCAAAGCCCTGAGGTAAGTGGGAAAGAGGGATACCGGGAGGAAGCACAGGCAGAAATGTCTGTGAGGGGAGGGCTCCTGCCTCATACTGGGAATGAGGGGCGATCAACAGGTTATCTCAAGTGCTTATATACAAATGCACAAAGCCTTGGAAACAAGCAGGGAGAACTGGAGGTCCTGGTAATGTCAAGGAACTATGATGTGATTGGAATCACAGAGACTTGGTGGGATAACTCACATGACTGGAGTACTGTCATGGATGGTTATAAACTGTTCAGGAAGGACAGGCAGGGCAGAAAAGGTGGGGGAATAGCACTGTATGTAAGGGAGCAGTATGACTGCTCAGAGCTCCGGTACGAAACTGTAGAAAAACCTGAGTGTCTCTGGATTAAGTTTAGAAGTGTGTGCAACAAGAGTGATGTAGTGGTGGGAGTCTGCTATAGACCACCGGACCAGGGGGATGAGGTAGATGAGGCTTTCTTCTGGCAGCTCACGGAAGCTACTAGATCGCATGCCCTGATTCTCATGGGTGACTTTAATTTTCCTGATATCTGCTGGGAGAGCAATACTGCGGTGCATAGACAATCCAGGAAGTTTTTGGAAAGCGTAGGGGACAATTTCCTGGTGCAAGTGCTAGAGGAGCCAACTAGGGGGGGCGCTTTTCTTGACCTGCTGCTCACAAACCAGGTAGAATTAGTGGGGGAAGCAAAAGTGGATGGGAATCTGGGAGGCAGTGACCATGAGTTGGTTGTGTTCAGGATCCTGACGCAGGGAAGAAAGGTAAGCAGCAGGATACGGACCCTGGACTTCAGGAAAGCAGACTTCGACTCCCTCAGGGAACGGATGGCCAGGATCCCCTGGGGGACTAACTTGAAGGGGAAAGGAGTCCAGGAGAGCTGGCTGTATTTCAAGGAATCCCTGTTGAGGTTACAGGGACAAACCATCCCGATGAGTCGAAAGAATAGTAAATATGGCAGGCGACCGGCTTGGCTTAACGGTGAAATCCTAGCGGATCTTAAACATAAAAAAGAAGCTTACAAGAAGTGGAAGGTTGGACATATGACCAGGGAAGAGTATAAAAATATTGCTCAGGCATGTAGGAATGAAATCAGGAGGGCCAAATCGCACCTGGAGCTGCAGCTAGCGAGAGATGTCAAGAGTAACAAGAAGGGTTTCTTCAGGTATGTTGGCAACAAGAAGAAAGCCAAGGAAAATGTGGGACCCTTACTGAATAAGGGAGGCAACCTAGTGACAGAGGATGTGGAAAAAGCTAATGTACTCAATGCTTTTTTTGCCTCTGTTTTCACTAACAAGGTCAGCTCCCAGACTGCTACGCTGGGCATCACAAAATGGGGAAGAGATGGCCAGCCCTCTGTGGAGATAGAGGTGGTTAGGGACTATTTAGAAAAGCTGGACGTGCACAAGTCCATGGGGCCGGACGAGTTGCATCCGAGAGTGCTGAAGGAATTGGCGGCTGTGATTGCAGAGCCATTGGCCATTATCTTTGAAAACTCGTGGCGAACCGGGGAAGTCCCGGATGACTGGAAAAAGGCTAATGTAGTGCCAATCTTTAAAAAAGGGAAGAAGGAGGATCCTGGGAACTACAGGCCAGTCAGCCTCACCTCAGTCCCTGGAAAAATCATGGAGCAGGTCCTCAAAGAATCAATCTTGAAGTACTTGCATGAGAGGAAAGTGATCAGGAACAGCCAGCATGGATTCACCAAGGGAAGGTCATGCCTGACTAATCTAATCGCCTTTTATGATGAGATTACTGGTTCTGTGGATGAAGGGAAAGCAGTGGATGTATTGTTTCTTGACTTTAGCAAAGCTTTTGACACGGTCTCCCACAGTATTCTTGTCAGCAAGTTAAGGAAGTATGGGCTGGATGAATGCACTATAGGGTGGGTAGAAAGCTGGCTAGATTGTCGGGCTCAACGGGTAGTGATCAATGGCTCCATGTCTAGTTGGCAGCCGGTGTCAAGTGGAGTGCCCCAGGGGTCGGTCCTGGGGCCGGTTTTGTTCAATATCTTCATAAATGATCTGGAGGATGGTGTGGATTGCACTCTCAGCAAATTTGCGGACGATACTAAACTGGGAGGAGTGGTAGATACGCTGGAGGGGAGGGATAGGATACAGAAGGACCTAGACAAATTGGAGGATTGGGCCAAAAGAAATCTGATGAGGTTCAATAAGGATAAGTGCAGGGTCCTGCACTTAGGACGGAAGAATCCAATGCACCGCTACAGACTAGGGACCAAATGGCTAGGCAGCAGTTCTGCGGAAAAGGACCTAGGGGTGACAGTGGACGAGAAGCTGGATATGAGTCAGCAGTGTGCCCTTGTTGCCAAGAAGGCCAATGGCATTTTGGGATGTGTACGTAGGGGCATAGCGAGCAGATCGAGGGACGTGATCGTCCCCCTCTATTCGACATTGGTGAGGCCTCATCTGGAGTACTGTGTCCAGTTTTGGGCCCCACACTACAAGAAGGATGTGGATAAATTGGAGAGAGTCCAGCGAAGGGCAACAAAAATGATTAGGGGTCTAGAACACATGACTTATGAGGAGAGGCTGAGGGAGCTGGGATTGTTTAGCCTGCAGAAGAGAAGAATGAGGGGGGATTTGATAGCTGCTTTCAACTACCTGAAAGGGGGTTCCAAAGAGGATGGCTCTAGACTGTTCTCAATGGTAGCAGATGACAGAACGAGGAGTAATGGCCTCAAGTTGCAGTGGGGGAGGTTTAGATTGGATATTAGGAAAAACTTTTTCACTAAGAGGGTGGTGAAACACTGGAATGCGTTACCTAGGGAGGTGGTGGAATCTCCTTCCTTGGAAGTTTTTAAGGTCAGGCTTGACAAAGCCCTGGCTGGGATGATTTAACTGGGAATTGGTCCTGCTTCGAGCAGGGGGTTGGACTAGATGACCTTCAGGGGTCCCTTCCAACCCTGATATTCTATGATTCTATGATTCTATGAAATGAATGGAGCTGAACTGGTTCATCCCAGCCCAGGAGCTGGCCTTGTATAGCTGAAAACATGAAAATTAAATGGTATGTTATGGGCAGAGAGAGTCAAGACATCTCAGGAATTTAGAAAGGGGTGTTAGAACACAAGCGTGAACATTGGGGTAAAAGGAAATTATGGACCAAATTCCCAGCTTACCTAAATTGGCACAATTCACACAGTGCAGTGGGACTGTGCTGGTTCGTACTTGCTGTAAATCTGTCCCATTGTTTTCAGGACAGTTTCAGTGTCTGGAGTTATATTATTCACCACGTGTTAAAAGACAACAGAATTAATGTAAAAACCAAAGAAAGATCCAGAGATGAATCTGCAGGCAGTGTCTGGGGGGAACCAGGGTCTGGTCCCAGTCTGGAGGCAGTGTCCGCCTGGGGGTGGGGACCACGTTTTGATCCAGTTACAGCCCTACACAGAGCCCCAGCGTTGGTTGTTCCTGCCTGAGGTGGAGTGATGTGTGTGAACTCTGTGAGGTTGGGGGACTCCACAGCAGTTGAACCCAGCCTCTTCCTGCAAACATGCACAGGAAAGAGATTCTCAGAGACCACAGGGACACTTGAGAGACTGGGCTTTCAGGAGCTAATCTGTATTGGGGCTGGGGACGGGTGTGAAATAGCAGCCACTCCATGACCTTTGTTGTGTGTGATGGTTCCTAGGCAAGCACAGATCCCAGGGTCCCTCTGCACCATGCCCCAGAGCTGACACAGAGCATGCCTCGCTGGCAAGCAGGCTGCGTGGTGGCACTCATGCCTGTGTGGCTACTGCCCCCCACCCCTTCAGCTCCCTGAAGAGGGTTCTGCCTGGAAAGCTTTGTGCTGGTCCTGGGTCCAACATACCCAGAGCAGGCAGCTTGAATTTGACTTCTTGGCTGTGAACGAGCAAGAACAAAAGTGCCAAGAACATTTATGGCATTAATAGAACAAAATCCCAAACCTGCAAAAAGCATTAAAATCTATTGTAGCAATCTTGCTTTAAAAGCCATAATACGTTTCTTACTTTGTCAAAGCAAACCAGGTTTATTTGCCCGCATATATTGATCCTCTGGGGGCTGATGCAGAAAATTTTCTTATTCTTCAGCCTCTTTTGGGCATAAACAATCGCTGTGGTCAAAGCAGCTGGTATTGCAGGAGGGATAGAAGTAGTGAAGAGGAGTAGCGCCATTGCCACTGTTTCAGCTACTGGTTTCTGGAAAAGAAACAAACACAACAAACCTGTTGATGATCTTTTTACTCTTCGAAGGTTCAAAAGCGTGGACTGTCTGAACAGACGCTGCATGTGCAGTGTGATGTTCCAAACACCTGCCTTACTCAGGGCTCAGAAGAAAGGAATTTCAGTGGGGAAGGAATTCCATTATCACGTTACTAATACTTACCTTGTGCTGTACATACACACACACTGTATAGATCAGTCCAAGCACACCGATTAGTATAAGGATTATGATGAATTTTAAGGCATCTCTGTAGAGTCTGAAATTCATGGGCTTGGGGTAGAGGATGGACCTCACCAGATCACCTTTGGCTGTGTTGAACCCTATATTAAGACAATAACCACAAATTGTATATGTTATCTAATGGCATGCTAGGTTGAACACAATTGAATTAGGAGATGGATAGTATTATAAAGACTTTCTGAAGGCAATACAAAATATCTGGCCAGCTCATGTAGGGTGAAATTCACCAACAGTCAAAGACCCTCCATGTCATAACACCCCACTTTACACCTTCACCTGGGTGGTGGTAGCAGATCCCTCAGTGCACTCTGTGCCTCTGGGAGGTGGATTTCACCCCTGCTCTGAATGCACAGGCATGGATGGCAGAGATCTGGGGAAGGATCGTTGTACCTATGCTTATAGGAACCCCATTACTGGGAGCACAGAGGGGAAGCAGGAGACACTATTCTGTAGTAGGGCTGGAATAGCAGCCACAAAGGACCTTGTCTGTGGGTTTGGGCTTTAGTCCGTAGGCTCCGTCTACACTGCATATGGGAGCAAGCTCCCAGACAAGCCCCCGGAGGGTTTTGTGAGGTAGACAAACCCAGGCCCATCTACTGAGACTGCCGTCAAGGGAGCCCAGTAACGCTGGTCGTCTGGAATGTGGGCCCCTGTCCACTAGGAACTAGACTGAGACCCACCAAAACACAACCATCAGATGGGAATAACTAACTTCCAGTCTCTGACATGGGCTGGATTTGAACCAGAGATGTAGCTTTACTATATGTCCCCTGGGCCATCTCGTCCCCACCACCCTGACCAGTAAAATCAAAAATAAATACCAGTTTGCAGCACAACAGCTCTCACTGGTCCTTTGCCTGTGGGCTTGGTCTGGATGACCTCTGTTCCACAGAAGAGGACATGTCTTCGGTAATCCTCTGCACTATGTGTTTTCCAGGACCTGGTGTTCTCAGTATGGGGCAAAGCGGTTTTAGAGACTGGAATACTTTCACCTAAAGATCATGTTTTACAGTTCCAGTTAGGATGTATTTAAATTCCATCAGATTCTGAATATATATTAATTGCACATTCCCTATTAGCAAGAATTTTTAATAAATAAATAAATAAATTCACTGAATGATGGCTATGATTTTTAAAATCCGAGCACTTCAGACACCTCCCTGGTAGTTTTCAATCTAAAGACTTGGGTCAAACTTTGCCCTCAGATAGACACAGTTTTATAGTGGCTAAGTGTATATGTGTGACACTGCATTCTGCTACTGAAGTGTGTGTATCATTATCTGCCCACACAGAGCGCATTACAACATCCGAGCATTTAAAAACAATTTTTTTGTGTTTGTTGTATTTCCTGTTCCTGACAATACATTACATAGATCTGGTTTCATTTTTAGTAAGAAATTGAGTTATGCTGAGCAATTTAGAACTAATCAGAAGCCCTTCCCAAGGAGACTGCAAATTATTCAGAACACTGTCTTTCCTTATTTTGCAACAACTCATTCTGACATAGGATAAACAATTTGTAATCAGAATTGATAAAAACATATCTCCAGAGAGAGAGCAAAGAACTGCATGGAGACAAAAGACAAATCAAAATCCAAGTTTATACCTGTGAGCATGCCTTCATCTACAATACAGCCTCCATCGATCAGGATAGCATCACATGGCAAAGAATGCTTCTTTCCTTCTAAAACAAGGATGTCTCCTGGGACCAAATAACGAGACTCCAGCTTTTTGCAACCTATAGTAAAATATAAAATGAAGTGAGTGATCACTTAGACACAGGTTATGATCCACAGGAACATATTAAGGCCTGCACTACACAACCAACCTGCCTTCCTCCATTGTTTGGTTTCGGAGGAACCACACTTATGGATCTACAGTGGTACAAGTGAAGACGCTTGTCTGCCTGCCTACCTTGAAGTGATGTTCTGAGGCTTAATTAGTTAATGTCTATAAATTGCTTTGGATAAGAGAACCTGCCTAAGGTACCTATGGGCCCCATTACCATGGTATCTGAGCAACTCACAATCACTAATGGACTCAGCCTCACAATATTGCTGGGAGGTAGAGTGTAATCCACGTTGCGCAGATAGAGAACCAAGGTGCAGAGAGACAAACTGAGGTGAAGAAGTACTTGTGGCACCTTAGAGACTAACCAATTTATTTGAGCATAAGCTTTCGTGAGCTACAGCTCACTTCATCGGAAGCTTATGCTCAAATAAATTGGTTAGTCTCTAAGGTGCCACAAGTACTCCTTTTCTTTTTGCGAATACAGACTAACACGGCTGCTACTCTGAAACTGAGGTGAGGAACCCTGTAGTAGAGCAGGGAATTGAGCCCTTGTCTCACATGTCAATGGCTAACATCCTAGTCACTGTACTATAGAATTACTTTACCCAATTTGTTCTTGATACTGAAATACACCTGCAAGCAGATAAGCCTAAGTATGTCTGTGTACTTCCAAATGCAGAGTTTGACCCTCTATTGAATTAGAAGGGGTAGGGGGAAGAAGGCCAACTGGACATCACTCACCTCCGTCCTTTGTGCAGGCTGTAACCTGGACTTTGTTGTGTTCCTCAACAAGGTCATGCAGCTTGACAGATTGCTGTTGATTGGGTAGCAAATTAAGTGTTGAAATACTAATACAGAACTTGTGCCAAGCAAAACATTATACTTTAGTGATCAAGAGTAAGCTTCATAATAGTGAAACTGAACTTAATTGGATTATAAGAGATAAGATTCATACTCCCTATGTTTTCCTTACTAATCAGGAAATGTGTTCAAAAGGTTTTCCCCTAGTTAGACAACAGAACAAGCTGTACAGTGTATTGAGGCCTGATTTTCCACTCATTCAAATTTCACAACAGTAAAGTTACTCCTGCTTTGCAACACTAAGAAATGAATCAGGCTGTTTTCAATGACATTTCCAATCCCCAAGTAGTGAATTTCCACATGTTGGTCCATTTTCTTCCCTGCTAGAAAGGGGCTCAATAGAACAACTGAGTGTAAATATACAGTTATTACAGAGGTTACTACTGCAAAAAAACAGAAACAGAATCTATACTTTTGGTCATTTTAGCTAGGTATCTCTACATGGCAGGTGGCTGGCTGTAATCCAATTTAGCAATTTGCATATCCAGAGTTCTAACCTGATGAGGTGAAGTATCACAGGTTTGGGCTGTGTACAGTATTGTAGCAGGGATATGTCACCTTAATTTAAAAGTTACTTATAAAATCTAGTCATAGGTGTGGGCTTCTTAATCAGTGTTCTTCTTATGAAAACTTCATACCAGTTGGAAGAAGACCCTCAGGCTCAAAAAGCTGTCACTCTTCATGCTAAAAGCTTGGACTTTGACCTTGCCCAAGAACACTGCCTAGCCCATTGTTTGTGTTCTGGGTGCACTGGAATGCTGGATGTGCACACCAGTTGAAATGCCACACTGGGGCTAGCTTAGACCTGTGTGAGGTTTGTGCTGTGCATTTGAGCTAGGACAGTAACAAACTAGAAGTAACTCAGTGCCATAATCTGCTCCAACAAGGACAGTAGATCATCTGTCTCCGGGGTGGTGGTGAACAGGGCAGAGCCCACTATCACTTGCTCTAGGATTCAATTCTTGTAAGTACGTGACTTAGTAATTCAGTGGAGGTCATATGTAAAAGATGTAGGGCCATTTTTCATTGGTGACTCACACTGTAGCTCAAATCCGCACAGACACACCCCTGGAACCTCGACCTGGGATATTCTATCTACTACCCAAGATCCATAAACCTGGAAATCCTGGGCGCCCCATCATCTCAGGCATTGGCACCCTGACAGCAGGATTGTCTGGCTATGTAGACTCCCTCCTCAGGCCCTATGCTACCAGCACTCCCAGCTACCTTCGAGACACCACTGACTTCCTGAGGAAACTTCAATCCATCGGTGATCTTCCTGATAACACCATCCTGGCCACTATGGATGTAGAAGCTCTCTACACCAACATTCCACACAAAGATGGACTACAAGCCGTCAGGAACACTATCCCCGATAATGTCACGGCTAACCTGGTGGCTGAACTTTGTGACTTTGTCCTTACCCATAACTATTTCACATTTGGGGACAATGTATACCTTCAGATCAGTGGCACTGCTATGGGTACCCGCATGGCCCCACAGTATGCCAACATTTTTATGGCTGATTTAGAACAACGCTTCCTCAGCTCTCGTCCCCTAAAGCCCCTACTCTACTTGCGCTATATTGATGACATCTTCATCATCTGGACCCATGGAAAAGAAGCCCTTGAAGAATTCCACCATGATTTCAACAATTTCCATCCCACCACCAACCTCAGCCTGGTCCAGTCCACACAAGAGATCCACTTCCTGGACACTACAGTGCTAATAAACAATGGTCACATAAACACCACCCTATACCGGAAACCTACTGACCGCTATTCCTACCTGCATGCCTCCAGCTTTCACCCTGACCACACCACACGATCCATCGTCTACAGCCAAGCTCTGCGATACAACCGCATTTGCTCCAACCCCTCAGACAGAGACAAACACCTACAAGATCTCTGTCAAGCTTTCTTACAACTACAATACCCACCTGCGGAAGTAAAGAAACAGATTGATAGAGCCAGAAGAGTTCCCAGAAGTTACCTACTACAGGACAGGCCTAACAAAGAAAATAACAGAACTCCACTAGCCGTCACCTTCAGCCCCCAACTAAAACCCCTCCAACGCATTATTAAGGATCTACAACCTATCCTAAAGGATGACCCAACACTCTCACAAATCTTGGGAGACAGGCCAGTCCTTGCCTACAGACAGCCCTGCAACCTGAAGCAAATACTCACCAACAACCACATACCACACAACAGAACCACTAACCCAGGAACTTATCCTTGCAACAAAGCCCGTTGCCAGTTGTGCCCACATATCTATTCAGGGGACACCATCACAGGGCCTAATAACATCAGCCACACTATCAGAGGCTCGTTCACCTGCACATCCACCAATGTGATTTATGCCATCATGTGCCAGCAATGCCCCTCTGCCATGTACATTGGTCAAACTGGACAGTCTCTACGTAAAAGAATAAATGGACACAAATCAGATGTCAAGAATTATAACATTCATAAACCAGTCGGAGAACACTTCAATCTCTCTGGTCACGCAATCACAGACATGAAGGTCGCTATCTTAAAACAAAGAAACTTCAAATCCAGACTCCAGCGAGAAACTGCTGAATTGGAATTCATTTGCAAATTGGATACTATTAATTTAGGCTTAAATAGAGACTGGGAGTGGCTAAGTCATTATGCAAGGTAGCCTATTTCCTCTTGTTTTTTCCTACCCGCCCCGCCCCCCCCAGATGTTCTGGTTTAACTTGGTTTTAAACTTGGAGAGTGGTCAGTTTGGATGAGCTATTACCAGCAGGAGAGTGAGTCTGTGTGTGTATGGGGGTGGGTTTTTGGAGGGGAGTGAGGGAGTGAGAGAACCTGGATTTGTGCAGGAAATGGCCTAACTTCATTATCATGCACATTGTGTAAAGAGTTGTCACTTTGGATGGGCTATCACCAGCAGGAGAGTTAATTTGTGTGGGGGGGTGGAGGGTGAGAAAACCTGGATTTGTGCTGGAAATGGCCTAACCTGATGCTCACTTTAGATAAGCTATTACCAGCAGGACAGTGGGGTGGGAGGAGGTATTGTTTCATATTCTCTGTGTATATATAAAGTCTGCTGCAGTTTCCACGGTATGCATCTGATGAAGTGAGCTGTAGCTCACGAAAGCTCATGCTCAAATAAATTGGTTAGTCTCTAAGGTGCCACAAGGACTCCTTTTCTTTTTGCGAATACAGACTAACACGGCTGTTACTCTGAACACTGTAGCTTGTTACACATGGTTTACAACCCATGTTTAAGTGATAAAGCAGTGTCCCTTGCACCAAGATGACAGTCAGTCGGAAGTCTGAAAGCTGACTTTCCCACTGCCTCCCCCTTCCACTGCCACCTCAGCAATGTATTTATGTCACTCAGTTTGCAAACCACGGAATGCCAAACTGCTGAAATTAAACTACTTTACCACCCAGCCAAACCTTGTCCCAAATGCCTGAATTGCCTGTTCCTTGAGCTTTGAAAATAGGGTTATTTTTCTTTGTATAGTTTTTTGCAGTCGGAGTTCGCTGCCTGGCCAAGATGGCTGGCAGCTCTGAATACCAGGAGAGGCTATTCTCTGTACTTTTAGCCTGACTTAAAGGCAGGAAGTGCCAGAAATGTTAAGAGTTTTTGTCCTCACAAACAGCCTGGTCCTGCAAAGTGCTGAGGTCCCAGAGCAGTGGGCAAGTACCTCATCAGGTTGAACTAATAAATTCTAAGCCTGGTATGCAGACTAAATGAAGTGATTCAGGTACATCTTGGATAAGCATGTTAGCTTTGGGTGCATAGGCCAACTCGGAACATTTTTTGTGGCTTCATCTGAAAAATACAATATCCTTTTCCTCAGAGAATGACTGAGGTAAAGTAAAGTTACTGGAAGATGTGTCTAAAAGGCAGAAATGTATTAACTCATCTGAGAATTTAAAACTACTCCCACATATTTTTTTTATGTTAAGGCCTGTTATTTGCAGGCTCTGAACCCCCTTGCACTTTGGGGAAATCCAAGATGGATCCAAAATTCATGGATGGCCCAACTCTAATCTTCAGTGAATTTGTGGAATCTGCAATAATACCAGCTAACCAAAAGCACTGAGTGCAGAAATTGCTTCTTATTCTGTGTCTGAGAGAAATGAAAGCATTACTGCTGGCTGAACTGGGAAACTGTTGACACGAATAGCAGCCTTACCTGTCTGAGGTCATACACTGTTAAGCCAATAGAAATGACTGACAAGATTATGATAGCCATGGAATACTCGATGTAACCTTGGCTCAGCCACAGAGTCAGAGTGAAGGTTTGGAACACATAAAAGGGATTTAAAATCTGCAAACACAAATGTATCACACCGTCAGGAGAAATTCACAGGTTGTTCAGCGGCCGCTTACATGTGGGACAAGATGAAAAGGTTTCACCAGAGATTTCAAGGAATCTTTTCAGTGTAATTTAAAACAAAATTGTGGTGCTCGTCACAAGCCAACACTCTCCCATGGTGGTTCAGGGGACTGATCGCTTTCACCTCCACCTTGTCGATTTGATCTGGCTCAGAACTAGTTGCCATCTGGTGGCTGTGCAGTGATTTCTCCAGAATGAATTGGTGGTCTCAAGCTGTCTAGGTACTAGCCCTCTCTTCAGTCATTAAACTAAAGGCTCCATTCTGGAGAAGTCAGCATACCCACTGAAGGCAATGGGATCTTTGCCTGCATAAGGCTAGCACTGAGTAAATAATTTACTGAAAAATTTAACTCCTGAATGAAAATTATGGGAACACACTTTCACAAATATTCGCCCAGGCATAAGGAATGAAGGGTCAGGAGCAAAACAAAGATGTACACTCAGCCAATACAGTAGTAGCCCAGCCAATATTACCACCAGGGCACCCCTTCTCTGACACTTCCTTGTGCAAAGCACCACAGCTTTCAGAGACCTGCCTAGAGGCACAGTCCTAAAAACCGTCACGCATGAGGCTGCACACTTTGATGCCCATGTAAAGTTCAAATTAACTAGCCTGTTTTAAAGTGCTCTCCTGGAGTTCTCTTGGGCATTACAATTCCCGCACTCAATACTGAGTGCAGTCACTTCTGCAGAGAACCAGCAGCTGTTTAGCAAGGTACAGCAGTATGAATGAATAGTTTAGGATACAAAGTCAAAAATACTTTCTGTATTTCAATTGACAAGGAGAATTTAAGGAGACAGAATGTAGGACACTCGGCTGACCTCTATCCTTGCAAAACGTGCTATTGGATTATTAATGATCAAACCTGAAATTGTACACCTCGTCTTAAAGATGGTGACTCCTCACACCAGGATGGGTATCAATCTAGTACTGACCCCGAGGGAACAAGTACTAAGTCACCAACACCACTTGCTGTGAAACCTATATTTTTATTGGGGGCTGGTCACCCATCAAGGTACCACTCATGTCTGGCTCATCGTATGAGATACAATCAGTTCCTAATCGGAAGTAGTGTGGCTACACCCTATATGGATGTGCTCATATGCAGAATAGTCCTGATTTCTCTCTTACAGAAGCTTTACACTAATGTAATTTCAGTGGATTTACTCTTGATTTATACCACAGTGACAACGAGACCAGAACAAGACCCAGCAATCGCATTTTTCTTTTTTAATGCGCCATCTATTTTTTTTTACACTGTACATAAAGGGTCAAATTGTCCTCTGTGTTATACCCGTATAACTCCATTGTAGTTAAAGGAATGGAACTGGCATAACTGAAGGGATGACTGTACCATGTATCACTGAGTTTTTTCTACACTGCTTTGTTTTAGTAAGGATCTAGGCCATCAATTGCTGAATTCCAGGGTAGAAAAATGAAATATTACTCTCAAACGTTTCTGAGCTATCTCTTCAAGTTGCAGTGGGGGAGGTCTAGGTTGGATATTAGGAAACGCTATTTCACTAGGAGGGTGATGAAGCACTGGAATAGGTTACCTAGGGAGGTGGTGGAATCTCCTTCCTTAGAAGTTTTTAAGGTCAGGCTTGACAAAGCCCTGGCTGGGATGATTTAGTTGGGGATTGGTCCTGCTTTGAGCAGGGGGTTGGACTAGATGACCTCCTGAGGTCTCTTCCAACCCTACTCTTCTATGATTCTACGATTCAAATAACAAGACTTAAAAGTAGAGATGCAGCTTACCTCTCTAAAAAGTAACTTCCAAATAGGACGAATTTCAACTTCAATGGCATTGGGCCCACACACTAACCTCCTGTATGAGATCATGAATTGGTTAATATCAGAGAAACAAAGTTCCCTGGCATACACCCTTATAGAAGGTCCCTAGCTCTTTCAGTTCAGACCTCTGATGTAATTAAGAATTCACATACACAAAAAATGACATTATAAAATAATGGTAAAACCATATCTTAAAAGTAATATCAAGAACACAGATGGTTGATTGGGACAGAAGTCTATCAAGAAGCCATTGAATCCGAGGTGGAATTACGCTGAGACCAATGTTCACTTGTCTCATGCAATTCATGCAAGTTTTATAAAAGGCCGAAAAGAGTCTTTGATCTACCACTGACTCTTGCTGTGAGCCTGGCTTGGTAGACTGGTGAAACATGGCAGCACCTCCTCCCTTCATCTCCCATTCTTAGGGCCAATTGTAACCTCATTGAGTCAATGGCATTTCTCCAGATTTACATTACTGTAACTGAGGACATTCATGATTATGCTCCTCAGAGTGAAAGTTGCATTCATTTTTGTCCACCCTCTCAATGTCATCAGTGCACTTTACATTACTACTGAAGTAAATGGCAATAAACTGATGTGAAATGTGAGTACGGAAGAAAAGAATTGGGCCCGTACGTGTATTTAAATCTGAAATACCGAATAGACTAGAAATGCTGTGGACTGTACCTGATATTCTGTTCTTCGCACGTCAGACCAGTTCCAAACTTGTGATGTATGTCGTAACATGAGTTGTTGTCATCTAGCGATCTAGGATAACCATGAGAAAGCTCAAACAATGATGTCCTGAAAGGAGCTTTTGCTTCTTCAAAGAACTTTGTAACAAGTGGTTAAACTCACCCAACTTTCTGGAACTGCTTCACAGAGAGATCCCAAATATACCGGATTTTCTGTACCTGGATGCTTCTGACCTGCAAAACCAAATAGCACAAATGCCATTTAGAACACCCAGATTCACTGTATTACAGGGCCAGTTCTCTTCCTTGATGTGTGGACATAATTCCAGTCAAAGTTAATGGGAGCCACAGGAGGAAATTGAGATAAGAGCTTTCATCCGCCTCTTCACCTAACACCACGTATTGTATACATCCATCCATGACTTACTTTTAATTCTGGCTTCATTATGGCTCTGTTTATGACAGAATCTTTGTCAGCAACAAAGAGACTATCTGATGTATCTCTAACTGATAGATTCATTGTGGACAAGTCGATCCAGGTCACCTTCTTTCTGGTGTATTTTTGAAATTCATCCTAGAGGAATAAAGAAAAGTTCAGTGTGCTTTGAAGGAATGACATATTCTTAGTGTAGGTCTCTGTGTAAAGCCATGACAGAGACTGGCAGTACATAATTACAGAACTTTTGGTTAGGAGCCAAGAACAGAGAGCTTCATTACGGTCTGCTTCGCCTAATGAACTCTGTCTAGGTCTAAAACATCGCCCATTTTAATCATGCTTCCTGACCCTGGAAAACATGTGTTTCCCAAAATGAGGGCTGCAATATTACTAAGACCTTGCTATAGTAGAAAATGAGAACCAGTGTAACTAAATTTGATCTAATTACATAAGTGCAAATGCCTAATACAAATGCACTTAAACCAGTTTAAATTGTGCTTTAATCAGTATAGCTTGGTGTGGTCAGTTATTAGTCACTATTACAACAATGCAGTAAGTTATTAATTGTTTTAAGTGCATCTATATTCAGGATGTAGTGCATATATTGGGGATCTAATGCATATTAGGTGTTTGCACTGATATAATTAGTGGAAGTCTAACATAACTCAGGCCTAAAATACAGCTCTCTAAAATTCAATCCTACAGAGTTTCTCTCATGATATTAGCCACATGCATTACACAAAAGACAGGCTCAACCATATTTGTTAGGATTGACCCCTCTGTTGTGTCCTGTCTTCTGCATTCTTGGGGGTAGGTAGGGTAAGCAAATACAGAAGAAGTTAGCATTCTGCAGTGTTATGCAGTAATCACATTGGAATGAGACCTACTCTGATGCTAGTGGTTAAGCAATGGGGATATGCAGTGTACACGAGGCATCTAATACTCAGTGGTAAAGTATCTGAATTCTAGTTAGTGTAACCCTAACCTCTGCACAATAGTTTTGAATCACTTTCCCTGAAAATGTCTGTATGGAAATGATTTGGAGTTAGTGGGCTCCTCAAATGCCTGACTTCTCCCTGCCAGTCTACATCTGAACTCGAATATTTACACTGGAAAATACTAGAAAATTGCTATTACACACTGAGAGAGTAGGACAGGCTGCTTAAGTCTGTGTGTGTGTGTGTGTGTGTGTGTGTGAAAGCTTTATATGAATTAATAAGATGTCCAGTTAAAAGTACATTTTACAGTGTGCACTTACTGTTGTTCTAAGCAATATGACATCTGCTTCTTGCAAGTTACATGGGATGCAGTTTGCCCACACATCCCATGCTGGCTTCCAGTAAAACAGAAGGAGAAGAGCCCCACAGGAGAAGATATATCCAGCAATGCACATGGCTTTCCGGCAGCCTTGAGTTTTGTAGCCAAATATCTCCTGTGGGACAAAGACAAGACATTATTTTGAAACGGTTTGACATTGAGACTTGTTTTAAAGGGCAGAGCTGCAAAGACTTTCTAGCTAATACACCCCCTCTAAGCAACCCCGTTTTCAGTTTGGGAGATGAAACTGTGTATCAGCTAAACATGTCATTAAAATTAAGGCAAAATATACACCAAACCCACCAAAACCAGGCAGTATCACATATTTAATATGGAAGGAAAGGCCCATTCTCAACCTTCCATCCATGTAGCTTTGAAGAATTAGCTTGATCCTATAGTTTTCCCTGCCATAATCCAGCTGTCTGTCACAGTAATACTTCTACTTATCTAATTCATATATAGTCTCAGAGCCTTAAAACCCCAGCTATCCTGCAGCAGCGGAGTGTATTTGTACAGGAACTTTGTGATACTGCGGGGAATCTACCCTGCAGGACAGAAACCCCCTTGAAGTTAGGAAGACTTTGCGTGGTGCTGACTAGTATATCTCTGAGTTTCTAATGTGCTATCAATGTAGTATCTGGGTGCCATATACATAATTAAGGATGCAACTTTTTTCCTGCCTGATGTCCCATAATGTGGTTCTTAGTCATACACAGAACCCTGATCACCTTTCTGTGATCCTTCATTATCTTCCCTGTTTGTCCTTCCACTTTCATAACCTGGCATGCTGTTGTAGTCATAATAACATTCTATTGTTAAAAAATTATTACTGCATTTTCTAATCCCCATGTTTCTCCTCCAACTGCACCTTGGATTTTCATGTACATTAGTCTGCTTTATGTTTGGTCCACACTTCTGACAATCACCTATTATGTGTGCTGTAGCTCGTAATGCTTTTATTATGGTCCGTCCCTTGCACTCAGGACCCTGGGTAGGTGTCTGTGCAATAACTCCACAACTCAACACCTACAAATCTGTCTAAAGTGAACAAACGTGTAGTGAAATCCTGGCCTCGCCGAAGCCCAACAGCAGTTTTGTCGTTGGCTTTAATAGGGCCAGGATTTTCACCCCCTGAATCTGCTCCTTCCCCACTCCACAGTAGCTCCCAGGCCGGTGTTTTGCAAACCAACTACTGGGAAGACCTGCTGATTCACAAAGTGCCCACTTGGATTTCCACAGCCAATACTTCACCGACACTGAAAGGCCGTTTCCAAAGTGAGTACAAATGAGATCCTTTCTGCATAGTGCCAGAGGGGTCAGCCCTTCTTAGCATAGGGCCAGAAGGCCCAACCCTTCTCAGCACAGCGCTGAATGGCAGGCACAGCAGTTCCGATGAAAGTGCACGCAGCAGCCTCTGTCTGTGTCGCTCCTCAAACGCCATTTTTCCCAGGTGTGGGCAAGTGAATAACTATTTTTTGCTGCCTGCCTCCACCTATCTTCACCTTCATTGCTCTCGCTCCTCCTTTCCCCTCACTGTTCAAATGTTTCCCCAGTCTGCTTTGTATCTCTCCTTATTTCTTAGCCCACTTCCTGGTTCTTTCACCCCCCTTACTGAGGGTCACTGAACTCTTCCCCATCACACAAACCACGAAGGCATGTTATTCCATTGTCCCATCCCACTGCCCTTCCCCGCAGATTACTCCCCTCCCTGCATCCGTCTCTACTCCCAACACTCCTGGTTCCTTTCTTCCCTACAACTCCTGTCTGTCCTCGACACACGCCGTCCGGGCACTCCCACAATGTCCTGTGCCCAGCCCCTGTCTCTGTCACCCCACTGCCAGCATAGGGCCTGGTTCCCTACCCAACACATGCATCGTTCTCCTCTTGCCCCTGCAAGTCCTGTTTCCCTTCCCCCCGCCTCAAAAAACCCACCCAGGCCCCGTCTCTCCACCCCACACACAGTTCCCTTCCCCAAACCAGGGGCCTGTCCGTGTCCCCACCCTCCTCCCCTCCCTCACATTCTGCCCCTCCAGGGACCTGTCCCCCCGGCACCAGGTGTGGCTCTCCCACTCCCACACACGGTGTCCCATCTGCCCCGCCCTCCTCCACCCGCCCCGCCAGCCGACACCGGCTGGCCACCCAGCCAGCCGACACCAGCAGCCGCCCTGCTCTGCGCCCCTCCCGCGCTCCCCCCCCCCCTTCCTCCAGCACCCAGCCGGAGGCCGGGCTGCCACCTCTGAGGGACAAAAACCCGCCACCTCCTGCCGGAGCCGGAGCCCACACTGCTGCCCGTGTGCCCCTGGTGCCTTTCCCGGGACCGCCCCCTCCCAGAGACCATCCGCGGGACACCTGGGGAGGCGGCACCCGGGCAGAAATCTACCTGCCTCTCTGTAAGAGCGGAGGGCATTTGAGTCACC
The DNA here is from genome assembly GCF_965152235.1 of Eretmochelys imbricata. Classification (NCBI taxonomy): domain Eukaryota; kingdom Metazoa; phylum Chordata; order Testudines; family Cheloniidae; genus Eretmochelys; species Eretmochelys imbricata. The sequence goes on along the minus strand of NC_135580.1, from coordinate 2,331,166 downwards.
CTGTGACATCCAGCGCACCCCTCACTAGCGGGGGGTGTTGGCCAGCGCTTGGTCGGTCGCTCCCGTGTTCATGCTCAGCAGTGTAGTGCAGGAGACACCTACATCTTGTCACTTGGGTTAGGGGAGGCGAGGACTGGACGTGAGGGCCTCTCGAGATCCCTTCTGTCCTGTGATTCTATGGCTCACGCAGGTGCAAACTATAGGCACACACAGGTTTTAAGGTGACTGGACTCGGAGGAACCTTAGACCCCAAACAGTCACCAAATCCTTATGGGAAAGTCCTATGGAATTTAATAGTAGTTAAAACAACAGCATTCTCCAAAAGCTTAATCGGATTACCGAGAAAAAATATCTGCTGACTTAAATGGTGAGTGAAATCCTTTCTTTTTCTTTCTTTTTTATATATAGTCCCATAGCAAGAATATAATTTTCTATTAAATTCTCTTGGTTGGTTAAAAAAAAATCTGTAGAGAGCTATCATTCTCTATCAATCTCTGTCGGGTTTGTGTAAAAGGGAAGGGTCAGCATATTCTTCCATATGTTCATTTGAAATACAAGCATGAAACAGACATCACAAACTTCTCAGGTCCTGCAAGGTGAATGGGAACTGTATGTTCACTTCAGAACTTTGCTCTGATTAATATTGCCTGTTTGTAGAGTTCAGTGATATGTCTGAATCCGTAACGGGCTGGATTTTGATTAACCAGCTTACAACAGAAAGGTTACAGAATTGGTATTATTCACTTTCGGGAATAATGGACTTAACATATTTTGTACTGTCCAGGAGAGGGCTGGGCAGTACAGGACATAGATTTCTCCCCAGAAATGTAAGACGGGGTGTATTGGGGTCACCCTGCAGTATAACCAAGGCTGGTGAGAGCCAGGGTATAACCCGTGTGTGGCTGGCAGGCTGCAGTTACACACAGACACTCTGGGTGTGGCACGCATTCTGGAAGGCTGTTTGTGAGCGGCCCAGATGGGAGCTAATTCAGCAAGGCATTGTAAGGCACCCCAGATTGCAGGGCAGGGGTGACACAGTCCCCCACTGCTCTGGATTGTATCCTGGTATGTCACACATCCATCCTATTTAAATTTTTAACTAGTGAAAAGCCCAAGACATTTGATTCCAGTCTGGTTTCAAACACTCTGAATTTCTGCAGTGTGGTTCAATCTCTGTTGAGACAAGGACCAACTGCATAATTTGTATCTTGAGCCAGATGCTGAAACATCAGACAGACATATGCACATTTTGATGCTTGGATTCACGCCCATCTTTACTCTTCATCCCTCTCCCAGCTATACACAAAGTACTTACATTTCCTCTGGCATGAGCAACTGTATCTATAGACTCAAATCTTGTATAACTCTATTGTCTGTAAAGAACAAACCGCCCCAGGCAGTGGAGGAGGACTTTAAAACTGGATGGGTCATTTCCATTGCTTGTCATTATGACTTAGGGTTGTTTTTTTTCTTCTGCTGCACCTTTACAGATCCTTCTCTTTTGCCAATATGCATTTTCCAGACTGCAAGGGTCTTTCCTCTCTCTCTCTCCCTGGGAAAATCCTCAGAGAATTACCTGGACCCACTTAAGGATTGAGTCAGCTAAGACAAGGGAGACCCCATGTTCAGAAATGACTGGAGGAAATTCACATGGGTTCAACACAGTCTGCTGCGCATGACTATAAATCCTCTTAATTCCTTTTCCCACCTTCATAATCCCTGAAAGTAATGCCTCGCTCAGGAGAGCAAATGTTGCCAGCCACCCACATTTAAAAGGCTTTGCAACTAATAATCAGGTTCTGAGAATCAAATTATGCCAGCAATATTGTGTCATCCATGCAAGCTAAATAAAATATAGGTGACTACTTAAACCACTCACAGGGCATTGAAGGTCCCCACTTGTTTGGAGGTATGTGACTCCCCAGACCCAGCCTCTGTTAATAAGTACATTTAAAAAAGAAAATTTCTATTTTATTTCATCCTGAAGGACTCTCAAACTGCTTAACAGCACTTGTAAACTTAATATACTCACTATAGTAGGGATCACATACTCCAGCACTGAAATACAACCACCTCTGTATGGGGTAGGGGAGGGAGTCTCAACTGCTTAATCTTCTACAGGATAGAAACCAAAGAAGATCATATCTGGTGGAAACCACAGGGAGTTTAGGAAAACAGAATGTAATTCCACACGTTGGAACTTGGCTAGCGAAGCCAAACTCTTAGCAAGTAGGTTTCACCAGTTTAATCTAAGGTGGGATTTTAAAATGATTTAGTTAAACAGACATAAAGAACCTGTGTAGACACTCTTAGTTCAGTTTGAGAGTGGTTTATTTGATTTAGCTTAAACCTGTTCCTAATCAATTTAAATTAAAGCCTGGTTAAACTGAAATAAGAATATCCAATGGGAGCTGCTGGAAGCGGCACAGGCCGAGGGACGTACTGACCACCGCTTCCAGCAGCTCCCATTGGCCTGGAGCAGCGAACCGCGGCCCCTGGGAGTCGCGATCGGCCGAACCTGCGGACGCGGCAGGTAAACAAACCGGCCCGGCCCGCCAGGGGCTTTCCTTGCGCAAGCGGCGGAACAAGTTTGGGAACCACTGCTCCAGTGGAACTAGTTCGCTCATCACTTGCTAATTAGACCAAATGATGCTGAGCAATGCGAGGATGAGAAGTGAAAGGACTGGCTGTCATAAAAAAACATGGCAGCATGTCCAGCTATGTGGCCTCTCTAATTCTGTGTCCCCTGAAGCCTGATTGAACTATATTGAACAAGTTGGACTGCAAAGGAGGAGTTCACAATTGATAGTAGATCATGCTTTTGCATTCTTAAAGTCAATGTATTATGTGCCCATCGTCGTGGCTTCTGATCTCTGAAAGACCGAATGCTGTGCAGGACAGCCCACATCCTGCCAGAGGAATGCTACTCCATCGATCAAACAGTAGTTTAGGTGGAAAGAGGAGCCATGGGCCATTCCCCATCTGAACCAGACTAGCAGGCTCTCAGAGCGTGTGTGTTCTCTCCACTGAAACAGCCTGCCTCCCCTTCTTCCGAATAAATGGACTATGAACAACCCAATGGCTTCCGCTGACCTTGTCCTTTGTGATGGTGCATAAAGAGGTGGGCACTTGTAAAGGAGGTCCCAAATCTAATGGGTCTTTATAGATTAAAATTAACACCTTTTGCTGAACCTGGAAGCTGATGAGACACTAGTGTTCATCTATGCTGGTGAACTCTATGTTCTTTACTAACTGATGTAACTTCTTGGGGTTATCCCCTCGAAGTACCCAACCAGGACTTTAGAACAACCAAAGAACAGACTGCCCCCAGAGATCCCATCCCAGGTTTTACACTGAACCTAGCATAGGAGTGAGGGTATATGCCCATGCACTGCACACACAGTTGGGAAAGCTCACAATAAAGTACCTCACTGTCAAGTCTCCGTGCTTTGATTTAAGCAGCTCCCCAGTCACCTGGGACCTGACCGATGAAGCTGCTGAGTGCTCATTAAGTTGAGCCCTGAGTGGAGCCTTTGAAAGAAAACGTGCGCTAAAAACCTGAAGAAAATTGGGCAGATCTTCAGCTGATGAAGGTTCCTGCTGCAGGGCATATTAAAGGCTGGTGAAATGGGATGGAACAGGTCCAGATTCTCCTGACTTAGTGTTGACATAGCAGGTAAACACTTGCTCAGCAGCCAAAGTGTGGTTTGGTTCTAAACCATGTTGTTGACCCTATGCCCTGTATCCCATCGACAGGATCATCCAACACAGATCCAGCACAAGAGGAGCCCGCTATGATAATGTATGGACAGACAGCTCTGGAAGCCAAATGCTTAACGTTCAGGCGATAAAACATATAGAAGAGAGGAACTGAGGGAAAAGACAGGACATTGATGATCATTTCTGCTGAGCCTAGGAACCTGTTTGTGGCATTAAAGATGTTGCAGGATGATGCCACCCAAAGGCAACATAATACTTGGGAATCAGGCGGCCATGGCTTTGGCAAGCAGAGCTGTGACACATTCCCATGGCAACTCAGCCCCATTCCAATAGCTCTTTGTCTCTTGGTCTGATGAACTGGCACAGAATGTGCTGAGCTGGAGCCTTCAACCTCCTGAGCACACGCTCTTCCCTGCCACAGATGAGTGCAACCAAAGCACCACATTGTGCATGGTAAAGAGAGAGTGTGTGAGAGAGAGAGAGAGAGACATCCTTTAACCCCCCACTGGGGCCAGACATGAGAGTACAGGCCCCGTGCGAGGCTAGGACTTGTAACAATAACCTCTCAAAGGGGTAATGAGCAAGAGGAGGATTCCTCCTGCTCCCTCTGGCACTCATGAGCAGTCTGGCTGCCCCGTCTACAAGGGAGGGGAAAGGTGCAGGGAAGCCTTTCATCTGTGCACCACCCAGGAAACAGCCCATAACTTTGTAACAGCATTGGGACTCCCCAGAGGCCACTGTTGCAGGTGGTCTCGGCATGTCTGTTTTTCTGACTGTACAGGAATTAGAACTTTGAGAAATGCTTTTCGTTGGTTGTGGTGCAGTTATTTTCAGCTGCTGGCCATGTCACCAGCAAAGTCTGCTGACAGCCTTGATTTGGCTAAGAATCATTCTTCAGCGTAGCTGGATGATGTGCCTAGGCTAGCCAACAAGACATTAAAACATTCCACCCCCGCCGTCTTGCCCTGTATGTGATATAGGAGCCCCTGCCATTCACCAGGGACTGGATTGAGACCCTCAGCTCTCTTCAGGGATGCTGCTTAACGCCAAAAGGCACTGCTAAAATACTGTAATTTACAAAGCTCAGCTATAAGATTTATATTTCTTAGGAAGTTGGGGATGGGTAAAAAGCTACTGTTGCATCAGGGGGAAACCTGAGAAGCAGCTCCTGGGGGCATTCTGCCAGCAGAGGACAGAGGCTCAAAGGTCCTCAGGGGGCTGGGTGAGGAGAGAGTGGAAACTGCTCTACTGTCAATGGGTGTAGCACATGCCCCTCCCAGCAGCTGTCTGCAGTGGATGCAGAAGGGTTAGGGTCGCGGCAACTCTCCTTTCCTAGTCCCTCAGGAGCATCTGGCACTGAGAATGCTGCTAGCATCAGAGCATGAGCACCCGGATTCTAGCTACCCCTTGCACAAGTGCCTGGGAGGAGAAAGCCCCCTTCTCTCGCTCTCCCCACCACCACTCCTTTGTGCACACTACATGAGCTGCTAAAATGTGGAAGTAATTGTACTTCCAAAGCACTTCCCCCTGCTCCACCTTTCCCACCTCCCCCAAATGCTACAGTCACACAAGAATGCTCACCACAAAAAAGAGATAGGGCTGATTCTATGAACATTAACAAAAGCATCCTGAAGACAGGGGTTACATTGGCAAGCACATCTGGAGAGCAAAGGGATTCCACCCTGGGGGCTGCAATGGCAAAGCTTAGTCACCCCCAGACTTACAGCATGGAGGATAGGACCCCAGAAATCCTCAAGCAAAATTGCAGCAGGGTGTGCCTCAGCAGGAGTGTCCCAGCTTGGAAGAACTATGCAGGGTTGACTTCAACCAAGGAAAAAGAAAAATGTGACCAGTTTATAAGCATCTTCCCTGTGATCTGTTCACCTGCAAGGTGGTGTCCCATGTGAAGGGATGGAAGCCCCATTGCTAAGGATGTTACGATTAGACTGGAGAAAGCCTGAGGAAAAGTACTGGTCAGAACAGTCCTTCACTGGCAGGGGCACTAGGTCTTTTTCCTTTCTCATTTCTGTGGGTTGAATCTTGATGTTCTTACTCAGGCAAAAAACCCCAACTGACGTCAGTGAATAAATGACCTCAGGGTTTGACCCTCTGATTCAGCCTTCAACCAGAACCTATGCTGAAAACACCAAGCCCACTTTGAATGCTGAATTTAGCTGTAGAAAATACAGAGATCCATTGGAAATGGCACAGGCTGAGAAGGCTCAGTGAGGTGTAAAAGAAAACCAGAAATCACCCCCCTCCTTCCTTTACCAGCTCGTTTTCCTCTTTGGGGTTGAGCAATGCATGGTGATCCTTCCAGGACTTTTCTTCCATCAGTCTGGGTTAGTTTCACTCCAGGTTGTTGTCTCTTGGCTGGGAAGAGAGGTCTCGGATGCTGCTACTGACTTGAACTCAGGACATCAGTTAGTTCTCACCATGGTCCTATCCACTGCCTCTAAAAATCACTGAGCATGCACCTTTGTTGTTGAACTGGCAACACAGGAAGGAAATCCATTCTCGCTTGTAAAGCTCTCAGGTATTTACTTATGCAACTCCTGCACGCCTCTCCCATCTAGTGTTATTTTGCTCAGTCATGTGAAAATTACCATTTAAAGTGACACCACCAAAGGCAAAATGAGGGAGGGAGCAAGTGAGTCATGCCTCCTGCTGGGCCCGCCTAGAGTTCTGGGCACCTCAGAACCAAACAGGAGCTGACAAATTGAAGGGAAATCAGAGCAGATCAGTAACGCCAAGGCATTGGAAGGGATTAGCGTCCATAGAGAGACACATATTTGGATCCCGAAGTTGGGAGATGTTGGGCTACTGAAGTCGGGTTCATTTCATTGGAGAGAAGTCTCCATTTGTGGTTCAAAAGAAGAGTTCCTCCAAAGTTTGAGTCTGGGATTTGGTGTGGCCCAGGCAAGGAAGCCGGGATGTGGTTATGATCCAAATTTCCCATGGTTCAGAGCACTGTACAGAACTATGGTTTTGGTACAGCTGGATGTGTTATGTGCGGTCAAGCAAACAGCCGATGACCCTCAGACCTGCAAGTGGCATTCAGTGGGAAATGTTGCAAAGCAGGGACCTGGAGGGGGGTTACCCTCCATGAGTTCTGCTGGCAAGAGAGGAGCAGCAGGGCGGCTCTGCATGTATCATTACAGTAACTCCTCACTTAACATCATCCCGGTTAATGTTGTTTCGTTGTTACGTTGATGATCAATTAGAGAACATGCTTGTTTAAAGTCGCACAATGCTCCCTTGTAACACTGTTTAGCAGCCACCTGCTTTGTCCACTGCTTGCAGGAAGAGCAGCCCCTTGGAGCGAGCTGGTGGGGCTTGGAGCCAGGGTGGGCCAGCAGCCCCCACATCAGCTCCCCTAAGATCCCTGTGTGGCAGCCACCCAGCAGGAGATCAATTGCTGGGCAGTTCAGCTGTCCCTCCCCCACTGCCACGTGCCGCTCCTGCCCTCTGCCCTGGAGCTGCTCCCAGGAGCCTCCTGCTTGCTGTGCAAGGGTGGGGTGTCTCCCTGCCCCCCACTCCTGTACCCCTTCTCCACAGAGCTGTGGGGGGTGGAAGACACGACAGGGCTCAGGACAGAGGGAGCTTGCGGGCAGCAGCTGCTGTCTCAACTTGCTGATCTACTTAAAAAGGCAATGTACTTAGAGTGGAGTCAGCATACTTAAAGGGGCAATGCGCGTCTCTCACACACGGTGTGTGTCTCTGTCTCTCTCTGTCATGCTGCCTCCCCTCCCTCCATTCCTCCTGCCTTGCCTTGTGAGGCTACATTAACAACAATGTGTTAACCCTTGAGGGCTCAGCTGAATGCTAGTTTACCATTTAGCAGTAAGGCATTCCCTGGGAAATATCCCACCCTCTTACTTCACCACCTCAACCAAGCTTCACAATCACCATTGCTGTTAAATTGATAAATTTTACAGTGTTAAATTGTCTATTTAAAACTTATACTGTGTATATGTGTGTATATATATATATATATATAAAATATAGTCTTTTGTCTGGCGAAAAAATTTTCCTTGGAACCTCACCCCCCTTATTTACATTAATTCTTATGGGGAAATTGGATTCGCTTAACATCATTTCGCTTCAAGTAGCATTTTTCAGGAACATAACTACAATGTTAAGTGAGGAGTTACTGTATTTTAAACAGTCTTGTCCCATTCCTACTCGCCAGCCCCGTGTTTTGCAGAGCTAGTTATTAGGTATTAGCTTGAGGCAGGAATATAAATATTATATTACTTTGTGTTCCCTGCCCATTCTCCTTCTGACACAAGGTTTGATACATGGTTGAAAACAGTCTTTTATCAAGGCAAAAATCAGAGGTCTTGGGGTTTAAAAATGTGCCAGCTTTTGTCTTGTTTCATTGCTACAAAGTACAACTTTGTATTCATTCATTAGGTGGGCCTAATCCTCCCTTGCCTGGCATGCTGGGAAATCCTTCACACTTGACTTTAGTAAGGCTTTTGATACTGTCTCGCATGACCTTCTCATAAACAAACTAGGGAAATACAACCTAAATGGAGATACTATAAGGTGGGTGCATAACTGGTTGGAAAATCGTTCCCAGAGAGTAGTTATCAGTGGTTCACAGTCATGCGGGAAGGGCATAATGAGTGGGGTCCCGCAGTGATCAATTCTGGGTCCGGTTCTGTGCAATATCTTCATCAAAGTTTGCAGACGATACCAAGCTGCAAGTGCTTTGGAGGGTAGGATTATAATTCAAAATGATCCGGTGAAACTGGAGAAATGGTCTGAAGTAAATAGGATGAAATTCAATAAGGACAAATGCAAAGTACTCCATTTAGGAAGGAACAATCAGTTGCACACATACAAAATGGGAAATGACTGCCTAGGAAGGAGAACTGTGGAAAGGGATCTGGGGATCCTAGTGGATCACAAGCTAAATATGAGTCAACAGTGTAATGCTGTTGCAAAAAAAGCGAACATCTTTCTGGGAGGTATTAGCAGAAGTGTTGTAAGCAAGACACAAGAAGTAATTCTTCCGCTCTACTCTGTGCTGATTAGGCCTCAACTGGAGTATTGTGTCCAGTTCTGGGTGACACATTTCAGGAAAGACGTGGACAAATTGGGAAATATTTCAGAGAAGCGCACCAAAACTTGATTAAAGGTCTAGAAAGCATGACCTCTGAGGGAAGATTGAAAAAACTGGGTTTTATGCTCAAATAAATTGGTTAGTCTCTAAGGTGCCACAAGTCCTCCTTTTCTTTTTGAAAAAACTGGGTTTGTTTAGTCTGGAGAAGAGAAGACTGAGAGGGGACATAATAACAGTTTTCAAGTACATAAAAGGTTGTTACAAGGAGGAGGGAGAAAATTTTTTCTTCTTAACCTCTGAGGATAGGACAAGAAGCAATGGGCTTAAATTACAACAAGGGAGGTTTAGGTTGGACATTAGGAAAAACTTTCTAACTGTCAGGGTGGCTAAGCACTGGAATAAATTGCCAGTGGAGGTTGTGGAATCTCCATCATTGGAGATTTTTAAGAGCAGGTTAGACAGACACCTGTCAGGGATGGTCTAGATAATACTTAGTCTTGCACTCAAGGCAGGATAACCTCTAGAGGTCCCTTCCAGTCCTATGCTTCTATTCCAGGTGAGTGCAATTTGCTGCCACTGATGGGAATGGGGAGTTCTGACTTGCTAGAGATTTACATGCACTTTGCACGGATATCTGTGACAACATAAGGTACCAGGCAGGGGAGAATTGAGCCCAGACACTATAGTGCTTCACATCCAGAGGCCTCTGTGCTTCCCAAGGGATTCATCCTAGAACATACACAATCGACAGGCCGACACAATATCAGTGAATGACCTGTTAGAGAAGTGAAACCCATGGCCAGGTGCATCTTTCTTCTTTTTAAAACAGACCAGCATGGGGTCAGGTTAGCTCCAGCTGGCCCAGAGGCCACTGCCGGATCTCACTGCACCAGTGTTCTGGAAAGATTCACCCCAGTGCAGGCTCAGGGTGCTCCAGTTACTGTCCGCCCTGGAGGGCTCTGCCAGGGAGGCGGTGTCCACTGGAGTGCTGCACTGCAGCAGAGATGGGCGAATTGCTAGGGCTGCTTGACAAATTGGAAATTTTTTTTCTGTTTTAAAAAACCAATGACCTATTTTTCTTTGATAATTTTCAATGGGGAATTTTAAAGTAAATGAAAATATTGAACTGAAATTTTAATTTAGTTTCAGTTTGTGGATTTGCCCCCCACCCCCATTTTCTCTCCCTTTTCTACTTTCCTTCCCATTTTGCCACCAGAAAAGGTGGAAAGTAGAAACAGGTGAGGAAGGGGGAACCTCCTCCCCCTCCCCCCCATCCTCTCTAAATATCTGAGAACCAAAACCAAAAATGTTTTGGGGTTTGCAAACAGACACAAACCACGGAGCTCAGTGCGGCACTAAATAGAAGATTTTGTTTTGTTGAGAAACTTCCCATGAAAAATTTAATCAAAACTCCATTTTTTTATGGGAAAATTTTTCAGCTGAAAAATTCTGACCCGCTCCAGCGAAGGGGGTTTCTCCTGGCTTGTCACCCCACCCGCCTGGGGCAAAGCCCAGGGGTACCGCTGCCGTTGCTGACTTGGGAATCAATTGGCTCCTTTGTACTATAGCTCAGTGCTACTCAAAGTGGTGATCCGCGGACCGCTGGTGGCCTGCGAGCCATCGGCTGCCAGTCTGCGCGCACACTGGAAAATAAAATTGCCGGTCCCCCACATCAGATAGCTACAGCCGTGCTTCTCAAGCTAACAGCTCAGGTTCCCCAGTGATGGCAGCCAGGTGTGTGTCACTCAACAATAATCATGTTCAGTTCCACACGTTCACCAACAGGTGTTACCAGCAAGCTCTGGCTTGATGGATTCTGCTGCTGGCTTGCCTGTGTGCAACTCCCATTACACCTTACACGACCTGACCCTCACAAGTTGTTCTCCTTTGTTGAACGTATAGACACCTGTTTCCAAAAGAGGCCGCAAGGTGGAGAGGCATCTTCTGTCCTTCCACCAAAACCAGACACCCCAGTGAGTGGTCCTATTCTGAGAGCCAAGGCTCATGAGCTAGGCAGAATTAAATCTACTTTAAGAGCAGGGAAGTTGCCTGTGACAAACTGAGGCCTATAGACTTTCCAAGGGATGAAAACGGAGTGTGTTGGAAGAATTCCGGAGGGTTTCGATGGATGCGAGGTGGAAGGAGAGGAGCTGGGTCTGACGTACATGTGACTCCAGAGGCAGCAGTTCGGTGTCATTCAAACTTACACAGTAACAAAGCCACAGGCAGGAAGTCACCTGTATAGCTTGAAAAGAGATCCTGGAGTTAACAGGACTGAATTACTCCCCACACACTTTCAAGAAAGTGAGCAGGGGGACCAGTGATGCTGCAAAATTTGCAGCTGAGATAAGATTATTCTGGTTACTGCAAGTGGCAGAAGGCTGAGGTGCACTTCCAGGGAGCCAGGGATTGGAAAGCAGGGGGCAGGTGAAATCCAGTGGTAGTAAATGCAAAATACTGCATGGTGGGAGAGAGACTTTGAACTACTCAGACCCCATACATCTTATTGGGCTCTAAATTAATTGTAACTACTTAAGAGAGGACGTGCACAGGTCAGTTGAACCTCTGCTCAGTGTGCAGGTGCAGTTAAAAAAGCAAACAGAATGTGAGTGTACATAAGGATGGGGATGGAGAATATCACCATGCCTTTATATAAATCAGTGGGGCAGCTTCATCTGGGTACTGCATGCAAGACTGGCCACCGCAGCTCAGTAACAGTAAAGCAGGAAGAGAAAGGGTTCAGAGATAGGCTGCAAGACTGATCAGGGGTCTGGAAAAAATACCATATGAAGAGAGACTGTAAATCTTAGGACTGTGTAGAGGTGAATAGAGGGGGATGAAGTGGGGCATGCAAAATGATGACTGTCAGAGAAGGTGCTCCTATTTAGCCACTCCTGATGCATCATGGGGCAGGGTCAATGAAACTGAAAGGCAACAGATTTCACTGGTAAAAGGAATTTTTTTTCCATAGCATGTAATTAGCTTGTGGAACTCATTGCCACTAGATATCATCGAGGCCAAGAATTCAGCAGGATTCCAAGAGGGGCCAGATGTTTATGTGGCTAATGGGAACATGCTCAGTTACCTGAAACAGTGCAAAACAAAGTCTGTAGGCAGGATCTAAACCTACAGGCTTCAGAGCATAAGGCAATTTCAAATTGTTGGGGGTTAGGAAGAAACTATGGTCAGGTTATTTCACAGCTGTCCACTAAGGGTGTCCTGCACCTTCCTCTGAAGCAGTTGGTGCTGGCCACTGTTGGAGAGAGAACATGGGCTAGATGTACGTCTGGTCTGATCTGGTAGGGCTTTCCCATGTTCCTGTCTGTTCTCTGGCCGAGTACCTCCCTCACCCATGAGGTGTAAGCTCCTGGCCTTCCCACAGTATTCTGGCCTCATGCAGGGCTTCCCCAGCCTCCAGCTCTGCTCTCACTCCTTCTCACCCCTTCACCCTGCTTCACCACTCCCTCCACCTCTGTCTTGTCTCTGTGCCTCCCGCTGCCTGGGCAGCTGCCCCTCAATCCTGGAACACCCTCCCTACCCCTGTGCCAAGCCCCTGCCCTCCACACCTCCAAATCCCTCTTTGAGTCACCCCACAAGTAACATAGCGCTGAACCCTCAAAACACACCGGGGACCAGCTCAGCCAGTCTGGTCTCTGATGGCAAGCCCTTTGGGCAGGGACGTGCTGTGGCCCTCAGTGACTAATCCAGGGTTGTAACCAAGAGCCAGGCGCTGAACGGCTCCCTCTGTTGTTACTCAGACCCTCGGTTTGGGCCTGTCCCTGCAGCATCTGCACGCCTGTGACATTGGGATCAAGTTGTTTGGGTTCTGTCAGGCTCCTTTGGTAGCTGGGGGAAGGCAGACTCACTGTCTTAACAGGACCTGCTGGCTTGGCAATCAGACTCCTTGTGGCTGAGGCACGTTCCAAAGAAACATAATCAGGGGTGTAGCTGCTAAAGGAATGTGAGTACTTGGGAGTAATGAGCATTGTGCAACACAGACTCAGAAACCCAGCACATCCCTCTCTGATGTGACTGGGCCGGATTATGATGGTGCTGTCCCAGGTGACAGCTTGGCCCGATAAAATGAGCCTCAGTTCAAAGGTAACAACTAACATCAGTGGCTGTAGAATTAACAGTCCCTTCCCCAAGGTCTATTAATCTGGCAGGAGTAGCTCACAGATTCATAACCACAGAGTGAGGAGAATAGATTGTTCCTCACAAAAATTCAGGGCATGTTTCCCTGGAGAACGTCCCCAAATGAACCTGATAAATAAATGAATTCACCCTCACCCCATCACCTCCCTCTGCCAGCAATACCAGGGCACTGGAGTGGGCATTCGCCTCTAGGGAGATCACACTGGTCCCTTTGCCGGGGCAGGCAGCTTTCGGTTCTGATGGGAGCCCTGCTGGGGTGGAGGACACAGCCCTGCAGGAGCCTTGTAATGAGCTCAGTACCCTAGTCATCGGGGAGGCCAAGGGGCACTTGCCTCCTTAAGCCACAGAAGAGCTCCCACTGCTCCCCATAGGGCATTGCCTCCAATACCATCCAGAACCCACTGGGCATGAGCTGGCCCCTAGATTTTAAACGTGTGGTGGCTCTAAGGCATGTCTCCATGGGGAGGTTATTGCAAAACAAGCTAGGGGTGAATTACAAGTGCACTAGCTATTCTGCAGTAACTCTCTAAGTGGGCACTGTTCTTCCGCACTGAGTGCCTTTGTGCTTAATCCACTTCCTAGTGCCCTTGGGGTGCTAGAGCGGACTAGCTAGCATAGAATGCCTTTTCTGGGCTGTTTCCCCATACAGACATGCCCTAGGTGAGCATAAGTGGGGGGCTCTCTTCCGTAAGGCTTCTGGACATTTTGCACCTGCTGCCTGTGGCAGGCAAACAGACTAAGGTGCCCTGATGAGGTGTATTTCCTGGTGACCTGTTGCTTGTGCCCAGGATCCATGTGCTCCCGGTTGGGCAGTGAAGGAAGCAGCTGTCGTCAGACCCCCACAGCATCACTAGTTGTAGTAGTTGGAAGGTGCGTGGTGATTGGGGCGGGGGATTGCAGAAAGAGAAGGGGGTGGTCTCATGGTTAAGGCAGTTGAATGCTGTGCGGGGGAAATGGATTCTCTCCCTGCCTCCGCCTCCGCCACAGAGTTCCTGTGTGGTGCTGCTAAAGTGTCGACCGAGTGAGGCTTTCCTGGTAACCGAAGCCCTCATTCACTGTCCCTGGAGCTGGAGAAGGTGTGTAGAATGAAGACCCCACCCCCTTCTGACAATGTTTCAGGTGGTGTTAGCAGGTCGTGTTGGGGTTGAAAAGGGAGGTTTGTTGCGAAGGGCAGGGCCTGTTGTTGTTATGGTCTGAGCCCATTGCCTTACAGAGAGGGGAAAGGAAAGAACAAAGACAGAAGATGCACTTCCTGGTGTTGGTGCTGAGTCCACCTGCAGCCTGGCTGCTGGAGAAACACAGGCCTGGCATGGCACACGGTCTGATCAGCTGCTCCGAGAGCTGGCAAACTGGTACCAGCCTCAGGCTGTCTCAGGCAGTTCTTTTAGCTGCCGGACTGGTCACAGGCTCACAGCAGTGTTGCAAAATACACAGTCTTGGCCAGCTAAGCCAGACTCTTATTACACGAAAGGCAAAGGGAGGGAGAGAGGAGAGACGAAATAAGGTGGGAAAGGAAAAGAACACATGAGGGAGGTGGTGACAGCGGGAACCTGAGTCTCACATCCCAGGCAGTGTTCAGGATTTAGCTGGAGCCGGTGGTGATGGCTGGGGGATGTGGGGTTGGTGACTCCTTTTGGTACATGTGCCCAGCCTGGTGAGAGGGTGCTGTGTTAGCATAGGGACCGTGGGTCAGATGGGACGTAACGCTGGTCCTAACCAACTGCCATCCTTAAACGCCACCCTGCCTCGTTGCAGTGGCAACGACTGACCCGATGGCTAGCTCAGTTCCAACCGACTCAGCATTGCTGAACATCCTCACACCACTTTTATTTAGGTGCCCAACTTACTTTTCCTGCCACCCCCACTGCCATTTCAATCAGTTCTTCTTCACATCCCAGCCCCAGCCATTGCACGGTGTTCCCACCTTCACCTGCTCCAGGTACAGCTGCCCCATTTCACCACGGGTACAGCCGTGTGTTGGAGGCAGGTAAAGGGATCTCTTCCTTTAGCTGGCGGAGCTGTTGAAGCCCTTTCAGTTTCCTGGGGGTGACGGTTGCTGGATGAATTTCAGTTGTGACAAATTCAGGTGCTATTGCCCAGCCTGTAGCGTTCCTGCAGCTACCTACTCACTTGACGGGGGCGGATACGTTTCTATACATGAGTTCTTAGGATTTGTTCTTTTGCTTTCTCAGACATTATGGAGCGGCTCTGGCCTCCAGTGAAATGATCCTGGGGTATCTAGGGATGCGATTAGAGGAAAAAGCTACACTAGCCTGCCACCCTAGTGAAACCCAGAACTGTAGGAAATGCTCATAGCAAGATATGAAACCACATGACATTCGACTGGTGTCAGGGTTTGTCACTAACTAGAAACTCACCCCAGCTTTGTAGAAAGATTCATGAACCAATCTGACCCTAGTGTAGGTATATCCTATCCTGACAGAAGAGGTTTTTCCATCGGTGTAAGAACGTCACCTCTGTCAAGGCTCATTCCCCACTCTGGCACTTCGAGTGCAGAAGGTGGGGGCCTGCAAGGACTTTAAAAATTAAAACTGGCCACTCCAGGCTTGTATTAAACTCCCAAGGTTACAGCTTTTCTCTGACCTTGGATTGGTAGATGCTGCCACCACCCGAGTGCAAAACCCCTTTGAGAGAACAGGAAGGTGCCCTTGGGAATTCCTTCCTGTGGGGTACCCTCAAGCTCTTTCACGCCCGCCCTCCAGGGAAGAGCTGGGGGCGGGGGGAGGAAATCAGCTGTTGCCACCAGCTAATTAAGTAACATGTGGACAAACCTCTTAAGACACAAAAATCCAATTCTGTTCTGAAGAAAGGTAAATTTTATTAATAAAAAAAGAAGAAAATACATCTGGGAATTTTGCTAGATTTTAAAAAAACAACTACAAGGGTTAAGCATTAAGAATAGCTCTCTTGAGGTCCAGCTTAAAGGTCACAAGCAAAACAAAAGCACCTGGGGTTAGCACAGAGGAATCCACAAGCCATAAAGAAATAAAAGGGATAAACCTAATCACATCTTCCTAGACATTTTCTGATCTGCTTACATAGCTGGGGTTTTAAATGAGTAGTTTCTAGGTATGATAGTGATGGTTTTTCATACCTGGCCCAAGCTTCTCACAACATAACTGCTTCCTGTCTGCGTCTCCCTGAGAACAACAGTAAGAAAAAAGGGAAGTCTTGTTTCAATTTTAAAAAGTTCTAGCCTTCCATGGGCTCTTTTAGCCGGGTGCCCACTCACTTCCTTTTACCTGTGCATCACAGTGAGACTTTTTAACCCTTTACAGGTAGAGCAATTAGAGAACAGCTACTAAGAGGGATTTTATAGCTATTGGCTGGCTGGGTGTCCATAAAAGGGAGCTACCCTCCGCCCCCTTCATTTATCACCACCTCCCTGAAGGGTGGTAGCTACATTGACAGAAGTCCTCTTCTGTCGACATAGCTGCGTCTACACTGGGAGAGGTTGGCAGCATAACAGTGACAGTCAGGCAATTTTTCCTCACACCCCTGACCAAGGCACTCTGTCGATAGAACATTTTCAGTGTAGACGTAGGCTGGATGTGAGGACACAGCGAGAGGTCCGAATCAAAGATGACACCCAGGTTCTGGGCCTGAGTGACGGGCCAGATGGTGGTGGGTGATAAAGGAGGTATCAGGGAAGGTTTAGGGTGTGTGGGGAGATTAGGGGCTGTGGTTTAGCTACACTGAGCTTGAGCTCAGATATACGTGAGGGGTGTCAGAGCGACAGGCCGAGATTTTAGTCTGGACCGAAGGAGACAGGTGTGGAGAAAAGAGAGAGATCCCGGCATTGTCAGCATAGAGATGGTAGTTAAATTTGTGTTTGCAGGTGTGATTATGCAGTGAGAAGGGGACCCAGGCAGAGCCCTAAGGAATCTCCACAGAGGGTCTGTCTGCACTGGGTGCCAGCTTGAGCAGACCTACCCAAACTAGCTATGATAACAAGCGGAAGGAGCAGTAGGAGAAGAACCAAGATGAGTCAGAATCCTGGAACGCAAGGAAGGACAACATTTCGAGTCTGTCTATACTGCAATTAGCCACCCGTGGCCGGCCCGTGCCAGATGACTCGGGGTCGCGGGGCTCAGACTTAAGTGCAGTGTACACGCTGGGGCTTGGCCTGCAGCCCACGCTCTGGGGCCCTCTCACCTCACAGGGACATGTACACCGCAATAAAACAGCCCCTTAGCCTGAGCGCCGCGAGCCCGAGTCAGCTAGCACGGGCCAGCCGCGGGATTCCACAGGCGTCACTCGACCACTGTATTTGGGGGGCAAAGCACGCAGACGTGCACATTGAAGCCGGTTCCCTTGGCTCACTGGCGCTCTCCCCCCGCCTGCCGTGGTACCCGGGCTGCCGGTGCTGGAGGGGACGGAACGGCTTAACGGGGGGGCCCCAGGTGCTGCTGGCAGCCACTCAGGCACCGGCTGCTGCAGCCATGTCATCACTCTGGTGCTGCTGGGGCCACCTCCCTGTTGGGGCTGCTGCTGCCGCCAAGGGGACGCCACCTGATGGGCTCCTGCTTCCCCCCCCATCCCCTTCTCTTCCCCATCCCCTCCCCCTTCCTCTCCCCTCTGTCCTCTCCCCCAGCCCACCCCCCTTCCCCATTGTCTCTTCCCCCCACACCACCCTAACCCCTGCTCTGCCCCCCCACCCCGTGGGCACTCACCATTATACAGGAAACAGGGGGGCACTAGGACCGCTCCACCCCCTCTGCTCCCCACAAGCCAAAATGTGCTGTGGGGGAGGTGCACCGTGGGAAGGACAGAGCCCCTCTTCTCACCCCCTCCCACCCCCGGCAGGCCGAGCAAAGCAAGCCCTGCAGGGCAGGTTGGCACTTGTAGAAATGGGGTGGGGGGAGTGGTACATGACCCCATGTAAACCCCCCACACCTCGCTTCTGTTTGGGGGGGCAATGCCTCCCCCCGCCTCCTCCAAACTACATCCATGTGGGTTTTTAATTGCAGTGTAGACGTAACCATAGATGTCAAGGCCAGAAGGGAACGTCAGGATTTCATAGGATCCTCTAGGCTGCCTCCTGCACGTTGCAGGCCACAGAACCTCACCCCCCTCCCCACTCCTGTGATAGGCCCCTGACCCTGGCTGAGTTGCGGAAGTCCTCAAAGATGTTAAAGATTCTCCGTGTGAGCAGGCTCCCTGGCAGCAGAAAGCTGGTAGAACAGCTCTGCACTGTCCCTGTTGCAGCCTGGCTGGGTGATTCTTGGAGGGGGCTCGGGCTCTGTTGGCTGTCTAAGCCCCCGAGTGGGCCATGTGCAGCTCAGGCAAAAATCGGAGCAGCTGTGAGGCTGCTCTAACATACTGCAGGGGTGAGCCAGGGCCAGAAAAGCTTCCTTTGGTCCCTCCAACTCTGTTCCCACCCTGAGTGCATCTCAGCCTGGGTGGGTCATCGGGTCCCCGGTTTGGGATCTGAGCTTACCGCTCCAGTCTACCACCGTGATGGGCTGAATCCAAACACCCTGAACTGCTGGGGTCCAGATTTCCAACCCCCAAGCTTCCATGACAGCTCAGACCAGGCCAGGACTCGGGGAGACCTTGTGTGGCAGCAGGAGGCAGCAGAAGCTGGGAGCTAGGGAACCAGAGGGTCTGTCTGTGTCCAGCCTCAACAAAGAGCTGAGTTCTGCATGCTCTCTGAGGGGCACTGCGGGCAGGAGCGTTGGCTCTGCTCATTACCAAGATAAGGCCCTGGCCTGCGCCGTGGCTGAGGACTCCTCTGACTTACCCCGGTGCCAGCGGCCACAGCTCGCTGGGGCAGTGCCCGCAACCTGGGCTGCCGGAGGGGGAAACCGTGTACTGGCTCTGTGCCACCAGAGCCAGATTTAGGGCCACGTTATGCTTCTGGTGTGTCACAAAGCGACCCTGGCATGGGGAATGTGGGCCCAGAAGTTCAGCCAGGTGTGGGGATTCGGCCAATCCCAGCTCTAGCCTTACAGCTTTCAGGCCTACTCCTTTCATGGCCAGCTGCAGCCTTTTCCTGGGCATCTGCCCTGCCACTTCCTTCGGACCATATCCTCATTGCTTTCAAACACTGGATTCCTGTAAGCTACCCTGTTGTCCTCCACTGGTATCATCCTGGACTCTGAGAAGATGGTTTCGTTCAGAGGAGGCCAGGCTGAGTCCTGCTCCAGCATCCTTTGCAGCCTCTTGTAAAGGCTCTTGGACTGATACTGGAAGCATTTTTTGAGCAGCATCCAGAGGGCTCTGTTTTCAATGACCGCCTCCTGCAAGAGTAAGGGCCAAGAGTGAACTACTGACAAGACTAGAGCATGGCTCTCCCCCTTCTACCACAGGACAGGCTTGGTACAAGGAGTGGGAAAGCAACTCTCCCACCCTGTCCTGCTGATACACCTCACCTCACAAACCCTGGGCTGTTCACTTCAAACCCTCAGCTCTAACACTCCTGTCGCTAGTTACACCCTAGCAACCCTACTCAAACCACTGGGCCTTCACAGCTCTGAAAATCAGCCCAAGGTACTGAGGGCTTCTGGCAATGTGGTGGATGGTGCTTCACTCCACACTGCCTTATTACTGGAAGGTGAGAGAGGAGTTCATCTCTCGATGTTCATTCAGTCCTGGGTCCCTTGGGGTAGCTGCCAGCAATGGGTGCCAAGCAGGGCCATTGATCCACTAGGATCTGGAGGGGGATCACCAGTGCTGCTCACATGGGCTTCCCAGCATCCACTGCCGGTACACCATTTGGCTACTGTTGACTTGGGATGGAAACGAAGCTGTGACCTAAAGAGTAAAGGTTCCCGTGATCAACACCCTGAACCATCCTCTCTGCACACTCTGTGTGGCTCCAAGGAGTTGGGAACTCTTCAATACCCCATAGGTCTAAATTCAAGCTGCAACTCGCCTCCCTTCCCCACCAGCTTCACTGACCTGCTTCATTGCCATGCAGCCAGTGTGTGGGGGGAAAGGAAAGAGGGTCCAGCATGGAACTAAGCCAGAGCCACATTGTCTCTACAGAGGAGGAATCTCATGCTTTCTGCATGCACACAATTAACTTCTGCTGCTGTAAACCAGAAGGGATCGCCAGCCTATGAATAATTCACATAAACAGCTTCCCTGAGAAGCTAAGTTGGAGGGTTTCTGGTCAAAGCCCACTCTGGATGATCACATTCAAACCTATCTAGATGGCCTCTGCAGTTTCAGCAGGATATGGTGTTCTTCACCGCCTGCCCTACACCGCTCTCTGCAGTGTCTCTGCAGCTCGTGAAGCTGTTGCTGGATGTGTCCATGGTGGGCAAATGGAAAGTTATTCACCAGTAACCAGTAGTTGCTTAAGGACATTGCCCCATGCCTACCTCTGGGCACAAGCCGCCTTCTGGAGGAACCAGCCCGCTGGGGCTGCGTCCCTCCTTGTGGATATGATCATTCAGGTGTGACTTCTCAATGAGAGCTGCCTCCCTTCCATCCACTAATCTGCAGCATTTGAGTGGAAAACTCTGCAGATGAGGAAGAAAATCCAAACCCTTCTCTGGCCCTGAGAGATGGGCCAGCACC
The DNA here is from genome assembly GCF_965152235.1 of Eretmochelys imbricata. Lineage (NCBI taxonomy): Eukaryota > Metazoa > Chordata > Testudines > Cheloniidae > Eretmochelys > Eretmochelys imbricata. The sequence continues at coordinate 2,310,672 of NC_135580.1, read as the reverse complement.
CAGCAGACACAGTGGTCCCAGTGCCGGCAGCTCATCTCATGGGGAAAGGTGCTGAGGCTGGCATGCAGCAGCCTACTGCCAGGTTTGGACATTTGGATCCCAGTGAGCGCTGCTTTTCTAGATGTTCCCGTGCTTGGTTGAGCCGGGGCAGGGACCTCTGCCATATGGGAGTGATATGCAGAGCTAACACCCTGGGAAAAGCATCCTTCCCCAGAACGCACTGTGGAGTTTTGGGAGCCGGTTGGGCTCCCTCTGCAGAAAGAGCCCTGCCGATAAGCTACTGCAGGGAGGGGAAGAATGAAATTCTTAGCAGCACGGGAGTCCCCCTACCAGCTCAGACCATAGTCCCCCACATCTGGTGCCTGACCTGCCCAGTGCCGGATGCCAGGGATATAGTCCATAATTAGCCAATTGGGCACTGTGATGCATAGGCCAGGATAGCAGAGGAGGTGGAGGGTGTACACAGTTCCTCTTGACCCCTGTAGTAGTAAATGTGCCCCCCAAGCCCAGGGCTGCTGTCGGCTGTTCCTAGCAGCCCTACCTGCGTGAGACTGTTGGTTATGAACGGGCCCATCTACAGACACAGAATTTGGCACTATGAGCCTGTGTAGCCGCGAATGCCACCTCCAATTCCAGCGTGCAACCGAGTCCTTCCTTTCACCCCTTGTAAAAGCGTTTGCCATTAATTCTGCAAGTGACAAGGGAGTGGGGAGTGTCCAGACCCATTCTGCTATCTGGACAATCTTAAAGGTGAAATTAAACACAGGCTCTCACCTCTACAACAAAGGACACAGCAAATGTGACCAGCAGCATTATCACCATGGAGATTCTCCAGAAGGTGGGGGTGCACACGAGCTGGGAGAAAGGGAGATGGAAGCCAGTCAGCAATGTGTGTGCACCTACAAGCATCTGTGTGAGCTGACATCATCAGAGCACAGCATCCTTGTTTGGCTGGATGTAGTAGCCACTACCTGCTGAGCTGACGGAGGTGAGCTTGCCCTCTAGCATGATGAAACCCTCATAAAGAAGAACTGAAATAGCCTTTAATCTCATGACTCAGCAGAGAAAATAGAGCTGCAGCTTTGCAACAGGAAATCTAATTTCTCTCTTTCTTTTTTAAAGACCAAGAGCGAAAGAGAGGTCATTCCCGCTCCGAATCCAGATCCAAACTTCCCAAAGGTTGGGTGTCTTGGAATCTCTGGTGTTGGCTCAACTCATCTGAGGACTGGAGCCCAGATCCAAAGTATGGATTGGTGCTTTCACCCAGAGTTTGGGTTCCCACGTTTTTCTATTTTTCCTCACCAAAGATTGAGGCTTTATCTATGATGTAAACTAAATTCCTCTCTTCCAAGCAGATTCGAATAAGATCGCTGTCATGACCATTCTTCCCAGAGCCAGTTTTAGTCTGTTATAGCAGCGATGGTGAGAATGTGTTACTGTGGGCATGGAACTACCTGGGATAATGCTTCCTTTAAAGTGCCAGCCAGTGGCTGATTCTGTTAACTGTAGCTGTCCAGTTACAACATGCTCTGCTTGCTGGGAGTTGCTCTGGAGGGAGAGGCATTTTCAGCATGGCTGGTTGGTAAGGAGCAGTGAAATCTCAGATCTGTTTCCTGCATGTCCCTATTTCCTGATGCAGTTACTGTAGCCCGGACATTGCTATCTGAACTCAAATGCTACTTTAGTGCACTGTGGGCTAGGCCATGGTAGACTCTGGACTGTGAGCATGTGCCACACGTTAGACTACCGTTGGGTTTTCTTAGACTGTGACTCTGGTGCTGGTGCAAGGCGCTTGCCGGCAGCCCCAGGGAATGCCGTCCTCTCTCTGCTTGCAGAGCAGGGCCAGCATTGACGGCAGCCGTGCAAGCTTCCACACCCCGCCCCCGCCCCATGCTTTAACACTGACCTGGTGTGGCCACCTCCAGGTGTACCCAGTCCACAAGGACACCGAGTGAGGTGGGTTTGATAATGTAGACACCTCTCCGGTAGGGACTGGACCGAACAATACACATAGGTCTCTATCCAGCTATCAGGTGGTAAGAGTGCCCAGATCCAAGCTGGTTTCAGTCTGGCAATGTAGAGGTGACCAAATGCATATACCCAGAGCCCCAGGAACTGCTCGGTCCTTCTCATCTGACTCAACCCTACTTTAAACTTAGCGTGGCTTCAGACTTACTGGAACACCCAGTGAGACTCTGTGCCTGATGTCAGAGGTGATCCTAGTGCAGACTGTTAATGAAATACCGTATGCAGTGGTGTTGTAACCATGCCAGTCCCAAGGTTTTAGAGGGACAAGGTGGGGGTTGTAATATCTGTTATTGGACCAACTTCTGTTGGTGAGGGAGACAAGCTTTCGACCTCACCTCACCCAGACCTGAGGAAGAGCTCTGCATAAGCTCAAAAGCCTGTCTCTCTCTAAGGTATTCTAGATATGACCTCACCCATCTGGGGTCTCTAATGAAACACGGGGTTAGAGCACAGAGGACACGTCCTGACATGATACTTACATCCAGCTGTGAGTAGAGACCGTCAGTGTCGGCAAACACAAAGAAGACACAGATGCCCAGCTGGGCTGCTAGCACAAGTACAAATATGTCTAAGGGACAAGAGCAGTCAGGTGAAACAATGTGGCTGTGAGCATCCTCAGCTGCTCACATGCACTCCTGAGCACCTCCCCCATCATTTACCATGCCATGCCAAACTTCACTGAAAACTGGGAAGAGTTTGGAGCAAAAGGAAAATAAACCCAGTAAAAGAAACCCAGCATTGGTCAGTCAAGGGCACACATGCGAGGCTGAGACAAGCCTTACATATGTAGGTTTTAAGGCCAGAAGGGTCCACTGTGATCTAATCTGACCTCCTGCATCACAGAGGCCAGAGAACCTCACCCAGTGATTCCTGGATCGAGCCCGGTAACTTGTGCTTAGAAAGAAATCTAGGGTGAAATCCTGCTCCTGTTGGGAGCAATGGGAGTTTTGCCATTGACTTTCATGGAACCCAGGACATCACTTCTGATCTTAATTAAAGACTGCAAGTGACAGAGAATCTATCACATCCCTAGGTAAGGTATTCAAGGGGTGAATTACCCTCCCTGTTAAAGTGTGCCCCTTATTTCTAGTCTGAATGAGTCTGTTGTCAGCTTCCAGCCACTGGATCTTGCTTCGCTTTTGTGTGCTGGACTGAGAAGCCCTCTGCTATCAGAAATCTCTTCAGGCAGGTACTTGCAATCACAATCAAGTCACCTCTTAACCATCTTGTGGAGAAATGTGATGCTCACGCCCTTCCCCGCCAGTGCCCCTAACAAAGAGCCAGACATGCAGTCCTCACTCTGGGTTAATTCAACCCTAAAGCAAGAAAAATTCCAAGAGAGTTTTGCCTGATTGGGAACATTAGGACCAGCCCCTCAGAAAGGATTATCAACCCAATGAACACCTCCCATTGCGGTCGTCGGGGCTGGACCCACTGAGCATTTCCTGGTGGAATCTCACAGAGGTGAGGAAGGGAGAGCTGTGCTGCAAGGCGAAGGCCTAGACAGCTTCCTAGGTTTTCTTCATTTCTGACTTCTGGTCGGGCCTTGTGAGCGGCCAGCTGGGGGCTCAGGAGTGCTTTCTCCCAGGTGGGCACCAGAGGCCATCAGAGCGCACTCCCAGACAGAGCCAGGGACTTTCTCTTTTTCAATTTGTCTTTGTGGGGGCCAGGCAGTGAGTTAATAGGCAGTCAGCTCTGGATTCTTATTACTATTCTGGCCCTTGACTGGGTGATGTTCTGGTTTTGGTTTAGTTTTCCTTTCGGATGGGCCCAGACTAAAGCCCTGAATCCTAATCCTCTCAGACATTGGTTTATCAACATGCTACAGGGGGCACAGGCCTTCTTAGAGATACCCAAAGCAAAGGCTGGCTTTAATTCTGGTTCTTCTCTTTTTGACGTGTGTGTCTGATCCACATTAGCCTTGGAAAGGCCGCCCACCCCACCAGCCAACCAGACACCAAATACCATTTGTTTGTAGTTTGTTTCATACCAGTTCAGGGGAGCTGATAAACAGGCTGCCCTTTTCTAGATTCCTGTCTTACTGAAATGCACCCCAGTCACCAGCTCAGATCCTGAGCATCAAAGATCCACAAAGCCTGGGCCAAATTCTGAGAGGTGCTGAGCTCCAGGAACCATTGTAGCCATGCGTCTCAATCAGTTAGATGCTTTTGAAAAATTGTTGGTCCCCTATTTTTGAAATGTTGGCCAGCAAAGCTTTTGCCAAGGTGTTTCCTAGTGAGCTGGCTTTCTCGGGCTCTGAGCCAGGCCATGCTCTGCCTGTCGCACACAATCAGTGCATTGTACTCACAGTTAGTGTATACGGGCTGCCGGAAAGGCTTTCCCTTGGAGAAAACCAGTGCTACCATGAGGCAGTTGATGGTGCTGAGGAGCCAAACTGTGGTGTTTTCATAGCTCTTGTAGCCATTGTCCACCCCCTCTCTGCCATCTGCATGCTCCATCCCAGTGAAGCTGATGGTGGCAGCGGAGGAAGAATTCTCCACATGGCTTTGATTCCCGCTGAGGCAGGCACTGCGAAAGAGGAGGCCTTGTGGTCAGTAATGGCAGCTGGCAAGGCTGTACCAGCCTCCAACTGGGACTCCCAGAGCGTTCTCAGTCACTAATGAATGGGCCTCCGGCAGCTCTGAGAAGGAGGTACCTTTTGTTATCCCTACTTTACAGATGAGGAAGCTGAGGCAGGGAGAGGGGAACTGACCTGCCCAACAGTGACGCAATGGCAGAGGTGGCACTCGACCCCCAGTCTCCTGACACCCAATGCCTGTGTGCAAACCACTAGACCACACCTGCCCTTCCCAGATCTTTGCCATCAGTTGTAATGGGACCCAGGCGGCATATTGACATTCCCATGGAACCAAACAGGAACCTTGGCAGCAGTAACTACTGCCCAGATACTCTTCCTTTTGCTATTAGAAATTGTACCCAAGTGATCTAGAATTCCTGGACTATGCGTAACACACCAGGGCCAATGACTCGTTCAAGGAAAACCCCAGCCAGTCTCCACCAGCCTCCTCAATGTGGCTGCCAAAGCAGACGCACGCAGAGTGAGTCTGAGCGCTGTGATGAACGTCATCAGGTGTTCACCCTCCCCTTGCCCCACCTGGCCTAGCAGTATTTGTGCTCTGGGAGCTCACTCTCTGGTCTCTCCTGCTCGACCATCCTGCTGTGAGTTCAGCAGCAGCTATATTACGCATAATCACTCCTCTGGGGCTGGGCCTAGCCCAGTTCCCAAGCTTGTCAATAGCTACATGTACGCCAGCCCCATTGTGTTTGGAGTCCTGAGCACGGGGCTTACCTGTAGATGTTGTGCTGAGTGTACCAGGGCTGCTTCTGGACGGTCACAAAGCCAAAAACCTGCATGCACAGACTGAACAGGATGTTCAGGACCACGGACAGCAGCAAGGGGGGGGAGATCAGCTGGCCCGGAGGCCTGTATGGGACCAGCTTTGGGTAGGCACCGTTCAAACTCACTGATAGAAGAATGGGGTTTTTTTTACTAGTACATCCAAGATATCAGCAGCTTAACACTATATTATCAGCCATTTAGGGTTAATTAACAGCATCTGACATCTGTGAAGTTATTTTGGAAAAATCCCAGGCCTGCTGTTCCCCTCCTGGGCACACTGGGGGCTAGCTCGGCTTCAGGGGAGTTACTCCTGATTTACCCTAGCATCAGGGAGAGGAAAAGCTCAGGGGAATATCCTGATGCCAAGCAGGGGGTTCATAGCAAGGAAGCTCTCATCAGGCACCAAGAGTCATGGCTGGCACTTTTAAAACTGATGTAATCGCGGTCTTTCCCCAGCTCTCTGAACCTCACCATGTGCAGAGCACTGCTGTCTGCCTTCACACACACACAAAGCACTGCAGGCCTAGCCCCCCGTCCTTACTCTCCGTGTTCTTCGAGCTCCCCAGGGATTTACTCTTGTCTGTCTCAAACTTGTCTTTCTCTTTTCCCTTCTCTCTTATCTAGCACTGGTTTCCGCCTTCCACCAGCGGTGCCCAGCTTTCTACTCCACTGCTTCTGACATCTGGCACGTCCTTATTGCACGTCTCTGCCTTAGCTCTCCGAACCATTTTCAACCTTAAACAAAAACCTCTTTCCTGCCTGGCCTCTTTTTTAGATCTGTGCGTCCACAGTGTTAGATCTTATGATGTAAATATGTAATCCTGGCCTTTAAATGTGGAGAGTGCTATGGAGAAAATTCACAGTAAAGCTGTCTTGTTTGTCTACAGTGGCAAGATAGAGCAGAGGAGAGTGTATCCATGAGGCTATTCCTTCCCCCACTTTCCCTTCTAACATTACACTCACCTCTTTAATGCACAACGGCAATGCGCTGTATGGGCATTCAGTTTATTATATGCTGTATTATGAGTGGCCATCAGCTGCAGACCCATTCTCTCCCATACAGGCTTTTATGGAGCTGACTTGTTACAGCTGTTGCAGTGAATTATAGTGACAAGAGCCAGATCTCGGAACAAGCTGTGAATCCCCAAAGGGGTTCTAAACAAATCTGTTGGGCCACCCAGTGCTGGGTTCTACATGGTCACGCTGGCTGCTTGCACAAAGATTTTACTCTTTGGTCCCAGGGATTTTAACCTGTATCAAGGAGCGAACGAGATTCTCTGATTGCAGTTGAACTGGGGACTGCGAACTTTTGACCTTACCCCACTGGTTATGGCTTACTATCAGGCCCTCCCGCAGTGTACCCCTATGCTCTTTCACTTCCGCATGGCTTCCTCTGTAACTGCTGCCCCTGGGATCTTCCAGCCTTACCTCATGAGTAGAGAAGGCCCTGAGTTTCCTTTCCACCTCAAGTTTCTCTGCACGAGCTGCTGTTGTCTCTCTCCCATAATGACAGGTTCCAGAGTAGCAGCCGTGTTAGTCTGTATTCGCAAAAAGAAAAGGAGTACTTGTGGCACCTTAGCGACTAGTCTCTAAGGTGCCACAAGTACCCCTTTTCTTTTTTCTCTCCCATAAGGAATTCTCCTAGGTACTGAGAGTCACTCCAGATCTGGCTGCCTATCAGCCCAGCCCCGAGGATTTCCCATCTGCTCACAACCCTTTTCTCTTATTGCGCGGTAAGCCCTCTCTGCTGATTTAAATATACTGTATTCACTGCAGGGTAGCTTTCTTTTTCTTTTTCAGTGTGCAGGATTATACACATCCAGGGGGAGGAAATTAGCTGAGATCTATTCTCACACCGACACAAAAGGTGACTATGGAGCTTACTTGTTATACCAATTACAGTGGTAAGAGCCAGATCTTGGAATAGAAATTGGTAATTCCCAAAGGAGTTTAGTTGCTGAAAGGAGAAACAAAAAGAAAACAGAAATCAGACATTTGCCTTAGGGTTGTTTGTTTCATAAACCCACAGTGTTTCCATAGGGCTAATAATCTGCAGTTTGTTCTGAAAGCCTTGGGAATGCTATTCAGCCAGATAATCCGACAAAGGGGGTATTCACCCATGAAAGCTTATGCTCTGATACGTCTGTTAGTCTATAAGGTGCCACAGAACTCTTTGCCGCTTCTACAGATCTAGACTAACACGGCTACCCCTCTGATGCTAGCCAGATAACGTGCACCATGAGTGACAGTCCTTCCAACAGAGGCACAGTCGCAGAGCTTGCACTAAATACAATCGTTTTGTGCATGGACATTGTGCAGGCTAATGATCCTTCCAGCTCATTCAAAAAAATGAAGAGAGACTGATCTGAAGGGGCAAGTTCTTTTCTTGATACCAGATGATTTCTGAATGCAAATCCCTCCTCACTAAATGGGAAGGCTCCATCCAAAGGCAATTTAGGGCGCTCTGGCATTAATAGCCAATGCACCCTTTTAACAGCTGAAAAGTTTCCCTGTGCTCATCTGCCAAAGTACCTCTCTCCTCTCCTACAGCCCCCCCTCTGCAAGTAATCCCTTAGCCTCTCTTTTCACCCTCCATCTCCTGCGCACATGCCTTTGCCTGAGATAGCATGCTGCATCTTTCTTTCTGTGTGTGCATTTGTCCGGCTCTGCTTTGGGCCTGGCCCTTCTCCCCCTGAACTCAGTGGCAAAAGTCGCTCCATTTTACAGATGCGGAGACTGAGGCACAGAGCAGATCAGCAACTTGCCATAGGTCACACAAGGAGTCTGTGGCTCAGCTGGGAGAAGAAACCAGCTTTCCTGGCTGTGTCTTGGCCATTAGACCCTCCTCTCCCTCTACGGGAGCAGTGGCCTGCTTCTGTTCTAACTAACAAACTCCCGGTCCCAGAGCCATACCCAGTAAAGCAGGAGAACACCAAGATACTGGATGGTGCTGTACAGTGCCATGTACTTAAACATGCAGAATGAAGTGACAAGAGCAGCGCGACCTTGCCTGTGGCGGAAGAGAAAAGATGATACTGATTAGAGGATGGCGGGGGGGCGGGGAGTGCAGCTTTTCTCAGTCCTTTGAAAGTCGGGTTGAACAGCAGTGCATGAGTTATGGGATGATGAATCCCTGACAAATTATCGCCTGGGCCTGCACTTCTTAATCAGAATTCGGTAGCAATGAATTCCTTTGCCGCAATGCTGCTCTGCAGCAATAGGAAGTGACCCTGCTACCCCCAACTCATGGGAGCAGTCCTGATGCCGGTCACCTCAAGACACTGGCTAGCTAATGTTTATAAAGTGCATTGAAAATGTAAAGTGTGCTGGGGGTGCGAAGAGTTCTCAGTAAGGCAACAATACACCAGGGGGCTCTTCCCCGAGCTTCTCAAATCAATGGAGGAACACGGCTGTCTCAGCTGCGTGAAACCAGGGCCCTGGCCTTCTGACAATGAAACCCAGTAGCTCATCAATTTCAAGTGCAAACAAAGCAGAGGAGTGTTCTGGGAGGCAGCAAGCCTATTAGTTAGAGCAGTACCCTAGCAGTCAGGACTCCTGGGTTCTATTCCCAACTTTCCTACTAGCTCACTGTGTTGTGTAGATACAAATCCTGTCTCTTTAAGCTGTGGTGGGTGGGTTGCTGGAAAAGGCTCTAGGCAGAAGCTCTACAATAAAGCAGCAGAGAGAGAAGTGCTAAGGATAACACTGTTTCCCTTATTCTGATAAAGATCCATGTTCAGTGTCAGAAGAAAGTGACTTGTTCTGTGATCCTTGACCTTTGTCACATGACATGTGTAGCCTTGGGCAACTGATTTAGAGCCCAGTCCTGCTTCCCTTTGCTTCAACAGGAGCAGGATCTAGTCCATAACTTCCATACCCTGGTTTTCCAATCAGTACAATGGGGATAATGTTATTTCCCTACCTTGCAGGGCATTGCAAGGGTTCATTATGAGCTTTGAGATCCTCAGGGGATGGCACCGCAAGGTGTTATTTTGTTAGCTGTTTGCACAGTGTGGCAAGGCCCTGTGATGGAGGACACTATAGCAGTGCCCAGATTTAGCACAACAGACACATGTGTCTCTTTCTATAGCTCCTTCTTCTTCTTCCTAGTTCCCTGGCACTGACCCCATTCTTAGCCACATGCTCCACAGCTGTGGCAGGCCTCCTGCTTCGCGGCTGTGAGGAAATGAATAGTCCTTGTAGTGAAAGCTGTTCTCTTAGACAGGAGCAGTGCAAAGCGCATCCTCAGGGCCATGGAGTCTGATGTATGTTCTGCTGTGAAAGCCCAGCTGTAATGTGGGACAGGAACCAATTTCTCTGCGATAGCAGTGTGCGAAGAGCCTGTGCTCACCTGATCAGCTCGGGCACACACTCTATGTTGGGGGTTCGGGACGTGAAAGGCGAAGCCACCGACGCCTCCTGCTCAGACAACGATATCCCAGCATGGGCCATTTTCAAAGCCTGAAATACACAGCGCTGGTCAGTACCCTCCTGCCGGCAATGCACACTGACTGGCCAGCCAGCCCGCCAATCAACGCCATCCGTGTACTCTACGGGGGCACTGGGAGCCAGCCAGTGTCACCCCAGAAATGCCCAATACAGGCTGGTGATGGGGCATGGCCAGTCCCTCTGGGAGATGCTCTAACGCATCTCCTTTGTCCCCTCCTATGGCATGTCAGCTGTATCTTCCAGCTGCCTTCCCTGGCATACACCAGGACATAGGAGCGGGAACTAGAGGTGTGGGGGGTGCTGCAGCACCCCTGGGGTCCCAGTTGCTGTCCCCATGCACCCAGGGTCTCAGTTGATGTCCTGCATGCCCCGGGTTTCGGCTGCCAGCCCTGTGTGCCTGGAGTCCTGGCCTCAGCTCATTGGCTTTTAGGGGAGATGGGATTGGTCTCAAAGGCCCTAATTCTGCAACAAGCTCCACCTGTGGATGGCTCTGGTCCCTGGGTGGAACTCACTGAAGGATCATGGCCTAAGTCCGCTGTCCTTAATGCAGCTGCTCTGTGGAGAACTTGCTTCTCCAGGGCTACTAAATCTGGAGTATTTCCCTGGCACTGAAATGCGCTTCTCAAACAATGTTTAAGTTGGGTTTCCACTCACCCCACAGTCATTGGCTCCGTCTCCGCACATGCCCACAAAGTAACTGCAAACCAAACCAAACAGCATTTCAGCACGGGCAAAAGGGAGCCCTGTAGCGAGTGGGGGGGTTAGTTTAATGTTTTGATGGAAAGGGCTGCAAGGACTTGCAGGGCTGGAACCCAGGTCTGCTGGCTCCTGGGTGGCTGTGATGTCTACACCACCTCCTGACAGTGTGGGGACATAAGGAATAGCAGCTGGTAAGCCCTACGGGTTCTACCACTGGATGCCCCACCCACAGAGATCCTGGCTGGTGGAGCCTGCCACGTTCCCTGACTGGCCCAGGCACGCTATTTAAGGCCTAGGGAAAACTGCCGGAGGCTGCCTTGGCTACTAGGCAGAGCACTGGCTTGCTGCTGCGAACAGCCTGCGGTGCACTCCTGACACCTTGCCTAGCTCCTGGTCCTGGTGCCCTGCTCCATTCCTGACATCTCGCCCTTCCTAGCTTCCCCTAATCCCACTTTGGCTGGCTCCCTTGGCTAACCCAGTGTGGCTCCTTGACCTTCACGCTGACCTGATCCTATACCGTGCCACCCGCATGGACTGCTGCTTCTGGCCTGGACCGTGTACCCTGAACTCAGACCATGTCCTCTCCAGCCTAGGCCCTGTCCTTGACCCGCCCGCCTCCCATAACTGGGGTCCTGACAGGGGCTACATTAGTGTAAGTTATTCTTTATGTTTCATCAGAAAAGTCCCAGCTGGCAGGCTGGGTGACTGAAATACGTCATGCCCAGGATTCTGGATTTTGTGTGCTCCTGAACTGGACTCACCTCAACTGTCTATACTGAAGATTTTCTGAAATTCTCCCAGTTCCTCTAGTGCTGGTGCAGACTGAGCCTAGCTGCTTGTTCCACTGTGTTCTCTAACCCCAAAATAGGTCTTGATGAGAGAGAGGTGAAAATGCCACCAGCATCAGCAGAGCTGCAACTCGGGGAGATTTCCCTAAATCTTATGTGTAGGCGACAAGCTCCTCTTTTTCTTGCCAGTGAAGCAGCAGGACACTTGTGAGATGTGTGAGACCACAGGAAAGTCTGAGTGTGGGACATGTTATGTTTTGGGCTGCCCAGCTTGCTAGCTGGGACTATAAGGCTATCACAGACCCCCTCAGTGGCTCTTCTTTAATGTGCTTAGGGGAAATATTTTCCAAGCTATATTTTCGTAGGAGACTCAGATTTGGGATTTCCCATCAGGCACACAGTTTCCAGTTCTAATTCCAAGCTGCTGGACAGGAGCTGATGATTCTCATTTGACTCCCTTCCAGTCTGTGAATTAATCCAGCACTTTGAATCTTTGAATGTTCATAAAAAACTTACTCCAACTTTTGAAACTCCTCCACCAGGCTGGATTTCTGACCTGGAGACATTCTAGCAAAAACTGTCCCATTGACCAGGAGCTGAAAGGAGAAAATGATTGAAAATCCTTTAGTGTGCTTTTTCAACTCCACTTGGTTAAGAAGTCCAGCAGTGATGAGTGTGAATAAGGAGCAGCATAAATCCTAAAACTCACTTCACATGGGACTTCTGCAGGATCTGAAAACCGAATGGGCAATGAATGAACCTGCACTGTGCCTCCGCTAAAAAGAAATCAGGGAACAAAGGACTGGCAGGTTGTTTGAGTCACCGGCTTAATCCTAAATATGCAATGGTTCGACTTAACTAGACTGTTGTGAGCAAAACAAGTCAAGAGCACTTCTAAGAATGATCTCCCCAGAATTTACTTGGAGCAGGGCCACAGTGCAAATAGCCCACAACTTACCTTCGGAAGTAAATAGCTGAAATGCTGTGTAATGACCTGGTAGGATTTTCCACTCATGGCAAAATGGTAACTGCTACGTCCAACTTCAGAGCAGAATCTTCCCCCAACTTGAATGTAAGTCTCCTATAAATCAGGCCAGAGTTATTTCCATACGATGGACTTAAAAGATGACCTAGCTGCACTCAAACCCTGGTGCTCTATTGTGTAGAGAGGAAGGATGTCCAGTGGTTAGAACACTAGACTAGGAGGTGGGAGACCTTGGTTCAGATCCCTGCTCCTCTGTGACCTTGGGCCAGTCCCTTAGCCCCTCAGTTCCCCATCTGTATAATGGGGGGATAACAGTTCCTACCTGCCAGGGGTGGTGTGAAGATAAACACATGAAAGATTAGGAGGTGCTCAGATGCTAGGGGAATGGGACCAGGTAAGTAATGTAGATAGATATTGGCTCTTCTCAGGCCACAGCACTTTGGCAGTAAACTGTAGAATTAATAACACCCGATGCGGGACCTAGGATGTTAACGATGCTGCTGAAACTGGATTACAGGCAAGTGGGACCCACTCAGAACTTTGGGGACCTCTCCAAGGACACCTGCAGTCATCTTCTCCCATCCATCTACACCCAGTAACGAGCTCTGTCAAATAGGGATCCACTCCTCCAACAGTCAGTGACTCAGATTAATATTGATCTTTGGCAGGGAAAAAGACACCATCATGGGCACATGTCTCAGTGTCATTGTGTATGTGTTTTCTTATCATAATTACAACTTGTGTACGTAATTTTTTAAAACTGATTTAATCAATGTTTTACTTGCACACACAGGGATTTTCCTCTCTGCTCACCTCTGTTCCACCCCTTCTAGTCAGGGCAAGGCTGTTCCCCCGCCGGGCATGCTCACAAAGTCTAAGGGCAAGCTGCACCACACAACATACCATATAAAGACACAGTCTTGAAACAGGTTTCAGCTACCATGCTGGGGTTACCAGTGGGACTGGGACAAACCTTTAACATGGCTCCTGGAAAGCCATTCTCAAGACTAGTCTAGAAGGGTTTGCAAAATCAGCGTTAACAAAGTCACATCCCAGTTCATTAAAATGGCAACACACTGAAATACGAGTAAAGCAATTTAATGATCACTTTCTCTTTAAACACTTTCCCAACACAGCATGTTCTGTAGCACAGATGGGGACTAACAGGCAGTCTCTGATGTCAGGGGTACCAGAGTAACCCCAGTGAGTTACACCAGCATCACTAAGATGGCCTAGATGCCAGTGTACCATTTATTCTCCCATCACCTGAGACCTGCCCATTTAGCACTCACCAGGTTTCTGTAGCCATTCGGTTTGCTTTCTTCCAGTAGCTTCCAGGTGATGGATGCTGAGGGGGAACCTGATAGTTCGTTTGCTTCAACAAGAATCACTTGACTGGTCTGAGAAATCATGCCAGCATTTTTGGCCACAGTAACCGCTGTCTGTATGTTGTCACCTAGAAAAATCAAGTTGCGGGGGAGGTGTCATCTGCAGTTTTGTCTAATGTGGATTTTAAACCTTGAGGCTGGAGGAAATGTAAACTTTTCCCTGAATTCCATGTGATCTCACAGACTCTCAGTACCAGAGAGATTTCAATGGTTCTTCTGCATGTTTTTATAATACCGTTGCCTTCCATTCACAATGTACCGTTCATCCTAAGGATACCACAGAGCTTTACAATCCCTTTGATATACACAGAGTTCACTTTACCCACTTTCGAAACGCTGAAGTGGAAAATGGCAGTTGTTTAACAGCACAGAAAAATGGTCCACAGCCATTTTGAATGTGAATGAATTTTTCCAGCTCAGGCCTGCCTTTAAAATTAACATTTTATCTGGTCTGGATTGAATCCAGCTGAGAAAATACTAATGGATTCCCTGTCAGAAGGGGACCTATGTACCGGTTCAGCCTGGAAGAAGATAAAAGAATTAACTGCTGAATTGTTGCTGTAACAGTGACGGAAAATTCCTCAGTTGTCCTGGCACAGCCTTAGAGTAGGCTGGGTACCAAAAAGGGGCAAAAACCGAGAAAGCACAAGCAATGTAATTGTACCATGAGAAAGCTCACTCAGTTTTTCTCCTGCCATCTAGGGTTACTGGTTCTGTGGATGAAGGGAAAGCAGTGGATGTATTGTTTCTTGACTTTAGCAAAGCTTTTGACACGGTCTCCCACAGTATTCTTGTCAGCAAGTTAAGGAAGTATGGGCTGGATGAATGCACTATAAGGTGGGTAGAAAGCTGGCTAGATTGTCGGGCTCAACGGGTAGTGATCAATGGCCCCATGTCTAGTTGGCAGCCGGTGTCAAGTGGAGTGCCCCAGGGGTCGGTCCTGGGGCCGGTTTTGTTCAATATCTTCATAAATGATCTGGAGGATGGTGTGGATTGCACTCTCAGCAAATTTGCGGACGATACTAAACTGGGAGGAGTGGTAGATACGCTGGAGGGGAGGGATAGGATACAGAAGGACCTAGACAAATTGGAGGATTGGGCCAAAAGAAATCTGATGAGGTTCAATAAGGATAAGTGCAGGGTCCTGCACTTAGGACGGAAGAATCCAATGCACCGCTACAGACTAGGGACCGAATGGCTAGGCAGCAGTTCTGCGGAAAAGGACCTAGGGGTGACAGTGGACGAGAAGCTGGATATGAGTCAGCAGTGTGCCCTTGTTGCCAAGAAGGCCAATGGCATTTTGGGATGTATAAGTAGGGGCATAGCGAGCAGATCGAGGGACGTGATCGTCCCCCTCTATTCGACATTGGTGAGGCCTCATCTGGAGTACTGTGTCCAGTTTTGGGCCCCACACTACAAGAAGGATGTGGATAAATTGGAGAGAGTCCAGCGAAGGGCAACAAAAATGATTAGAGGTCTAGAACACATGACTTATGAGGAGAGGCTGAGGGAGCTGGGATTGTTTAGCCTGCAGAAGAGAAGAATGAGGGGGGATTTGATAGCTGCTTTCAACTACCTGAAAGGGGGTTCCAAAGAGGATGGCTCTAGACTGTTCTCAATGGTAGCAGATGACAGAACGAGGAGTAATGGTCTCAAGTTGCAGTGGGGGAGGTTTAGGTTGGATATTAGGAAAAACTTTTTCACTAAGAGGGTGGTGAAACACTGGAATGCATTGCCTAGGGAGGTGGTGGAATCTCCTTCCTTGGAAGTTTTTAAGGTCAGGCTTGACAAAGCCCTGGCTGGGATGATTTAACTGGGAATTGGTCCTGCTTCGAGCAGGGGGTTGGACTAGATGACCTTCAGGGGTCCCTTCCAACCCTGATATTCTATATTCTATGCCAACTTTCTAATCGCACAAAACTGAACACCCCTGTCCTGCCCATTCCCCAAGGCCCGGACTCCTGCTTGTTCCACCTCCCCCTCCTCCCCCCACGTTGCTCGCTCTCCCCCATCCTCACTCACTTTCACAGAGCTGGGGCAGGGGGTTGGGGTGTGGGAGGGGGGTGAGGCCAGGGATGAGGGGTTTGGGGTACGGGAGAGGGTTCCGGGCTGGGGCAGGGGGGTGGGGTGCAGGGGTGAGGCCTCCGGCTGGGGGTACAGGCTCTGGGGTGGGGCTGGGTTTTGGGTGCAAGAAGGGTCTCCGGGCTGGGGGCTGAGGGGTTTGGCATGCGGGAGGGAGGTGAGGGCTTCGGCTGGGGGTGCAGGCTCTGGGGTGGGGCCGGGGATGAAGGGCTTGGGGTGACGGAGGGGGCTTAGGGCTGAGGCAAGGTGTTGGAGGGATTGCGGGGAGTGGGCTCCGGGAAGGAGTTTGGGTGTGGGAGGGGATTCTGGGCTGAGGCAAGGGGTTGGGATGTGGGGTGCGTGTGTGTGTGTGCAGGGTCCCAGTGGCACTTACCGTGGCTCCCAGGAAGTGGCCACCAGGTCCCTGCAGCCCCTAGGTAGATGCGCGGCCAGTGAGGCTCCACGCGTTGCCCTTGGCCCCACAGGCGTGGCCCCCGCAGCTCCCATTGATCGCGGTTCCACCGCGGGGCACAGGCAGCCTGCGGCACCTCCCTGACCACCCACTGGCCTAGGGGCTGCAGGGACCTGGCAGCCAATTCCGAGAGCCGCGTGGAGCGAGGGCAGGCAGGGAACCTGCCTTAGCCCCAGGCCCCTGCTGTGCCATCGACTGAACTTTTAACGGCCCGGTCGGCACTGCTGACCGGAGACACCAGGGTCCCTTTTCGACCTGGAGTTAAGGTCGAAAACTGGATGCCTGGCAACCCTCCTGCCATCCCCCCACAGCACCCCGCTCTCCCACTTTCATTGCAGGACAAGGGGGACATGGGGGAGGGGAGGCAGAGAAGGGAGTGGGACAGAGTCATTGGCACATTATGCAGAACCAGAGATGACAGCAAGAGGCCTGATAGCCGGGGGCAGGGAGAGAGATTCTGAGCCTAAGTCAGCCCAGCAGCTGGACTGTGGAGAAAGGGGGCCTGATGGAGGAGGAAGCCAGGGCTCCACTAGGAGTTCAAGGGGCTGGGATAATTGTCTGAAGGGGCTGGGATGATTTTCAGGGACACACACACGTGGTTCAAGCAGGAGCCGCGACTCTAACACGGCTGCTTCCTGGGATACAATTGACTGAAAGTCACTATTTCTTCTACTCAATGCCAGTGACCAAGCCACAGCATAAAAGAATGTCCCTGTGTAGCTACCTGTGACCATAACGCTCCTGATGCGGGCAGCGCTGAGTTCTTCCAGCACAGGCTTGGTCGCTGCCTTCAGCCGATTTTCCATTATCAGAAAGCCCAGGAACGTCAGGTCAGACTCCACCTCCTCCCTGAGAATGAAGAAGACAGAGACGTGTCTTATTAATCTTTCTGGAATCGCAGTCCTGTTTATGTCAAATCAGCCTATTAGCAACATGAGGCCTATTCCAGTTCAAAATAGCTTTTTCAATTAACTAATTAGCTCTTCCAACACCCTCCTGAAGTATGTCTGTCAGTATTAGTAGATTTCAGAGTAGCAGCCGTGTTAGTCTGTATTTGCAAAAAGAAAAGGAGGACTTGTGCCACCTTAGAGACTAACCAATTTATTTGAGCATAAGCTTTCGTGAGCTACAATGAAGTGAGCTGTAGCTCATGAACGCTTATGCTCAAATAAATTTGTTAGTATTAGTAGAGAAGTTACCTACACCTGGAAGCTTTGCAGATCAGTGACACTAGCTGGCACTGGTCGTATTTTGAAAGGAGACTGCCCCTTTTTCTCCCTGTTTCTCTCTGTACTTTCCTTGGTCTTGTGGCACCTTAGAGACTAACAAATTTATTTTGGCATAAGCTTTCGTGAGCTAGAACCCACTTCATCGGATCCATGAAGTAAAAGATACAGGAGCAGGTATAAATACATGAAAGAATGTGGGTTGCTTTACCAAGTGTTAGGTCCAGTGGTAAGCTGGAGCCGGTTGGCACCGGTTTGCTAGAACTGGTTGTTAAATTTAGAAGCCCTTTTAGAACCGGTTGTCCCGCGCGGAACAAATTTAACTGGCCAAATTCTAAATTTCTAAATTTAACCGGCCAAAAGTGGCCTTAGGCGCCGACTCCATGGGTGCTCCAGCCCAGAGGTGAGCTGAGGCGGGGGGGCACAAGGAGGGCTGCCCGTGCTGCAGCTGGTAACCCGGGTGGGGGGGCGCAGGGGAACCGCTCCCCACCCCAGCTCATCTCTGCCTCCCTGGCCCTGAGCGGGAAGCCGCCGCCTGCTTCTCAGACTGCCCCGGCTTCCCGCCGAACAGCTGATTCGCGGGGAGCTGGGGTGGGGGGGCAGGGAAGCAGAGCGGGGCGGTGTGTTCAGCGGAGGAGGCTGAGCGGAGGTGAGCTGGGGCCAGGCGCAGGGTGCGGAGCTGCCGATGGTTGCTCTGCACCCACCAAATTTTCCCTGTGGGTGCTCCCAGAGCACCCAGGGAGTCGGCGCCTAAGGCGCCATTTTGATGAGATCAGTGGGTGAGTGGCCGGTCCCTCTGCTTGCCCCCTAGCTACGCTCCCCCGCCCCTAGGAGCCAGAGGGACCTGCCGGATACTTCCTGAGAGCTGCCCCAGGTAAGCACCACCAGGAGTCCCCACCCCGCCCCCCAGCAGGTCCCTCTGGCTCTTAGGGGTGGGGTGGGCACCCAGTACGGTGGCCCACGAGACCCTCCTGCCCGGTTCTGGGGGTAGTCAGGGGACAGGGGTGGATGGGGCAGGGGTCCTGGGGGGGCCGTCAAGAAACGCGGGGGGTTGGATGGGGCAGGAGTCCCAGGGGGCGGGGGTGGGCAACGACCTCCTTGTGGGGTGAGGTGGGAACCGGTTGTTAAGATTTTGGCAGCTCATCACTGGTTAGGTCAATCTAACGAGATACATCAATTAACAGCAGGATACCAAGGGAGGAGAAATAACTTTTGAAGTGGCCCATTACAGACAGTTGACAAGAAGGCGTGAGTAACATTAGGAAGACATTAGTATTGGGGATATTAAGTTGAGGTTTTGTAATGACCTAAACACTCCCAGGCTTTATTCAGGCCTAATCTGATGGTGTCTAGTTTGCAAATTAATTCCAGTTCTGCAGCTTCACGCTGGAGTCTGTTTTTGAAGTTTTTTTGTTGAAGAATTGCCACTTTGAGGTCTGTTATTGAGTGACCAGAGAGATTGAAGTGTTCTCCTACTGGTTTTTGAATGTTATGATTCCTGAAGTCACATTTGTGTCCATTTATTCTTTTGCGCAGAGACTGTCCGGTTTGGCCACTGTACACAGCTGAGGGTCATTGTTGGCACATGATGGCATCTATCACATTGGTAGATGTGCAGGTGAACGAGCCCCGGATGGTGTGGCTCATGTGGTTAGGTCCTATGATGGTGTCCCTTGAATAGATATGTGGACAGAGTTGGCACTGGGGTTTGTAGCAGGGTTTGGTCCCTGGATTCGTGTTTTTGTTGTGTGGTGTGTAATTGCTGATGAGTATTTGCTTCAGGTTGGGGGGCTGTCTGTAAGCAAGGACTGGCCTGTCTCCCACGATCTGTGAGAATGATGGGTCGTCCTTCAGGATAGGTTGTAGATCCTTGATGATGCGCTGGAGAGGTTTTAGTTGGGAGCTGTAGGTGATGGCTAGCGGCGTTCTGTTACTTTCTTTGTTGGGCCTGTCTTGTAGTAGGTGACTTCTCGATACCCTTCTGGCTCTGTCAATCTGTTTCTTCACTTCAGCAGGTGGGTATTGCAGTTTTAAGAATGCTTGATAGAGATCCTGTAGGTGTTTGTCTCTGTCTGAGGGATCGGAGCAAATGCGGTTGTATCTTAGAGCTTTGCTGTAGACAATGGATCGTGTGATGTGGTCTGGATGAAAGCTAGAGGCATGTAGGTAAGCATAGCGGACAATTTATACCTTCAAGTCAGTGGGACTGCTATGGGTACCTGCATGGCCCCTCAATATGCCAACATTTTTATGGCTGACTTAGAACAACGCTTCCTTAGCTCTCGTCTCCTTACGCCCCTACTCTGCTTGTGCTACATTGATGACATCTTCATCTTCTGGACCCATGGGAAGGAAGCCCTTGAGGAATTCCACCAAGATTTCAACGATTTCCACCCTACCATCAACCTCAGCCTGGACCAGTCCACACAAGAGGTCCACTTCCTGGACACTACAGTGCTAATAAGCGATGGTCACATAAACACCATCCTATACCGGAAACCTACTGACTGCTATACTTACCTACATGCCTCCAGCTTCCATCCAGACCACATCACACGATCCATTGTCTACAGCCAAGTTCTAAGATACAACCGCATTTGCTCCGATCCCTCAGACAGAGACAAACACCTACAGAAGCTCTATCAAGTGTCCTTAAAACTGCAATGGTGTTTATGGATGGTGTTTATGTGACCATCGCTTATTAGCACTGTAGTGTCTAGGAACTGGACCTCTTGTGAAGATGTCATCAATGTAGCGCAAGGTATAAATTGTCTGCTATACTTACCTACATGCCTCCAGCTTTCATCCAGACCACATCACACGATCCATTGTCTACAGCCAAGCTCTAAGATACAACCGCATTTGCTCCGATCCTCAGACAGAGAAAAACACCTACAGAATCTCTATCAAGCGTTCTTAAAACTGCAATACCCACCTGGTGAAGTGAAGAAACAGATTGACAGAGCCAGAAGGGTATTGAGAAGTCACCTACTACAAGACAGGCCCAACAAAGAAAGTAACAGAACGCCACTAGCCGTCACCTACAGCTCCCAACTAAAACCTCTCCAGCGCATCATCAAGGATCTACAAACTATCCTGAAGGACGACCCATCACTCTCACAGACCTTGGGAGACAGGCCAGTCCTTGCTTACAGACAGCCCCCCAACCTGAAGCAAATACTTACCAGCAATTACACACCACACCACAGAACCACCAACCCAGGGACCAAACCGTGCTACTAACCCCGGTGCCAACTCTGTCCACATATCTATTCAAGGGACACCATCATAGGACCTAACCACATGAGCCACACCATCCGGGGCTCGTTCACCTGCACATCCACCAATGTGATAGATGCCATCATGTGCCAGCAATGCCCCTCTGCCATGTACATTGGCCAAACTGGACAGTCTCTACGCAAAAGAATAAATGGATGCAAATCTGACTTCAGGAATCATAACATTCAAAAACCTGTAAGAGAACACTTCAATCTCTCTTAACAGACCTCAAAGTGGCAATTCTTCAACAAAAAAACTTCAAAAACAGACTCCAGCATGAAGCTGCAGAACTGGAATTAATTTGCAAACTAGATACCATCAGATTAGGCCTGAATAAAGACTGGGAGTGGTCGGGTCATTACACCTAAACTTAATTTCTCCCTACTGTTACTCACACCTTCTTGTCAACAGTCTGTAATGGGCCAACCTCTTATCACTTCAAAAGTTATTTCTCCTCCCTTGGTATCCTGCTGTTAATTGATGTATCTCATTAGACTGACATAACACTTGGTAAAGCAACCCACATCCTTTCATGCATTTATACCTGCTCCTGTATCTTTTACTTCACGCATCTGATGAAGTGAGTTCTAACCCACAAAAGCTTATGCCCAAATAAATTGGTTAGTCTCGAAAGTGCCACAAGGGCTTCTTGTTTTTTTGCTGATACAGACTAACACGGCTACCACTGAAACCTGTTTCCTTGGTCTGTATATGAAGCGCAGTGTATATCTAGCTTTGGAGGTTGTTACTGATTTCATTGTGGCCTTGGGGACCAAAATGGAGCTGCAGTTCCCTAGCTAGTTCTAGTCTACAAGGTAACTGTAACATTGGCATAGGGGTGGGAAAGGGGGTCACATATGGTATCTCACAGAGACACCAGATGGTATTTACTGAGTTAATAAATAAAAGTATGTTTGTTTGGTAACTACCAGCTCTGCAAATCCAACTTCAGATCGGAAAGTCAGGCTGACTTCTTTTTGGCTCTCGCATCATCGCTGGCAACAAAGATGCTGGAAGCTAAATTCCACCCTCCATTACACCTCTTCAGCCTCCATGGCTTCAGACTCTGCCCTGACTCACACATGTGCAACGCCCTTGGCTTGCATAGAGTTGTACGAGGACCAGTGAGAGCAGGGTTTGGCCCTGCCTTTGGAACTCAGTTAACAATCATGTTGCTGCAGCACGGAGCCAGAACAGAACCCAGCTCTCTCCCAGATGTGGGCTGGATCCAGGGGGTCGACTGGAGGGAAAGGACCAAAACTTGTTCTTGTCACTCTGGTATGTGGGGTCTGATTCTGCAAATGCTCACTGTGACCAGATCAGCTGAGTCGCAGGTGCCACTTTAAGGGTCACTTTTCAGAGCAGAATTGCACTTTGCAGCTTGACCCACAACTTCACAAAAAAGGCTGCCAGCAATATCCATATGTCACCTATTAGACTAGTAATATTGCCCATAGGACAAAACAGTATTGCGAAATATGTTGCACACCTATAAGTTTGGGTGTTAGGCTGGAGAGCTCAGGTAAATTCCTGCCACAGCCAGCAGAAAAGATTCCTGCGTCCCTAGACAGGCCCACGATCCTGATTTTAAACGGAGACTCTCAAAGCCTGCCTCCTGAACTCATTCATTGCCTACTCCTTCCACAGCAGCGCTGTCAGCTCAGCCCACAGGGTATGTGTCACTGGAGGGTTAGCCTGGGCTCCTGTGCATGGTTTTGCCCAACCCACCCCATCCACACACACAACCCTGAAGCACATGCTTATTGCACTTTTGACCTTAAGTGTATGGGTTGGGGGATGGGTTAAAGCCTGCTCTGTGCTTTAGTTTGGGCTGGAACCAGGCTACTTTGCACTGAGGATGCAGGCAAGGTCATGTGAGAGTGCAGATAGTCCTCCAAAGCCCTTCCCACAATCTCCCTTCCCCACTGCTGGACAGCTACAGAGCGCAGTAAGTCAGTGGCAGTCTGTCTGTTTCTTACCTTGTTAAGCCAGCTGCCTGCCTCCCTCCCTGCAGAATTTTGTGCGCCAGTCCGATGACCCTGAAGCCCTGTGCTGCATAGAGCTGAAGCTCACTGGCAAAACTGGGTGGCACTGTGCAGGAGAAAACAGTGACAGTACCCTGAACAAACCACGCGGAATTAAGCTCCCTCTTCCTGAATGAGGGTTAATCCCTTTGGGGCACACTGCATTAGAATGCAGTTGTGTACCTGTTGTTGTGGCATTGTACATTCCTGCTGTAGCTGGGCTGTGTGTGTGTGCAAATGAATGTCCTCTCTCAGCCTTTGAAGCCACCCACCGGGAGAGAAGTACATAGACTAGTTCAAACTGGATTCTCCAGAGACCAACAAAGAAAGGACTTTGGGATAAAAGCAGGGTTGTGAACTGGGTTGTGAACTGACTCGGGGGTTTCTTCCTGATCCAGCAAACCGACTGGACCCCGGGGCCACGCAGGGCCCCAGTCCTTAGGGGAGGATTGGAAGGACTGGACTTACTGCGGCCTCAGAAGACTGTGCGCTTGTTCTGAGCCAAAGCTCTGCCCTTGTAACCACAAAGAAGCCCCAAGGGTGGGGCAATGCCTCGTAAACTTATTAGCATGTGCAGCTTCTCTCACTGTTTTTAATACGTTTTGTCTATGATGCTTTTTGCCTTAAGAATAAAAGCTGGCTGGCTTCGAAAGAGCTGTGTGGTAACGTATATCTGTGCCAATCCCCCTGTGATCCGCCTCTGAAGAGAAAGCAAGCAGATCTGTTTAGGCAGACTCTCTTTGCTGGGAAATACACAGTGCTGGCAGGGAACTGTGCAGCTTTGATGTACCCTGGTCAGGAAGGAAAGAGACGCAGGTCTCCACCCAAGATCGGCAGTAGTTGTGCAGCTGGAAGCCTGAGGGAAATACAGGTGCAGTTGCCCTGAACTGTGACAAGAACAATGTGCTGTCAAGCCTAATCTGCCGTCTTTGGAGAGCTAAAGTGGTCTGGAAGCATGGGGCTGCCTTTGAACAGGAGAGAATTCCATGATCAGAGGGCCGGGGGCACCCCTCCTTCCCCATTTATTAATAAGCCTCGTGACTGATTCAGGACTAGCCTGATGAATTTGACTTGGCATAATAATAGTAACAAAACTTCCCTTTTCTATCACTGTCCATCCAAGGGTCTCAAATTGCTTTATCAATGTTAATAAACTCTCCTCGTGCCTTGCGAGGTAGGTGTGTTGTTCTAGCCATTTTACAGATGGGTAAACAAGGCTCAGAAAGTGTAAGTGACTTGACTAAGGACACAGATCAAGTGAGTGGCTGTGGCTAGATTGGAACCCAGGAGTCTTGTCTTCTAGTCCCCTGCTCTAACCATTAGCTCACGCTGTGAATCATATTGGTCATTTTAGCCAAGAGCAAAAAAAACCGCAATACTACCGCTTGGCTACTGTAGGCCGGAAAATCAAGAGGGTTGTCTTTGAAATATCTGCTGTGGAGGAGGCCACCAATTTGTACTGTCTGTTTATCTCTCAGCAGCGTCCTTTGGCTGAGCAGGGGTTGGTTAGATCCAATCAGATCCCACTCGGACCATCCAGAATGCGTCACTGTCGAGTGATGGTAAAGCTCCAACTCCTGTCAGTCTGGATGTAAGAGTCTGGGATCAGAAATCAAACCCAGATCTCTCCTGTCATAGTGCAGGCCCCGTACAGTTTAAAAGCCACATCTCACATATGTCTGAGCATTTATAGAGATGTTACTTACTGGTTTCTGGTCTACAAAACTTGGCCACTGTCTCTGGAGCACCCTTCATGAAGACCTGCTGCTCCCCTCCGATCTCCTGAGCTATGACCGACATCCTCTGCAGGGCTGAGGAAAATGGAAACTGGTGTAAGATGGCAATTCCTTCCACTGGAACCTAGGAGAGAAGAGCAGGTACCACATGCTACAGCAGTGATTCTCAAACTAGGGGTGCCGCTTGTTCAGGGAAAGCCCCTGGCGGGCCGGGCCGGTTTGTTTACCTGCCGCGTCCGCAGGTGGGGCCCATCGCAGCTCCCACGGGCTGCGGTTCGCTGCTCCAGGCCAATGGGAGCTGCTGGAAGCTGCGGCCAGCGCGTCCCTCGGCCCGCGCCGCTTCCCGCAGCTCCCATTGGCCTGGAGCAGCGAACCGCGGCCCCTGGGAGCCGCCATCGGCCGAACCTGCGGACGCGGCAGGTAAACAAACCGGCCCGGCCCGCCAGGGGCTTTCCCTGCGCAAGCGGCGGAACAAGTTTGGGAACCGCTGTGCTACAGGAAGGCTATAACCGCAAGTCAAAGGGGTTTGTGCTGCTCCCAGGGCCATCGCAGGGTGCTAGGGCTGAGCCACGTGCGAGCACAAACTGTGACTTCTGGGCTTTTGTGCAGTGTGGTTAGAGTCATAGAATTTAAGGCCAGAAGGGCCAACCAGACCATCTGGGCTGACTGGCTGTATCTCCCAGGCCTCCAGCAGCCCCCAGCACCTGCACGATAAACCCAACAACCGGAATAAGTATCCCAGGCCACCGGAGAGCAGACTGAAGTGCCACAGGCAGCGAACGGGATGGACCGAGCTTCACCAGTGCCCAAGCCCCTGCCATGGCAGGGAAAGGATGATGTGAGATGCACCCAAATGATCCTGGCAAGTGACCCGCACCCACACACTGCAGAGGAAGGAGAGGAACC
Source organism: Eretmochelys imbricata (assembly GCF_965152235.1). Taxonomy (NCBI): domain Eukaryota; kingdom Metazoa; phylum Chordata; order Testudines; family Cheloniidae; genus Eretmochelys; species Eretmochelys imbricata. The sequence continues at coordinate 2,285,270 of NC_135580.1, read as the reverse complement.
TCCAAGGTCCCAGCCAGTCTGGCCTGGGGGACAATTCCTACCCAACCTCACTTACAGCGATGAGTTAAGCCCTGTGCATGTGAGCACCAACCAGCCAGCCAAGCACCTGAGCGAGCGAGAGAGAGAGAGAGAGAGAGAGAGAGAATGCTCGGTGCCCCCTCAGAGCCCTCGCCCTCCCCGGCCAATGTCCTGTCTCCAGCCCGGCCGGCCCTGATGCTTCAGAGGAAGAAAATCAATCATTTGATCTGTCAGAGGGGTGATAACTCCCAGACCAGAGGGGAATGATTCAGTGAGGAGTGTACGGGTCAGGAGCATCACACTGAAATTTTAGGCAGGAAACCTGTAAGCTGAATTTCAGGAAAACCTTCCTGGACAGTGAGATCCAGTTTTTATACTTCACTAAACACACAAGTCACGGGATCTGTGTGACCAGTCACTCGTGAATTAACATAGAATTAATAGACTGGTCCATAGCCCCAGCTGATACATCTCTCTGATATAATAACAAAGGTCTCCTCTCCCCACTGGTGAGTAGCCCCTAGTAGAGCCATCGATTCCAAGGAGGTAAGGGTGTCACAACCCAGCCCTTAGGAAAGTGCTGGATTATTTTCAAACCGGCCTGAAGCAGTTATGGGACATTTGTCTTTCATTTATTTTCCCTGTCCAGCTCTGCTAGCAGGTGCATGGGCCAAGCCGGACCCTTGGTCCTGCTCCCTTTGGGGATATCAAGCACCCCCAGGGGAGCAGGGACACAGCAGCCCCTTCATTCCCACAAGGATAGGGACCATGACTCTCCCTGGCCTTTATACAGGCCACACAAGGAGGGGAGGAGTATCCTAGTGCCCTTCCTCCCCTCAGTGCCCCCTGCCTAAGGGCCAGGCACACTCTGGCCGTGTAGAAACCTAGGGAACTTCAGCCGAGCCCCAGGGATATGTTATCTCCACCTCACAACCCAGGCTGAGTGATGGTCTTTGCTCAGGAAGGGACGAGTGGTGAAGTGAACGGCAGCGCTGCGGAGATAACACCTCCCTGCTCTGTGGCCTGCAGCGCCCAATCCAGTGAGCACCACAATCACAGCCCGTTTTCTTTCTAGTGATTAGAGAGAAAGCTCTTTGCCTCGATCCAAGCACAACGGTGGACTGGCGAAATGTAAAGGGGCAGGGTGACCGAGGACTTCTTGACAGAGCAGCTAATTATTGTTGTCTCGAATTTAACTTAATTATAGATGGTGTGTACGTGATTAAAAGCTTACATTGCCGGCTTTGGGTCCAGGTTTAATAACAACAGCGTGTGCGAATTCGCCATTCTTAACATGATCTTCACTGGAATCCTCAATCTCCTGTTTATTCAAAGACAAAGAGGACCTTTTAGCTTGTACACTTTAAGATATATTCTACAATCTGCACTGAATGAAGGTCAATGGTGAATTAATAATCAAGTTCGCACCAGCAGGTTTCATCCAATACTTTCATAGTCTTTCACAGCAAACTTTTAGTGACCCTCACAACATCCCTTGTGAGGAAGGTAAATATTATTATACATGGTGTAGGTAGCCCGATACGTCCCGTGATCAGACCCTGCTTCCGGAGGGGCAGTGGAGAGAGAATACCACACAGAGAGGGAAAAGGAAAGCACAGCACAGCTCAGGTGCTTGGAGGATGCTAGCTTCATCCCCTGGCCCCACGCCTTATCCCTGCACTATCTGTGCCAAGGACTGCTGCTCGAGAATGGGGCATTTTAGCCGCTCGTGACGCTGTGGCGTAACGCAGAGCAACTGAACTGCGCTGGGGCTTACACCATTGTCATTCATAGAATCATAGACTATCAGGGTTGGAAGGGACCTCAGGAGGTCATCTAGTCCCACCCCTTGCTCAAAAGCAGGACCCATCCCCAATTAAATCATCTCAGCCAGGGCTTTGTCAAGCCTGACCTTAAAAACTTCTAAGGAAGGAGATTCCACCACCTCCCTAGGCAACATAGAATCATAGAATATCAGGGTTGGAAGGGACCTCAGGAGGTCAAAAGGACGGCAGTAACTTTGCCAAACTTTTACCCTTGGCTTGAAACCTTCCATGCCAGGTGTCTGCCACAGGCTGTGGTTTTCATGGGAAGATTCAGCCAAAATGATTCAGCAGGTTCTGGGGATGAGATCGGGGGAAATGTTGTTTTGCTCATGTTCACAAATTAGCTGTTAAGGATTTTTTTAGTAGCTCTAGTGCCCTCTGCGTTGGAGCAGGGTCTTGACAATTGGCAGGGGGGCGCCCAGGGTCAGGGTTGTGCCTATTGCTGCTCCTCCCATGAAAATCTGCCCACATTTGGCCAAGTTTTAAGCCTTTGGAAAGTTGCAGTTTGCACACGCTCAGTAGAGATTTATTCAAGTGGCTGCTAAACTCTCCAAAGATTCCATCTAGCCTCAGCGTCCTTTGGCCCTGCGCATCTCCTGCGTCAGACTGGAATGGTTGGGCATGCTGCGTGCTGACGCTGCAGGGGCTGAGCTGGACTTTCCTTGTGGCTCCAGGCACCAGGACTGAGAGAGCAAGGAGACTGTCTGCACTTGCTTTCAGGGCTCCCCTGACTGGCTGTAGGGCAGCAAAGAGGAGAAGCAAGCCGCTGCTCTTTGAGTGCCGAAGGGTGAGGAACTGGAAAGGGGGAGGGATGGGGAGAGGGTATTGCAGGAGCCAGAGGGTGGCGAGAAGCTGGGGGGCATAGCCAGAATGGGGAGGAAGCAGTGGAAGACAGGAGCAGAGGAGGTGGCCAACGTTAACGTTCTTTATTTAGGGGTTTTTTATGTCATTATGTACAGTCTACAGATGGGAAAACTGAGGCATACAGTAAGTTGCCCAAGGCCACACAAGAGTTAACGACAGAACTGGAAACAGATCCCAGAAATCACGACTCCCAAGACCCTGCTCTGTTCACCAGGGAAGATCCCATCCCTACACTGTGTATCTTGGCAGTCCAAGTCCTTCTGGAGGTGACTGCTTACCAGTCAGGTTCTATTTCATTTGTTGGTTTGTGTTTTACTTAGTTGATGCTGCCCTTTAAAGAGCACACAGGCCATGGAAGTTAGTTAAGAACATAATAACGGCCAGGCTGGGTCAGAGCAAAGGTCCATCTAGCCCAGTATCCTGTCTCTGACAGTGGCCAATGCCAGGTGCTCCAGAGGGAATGAACAGAACAGGGAATCATCAAGTGATCCATCCCCTGTCACTCATTCCCAGCTTCTGGCAAACAGAGGCTAGGGACACCATCCCTGATTATCTTGGCTTATAGCCATTGATGGACCTATCCTCCATGGATTTATCTAGTTCTTTTTTTAAGCCAGTCATACATTTGGCCTTTACAACATCCTCTGGCAAGGAGTTCCACAGGTTGACTGGGTGTTGTGTGAAGCAGCACTTTCTTCTGTTTGTTTTAAACCTGCTGCCTGTTAATTTCATTGGGTGACCCCGGTTCTTGTGAGAAGGAGTAAATAACACTTCCTGATTCACTTTCTCCACACCAGTCATGATTTGATGGACTTCTGTCACATCCCTCCGAGTTGTCTCGTTTCTAAGATGAACACTCCCTGTCTTTTTAATCTATCCTCATACGGAAGCTGTTCCACACCCTTAATCGTTCTTGTTGCCCTTCTCTGCACCTTTTCCAGTTCTAATCTATCTTTTCTGAGATGGGGTGACCAGAACTGTACGCAGCGTTCAAGGTGTGGGCATATCATGGATTTGTAGAGTGGCATTATGGTATTTTTTGTTTTGTTCTCTATCCCTTTCCTAATGGTTCCTAACATTCTGTTCGCTTTTTTGACTCCTGCTGCATGTTGAGTGGATGTTTTCAGAGAACTATCCCCAATGTCTCCAAGATCTCTTTCTTGAGTGGTAACAGCTAATTTAGACCCCATCATTTTGTATGTATAGCTGGGATTATATTTTCCAATATCCATTATTTTGCACTTATCCACATTGTATTTCATCCGCCAGTTAAAGCATTGTTGCTTCACTCTAGAGCTGCAGTTACTGCAATCAGCCACTAGATGCAAGTTAAATTTACCCCATCCCGTTTGCCTACGTCATCACGAAGCCAAATGTAAACTTCCAGGATGGGCTAAATATAAGGAAGACAGGAGTTGCTGCACTGGATTAGAACAGTGATCCATCGGGTTCGGAATCCTGTCCCTGATAGCAACCATGATCAGTAGCAGGCGTAAGAAAGCAGACTGGAAATCAGTAACAACATGCCCCAGGGGAAGTTTCTTCCTATCTCCCGTCATTAGTGACTGATTTAGGCTCTGAAACATGAAGGTTTATATCCTTTGTAGAAATAAAGTAATCTCTCCTATCTAATATAAAGGTGGATGTTCTTTACCCACCTTTATCCTAACTCGTTTTAGGAAACCTGCTAAGTCTTGGCATCAGTGAATTCCATTGGTTAATTATGGATTGTGTAAAAATGCATTTTCTTTTATCAGTTTCAGAATGTTGCCTTTCGATTTCATTGACTGTCCCATTGTTTTTGACTTATGGCAGAGGGTATATAGGAACACTGATGTTTTAATGTCTCCAAGATTCAAATTTTTCTTCTCCTCCAGGCTTGTTTTAAAAATCCAGCATTCCATTCCCACAATGTGTCTCAGAAATGAAACATAAGAGGCTAGTGCTGGTTTCATCATTACATTACTGACTGACAAGGAGGAAGAGTTAATTAAGCGGCTGAAATGGTTTTTGTCTAGCTATGACTTTCAGAGTTCCAGGAGCTCGCTCCACCTTGTGTTTTGCAGTATTGGTTAATGGTCCTAACCTTGAGTAAGACAGACATTCGTCTTTCAGTTTCCTGGCTTTTGAAATACCCTTTGTTGCAGAATTCAACCTGCTTGAGCAAAATATATTGTAATACACTAGCCTTGTATGTGTGTGCTCCTACCCTCTACGGGCTAGAATTAAAACAACCTAGCTGTGTCTTTGCCTCTGACAACTGATGGATGTTCTACTTTAGCTTACTTCTAGCCCAGTCCAATAAGTACCAGCTCTTGGTCCATGCTGTGGAATAATCTTAGCTCCCTTGGCAGTCTGTGCATCCCAAACAGGACAAAAACAATGAAGAGTCCTTGTGGCACCTTAGAGACTAACAAATTTATTTGGGCATAAGCTTTCGTGGGCTATAACCCGCTTCATCAGATGCATGGAGTGGAAAATACAGAAGGGCAGGTATAAATACATAGCACATGAAAAGATGGGAGTTGCCTTACCGAGTGGGGGGGTCAGTGCTATTGAGGCCAATTCAATTAGGGTGGATGTTGCCCATTTCCAACAATTGACAAGAAGGGGTGAATATCAACAGAGGGAAAATTACTTTTTGTAGTGTTAACGAGGCCAATTCAATCGCGGTAGATGTGGCCCCTTCTCAACAGTTGACAAGAATGTGTGAGTATCAACAGAGGGAAAATTATTTTTTGTAGTCACCCAGCTGGTAGCTACGAGTAACAGTAGCTAGGGTGACAGAAGCATTCTTCTGCTGACCTAGCTGCGGCTGCCCAGGGGTCTAGGTCAGCATAGCTACAGCACGCAGGAGTGTGGATTTTTCATACCCCTGCATGCCAAAGCTATGTTGACCTAAATTTTAAGTGTAGACCAGGCCTAAGGAACTAGGCTGGGAATACAGGGGGGGCTCGTGAACCTACCAACCCCATCTAATCTGCAGAAATGCCAGAGTAGAAAATCATAGACAGTGGAGTGGTGAGAACGCAGGGCTCTTTTCAGGGAGAGCTATCCCTGACCTCCTTGTGGAAGAAAGGACTCAGGATGGGACTTTCTTTGCCCAATATCTATTCTTTGAGCAGAGGAGGACCCTTCCCGTTGGTTTCTGTTTGGGAGCAGACTACCTGCAACAGTGAGTAAGGAATGGCCCCCACCTTGTGCCAGTACCAAGATTTTCCCCAATCTTAGAAAGACAAAGCTTTACCCAATTGGTTGCCTCAAACATTTTCAGGTCCAATGGATCTCCCTGTATCTTCCCATCCAGAACAATCAGTGAATGACAGCTCACCATGGTGCCGCACGTTGGTCCCCAGGGCAAGCTGTGACCAGAGGCGAAGCTGTGGACTTTCTGAAAGCTGGTTTATAAGAAAGTATAAAAGTAGCTGTGTTACATGGTTTAACTATAGCTTCTCTAATCGTAAAAACTACAAAACCACAGCACGAACAAAGGGCCGATTGAATCCCTGTCCTGTGATCAGGCCACATGAATTCTGCTCTTGGTAGAGTTGATTCTCTTTCATGTGTATCGCATGTGTCATTCTTTAACTCACTCTTCTGAGCAAGTCATCGTATGTTCGAATCTCACAGTAAAGCAGACCTAGCCTCTGGCTCAGTGCCTACCTTGGTTTATTTGATCTTAAATAAAAAATAAATATTTTTTCATGAAATTGGCTCCACAGATGGCGAATTGCTCAGTGGATGGCACTAGAAACGGGTGTACTCTATGTATCCCCTGAATGCGCACAGCAAGACTGCTCCATTCTGCCTTGCCAATATGCCTCAGCCGTGAGAGAGGGGGAGAGGTTAGTACAGCCTCCGGGGCCCTTCAGTCTGCTGAAACTGTCAACAGGGGTGAGAAATAGTGACAGCTATGGTGGTATTCTGTGACATGGGTCAGCAGGATCTGGCTGAGACAACCAGCTCATTTCACAAGACCACTGAACAGCCATTGGAAGTAGCAAATTTCAGTCACTACCTATTGTGGCCAAATTCGGACTGTTGAATGACCCCATTAGCAATCCCCTGGGCTCACCCTGCTGCTGTGAAATGAAGGAGAACTACTGCGACCAAATCCAGGCACAATCCAACAAAACACAAGCTCCGTCTATTGTCAAAGACCATTACCTGTTTCCTTCAGAAACGATCACCCCCCATAGGTCTAGTCCATCTTCTGTTAAGGTGCCAGTCTAGGTTAAAATGGACATTTGCATTAACTTCACTTTGTAAAGACATATGACCTCTATGAGGAGTAAAATCAGGATCTGTTTCAAAAGATCCCTGCATGGGAACACAGGAAATGTCATACCAGTTCAGAGTAATGGGGCACTGAGCCACTGCCAGCTGCTTCAGAGGAAAGCATAAAGCCCTTGATGCAGCACTGGGCACGAACACGCCTGGGTGTGGACGGCGGAGCTCAGTCACTGCGACTGCTCACATGTGTGTAAGAGTACAGGGTCAGTCTCTAGTTCTGTATCATGCCATGGAAATGTCTAAATGACTGTAATGCTAGTAGACATTCTAGTGTGCGGATGTCTTGGACTAAGGCTGTGTCTACATTGCAATGGAGGGGCTGCTTTGCAGCATGGGTAGGCATAGCCTTGCTGACTTTCAGCAAGCTAGCACAGCGGCATGGACCTCAACATGGGGTCACAACGTGAGCACGTACAAGGGTCTCCGGGCAGCCTTGTATAGCCCATGCTGAAGCCCCTGCTGCTGCATCTTCACTGTTATTTTTAGCATGCTGGCTAGATTGAAGCTAGGGCCCGTGTGTCTACGGTGCTGCAGATCACACCTTTGACTGCAATGCAGACGCAGCCTGAGAGTTTGAAGAGTCATTATGGGACTCCAGCCACATAATGGAGTGGCCTCACTTCTTTAGACGATCCATGCCTAGGGGAGGCAGTGCACTCCTGGAGTGTTTGACCAGCCCCATATGTCAGTAATAGAGACTCAGCCTTTCAAAATGGACATCTCACAATGCACCATGAGCACTGAATTATACCGCACCAAGGGGCCATACTGTCTGGTTTTGCTTCCATATCATAAGAACATGAGAACAGCCAGGCTGGGTCAGACCAAAGGTCCATCTCGCCCAGTGTCCTGTCTGACGACAGCAGCCAGTGCCAGGTGCCCCAGAGGGAATGAACAGAACAGGGAATCATCCCCTGTCGCTCATTCCCAGCTTCTGGCAAACAGAGGCTCAGGACACCATCCCTGCCCACCCTGGCTACTAGCCATTGATGGACCTATCCTCCATGAATTTATCTAGTTCTTTCTTGAACCCTGTTATAGTTTTGGCCTTCACAACATCCTCTGGCAAAGAGTTCCACAGGATGACTGTGCGGTGTGTGAAGAAATACTTCCTTTTGTTTGTTTTAAACCTGCTGCCTGTTAATTTCATTGGTTCGTGTGCTATGAGAAGGAGTAAATAACACTTCCTGATTCACTTTCTCCACACCAGTCATGATTTTATATCACATGTATATACAAAACAGAGAAAGTGCAATACAAGAAATGATACAAACAATGGGGTTTGGTTATGGTTCCATTGAGGCCATGTACTGGAAGACTGAGTTGAAATGCTGTGGGAGAGGGTGCTCTGGCAGTAATTGTAGCCATCTCATTTCGCCTTGGTTTGAGTCTGAGCCCCTTTCAGACTAAATCTCTGGCAGGTCTCCCCCTCTCTAGGGAGACAGAATCTTATTTGGCACAGCAAATGGATAAATAAGATAAAATGGAAAATTTCTTCCACTAGCTGTCTGTCACAAGTGCAACATTTTCTCTTCCTGGTTTCTGCAGTCTCACTTTATCCTCTGGTTTGATTCCAAGCGCTCCCAGCTTTTAATAAAACAATAACGAGTCCATCACACTCACTTTGTCAAAGCAGATGAGGTTGAGCTGACCACACACATTGATCCTCTGAGGACTGATGCAGAAGATTCCCTTTTTCTTCAGCCTGCCCTGCGTATAAATGATCCCTGTCGTCAAAGCCGCAGGGAGAGCTGGAGGGACTGCAATAGTGATGACATCCAGTGCCTTTTTCACCACTTCTCCTGCCTCTTCCTGACACAAAACAAATGCTGTTGTCAGCAAGAGAACAAAAGCTTGCACTAAGGATTGCGGACACAGGACTAGAACTTTATCAGCAAGCAGGTAATAATACTAGGGTTGTGCCCAAAATCTTGACACATGTGCAAAAATCACTTCCCTGTTGCTGAAATGTAGCCACTTCTGGGGTGGAACATAGGAGCTGTTTACAAGATCCCAGCAACACCATACAACAATTTAGAGGGCAGGAAGTGAAAAATACTTGACCATATCCTGGGGTCCTATTGGCCACCTAGTGCCATACCCTTGGCAGTAAAACCTGTCTATTATGAAGATTACCCAGGTGGAAGGTGGGTTGTGCAGAGGTAGAGAGCAGATGTAGGTGCTGATATGCTACACCCCCTCCCCTGTTGTTGGCATAGCTGGGAAAGTATAGCTACAAAAATGGGGTCTGATTGGGATACTCCTATGAGATGCCAATCCTGGGCTACATTTCGGGCACCCTGGGGCCATTACAGGCTGGTCTAATTACAGCAGACCTCAGGCTGCTGTAACACAGTGCAGGACAAAACAGCACCAGGAGTGGAGCAGTGCAAGGAATAGCTTTAAATCCCCGTTTCACTCCATGCCCTGTGTGTTCTGGCTAAAGCCGAGGGCTTTGCTGACTCTGACTCTGCAGAAGGACATTAGGAAGGCAGAAGGCAATCACCAGAAGGGCAGTTTACTGGGGCAACAGCCCTAATTACTGCAAAAATTGCCACAGCATCTTTAATGATCCTAGGCAGGCAGGTGTTTGCTTTTTTGTCTTGTCCTAAAGATGAGTTCAACTGAGACTGTCTCTCAAATTGATCATAATGGTCATACTGGGTCAGACCAATGGTCCAGCCAGCCCAGTACCCTTGCAGTGGCCAGGGGCTTCAGAGGGAATGAACCGAACCGGGCAATTCTGAGTGACCCATCCCCTGCTGTCAGGTCCCAGCTTCTGGCAGCCGGAGGGTTAGGGACACCCAGAGCATGGCGTTGTGCCTCTGACCATCTTGGCTAAGAGCCATTGATGGACCTATCCTCTGTGAACTTATCTAGTTCTTTATTGAACCCAGTTATACTTTTGGCCTTCACAACATCCTCTGGCAAGGAGTTCCACAGGCTGACTGGGTGTTGTGTGAAGAAATGCTTCCTTTGGTTTGTTGTAAACCTGCTGCCTATTCATTTCATGGGTGACTCCTGGTGTCTGTGTTTTGTGAAGGGGTGACTAACACTTTTTCTCCACAGCAGCCATGATTTTACAGATCTCGATCATATCCCCCCCTTCGTCGTCCTTTTTCTAGCTAGACAGTCCCAGTCTTTCTAATTTCTCCTCATATGGAAGCTGTTCCATACCCCTAATCATTTTTGTTGTCCTTCTCTGTATCTTTTCCAATTCCAGTGTACCTTTTTAGTAGAGTTCTGTGCGGATACAAAACTGATATCTGCGGATGCAGATACCCACCGATATCAAGAGGATATCGGCGGAGCTGCAGAGCTCTATCAGGAACTGCAGTGGACAAAGCAGCAGCCTGTCGGGCCGCTGCTCGCAGGAGCCAGTGCCCAGCCCAAGCAACTCCTCCAGCGTGGCTGTACGGCTCCCAGCCCTGCTCACTGGGGTAGGTGCCAGGCTCCCTGGCAGCTGTCCCTGGTTGCGCTAGAGTGGGCAAGCGGCTCACACGCTCCTGGACAGGAGATGCAGACCACTGCCACACTTACAAAAGTGGCCTCTAATTTGGGCACCTCAATTTCTGAGGGACAGCTGGAGATACCTACGGTGTGAATGGCAGATGTGCTGAGCACCTGCAATGCCTGCTGGCTTCAGCTATGTTCACAGATGCTCAGCACCTCTGAATATGGTGCCCAAGAAGTCTCAAGCTGGGGCCTGCAAAACTAAGGCACTGAAAATTAAAGCCACTTTTAAAACCATGGACCTAAGTGACTCACCCGAGACCACAGGAGACGCTGCAGAACTGGGATTTGAATGAGGAATTCCTAGCTCGAACCACTAGAAGGTGCCATATCTGAAGCGTTACGAGTGTCCAGGCTGTGCTCACCATTCCTCCCCCACTGTTACTACATCAGACCACACGGTGCACCAATCTCACTGGATTTTTCTGTTTGTCATAGGTAACTCAAAGGTGTCTCTCTTGTTAGTATGTCAGCACTGATGGGAGCTGACACATTCAGTATCTGACAGGACTGAATTTCAGGTAAGTCTGACAATATGGATAGCCAGGTTCCTGCAGCTTTGATTGTCTCACCGTGTACGTTATGTATTCCAAGTGAGAAAGTTCAATATAAAAGGAGAAGTGTAGACCAGGACTGGGTTGCATTTTAAACACACTTTCCTGGAAAACAGCTCGAGGTAAATTCACGTTCCGAACCAAGTGTCTGAAGACTGACTAGGGAATATATTTTTCCCCTTTGGAACAAACTGCAGAATAAAATGTTTTGCCTCTGAGGATTTGGCCTTTTCATTGGCTTCTCCAAACATGGCACAGTTCCTAGCAGCTTTCAGAAAGCTGCCTTTTCCAGTCTGGCACTTGTCTGTGTGTCACCCACACCCCGGAGCCCATTTGTGATTTTTTTTAAATACAGAAACTAGGAATGTGCAAAAGTGCAGAACATATTGCAGATACTTCCGGTGGTGTATTTGTTGCATTTCACATCACCTGCCTTCCTGCTCTGAACTGTTGCATTCATGAAATATCATGGCTATTTTGACATGAACATGTGAGCATTGACAGCATGCTCAGTACCGTATGAGACCCAGCTATGAAGAGAACCTTCATCTCAGAGAGCAAGCTAAAGGACACACTGGGGAGACTTCAGAGGAGATGTTAATATAGAATATTGGTGGGAGTTTGTACCTTAGTATGAAAATGTGAAATGGTGCTTTTTTGTTTTTGTTTCTGTAAAAACAATGTCATTTTAAAATGACCCCACATTCTAGTGCAAATATGTAGTGAAAATAAGACCAAATTTCATAAGTGCAACAAAATCTGAAGACACTCCACATTTTTGTGCCTTCTGAATTTTGTTGTGGTGATTTCTCCCACTTACCCCGTTTAGTGCAAAAACACACACTGCATAGATCATTCCAATGGTTGCAAGCACTATGAGGCACATCAGGAACCGTAAGGCATCTCTGTACAGCTTGAAATTCATGGGCTTAGGGTAGAGAATAGACCTCACCAGGTCCCCTTTGGCTGTGTTGAAACCTGAAGTGACAAACCAAACCCACAAGACATCAGTAAATGGTGAAATTGGTTCTAAAAGTTCATTAAGAAAAATGGTGGAATGAGAAGATTCACAGCTACTGTAACTTAAAATGAGAGACCCAGATCTCACATTACAACTTATAAAAGCTACTGTATGGAAACATTCTTTCCAGAAACTGTGATATTTGTCTTAAGCAACCATCAGCATGTCCAATCCTGCAAACACTCATTACATGGTACTTACTACGATCAGCAGACCCATAGGGTGACTTCGGGAGGACTAAACACAATAGTAAGTAATTGTGTGATTGGGCACTCAGTGATCAAGAAACGTTGATTGTCTAATAGGTTTGCCTTCAACTAAAGATCAGACAACATTGTACTGTAAACCTTGGGGATTCTTTAAAGTGATTGCTTGAGCTAGAGGATTCTCTGTGGCAGGTGCTGGTCTTTAGTGCTGGTTTTACAATACAGAAGAAATTAAGAGCATTGTGAGGATGTTTGGAGTCTCCCGTCTGTGGCTGAGCTGTGCCAGCCACTGCTAACCCAGTCCTCATGAGGGCTCTGTGAAACCCGTTGGCTTGTGGGAGGATGAGTTTCAGGGAACCTTACTACTGGATCTTGGGAAAGCAGATTTTTACCTTGAGTTTCAAATTCACCTGAACTCAGAATCTCAGTCTGAAATTTGGCTAAAACAAGCACCCAGGCGAGGTGCATCAAATCAAAAGGCATTTTCTGAGATCCCTCCATCCTCCAAAAGACCTACTCTGCTGCTGCCCTCAGCTATCTTCTGTGGTGAGGCAAGTGCCTCTCTAGCTCCTCTTCTGCTTCAAATTCTTCAGTGTGTGGCAGGGTGGAGGGGTAGCATGGCTGGTCTGCTGTCCTCTCTTACTACTTTTAGGGGAAAGGGAAAGACATGGAGAGGTGGACCTGCTCCTCTTTCTCCAATCCTCTGCATCTGCCATTCTCTCTCATCACCAGAAGTTGATCCAATAAAAGATCTGACCTCACCCACCTGATATAGCATTAGCAGTGTTGACTGTTGACCCCTGACCTGATCTTGGAGGGTCTATAGTTTTGGGTAAAATAATAATGGACGTTTCTGAAGCTGTAACAGCAAGCTGAAAAACTAAAATACATGTATTAAGAATAGGCTTGGCGAGAGGTTTTAAGTATTAAGTGTTACAGGCTTAGAGTGAGGCCTAGAAGTTAGCAATATGCATCTTGTAATAAACAGGGTAAACCCATCAATGAACAGATGGTAACATCTTACGGGCTTTCTGCAGTCAGAGCTAACCTGGGTGATGTATCAAAACTATTGGGAAATGGACAGATGCAAATGATTGGTTTAACTGTCGGAAATGTCATTATGGGCAACCGGCATACCACATATGGACAACTGGAACCCTAAAATTGGGCTTCCAGAACACCAGATATGAATAGAGGGCTGTGACTTGATCATACATGGTCCAGATGCATGTGGGTGGAAGATGCATGTGGGTGGAATGGAACAAGATGTATGAAAGGTTGTCAAACCAGCCCCTAGTTGGGACACCAAGGATGACCAAATGGCCGAAGCCTGACTACAAACAAACCCCCTGTAATGATCTCCACTTTTTCTTTTATCTTAGCTGTTACTTACAACTTTAAGGAGACTGGTATGTCAACATTGGGGGATTGCTTTATGTGAAGCCAGCCTAAGCTGTAAGCATGCATGATCCAGGGGGTGTTTTGTTATACATATCTGGTTTTGTATAGTTATGCTTGGTTTTTTTGGATTTTAAGTACCATCTTCATGTTTTGATTTGTGTGCTTTACTCATCTCAACTCAGTGAAATTTCTCATGTAGCCACCTGAGTAGAGAACCTGTTAGTGACTTGTGCAGTTTTCACCCTAAACTCATCCAAGGCTACAGCAGGGTCAGAGCAGTGTAGTCTCTTGCCTGCTCTCCCCCAGTGAGGCACTGGCAGAGCAGGCTGAGCACACTCGGGTGTTGTTCATTCCTTTACACTCTGGTGTGTCTCCTTTGTGCTGAACTCAAACTCTCAGGATCAGACTAACTCTTGCGGCCTGGCATATCCACTGTTGTTTACAAAGCTAGATGCTTGTGCAAACACATGGACACACATCCAGAATGTGATGCCCCACCCAAGGGAGCTCTTCCCTGATCACAAAATAAATCACCAACAACAGAAAAGCCATCCTCACTGAGCCATCCTAGCCCACCACTCGGGCACAGGACAAGAGCGTGGCCTTCCAGGGTGGTGCTCAGCAAACCTGGGCTCTGTTGAACTGAGTCGGAAACCCCTTGCCAAAAGCACCCTCTAACCAGGCATCTGAACCGGGGGGGGACTGTTAGCTGGAGCACAGCGGCCATGGTGTCAGACCAGGAGGGTGTCAATCCCACAGCTAGCCAGGTCCTGGAGAGGAGCTGAGTATGGGACTCTGTTCTAGCATTTAGGACTGTGTTATTGTACAGTAATGGTCCCACACGGTATACCTGGGCGATGCAGGCTTTAGGGCTAACGCTGTAGCATGCTGTCATATTTTTTTTTAAAGGGTTATGCCGAGCAATACAAACAAGAAATAGCAGGTTGGTGCAGACAGAGATCTTGGCCAAATGCTGCTCTCAGCCAGGCTGGGGTAAATTTGGAGTAAATCCATTAATATCTGTGTGACTGGTATGACAGGGGATTGGGCTCGTAGGGCACAGCTACCCTGCAAACTCACATCCCCTCACCCCCCGTGGCAACAAGTCTGAGCCCTGGTCACCTGACTTGGGCTTGCAGTGCTCATGCTAGGGGGCTAACAATAGCCGTGTAGATGTTAGGGTTTGGGCTGGACCTTGTGCTCTGTGCCAGGTGTCAGCACCTGGGCTCCAGCCTGAGCCTGAAGGTCTATCCAGCTATTTTTAGCCTCGCAGCTTGAGCCCTGCGAGCTCGAGTCAGTTGAGCCAGGCTCTGAGACTTGCTGCTGAGGGTCTCTTTTTGCAGTGTTGACGTGCCCTTAGCCTGGGCAAGCTACTGCATCAGAGAAAAAGCACCATGCAGAGTGAATTGACTGACCGGTCCTCAGCACAACAGCTCTCGCTGGCTCGTTGCCGTCCGCCTTGGTCTGGATGAGCTCTGTTCCACAGAAAAGGACATGTCTTTTGTAATCCTCTGCGCAGCACATTCTCCAGGGCCTGGAGTCATCGGCCTGGGGCAAGTGGGTCTTTGTTACTGGAATGCTTTCACCTAGAGGAGATCGGATTGCATTAAGGAAACTGCAGTGCCTTCCGAATCCTGGGTGCATCCCTTTGAAGCCTGCACAGCAGCCATTTGTAGTGTGTATTGTGGTAAGCAGCAGCTAGCCCAAGTGGTGACAAACAAGTTTGGAAAATTATTATTATTTCTATCTCTGGCATTCATGACTGTAGCGGCTGAGTGTCTCACAATCTTCCATGTGTTTATCCTCTCACCCCCCTGTGCGGCAGGGTGGGGCTGTTGGCCCATTGTACAGATGGCATGGAGGCACAGAGAGAATAGGTGACTTGCCCCAGCCCACACAAGTGAGTTCATGGCAGAGCAGGGAAGGGAACCTGGCTCTCCCAAATCCCTTACAAGTGCCCTGACCACTGGAGCATCAATGCCTGCACGGGTGTGTCCCTCTCAGGTGTGCATGGGGCTGCACAGGCAAATGAATAAGTGTCCAGATTCTGCATGTGAATAGTCCACGCTCAGGTCAAGCCTGCGCCCTGACTCACCCAGGTAAATCTAAGACCTGATTTGTCCTTGCTCACTGAGATCAATGATACTCCTCACCTGAGTAAGGATTTCAAGAACAGGCTTTCAATAGCTGCTCACCGTAAACGAAGACCTGAGTTGATGCTACCAGCATCCAGCCTGTTGGCTCCCAGGTGTCTGGCTGTTTGGAATGTGACACTCAAGTGACTCAGTTATTCCCTAGGACAGTTTAAATATTTCATTACCCAAGACAAGGGGAAGCTTTTAGTCACATGCCTTCTGCTAACAAATATTTTAGCTCTGTCCAAGCAGAACGCACCCAGTGGGCTGCTGAGTATACCAGCTGCTTTGCATCCTAACCTGACACGGATTTGCAGTGGGGAACGTCAGCCGGCTCCGTCAGTGCAGGAGTAGTCAGGCAGCTCAAACTCTCTGATCCCCTGTTCTCAGGTAAATCCTCTGAGTTCCTCGCCCTGCCCTACTGCTTATCTCCTCTGCCATCACTGCAAAGTACAAGATTGTGCCCTGACAGTTTTCTCTTCAAAGACTTGCTCTCTCCAAAAAAATGTGTCTTATGCAACGGTTGGAAAGCCACAGCTTTGTGGCGTCTGTGACTTTAAGACGGGCCAGGCACTGTCCTTACCTGTCAGCATGCCTTCATTTACAATGCTCCCACCGCTGATCAGGATGGCATCACATGGCATAAGGGCTTTGCCCCCTGTCAAAGCCAGCACGTCTCCTGGCACCAGATGGCGTGACTCTAGCTCTTGGAAGCCTGCCGACAATATGAGATGCAAACCTTTAGCGCTGATCTCTCACATAAGCAAAAAATAGTTCCAAGCACACCCCCGACAAGGCCAATTGCTCCTTGCTTTGTAATGTTTTGTAAGTACAGATGGGCATAGTTGCCAGTCTGTCTGCGCCTCTGAGCCCCGTCCTGGTCTCTCTCTAAGGGCACCCTCTCGGGTGTCCGGCCTGGAGCTTTTACCCATCCCAGGGTGGAATTCCACCATTCTCCCACTCTTAGACTGAGCCTGGGGCTACAGCACCATGGGTCTCAGCTGTGCTTACCCCACGGTCTGACTGGGCTTGGTGCCAGTGGTTTGGGAATCTGTGAGCAGTGGTGCACAGTGGCCAGCCTGCTGAAACCAATGTATTGTGGATGTAACAGTCGGAACAAAGCTTTTAGAGAAAAGGGATTGTAAAATAACAATCAGGATACATGAATGTCTATCCTACCTAAGATTTACCCTCCCCGATGGTAACTGAAGCAGGCCTAACTTCTTCGGACACCCCAGCAGATGCTTGTGTCTTAGTCTGGTTCCCCCAAACAAATACCCCTCTCTTGAGGGAATGCCTTTTGAACCCAGCCTGGGTGTTCCTGGGCCTTTGCCTGTCCTGGCATTGACTCTTAACGTCAAATGTCTGCAGAGAAGTGGCTTATCTTGAGCCATTCTTTCCTTTCCTGCTTGTTTTTCCCTATAGACCCCGTTAACCTAAACCCTGGGTTCTCAACTGTGGGGGGTGCGTCAGACTTTCGGGGGTGGGGGGAGCACGGCGAGCTGGGCTAAATTTGAGTGAGTGGTGTTGCAACCTGGAGTGGCAGCACTGCTCGCTCATGGGGGTTCGTGTTTGGACCTCCCAGAAGAGTTGAGCCTCTAGAAGGGGTTTTCACAAGGGCAGGATGAACATCCTTCCCGCTAGCAGAAGGGGGGGCTTCAGGTAAAAAAAAAACCCTAAGTGGGGGCATGATTTCGAAAAGGTTGAGAACCCCTGACCTAAACTAACGTATTCATAAACATCCCGATTAGCAGATCACCGTGCAATGTTCATCATTATTACAAAACAACGCCAGATCTGCCACAGCAGAGGGGTCTGAACAAGGACCCTGGAAGCAACCCCCCCTCTCGCCCCCCCCCATCTGGGGAAAGTTTGGATCTGGATCCAAACACGGAGACTGAGACTTATCTCCTGAATGGGTCCAAACAAGAACTTTGGATCCAAACACCCTGCCACCGAGCAATCTGAATCCATCCTCCTCGCTTGGCCCTATTTCTTGTTGCTGCCGGGGGCCCACACTAGCGGGAATGTTCAGCTGCAGAGGTTAGACAGGCACCATTGAGGTACATGGTAGCTCTGGCAAAGACGACTCTACTCCCCCGTCCAATGGGTTAGTTTTACCAAGGCAAGGCATGGCCATTTAAACCACACTAATGATACTGTACTTATGAGATTGATGCATGAGAACACACTTCAGCGTTCTTAGTGATGTGAGCCAATTGACTGGAGCGAGAAGAAAGGGAAAACAGTCCCAGAAGAAATTTTAAGAGGTCAGTTGTTGCCCTACTTACTCTCAGTGCTGACATGAGCTGCTGTAACACTGGAACTGAAAACAAAAGAAACAGAAAAATGGAACAGGACGCACCTTTGTCTTTCCTGCACACAGTGACCCTGACACTGTTATGAGACTCCACCAGCCTGTGCAGTTTCATAGATTGCTGCAAATCGGGGAGGGAGAGACAGAATGAAGCGTTCAGTGTTAACGGCCGTACAAAGAAAGACATTATGTAATTCAGTAACTAACTCTTACTGTTGTTTGTTGTTGGTATTGCTGCATCTACCAGAGCCTCAGTCGGGATGGACTGCGCTAGGAGATGTACAAATGTATAGGAAGATAGAGTCTGCAAAGTGCGGACAGTAACATCTCATTGTAGACAAGGTGTAACAGCTGGGTGTAGCAAACCACACCCTGGAATGTGGAAGGGAGGATGAGGGTAGATTGTTACAGAGATGATTAGTCTTGCCGGGGGACTAACTAATAGTTCCAAAATACAGAAATGTTTATCTATCATTTATAAAGGCTGGGATCTCCATAGGAGCCTTATCCCAGCCTACTCATCTATATCTATATCTATATCTATATCTATATCTATATCAAGCAGCTCCCACTGAGAGCCAGCCTTCCCGGTATAATCACTTCGACAACCTAAACGTCTCAGATTCTACAGCTTTTCCTCGTGCCGCTTTGTTCATGGCTGAGAGGACAGGGCCAGAATCTTCCCAAACTAAAGGAATCTACAGACCCTTGGCAATGTCTAACCATTACATTGTCGTTGTCCTTATCTTGGTGCCAGGGGACTTCATCCACACCACACCCAGGGATAAGGAGGAGAATTTACTCCATAATTTAGCACTTGTTTAAGCAAAAGGAAAATCACATTTGCCGACCAAGTGCCAGTGATCTATTGTACACTGTGAAAAGGTGATCTTCTCTCTAGTGTACCTTCCTGTCCTGCAGAGTCCACTTCCTGAGCAGGATTTGGGGACAATCAAAGAGCCCAACCCCAGAGAACCCATTCCAGGTTTTGCATGCTGAGGCAAGATTTCAGGACCCTTGCAGGGGGTGGGTGGATACACCTGCAGTGCAGACATGGTCAGTAAGCTCCCAGTTATGTACCTCACTATTGCCTCTTGGGGCTGTGGTTCCAGGCGCTTTCAGTCACTGAGGCCACAACAACGGCACTGATTCAGCCTAGTTTTATTACTGAATAGTGACTGAAACTGTAACAGTGCTGGCCTGCCGCCAATGTGAAGAACTAGCTGTTTGTTCTGTACCAGGCTGTGTGTAACATGCAGTGTCCTCTGAGCTGGCTGGCTGGCAGCAACAGTAATCCTTTCCCCTCTCCACGGGGCGGGGTTCTCACCTTTCTGAGGTCATATATGGTTAAGGCGATAGAAAGGAGGGACGTGATTATGATAGCGATGGCATACTCCTTATAATCTTCAGCGAACCACAGACACACGCTGAAGAGTTGGAACACGTAAAATGGATTTAAGACCTGTTTGGAGACAGAACAGTAGCGTAGGGTTGCCAGGTGTCCAGTTTCCAACTGGAACGCCCGGTCGAAAAGGGCCATTAAAAGTCCGGTTGGCGGTGCTGCGGCCAGCAGGTCCGGCTCCTGGGCGGGGAGGCCACGGGGCTCCACGTGCTGGCCCTGTCCCGAGCACCAGCTCCACACTCCCATTGGCTGGGGACCATGGCGAATGGGAGCTGGGGGACAGGGCCTGTGGGCGAGAGCAGTGTGCGGAGCCTCCTGGCCCCCTGCTTAGGAGCTGGACCTGCTGGCTGTTTCTGGAGCGCAGCGCGATGCCAGGAACAGGCAGGGAGCCTGCCTTAGCCCTGCTGACTGCAAGTTACCCGATGTAAGCCTGTGCCCCAACCCCCTGCCCCAGCCCTGAGCCCCCCCCAAACCTGGAGCCCCCTCCTGCACCCCATCCCCTCATCCCCAGCCCCACTCCAGAGCCCATACCCCTAGTCCAGAGCCTGTACCCCCTCATACACACCAATTCCCTGCCTCAACCCACAGCCCCCTCCCGCACACCAAATCCCTTGGCCCCACCCCCCAGCTGGAGCCCCCTCCTGTACCCCCAAACCCCTCATCCCTGGCCCCACGCCAGAGCCCGCACGCCCAGCTGGAGCCCTCGCCCCGTCCCACATCCCAACTCCCTGCCCCAGCCCAGTGACAGTGAGTGAGGGTGTGGGAAGCGAGCCACTGAGGGAGGGGGAATGTTGTGAGCATGGGGTGGGGCCTCAGGGAAGGGGCGGGGCAGGAGGAGGGGCCTCGGAAAAGGGACAGGGCTAGGGTGTTTGGTTTTGTGCGATTAGAAAGTTGGCAATCCTACAGTACTGGGGCGTAAAGAAGGCATATTTATACTGCTCAGATATATTCAGCTCATTCAATCCAGTTAGAGATGGGCCTAAATCAGGGGTTCTCAAACTGAGGGTCGGGACCCCTCAGGGGGTCACGAGGTTATTACATGGGGGGGGTCGCGAGCTGTCAGCCTCCATGCCAAACCCCGCTTTGCATCCAGCATTTATAATGGTGTTAAATATGTAAAAAAGTGTTTTTAATTTAGAAGGGGGGTCGCACTCGGAGGCTTGCTGTGTGAAAAGGGTCACCAGTGCAAAAGTCTGAGAACCATGAGCCTAAATCAAAGCCCTAGCACCACTCTCCCATGCTAACTTTGACAGCGCTGGCTGCAACCTGCACAGCCTGGGCCCGTCTCTGTTAGCTGGATCCGATCTGGAACGCTGGATCCAAACACCCTTGATCGGTGGGGAAGGAAGTTTGGGTGTGAAGGTCTCAGCTCAAGCCCGTTTCTCTAAGAGAAGTGGAGCAGAGAAAGTTCAGACCGTGGAACGAGGGTGGAGTCACACAGGCCATGTTGTGCTGGCAGGAGGAACCAGCCTAGCCAGCTGATGCTGCTGGATTTATTTTACCAGGTAACTAAACTTTTTGTCAGTTAAAAGATTACTTTTGTGGTTAATGATACATTCCTTGTGGAGCATCCTAGATGTGCACAGCCCTTCACAAGACAAAGGGGCTGTAAAGCCTGCCCATGGCGCAGACAGAAAACACAAAGCAGCAGGTCAGGCCTGGAAGGGGGTGGAGGGAGGAATGGTGAGGAGATCCGTGTGTGACAGTTACCTGGAAGGGTTTTAAGATGGAATTTGGAGGAGGTGGAGCGTGCTTAGTGGAGGGTGAGCCAAATGCCCAACCACCCATGAACTATATGTCTGCTCTTCATGCCCAAATAGCCAGCAAAATAAAAGCAATGGAAATGCAGTTTACCTCTTTGATGAGTAGTTTCCAAATAGGGACAACCTGAATATCAATGGCATTTGGCCCACATATTAGCCTCCTGCATGGGGTAAGGATGGAGAGCTATTAAAGGAAAATCTGATTTTCTCACTCATTTAACTGTGCACCCTGACAATGCGACTCAAGCAGCTGCAGCTCCCACCTCCAGTGAGAGTTAGTACTTATCCCATTTTAAAACATAAACACACAAGGCTGCAAAAACCTTGGCTCCAAAGAGAAAGAGACAAGATGTGATGTTTTCCATGTGCTAGTTACATAGATGCATCAGTTCTGTGGCCGGTAGAAGCACAGACCCAGGATATCATAATTGTCTATGCACTATTGTGTACACAAAAGTGTGAGTGCACACTTTGCACACCCAATCAATAGACTGCACAAATAGCTGAAGAAAGTGCACGTGCTAATCGGCAGTAAGATATAAACATGGCCAGTTGCAAGTGCAGTCATCGCAGTTGAGCATGCAATCATAAGTAAGCGCACAAATGATATGCCCACATTTTTGCACATCCAGTTGCATGCATACACTTATAAACATCTATACCATAGATGTCAGTGTCAGAAAAGCTCTCTCCATCCATAAGATCTACATGCACAGCTCATCGGCATAGTATGGGCAAAAATCCCTCGTAACCGGTATCAAAAAATTCCACACCTAAAACTAAATGTTTTAAATACAAATCTCACTGTATTAGAGCAACACGATAGATGAGGTCTCTCTCACCAACAGGAGTT
This sequence comes from Eretmochelys imbricata, assembly GCF_965152235.1. Classification (NCBI taxonomy): domain Eukaryota; kingdom Metazoa; phylum Chordata; order Testudines; family Cheloniidae; genus Eretmochelys; species Eretmochelys imbricata. The sequence continues at coordinate 2,263,104 of NC_135580.1, read as the reverse complement.
GGTCCAATAAAATATATCACACCTCACCCACCTTGTCTCTCTAGTATCCTGGGACCGACCCAGCTACAACTACCCTGCATACAAATCTCTCTGCATATCATTTAGAGCATTCTGAATGTAAAACTGAATGTGAACTCAGTTTAGGAGTTGGATTATTTGCAATATACAAACAAATGAATGCAAAAGTTTATTCATTTCTTTTGCATTTGTACTGTAGAAACACCTAAAGACTCCAGTCGGGTCAGGACCCTATTTTCCAGAAATGCATTAATTTGCGGGAATAAACTCAATTGTTAGAACTCATTAATTTCTAACAATAATTTATTTACACTGAGCTCTGCTGAGGGAGCTCCACTAGAAGCTAATCTGTGCTGTTTTATGGAGACTTTTGTTCTTAGTTTGCTATTTCTCTTACTCAAAAATAAATCAGACTGGAAGGCTCTGGTTACTTTTTGAATGGAAACACGTAATAGTGATAAACATTCAGAGACACATTTCCAAAAGTTTCAGTAGGGAACTGAGCCCATCCTCTAGTTGTCTGTGAATAATTTTTCGTGTAAAATCATTTTCATGTACAGTCCTGCATGCACTTACATCTGTGCGCACAAGTAGTACGAGCAAAATTACACTCACCGGTAATAGTGTAAATACAATTGGACTGTGCAAAATTATCAGTCACATTCAGGCAATTGCCTCTTTAAGGACCAGTGTTTATAAAAGAGGCCAGCACCAAGCACGTGAAAATCTGGTCCTAAACATCGACTTAAATCCATCGTACTAACTACTTAGGACATGTTGCAGTGTTACCTGATCTCCTGTTCCTCACATCGCAAACCAGAACCAAATTTGGCGTGTATATCTGAACAAGTGTGACTGTCTTCTAGGGACCTAGAAGACAGAGGAAAAGTTTTCCTGATGATGTCATTCCAAAAGAGGCTCGATTTCCTTAGAGAACTTTGTACCCAGCAGGTAAACTCACCCAACTTTCTGGAACTGTTGTTCAGGGTTGTTCCAAATATACCGGATTTTCTGCACTTGGATGCATCTTACCTGCCAAACCAAAGAACAACAGCAGCATTTGCAAGGTATGGAACAAAAACGTGCTCACTTCTACTCATAGTTCTATAAATATAGGGACGCTAACTAGGGCTGAATTCAAGCAAGACTGATTATAGTGCTGGGGAGGGCATAGAAAGCACTTGGAGGCGTTTGCAGCCACATTGCAGTCTCCTTTGGTCGAAGATACACACTGACAATTGTCTAATTTAGCCCGGAGTTTAGGAGTGCTCCTGAAGTTCTCACTGACACTAAGTGCTCTCACGTGTACCACCACACTGTCACTTGTGGCTGGCTAGATGATTCTGTCCCTCCTGGTGGACAATAACCCAGCTTCAGAGACACAAACTTTTCTCACTTCCTGGCTGGACTACGGCGATGCAGCGTACCTACCTGTGGAGCCATCAGCCCCCTGGAAATTCTAACTGGTATAGAATCCAGTATCCTCTCTCCTCAGCTCCGCGAGCATCAGGCCTATGCCCTCATTGCACTGGTTTGCCATAGAATACCATGTCACATTCAAGGCCATTTGCTTTCATGAGAAGTGTGGAGGGAAAACTCTGCTCATGTGTTCTCTGATTTACCCTCTTAGGGCCCGGTCCCATGAGACGTTGCACACTTGAATGGGAGAGGAAAGGGCTCAGCTCCTTGCAGAATCAAACTGTAGCATTACAATAACTCTCCATTGCAATAAATAGTTTAGAAGGCACGGCGATTTTATACTGGCTTTTAGGAAGGGGCCTGTGACCTGGGATTAGAGGATTATGCTATTTGCTCTTGGCCGCTTTGAAAACTTGTTTGTCTACTTAAATGTTTTGACGGATATGCAAGATTTGCTGAAAGGCTCTGTTATTTGAGAACTATGGGGGGTTTAAAACATGATTAATTCCATCCCCTGAAGAATGTTATGAGTCACTCTCCACTTTCACACTATGCCTGTGGATTGAAGTAACTGGCACTAAATTTACATATGGATGTTTATATATTCCCAGGAGAAATAAAGCTTTGTTCAGACCCAGTTAAGGGTGTAAAACTGTATCAGTAGCTTTGGCTAGAAACCTTATTGGAGACATCAAAATAAATGCTAACAAGTCAGGAATGTAGTTACTGAAGATGCATATAACTTCTGCATGGGACTCCCAGCCCTGTGGCCTAGGGGCTAGGGGAAAAGGCTGGCAATCAAGAGACTGGACTTCTAGTTTCAGGGATTACACTGATTTACTGTATTACCTTGGGCATGTCATTTAACTTCTCAAGGTGATACTTGCCCTATCTGTAAAATGGGGATAATGGTGCTTACACACATCTATAGAGGGCTTTTAGATCTCCTCAAATCAATAACTCACCTACCATCTCCCCAGACTCATAGACTCATAGATATTAAGGTGAGAAGGGACCATTATGATCATCTAGTCCGACCTCCTGCACAACGCAGGCCACAGAATCTCACCCACCCACTCCTGCAATAAACCTCTCACCTATGTCTGAGCTATTGAAGTCTTCCTTGGCTTGGCTCTCCAAATTGTGTTTGAACCGTTTGCAGAGGGAAGGAAGGATAAGGCCTTAGTAGGGGCAGTCGGGTATGTAGTATCCTACCTCGGAATAACGGTTGTAAAATGCAGTTTGGTGCAGCCAAAGGCAAAAAACTGAAATGTCTTCCAGAGCCAGGGACAGAGCGCAGCCATCCTGGGGCGAGGGGATGAAATAGCAGCACCGAGCGAGGGAGGAGACCAGGAAATCTCCAATTTCATTCACTCTTCAATCTTCTCAGCTAGTGCCGTACACTGGGCCACCAGCTGAAGTCTGGGGTGAAGTCTGGGGTCAGGAACTTGCTCCCACTCCCTGTGTTCACTGTGGTGTGGAAGCTCAGCTACTCAGTCACTTACAGCCAGTTTCTCCTCTAATGCCAGGAGCAGCCTCTCAACCAGTCTGTTAATTCCTGCGCCAGGGCTGGGGCTTCTGGGGCGCTTACAGCAAGATGCTTCTTGGAGGGTTCTCCACCCCATCTCTTCCCTCCTTCCTTCCCCTCTCCTTTGTAATACTGATGCAGCACCGCCCACAGAAGGAATGACAGGTCTTCTTTCCCCTCCTCCTTTTTAGTGGGGGAGGCAGGAATGGCCTTCCCCCCAGAGAGTGAGGGAGAGGGCCTGGCTGACAGGTCTTTTCCCAGAGAAGGCCAGTAGAGTACCCTGATCTTCACTCAGCTAGCTCTACCTGTTGACCACGGCACTCATGCAGCTGCAGGCTTCTTAATTCCATGTTAAATTCAGGCATGTCTCACAAACAGGTTTCAACCTGTCACACACACACCCCCGTCCCGCACACACACACACACATATTTTTATTTATTTATTTGTTTGTTTGTTTTGCATGTCCCCAAAGCAGCCTCTGATTAGTGCAAAGGATTCTGGGGCATGTCTCAGGTGGCCCGCATGCAAGTCTTTGCATGTGGAGTCATGATAAGAACATGTTAACTCCTGTTATATGAATCATGTTTTAAAGTCACTTACTTTTAAATCTGGTTTCATTATGGCTTTGTTTATGATGGAGTTTTCATCAGCAATGATTGGATAATCTGATCTAAACTTGTTCAGTGCAGACACAGAGATCCATGTCACCTTCTTCCGGGAATAAATCTGAAATTCATCCTAGAGAAACAGAAACCAGAAGCCATCATAAATTTGCACAAAGAAATCCTGCACATAGTTGAGGTCCTGAAAGCATGTTTATTACAGTCCCTAGCTTAGAGAATGATAACGCTGAACTGTAATGGGCCTGCTTCTCAGCTGCTTTAAATCCGCATAGCTCCATTGTCCTCTGTTAAACTATGCTGATTTACACCAGCCAAAGATCTGGCCTGGAACTGGAACATTCAGCATGAAAAGTGGGGTTTCACTTTTCATTGTCTAAGGCTTTATTAACAAGAACAAAGGTTAAAGAAGGTTTTAGACTGTACAGGACTTGCATTTGTTTTTCACACGCTTCTCTTTGAGCATTTGATTCTGGTGAGCAGAATGCTGTCTGACATTTATATTTGATTGACATTTCAGAGTTGATAGACAATACCGTGTCGATCACGCACTGTCACAGACGTTCTCCTTTTCTTCTTACTGTGCCTGGGCTTTTCAGGGACTTTCTAAGCAAAACAGTCCCATCCTCCGGACATGCAGTAAAGACATGCAGTGTTCCTGTTCCCTGTCTGAGTATCCTGAGCAGGGGGTGGGGAAGGAATGGATCAAAGGGAGGTGGAAGGGAAGGAATGTATTCCAGAAATCCCATGTTGTACAAGAGCAGCCCCTTCCCCTATGGGGCTGTGCTCCTGGACCCATGAAAGTGTGGATCTCACATCCTTGCCCTGGATTCACCCTTAGGGACCATAGTGGGTTATTTGGATCAGTTGTGGAGGCCCCTCTTTTGTGTACAGGGGTTGCAGAGACCCTCCTTCATGGCCACTCTGCCCACTCACCATGCAGCCCTGTTGCAGGGCTGAAGTGGTATGGAGGGCGTTGGGCAACATAAAACATATCATGCTGTAGGCCAAGGATTCTTGACCTGAGGATTGTGATCACCCTGCCCTTCCCATAGTGGAAGGTGGTTCTCAGCTAGGTGGGAGGGAGGCTCAAAGAAGGATGGGGAGGGGATGGAGAAGGCTGAGTACCACTCTTGTAAGCAAAGATAGAGGAGTAATGGTGACATCCTCCAGCAACCTCAAAATGTAGATAATAAATTATCTAGAAAATATGAGTAACCTAAAGTAATGGAAGGTGAGCAAATATCAGTGTCCAAAGCATTCAACTCACATGTGAATACAAACTCTGGTATTTGCATGGAAATCTGTCCTCCCTGCAACACTTAGTTAAGATGCAGAACCAGGTAAATAACATTAATAGAAAGCCAGTTGCGTCATTAAAATTAGGAAAACCAACAAAAAGAATAAAAGGTTATGGCCCTTTCATCACTGTCGATGAAGCTAATACGCCAGCCCTGCAGTTGAGCTAGGAGGCAGAAAAGAAGAGAAGGGCTCACAGTTTGTCCAGGATTGAAACATTCTTTGATAGTCAATGTGTCAGCTAACCAGCCTCTGTGGTGATGGGCTGTAAACCCGTCACAGTGAAGCTGATGATAAATTATGAATGCTGATTGGATAAGCTGAAGAAGAGAAATCCCCCTTCCCATCCAATGACAGCAACCTAATCAGATAAACGCTAAAACACAAAAGTGCCGTTTTGATGCAAAGAACCCAGGAAGGAGCTTTTAAATTGTCTGCTGCCCAAGGCACACTTTGACAAAGGCCCCTGATAACAAGAATGTTAGATATTATTCAATCCTTGTTTAATTACATAAAGGCTAATTTAAAATCTCATTTGTTTGGAAAGTACTTGGCATGGCAAATCCATTTAAAATGACACATGAGAACCCATAATTACAAATGCAAGATGAGCTTGGGATTAAAAAGGCAAGATTAGACCTCAAACCTCAAAAGAATATTCAGGCTCAGATTTAATTCGGAGTGAAGTTTTGGGTTGTTTCTTGTTGGTTATTGGTGGCATACATGACACAAAGTTGGGGTTAATGGGGACAGTGCAGTTCCCAGTGGACAAGAATCCAGCTAATAAAACCTCCATTCTAACAGCCTGGATGGCCCTCTCATCAGAGGGAGCAAGGACTGACTGGACATGGAGCATGAGCTCCCCTTCCCTCCCTAGAGATGGTCCCTTTGTGTCAGAGTTGAAGCACACTGGCAGGCAGCACAGCTGCACCTGTGCTGTGGGAACCAGGGGGTTTCAGTCTCCAGTTCTGTCAGCTCAGCATCCTTGAGATCTGAGAAAGGTTTTGAATGGCCACAACTCCACCCAAACTCCATCACGAACATCAGTGGGGAGGGACAGACCCACATGGAGGCTGAAATGGGGAGGAGTAGACATCTTGGACACCATCCAAAGAGAAGACTCAGATAAAAGACAGCTAAGATTCTGGAGCACAGTTCTGTGGCATTGGGTGAGCAAAGGGTAGATTCCCTAGCAAACGCCACAGTCATGGAATCACAAGATACATGGGGCCTCTCCCTACATTATTGTGAAGCATCCTGTCCACGTGGCTGATGCTCTCTACTCTACATGCATTGTATGTATCTTGTAAAGCACTTTGGGGTCCTTTAGATGAAAGTTGCCCACTGTACATTGTTGTTATTTTTATTATTTTATTCAGCATCGGCAGTGTGAGAGATCCAGCTTACATGGATTCCCTCTACTTCCTATTATCTATATGCTAGCAAGTAATTTACAAAGGAAAATGGGCACCCACTGTTGTTCTGAGCAATGTGACGTCTGCTTCTTGCAAGTTGCAGGGGATGCAGTTTGCCCACACATCCCATGCTGGTTTCCAGTAAAACACAAGCCGGAGAACCCCACAGGACAAAATGTATCCAGCAATGCACATGGCTTTCCGGCAGCCCTGGGTTTTGTAGCCAAATATCTCCTGTTGAGCAAAGAAAAAGAAAAGGTAATGAGAAGCATTTTATTTAAAGAAATGTTGAGAACACAACATTATCCTTTCGTCCAGAACTCTGTGAATGCCCCCGGGGTTAAAAGGCGGTGACTGGCATTGTGCTGTGAAACTCCCAGCCACAAAAAACTCACCTGGTTGCATGACAGCCTTAGGCCATATTTGTAGAAAACATGGAGGCCTGGATGGAACAATATTGAGCTTTAGGCTGGAGTCAGCAGCCCAGCCTCATGGCCTCTGCCCTTTCCAAGCGTAGGGGAATGATGGGCCGTTACCACCTTCCATTATGGTTCGAATGTTGGGGCTCTGAGTCTTGTTAACAGGCCATTATCTTAACCCATAATAATTAATAATCATCTTCAGCACTTGAAATTCAGTGCTGCCTTATCAGACCTGTTGCTCAATCTAGCAGTGATCCGGGTTCCCCCCATTTTGTCAAGCTGCCAAGAGAACTCCCAGGGAGAAGCAGAGTCACTAACTCGGCCTCCTCTTCAACCTCTTCCAATTAACATCTGAACATGCTAAAACTAGAATGGTCCTTTCCGGGAGACACAGGATTTAAATACCAGGGTGAGAAATCATGAGGCTGACACCACATGCATGTTGTCCTGGTGTCTAAGACACTCCCTTGTGTTCTTACACCCATCTGCGCAGCCAGGAAGTCTATGGTTAAAATAAGTACTAAAGGAAAGGATAGATGCCCCGGGATGTTCCTGTATGGACAGCCAATTATAGCCATCCATTGTCATTTGGCAGCGGTTCCTCCCTGCTTTGAACATGCCGAGCTCCAGTGCCAGGTCATATGAGGCACTATGCACGTGTTTTCTCAAGCCTAAAATGATAACTCAATAGAGGCAAGCAGAAGTGACTCCACCCAGTGTAATGCATTTTGGGAGACAGTGATTTCTTCTTGCAGAATGTCAAGGTGGATCTGCCATTTGGGGTGCGTCCTGTGGCACTGTGAGTCAGTCAGGCTGTTTTTGGTAGCTTTGGGACAGGGGTGCTGTAAAGTATGCAGCAGATTGAGGCACCAAATGGCAAAACAGCAGGTTTCATCATCCATGACCCACAGAGATGGACATTAGAGGGGAGGTAGTCAGAGAACCATAGGGCGGGGGAAACTCTGCAGTTCATCTGCTCAGGAAGCCATTGAACCAAATACCATGACAGATAATCCTCAAGTGGCAGAGATCTGGCCACACCTAAGTACAAAGCACATTTCCAGGCCATTGTTGTCCCAGAACACCGGCCCACAAATAAAGCTCCTGACACTGTAGCTCTTAAAACACTTTATGGGTAAACATCATTATCCCTATTATACAGCTGAGACAGAGAAACACTAAGCACCAGTAGAGCCAGGAAAAGAATTCAGCTCCATGTCTTATCTTCTTCCCACAAGAGAAGTTCTGTGATGCCCTCAAGCTGCTGTAACATTGATAGTTTGTCCTGGCAGGGTGCATATTTTACCTTGAGGAAATGAGCACTGACATGGGTTCAGATCCAGTTGTTTGCACTTTGAGGCATCTGACATTCCTGAATTTGAATGTTAAGGAGTTACAAAGGAAAGTGAGAAGGGGGAAGATAAACATAGGACACCAACGTCTTCTCTTTCATTTCTGAGAGCAGGGCCCAAACTATGCAGCTGGGATCCAGATTCAGATCCAAAGTGATGCTTTCCTAAAGTTTGAAAAGGTCTGGAGAAGAGATTCTGGTTCAAGTCCAAAGATAAACCTAGCTGGTTAAGTTTGGATCCAGATCCTAGTCTGAACTTTCCCAGGGTTCAAGGGTAGGGGTGGTTGGGTTGAACCCATCTTTATTTTGATTTAGAATAAACTATTCCATTTCTTTTGCAGAAGAGGTTAGTGATGATGTTGGCTGATGATTCATCAAAGCCCTACTTTGCTGGACCAGAGCCATTATACAGGTTTAATAAAAGATAGTTTATAAGTAAATAGCTCTAACCTGAAATGGGCAAGTGACGCCACACTCACAAACCACCTCCAGCAGTATTTGTTTCTTAGTTTTGAAAGTTAATTGACTAAGGGAAATTCTTGACACTTTTTTTCTTGCATTGCTATAATTCAAAAACAGCAAAATGCATGTTTTTTTTCTGATTTGTGGAGAAGAAAATGTCACCTCTGGGCTGAGCACCTGCCATGCTTTAGCCCAGAAGCGATATAGCCCAGGAGCTTTGCAGAAAAGGATCTGGGGTTACAGTGGGTCACACACTAAATATGAGTCAACAATGTAACGCTGTTGCAAAAAAAGTGAACACCATTCTGGGATGTATTAGCAAGAGTGCTGTAAGCAAGACACGAGAAGTAATTCTTCTACTCTACTGAAAACACTGGTAAGACCTCAGCTGGAGTATTGTGTCCAGTTCTGGGGGCCACACTTAGGAAAAGATGTGGACAATTTGGAGAAAGTCCGGAGGAGATTAACAAAAATTATTAAAGGTCTAGAAAACATGACCTACGAGGAAAGATTAAAAAGATTGGGTTTGTTTAGTCTGGAGATGAGAAAAACTGAGGGGGGCCATGCGACGAAGGGGGGATTTTCCCTTCTTATGTTGTATGTGAACCTTTGTGAGTCTTACTGTTTTGCATGAATGTGTGTGTGTGCTTCAGTTTCCTTGTGTATTGCACCAATGTCTGGGTGGTGGGAATAAGGGGGTGTGACTTTTGCGGAGGCTGCTCCAGCTGCCTGCACCGATGCTATAGCTGCCCCTTCGTGACCTGAGACCCAGGAGCGGGATGCAACCACGTGACTCGTGGCCCAGGAAGCGAGATAAAGGCCGGAGGAGAAGCAACGGGCAGGGCAGGGGCTAGGCAGCTGGAAGTGAATCAGTCTCAGCTGGTTTGGGGCATAGGGGGAGGACCAGAGCCCTGGCTCTGGGCTCCCCTCCCCACAAGATAGACTTGGCTGAATTTACAATTCCATTTTGAGACTTCTCAGTTAGTACACATTAAGTGGATTAAAAACTGGCTATGTTAATTTTATATGGGTCTAGTATTTAATCAGAATCATAGAATATCAGGGTTGGAAGGGACCTCAGGAGGTCATCTAGTCCAACCCCCTGCTTAAAGCAGGACCAATCCCTAATTTTTGCCCCAGATCCCTAAATGGGCCCCTCAAAGATTGAGCTTACAACCCTAGGTTTAGCAGGCCAAAGCTCAAACCACAGTACCATGTCAAACACCTTACAGAAGTCAAGTATATTATGTTAACACTATTACCTTTAGCAACCAAAATTGTAATCTCATAAAAAAAAATGTTAGTTTGACAGGTTCTGTTTTCCACAAATCCATGCTGATTTGCATTGCTTACATTACCTTCCTTTAATTCTTTATTAATCGAATCCCATTATCTTGTCCAGATCGATGTCAGGCTGACAGGCCAATCATTACCTGGGTCCCCCTGTTTACCTTTTTAAAAAAACTAGCACAGCATTAGCTTTCTTCCAGTCTTCTGGAACTTCCCCAGTGCTCCAAGACTGATTGAAAATCAACATTAGTTGTCTAGTGAGTTCTTCAGCTACTCATCTCTTTTAAACTCTTGGATGAAAGTTATCTGGACCTGCTGATTTTAAAATGTCTAACTTTTGTAGCTGCTGTTTAACATCTGAGATTCTAGTGGAATTGTCAAAATCTGATAAGTCACAATCTGGGTACAACCACAAGAGAAGCTGTACCGTAGACAGGGTCTAAGGCCAGTTGTATTAATTTAGATGGAATAGGTGGGCCCAAAGAGTCAAAGGAGATAACATAACCCTTTCACTGTCCAACATTAAACCATTTTAAACAAGGTTCAGGGTTTGGTATACAGAGACTTCAGCCTGCCTGGCTGCATGGCAAACGCCATTAAAAATCTTTTAAACTTTTTTTATTAAAGATACAGAAAAGAAGGAAAAAAATTAAACCATTTGAAATGTAACGTATTGAATAAGGTTTTCATTTTAACAACAACCCTTGTTCCCTTTCCTTTTAGCTGGAGAGTTTTTAAAAGGGGGGGGACCACTTTGTTTGATAGTTATTGGGAGTGGACCACATACACCCTGACTGAATTGGCCTTGTCATCACTGGTTCTCCACTTGTAAGGTAACTCCCTTCTCTTCTTGTGCCAGTGTATAGTTATGCTTGTATCTGTAATATTCATTCCATGCATCTGAAGAAGTGGGTTTTTTACCCACGAAAGCTTATGCCCAAATAAATTGGTTAGTCTTTAAGGTGCCACCGGACTCCTCGCTGTTTTAGCTGCATCTTGGGTGCCTAAAAACCTTTGATGCCAGGCCCGTGCTTTAAGAACAGAATTTCAGACAGGAAGTCCATAGTGGAAGTAGAACCCAGGTCTTTCAGGGCTCACTCCCTATCCAGCAGACCAGCCTCTCTCTCTGCTGCATGCTGAAAAAAATGACAGATGGGAGCAAAACCAAGGCGGCCAATTCTCTGAGACTCCTGCAAATAGTCCCAGGATGGATGTCATGGTTGACAGCATGAAAAGCAGCACAGAGGTCAGGAAGGCTGGAGAAAGAGAGACAGATGAGAGGAGATCATTTAACTCCCAAGGGGTGGCAGGTTCTGCCCCAGGCTGGGTCATAGAGCAATGGCTGCTGGGCAATTTTAACTGAAAACCATTTTGTTCGGTCATTTTTTGTTCTGAGTTTGAGAAAAGGAAGGAACGAGAAAGTGTCATGTAAGTATCAGATTTATTTATGCCTCAAATTCTTAGGGTTTCAGCTGTGTTCAGGCCAATTACAGAACAAAGAACAGAAACTGCATCCACAGAGTCCATAAAGTCTACGATTATTGTCATGATAACACCCCTCCAGCCGTAGGGAGGAAGGGAGAGAGGCAGCTGGGGGTGTTAGTGGGTTATAGATTATTGTAATAAGCCATAAAGCCAGTGTCTACATTCAGTCCATGATTTTTTCATATCCTGCAAAGTTATGAGTGTAAACTCCCAGTCACATCTTTTGAAAGTGTTATGCAGATTTCCTGAAATATGTGTTAACCACTTAGGCTAAATAATGATTACTTTGCTACTGCAAAGAAAGTGAATACTTAACATCAATGGGTGAGTATTCGCTAGAGGTTAAAGCAGGTGACTATGGCCCAGGGCCCCTGGATTCTCTCCGTGGCCCTGCTACTGACTTATTGTTGGACCAAGCATGAGTCATTTGCTCCCTCTGTGCCTCAGTTTACCTATCAGTAAACTAAGTCTCGCAATAGTGTTATGAGGCTTTACCAATTAATCTAAAGCTGTCAGGCTTGCTGCTGTTGCCAGAAACTTTGCTTATACAGAGAACAGATTTGTTGGAAGCAAGAAGCAGAATTTGTTGTTAATCATTTCCCATCACCGCTCCCTCCTGTCAAGGATTATTTACACGATTGTCATGTAAACCACTGTTATTTGTGGCTAAAATAACTTTTTTTTTTCCAAGTGACCTGTAAAGCGGAAGGTAAATGTAAATGCCAAGCAAATTCTTGTATCAGTCTTCTCTTCAGGGCAGAAACTGGCCTTACCAAACCGCGAGGAGCCCAAACATCTGCAATCGAGTATTGCAGTTCTGTCAATCCCATCACCAGGTTTTTTTCTGCTTTGACAGCAGGATGGTAACCTGAGAGCAACAGTTTAAAAGTGCTGTTCCTATAACAACAGGTAATAGGATTAGATTTGAAAGACAGGTTGAAGGACTCACAAGGAATCTAATAGTGGAGTCTATAAGATAACAACTAGGAACTCTTTCACAACGGTCTGCTCCAGTTCCCAGTCAATAGTAAAACTACCAGTCACTCCAGTGGAAATAGAATTGGGCCTTTCAGTGTCCATCTTGTGCGAGGCTTCAAATATTTCTATGTCAAAGGATAGAAAGCTACAGGGCCAAATACTGGTCCCAGCTCTAGCCCCTTTCCACCATTCCGGGAATGCAAAGGGGTCAAAGCTCCCCTAGTAAAGCAGCTAAGGATTCCTCCAATATGAAGGATTGCTTTGGTGGGTAGATTGCTGATGTACCTGACTCTACATCATCCCCTTCAAAACTTTACCACAGCGATTCATAGATTCCAAGACCAGAAGGGAACATTGTGATCACTCAAGGGTACATGTACCCTTGAGGGTACACAGAGGTCTTCCAGGGGGTACATCAACTCATCTAGATATTTGCCTAGTTTTACAACAGGCTCCATAAAAAGCACTAGCGAAGTCAGGACAAACTAAAATTTCATACAGACAATGACTTGTTTCTACTGCTCTCTATACTATCCACTGAAATGTAAGTACAATATTTATATTCCAATTGATTTCTTTTATAATTATATCGTAAACATAAGAAAGTAAGTGATTTTTTTCAGTAATAGTGTGCTGTGACACTTTTGTATTTTTAAGTCTGATTTTGTAAGCAAGTAGGTTTTAAGTGAGGTGAAACTTGGGGGTATGTAAGACAAATCATAAGAATGGCCAGGCTGGGTCAGACCAAAGGTCCATCTAGCCCAGTATCCTGTCTTCCAACAGTGGCCGATCCCAGGTGCATCAGAGGGAAAGGACAGAACAGGGAATCACCAAGTGATCCATCCCCTGTCACCCATTCCCTGCTTCTGGCAAACAGGGGCTAGGGACACCGTCCCTGCCCATCCCGGCTAATAGCCATTGATGGACCTATCCTCCAGGAATTTATCTAGTTCTTTATCAGACTTCTGAAAGGGGTACAGTAGTCTGGAAAGTTTGAGAGCTACTAATGTAGTCTGTCCTCCTGTATAGTACAGGCCATCCTCAAAATAATTCCTAGGGCAGATCAGTTACAAAAACATCCAATCTTGATTTCAAAATTAGCAGTGATGGAGAATCTACCATGACCCTTGGTAAATTGTTCCAATGGTTAGTTACCCTCATTGTTAAAAATGTACACCTTATATCCTGTGTGAATTTGTCTAGCTTATGCCTCGAGCCATTGCATCATGTTATACCCTTCCCTGCTAGATTGAAATCTCCTGAGTAAATATTTGTTCCCCATGCAGATACTTGGACTGTGATCAAGTCACCTCTCACCTTCTCTTTGTTATGCTGCATGGAGTAAGGTCTTTGAGTATATCTTAGTTGTATGTATGGTGGGGGAAATAGCTGGATTTTGTTGTGCTCTTGACCATCCCTGGCTGATGTAATGGCTCTAGGAGGCTGTTTATAATCTGTTTGGCTGCTCTAAATTATGCCAGGAGTTGAATAAATCCATAGCCACCCTGGAGATCAGAGGGATGCAAAAGTAGCGTGCAGCCTTCTTTTCCCCCTCACCACCTGCTGTACACCAAGCAAAGCTCTGAACAATCTATTAAAACCACCTTTGATCAGCATCTCTTGAAAAAAGGATAATCCCTAAAACAAACCATCCCCTTTCCTAACCCACCCACCCACCAACCCTCTGCCAGGCAAATATTGTTCTGTAAAGACTCTTCTCCTTCCACTATCATTGTGAAAGGCGATAGGGTCTGCCAGATGCCCTGAAAGCCAACAAGCTCAGGCTCTGTGGGACCCCAGAGAAATGAACCTCAGCTTCTGAAAGATCCACTCCTGCCAGTCTTATTCAAGGAAGTAGGCTTTAGTCCCATGATGGACACGAGGAAGGGTGGACAGCTCTTAAACATATGGGCATTGTCACTTGTGCCGTAGCTAGGGCAGCAAAGAGTGGACAACGCTGGACACGTCACCTTAGAAATGTTTCACATCTCTTCTCATTACTGCTCCCCACACAGTCTCCAACAAAGGTGGATAGGAAGTTTCTCTGAGAAATGAGATTATCTTCTCCAGTTTTCAAATGAGCCGTCAACATACTTTTAAACTGTCAATGGTATTTCAGTCTGAAACAACTGACATCTGCACAATGTAAACAGGAACATTATTACACTCTTTACCAAAGAGTCAAGAAATGCGTGCCAATAATTTGATTCCGGAAGATTCAATTAATGCTAAAAACAAACTTAAAATGTAATTGTCAGGGATCCCCAGGATCAGTGCTCTGGGCCCAGCTTTAAAACAGTCTCTGGGAGGAGCCTGTCAGTGGGCCAGACCCCCTCTTCCTCCTGAGTAAGCCATGTAGCTTCACTGCCTCCTTAGACTGGCCCTCTGGGACCTTCTGCATTCCTGCTTCACATCCTGAGCTCTGAGTCCCCCTGAGACAGACCCCTGAGGGAGACTGGTACAATCTGAGGGAGCAATGCACTTGGATCAGTATCTGCAGTGACACTCAGCCAGCCCTGTCAGACAGTAGGGTTTATTAGCTGACTACAACACAGTATAAGCAGTCCTTGGTTAGCCTACAGAAATGAAGGTTACAGCAGAGTCCATTCTGGTTAGCCCCAAGAGCCCAAAGCTCTGTCCCTCTGCTCCGTCACTTAGTCTGACCTGCTCTGTCAGATTCTCAGTTCCCCCGCCCCGCCGCCCCGACTCCTCCAGCAGCCAACACTTAACTCCCACCTCACACACTCAGGCATTTGTTCCAGAGCTGGAAAAATGCTGCTTGGCTCCCTCCACAGAGGTGGCGCAATCCATAGTCAGGGTTGCCAGGTTTGAGTGTCCCGGTGGCTGAATTTGCCATTGTCTTCACGGATTCTCCAATGATACGGGGATTAAGGCCCACTTAGTCCCAGACAGCGAGGTGCCGCTCACACCTGTGTCCTAGCCTGCCCTGAGAGCAAACAGATCCTTTTCACCCACTAGGTAACCATGCAACATATAGGGGAAACTGAGGCACACAGCAGCTCCTCAAAATATCTCAGAAAATTCCCACTTTGTCACATTAATACAATTAGAATTTTTTGCAAGACCAGTGGAGGCATTTGTGGAGCCACTCTGCACAGCAGCCAATGGTTAAAAATGAGATGTTTTGTCCTGTTTTAGGCCCTAATTTTTCAATGAATCCATCCCTTTGTAGATTGTATACTCTTCAGAGCAGAGAAGGACCCCATTTTCTCTTTGTCTGTTAAGTGGCATGCACCTGTATAGTGCTATGTAATCATCAGTCATTGTCTTTGAAGGCTGTGTGGAGAGCTCTTCTCTTGCCTCGGAGCGCTGCTCTCAGAGTCTGTCTACACTGCAGTTGGCCGTATGTCTGCAGCTCAGGTAGGCATCCCCGCCCTAGTTTTAGCCTAGCAACACAGCTAAACACAGCAGTGAAGATGTGGCGGTACAGGCTTCAACACAGGCTAAACAAGCCCACTGGAACCCTGGGTGCTTATTTGGATTAAGAGCCTATGCTGGAGTCCATGCTGCGGCACCTTCCCTGCTCGTTATCTGCGCTGGCTCGGTCAAAGCTAGGTGGGGTCTGCCTATCTGAGCTGGAATCAAACCTCGGAGGGTACTGCAGGCATCCCCTCCTTACCAACTGATTAAAACTGATTCCACACAATTTCATTTCAATTTATTTTAATATTAATGAAGCCCTTGGTTACTGTCCAAAGCTAAACTCTGGGCTGTAGAATTTTGCTGTAGAACACACTAAGACTATTGTTCCAGGCTGAGAGAGAGATAAGAGGAAAGACAGTGACTTACCATTTCATTCTCCTCTCCCTTGCTGAGCAATGCATGGTGACTCCTGGCAAACTTTTCCCCCATGAAATGTGTTTGCTCTGGAGTCCTCTAAAACACCTTCAGGACAGATCTTCAGGGTTAGTGTCACTTCCTTGAACTGAAGTGATTAATTACCTTCCATGCTAAGGAACTCCTAAGTGCACACCTTGCTTATGACACGACCAGTATTCTGAGAAGACAGCTCCTCCCCATCTGTAGGGTTTGTTTTCAGGTGTATATGTCCCTCCTGTCGTCTCTTTGCTGTTTTTGTTAACTGAAGTTGCTGCTTGGAAGGAGACGTCCCACATACAAAGCCGGCTCAGGGTGGTGGAGGAAGAAAAAAGTTAGATCTGCTGAGTGTCTGCCATGACTTGACTTCCAATCACAGCTCCAGTTCTGCAGCAAGTACTGCTGGCAGGCAGCCTTAAGGGGAGGGCAAAAGGAGAATACTTCACCTTGAAAGATTATGGGATTTATTTGGGCTAGGGAGTGTGCCTGAGAGAGAAAAGCAGGCATCATTATTCTTCTATTACATACTTAGCAACCTGTTGAAACTAAGGGCTCAATCTTGATTACATGCTATTCAGTGGGAGAACCAGGACTGGGCCCTAACATTCCAAATCATGGCCCTCCTCTGTGTAGGTGGACCCAGAGTCTCACCATGCCAGTCAGCACGCTGGGTTGGGGCCCATATCGGGTTATCAGGGTTGTCATTATTTATTATTATGAATGCCAAAAGTGTTTCAGGTCTTACAGTGTAACTAGATGAAGCACTGGGCCCTGATCCTGCCACTGGGGACCCTGGAGTCCGGAGGGGCCCCACTGACTTCAGTGCTGCTCATGAGTGGATCTGACTGCAGCACTGGGGCCAAGCCGACGAAGCAGGCACAGGGGCAACACAGCAATTTGCCCCCTCCTTTCCCTTTGTCTCTTGGATGGTTTTAATTGTCAGACTTGCCTCTTCTTGCCCTTCCTTTGCCTTTTGACTTGCCCAACATTTCTTCTCAGTCATCTCGGTAACTCTCACTCATTTTAATTATTTGTCCTGCCCAGTGGTTTTTGGGTTTTTTTGGTTCTGTCCCTCTTCCTTGTTTTTATGTTTGTTTTAACAAGCAAAGGATCAGACACTGTGATGGAATGCATGGAAATAGAAGGAAATAGAGATAGGAACTGAGCCACAGAAAAACAAGCAAACACAACTCCTCTAATTATTGTAATACGGCTGAAACACTATGTAAGAATCAAGAGTTTCCCAAGATATTTTATACTCACTAGTATTTTATTCTCATCTGAGATGGGCCCAAGAGAACCCCAAATCCAAATATCCCCAGCACTGGGCAAGTTCTGGCCCAATGTCACACTTCCTGAAGTGACCATGACCAGAAGATTCAGAGGAAGAAAAAGAGGAGAGGTGAAGAGACGGAGGCCAGTCCACACGGAAAATTATCTGATGCTACCTGTGACAGATGGCAATTTCCTGCAATATGCTTGAAAAAAACTTATTGAATTAAGTTTGTGTCTCTAGTGTCTTTTTGTATTAAATGCAAAGGTTATTTATTATTGGGAGCCAGGATTGTATGCAACCGCTCTAAGGGACAGATGGGATGTGAACCCTGGGAAGTGTTATGATGTTCAAAGGACTGCATTGACCAGTGAGTCAGAAGAGTGGACTTTTGGGACAAACACTGTCAAGTGGTTTTCTTGGAAATCTCTAGAGGGAGGCGAATGCAAATTTCCATCTCCAGTTATGCAAAAACTCAGCTTTTTGAAGTTATGCCCTGAGGAGTGAACCACTGTGTGCTGATTACCTGTTCCTGGCATCTGAAGATCAAAGGCGCAAGCTGTATAAAGGAAAGATGGAACTATTCATGGATGTGCTGTTCTGAGCATAGGATGTTATGAACTTGTAAAGATAGAAAAATCCCCTGTGTGGGTTTGAAGGACTGACACCTACTGAGCCTTTGTTGGATGATCTCTGGTAAGCTTATCAGCGTGCATCTAGGTTCTTGTATGGTTTCTAACGTTTTCTCTGTAATGCTTTTGTCTTGAGAACAAATGTACTTCCTTAAAAATTGCTGCATGGTAACATTCGAGTGCAGCTTGTTAAGCTGTTCATAGCCTCTGGCGGGAATGCAATGCACGGATGCTAGCATTTTAGGCAGTATGTCTTGTCATGGATATCCCAGTGTAGACTGTTCAGCCTGGAAATACCCCAGTCAGGAGGGGGAGAGAGATCCATGTCTCTGCCCAAGAAAGGTGATGTTTGGGGAGCTGGAAGCCTGAGAGTGGGTACCCTTGGCAGCCCACAGAATGGGAATACAGGTGCAGTCCCCCTGAACTGTTATACTGCCACCAATGTCTGTCAGGGTCAGATGCAGCGAACGGGCACAGGATGCAATGTAAATGCAAATGGAGGCTCTGGCAAAACTGCATAGCATTCAAACCCTTGTCAGAAACAATGGTTAAAATCTGCGTGTAGTGGGGCCATGCTACCAGGGCTTCACCGGGCAAGGCTACCCGAGAGCGAATGGGACTTTGGAAAAGATTTTAGAGCTCCAAACTGTTATCTTTTCTGACTGATTTCCATGGGCTGGAGAGGGAACCATAGGCACCTACAACACACCACATTCCATCCCACCTATGGTGTTGCCAGCTGTCATGATATGTGGTGTTTCTCTTTACCCCAGAAGTCAAGTTGTTACCTGAGAATCTCAACTTTCATTTTCTATCCCTCATGTCTGCAGAGGAAATAGAACAGGTGTCTTCTAATGACTCTAAAACCAGGAGACAAATATATGAACCTCCAGTGCATCATTTTAAAGTCTCAAGATTTTTAAAGACAATCTCGTGACTTGTGAGACCTGACTTGTGATTTTTTTTAAAGGTTGGGATTGGCAAAATGATCACCCATCCTTCCCCTGCCTGCCCAGTCTCTGCTGCTATTCCCAGCACAGACCCTGGACTCCAGGGTCAGGGGAAAGGGCAAGGGTGAAGCAGAGGTGGCTGAGTCACCCTTCTGTGTGGCAAGGGGAGTGTAATGCATGCAGAGGGTCCTAACCATGCAGGGCTCTAAGGGACAATTATGGGTCCATGTAGCTATTCCACTTTCTTGGCCCAATCCAACTCTGATTAAAGTCAATGGAAAGACTCTTGTTCCAGTGAACGGTTCCAGAGTAGCAGCCGTGTTAGTCTGTATCCGCAAAAAGAACAGGAGGACTTGTGGCACCTTAGAGACTAACCAATTTATTTGAGCATAAGCTTTCGTGAGCTACAGCTCACTTTATAAGAGTCTGTGGTATGGAGGGTTCTTTCTCTACACTGAAAATAATGAAAAAGCAGTTTAAAAGAAACTAAACATTTATGCTTTATTATATTTTTGGCAACTTGATATCCTTGTATTAATAGCCCAACCCAACATGTAACTCAAAGGGCCCCTGAAGTTGATGGAATTTTTCCATTGACTTCAGTGGGCTTCAGATCAGATTCATCAGAAGCAAACTTTTTTCTGGGTTTGCTGGATTGTCTTTTAGTTTGACGCCCTCTACTGTTAAATGTCACTATTACATCTGAAAAAAGAAAAGGAGTACTTGTGGCACCTTAGAGACTAACCAATTTATTTGAGCATGAGCTTTCGTGAGCTACAGCTCACTTCATCGGATGCATACCGTGGAAACTGCAGCAGACTTTATATATACACAGAGAATATGAAACAATACCTCCTCCCACCCCACTGTCCTGCTGGTAATAGCTTATCTAAAGTAATCATCAGGTTAGGCCATTTCCAGCACAAATCCAGGTTTTACATTACATTACATCTGATGAAGTGAGCTGTAGCTCACGAAAGCTTATGCTCAAATAAATTGGTTAGTCTCTAAGGTGCCACAAGTCCTCCTGTTCTTTTTGCGGATACAGACTAACACGGCTGCTACTCTGAAACCTATTACATGTTGGTGGTCAATCTGCACATTTAAAAGTCCCTCCATGATAATGTTTTCCACAGTATGCATCTGATGAAGTTACTGTTACTCTGAAACTTGTCATGATAATGTTGTGTTTTCTCATCCATTTCTTCATTGAATAGAGCGTACAAAACCAACATGCACAAATATCAAAAGGTAAGGGTTAAATCAAAACATCTATAAAGCAAAGGTAAAACTAAACAATTACAAGACCAGATTTAATAGAAACAAATCTAAAACAGACGACAGCAAGGGTGAAATAAAAAAGGAACCATTACGCTCTGTCACAGTTCAGGACTAAAGCACTTGTATTTCTCCTCCGTGGTCCAGCAAGGGCACGCACTCTAGACATTTCAGGCCTGAGTTCTTTTGGGTGGAGTCATGTGTGTCTCTCTCTTCTGACCAGGGTATTTCCAGGCTGAACAGTTCCCTGCCTACACAGTGTTAGTCCACAGTAAGGTATAAAGCAGTACAGAGAAAACGTATTAAAACCAATAAAAGAACCTACATGCATGCTAGTAAGCTTACCAGAGATCATCCCCCAACCCCCAAGGGCTCTGGTTGGTGATTAATCCTTCAAACACCACGCAGGGACTTTTGCTCTGGTGACAAGTTCATAACACCTTCAGCTCAGAACTAGCACACAATCCGATGGGCTCCAGTACTTCCAGCTCTTCTCTTCTAAGCATTGCTGGCACCCTCCATGAAGCAGTGATCCTGTCCATTTGCTGGACCAGAAAGACTGCCCTGAATTCATTTTAATGCAATCTTTTTTCTATCAAGTCCTTTCTTTGTCTGTTGGTCCCTGGAGAATCCAGTTTGAACCAGTATAAGTGAGCCTCCCTCCAGCTGATGGTAACTCTCTGGAGGTGTTACAGCCTGTGTGAATTTGCCCACCTGCTCCCCATTGTTCTTAGTTCAGTGGTTTCCCTCTCCCATGGAATTACATACAATCCCTGGCCTACAGTGATACATAAACTTAATTCAATAAGGTTTGTCCAAGATCTTGTCATGTGTTCTTCTAATCACTCTGGTAACTTAAGCTCTGATCCTTCAAAGATTTTACACATCTATTCAACTTTATACACTGTGTGTCATCCCACTGACTTCAATAGAGTGTCTCATAGTGTGTAGAGTTAATGTGTGTCAATACTGCAAAGCTTTATAATCTTGTTGGTCTTTGCTTGTATCTAGTCCTCCTTTCCTCTACCTAAACTTTTTGGGGCTTTAAATGTGTTTCAATTAAGCATGTGCATAATTCAGTATGGTCATTAAAGATTCCAGAGGACTTTTTGCAAGGTATGGCATAGTACTGGTTGAAAACTTTCAAAGAAAAGTTGATTTTTGTGAAAAAATGGGACTTAATTGGAAAAAAGGGTTTTTTTTTTCAGCAAAACTTATCTGAAAAAGTTTGAAACAAAATATTTAACCCCCCCAGATAGGTCTAAAATATACATAACCACTATTTCCAAATGAAAATGTATTTTCCCCACTTTCTCTCATTTCTTTACTTTACTTTTTAACACTGAAAACACAGGAGAAAAGAAAGTTAGGGAACAGAAGGAAAACACATCTTTTCTCTTATTTAATATTTCCCAAAGGAAAAGTAAGAAAGAAGGAAAAAAAGGGGGGGAATATAATCTTATACTTTTAAACTTTTTCCTCCTGAAAAAGTGTGAAAATAGTTTCAAAAACGAGAGAGAGCTTTACTTTTCCCCACTTTTTTAAAAAAAATTCCCTGCCCCCTATTCCACGCTTCCAGTAGAAAAAAGGAGGGGAAAGTAAAAAATGTGAGGGAATTGGAAAAAAAAATCCCACATTCAAACTGTAATTTTTCAAAATGAAATTTTTTTTCATTAAATGATTTCCCCCCCCTGTTTTTTGACAAAAACAGGAAAAAATGAAAACCATTTTTTTTGCAAAAAGCCTCTAAAAATCACAACCAAGCTAAGTGGCGTTGTACACACATTCTCAATTCTGCAGACAACGTAGATGGGGTAACATCTTTTACTGGATCAGTTTCTGTTGGTGAAGTTAGTCCAATAAAAGCTATTGCATCACCCACTTTGTCTCGCTAATACCCTGGGACTGACCTGGCTACACGTACACTGCTTGCAAAATTCTTCATTAGGTAATTACATTGTTCGGCCTTCCATTCTCCAGCAGATGCAGTAACCATGCAATTTTCAGCTTCACTTCTTGTCCTAAGCCCTGATCCACTGAAAAGTTGTGCACAAGCTTTTGAAGCATGGTGTGACTAAACTCACTGACTGATAGGCTTTGGCACTTGGCATCTCAGTGTGAGGGCTGCCACTTCACTTCATGTTTGTGGGCCAGACAAGCCAGCTTCCCCCCGTCACCCCCTCAGGAGGCTGATGGGTTCCAAAACCTGCTTAGGGGCCTGTGGAATGTTGGCACGTGATAATGCAGCTGCTGTGCATTGCCGCGGAGCAAGCCTGTTGCATCAGCCTGTCACAACCCAATGGCCTCAGCCCAGCATCATGTCACCGCAGCATGATGCAAAAACTACCCATCCCAAGTGTTCAAGAATCAGGCATTTACGAGCCTGGCTGCAAAATCAGGAGCTCTTTTTATTTGCTGTTTGTTTATTGTGAGACGTCAGAGTGCGTGAGAGACCCACTGTCCTGCTTTTCTCCTCCCCCACAGGGCTGAAAATGGCCCCCTCTGTACACAGCGAGAGCCACCTGTGGCACTCTGTACCTCAAAGCAGCACCTTGGAACCCCCATATTTGCCAATGTCCCGTAATTATGATATATTTCATACAAAGCATGCCATGTAAGATAGCATATGAAAGGTCATGATCTGATGAAACCCATTGTTCTGTCAAAATATGTGTATCAATAGTGTCTATCTAAAGTTTTGACATTTTCCTGTATGATTGTTTCTGAAATACGCTGTAAATTTACTAGTGACATACACAGCAGGGGGATCGCTCAACCCTGTGACGCAGCAAAGCCCACCAGGCCATGTCTGACCTCGTATTTTCCAGACACATGGACTGAGGGTATAAAATAGGGGACAGTGGCATCCTCCCTGGGCCTTTCTCCTCCCCTTACCTATGCTGCAAATAACAAGCACTCTGGGAAGCCAAGGAGGTGAAGTGAGCAGATCAGTCCCGGGCTCAAAGGGAAAGGCCTTTTGGCTAAGATCAAACTCACTGAACATTAAATCCCACCAAATGAGGGTAGACCCATCCCCACCATCGTATCCACTCACTATACTCTGCACCTGAACATAGCCGTTATGTGGATAACTTACCTCCATATCTCAATGTCTGTACTCTGACCGGTTAAACTTTTACCCCCAGTCGGGGAGATTGCAGATTATTATGTAATCCTTACTCCACCAGCTCCTAAATCGAATTTCGCACCCCTTGATAATCTGTACCTTATCCCCTGACAACCAGAAACTTCTATGCTTGAACTCTGTACCGTTTTTTATTTCAACATTATCTTAATAAAATTATTAAATCTGTTCTTATCAGTTTAATCTCTTTTTATGAACACTTGCAACACCTGCGCTGAAGATGGATTCTCCGGCTGCTATTTTTGAAAAAATCAATGCTGCTTTGAAGGTGTATTCTGCCGCTGCTACCTTGGCAGGAAATCCTCTCTCTGCTCCTGAGACATCCCCAGCTGCACCATGTACCACTACCACCACCACCATCCGATGGTCCAGGGACATCTACATTGAACACACCACCACCACCGCCGCCGCTGCTCCACAGAAGGTCTCTCGGACAATGACTACAAAGAAGGTCCTAGGTGCCTCCAGGACATTACAGACCAGCAGCACGAAGGGGAAGATCAGTGGCTGCTCGAAGGACCCCCTCCGAGATGCTGTTCCAGTAAGATCCTGCATCCTGAGGCCAGCCTGTCGGGACATCACAACCAGAAGGAACATCCCCCCCGCTCCCCAGCAGCACCAGCCGCCGAGGGTATGCCCCCCCGCCTTACAGCAGCTGCCGACCGAGAGCCCCCCCGCTCTCCAGCAACACCAGCCGCCATTGGAGAGCCCCCCCACTCTGCAGCTGCAAGATGCTCTCAGGCGACCACCTCCCACCCCCACAGCTGCGCAGGTCCCTGACGCTGGTGGTGCTCTCGCTGCTCTACACACCATCAAGAGAGGAATCTCCATAGACGGGACCAGCATCTCTCCAGAGGCCACCCAGAGGGTCACCTGCGCCTCGCCGGATGCCTGCCCAGCCTCTGAAACCACCCAGAGAGACCCCAGGTCCCTGCCGGATGCCCGCCCAGCCGGACCTCTCGATCCCACCCGCCCACACCAGGATGAACCAGCCAGCGATGCCGCTGATGCTGCTGGAACCCGCCCCCCCGCTGCAAGGTAATGAGGACACCATCTACCTGCAGTACCCCCTCGCTGTGGACGTGCTCATCTGCCCCATCTGCTCTCCGCCCTGAAGCTTCCACCTCCTCGGCGGCATCGCCAAGCACCTGAAGAGATGCCACAGCAAGCGGGTCGCCTTCAGCTGTGCCCTCTGCAGCCTGCCCTTCGAGATGCAGAAGCAATGCAAGACGCACCGAGTCGCCTGCAGGAAACGCCTCAAGGGAACAACACAGTCTCCTGCCCCAGCTCCCAGCCCTCCTGCTGCGCGCCGACCCGCTGCTCCTGAGCCTCAACAAAGAAAAGCGATCGTGGAAGCTGCCGCCAAGAAGCCTGTCCCCATCGCCAGACCAGCGCAACGGGGTGCTGCGATCAAGAACGTACCTGCTGCCTCGGGGAACATCACCCAGGTCCTCGCCAGCAGGAGGCCCATCTCACCCTCTCATGTCGCCAAGCAAATCATAGAATCATAGAATATCAGGGTTGGAAGGGACCTCAGGAGGTCATCTAGTCCAACCCCCTGCTCAAAGCAGGACCAATCCCCAGCTAAATTGTCCCAGCCAGGGCTTTGTCAAGCCGGACCTTAAAAACTTCTAAGGAAGGAGATTCCACCACCTCCCTCGGTAACGCATGCCAGTGCTTCACCACCCTCCTAGTGAAAAAGTTTTTCCTAATATCCAACCTAAACCTCCCCCACTGCAACTTGAGACCATTACTCCTCGTTCTGTCATCTGCTACCACTGAGAACAGTCTAGATCCATCCTCTTTGGAACGCCCTTTCAGGTAGTTGAAAGCAGCTATCAAATCCCCCCTCATTCTTCTCTTCCGCAGACTAAACAATCCCAGTTCCCTCAGCCTCTCCTCATAAGTCATGTGTTCCAGTCCCCTAATCATTTTTGTTGCCCTCCGCTGGACTGTCTCCAATTTTTCCACATCCTTCTTGTAGTGTGGGGCCCAAAACTGGACACAGTACTCCAGATGAGGCCTCACCAATGTCGAATAGAGGGGAATGATCACGTCCCTCGATCTGCTGGCAATGCCCCTACTTATACATCCCAAAATGCCATTGGCCTTCTTGGCAACAAGGGCACACTGTTGACTCATATCCAGCTTCTCGTCCAAACCTCCATACTGAGACGACTCGGTACTACCTTGCCACCTGCCCAGCATGTCCCCATCCCCAGAAGGATCAGCGCCCCGCCGCGCAGAGCTGCTCGAGACCCCGTTGCCGGAGGAGCCAGCGCCGCCCCTCAGACCGCCCCGCGAATTCCAACCGCCGGAGGAAGCAGAGCCGCACCTCAGACCACCCTACGAGCTCCAGCAGCCAGAGGAGCAAGTGCCAAGCCTCAGACCGCCCTGCGAGCTCCAGCAACCGGAGGAGCCAGCACCATGCCCCAGACCGCCCTGCGAGCTCCAGATGTTACTGGAGGAACCCAACCCCGCAGCCACAGCAAAGCACCGGGCCCTCATCGCCAGATGGCCCAGCACGGCCCCCGAGTCCATTCTGCGGGACGCTGCCTACGGGAGATCTCACGCTCCAGCAGCAACCGCCCAGGCAGCCGCCACTCCTAGAAGGACCAGCGGTGTCCCAGCAACCCCTGAGCCGGACCGCGTCTCTCTGACCACTAGCAACACCAGCATCCCGCCAGAGATCCCACCCCAGCACCCAACCAAAGGGAATCCTGACCCATGAGATAGACGGCAGGCCGACCATGCAGGCTTTGAGCCTGCACCGGATGAGGTCGAGGACCATGAGGGCCAGCAGCTGATGGTGAGGGCTGCCACTCCGTGGCAGCCTGGACCGAGGAGCTACAAGCGATAGCTTTCTTTGACGACTTCGACCTCCTCGTAGACAGGCTCACCCAAGAACTGTCTGCAGAAACCGCTCCCAGGAGAAGGTCCAACCAGGAGAACGGCCCGCCTGCCCACAGAACGCCTGCTCCAAACCTCAACACCACTACCAGGGGAGCCAGAAGTAGAGACGCCAGCCGCCGCTACGATCCAGCAGCGGCTTCAAGGATCCAAAAGCTGTACCGGGCAAACCGCTCCAAAGCCATGAGGGAGATCCTCGACGGGCCCTCGCCATACTGCACGATCCCATCTGAGGGTCTCTACAGCTACTTCAAGGATGTATTCGACCGCACAGCCCGGAATGACGCTCAGCACCCAGAGTCCCTCCGCCCCCTGCCCCGTGTCGACGAAGCAGGTGTCCTGGAAACTGGCTTTACGCCCAAGGAAGTGATGGCCAGACTCTCAAAAACAAAAAACACAGCTCCTGGGAAAGACGGCATCCCCTACAGCCTCCTGAAAAAGCGAGATCCCGGCTGCCTGGTCCTCGCCACGCTCTTCAACCAGTGCAAGTTGATTGTGCCGGACTCCCAGCTCCTGGAAGAAGGCCATGACGGTACTGGTGTACAAGAAGGGTGAGCGGGATGACCCCAGCAACTGGAGGCCCATCTCCCTCTGCTCCACGATGTACAAGCTCTATGCCAGCTGCCTGGTGTCGAGGATCACGGTGTGGTCGGCGAGCGATCAGCTCCACCCAGAAAGGCTTCATGTCCTGCGAGGGCTGCTATGAACACAACTTTGTCCTCCAAACCACCATCGAAACGGCCAGAAAGGCACGGAGGCAGTGCACGGTAGCATGGCTCGACCTGGCTAATGCCTTTGGGTCCATGCCCCACCACCACATCTTTGCCACGCTCCAGGAGTTTGGGATGCCAGAGAACTTCCTCTGTGTGATCCGAGAGGTGTACGAGGGATGCAGCACCACCATTCGCTCGGCTGAAGGGGAGACCGCCGAGATCCCGATCCAGAGCAGAGTTAAGCAGGGCTGTCCCCTCAGCCCCATCATCTTTAACCTCGCCATGGAGCTGTTGCTGTGAGCGATCTCCAATGGCGCAGATGGCTTCAACCTCCACAGTGAGAGGGTGAGCGTCCTGACTTACGCGGATGACCTGGTCCTGACCGCAGACAACCCAGAGAATCTCCAGCGTATGCTAGATGCCACCAGTCGAGCGGCCGATTGGATGGGGCTCCGCTTCAATGCAAAGAAGTGTGCATCCCTCCACATAGATGGCAGCAAAAGGGACTCGGTGCAGGCGACAGAATTCCAGATCCAGGGCGAGCCCGTCATTCCCCTGGCAGAGGGGCAGGCCTACTGACACCTCGGCACACCAACGGGTTTCCGTGTCCGACAGACACCCGAGGACACCATCCAAGAGATCTTACAGGATGCCGCCAAGACCGACACCTCACTGCTAGCACCGTGGCAAAAGATAAACGCCCTGAACACCTTCCTGATCCCCCGCATCTCGTTCGTCCTAAGGGGATCCGCTGTGGCAAAGGTACCCCTCAACAAGGCAGACAAGATCATCCGGCAGCTGGTGAAGAAGTGGTTATTCCTTCCCCAGAGAGCCAGCAACGAGCTAGTCTATATCACCCACAGACATGGCGGTGCCAATGTCCCCCGCATGGGTGACCTGTGACATCGCGGTGATCACCCACGCCTTCCGCCTGCTGACGTGTCCCGACGCCATGGTAAGGAGCATCGCAGCAAAAGCCCTCCATGACGCATCACAAAAGCGGATCGGAAGAGCCCCCTCCAACCAAGACACCGCCAGCTTCCTGAGCGGTTCCCTGGATGGCGAATTTGGCCGAGACGGGGGCGACATCGCTTCACTGTGGTCCCGCGCTCGCAATGCCACGCGTTGCCTGGGGAAGCACATCGGCTGCCACTGGGAGTGGTGCGAGGAGCGCCAGGATCTGGGAGTCCTGGTGCCACAGATCAGGTCTGAGGACAACACCGTCGTCACCCCGAGCGCCAGGGGCCTGCTGGAGAGCACCCTGAAGGCGGCCATCCGCTCGCTGTACATGGAAACCCTGAAGCGTAAACCGGACCAGGGTAAAGCCTTCGAACTGACCAGCAAATGGGACGCCAGCAACCACTTCCTCGCCGGAGGCGGCTTCACCCGTTTCGCCGACTGGCGGTTCATCCACCGTGCCCGGCTCAACTGCGTCCCGCTCAACGGAGCCGTCCGCCACGGGAACCGAGA
Source organism: Eretmochelys imbricata (assembly GCF_965152235.1). NCBI lineage: Eukaryota > Metazoa > Chordata > Testudines > Cheloniidae > Eretmochelys > Eretmochelys imbricata. The sequence continues at coordinate 2,234,608 of NC_135580.1, read as the reverse complement.
CAAGCGTTGCAGGAAGTGCGGCTACTCCAACGAGACCCTGCCCCACGTCCTGCGCAGCTGCAGGCCCCACTCCAGAGCCTGGCAGCTGCGCCACAACACCATCCAGAACCGTCTGGTGAAAGCCATCGCACCGCGCCTGGGGGAGGTCGCCGTGAACTGTGCCATCCCCGGTACTGACAGCCAGTTGCGACCCGACATGGTAGTCACCGACGTGGCCCAGAAAAAGATCATCCCCGTCGACATCACGGTCTCCTTCGAGAACAGGACCCCGGCCTTCCGCGAAGCCCGAGCTTGTAAGCTGGAAAAATACGCCCCCCTGGCCGACACCCTGAGAGCGAAGGGCTACGAGGTGCAGATGGGTGCCCTGATCGTCGGAGCCCTGGGCGCTTGGGACCCCTGCAACGAGCGTGTGCTGCGGACCTGTGGGATCGGTCGACGCTACACACGGCTCATGCGGCGCCTCATGGTCTCGGACACCATCCGATAGTCCAGGGACATGTACATCGAACACATCACGGGCCATCGACAGTACCAGGAGGTGTGAGCCGGTATGACATCGTGCATCCACTGTGGGAAAGGGACTGAGAGACTTTTTCCATTGGACTGTATGAACTGGAACCATAAACTCACTGAACATTAAATGGTTTCAGAGTAGCAGCCGTGTTAGTCTGTATTCGCAAAAAGAAAAGGAGGACTTGTGGCACCTTAGAGACTAACCAATTTATTTGAGCATGAGCTTTCGTGAGCTACAGCTCACTTCATCGGGCTGTAGCTCACGAAAGCTCATGCTCAAATAAATTGGTTAGTCTCTAAGGTGCCACAAGTACTCCTGAACATTAAATCCCACCAAATGAGGGTAGATCCATCCCCATCATCGTATCCGCTCATTATACTCCACACCTGAACATGGCCATTGTATGGACAGAATACCCCCATAGCTCAATGTCTGTACTTTGACCCGTTAAACTTTTACCCCGAGTTGGGGAGATTGCAGATTATGTATTCCTTACGCCACCCGCTCCTAAACCGAATTTCGCACCCCTTGATAATCTGTCCCTTATTCCCCGATAACCAGAAACTTCTATGCTTAAACTCTGAACCGTTTTCTTTTTACTGCCACATTATCTGAATAAAATGATTAAATCTGTTCCTATCAGTTTAATCTCTTTTGATGAACACTTGCAACACTGGCGACTTCAACATCGTCTTAATTCGACTATTCGAACTGAGACACGGCAGTGGGGCGCGAACAGCGCTCGGTCCAAATCCTGCCGCCCCTCATGAGGTTTAAGCTCTGGACTGGGCGCTTGGCCTTTTATTTTCTTTGGCACCCAGCCCCCGACCTTTTGTGCCCACCACTTAGCCTCCCTGGCGATCTCCCTCGGTCGCTAGTAGCCCCGTTTTCTATCCGCCCCCAGCCCCTGTGCTTTGGTGGCCGGGCTGGGCTGGGGTCCCTCTGCACTGGGGGCGGGCAATGAACGTGCCCTGAGCAGGCCGTGACTAGGGCAGGACGCCCAGCTCGCGGGTGCAAGGCGCGGGACCTGGGGGCACGGGCCGCTGCCTTTCGCTGGCTGGGCCAGGAGCGGCTGAGGGAGCCGCAGGGCGCCGCGCCGCCTTTCCGGCCCGGAACCGTTCTCGCGGGCCCGCGTTTCCGGCCGGGCCGGGCTTGGGGACGGACCGCCCCTCCCCCCCGGAAGCGGCTGCGCTGCCCGACGGCTCCGGTCGCGCGGGCTCCGGGCTCACCCTGCGCGAGGCCGCGACTCCCCCGGGCGGCGAGGGGCTGAGGCGGGGCCCGGGCGCACCGGAGCCGGCCCCAGGATGTGGCGGGCCGCGGCCGTGTGGTGAGTGCGGGGCGCGCCCGGGGCCCGGGCTGGGGCCCTCGGAGACCAGCCCGCGCGCAGGCCTGGGGCGGGACGGGGCCTGGCGGGGCTCCCGCAGGCGCGCTCCCCGCGCCTGCCCCGCTCTGAGGCGGCTCGGGTCCCCGCGTCGCGTCGCTGAGGCGGGGCGGCCCGCGCTGCGCAGAGGGTCGCGCCGGGGCCAGACCGCGGAGCTCTCTGGCGGCGTGAGCCTCCCCCTGCCCGCCGGCGCGGCCCGCCGGCCGGAGTTCGCTCCGTGGCCCTGCTGCGTCCCGGGGCAGCGGCTCGAGCCGCCCGCGGGGGCTCTGCGATGCGCCGGGGTCGCCCGTGCTGACTTGCGTCTGCCGCTGGGTCGCCCGTTCCCCGCCTCTGAGGCGCCCCCCCCCGGGCTTTTCCGGGCTTGGCTGACGGAGAGAACCGCGTGATCGTCGCGTCTGGCTCCTGGCCTGTTCACCCTCCTTTTCCAGATTAGTAACCTGGAGCCCCACCAGGTGTCCTGCGGAGCCCCGAGGCACCCTGCTGTGTGCCATGATGAAAACTGACCATTTATTCCTACTCCTTGTCTCCTGTCTTTGATCCAGGACGATGCTTTGTCTCTCACCCTGTAGTTACTTAGGTTCTTTAGTAGTCTCTTCTGAGGGACCTTTTCACGGGCCCTGGGAAAGTCTAAATAAATGTCAACTGATTCTCTGGTTCCATTGCCCAGTTAGACACAATCTCACTTAGGCACAAAGATGACACAGAGACAGATGCAAATGGCAGCTAGTCTCTCCTACCCAGCTTATTTTCACATATCATAGAAACAGAATCATAGAATATCCGGGTTGGAAGGGACCTCAGGAGGTCATCTAGTCCAACCCCCTGCTCAAAGCAGGACCAATCCCCAATTTTGCCCCAGATCCCTAAATGGCCCCCTCAAGGATTGAACTCACAACCCTGGGTTTAGGAGGCCAATGCTCAAACCACTGAGCTTACTTTCCACCATTGTGTTTTCTTTGTGCTTTGCCTAGGAGTTCTCTTTCACCTCAACTGCTGCTTGGCAGGTATTTTCAAAATTTGAAATTGATTGGTCATGTCCTGACCCTAGAGGCTGGGTATATTATTTTTCAAACCTTGCTCATAGCTGAAAACAGTATGTTAATGACTGATGGTTTACAGTTATATTGACTTTCATCCCAGGTGCTTAGATATGAGAGCACGGGGTACTATATAAGATCAGAAAAAGTGCTTTACAGATATCTATACAACACAACTGCAATACAGCAGTTACTGAAGTGGCAACCAGGCAGACACCAACAGTGGAACTGGAAAGCCAAAATTTCTCATGAAATGAATATTCAGAAGAAAACTTGAATCAGGGCCATTGAAATGTTTAGTTTCTATATAACTTGTATATTTTATAATAGATATAAGATACACTATATATCTTGAAATATAATCTATAAATATAACACTGTTAAAATTAATGTTGTAATATAAATGTTGAAATAAAATTAAACAAAACAGCATTATTGAAACTAAACATTTCAGCTTCTTTCCATTAAAAACCTGTGTCAATCAACAGCTTCTCACAAAACATCTTGGTTTTGAGAAAACTGCGTTTTTTTTATGGACTTTTACTGTTGAGAACATTTTGACCAGTTCTAACCAAGAGTATGTGACAGCTAAGAGGATAATAAAGATCTTGGCATGGCACTGGAATATACCCTTACTTTTATGAGAAGTGGCATGAAATCTTTACTTTAAAGCAGAAGGGAGTTGATATTTTTGGTATTATTCAAATGACAATATGATTGTTAACTAAGTTCTAGCTGCTGTGATATCTAAGGGAATGCAACTTGGGCAAAAAATAAATGTGCAGGATTAAAAAATTTCATTGTCTGATTTTTATTTCAAATCCAGGTGTGTTTTTTTTCAAAAATATGATTTTATCATATATCCCTTTAAGCTGGGTTCAAACGAACAACTAGAGTTGGCCATCAGATCACTATTTACTATCTTTTCATCTCTGCTGAAAAGATTAAATATTTCTGTACACTGAGTGTAGGCCCAGAAAATGAAAGAGCTAAGTGCAGCCATAAGCTTCCTTTTGGATTGACCATATTCAGTCTCAGTCATTGGCTCCTAAAGCAGAAGGAATTAAAATATTTCTGGTTCCGTGGTCATCTTCCATGCTAGAAGCACTTTCACATCAACTATTCCGAAGCCAAAGTTTCTATTAAAGTCCTAAGTGATGAATTTTAACCCTGTTGTGTTTTCATTTCAAGGTGGTGATAGTTGGGAAGGAAAGGATTATGGGATTCCTACTGATCATGTCCCTTGCTGGTTGCTAGATGATTAACTTAATTATAGAGGCACAGCTTCATAATTTATCAAAATAGAAATAATTGCAGGATATTGTTTCAGAGTAGCAGCCGTGTTAGTCTGTATCCATTAAAAGGAAAGGAGTACTTGTGGCACCTAAGAGACTAACAAATTTATTTGAGCATAAGCTTTCGTGAGCTACAGAAATCATAGAAATCATTTTCTATGATTAGGATACTTGTGAGCTGTAGCTCACGAAAGCTTATGCTCAAATAAATTTGTTAGTCTCTATTTTGTTGAAAAGCTGTAGCACGTGAAACAGTATGCGACTGTGTAATTAAAACTATCATAATGCTTATTCACAAGGGGGCCGAATTAGGGATGCACAGACTGGCATTTCCTAATGTTCCTAAGGACTTTGTGACCTTAATAATGATCTTTTAATGTAGGGGTTTTGCATGCAGTTCTGGGTAGGGTAGTTAAGTAAACTATCTATTATATATGTCTTCTCATGAAAAGATTTTTCTTCCCTCCCTAAGATGGGAGTGGAACATTGTAGCCATGTTCCTGTGTAGACTTTCCACTCCGGTTGAACGTGCACAAAACCAAGTTCTTGTGTTCTTATGCACTTATTCACCAATTTCAGCTGCAGAAGTTAAGTTTATAAGACAGCAGATGTCCTAACCCAAACGTTGATACTTATTTCTGTCCTTCAAATCCTTGTTAACAAGTGAGAGGTTGCTTATCCAGTAAGTATCCTTTAAACCAAAGTATTTTATCCAATTCAACATTTTTTATGAAAAGGATACAAATATTGATGAAGATGATATGTTATTTTAATATGTCAAGCTAATATATGGGGGGTTAGCCAATGTAGTGTTTATAGGAACAAAACATTACTATATATCTATTAAATGAAAACATTATGGAATATTTAAGAATGGATTAGATAGTCATTGCACATTTTTTGAAATAATTGCAAATGTTATTCTATTCAAAAGGCTATGAGAGCCCACAGGATCTATGTTGGCTAGTAGCAGGGAAGGAATTTCCTGTATGGTAAAGCACTGAACCTTTGGAATGATACTCTACTTTATTTTTCATCCTCTGTAAATCAGTCTCTCTCTCTCTCATATACTTTGTGTGCTGGAGGTAGGATACAAGACTAGTTGGACTAAAAGTGTTTTGAGTAGAGCTGTCACAGAATCTTAATTTGTTTCTTTATTTTTATTTTTTCTTCCAGTGTTGTCTGCCAAAGCTTAGCAAATAGCAGCTATGGAGTAAAAGGAAAATCACCACTGCAAAAATTGCGCCTTGTTTCCCGAAGTATTCATCATCCTCATTCAAAGTTTCAGAGACCTCCATTAAGGGCATCAATTCAACAGTTCTCCTCTCTTAATCGTCTTCCCTTACGGAAAACTAAACTTTTATTTGTAAAATATGGATACCTGCCCCATAGAAATTTCTGGGTAGCTAGACTGGCTTCAAGGCTTCTAAAACTTCGCTATCTTGTACTAGGATCTGCAGTAGGTGGTGGTTATACAGCAAAAAAGGTATTTATTTGCAGAGGCCATTTTATATGTTTCATATTGTCTGCCAGGCATTTCTGAGTAGTAGTTATTGCTGCAGTCAGTAAAATGGGGAGTGCCATCATTTGATCAAATAAAGACAGTGGAGAATATGAGGGTAGAGAGGGACAAGTTATTTAAATTACTAGAATAGATTGTATTGGACAGAAATGGGATTGGCTTTTGATGACTGTTTTGTAGATGTTCTGTGATTAAGCCAAAAAGCCAGTGTGTAAGATTGCAAGCTAGCGCTATAGATTAGTAGGTAAATTCTTTCAAGTAGAACATTTTATATGCTTGTCTTATGACTTTTTTTCTGTTTGTGTATTAGACATATGATCAATGGAAGGAGATGCTGCCTGATCTCAGTGACTATAAGTGGATTGTTCCTGACTTCATTTGGGAGCTTGATGAACACATTGACTTTGGTATCACAAAAGCTAAAATATGCTTTGATTGCTAAAGATCAGCGTATGCAACTCTTAGATTTAAGAACATAGGTGTTCAGAAGTTGGTTGCTTCTATATAAATGTTCTTACAACATGATTTTAATAAGATAAGTGCTCAGGGGTGTGTCTTGGGAAGGCACACATCTTATATATGCATTCTAAGAGGAAAAGACCACATAACATTTGGTAGTGGTTATTCCAGCATCTATCCCTCACATGGGTGCATTGCTTGAGACTAGACAAAAAAATCTAATTATTCCATAATTCAATCATACACTCTCAGTGATGGTATTTAAAGTAGGCTATCAGCCTGAAATCTTTTTGTTTTTGTGTTTTTAAAGGAAAGAATTAAAAGTAGCAGCAGGTGCTATACTTGGCTTGTTTTTGTTATATTCAAATTCTTGTTTTTGTGACTATTTCTCTTTCTGGTTGCTATGTGAAAGACCTATACAAATAAAAGGGATATCTGACTAAGTATGCAGAAGGAACTGTGAAACAGCCTAGCCACAAAATGCTGTTGAATGCACCAAATAAACAAATTGAAAAATAGGAAAATATTGTCTTTGAAATGTTTATTACAGTAATTGTGTTGTACAAATGCTCTCTCGCATACATAGAAACCTAAACAAACATTAAAATATAGAAGAGAAGCATTTTGATTCCTGACAAAAAAAAACGGAATGAGCATGTGAATGTGTGTTTTAATTTTTAGGTAGTTGCTAGATTTTACAGTGTAAATTATTCTCACTTATAAAAAAAACTCACCTTTTTATACTTTTTCCCCAGAAAAACTTAGCAAAGCCCTTCCTGATGCAGAAGACCTCGCTAAACTTCTACCTGACTTTGACAAGATTGGAGAGAGCCTCAGTTCCCTGAAGGGCTTTTTCTCGCCTGGTGAGAACAATTTTTCAGCTTTCTTTTACTTATGAGAATGTGTGTTGTTACAAAGTGAGATCACAAACACATCTTTAAAGAACAACAAGAAAAAGGTTTGTGGAAATTGTGTGCTGTTCGAGTATGTCAATTTTTTGTTTAGAAATAAATTGTGGTAACAAATACTCAATGAGAACTGAGAGATGTGAAACTGAACAGTGAATTCTAGACTCCCAGTCAAACTAAAAACAAATAGATTTAAAATGTTAATGTTTCAGTGAGGTGTAGATGCTGGACCTATATTGCCAGTGAAGGTGAGAGGAGAGGTCCAGCCAGTACTCTTTAACAATATATCACTGTGCTCATGATAGGAGAAAAGAATTATTTTGTTAAAGAAATGTGCTTCAGGCAATGGGTGATTATTTTTTTAAAAAACTACCAAAATATCTCCGTTTGTGTTGGGTGTAGCATCAAGTAGATGCAGAAGATTTGTGACTAACCTAGTAGTCTCTCAGGGGATCAGCTGGCAACTTTCTACTTGAGCAAAACTCTGATTTGAAGTTAGTGGGAGTTTTGGCTGTGGAAAGGACTACAAGACAGGCTGAATGGAACAAAGGATGATGAATGAGCTCTAAAATCCAGATGCTAGCTGGCAAATGGATGACCGTATTGTCAAATTTGCACACTCGATTGATTGTCCATACCCTACTGAATTTAATCTTTAACCATTTTCTCATTTTAACAAATTCTAAAAATGTATTCTGGCAGTGGAAATGAATAGATTTTAAGTCCAGAAAGGATCACAGTGGTCATCGATAGTAATTCCTTCTGGTCTTTAGAATCTGTGAATCTAGTCTAATTTACTGCCTAGCACATGCCGTGGACATTCACCCAGCCATTCCTGCAGTGGAGGGAAGTCCCCTTCCCTACTGCACAAGTGAAACATTATCAGGCCCCCTAAACTTTTGTGGCTGAACTCAAGGTTATCTTTTAGAAACACATCTAATCTTGATTTAAATATAGTATATTGTAAATTTAGACAGAGATATAAAAATGTGGATGTACATATAAAGCTTCTTAGCAATCACATTTTTTTCATTTAAGTGTGCTTGAAAATATTGTAACTGTTCTAGTTCTATTTGCATATTCATAACAGGCTTACTTGCATTGTCTGACACAACTTTTAATATTATTAGAAAGCATAATATATATAAAAAACAAATGTACAGAGAGCAGAATCTAAATGGGATTCAAGTGTGAGGGTAATGAGAAGGGCAATATCAGAAACCAGAGACAAGTAGATGAGACCTCCTATGTGTTGGGGTTTTCTTAATTAGAATGTAATTTTGACTTTGGTACGGGTGACTTGTTATCCATTTTAGCTGCATTTGTTAGCATACCAAGATTGGTTATGACTGCTCGGTCCCTGAACTCTGAGACTGAAATCCCTCACATCTTTGTTTTGCCATTTGTTTGTATTTATAATTTTTATTTCCCCTTTTTTGCTGGTTTTTCACAGGTTACAATTTGGTTAGTGAAGTCATAGGAGCTTCTGATCTGCTTCTCTTGTTAGGTGTGTAAAAAGCCATTTTTACTGCCCTTAACATGCCTCTTTAAAATTAATTAATTAAACAGTGATACACTAAAAAAGGGAGTGAATAACAATGCAAATGCAATTTATTGCAGCAAGTTAATCTTGAATTGGAAACATTTTATAACTACTTCAAGAAAACTCAATTCCCCAATGCTAATGAAAAGCCAGTGGCTCATTGTCAAAACACTAAACAGATGCCTATAATTCAGGCATTTTTCAGAAGTTTGCTCAGAAAAAAATTATTTACAATATGCAGGAATATTTTGTGTTTCTCAACACAAATGATGATTTAATTTATGTCCGATCATCTGATGTCTAACACATGCAGTCATTTCATCAGCAAAAATGTCTTTAGAACTTAAATGGTCTAGTTGAAGTTTCCTGTTACCTTTTATATTAGCCCATTCAGTTTGAGTTGGATGCTAGATTGGTACAGTTGTTCACATATCAGTTTTAAGCTGTTTCTGTGGTTATTTACAATAATCCGTAGAATGATTGCAACTTTAGAGAGGTTATTTGTATACTGGGTACTGAGTTGTACTAAAAATTGGACCTCCTATTAGACATAGTTTGGGGTTTTGAACAGGGTACTAAGGCATTTTGGTAAGTTTCTGTAATTATTTCCTAGGTTCCCAAGGAGAAACAGCATTCAGAGCTACAGACCAGGGATATGAAAATGACAAACAATACAAGAAGGTATATTTACAGAACATATTTAGTCATTCAATCACAAAGCTTAAAAAATGAACTGTAGATGTAGATTTAAAGAAGCTTGAGAGAGCTGAAATGGTTTAGTATATTGCAATTTATAACAGTTAGACTAAAAGTTAAAATGTTTTGTGGGGAAGAAGGGAGTAATGTAAAGTCATTGAACCTTCTGTTAAAATGATTTTCTCTAAAGACGTTAGGTTGTAATGGCAATGTTACTTTAGTCATTCTGTATTCATTTTAAATTTGTATGCAACCTGAGGGACTGATCCTGCCAACACTTACTGCTTGTAACTGTGACAGTGTTGGCTGGTTCAGGCCTTAATATAAAACCCAAAGTGCTGCATCATGCACTAGCTACAGTTATATGTCTTAAAGTATTGCATCTTATGATCCTTTTCTATTTAGATATGTATCAAGTTTTGGCTTTAATTTTTTTTCTGCTCAAAACTTAGTGCAGCAACTGTTTTTGTGGCCTGCTCATTTTCTAGAAAAGGAGGTTTTTTGTTTTGATCCTAGAAGATGTCTTTGCTGTGTGAAATGTTATATCCGCTGGTTAATTAAGTTTATTAGCATGCATGTTCAACTTTTGCCTTGCAAGTGAGGAAAGTAAAGTTTAGCATTGCACACTTCTTATTTTTATTAGTGCTGTTAACCACCAAATAGCATATCTGATTGTTTAATCTCATTTTATAGTAGTTTTCATTTTTGCTATTGTACATTTTGAAAATTTCTGAGCAAATCAGAATGAAATCTAATACATACTGAGAACTTCTTTAAAAATAGTTGTCTCATGTGTGAATCTATCCATCAATACTGTGAATACCTCACAACTGGGAACGTTTATCATCCCAGTCTTAGCAAAACTGTAAATAACGCTCTTATTTTAAACACATATCTGTGCATGCAGGCATGTATGCATGTGTGCTGCATTTTATTGCATGTGCACACTTACTGCACATGCCTACAGTGAAACTGGTACAAGAGATCACCTTTTATTAGGCAACCTCCTGTCCTGGACCACCTCAAAGTCTCCACATTTGAAATGAATACTGTTCTGTTTCCCCTTTATTAGAAGCCTACCTTTGTTTAGCAACAGATTTTTGTCTGCCTTGAAAGGTTGCTTAAGACAGGTGTTCACTGTTCACAATCCAAGAGTAAAACACTTCAACTTTTGAAGTAAAGGTCTTCTTACCTATTGTCTTAACAAATCATTTATGGAGCTATGCCAAATTACTTGCTTTCATATATATTTTGTTGAGTACCACACATATAATGAATGCTCATTAAGCTTGGTTTCTAAATGCAAATATCAAGTCATAAAACAAAACAAGGCAATAAGTGGTTTTATAATAAATCAGTCTTAAGAAGAACTTGTTTCTTTCATACCTTTTGGTGGAAAACCCACTTAGATTTGAATGAAACAATTGATTAACTGCCCCCCCAATCAGACGAAATGCTATGGCTACTCATCTGAATTCCCAGTGATAATTCATGCAAGGATCCTCTCTTCATATGCAGAGTTTCTTTACCCGTGCCTGTGACTGGCTAAGCTCAATGCTATATTGCTGGGGACTTGAGAACAGAGGAAGAAGAGTCTACAAATGTTTATTATTATTTATTGACTTTTCTGTGGCATTCATTGCCATAGTATTTGGGTGGTAAACGATGTTAAGGTCACAAGAAAGCATTTTTAAACTTGAATTTGCTGCTTATGGGCCTGGTTCAACTGCCGCAGAAGTCAATGGGGATCTTTTTATTGAGTTCAGTGGAGGTTTTATGGAAGGCATTAGAATTTGAATTCAGGTCTCCAGTAAAAGGCTGTGTTACTGTGCTACTGACCCTCCTTAGTGAGTTAGCAATGATTTGTTTTGAATGTTTTAATTTTTTTTCCTAATTGTTTCCACTTGCTCTTTCCTTTTATTTGTACCCTGTGAGCAGCGGAATAATTCTCATTCTGTTTTCTTGTTCACCTTGTCCTGCTTTCCTGGGCACATTCCTCCTGTGTGTCTCTGCTCTCCTGTCTCATTCTGCTTCTGAGGACTAAATTGGCTGTGAGGAAGAGGTGCTGGCTCTGGTGAACATTAAAATTGGGGCCCTGTTCATATGCTTGTGGAAATGGGAGAACGCTGTACTGGACCTGGTATAAAATAGTACCTCTGTTTTGTTCAGGAACGTGAGATCTGTTTATGCCGTCAGGCAGAGCAGGAGGAGCGTGCTGATAGGCAATCAGCTGTAGTGCAGGGGCAATAATCCATAACACAGTGAGTAGCTACTTTGAATGTTTGGAATATCAGAAGAGAGAGGGAAAACACTCTAATTTTTAATGCCTTTGCATTTACTTGTGACCACAGAACTTTCAGTTTGCCACAAAACTTATGGTTGTGCTGCAGAAAACATGGGCCCTGATTAAACCTATGGGCCTCCGAAAGTTAATCTTGGTTTTGTTATACTAATTCTATCCAGCAGCTCTGCTAATGGAATAGCTTTCTTACTGTGGGGGAATGACTCCTCAAAACTGAGGGTTAAAAGGTATCATGGCTATTCAGAACTGTATACTGTTGTTATGGTTGTGATTGAAGTAAGACGTTCGCTGATGGATAATGACGATAGCATAGCCACTTGGTTTACTGACAACCAAAATGTTTTCTAGACAATGGGTTAGATGACCTTTCTTCATACTGTGCATTCCATTTCTGATCAGCATTAGGTTGCATTCCATTTCTAGTCAATATTAGGCTCTGTTAAAGATTAAGAGGTAGTATGCTTACCTTAATACAGAAGTCCCTGACCTTGGTTACTTCCCTGATTCTACATTTACATGTTTTTGTTCTCATAAGTCCACCTGCCTGGAGAGCACAGATCTGAAATGATTGTTGCTGAGGTCTCTATAAATTTCTGTTTTCAAGGGTTTAAAATTTTCAAATTGTATAGGTCTGACAGGTTTTCAGTCTTTAGGTGATTTTGATTTTATTTTTGTATTAATTATTTTAATAAGTCCAGTGACTTCTGATTTACTTGTCTTCATGAAACAATTCTGACTATTTTTGCACAAAACCTTTTTTTTGGTCAGAGATCTCAACTTAATGTATTGGTCTTCTCTCATTAGGCACTGTGGGTACGATTTTCAAAGGTACTTAATGCGATTCTGGCTCCTTTGTCACTTAACTGTCATTGGAACTTAGGCCCTGATCCTGCAAAGATTTATACATGTGCTTAACTTCACCATTGTGAATAGCCCCATTGAAATAATGGATCTACTGTAGAACCGCAGGAGTTACGAACACCTTGGGAATGGAGGTTGTCCGTTTTTCTGAAATGTTTGTAACTCTAAACAAAATGTTATGGTTGTTCTTTCAAAAGTTTACAACTGAACATTGACTTAATACAGCTTTGAAACTTTACTATGCAGAAGAAAATGGTTGCTTTTAACCATCTCAGTTTAAATGAAACAAACACAGAAACAGTTCCCGTACCTTTTTAAACTTTCCCTTGGTTTTTTTAGTAGTTTATGTTTAACACAGTACTGTATTTGTTTTTTGTGGGGTGGGGGGTGTTGATCTCTGCTGCTGCCTGATTGTGTACTTCCAGTTTCTAATGAGGTGTGTGGTTGACTGGTCAGTTTGTAACTCTTAGGTTCTGTTGTACTCAGGGGAGCAAAGTTAAGCATGTGTACATTTATGCAGGATGGAGGCCGTAGATGCTTATGAAATGGAGCCAAGGCTCCTAAGCCATTATGACTCTTTTGAAAATTTGGCCCTATATAACTAAAGCCTGATAGATAAAGTTGAGAAATTTTTCTGTTAATGTAAACTACTTACTTTTGTGTTATGAAGGGGGAAAAAAAAAACCATCATTTGTAAAAGTTGGAACCTATGCCGTGGTTCTTCATCATTCCATGTGTTTGTGCATCCTCATTCCCTCTGTGCAGTTTGTACCACCCACTGCTTCAGCAAATGTGTAAAACTGTCTTGATCTTTATAACAGAAGTAGCATTTTAATGATTAATTCAGAGTTTTTCTCATGCAAGATCCCATGAATAGATTTTAGTGCTGGTTAACTTTGTTAGGAGAAAACAGCGGCAGGTTCAATGGACGGGAGAGGTGGTTCTTTGAGCATGTGTCAGTGTAGATGCTCCTGTAGGTGTGCGTGTAGTATTAGTCTTTAGCTATCAGTGTCTGTCTGTGTCACGCATGTGCCTTGTGCCTTGTGCATGCTCCTGTGAGGACACAAAGGGTGGAACAGCCATGACCCTCCCTCCATTCCCTCCTACTGCCGAGATGAAACCCAGCACTGTCTGACCCGTTTCTGTGTTGGTGCTCTCTATATCTTATTTAAAAATACATTTCATTGAAGAGCTCATTCTTCTAGTCAAATTAGCTGTACTTGGACTTCCCCCAAACAAAAAGAAAAAGGACATCCCCCCTGTATAGCAGGGTTTAAGGGTCAGTTCTGACTTACCCCCCCACAAACTGGAGCCAAAAAAGTCATCCTGAGCTAGTGCCCTTTCTAGCAGACACCCCATGCCAGGATTCAACAGCAAGGAGCAGAGAGAGACGCTGGTACCAGCTGTCCCAACATCAAAGCCCGGCACCAAAAAGCAGGCCAGACAGAGAATAAGTATAGCTCCAGGCACTATACCAGGCCATCTCACAAGGAAGGACCTAAACACCAGTCTTCCAGAAACAAATCCCCTACAGTGTCAAGGGCTGAAGCTGTGAGCTCAACCACCTGCACAGCACAAGGAAGGAGTGGCCCAGTACCAGCCTTGCCACCAGTGCCAACGTTGGTGCTGAGGCCCATCACGGTCCTGAGACACATACTGATTGAGGATTCCATATCTCCACTGTGGACATCCTTCACACCAATACCACTGCCAGCACCATCACTGCCAGCACTGAGGCCACTCCCACCCAACTGTGCTGCCATTTGAGAGGATGCTTTTGCTGATATTAAGCCAGGATCTGTCTCCCATACAATCAGAGGGGATCCTACTGAAAGCACTAGAAGCTTCCAGTTCAGAGACTCATCCCAGGCGAACCACAAGCGGCAGTGGGCTAGTGGTTCTCAATCCTCATTGTAAAATGCCGTCTTGGCCCTACAGGCCATAGTGGGGGCTATCCTCACATGTCCTGTAGCAGAGCTCTCTCCCACATGGCACAGAAGAGGAGGAGATCTTGCTCTCCAGTGTCACCATTAACCAGGTCTCCCATGCCTGAACCATTCGTAGCTCTCCATGAAGAGGTGATATCAAAGGAATTCCAGCGACCTCCTTCTCCACCAAAAGAGCTTCCTTCGGGCTAGCATCTGATAACTTCAAGGTGTTCCAGTACCCAACAGGCTCTTCAACTCCAGCCAGGCTTGCCCTCCCCATCAGTAAGCATATCCTCGAGCCACTCTTTCTCTGATCAGAGAATCAAAAAGAGGCACCAGGTACCATAAAAAGGCCCTGAACATTTCTGTACCCATCCTAATTCAAGGTACAGAAAAAAATCCAAGTCTGAAAAGGGCACCTCTAAAGAGGAGAACTCTAAGAAATAGAACCTTTTCGGGCAAAGGCGTGTTCCTCCATCTCATTGCAGCTCTGTATCATGAACTATCAGGCCCTAGTCACAAAATACAGTTTTTTTACATGGGAGAGAGAGGCCCTTTTCCTGACACAACTCCCACAGGCTTGTAAGGAAGATTGCAGCAGTCTGTGCCTGTTCTCCTGGTTAGTCATACTTGATCTTCTCTTGCCCAATGGTGTTGAGTTTTCTTAAAGTCTTGTTACATGCTTACCCACTGGTCAGAGACCCCAGTCTGACATGGTCCTCAGTATTCTCCTTCTAAATCTCAGGAAGCCCCCACCTCCACCTTTGAGCCTCTTTTAGAATGCTCTTTGCACCCTAAGATCATCTTAACTTCATCCCTCAGTCGATCTCAGAGTTCCACCTGAATCAATCAATTAGCTGACTTGTCTTTGTCCCAAAGCCCCACTGTGCACTGGCAGAAGAAATGCTACATGCTCTGGATGTCTTCAGAGCCTTACTTTATTACACTGGCAGAACCCGGCTGCTACTTTAGACTATCTCCTCATTTATTTGTAGTCATAGACAGCCTGTCAGACGGTCAGAGAATTTAATCTCAGAGACTATCCAAGCAGATAACACAGTGTATCTCAACATGTTACCAGATGGCTTGTGTATCTCTCCCCCGAGTGTTAAGACTCCACCACAGCTCAGTGCCAATATCCTAAATCTGTAAGGCAGAGACGTGGGTTACCCACTGACCTCTGTTAAACACTGTGTGTGGAGTTAGCTGACAGGTCAGATGCCAAGGTTGGGAGAGCACTCTGCAATCACTGTTCGACTGATGTAGCCGAAACTCCTAATTTTCACCATCCAGAGGTAGTTGCCACCCAACTACAGTGGGATTGACACTGACACACATTTGAAGCAGAAAGAACGGTTACTTATCCTACAATAACTGTTTCTTTGAAATGTTGTCATGAGTGTGGATCCCACAGCTGCCCTCTGTCCCCACTTCCGGAGTTTTCAGCAGACATGGGTTTTGGATTCTTAGGGAGCCTGAGGGAGGGTTGTTACTGCTCCACCGTTTATGCCCTCACAAGGGAGGGTGTGTGTGTGGCTCCGACGGATACTGCTGTTCAGAAGACTCCGAACTTGCGCTCATGAAGAGCACGCACACTTACAGTGGGACTCTCACAGACAGCGGCATCTCGAAGAACCTCCGTTCCTGTGGGGTAAGTAACCATTCTTTCCTTCTGTTGCCTATGCCAGCATAGTTGTTTGTTATGTGTGCATTATGGTATTCAAAGATTTTTCTTTCAATTGTACTGCAATCGTTAAAGACAAGAGAAAGCCAGAGGAAATGTATATAAAATAATGCTATGGGTCCAATTATAAACGAAGGAAAGGAAGTTATATTTAAAGCAGACTCATTCCTTACACTACCACCATTTCTGGTTTGATATTGTACTGAAGACAATAACTTAGCCTCAGAAGCTTTTTTCCTTAGATCTCCGGGGAACAGCAGGCCCAGAGAACAGGTATTGTCACAAGTAATCACAAATTAAACAAAAACTGTGTTTTATAACATGGAACAGCATTACACACTGTGCAATGCCTATTTAAAAACTAAAGGGCAAGCTAAGGCTTCCAGAGCAGCTTTATCTCCATATGTTCCTCTTTTTGTAGGTTCTGACCCTTAACATAATTTTTAAAGGGACACTGTCAAGTCATTTTGAGAAATTCTTTACTTGGTAGCAATAACAACTTTACTCATCAGAATTCTAAAAACATACATTATTTTTCGCTCGTTAGCTTTTTTGTTCTTGTTGGGCAGTGAAACTCGATGGATCGGTTTCGTTTCTGGTTCTTATGCATTAGCATGATGCATTTGTGTTTGGTTTTCCAGCAGTGCAGAGATTTAAAAAAACAAACACAAAATATAAATATGAAGCTGTTTCTCTTCCTACAAAGATGGATAAAGCTTTTTTTTTTTCCCAAACCCTCTAATTTGGGCTTTATCCTATTTGACAGTGTCTGTTTATTTTTTTGTATCCATCCATATAGTGTGTGTCTGTACTTATGTGTACATGCTTATGTATGTGGGTTTTTTGTGTGGTATATGTATAGTTTGATGCATGAGCTCTGAAGAACTAATTTGTTTTTCTTAAAAAAAATTCAAACTTTTGACATTTGAGGCTTGTTTTTAAACAAAGTACTGTCTATTTTGAAACTGGTAATTCTATTAAATGTTTTCTTTAATGAAAATGTAATGTTACATTTGAGCAGAATATTGTTCAAAGACTTTTTAGTGTTTTTTTAAATAGGTTAATACATTTAATATTAAATCTCCAACTTTTAAAACTAGTTGTATGAGAAATTCCAGTGGAACTTAATTCACACACTATTTCTGAACAAATGTGAATTTTTAAGACACATAGCTATTAATAGAATAATTGGGCAAAAGAAAATTAGGCACTTTGTTCATGGAGAAACTTGGAAATAAGGTGAAGGTATTAAGCATGACAATTCTGGATAGGTGAGAGGAACTATGCAGTTTAACTAGACACTGCCAAGGTGCTGTAGAGGGAGATCTCTCTCTGTCTCCCTATATACCCATCCAAAAGTCTTTCATTCCTTCAAGTCTGGAGGTTGAGCAGCAGAGCAAATCCTCTTTTGACAAACTGTCCAAGCAGCTGAGGTATTTAAGAACAAAAAAAACTTGTTTATTCTCAGCAAAGTTGAACATGTTATCTTGTACATACAGCTGTATGTGTAACAACTTTGTGAAGAGCATCCAAGCATCAGGTCTCTCTTATTGCACTTCCTTTACTTCTTTTTTAAAAAAAAAAATGCTGATATCTGAAAATACTTCTGAAGTGAATAATTGAGGATGTGGTGCCAAAAATCTCCACAAAGTCTCTTCAAACAAGGCTAGTTTAAATCTTCTTAGCGTTTGGACACTTTTTTTTTTTTCAATTGACTTTAATTCTAAAATGTAGCTATTTGTTGTTCTGTATGACCTACAGGCTGGCCAGTTGTTTCCAGTCGGCTAGTAATAGCTGTTGCAAATAGGTTTCCTTTTTTGTTTGAACTGACCCATTCATTCCTGTCTTTCATCTGTTTTTATGTAACACTCTTTGGTTTAACATTGTTTTCCTCCCACCCCCAATTTTTCCCTTCCTTCTCCTTGTTGTAAACTCGTGGCAGGGCCTGCTTGGTGAACTCATTCTATTACAACAGCAAATCCAACAGCATGAAGAGGAAGCACGCAGAGCTGCTGGCCAATATAACACGGGCTCTTCCCAGCAGAAGCGAAAGGTGATGGTTCAAAGGGCACTATGTACTATATTCATATTAACCAAACACTTCAGCCTCCTTCATTTGATGTTGAAGAAGCTAATTTTAATCTGATCACAGGCCCAAATAATTATTACAAAAATCTTTTTGCAAGAGCACTTGGTGTTAAACTGGTTCTGCTTCCTGTCACTCTAACTGGGGGCCATTAAATGACTGGATATGCTGGGGACAGTCTTATAAGTAATTTAACTTCAGTTTCTGAAACCTTTGTTTACTTCTAAATTGACCTGTATTTCAGATTAATATACAGGATTTCTAGAAATTGGATTTAGGGAGGACAAAGAATCCTAGTCAGCCTTAAACTGAGTAGATGCTGATTTAGCTTCCCAATTCTGACATCAGATGCAGTATTTATAAAGTATATCTCAGACATATCCTAGTTCAGTTTATTCTCAGTGGGGTGATAATTCTATCTAAAACAACCTGTAACATCATATTAGGATAAAACCATAAACATTAAACTCCCCGATATAATTGCAATGATAAAGATAGCCCATGACAAAATTAGTAATAACACAATAGTGAGCATTAGCGGGTTACCAGTGTCTGATGGCTAATGCCCGGGCAAAATCTGATATTCGTAAATATAAACAATATATAGACAAACACCTGTCAGGAATGGTCGAGATAATACAGTCCTGCTATGAGTGCAGAGGACTGGACTAGAGGACCTCTCGAAGTCCCTTCTAGTTCTATGATTCTATGAAACCTAGTAAATGTATCTCAGTAGCTTTCTCTTGCTTAGCTTCCGTCGTAAATCACAGTCCAAGCTGATTTGGTGTAGCTATTCTGTTGGTCATCTATCCATTACTTTACTTGGTGCTAGAGTTGGATTTTTAGCATTAGCACGTTGCTGACATATTGCTTTCTAGATTGGGATAATTTTAGTAGTCTAGGGTACTTCAGGGCTAATTTTTGTAGCCAGTATAATTCTGTACCACTTCTGTGACTGTGAAAACACAGTTATCTGTAGTTCCCATGTCCACAGAACCTACAGTTCATTCTGACTTTTCACAATTCCATAGCTTTGGAATTAACCACTGGATACATACCTTTGACACTCTCTGCATCTGAGGTTGTATGAGAGAGAGAGATGGAGAAGACTTGAAATAAAGTTCTGTACATAATGTTGTATGTAGCCATGCGTTGGTTTTCACCAAAGGGCTTGAAGGCGTTGAAAATCTTAAGAGGTTGCATTTTAAATGTAAGTACTCCAGTCTGTCTCCAGCATCCTTTGTCAAGCTACTGTTAAATGTTAAGCGAACATTCCTTGCCACGTTGCAGCTCAAGAACTACCCTTCCTCCTCCTCCTCGTACAACTATGGGAAAGATGAGTAGTGAGGGGGAGAGGTACGTTTCTTCATGTTTCATTTTTTAGCTCATTTAGGTAGTATACCTTGGGGGTTTAGAGAAAACTGACAAGTCCTGCCTTCAACAAAACAACATGATACATAATAAAGATGCTGGAAGTGTAATGCACTGGAGTCTGACTACTCCGAGAAGAATTTGTCCAATAGTAGGTTACAGAGTCCTTCCCACTTCCCAACCAGAGCAATGTTGCTGGTAAAAGACCAGGGATACCTTTAGCCGACTAAATCTGCCTGTTTGTTTACTGATTCCTTTGCATAATAAGAGTGACTCCTTCAATTCCTTTGTCAGGTAGCATGCAAAGTCTGTGTTTAAGGCAGAGCTAGGTAGTTTTTTTGTCTTGAGCGCAGTGTGTTAATTTGACTGTGCTGAAGGGACTACATTCTGAAACAGAAAGCAAGAACGTTACGGAGTAATCCCCACTTTTTTCTAAAGCCTTTTTAAGAAGAGTGCCTATTTCTGTAGTGTTGGACATTTGAAAACTTAAAACAGTTGCTGGAAAGGGAATACAGTACTTGATATTTAAACTTTGGCTTCATTTTTTGAGTAACTAGCAAAGAGTTTATTTTTTCAGGATTAATCTATTTCTACAGAGAATTCCCCATCATTATTGCTCTTTTGCAACTAATTCCATGGCCTTGGAATTGCAGAAAAGATTTGATGTCTATCTCAGTAAATAACTTACAATCCTGTAAGGGAAAGTCCTAAATTTATGTCCAGAATGCTTGAGCATCACGTTCCTTGTAGAAATATCAAAGCCGATTGTAACATTTAGATGTGCAGTTTTGTGTGCTTTGATGCATGCCAATGGCGAGGAATGATGATGAGTTTTATTTTGCTGCAACGAACCCATTTGTTGTGAAACAAATTGAATGGCCAGGTAAACAGAACACTTGCTATACACACCTTAAAATGAGGATGTAATGTAAAGATTCAGTCATTGGGCCAAGCTCTGTCTTGGCAGAAACAGGTGCAACTCCCGTTGAAGTCAACCAAGTTGCTGCCACTTATGCCATGGCTAAATTTACCTCACTTTTCTTTTGCAAGCTGATATGTTACCTGTCTACTTGAAAATATGATTTTCATTTCCATTCCTCTAAGCCTGAGTATTCCTGTTCCTTTCCTTTAGTATCTCATTGACGTTGGCAGAATGTGTAATGAACAAACCAAGCAGCAGAGGGACTTGCATGCACCGTGTGATACAGATTCTCCTCAGTCATAAAAATAATTAAACTGCAGAATCTAAATTTCCCAGATTTTCATCTTAATTTGGGATTTAATCTACAGTCTAAAATGTTTGTATAATATAGATTGTCTATTTTAGATGGAAATTTATGAAAATATTACTAAAAGGGCACCTGATAACTCATTTTTTTAATGCCCTTATACACTTGTAATTCTTTCCCTGTAGACTTTTATTGCCCACTTGGCAAATACTGTATTATATTTAGCTGAAGGGTTTGTTGCATAGCAAGAACTCCTATGGCTGCATCTCTCTGTGCATTGACATTTTCAGTGATGCCACTGGGAATTGTTATAGCTCTTAATGTTTAACTATGAGATGTTCGTGGTTTGGGACAGTTTTGTGATATCATGTCAAACTTGTGACAATCACACAGATTTTTAAGGTATGTAGGTACCTAAAGATGCCAATAGGTGCCTCCTGGGATTTTCAGAAGTGCCGGGACTTGGTCCCTATCTGGCCTATGTTGTTGTTTTTTTGTTTTTTTTTTGTCATTTATGGTTTTTTGGATGAATTGGATTGACAAAAAAATGTATCCACACAGCATTTGAAATAAGATCTAAAACAAGTAATTAAATGGATTTGTATGTTTTGTTAAAAAGTTGACAGTTTCTTTCATCATGTCAATT
The DNA here is from genome assembly GCF_965152235.1 of Eretmochelys imbricata. Classification (NCBI taxonomy): domain Eukaryota; kingdom Metazoa; phylum Chordata; order Testudines; family Cheloniidae; genus Eretmochelys; species Eretmochelys imbricata. The sequence goes on along the minus strand of NC_135580.1, from coordinate 2,213,146 downwards.
ATTATCAGGCATGGATGACCATGTTATTACTCTCTAATTTGCTGGAAAATACTGCAGTTATGACTAATGCTACATTTTAGTCATGGGTATTTTTAGTAAAAGTCACAGGTCATGGGCAGTAAAAAAAAAAAATAAATAAATTCATGGCCTGTGATCTGTCTGTGACTTTTACTAAAAATACCGGTGACTAAAACGTGGGGGTGGGGGGAGCTGCCTGGCGGCCCTGCTGCGGGGGGGTAGAAGGGGGCGTGTTGGCAGAGCTGACAGGCTCCCTACCTGGCTCCCTCCCCCCCTCCCCCCCCCGAGCCCCAGCAGCAGAGTTTGGGTGTGGGAGGGGGCAGGGGATTAGGGCATGGGCTGGGGTGAGGTGGGCTCTGGGCAACGCCTACCTGGGGAGCTCCCCAGAAGTGGCGACATCCCCCTCACTCAGCTGCTAGGCGGAGGCGTGGCCAGACAGCTCTGCATGCTGTCTCTGCCTGCTGGCACCGCCCCTGTACCTTCCATTGGCTGCCTCCCAGCCAGTGGGAGCTGCAAAGACAGTGCTCTGGGCAGAGGCAACAGACAGAGCTGCCTGGCCACGCCTCCACCTAGGAGCTGAGCAAGGGGGATGTCGCTGCTTCTGGGGAGCCTCTGAGATAGCGCCACCCAGAGCCCATCTCACCCTATCCCATGCCCCAATTCTCTGCCCCCTCAGACACTGAAACTCTTGCTACTGGGAGGTTGAGGGGGCGCGGGGGCCCGAGACTGCCGCAAGGGCTGCCTGAGTTGCCCCTTTGCCAGGTGCATCGGCCACTGCAAGTCATGGAGGTCACAGAAAGTCAAGGAATCTGTTACCTCCGTGACAAACTCACAGCCTTAATTATGACCAATGTAGAAATGCTTGGGAATATTGTTGTGAATGAAATATTCTAAGTGAAAAATATGAAGGTGCTAACTACAGCCAGGCATAAAAACGCAAAATAAATGAAACACTTAGCTTAAAGCACATGAATAGTTCCATTGAAATGAATGGGACACACACATTCAGTGGGAAATCAATGGGGCTGCAGATTTCACTATAGTGTTCTGCTGGTGCACATTAGGCTTTGTCTATACTACACAGTTAGGTCCACCTAAGGCAGCTTATGTTGACCTAATTATATCAATGTACACACTACAGCCTTGTCCCATCAGTGTAAGTGTCCTGCTACACCAACATCATGACTCCACCTCCACAAGACGCACAGAGCTTATGTCGGTGTGGTTAGGGTGATGCAGTGTTTGTGTAGACGCTGTGTTACTTACATCAGCTGTTGGCTGCCTTGTCAAGAAAGCCAGGTAGCTAGAGCCTGGCTGCAGGGAGGTGAGAAGCCCGGGGCGGGGCAGAGAGGAGCAGCTGTGTGCCCAGTTGGGAGCTGAGAGCCTTGACTCTCAGCCTCCCCCACTGCCCCTTTTCAGTTGGTTGGACTCACTCCTTGTGAGGACACGTACCACTGACAGAAGGAGGGTAGTGTGGACATCCGCCCCTGCAGTAATTACTGTGGTGGCTGTAAGTCGACCTAATGTGGGTTGATTTAGGGCTGTAGTGTACACATGTCCTTAGTTCTGACATAGTCTGTACGTTACTGATAGAAGTGTCTCAGTGCTGCGTATTTCCCTGCCGTATATTGTGGCACATCGTTAGAGGGCTGCTTTCTAGGAACTAGAATAAGGTTACCACAATTCCCTCCTTTGTGACTGACAGCAAATTTCATCCCGTGTCTACTGAGAAGAGAGATTAGTGCATTATCTGCCCATCTACTCCTGAAGTGTAAAATGGCTTAGGTGGAGAAAGGAGAGTTGTGACCCACTCTGAGAGCATTCTTAGGATTCCAAAAAAGCATTGTTTGTTTTTCCTAAAATTCCTCGGGCATTTTCAGTAACCATTTTGGGGGGAGAATATTGAATATTTGTCTAGATATCAGCGGTATATTTATAGTGAACAAAATGAAAGGCGGCCATAACAATGACTAGTATAATCCCCTTCACTATTTCATTAAAAATTTATCAAACCTCCAGAAAAAGCTTTCTTAAATGCTTTTGAGAGGAGGGACATAGCTGTTTTTTGGATGGCTGCATTGCCCAGAAACATTTTCTGTATTCCTTTTTTTGTGTTTTCCTCTTTTCTTCCTTCACTGTTTTCTGTCCTTCTTATCCTGGTCTCTCCCATTATATGCCTGCTGTACTTTCTATTTGGGTGTGTGGGTGGGTAGATATATCTCTGTTTGTTTAGACATACTGTATATTGCTAAAGACATCAAGCCACCTTCTCTGTGCTGAACTCTTCTTAGTGTCTGTTGCCTTCATGTTTCCTGTGCTGTTGGTCCACTGGTGGAAACAGAAGGTGGCCTGCTTCCAGCACTTTATCTTCAAGGATCAGCTAATGAATAAGAAAATAATTGGATATAGAGAGGATTGTAATTTGGCATTGCCTATTGCAAAGTAAATACATGGGCATGTGTATCTTATAGATTAAGAAGCTCCAATAAGCCAATTGCCATGAAGAACTGGGAACTGTCAAGCTGCCAACAGTTACTATGAAATTAAAGAGTGACTGCATTGGTTTGTGTCCTATAAATGACATGTTATCCATGCATTAAGTTGATATTCTCCTTTCACTTCAAGCTAATTTGTTTGAATTGCAAATATTTAGAGTGACTTCATTTTAAAGTTGAGTTGAATTTCTTTATATTGGTATTATTACTTCATCTTTTCATTAATCATTCCTTCTTAATTGTCCTTTATGCTTCATCTTAGTTTTAAAATACTTGCATGATTCCTATTTTTGGTATTTCATATTGAACTTGTGACCTTAATTACATTTCTGAAGAAACAGATTGAAAGTTCCATCTGTTTTCACTTTCTTTTTTAGATCTACTTTACTTTACAAATTCATTTTTGAAAGGATTTGACTAAAAGTCCCTTCATGTTTGCACAACTATAGTGAGATCACACTTGAATTCACCGGTCACTGAAAAATTTTACATTATGATCACTCTTCTACATTGTTTCCCACATTTTAATACTATCTGAGTGACTGTGTATGCTAATGTAAAGCATCCCATCAAGATTGCATACTGACAAATTAAAATAATGGAACAGTAAAATATACTTAATATTTTTGCAGAGTACAGTGTTCCTTTTAGAATTTGGCTACATAATTTGGCTCAGTTGTGTACAAGACACAAAGAATGTGATCCCTAACCTCTGGCATTTATAAATCTTAAATATAAACACCTGACAAGAATGCACTGCACAATCTAGAGGATGCTGATAGTTTAGAAAGATTTTATGTATTGGCATACCTAGCGGGGAGTGGTGTTGAACCAAATCGATACAAGTTTGTGTTTGCATCTTCAAAGTGGCGTACTAATTAAACAAATAAATATTTAGGCCCAGACAATTCGGCCACCTGACTTTATCAGTCCCTTGGTGGGGGAGAAATTCTCTGAGGAAGCTACTGAATTTTATTGATCATTAAGCCTGATTTCTCAGTATCTGGTCCTGAAGGTGTTAATTTTTCTACTGGCTTGCACAAAGATTTAGACTTCATTTTATAGAATGTTTCTGCTTTTGGCGGAACCTTTAGCCACTTTAAATGCCAAATGATGATTTGATTTAAGAACTCGATTTGACTGGAAATGCATGCTTAATCAGTTATTTTATGTTTAATAAAGCTTCTGGTTTGGGATTCAGTTGCACACTGAGGATAAACTAAACATATGTGTTGTATAACCAAGCAATGGCCATGATTATGTTTCTTAATGTTGTAGGTCTCTGACAAAGAGAAGATTGATCAGCTTCAAGAAGAACTTCTGCACACTCAGGTACGTAGTCCAGGTAACAAGGAACCAAAATTCAGAGGACCATATGTGCAAAACTCAAATTGACTGAACAAAAATGCACCTCAAATATGACATCTTGCAGAAATTGAAGGAATTTTTTAAAGATTATGCCTGGATCAGATGCTTCTACACTACAATTGATACTCCATCCTGAATTGGACAATGTGTTAGATTTACCTTTTTTTATTTTAGAGCTTTGTTGATTTGTCTTGATTTTTTAGTGTTTGCTTAGCTGGCATACTTTTGTTATAGAAAGGAAATGGGATTATACATAAAAAGATGACATTTTAATCTCTTAATCCATGAAATCACATTTCTAGAAGAGACACAAAGCTCTTAAAATGCATTAGACAGTCAAGCACCAGGGATCTGAGTGTGGAACAAGAGAAAGTTCTGTAATATTAAAAACCACAGAAGGTGGTATGCTAGTCTGTTTGTAGTCACAGTAGAATTCACAAGAACCGGTGTTTCCATTTCTTCCAGAAGAAGAGTTGCATTGTTGGCATAGGCACAATTAGAATATGTGGTTCTCTTACCAGACAGGTTTACGCCAATCAGTAACCATTTCCCTCCCATTTAAAGCCATTTTTGTAAGAGGTGTTGTGATATCTTTGCAGTGTGAATAGCTGCTAATGGCAAAGTTACAGAATGTTTTCCTTGGGATATTTTTGTCCATTTATCGATGGACTTTAGCAATCTGAAGCCAATAGAAGTGCTCAGGAAACTATCTTATAACCTTGAGCCATGCTGACAGCTACTGGCAGAGTGCTTCAATTTTCCACCTTTTTCAGATGACCAGCCCTTTTTAATTTTTTTTTTTAAACTATAAAGGCTTGAAAAAAGCTCAAACACCTGACACTTTACAACTTCTAAAACTTTTTCCCCCTTGAGCTGTAACAATTTAAAATAGTCTGCCTTTCATGTCAGCCTGGAGTGAATTTGGAACAGTTGTTCTAGAAACTGTGATGGGCAGTGGGGCCACAATGTTCAATTATGGACCTAAAGCAGGCTTCTAAATCCACATGTAGACACTGAATATAAGGATCTTTTTCTTGGTAATGGTGAGCACCCACAGCTTCCACTGATATATTAGTGACATCTATGGGAATTGTGGGTGCCCAGCACCTATGAAATTCAGGCTGCTCATTTTAGGTGTTTAAATATGAATTTAGATGTTCCAAGTTTGAACATTTTGGCTTAGTCCCATAGTTCTAAAATAGTCTGATGCTGGAGGTACCCTTTGTTTGTGATAGCTGAAAAATATACTGTCCAAAGCAGTGGTTTTCAACCTGTGGTCTGCAGATGCAGTGGTCCATGGACTGTGTCTAAGGGGTCTGTTAAAGGTTGTCGTTACCATAGAACAGTGGTTTTCAACCTGTGGGCCATGGACCCTAGGTGTCTGCAGACTGTGTCTGATATTTGCAAAGGGGTCTGCACCTCTATTTGAAATTTTTTAGGGGTCTGCAAATGAAAAAAGGTTGAAAACCACTGGTCTAAAGCATTTTTGTAAAGTGTACACAATTTGTAGAAGAAATATCAGTGAATGATATTCCTGTCCCTGCTTCCCTCACCATGAAATCCTTCATGGACCATAGTTTGATAACTTCTGGTTTAGGCTCTTACTACATCCTCTATATCTAGATTAACTAAGAATGGAATATCAAATGAAAGGACATTTTTAATAATGTCTCTCTTTGTTCTCTCCTATCCCTGACTTTTGATGTATTTCAGGTGTTTTTCTGGTTGTTTAAAAATTTTCATTTCATTCACGATAAAGATATAGTCAAGTTGGTTCTTCAATCTGTCATTTTTGAATAGTTTTCACTTGGTTATGTAGGATTTTAACAAGCTTTCAGTGGTTAAATATTTTCTGTGGTTTGGAAGGACTTGTTCGGAGAGTGAGTTTTTTTTCCATATAATAAAATTCTTAGATAGGGAAAAGTTTGCTAATCTGTGCACACTGTTTTCTATTTGTGCTACTGTTTTGTAGCTGAAATATCAACGAATTCTTGAGCGCTTAGAGAAGGAAAACAAAGAACTAAGAAAGCTGGTGTTGCAGAAAGATGACAAGGGCATTCATCAAAGGAATCTAAAGGTACTGTATCATATAGTTACATGGTAGTCCCTCAGAAGTGTGAGACCAGAATTAGTTCATGAGCGCTACAGTGGTTCATTAATACTTATTTAGCAATTGGTCTTTTAGCATCATAAATGCATCTTAATGTTTTTAGCTATTGATGAGTGGACTTTACACTTAAGGATACTGGGTAAGCAATTTCAATGAACCTCATTTCTAACTGTGCTTTAACTGTATGTAATTACATGTGTATAACAAGAACTGAAGTTACTAAGTCTATCTTGAAGATTACATAAATTAAAAAGTTGGATTTGTGGTTTGTGCAGCATTATGTAACTAAAATCTACATTATTGTAATTTAATTATAAAAATATTCTTCTAGCTGTTTGTATACAGTTCTCTAGCACCTCCATGGTTTGAAACGGGACTTTGAAACTTGGCAGAGAGGTAGTTCTGAGATCAAGGAAGTATCTTTTGATGGCCCCATATAAATCCATGAAGATTTAACGAAATAAAGAGTTGTTGAAAAAAAATCATTATTTTCAAGTGTTTTGCAAAGTATAGTTTGTTCTTCACTTGCTATCTCAAGCTCTGAGCATTCTATCAAAACTGTGCGTGCACCACCTCTTTTCAGTCTCCCTCATGTAGAGTACTTCCAAATGAGGCACAGACAAAACGGATCTTCCTCCTTGGAACCAGGAGATAATGAGTTTGTCACACTTGTACTGACTGAGGTTATTAGTTATTGGATTTGCAACTCTGGTGATGGAGCAAACCCTCTCTACAAGCTAGAAATTGAACCTAGATCTCTTATATGGGAAATCCATCATTCAGCCACTTTACTACACTGTTTCAGAATCTGCCAAACCTAAGTACTCGGCTGTGCTGTCTGTAAAATTGGGCATGACATGTATATGCACCCCATTGTTTCAATAAGCTAGAAATCCTTCTGCACAGGATAACAGACTACTTCTGCTGCCAGTTATTGTAGTTAATACTTTAGCTAAAATGGAAGTGGTCTGTGCTGCGGCACTGAAGGTTTAAGGCTCAAACCTTGATGAGAATGTAAGCACACAATAATCTTCTCTTATAAGACCTCAAGATGAAAACTGTTGGCACTTGGTCTTAGCTCTTTTAACCAGTTTAGTTTTCACTCCTGTATTTCAATTCTTTTTAGAAATCTTTGATTGATATGTACTCTGAAGTTCTAGACATTCTGTCTGACTATGATGCCAGCTATAATACCCAAGATCATCTACCTCGGGTAAGTCAGTGAAGTCTTAAAGGGTTATGTAACTTTAAGTGAAAATGTTACTTCCTGGAGTGAGTAATATAGTATACCATGCATGAAAAAGTTGTACGTGTTGGTTTGCAGACCCCAGATTAAGAGTTAGGGGTGATTTTAATCTTACACGCAGAAAAAACAGCCTAGATATTTAACCTAAAGATCTTCATATATCCCAGAATGATAAAAATTAGAGTTAGTCCATTTGCCTGATAATGCAGGACTTTTCCCTATAGTGTAGTTCTGAATGTTTTGTCCATTTCACTTTTAAATGATTTGTCAAACCTGCAGCCTTGAATATGAACCCTTTTGAATGCTGGGTGCTGGTGTCATTTTTGGTTTTGAATTTCTGCATCCATACATCCCACTGCAGTTTGGTACTAATTCAGATCCAGATTGAAAAAGGCTAACTTTCCAATTCATATGTGACCAAAATCTTGTGAGAACAGATCATGTGGCTTCATCACCGTTGAACCAAACCCCGAACTGGCCTTGAACCATAGACAAAGCCTGATCCAGATCCAGACACTGTTACTTTGCCCTATCTCTAGTTTTAAATGGCCCAAGTGGAAAAACTTTTGCATGAATAAAATCAGTTGTTTTTCTATTAAGGAATTCATTATTTGTTGTCAAAACTAATCAAATGTAACCAGTTCTAATATATGTTCTCAATTGGTTGCTACAGTGTATTGTTTAACTAAGCTGTCCTACTGAAGAAACTGCCTTAATTATGAAAAGCCAGTGACTTTCATTTAATACATAATACTTTCATTTAAGGTTGTAGTGGTTGGAGATCAGAGTGCAGGAAAAACCAGTGTGCTGGAAATGATTGCACAAGCCCGGATATTCCCTCGAGGGTCTGGGGAAATGATGACACGTTCTCCTGTTAAGGTAAGAAACAGTATCCTAACAGGTATCCTAACGGTATTCAAAATATTGTAAAGTATCCAAGTACTATACATTCACTTAATCTAAGCTAAGTTATCTTTGTTTGAATATCTGATTATTTTAAAAGCATTTAAAAGCATAAATGTGCTGTTGCATTGTTTCTACTAATGGGCTAAATCCTACCAGTACTTACTATCAGGGTGTAGCAGTTACTAATGTGAATGGTCCCATGGATTTCGATTGGGGTTACTCACACTAAGTAAACACTATGCCTAGACGTATTTGAAGAATGGGGGCTTCAATTTTTAAATGAGGAATAATACATAAATATGTGCTGCTTATGTCTGTTCACATTAATTCTGCCTCATCCTCCGTTTTGATTAATAATATTTCCCTAACTCGCGGGGTGTTGTGAGGAGAAATGCATTGAAAAGATTGTGAAGCGCTGTGCGATATACTGATGAAAAGTGCTATATCAGAGCTAGGTGTTGTTATTAGTTGTATTATTATTGTGCAGAGAGCTCCTATGACATCAGTGAAGGTGAAAATCAGTTGTGTGCCTGTGCATTTTAGGTAGGCAAGGTCCTTTTTTGCTTATGGAATATTTTAAATGCATAGCTATCTTCTTACCAAACTTGCTGAAGATAAAAAAAGTTATTAGAAACTGATTGTGCAGATGGAAAAAATAAATAAATAATACTTTTAACTATCTGCTTTTGGGTGAAATGCCACTAATATGAAAATAACTCCCATCTGACTGTTAGGAACTGGCCCGGAGACCAACAGACGGGTGTTAACACTTATCAGCACTCACACCAGAGACACCCGCTGGTTGAATGAGCACAGAGACTGAACTAGCCTCTTAGTCCTAGAGGTAGTCAGTGCAATCATGGCTGAGACACAGAACTGAAAGCTTGTACAGTCATTGTCCATTCCCAAGCCTACAATTTTGGCACAGAAATTTTTAGTGAATGGCGCAGTAGAGATGCAGGAAGAAAACTAAAAGGCACAGAAAGGTCACCAAATAATGTATTTTTACCTGCTGCCTTTAACGAGGAAAAGCAATAATTTTTCCCCTTTTTCAAACAAACTGAATCAGATTGATCAAAAATGATGTTTTAATCCTTGTTGCTACTAAGAAATATTACATTAATGCTTTCCTCCTCCCCAAAAATAATTTAAACAGTAACTTTTGTTGTTGGTAATATGGTTGGTTACAAAAGAAAAGAACTGACACCAAAAACGTGTACTGTTTAGGGTGGGTGGAAATGACTGTGGATTATATAGTGGGGGTGCTGAAAGATGAGGCCTGGGAGAGGCAGGGAGGTTGGAGAGAGAACTCACTCCTCACTGACCCTGCAGCTGTGGTTCCTGTCCCGCAGGGCTGGGCCCATCTCCCCGGTCCAGGCATTGTGAGCTGACATACACAGTCACAGCACCCCTCCATCTCCATCTGGGGGCTCCAGAATGACCCCACCAGCCTGACGCTCTGCCCCCAGCGCCTGCTGTACCCCCTCACACAGGTCCAACCTTCCTGAAGCCCCTGATTCCCCTTCCCCCTCACCATCCCTCTCTCCCCCACTCTCTTTACCTTACCATCCCTGCTGGCTAGCCCGAGGCCCTTGGATGATGGATTTGTCCAGCTTCCTGGACTCGACTGGTCCCCTGTGCCCAGAGTTGCTGCCGCCTTGGTTTTGGCAGGTAAAGACTTGGCCACCATCATGCGGCACGATGCAGAGTGCGTCCCAGTTGGCACATTGCACATGACATAAAGCAGAGTGGGTGCCAGCCTGTAGGGCTGGACCATGGCATGCTCCCTCCCAGCCACGTTTTAAAAAGTCAGGGAAGGGGATAGCCCTTTGGTTCCCCCATTGCTGGTGCTTATACCAGGCCCAGCCCCACAAGACAGGAGCTGCCGCTGTGGGATGGGCTTGTCACGGACTTTATTCAGATTCATGATTGCCATGAACTCCGTGCCAAAATCATAGCTTTAGCAAATTCGAAGAATGTCTAAAGGATTTCCATTTAGAGAGCTGTCAACCAAGCACCTTTCTTAGGTAGTACATTCCTTTGAATAATGATGGTAAATGTTAAAAACCCTTATTTTGTTTGTTTTGGGGGAGGGTTTCTGTCTTGTAAATCTTGGCTATTAAGATTTTATTAGTTACACATCTCCTCATCCTAAATATTAGGTAACACTTAGTGAAGGTCCCCACCATGTGGCTTTGTTCAAAGACAGCTCTCGGGAGTTTGATCTGACCAAGGAAGAGGATGTAAGTACAAGAAATGTCTTGAGATGAATGTAATCTTGATCACATTTTTGTTTGAAAAAACAGATGTCTATACTGGCTGTTGCCCACTGAGTATAGGGATTAGAAGACTGTTGAGCAAAGAGGGGTACTTTGTTAAATGAAAAGGAGTACTTGTGGCACCTTAGAGACTAACCAATTTATTTGACCATAACGAAAGCTTGTGCTCAAATAAATTGGTTAGTCTCTAAGGTCCCACAAGTACTCCTTTTCTTTTTGTGAATACAGACTAACATGGCTGCTACTCTGGAACTTTGTTAAATGTTACACTATGTTTCAGTGTCCTTGCTACCTAGAGCTGAATGGCAATGAAGTGGGCATAATAGTTAGAGCAGAAGACTGAGTGTAACAACTCCTGCTCCCGGGTACGCTACTGAGTTTTGAGAGTCCTTGGGCAAATCAGTAAACCTTTCTGTGCTTCAGTTTACCAAATTATAAAATTGATATTCTCTTACCTGCTTCTCCCGTGTGTATTGAGGCCTAGTCAATGATTGTAACAATGACCTTTGGATAAAAGGTGTTACCTAGCTGCTAAGTCATCTTGTTTGCCAATGTTGGTGTCTGTTATTGAGTATTCAAGTAACATTTGCCCATAGAATCATAGAATATAAGGGTTGGAAGGGACCTCAGGGACCCCATGATTAATATCATCTGATATCTTTGTGTCAAAACAGCTTGCAGCCTTGAGAAATGAGATAGAGATCCGAATGAGGAAGAGTGTGAAAGAAGGATGCACTGTCAGTGCTGAGGTAAGGCTCCCCATTCATTTCATGCAGAGTCTCATTTGTACTTGTCCCATCAATTATGAGGCTATGTCCAATCAGTTTGTAGCTATTTCAAGATCTTGTACTGTATAAAGAAATGTATTTATACCATAAAAATGGTTCTGCTGTCAGGCATCTTGGTCATCTGACCTCTTATTTAAAAAAAAAAGTCATACCCCATGGTGAAAAGTTTCATTCCAGCTTTGTTTTACAGACCATCTCCTTAAATGTGAAAGGTCCTGGTCTGCAGAGAATGGTGTTGGTAGATTTGCCTGGTGTCATTAGTGTAAGTACAGAGCAGTCAGTTAATACACTCTTACCAAAGGAAACAATCTTTCATTCCATCTTTCTTTTTTAAAATATATTCTATTTTTTTTAAAGACTGTGACGTCAGGTATGGCTCCAGATACTAAGGATACTATCTTTAGCATCAGCAAGGCCTATATGCAGAACCCGAATGCCATCATCCTTTGTATTCAAGGTAAATTAGGACGCTAGACAATAATCAAAATGGCATTTGCTTGTGCTAATTAAAACCTTGCAGTGTATTCTTTAGATCTTTCGTCTAGATTTCTAGAAAAATGACCCTGAACAGAAGTCAGTTCTTAATTTCTTGGTGCAGTTTTAGGAAATGTTCTCTAGGTAGGTCATCTGAAATATTGTGGGAATTTGCACTGTGGGCCCCACAGTACACTCTGTGATGTCTTTCTTTTTTTCTTAAATTCATGGCATTGTTTGGCCCTTTTGCCACTAATACAAAAAAAGCTTACAATTTTATTACTTTTAAAATATAACCAAGACCGTGGTAGTACTATTTAAAGGCAAGATTTCCCCAAAACAGTGTTCCTAAGCTAAGAGACCACGGTAGAGAGATCTTTATACTGAGAATTGTGTCATGTACTTTTTTCAAACAAAATTTTGGTGAATAGTTTAACGTCTAGGTGTATTTTAGTTTTAGTGGAAACTTATTTTTATCAGTAGTCACCAGGGGACAATAATTTTCTGATGCAAAGAACATACGCAAATTCGCACTGCTTGTGCCGAAAGCTAAATGCTGAGGGGCATGCTATCATTAATATTTTTAACTTAAACAATTTGCTAAAAATTAACTGTAGTGCCCACTGAATAGTCAGAGTTCGAGTGCTGTCTATCCTACCAAAGGTCTTGAAATGGCATCTTTAAAAATCTTTTCAGATGGGTCGGTGGATGCAGAACGCAGCATTGTCACTGATTTAGTCAGCCAAATGGATCCTCACGGGAAAAGGACAATCTTTGTTTTGACTAAGGTGGACCTTGCTGAGAAAAACGTGTCCAGCCCAAACAGGGTGACTATATAAGCCTTCTGTTCTAAGGCCACAGCATGTAGAGGGACAGTTGTGCAGAAAATTGTGGTGCAAATACAAACATGAAAGTGCATCTAACTTTTTGGGAAGGTTTTGAAAAGAAAAGAAGGAAAAGATGTCTGTTATGGCATCCAGTATGAGGGTTTTATTATTTTTAATCTGTGCAGGTTTTTGCTTTTACTGATTTCTGCTATATGACCTTGGTTAAGTAATTTCAACTCTGTGCCTTATTTTCCCCATCTGTAAAATAGGTATAATGATATTTACCTTCCTTTGTAAAGTGCTTTTTGATATATGGGAGTAAAATGCTAACTAACGTGCAGTTATAATTATTATTATTTTAAGTAATATCCAAGACAGTCAAAACATTTATTAGTAATAGGTTTATGTAAGTCTAATTGTTGTAAAAACCTGCAGTCCAGTCAACATTAAATTTCAAGTGGCTTTCCATCTTCTAGCTATGTACTGTGCATTTTGGTATTAAGTTTTTCCTGTATTTGTGTCTTTCCTTTAACTACAATTTTCAGAGTGCAGTAAAACCTCTGTGTAATCTCCTAAGAAAGTTAGTCCTGCGTAATCTATCTTTATATGTTGAGACATTTTAATATTGCATTAATGAAATGAGAGAATGGATACAAGATCAACATATTTTTTGTACTTATTTGCATAGATACAACAAATCATTGAAGGTAAACTCTTCCCAATGAAGGCTTTGGGTTACTTTGCAGTCGTTACAGGAAAAGGTAATCAGAGTTCTATGTCCGGTTCTTTTTTGTTTGTTGATACAGAATCAATGTCTAAATGGAATTGTTGTGGCACTCTCTCCTTTCTCTAGGAAACAGCAGTGAAAGTATCGAATCTATTAAAGAGTATGAAGAGGAATTTTTTCAAAATTCAAAACTGTTGAAGTATGTTGCTATTTATACTTTATATTAAAGTGAATCTCATCAATAAATGCTAGCATACATTCCCAGAGCTTAATGTTGTTTACAGACTTTTAGTGTGAAAGCACTGTGTATATGTTGCAATGTCTGCTAATCCTCAAAGCTTTGGGCGGCCCACTTTCAGTGAAGTGAAGAGATTCTGCTAACTTAGCAAACATACACTTTATCTGAGAAAAGAAATATGATTCATGTTGCTTAGACATTGAAATCCCAAACTTTCCCTCCGGGGTTACAGGGTACATGTTTTTTTCCTCATAATTCAAGGAGAACTCCAAATACAATTCTGTACACTGGATATTTTGTGGAGAGAGTCAATGTTTTAGGATGCTGCATGTTCTCATGTTAAATTGTTCTTCAGCATAGAAAGCAAAGATTTATTCCGGGAATAACAGCCCTGAAAAGACCATTTAAAAAGACTGCTATGTACATATGTATCCCTTTCTTTACAGGACATGTATGCTGAAGGCACACCAGGTGACAACAAGGAACCTGAGTCTTGCTGTGTCAGATTGCTTTTGGAAGATGGTGAGAGAGTCGGTGGAGCAGCAAGCAGATGCTTTTAAAGGTAATATTGTTTAATTTAATACCCTTGAAGGCAAAGCCTCATAGTATTGGCTAGTTAGCCATAATGTGTCCAGGAACTTTGCAAGTTTCCATTGCACGGCTCTGTGAATGATCTGTAATTCTAGGGTTTGTCATCCTCTGGCCAGCACATCTCTCCATAACTCCTTGTATGTAATCATTAATAAGACATTGCCATGTCATGTTGCCTGGGGGATCTCAAGTGAAGGATAGTTCGTGGCACAAAGGTCCCAACTTTATTAAATAAACAACAAGAATGTAAATATGTGAAGGAGAGAAATGAACATAGCTGCTTGGCCAGAACATGAGCCTCCCCTCATTCTGATTGGCAGATCTAAAGCTTAAAATAGCTTCCTGGCAAAAGACCCTATCAAACCCACCCACGACTGGACATGTGTCTTGCACCAAGCCACGCTGCTACGTGGGACAGAGTCCAAGTGTTCTCTGCCAGTGAGCCTTTTGATGAATCTCACAGTGCTGGGAGACATCCTATTTCTACACTGACTGTCCCAGGCCAAATGGCCGAAAAAACATATCTGCCTCCAAAACCTGCATCTGCTTCAAAGACGTGACATGAGGTAGTGGAACCGGTGGAAACCTGACCACAGTTCCGGCTTGACCTGAACAGAAAAGAGAGCACAATGGAGTGTTAACATCTCGACATCATACCTTCAGCAATGAAATGCCAAAACAATTTACCCGAGAAGAAAACCACTGGGCATATGCCCTGCCCTTGTTAATGGAGGGATAGGAGGGAAAACCTTGGCGCAGTAGGAGGATAGATTAAATGGCCCAGCTCAGCTAAGAACAGGAACTCTGTCCTTCCCAGCCAATAGTGGTCTGTCTGCACTGCAGCTGGCAGCGAGCCTCCCAACCCAGGTAGACAGACTTGAGCTAGCCTGCTAAAAATAGCAGTGAGGTCATTGTAACTTGGCCTGGAGCTGTGTATCTCAAGCTCACCCAACTCCTTCAGCTTAAGAGGCTGAACTCCAGCCCAAGTCACAACATCCATACTGCTTTTTTAGCATGCTCGCTTGAGCCGCTCTAGCGCAAACCGGTCTGCTCAAGCTTGGGAGTCTCACTGTCAGCTGCAGTGTACACATACCCTAAGAGGGCTCCTTAGAGCCAGAGGAGCAACCTTTGGCACAGCCTGACACCACGCTGGGCTGTGATAAGTCAGGTGTGGTGAGAAACCCCTGGCCTTCACACAAGAAAGCTTCAGGAAACCCAGCTCAGTCTCCACTGCCCTAGGAATCTGAGGAAGGTGGAAATCTAAAGGGGTAATGGCTGAGCCAAATTCATATTGTGTTAGCTAGGAGTCTAAATGTTTGTTGTGAAACAAATGTCCTCACTCTAACAGATGTACAGTGCCTTTGAATGATCTTTCCCCTTCTCGAAATTCTGGTGGTCATGTGTTCCACAAAGCTCCACCCACAGTTAACTGTAAAATCCTAACTAAACCTCATCCTCTAATTGAAACAGTTTTACTGGCGTTTCTAAACATGCTGCATGTGCTACAGCTGGATCTCCCTTTTTCTTGGCCCTGTCATCTTCGCAGTGCCATCTAGGGTTTTTACATTTGTTACCATGGCTTTTGGAGAGGCCTTACTGTTCGATTCTGAATGTTCCAAATTAGAAGTTGATTCTTTTTCTGAACAGTCCAAATTTTCCTCCTGTACAGTTATAACGGTCAGGTCTTGTGTTCCTTTTTATTTAAAAGAACTGGCATCTCTCAGGTTTGGACAACCTCTACAGTGGACAATTTGATAAGTAGCAACTTTAGCCGCAAGGAGAACTGAAAGGAAAGATGCAACCTGTGTGTCCTTAAAATGACTGAATTCACTCAGTTGCCAATTTGATAAATGTAACACAAAAGGGATATGCATAAATTGTACTTGATTGATTAATACCCCTGGTAGAGGCATAGCAATGAGACCACTAGCAGGGCCTTCATGTAAAACGGGACTTTCTCCATGGTCCTGCAAATTATAATCCTTTTCCACTACTATTGCCTGTATTTCTACTTAATTTGGATACAGCTTCATATTCCCCTTCATTTTCATAATCTAGGTTATATATGGTCAATGCTCCATCTTTTACTGAGCTTTGACATTTGTTTTTCCATAATCCGTATGGGATTCTATCACTTATTGTTGAAGATTTACTCCAGTTGTAACATATGTTTTACATCTTCTTCCCCCGCTCCTTATTAGCTAATTAAGGGAGAGATTATTTTCCAATCTACAAAAGGCATTTGCTCATTTTTTTCTATGTTATGTGCAAGAAAAAGTCTCTCACCTATTGCTCCTTTAACTTTTCAATAAAACTTGTTTGAGTGGTTGGAAGAAGTGTTTGACTGACTGTTTTTTGGAAAATAATGCACGTACCTTCCAAGTTTTTAGACCTCAAATGGAAAATCTTCCCACAATACGAACTTTCACTTATCCTTTAATCCTAGCCGTAACCCTAATCTGTGCAGACCTGACATGAATCTGTATCTTATGTGTTTTCAAAGTTGTGCTGTTAGTCCATGCAGTAAATAGTGTTTTATCCCAAGACTTAGTTATAAATTGTTGCTATGCTGGTTGACAATCCCATTCAAAGAAAACTTTATTTGAAATATGTGGTGTTCTTCCCTTCAATCCTTGATATTGGCTTATTCATTGTCGTGTCCAGGTCACTGTTATCATTGCATCCGGAGCCTCTGTAGGCAAGTCTGAGTCTTGCCTATAGAGCCTGATTTGCCTCAACTATTCTTATTTCTTGCTGTGCTGGAATGGTCTGTTGCTCTGTCAGCAGTGCAGTGTAAAGGCATGAACACAGAATCAGTGTTATGACATACAATTTCTTTTCCCTGTTACTGGGATGGCTCTCTCTGGTCCTGCACTTCCTCTTTTGTGCTCAGCATCTCTGGTTCCTCTGCCTATGGAGAAATCTCTCTTTTCAGGTACAACTTTAATTGACTGACATGATAGAATTTATCTACTTTTCTTTTTTCCTGTTTGAACCTAATTCTGTATGCAGAGGAACTGAGTCTATCCACGATATAGGGTGGCCCAGTCCATCAGTTACATATATTGTGTTTCAGTACAGCACACGGTAGGAGCATAACCTGATCTCCAATTTCCCAAGCGTTCTCTCTTTGTTCTTTATCAGAATAGGCTTTTGCCTTCCGTTTATACTTTCCCAATTTAATAGCTACCTGCAAGTGAATCTGATTAAGATGATTCTGTAATGCTTGCATATAGGTTTCCCGTTTAACCTCTTCTAACTGTGTGCTACTGGTATTCCACAAAATTCCTCAGGCATTCACGTAGTTCGCCCACTCACCACCTCAAAGGGTGTATGATCTGTGGAGGCAGCTGGAGTTGCCCTGAGTGCCAGTAAAATGAGAGGAATCAGGGTATCCCAATTGCATCCATTAGCATCTACCAGCTTCCGCAGCATTAGTTTGATGGTGTAGTTTATTTGCACTGCCATCCCTGAAGATTGGGGCCTGTAAGGCATGTGCAATTTTTGTCAACACCTTTAGAACACCTGCCCAGTAAAATGTTTTCCACTGTCTGACTCTATCTGAGTGGGGAGTCCCCAACGAGAGAAAACGTGTTCTACCAAGATTTTTGCCCAGAGTTAAAGCAGTATTTGCTTTTAAAGGAAATTCTTCCACTCATTTAGAGAACTGGACAATAATAACAAGAAAATATTGGTTTTCTCTTTGAGTTTTTGATAGGGGTCCCACAAAATCAATTTGCAAAGCTTGCCAAGGACTCTCATACATTTTGAGATCTTAAGGGAGCATTTCTTTTTGTGAGGGTAGGATTATTCTGTGCACAAACCAAACAGTTCTCACAGTACTGTTTCATATCCATCCTCATGCCTGACCACCAACCTATGGAGGTAAGTCGCTGCATGCTTTTGTATACCCCTGGGTTTCCTCTTGATTGTGTGTCTTGCACCAGGTAGATTGTTTCCCTGTGCAGCTGAAATGGTACAGCCCACACTGGGAAATGCTCTTCAAGGTACATCAACAGTCCATCTATGTACAATTCTAATTCATGCCTTTTATATGGGGAACTCTGTATCAATGAAGTCCAGGTTCCTTGTTTGTCATCTGACTTAGACAGCTGCCTAATTACCTTCACTATTTCTTGATCCTTTCCCTGCAAAGCTTTGAAATCTGGAACGTCTATGCTATTCTTCTGTGCTAAGTTGTTCCTTTGCTGTGCCTACTGGGACCAGATCTGGGCTTGCTATGGGATCTGTTTTCTTGAGTTCTTCCCATAGAATCCCACTACAAGCTCCTTTGTTAGCCAAGAACTCGGCATGATGGTTTTCCTGAGCATATGGTTAAAGTTTGCTATGGGCTTGCGGAACTTTCTGGACCATGGATCGCTTTTCTGGAGTGGACACTTGTATAGCTAATTTGCCAGTAAACTGCAAAAGTGAAGCATATTTGAGTGGAGCCAGGTCTGAGGATGTAACTGCATAAGCATCCCATACTGGTAAAAGTTCTGTGAGTGAGTTACACACCCAAGCTGAATCTGACAAAATGATAGTAGGTGGCACTCAAGTAAATGGATGATAACGTGAACGAATTGGCTACATGTTACAATTCCATTTTTGAAACGGGTGACATTTGTTTAGAAGATATTAAATCAAGCTGTAACTGAGTGTTAAGTGTTGGTTAATTTCCTTCTGTGATAGCAGTAAGTGGGGTACATTTTAAAGGAAATATTTTTCTGCAGTGAGTCGGAGCAGACAGTGGATTGGTTGAGGAACTTTGAATGTCTTTGATTAGACAGACACTAGATAGTTTAAGCTTAATATTTTACCTACCTTCAAATTGTTCCTGTCTGATGGCAGTCTGCCCCAATGATAAATATTTAGGCATTTATAGAATAGTCCCCTCAAACACTGGTAGATTCAAACCAACAATGCCTGTTAGTAGTTCTGGGCAATATTGTGCTGACTCTGTGCCAGCAGTTCACTGTAAAACTCTCTTCCCAAAGCTGGGCTACCATAAGTAGCCAATGCACAAACAGCTGCTACTGTGATGTTCATTTTAGTTCTGTTGAAAGTCCAGTGCTTGCCTAGTTGGGGCAGGGGTGAAAAGGGGGGAATGACTAGACTGGAAGACCTTCGTTAAGCACTTTGGTGGGGCTTAGGGTCTTGTGCTTGCCCTCTGTTGGAGTGAATTTCACCCCGTGTTAGGATCTGATCCTATTGCCATTGAAGTTGGTGGGAGACTTTTCCTGGACTTTAATGAGAGTTCGATTGACTCTTTAGCTAGGGAATAAAATAGAAGATAAGAAAGCACTACCAACAGCTGAGAGTTAAAAACAGTACTGTTTAATAGCTCCTGTTGAAAATAAGATCTTACAACATACATTTTGAAATGTTAATAAGCTTCTTTAGATAATCTGAATCATAAATGATGGGCAGAAAGAAAAATTATGAAACTGTACGTTATTGTGAAACTTACGTTTTGATCTTGTGCTTTTTCCTTTTTTTCATGTTCCATAACTGTTGCAATTAGTAACTTTTTTTAAATGGATTGAGTAATTATGAAATGATAGTTAAAGCCACAGAGGAATCATTTGCTAAATGTAAAGTTTCAGAGAAATGCGTTTGCTTAACATTAAAGCATGGAAGTGAAGGACAAATCTTAGCACAGCTTTGGATGATGGAATTGTGAGTTGTCATCATGTAACCATTGGTCACTAAAGAGCTTTATGGTCAAAAATGCCAAAATTTATTCCCTTTCTGTTATGGCCTTTCAAATTTGCCTATGCCTGAAGAATAAAATATATGATTTTTCTCAGTCATTTGGTTTACTTGAAATGTCAAATGCAAGATTGATTTCTCACAAGTAAGTTTCATGGGAATTTAAAGAACAGGTGAGTCCTTAGAATAGCCAGGCATTCTGAACAGATTATAAAGGAGTCTTAATAAATGTATGTCTCTGATTCTTCTTTTTCGTTCTATAGCAACACGTTTTAATCTTGAGACTGAGTGGAAGAACAACTACCCCCGGTTGCGAGAGCTTGACCGGGTAAATTCCATTACACGTTTACTTGATATGTTAGAAAATGTTTATTAAGATTATGGGTTAGAAATTATGAGTCTTATTCTCATTTGTACTGTGGCTCCTTTGCTGCACTCTGGCATTGTAAAGGGACCTTAAAGATGGCATAATTGACATTTACATCACTTTTAAGGCCTATTTCAGCTACCAGAACTGTGTAAATGAGAATTAGGCCTTATGTGATATGAAATCAGTCACTTCAAAAATTCAGTCATTTGAGTTTCACAAAACATAAGTCTCAGTTTTCAAATAGCTGCAGTGCTGTTAAAATCCTATAATCGCTACAGAGTTGCTGTACTCATCAAAATAACAAGGAACGATGTTGCTTTGTAATCATGTAGATTATTGTTCTGTCAACTCTTCTTGTCTTCCCTGTCCTTGTAGGAAGACAGGATATTGATATAATGATCTTTTTCTTTGAGTTCTTTGTAAAAGTTCTTGGATGTTTTAATACCCAGCTTGCTCACAGGAATGGAGCAGCTGTGCAGAAGAGCATAGCATGATACACTAGGATATTATGGTACAAGCATAAACGCTGGCCAGAACACAACTGGAAGGTTTCGTTTTAGGTTTACAAGCCATGAAAAAGTATTCCCTTGCCTCGCATAGAAAGTTAAAGTCCAGGCATATTCAAGGTAAAGTCATCATCACAGAGTCTTCACTGACTTTCATGCTTATCTTTTGCATAGAATGAACTGTTCGAAAAAGCGAAGAATGAAATCCTTGATGAGGTTATAAGTTTGAGCCAGGTCACACCAAAGCACTGGTACAGTAACTATTTAGTTTCAAATTTATGCTACATGTTCCTCTTCCAAAAACAGATGAGAGATTTTTTGTTTATCTTACAGATTTTTGTTTAGATTTAGAATAAAAAAGGATAATTATTGCCTAACCTTCTGATTGAGTGATTTCCTTTGTCCACCTTTCCACCATAACATGTTTCTTATTCTAGATCACCAAACTTGTTTGTAGTCCCTGGTCAATATAGTACATTTTTCTGCCACCTCAGGAAGAATTGATATAACACACACTCTACAGTTCCAGGAGTGAACATGAACATGCAAAGCAAGGATGCTTTTAAACTTCGATAATGACTCAACAATTGGTCGTGTTCTCATTAAAGATGAATTTTTGTAATCCCTTAATCTTCCTGGTTTGGGTTACCACCATATATGCTGAGATAACACGTGTGTGTGTGCGCATATGCGCAACCTTGAAAATATTAAGTTCTGTATCTTCTTTGAGAATCAGAGATTTGAGCGTTGAAAGACGAGATACTTCTAAGCCCTAAAGTTGGCTTAACGGTCCCTGTGACAGAGTGCTAGGTATGAAACCTAGCATAGCAGATTGGAGCTGCTGCGAACAGAGTGCTGACTCAGGGTTTCATACCTAGCACTCTGTTCACAGTCCCTTTGAGGATTCCTTCTACACAGAGGACTCCTTGGCTAGCATAGAGTCACTGTGCTACATTCTATCCATGTCCTGTCCCAGTAAGACTGGTGTAGCCAGGTGAAAAAGAGCATATCCCAAACATTCGTACATTCTAGCTTCAGCCACTTTTGCACCTTTTACCTCTTGAACTGCAGCTTGGTCACAGTTTAGAATCTGGGCCAATGCTAAGATTCCAGTTCATTAAAGAAAACAATTCCCTTAAAACACATCTAGGCCCATGAATGTTTTCTGTGCAGAAGATTTTTCTGAGTTCATATTCTGGCCTGCGGTTTCAGAGTTCAGTGCATTCCTTGGGTAATCTAACCCATCACTTAGCTCCTCTGTTTGACCCACTGTATCACGTGTGTGTGCACTATAGATGATAGGGAAACTTGAAACCTGGGCCATAAAAATATCCTTGTGTGAGCCATTGAGTTCAGAATGATATGCATCAAGCGATCAGTGCATCTGACGTGATAGTGACAAGTTGCTGAGGACTCCACGTTTTTCTGTCATACATTAAAAATTTCCATTATGTCCTGGGTAGGGTTGATTTGTTGATCTGATGAAACTGGCATGACAATAAGGAAGATCTTGAGACTGCATTTGCTCATAGTCACAAGATCCTGCCCCACTCTGTGGCTTATCGTAAGGAACAAACGCCAGACCTGGTGGTTCCAGCACAGGCCTAAGCAAAAGTATCATGCAATATCATCACTCTCAGTAGTGGTAGTGGTGTTGCTCAAATAAATGAGGTTGTGTGAATGTGAAGCAATTACCTTGTTTTGAACAAAAGCTTTTAAGGAAACCAACATTTTTGCCAGAGGCAATAATAATTTTTATTTACTGATGGTAAATTTTCCAGAATTCTTTCCTGGTTCTTAAATACTTGTTCTTTTTAGGTTCCTATGAATAGTTTTATAAGCTTTGAAAACCTATTTAAAAGCCTTTTCCAGCTTTAAAGAATTGAGTGACTTCAGCCTCATCTATATTGACTTGGCAGGCAGACAGTTTTGAAGTTACCACAGCTTGGGGAGAATAGGGATATTTAATAACAGTGAAGCAAAGATTTGACTTGTCATTATGCTAGTGAGATGGAAGGAGCTGAAGTGACACTTCTGAGAAGTTCCTCAGTCATTCCTCCTGAGTCGGCATGTCAGCTGGCCATGAGACTGCTGTGTCCTGAATATTTTAATGACAACTCTGCCCTCTTTAGCTCATATAATGTTAAATCTTCCAAAACATTTTAATACGGTATCATTGTAGCTGTGTTGGTTCGAAGATATTAGAGAGAAAAGGTCAGTGAGGAGCTGAATATGAGCTCTGAGTACACTTGAAAGTTTGTCCTTCTCATCAGCAGAAGTTGATCCAATAAAAGATATTACCTCACCCACCTTGTCTCTCTGAAATGTTTTAAAACCATATTTTAAAAAAATTAATTTGGGGGTTGAATCATCACTAATAAAGCCTATATTTTATTTGATTGTATATTAACGTCTGTACTGCAACACAAGTAGGAGAAATGGTTGTTAGCTCCATAGCGACATGGGAAGCTAATTTGACAGGTGAACTTTGATATATGCTCATGATGAGATGGACTTGTAGGTTGGAATTCTCAGCTAGTTTCATCAGTCAACAAGCCTATGAATTATGCGTAAAAATTCCAGATACCATCTTTGTTCATTCAGCAGAATGAAAGTAGGGAGAAGTTCATGGTTTGGGGGTTGGTGTTAGGAATAATGAAAGTACAAGAAGGCATCTGTTTTGTCAGTCTGTTAAAGTACTGGCCATATGGATTAGAACTCTACGGACTGGAAGTTATCACGTTATACCTTTCAATTTAGGGAGGAGATTCTTCAGAAAACATTGTGGGAAAGAGTATCTACTCATGTGATTGAGAACATCTACCTGCCAGCAGCACAAGCTACGAATTCAGGGACATTTAACACCACTGTGGACATCAAGCTGAAGCAGTGGACTGACAAACAACTGCCTAATAAAGCAGTAGAGGTTAGAACTTAATTAGCTGAATGCATTTTAGTTTTATAAATAAAAATATCTCCTTGCTTTCATATTTACAGCTCTTTATTTTTCTGTTGGAAGCCTGTTAAAAGGAAGGTTAGGAGTTATAAGTAAATGACAGTAGAGGAGCAGTTCTTCCGATTCCGGATGTCCATGCTCCTGACCATTGCAGCCAGTCACTGGAGATTGGCGAGCTATTGTCTTCCAGGGGTGTGCGCCACAAAAACCACTGGCAGTGTTATTTGGCCGTCTCACTAATCGCTCTTAAGTGGCAAAAAGCTGGAAGCTAACTATGTCCATATTTCCCCTCCTCCCAGCAGAAGAATTCCCCTTTGTGTTCATCTGTTGTTGCTGCTCAGTGAGCAAAGTTTAGTGTTAATTTCTTTTATATGTGAGCCACAAAAGCAAATCACTGAATTCTAATATCTTCCGTTTCTTGGTGAGTGAGTATTGCTGTCTGCATATTTGTAAGATTATGTTAGTGACTGTAATACATACAGCTGTTCAAAGTAATGGACTGCTTCAGAAGGTAACTTTCTCTTGTTAAAAGAAAAGGAGTACTTGTGGCACCTTAGAGACTAACCAATTTATTTGAGCATAAGCTTTTGTGAGCTACAGCTCACTTTCACTCACTTTTTTTTGCGAATACAGACTAACACGGCTGTTACTCTGAAACCTTTCTCTTGTTAATTTTCTAGGTAGCATGGGAGACTCTGCAGGAAGAATTTTCTCACTTCATGACAGAAAAGAAAGGAAAAGAGCATGATGACATCTTTGATAAACTGAAACAAGCTGTCAAAGAAGAAAGTATTAAACGACACAAGTGGAATGAGAGAGCAGAAGACAGCCTGGTACAGAGTGGTATTTGTTCTTGTGGCTGCCAAACAAGTTGCCTTTGAAATCATTTGATTTAAGATGAATGTTCATTTTGCTTGCATTTTTTTTGTTAAATCCCTAATAGTGTTAGAAGAAGTCCTAGGAAATGTATCAATCTCTGCTTTTGAATGTCATGATCTGAATCAGTGGTTCTTTGGTTTATTATTTAATTTAATTTTATTTTATTTTATTCTTTATTACCTTTCGTGGACCAGCTTACCTTCCCAGTACCCAATAATCTCACTGTTTGGTTCTCAGAGGTTTTTTCTTTGCCCATGGACCACAGCCTGAAAATCACATCCACAAATAAAATGAATTGATAATATAAAGCCTAGAAATGTAGTAAAGTCATAGCATTTACCTGTGCCTCTGGTAGGCTGGTTCCATGCTCCAGTGGGATTCCTTGTGGACATTCTTGACATTGTATGCAGTGTTGTGGCCATGTTGGTCCCAGGATACTAGAGAGACAAGGTGGATCAGGTAATATCTTTTATTGGACCAACTTCTGATGGTGAGAGAGACAAGCTGATCCGTGGGTTTCTTGTATATAGTTGTCTGATCAGCCTCAATAATGCAACCCTACAGACAACTAATAAGAAACCCACAGATCTCCACACCTACCTTCACAAAAAACAACAAGCAGTCCTTGTGGCACCACCACAGGGACTAACAAATTTATATGGGCATAAGCTATTGTGGGCTAAAACCCACTTCATCAGATGCCACCTTGATTGCATTGGCCTTGTTAGCACTACGAAAGTAATTTTCCCTCTGTTGATATTCACCCCTTCTTGTCAACTGTTGAAAACAGGCCACTTTCACCTTAATTGTATTGGCCTTATTAGCACTGACCCCACCCCCCCTTGGTAAGGCAACTGCCATCTTTTCATGTGCTGTGTATATATATACTGCTTACTGTATTTTTCACTCCAGGCATCTGATGAAGTGGGTTTTAGCCCACGAAAGCTTATGCCCATATAAATTTGTTAGTCCCTATGGTGCCACAAGGACTCCTCATTGTTTTTGCTGATACAGACTATCACGGCTACCACTCTGAAACCTGACACCTACTTTCATAAATACAGTAACCACTTCAAACACAGCAAGAAATTGGTTATCTATAGCCAGGCACCCAGATATCACAGAAGATGCTCAGAGGAGAAAGTCTGGCATATACACCTTAACTCACTCAAAACTACCTTCACCAAACAAGGACACTTCACCAGAGAAGTAGATCACATCATGGAATGGTCCACTCAAATATCCTGAGAGAACCTGCTTCAATACAGAAATAAAACACCCTCTAACCTCACACCTCTAGTTGTCCCCAGCCACCCCTCACTGGAACCCATACGGGGTATCATCAAACAACTACAACCCATATTCGATTGGGATCCCATCCTGAAAGAAATCTTTCTTGAACCTCCTCTTCTGGCCTTCAAACAACTCCCCGGCCTCTCCAAGCTCATCATCAGAAGCAAGCTCCCCACAGACTAGGACACACCAATTCAAAGTGGCAGCAAACCCTGCCAGAACAACAGACGCAAAACCTACAGACATGTTTCCACTGCTACAATGATCAACACCCCCCTCAACACACCTTTCAAGATCCATGGATCCTACACATGCCTATTACAGCATGTGGGGTACCTCATCCAGTACACTCAATGCCCCAATAAACTCTATGGGCAAAATCAGACAATCACTGTGTTCTTGAATGAACTCACACAGAAAAATGATAAAATACAAAAATGCCCCATCACCCATGGGTGAACACTTTTCACAAAGCGATCACTCTATCAGTCCTCATCCTCAAGGGAAACCTGCACAACGTTTTCAAAAGACAAGCCTGGAAGCTTAAATTAATTACTTTGCTAGATGCCAGAAATCATGGACTGAATAGAGGCACTGGAGTTATGGCCTATTACAACAATTTATATTTATAACCCCTCCTCACCCAGTTCCTTTCCCCCCATGACTGGGCGGATGTTAACAGTCCACTTCACCTTAAATGGTCCCTTGAAATAGGTCTTAACGACTTATGCGAAACAATCTGTTCCACTTTGTATTTCTTAGAATCATAGAATATCAGGGTTGGAAGGGACCTCAGGAGGTCATCTAGTCCAACCCCCTGCTCAAAGCAGGACCAATCCCCAACTAAATCATCCCAGCCAGGGCTTTGTCAAGCCTGACCTTAAAAATATGTAAGGAAGGAGATTCTACCACCTCCCTAGATAATGCATTCCAGTGTTTACCTGTGACGCTCCGAGTATGTTTCCCAGACCTGAAGGAGAGCTCTGTGTGGCGTGAAAGCTTGTCTCTCTCTCCAACAGAAGTTGATCCTCACCCATCTTGTCTTTCTACTACTTGATATTCCACATATTTGCCTCCTGTCAGCAAGACACAGTAACATAAAGGGCTGAATTTCATGGCAAAACATTATTAGGTGATGTGCAGAAAGTTTCCCTTACTGGAGTAACACACAGAGTAAGTGCTGTGTCCATAGAGATAGTCTAAATAGCATATACTGCTAAAACTGAGCTATTTTCAAAAAATCACTTTGAGTGGGGCATATTTTCATTATACGAAACAGTGTTCTAAGTTTGACTTTTTTTGTTTGCTATTTTCTGTCCTAAAGGTAGGTTCTAAATCATTAATTCATTTGGCGACTAAAAAGTTGGCCTGTATAAGATCTAAGATTTGTTTTCTGCGTTGCCAGCGAGTGATACAGCACAATACTTTAGAAGATCGGTCAATATCTGATAAACAGCAATGGGATGCAGCTATTCACTTCATGGAGGATACTCTCCAGAGTCGCCTCAAGGACAGTGAGTGCTCACACTTCATATTCTATGATAGGAAAAAGTTTTCTGTGCAGTGATGTATGTGTATGTAATCTCAATTACATTCTGTGTGTAGTACATTTCAGACTCCTCACTGCTGCTATAGTCCTAGCCCAGTTAGTTAAAAAGTTTGATGAAAGGTATGTCTAAATCCCCTTGACTGCTTTGAAAATTTCAATAATTTAAAAAGTGAATGTGAAAACTTCCTTATTATTAAATTGTTTTGAGGGTTCCATAAAAGAGGAGTTAGAAGTCTACTCTTTGATCATACTTAAGGTTTTGGTTCAATAGACGTCTTTCCTAGTAGCATGTATTTTACTGAGTTATATCTAATATCTTGTTTTCTTTTCTAGCTGAATCGGTTATTGAAGACATGGTAGGCCCAGACTGGAAAAAAAGATGGCTGTACTGGGTAGGCCGCACTAAAGAACAGGTAAAAGCAAACAGAAATATTGGATGTCTTGCAGCTGCATAGTCTTGTGGTGAGCATGGTGATTATTAATGACTAGATTTTAAAATTATGGACCTGTGCACTCTATTGCTATTGCACATGCCAAGCGGGTAATTGTGTATACAGTTTGCAGTTTCCCAGGGATCATTTCTAAGCTTTGTAACTGTTAGCCCAAAGGAAATTATTTCTTTTGGAGACCTGGCAGGTGCATAATATAAGAGATTGTAAACTTGTTTCCTTTCTACTTCATTGGAATGATGTATTTTACTGTTCAGTCATTAAACTGAATGTTTGTAGTAATGAGGAAAGTTCTTCTCTTGGTAGATAAACCAATATGTAAGCAGGATGTTAATTCATTTAGCCTTTTGAATCACATAGTGCAGTATCCCACCATGGCTAAATGGCGTCGTTTCAGTAATGAACTACAGTATTATAGCTGGCATGTTATGGATAGCTTTAGTTAATGTCACCTGAGCATTTCTATTCTAGCCCAGTCTTCCAAGTTATGAGCAAGTGAGAAAGTTTCTCCCAATTAATTTAATGTGTCTGTTGGGTCTCTGCCCAAAAGGGAGTTATTTTTAGAATATCTGTATACAGTTGAACCTCAAAGTTACGAACACCAGAGTTCTGACTGGTGAACCACACACCTCGTTTAGAGCTGGAAGTACGCAATCAGGCAGCAACAGAGACCAAAAAAAAAAAAAAAATACAGTACTGTGTTAAATGTAAACTACCAAAAAAATAAAGGGAAACCATCACTTTTCTTCTGCGTAGTAAAGTTTCAAAGCTGTAGTAAGTCAATGTTCAGTTGTAAACTTTTGAAAGAACAACCATAATGTTTTGTTCAGCGTTATGAGCATTTCACTGTTGTGAATAGCCTCCATTCCCTGGAGCGTTCGTAACTCGGAGGTTCTACTATAGAAAGACCTAGGAGGAAGGACCATGCTATAACATAGTACAGGTAGGAGACTGAATCATGCATAATATTTAACAGCAGCAAAATCGAGATAAAGATTGAATTCTGAAGATTTCCCAAAAGGGGTAACAGAGTTAATTGATGCATTTTCTTTCCATTTCTTTCTTTCTCTGGCATTCAAGATCCAGCATGATTCAAAGATAGCTGGTTCTGTAAAAAAATTTAAGGCTGAATAAAGAGAGACATGGTACTTTGTCTAAGAAGGAGATACCAGGCTATAAAGTTACAATGCAGCTAAGAGTTGATTTGAGATTAGACAGCCAAGGGTGAACAGAGAAAAAGTTGAGGGACTTGTTGAGTTGGGTGGCAGCCATGTAGAAGTGCTGGTCAAGTGATTGTGTCAGCTACGTGGAGTTTTAAATGCAGACCTTAATTAAAACCACTATTGTCAAGCAGTCTACACTTCAGCCTTTTTGTCCATACTGAGTATGTGATATATTTATTATTACTACCTGTACTACTACAAGGGTTTTTGTAATCTGGGCTGATGGCATAGACATGGTATGGTATGCTATGCAAGTTGAGTGACATCAAGCTGGGATTCTTACCTTTGTGGCTCTTCACACGAATGGTGGTGCTGGGAAACTACTGACTCTAAATAATGTGGGACTGTCTGTGTTTGAATTTGAACCTCTTTTTTATTTGAGAATATTCGCAACGAAACAAAAAATGAACTTGAGAAGATGATCAAATGCAACGAAGACCACGCAGCTTACCTTGCAAATGATGAGGTGACAACTGTCCGAAAGAATCTTGAAGCAAAAGGGGTAGCAGTGGACCCATGTTTGGTAGGATGTAACTTTGTAGCAGAACATATGGAAGCGTTTGTATGCTCTTTCTAGCGATCATAAAAACAACTATCTAAACTGAACTTGTAATCCAGATGTTTCAGAATAAATTATTAAATGAATGCTTGCATGCAATGCACACATTTTTGTAGGGCCTTATTTGTCGGCTGTCAGACAACTGTAGTACAGCACTTTTGGATTTGACAGTGGAATCAGAATCTGCTAACCAGATACATTGCCTGTGATAGAGGCCCATATTGCAGCATGTCTACCCCAAAGCGATAGTATCCATAGAGTGTGTAGTGGAGGCAAATCTTCCACAGGGGACAGAGGAATGATTAAACCTATCCTCTGGTATTTACGAAGACGTTGTGAATTGTATTTAGTTGTATGTGTAGTTGACTTTGACTGAAGTTCATCTATTTATATCCGTGAGATGAATCAGCCAAAGAGGTTGAAGTTAACTCTATCGAAAGGGAGCATCTTTCTTCAGGGGACTGTGTCACCACGGTGAAAATCTTTTGGAAAGTGGTTTACAGTTGTAACCGTGTAAGGTCCTTAAAGTAACCAGGCCCTTCATTTCATTAAACATGCAGTTTAAAAAACTAATTATATAAGAAAATTCAAATATTGTCAGTGTTAGGTACATGGAGATTTTCTTTAGTGCTGTGTTGTTTTTGTAGTAACTTTGGCCCCAATCCTACAAAGACTTATGCACCTACTTAACTTTACTACCATGAATACTCAAGCTAAGTACATAATAATAATAATAATAATTAATAATTAGCTTTTATACAGCATTTCTCATCAGAGAATTTCAAAGCACTTTACAAAAGGAGGTAGTAGCATTATCCCCTGTTTAAAGATGGGAGAAACGGAGGCAGAGAGGTGAAGTGACATGACTTGCCCAAGGTCACTCAGCAAGCTAGTGGCAGTCAGGAACAGAATCCATTTCTTCTGAGTCTCAGAACCGTGCTTCATCTACTAGAATGCGCTGCTCTGATAAGAAAGCAGAGTACATGGATAAGAGTTTGCAGGATTGGGGTCTAAATAAACCTAATTAAGAAAAGTTCTAAAGGCGTGTAGTTTCTTCATAAATCTAAGATCCACTAATATACTTCCCTGTGCCCTTTTCTGTCTAAACAGCAAGTTAACTAATGTATGGCATTCAAAGTGCTTGATCTGTTGTGCTCAAATGACAGTCTTCGCAGAGTGTGACCTGTAACTTGCATGTAACTCAGAATAACAGTATGCCATTTACAAATGTCTGAACACAATAATTTAAACTTCTGAGAGGATGCTGCAAACATTGAAGAATAGAAATGTAAACATGTTATTTGACAGAATCCTTTTTAATGTTTTCCTTGGATTCAGTTAAGATGTTGATTATATGTTGTATAGTTTTCATTAATTCACCAGCTGATAACTGCATAACGGCTAATGTATACAGGGAAAGGGATTGTGCAAATCAATTCTGCACTTTTTTCATGTGCTTAAGGTGAAATGTGATTATTAAAATACATAAAATATTAACTGGAGAATGCTTATGTAGTTTATCCATGAATTTTAACCACTTTCTTTTTAGATTAAAGACACGTGGCACCAAGTTTATAGAAGACATTTTTTGAGGACAGCTTTGAGCCACTGTAATCTGTGTCGAAGAGGCTTTTATTACTACCAAAGGCATTTTGTAGACTCTGAGGTAAATTGAGGAACACATGGATACTGCAGTTTGGGGAATGCAAACAGCCTCAATGTCTATAGAGATCTAGCCAAAAAGAAAGCAACCATTTTTAAATTAATCTGTGTCTTTATATGCTTTTAAATATTCAGTATGGTATTTTTAATCCCAGCTGGCTATGTCTGCTTTCAATGGACAAAATTCCATTAAGTGGTAATTACATAAAATGTCCACTAGATGTCAGTCATCAACTAAGCATCTCTTTACCTGACTCTAACTTTTCAGGTTTCAGAGTAGCAGCCGTGTTAGTCTGTATTCGCAGAAAGAAAAGGAGTACCTGTGGCACCTTAGAGACTAACAAATGCTCAAATAAATTTGTTAGTCTCTAAGATGCCACAAGTACTCCTTTTCTTCTAACTCTTCAGTGTGTTATGACAATTTAATGTTACGACAGCCCTCACGGACTGTTGGCGTCTTGCTGGTATCCATTATTTGCCCTCACTTCTCCCATTAATGTCTGCTTTCCTTGTTGACTTTTAGATTTCAAAGCTGTAGTAGAGGAAAAGCCTTGGTACTAAGGAGAGTGGCTTTTCTGCAAAGAGGGTGGAGCAGTAGTGTTAGAAATAAAAATAAGGGTTAATATTTGGCACAATAAAATGTGGGCCATATATAAGTAATTTTCATTTTTAATAGTCAACCACAGAGGTAGCAATCAGACCTCCTCTACTGAACCTTTTAGCATATCAGTGGAGCCTCCAGTATTTGTAAATGGAAGGTTTAGAGAGAAATGGCAGTTTTGTTCTGATGCAAACAGTGTTTTGAAAATCTGTTTTTGATCATGATAATGGACGTCATCCCTTGAGATAAGGAAATGGCTCAACGTGTATCACAGATTTATACTTAAAATTATGGGATGATAAAGATGAGGAAAATGTCTGAGATGTTTAGAGAGCCACCTTTTGTAACTTCATGTATGATTTGTATTTTAAACTGTTGGAAGTTTAATGATTGCAGCATTGTCTGCAGCAGCACAAAAGGAAGGGGTTGCTCTTTAATCAGTGTGTTGAAATAAAGGAGAAACTGCCAAAAAAGCTAAAATAAAAGAATCTCCCTATGATTAAAGGGAAAGAATCAATTAACATAGTCCGAAATCCTCCTCGTCCCTACCACAGAAGCCTCTCTACAGGACTGCTGTTGTCAGGGCTCTGTGGCACAGGATGGGGTCTCAGAGAGGAGCTTGGGAGCTGCCATCCTGTGGCACCAGGCATGCAGTCAGGAATACAGGCAGCAACCCAGCAGGAGTTCATATATCAACTCCTCCTCTGTCTTATACCCTCTTTGGTAACCCCTCTATGAAGCTGGAGCGTCCCATGGGCCTTGGGTATCTCCTGCAAGCCCTTGTGCAAGCCCCTAGCTCCCACGTGTTCTTCATAAGTTTTCGTCAGGCAGCAAGACAAAGTTTGGAGTTTGCCTGTCTCCTTCAAGCTGGTATAATACAGCCTTCAGAGCGCCATGTGCCCAGTACCAGTTTGTATGTAGTGCCTGCAGGTCACTTTCCTGTGCTGACCCTTCATGGCCCTTTCCCCTGGAGAAAGGTGAACAACTGGATGCAGGGGGAGTGGGAGAAATATTTAACAAGACTGAGAGTGGCCTTTGGCATAGGCATTGTGGGTATGTTTCTTCATCATGCACAGCACATCTTTTCTATATGTCTTTGCATGAGTTAATGTGTATATGCTATAGTCAGTGTGTTCAAGAATTACGTCAGAGCAACCTCAGTTTTCTGTTCAAGGGACTACACAGTTCGTTGAGTCCCCCTGGGGGAAGGAAGGAAGGAAAGAAGCGCTAACACCTTCCTCTACCTGTTTCAGCTCGAATGCAATGATGTGGTTCTGTTCTGGCGCATACAGCGAATGCTAGCGATTACAGCAAACACACTGAGGCAGCAGCTTACTAACACTGAAGGTGAGGCTTATAGCGACTGTCCTGTTTGCAACACAGTACTAAGGTTACTAAGCTTCTGTTACTTTCTAGTTTGTTAGAATAGAAGGCTGGCTTTGGTTTCATGTTTTGGTGGGCAACAAGAGGCCTAAGGCTACTTGTTTAACGTGTTTATTATTTCTGATGTTGGTGATGTATATATGAGGCTCTTAAAGCTGCACTGCCATCATCCTGCTGATATCACTCAACTCTTGAGCTCTCATGTTTCCTACACCGGAAGTTCCCTTGGCTTCCCAAGCATCTGGTCTAGATGAGAACTAATCGACTAAGACTGTGCCCATGTAAAACAAAAGAGCCTGAGGAAATGGTGCAGGGAACATCAGACCCCTACACTTCAGGAACTTTTCTCAATCAGTTTGCAATGGTATTTGGTATTTCTCAAACAGTTTGCAATTGCAATACAGTGGTTCTTAGGCTCCTGTTGGATCCCCTGATAACAGTGGTACCCAAGAGTACTTTTGTCCACCTTCACTGGTTAAAAGAGATTGAGGCTTTTTCTTCTGGGCATTTCACACACTCAGCACAATATCCTTAGGCTCCACAGGATTCTAACAGCCTTCCTTGGGGGATCCAAGTTAGAGTCCCTTATGGTTAGGTCCTGCGTATTTTAGAAACACCCTCTCTTTATGTTCCAAGCCAGCACTGGAGATCAGCTGAGCTATTGAAAATGACAGTCACTAGATTTGTCCATCTAGGGATAAAGTCCCCTATGTTTAGGGATTGTTGATTTTTCAGGGCAAATGGCAGGGTTTATTTCTTTGCTCAGGCTTTCCCTGAAAGGCTGTTTGAGGGGAGCCTGTGACTCATGGCCGGAAGTTCATTATTAGTAGTTGTCATGGTATTAATTTATTAATGCGCAAATGTGAGTTTCTAGGGAAGACCAGGGTTTGTAACTGTGTCTAGATATCACGTTTCATACACTAGAAATTAAGTGCAATTAATATTTTAATACCAAATACGTAGGTTTTATGAAACTTCTGGCAAGATCGGCTTAGGAAGCTGAATGCATTATTTAAATTGTCATGTGTGAACTCAGCTTGCCCATATCTCCCCACAAACTGCACAAGTCCAAAAAACCAGGAATTTTTCTTTTCTTTTTTGGAGGGGATGAAAAAAGTAGTGTTAGCAAAGAAGAAAGCACATTCCTTTGATTTTAAACATTTCCCTATCAAAGAATTCACTAGTCTTTTAACATGTATTTTTCACAGTCAGACGTTTGGAGAAGAATGTAAAGGAAGTGCTGGAAGACTTTGCTGAGGACAGTGACAAGAAGGTTAAGTTACTAACGGGCAAAAGGGTCCAGCTGGCGGAGGATCTCAGTGAGTAGCTGTTCTACTAGTATTTCACATAGGACTTAAAAGGAAATAGATCATGCAGCTGAGCCCTTTATCACATGAAATTGTGATGCCTATTTGCTGACAATACTAAACGTTAATACAGATCCTTACCTGTCGGCCAGAAGGTCTGGGTCTCACCCAAAGTGCTGACAACACCATGCAGTGCTGGAGGACTGGTGTGTTGCTTAAGTTGGCATCCTTCTGATGAAACTGTAAACCTAGATCCCATATACATGTGCCATGGGGCTGTCAGGATGGAAGTTTTAAGATCTGGCTTTTCTTATCGGGGAACAAAAGCTGCCTCTACTTTTAGGCTGCTTAATGCTTCAGATAATAATAGATTCTTGGAACCCTTTCTGAAGCACTCTACACTCTATTATTGCAGCAGACCTTTCAGATATGGTATGGGGATGGTCTTGGTGTCAGGGAAGTGTGTTTTGCTGGCCTCATGAAAATCTGCTCAGAATTGGCCTAGTTATAAACTTATGAAAATTGCCGTTGCCCATCTGTTTTTCACACAGCACAGCTTGGTTTTTTTGGCACAATACCAAAATCCTTCAACATTTCATGAGCACTGTGTTCACCGTGCCCCCGTACCTCACCCCAGCAGCCTACAAGCAGAGCAAAACCTCCAGAAGAGAGGAAAATGTACTGTGCAAAGAAAGTCTGATCACATAATTGAAGACTGTGTCATAGTGCACATGCACAAGGGGGCCAAATTCAGGTCACAGGAAACGTTAATTCTGGCATTTCCTAACTTCACATGCTGGACTTCGCAACTACATAACTTTCTTTTAACATAGCTTTTGTGTAAGTAGTGTAGGATATCAAGCGTGGCCTAGCGTGCTGGTCAGCGTTCCCTTAGTCATAGAATCATAGAATATCAGGGTTGGAAGGGACCTCAGGAGGTCATCTAGTCCAACCCCCTGCTCAAAGCAGGACCAATCCCCAATTAAATCATCCCAGCCAGGGCTTTGTCAAGCCTGACCATAAAAACTTCTAAGGAAGGAGATTCTACCACCTCCCTAGGTAACGCATTCCAGTGTTTCACCACCCTCCTAGTGAAAAAGTTTTTCCTAATCTAACCTAAACCTCCCCCACTACAACTTGAGACAATTACTCCTTGTCCTGTCCTCTTCCACCACTGAGAATAGTCTAGAACCATCCTCTCTGGAACCACCTCACAGGTAGTTGAAAGCAGCTATCAAATGCCCCCTCATTCTTCTCTTCTGCAGACTAAACAATCCCAGTTCCCTCTCCTCATAAGTCATGTGTTCCAGATCCCTAATCATTTTTGTTGCCCTTTGCTGGACTCTCCAATTTTTCCACATCCTTCCTGTAGTGCGGGGCCCAAAACTGGACACAGTACTCCAGATGAGGCCTCACCAATGTCGAATAGAGGGGAACGATCACGTCCCTCGATCTGCTGCCTATGCCCCTACTTATACATCCCAAAATGCCATTGGCCTTCTTGGCAACAAGGGCACACTGTTGACTCATATCCAGCTTCTCGTCCACTGTCACCCCTAGGTCCTTTTCTGCAGAACTGCTGCCTAGCCATTCGGTCCCCAGTCTGTAGCGGTGCATTGGATTCTTCCGTCCTAAGTGCAGGACCCTGCACTTATCCTTATTGAACCTCATCAGATTTCTTTTGGCCCAATCCTCCAATTTGTCTAGGTCCCTCTGTATCCTATCCCTACCTGCCACCGTATCTACCACTCCTCCTAGTTTAGTATCATCCGCAAATTTGCTGAGGGTGCAATCCACACCATCCTCCAGATCATTTATGAAGATATTGAACAAAACCGGCCCCAGGACACACCCTTGGAGCACTCCACTTGATACCGGCTGCCATCTAGACATGGAGCCATTGATCACTACCCGTTGAGCCCGACAATCTAGCCAACTTTCTACCCACATTATAGTTTATTCATCCAGCCCATACTACTTTAACTTGCTGACAAGAATACTGTGGGAGACCGTGTCAAAAGCTTTGCTAAAGTCAAGAAACAATACATCCACTGCTTTCCCTTCATCCACAGAACCAGTAATCTCATCATAGAAGGCGTTTAGATTAGTCAGGCATGACCTTCCCTTGGTGAATCCATGCTGACTGTTCCTGATCACTTTCCTCTCATGCAAGTGCTTCAGCATTGATTCCTTGAGGACCTACTCCATGATTTTTCCGGGGACTGAGGTGAGGCTGACTGGCCTGTAGTTCCCAGGATCCTCCTTCTTCCCTTTTTTAAAGATGGGCGCTACATTAGCCTTTTTCCAGTCGTCCGGGACTTCCCCCGATCACCATGAGTTTTCAAAGATAATGGCCAATGGCTCTGCAATCACAGCCGCCAACTCCTTTAGCACTCTCGGATGCAACGCATCCGGCCCCATGGACTTGTGCACGTCCAGCTTTTCTAAATAGTCCCTAACCACTTCTTTCTCCACAGAGGGCTGGCCACCTACTCCCCATGCTGTGTTGCCCAGCGCAACAGTCTGGGAGCTGACCTTGTTCGTGAAGACAGAGGCAAAAAAAGCATTGAGTACATTAGCTTTTTCCACATCCTCTGTCACTAGGTTGCCTCCCTCATTCAGTAAGGGGCCCACGCTTTCCTTGGCTTTCTTCTTGTTGCCAACATACCTGAAGAAACCCTTCTTGTTACTCTTAACATCTCTTGCTAGCTGCAGCTCCAGGTGCGATTTGGCCCTCCTGATTTCATTCCTACATGCCCGAGCAACATTTTTATACTCTTCCCTGGTCATTTGTTCAACCTTCCACTTCTTGTAAGCTTCTTTTTTATGTTTAAGATCCGCAAGGATGTCACTGTTAAGCCAAGCTGGTCGCCTGCCATATTTACTATTCTTTCTACACATCGGGATGGTTTGTCCCTGTAACCTCAATAGGGATTCTTTGAAATACAGCCAGCTCTCCTGGACTCCTTTCCCCCTCATGTTATTCTCCCAGGGGATCCTACTCATCCATTCCCTGAGGGAATCAAAGTTTGCTTTTCTGAAGTCCAGGGTCCGCATTCTGCTGCTCTTCTTTCTTCCCTGTGTCAGGATCCTGAACTCGACCATCTCATGGTCACTGCCTCCCATGTTCCCATCCACTTTTGCTTCCCCTACTAATTCTTCCCGGTTTGTGAGCAGCAGGTCAAGAAGAGCTCTGCCCCTAGTTGGTTCCTCCAGCATTTGCACCAGGATATTGTCCCCTACCCTTTCCAAAAACTTCCTGGATTGCCTGTGCACCGCTATAGTGCTCTTCCAGCAGATATCAGGATAATTAAAGTCACCCATGAGAACCAGTCAAGCAGTTGTCATCTTATAGATAGCTGAGCATGTAATTGCTGCTGTATTTTCCTAGTATATATACGTTGTTTTTCTTTAGCAAAAGGTTATGATAGCTGACAATGCTATATAAAAACAAATTCTTTATGCGTATGGTAAACTGTAGGCTTATAGAAGGACCTGCTGTTGACACCACCAATCTGTATGATTACATTGAGAACCTACAGTGTTGTCTTTAAATTAAAAGTGTAGGTAATTGGGAGGGAGGGGGATTCTGTAGGTGTTGCTGTAGTATTTTAGGATTACAGAGAATGAGAACTTTTATTGGATGTTGAAGTGGCCTAGTCAAGGTCTTTTTAGTCTATTTCTTTTTCTTAGCATCTGTGTGAAATAGCAGTGATCTGAAGATGCATTCTGGTTGTTGGCACCTGGCTGTCAGCACAAAGTATCCGTATTACTTCAGAAGTCCCCTGTCAGTCCTACTGTAATGTAACGCTTAAAGTGAAATGGGCTTTACCCAAGGCTTGCCCAGGTTTCAACACTTCGCCATCAAGCCGTGTAAAGAAAAACTAGAAGCTATTTGGTGTTTAAACAAAGAGTAGAGTATGAGTATAAGAAATTATCTCCTTTTTAGCGAGGAGTCCTATTCATTTTCCGTTGTTAAATGTTGTCCTTTTAATACTCATTTTGCTACTTTAATACCTATACGTTATTTTTCTTTGCAAAAGCTTCAGATCATTGCATGATTCTCTGTTAGCACTGATTTATCCTTCAGTATTCAGTGCTGTAAAGCTGATATTATTTTTTAGAAAATAAACTATATTTATATAAAACTGTAATGCTTAGGTAGTTTGGTAAATTAATGCTGCAACAAGAAGAAAACTGAAGTCTTGAAGGTGTGATGCTGGCAAAGACTCTTGTGTATCTCATGGAATGAAGAGAAGATGACTGTTAATGTTAAAAATATTACTGGGGGGGAAGCAGGCCCTGCTGTTAGAAATCCGTAGGCACAAACTTATGTACTTTGGCCATGTGAGGTGCAGAGATGGAAATAACCTCAAGAAAGTGACCAAGGAAGTAATAGTGGCAGGTCATCGTAGAAGGGAACAACCAGCAAGGAAATTGATGGATAGTGTGTGAGATCACTGGAGGCCAGCTGCTGAGTGCTCCAAGCTAGCGAGAAGGCTTCTGAAAATTCTGCCGTGATTCACCAGTATTCAGAGATGAATCAGTGGATTTTTGCTGACTTACATAATGCTTAGAAGTGAAAGCAAGATATTATGAAAGCTAAAAACTTGGTACTTAAGACAGCTATGGAAGTGTTTAGTACTTTAAAATATCTCAGACCATCCTGGTTTCCAGTTCCATTCACTGAAGGACACAGCCTTATTAGACTGATGTTTCTTGCTACAAGATATCTGTAGCAGAAAGCAAGACTTCCAGTGAGACAAGGATGAATTGTGGACATAGCAATCTTCTGTATAGGGCCCTCCCAAATTCATGGTCCATTTTGGTCAATTTCATGGCCAGAGGGTTTTAAAATTAGCCAATTCACGATTTCGGATGTTTACACCTGAAATTTCACGGGGTTATAACCATGGTGGTCCTGATCCAAAATAGGATTCGGAGCAGGGTTGCAAAGTTGTTGTGGGAGGGGGAGGTCACAGGATTGCTACCCTCTCTTCAGAACTGGGCTCTGAAGGCAGCAGCCACTGAGCTTCCTGTAGCTAGAGGAGGTTCCTGGAGGTGGGTCCAATCCCTCTGGAGCTGCTGGGAGTGCCTCAGCTGGAGGCGCCTAGCTGCTAGTCCTGGCCAGTGGCGGATTAACGCAGGGGTCCTGGCCAATTTGGGGGGCCCCTGGAAAAATGGGGGCCTGAGCCCTGGCTGGAGATACAGGGGGGCAGAAGCCCTGGTGGGTGCCGCGGGGGGCCGGAAGCCCCGAGCCCAGTTCCGGGTCTGTTGCAGTGCAGAAATGAAGGTGTACTACCCTCACTTCTGTGCTGCCTCTGGAGGTGGTTCTGATCTCCCCACCGAGAGCAGGGGAAGGGCAACTCCTGTCCCTCCTAGCCCGGCCCAGACTAACAGCTAGGATCCCCAAGCTCGGGTACTCCCAGCAGCATGGGGAGATGGGATTTCAGGGGCAGGGCTTATTTCACAGTTCGTGACATGTTTTTCACGGCCTTGAAATTGGTAGGGCCTTACTTATATATTATTAATTCAGTCATGAATATCAGTGGGTATCTAGCATTTTATATTCAATAAAATGTAGCAACAAAAAATGCCCGTGTTTCTTGCAGGTCACAGACCCTAACCACAGGTGGTTTTTTTATTAACTAATCCTCATCCAGTGCACAGTTACAGTGAAAGATGATGTATGCTGACATGTTCTGTTTTATTGTACCTTTGGGAAGATTTTAAAACCATCAGTGCTTGGCTCTGCAGTCAATTCAGAAACATTCTCCTCACTCTCTTGTGCATGCTTTTATTGCTAAGTGGTACTAATTTAATGAGCAGATGATTGAGAGAAGATTTCTTGGCTTTCTCCTTAGTGTACAGAGAATGTTTTTCTTTGTTACAATTTTCATACACCTGAGAGATCCTTTCTGATAACACCAGGCATTGAAGTCTCAGTAGGACCTACAAGTAATCTCCTTCGTGAACATGAAGTGGCAATTAGAACTCCACTACTTCAGGAAAGGAAATCCTCACTCTGCAGTTCACTCTCATTAAATGTTTGGATTTTAATTCACCAGTTGAGATTTAGCTTCCTAGTTTGAAGCTCTACTTGTAAAGGAAGTCTAGATTATTTAAGTACCCTTGACATGTCAGGACTTGTCTCCTGATAACAAAAGTCAAGCAGTGTTGCTATGCT
Organism: Eretmochelys imbricata; assembly: GCF_965152235.1. Classification (NCBI taxonomy): domain Eukaryota; kingdom Metazoa; phylum Chordata; order Testudines; family Cheloniidae; genus Eretmochelys; species Eretmochelys imbricata. The sequence goes on along the minus strand of NC_135580.1, from coordinate 2,172,443 downwards.
ACCTCAAATTTTTAACTCCAAAGCATTGAAAGTGTTTTATTGTTTGGTTTGCCCTGAGATGCCAGTTGATGGCATGTTTAGTATTCTAGCTTGGATGACACAGCCTCACAATGAGACTACATATAAATCACAAAATTCTCATTTGATGTATGTTTTTATTGCATGTATTCTAAATCCTGGAATGGAATTTTTAACTCTGCGTGTGTTTCATTAATACCACTCGGGCCCTGAATCTAACACTTTCACTGCATGTTACTTTCCACATTTTATTTATGGACACTCCAAAGTCTGCTCATAAATTGATTCCTTACACAGCTTAGCACAAACTGTGTAAAATATGGATGATTCTGAAGGTTGTACTGAAGATCTTTTTAGGGGGGGAAGTGTGTGTGCATTCATTTCAGAGAAATGCCAAATAGTCGTATTATTATTTCGACTTCAAATAGTGTTAAATTAATAACGTGAAGTCCTAGGACCAGAAACACCTGGAAGAAGGGGACAAAGAGGGAGAAAAGTAATTGACTGGGGGAAATGTGATGTAATATAATGTCTTTAAAAAGTGCCTTGCATATAGATGGACGTAGAAGTTTGACATGTATTGCCTTGAACAAAACACTAAAATTATTTGCCACCGGAAAGCCACAGATGTTTACCTGTAAGAACAGGTTTAGACATGCTCATTATTTTGTGTAACATCTGCAAACAGGGCGGTGCAGGGGTCATCTAGGTCTGTCTTGTTCCCTGTCTAATTGGGCACTTACAACACTTCTGGATTACAAATTCAGCCATTGGTGGGACCTGTTGTCAATTCACTTGTTCCCTAGCTCCTTAGCAACATGATTTCAGTTTGTAGTATAGATAGGACCTTACCTGTGTTTTGTAGCTTGTCTAAAAACAGTTCCAAATCTTTAGCCTATCTGTAGGATACTGTGAAGTCCCATGTGTGTTACCAAAAATGCAACTGTCTTGTAATTGAGTCCTCTGACTTGTTTGTATTTGTAGTTCAGATGGAGCCCAAGTGGCACAACAGTAAGTTGCACTTACGAAACACGGATTCCATAGCGACCCTTAGAATCTCACCTGACAGCTCCTTATATATGTACTTTATATGCAGGATCTACTAGCATTGGTATGGAGGAGTAGGAATGAAAGCAGTAATGTTTAAAAATGTTATATAAAGTAAATTTTGCACTCATAAAAGTGCACCTTGTCAGTCTCTTCGTCCCTCCCATTGTCGCCTTCATTTTTAAGTCTCTGCTTTGGGCACGAAAGGAGTCCTGTAGCATCTACTGATAGCAAAGTAAAATCCATACTAATGCCTAAGGCCACAGCTGGATAGAGAACTTTTGTGCATACTGTTAAAGTTCTAGCCTGGTTTCTCCTGTTTAAATGAAGGAGAGCTGATATACTGTTATCTGTATGGTTACAGCATGGAAAAGGGCTAGTCTATGAATCTCCTTGAATGGAATATATAATCTTTTATTATGTTTTACCTGTACATAGTGATTTCTACTGCATTTCTGCCTTATTTTACTTTCATCAAAGTAGTTAATGCTGTACACTTCAGTATGTTGTTTCTCCATTGGTCTTATTGAACGTTGTTAAATTTAAAAAGCAAGCAAATAACTACTCAAAATGTTGAAACTTGTAGGTCTGCTAGTGTATTTTTGTCGTCAGGGAGTTGTTAGTTGTTGCTTACTGGGTCTTGTTGCCATCAAAAAGCTTGGTGCAGGCTTTCAGACCTTTTCTGCTGGTTTAGTTAGAAGAACTTGTTTCTGTGCAGTGCTGTTGTCCAGAATCAGACCACAGATTTGTATCCTATATGGTAAAGAAAATAATGCAGATGAATGACTTCGATCTTGCACTGAAATGCAGAATTCCCTTGATTTTGTAATTTGTTTCCTAAAACAAAATAAATGATAGTTACTTTAGCAGCAAACTGGACACCATTAAATTAGGCTTGAATAAAGACTGGGAGTGGATGGGTCATTACACAAAGTAAAAACTATTTCCCCTGCTAATTTTTCCCCCTACTGTTACTCACACCTTCTTGTCAACTGTTTGAAATGGGCCATCCTGATTATCACCACAAAAGGTTTTTTTTCTCTTGCTGATAATAGCCCACCTTAATTAATTGGTCTCATTACAGTTGGTATGGCAACACCTATTTTTTCATGTTCTCTGTGTGTATGTATATCTTACTACTGTATTTTCCACTGCATGCATCTGATGAAGTGGGTTTTAGACCATGAAAGCTTATGCCCAAATAAATGTGTTCATCTCTAAGGTGCCACAAGGACTCCTCATTATTTTTTTGCTGATACAGACTAACACGGCTGCCACTCTGAAACCTGTACAGAAGATTAATGCTGTGAGGGTGGCTTTCATCTTCCAACAAAACTCTTCCTGACACAGATGCTCTTTGTTGTTGAGCTTCCCAATGAAGTGGGCCCCAGAAATATTTAACTGTTTTGAGAGTTCCACTCTGTCTGACTGATTTCTTTTAGAATTTCAGTCAAAATAATTCAAAATATAAAGGGCCAAAGTAAACTTCCTGAATAACATGAACTTCATGCTGCAGCTAAGTTGCTGTACAGCTTTCTAACACAAGATGGCAACATCTGGCCTTTGTGGCAGCACTGAGAAGGATCGACAAGCAGGAGTCGTGCTATGCCAGGCGTCCAGACTCTGTTTACTATTCTTTACTGTTTGATGCCTGCACATTGTCCAGGCAGCTAGCATTTGTTTCTTGGCTGCCCAGGCAGCGAGTATGTGTTTCTCGGATGTTAAGTTTGTTTCCTTTGGGAGGATACAGCACTTGTCTGGGCTTGCCTCTTATTTTCTACTCTTTTACTCTTTCTTACTCAGCAGTTTGCACTGCTTAGAAATGACAGTGAAGCTTTTTCTCTATCTTAGCTACATGGCTAGATTCTTAACCACAGCTGTATTGCAAGGTTTGGCTTTACAAATCAATTTCAATAAGTAACTATTATTATAAATCGAAAGGAAAAAAATCTTGCAAATCATTTGAAAAGTAACCACACAGAGCAGTTCATAAGGTCTTTTCCACTTCTGAAGCTCCATAAGCGACTATGGACGTATATTGTAGTAGCACCTACAACAGGCTAAGTGCTGTCAATGCAAACAGGAAGATACGGAGTGCAGCCCTGGCCCCACTGAAGTCAGTGGGACTCTTGCTATTGACTTCGGTAGTGTAAAGATTTCAGTCCGGTCTCTGCTCCAAGAAACTTAATATAGATCTCAGGGTGTCCTTTCTTTTAAAGAGCTTAACTATGAATGCTGCTTAAAAAACCTCAGACCACTTTTCTTCAAAATCCAGTTTCTGCCCAGTATATGCGCATATAAGAATTATTTAACATGCAAAGCCTCTTCCCACAGTTCTGTGTGTGCTATTCATCCAATATTCTGCTCCCTCATAATTCAGGTATTGTAACAAACAAACCCAAAAACAGAAACAAAACCCCATGCAGATCCTATTTGTGGAATGGGAGTAGTTGGCAGGGAGCACAGTAGGAGGCAAGGGGTCAGCAGAATACTGAGGGAAACTTGACTCTCAAATGACTAAGTGGTCAGCCCCCAAGTCAGTTTGTCAGCACATAAGGCATTGACACCTGTGCAGGTGTCAGACTAGTCAGGACTTCTTTCTACACAAAGGCCTATTGAAACGGAGGAGTGCAGTTGAATGTGTACAAAAAGAAATTCCTACCTTAGGGTGATTTTCTTAAATTCTGTCATAGTTCTAAAATGTAATCTTGGTGCACAGAATTAGCTGTAATTATTTTCTTCTAAAGCACAAAGTGTATCAAGACTAACTAAACTGGTGTTCCAAAAAACTCTTCTGCTTTTTATATCTAAGGCTAACACTGGGTTTTGTTACCTGTTGAAGTCACTGTATTTTTAGTGTGTTATGAATTCATTAGAATTGGATTTAAGCCTCGGTTGCATTTTATTTTGGAAGTGTCCTTTTAATGTGCCTGATTGATGTTGGTTGAATATTGGGCATCCTTAGCGTGCCATCGTAGTTCAGTTGCACATCTGTGTACAGTTTCTCCCCAGATTAGACTGGTAATTGAAATACAGAGAGTGTTGTGGAACCAGTATTTGGAGTTTCTGGGTAATATGTGGCCATTTGTTAGATTCCACTTAAACAAGGGAGCTCCTGGTGTTTGTGGAATGTCTGCATAGAACAAAGGGTGGTTAAAGACACACCAGTTTTTAATGTCATGCATTTAAGTGGATCTTGGTGCCAGAGTCCCTTAGCAGTAATTTGGGGGCAGCTGTAGCATAGTACTGCATGGTGACATTATTTTCTTCATTGTTATGAGCTGCAGAATGAAAATGCTGCATGAAACTAATTCTATGGTGTGGAGCTGACTATCCCATATTTGTATTTCACTCCACTGAGATGACTACAAGGTTACTATTGACCTCTTCCTGGTCAGATCTCATGACCTGTTGATCACATATGTTCCTTAAAATCCTGTCCTCCCTTGGCTTTCCTGACTCCATTTGCTCCAAATTCTTTTCCTTCTAAATCAAATCTTTTAAAAACAAGGACTGATAAAACTCTAGCAGCTCTACTGGTCACAACCATGGGGGGGGAGTAGTTTCTCAGGGTGGAAGGGTCCAGATCACTAGGGTAAAACCAACACCTTAAATTCCACCTGGAATCCGATAGATAACCAATGCCGATTACAGAGAGTTGGCCACAATTATTTTCATTTTATATTGATGCTTAAAACATTTATTTATTGCCAACAATATGTTTGGATTCTGCAAGATTGTGGTAAAGGGTCTAATTCTATAAGCACATACTGTGGGGTCCCAAAGTCCCCAGAAGGGACTCTAAAAGAAGTGGACTTGGAAATCCAGAGGAAGGAAGCACATACAGGGATCTTTAGAACTAATTATTATCATGGAAGAAGTGAGCTTTTAGAAGAGATTTGAATGAAGACAGGATGGTAACTTTGCAACCAGTTAGCTACACCACTTAACAAGGGTCAGCTGCATTATGTACAGGTTTCCTAATGGCCCTAAGATATCCTCATAAGGAGCACATTGCTGTAGTCTAATCTTGAAGTGACAAAGGCAAGGATAATAGTAGTGAGATCTGCATCTGAAAGCGTTGTAACCTTCTGAACAGGTGCAGATCCAACAGCAGTCCTGACTATCCCTGCTATCTGATCATCTAAAGCAGCTGAGGAACTAAAAAGACCTGCAAAAAGAAAAGGAGTACTTGTGGTACCTTAGAGACTAACAAATTTATTTGAGCATCCGATGAAGTGAGCTGTAGCTCACTAAAGCTTATACTCAGATATATCTGTTAGTCTCTAAGGTGCCACAAGTCCTCCTTTTCTTTTTGCGGATACAAACTAACACGGCTGCTACTCTAAAAAGACCTGCAAATGCAAGTCAGTATATGCCCTCGGTTACGGTGGCTGTTATCTTCCACTCGTTCCCCCTCTATCTTTTCTGGATTTGTTCCTTATTTAGTGCACCCTCATCTATGCCCCAGTCTCAGCCAGAAACTGAATGCTCACCTACACCATCTGTATCTGATAAGGTGGAAATGTTAGAGGCAACATGACCTGCTTCCTCTCAACCCTCCCCAGATGCATGCTGAATTGTGGGGAGGGTGTGTGTGTGTGACAGAGAGAGAGAGACAGCATATGTATAGTTTGTACATGCACACTGAATATGATTGTTATCATTAGGATTAAAATGTATTCAGCTATTTTTGTTTAGTATTCCTACTCTGTTCTATTCAGTTATAGAGCAAATAGCTGTTATTTGTACCTAGTCACCTTTGCCTTATTTTTAATTCAGTGCATGAGCCCAGCTAAAGCAAATGTACTTTGTGGTAGTGGAGGCAACTTGAATTTAACAGTTCTTTGTTTTGGACAGCTGTGTGAAACTGACAAATTAAAGCAGTTGCTAGAGGAATGTGTAGGATTGTTTGTGTCAAAGTGCAGATAAGGTAGCTCCTGCTTTGTGTCATGGCAGAAAGGGCTTTAAAGAGCCGCGTCTTCTCAAGGAGGGGAGTAATCCTCTAGGGAGAGCATACATCAATTGTAAACCTCCTCTGATGGAGCGATGGTTTTCTTAACTTCAAAATCCCAGATGGCAAAGATCGGAGTGCTGTGGTTTCTTAATGTTATTGATGAAGAGCCAGGCACTAATATCCAGGTTCAAAAACAGATCCTCACAAAGTTTAGCACATTCTTCGCAGACCAAAACCATCATTTAAAGTCAACATAGAAAGATAATGATAAATCGGTGTAGGACTGAAGGCATGCTTGCTGCCTATTAATCTTGCCTGAGTCCAATGATCTACCCTTTGATGCATGTTGTTCTGGTGTTATGTTTACTAAATTTAATCTCTTCCTGAAATGTACTGCACGTTACAAGGATGGAAACAGAATGTTGGGTGCTAGTTTAAAAAATACTGATCAGTTATATGTTCAGATACCATATACATCGTTAATTGGATTTTCATGTAGAAGTAGTAGTGTTTGTAGAAATGCAAAATTATTGCAGGTGGATGAATCAAAAGAAGATGAATCAACCACTACCAAGCTGTGAAATATATTAATCAGACCCTAAAAGACCTAAGAAATTAGGGTCATCAGTGTTTCTTTACCAGCTTAGTTAGTATGGTCATGGTGATTTTTCACCTAGCTTCCAAGATGGAAGGCAATATAAAATAAAAGAAAGAAGTATAGTAATTAATATGACAATACAAACAAAAATGAAAATGAAGAATAAAGTAACATCTTCTCTTTCAGAGCAGGAAGACTTGAGCAATTAGTCTGTATTCCTGACAAGCAGAGATGAATCATGGTATCAGTCCTATCTCTAAACATTTCTCTTGTTAAATTTCATCATTAAAAGAGAAGATGTCTGTCTGAAATTATAACATAAATGTTGTTGTAGATAGGCTCTACTGGTTTGTGGTCCAAGTAACTATTGAGTACAGTCCTCCTTTGGTTTGAGGACCAAAATGTATCAATTTCTAGCACTTTGTTTTTATAAAGATCAATATTCATATTTCTGCACTGGGATTTACACAAGTAATTGCCTTTCGTAATATGACAGGTTTCAGAGTAACAGCCGTGTTAGTCTGTATTCGCAAAAAGAAAAGGAGTACTAGTGGCACCTTAGAGACTGACCAGTTTATTTGAGCATAAGCTTTCGTGAGCTACAATGAAGTGAGCTGTAGCTCACGAAAGCTTATGCTCAAATGAATTGGTCAGTCTCTAAGGTGCCACTAGTACTCCTTTTCTTCTTTCATAATATGGTTAGTCACAGAAGTTGTCTGTGCGTCAGCTGGAGGAATTTAAACAGTTTATGTATTTGGATGAGTCATCACATAGTGTTCATGGTCTGCTTTCAGTTTGTTTTTCACCTACTCCCTCCAGTTAATGGGCATGTTGCTCTGATACAGTGAATGAAAATGACAGGTTTCCTTCCACAATTAAATCTTTGCCTGATTGTAGAGCTGATTCAAGACATTTCTATTCTGTGTTGGTTCCTCATCACTGTACATCTGGGCACCTTCAAGGCATGCATTAAGCAATGTGACTAACATCTATTGTGTGCTCCATTCTGTCTCTCGTTTTGACAGTTTTAATTGGAAATCCGATACATAATGAAAATTTTGAAACCTGTGGTAGGCTCTGAGCGCTGTTTATGGTAGTGCTGTGGCATTAATTACCTTCCCTTATACAGGGATGTGGGACCTGACAAGTTCTCAAACGTAACTAGTGTCAGGTCAAAAGTCTCAGTAGTTGTCATTTTCACCTCCGCTTAGCTATCTCAGCTTTGATACTATGCTCCTGCGTTGTCAGATATGGGGTGATAACTTCATGTTTGCCAGTCTGTAGAGCCCTGGGGACTACTCTGAGAAACACAGTCGGCTTCTGTTCTATTTGATTGGGGAGGGGAAAATGTGTTGCTGGAAACAGTTTCATTAGCTGAGACGGGCTCATGTGCAGACCTCGGGCCAGTGTGGGTCAAGACATTGATTAATTAGTAGCCTACACTTTCATCAGTACAATGCACAATTCATGTTTTATGGGGGTCTTTTTTTTCCTAAGAGCATTTTTAGCAACGTTAAAATAAAATTGCAATGCTGAGTACTTGTGAAAGTATCTTTAATCTCTTCAGACAAGCTGGCTTTCTGACTGCTGGTTTTGCTCCATCCCCTAGCATGAAGTAAAGGTGCGGCTCTTAAGTCGCGGTTGATAACTTTGCTCCAATATGATTTGAGGGTAAAGTATCGTTAACGCTGGTAGCTAGATTGATTTGAGCAATGATGATTAACATCTTCTATCCAGACTCTGTTCCTAGCATCAGTTCCTTGCAGTGTTTGACCTGGTGTCTTGGTTCTGGCTTATAGCATGTTAACCATACACGCTGGGGTTTCTAAATTTCCTTTGGCTGAATCCTCCCCTGAAACAGGAAGGAAAAGAGAGAAAGACCAACAGATTCTCTCTCTGTGGTGGGGAAGCAGGCTCCCCTGATGTTTCCTGTTGTGGTCTAGTTAAACAAAGTACTTGGTCAGTTCACTATCAGGAGGTCATAGAAGAGCTCATGTCCATAAAACTAGGATGTGTTAAACCAACTCCTGGAGATCTGGCTATATTTGGAGATATATAAAATGGGTGTGCTAAATATTTTGCTTTTGTTTTAGGGTTCTAAGAAGATGCTAACCATTGAAAGTAAGATCAATATCCATCATTGTAATAGCATCTCACTTGTGCTATCAGCCATGCAGAATACCTCCTCGCACCACTCCCCATACCACCAAGAATACCAGGATTCTAGCGGCACCCAAAATGAACTGCCTGTTTTCAAGGGCTGGAAAAGTGATTTAGTGCAAACGTGCTTAAGTTTTGCCAGTAGCTCTGGGCTCCAGCTAGTAAAACATCACAGTGCTGTTTTTATCTTCCTAGCTCTGTAAAGCAAGTCTTATACACAGATGTGATTAACGCTTTTGTGTCATGATTATCCAATCCCAATAAATATACTTTGAAGTTCAAAATTTACAGAAAGTATTTATTTAATCTTGCCATATATTCGCATCTATTGCATGGTACAGTAGATTTAAGAAACATATTTGATAACGTAAATGTTAGTTTTACTATGGTGTTACCTTGGTTAGCAGCTTTGTTCATTCTATGTTGGCTACCAGTAACGAAGTGGTACACTAGCTTTTCTGCAAGCTTGCATTTTAAGTCTGTATATTTTTAATGATTCATGGATTTACTATATGAACTATTATAAATTCCATTTAAACTTCTCCAGTACTGCAGTGCTTTTATTACACTAATGAGCTAATTGTTTAAGAATCATTCACATGATTTATCCTGCTGTTCTGTCTTTTTTAAAAAACTTCAGCCACTGAAGGGCTTTTGACAAACCAATATTTATAACAGTTTGACAGCAGGATGAGGAACAGCGTTTGTCTTTGTAACAGCTTGAAGAAAGGGCCTTTCCAGCACCCAGCCATGCAGTTACAATCTTGACCTCTTTCTTATGCTGGGAACATACATACAGCAGACAAGTAGCACCTCCCATGTGTTTTCTTGACCCTCTGACTGTCCATTCACTTCCCATCTGTTTTCCAGTCTTAAAGGAACAGAGGGGGCCCTCTTCTTATAAATCTGTCTTTGCAGGTGATAAACGATGTTCTGTCTCTTTAAGGGCTGCCTGGGTGGTTTTTCCTTTTTTCTTAGTTTTAGCTTTCCCGTCGGACACATCCAGAGCAAAATATGGTATGTAAGCAAGAGGAAACTGGCAAAAAAATGTGATGAGCCAATGTCAAAGAATTTTTTAACATTCAGCAGGACATGACCCTGCAGTGATCAGTAAATTATAGTAGCTCTTCTTAGCCTTTCGAGATTTGTGAGGTGGGAGAAGGCATGTTGATGCAAGTTTTGTAACTTGTGGGTGTAGGGGTTGTTTTGGGAGTTGACTTTTTTGGACAATCTTTAGAACACTTCCCCCACATTGTTTTAGCAAGAACTGGAGTTTTCTGTGGTCCTATAGAATATGGAAGAACGTGGCACAAAGGGCTGAACCAAGAAGAGATTGTTTCACTTAGCCCCCTTTATATTTGCTCAGTGTGGTTTTGTATATGTAACTGGGATAATGTGCTAGTTAGTATGATGCTGGGCGTGCTAATCAGTCTGACTATAGACTGGATTTTCTGCTTACTGAAGGAAAGATGATGTGTTCATAACAGCGAATCAGAGATTTTCATAAAGGAGTTGTAGCAAACTAACTTCTTGTGTAGAAGGAATTCAGGGAACAGAATGGAGAAAATTGACTTAGGGGAAAGATTTAAAAGAACTAAAATATAAGTGCCAGATAAAAGGAAGGACAGATCAAAACCTATGAATATCAGAAGGGTGTAAACACTCAAAAAGGAGAGGAATTATTTAACAAAGTACAAGAAGCCAGAACTTATAGGGGTTATAAGTGTCATTTTATAGTGCCCCCAGTCTACTAGGTGCTTGGTCGAAGTTTATAATAGAAGATAGGTCCCTATCGTCAAGGAGTTTATAATCTCAGACCCCGATCCTGCAATTTGATGTCTATAAATGGGCGCCATTGACTTCGGTGGGGCTCCGTGCCAATCAGACTGTAGACTCAAACCCTGAATGATAGACTGACAGACACATGAGGATGCAACATACACCAAAAACAGGAGGGAGGAGGGCAAGGAAGCGCAAGGGTCAGAGGCCTGCCTTTTGTGATCACTCAGTTAAGGCATGCATATGTCATGGCTGTGCAAATATTTCCTCTTCTTTTTAAAGAATAAACTTTTTTTGTAGGTGATGGTTTGATACTGAGCAAAAGTTTCAGGCTGAAGGGCAGGAGAAACTTTTGGCCGAGAGATGTGTTGGTCTGCAGAATAGATTCCTATAGCGTGTTCGATGCCCCGGTTTCTTGGGTTGTTTAAAAGTAGCCCGAACAAAAAACCAGAGATCATCGAGCTGGGAGCAATCCTGTATAGGCAAGGAATGGACTAATGACCATCTCCCATTGTCTAACTTATAAGACTGGGAGGCAGCATATCTTAGTTGCAGAGAAGACATTAGAACTCAAAAGGTTTTCTGCCAGCCTTGTGCTCGTTCCTCTAAGGCCCTGAATGAGAAAAGTCTTTTACGTAGGAAAGCACTTAAATGTACTTAAATGCTTACCTAAACAGGGATCTAAATGTGTGATTGATTTCTGAGCAGATGATTTTACCTCTCTACCTGAGTTTTCCTATCTGCAAAATGGGAATACTAACTGCTTCCTACAAGACAGAGATGTTTGTGTAGATTCCTTCTTAATGTTTGTAAAGTCATAAGTATTATGATTTAGTTCACTAAGTACAGACAGCTCTGGCCCCTTTCCTACAATGTAACTGTCCATCTGTAGATTAAAAGAAAAATAGTTTTTGAGGGTTTTTTCCCTTCATATTCATCTCAGAATCAGGGAGCAGAGGCATACAATAAAGAGTAAGGGCTTGTCTACACAGGAGAGTTTTACTAGTATAGTTACAGCAGTATAACTATGTTACTTTAACTCGTTGTGTGGACACTGTCTTATTCTGGAATAAGAGTGGCTTTTTCAGTTTTGCTTAAACCCCTTCCAGAGCAACTAAGCTTTGGAAAATGAGAAAAAATGACTCTGTGTGTGAAAGTGACACGCACGCATGCTCCCAGCCAGGAGCTGAGAATGGGTGACGGGATGGATCACTTGATGATTACCTGTTCTGTTCATTCCCTCTGGGGCACCTGGCATTAGCCACTCTTGGAAGATGGGATACTGGGCTGGATGGACCTTTGGTCTGACCCAGCCTGGCTGTTCTTATGTTATGTTCTTATGACGCTGTTGTATTTAATGTCCCCATGAGGAGCTAAAGTGCTGTAACTAAAGCAGTTTAAATTCACACTTTATCAGAGAACAGTATAACTTCCCCAAGCAGACAAGCTCTAGGAGGTTTCTTGAGTCCTAAATATTATTCCAAGGCCAGGATGACAACCTTCTTCAGAAACTCATGCTACTGCTGCCGTATGGATAGTCTAGTAGTAAAAGATTTAAACTGATCCTTTGAGTTAGTTGAAGGGGAAAGGTTACCTGCAACTCCTCTTGCTGCTGCACTACTTGATATACATACATTCATACGTGTGTGTGTAAGATATATATATATATATAATGTGTGTGTGTGTATTGTGACAGACCCAAGCCAGTGGGGTACAGTAGTCTGGTCGAAGGCAAATATACTGGCCCCTGGATGAATAGTTTTCTGTTCCCTGAGTGACCAGAGCAGGGGCTGCCCTAGAGCAATCAGAAACCTGCTAGAACCAATTAAGACAGGCAAGCTAATTAAGACAGCTGGAGCCAATTAAGAACTTACTAGAATCAATTATGGCAGGCAGGCTAATCAGGACACCTGGTTTAAAAAGGACCTCCCATCAGTTAGTGAGGGGGCGCGCAAGGAGCAGGGAGTGAGAAGGCGTGCTGCTGGAGGACTGAGGAGTACAAGCGTGATCAGGCTTCAGGAGGAAGATCCTGCAGTGAGGATAAAAAAGGTGCTGGGGGAAGGCCATGGGGGAAGTAGCCCAGGGCGTTGTAGCTGTCGCACAGCTGATACAGGGGACATTGTAGACAGCTGCTATCCACAGGACCCTGGGCTGGAACCCGGTGTAGAGGGTGGGCCTGGGTTCCCCCCATCTCCCCAACTCCTGATCGGACACAGAAGTTGACCTGCTCTGTGAGCAACACCAGAAGGGAAGGTCTAATTTGGAAAGGGATCTGGCCTGTCCCCGACCCACTAGGTGGGACAAAGAGACTGCGGGGATTGTTCTCCATTTCCCGCTTGCTGGCCAGTGATGAGGTTAGCTGGGTGAACAGCAGGTTTGAGCCTCTAGCAAAAGCGGCCAAACTGAGAGCTGCCGTGAACCTCTGGGGTGAGCAAATCCACCAAAAAGCGCAGGACCCACCAAGGCAGAGGAGGAACTCTGTGTGTGTCTGTGCATGCGTATGTTTTTTGGATATAATTCGTAGATCTGTCTTCAAGTTGCATTTCTCCATCTAGGAGTTTGTGGCACACAGCATCTAAGCACCTATTATTCTGAGAAGGCAATGTCATTGCCAGTGATGTATTGCTATGTTGCTTTTAATGTTAGATTAAGGCAAAAGTGATCCTATATTTAGTCAAATGTATGTATTTTGAAAAACTAAACAAAAATATAGATTTATATCATCAAAGAGAAGAATTAGTGAACAGGACAACTTTGTCTACAGGGATACCTCTGTGGAAAATTTCTAGCTTCTGAGGAAACTTTTCCACTATTTGTTTTCAGTCATGACAGAAATGTCTTACACTGGAAAGCTAAATTCCTCTTTTAAAAAAAGTCATTTGATTATAAAGCTGATTATTTTTCTTACTCTTACAGCATTATATGAAAAGTTTCTTTCAGATTTATTGCTTTAAGTTATTCACCCCTACCTCATCAGCTTTGCTTGGAAGGTAACTGGCTTCAATTTTAACAGCACTGCTATTGCACTCCATGCAATGCTTTTACTGGTGAGGCACGTTAATAATGTAGCTATAAAGTTGGGACCAGTAAGTAGACAGTCTGTCTTTATGAGACTGAATATTTCGGGGGGGGGGGGGGTTCTCCTTCCTAAATCGATGTTAACAGCAAAAGTAAACCTTATCCTTGACTGTGTCTTTCTGTATTCACTGTGTATTCAAATCCTAATTACGGATCAATTAGTCTGGTTTTGAGCCTTTTAGAGTCAGTATCAGAGGATTAATGAAAAGAAAATGAGTGGGCAGCGGTATCATTTCATGTGGAGATAAAAAGGGAACAAGCATGAATGGGTCTCTCAAGCCGCCTGAATAAAGAATTTCTTCATTCTGTGTCAGTGGAGGTTTATGGGATATTGGGAAAAGATTATGGGAATATTCATGACCAAATCAGGAGACATAATGAATTGATGTATGGAACAGCTCATCCTTTAGGTAAACGGAAAGTAGAATGGGTATTCATTGCCTGTAGGCCTGTGTGTTTCATTGTTCCAAAGCTAGAAACAAGGGGTTTGTTATAGTTTTCCTACGCTGGTTTCACTTAAGTTTTGATCACTGTTTAACAGGTGGTGTAAGAATCATGCATTCATAACTCCACATCTGTATTAACACTATCAGAGTTATGAGAAACAGTCTAAATATAAACTTCAAAAGTAAATTATAACAGAACTGTAGTACTTGGAAGCCTGATGTGATATTGGAGCATTGGATAGTAACTCTGGAGAAAGTTCAGTATGTTAGAGAAGTGCGTACTTGTTAGCAGGTAAAAAGTTTATCTCGTAGTCTGCGGGTTATTTTTTAGAATAATACAACATTGCAACATAAATACCCTCAATATGTCATAGCCATCTCCTTAATGTGGACTCATGTGAAGAAGTGTCCTGGTTTGAAATCCAAAAACCTATTGGATTTTGAGGAAGTATTCATTTGCAATATAAAATGTATTGCAATTGGGCTGTTTAATTGGAGATGGGCTCAAGCCAAGAAGCTTGGACCCAGATTTGGAGCAGAACCCCTGGGAAGTGTGTGTGTTGGGAGAAGGGGCAAGTGTTAATCTATCTCACAGCAAAGTGTGTTGGATCCAGAAGCAAACATCCCCAAACGTTGAGGCAGTTAATATCTATTGTTTCTGTTTGGGTCAATTACAGTTATCGTCCCGTTGTTTGAATGTAAATGATAGGAGGTACTGACATACTTACCGTGAAGTATTCAGTCACTGCACGCTGTTGCTCATCAAAATAAGTATCTCCAAGAATTTCAAATTATCATCGTACTAACCACAGTTGTATCAATATGCTTTCTGCCGTTATGCTAAATGAAAAGCAAACTAAATAGTAGGGCACGATTACTGTGTGCTGCATTGTGGGTTTTAGAAAAAAAATATATTTTACCTGTTGATTAGTATCTGTTTCAGTGCAATAAGCTGTATTCCTACCACGAATACAAAGCTTAGTATGAATATATTATAACTTCTTGACAGACTTTTTAACTGTTTTATTTAAGAAATTTTTTTTCAAAGAGTTAAGTTACTTAAAGACCTCATGATTATTACAGTTAAGGAGTCACTTCAATTCTATCCAGGTGTAAAAACTGATAAAGTGCTTATGATAACTATGGAGGCAACTTTAGTATGTCTGTTCTCTAAACAACCACAACTGCCGAACTGCATTCTGGTGGAATAAACATTGGCTATCCTGGTACTTCAACATGCCTTGATCGAAAAATTAAAGTAGATCTTGTTGGCACAAACCGACCCCCCCCCCCCCCCCACACACACACACACTTTTTTTTTTTAAGGGTGAACTCATAAATTATGGATTTTGTTGATGATGTGAATTTCCAGCACTGGACTATTTCACTAACCAAGGGTTGAACAGGAAAAATATTTGCATTTAATGTTGTTAAATCTGTCTACTTTCAATGAGACTAATAGCTTGATCAATATAAAAATCATATTTGAGGAAAGAATGTTGGACTGAATAAAGCAACCCAAACTAAAAATAAGTAGTTCAGAATTAGATTACTCCCCAAAGCAAGAAGTATACATCATAATTACAAAAATAATTGTGATGTGTTTGTCAAATATAATACAAAATTAGCCTTTGAAAGAGATCTGGGTTGTGCGCCGCGCCCCCCCGCCCGCAGAAACAAAAAAACAATCTTTAAGCAGTTTTGAATCCAGCAGTAGCATGTTGTCTCTAGCAACATGGCTTTACTGAGGGCTCATCTCCAGTCATATTTTAAGTCTTTGGGGTACAGTCCTGATCCTACTAGAGTCAATGGGACTTGTGCTATTGACTTTAATGGGACCAGGAACTTACCCTCTGTCCGTATCTGCAAGACTAGAAATTATCTGGACCCAGGATAGCTAAAAGACTGTCTCAAGCTCCAAGACTTTGGTTGCCCTGAATAGCGCTACTTCTGAGGGATGCATATGAATGCACTCAGATTAACAAAACAAACATACATGTCATTTCCCAGGCAGGGGGCGGAGGGGATTGGAGAGAAAGCTGCACTTGAAAACCATACATCTCATTATTTTAATTTTTAGCTCTGGTAAACATTCAGACACCCATGTTCATCACTGTATAGGACGAGTATAGACTAAGATCGCCTTAAGTCTTTAATGAAATGCCTTTTGGTAGTTTTAGCCCAGTGTAGGGTAGTCAGGAACACAGGTCAGCACACACTATCACTAAATTCACTCTGGTGTACAGATCCTTTCTTTGCTCATTAGAATGCCCCATGACAAAGTTGGTTAGGAGACTAAACTACGTCTGGTCTTCAAGGGGGTGGTCCAGCCAACTTGAGGTTGAGGTCATAGAGAGACTGAAGCAAGAGCTTACCAGGCCAGGCTGTTAACATGAAATAAAGCTGACTGCCTTGTTTTACTATATCTATTTCAAATGCTAGCCAAATAATGTTAACAGCTTTGTTTCAGTTGCAGAATTTTTCTTTATTATTGGAGTATATTTTACATCACTCTTAAAAATCTGGTCCGCTGAAATGTCCTTTTTATCCTACAATGATTAATTTGTTTTTGTTTCTGAAACACACTTTGGTGTAAAGTATGAGGATTAGGTCATTTCATTGCTAGATGAAACGATTATTTTTCCTAGCTACCTCCTACAAACATTCCCTCGGGTGATCACACTTGGTGCTTGCTCCCAGCTGCACACGTACCCTGTTCAGTCATGTACTTCGGTTTTTTAAAATGTAATAAGTAGCTGGGAAAATGAAGAAAACTACTAATGGAAGAAGATAACCAGAAGCATCCCTTGTAACCTCACAAAGGGAATTTGGGGCTTTATCCCAGATGATATTCTTAGTTTGTTAAAACTAGATTTGAACATTTGCACACATTTGCTGAACGCTTGATTTCCGGATTATTCTAAGTGCAATGATCCACTTCTTCCCTTTCCTTCACACACTTAAAAAGGAGTAACTGGCTCTACATAGGTTTACAACAGAGGGTTCTCAAACTGCGGGTTGTGACCCCTCAGGGAGTTGGAGCTGTCAGCCTGTACCCCAAACCCCACTTTGCCTCCAGTATTTATTATAATGTTAAATATAAAAAAAGTGTTTTTTAATTTATATGGGGGGGTTGCACTCAGAGGCTTGCTGTGTGAAAGGGGTCACCAGTGCAAAAGTTTGAGAACCACTGGTTTACAAGAAGCAACTTCAAGCAGGGGGAGAAAAGCATGCAGGCTTTTCAATCCCATTAAGTTTTAAAGTCTGTTCTGTAGGTCACTGCAGTTTACATATAACATGTAGACACTACAGTGAAGGGTGTTGTACAAGATCTTGAGGGGGAGAGAGGGACACAGTGATGGTAAAAAAAAAAAAAAAAAAAAAAAAAAATCAAGGGTTTGGGTTTTTTAAAATTTCCTACTGACATTTTGTTTTCAGTAACTGCGTGTAGTTTTGTCCTGCTAGTGGTTTTGCTGATGGGGAAAATGATTCCAGATTTAGAGGTTTTGCAGAATATAATTCTGACTGCATCGTTTTGGTCAGTGCTGAGATGCAGGGGACCAAGAGTAGATATGTAATTGAATATTCAACTCAGATAGGATTCTTCACTCCAAGCACTGTGTCTTTTGTACCAGGTCTATTGCACGTTGAGGTCTGATTGCTTGAAATTCTACCTGTTAGGTCACTAGCTTTTAACTGTTTCTTGAATGATTAATGGTGTTTGTGCTACTAATGTGGAGAATAATGATATTGGGCTAAAAGAGAGAGGGATTAGTGCACTTTACTTAATGGATAACAACTCCCACTGTATAACAACAGGTGCACAGTTGACTTGACGTGTGTGAGCCAGTGGAAATCTGAGCTTTTCAAAACATAGCTATTTCAGTATCAGATTGCTTTGCTGCATTTTGGAATTATTAAATTAGCATTTATGGAAAAAGGTATATACTTGGAAAAGTTCTTTAAAGAAAAAAACAGCCTGAAAAGATAGTGTATGTATTTTTGTCTGATGCAGACACTGTTCACAAAGGCATTCAGTGCATCAAACATTTAGGATAATGATTGCTTACAGAATTGGATTTTGTTCTGCTTTATAGTTGAGGTTTTTTGTATCTATCCTCAATAAAATAGCAAGAAATTTGAATGGCAATCTTTTTAATCTTTCTAGAAAAAGTTCGGGAAATCCAGGAAAAACTTGAAGCCTTCATTGAAGCCCTCCATCAGGAGAAGTAGATTGTTCAAGCAGGTACAATGTTCTTACTGTTCTCTGCACACAGAACAACCCATCACACACAATGCTGAAGGAATTGTTTCCTGAAAATCCATTTCATTTTACAGCTTTCCCTTGCTTCTTTCCTTTTTGATTTCAATTTTCAGTGCTATGATTCTAGTCTTTATAACAGCAAAAGAATGTGAAATATAGTATAAGTGCTTTTAGGTTAAAGAGACAAGGGGGGTGAGGTAATATGTCTTTTACTGAACCAACTTCTGTTTGTGAGAGCCACACAGAGCTCCTCTTCAGGTCTGGGAAACATACTCTGAATGTCCACAGCAAAATGCAAGGTGGAACAGATTGTTTAGCATAAGGAGTTAACACGTATTGTAACGGACCATTCAAGGTAGAGTGGCCTGTAAACACCTCTGTAGTCATAGGACAAAAAGAGAGGGTTAGAGGGTTACAGATTGCTGTAATAAGCCATAAATCCAGTATCTCTGTTCAGCCCATGATTTTTGGCGTCTAGCAGAGTAATTAATTTAAGCCTCTGGGCTTGTCATTTCAAAGTGTTGTGCAGGTTTCCTTTGAGAATGAGGACTGAGAGGTCAGATATAGAGTGATCACTTTGTGAAAAGTGTTCACCCATGGGTGATAGGGCGTTTTAGTGATTGTCTGGTTTCACCCACATCCTTGTTGTTGGGACATTGAGTGCACTGGATGAGGTACACCACGTGTTGATAGGCATGTGTAGGATCTATGAATCTTGAAAGTTGTGTTGGGGGGGGTGTTGATCATTGTAGCAGTAGAGATATGACTACAGGTCTTGTATCTGTTGTTCTGGCAGGGTCTGATGTCACTTTGAGTTGGTGTGTCCTGGTCTGAGGGAAGCTTGCTTCTGATGATGAGCATGGAGAGGTTGGGGGGTTGTTTGAAGGCCAGAAGTGGAGGTTCAAGATAATAGAGTATCCGTTGTAGTTGTTGACACCTTATATGGGTTCCAGTGTGGGGTGGTAGGTGACAACTAGGGGTGTGAGGTTGGAGAAGGTTTTATTTCTGTATTGAAGCAGGTTCTCTTGGGGTATTTGGGTGGCCCATTCCATGATACAGTCTACTTCTCTTGTGGTATGTCCTTGCTTGGTGAAAACAGTTTTAAGTGTGTTAAGAGTATATCCCAGACTTTCTCCTCTGAGCATCTTCCGTGTTATCTGAGTGTTTGGCTGTAGATAACCTATTTCTTGGTGTGTTTGAGGTGGTTACTGGATCTATGAAGGTAGGTGTGCTGATCCATGGGTTTCTTGTATATAGTTGTCTCTAGGGTTCCATTGTTGAAGCTGACTGTGGTGTCCAGGAAGTTGATGCTCATGTGGAAGTGCTCCAGAGAAAGGTTAATGGGTGTGTGGTGGTAGCTGAAGTTGTGGTGGAAATCTATGACGGAGTTTAAGCTGTCTGTTCAGAAGATGAAAATATCAATATATCTCAGGTATATCATTTGGTGTCATGGTGCATTTATTTGTCCAGAAATTCTTCAAGGTGGCCCATGAAGAGGTTGGCATTTTGGGAGCCATCTTAGTACCCCCATGGTTTGGACAAAATATTTGGTTTTGCATGTAAGATTGTTATGGATGAGGATGAAATGAATGAATTTGGTGATGTGTTTGGAGTGGATATGTGAGGCTTGTCCATTGTCTTGTCAATATTGGAGGCAGGCAGTCGTGCCATCATTGTGAGGGATATCGATGTGTAGGGAAGTGACATCCATGGAGGTGAGGATGGTGTTCTGAGGGAGCCTGTTAATATTGTGGCATTTGTGAGGGAAGTTGGTTGTACCCTGGAGGAAGCTGGCCCTTTGTGTGGTGAGTGGTTTGAGGTTGGTTTGTATGAGTCCCAGTATTCCTCCAGTAAGAGTGCCATGGCCAGATATGATGGGTCTGCCCTTGTATGTAGAAGGGGTGGGTATGTGGGGAATGAGTTTGTCTTGGAGGTGTTTGAGGAAGGATTTGATGATATCCTTAAGTTTCTGGGTAAACTGTGGTATGGGGTCATCTTTGAGTTCTTTGTAGTAGGTGGAGTCGGAGAGCTTTTGCTGTGACACTGTGAGTTCCTTTCCTAGACCTGAAGAAGAGCTCTGTGTGGCTTGAAAGCTTGTCTCTCTCATGAATAGAAGTTGGTCTAATGAAAGATATGACCTCACCCACCTGGTGTCTCTCGTATACTGGGACTGGTGCAGCTACAATTCTAGGTTAGTTATTCAGGTCTCATGAAACAGCTCTAAGATACACTTTGAGTGCACAGTTTGTATCAACATTAAAATGTGAGATCAGTTATAGCTCATTGTAATCAAAATGTGACGATACCTCTGTTTTTGTAAAGGATTTTGAGATCCTTATATGAAAAGTGCTAGATAGTGCACGCGAAAATTATTATTGTCAGCACTCAGATCTGAGTGTCATTTTCAGATTTCATTCATGTCCATCACCTAATTCTTGTGTTAATTCTCAGAGTATATAAGGCATCATGACTGAACTGTATAGTATAATTGCACCTGTTTTTAATTACATTGATTGCCTTTTTATATTTCAGCTGCACTTTTACCATAAGAATGCGGGCCTTTACCAAAATGCATTGCACAAAGAAGACTGAATGAAATGGCTGTTCTGTCCCATTCTTCTTCCTATCGTACCTTTTTGAAGCATCCTGCGATGTCAAAGGGGGTGAAGGAAGTAATTTCTCCCATTGGACTGAGAAGTATTGAACAAAACCTCCCATTTGAATTTTTGAAGCAAGACAAACGTGGCCGCAGAATCCATTTTTTGTTGTGTTGAAATGACGAGAGGAGGGAATGCCAAAGTTGCCCAATTAAGTTCTGTTCCTGAGAGGAAGGAGAGGCTTTTATTTCTTGGCTGCGGTCTAGTGTGGCCGTACTGGAGCAGATTCATACCGTGCTTTTATCCAGTGTCAGTTTCTTGCCTGCAAATAATCCTGGGAGTTTGAAATAAAGATTTATCATTTGTACATACATGAATGAATGCCCTTCTAACTAATATTGTTTGTATCTGTATACGGTATGTGAAGCATCCTCAATCACTAGGGTACACCTCTAAGTACATTGTGGTGAGAAGGGAGATCTGAGAGAGAGAGAGACTTTACTTAAGCACTTGCGCTTGAGCATTATCCAAGCAATTCTGCCAGTTCCTGTATTTTGAAAAGTACAGGCTGTCATTCATTGACTCCTTAAAAAGTTTGGCTCAGGAAATGATGTCAACAGCTGCTCATTTTATGGCTGCTTTCCTAGTAGATGATGATATGCTGAATCATAGCCAATCACATTTCATTTTGGGGGTTGCCTGGACACTAACTGGGTTTCCTGTTAACTTTTCCCATATCCTGTTGGAAAGTAAGCTAATTATGTGTGTGGGTAATACAGTAAAATAATTTAACAGTGTAACTCACTTGGTTTGACCCTCTCAAATAAACATTTCAAAAAAAAAAGATCAAAACCAGATTTTTTTATATATATTTTCTTTTTACTGGGGACTTTAAGGCCAAAATTGCTTTAAAGTCGTGTAATACACAAGATCCCTTCATAGCCACTTGCTTTGTGTAGTTTAGACGGGTATAAATGTTCAGTGGTTGTCATTCCTTCAGTCTGTGAAATTGCCCCCAACAGTCTGCAAGTGACATACAAGAGCTTGGTGGATTAAACAAATATTCACCAATTCTTTGAGGTGTCACATAGAATTTTGCTCACTTGATTTTACTTGTTTCTTCTGTTATCTCGTCTGGCAGTTATACATTTTGTGTAATATAAGCCCCACATAAATGAACATAGTCTTTTTTTACATATCTCAACTTAGCTTCTATTGCTGTTAAAATTGTCAATGAGACAGATTTAAGAAAATGATCTAAATACAATTTCACAGATGTCCGATGACTTTTTAAAGCCCCTTTTTATTTTTCTCCAGACACTCTTAATACAAGTGTAGTAATCCAGCTAGAATTGACAGACGGTGCTGAATACTGCCCTGGAAGAGGATGTTAGACAGGTTCAAAACAGTTCATTGTGCAATTACCCCAAAATGTAGGTTAGGAAATTGACATAGCCTTGTATTCTTCCCTCTGAAAGAGGCAAACGATTTGAATTACTAGTAATTGAGAATGAGAGGGAATAAGTATGTAAGAACATTTATCGTTTTGATTCTCAGACACAGAGAGCAACTGGAACAGGAAACCCCTAACATTTGATAATCAAAAATAAAACTTTAAGCACCACTGTGTAAAAAAACTAACGTGTAGGTTTTCATGCAGTGGTGCTTAAAATTAAACATGGCAAAATAATCAAACAGATTGAGCATTGGGGCTTCTCTTTACTTAAAACCACTTGATTACAGGAAAATGAGTGCATTTTAGAAAAAAGGTAAATTGGTTTATATGATCTTTTGGCACAGACTGTGGGTAACTTCAGAAGTTTAAGTTGTTTCCACAACTGTGAAGGAAAGCAGATTCCCTAGATTGTCTGTCACATGAATGAGTCTGTACTTTTATGAAATCCCTTTCTGTACAAAAACCCTTTTTCGTTTACTTGACAAGATCACTGTTTGAAATCTCTGTGTAGTGTGAATGTTGCAAAATGTCACATCCAGTGGTCAGTACGCACCTTTTCTCCAGCATGATATCAGTACACTTTTTGGTTGTAATTTATTGCTGATCTGAGACTTAGCATCATGTGTTCCTCGAAAGCTGGGTATTTATTGAATGCAGATGTAATTGAAGGGAAAATAATAAAATTCAGGCTTTGAACACAAAATGTTCATGTCGTATGCACAGTTGAAAAGTTACTAAACCTCCTTGTGGCTGTTTCCCCATCTGTAAAACAATGATAAAAGTACCCCACCTTTGTAATGTGCTTTGAGATCTAGGAACATGGAGCGTTATGCAGTTGCTGAATATGGCTACTGTTTTAATGTATAAATAACACCCTTTGGTTCTGTTTTTTATCAGGTTTTCCTGAAAAATCCCCGGGTTTTGATAAAGTCAGGATTCGGGTTTTACCAGTTTTAACCCACATTCTGCCCCCTCAAAGCCCCCACGGAATGGCGCGGCCCAGCTGCAGAGAGGAGAGTAAAGGCCGTTTGGTGGCTGCTGCTGTGCAGAGGAGGCGTGAGAGGCAGGGAGCTGGGACCCGACAGCTGAGAGGGGCTTCCTGCCTAACTTGCTCCCCTATCACCAGCTCCCTGCCGGTCTCGCTCCCCCAGAGATGGGCAGGGAACCCGGTGACCACCCCAGTCTTCTCTACCTGCCAGACAGAGCCCACTTCTGACTTTCAGCATGGCCCCATGCAGAGTGGCAGGGAGTCGTGTCCTGGCAGCCAAGAATGCTTGACAGCTGCAGAGCCAGGCCCACAGGAAGTGGAACAATCCCTTCACCTCTCCTGCCTTCTGGCCCCTCCTTTTAGTTTTTTTTTTTACTGATTTTCACCTGTTTTTAATTTTTTTACGCAGACTGATAAATTCCCAGGAAATTGTAAATAAAATAAAAACCAAACCCAATGGGCCTTATGTATAAACTACAGTATTTCGCTGGTAGTGTTAATATAGCACTATGTATAGGCATAGTGCTTTACAGATAAACCAGACATGGTCCCTGCTTGAGAAGCTTATCAGCTTTCTCATGGTTTGGTCGTGCATAGA
Source organism: Eretmochelys imbricata (assembly GCF_965152235.1). Taxonomy (NCBI): domain Eukaryota; kingdom Metazoa; phylum Chordata; order Testudines; family Cheloniidae; genus Eretmochelys; species Eretmochelys imbricata. The sequence goes on along the minus strand of NC_135580.1, from coordinate 2,148,457 downwards.
TCTTTTTCTCAGTAAGAAAAGGAGGACTTGTGGCACCTTAGAGACTAACCAATTTATTTGAGCATGAGCTTTCGTGAGCTACAGCTCACTTCATCGGATGCGATGAAGTGAGCTGTAGCTCACGAAAGCTCATGCTCAAATAAATTGGTTAGTCTCTAAGGTGCCACAAGTACTCCTTTTCTTTTTGCAAAGACAAACTAACACGGCTGTTACTCTGAAAACTTTTTCTCAGTGTAAGTGAAATTCTCACAGGCTTTTACACTGGGTACCAGGCTTTAATGTTTGTTAGATTCTCTTACACCACACAGATGTTTAGTAAGACAATGGAATTGAGAATTATGATGATATGGAAGTCAGCTTATCAACAGGTGCGTTCTGGAGTGCTAAACCATGCCTTGAAGATTCAGGAAAATGTTACAAAAACAATTAAAAAAAATCCTGACAAGTAACACAGATATTAAAGATGTTGCTTACCTGTTTTGCAAAGCCTAAATCATAGACACAGGAGTACCGGTACCAATAAAAGGTTACATCTTTTACTATTTTGATTTAATGTCAGCCTTCTACTAACAAAACTCTTCAAGTCCTTGCTCATGTCGATTCTATTTTAAGTGTGCGCATGCCCACGCACACACAGTCGTCGGAGTTTTTTGCCTTAGTGGTATCCGAAGGGTCAGCAGTGGCGTCCCCTTGAGTGCCACGCTCACGTGTTGCTATATCAGACCCCGCCAGCCCTACGCCCTCTCAGTTCCTTCTTACCGTAACGGTCAGCAGGCAGACTCAGGTGTCGACAGCCCCACCTGGAAGGGGATTCCTCTGGCATGGAAGGGCAGTTCAGCCCCTTGCTCAGATCCCATCGTCGCAATTGGGCACCCGAGGCTGCGTCGACAACAACGGCGCTGCCTTGGCAGCGTGGCCAGTGGCCAGCGCAGTGGCCTTATTGGAGTGTGTGGGGTGTGCTTGTCATGACAATGCCCCCTTCGCACCGTGCACATGCCGCCGCCTCAGAGCAACATTTGACGGTACCAACAGCACCTGGCTCAGAGGATACTGCACCCACCCCTAAACCTCCCTCCCCCACGGTGGATGATGCCCTGGGGCCTCCCCCGGTGGTACAGTCATCATCTTCGTCCCTGGACGAGGTGGTCGCAGGACCCTTGAGGGCCAGCCCGCCAGACGATTTTAAAGAACACCAGGCTCTGCTTTGACGGGTGGCCAAGAACTTGGGCCTAGAGGTGGAGGAGATGGCCGAGCAGGTGGACACCGTGTTCAACGTCCTTTCAGCATCTACCCCACTCGTATCGCACTACCAGTTTCAGGAAGTTCCCTTCGTGGCCCTGGCCCCGTCACTGACCCTGGTCTGTTATGCTTCAGACCTGGCAGGCTCAGCACACAAGGCTGCTGGCTGTGAGACGATCTGGCCCTCCATATCAAAGTCAGGGAGCTCAGAGCAGTCCGCCTGGTCTGCCAGGCTGTCTTGCCCCACCTGAGGGGCAAGGTGGTGCAGGTACTTATGGACAATACTGCCGTGATGTATTACATCCACAGGCAGGGTGGAGCCAGGTCTTCGGACCTTTGCCAAGAAGCTTTCCGCCTTTGGGACTTTTGTGTGTGGCATGCCATTCATCTGGTGGCCACGCATATGCCCGGAACCAGGAACGTTTGCAGATCACCTCAGCAGGACCTTTTCATCTCGCCACAAGTCGTCGCTCCATCCGGAGGCAGTCAGGATTATCTTCCGGAAGTGGGGGACTCCCCAGGTGGACTTGTTCACGTCCCGTGAACAGGAAATGCCACGTGTTCTGTTTGTTCCGGGGGATGGGCAGGGGCTCCCTGTCAGAGGCTTTCCTGCTCCCATGGTCGGGGGCCCTGATATATGCCTTCACACCGCTGCCGTTGATCCACAGAGTCCTCCTGGAGATCAAACAGGACAAGGCAAAAGTTATCCTGGTAGCCCGCATGGCCTCACCAGCACTAGTTCAGCACGCTGCTGGACCTTTCGGTCGCCGCCCCACTGCGGCTGTCTCTCTGTCCGGACCTGCTGCCCCAGCACCATGGCAGTCTCCTGACCTTGATCGCATGGCTGCTCAAGGGGACACCACAGCTGACCCTACGGATACCGCGAAGGCAAAAATCTCCGACGACCGTACACGTGGGTGTGCACACACCTGGAATGCAATGGGCATATGGGCAACGCATCTTGACGACCAACAGTTACGAAAAGGTAGGTCACCGTTTTTTACCTCTCCTCACTGAAGTAGTTTCACGCACTGTGGTGTATACGAGGCCCTTCACTGTCCGTTTGTGCTGATTTTTACTGAAAAATTCCTGGGTTTTATAAAAACTTGGGTTTTTTTACTCATTTTTTTTTTTCACCCAAATTTCGGGCGCACTCAAGTACATGAAAGTACTGATTACGTTGGGAAAATCCAGTCCCTTACGTTAGGTAGATGTGTTAGTCTAAGTGTAAATGTGAGGCTGTCTGTTAAAGTAAGGCAGTGTAGTGGAAGATACACACGTGTGTGTTATGTGCACAGACTGTTAACGTACAGTTTATTAAATAAAACCACAGCATAAAACTGCTTTTATTTTCAATACTCTGACTTTTCTCCATTTGTTGCTTTTTTTTTCTGTCCTCCTGTGCCAAAATATTAACATCAATATTTCATAGAATCATAGAATATCAGGGTTGGAAGGGACCTCAGGAGGTCATCTAGTCCAACCCCCTGCTCAAAGCAGGACCAATCCCCAACTAAATCATCCCAGCCAGGGCTTGTCAAGCCTGACCTTAAAAACCTCTAAGGAAGGAGATTCCACCACCTCCCTAGGTAACGCATTCCAGTGCTTCACCACCCTCCTAGTGAAAAAGTTTTTCCTAATATCCAACCTAAATCTCCCCCACTGCAACTTGAGACCATTACTCCTCGTTCTGTCATCTGGTACCACTAAGAACAGTCTAGAGCCATCCTCTTTGGAACCCCCCTTCAGGTAGTTGAAAGCAGCTATCAAATCCCCCCTCATTCTTCTCTTCCATAGACTAAACATCCCCAGTTCTCTCAGCCTCTCCTCATAAGTCATGTGTTCCAGTCCCCTAATCATTTTTGTTGCCCTCCGCTGGACTCTCTCCAATTTTTCCACATCCTCCTTGTAGTGTGGGGTCCAAAACTGGACACAGTACTCCAGATGAGGCCTCACCAATGTCAAATAGAGGGGAACGATCACGTCCCTCGATCTGCTGGCAATGCCCCTACTTATACATCCCAAAATGCCATTGGCCTTCTTGGCAAAATGCCATTAGCCTTCTTTACCCAGAAACCTGTGAAGTTCATTTTTTGCTCTAATTTTCATCCACTTTTTATTTTTTGTAATAAACACTTATAAATTCCTGGTAAATTTTAAACAAAATAAAAACAGCAAATGAAGGGCCTTGAGTATACAGTACAGATTAACAGCTCCCTCTGATAATTGAGAGGGCATGTCAATTATATTAAACAGATTGTACCTTGCTGACAATCTCATTGTAAAATTAAATGACCAGTTGAAATACTGAAACGTTCAGAAAGCAAAACAGAAGTGAAGCATGTACTTCCTGATCTGTGCACGTTCACCAGTTAGTTTTACGTGTTCCTGCCTCTTTAAAGTTCTTCTTGCATTAAGGAAGGTGGTGGTTTGTCTTTTTTCAGGAAATTAATGTCATTCAGAGGAATTCTCACGCAAGACAATAGAAATTTGAAAGGGGCAGAATTGTGCCAGTTATTACATTAATATGCAATTTTAAACAAATGAGAGAATGACCTAGATCTGAATTCACTGAAAAGATGCTATCTGGTTGGTCGTGCCAGTGTATTTTGTGTCTTAGCCAATCCGAAACCAGCCTACCTGTTCACCAGAGCTGATTTTATGTTGATATTGTGTTAGTGGTTTTTGCCTGGGGAAGGAGTTGCTATTTAGGAGGAGGTTGTGCTTAACTCTTCAGTAATTAAAGATTAGCCATTCAGCAACATAACCAGACAAGACAGATTACAGTTGGTAAAATACCAGAAGTTAGACATTTATGAAGATGTCTGAGTGCAAAGAAAATGCTTAATGGATTTTTCCTTTTAATTATCTAAAACCAGCATAATGAGAGAGATTTGCTGCCTACATTTATCTTGAAACTATATTAAAATAAAATTACTTTAATTACCATTATGATTTGTACAAGGAAAAGAGCAAATTATCCAAAAACTCATTATGTGCTTTAAAAAGTCAAGCTAGCCAACACAGTATATTTTGTGACAAGTAAAACCAGTATGGCAAAGTCTTTAGCAGATAGATGGGAAACGACCTTAAACTGTGACCTTTTACATTCCCAGCACTTTATATTTATGATTGCACTAGACTTGTAAAAGCATGTAATGTTTTTACATTAAACATGACACCTCTCAGAGGCTGTGTAATGTAACTGTAATTTCTGTATACTTCAAGCAGTAAAGATTAAGCCATAACATTAGTGCAGCTTTGTGAGAGATGATATAGGTTCATTCTTGACCCCTCAGCTGTCTACAGTAGGGGTGATTTCCTTTCCAATGCACAGCAATTGCTATCCTGTAAACATATTACCTGGCATTGACGTTTCCCATTCATGTAATGGTGAACGAATGTACCCAGGCTTTCTCGGGAATTTCTTCAATGAAAAAGTAACAAAAGCATTTCAGAAATGTTGCTTATTTTTCAAGTACACTGACTTCTTTCTTCTAGAGATTATCTAGAGGTTCAGATACAGGACAGTTAAAAGACCTAGAAATGTGCTGAAAGCAAAGCATTCTGATCTAGAGTGTAGTCAGACTTGAAATAGAAGAAACAAGTTGATCTCTTAGCCGGCGAGAGGTGCGGTGTTACATATTTGATCACCTGGGCATTTTTATTTGTTATTACTAGTTGCAATTCATCTGATAGTTTAGGTGAACACAGCTATGGCTGAAAAATACATAAAGTTCATGTAATATATTTCTAGAGGGTGAGATATTCAGAGTTTGGGACGCCGCATAAATAAGGATATTCCTCACATGTTCAAGTGTATAATAAAGCTCATTAATAGGTTTTCATTGGTCTCTTGTTGAGAAATGGAAACACTTCTGGAATGCCAAGCCTCTGGACTTCATTCAAAGCCCTTCGAAATCAGTTCAGAATTACGGACCTCATTATGCTTTGAGTCAGGCCCTTTTGGTGATTGTTATGGAATCTTTTTCTGTAACAGAATTTGTTACACTAAACATCTCAGTTGTGATGGTCCCTCTGTTTTTGTGAATGTGAAGTGTAGAATGGAGTTTAGCAGCAGGAATGTGCTTTGTGAATGATCAAACCTGTCCTGTTTACAGCTGGCCCCACATCCTCACCCAACTAGTCTGTGGGGTCTTGGGATCACTGTCAGGGAACCTCATAATCTCGGTACTAATTTGTCACTGACCAACAAGCTGGTATGCTGCCTCCCCGGCCATACTTTTCTTTTTCTCAGGAAGCAACTGGCTGCAATACTTCATTTATCAAGGTCTAAAAGCCGGTGCATTTCCAGAAGGGCAGGAAGAGTAGACCAAGATTTGGCTACAATCCTTGGAGAATCTGCTCTGCCTTCCAGCCAACTTGAACCACAGTTAGCGCACCTACTGCTGCCTCCACCATACAGGAACTGTCCCAGCCAAGATGTTCCTAGATTTTAAGGCTGGAAGAGATTATTATGAACACTTAGTCTGGCCTCTGCGTAGCCCAGGCCAGAGACTTTCACCCAGTGAGTCCTGCTTCCAGCCCAATAACTAACAGTTGATTTTAATGCCATTCTCCGTCATTAATCTTTCCAAATATGAGGAAAGTTCTGCAAGAACAGTCTACTCCAGGTATTTCAGAATTCTTAAAACAGCGTTTTGCCAAATCTCCAGTGTGATTTCCTGCAGCGCTTGGTGTTTAGATATGGCACATTCACTGCAGTCTCTACAATGGGTCTGTTCTGGTTCATGTGAAAATCAACATCCTTTTTTGTGTAACTGCCTGACAGGATGCTACAATACTATTAGCATTTGCAAAGGGTTTGCTCTGCCTAATAGTGCAACCCCCAGATCTTGGGCTGCTCAGTTTGTGTTTCTCTATTATGCGAAAGACACAAAGAAGCTGAAGGCTGGCAAAGGCCTGTCAAATCTTGTAATGTAGCAACCGACCCCAAAGCTTCATTCTGCTTTATAGCATCCCTTGTTCCCTGTCCCACCCCTTTCCCTGAATGGGCTCTGAGGTAGGTAAATGAATTCAGCAGTATGGTGGGCGGACGATTCCTTTCTGACCTCATTCCTGTACCATTTGTTTCCAGGCTTGTCGGAGGAAAAGGGACATCTCAGAATCTTTTGTTTCCAATAATTTTCCTGCAGGTTGGGGAGTTAATGCAGCCCTTGTCTGAAGCCGTCCGAGCCGAAAGCTTTCTGGGTATGAGCTGGGACAAGCTCAGCCCTTTCAGAAGGGCCAGATTAAAGGGGAAAACTGCTCCCAGGAGTCCTTTCACATGTGGGCACATTAGACACCTGGACACCTTTTTTCTGTGCATGGGTGTGTTTACATCCTCAAAAAGAAAAGGAGGACTTGTGGCACCTTAGAGACTAACCAATTTATTTGAGCATAAGCTTTCGTGAGCTACAGCTCACTTCATCGGACAGCTCACGAAAGCTTATGCTCAAATAAATTCGTGAGTCTCTAAGGTGCCACAAGTCCTCCTGTTCTTTTTGCGAATACAGACTAACACGGCTGCTACTCTGAAACTTTACATCCTCATACGCTCTTGTCTGCAAATGTTTTATCTTCAGAACATCTGAGCGATTGAGTTCCTCCTCCAGTAAAGTGGAGACGGGAGCTAATAAACCACTGTCTGGGGTGGGATGTTTGAGACTGTTGTTATAGCTGAAGACGCCTCAAGGGCCTCCTTCCTGTGGGTCCAGATGATGAACGTGTCATCAGTATAGCGCAAGTAGAGTAGGGGTATTAGGGGACGAGAGCTGAGGAAGTGTTGTTCTAAGTCAGCCATAAAAAAGTTGGCGTACTGTGGGGCCATGCGGGTACCCATAGCAGTGCCGCTGATTTGAAGGTATAAGCCGTCCCCAAATCTGAAATGGTTGCGGGTGAGGACAAAGTCACAAATCTCAGCCACCAGGCTTGCCGTGGCCTCATCAGGGTTACTGTTCCTGATGGCTTGTCATCCATCCTTATGTGGAATATTGGTGTAAAGAGCTTCTACATCCATGGCGGCCAGGATGGTGTTTTCCTTTTTATGGCTGACGTAGAACAATGCTACATTGATGACATCTTCATCATATGGCCTCACAGGAAGGAGGCCCTTGAAGAATTCCACCTGGATTTCAACAATTTCCACCCCACCATCAACCTCAGCCAGGACCAGTTCACATAAGAGATCCACTTCCTGGACACTACAGTGCAAATAAGTGATGGTCACTTAAACACCACCCTATACCGGAAACCTACTGATGGCTATGCTTAGCTACATGCCTCCAGCTTCCATCCAGGACACATCACAAGATCTATTGTCTGTAGCCACGCCCTAAGATACAACCGCATTTGCTCCAACCCCTCAGACAGAGACAAACACCTACAAGATCTTTATCAAGCATTCTCAAAACTACAGTACCCACCTGGGGAAGTGAGGAAACAGACCGACAGAGCGAGACAGGTATCCAGAAGTCACCTACTACAGGCCCAACAAGGAAAATAACAGAACACCACTGGCCATCACATACAGCCCCCAGCTAAAACCTCTCCAGCACATTATCAACGATCTACAACCTGTCTTGGAAAAAGATCCCTCACTCTGACAGACCTTGGGAGACAGGCCAGTCCTCGCTTGCAGACAGCCCCCCAACCTGAAGCAAATACTCACCAGCAACTGCATACCACACCACAGAAACACTAACCCAGGAACCAATCCCTGTAGCTAACCTCATTGCCTAATCTGTCCCCATATCTACTCTAGCGACACCATCAAAGGGCCCAACCACATCAGCCACACCATCAGGGGCTTGTTCACCTGCATGTTTACCAATGTGTTATATGCCATCATGTGCCAGCAATGCCCCTCTGCCATGTACATTGGCCAAACCGGACAATCCCTACGTAAAAGAATAAATGGACACAAATCGGACATCAGGAATGGTAACATACAAAAGCCAGTACAGTCTTCCTGTACATTTTATAGCAGATTTAAAAGTAGCTATACTTGAACAAAAAAGCTTCAGAAACAGACTTCAAAGAGAAACAGCAGAACTAAAATTCGTTTGCAAATTTAACACCATTAATCTGGGCTTGAATAGGGACTGGGAGTGTCTGGCTCATTACAGAAGCAGCCTTGCCTCTCCTGGGATTGACACCTCCTCCTCTGTTATTGGGAGTGGACCACATCCACCGGGCTCCCATTGGCCCTGTCAGCACTGGTTCTCCACTTGTGAGGTAACTCCCTTCCCTTCTTCTGTCATTATATAATGCCTGCATCTGTAATTTTCACTCCATGCATCTGAAGAGGTGTTTTACCCATGAAAGCTTATGCCCAAATAAATCTGTTAGTCTTTAAGGTGCCACCAGACTCCTTGTTGTTTTTGTGGATACAGACTAAGACGGCTACCCCCTGATACATAGAATCATAGAATATCAAGGGTTGGAAAGGACCTCAGGAGGTCATCTAGTCCAACCCCCTGCTCAAAGCAGGACCTAATCCCCAACTATGAGTTGATTTCCCATCTCCTGAGCAGGGCATTGGGACCTATGCTCAGAATGTTTCCAGGACGGGGCGCTCACTCCCCGAGCAGGAGAGATTCGTCTCCTCAGAGACATGCCACAGGAGAGGCAGAGAAAGGTGGCCTGTTGCAGGGGGTGTGGGGTGGCTGCCACCACACCTACTGAGCTGCAGTATCCTGCCATATGTGGTTAACTTTGCCATAGATCTTATATATTTACCCTCTGTACAATCAGGAAAATGAAATGTGTTGTCTTACTCGTGGCCTAAGCCTCCGACATGGTAACAACACCCAAGTGTTATCTGCTCAAGGCAGGAGAGGCCTGTCACACAGGGGTGTTAATCGGAAGTACCTCTACAGACATGGAATCTGGTCATAGAAGCACAAACTCACACACACACACCCCTTGCAGGAGGGCACTGTCAGGCTGAATGAATTGGCCCTGGGAGCAGATCCTCAGCTGCTTTATTAACCCCTGCAGGCAGTGGAGCTGGGACAATTTACACCTGCTGAAGCTCTGCCCAGGGTATTTTTTTAGACACACAAACTTCCTTCCACGATGTTTGCAACACCAACATTGCAGCAGTGCGTTAACACAGGAGAACCAGAAAGTGAAACCGCCGGTAAACCAGCGGGAAATTGGCCAGTCTCTTTTCAGTGTCCGTATGAGAGAAAGGCATGAATAGTGAAAAGTAAATCTGATTGTATAAGCTTTTTCAGTCTGAATGATCTCAGAGGGTGCTACTGACCCGGCTCAGGCTATCTTGTGTTTTACCCTCAATTTTCAGTGTGCCAGGTTATGTCTAGACTCCAGCTGGGAATGAGCCTCCGAGCCTGGGGAGACAGACTCACTCTCGACCTAGTGCACTAAACATAGCAATGTGGATGTCCCGGCTTGCCTCAGGGGCTTTGAAAGGGGATGCTGCTTCACCACAACGGTGATGTCTTGAAATAACTTCGACACAGAAAATTTTCTTTGGGGTGGATCCACTTCTAAAGTGCAACAATCATGAGACAAATAGCATGAAATCCTTAGAACAAATTTCCACCCCGTGAAGGTGCACAGCATGTCTCCTTAGATAAACTTCCACAGACCTCACTTCCTTTGTGATACTATTCTGTATCTGAGGGGGAAGACCAGCTCACCTGGAGCTTGTAAATCTCAAACACACCACGCCTGAAAGCTCCTTGTTTGTGGAAACAGTTATGGTAGTTCTAGGGCAGACTAAAGAGGGCGTATTTGTAAGAAGCCCCAGGAGGCTGCTCTTGAAAGGCTGGGTTCTTGGACAGTGATTTAAGGCTGGTGATAGCTACTCGCTTGACATCGCTCTGCGTGACACATTCCCTATGTTTCCACAGGTAAGTTCAGTGTGAGCAGTTAGTACAATCTCCCTCCACGCTGGCCCCTGCCATCCCTCATCCGCTAGCTTAGGACCCGAGAAGGCAATGCCGTCTCTGCTCCCATCAGTATTTGGTGCCTTTGCTGAGACCTGCCAGGAGAGGGGCTAATTGGGCTGTTGGCTTTTGGAAGGTGACCACCTGGCAACCGGACGTAGACAACCAGCTCCTCTCCTAGACACCACGAGACAGCCGAGCAAGGGTTTTTAACTGTTCCGTCTGTTTGCTCTCCTGCCACTACAATGACATTGGTAGCCCACATGTGATGCTGTTGCAATAAGAAGCACAACCTTTCTTGGCCAGTCGCCTCCTGTTTAGGACTATTATGTGCCCACAAGGTTATCCACGGGTTATGTTTGAAACCACACTTTGCTTGGGGAAAATGCCCCCTTCCCTCCCCCCGCCACCCAATCACTGCCCAGGAGGCTGTGGCCACACGAAAAGCCCCTGGTGGCCGCATTTAGCATGATATCTGGCAACGAATCACTGCCAGTGACTGGAAATGCAGCTGGTGGGAGGGTGACGTGAAATATTCTCCCTGCACCCTGCTTTGCTGCATTTCCTCACACACTCCGGGTGCCTTTTCTTTTCCTGCTCCAGCACTCTCCCGCCCCACTGGCACGTCAGTTACACCAGCTCCACGTTAACGGCCTCTGGCCTGTTATGCAGGAGACCAGGGTGGTCCCAGCTGGCCTGAAAAATCGATGAAAGTATCATTAACTCTGCCATTTACATCACTTCTGATGGTAGCTCCTGGTGTCTGATTTGCTGGGGGTGGGGGGTGTCCGTCTGTCCATCCCCGCACATGTATCCAGTGGAAAGCTGTTTTAGTTTGTGTCTGGTGCTGCCGAGATCCCAACTTGCTGTCTGTCCTCTGCACTGCAAGAATAGAATTTACTTGAGCGCCTAATATAGTCTGAAGAGTAAACAATATTAGTAGATGAGCAGTAGAGAAGAAACACGGAGGCCTGGCCGGTGGCAGATGCTTACTTTCATGTGGAGATGAGGGGATGCTCTGGCATACACTGGGGCACAGAACAACCTCTGGATGAAACCTAGCTTTGGGATGAAAAGGCTTCTGGGCTTTGGGGCTGAGGAGGGTGGGGGGGGATTATGAGAATATTCATGACTCTTAAGGATCAGCAGGTGAGACCTAGAGGCCCCACGGCTCATCCCTTTGGCAAACAGTGCACAAAGGCCTGGTTCCCAGGATGACAGGATAGCAACAGGGTTCCTGATCTCTCTCTTTTTCTTATTCTTCTCTAAAAAGGGCTGCAACGGTTTTGCCACTTGTCCTGAGCAGAAGCACGGACTGTCTCTTTCATTTCTAAAGAGCAACTGTGTGGCCAAGCCAGGAGTCTTGTGACATTACTTGAGAAACAGAATGGTATCTTAGCATCCGAGACCCCTTTTATTACCCAAAGAAAAGCCTTTCTTACAGCCTAGATAAGCTGGAGAGGAATCTCAATGACATATGTTCATTGTCTTGGGACAGCAAGGGAGGAAGCCAACCTGTGTGACTCAGTTCCAAACCATCCCAGGGGTTTTCATGCATATTCTGGTGTATTTACTAGGCGGTGGCCCTCGGCACATCTGTGTGTCTCCTCGTTTTGGGAGTAGCAGCGGGACTCTAGAAGAGGCAGGACACTGGATAGGGGAATGGAGTGATGAGTAGAGGGTTCATGTACACGAGGACGGCCTGAATGGGGGACCCTAAACCAGCATTTCACAGTGAAATGTGAAGTGGTTTATTGCCAATACAATTATAACTGCGGCCTAGGGCTGATTTCCTCTCTCAAGGGCTCCAGTAAGGAAAAGTGCCCAGGAAAGGGGGTTTACACAATTGATAGGCCCTGCTCAAGACACACACTGGCTGTGGCTTCCAATCCTGCCAAATTGGATTCACTCTCATTTTTTATATCTAAGAGAGGAAAGGCTTTGCAGGTTGCTGAGTGACGTCTCCCAGTCCTGCCAGTTGTCCCAGCGCCAGGAGCACCAGGGGGAGCCGGGTGCCGCAGGCTGGGACGGAGGAGGCCGGATCCTACACACAGTTTCTCACGTGCTGAACTTTTTGCACTGTGAGAAGCGCTGGGCTGATTCTCAGCCCCTACAGTTCAGCATGTGCATATGTCTGCACGGGGTCGGGGCCCTGGAGGAAGGGGAGCACTTTTGATTTTTATTGTAACCCAGCTCGGTGGTGGTTGGTGCTTTCCCCTTGCCAGGCAAGAAATCCCCTGGAGGATGCAGCAACGGAAGCTGCAAGCCCGGGGGAGGGAGGGAGCTCTCCTGTAACCGAGCACAAGCCAGAGCTCAGTTTAGCGCTACTTTCTCACGTGCGCTAATGATGACAGCAGTTAGGCAGTAGAAATGATTTAACTATGACCTGAGTCCTGGTCTACGCTACAGAGCTCGGTCATTTGTTTTGTAGTGGAGGCTGGCCCTGACTTACATCGAGGTGCAGCCACCGCAGAAAGGACATCGGTTTTGCACATCCACACAATGCTGCTTGTTTCGGCAGCCCACGCCTTTACTAGGAGCCTTTGCACCGATTTAGCTGCCAGTGTGGGGCACTGGGGGGGCGGCAGTGCGGCGAATACATGGACACTGTCTTGACCCAACTGCTCCGCCTCTCGTGTGGGGGAGGTATTAGGTCAGCGTAGCGGGCGAGTTACTTTGGTGGGAGCCACGTTGTGGGGCAGACGGCTACAGAGTTAGGTCTGCATAAGCTGCCTTACGTCGACCCAGGTCTGCAGTATAGACCAGTCCTTGGTCTTTAAAGAGACATAACTAGCTAATTAAATCTGTTCTCCCCTCTCCCCCTTATTTCTTAGGGCCAGGCTACACGGCTAACCCTGCGCAGGGCTCCAATGTGATGAGAGGGTGCCAGAAGCTTTCCTCCTCGTGTGCTCTTGCATGAATTGGGTGTAAGAAGTTTGCTCGTCTCCCCGAACGGGATGAGGTTCAGGCAGGGCCATGCGCTGCCCAGGCCCAGAGAGCAGCACGTGCTTCCCCTTCTCCTGGGGTGGGTCGGGGTCTCTGCCGCTACAGCCCACGCTGCCCGGGAGCCCCCAGCCGCGATTCGTGCTGCGCCGGCCCCTCCCTGCACAGGCCGAGACTCTCTCATCTGACGCTGAACTGGATCAGGAGGGCGACTTTTACTTGCACAGCCTAATGGACGATCAGCCACGGCTTCTGGGCTGCACCAGTGCGGGGCTGTCTGCAGGCACAAGGTATCATGAGGGACGAAGTGTTAATGAGCTTTAGCAACTGCTCGCTTTTCCGCTTCCTCCAGGCCCCAGGGCAGAGCAGTCACTAGGCCCCCTAGAAAGGGCTGAGCTTTACCAGGCTGCTGGAGCCGGGCCCCAGGCTGCCGCTGGCCCGGTGTCGCGTCACCACGTGGCGCGGAGCTGGCCCACGTGCGGCAGCTGGTGCACGCAGGCACAAGTCGCGCCCCCACGGCCCTGGGTCCGCCTGACATTTGGGGGGTGCTGCACCTGCGCTGGCTGGTGCCCAGTAAGCTGCTGCTGGGCGCACTCTTCTGACACGGCCAGGGCTTCCACGTGCCCCCGGCTACCTTCGCCGCTGCCGGGACCAGCCCGCGAGCGCCTAGGAGCCCTGCGGCCCGCCCGGGCGACTGCCCCCTTTGCCCCCCCCCGCCCGTCGGCGGGTCTGGCTTCGTCCATGTTTGCTGAAGCCCCTAATTCCCACCGGAGAAGCGGCGTCGGACCGTTCTGAAAGGCCGTCCATGGAACTCTCGGGAGCATCTCACCCGTTCCACGAAGGGGGTTTGCAGCGTGTTTGAACGAGCCATTTGAACCACCACTTGTCATTGCAAGCTGCCCCCGGGGAACTGTCCAGCTTTGGCAGCGTGGCTGCACGTGACGTAACGGTGCTTCCCAATATGAGCATTTGTTTGTTGTAGCCCAAGGACAGGGCAACAACTAGAGGTAGACTATTTTCCTGTTACTCTGAATGTAAGGCCACAGGATCTAATGCTGGGGCTGGAATTTGGTCACCAGCCATTGAAAGGGAATTCCCATCTGGTCAATCTAGTTTTTCTAATAATTGATGCATCTAAGTCAACAGACTGAGCAGACACTACTCACTTTGCCTCTTGGCAAATATTGAACTAAAGTCTTCAGCACTGTAACACTGTTGACAGTTGCCAGATCATGGCATTGTCCTCTTTGTCACCGTGAAGTGCGACTTGGTGTCAGATCCTGGTATAATGCCCTCTGTCAACAGCAGGGATGTTGTGATCTGGAGCCCCAAGTGTTTACTCTGCCAATATAAACCCAGTGCCTGATCTCTGGAGCTAAGCATCACCCCTCGGCCATGGTTACTTCAAACTGCCCTGCAAACAAGCCCCCCTTCTTGCAGGCACTGGAGAGCATTCACTAAGCTGCTGTTGAAGGGGATATTTACTGGACTGTTTATCATCCTCTCTTATTCTGTTGCAGGGCTTGGCTGGGAAATGTCAGCCCTGGGCTCACCGTGGGTGATTGGCAGGTAGGATATTGCTCTGGGGTAGTACCTAACAAGGGCAATACCACATTGTAACTGGGGAAGCAGCTCCGGTTCCTCAGAAGAGCCTGAATTGGTACGTGCCCCATTGGTACGTCCAGCCAAAATGCAGCTGCTAAAACGATCTCCATCACTCTGACCATGTCTCCCCCACTCTGAGGGGTCCCTTGGCTCCCTGCTGTCTACCACATCAGACTTTAACCTCATGCCCCTGACTTCCAAATCCCAGTATAACTTCCCCTCTGCCTACATAGCTGACCTCGTCTTATCACACTGCCCCATCCCCTCTACTCCACCCGCTGTGATGGCCCACTTCTCCTTCTCAAGCAGAGCCTGTGTTTTCCCCACTGCTGCTCTGCATGCAATGCCCTTTGTGCTTGGGTCGTTAACCCCTCACCCTTCCTTGTGCAAATTCCTCCAAAGGATGCAGGGCCAAATTGACCAAAGAATGGAGGCACCAGGAGTTGCAGATAGGCATCTTGCGCAGTTTCCAAAAGTCCCTAGGCAGGTTTGGTGTCTTTGGACAATGCTCTGGGCACCTGTCTGTCTGTCTCTGTGCTGAGCCCCCTTTGCAGACCTGGCCTGTAGGTTCTGTTGTGCCCTCATGCAGTGATTCAGGGAAAAACCAATGGGCCATTTAAAAAGAGCAAACCTACGTCCTAGCTCTTCCCTCCTCTGAGCCTCTGGACGCTCCCTGCCACCTCCTTGTCTGCCTCACTTACATTTTCCTTGTCCTGGGGATGGAAAGAGCTCAGTATTCATGTTCTTCATCCCAGCAGGGTGCCAGCACAGGGTTGTCTGGTGTTGGTTGTCAGTTTTTCTGCTCTCAATGCATGGCCATTGGGCACTGAGTGAGACACCCTCCCACCCCGGCTCATTTCACACAGGCCATTAAACAGCCTCCTGGCCAGAGCCATTGTTCAGGGACAACCACTCTTGGTCTGGGCTAGTAACCTGAGGGAGAGCAGCGCTGGGTCACGTTAGCAGTCAGGTTTTGGACAAAGGTTAATGGAAGGTAAATTTAACCCAAACCCCAGGAAATGCTACTTCACCCAGTGGCTTTGGGGCATTCACAATTATAACCAGCTGTAGCTGGATTTAAATGGGAGCTGCATGATCATGTGCCCTGCAGTATTTGTAGCTAGATGGGGTCAGATTAGCGGGGAGAATAGCATCTTTTCCTGCAGGACATCAAGTGACTGACTTGAATGGAGTCACTCCAGGTGATGAGTTCCTACAAATCAATAAGTGGAGGGTGTCAGCAGCTTGCGGGATCTGGCCCTTCCATGGATGCAGGCTAAAATCAAAATACAGCTCTTGATATCCCCCCTGGGCATCCAGAGGGCAGGACTTGCAGGGGTTCTTACATGGTGTGGCTGCCAACCTTGGCTAATGAGGGTTCCATTTCCTGTCCCCCTTTCTCTGTGCATCAGAAAAATTGTGGCCTCTTCTTTGTACGTCCTATAGACACAGCTTGTAAAGAAGTCCTGTGTCTGAATCCGAAGAATAAGGCAGAAGTCAGCCCTCCACCCAGAGCCGGGTGTTGGGATGAGCCGCGGCTTACGTGGTGCCATCTGGAGGTTGCAGTGTTGTCTTGGGCAATCTCAGAGCAAGGGGTTCATGACTGTGCTCTCCGCAGAGAGGAGATGGGCGCTACTCGCTCAGAAAGGCCACTGTAATTCTTCCTGTATTAATACACCCCAAGATGCTCATTGATCACGGGGCTGGCAGCCTTTGTGGCTGATGTCAAATTACCACTTTTGGGGATGATTCACCAATTGTCTGGAATGTTTCTTTGGCCACAAAAGCAGCTGCTGAAGCCTGTATATCCTGGGAACAAAACCCGAGTCTCGAGCTTTCAGGGGAGAACAAGGCCTTTACTGTGCTCAACTTACAGCAACCAGGGAGAGCGGAGCCCTGTTGCTTTCGTCTTCCTAAAACAATTATTCCCTTTTTTATTTCACTTTTTTCACACTTCCCAGCATCTTAGAACAAAAGCTGGGGACGCGGCCAGGGGAAATCAGTAGGTTTCAAATTCATGAAAGAAAAGGATCTCTGTGTCTCGGAAAGATTTGGTGGGACAGTCTCCCTCCGCTTGTGCATTGTAACTCCTGGCTTGGAAGGGCCAGGCAGTCAGCCCAGAAATGAGCTCCTGGCTTTCCTGACTGTGCCAATCCCGCTTGGCTGAGCTGTAGCTCAGCACGTGGTATCCTTGTCTCTGCCCCACTGGGATCCTGTAGGCAGCCGAAATGCAGCGGGGAATCCCCCGTGGGTGCGCACAGGGCAGGGGATGTGAGCTCGTGTGAGAGAACACGCTGTAAAGCAGGTCTCTGAAGCCAATGTTGTCATCCCTGGGCTTTAAAATAAAATGCCGTAGAAGGCCCAGATGGTGTTGAATTTAAAGAGCTTGCCCAGGCGTCTGAGATGCTTCAAGTGCCAGTGATGCAAAGCCCCACCATAAGCTTTCTTGGATTCTGGCATTGCCCAGTGGCTGCATAGAGCTCTTTTCGGATGAGTCATTCATTAACAGAAAAACACACTTTGGGGTCAACAAAAACTAGACGTCAATCTGTAGAATTCGCTAAGTAACCCTTGGATCAGGGTCCTGGATCGAGGCTCCACCCGCCCAGGTGAGGGCCCAAACCACCAGGCTAGTGAGTTGTTCTCATTCTCGCTGCCTGGCCCAAGAACTGTGCAAGTATTTTATAGCCGTGAACCAGCTTCCACAAGAGAGGTTGAGAGCCCTGCCCAGACTAGCTGCCAGCTGACTGGCTAGGGCACCTGCCGGGAGGAGAGAGGCCTGGGTTCAGGTCCCTGAGCAAGAGCGGCGATTTCAACCTCATCCTGGGGGAATGCCCTAGCTGTTGGGTAACAGGAGGCTGACGACCTCCTCCTGCTGATTTGTGAATGGAGCACTTTGTTCGTTGCTTTTTATTGAACAAGGTTAAAATACTCACAACCAAAAAGCTTAATTTAACTCAGAACAATTTTTACTTTTTTGATTTCCCAAAACTTTCAAAAAGTCTCAGAAATTCAGAACTGCCACAAACTGAAAAATCAGTTATTGGCCCAGCTCTACTTCTGGCTGCTTGACTTGGCAACCTTGATTGTTTTTAGCACAGTTTTGTGTGTGTGTGTGTGTAATTACCTACATTTAAAAAAAAGAAAACTGGAAAAAAAAAAAAAGAGAAATTCCATCATGTACACCCACATGGGTCACCAGGCAAGGTTGGACCCCTTAGAGACGCAGCACAGATCTCTGATATCTGAGCTAACAGATTTCAGAGTAGCAGCCGTGTTAGCCTGTATTCGCAAAAAGAACAGGAGGACTTGTGGCACCTTAGAGACTAACCAATTTATTTGAGCATAAGCTTTCGTGAGCTACAGCTCACTTCATCAGCTGCAACAGAGTGACCGATAGCACTAGTAGGTTGTCATTATCTATAGGTATGTCTATGCAGCATTTTGGAGCAAGCCTTCCAGCCCAGGTCAACAGACTCGGCTAGCCGGGCTCACGCTAAGGCTCTGGAAATAGCTGTGTAGACACTGTTCTCAAGTTGCAGCTCAGGCTCTGAAGCCCACAGCCCGAGCTCCAGCCCGAACCACAACTTCAAAGCAGTTTCATCGCCCTCTACTGGCTGGTCCCCTGTCACCTTTCTGTGAATGTTGTCGGTGGGATGTCCAAATGTGCACAATTGACTTTAGGACCATGTCCCATAAAAGTCACTGGGACGTGTGCTCATAAGTCTCTTGGGTGCTTTTGTAAAATCCCACCATATATCCATAGATATTACTGTTGACTGTGCATGTCTGTTACAATCAAAAATAGGTGAATATCTGAACTAACGCGGCAAAACTTTGAGATTTGGTTGCCATGAAACATGGTTTTTTGGTTTTAGAACAATTTTTGGCATTCGTTTTATGGTACGCCTGCTTCATCAACATCCTACATCTATAACTGTAGTAGCACTCATGTGACAGCTCTGGTTTACGAAGGCTTCCACTGGCCAACCCACCGCACTGCCTGTGCTAAACAGCCCCCACGTTGACCAATGCCTGACCCTGGACTTTCTTGTTCACGTGCAGCCAAGCAGAACCATGAGTCCCACGCAAGCGCCAGGGAGAGGAAGCCTTTTGATGGAGTGGAGAAGCGGCTGTGGTGAGACAGACCTGCAGAGAGGAGAGAATAGGCCCTGGCATGCCACACTGAACATTGACACAGGGGTATTCGGGACCTTGACAAAGACCTGGAAGAAGCTATTGAGTTTTAATTGTGCAAACCCACGTGGCTGATTAGAAGAACAAGGGTGGGGTGTTGTTTTTTTTTCCTGAATAGATTTTTAGAATACATGCCGTGGTGTGGTGTCAGTCAGAGGCCTCCCTTCCTATTTCTATAGCACTGCCTGAATCACTCTGCTACTCTGGGGCTGAATTCCTCCTTTTGGAGAGTTCCTGGAAACAGCTTTCTGGACTTGAGGCCTCATTTACAGTAAAGTGACAACAGGATTCCCATCAAATTGTATAATATTGAAGTGCTGAGAGATGGTTCACAGGATGTGACTAATGTACCACAGTCACAATGAACTTTGCAAACCCAGTGGAGCTGCAGCACCCTGTGACCCATGTGCTCCTAGAACTCCTGGGTTTTCAGTTAATAAACGGACCTTGGTTCCTCCAGAAATCAGGTCACTTACTCCCCCTGTGTGCCGTTCACATTCGTTACGTGTTGTTCAGTTGTAGCCGTTCTGATACTGTACCACAGCGTTGGCAATTATTCTAATGAAGAGCCGGGGGTGAGACGACGCAGTGAGAGATCGGCGTCCCTGATAAAGGGATAAGTTAAACGTTTTTTTAAATGCTGGTACATAATGATTTTGGGTGGCTGGTGGTGGAACTCTCAAGCAAACACCCACGGCTTAGAGAAAACCGATTCAGTTTATGAATAAGTATCTCCAGTATGGTCTATGTGAGATTAATCTGCCATGAGGAGTCTGGCTGGTCAAGCAGGGAGAGATTTTAATTTCTACCATGTAACATGCTAAGATGTGATTGTATTTGCAATATATGATCAACAGAACGTATTCAATCAAACCCTGTTTTGAGTTAATTGCCTTTGTGCGGTTTAATAGCACTGAGACACACAGGTTTTCAGGGCAGCTTGATGCACGTCTCAATAACAGGTTCAGCTGAAAGTCAGCTAAGTGATCCCACAGACGCTGGGCATGGAAAGCAAAGGAAGTTTGAAAGTCCTTGAAACAAGGCAAACCCAGCTTCTTGTAGTGCAGTTTGACAGAGCAGGGTGAATAAATTCGTTGTCAAAAACGTATCTGATGAATTTCCCCTTTATTTGCTCTTCACAATTTGTCCTGGGCAACTTGAAGTGATTCAGTGAATAATGGGTTTGCAGCCTGTTCGCAAGCAGTTGGCTTCAAGAATGTGAAATTTCTACTGTGTCAGTTATTCAGAGATTTTTTTTTTTTTTTTTTTTTTTGAGGCCTGAAAGGAACATTGTAACCATCTGGTCTGACCTCTTTGTATAATGCAGGCCAGAGAATATCACCAGGTGGTTCCTGCAGCCAGCCCATAACTTCTGGCTGAGCTAGAGGAGATCAGTTAGAAAGAGAGACCCCATCTCCAGCCCATTGCCAGGTAAATTGTTCCAATGGCTAATTACGCTCACTGGTAAACATTGTCACCTTATGTCTAGTCTGAATTTGTCTAGCTTCAGCATCCAGCCATGGGATCACCACCATCTGCCCTTGTTTACTAGATCAAAGAACTGGCTAGTATCAGAAATCTTCTCCCCAGGTAGGCTAGTTTTGATTGGACGCAGAGGTCACAGGTCTTTGTTTCTGTTCCCTCAGCGGATGGGTATCTCTCATACAATCAGGTTTCCAGTGTGAACCCTCGACTTTGCAAGTTCCGAATTTGCTTTTCATGAGTATTCTCTGACGTTTGCTTAAAATGTGGCTGTTTCTGTGAATTGTCAGTAAATGCTTTCACTAAGGTAGTCATGGAAAGGGAGCACGCAAGAGTCAGGACTCCGCTAAAGCCAAGTCACTCTTTTATTTGTGTAAATGTTCACACAGAAATAATTGCTGGCATGTTCACCTCTATAGAATCACAGAAATGTCGGGCTGGAAGGGACCTCGAGAAGTCACCAAGCCCAGCCCCCTGCGCTGAGGCAGGACCAAGTAAACCTGGACCAGCTCTGACAGGGGTTTGTCCAACTTGTTTTTAAACACTTCCAATGATGGTGACTCCACGACCTCCCTTGGGAGCCTGTTCCAGAGCTTAGCTACATTGAGAGTTAGAAAGTTTTCCCTAATATCTAACCTACATCTCCCTGGCTGCAGATTAAGCCCATTGCTTCTTGTCCCACCTTCAGTGACATGGAGAGCAACTGATCACCACCCTTAACATATTGGAAGACTCCTCAGTCCTGCTTTTCTAAAGGCTAGAAAGTGCTGGAAAGAGTAACTAGACAGCGTCACTTCATGATCTGAACGCGGCAACTCAGCAAAACGGGGGAGCTCTGAATCCTCATACAGCATGTTGGCTTTTTGCTGCATCTTCCTGGTGGGCCAAACCTTGCCACTCAGTCCAATCACTCATGGCAGATGCATCCTGCCTCCGCAAGGTGCAGCCCAGGGGGACCAGACTGACTGAGCAGGGGTGACTGAATGTGAACATCGGCTAACCTAGACTGTGACTTGTCAATGCGATGTCGTCATGCCATGAACTTTGTCAGCATCTTGCCATGCAGTGTGATGATACCAGCAAGTACCGTGGCTGCGATTGGAGTACAATCTATAGGAGTGACTGCCTGGCTGCATGGAAAAGAAGCTAGCCAAAAAATTCCCTGTCCTCTGGATGCCTGATCTAAGTGAGGGGAAGGGGCAAAGATCTGTCTGCTTTCCCATGCACACAATCGATTATCTTTCAAGGGTGGGCTCCTGAAATAGCGGAATCTGCAGGCGTGGCACTCTCCCAAGACATCACAGTAAGAGACAACTGTCATCCCAATGCAATATTAAAGCTGTTTCTTAGTCTTGTGTCTAATGCACAAGGAGGGGTGAGTGACTGTGAGAGCCTAGGGGAACATATGGAGAAGGAGGGAGGAATCTAGTTAGATGATGATTAGACGTAACACTTTGTCTTGCTGCTTTTTGAATAATCAGCACTTACAGAGACTCTGATCCCCAATTTACTGATGCGGAAACTAAGAAACTGAGACATCAAGTGAATCAGTCAGAAATGGAGCCCAAGCCCCCTGACCTAACCACAAGATCACCATTGCTCATTGAATATAACTTTATTTCAGTTTCAGCCAGGTCAGTTTACTCCTCGGGGTCTGGGGATTCCTGATGGCTGGTGAAGTCTTTGGTGCATTCAATAAACCCTGCATGGGACTAATACTTCCCCTAAGACCTGCTCTTGTTCCCTGTGGGCACTTGGCACTCCCCCTCTTACCTTTGTCTTTTTCAAGCTAACTTTCTGGGGGTTTGGCCATGCTTCAGGTTGTTTTACTTTCCCTTTGGGGCCAGCACAGGAAAAACAGCAAAGTTGGTTTGGAAATGGTCACTCAAGGTGTTGGTTGTTTTTTTACAGTAGAAGCTAAAAAGGCCAGGCAGGGGGAACTTTTTAAAAGCAGGAATTTCATGGGGAAACAGTGTAGGTCCATTAAGTTCCCCCTGCCAGATTTTATGGGGACAATTATTATTACTAATGAAAATTACACTCCCACAACCTGAATTAATGGGAGTCATGCTGGTCGGTGCCAGGGTAACCGCAGCCTTTACAGCTAGTTTCGAAAGACTGAAATATTTGACTGTCTATGGGGTGTGAAGGTTCCCTTGCCGCAGGCCCTTCCAGAGTCCTGAGATTGTCTGATCCCAAATGCCCATCGCAACCGAGAGAAAGGGAGGGCTCCCAGTGGCAGAGAGTGGAAACCCAGGGAACTCTCCTAAGCAGGGAGATTCAACTTTTTTTATTTGGTGAAGTTTCGTCAAATGGCAACAATGATTTTTTTAACTCAGCGGCGCGGCAGGTTGGAGGGGGTCTCGGTGCTCTGTGACCTTGCCTGTCTCTCTCTGCTGCTGCTGCTCTTCAAAGTGCAGCTTAAGGGATCTGAAGCTTCTGTGTGGCCTTGATGTGATCTGCTTCCCTGGTGGAGGTTTTCATTAACTGGCTCTTTGCTAAGCCTGCTGGGGCTTGCACGGTTCCTGCTGCGGGATGACCACTGGCTCTGGGGCTCGACTGACCCTGGCCGCTGGGTTTAATAAACCGGGGCTGCCTGTTGCCACAAGCATTATGTTCGTCTCAGACACTGCTTCCTGGCCCTTTGAATGGCCTCTCTTTATTCCCCCTTCCCGCCCACCCCTCCAAGCCTGCATCAAAGGCTCCCCAAGAGCAAATATTTTAAAAGTACAGTTGGTTGGAAACAGCAGTGTGACCGAGCGGCAGGTTTCGCCAGCTGCACGACACTTCTGCGTGCCCCTTTAACGTCACCAGTGCAGACCTGCGCCTTCCCCTGGGAACTGGCTTTTTGCTGCAACTCCCACCGTGATGTGTCTTTTCCCTAGGGCTGCAGGGAGAGGCCTCTTCCAGCAGTGATTTTACTTTTCCACTGTTTATATTTCACAAAACGGGAAAATGGACATTATTTGGGACACGCAGGTCACTGAAAGCGTTCCCCAAGTTTGGGGGACGCAAGTTTGGCAGCTGGCCAGGAGCTGATCTGGAGAGAAATTCACAGACGTGTGTAAAACACACTCATGCGACCAATGGTCTTCTCTCCGGGTTGTCCTTGACCAATGAAAAGAGAGCGCTGCTTGTCTGCCCGTGGCCAGGAATAACCTCCTGAGGCTTTGGTGTCGCCCTGCAGTTATAGGAGGGCGGCCAAGGATTGTGCTGCAGGACCTAGGGCCACGGCTCCCCTTAGGTCCCTGGGCAGCCCTGGATGAAATGACTGGAGCAAACGGGCCCCTGTTGTGTCTCCGTGCTGCAGTCGTCCCTTTGGCATAGCAAGTCCTTCCTGCTGAGGGGATGAGCGTGCTGCACCTGGCCCCGACTGGCCAAGCCACCTCATGGGCCCATCCTGTGATCTCCCTTGTTCAGCTGGCACTAGGCTGTGAGGCTGCTCGTGTGTAAACAGTCTGGGCAGCACCAATCGATTCTGAGCCAGGGTCCTGGCAGCGGGTTCCCTGGGAAAACCCTTCCGGCTCCTTTGTCCTGCTCAGCTTCCCTTTCAGACTCAGTGGGCTACGGATTCCCCTGGGGGGCTGGACAGCTCACGCCTGTTCCCCATTTACCCTGTGCACTGGAGTGGGGAGATACGGGCCCTCACCAGTTAGAGAGGATCCTTATATTCTCGGCCCCCCAGTTATTTCATTGCCAGCTTTGAATGCCTTCTGTCTTCAGCTCCTTTATTCCCAATGGCACCAGAGAGGTGTGAAACACAAGGATACCTTTGAAATGCCTGGCTTTGCTTAGAGCACTTTGTGCAAGGGGCTGGCCAGAGCAATTACCAGTACTCCCCGAGATGCTGGCTCTGTTCACTGGAGTGTTTTTCTTTACAAGGTGTCAATACAAACTTTGGGCCATTTTTCAGACTTTGCCAATGGCTCTAATTGAAAAGGCATGAATTGCCCTCAAGAGATTCCCCACTGCTCTGCATTATTATCTGCTGGACGGCAGCTCTATAGACTTGCACTGGGCCATGTATCATTTTTTTCAAATAACCAGTTAATTACTAAATAAAACAACCCAGTTTTCAAGCTGATTAGCCCAGATTAATGGCCAGCAGCATGTTTCACTCTCCTCGACAATTTATCATGGAAAAGAACTACATCGTTAATGATTTCACTACCTGGCCTATGGAGGCTTGCTCCAATCTCTACAGCCTCCAATTTGATTTAATTGCTCTTCTTAGTTTGTGACCTGGAAAAAACCAAGTGACAGATTCTATTAGCGAAGCCCAGCTTGCAACTGGCTTGCCCTGCTACAAAGGCTCCCTGGGAGTCTTTCTCCGCTGACTTCATTAAGAAGATATATAGAGGTCAAGTGTTACTTTGGCACAGAGCAATAGCACGTCGTTCATCAGCTGAAACAGGTTGAATCAACCTGTGTATTTTATTTTATTTTTCTCTGGCCCTTTTTCCTCCGCTAGTTTTTTAATCATATTTTTAGAAGGTTCTTGGTTTTGTTTAAGTGCAGTCGGCGTTGCAGACCAGTCTTAACGACATTAATGGCAGTTCATTTACCGTTGTTTCCGCATGAAATGGGAATGACGCTGCTTTACCATTATTCACTAAAAGACTCTTTGTTATATTTTCTGGTATAAGACCCTTCAATTTGCCTCCTAATTAATATTCGATTCCATCACAGTTCTCCTTGTTGTAGTACAAACGCTTCTTTCCCAAAGATGCTGCTGCGTGGGCACACTGAATATGTCTTCAAGTACATCCTGAATTAGTGACTTCTTAGTGGGTGAAACCCCTGAAAATTTCACTCCACTGAAGACAATGGGGCTTTGGGAATTGGCCCCTCATTAGCTGAGCTCCAGCAGATCTGTAAACTAATAAATCATGGTTCCTGCCTCCAGGAGTTTATAGTCTACTTTAGAGACAAAGATTAGACCAAAGGGAGAAGACGATGAGCATTCTGAATGGGAGGTGGCATTGGGGCCTAGCAGTGGGTCTTCCCGGGGTGCGTGTTGAGAGGAGATGGGAAGTTGTTGGAACACGGTTGGCTAGTAACATGGTCCATGTAAAAGAGCTGGTTTCAGTGCGGGACAAGGACATGGCAGCTGGCACTGGCTGGCACCTTTGTGAGTGTTCTCAGCAGAGAACCCAAAGGTTCAAAGAGGACGGGGACTGTGGTGCTCACTCCCCGTCCTGGGGAGATTTGGTCCCTCCAAGGTGGGGCTGAGGCTCATGGCTGAGCCTGTGTGGAGAGTTCGCATTGAGAGTATCCCTGCTGTGCCTGTTTGACAAGGGCATAGGGCAGCTGGCCTGACGCTCTCATGTGTGTTGAAGTCCTGGAAGGTGAAACTCCCACCTGGGCAGAGGGGCAGGCCTGGATCTGTGCATCCCTCCTGGGGGATTCTTTCGGCCCTCAGCGTAGGGGTGAGTGTCACCCTTTCAGTAAGAAAAAATATACTGGCTTTATAAAGCTGGGTGAATCTTTGTGTATCTACTCATGCCACCCAGCTCCCCTAACTGGCTGGGAGTGACCCCCACCTCTGCTTGTCGCTCACTCCTCTACCTCCTCCCCTCACCGGTAGGGAGTTGCCCCCCCCAAGTCTGAAATGGTACCCCAACATAAGGGACCATTAGATCAGCTAGTTTGACCTTCTGCCTATTACATGCCATTAAATATCACCCTGGTGCCTCTGTATTGAGCCCAATAACTTGTCTGACTAGAGCATCTCTTCTACAAAGGCTCCAGTCTGGATCTGAAGATACCAAGAGATGGAGAATCCACCCTGTTCCCTGGGAGTGTGTTCCAATGGGGAGCTATCATCTCCGTTTAAAAAAAATCTAATTTGAATTTGTCTGGCTTCCACTTGCAGCCGTAGGTGGTTCTTCTGCCTTTCTCTGCTAGGTTAAAGGGCCTGTTAGGACCTGGTATTCTCGCCCCGGGAAGATACTTAGCCACAGTAAGGAAGTCACCTCTCAATCTTCTTTTTGATAAACTAAACAGATTGAGCTCCCTAAGCCTCTCCTTGGAAAGCGTTTGCTCCATCCCTGGAATCATGTGGTGACTCTTTTCTGCACCCTTTCCAGTGCTTCATCACCCTTTTTAAAACGTGGAGCTCAGAAATGGCTGCAGTATTCTGGTAAGGGTCTCACCGAGGTAAAAGCACGGCCTTGCCGCTACTCACTGCTCCCCTGTTTGCTCTGAAGTATTGCATCCATCTGACACTGTACCTGTGCTATATCTACCCTCTCTAGTACTGTCTGTGCAAATGTCTAGGATGCAGAGCTTGGGTTTGCATCCAGACCCAGTTCTGAACGTGTCCAAAGATCAGGGGGCTCAGCACGGGGGGGTGGCCTAGGTCCATCTCCAGCAGCAGCAGCAGTTCCCCAGCTCTCCTTGTCCCATGAGCACTGCAGAAGTGTGGGAGTCTCTTGGGGCAGCCCCACCCCTCTGCCCTGTGCACTTGGAAGGGGAGCCTGAGGCAGCCAGAGTGCGCAATGGCTTGTGGGTGCATCCCAGGCCAGTCCCTGCTTTAATCACCTAGTAACAGATGTGACGCTGCGTCCCCTCCTGGCTGTGAGAGCTGTTTGATCAGTGCTCGAGTCGCACTGTGACAGAATGGGAACAGCTGAAAAGCCCCTTGCTAATCCCCATAGCCATGCACCCCAGCTCTGCGGTGTGCCATGAACCTGTGCCTCAGATCTTCGTTTCACCAGGCCCTTGCTGCTTCCTCCCACCCCATCCACCTTGCCTCTCTAAACATGCTTTCTGGTTTTCCTCGCATAGCCGTTAAATCTCCTAACCCTCCTGCCCCCTCCCTCATGCTCTCGGGTTTGTTGGGCACCCGTTGGTAGCTCATTTTGCTGGGGAAGGAAAGCGGTGCTTCCTTTTGAAGTGAATATCATTGTCCCCTTTTGATTGTTGGCATAACTGCAGTGTGACACAGCCCACATCTGCTCCAGCTGCTGACCACGCCAACGTGAGCAGCACGGCAAGGTGGAAGGCTAGTACGGTGTCATTCCAGGCTGCCTGGAGCCACATTTGGACTTTTAAGCCAGGATCAGTGTTGAGCGATACAACCCCCACCCCCAAGGATCTCCCATTTCAAACCCTTTCATGTTGCTAATGAAGAGCCAAGAAATAAGGCACGAGGCATTTTTCCACTGAGCTTTGTCTTGCTACGCCGTAGATCTTCAATCACCCCCCAACCGCTCTCACCACAGCTCCTGCAACAGCCACTTGATGATATACATAGCTTAAGAAAAAGCAGTGGCCCAAACAGGAGCACTTGAGAGGAAGGCTCTGCCTTGCTGTCCCCCAGGGTCACACTGTTGATCACGCACCACGCGAGCTTGTCAGCATTTCCCTGCCCTCGAAGCCGAGTGAATAACTTGCCAGGAATAATGTATCATAGAATCATAGAATATCAGGGTTGGAAGGGACCCCTGAAGGTCATCTAGTCCAACCCCCTGCTCGAAGCAGGACCAATTCCCAGTTAAATCATCCCAGCCAGGGCTTTGTCAAGCCTGACCTTAAAAACCTCTAAGGAAGGAGATTCTACCACCTCCCTAGGTAACGCATTCCAGTGTTTCACCACCCTCTTAGTGAAAAAGTTTTTCCTAATATCCAATCTAAACCTCCCCCACTGCAACTTGAGGCCATTACTCCTCGTTCTGTCATCTGCTACCATTGAGAACAGTCTAGAGCCATCCTCTTTGGAACCCCCTTTCAGGTAGTTGAAAGCAGCTATCAAATCCCCCCTCATTCTTCTCTTCTGCAGGCTAAACAATCCCAGCTCCCTCAGCCTCTCCTCATAAGTCATGTGTTCTAGACCCCTAATCATTTTTGTTGCCCTTCGCTGGACTCTCTCCAATTTATCCACATCCTTCTTGTATCCAGGGAGCTTAGCAGCTCTTTCCGCTCCAGGAATATCTGCACACACAGAGCACCTTCTCCCAGCCCTTTGAAAGTAAGCAGCATCTTTTATACCCATTTTTACCCCCGCGCCTGGATTTCAGACAGTCACCTGAAAGGACCTGAGAGCCACTGTCAGCTGGCTGAGCAAAGCCAATCTGATGGCATGTCTGTCTTGGGACGGTTGCCTGTCTGGATGCAATGAGGGGATTCTTGTTTGTTGCATCTTACAGGTTCCAAAATTTGAGCCAGCAGGGAGAAAGGAGGGACACACCGAGCCCCTGGCAGTTGGTTGGCAGTACCCCCGCTACAAGCACCTCTGCAATTGTCAGTATTTCAAAGAACCGGCTGCTGGCACTCATTGCGTTAGAGTGGGTAGGAGGAAGGCACATGGGGAGGTTGTGACGGGATGGAGAATGATGCCAGGAGTCCCTGGAGTATGCAATGTGCTCAGCTGCAGAAGCAAGAAAGAAGGCGCCCCTTAGTTCTGTTACATGGTATTGTCTCTGCTCCTGACTAGATGGGCGCACAAGTCTTTCCACCAGTGTGAACGCATGCGCATGTGAATTTAAAATT
Source organism: Eretmochelys imbricata (assembly GCF_965152235.1). Taxonomy (NCBI): domain Eukaryota; kingdom Metazoa; phylum Chordata; order Testudines; family Cheloniidae; genus Eretmochelys; species Eretmochelys imbricata. The sequence goes on along the minus strand of NC_135580.1, from coordinate 2,119,583 downwards.
CCGCTTCTGCTAATGCTTGCACATGTGACTTGATATTCACGCTTTGTGAATGTCTGTGAGCACACGGAGCACAAATGTAGCTGGAGCACATTCATGGTGAGATGATTTCTCAGGGACAAAAGTTTGCATGATTTGCCCCTCTCGCTCGATACATGTCTGTGTCTCTGTTTTGATCCACATCCGTTGTTCACGTAAACATACAACGCACAATGTGCGGCATGCGGTCAGCCAGGCTCACCTCTGCTGTCATATGGCATGGAAAGAGGTGGGCTTGTAACAGACTTTTTGTAGCATGTTATTTCTACCCTATGGAATCATTCCAACTTTGTGTGCCACGTGCATTCCCCACCAGGGGTCTGTCTGAAATATGACTGGTCAAATGTAGGCTAGAAATATGATTCCCTTGATTATTTGCACTGGGTTAGCACCTTCCATCCAAAGAGCTTCCAACACTTGATAAGCATTGACCCTTCCAGTGTGTATCAGCATGGATGCACTTAGTTTCCCAGATGGAACCTAGAAGAGCAGAATCAGGGGGAACAGACATTCCAAAGCTTGGAGCCTTTGGCGTCAATGGGAGTGAGCCATTAATATACATGGCCACCATGCTACGGCCACGGGCTCAGGAGGCTTTCTTGACTGGGGCTGTTTTCTGAATCAGGGCCTGAGAGTCTCTCTTCTCCCTGAGAATACAAACCCTCTGGGGAATCTTTCTGGGAGTGTTGGGAGCAGCCACCCCGATGTACAGCGTAGCACTGAGCCCTCTGGCACACACTAAGCTGAATCCACCCGCCCAGGCTTTCATCACTGGCGCGATATTGATGTTCAGCGTGCCGTGTGGAGCAGGTGTTAATGGAAGGTCACTTGCGGCTTGACCTCCATATAATTACTAGGCTGTTTCCAGCATTCGCCTGCCATGTTAACACAGATCAATGCTGCAAATGGTTACGAGGCTTGAAGTGAACGTGCCCTGGGGTGCTGCTCTGCTGTCCGCCTTCCTCCAGGGGGTTGTCTCATTTATTAGATTTCTAAAAACCTGCCCCATCGGGTAGGCCTCTGAGTGTGTTTGTATCAGGAACATCATGCCAGTGTCTAAAGAGCAGGTTGTGTTGCCAGCGACCAGCTGTAGGAAAAAACAATCCCCACGTTTACCATCCTCGCCAGCCCCGCTGTACAGCCTCAGCTCGGCGTTCGAGCAGACCATGACTTGTCTCTAGGTCTGTTCCCACTCCCAAAAGCGGCACCGAGTGATACTGCAAAGTGGAGAAGGAATGAAAGTGCTGAGTTTCTCCCACAGCCCCAGGAGCAGAGCACAACGGGAGATGATGGTCTTGGGCAAGGAAGTGAAGGATGCTGTGGCTAGTGGCTGGGGAAGGGGGGTTGTTGGCACATTTTAATTACCTGAGTTGGGCTCAATCTAGGGACTTTTAAATGTTGTTGAAGAAATCACTTCCGTTCTTATAACCTCAGGTTTGTTCCTGTCTCTGCCGTCTGTCCATCTCCTTGTTCACCCAGCCGATGCCTTCCATTTGTAGCTCAGCCGTATCTTGTGGGACATGGGAATGATCGTGAGTCATCCTGCGGTTCTGTTCCCACGCTGGGAAGAAGAGTTGCATGGCTGCATTCCTACAAGAGCCTAGTGCATCCATGTCATCCTAGAGATGATGGTCGATGCACATCTGCTGCCTGGCTGGGCTGCAGGGGATCTGTAGCTGTAAATAAAAGCCCGCCATTGTCTCTCTTAGCCTTGTGGGACCTTTCGTCTTTGTACAGGGCTGTTGCAGTAAGGTCAGATGACAGCTCACAAGGCTCAAGCCTGCATCATCCTGTTGCATTGGCTGAGGAAGGAGTTTTTCAAGATAGCAGAGAAGGTGACAGGCAGAACAGCCCCAGTAGAGTCAGCATCTAAAATTCTTGCTTGGTGGTAGGTGGCTTTGGGGTTGACATTCAGGAAATCCACTTCCCACCTGCTGTAGCTTCTGTTGATTTCTTAGGACTAGATTTCTGAACCAGTTCTGAAGTGCAGACCAAGCATCTCTGAGGTTGGCAGCTTGTCTTACTTTTATATTCTCTTTCAGCTCAACTAATAACAGACATGGTCCCAAACACTATCAAGCTTTGGATCTGGATTCAGATCCGAGTGCAGCAGCTTGCCTTGTCTCTCTCTTCCTCTAACGGGTGAAACAAACAGCCAAGATCCAGCCACTTCAGGGGGAATTTGCACCTGAACGTGTGGCTTTCACTAATACTCTGTATTTCACTTACCAAGGCTTGAAAACTACTGCATGCTAGAGGAATGAGAAGCACTAATTTAGTATCCAGTTATTACTCTGTGGCTTTCCACTGCGTTTATTCTGAGTTCTTCCTTGCAATATTTTAAAGTCCTGTGGAAGGATCTTCACAGACAGAGTCAATGGGCATAATCTTTTTTTTACATTAAATGCTCATTACTTGACTGGAGTTACTCCTCATTTACACTGGTGTAACTGAGATCAGATTCTGGTCCAGTTTCTGTTCTATGTCTAATGGCAGCTTTCTGGGATGTTTCCTGAGTGATGATCAGAGAAGAAAAGAATCTGTGTACTGGAAATGATCAGATGCTGAAATTGTCAGTTCAGTCTGTAGATTACACTTATTGTGTGTGTGTGTGTGTGTGTGTGTTAAATGTACATACACCCACTGTACAAGGGAACAGTATTCTACAATAATGGCCAAAGTATGTCAGTTCTTTGGAGCTTTCAGAAAATTGTAGAGTAGGTTTTTTTGTTTTTAACAAGGGCAGAAGTGGCTTTAAAATAATATTGGATAAAGGGGTCGGGCAGAGAAACCTGTGGGCCTGATTTCCCAATGCTCTGCTGCTTGTGTTGTCACTTAGATCAGTGCAAGATGGGTGTGAGATGCCCCCATTCTGACCTGGTAATGTTTTATTCTTGATCTGCACAGTAGATGATGACACAAGGCGCCGGATAGGGGGAACCAGACCATATGTATCTAGCACAATCAGTCTCAGCCATCCCCCGTCTAAGGCCTGATCTGTACCTGGGTTTTGTACGGATTGTAACCATTTCGGGTAGAGGTGTGATTTTTTTACTGAAATAGTGAAATAGGAATACGCTCTATCAGTATACGCACCTTCATCGCTGTATAAATGTGTCCACCCGTACGGCCATAACCCTGCCAGTCAGTGCTTTATTGCTTTACTGATACCGGGGCCTGCTCTGCCCGTATTGTTCAAGCACAGCTCTTGAACGTAACCAAGCCCTGAAATCTGTTTGTCCTGCTTTATTTGTCTTTCATTTTCTGTTCTCTCCCAACTGAATGCTCAAAGCAACGTCCTCCAGCTCGAGGGCTTCTGTCCACCAGCATGTTAACTTTGTTGACAAATTTGGGTGTCCCGATGATGCACATCTTAATTCTTTGTACAAACTCTCCAGCACGGCACATCCCTGACTCGACATCCATCTCCCCTCTCTCCACAGAGCTTTGTGTAGGGGCTGCCTGTGTTCTTGTTTGAAATTGTCTCATCTTCTGGGAATGAAAAACACACAAACTGGAGGAGAAAATACTTAGGGTGCTTGGTGATTTTTAAAAAACTGATTCCCTCTCCTCTGGCAGCTATAATTTTTCTGCGGCAATGTTGCCATAGAGATGGTGTCCAATCTAGCTCTGTTGATTTTCCCCTTTATGAAAGGCCATGAATAGGCACTGAGGTAGGTAAATGTATGCAGTGACACTGAGCGGATGATTCTATTCTGACAAATTCCTGCAACATTTGTTTCCAGGCTTGTCTGAGGGCTGGGACACTGTGTTGGTCTTTTTGTTCCACGCGCTGCCCTCGCAGGGCCGGAGTTAATGGAAGCCTTGTTCCGAGCTACTGGGGCAGAAGTTTTTTTGCTGAGGGAGACAAAAGCTGAACAGGCCACCACAGAGGCTGCTTTGGGAAGGCTGTCTCATGGGGGCTCTCAAAGGAGATAACGCGCAACCCAGGAGACTCATCAAACGTTTTCAAGCACCCTCCCTGTCACCCCTTTCTTACACATCTGCCTCCTCAGGCTTCTTTGCTGGGGAAACGGGGGGCTTTTCTCCATCAAGGGTATTCATTAGATTTGCCCTTTTTCTGCCTGCCAGGGGGATAACATACGGCTCTTTGCAGCATGCCTGGGAGTTCAGCTCAGGGGATGTGGCCATGGTGGGATGGCTGGAGCAGAACTCCCTTCTCTTGGAAAGAGAAAGATTACAATATGCCGAAATCCAAATACAGGGAGCCAGGAGACTTTGTACCATTCACAGCACAAAGGACGTTCCAACTGTCACGTTCCAGGCCAAACTGACAGTGATTGTTTAGGTACAAGAAGGTATAATGGGGAGTGATAGCATGCAACTAAAAAAGCAAAATTTAGTCTGAATAACAGAAAATATGACTTAGCAGTGTGGCTGGCTCTTGTGATTTTTACCTTAAGGCTCTTGATATCTCTGTTTTCCCTTAGAGCCCCAGCTCCTGGAGTCCTGTGATTATGTAAGAATCTCAGCTTGCAATTTTTTTAAGGTTCTAGCCCTTGTGGTTGTAGAGAAAAGTCTGAAAATGTGAAGCAAGTGCAACCTAGCAGCTGAGAGAGCAGAAAACAAAGAAAAATAACCTAGCAGGTCCTTATGTCTCATGATCTTTAAGCCATTCTCAGGACTTTTCAGATCTGACTCCTGTTTTTTAAATGCTGGGGTTGGTGACACAGTACCTGGAAGTTCTACCAGACTGCAGAATAACCTGTCCAGGGAAGAGATGGGAAGCCTCACCGCTAAAGACTTTTGAAACCAGACTAAGCAAAGCATTAGAACCCTGCACTGCTGGGGGGTGTTGCAGTGCTAAATTTCTGCTGCTCTCCTCCCCAGAGGTGGCTGCATTTTAGCAGTGGGAAAACGTATTCAGCTTTAATTTTGTAAAGCACATGGGGTCTATAGGAGTGAGAAATTGAACATCAATGTAAAATATCATCTGTATAATCTGCCTATATTCACTAGTGTGGAGGGAATGGTTTCCAGTGAATAATTTAATGAATTTAGTCTCCGTTTCTGCTCACCAAATGCCCACACACAGAGGGGTATTTCTTCAAATGCACTTAACGAATATTTGTTAGACTTCCTGCATTGATGACTCTGGAGTGACTGCAATTTGCTATGAACTGAGCATGCAATAGCTGATATTTAAGCTGTTTTAATTAGTTGAGATGGGGTCCACAAATCACATGGTATTGTTTCTGTCTCCTGATTGGCTGAGAGTAATTCTTTTAGTGTCTAGTCCTGAAAATGTTTCAGCATCTGTAGATACCCAAGCAACCCTATAGGACTATATTTATCATTAATGTATTTAGATATTATATGAGATCATTTGGCTGAGAACTTAATGATCAAGACCAGGCTGTCTGCTCTGAGTGATGTTAAAGGTCCTATGTCAGTTTTTTAAGAGTATGACTTTGTCTTCTCACTTGTGCACTCAAGTGGTTGGTTGTGCCATCCACCCCATGTATAATTGCATTTTCAATGATGCTGTGTGGATAGAAGACTTCAGCCCACAAATACTTAAGTGGGTAAGTAACTTTATTCATGTGAGTATCACATTTAACTCAGGAGGGCATTTCCTATGCTTGTGTGTTTGCAGATAAGGCCATCGTTTGAAAGTGCTTTGGGATCCTTCAGGATGAAAGGTGCTGAGGAGATATGTATTCATAGGTTCCAAGGCTAGGACTGTTATGATCATCCAGTCTGATCTCCTGATAACACAGGCCAGAGACCTGCCCCACAATAATTCCTAGAGCAGATTTTTTTAGACAAACCTACAGTCTTGATTTTAAATTGTTAGTGACGGAGAATCCACCCTGACCCTCGGTAAATTGTTCCAATGGCTAATCACTCGCACTGTTAAAAATGTACACCTTATTTTTAGTGTGAATTTGTCTAGCTTCAACTTCCAGCCATTGGACTGTGTTGTACCTTTCTCTACTAGGCTGAAGAGCCCAGTAGGAAATACACGTATGTACTGACAGACTGTGATCAAGTCACCTCTTAACCTTCCCTTTGTTCAGCTAAGTAGATGGCGCTCCTGCAGTCTATCGCTATAAGGCAGGTTTCTAATCCTTTTATCATTCGCGTCACTCTTCTCTGACCCCTCTCTAGTTTATCAACCTCCTTGTTGGATTGTGGGCACCAGAACTGGACACAGGATTCCCGTCATGGTCATAGGCACAGAGCCAAACACAGAGGTAAAAATATCTCTCTACTCCTACCCAAGATCCTGATGTATATGCATCCCAGCATCACATTAGCTCTTTTGGCCACAGCATCACACTGGGAGTCCATGTCCAGCTGATTATCCTCCACCCACTCCCCACCCCCAATCTTTTTCAGAGTCCCTGCTTCCCAGGAAAGAGACCCCCAACAGGTAAGCATGGCTTGCATTCTTTGTTCCCGGAGGCATATGTTTACATTTAATTGTATTTAAATGCACATGGTTTACTTGTGCCCAGTTTACCAAGCAATCCAGCTTGCTCTGTGTCAGTGACTTCTCTACATTATTCGCCACTCTCCCAATTTTTTTTGTCATTTGCAAACTTTATCAGTGATGGTTTTATGTTTTCCCACAGGTCATTGATAAAAATTTAGGATCCCACCGGAAACGCACCTGCTCAGTGATGATTCCCCATCTACAATTACATTTTGAGACCTATCAGTTAGCCAGATTTTAAACCATTTAATGTGAGCCACCTCAACACTATTGCCTTTATCAGCCAAACCTGTAATCTCTTTTTAAAAAAAAAAAATCAAGTTACTTACATTATCCTCCTTTGATTCTTTTGTTAATGGAGTCCCGCATCAGCCACTCCATTATCTTACCTGGGATTAATATCAGGCTGCCAGGCCTATAATTACCTGGGTCCCCCTGTTTACCGTTTATAAAAATTGGCACATTAGCTTTCTTCCCATCTTCTGGAACTTCCCCAGTGCTCCAAGACCTAATGAAAAATTAATCTTCCTAGGATCATCTCTGTGTAAGTGCAAACAGGAATGTAACCTCAAAGGAACTGTTTACTGAAACATGTATGATCTAGAAAACAGATAAAATATCTAGACACGTTTCTAAACTTCCCACAAACCAGGGAACCAGGGAACAAGCCAGCTTTGATTCTGAACTAATCTTTTCTTTTTTCATTTGATTAAAATTTCACCAGCTAGACGAAACCCAGACACTTGCATGTGTGACCTTTACACACCAGAGTGGTCCCCGTGAACTCAGTGAGATTATTCGCAGGCATATGTGTTTGTAGAATCAAGGCCCTGCCTTGGCGGTGTTAGTCCGGATGGCCAACGGTTTTCCTTGGACCAGGTGTTGCACTCCCACCTTAGTGAATGATGCTGATTTCTCCTGCCTTGAGCCCCACTGGTGGAGCTGAGAGGAGAACTGAGTTTGCTTTCTCCTGTAGTTGTTTAAAGGGTGTATTCTCTCTCAATACATAACTTCCATTCACTTTGCCATGCACAGGAGAGCCTGGGGACCCTTTTTTCTGCTGTGCATAATGCATGACTCTTTTGTAATGAAAACCTGGTAGAAGTGAAGCTAAGAGCACCAAACCCTGGTCGCTTACAACATATAACCAAAAGAGGCACCACTTTCAATAGCAAGTAGTAACACTGCCAGCCCTTATAAATAACCCTCTAAGCCACACCACGTTCATAGGAGGTAAGTCTGTCAGGATTACTAGAGGGTGGGAGCACTGACCATTCTGCAGCCTAGAAAAAAAAATCTTCCAATATAATACTGCCATTTAAGGGAAATCAGACCTGAAAAGCAGCTGTCAAACTTTAATTTCCTGGCTAATTAATGGCTGAGAATCCATCCTTTAATGACTCTTGACCCTAGAAACAAAATTTATTAGTACTTTCAGATTTTGCACAGTAGTGCTAAATGGGGCATGTAATGTACTAATTTAGTGCCTCTTTAGCATAATCACACCCCACATACAGAGCTACATTTCCTTGGCAGGCAGCTTTCACAAGACCTGCAAAGAACTTACGTAGGACATTTCACCCTATTATTCATTTCACTGATGCCTGGGAATCGATAAATGTGATTTCCCCCCCCCCCCACTTCCCCATGAAAAAGCATAAAAACACCCATTGATCTTAATGGGGATGATTAAAATGCAGACAATTCAGTTCTCTTCACTATGAGCCGTGGGGAGACCTTCCCTTTTACTGTATGTCTAATCTGTGATTCGAAACTCCACAGAAATGATGACCTAGGAGATAAATTCTACCTTCCAGAAGGAAGAGTCACGCATGTTGGCCACAGCTCTGACTGTCTGAGTCAGAGCTATATTTAGAGCATGTTCCTTTAAAGTGTAAAACAGACATCCCCCCTCCAACTTGTAAATATTTCTATAGCACTGAAATTTTTTAAAACCTCCCTTTAAAATGGAACTTGGACCCACCCCCAAAGGGAAACAGCCCAGCGCAGTGTGATTAAAGCTGCTTAACCTGCTGATTAATTACCCAGCCTGGTTTTTCTGGCTTCCCTTGGGTTGCAGGTTAGAGCTCTGGCCACAGAAAAATAAAGCCATTTGTCTTGTGCATCTGCGTGCCAATAGGATCCCCTTAAATATGCTCTTAAAGCAGCTGTGGAGGGGTTCTGTGTTACACGTAAAGCACTCCCCAGTTTTATCTTTTTGCTTTTTCTCATCCTCAGTGTCTGACAGTTCGACCACGTGACAGAGTCGTTTTCAGAAGAAGTTTAGTTATTTTTCTAGCTGTTTGTTCAAAGAATAAGAACACCTTGTTTTCGGTGAAAAGGAATAGAAATAGTCTGATGTTTTTAATTTCTATTAATAAAACCCATTGTAGAAAGCACAGCCCCCACTAATGTTAGTCTCCTTTCAGAAATGCTTTTAACTGGATAAAAATGAGAACGGTTCGTTAAATAAAATGGGCTCTGCCCTTGTATCAGTCTGCAGCTGACCAATACTAATCAATACCCAGCCCTCCAGTGAGTCCGCTCCCCTGGGGAGCCCCTTTGACAGGGCTGGGGTGGGCAGGATGAGGGCCGAATATCATTGATTAACACATTGCATATTTATGGCCCAACTCTGCCCTCAGTCACGGTGGTATCAATCCGGAGAACGCCACCCAGCTCACTAATTACTCTGGATGGGCATTAGTGTAAGTGAAAGCAGGAGTCACTCTATTGACTTTGGAGTAACTCTGGATTTACACCAGTGCAACTGAAAGAGGATTCAGTCCATATAGACCTTTTATCTGAGGATCTCAAAGCGCTTTGCTCAGGTGGGGTCACTGTCATCCTCCCCGCTTTACAGCTGCAGGATCCGTGGTGCAGAGAAGAAGGGTAAATCCGAGGACCCATGGTACACTTCTGGCAAGGCTGCGGCTAGAGCTCTGGTTTCCTGACTTGGGGCCTAATCCTGTGAGGTGCCGAGCCCCCCTTTGCCCAGCTTCCATTGCCATCAGTCAGAGATGAGACCATTCAGGGCTTTCCCTCCCCTGTTCTACCTTCTGCGTCCCACCCGCTCTTTGGCGTGAGCTGTGTAAGGGAAGAACAGAACAGAGCTGAGCCATGCGAACCTACCAGCTTTCAGACTGCAGGCTGCTCACGTGTGACACCTGAGTTCTACAGTGCTCCCAAATCAGACCAACCTCCCCCTGATTTCGAGGCTGATGGATCTTCGCCTGGCTGAGGAGCTGGGGATGGCTGTAATAGAAGTTCTTCAGGCCGCTATTCATTTACGTTTCTAGGTAAATTTGCTTCAACTGTGTCTGCAGCTGTTTGGATAGCTGAAATGATGCCTTTACTGGCAGGCGTATTGGCAGTTTTTAGAAAGAATTTCATCTTCATAATCACAAGCATTCATGGTAGAAACCTGATCCTAGGAGCAATGCTTAACAGCCAGAGGGGGAAAACGACACCACGTAACCTGCAATGTGTCCGGTCAAAACAGCTGAAAATTCAAAATTGGAATATTTGCAGCAAACAAGCTACAGCCCAAGGAGGATTTGCAGGAGTTATTCAGTTAATCATTTTTAATAACAAATACATGTGAAGAAATCCCAAGCAGAGAGAGAGGCAAAATGAAAACAAAGGTTACTAGTTAGCAATCTTTCACCCTGCTCTAGTAGGATGAGCAATGAATACTGTCCTACCTGTCAGGGAAATTGAGATTTAGCTAGGGACTATGTAAACAACACTTGGAGGGTCTCATGTGGAAGGTGCAAAATAAGTGTAAGATATTCTTACTAGAAATAGCTGTTAACCACAGGAGACGCGTGGCCACTGTTTTCAAAGCATTTTCATATAGTGTCCACCCACATTACAAACACATATCATTGCTTTAGAAATAACAGACTAAACCCACCACTAGTGTAAATCAGCATCGTGCTATTGACTTCAATGGAGTTACAGATTTACACCAGATAAGGGGCTTGCCCACTATATTAAATTTTTTAGGCAATGCATTTCTCACCCTAGTGTCTGTGTGCCTTAAAATATGAATGAATGTAGCCTTACAACCCCTTGTGAGGAAAGGAAGTATTCACGACACGGAGGAATGTGAGTGTTCAGCGCTTTGGTTCCATGGGTTTCATAATAGTCCATGGAAGTTTCACTCATGTATCTGAGCACAGAGCTGGGCCCTAAGGGAAGGGAGGCCATGCTTTGTTGTAACTGGGAACAGAATTTCATCCCTAAAGTTTGAACAGACACTTGCCAAAGACTCGTATGGACTTCAATGAGCTTTGGATCAACCCTTGATGAACTGAGCTGAATACAGTAGCTATCTCCAGCACTATGCCGTGTCCTGCTTCAGTTTCATTTGTACACCAAAAAGAAATGCAGAGCTATCTAATAACTCCTCCACCAGACATGCATGTGGTGCTCATGGCCCAAGACCAAATCTCTTCCTCTGGCATTTCCCAGGGTTATGTTATGCCTGCCACAGCCTAGGGCTGAAATTACATTTATTAACCTTGGTGTGCGTGGGTGGGGTCTGTGGGGAAGGGAACCTCAGGGCACAGGTCCCAAACTGTGGCTCTCATTCTTCTGAGTCCCTTTTTCTCCCCTGCTCCAACTGCTCTCTCTTTTCGTGCCTACAGAGGGAGCCAGCAGTTCTTGCTAGCACGGGACTCATCACTTAAGCTCTTAGCTGCGGAACTTGCAATGGGAGAGAGGACAGATCTGAACTTCTTAATATGATTTGGACACATTAGAAAAAACAGGCCTTAAAAAAACACTTCCCACCCCCCAAAACCTCCCTAAGCTCTGGCAAGCTGCATGTGGCGGGTATGTGGCCTGCTCCCAATTGTGTGCTCATTTCTGTGGTGTGGGGCAGGTACGTTGTGCAAAGGGCCAAGTTTCTCTGGCCCTGCTATTGAAGAAGTGCCTGCAGCCATGGTTTGGCATGCACGGTTGCTGGGGAGGGTTTAATGACATGCCCCTGGGGGTTTTTGTAGAATAAAACTAATCTCTCTCCTCTCCCAGCTGATGGGACCCAATCCTGCAATCCTTCACCAGACAAACCCCCAACAAACTAATCTCTCTCCTCTCCCAGCTGATGGGACCCAATCCTGCAATCCTTCACCAGACAAACCCCCAACAAACTAATCTCTCTCCTCTCCCAGCTGATGGGACCCAATCCTGCAATCCTTCACCAGACAAACCCCCAACAAACTAATCTCTCTCCTCTCCCAGCTGATGGGACCCAATCCTGCAATCCTTCACCAGACAAACCCCCAACAAACTAATCTCTCTCCTCTCCCAGCTGATGGGACCCAATCCTGCAATCCTTCACCAGACAAACCCCCAACAAACTAATCTCTCTCCTCTCCCAGCTGATGGGACCCAATCCTGCAATCCTTCACCAGACAAACCCCCAACAAACTAATCTCTCTCCTCTCCCAGCTGATGGGACCCAATCCTGCAATCCTTCACCAGACAAACCCCCAACAAACTAATCTCTCTCCTCTCCCAGCTGATGGGACCCAATCCTGCAATCCTTCACCAGACAAACCCCCAACAAACTAATCTCTCTCCTCTCCCAGCTGATGGGACCCAATCCTGCAATCCTTCACCAGACAAACCCCCAACAAACTAATCTCTCTCCTCTCCCAGCTGGTGGGACCCAATCCTGCAATCCTTCACCAGACAAACCCCCAACAAACTAATCTCTCTCCTCTCCCAGCTGATGGGACCCAATCCTGCAATCCTTCACCAGACAAACCCCCAACAAACTAATCTCTCTCCTCTCCCAGCTGATGGGACCCAATCCTGCAATCCTTCACCAGACAAACCCCCAACAAACTAATCTCTCTCCTCTCCCAGCTGATGGGACCCAATCCTGCAATCCTTCACCAGACAAACCCCCAACAAACTAATCTCTCTCCTCTCCCAGCTGATGGGACCCAATCCTGCAATCCTTCACCAGACAAACCCCCAACAAACTAATCTCTCTCCTCTCCCAGCTGATGGGACCCAATCCTGCAATCCTTCACCAGACAAACCCCCAACAAACTAATCTCTCTCCTCTCCCAGCTGATGGGACCCAATCCTGCAATCCTTCACCAGACAAACCCCCAACAAACTAATCTCTCTCCTCTCCCAGCTGATGGGACCCAATCCTGCAATCCTTCACCAGACAAACCCCCAACAAACTAATCTCTCTCCTCTCCCAGCTGATGGGACCCAATCCTGCAATCCTTCACCAGACAAACCCCCAACAAACTAATCGGAGCATCATTAAACGAAGTTGAGCAGGGCCAGGCATTTGCTGTCTCAGCATCAGGCTGGGCCTGAGTCTCCCCCGACTTACCCCAGGGTTTCTCTGCGGCTTCTGTGGAGTCACTGCTCAATTACATCAGCATCACCTGGAAGGACACTCGAGCACAAGGTGCTGCTCAATGCGTAAGCAGGAAAGCAGGAATCAAGGCGCTTCAGCTCTAGTCTCACCTCTGCCACTGACCTCATACAAGTACCCCTCTGTGGCTCAGTTTACCTACCTGTGCTCTTTGCCTTGACAGGGTGTTGCACAGCTTGATCCCTGTTAGAACCATGCTCGGTGGTTTCCTGACGAAAGCTGGTGTGGAGGTCCAAGGCTCAGTGTTACTTTATCAGAATAGGTAAGCAGCAAGTTCCACTGTTGTTAGGGACCTTTCTAGATTGCTGTGCGAGGGTGCGGAATACACCTGGAGAAAAAACAAATGAAATGCAGACAAAAGTATTGGATTTCTCACACTTCTGAAGAATGTGTTTGTTTAGCAGAATACGGTTACCTAATGGTGCTTTGAAGTCAGTAGCGTGCCCCAGTTCAATTCCCATTTTCCGCCAGGCAGCACACGTCGGGAGGGAGATAATCTCTACACTGACCCCACAGGGTATTTTACCAGTTTTTCTTTGTTTCAGTTTAATTTGAACATTTCTGAGCTGATTTAAAACCAGAGCAAAGAGGGTAACCAGTTCTGCAGCTCTAATGCATAGGAGCCGTCCACTGGTTCAACTGGGCTGCTCGCCAGAGTAAGGACTGCGCTCTCCGCGGGACCACTTGTATTCGTACATTGCAGGATCAAGCCACAAAGCGCTATGTAAGAAGCTTTCAGAATCTGCTGTAGGGCCTGATCTTGTGCAGCATTACTCACCTGAGCAAGCCTCTTGATTTCAGAGGGGTTATTTGCATGAAAGTGGATTTACTTGTGTGAGTAAGGGTATACAATATTGGGACCATTGCACCCCTAAGTTATAAAACTGAGAGTACCTGTGTGCGTTCCACTGCAAACGGACATGTCCTACGTTTTGAAATACACATTACAGAGCTAAGCAAAGAGATGTATGGTGCCAGGTCAGAATGGTTTATGAACAGTTTCTGGCCAGGTCTGTTAAAACATTTAATAGTTTGGCTGCTTGCAGCCAAAACACAAGCAAGTATTTAAAGGCAGCAGTAAAAGTTCCTATGTGAGTCAGAAAGTCCTACAGAAATCCTGCGAGTGAATTTCCCTGTGATAGCCTGCAGGGCTAGCTGGAAAAAAATACCACAAAAATCTGCTGGTATGAAATATTTGTTAACAGGTCTTTTGGAAGTGGCATGGAATGTCCCTGCAAAGCTCCTGAAACCGGATCCCAGGCGTGCAATGCTCAAGCAGCAATCTTCCTAGTTTTTTAATTACTGTCGCCGCAAAATCCTCTTTTATTCCTGGGGAACCACAAAGGAGCCAGTTTGGAGTGTGACCTTTCCGTGGCATCTCACTTGTTTAGTGAAGACTCATGAATGTGTAAATCTTAAACCTGGAATCCAGCAGGTCTGAACATCCAAGCTTATATTGCAAGTTAAAGCAAAATCCTGCTCTGACAGCTGCATCTTCTCGCCTTAGTTGTTGTGCTCTCCTTTCTGGCAGAGAACTTGTCCTCTAACATTAACATTAACAAAGATACATCCATTTCTCCTCCTCCCCTTGGGGTAGTGCCGAGCCCCCTGGGACTCTTTCTGTTTGGAAGGTGCTCCGAGGGCCAGGTTCAGAGGAGAGGAGTATCATTAAAGTCCAGGGTCCAGAAAGGTTCCATTCCACTTCTCCCTGCTCACAGGTGACCCTCCAAAGTCTGGTCTACACGGGGGGAACTCATGTCTCTCGGCTGCTACCTGGGTAGTAATGGAGGGAGACCTGGAGGTTGGCAGCTGCTGGCATCTTGTGTTAGGCTCACTCTGAGCCAGGTCTGATTGCATGGTGCTTAAAATGCTGGCAACCGCAAGGGCTCCCTTGCCGTGCTGGGCTGGTGGCAGCACCAAGGTAGGGAACATCCTAATTTAGCCCCACCAAGGGACCAGTTCCTGGCTGCCCTGCACATTGGGCAGTTATTTATCCCGTGCAGGGCGGGGGCAATTTCTGCTCTGGATCTGTTTATATACCTTGTGCATGAGGCTGCGTGCAGGGCAGCCAGGCCCTAGTGGTTGGAGTCTGGCTTTGGTTGGGATGCTTTTCTCCGGGTGCACGAAGCTGAGCCAGGAACCAGGACCAGCAATTCTGCTCTGGCTGGAAATCTTCCGTGTACTTCAGCTGGCATGTCCAGGGCTGGTGCCGCCAAACAGGAAGAGGAAAATCACTTCCCCAAGCTGGCACCTCAGGTAGGATCCGTTTGAGTTTGGGTGAAAGAACCGGCGCAGCACTGGGGGTAGGGGTGGGGGGACTGTTTCCTGCGCCAGTTCCCCCCACCCCTGCTTTTTACCAGGCACGGCCAGTGACTCGCGCTGCAATTCTATAGCTAGGGCACAGCCCTGGACAGCAGAGATGCTGAGGGCTTGTCGGACCAGGCCAGTTCGCAGCCGTGTCACTGCATTAATGCTGTGTACAAGCCCAGCTGCGGACGTGCCCAGGGAAGCGAAGCCGGGCTCATGCCGTGGGAGATCACCGGGGAGGCACTCCGTGAGTCAGTGGCACAGAGAACACAGAACTCCTGACCCCCAGCTGTGTGCTCTAACCACAAACTCCCACTCCACACAGGGTGCACAGTGAGCGAGTCCCCCCCCACATACACACACACTCGAGGCTGTTGGCCTGAACTTTGCTGTGGGAAGTAAAAGACGGGAGGGGTGAAGATTGCAGCGATAGTAACTGCACGGGGATGGCTCCTGTCCCCATCCACACTGGCAGCCAGACCAGCTTCTCCGAGCTCTGGCGCTTTGCTGTTGTCCCTAGAGCCTACAGAGGGTGCCTGTGGACCACAGCTGGCTGAGTGGAGAGCGTTTCCAGCTGACTGCCTAGGCACCGGGGAGAGAATGCAGAGGGTTAGGGGGAAGGCCTGGTAGACGCCCTCCCTCCCCACTTGTACAGATCTCAACAACAGCATCTGATTGGACGTCCTGTCCAGCTGCGGTTGCTGGTCGATCTAGCGAGCTGGAGAGCAAGGAGCTGTGCCTGGGAGCTGCGGGAATTCCTGGGCAGCTGGGGATGTGCCCTTTCCTGGCTCCTGTGCAAATACCCATTTGTATAAGTCACAGGAGAGGCAGAACTTTCCCTCGCCACCCAAACCAAGCAATGTTACGTCACACACGTTGCCTCGTGTTTTCTTCCCAACCAGGGCAGAGGCTCTGCTCTGCTCTGCTCCTTGCAGCTCTGCCAGTGGAGGGTTTGACGGGAGCAAGAGAAGGACAAGCCCAGGAGCCTGTAACTACTTGCTCAGGAGCTGGGGATGAAGTTGGCACTCAGGGTGCTGGTGGGGGCATTCTCTGTGTCTCTGAAGCCGTTATGTGTCCTCTTCCCAAGGGGTTTCAGCACCACTGCCAAGCGTCCTTACCATCGCGAGCGCAGCCTGGGTGCTCATCGGCCAAGCCGCTGGGGTACCGGGGGCCTGGGTGGAGGGCTGGTAACGGATTGCAGAGGTAGCTCACCACCAGTTCAGATCCGGCCTAGGTCAGCAGTGAGTGGTGGCTGTTACCTGCTGTTTGACTGACACGATGAGCTAGGGAAATGGGATGTGGGTCTCAGACCAGTTCCTGGTGGATGAATATCTGCAGCCTGAGCCTGCCCAGCACTGGTGGCTCCAGCGGGGATCCTTGAAAAGGGGAGCCACTGGTCTCTCTGCTTCAGGGAGGCTGAGATCCCCTGCCCTGTGCTGGAGGCCCAGGCTCAGGCCCTGCCTGCAGGCGTGGGGAGTTTGCACGGATGCTGCCTGTGCTCTCCCTGTCCTGTGGCTGAGGAGACTTCACCCACGGGGACTGGCAACCCAGCGCTTCTCCCCAGCTGCGGCATCGTCCCCAGAACCCAGCGCTTCTCCCCAGCTGCGGCATCGTCCATGGGGCGGCTGCATGGTGCAGGTGCCCCATGGGTGCGGGCAGTGCTGGTTCAACGGTGAGGCTACTTCGGTCATTTTTGCACTCTAGGAATACGGTGCTGATGCGATGGTTGCCTACAGCTTCATGCTTATCACCCTCAGAACTTCGTGATGGCAGCAGACCTGACCAAGAGCCTCCTGCTTCACAATTCGAACTCTCTACCCCTGGAGCTAGAGGTGAATCTCCATTAGCTGCTAATAGTATAGTGCCTATGACACACATAGCCAGGCAGTTCTGATTCCATTCAGTAGAGAGGGAAATGGTGCACACAGAGGTTACTAGCCAGTTCATTACAACATGCTCTCACAAGTTCATTAACTACAGATGAAATATCTAACGAAGTAGTAGAGAGACAAGGTAGGTGAGGTAATTTCTTTTATTGGACGAACTTCTGTTTGTGAGAGAGACAAGCTTCTGAGCCGCACAGAGCTCTTCTTCCGGTCTGGGAAATGTACTCATAGTGTTACAGATAAATACAAGGTGGAACAGATTGTTTAGCATAAGGAGTTAACACATATTTCTAGGGAACATTCAAGGTGAGCTGGTCCATTAACACCTCTCCAGTCATAGGGAGGAAGTTGTGGTGAAAATCTATGAGGGAGTTTGTCATCTGTCCAGAGGATTAAAATACAGAAATAAAAACCTCTCCGACTATGTACTGCTAGTTGTCACCTATCACCCCACAACTACAACCCATACTCAGTGGGACCCTATCCTAAAAGAAACCTTTCCGAAACCCTCTCTTCTGGCTTTCAAACAATCCCCCAACCTCATCATCAGAAGCAAGCTCCCCACAGTCCAGGACCCACCAACTCAAAGCGGCATCAGACCCTGCCAGAACAACAGATGCAAAATCTTCAGGTGTTTGTCCAACGTGTTCTTAAAACCTCCAGGGATGGGATTCTAAAACCTCCCTTGGAAGCCTGTTCCAGAGCTTAACCACCCTGAGAGTTAGAAAGTTTTTCCTAATATCTAACCTAAGTCTCCCTTCTTGCAGATTAAGCCCGTTGCGGCTTGTCCTACCTTCAGTGGACATGGAGAACCATTGATCCCTGTCCTCTCTTTAACAGCCCTTCACAGATTGGAAGGTTACTGTATTATTAGGTTTCCCCCTCAGTCTTTTTGCAAGACTAAACATGCCCAGTTTTTTTAACCTTTCCTCACAGGTCAGGGTTTCTAAACCATTTATCAATTTTTTGCCATCCTCTGGACTCTCTCCAATTTTCCTAAAGTGCGGCACCCAGAGCTGGACACAGCACTCCCGCTGAGGCCTCACCAGTGTCAAGGAGAGCATCACAATCACCTCCCGTGTCTTACATGAGATACTTCTGTTAATACACCCCACAGTGATATTAGCCTCTTTTGCAACTGGCTCACACTGTTGACTTGTATCAGTTTGTGATCCACTAGAACCCCCAGATCCTTCCCCATTGTGTAGCTGTGAATTTGATTTTTCCTTTATAAGTCAAGTACTTTGCACTTGTCTTTATTGAATTTCATATTATTGAATTCAGCTCAATTCTCCAATTTGTCAAAGTTGTTTTGCATTCTAATCCTGTCCTCCAAAGTGCTTACACCCCCTTCTAGCTTCGTGTCACCTGTAAATTTAATAAGCATACTCTCCATTCCATTATGCAAGCCATTAATTAAAATATTCAATAGTACTAGACCCAGGACTGACCCCTGCGGGACCCCACTAGAGTCGCCCAGTTTGAGAGTGAGCCATTGATAACCACTCTTTTGAATATCGTCTTTCAACCAGTTGTGCATCCCCTTATGTCTATTTAATCTAGATGGCATTCCCCTAGTTTGTTTATGAGAATGTCTGGTGGGACTGTGTCCAAAGCCTTACTAACATCAAGATATATCATGTCTACTGATTCCCCCTAGGTACCGTAGTAAAACGCTGCGCTAGACTGGGAACTAGGACTCCTGAATTCTAATCCCAATGTCCCCAGTGCGTTGTTTGCTCCACATCAAGTCACTTCTTATCATCTTAACTCCGAGTTACACTGCAGCCCAGGGACCTTGGTTGGGATTGGGGCCCCAGTGGACTGTGCACTGTGGGACTCTGTGGGCATGTCCTCTGGAGAAGACAAGTGACAGAGGCAGGGTTGGGGTGGAGGGGACAATCCAGATCTGAACATTTGCATTTTATCTTTTGAAATCACTTAACTAGTGAAAGTCGGCCCCAGCTCCCTGGGTCTGCCGTGCCGCCTTGTGCTTGTTAGCTGGCTGGTGTCTCGGCAGTGCCGGGCACAAAGGGGGGATGTGAAGGAGCCGAGGGGAGCAGCGCAGGGAGGATGGTGTGTGGGGGAGAAAGCCCAGAGGTGCTTGTGTGGCAAACAGAGGAGTGGGCGGGCAAGGCTGGAGCCACTGGCAGAACAGAGGGGATGTGCAGAGGGGTCATGCAATGCAGGGTAATCAGGGAGTGGCAGCACTGTGAGGGGGCGAGTTGGACAAGAAGCTTTCACGTGAGGAGGTACCTTGGGGAGCTGATGGGGGGATGTGGAACAGCGGTGAGCAGACAGTGAACTTGGCAGCAGCATGCTGGATGGACTGGAGGGAGGTGATATGGACGGGGGGCATCCCAAGAGCAGGTGGTTATGGTGATCAAGGCCTCTCCATGTTTCTTCTCCCTGTCTGTAAATCAGGGCGAGGCACTGGGTGCCTGGGGACACCACCAGGTGGCTGCTGAACATTTTGTGAAAACAAAGCATTAATTTTCTGGATCCAAGATCTTGAGCACCGATCTGAAGGATTCTGTGATGTGACTGAAGAGACAGCCCCAGGCCTCTCACAGCAGCAGGACGCGAATGATTTCCTAGGCTCGGGGGGGTGAGACTGGCTACAGCTGGTCTGAAACTGGAATTCCTCTTCCGCAGGAACTTGTGACATTTCAATTTTTTTTCATTCTCAGTTGGAACAAAAACCTAAGTTTTGAAAATTCACAAGCAACACAGATTTCAAAAACCGTTGCGTGAGGGCAATCAAATCCGTTCATTGCAATAATGTTGAACCTGTTTATTTTCACAAGGTAAAAACACTTTGTTCTGACATTATTGGTTGGATTCATTGTGTTATGATTTATATATTGTATATTTTAATATTATATACATCATACATATAATACAGGTAATACTGTAATATAATATAAAAGTATTAAAAATAAACTGAAACAATGAAGTCGAAACAAAATGTTTTCTTATCAAAATGAAACAAGGACATCAAAACAATTCTTTTCCCTTTTTCCCATAGAAAATTTTGACGAAATCAGCATCTTACAGGGAAATGTTTTTGTTTTGCCGAAACTGTATTTTTTAAACAGAAAACTGTTCCACTGAAAATTTTCAACCAGGTCTAACACTGAGCCCTCAGTTCGGGACAGTGCCATCCAGAAAAATTCAACTAACCTGAGTTCCACCTATAGCTTGAACAAAACCTTTCTTGCTGCTGGAGATGGTCAAGATAATTCAACGTGTTTGTTTATCTCAGGCTAGATTTTCAGAGGCAAAGGGCACCTCTGTCTCCCATTGGCTTCAGTGGGATTTGTGGAAACTCCACACCTTTGAAGATCAGACCCTCCATGTCTAAATATTCTCTGCACACCCTGACATATCCAGGAGTGCCATTGTTGCATGATCCCATGTTCGTCTGCGGCCAGATTCTGCTGTCGGAGATATGTGAAACACCAGGAGACCGGAGTCAGCACTGATCTCACTGATACTTTGTGAAATGGCGTGGAAATGCCTCGCTTGCCTAGAGTAACCCCTAGAACTGGGTTTAAAACACAACAACATTTTCATAAACTTTTTTGTGAAAACTTCATCACTCTTCAAAATTTCAAAGTTGGCACCCAGCAAACAGGCTGAAATTTTCATGAAACTGTTCTCCCTTTTGTGTGTGTGTGTGTGTGTGGGGGGGGACGGTGTTAAAATTCAAAATTTCATTGAAATTTTCAAAAGCATTGATTAACTATAGTTGCTTTGATGTTTCCTCAATGAAGGCCCCCCACCATGGTGTATTTTTCCTTGAGGTTATTTCTGTGATTTGGTTTGGATGAAGTTGGGTTCCAGTCTGTAAAGTGGCTCTGTGTAAACAGCATCTCCTCACCCTACAGGTTCACTCCCTGTATACATCCAGAGTCAGCTCTGCTCACTGCTCGTGTGGTTTTTACTGCGTTCACTCTCATAAGCCCTGTAGAGCCAGTGCAGCTAAGACCACGTGAGCTCAATTCCATTCCTCCTTGTGCACATCCACAGAGCTCACACTTGAAAGGCTCCAGTAGAGGCAATGGGATTGTACTGGGATGACTGAGGGCCTTGCTGGGCCCTTGTGCAAGAAGGAAAGACCCAGTTTGTCTCTCAGACAAACTGAGCTTGCAGGGGCTGGCCCTCGGGGAAACAAAAATTGATTCATTTGTACATTTGATCAGAACCAGTAAGAAGCAAGCATGGAACCCCACATAAAACTGCACAGAAACTCAGCGCCAAACCTGGGTTCATTGGCCTTCAGACTAGAATGTCCCTGATCAATGTGTAAGCGTGTTGTGATGAAATTTCCCGGTGTGTTGATGGAATGTTCAGCTGCTGGAATTTCCTGCTCACGGGAGAGTGTGTGTGCAGCCAACTGTCTGTGTGGGTGCAGTGATTCATTGAGTGCAGGAAGACCTTGCCTTATCTTGAGGGAAAGATCAACAGGAAGGAAAACGCTAAGCTTCAGGTTTCGAAGCCCTTGATTCACTGGAACCACGGGTTCAAATCCGAAAGGGTCAAATGAGCCCTTTGTGCATCCGAGACAGGGTGAGTGCCATGTGGTTGATTGCACGGGTTTTCTTTGCTGTGCATGGCTGTTAGAGGTACCATATTACACTGAGAAAGGCAGCATGAACAATTTCATTCATTTTTTGGAAAGAAATAAATTTTTTTTAAAGTTATGTTTTAGTTCAAGAAATGTTGGTCAGTTCCAGGAATTGTTAGAGCCTGTGGAGATTCTGGCGATGAAAGACACTAAAGAAACACAAGCTGCTGCTCTTCTGTTATTACTCTGCTTTTATTTGACATGATTTTTAAAAATTATTTGATAAAACACAGCCAAGGGTGGGTTCTCACCCCTTACCAGACAGCTCCGTGTTCCAGCGACCTCCTGGGAACATGACAGGAGGAATCTGGACTGCCTAACTTGACTGCACAGCACCTGGAAGGAGAGATGCAGGTTGGTTGGTTTGATCATAGTGTGCTGATTCCCCTTTCACATTGCTCAAGTAGAGAGAGCTTTGAGATTGCATTGCCACTCTCCCAAGGAAGCAAACCTCAACAATCCAGCTCTCACCTGCTCCTGAACAGTGGAAGCTGTGAGTGCAGTAGGGCTTGACAGAATCAGGACTGCAGGATTGGTCCATGCTTCATAAACTTACTTAGCATAACAAATAACCCCTTGTTGTACTGGACTATAAAATGTTATGCGTATTGCCTAGGTCCATTGCTATTCCATAAGATGTTCCAAATTGCTGTGCGTAATAACACGAGTGCAATGTTCTCACGCACTATAGACTGACACCAAACCAAATACCTGGGAATACCACACCTGAATACCCACTCGTCCTCTACATGCATATCTGCCTGTGCACTTATATGCAGAAATGCCCATCTAAGCATGTAAGTTTTCTTTCATTTTTCCCAAGTTTTTTTAGATCGCTGCAATATTTTACTATTGCATGTAATATTCCTTGCCTAAGATGTTATGTAATGTACTAGCCAGGATATTAGCTGAAATGATGACAAAACCAGACATTCTATATAACAGGATGAAGGATCCGTTATTTATTTATCCCGTCTCTGACACAAGATGCTGGTCATGTGATATCAGACACTTAATAACGATTGGAAAAGCAAAGTTTCTTTCTAAGTGTTACTAGTCCAGGACACGTCTTTCATGCCTTCCATTGGATGCCCTCAGTGCTTCACAAATGCATATGAATCCTCAGATGGGGGTAAGAGTTCATATTCCCACTGTGCCATGGGGAAACAGAGATTGAGAGTTTAAAGGTCCAAGTCTTCAAAAGTAGCCCCTAATTTTAAGTCTCTCACTTCTTGGGTGCCCAGCTGTAAACACTCCAGTGCCCGATTGCCCACTGGTTTGATTCGTGTGTAACCACTGTTAAGTTATGT
Source organism: Eretmochelys imbricata (assembly GCF_965152235.1). NCBI lineage: Eukaryota > Metazoa > Chordata > Testudines > Cheloniidae > Eretmochelys > Eretmochelys imbricata. The sequence goes on along the minus strand of NC_135580.1, from coordinate 2,096,545 downwards.
TAGTGTAAGGTCAGTGTAACACAGGGGAGAGTCAGACCCCCGTCCCCACCCCAACCCCAACCCCACCAGGCTTTTCACAAGTGCTGAGCACCCACAACCCAAAGCGACATCAGTGGGAGCCGTAGTACCCCGTCCCGCTGGGAGTCTGCTCAGGTGCCTAACGCTGGGCATGGAGAGTTAGTGGCTATGTTGTCAAATGTGGCTCTCAGTGATTTTTCCAGGAAGTCTGTGCTAGACCTGAGAACAGAGTCCAGATCTGCTGGTGCCCGGTGCTGTGACTTAAGGCACAAGCCCGTCTTTCCAGTTAGACCCGGATAAAAAGTAAATCTGGTGCCCTCATGACTAGCCCCATGTGACATCCGCAGAATCATATGGGAGACTTTTTTCCATTTTCCAGGTTCCCATCTTCTACGTGCAAGGTTTAATATTCAAAGCAGAATTCAGCAGGAAATAGTTTTGTTCTTGGCTGTGGGTTGTATGTTGATCCGGGAATGATCACTTTGAGGTATCTTTCTAAATCATATTGTTCCTGCAGGCAACTGCTGCACGGGTGTCGACCAGCCCGTTCACCTGTCAGATTTTGGAATTGCTTTGGGAAAAGATAAGAGAGTTGAATGTTCAGGGAGCTGGAGAGGACAATCTAGAGCTGAGGAAATAATTCCCAGAGCTAATTCTGCTCACCCTGGATGGTATCAGACAGCAAGAGCAGTCACTGACTTCCACTGGGCGACTGGCGGGCGAAGGTGCTGTTCAGAAAGGCCGTAGCCAGGGATCAGGACCGGGTCCCTAGGAGGTAATGTGCATGGTGGCTTTTCTTGTTTTCATGAATTGCCCAGAAGCAGCTTATGCTTTGCTCATTTTTATTCCTTAGCCAAACTTACGTCTGGGCAGGCACTGTCTGTGTCCTTGTTCCTGAATAGGCCATCTCCTGGAGCTGCCCAAATAGATCGCGTACCTAATCATGGGAATGGTACGTAATTTGCAGGCTGTGCGTTGTTTGCGAGATTTGGCTGTTTGAGCCAGGCTGGATAGTTTGGACTGGTAATGCAGGTTGCATGGTATTGCTTTTGCTCTCTAGTTAGATGGCTGTAATCCTAGCCACCGCTTTCTGGTATGAAGATATGTTCAAAATTTGCTTTACGAGAACATTCTCTTTTATGTGCTGTTTCCACTGGACATATCTGTTCTCTAGATATTGGCAGAGAGAGAAAGCACAAAGGGCATGGGTGGAACCAGCGCAAATGGGATTTTTGTCAGAATTTTGGCAGGTTCCACCCAGCCGAAGTGAAATCCCAGGGTTGGAGTCTGTGCTGCATTGCTCTGTTTTCACACTGATGTATCTCCGCTGGAGTTAATGGAACTTCCCTGCTATAAGACTGAGGTGACAAAGGGGTGAATCTGGCCCCCAGACTCAGGTCCCGATCTTGCAATAAACCGTGAATAGGCGGCCCACTGCCCCTGTGCGGAACCCCACTGATCTCAACAAAGCTTTGTGTTCTATCCTCTGGCGCTCCCGGCAGGATCCGGCAGGCAAGACCCCAAACTGAGTGCCGTGTTCGTAGGGCTGGCCGGGAGCCTTTTCTTCCTGTGAAACATTTTCCTATGAGAATGATTTTTTGCGGGGTGGGGGTGTTAACTCAACATTTTTGTGCCAATTTTTTTTTCATTGGAAAAGCGACAAAACCTGGAAACTTTCAACTCAAAACCAAACACTTTCAGTTTCAAACTGAAAACTTCTCCATTTTGATTTTTCAATGAAAACCTGAATATTTTGGTTAAAAACAAATTTTTAGTGAAAAAAGTTTCAGCTCACAAACCCCATTGTGGGGGGGGGGAGAGGGGGAACGACCCCCTTTCAGCTGAAAATATTGTTCTCCATGTTGCAGTTACACAAGGATGTTAAAAATTCTCAGCACCTTCCTGATGTGAATACACAGGACTTTCTGCTTCCGAAAACTGAATCTCCCCCCGGATTGACTTAGCGGCTTTGTTGAACCGTATTCGTGTCCCCAGAGTGTGTAAAGGCAAGGAGTTTGGGCGAAATGCTGCACAACGTACTGCAGGGAGCAGTCTCGGCCTGGCAGCGGGACACAGGCGATGACCTAATAAGTCATTTCCCTCCCTAATTGCTCTGATTCTGTGATTTAAGGAATTAGACAATATGTGTTTTAGTTGGAACAGGACACTATTACTGAGTAAAGATGTGTGTCATGATCGTATGTCAGGGGAGCGTAAGCGTCTATCAGCAGGCTCCCTGCTCCAGCATTGTGCTCTGCTACATTACTGAAGTGGTAACACACTCAATACTAAAATTACCCATAATAAAGGGCTTGTTGAACTGACGCTCACGGGAAATGGCTGGTACCTACATTTTGTTTTGTTTTTTCTAATTTACAATCTCAGCCCCCAGTCCAACCAAGGAATGAGCCCCCTCAGCCCCCAGGTCAGTCCATAGCAGGTGAGAGTGGCCCGCCCCGTGAAGGATCAGGCCCTTTTAATCCTTGCACATTATGTCTCTCCTGCACGCATGAGCCATTGGTTCCAGTTTCTCCAGGCAGTTAGATTGTTCTGAACATTATTGGGAAGGTAAATTTTGCCTAAGTTTATAGTATAATTTAGGTACTGACCTAAGTCCTAGATTTAATAATTCTCTAGTGTTTATACTGCTCTGCACCGTGTTCTTAAGTACACCATGAACATTCACTAGTTCATACTGATAACTAAAAGCGGGGGAGGGAATTTCTTTTATTGGACCAGCTTCTGTTGGTGAGAGAGAAGCTTTGGAGCTTACCCAGAGCTCTTCGTCAGCTGCTCACCTACCTTGTCTCTAATGTCCTGGGACCCAAACAGCCACACAACACTGCATCCAACAATAGCGAAGGGGCATTGTCCTCATTTTGCAGACTGGGCTGAGTGACTTGGCCAAGGCTACACAGTGTGAGCAGAGCACTGGCACAAAGCCTAGATCTTAGGTGGGAACTGATTGGGATCTAGGACCCTCAGGGGCTCCCTGTACAAGAGTGATCCCCCCCGATATGGATCAGTAGCAGAGCCAGGACTAGAACCTTTAGCAGTTATGTAATTTATTGTTCATGGGCTTGACTGAATAGCCGAGGAGGTCTGATGTATGTAGGAAAAAAGGTTTTCTGTTCTGTGACAATGATAATTCTATTATACTTCAAAAGGAACCTTGTAATGACTGCTGGCCTTGGGACACTGGCTCACTGCGGTCAGGAGTTTAAAATCCCCCTTTCCTGCGTTCTCAGTGATATTCCTAATCTGCAGCAAGAAATTTGGGCATGACATGTGAGAAGTTATCTTTTGAAAGAGAGCAATTTTGTTTTGTACTGCATGTGCCCATGTGTACATGTACACGCGAACACACACACGCATGCACAGACGTACACACGCTCTCTCTCCCTTCATGGAAAACTGTTTAAATCTCATCTTGGTGCTTTCAGGGGAGGGAGAGGAGAGCAGACATCGTCCCTCTTGTGTTTGACTAAGTGCATTAAAAATACATCCTGCAGGTGCACCGATTTCCCCCTCCTCCACCAAGTGAAGGAAGGCTTGAATGTCCCTTTTCTTCTCCGGGAGTTAATATATTAACTTATGCAAATGGCATAAGGGCTATTTTGAAGAAAAAACGGGATTCTAATACACTGAGCAATGTGAGGAATTCTGACGGGAGGGAATTAAAATTGTCCATTTTTTCCTCCTAAAATAAATAGACAAGTTAATCTGAAAAAGTGAAGAATACCAAATATTCATCCCATGCACTAGAGCGACTTCATGGGCAAAACTGACAGTTTTATTGTGCGATTCCTTTGCTTGCACTGGAAACGGATGGTTTCCAAGCAACACTTACCAAACAATTAGGGCTTCATGGATAATCAAATTTGTACGGAAACATTCAGTTATGCGATTTAGCCGTGATCTCGGCTGGGTGTCGGCATAGTGCTGTGCAGAAAGAATCCCTGTCTGGGTGGAGTGGCCCTCTCCCTCGAAGGTGTCTGACTCATGCAATTAAGTGCTGCGAGGTTGGGCCCTGAGTGCTCCTCGCTAGGTTGACACATGGCTGCTAGCCTCTGCATCGTGAATGTAAGCTACGGTGGGGGGAACCTCTTTGCATCAAAACAAAACGTAACCTGGACAGTAGCTCCAAATTTCTGTCCCATGCCCGGCTCAGGTGAATTAAACCCCCACTGAACTTGACCCTTGAGTTTGCAAAGGCTTGTGAGGGACTTTTCATATACGTGTGCGTGACACGAGAGGGGCTGGGAAGAATTTTAATGTAAATATAATTCTTTCCCTTTTAGCCTTTTGAACTATTCACTTGTCATCCCCCAGAGATAGTTGTGCGAATAGGGTAATAACCGAACGCTTGGCACAGACGTTAACGCACCGCCCGGAATCCTCGCCCCTTAGGGAGGTCAGCATCACGACTTCATTGCACAGATGTGCACATGGTGCCCCAGCTCCAGGGGCAGTGGGCCCAGGGCGAGCCCCTCCACAATGCACGAGGGGGCTAGAATTTGGCTACCAATGCACAAAGGGCAAGGAGGGGAGGTAACACTGCATCGGGTTTATCAGTCCGCATGTGGTGCATCTGCTGAGGCTCTGGCAGAGCCAGGCACCTCCTGTGCACCGGGCAGTACCAAGATGCCTGCACTGCGGGACTGCAGGCTGCAACTATTTTACAGGTGTAGCAAGGGCTGCCCCTCACTGTGTGGCATTAAAATTATAAGCGGTCACTTTAAGTTCTATGGGGTGTTCCTAGTCCTGCCGGCAAGGGGGCTCTGTGACTGAAGCATGCAATCTGAGTCTAGCAGCAGTCAGTCTACGAAGAGCCAGCCCACAGCAAGGTTGAGCCAGTTGTGCTGCTTTCTTGTAGGGAGCAGCCTGCATTCTCTCTCTCTGGTTTGGTTCGTGTGTGTTAAAATCCTGCATCTTAAGAAATAAAGTTATGTGATACTGCAACCTTCCAGAAAGAGCATTTGTGTGTATCTAACTTCTCTGCACATATGCTGTGAACATAACGCTCCCCACTTTCCCTCTGCTCCTCCTTCCTGGGCAGCAGGGCCCCTGACATTGTCCATGGGGAAAGGACAGTGCTCCCCAGTATTCCTCTACCATCTAACTGGCTTAATTTAGCCCTAAACGATTTCCTAAGAGCAAGCCAGAGGCTAGGCTAGAGCTCAGCAGTTCTTGGATTCCAGTCCCAGCCTCTCAGGGCTAGACACCAGCAATGTGCCATAGAAGCATGCGCAGGATGCTCGCTCTTCTAGCACTTCAACTACGCTGCATTTTGAACATGTCTTATTCAAGGGTTCCAAGGCTGGACGGGACTATTGTGATCATCTGGCCTGACCTCCTGTGTGACACAGGCCTGAGAACTGCTGTCATTCCCAGAGCAGAGCTGTTAGAAAAACCTCCCACCCTGATTTAAAAATGGTCAGTGATGGAGCATACACCACGGCCCTTGGTAAATTGTTCCCATGGTTAATTACTCTCACCTTATTTCTGGTCTGAATTTGCCTAGCTTCAGCTTCCAGCCATAGGATCAGATTCGACCTTTCTCTGGTAGATTGAAGCACCCATTATTAAATCTTTGGTCCACATGTGGGTATGCACAGGCTGTGATCAAGTCACCCCTTAACCTTCTCTTTGTTAAGCTAAATAGACTGAGTTCTTTGAGTCTCTATCAGGCAAGTTTTCTAATCCTTTAATCATTCTCCTGGCTCTTCTCCGACCCCTCTCCAGTTTATCAACATCCTTCTTGAATTGTGGGCACCAGAACTGGACACAGTATCTTAGCTGAAGTCACACCAGTGCTAAATGCAGAAGTAAAATAACCACTCTACTCCTATTTGAGATTCCTCTGTTTATTCATCCCAGGATCGAATTAGCTTTTTTGGCTCTTGTCACATTGGAAGCTCATGTTTGCTTGTTTGTGTCATTTGCAACTTTCAGGGATGATTTGGTTTCTTCCAGGGCATTAATAAAAATGTTAAGTAGTGCAGGACCAAGAAATGATCTGGAAACACACCCGCTCAATGATGATTCCCCATCTACAATTGCATTTTGAGACCAGCGAGCCGGTTTTTAATCCAGTCCATGTGTGCCATGTTGAATTTATGTCATTCGAGTTTTTTAGTCAAAATGTCATGTGGTACCAGGGCACACACTGAGAGAAGTCTAAGTATACTACATCAACACTAGTACCTTTATCAAGCAAACTTGTAATCTCCTCCAAAAAAGATATCAAATTAGTTTGACAGGACCTATTTTCCATTAACCCATGTGGATTTGCATTAATGACATTACCCTTCTTTAGTTCTGTATTAATCAATTCCCGCAGCAGCCGCTTCTTCAAGGAGAATCTGGAAGTGGACTGTGTGTCTCGGTGCCTTTACAAATCCTGCTTTCTGCTGGAAGTGATAAAAACAAAATTCAGTGGGAGAATGAGGCTGCCCATTGGGCCTGACTTCACTTGAGCTGGCCTGGAAATCTCCTAATGGAGCCTGTCCTCCTGAGGGCTCCAGCCTGCCCTCCAAATCCAAAGAGGTGTGGATAGATTTAGATAAGCAGTCAGGCTGGTGGATGTTCATCCCCTGACTCTTCTGTAGGTTTGCCCATCAGTAAACCAGACCCCACCAACTGGGGAAATGTTAGGGTAAATCAGAACAGAGTGGGGCTTGAGCTGAAGCCCTTGACCAAAATACCTCAGAACTTTGCGGCCGTTCGACTCCATGACTGAACCTCGAGGGTGGCCCCTGTCTCTGAAGCCAAAGTCCAAAGCTGAAACCCATTCCCACACTTTGAGAGAATGCAGCTTTAACGGCTGCATTGCCCCTGGGGCCCATTTCCAGGGTTGCCGGCAAGACAGCCTGTTCAGGCAAGACTTTCAGCCCAACTTTGCAGTCCCAGCAGCCCTGTCTGCACAGGGGAAATCTGAGAGGTTTTATCTGTCACAGTGCAGCTCCACCAACGTGGCCAACGGTGGAAGTTATAGTAGAGATAGAGGGTAGGTGCTTTTACCGCAGGTATCCAGAGCAGGGTTAGACATCCTGAGCATACAGACCTCTTGTACCTCGTCTCCGCATAACACTGGTGAAGCTGCATCGCTGCAGAAAAACAAGTACAAATGTTCCCAGTGCCGATGCCCCCAGAAGGATCGGGTCATCCGGATGTGATGGCTCGTACAGAGAATGACCCTGAATCTTTAGGTAATGGCCCAGCACTGCTTGTTCCTCTGCTATCTGCGTTAGGGATTATCCAGAGCGAGTGAGTTCATCGGCACTTTCAGCTGGGCTGTTTTTACAAACCCCTGAAGTTCTGAAAGCTCAGAATACGTGAGTCCACCTGCAGCTACAGATGCACCCGGAGCCTCAGCAAGTGCGTTAGCACCAGGGTGTAACTCTTGCTATTTATTCAGCAACTGCAGGGCTGTTGACAGTAAACACATCCTGCCAGTGCGTATTGTGGTGCCAGAACTGGCACATTTTATTGCCAGATGCACCTGTCTGCAGTGTGATTTGTTTCGGCTCCAGGTGAAAAGGGGGTTGGGATCCCAGATGGAAGGAACAAGGAGGCTTTTTGGCTTCCAGGGTTTTGTTGACTTAGCTAGGATGTAACAAACAGGCTTCGTTAAGGCCCGCTAGGAGCTCTTCCATGTGGCTCTAGGGGCTATTGGATTAGGCAGAGATTGGCATGACCTCTTGACAGGACATGCTGGATTAGCCTGTTGTGCGCTGGTTGTCAGTTCGCAGGGCAGAAGTGCTATGACAACGTCTCTTCTCAGCCATGGCCGAACTCTCCGTCTTCTGTACGGTTCGGTTGCAGGACGCAGGCCCAGCCCAATTTAATGGCCGGCTGAATTGAATCGCGGCGTTTTGTTTCTAGCAGCCACCAGCCACAGACGCACACCTCCAAGATTACCCAACTGTTTCGTGGTTACAAGGGTCACTTCACTCTCACGTCCGTTGGCTCTGCGGCCTGCACCACAGGGCGGGTTTCGGAAGTGCCGGCTCTCCCTGGAACCACATGTTCAGACAGTTCAGCGCAGTGTGCTGGGCCCGGCTCCTCCAAACTCCACCCACATTAACCGTGCCCTGGCTCCTTGAGTGGGATTAGGGGCTTACCCCACGGTTTCCCAGCCAGAATTTCCCCTTCCCTGCTATGTGCCAGGCGCCCACACTCACCCCCTCCCCCTCAAACTGGGCCTTGTTCCGTTCCTACCCCCTGCTCCCAGATCACAAATGCTCCCTATGCTGTATTGGGTGTCCCACAATGCCTTTCCCTCTCCCAAAGGACACCGCTGCCCTCAGGTGCAGTGAGCTCCGGAGGGATCGGGAGCGCTCATCCTGACAGACGCGGGGCCTGGTTCTCATTTACACGGAAAGCCACATTACACAGCTCCGGTAGAGCGACGGGATCCTGACGAGAGTGTAAACTTTACCTTACACCGCTTACGGTGCCTGAGTGGGGGACAAAAGGGATTCTGTGCGAATGAGAAGCAAGCCAAAAGAAAAGTCACTTTGCAAACCCCACTGAAGTGCAGCCCCTTTGGCCTGTGGCAGGGTAGCAATCTGACAGTGGGGCAGGAAGAGGAGAACAGTGAGGAATCCAGCCTGAAGAGCAGAGGAATTCTTTAATATCGTCACCATGTCCAACGTATCAGTTACCTGGTCGTTAAAGTCCCGATGACCCTCAATAGAACGCTGCTGCCTGCTACAGCCTGGCCTTCCACAGCTGAAGGGTCGGTGACGTCTCCCTTCAGCCCCCCAGATGTAGGGGAACCAGCCCGGAGCTCCCAGCGAGCTGGCTCCCCAAGGCAGCCTTGCTTCTGGGACGTGCCTGCGCTCCTGCCAACACCCAGCCCAGCTGACTGAAATTAACCATTCGCCAGATTTATTTTGAAAAATCCCCACCTGGTTTTCCTCTTGGGAAAGGGGCAGGGGGGCTGGGAGTGGAGAACCACACTTGACAGGGGCTATTCAGAAAGGCTGTGGAGCTCAAGACTTGGCCCTCAGCGGTAATGTGCGTCCCGGCTTTTCCCATTTTAGTGAATTGTCCAGAAACGGCTCCTGTTTTGCTCATTTTTATCCATTAGCCAAGTGTATTTACGGGGCCAGCCCCACCACTCCCGTCACACCAGACACTCTCTCCAGGCCTTCGGCCCTGGCCGTCTCCGCAGCTCTCACAGACCCGCTGCCCTGTGGAACCACCTGGTCCAACCCAGGCGTGGCTCCTTCATAATCAGGACTGGCTCTTGGCCCACCTGCCCTTAAGGACAAGCTGCCCCATTGCAAGGACACTTGTCCAGCTGTTAGCGCACATGGGACAGGGAGTCTGGATTCCTGGGTTCTTTCCCCAGCTCTGCAGCCTTACGAGGATTTCCCACCTGGGGCTCTGTACCCATGGGCTGTACCACGCAGTGCTGTGTGGGGCTTCACTCACAGCTAGGTGACATTCACTGGGTGTAGCCTGTGTGGAAGGATATGCAGCCACACGGGGTGCACTGGGGGGAGAACTTGGTGTAGGCGAGCACAGAAGGCTACACTGGGGTGGGTGGGGGCATGGGCCACGCCCAGCTGGTATGGACATGCTCTCAGTCTGCCAGCTGGAACGTGTCTGTGGAGGGGTCCGGGGTGTGGCTGTCATACATCAACCCTGTGCCCTAGGCTGGGAGGCTGGGTTTCATTTCCCCAGCTGGCCTATCCACTCAGGTAAATTCCCCGCTGCCCCAGCATCCTTTCCTGCTTGCTGTTTCTGTTTCTCCTAGCTGCTTGTGAAGAGATGGGGCAGTGGTGAGTCTGCTGGAAGTGAGCAAAAGTACCCTGATCTACCGTGGTGGGACACTGGCGTAGACGCATAGGGCCATGTCCTGCTCTCGGTTGCACTGGTGGAAGTCTGGAATAATTCCCTTGAACTATACGCAGTTACTTTGGATTTACACCAGTGCAACTCAGAGCAGGATCTGGTCCAGTAACTTTCAAGGAACACCTAATTATATACCGTGTTGACCTGCGTACCAGGTTTACCATACGCCTTATTTCTCTCCCCCACGCCAAGTACATCAAGGACCCATCAGAGATGGGCCTGATCCAGCCCCTGGCACATAGGGAGGTTCTGACCCAGTTCTGTGCCGGTGGGAATTTGCCAGAGTGAAGCTTTTGGAGCTGGGCCCAGAAAGCAGAGTTCAGTAAGATGCAGCGGCGCTTTCCACGGTTGAATGCTCTTCACATGCATGGGAGCAGTGTCTGGATGCTACTGGCCAGTGCAGGTGTGAGCAGGCTCCCAAACCTAGGTCATTTGCACCATAAAAGGTGACCTCAGGTCTAACCAAAATGTCTCATTGTCCTTGCACTCGGGGTGGCCTTTCCACCCTGTCATTTCTCCTCTGAACAAAGTCCTTGGATACATCCCACCCCTACCTGTGGTCCACCCACACCTCAGCATGGGGCTTGCCCCGCTGCATGGGGTCACAGCCCCAGTACCCTGTCGGCTGGGGGAGCCTCTGTCAGTGGCTCTGGACTGGAGTGACAGCTGACTTCCCACCATCAATCTTCTCTCCTGACAGAGGGAAGGTGGCCCTCTGTGCAGATGCTAATGGCTATCCACAGAGACAGGAAACAAAGAGGCCAGCTCCTTGTTCCCGACATGCTTTTACTAGCCCAGCGGAGAAGCGCCAGAGGCTCCAAGGGAGGGGAAAGGATTGTAAATGATGGGTCTGTCCAACCTGATACTCTGCTAGGGCATCACTGGAAAGAGGGTGGCTCTTGGGCTGGGAATGTGCCTGTGGTCTGGAGCGTAAATGAAACCCTTGGCTGGTCCCAGGACATAGCGAAGAGCCTGTGGGTCTGCCCGTGAGCAGCACCAGGCCTGAGTGGCCGGAGCAGCTGGCCCAGGGTCTGCAGACCTGGGCTGCTTCCCAGCCCTGCTGCTGATTCCCTGCATGCAATGGGGCACACTGCGGTTGTCTTGGTTTCCCCGCCTGTGGCCCAGGGGAGTTAATCCTCCGCAGTGCAGCAAGGTGGCTGGGTGGAATGTGCAGGACAGTGCAGCGTGTAAGGGGAGCTCAGCCTCCTGTGTCGTGAGGGGCTCTGCGGCTGGGGAGGCTTGGCTGCCTGTGGGATTCAGGCCGCAGTGCAGACACTGGTGTCGGTGGGGACACGCTGTTTAAGAGGCGAGCATGGAGCCCAGGAGCACGGCTCTTGCGGCGGAGAGGGAAGACTGCAGTAGCAAAGGTTAGGTCTGTGTCTGCAGTATTACCCGAACGTCCCCAGGCTTAACTGGAAGGCCACAGGTGCTGCAAGGGAGCAGGCAAGTTGTTATGAGGCTCTCAGGTCACAGAACGCCCCAGGGCACAGATGCTATCCAGGCAGTCAGGACGGGCCCTGGGCTCCTCTTCCCTTGGTGCGCCTGGCCATGTGCCGTGTCAGGAAGAACGCGGTCTGCCCGGACTGCCGGTGGGATTCAGGCCCCATCCCTCCCTCTGTGACATTCGCTACGTACGCCCTGCTATGGGCACAACTCCTGCCCCGCATTAGGGCAGCTTTGTTCTGCTCTGTCAGGGCAAAGGTGCCCTAAAGCCAGTTTATCCAGCCCCTGCTGAGCCACCACACCTATTCCTGCCCTGCTCCCACGCTCTGCTTCTGCCCCGTTAAAACTCCTCCACCTTTGCCCCCTTGACCTATCCGCTGAATGGTGCCTAGAGCAGAGCAGTGTGTGCACTCAGGGGCTCTTGGGGAGCTGGGAGTGTCCCCCTGAGAAATCCGTCCCGACTCCTGAGCATTAAGGAACAGCCCTCTTCAACCACCCAAGAACTAGTTCCCATTTGTCACCGGTATGCACTGAAACAGCGCTCTCCTGCGGCGGTCCTGGCTTTGTGGGGCTGCCCTAGGAGTTCCTTGGCCTGGGGCAGAGACGAGAGTTGCCCTAGAACTAGGGTGACCAGATGTCCCAATTTTATGAGAACAGTCCCAATATTCAATTTGCTTATATAGGCGCCTATTACCCTCCCACCCGCTGACCCAATTTTTCTTGCTCTCTGGTCACCATACGTAGAGCCCTCACATGTCACTTCAAATACCCTGCTGCCCACCACGTGAAACCTGCCCGCTCAACCCGGGCTTTCTGTCAGGGGAGCATCACGGTCCTGCCTCATTCTTCCTTAGCATATGGTACACTGAAAAAACATTCTCTCCTTCTTTCCCCCCACCCCCGGCCATCCTCAGATGCACCAGAGCCCCTGGAGGGTCTGGCTCAGAGCCTGCAGAGTGGTAGCGAAGCAGAGAAAGTCTTCCAACCAAAACTGAAGGTTTCTTTCTAAAAGTTATTCTCGCTCAGCCAGAATTTATGGGCTGGACGCAGGAATGGCTGGGTGAGGTTTCCTGGCCTGTATAATGGAGGAGATGAGACTAGATGATCCTAATGGTCCCTTCTGCCCTTTACTTCCATGGCTCCATGAGTTCCTGTATGAGGATTTAGACCAGGCAAAGGGGAGAGGGAATCAGTGGGATATAACTTCAAACCCTAAGGTCTTCGAGTTGATACTTCGTCTCCGTTTCTCCTGCCCTGGAGGCTCTAGTTTTTGCAGCATGCCAAGTGACACCATATCCACCGGAGAGGGAGGGGGGTGGCTGGAGAAGAAGATTGGTTTGCAGAAATATTTCATTTCACGGCGTGATAAAGTTCTTTAACAGCTGCAGGAGCAGGAAGACGCTGCTTGAATATCATGGGGCTTTTGCACCAGCTCAAGTAACGGTTTCTGCTCCACTGCACACAAACGTCGCTACAGGGACATTGTAAAGGAAAGAGGAAAAAAAAGGTTGACGTTTTCTCTTGAAACCGTTTTTCAGTGGAAAATTGTGTGTGTGTGTGCGGGGGGGGGGGATTATATTTAAATTGTTTGCAAAAATTTTATACTCTCCGTGCAGTATAACTTTTTTCATCAAAAAATGGCCTGCCCCCAAAATGAAATATTTCAATTCTAAAATGTCACCATGGTGCTCATGGGAATTGCAGTTGAGTTGCCTCATGTTCCCCACTTTCTTCTCTGGGCCACACTCCTCAGCGAGATTTCAGTTCCCGTGATGCACCATGACCATGGGACTCCCCGGAGGCAGGGCCACCCATTGCCAAGAAGGTGAAAATCTTATTTTATGACCAGCTGGAATGTAATTAATGTTTTAAAACTGGAGATGGGCCTGAACAGAAACTCCCAGCTATGAGCAGCCCAAACTTTGGGAGAATTCAGCTACAGACCCAGCTGGTTCTGCTCTCTCCCTACTAGCAGGAAAACAAGTGAAAACGTAGCATCTGAAGTTAACGGCCACGCTCTGCTGTCAGATCATGAAGTGATCAGAGTTTCAGAGCAGCATTCCCATCTCTGAACTACCCTGTCCCCAGACATGACCGTCTCTCCATACTTTTTTCCTGCCAAGCTCGCAGCATGGGGAGAAAGTCGTGCTCCCTAATCCCTGAAACTTTGGCTAAACTGCTCTGCAACTGACCGTGAGGGCCTCGTTCTAGTGCATACACCTGCTGGACCCTGAGCTTGCTGTGTCGTTAGAAGCAAAACACCCACAGGAATCAGTGGGAATTTTCTTGTGTGAAGGGAAGAGACTGCACCACTGGGACGAGCTCAGAATATGTCCCGATAGTCCCCGTTCTCTCTTGTCATTTGTATGTTTGTCTCAAAACCTAAACTTGAATCCTACCCTCCTCGGCTGCATGGTCCATAAGATGTTGTCACGTTCTGCCCAGACTTCTCCGTGGGCCAGGTTCTCGCCTACAGCTGAGCTCTCCTGAGCCCGCGGAGTGGGGGGTGTCAGCATTCTGCCATCAGCTCCCTGCCCCGGAGCTCTGGTCCTTGCTGGCTCACGCCCCAAGGGGCTGCTGTAACGTCCTCCACGGGAACAGGGAATGGACCTCACACCTGCGGAAGGCAGGTGGAGCTGAGCTCGCACCGCCAAGCCCTCAGAGGCCCGTCCCTCCCCCAGTGTGTCCCCTGCGTCCCGGCTGAGTGTGGTGGTTGGTGCAGGAGACTGTATCAAGGGAATTGCCTGCTGGCAATTTAGGGCCGGATTCTGACCCCTTTGTGCTGCCTGAATAGTCCCCAAGGGCCAGATCTCAGCAGAGAATCTCTGCTCCTACGTCTGGTTCTAATGCTTCTCACCATATGACATGGAACGAAAGCTTCAGGGATTGGCTCTGACCTTAACATCAAGCCAGCACATCCAGCTGCCTCGGGGCCTGTCCTTGGGCACTGGAGAGCACGTGCTACTACGGGAAGTGGCGGGTTGGCAGCATCTCTTTGAGGATTAGGCTCTGGAGTTGAAATTAACCCTGCACAGACGACTGGGACAAGGCCTGTGGGCCACCTGGGTCCGGCTGAGCCCTGTTTTGAGGGTGTAAGTGTGGTATAGTCCTGTGCTGGCTGCTCCCCACAGGAGTGAATTACACCCTATTTAAATAAAACTTCAAATCTCTGACCCCAAACAGCGTGACCACCCCCAGTGCCTTCAAGGGATGTAAAAGAAAAGAACAAGACAAGGAAAAATCACAGTTGCCAGTCAGTGAATACAGGTGTGGGTCACGTCTAACCTCCTGCAATTTCCTTCAAGATCACTTTGGGGTCCATTCCCTTTCCTTTAGCCTCACTCTGCAGTGGCGGGTCACAGCTCTTGAATGCATCCTTCTGCTTCCCATCCTAGGGCGCAGCTTGGCACCTCTCTCTGAACTTGGGGTACGTGTCTGAGTGTGGGCTTTGAGACATGCCATCCTTCAGTGAATGCAGAGAGCAGCGATGGGCCAGAGAGAACCATTTTCCAAAGTGCTTTGCAGTCATCTTACATCAAACCAAATATTTTTGTGTTCACAGCTTTCCCTGCTCCTCCTCGCTCTCCGGACTCCCACAGTCGTGGTGAAATTCCATCTCCTTCACTGAAAAATGCTTTTGAACTTTTCATTTCCCCTCCCAGCCCTTCAAACCTGCATGGACAGCCAGCAAACAGAAAGGTTTTTGTAGAGAGAGGGAAGCGTACGTCCACTGCAAATGGCAATGAAATGAACAATTTCCCTTCACTGTGGGAGGCTCTTACGCAGTCATTCATACTCCTGGAATAAAATCTTGTAACTCTACAATGGCCCAGCACCGTACTGCCCCAATTCCTGCTATGGCTACTGGTCAGAGCTCTCTGCTAGTCCAAAGCAATACATTCAAAATCCTCTTCTCTTTGTGTCCCTCCAGCGCATCTCTGTTCACAGCCGGACCTACCCATTGCTCAGTGTAAATTAGCTATAGTTGCTCGATGCAAAGGATCACAAGTGCGTTGCAATGGCCATGATTTTAATGTCTCCTGCTCTTGCAGCAGACTCTGCCAGATGCATGACCAAAGCTTCTCCCGATGTTTGTCACTTTAAAGACTCGGTGCAAAAATAATGTCTGTGGCTTATTGAGCTCCCACCATATCCTGTAAGTCTGCAATTCTCCCTCAGCAGTTGACAGCAGTGGGTGTTGAGAGACCCTGGGCACTGTAAGTTGAGAAGGAGCTCCATTAATTCCTGTCTAGACTAGCTTTTGAGTCCAGGTTCCAGAGATGAAAGGGCACTTTATTAAAACAGGGCATAAATCCACTCTGCCAACAAGTCCACACGCCCCGAGATTATTTACACCTCTTTTCCTCCCGCTGGTCACTGCCTGTCCTTGTATAACCACATGAAAGTTCTGACAGGATTAAGTCGATATATCTTAACCGTTAAATATCAGGCTCTGTGTGCTTTTGTTTTCAGAGTGCCACAAGAAAGACTTCACATTTCTACACGCAGCCTGAAAAGGACTAGATGCCTATGTAAAGGAGCTTGTTAGTCAAAGCTGTGCTATATGGGCTGGGAAGGTCTTATTACATTATTTCTAAAGCAGCCTTTGCCACATCCACTGTGCCTCTACTCTCTTCCCCACCACCAATGTTATACCTGTTGGGTGTGCGGTGTATTGAAAAGTGTGTTAAAATTATAACCCATCATTTTAATTTGTAAAGACCTCTTAGCCTTGCTTGCAGGCTAAGGGGCTCTGTAGAGGAGCGTGAAATTACACTCAGTCAGAGAGCCAGCCCAGGGTAAGGTGGGGTGAGTTGTGCCTGTCTGCCTTAGGAAGCAGCCTGCTTTGTCTCTCTCTGTTTGAGTCCTTGTGCGTTATCACTCTGAATTCTAAGAAATAAAGTTGTTACGTAGCCACCTTCCAGCAAGAGCATTGTATATTTTTGTCTTCCTTCTCAGTGTGAGTCATAGCAACTGGGGGGAACCTGGGTTCTAGTCTTGGTTCTGCCATTCGTTTTGTACAAGTCGCTACGACTTTGATTTCTTGGGTGCTGCACCTGGCCATGTAAGAAGCAAGACTGCCTGCATGTTGGGGCTACCGCTGTGCGGCATTTCAAGACGGAGGATCTGAGAGACACAGGCACTTGTGCTCTCTCTTGCTCTCGCTCTCTCTCAGGTGCTGGAACTAGGGGTGCTGGGTGTATGGCGGCACCCCCTGGCGTGACAGGGTTTACAGTTTGGTTCACTGGCTCTCAGCACCCCTGCTCTCAAGGAGATTTTACATTTGTTCTATTGTTTCTTGATTTTTGTCGATCCAAAGTAAAATTCCTCTAGGCTGGCAGTGCATGTTTTACTCTGTATGTGTGGAAAAAGCCAGAAAGCGTGTGACCCTAGTCAGCTCACAAAGCCTCTCTTTGCCTCCATTTTCCTCTTGTTCAATGGACATGAAAATACCAACCCGTCCCTCTCAACCAGCCAAGGTGCCAATAGGGGATACAAGTTTTGGCAAAGGGCCCTAGGGAGGGTCACACACGCAGCATTTATGCAGAGAACTGAAATGACCTCGGAATCTCCTCCTTTGGTTGGAATGACTCTCTCCGGGGGCTCAGTGCCATGGTTCGTTATTTCTGATCGAAATCATTTTCAGCAACGAGCACGAGGGCTGGTGGCTTCTGTCACGTTAGCAGGTAGCTGATGTACCTCCAGGAGACTGGGAATCGGTATCCTTGCCACTGACTCACTGTGTGACCTCAGGAAGCGACTTTACCCCTCTGCTTCCCCTTTTATGAAAAGGGAATAACGACACGGATCTGCCCCATGGGGGGCTGTGATTGTTCATTATTCCTTGGAAGCTGCTTTGAGAGTCTTCACCACAGAAGGAGCTGCAGAAAGATCAGGTTTATGGGTGAGGGTGAGGGTGTGTCTGTGTATCGTCGTTATGGGACCAGTCACAGCAAATATTTCATAGCTCGCTGATACGACAGAACGACCTGAGGTTAGCACATTTCATTTATTCACTCAGCAACCCGAAGAGAATTAGCAAGAGAAGCAGCGGGACTGCTCTGCTATTTTGGCAGCTTGGCCGTGGAAAGCAGAAGTTAGCCCCAGTACCTGGGATTACCTTCTCACTGGTCCCAGGAAACTCAGGCATGTTCCTCTGTTAAATCTCTATTCAGAAAAGTACTTAAGCACATGACTAACTGAAATCACTGATACGTTCAACACAGGCTTCGGTGCTTTCCTGAATAGGGGACTTTCCGTCTAAGTGCTCTCACACGTCCTCCCAAAGACGTAGCAGACCAGCTGGTTCCTGAGGGATCACACTGGTCTGCAGGAAGGAAGCATTCCCCCAAATCTCCATGCACAAGTCAAACCCAAACCAAACTAATTCCTCTGAACTGGCTGCAAGTAGGACTTCCTGTGTCACAGCAGGCCCCGGGCCACCCCGCTGCTGCTTGTGTGAGCTCTGAGCAGATAACAAAATTTGATGATCTGGCTACAAAATGCTGAGAAATACGTGGTTTAAAGATGTTTATGATAATTAGCAGATGTGTGTCTCTCACGAGATCAGCATATAGCAGCAATAATGGGGTTAGAAAGCAGCACTGTCAGTAGACAGATGCTGCTTAAAGGTCACCTTTATCTCACTGTAGAGCTGGGCAGATACATCAGAAAACCACGGTGCCAAAATTTGCATGGATATAAATTTAAATGTGTGATTTATTAAAGATAGGGCTGTTGACTAATCGCAGTCAACTCATGCCATTAACTCAAAAAAACTTGTGATTTAAAAAAATGAATTGCGATTAATCGCACTGTTAAACAACAGAATACCAACTGAAATTTATTAAATATTTTTGGATATTTTTCTGCATTTTCAAATATGTTGATTTCTGTTACCACACAGAATACAAAGTGTACACAGCACACTGTATATTATTTTTGTTTACAAATATTTACACTGTAAAAAGGATAAACAAAAGAAATGGTATTTTTCAATTCAACTCATACAAGTACCGTAGTGCAATCTCTTTGTGGTGAAAGTGCAATTTACAAATGTAGATTTTTTTTGTTACATAACTGCACTCAAAAACAAAACAATGTAAAACTTCAGAGCCCACGAGTCCACTCAGTCCTACTTCTTGTTCAGCCAATTGCTAAGACAAACAAGTGTGTTTACATTTACAGAAGATAATGCTGCCTGCTTCTTGTTTACAATGTCACCTGAAAGTGAGAACAGGCATTTACATGGCACTTTTGTAGCCGGTGTTTCAAGGTATTTATGTGCCAGATATACTAAACATTCATATGCCCCTTCATGCTTTGGCCACCATTCCAGAGACATGCTTCCATGCTGATGATGCTCGTTTAAAAAAAAATTGCATTAATTAAATTTGTGACTGAACTCCTTGGGGGAGAATTGTATGTCTCCTGCTCTGTTTTACCCGCGTTCTGCCATATATTTCATGTTATAGCAGTCTCAGATGATCATAGAATCATAGAATATCAGGGTTGGAAGGGACTTCAGAAGGTCATCTAGTCCAACCCCCTGCTCAAAGCAGGACTAATCCCCAACTAAATCATCCCAGCCAGGGCTTTGTCAAGCCTGACCTTAAAAACTTCTAAGGAAGGAGATTCTACCACCTCCCTAGGGAACCCATTCCAGTGCTTCACCGCCCTCCTAGTGAAATAGTGTTTCCTAATATCCAAATGACCCAGCACATGTTCGTTTTAAGAACACTTTCACAGCAGATTTGACAAAATGCAAAGAAGGTACCAATGTGAGATTTCTACAAATAGCTACAGCACGCGACCCAAGGTTTAAGAATCTGAAGTGCCTTCCAAAATCTGAGAGGGACAAGGTGTGGCGCTTGCTTTCAGAAGTCTTAAAAGAGCAACACGCCGATGTGCAAACTACAGAATCCGAACCACCAAAAAAAATCAACCTTCTGCTGCTGGCGTCTGACTCAGATGATGGGAATGAAGATGCATCGGTCTGCTCTGCTTTGGATCATTATCGAACGAAACCCCTCATCAGCAAGGACGCGTGTCCCCTGGCACGGTGGCCGAAGCATGAAGGGGCATACCAATGTTTAGTGTATCTGGCACATAAATACCTTGCAGCGCCGGCTACAAAAGTGCCATGCAAATGCCTGTTCTCACTTTCAGGTGACATTGTAAATAAGAAGTGGGCAGCATTATCTCCCGTCAATGTAAACACACGTGTTTGAGCGATTGGCTGAAGTAGGACTGTGCGGACCTGTAGAGTCTAAAATTTTACATTGTTTTATTTTTGAATCCACTTATTTTTTGTACATAGTTCTACATCTGTAAGTTCAACTTTCATGATATTGAGATTGCATTACAGTACTTGTATTAGGTGAATTGAAAAATACTATTTCTTTTGTTTTTTACAGTGCAAATATTTGTAATAAAATAAATATAAACTGAGCACTATACACTTTGTATTCTGTGTTTTAATTGAAATCAATATGTTTGAAAATGTAGAAAATATCCCAAAATATTTAAATAAATGGTATTCTATTATTGTTTAACAATGCAAATTAATCACAATTAATTTTTTTAATCGCTTGACAGCCCTAATTAAAGACTGTTAAAATTGTAAGCTATCACTTTAAATTTCAGGGTTTTTTCCTGGTCATGCTTGCAAAGTAGGGGGCTCTGTAGAAAATCATGGGATCTGGGCCTAGCCGCAGTGAGTCTGCAGTCAGCCAGCCTAGAGTAAAAGGTTGCCTGAGCTGTGCCTCTCTTCTTTAGGGAGCAGTCTGCTTTTTCTCTCTCTGGTTTTGGTTCTTGCATGTTAAATAAAGCAGTATGACATTGCAACCTTCCAGCAAGGGTGTTTATGATTTTATCTAACTCCTCTGTGTGCATGCCATGAACATTACAGAATGGACTTTGGTTGCATTCATCACCCTTTTGTGTTTGTTTTCTGTTTGCATTTTAGCAAATGATTTTACAGAGAGAATGTTCACAGACACTGCGAATTTCAAGTGAATATTAGTGAATGTTTGCCAAGGGGGAATTTTAAACACGTGAAAAGTGAAAATTCTTCTTCAAGTAGTGTCCCTGTGGGTGCTCCACTTCGGGTGCGCATGTACCTTTGATTGGAGATTTCCATTAGCAGAGTCCGTTGGGCCCGAGCATGTGCTGCAAACATCCTAGTGCCACGCACCAAGGCTATACCAGAATGAACCGCCCTCAGTTCTGTCTCAAACACTTCGGCCCAAGACAGAGCTTAGCATGTTTGCGTTGTGCATGCCTTGGCTGAATTTATTCTACTTGGTTTATTTAATTTACTGAGTTAGTTGTTAATTACTGGCTCCTGAAAAGACTGTTTTATTTCCTCCTTTGAAATCCTCCCTGTGAGGCCATGCCCAGTTCACCAGGGTGGAAACATTGCCTCACATGTAGATGCTATCTCGGTCAATGACGGACACTCTAGTGTGTTCGCTGCCTGGGAGAGTCGCATGCCCCACAGAAGTATAACTTCTCTCTGGCCCTTAAATCCTGGGCACAGAAGGACCCTGTAGCGGGGTGGCTGCTCCACACAGGGAGAAGAAGGGGTTAAAAGCAATACCAGGAAGGCTGCGCGGAACCCACGAATCAGGAAAGGGCTTATTGAGCCCACCAATGGGGGGAGGCTTGTGGGAACAGCCAATCAGGACCAGCGAGGGCCATATATAAAGGGCTGCTCAGCAGAAGAGAGAGGAGTCTCTCCCTGGAAGGCAAGGCCAGTATCCAGACTGCAGTTTGCCCCTGAGGCAAGTGGTGGGACTAAGGACTGCCGGTCCCCTGGAAGGGGGGAGATACCAGAGTGGAGGCACAGCCAGAAGACCGTGCCCAAAAGAGGATGCTGCAATTCGGGGAGTGACGCAGGTCCAAAAATTGGAGACAGCAGTGATGGCAGGCATGACATCACTAGCTGAAGGCAGACTGGAAAGGCCGAGAGCTAATTCCCAGGACGGCCAGCAGGTGGCATCATGGTTGAGAGTCCCGCTTTGTCACAGACCTCTTATACCTCAGTTCCTAGCACCCTTTCCGCCTCGGTGCAGCACTCTCCTAGCAAGGGGAAAGCCTCAGGGATCTCCTCTAAAGACCCTAAGAAGGGGAGCTCTAATTCCCCTCTTAAGGTGCCCACCTCGAAAACACCTCGCTCTCCATCCAGGACAGCTGCCTCAGAGACCTTGTCCTTGAGGTTTGGTACTGCAGAGACAAAGGTCTCCCCTGCTACCAACGAGTCAGGAAAATCCTGCAGCAGTAAGAGTGAACATGGCTCTGAGAAGGCTCCAGTACTGCCTGGTGGAGATGGTCAGAACAAAAACAGGAGATCCGTACCATCAATATCCTTATTGAGCTCTTTGATACCATGTAAGACTTAGCCTGCATCTACATCAGTGCCACCCGCAAAGTGCTCAAAACCACCAGTACCATTCTCTAGGGACCTTTGGTATCTGAAAGACTTATTGGTGACTGGTGAACCAGAGTCTCCATTGCTGGCAGGTCCTGAGCGTCTCTCGATACTGAGAACCTCTTGGTCTCTGGCCCCTTATACATCCCTGGTTCCATAACCTCCCTTTTCAGTTGGAGCTCCCCCATTAGAGGATGAAGAGGATGATGATGGAGACCTTCCTTCTGTTCAGGGCTCTCCTATGTACCCATGTACGAACCCTCTTCCTTGAAGAGACAGGGAAGATGTCTGGGACCTCATCACTCCTGGTGGGAGCAACTCTGGATGCCACCCCCTTCCCCTTATGGTCCTCAGTGGCCATTGGGATCCCTGGCATCTTATCACCGGTAGTTCTCCAAGACCCAACCCTCTCTCATAAGGATGATAGGGAGACTTAACCTTCTATTCCTCAGCAGCAGAAGGAAATGTTTGAAGACCAAGAGACCAGAGTGGGCGAAGAAGCTACTCCTCAGACTACCATCTTGTCATCTTCACTGGATTCTATCTATGGCTTCTGATTTCTGGCAGCTTCGAGACCTCATTAAATGTGTGGCAGACTCCCAGCAGAGACCTCTTGAGGACATCAAAGAATCCCAACACAAGCTCTTGGTTATTCTTCACTTGGTGTCACCATGCAGAGTAACCCTTCCTATCAATGAGGCTCTGCTGGAACCTGCAAAGATCATTTGGCAAAACCCGGTTATAGTAACACCTATGTGTCAGAGAGCTGATAAAAAGTATTCTGTTCCCACCAAGGACTCTGAGTTCCCACCCTCCACCTAACTGTCTTGTGGTTGATGTAGTGACTGAACAGAGCAAACACCAGTATAAGTCCACCCTGTACAACAGAGACCAGAAGTGCCTTCTGGGGAGAAATCTTACTCATCAGCAACCCTATGGTTCTGCACTGTGAATTAGCAGGCACTGATGGCCAAACACAATTCTACAAATTATGCAAAATTTGGTTTCTTTATTCAACACTTTCCTCCAGATCAAAGGGAACAATTTCAGGCTACTATTGCTGAGGGACAGTTACTGGCCAGGACAGCTTTTCAGGAGACTGCAGATAGCACAGCCTCTTCCATCTCCACAGCTGTTGTGATGCACAGGGCATCCTGGCTACAATAAGTTGTCTGTTTTCCCCAGAGAAGTCCAGCATATGGTAGAGGATTTCCTGTTTGGTCTGAAGTTGTTCAGGGAGAAAGCTGATGAGTCACTGTCTACTGTTAATGACTCCAGGGCTACATTACACCCATTAAGCATCTGTACTCCTGCGAACAAAAGAAAATTCAGTAGATCACAAACATCTCAAAGATCTTGCCCAATGCAATTGTTTGGTTTTCAGAGACTGACAGAACCTCCTAGGAAAAGATGTAGAATTGCAGCGAGAAAGATCCTCTAACCCACCCAACATAAGTTTGCAGCAGGCTTCATCTTTGAATTTTGATTGGATGGTCGAGGGTTCGGACCCTTCCCTTCTTTAGCTTGGCAGCTACAACGATTTGCCCACCTGGGACCAACCCTCCCCCATTTCCGACAAAGCACGGGAGCATAGCATCTCGGACAAACTGGTGTGGAGATGGCTACGCCATTCATTTTACCTCCCTCCCTTCTCCTCATTCCTCTTCCCTGTCCCTCTTCAGGGACCCTTCTCATGACTTGCTGCTAACACAGGAGATAGACTCCCTTCTTCACTGAAGAACAAAAGAGCAGTTCCTGCCCAGCACCGGGGAAGGGGTTTCTACTCAAGGTACTTCCTTGTACCAAAAAAAAAAAAAAAAAAAAGAGGGTGGAAACCAATCTTAGATCTAAGACTCCTAAACAAATTTGTGAGGCCTATAAAAGTTCAGTATGGTGACTCTGGCAGCTGTAATCCCTTCTCTAGATTCAGGGGATTGGTCCTCAACCTTCAAGACGCATACTTCCTTGTAGCGATACACCCATTCCACAGCAGGTTTCTGTGTTTCATCATAGGCCGGGATTGTTTTCAATGCCAGGTACTCCGGTTTGGTCTCTCCCCAGCTCCGAGAATGTTTTCACAGGTTCTGTTGATGGTGGCTGCCTGCCGGCAGCATCAAGCAATCATAGTATTCCCATGCCTTGATGATTGGCTGCTCAAAGGTTGGTCATACCAAGAAGTGTTGTGCGCCACATGAAGATCTCTGTTCCTGTTCTTGGATCTTCAATTGAATGGCTCCTCGCTGGTTCACAGGGTTAGAGTTGATCTGTTCTATGGAGGTGCAACAGAGGTTGTTAAATAGTAGGAAAGATTCTACCAGAAATACTTATTTATCTTCAAAAGTGGAGAAGATTTAGTCACTGGTGTGAACTCCAGAATGTTTTCCCTGAATCTACTTAGTTTCCATTTGTTCTGAAATACCTTCTGCAGTTAAAGGAAACAGGACGATTGTTTAGCTCTCTCAAGGTTCGTTCGGCTGCACTGACAGTTTTTCATATCACTAATGAGACGTTCATGCTGTTTGCTCACCCTACAACTATAAGGTACACGAAAGGTCTGGGTAATCTCTTCCCACCAGTGACAGTCCCCACACCAGCTTGCGACCTTAATTTGGTTCTTAAAAGTTTCATGAAATCTCCTTTTGATCCGATGGTAACCTGCTCCTTACTGAATTAGTCCATGAAAACAGCCTTCTTAGTGGCTATAGCATCAGCCCACAGTCACGGAGATTGGGGCCTTAACGGCAGGCCCTCTTTTCACAGTATTCTATAAGGACAAAATTTCCTTACGACCATACTCCAGGTGTATTCCTAAAGTGTCTTCTGAGTTTCATCTGAATCAGACAATTTATCTACCGGTTTTCTTTCCAGAACCTGTAATTCCAACCTGGAGATGTCAGGAGGGCATTAGCCTTCTATCTAGATAGGACTAAACCATTTAGTAAATCTTCTAGACTGTCTGTTTAGTCTGTGGAGACATCTAAGGGTTCTGCTGTTTCTACCCAAAGACTTTCAAATGGATTTGAGGGTGTATAATAGGTTGTTACCGTGATGCCAGCTTTCCACGCCTGCCAATGTGTCAGCTCATCTGATGAGGTCACAATCTGTAGCTAAGGCTCTACTTAAACATGGCCCTGTGTCTGAGATCCTCAGAGCTGCTACATGGTCCTCAGTACCTACCTTCTCCAGCCCCTATGTCTTAGACAATGCCTCTAGGTCTGACATGGCCATGCAGTTCCTTCGCCTATGCCAGCCTCGATTCCAAAGCTCCCTCCTCCATATGGGGATACTGGTTGGGAGTCCCCTGAAGTGGAGCACCCCTAGGACACTACTCGAAGAAGAAGGAGAGGTTACTCCCCCTGTGCAGTAACTATAGTTCTTCGAGATCTGTTTCCCTATGGGTGTACTGCTACCCGCCCTCCTTCCCCACTGCTTTGGGGTTTCCTTCTGAGACTCAGCAGTGGAGAAGGAACTGAGAGCATTTCACCTGTGCAGCCTGATACAGCCGTGGTGCTGGGACTAGGTTGTCAGCAGTTGACGCACAGGCCGAATGGATGCTGCTAGAGAAAATCGGTGATCAAAGGTGCACCCACACCTGAAGGGAAGCACCCACAAGGGGACTTACCTTGAAGAACTCCAGTTACTGCACAGGGGGAGTAACCTCTTCTTCTAAACGATTCTAGGAGTTCTACGCATTCAGTCGGAGCCCAGTAACCATGTCATGTGGCCTGTGTGTCCAACCCAAAATAACCACACAGCTCAAATTTTAAATATTATGTGCTTGGAACAAAATGTTTGCAAACAGTCTTCAAACCAAAAGTCACTCATGGAAATGGCTTCAGAAATGCTTTCAAATACATACACTGAAGAATCAAAAGCTGCTGTAGCTATGACCAGAAAAAGAGCCTACATTCACTGAATAAATAATTCACAGGATTATTTTTCTCTCTGCCCATTATCTCTAGCATGTGGTCATTCTTTTAGCAGCATTTACAAACCGTCACATTTCCCTTGGGAAGCAAGCAACTTGGTTCTACTTTTGTTGCAGCAGTGCACGATACTGCAAGAAAATACCTGACTAACATGGTCTTTTATTAGTTGCTAGCCAAGGTGATTACTTTCTCCACATCCTCAGATAATCTCCGTCCTTTCCAATTTGGTGGCTTTCATTAGGCCGGCACGGCATATTATAATTCCTAAAAGCAACACCATTATTCAGATTTCAGATGCCCTGTCATCTCTTTCAGTGCTTCAGAACGATAGACCCAGGTTCATGTCAGCATGAGCACAGGGCTCCGGAGTTCCAGGATTCAATTAGAAGCAAGTCTGAATGAGATAAGGGCCTTATTGAGTCCCCTTAGGAATGGAGCCAGTCCTTTCCTGGCCAGCTGTGTCCAAGCGATCATTCTCTCAGTGGGGCCTGCAGCTGCTGCTGGACGTGGAGAGCGGGACATGTTACATTTGCCTTAGGGACAGAGCTGGTGCGGCATGCTTTCATGTGCCAGGAGTAGCCCACAAAGCTCCAGAATTACTTCACACTGGCTCTCCTTTGATTCATCAGTTTCAATATCTTGATGGGCAGAATAGGTAACGGGTCTTAAATGCCCTATGTCGGCCTGCTCTGGCCATACTTATGAAGAAGACCAGACTGCTGGCAAGCAGTTTGAAAGCAGCCGGCATGAGGAGCAATTTGCTAGAAGGCAGCAGTGTTGTTCAGAGAGTAATTTTGTATGTTTTCATTTCTTCAGATTTACCTGAAGCTTTAACAGAAAGGGGCTCCGCTTTGTCTGAGTCTTTTGTTTTGTGGCCCCTAACGTACAGGATTTCCCCAGCATTTGAGACAATGTTCAAGGATTCTCACAACTAAACTGAACGCTGTACCCATTGAGAGCTGCAGTCTCTAATTACCCATGTCACGGCATTTTACCTGATTAATGCATTCATTAACTTGGTTGGTAAGAGAAAACGTTGGCCGGAGCTCCTGAGTTCACCTGAGAGGCAGTCTTTCTGAAGAGCAGTGCTCCCTAGCCCACCCTTAGAAATGCAGCGGGCCTGTATTCTGAATACAGAACAATGCTCGACCCTCCTGGACTGAAAACAATGAGTGTTCAGCTATTAACTTCAATAGGAGCAGAGTCTTGGGGCCCGATCCTGCACAGTTCTGCATGCCCTCCATTCCCCTTGTCTTAGGATATGTCTACACTGGAGGTGTGAATTCAAGCTTGAGTAGACGTATCTGCCCTGGCTAAAAACAGCAGTGTAGCCATGGTGCGGTAGTGGCCAGATGGGCTAGTCACCCCAAATACATACCTAGGGTCTTGGACAGGACCGTGTTGAGGGCAGCTAGCCCCTCCCACCGCTCGTGCTGCCATGCCTCTGCTGCTATTTTTAGCATGCTGGTTTGATCACAGCTAGCATAGGTGTGCTACCCAAACTGGAACTTACCCCTTCAAGCTCCAGACATAGTCTATGGCTATGGTAAGGCAGGGTGGTGTAGAGGACAGGGCACAGAGGTGGGAGTCGGGCATGGGATGTCTTCCTAACTCTGCTGTGCTCAGTTTCCCTGCTATAGAAATGGGGATGATGATTTTAATCAGATCTAGCAAATCCCAATGACATTGAACAAAAAGGTATGACTTGATGACAGTGAGCTTGATTAAACTATGGAAGTGGGGGGAAGTCTCATTGCTTAAATTATTTAAAATTGGGAGAGACAAAACACCTACGAATATTCTGTAGGGAGGGATCCTGCATTGGCTGGGGCCTGGACAGCGTGCCCAATGACTCTGTTATACAGCTAGTTGAAAAGGGTAAATATTTTCTGCACAAAATTATGAAAGAATATTATTAAATTTCCATCAGCACTTTGAAATGTTTTGATGCAAAACTGTATTTTATTTTAGTGTTTTCAGAAAAGACACCAAAAATTTGTTGCTGTTTTTTAAATGGCCATTTTTCATTAAAGTGTTGAGAGAAAACTTTCAATCAGCTGGAGTCTGTTCCATCTTTAATTTCCAACAGGAGGGAGGGGAAATGAAATGCCCGTGCTCCCACAGCATGCTGGTGTGGAAAGGCCAGCCTTTTGTATTGCAAAGATGCTGCCACCGGCTGGTTAACGCAGGAGTAAATAACAGCTGGAGCTGAGGAGATTTAACTGCAGCTCACAGATCTGTTGTAAACTTTAGATCCTATGGCCCTGTGGAAGACATCTTTCCTCTCTGTTTAACTTGTCTGGTATTTCCTCCTCCTGGCATTTATTAATCTGAGTGGTTAAACATTGAATTCAACCTGCAAGCTGATCTCATTGCAAATCCTCTTTTCCATGCTGGACTCCGAAAAGGGCCTGACTGAGCAAATTCACTTTTTGCATCTTCATTCAGAAAGGCAGAACTAACTGCTAGGGGTAGATGTGAAACTCACTCCCAAAGCTTTCCAGTTCAGGGGTGGCAAACAGTTCTGGGAGCTTGAGGATTTGTTCCAGCAGACAGGCCTCATTTTGATAAACATCCTTTGCACTTCATGGGCAATTTAGGCATGCCTTTTGCTTTTAGCTACAGAAATGAGAGACCTATTCATAGGGAATAACGTATCCAACAAATGTTGTCCTTGTCTGTGTGTGATCTCTCTGGGGGGTTTTCTTAGCACCCATCACTGAAGGGTGTTAAGTGGTTATGTGCGAACAGATTTTAATTTTAGCAAGTTTATTTACTATTCAAAATTGCTCAACCACTATTTCAGTGCAGAAGCTGTTTGCAAGCTATTCACTTCAGCGGCTCTTTTGAAGGCTCGCTATTGGTGATGTCTGATTGGTCACTTAAGTCACATGTGTTGTTTCTCCTTCCTGAGTGGATGACTGCAATTTTCCTACCCTGTAGAAGAGGAATTGGAGGTTGTACGAAGGGCATCCAAACGCTTCTGCTTCCACCTTTCACACAAATCCATTGTGAACACACGAGGGATAAAACGTGCCTGCGATTGTTATGGGCAAATGACTAAAAAGGGTGACTTGCCCTGGGTCGCACAGTGAGTCTGGCTCAGTGGGCAATGGAACCCAGACGACCTGCCTCCCAGCTCTTTTAGCTGGGAGCCACTTGGGATGTTTCCAGTGGACTGTCATTTCCCAAAATACCAAGCACAGGAAGTGCCAGCAGCTAGATCGAGCACGATCCCACCACTGGTTATTGGGGAAGGGGGAACCTCACAGCATGTGATGCCTAAGTTCAGTTTGGATAGGCACCCAAAAGTTTGGCTGTTTTTAGAGGCCTATTTGAATTGTCTAGAACTTTGGGGCTGGACTTTGTCAAGACAAATACAAGGAAAACTTTGTATCTTTGGGGCAGGTGAGCAAACAAAACCCATTGTAAAACAGCAGGAGAAATTAAAGAGCTACTAGCCACTTCCTGAGTGGTGGTCCTAGATGAAAACCTTGGTCTAAATCCCCACTGGGGATGATCTGGTCCTGATCCGGAACCAAATCCAAACTCCCCAGCAAGTCCGCCTTTTAAATAATGCATAAGACAAATAACCTAGCTTTGAATATCCCGAAGCTTTGGATCCAGGTCTGAATCCCAGTACTCTGACTCAGGACCCATTTCTTCTTAACATGAGGATAATTAAGGGACAGAGCTTTCCACTGGCACCTGACTGCTAAGAACAACAATGTGTATAGTTTTCAGAGTAGCAGCCGTGTTAGTCTGTATCCGCAAAAAGAAAAGAGGGACTTGTGGCACCTTAGAGACTAACAAATCAAAAGCAATTTATATGTACAGTTTCTTTGCTGATAAGTGCAAAGCTGCCTGTCGGACATGTCAAATCCACAAGAAGAAATTGGGCTTGGTTTTGGCTTAATTGGCTTGTGAGTTGCTTGTTGGCTAATTTTTGGCCGGCAGCTAGTTGCTTCTTTTTTTTGATTGGCTCACGGCAAGCAGGGGCAAGGTGGGGGAGAGAGTCCGAGGTGCACAGCAGGCCCACCACAGTCCCAGGCTGCGCGCTGGCGAGATCTAGTCATGTAGAGTGTTGGGGTTCTTAGGGATTGGCTTGTTTTGGCCTTGTTTTGAAATGGAATTAGCTTGATTTTTGGATTATTGTGAAAGTCGGGGTGCTTATTTACCGCGTGGAAGTTGGCAGCTGTGGCCTGTAACTCAGTGAACTGGGAAATAGGAAGAAAAACTTTTTTTTGCTTTTGCCAGATGAAGTGTAACATTCCCTGGGGCTGTGATTGTTTCATCTCTTCTTATATCCACCCCTAGCAGTTCCTGGGTAATAACCTTCCCGTTCACTGGAGAGCCGGCCTGCAGCCACAGGGCTCTGTCAATATTGACTTTCATGCAGGCTTTAGTGAGGTGGTGATGATTATATAGTTCACTAGTTAAGATTTAGCCAGTGAGCCCAAGTGGCTTTGAAGCCATTAAATACACACCCTGAATGAAGTTTGGTGGGATAGCGGGACAGATAAGGGAACTGATCAGTCCTGGGATTTTTTCTTTGTAATGTGGAACCACAATATCCGGTGACATTCAGCCTTGTGCAGGAGGCCCATGCAGGCCCAGTGCACATGTGAGGGCTGCTTAAACCCTATTCGGAAGGCTGATGTGTGACTTAAGTGATGTATAGGCCTGGTGGGCCATCTGCACAGGGATGACTTCTTCCTTTCATGCACACTTTCACACAAACCCGGCTCATTTCCTTTCCTCATTACTACCTCCTCCCAGCTTCCAAAATGTGCGTCTGCCTATTGGCAATGCCCGTCCTCTCTCTGACCTTGCGTGCTCTGCTTTTCTAACCTGGCCGTCGGTGTATTCCCGCATCAAGATGCCTAGATTTAGATCGAAAACGTCTCATCTGCACCTTTTTTTATGACTAGTGGCCTTTTGTGACGTTTTTCTTATCATTCAAACGTTTTCGTCAAAATTCAAGATGAAAAATCCCCCCTCAGCAGCCAGCCAGGTCCCTGACCCCATTGCTCACTGGTCACTAGGGCTACTAAGCACAAGCAGCCCTTGCCCTCGGCAGTGTTCGGCTAGAAATGTGGCTGGACCCTGCAGGGAGGTGCAGAGCAGGCGAGAGTCCTTTTCCCCTTCACCATCTTGTGCCCCCAGCCAGGGACTGGGCACAGACTCGGTTTGCACCAGAAGACGTCCTTCGAGGTGCTAAGGGAACGGAGTTATGCTGGCTCAGGTCACGGCAGGGGGAATTGCCTGAGGGGATCA
This sequence comes from Eretmochelys imbricata, assembly GCF_965152235.1. Classification (NCBI taxonomy): domain Eukaryota; kingdom Metazoa; phylum Chordata; order Testudines; family Cheloniidae; genus Eretmochelys; species Eretmochelys imbricata. Next base: position 2,065,579 of record NC_135580.1, on the reverse strand, counting down.
AAGAACATCCTGCCACAGCTGTGTGCAGAGCAGTGCCCGTTTCCTCAGCAGTGGTGGGGGGAGCAGACTTCCCTCTCCCTTTGCACAGCGTGACTGCCTCGTTGGTGTGGAGGTAGCTCTGATTTGGTGGCCTTTGGATTGTGGGTGGGCTGGGCACATATTTGCTGAGCAAATTTCATTTCCTGGAGAGCCCTTTGCCTCACTTCCCCCTCCTCTGCAATCCTTCCATGCTTATTAAACATGCCATTAGCCGTTATGAATAAAATCCATGGTGCTGGTTCACCCCTGAGCTTGCTGAGAAGTCTGGATGCGTCATCTGCACAGTAAAGTGTTGAGTGATGCCTTACAAGTAAGCACCTGTATGTTGCTAATGAGTAGCCTGCTAAGACGGCCAGGGGAAGTGTTGCATGCTATAAATGGCTTATAGTTAACTTCCAAACAGCTGTTTGTAAACACGTATTGGGTTTGATTTACCCTCGTCGTAGGCCCCGGGAGGGATAATTTACACCCCTCCTAGTGAAACAGGAGAGGAGCTTTATGTTCTATGTTGGGAGTAGCTTCGCGTACCACAGAAGCCAGGGAGCTATTATCCAGAGGGCTGAAGTAGGACTTATGTGTTGCATAGACCTTGTGTGGCTTACACTGTGCTTTGTGCTGGTCCTTTTTGCATACGGCCAAGTTTAATCCAATAGAAGTAACTGATATTGATTTCAGTGTAGCTGAAGAATAATACCCCTGGAAGCAACAAGAGAGAGAAAGGGAATGATACAGTGTGGGGAGAGAGGTACTAGAAAACAGACATAGGACAGAAAGGGAAGTAGAGTCCTACAAGAGACCTCAAAGACCAAAGCATATTTTATGCTTTGAGAAATTCTAGTCCTTGGGCTAGTTTATTGCTTGTTGTTCATGTCCCGAGATGCTAAGTATTTTATTTTCATCACATTCTGCCAGGAAAGTGAGTTTATTTGCAATAGAAAGTAGAGCTCATCTCCTTAATCAAGGGAGAAAAGAGAGACTTTCAGGGAGAAAAGATGGGGGAGGTCATATCTTTTATTGGACCAACTTCTGTTGGTGAAAGAGACAAGCTTTCGAAATACACAGAGCTCTTCTTCGGGTCTGTGTAGCTCACAAGCCTGTCTCTCTGACAAACAGAAGTTGGTCCAATAGAAGATATTATCTCACCCTCCTTGTGTCACCAATATCCTGGGACCAACACGGCTACAACAACACTGCAGATAATATACTTTCGGGGGGCATAGTTACAGAGATGAAGGGGTAACAAGGCAAAGAGATAGGGTTGAATATTTTTCAGATGCCATCCTAGCTTCTTACTCTGTCCAAAGCTAAAAAGCCAAGACAATGGAGAGGCTGGCAGTGAGGTGGTGGAATTCTCTCTCTGTCTCATGTATGCATACTTCAAAATGCTCCATTCTCCAAGCACTTGTTTCTGGGCACAGTGTTTACTCTCAGTATAGTCCCATTGACTTCTGTCCATCAGTGGGATTCCCCCATTTGAGGGTTGCCAATTTTGGTTGGACGTGTTCCTGGAGGTTTCATCACATGACATAATCTTTCATTAAAGATTCATTGTTAATTCCTAGACACTCCAGGACAATCCTGAAGAGTTGGCAACTGTACTTACTAAGGGCTTTCAAGATTGGGCTCCATTTCCTACAATCAAGTGTGACTGAACTCTATGCAAAAAGGACTATGCAACCTAATGTGAAAGCATAAATAGTGGTGACCAATGCAAAGTCAACATTTACCACCAGTTATTGCCTTGCTGTGTCTGAGATATGGCCCCTGAATCATGTTTTATGTATAAGGAAAAAGTCCAGTTATTCCACACCACGATGTAGGGAATGTTGGTAAATGAAGGTGTGGCACCGATACCTACTTGAAAATGCCGGCTGATAATTTTATATTATTTCTCTAGATCTTTTCACAAAGCATCAATTTATATTCGTAGGAGGAGCGTATAACATGGGTCTCACTTATCGCTCAATCGGAATCAAAAAGTCCTCAGAAATTTCTAGCAAGTTGGAGCTTAGCTACCATGGTTAGTGCGCACTTTCTAGATACATAGAGAGATCAGATTGAGAGAATAAATCTGCACTTGGATCAGGGTCTAACTGCATTTCTGTGATGTATCAGCCTGCATAACATTCCACACTAAGCACCAGGTTTACCCCATAACTTAATGAAGAAGCTCATGCAATATCGTTACTGCAAGGACAAACTCTGCAAATTTCTGGTGCAATCTCATTCTAGTATTTAGGGGAAATGAATGAGCAATGTGCAGGGGAAACCAGAGCTGATAACTGCTGTGAGGATAGCCAAGGGGCTTGCTGTAAAGAGAAGGGTTTGGAATTCTATGAAGTACCTTTGTACTATTCATTTTTCTCTCTTGGGGCTATGCCTGTATTCTAGCTATTTAATGAACATCACTGCAGTACAAAAATCTGTCCTCATGCAGGGAGTCTGGAGTCATCTTTTGAAGGAGCAAGTTCACTCTAAACTATTGTTCAGAAACTCTCTAGTGAAAGAGAATATTTTGTGAACCAATTAGACTGACTCTAAAGAACCCTCCCTGCCGTTCATTAGATTTTCTTGAAGTAAATCCATCCCAGACAAAACAGCTGAAGAGGAGGACACGTGACCTCCTTCCCACCCCAGCCTGGGGCCCCCATGCTCTCCCTGCCCCCTCCCCACCCCACGTTACCTGAGCATGCCAGAGAGGGTGCTGGGGGGCTCCAGCTCACTCGGCCGCTGTTCCCAGACACTGAGCATGGGCGAGGGGCATGCCGCAGCCAGGAGCTCTCCCACTCAGCCTGGATGCAGGCAGCATGGCTGGAAGAGACTCTGGCCCTGCCCCTTCCTCTCTCCACCCGGGCCAGCTGCTGGGGGTGGGAGTCACTTGACCTATCATGCCCCTCCAACAAGTCACCTAGTTTCCAAGCCTGCCGTTTTCAGTTTTCAGAACTGCTCCCACCACTTGGGTGGAGTCTGATGCCGCTTGGCCAGGCTGTTTGGAAAGGGCGTGCCACTGTTAGCCAAGCCTGGTGTCAAACTGTCCTGCAGCGGCTCCAGGGCATAGCTACTAAGCTCCGGCCGACTGTGGGAACCAGGGCACAAAGCCCACTTTGGCTGAGTTCTACACTTAGATTTCACCAACAACTTAGCAAGTGTAAACTCCTCAGATGCTATAACAGCCCATACATGGAGTCACAGACAGTCCCCTCAGGTATTCCAATGTGCCTTAACACCCAGGTGAGCCTGCCTTTGTGACAGATGGTCCCTGACACCAAGGATCACAGCAATAGTCAGGTTATTCCCAGTCCCAAAGGACTGGTCAATTACACTTTAGATCTCACCCCAAAAGGCAACGTCTGTAGCCAATCCTATAATAAACCATCTAAAGATGTATTAACTAGGAAAAGGAAACAACAGCATTATTTCCAAGGTTAAAGCAGGTAAACGTACATACACAAATGAGCTACAATCTTAAGTTTCAAAAGGTACTAGAAGTTTCTATCATAATCAGGCTCTGTATGTCCTTTAGGGCTAACCCAGGCTAAACAGCTGGGGATTCCTGGCTTATGCCTAAAAACCATGCCCCTGGAGTCTAAGCAGCAATGGCATACAGTTCCTCCGTGTTAGAGGTTTTATTTCATCTCACCCCACTTGTGTTCTGAGTTGCAAACTCAGCCGATGGGAGGAATCCACTTGCAAGACTCATCTTCATTGGGGTGAGGGGAGCATAAACAACAAAGTCTGTTGTCTTTTTTTAACATCCCGCTCTAGTCCGTCTGGTGTCAATGGGCCTGTCTTGTCAGGCAGGATGTAACTCCTTCAGTTGGGGACCAGCATTTTGCACTAGTTAATGCCTCTCTCCTGTTTGGTGATTTGCACAGTTACAGAGGCTTACAATGCGAACACTCAAATATTACCTGACACTATGGGATACAGATGTTATAAGTGAGATTAATGCAGGTAGCAACTCACAAGCATTCCATAATATCTAAAGGTTATATCTAAACACATTCTTATCATTCTAATGTCTGTTATAAATGCTAACACACAGGTTCGCCAGACTGATTTCAGCTTTGTGTGTGTCAGCATGCCTTTGGGGCATGGGGGCCTTGGCATGAGCTGGCACTGGGTTTGCCAGCATCACACCTGTTTTCTCACTGACCTTAGCACCACAGCTAGCCTTGCTGGGGGTTAACAACTTCCCACAGTAACATTGCTCACGGTTCCTGTGGGACACTTGTTGCCAACGACCCACTGGCTGTGAGGTCGTGTCTCTAACAGCTGGATCAGGAGTTTGGCCTGGATGTCCAAGTGAGAAAACTAGGGATGTCTCATGAGTAGAGCTGGGCAAAGAGCGAGGGAAATGATTCACTCAGGGGGAGTTCACTCCTGTGCAGGAGGCCAAGCCTGCTTCATTGCTTCATTCATTGCTTCATTCCACGCTCCCGCCCGTTTTCTGACGAGAATGTTGCTGTGACTGTTTTCATGCCTTTGTTACTCACGTTTTACAAGCATTCAACCCAGCTCAGGTTAGTGCCTACAAAGGTTGGTGGGGAATGAATTTGGACCCCGAGAGGATTAAATGTTTATTCTGGGTGGACAAAGAAGTAGTTTGTAGTGAGAAGTTACAATAATAATGATACCTGGCTTTTCTACAGCACTTCTCATCAATGGATCGCAAAGTGCTTTACAAAGCAGGTCGGTGTCACTATTCCCATTTTACAGATGGGGAAACTGAGGTACAGAGGGGACGTGACTTGCCCAAGGTCCCCCAGCAGGCCATTAGCAGAGCCAGGAATAAACCCAGGTCTACTGAGTCCCAGTCGTCTGCTCTATCTACTAGACCACGCTAACACTTGTCAGCAAGGTGTTTGAATAATGATTCAAAATCATCTTGGAAGAGGCCAGGACAATTGTTAGAGCTGGTCACTTCAGTGGTGATGTTCATGAGCATTATCTTGTGATGGCTGCGGCCAGTCGTGGTCTCTAATGAGGGCAGACATACAGCTGCGAAGTCACAGTGGGGCAGCTGCTCAGAAATCCCGATGTCACAAATAGTTTTGAGAAGAACCTTTCTTTGCCCTATTTGAAGGGCCAGTAAATATGGAGAATGGAATTATTTGGAACACAGCGATTTTGTTGAGCTGCCATTGCATGGGGGAAAGAAAAGAAAGGCCGTTAAAAGTGACAAACAGTCCTAATGGTAAATGGAAAGCACAGATAAGAGAGAGAGCACAAAATGGCCCACTTTGCATCTACCAGGACAAATCTTTGCAATCCTTGCAGGGCGGAAATTACTCATGCAACCACGAGAAAAGAAAAGGGAAAATGGCCCATTATGCAGTGAATAAACCGTTCTCCAGAGGCCTTGTTTAAACAGACAAAGCCACTTTGACATGTAGATGTTTTGCACAGGTGGCAGGGTGGTTGGTTTATGAAAGAGATTGGCATCTTCTCGGATGATAACGAAGGTGGCCCACAACCCCAGGCTGCTGCTTAAACTTCTCAAAATGAGAATGGTGCCCTGACTTATCTTGCTCATCCAACCAAACCAGCTTGACTCGGGAGCCTGATGGCTTGGTTAGATATTATGGAGGAACTAAAGCCTTGGAAATTGAGGTTTTCATCATTTGGGGGGTTAAGCTAGTTTGAGTTTATAAGCCTTTTCTCCTGTAATGTTAACACATGCTTCCCCCCACGCACAAGGCTGAGTCAATGTTTTAAGCGCTCATGTTTTCCTAGCTAAAGGGAAAGCTATGCCACGTATTCCCCTGTCCATCCACAGCAGCCAGCTCTGAAACTGGACACTTATAATCACACATGCAGCAGCTCTCCCAGTTGAGCCAAACTTTCCCCAGGTGGACGGCATTTTACATACATCCCCATTTCTTGTCCTTTTGGGGAGGCTCAGCCCCAAAGGAAGTTCTCTGTTGTTTGCCAGTGGTGGGTGCCCCTGGGTGGTGACTAGAGTCTCTGTGCTTTTCTCTTGCTGGAATGAAGCAGGGCTTTGTTTTGCATTAAATGCAGGTTGTGTTCTCTCAGTTATCTTCCCCACTGTGCAGAGAGCCACAGCCTGGTGTGTGCATCGTTTGTGTCCTTAAAACAGAGCTTGAGTGGAACTGAAATACAGTCTCGCCCTGCGCAAGGGGGAATTTCACCCTGAAAGACCAATCTTCTTTCCACTAAAATCATTGACCAAAACTCCAGTAATGTAAGTGAGATCACAGTCCTGAGCCCACTGTTGGGTGACCCTGGGTATTTTATGGTTTCAGGATCAAGCCATGTGAAACTAGAGGATCTGCGGTATTGGCGGACTTTGGGTTTGAGGCCTAGGGTTCATCTGAAAGGTAAGTGAACTTTTAGGAAATACCTCAGCTGAGTTTTGAGTTTCTAAAAAAACCTGAAACCAGGCAGGTTTTCCATGATTTTAGGTTCCAAAATACTTGCACAGCTCAAGCAGAGATCGTTGTAACCCCGAGCTGGGGGGTTAATCACTGTGGAAAAGTCTGCAGAGGGTGCTGACCTTTCTGTAGGGAAAAACCCGGTAGAATTCTATAGCAGGGATCCCATTCTGTGTTCAAGTCTGTCCATTGTTGGAAAAACTATGTAGAAAGGACCTACTTTTGTATTCATTTTTGTATGCTTTTGGAGGAATTCCAGCAGATTCCATCCTGTTACATTCTATTGAACTTTTCTGTAGCGTATACATTAGACTAGATCCATAACCTTGCTCAGCTATCTGAGAGGTGTGTATAGGAGTGAGGAACATTGTTTTCCCTGCACTTGACAGCAGTAAAATAAAGGGGAATGGTCTAAAAACAAAGAAGGAAAAAATCAGAAAGGAAGAAGAAAAATACTGGCATGAGGGAAACTCGGCAATGGCACCTTGATCACCACAGTAGATGAGGGAAAGTGTAGAGGAAAGAAAAGAGGAAAATTCTTTCTCGCATTTCAGTGGGAACCTGGATTCAGTATGCCCGGCTCAGCAGGTCTCATTTTTCTTGCAAAGCCTTTTCCTAAATCACACTGCCAGGTACATGGGACAGCTGTTCGAACTTTGCTGTGGTTTCCGCAGCTAGAAAAACAGGTTTTTTTCCTTGTACATGCTCAGAACAAGTGTTTCATTTAAAATGTGTCTCGAAATCTCGGGTATGGTAGAGTAAATCCAAGGGAAAATCTCTTCGGGTGGGAGAGAGAACCTGAGTAATAAGTCACTGCAGAGAAAGGAACCAGTTTAATAACTAACTCGGGGAGACTTTTCCTTTATAAAATTTGCTGTAAGAACTTTGAACTGGAAATTGCTGATTCTTCCTGGTAGCAGCCCCAGTCCTGCCACCTGACCCACTCAGACCCTGTCATCTCTGCAGAACCCCACTGACTTCAGTGCATCTCGGGGTTCACCACATGGATCAGATTGCAGGGCCGAGGCCTCAGTCTTGTAATATCCAGACTTTGGGGCTAGCCGGGCAGCTGGCGTGTTCTGACCTGGCAGTGCATGAGTTCCTAGATACGTTTAAGAGGAGAGTTTTTTGTACTTTTTTCTTTTCAGTTGGGATTGTCCCATTAAAAATTGCAATGGAATCACCAATCCTGTGGGCCAAATTCACCCCAGTATGGAGGGCAAAAGCCTTAGCTACCTCCTCCAACAGAGCTGAAGGGGGACATAACTGATGCATTTGCCCTGTGCAGGCCCTCTTCCCAGGGCTGGATTACACCCTTCTCCCCCCAGCTCCTTCACCACTAAGATCACTTGCAGTGGGGGCACCAAGCACATTCAGAGGGGAGGGCTGAATTCCATCTTTAATTCGGGCCTCTGAGCATGGGTATAAATTCGGGGGTCTGTGCTCCCCGCCATGCACAGGGGACACCCACTGATGTCCATGGGAGGTCTGCACAAAGATCAAAGGGGGATACGGCCTTTGTTTAGTCCGTAGCGGTTACTGATGGTTGGTTTCAGTGCTCACTGATGCATGCTTCGCTCAGTGAGATCCTCCGCTCCCGCTAGGCACCGCTGTTCCTGCCCTGTGTTTCTCTGCCTTCACCTCCCTCCTTTTTCTGTGTCCCTCCATCTACCGTCTCTCTTTGAGGGTCCCTCCGCTCTGTTCTCCACAATCCCTCCCCTACCACAGCTCCCAATTCTCACCCCAGTGAGCTCTGATCCCACCCCTCCCTCCTTCCCTCCACCAAAATGGCAGTGGCTGAGTCGTTAATGGCTGAAGAGTCGTCATTGCGCTTTAGAGCTGACACTCCAGTCAGAGTAGCACGAGACAGGGGGAGATCATCCTTCTGAGCCATTGACTCAGGCTGTCTGCAGACTCAGGCAGACATCCCTGCATCTGTCCCACTCAGGCCACATTTGGACAGTTAATGCTGTAGCCACGAAGGCTAGAAACTTCCTTTTTGTATTAAATGAAAGCTTAGATTCTGATACTAAATACGTCAGGCATGTGAGGAAAAGTCCTCCTGCAGCTGCCACCATATTTGATGCTCTGGTTCAGAGATTATGGGGGAAGTTGTCAAAGGCACAAATGGGAGTTAAGGACCATTGTATTAATTAGATGGAACAAATGGGCTAAAGATGTTAACCTAACCCGGTCCCTGCTCAACATTAAATAGAGGGAGTTGATACACCGAGAGCTCAGCCTGCTTAGTCCCATGGCAAACTCGCTATAAAACTCAGACCAACAATTCGGAAGTTAGTGGTTGAAACACACAAGGAAAAGAGCCAAAAAGAGGTAAAGAGCATTGAAAGTGAAAGTGATTGTTTATGCAAAGCAAACAATGAAACTCTATCCAGGTCCTTTCTGGAGGCAGTGGATATTGGTTAAAGATTCTTCAGTCAAACAGTCCTGCTTGGTGGGGGAGAAAGGGTTATTTCTGTTGTTCAGTCTGAACTGAGATTGACACTTTCCTGCCTTAGACAAACCAGACAGATACAGATGGGAGAGAAGAGGTAGGATAGCAAAGATGGGGGAAATACGGCTTTTGTTGATGTTCTCAGGATACGGCAAGCTGAGTCATGGACGGATGCGTTGGGCTGACAGACTGGCCACCACAGCTGTTGCTCTGGATCATGGTTCGCCTTCTGGGTCAGGGACATCATCTGGTGGGGCTGGTGAAGCCCCTCTCAATACACAGGTCCTTCTCAGGTTGGGCAGAGCTGGATGGGCTGTCTCGTCTCACCACGTGAGTGTCAAGGATTTCAGGATAAGGTGAAAAGCTGAAAGAGAGAGATTGATTGGACAGGTGGAAAGTCTGCAAGAAGCCTGGGAAACAAGTAGGGAGAACTGGAAGTCCTGGCACAGTCAAGGAATTATGATGTGATTGGAATAACAGAAACTTGATGGGATAACTCACATGACTGGAGTACTGTCATGGATGGATATAAGCTGTTCAGGAAGGACAGGCAGGGCAGAAAAGGTGGGGGAGCTGCACTGTATGTAAGGGAGGAGTATGACTGCTCAGAGCTCAAGTATGAAACTGTAGAAAAACCTGAGAGTCTCTGGATTAAGTTTAGAAGTGTGAGCAACAAGGGTGATGTTGTGGTGGGAGTCTGCTATAGACCACCGGACCAGGAGGATGAGATGGACGAGGCTTTCTTCTGGCAACTAACGGAAGTTACTAGATCACAGGCCCTGGTTCTCATGGGAGACTTCAATCACCCTGATATCTGCTGGGAGAGCAGTACAGCAGTGCACAGGCAATCCAGGAAGTTTTTGGAAAAGGTAGGGGACAATTTCCTGGTGCAAGTGCTGGAGGAACCAACTAGGGGCAGAGCTCTTCTTGACCTGCTGCTCACAAACCGGGAAGAATTAGTAGGGGAAGCTAAAGTGGATGGGAACCTGGGAGGCAGTGACCATGAGATGGTCGAGTTCAGGATCCTGACACAAGGAAGAAAGGAGAGCAGCAGAATACCGACCCTGGACTTCAGAAAAGCAAACTTTGACTCCCTCAGGAAATTGATGGGCAGGATCCTCTGGGAGAATAAGATGAGGAGGAAAGGAGTCCAGGAGAGCTGGCTGTATTTTAAAGAATCCTTATTGAGATTACAGGGACAAACCATCCCGATGTGTAGAAAGAATAGTAAATATGGCAGGCGACCAGCTTGGCTTACCAGTGAAATCCTTGCTGATCTTAAACACAAAAAAGAAGCTTACAAGAAGTGGAAGATTGGACAAATGTCCAGGGAAGAGTATAAAAATATTGCTCGGGGATGCAGGAGTGAAATCAAGAAGGCCAAATCACACCTGGAGTTGCAGCTAGCAAGAGATGTTAAGAGTAACAAGAAGGGTTTCTTCAGGTATGTTGGCAACAAGAAGAAAGCCAAGGAAAGTGTGGGCCCCTTACTAAATGAGGGAGGCAACCTAATGACAGAGGATGTGGAAAAAGCTAATGTACTCAATGCTTTTTTTGCCTCTGTCTTCACGAATAAGGTCAGCTCCCAGACTGCTGCACTGGGCAGCACAGCGTGGGGAGGAGGTAACCAGCCCTCTGTGAAGAAAGAAGTGGTTTGGAACTATTTAGAAAAGCTGAACGAGCACAAGTCCATGGGGCTGGATGCGCTGCATCTGAGAGTGCTAAAGGAGTTGGCGGCTGTGATTGCAGAGCCATTGGCTATTATCTTTGAAAACTCATGGCGATCGGGGGAGCTCCCGGACAACTGGAAAAAGGCTAATGTAGTGCCCATCTTTAAAAAAGGGAAGAAGGAGGATCCTGGGAACTACAGGCCAGTCAGCCTCACCTCAGTCCCTGGAAAAATCATGGAGCAGGTCCTCAAGGAATCAATTCTGAAGCACGCAGAGGAGAGGAAAGTGATCAGGAACAGTCAGCATGGATTTACCAAGGGAAAGTCATGCCTGACTAATCTAATTGCCTTCTATGATGAGATAACTTCCTCTGTGGATGAGGGGAAAGCAGTGGACGTGTTGTTCCATGACTTTAGCAAAGCTTTTGACACAATCTCCCTCAGTATTCTTGCCAGCAAGTTAAAGAAGTATGGGCTGGATGAATGGACTATAAGGTGGATAGAAAGCTGGCTAGATTGCCGGGCTCAACGGGTAGTGATCAATGGCTCCATGTCTAGTTGGCAGCTGGTATCAAGTGGAGTGCTCAAGGGTAGGTCCTCGGGCCAGTTTTGTTCAATATCTTCATTAATGATCTGGAGGATGGTGTGGATTGCACCCTCAGCAAGTTTGCAGATGACACTGAACTTGGAGGAGAGTTAGATACACTGGAGGGTAGGGATAGGGTACAGAGGGCCCTAGACAAATTGGAGGATTGGGCCAAAAGAAATCTGATGAGGTTCAACAAGGACAAGTGCAGAGTCCTGCACTTAGGATGGAAGAATCCCATGCACCGCTACAGACTGGGGACCAAATGGCTAGGCAGCAGTTCTGCAGAAGAGGACCTAGGGGTTACAGTGGACGAGAAGCTGGATATGAGTCAGCAGTGTGCCCTTGTTGCCAAGAAGGCCATGGCATTTTGGGCTGTATAAGTAGGGGCATTGCCAGCAGATCGAGGGACGTGATCGTCCCCCTCTATTTGACATTGGTGAGGCCTCATCTGGAGTACTGTGTCCAGTTTTGGGCCCCACACTACAAGAAGGATGTGGAAAAACTGGAAAACATCCAGCAGAGGGCAACAAAAATGATTAGGGGTCTGGAACACATGACTTATGAGGAGAGGCTGAGGGAACTGGGGATGTTTAGTCTGCGGAAGAGAAGAATGAGGGGGGATTTGATAGCTGCTTTCAACTACCTGAAAGGGGGTTCCAAAGAGGATGGATCTAGACTGTTCTCAGTGGTAGCAGATGACAGAACGAGGAGTAATGGTCTCAAGTTGCAGTGGAGGAGAATTAGGTTGGATATTAGGAAAAACTTTTTCACTAGGAGGGTGGTGAAACACTGGAATGCATTACCTAGGGAGGTGGTGGAATCTCTTTCCTTAGGAGTTTTTAAGGTCAGGCTTGATGAAGCCCTGGCTGGGATGATTTAACTGGGGATCGGTCCTGCTTTGAGCAGGGGGTTGGACTAGATGACCTCCTGAGGTCCCTTCCAACCCTGACATTCTGTGATTCTATGAAAGTCCGGTGCAGAAATGAGCACACGAGGGAGGGGAAAAGCAGAGCAGGATCTCACATTGATCAGGTTGGAGTCCTTACTGATGCAGTGATGACGGTCAAGCATGTCCACAGCACGGTGTGGTATCATGGCAACAGTCCTTCCACTGCAGTCGCAATGAGGGTAAAAGTTCTTGTGTTCTCCACCAAAGTCTCTCTTTAAAGGCCCCAAACAGGCAAGGGGCAGAATAATCCATCCTCTCACTATTTTGTCCACCAATTAGGCCTAATTTCAGACACACTCATTTTGGTTCATTGATTTCTAGTCTTCTGCACCTCCTGTTTACCAGCCATAATCTTAACACAGTCCTGGAGTGGTATGACTAGACCCTTTCTGTTTAACTTCATTCTGTCTTTGTGTCTCCTTCGCACATCTTTTCTGAAACAGTTTTATATAACGGCTCCCTGGGACAGTTCGTGAACCTCTCCAACTTTTTACCAGTTGAGTTTATAATTAGGTACATTTGCAGGCCCAATCACAGCCCTGCCCAAGTTCAGTAGGAGTTGGATGCTTCCCTGTCCTCATGTCTTGGAAAATCTCCGTTTAGAGTGACCAAGCGTCTAGGCTTAAACTAAGAACACGACAACTGAGACAGGCTCACAGCATTACACCAGTGGCTTGGGATAAATTTGCTGTGTACAAATAACCTCTCTCCCTAATGGACACATTGACAAGATAACAGCCCTATCATAAATATATATATATATATATATATATATATATATATATATAATTTTTGTAACTATCCACACCTTTGATTATTCAAAATGAAAGAGTCTAGGGTATTTGATTTACTTTTCACCATTCTTTGTATATCTGTATAACAACAACCCCAACAAAAACTCATAACTTTCAGGAGTGAAACTGTAGTCCAGTTTCACTACCTGAGCCCAATTGTCTAGGCAATCCTGAGTTAAATGCAGTCCAGCACATGGAGTCCTTACGAGATCAGGGCCTCTATTTATCATGCAGTAGCACAATGCCCTTTTGTGGGGGATTCCTGGGTAGGCTGGGTTGGGTTTTATGTGACGAGTCTCTTTAAATTTCAGTTTTTCTCCATGGAGTTGTAAAGGAAAAGATTTCTTTCTTCCTTCACTCAGAGCTCAGCCTGAGTTTGCTCAAAAGGCTGAGGTTTCAAGTCTGTGACTATCCCTGTAACCCAGGGAGCTTGGGGGTTTTGTAACAGAATTTCACACAGCAAAGATGCTATGATTTAAAACCTGAGAGGAGCTTGTGGTTAAGGCACAAGGCTGGGAGGCAGGAGAGCTGCATTCTGTCCCTGGCTCTGCCACAAACTGTCTGTGTGGCTTTGGTCAAATGATTTTCTGTTGATTTCTCTGGGTTGTCGTTTCCCTACCTGTAAAATGGGGATAATGAACTGCACAGGTGTTTCACAGAGATGCTGTGAGACGGCAGTCATCCACGTTTGCAAAATGCTTTGAGAACCTTAGCTCGAAGGGACAATAGAAGTGAAGCATTTTATTGTTATTCCTCGGAAAGGAGACTCCAGAATGAGAAACACATTGAGCCACTGGAAGCAGCAGAAACATATGCTTTGATTTTTAAAGCAACTGCTGCCATGAAAGTTTCACATGTGCCGCTGCCCAGCTTCACAACCAGTTGTTCTTCCAGGCAATTACAGGGCATTGTTTCAGGGCTGCATGTACACAGCACACAGATCACCCACATTAAAGAGGGGCCGGCCCCAGGAGAAATGATACTGCCTGCGCTCAGCCAGGCTTTCCATGTGTTGCGGCTTCAAGCAACCATACTGGAAACCAACACACAGGAAATGACAAGGTAGTGAGTCACTGAGACGATTGTCTGCCAGTCAGGGAGCCTGTACCGACAAGGGTCTGTGTCCAGCTCTGAGCAGAGGCCGACATTGCCCTGAACTGGTGAGTGCCCATTGGCAGATCAGGGAGGAGGAAAAATCGGGACGTGTTTTTCACTCTCCAGAGCGCAGTCAGTGCTTGTGAAAGAGCCAGCCTGCCTGCCTGGCTGCCTGAGGTCCTCTGTCCACGGAACAGGCACGACCCTGCCCACCTGCTCTGACCCCTCCCGAGCATCCGCCTCTGGGGCCAAGAGAGGCGCGCAGGTACGCATCGGCCCACTCAGCCCTGGCTGAAGCTGCTAGCAGGGGGCCAAGGGTGAGGTGGTCAAAACAGACTGTTGCCGCGGTATCCCTGGCCCGGCTGGAGGCAGGACTGACTGGAAACCCCCTTAAGGAGATTGTTCTGGTGAGATTTTCAGCCCAGCTTTTAGACCCAAGAGGCTAGGTTCACAGGTTTTTCTCTAAGCTTGTGTTGCTGCCAGCCCCTGCAAGCCCAAGGGAGCAGCCCTAGGGGTTGGATTCTGGTCACACTTACCACAGAGTAAACCAGGAATAAATCCTCTGACGGTGAAAATGTCACACTGATCTGGGGGCAGAATCACCCCCTTTGTGTGTGATGATGCAGGCCCATGACTGGCCCCTTTAAAGCTGCTGACCCACTTCTCACTTTTTAAGATGAGCTAGAAACAGAGGCCACTGCAGCTCAGAGCAAACAGAGTTGGGAACTGCTGGGGCCTGATCTGCCCCATTAAAGTCCATGGGGAAAGTAGGATACCATAGAGCTGAGGGCCAGCTCGTTGCCTAGAAAGATAGACTGATGACTGCACTGGAAATGAGAGAGACGAGGCAGGGGAGGTAAGATAGTTTATTGACCAACTTATGCTGGTGGAAGGTACAAGCTTTCACAGAGCTCTTCTTCAGGTCTGCGGACGGTCTTAAAAACAACATGGGTCCCTGGAGGTCTAATGTTCTCAGTGGATTAGCACGGAGTTATTTAGAACTGGAGTCGGTTGGAAAAAGGTTTTTTATGCAAAGAAAAAAAAAAGTTTGCTGTTTTTACTCCCCGAAATTTTCTGTCTTTGTTTTGTTTTGAAGGAAAAAACAAAAATGTTCTGGTTTTCAAAAACTGAAAAAATTTACCATTGGAAAAATGAAAAAAAAATTTCTGCTGTTGTTATACTGTACAAAATTTCAAATGTCAAGATAATTTTCCATACACATTTTCATTTCTAAAAACGGCCATTTTTCATCAAGTTCAAGGAAAAATTCTGACAGAAATTTTTCACCCCGCTCTGTTTAGTGCATGTTCTTCCATGGCAGTGAATATAAACAGCACCCTCTTCTCTCATTTCAGTGTTCCCGCTGCGTGGACAAACAGTGAAGGCTTGTCTACACATGAAATTACCTCAGAATAAGGCAGGGTGACCGTGGAAAGCAAAATAGCTATTTCTGCTTAACTCCATATGTGGAAGCTCTTATTCCAGAATAAGAATGCCTTATTCCAAATTAATGTCATCTAACCATGGATTAAGATAAAATACTCTTGTTCCAGAATAAGAGCATCCACACGAAGTGACAGGCGAACCTCGCGAGGGATGGCGGAATGGTTTCTGGCCTGCAAGGTGTGACCTTTGTTGTAGAATTGCCTGGCCCTTTTGGAGAGACACAGTTGACATGGTGGCTGTAGGGCAGCCCCTGCGGTGGGTGAAATCCTCACCCTCAGGACTAATCAGCTGCTCTGCTAACTGCTCTCCAGGGATGTTAATCGCTCCTCAGAGCAGTGGACCTGAGGGGAGCTCTGTCTGGCTGTGGCTCAAAGTGCAGCTCATTTACTGGAAAGGAGGCTTAGGACTGGAAACCTGGTTTTCCCCATCTCCTGCAGCCCTGCTGTTGTGCAGCCACGTGTGCACGGATGGCACTCTGCAAACGGAGATGTGCCTGTCCCGGGCCCTCACGGCCAAACCCACCGCCCAGGAAATTCTGGTGGGCTCAGCTTCACGTTCCTGCATGCATACCTACCCCTGTGCCTTTGGGTCCGGATCAGAGAAGGCTCATTGTCCGGTAAGGCGACAGGGGGCAGTAATCTCACCAGAGCAGGTTGCAAGATGGCAGCCTCTTGAAACCCTGCTCATTCAGCTTCTAACCCACAGCCTGAACCCCGGCCAAAAACTAAAGCAGATCCAAACATCACCTCCTTTGCCCTTCTCTAATAAATGTGAACTAACACCCCTTTTCCCGTACAGGAGCCAGGGCGTTCCTGGCTGCAGGCAGAAAAGAGACTTGCTGCTGTCGGAGAGAAGCTGTGGCTGTTCCATTACTTAACTCTGGAGTTTGTCTTTTGCCAGATACATGTGCCAGTGTGGGAGCTTACACCGCTGGACCCCCCCATGTCATGAGCCCCACTTGATGCCCAGCAGTGGGTCCCCCACGGCGTGGCTCTGACTCATTTGTGCTTGTTTTCCACACTCTGGAAGAAAAGGGAATTAGGAATGGGTGTTACTTCCCTGCAGATGATTCCATTATCGATCTGTTGCCAGCTCGGCCTTGCAGGGCTAAGGAGATTTCCTGAGCCGGGAGGATCAGAGCTTTCTGCACAGGGAGCTACGCCCTCACGTCTTCGCAGTGCACAAGGAGGGGCGATTCAGGAGCACAAGCTGGGATTGTTCCTCAAGTGAGGTCAGTTTAAACAGCTGCATTTTTCAGAAACGTTTTCAACTGCGCTGTGTGTGTTTGGATGTGGGCTGTGCATCATCACCCCTGGGGCCTGTGGGCGCGTCAAGCGTGAGCAAGGGAGGAAAGGACGCCTACTGAGTGCCTTCAGAAGTGCATCCTGCAGGCAAACAGGCAGAGCCCAGGACCTCTGGCTATGAAAATCCACAGGGGCTGGGCAGAAGTCTTTCATAAATCTTACACTTCCAGAGCCTGATCCTTGCATCCAGTGGGAGCTCCATGCGCAGAGGGATTGCAGGACTCGGATCCTACGTGTGCACTGGGTACACCAGGGCTCCGTATCTGGCTGCTTGTTGCCTATTGGGAGGTCCTTTAATAATTAGCCTGTTTACCAGAGAGGGTGGTGAATGAGTGCAGACTGAGGTGACCTCCTTTTGCTGCCAGAGATAGAGTGGAGGCCCCAGAGGCTGGGTTATGGAAGAGCCCGTACAGGGAGGGTTTTAGCTCTGCGGCCTTGGCCAAATATCAACTGGGATATTTACATTCTACCTGCCTGCATAGGAACACAGGAACAACGGGCTGGCTCAGACCCATGGCCCATCTCTCGCCTATCTCTGACAGTGGCCAGCACCAGCTGCTTCAGAGGGAGGAGCAAGAGCCCGGCAACAGACAGATGTATAATCTGCTACGTACGGAAGTCTCATTCTAGCTCCTAATCATTAGCGATTGGTGTCAGCCCTGAAGCAGGAAGTTTCATCTCCCATCCAAAACACTTGTTATCTCACAGTAACTATTGTAACTCTTGCTTGCTTCCACATAACTGTCCAATCCTTCTTTTAATCTTACTAAATTCCCTCCTCAGAGTCCAGTAGAATCGGAATTCACTTCCACTGCTAACTGCTGTGCAGGGGCTGCCAAATTCCACTCCAGAGGTGGCTGCACTTCAGTGATGATGAAGATTAATACATATCTATGCCTGTATCAGATGTTAGAGGGCCAGATGTCCCTGGTCCCTGCATAGGTGTGCAAAGAGAAAGGAGGCACAATTTCAGCCCCTGTCCCATCCTGACAGATATTTTGCAAACAGCAGAACAGACTATGTTATTTAAATGCATGGCTTGTTGGAATTATTCAGGAGCCCCTTGAAGCTCCTTACTGAATGCTCAGGCAGATGTGCTGTGTTCACTATGGGTATGAGTCCTCAGTTAATTTTCTCAAAAAAACCCTAACAATCTAAAATGCATGTAGAGTCTGAAAACTGACTAAGAAATGACTGTGGCATCCTGGGGCGACGTTTTCAGAAGTGCTTGACTCCCATTCAGGTCCCTAAACAAAGGCTAAATTTTCAGAAGTGCCCAGCACCCAGCGGCTTCCATTGTGATGCTTATTGATAGATTTTCATTAGTTCAGCACCTGATGTGCTGAGCCCTTTTGAAAATCGGACCCAGTAAGAACGTGCCATTTTCACAAAGTGTTTCTTCTAATTACACCTGCATTTCAGACACGGACTGAGAAACTCAGGGTTTGGTTTTGAAAAATCAAAACCAGAGGGGAGTTTGTGTTGAGATTCTGTTTATTCAGAAAGTTTGGGGGATGGATGGTTTGGGTTGTGGCCCATCACTATCATGGACAGAATGGGGTGGGGGTGAGTTGCTTTGCAATCCCCAGCAAAGAGTGATTTGCATCTAGGTTCCATTTTATCTGAACCACTAGAGTTCAGAAGCATTTGAGTAAAAGGTTCTTGTTTCCGTCCATCGCTAGTTATTCTCTTTGGAGTCCAGCAATAATCCTGAGAGCTGTGTGAGTTTGTGTGATTTAAATGATAAGTCCATCTAGACAAAGAGGCAAGAGGAGTCTGAGATAATGCAAATAACCGAAATCTGTCTCTCTAACATACCCAGAGACCATGTGAGCTGGGAATTTATAGTAAATGAGCCTTTAGAATTCCCAGGGTTATTTTTACTGTTAAAAAATGACTAAGCCTTTTGGGTAGGCTGGATTTGAATGCCACCTAATGCTCTTTAATGTTATCTCTCTGATTTCTAACTGCTGCTTCCTAAGCTCTAGACTTCCTTCAGTAGTGCAAACATGAGGATGTGTAAATTAGGAATTAAAATGAACAAGCCAGCCAACATTCCTACCCTGTTAATAAAGCTCCTTAAGAGCTGAAATAGACCTTTCGTGTAGGAATCGAAATAGCGTCAATGACTTGAGAACTGGGTTCACCACAGACAAATCAAATCCATATTTTCTTTGTTTTTTTTTAACCGATGGCTGGAAATCTTGCCTAAAGTGACTTGCTTTCTTTTGAGCAGATCATGTAAAACATTGCCCCTGTGATCCTACAGAACAGCGACACAACAGCAGAGCTTTGCAAGGGGAAGAGAAAACCCTAAGTTCAATGGAGAGATCAAAGCCAAAACTTCTCCTTCATGACTTCCTTGTTAGAATTTTTTTTCTTTCTTCTACTTCTTTTCCATAATCAGAGACTTGAATCCCTTTTCGTTTCTATTCAGGCTCAAGATCAAACAGGCCAGACATCTGCTGCGGTATTTTTTCAATAATTTTTTTTTGTGGGGGGGAGTGAAGGGGTTTGGGAGGGAAATGAAAATAATGACAGTGGCCAAAAAAATCACATAACTTTTCCTTCATTTACTGGAATGTTTGGTCCTGTCTGTTTCGTCTGAGAAAACAATCACAGCTGATGTACATTGGAAAGATGTTGCTCAGAAGTGTGGGCCTGAAAGCCTCAAGTATTTTTTTCACTAAAAGTATTCTCCATTTCGCTGCATGGAATGTTGTGTCCCTGAAATGCAAACAGATTGATTGCACTGGTGCAGGTGGTATTCCTAAATGTTACGTGGTTTAATGCAAAACTTGATCTTGAGAACAAAATGCTGAAATTTGAAATTTTGAAGATTTCAGTCTTCTCTTTAAAACAGAACCATGGTTTTATCAAATCCACCCATTCCCCCCCAAACAAAAAAGTCCCTATTTTAGAACAAAATTCTCTGAATGCCCAAAAGATGTGCTCTAGCTGAAACCGAAGTTACGGGCTTGATACAGAAATTACTGGGGAGGTTCTCTGGCCTGTGTGACGCAGGAGGTCCTGAGATGATCATAAAGTCCCTCTTGACCTTTGCAGCTATGAAATTTTTCAGAGTTTTGGTTTTGTTTTGTTTTTCTTTTTTGTAAAATTGGTCCGCATGTGCAAAAAAGAAATTGAAGGTGCAAACTTTGAGTGCTGGGGGTTTGCTCAGTGAATTGCAAATATTTTCAGCAATCCTAATGTTTCGATTAGGTAATTCTAAAATTAGATTTACTGGCTCAGTGCTTTCTGAACATAAGGACCTTTGAGGCTATCTCGAGTTGGGCACCTGAGAATCGAGGTGGCCCAAATCCTCAGGTGCTTTTGAAAATTTTGGCTGATGCTTTTGTAGAGCTGGGCAAGAACCAGATCACTGGATCCAAAGTGCTTTGAACTACTGTGAAGTTCAGATCCAGATGGAAAGCTTGTAAGTTGGACCCCTCTTTGATTCTTTGCGCTACTGAAGGTGGAGATGGGCCTTGCTCATAGAGGCCCATACAATATAAAGCCCTAAAAGTACATAGAATCATAGAATCATAGAATATCAGGGCTGTAAGGGACCCCTGAAGGTCATCTAGTCCAACCCCCTGCTCGAAGCAGGACCAATTCCCAGTTAAATCATGATATGGTAGTGCCATAATGTTCAAGCTTTTGTGGGAAAACCAGCTCCATTTAATGGTGGATCAAGTACTTTCTACACAATCCCCATTTTTCATCCTGCGAGACACCACTCGCATGAAACCAATGTGCAAGGAATCTTTGGATGATATGCAAATGTAATGGGCAAAAGATTAATGCGCAAACTCGTCTGCATTGCTAAACATCATAGAGAAGTATGATGGCTTCACAAACCTAGCTCTCTTGGAAAGGGTTTCCTTTCAGTGACATGATCAATACAAAGGATTTAGGGAGATCTAGTCTATATTTTTGTGCGAGTTAGACTGATACATTTCATGTCGATTGCCCTACTGTGATTCCGCAGAGCACTCAAATGCATGCTTTACTTTAAGCACGTGGTTAAGTGCTTTGCTGAATTGGAGCCATAGGGAGCTGGCTGAGGTTTTTTCTGCCTGCCCTATCAGTGTATATGTTGCACTTTATTGTCTTGCATTTAGTTTTGTGCATAAAAAATCATTAAGCAAGAAACCCAATCCTGAGTTTATATACATGTGTGTAGTGAGAGACAGTGAAGAATCTGACAATCTTTGTGCCTAACCACTGTCCTGA
The DNA here is from genome assembly GCF_965152235.1 of Eretmochelys imbricata. NCBI lineage: Eukaryota > Metazoa > Chordata > Testudines > Cheloniidae > Eretmochelys > Eretmochelys imbricata. The sequence continues at coordinate 2,044,608 of NC_135580.1, read as the reverse complement.
GCCTGGAAAGTCACCATATAATCACATTGTAGTCTCCCAAAGAGAGGGGAATTACTGGGAACACACATTCTATTGAGCTGGCTCTGCGACTCTATGTCATCGGCCACTGGCCTTAATCAAGTTATCGTATCAACCGACGCCTCCCGGGCCCGTCACTCTTTTCAATGAGAAAAATTTGCAGACAAATTTCTAGCAGCAGGAAGTTGGAGCTCTCCTGCCTGGCTGGATGAAAAGTACCTGTAACCTCTGCACGGCCTCCCCGCTCTCTCACACTGAGAGATCGCTTCAAGTTAGCACCATGCTGCTTCAGAAGCTGCCATTTTACAGTCCCCTTCAGAAAATCAAATAATGCTGAGTACACCAAAGACATTTCAGACTGACTGACCAGGGAAAATAACGGTATAAACGGTCCCACATGCGGTCGATATGTTAAAGGGGCGTGAACTGTGCCTTGTGTTCACATTCAGGAAGGTTTGTCTATTCTTCTGAAATCTCTTTTTTCAATGTTCTGTTTTAGTTCCATGCTTATTCTCACCCTGTGAAAATTGCATCTCAACGTTCAAATGAGCCTCAGCTACTGGTCCCACTTTAGGATGTATTTGATTGAATGCAACAAATAAATCCGTTAAGTGACACAGTGGAGGTTTGAAACCGGCTTTAAGGCACTGAGCTGTGTTCTCAGTAAACACCCCACACCTGCTGGGCAAGCATTTACCAAAGCGGGTTTCTATTTGGTTATCAGGCACATTTGACCATCTCCCCACCCCCAAAAAATAATGTAAAATTGTAAGTGCAGGGTAAACAAAGAACTTGTTCTTATGAAAGAAGTTTGGAGGGGAGAAAGGGCTGAAAGGATCACGATGCTGCCCAAGCTTGACGCCATAAATCTGATTAATTTACCTTGTGACAATCTTAACAGAAAGGTGAAGGGTCAGTGCCCTGGCTGAGGGCTGACCTTTCACCTGCAGGGAAAGGCTGCACAATAGGGTCTTGAGCTGCTCAGAGGAGTGACCCTTCCTTTCACAGCTACCTGCTGCTTCCTACAATACAATTGGACACAGCTTTCACTATGATGGAAAACACCTTCAGCCCAAAGGCCCTTTGTTCTTTGCTTCTGAGCCGGCTGGACGTGCAGCCTGGGCCGAAGAGGCTGAGGGGTTGGAACTGGGCAAAGGGAGAGGGCGTATTCCCGCCTTGCCTTGCACCGCCAATGGGACTGCTGTGCCCATGGCTAATCCGCCGTCCGCCCAAGCTGCAAGTCCTACCTCAGGGTTTCCTCGGTGGAGGGGACGTCAGGATCTGACCCTGCATTATCAGTTGGAGACTTGGCCTGCGTGAGTCCTGGATGGGGGGGGAGATATCCTGACTGCTGTGACAGACTCGTGAGAGACCCTGATGATTTTAAGGGAGCCCCAGCACAGGCCAGTCCAGCAGCCGTGTACTGCAGCCCCCGGGTGACGGTCATGCCTGGGCGGAGACCACAGAACTACGTGGTTTCGTTGCATGGCGTGGGCCGGGCAGCCACGTCGAGGCCAGCACAGGGCTGGGACTGGGCGGGAATGGGATTGATGGCTCTGCGATTAGAGACCCCAGGGGGTAGGGATGCAGGAGTTGTGGCCTGTCTCCAGCTGACATAGCTGCCATGGACAGGATTAACTCTGCCATGGGGGCGGGCGAGGAAGTGCTGTCTCAGCACCGCCCTGCAATCCCCCCGAGGCCTTTTGCTTGGGCTCTGGGCAGGGGTGAAAGTAACATTAAGCACTTACCGGTGCGGGGGCCCGGAGCCGGGCCCCTGGAAGGTGCAGGGCCTCTGGCAGAAGGGGCGGGGCTGAGGGTCAGACTCCCCCAGCCAGGCCATCCACACCGCCTGGCCCGCGCTGCCCGGGGCTCCAGCCGCTGCTGCGGTAGTGGAGGTGGCCAGGAGCCCCGGGCCCTTTTAAATCGCCATCCCTGGGGCAGCTGCCCCTTTCTCCCCACCCTCGTCGACTTTGTTGGTTCCTGTTTGGAATGGGCTGGAAGTTTATTGTAGCCCCAGAACCAAGCAAATAAACTCCCCCTTGAGCCGGTGTCCCTACACTGCGGAGTTTTGTTACTCTTTTTACCTGTAACCGATAGGTGTTGGAGACCCCTCACTCATGCTGCGGGTACTTCTCAGAGGAAAACACCAGTGCCCTCATCCTGCTGGGCTCTGGGGAATGAGCCACTACCTCATCCGGATTCAATCAAAGCTGACGCACTTGGTTTGAGAAACTTTGCAGCTTCCTTGTAGCATAACCAAATCCCTTACAGCTTGTGCGTGTCATCGAATCGTTAACCGCCGCACATTGTGATGGGAACATCTGGCGCAATGACATCCTGAAATGGGAAACAGGCACAAGCCATGCTCAACAAAAAGCTAGCTCTCCGTGGAATTAATCTCTCCATTGGGTTTGGGTTTGTTTAACTCCTGCTTTCCCCACAGCAGCGGCACCCATTCCTGGCTGGACCAGCCTCTCGCTCGATTGCTGTCAGACTGGAGAGTCATTTAACTGGGATAGAGATGATGTCAGTACACAACAGACCAGGCTGAATACTAGGGTCCTGATGCAGTGCCCATTGCAGCCAACAGAAAAATCCCATTCACTTCAATGGGCCTGGGATCAGGCCCTAAAAGGTTATTTCTAGAGCTGTCGGGGGCTGGGTTTTTGTTTTCTTCTGTTTCTGGCAATCAAGTCCCTCTAAGTTCAAGTGAAAATCTTGGACTTATTCTGCGAGTTTTGCACATGAGGGTTGAGATGAGGTTTGAGCCACGTGACAGCTCCTCAGTACAGAGCATCAGCCAAGCAGCTCTTACCCAGCTGCATGGCATGTCAATACAAGAATATGATTTTTCAGACCTATTACAGATATTTGCCTGCACTTGCTGCTCATAGCAGGTGCTGGGCTGATGGCCTGGAGAGTGAATATGGGGTGAGGTTCTCAGCCTGTGCTATGCAGTAGGTCAGGCTAAGTCAGTGATACTCAGACTGAGCGGCTCTTTCATGTGTCTCCTGCTGCTCTTTGCAGCACATGCTATTAAAACACTGTCTGAATTAATTATTAACCAATCAGGAGGCTTTTACTATGTCATTAACCAATTGTAGTTGATAAAATAAGAATACTTGGTCAGTTATTTTGCTGTGAGAATTTTGTATATATATAAACTAAATATTTCCCTGTCATACTGTTTAAATACGACTATGTAGGACTATAGTAAATGAAACAATGAATTCACACTCTTTTGGGTAATGTGGATCACTAATTTGGCTCCTAACCACTGAGGTCTGAGTATCACTGGACTAGATGATCCAATGGTCCCTTCTGGAACGTAAGAAGTGTCTTCCTTTTGGTCCAGATCCCATGGTCCCTTCTCTGGTACAGCTCCCGTGTGGTTTCAATGGGAGCTTTGCCTGAGCATGGATTTATAGGCTTAGGAGTGTATTCGACAAAACAGTCACCCTTGTGTTAGCCACCCCCTCCACCCTGTCAGGGTGCCTTAGCATTGCCTCCCACAGAGAGAAACAGGCCCTTGGGCTGCCCTGTAGAACGTGACAGAAAATTATGACCCTGCTTGAGAATTCTATAGAATCATTTAAAAACCAATAGATAGGAGCTCATGTTTTATTAAATGTATAGAGTTTTACCTGTTACATTTCTGTAGAACCGGATTGGTTTCATCCCTAGTAGATTGTATAGGACACTTCCATAAAGGCTGGAATACCCCTGCGGGTGAGAAGGGATTTCAGTCTCCCTGGCTCATCCAATCATTGGTTTCTTTGCTAGGGGACCCCCTCATAAGGATGCCAAATATGTCCAAATGGCTTTGCCTCTGCTCTCAGGGCTCCTTCATTTCCTGCCTTGAGTTTTGGATTGAACACAACCCATGCAGGGCAAATCTGGCCCTCAATTTAGATATGATAAAACAAAGGTAAACCTACAGCCAATTGAAAGGCTTCTGTGCCTTTTTTAACCCCATTGTTCAAATGGAAGCAGCAGTTTCTAAATAAATACACATGGCCCCTCAGCGTTTGCAAACCAGACACCATGTGGTCATGCTAGTGCAGGAGAGTCTGAGAGCAAAACCAACTTGCTGATTCTCAGCGTCAGGTCCCAGAGGAAACAAAGTGCAGCAATGTTGAAAAGGAAACGAGTTGGTCAAATCCAGTCCGTTTTAATGAAATAGAATGAGATGCCCCATGCAGAGCCATCTCTGCACCAAAACGCAAAACCCCTCTCGGCACTAGGATTTCCAGACAGCACTACGCCCACAGTCAGGGCCAGATTGTCACTATTGCTCTGCATGTTGGGTACACATTGGGTGCTGAGATCTTCTGAAAACTTGGCTCTCGGTGGCTAGAAAGGGAGGAAGCGGTGGAGGGACAACTGTGCAGAGGCTGTGAGCACGGCAGAAAGGGATCCTGCCCCAGCCCCAAACTCACTCGTATATAGGGGTGGGAGTGGGACCGGGCAGGCCGTTGAAAGAGCCCTGGGTCCTAACAGCCTGTGTGAGAGGTGTACAGCCCTGCTATTCTACCCAAGAGTCGGAGTTCCAGCCCTTGGTCTGCCTGCTGGTTCAGGGAGGAGCTCGGCTCTTTCCAAAACCATGTTAGTGCCCCCACAAAGAGCCTCATTGCTCAGGCTTTCTGCTGGAGGGGTGAACTTTCCCCATAAAGGGTTATCGGAACATGTCTGTCTGTCTGTCTGTCTGCCTTAGGGTGTTAGCTTGCTCTCTGAGTGCCTTCCACCTAAAATTGATGTACTAGCTACGGTCAATACGGGAGTCTCTGGAATTTCCCCCTTTACAAAGTCAAAACTCTGCTTCGGGAGTTGCTTTTCCCAGTTGCATGGCTGGTTGATTTTTTCGGTGCAGGTGTTCTGGGGGCCGGGCAGGTGGGGTGTCAGCGATGCGAGCGCCATTCCTGCTTGCGGTGCAAAGGCTATTTCAAAGCGGGAGGGCGTAGGGAGGCAATGTGTTTCTCAAGGTACTGGTCGATAAAGCCAAATTCACCCCTTGCAGACAGAGACTCCCCCGAAGGCAGCGGGCCCATGACCCTCAGTCCCCTACTTACAAGGGGTCCAATCCTGCTCCAATTGAAGCCAATGGCAAATCTCCAACTGACTTCAAAGGGAGGGCCAGCGTGCACAGATCTCATTCTGGTGGTTGTATTTTATGTCACACCAATTTGGTTTTATTTTTCCCCCCACTCTATGTAAGGCCTGCTGAATTCCCAAGCTTTCAGACATGCAGTGACTTTCCCCAGCCACCCCTGCAGTGCAATCAAAACCGGAGACAAGTTGTGTGTGCGAATGGCACAAGTAGAAATGGCCACAGACTGGGTAATAGAGCCAGGCTGGGCTGTGCCTGTGACGGGGAGACTTTTCTTCCATAAAGAGCATTTCAGACACTGGAATAAGCTTTTAATCATATCCAGATGGGAGCTCGATCCATCATGAATGTGCTAAGCTGGGAGAAAAGTGACACTGGGAGTTTTATTTGTCCTAGATGGGCCAAATTGAAATATTTTGTTTTAAAAGACCAGCGCCTGATTATTCTTATAGGAAGTGACACATCATTGATCCTGCCACCACATCTCTTCTGTCTCTGACATGCCGACTGGCCAGCTCAGTTGTTACAGCCGTGACTTGAGAAGATGCCATCGCATCCTAGAGTACTGATCTGCATGGGCCAAATTCTGCTCTTGCTCACGCTTGTGCAAATCTGGAGGAAATGAGCAGAGGTTGGATCCTCTGTCTTAGGGCTAACGAATGTTCAGGCTGATTAGCGTATTTCCTCTGTGCCTCAGAACAGCCAGAATGAAAAGCTCCCTTTTCAAGATGAACAATCTGAAGATGCTTATTCAGCCCTTCCATGTGCACCTAATATTTCCAACTACACAGAGGGTGGAATGCTTTCCCCTTGCCAGGAGGTGTGTCGCTACTTCTCACACCATATATCCTTACCCCAGGGCCTCTACCCTTCTAATTCTTCCCACATTGGGTCAGGAACTGAAGGCTTACTGCGTTTTTTTCCATAAGAAAATCAATTGCCCAAAGGACTGCATTCGGAATAATTCCAGCAACGTCCCCTGAGTGGCGTTTGAAACAAATGCCGATCGTGCTTTATTTTACTGGGTTTTGTCACTTACTAAATCTCTCTTTCTCCGTCTCACTGTGGCGCTATCTCCCACTCCCATCCCCAAGCGCGCACACAGCATCCCTTGTTCGATTCGTACCACACCGGGCTTCCTGAGCCTCAGTCAGTGAGTGAATGAAAAGAGCTAGAGGAATTATCATCATTCATGAGCAATCGTCTCTGCCCCACTGGCATCTGCAATGCTATGCCACGGCCAGAGCAAAACATTTCCCCCGTGTGTGCGGGTCCCTCTGCTGCTCTTATTGACCAAGCCCCTAGAATTCCAGCCCCAGTCCTACCTGTAAAGGGACAAAATGTGTGAGCCCACGCTGCAGAGCAATGTCCCAAATGCCACGGCCTCCAATGGGGTCTGGAGGAATGTGTCTTTTTATAAAGGTCTGAAGAAATTCCTCACAGCTCAGTGACGGAGAAAGCAGTAAGTAGTCAACAGGCATAAGGCATCTCCGCTGGGTGATGGGGAACCAGTTTGGAGAGTCCGCTGTCAAAGGGAACACGTGTCTGAACTGCGGAGCTGACAGGGGATGTTCATCAGCCCTACAAGGGGGCCAGGCTAGTGCCACGTGTGCTCATTTAACGTGATTTTAGCCTAGCCATTCTGTTCCTGTCTAGCTGTATCACAGTAGTGTCTAGAGCCCCAAATGAAATCAGGGCCCTCGTGTCTAAGTAAGAGACCATTCCTGCCCCATAGAGTTTGCAGTCTGGATGTACAAGACAGCCACCAGCTGGGAGGGGAAACTGAGGCATAGACAGGGAAAGTTCTTTGCCTAAGGTCACCCAGCATAGCCAGGAACAGAATCCAGGACTCCTGACTCCCGTTCTAGTTCCCTTCCAGTGAACCATGCTGCTTTTCCACATGGCTGGCTTTATAGATGCACCTGGAGATGGCACTGATTTGTCATTTTAAATCATAGTTTTTTTACTTCTGCAGTCCTTTCCATCGCAGGAACTTCCTAAACATCCATGAATTACACAGCCCAGAACCCACGGGCAGCACCAGCCTTTTTCGAACTTGTGGTTTGTGGGTGGTGGTGTTTGTGGTTAAACCTGTGAAGTCTTTTGGCTCAGATGCGCAACACATGTGGTGGAGGCTGAAATGGCTCAAAAGGACTTAGCCATTTATGTCTGTGCATGCCCAGCCTCGTCCTTGTTCAACTGAAATCAATGGGGGTTTTGACACTGACTTCCCTGGCAGTAAGCTTGGGCCCAAAGGCCATCAATGGATATTTTTTAAAGAAATGAGTAAATAATTTGTACTAGGGGTTGGGTTTTCAGAGGCACAGTGTTGGCCTAAGTCTGCTCCTGTTGCAGTCAGTGATAACTGTCCCCCGACTTCAACGGAGGGAGCAGAGTTAAGACATTCAGCTCCTTGATACGCTCACCCCAATTTTTATCCCCTGGATAAATCTGGCTGGGTGATGTTTGCTCATTCCAGCCAGTCATTCACGATTTAAAATAACACAGTAGTTAGTTACATACTTCATGAATTCTCTTTTGTTTCTAATGTGGATGTAAATAATACAGACATTTGGCAAATGGCTAGGGCCTCAGTTCTACAAACACTTATGTGGGTGAGTAAGTCCATGTGTACCGTTTCTCTGGTGTGTGGTATTTGGACAATGGGAGACCAACTTTGAATTTGATGCATTAGCTTGAAAAGTAAAAATGGACCGTGTACCAACCCTAATTTGGACCGTGTACCTATTGGTCCTGTTTTGGACCGTGTACCAACCCTAATTCAGGCCTTTGGTTCACACTGACTTCGATGGATGCTTCATATCCTCACCTGCAGGTATAATTTTTGCCATGGAGGAGGAAGACTGTGTAAAGGAGTCCCCCTTGGTAAGTAATATGCATTTTATAACTAGGTGTGGGCTTCAGCGCCAAAGTTCAGTCTCTGAATTATTTTTGTTCAGGAGACATTTAACTTATTTGTAACCTTCCAGATTTCAAGACCTTTTTAAAATAAAAATTCAGTTGGTGTTTGAGTGATTATGACACCAGTTTGTGCCGGTTGTTCAAAGAGACTCAGGTGATGCAGGCTCCCTCAAGGAGTGGGTTTGTTTCTTTGTCTAAGTTTGTGCCCCTATCTTATCACTCTCCACACACTGCTGCACTTGGGGTTGGGGGTTAATAGACCATTAGGCATTGGAAGGTGCTATTCTTTACTTGGGCAGGTGCAAGCTGTTTGTAAGCTTTGTAAAAAAGAACATAAATCAATCATAAGGGACGTTTGGGAACCTTCATAACTTATCTGTTTTTTATCAACTTGAAAGGGTCCCTCAACGAAATGCCTTGAAGGTTAGAAGGAATGATTTGTTAGTTAAGCAGTAACCTATTTTTCCTCCTTAAATATGTTGGCTAATGGTTTCTTGATACGCATCAGAAAATAAATAGTTAATAAAGGTGTTTTGATTGGAACAGCTGTTGCAATTCTTGGACATTGGGGCTTAATTGTTGACTGGAGAATCGAATCTTCAGAAGGTTTGGGGAAAAGAGATTGATTGGGGTCGCCAGGTTACTCAGAGTAAAATCTTAACCCTTATCTCTTAAAATGCAGTGTCCAATTGATTTTCTCTGGACCATTACACACAACACACTGCAGGAAAGCCAAGGAGGGGAGTGGTAAAACCTTGTCCTTTTCAAGATACTTCCAAAATAAACCCATTGTGGTCCTTTGATTTCCAGAGAACTGTCTGCAAGGAGCAGCCTTTCCCTTTAAGAATGAAATAATTGCAGATGAAGTCAATGTTCTGAGGGCTTGTCCATTTGCCAGTTTTATGTTTCATCTGGAGATGTTTTGCTATCTACAGGGATGCATTTATAAGGAACCCAACCGCACTCAGCAGAGCTAGGTAACTAACAACACTGACTTTGTTCAGCCAAATTGAACATATACATAAAAATTGCTGGATTCTACCAATTTTAGCATTTCAGTGATGGAGGGAAAGCCTCTAAAGCTGGGGCAATACTCAGCACAGTTACCCCGTGTGCACGGCTGAAAGGGAGAGGAAGGGGGTGTGGTAGCTCGCACTGGCAGAGGTTACAGCAGGAAAGGAGGGCAGTGCTTGTCCTTAAGGTCACAGAGAGATTGTATTTAGCAGCTAAATTACCTTCATTCAAACACCAGGAGAGCCCGGGGTTAGCTGCAGCCAGCCACATCCTGAGCTGCTCCCTGCAGGCCAGAGCCCCAACTTCCAAGATGGCAGACGACCTTTGCTCTCGGCAGCCACAGCCACGTCCTTGCACCGCTGTGGAGCTGCTGCACCTCTGGGTGGTGACGAGGCTGAACGGTGTGGGCCAAACTTTCCTCTCCGACACTCCTCGGTCTGAGGAGCTGACACCAATTTCCGGTCATGTAGGGGCAAGCCCTGCACCCAAGCCAGGACAGCGGTGGCACGGGGCCTGCCCGGATAGGCCATGGAGTAGCAGTGGAGGTGCTCGATAGCCACTACTACAGTATCAGGGCTGCAGGAGACGCTCTCCCTCGTGGGGGGCCGAGGTCCATGGGCGCTGTCCAACCCCCGGCATCTGTCTCTGTGTCAGCACAGCCCTCGTGGGGCACAGATTTGTCTTCTAGCTTCCTGCCCACCATTGCACACCCACTCAGCGGAGCCAGTTCTGTGGCGTTCAGTGCCCCGGGCGCTGGGGAGCAGATTTACCCTTAATTACTGGAGCAACCACTCCCACTGTGGGGCACCAGCAGGGAGAGATCCCTGGACCAGCAGTCCCAAGAGCACAGGCCTCTACCACCTGAGCCGACGGGGTAACTCTGCTAGCTGTCAGTGGTAGCAGGCTATTATCTTCTATGTGCACCAGGCCTTAGAGAGGGATGCAAGACACTTAGCCAGTGGGTTATGTTAATTCATGTTCACTCTGCGCCTAAGGTGGGTATTCTACAGTCACACGCTAGGGAGGAGGAAAGAAAGGCCTCCGGGACTCCCCTCAGCACTTACAGAACACTTTACATCTGCCACATAAGCATCCTGTTTCGCCTTCAGCCTTTGGGCCTGCCGGGGAAGGCCTGTCTGCTAATCCCACCTAACGCTGGAGGAGGAGTCTTGGCAACACCCCACGTATGTAGAAGCTGCATGTGACTTGGAGGGGTATAGCCAGGCGGCAGGGACCAGGGCTGGGGCAGGTGGGCTGTCAGCAGCAGCATCGTTCAGCTCAGCCGTCCCCACGCTGGCGGTAGGGGGGCAATGGAAGAATGGGTCCAAAGGCAGAGGAGAGCAGGGAATAGGTATCCCGGCCCTCCAACATGGGCTGCGCATGAACCACCGGCTGGGGGAGGCTAGCCCCCAGCCCCGCCCCTTCCATCTGAGGCCACGCCCCTTCCACCTCCCCACCCTCGCCCGCTGGAGCCCAGAGTCCCTCCACAGCGGCCGCCAGCTCCTGCCCCAGGCTAGCTCCCCGAGCCCCAGAGCGATGGGAGGGTGGCCTGTGCGGGGAGGGCGGGGGGGTGGGAGACACAGCTCCCTAACCACATTCTACAGGGGAGTGAGCCCGACCCTTTTTCGCATGTGAGACCACGTTTACACTTCCTGAATTTTCTCTCGTTTTCAGCAGGAGGGCACGATTGCCCCATCAGTGCCCCTGAGAAGTGAGACTATCCCCATTTTACAGCATGGACGCTGGGGCACTGAGCGCCTCGGTGCCTAGTCCCAGACCCCGCGGCACACCTGTGTCACAGCTGGGATTTGAACTCAAGCTCCCAAACTCCCCACACTAACCTCTTGTTTGCAGTGCATCCCCCTTCCAGAGCTACCGGCTGCTTGCTGGGCACATACCCCTCACACCAACACACTCGCCTTTGAGCCAGGCACACGTACTGTTCCCTGCAGCCTATTGCCGACAACTGGCCACGGGAACCCAGCTGGGCACAGGCTGTAAGTGCCAACACGCACGCATGCTGCCAGGGGGTGCTGCAGAGGGCCCTCATGGTTGTACTGTGTGTGCCCCTCACGGAAGTTTCATGCCCTCAGGTTTTGATCTGCCATTGAGGGTCTGTCGTGTTGGCAGCCAATAACCAGTGCGAGTCCGCGGTGTTAATAACCTGCCGGAGGGGTTCGTCAGGACTGGAGGAGCTTTGGATCAGACAGAACCAGATTTTTTCTTGCCTGTTGGTGAAATTTTGATCAGTGAAACTTTCAACAAAACTGGGTTTGGACTTCAAATGTCTAACCACCCTGCCACCCCGGTCACCTGGGGTGAGTCTCCCACAGAGCTGGGCAGGTCCCAGGGAGTCTTGCCTGAGCCATGTGGTGAATTGCTCAGCACGGGTTTACTCATGGCACTGCACCATTTCCTCTAGAGAGCACTGCCCTCCCCCCACCCCCAGCACTAACCTGGGGCAAAGGCAGCCCCAGCTGCTAGTCCTGACACTGGGGAGAAAGGGAAGGAACCCCCTCCCAAGTGCAGAAGGGTGTTAAACAGGCTGAGTATCCCAGCCCACATCTGGTAGGCTAGGAATGGAGCCTCTGCTCTGGATCCTGTCCCCTTGTCTGCCAGGCAGGGGGCTTGCCTAGAGGAGGGCTCCGTGCAGCGCTGTGAGTTCAGAGCAGCCCTGCACACCACAGGGAGGGGGCTGGGTTTGCCCCTGAGTAATAAACAGCAAACACAGTAGAATCAAATTGATGCAGCAGACTGTGGGTAACTGAAATGATCCCAGCCCGATTCTCCTCCCTCCACTGATTCCAGTAGGGTCACACTGCTGGAAGGAGTGAACCGGGCCCTTAGCCTCTCTCAGCCGATCATTCCTTTTGTCTAGGTCTTTTCCAAAGCTTTTCAGAGCAGGGATACGGGGCCTGTTTGTTTTTGTAAAGCTGAGGCTGCAACCTGTGATGTGAAGAAGACAGGGCATTATCATTATGGTCAGCATCGTATTTACAGCCAGGCTGGTCTGCTTTGTTCTATAACCCTGCCTTGCACTGGACTCACCGTAATGGTCTGCTGCGTTCCCAGAGTTCTGGGGAAATAGCTTTCGCTCACGTCTCCTCTGGTTTATCTACGCTGAATGATTCCTGAGGCCCTGAAAAGTTGGTAAACAAACTTGAGTGCCATGTCAAGTACTGCCAATGCCTTTGACTTCACCTCAGGGGTTTGGGGAGGTTTTGTCCTTTGGGCTGAGGGTGCCTCTGCTTTACTCCTGCCTTTGTCTGACATGCTGGGAAGTTAGGCCAGGCACAGATGTCTGGGAGCTCCCCCTAATCCTTTTGTATTATTATTATTATTATTTAAACAAGCAAGTCAAGTTTTGGAGGGGAGGGGGTTCTAATCATAATTTGAGCTAATAAGTACCACACCGGGCAGAGTTGCAGCTGCCTGGACAGGATAGTTTTGTTTGAAGAGCTTCAGGGAATGTCACACAGGGCTAATTCCTGCGCGCGTGGCCCTTCTGCACGAGGCTCAGTTTCTCAGCTGGCGTAGATGAGCCCAGCGCCACTCGAGTCCATGGGACGATGCTGATTTTCTATTCAGGTTCTTACGCTGCCCTTGTCACCACAGCATCTGAGCCCTTTCCAGGAGCGCAGGAAGGGTGTGTGCCTTGCAAAATGCCCAGTGGTTTCCGGGGAGCAGGAGGATGCCCTACGCCAGGTGCCCAGTGGCTCTCACCTAGGAGTCTTTCTCCCTCTTTCTCTACATATGGAAAATTCAGTCTTTAGAAAATATCATTTTAATTATTATTTAAACGATAAATTCATCTCCTCTGCTTTTACATCTCATCAAAATACATTAGCCCTGTACCCTCTCCCATCCCTTCAAAAACGTATATTGCAGCTACATTAATCGATCACAAATATATCATTAAGTCTGCACGAAGATTAAAGAGACGCTGCCAGGTTACAGATCACATCATAATAGAAAGAGAAGTTGCCTTGGTGGTGGTAAGAACAACACCTTAAATTATTAAAATGGAAATATTTCTAAAAGCCTCATTTATTTTCACCAATAAATACTGATTATTTACTCTCCCATCAGGTAATTAGACTAGACTAGTTAATTTCTCTCACACAATGCTGCAATAGATGAGTTGCAAACACTGCAGGAGAATGTTTAAATCCCCACAAAATCTGTTTTCACCAAAATCAGAGGGACAGGACTTTCTTTCGAGAGAAGTTTTTATAAAAGTTTAATTTTACAAAACCTAAACTTTAGCCCTAATTTGACCTGTCAACAGCCCTTTGTAAAAGGTTGAGGAGGGTCTATGTAATTAGTCATGTTTAGTTAATGACTTGTCCTAGGTCCATAAATGAAAGGTATTACTTGGAAGCGTACAATGAAATTGCCGCAGTCTCTTGTCTCTGGCATCTTGCTATATACATATGAGACTGGGACCTTAAGGAATCAGGATTTTAAGAGGTTTGTTGCCTTCTAGTTGAAATGCTGCAGGTGATTGCTGCATGTTAGTTCTACTTTGCACACAAATAATGAGGAGGTAATGGCCCAAATCTACAGCATAAGGAGAATGATGCCTGATATCATCAGGACAATCAGAGGAAGAAAGCTGGAGTTTGCAGGATATGTGGATAGGATGCGCGGAGGAAGATTGCCAAAGCAAGTTTTGCAGGGACTGGAGCCAGATGCCAGGGCAGGAGGCGCCCGCGGCGAATGTGGTTCAAGGATGTGGCTGAGTGGACAGGAAGCAGTATGGTGCACTTCTTAAGGCTGTGTGAAGACCAAAGTGTGCAGGAAGATTGCTGACCAATGACTCTTGTGTGTTGTGTTTGCTGTTCACTGTGATGTGCTTCGATGGTGCTTTGCACTAGGAGAGAATATATGCATGTATAGGGCCTAAAGTCAAGGGGAATTTTGGCTGCACAAGAAATACAAGTGTAGGTCCATGAGAATAAAATAGTAACTAATCTCCCTTGTACTGTAGCTGCAAGTTATTCAGACAATCAGCTGCATTGCTCAAGTTCTAATATTGCTTTCCAAAAGGATACAGCCTCATGCACTGGGATGCTTCACTCTTCCCTTGTTGTTCTCATTAAATATAATGTAGTCACATGACATAACAAAAGTACTCTGCACTCTTCCAGAGCTCGCCTAGCACTGGTCTCAAAGCACGGGTGGTGGAGGGATGTGGTTGCTTAAATTTGTTTGATAACCTCAGTATTCTCCAAAACGATAAGGATAAAAGCAGCAGAGGTTCAAGCATTGATGCCGTGTAATAACTTGCACTTGACAAGATTTTTTGCTACTACGTTGCCATTTATTCTGGCCTTGAAGAAAATGGAGCTTCATTCTATGTTCCTGTCAGTTCTCGCCAGCTAAGCAAAGTTGGGATTGGGGTGCATTTGGGCGGGTGACTCCCAAAGAAAATCCAGGCTGCTGAAGATGGAGGTGTTGATGGCAACAATACTGTGAAGGGATATGTTGCTAGAGGAGCGTCTGCCTTTCAAATAGAAAAGGAGGACTTGTGGCACCTTAGAGACGAACCAATTTATTTGAGCATAAGCTTTCATGAGCTACAGCTCACTTCATCGGATGCATTCAGTGGAAAATACATTGTATTTTCAAGCTTATGCTCAAATAAATGTGTTAGTCTCTAAGGTGCCACAAGTCCTCCTTTTCTTTTTGCGAATACAGACTAACATGGCTGCTACTCTGCAACCTGCCTTTCAAATGGGACCCCCACCAAGGTCCAGACTGGGGAGCTAATTAAGGCTCACGCATTGTCCTCCACAGTTCCCCTCCCAAACTGTTGCCTGCCGCTGCTATGCACTATTAAAGAGATGCTGCGTTTCAAAAGGAGCTGCAGAATGTGGATCCGTATCTGACCCTCCTAGGGCAACCAGATGTCCCGATTTTATAGGGACAGTCCCGATATTTGGGGCTTTTTCTTATATAGACTCCTATTACCCCCCTACCCCCTGTCCCGATTTTTCACACTTGCTATCTGGTCACCCTAGACCCTCCCCAGGACCTCAGGGCTGTTTGGTGCGGGCTCATTTCAACATTCCAACTAGTACTCGGTGCAGTGATTCCTGTGTAGATTGTTTTGTAAAGAGTTTTGCATCCATGATGAAAATACATCTTGAAAATGTTACATAAATCAGACAAATAAAATTCCCACCGGGGCTCATGCCCACCAGTTCGGCTCTTAGCACTGGTGTGAGACCTGGTGTAAACAAGACTCCAGTGGACACACCCTTTTCTGCCATCATTTTAATTATTCCCGCTGAAAGCCAGTCTAACTGAAGCCATGGTCAAGAGGTGTGTGTAGAGACAGGAGTCTGTCATCAGGGGTTAGTATGGGTAGGAATATTATTTGTAAATTCCTCCTGGTGCAGAAAAGGATTGAATGTTCAATGTTATTATCCAGTAAAAGAACTGATAGGGCAGAGCTGCTTTTTCAGGTGTATCTGAGAACCACAGCAATCCAGTTTAATGATCCATGCTAAAAAAGAAAATGTCAGATTTGGAGCTTTTTTGAGACGTCAGAAATTTTTCCCTCCTGAATCGGGACTGCAAGTCAAAAATTTGAAGTTTTGTGAACTAGAAAAAAATTGGTTCAGGTCAATCTAAATGTTTCATTTAGATCCTTTGTGAATGTTTTGTTTCGCTACTGGCCAGTTTTCAATTTTTTAAAAAAAATATTTGCTATAATCTGCTTAAATTTCTAAACGAAAAGGTAACCAACCCTTCTTCCAGGTGGAACAGCAGCAACAAAGGCCAGGTTCAGTATCTACGGGTTCCTTTTCAACAATCCAACACAAAACCAGTTCTGTCAGGACCTGCAACGTTGGGTAAGTTCCTCTTGGGGATTCACCATAAGTGCCTTGGGTGTTCACATGGATGCTGTGCCAGTTGCCTGGTGTGACTGAACCTCCCAGACCCCACCAGCTGCCTGCCTCTCCTTCTCCTCCTCTCGAACCTCGGTGGATTTTCTTGTCATTCCCTTAATCGAAGGTGGAGTAGGGTTGGGTTCTTGTATTGAACTCCTCTCACAATCTGACCCAATCTAGTTGGTCCATTTGCCAGACAACCAATGCTCCCCTCATGATGGCTCTCTGTAATAATTTCTCCAACCTCTGTATATAGGCAAAAAGAACAGGAGGACTTGTGGCACCTTAGAGACTAACCAATTTATTTGAGCATAAGCTTTCGTGAGCTACAGCTCACTTCATCGGATGTATTTTTCACCCTTTTGCTGTCTGGCATTAAGGAACTTGCAACAAATATCCTCCAAGCCCTCCGTGTGATCAAAGTCCTCTAGGCAATCCCATCATGCTGAGCACCTAGGCAGGGTGAGTGTGTCCATGCAAACGAGATCAGCTCCTGAAGTCCTTTTCCACAGCTCACCACTAGATGTCAGGTGAGAGCTCATTCAGATTCTGCTTACATAGAAAACCAAAATGTTTCATTTTTCATAAAATTTTTGTGTAGCAAAATGTATTGAAACTAACCCAATTCTCACAAGAAGTTTTCTTTTCGATGAATCAACAATTTTTCATGAAAACAATGTGTCAGTGAAAAACTCCCAACCAACTCTACTCATAGTGCTTTCTTCATGGGGGAAGAAGAACTCCTTAATGTTGTTTTGTTCAGAAACAAAAATTCTTCTTTGTTTGTATGACTAGGTCTCGATTGTCAAAAGGCGATCCCTCCATAATGCTGCTGACTGTAGAAAAATCAAAATGAGAAATGTTATGTGAGCAGAGGCTGGCTTCCGTAAAGGGGAGATTTAAGGAACTAAAAGCTATTTTGAAGTCATTTGTTATAACAGAGGTTATGTTATTGGTCGTCGATCGAGCACTTTAACCACAACTCGGTGAGACCCTTGGGGCAGGGACTGCGTCTAATGAAGCAGCATATGCGCACAGCCTGCAGACGCGGAACAATAACCTTTGAAAGTAAACCCTCCTTTTCAGGTGCCTATGGGAGAACTCATTTCAGGCTAACCATGCGCACTCAGCCTGGGTGTGGCATTTCCCAATGGACCGAGCGCTCAGGGCCCAGACTTGCAGGGAGCTGAGCTGCTCCTGCACGGGGCTGTGTTCCTTCAAATCCCAGTGGCTATAAATGGGAGTTGCTGCCACCTGGCAAGTTGCAGGATTGGGCCCTTCATCAGAAATGTCTCTGTGGCCCAGGACAAAATACAAGTGGCAGCCTTCACCTCGCTCAGCCCACCAGTCAGATGATAACAAAGAGACTGAGCATGGCTACTGCGGCTGGTCTGTTGGAGCCTTGCCGAGCACGTGCAGCCCATGTGGGGCCCCGTCTTGGTGTCTCACCGGCCAGGCCATGGCTCGGGAAGTATCTCCTTTCTGCGCCTAGTCTGGTGCACTAGCTATTCTGTAAGCTTCTGGAATGTCTGCTCAGGTCTCCTGCAAGAGGAGAGGCTGCCAGGCCCTCTAAGCCTTGAGTCACCTGCCCAGCCCGTGAACTTTAGTAAAGCAAATAATATTCAGGCTTTGCATGCCCATGCTTCCCCTGAGATCCCAAAGGTCTTCCAAGCATGAATGAGCCCCCAGAAGGCTCTGGGGAAGTGGGAGGGGGTCACTCCCATTTTACAGATGGGGAGACTGAGGCGTAGGAGGATTAAGAAAAACATTTTCAGCACTAACAGGGCTACCATTCTGATTTCAGAAGTGGCCACTGATTTGCATGCCCAGCTGGAGGCACCGTGGGCAGGAGTTTTCAGCCTCTGTGGGAGCTGTGGGTTGCTCCACACTTCAGAAAATCAGGCCAATGGTGTCCCAGAAGCCCCCCAACCACCACCACCACCAAATCAGTGGCCATTTCTGAATATGGTGACCTTCGTAATTTTCCCAAGATCTCACTGCGACTCTGCTGTGGAGATGGTACCAGCATCAGCACTCTTGCCTACATCACACTTCCATAGCTGCCTCTTCCTACAGTTCTCCAGCAAAGCCGAGATCCACTGACAGCTCCCTGTCACCAAAAGGAGTGAGCCAAATGGTGCACGGTGCTGTAGCAACCTACCCTGCGAACCCCACAGCTGCAGGGGCCTCAGATCCAGTCCCTAGCGACCAGGCTATTTCAATTGGTGCAGAGCAGACTAAAGGTCATGCAATTCTGTGATACTAGGTATTTGTATGGCCCTTTGCACACTCCCAGTGCTACTGCAGATACAAAGTAAACAGAATAAGAGAAGATACACTGTGGTTGAACTCCTTAGACACACACACTGTGTTCCCTCCAGAGATGGTACATTCCCTAGCCATAACTGGTTGGGAACTGTCCTCCCCACACCCAGTTCTGTCCTTAGAGATATTCTATTCCCTGCTGCAGAAGAGTTTTCCCCTTTCTGCTTTATACTTGCAGGGACCTGTTACATAGAATCATAGAATATCAGGGTTGGAAGGGACCTCAGGAGGTCATCTAGTCCCACCCCCTGCTCAAAGCAGGACCAACCCCAACTAAATCATCCCAGCCAGGGCTTTGTCAAGCCTGACCTTAAAAACCTCTAAGGAAGGAGATTCCACCACCTCCCTAGGTAACAGACTAAACAATCCCTGTTCCCTCAGCCTCTCCTCATACATCATGTGCTCCAGCCCCCTAAACATTTTTGTTGTCCTCCGCTGGACTCTTTCCAATTTTTCCACATCCTTCTTGTAGTGTGGGGCCCAAAACTGGACACAGTACTCCAAATGAGGCCTCACCAATGTCGAATAGAGGGGAACAATCACGTCCCTTGATCTGCTGGCAATGCCCCAATTTATACAGCCCAAAATACCATTGGCCTTCTTGGCAACAAGGGCACACTGTTGACTCATATCCAGCTTCTCGTCCACTGTAACCCCTAGGTCCTTTTCTGCAGAACTGCTGCTGAGCCATTCGGTCCCTAGTCTGTAGCAGTGCATTGGATTCTTCCATCCTAAGTGCAGGACCCTGCACTTGTCCTTGTTGAATCTCATCAGATTTCTTTTGGCCCAATCCTCCAATTTGTCTGGGGCCCTCTGTATCCTATCCCTACCCTCCAGCGTATCTATCACTCCTCCCAGTTTAGTGTCATCTGCAAACTTGCTGAGGGTTCAATCCATGCCATCCTCCAGATCATTAATGAAGATATTGAACAAAACCGGCCCCAGGACCGACCCTTGGGGCACTCCGCTTGATACCGGCTGCCAACTAGACATGGAGCCATTGATCACTACCTGTTGAGCCCGACAATCTAGCCAACTTTCTATCTACCTTATCGTCCATTGATCCAGCCCATACTTCTTTAACTTACTGGCAAGAATACTGTGGGAGACCGTGTCAAAAGCTTTGCTAAAATCAAGGAACAACACGTCCACTGCTTTCCCCTCATCCACAGAGCCAGTTATCTCGTCATTGAAGGCAATTAGATTAGTCAGGCATGACTTGCCCTTGGTAAATCCATGCTGACTGTTCCTGATCACTTTCCTCTCCTCTAAGTGCTTCAAAATTGATTCCTTCAGGACCTGCTCCATGATTTTTCCAGGGATCCTCCTCCTTCCCTTTTTTAAAGATGGGCACTACATTAGCCTTTTTCCAGTCATCCGGGACCTCCCCGATCGCCATGAGTTTTCATGAGTTTTACATATGGTGCTGCTGTTTACAATTAGGTGGATGGTGTATGATGCTCTTTGATTATAAAGACTAACAAACTCGTGCTGATTAGGCCTCAACTGGAGTATTGTGTCCAGTTGTGGGCGCCACATTTCAGGAAAGATGTGGACAAACTGGAGAAAGTCCAGAAAAGAACAACAAAAATGATTAAAGGTCTAGAAAACATGACCTATGGGGGAAGATTGAAAAAACTGGGTTTGTTTAGTCTGGAGAAGAGAAGACTGAGAGGGGACATGATAACAGTTTTCAAGTACATAAAAGGTTGTTACAAGGAGGAGAGAGAAAAATTGTTCTTCTTAACCACTGAGGCTAGGACGAGAAGCAATGGGCTTAAATTGCAGCAAGGGGGGGTTAGACTGGAGATTAGGAAAAACTTCCTAACTGTCAGGGTGGTTAAACACTGGAATAAATTGCCTAGGGAGGTTGTGGAATCTCCATCATTGGGGATTTTTAAGAGCAGGTTAGACAAACACCTGTCATGGATGGTCTAGATAATACTTAGTTCTGCCTCAGTACAGGGGACTGGACTAGATGACCTCTCAAGGTCCCTTCCAGTCCTATGATTCTATGAAACCCAATGAGGGGTTTTATTATTTATGGGAGGGACTGCTGTGCTCTGAGGCCCTAGCCAGGGTCACTAGATCAGGGAGGGTGGGGGGTCTCACAGCCTTTGCCTCAGATGGAGCCTAAAAAGTTGCCTTTCGATTTAGTTGAATGTTCTCTTGTTATTGTATTATGATGAGAAAGGGTAAACAAGAGGGTGCAGATGGAAAAAATAGAAAGAGAGGAGAGGATTAAAAGACATAAAGGTGCACTTGAGAGGTTGTTGACTCCTGGCACCTCTTCAAATGTAGAACCAGTCCAGGAAACTGATCAAGAAAAACGCTTAAACTTGCATGAAGAAATCAGGAGCAAGAAACATTGTCTGACAGTTCTGCTGTAATATCACTGCACTTTGAAGAGAACAGCCACAGCTCAGGAGACATTCTACTAATTCCGGTGTCCCTTTTTAACATCCGTGATCCTTCAGCATGGCCCAAACTCATAGATGACAAAACAAGAATAATCTTAGAGAAATACAGACCATTGCAAATTAAAGGTAAAAGTTTTCCAAGTCACAACAGAAGAAGAAAATTATGTAAGAAAACTGAAAAATGGAGAAACTGTACAACTACACTGGCTCATATGTTCTGGGAAAATGGATGCAGTGTTGTGTTTTTGTTGCAAATGATTTAGTGTTGGTAGCCATAGTCTCATCGGTGTGGGTTTGGGGAATGGCAGTATATCCACAGAACTCTCAGAACTCATGAGAAAAGGCATGTTCACATCCGAAATATGGTGAAATGGAGCAAATTGGAAATAGGTCTGAAATCTGAATCTGCAATTGACCAGACTTCACAATCATTGCTTGAAACTGAGAGACAACACTTGTGAGGTGTGTTCGAAACAGTTGTGGCCACTGCTCTTCACTTAATTGAACAGAACCCACGTTTTCATGGGTCCATGGAAACACTTAACGAGTGTGGAAATTTAAACTTTGTAGGCCAAGTTGAGTTACTGGCTAAATTTGAGTCTGTGGTGAAGGAACATGTTATGTCAGTTCTTCTCTGGAGAAGAAAGACACCATCACTTTAGCCCTACTATATAAAATTATGTCATTTTGAAGTTATCTCAAAAGGTAACAGGTAGAGTTATTAACAGCAAAACCAAGAGGAACTATTACTCCATTATTTTGGATTGCACATCCGATATCGGTTACAAGAAACAAATGTCTGTCAATTTGAGATACATTAAGATCCAAGAGACAGAAGTCATCACTGAAGAGCATTTCCTATCATTTCTGAATATGCAGGAAATTTCCAGACAGGCTTTGTCAGATGAGGTGCTATCCAGACATGGTATGACATTTGATAATAGCAGGAGACAGAGATATGAAAATGGAGCTAACATGAGAGGACGGCATCAAGGTGTGCAAGCTTGTTTAATTCAAAAGAACAAAAAGGCATTTTTTGTTCCTTGCAGATGACATTCCTTAAATCTAGTGTTGAGTGACACAGCAAATTCCTCAAACTGGCCAAAAACTTTTCTTGGTGTTCTTCAACAAATATACACTATATTTACAGCTTCAACAAGTAAGTGGATGGTTTTGAAATCCTGTGTGAAAATAACATTAAAGCCTCACTTGGAGACAAGATAGGAGAGCAAACTGGAAAGTGTCAAAGTCTGGCGGTTTCAGACACGAAGTGTGCAGTCAGCTCTGTTGAAATTGAGAGAAACAACAAAAGATAATAGCATGCAGAAGCTGGATCACTGGCAGATGATCTCTCCTCATTTCAGTTCATCATCTCACTTGTGGCTTGGCAGAACTTACTGTTTAAAATTCATATAGTAAGCAAAAAAATGCAGAGCTTAGTGCTTGGTCTTGATGATAGCAAATTAATTGAAGTTATTCAGACAAATACAGAATTATCATAAAAATAGATTTGAAGAGACTTTAATTGCTAAACGGATCACAAAGGAAATGTCAGGGCCTGTGGAGCTAGCTGAAACATGAGTCCGCAGAAAGAAGAAACTGTTCTGCAACAAAGCAGAGGTTCAAATCATTGGAGACGCAGAAAAGAGATTTAAATTTGACAAGATAAGAGCGGCCAGACTGGGTCAGACCAAAGGTCCGTCCAGCCCAGTATCCTGCCTTCCGACAGTGGCCAGTGCCAGGTGCCCCAGAGGGGGTGAACAGAACAGGGAATCATCAAGTGATCCATCCCTGGTCACCCACTCCCAGCTTCTGGCAAAAGAGGCTAGGGACACCATCCCTGTCCATCCTGGCTAGTAGCCATTGATGGACTTCATCAATATTGCTATGGACACTGCTCTCATGAAGCTGGCAGAACATTCTGAATTCTCATGAGAGCATGAGAACAAGTTTGGATTCCTGCGCAATGTGAAAAACACTGCAAACTTTTTTCCGACGAGTGAACTGGAAAATGTGTTCGGTAACCTGGAATGGGCTCTGACGAGTTCTGATGTCAATATCGTGCATGTAAACAGGCATGACCTGGCACATGAACTCAAGAATCCTTCTGGTGTTTTGCTGAAGCCTGCAGATGCAGTTGAGACACTTCAGTTCATTTCCAGGAGCAGTTTGTCCACAGTGAACCCAAACATGTGTATTGCTCTGCAAGTGCTTCTCACAACTCCAGTCTCTGTGGTGCCTACAGAAAGAAGTTGCTCAAAGTTTAAGTTAATAAAAACTTATTATTTGAGGTTGACCAAGTCTCAAGAACATTTGATAGGATGGGCTGCAGTGTCCATAGACATTGACAATTGCAAGACGCTGGACTTTCAAGTCGTGATAAAAGAATTTGTCAACAGAGCATTCCATTACTCAGGCAAGAAAAAACTCCTTATACTTTTTTCAGTAGTTAGCCACTGACGAGTAAAATGCAACAGACATTTTATTTATGTTTGTGTTTAGCTTTAAAGGTATTTGCAGCCAGTTTACTAGGTGTGGATTTCTATAGGTTATTATTTGCATACTTTGATTAAATTGGGAATGGACTATTACTAATGGAAAGGGGGCCCCCCATAGGTCCTCTCACAGTGGGCCTCCAGATTTCTTGCTACAGCACTGATGGTGCAGGAAAGAGGAAGAACAGCCCGATGAGGCGGTGTCCTTTGCATAGTCAGGTGGCAATCCTACAGCCACGCCCTGCTCTAGCAGTTCCACTTGTACTGTCAGTTTCTCAAGCAACCTAGAATTTTCAGCAGCTCTTTGATACACTCTTGACCCTCAAACTGCTTCTAATTTCCTTTCGCTCATTTCACAATTGGATTTCCCCCTGGTGACAGGATCCCCAGGGT
Source organism: Eretmochelys imbricata (assembly GCF_965152235.1). Classification (NCBI taxonomy): domain Eukaryota; kingdom Metazoa; phylum Chordata; order Testudines; family Cheloniidae; genus Eretmochelys; species Eretmochelys imbricata. Next base: position 2,021,015 of record NC_135580.1, on the reverse strand, counting down.
GTAACCTGAACTGTGGGACCACTGAGCCCTCTGTCCCACCAATCAGGGGTGTCCCTCTCACACACTGATGCTGAGTCAAGCCACAAAACTCTGGCAGGCCCTGTACTTACACAGACATCCCCAGGCAGGGACACACCCAGCTGAGTTCCATGAATGATCTCCCAGCCACTCGTGAACCATCAATAGGGAGGCTCCAGCCAATTCCCCCCAGCTCCCTCGTCTTGCACCCCAGGACTGTACAATCTTGCACTGGTCAGAAGCCTGGCCGGTGTAAGTGCATTACTTAGTTTGCCACTTCTTCACAGGAAAGGGGTTAAGACCCAGCCTTTGTAATCTGAGCAGATTTACCAAGCGCTTTAGACAAACACACTGATAAGGATAAAACATTAAAATAAGTTTATTAACTACAGAAAGATAGATTTTAAAGGATTATAAGTGCTAGGCATAAAAGTCAAAGCTAGTTACCTTAAGAAATAAAAATAGAAACATGCATTCTAAGTCCTACATTTTCAGTCTAAGCAAGAGTTGAATCATACAGCTTTTCTCACCCTGACAGATGGTACAAGCAGGTTACAGTTCCTCAATACACAGGCTGGACTTCAGTTCAAAGTCTTTTTCTTCCAGACCTTCTTCCAGGTGTTGAGATGGGGAGACAGGAGAAGGGCCAGGTGATGATGTCATTTCCCCTTCTTTATATTTTCTTCCAGTTTGCTGGAAAGATCCTTGCTGTTATGAGGGAATCAGGCAGTCCCCACAGGCCTTCTCTAAGGAGCCTCTGGGATAGTCGATTCATTTCCTGATGAGCCATTAATGCTGTCTGGCTACTGATGGTTATTCCTTTTTTGAATCTGAAAGGCTGGTTGTGGGTGTTCCCAACCTCATGACGTATTTCAGTAGCACATCTAGCAATACTTCACAACTTCACATACAAGGACAGTACATACAATCCAACAGGATATTAATGTTCAACAGATCAAGATTTTTAAAATGATGCTTCATAGGGTATGCTTTGTACGAGATATATCGTAATCGTATCCCCCTGGTGAATATGAGGGTTCCAAGGTGCTGCTTTGCGGTACAGAGTGTCACACATACACCCTCGAGTTAAAGGAATCCAGAGTTTGGCAGCTGTAACAGGTGCGTTGTAGGTAGTTTTCATTCATTTTACTAGAGGAATTGGTGAGCCTCGGGAAGTTTGGAATTTGAGTTCAGTTCAAGTATTGAACCTTTGGAAGTTTCTTCGGAGCTTTTCCAAACCTTGTAGCCCTGCAAATCCAGGCAGGAAATCTCAGAAGAATGCTTAATTTCCAGCCATACCTGCCATGGGAGCCACCTGGAAAGAGTAGAGGAGAGCTTTACTTGTGATATTCCAATGATTGTCCTTCCAGGCCTGGCTGGGAACTAGAAGTTCAGAGGTTGGGCAGAATTATCTTTCTCAAACCTCCAGAAAGGGTTGATCTGAATTTAGGACAAATGTTCAGGTGGGATCCTATTTTCTCCAAACTGGTCTGCCCATCCCCTGATTAGTAACTGTTGGACAGGCATGTAACGTGTGTTCAGCTAGAAATGGGTCCAAACTGTAAAGGCCAGTGGGTGCCTTATATCTGGGGTTTTGCCCCTGGCCCTTATAGACATAGAGGTCCAGAAGCAGCATTTGGATGTGAACTTTCCCAGAAATTCAGGAGTGCTTAGACTGGGGGGTCTGAGTGCCTAATTCCCATGGGCTCCTTTGAAAACCCCAGCCTGAATCATTCTCCAAGAGGAATGTGTGGGACGCCCTTACCCTAGGGATGGACTGATTCAGGTGTGTCATTTTTGCCTTTCTATCCCCTCTGGGAAGGATCACATTCATTGTCCATTTCTTAGCTATTGGCGTTTCCCTCCTTCCCCCATTTTCTTCAATGGTTATTGTGTTGTGTTGGATTGGATTGTACTGTATTGTATTGTACAAATGATGATTTGTATTACTATGCTCCATCTTCCTCATCAGTTCGTGGTTGTGCTGTCCCCTTGGGGCAGACATGCTAGAAACTGCTTTCATGCCTGGCCCTACGGCTGCTAGCAAGCTGGCTCCCAAACTTCTGTGTGTGTGCTGACACCCTGGGCAAACCTTGATAGAAAGGTTGTTCGTGCTGTCATCCCCACTGTAATTCTTGCTGTCTGTTCCCACTGGAAAGCATCATTATCAGCGATGGACAAGAGCCTGAGGCGTTTCAGAGATTTGGATCCAATAAGATAACAAGTGCTAGGTAGCCATGGTGACGCATGCTGTATAAAAACCGATGGATAGATGGGCATCCAGATTTTTGGATTTAACCTTGTCAGAACTTCTGTGGCTTCGAGTCTGCATACTCACTCAATGTCATTTGGTGAAGCAGGTCCAACATAAGCAAGTCAAACTGGAGCTTCCTTCAAGAACACTGAAGCTGCAGATAGGAGGGGGAAAAATCATTCCAAGCCTAACAGTAAGTATCTGGACTTGATAACCAGCCACCTTTACGAGCATTTCTGTGGCTCCCTGTAGAGCAAATAATTAAAGAGATGGGCGATATAATGAATGATACTAATAAATCACCCAAGGTTGTCTGTGTCCTCTCCAGAAACATAAATCACTCGTCTTTACATTATGGTGACAAGCATTCTCCCCCAGTTGCTGGCACTTTGGATTTATTGGATGAAGTCGTTAGAAATGTATTAGGGAGAAAACTGAACTCATCAACCAAGTTAGCTTAATAGCTTAATTGTTCCGTGTGCAGTAAGTACTGTGTTCTTTTCTCTCTGGGTTGGAAAGTGCATCAGTTTTAGTGAGGGTAAGAAAATCAGGGTAAGAAGAAACCCAGGAATCCTCTGTGACTAAACAAGAGGTGATAATGTCCCCAAACAGCGCCTGCTGGGATAATCCCATCATTAGAATTGGCCTGTGGGGAAGAGAGTGGCGCCCCTGTGGGGTCCTAATCTCTGAGTGAGCCTTAGATGGGCTGTAATTAGACTCAGGCAGGTGCGTTTGTCTCTCTGTTAATTGGCTTCATGTCAGTGAGGGGATCTTTGAGAAACAAAGCTACTGGCGACTCTGCAGCTGGGGTAAGCCAGGGCCTGCCATAGACTTTGTGTGTTAATTTGGAAGGACAATTGTAAGTCAAAAATTCAAACCATTTCCATCCCCCTTCCCTGGCCCCCTCCTGCCCAAACAAAGGACAAACCCAGCAAGCTTGTGAAGTTCACTTTTCAGCAAAGTTAACTGTTTGACATGGGAGAAATGGGGAGAGAACTTTGTGTCTCACCCCAAAGTGAGTGAGAGAACTAACTGTCTCTCACCCCAAAGTGACTGTTGGACAGATGCCAAGCTTGGCCAACTCTGAAATAAGGCTGCATGTTTGGCTTGTGCAGGAACCTGTGGGCCCAAGCCACAAAATCTGGTTCTGAGCCCCAAACACTGGGGAAGTTCAGAGCTTTGGCTTTGGGTCAGCCAGTTGCAGAGATAAGGATCAGCTATGGAACTTGGACTCAGATGTAACCTTCTCCCAAAGTTCCAGGGTTCATGTCCATGTATGATGCAAGCCCTAATGCTTCATATCTTCATCAGTGATTTAGATAATGGCATAGAGAGCACACTTATAAAGTTTGCGGACAATACCAAGCTGGGAGGGGTTGCAAGTGCTTTGGAGGATAGGATTAAAATTCAAAATGATCTGGACAAACTGGATTGGCTGTCCCTAGCTGGGAAGGCTCACCTTGGGGTAGCTTTACGCCTTTCAGTGGACAGATCCCAGGGGAAATGTCCAGCCTGAGGGCTCTCTCGGAGTTGGAAGGATCTTTCCTTTCTCCCCTCTTCTGCGATTGCCATGATGAGTTCGCTGAAGACACCCAGCTCCATGAACCTGCTGGCCCAGCTAAGCAATTTTCCTAGTGTCTGAATTAAACTGGGGCTTGGCTGGGGCCTAGCTGGCTGAGGCTCAGTCCAGACAAGGCTGCTGTGATACCTGTAGATTTGGGAGAGCAACTGCTAAAATTAGCTGAGATGAATTAAGCCTCCCTTGGTAGAAGGACACCTGCCATTTGCTCCTGGGGTGTGCAAACACCTACAGGAACATACTAGACCCTTGGCTGCACCTGGATGTCCCAGCAGCAGCAGATGCCAAGACAGCATTGCTCCACTTGCCGTTGACAAGCAACTTTGGGAATTAGGCTCTTGTTGTTGTTGTTGCTTATTATTTTCATTATCACCATGTCTAGGACAATCATCCTGGCCTTTGTCACATGGAGATGGAACTGTTGCGATGAGAACTGGCTCAGCTACTCCTCAGGTGATTGGAAAGCATACATTGCTTGAAATTCTGCTCACAGTTTTTGGTCCTAGCATGAAGCTGGACCAACCCCATAGGAGTCCGTGGGGGTATTCTGCATCTACAGTGGTATAATGGAGGGCAGAATCTGGGCTCATGCACAGATGGAGGAAATAATTTTGATTGCTATTCAGGCTTGTCAGAAAGATGCAGCGGCACAGTGAGCATCTGCGTTTTCATTCATGACACATAAGAACGGCCAGACCAAAGGTCCATCCAGCCCAGTATCCTGCCTTCCGACAGTAGCTAATGCCAGGTGCCCCAGAGGGAATGAACAGAACAGGGAATCATCGAGTGATCCATCCCCTGTCGCCCATTCCCAGCTTCTGGCAAACAGAGGCTAGGGACACCATCCCTGCCCATCCTGGCTAACAGCCATTGATGGACCTATCCTCCATGAACTTATCTAGTTCTTTTTTGAACCCTGTTAGTGGTTCCACTTCCAATTTTCAAGAGTTATTTCTCAGGCTGCTGTGCCCTGCTAGGAAGTGTAGTTTGTAGGAGATGGGACTACTGATGCTGAATGCCATGCAAGGATACCCCGAATTTCTCAGCACAGGGCACAGCTATTTTGGAGAAGCTCTGCTCCAAGCTCTTAGAATGAAATGGGCACTTTCTGAATGCCCTGAGTTTTTTGGTCTTTGTTTCTGTAGGCCAGAGGTTTCCACTGTCCAACCGTTAGCATCTGCTGTCTACTTGTATCAAAAGTTCATAAACAGTAGCTCCTTGTAGGGGTCCCAATCCTGACCAAGCCCTGACACTCTCATGCAGGCAAAACGTCCATTGATGCTATTGCTCTGAGAGAGTGAAGCTTTCTCTACCTTGTCTTCCTTGGAGGTACGGTGCGGTACGGGGTGTTGCATGCACAAAGGCTGTCAGTGTGGCTCCTGGTAAGGTGTTCACTTCCATGAGATGAAACCTTTTTCTTTTTCAGGTTCAAGATCCGAGATGCAGCTTGGAACTACTTCTTCCTCCTGCTCTCCCTGCTAGTTCTTACAGCTTAGGTGAGGTCAAGGCCCCTAAAAGATTACTTAGAAAGGACTTGTACATAACTCCAGCTGAACTTGATGGGCATTTTGCCAGGGTGGAGACTTCATGATTGGACCCGAACTATTTCACCTTGGCAAGAGTGGGTTTTTTCAACCTGATGATGGATGGCTCCAGAGTGGGGAAAAGGTAAGAGGAGAAAACTTGAATTTAATGACTATAACAACAAACTTTATTGCAGTGATTTTATAGGGGAAAATATCTTACAATCTTCATTATATAACAATGTCCTGACAGACATGATGTCATTGCAGCTTAAAAGGTGTTTGAGTCGGAAAATCTTTCCAGCGGTATTATAAGGGGGCTGTTTAAATGATTAATAAGTTTTATACATGTGATTTATTATCTGAAAATAAAAATGTACATTATGTATAAAATACATATGTATGGTATGATTGTATATATTAGTGTTACACGTGCTATATTGCTAGACAGGTATAAAAATAAATATGATTAACTTTAAAAGAAAAAATATGGCATTTGGTAAGAACATCATATATTTATACATCTGCGTCCTGACAGTACATGTAAGAAAGAAGAAAGGGGCTAGACAGAATTTTATTTTGGATCAAATTTAATGAAATTTAAAAAATTTTAACGTTACTTGTTTTCCCTTATTCGTATTTCACCTTCCCCAAATCTTTGCTCTGCCTCTCCAAACTTAGAATATGTTTGAATTGTATGTCTTTACTAGACATGCCTGATGGCTAGAATAGTAGTTTTTGTTGTTTCAATTTGTGAATGCTTATCTAACACAAAATATCCAAATTTCATCCAAATATGTTGTTTTCTGGTCTCTGCCCAGAGGCAATTTTTTATGCAATTTCAGCAAAATCTTTTTAGCTGTTTCTGAGTTCTGTGTGTGTTTTCCTTTGTAAAAACTCGAACACACAAAAAACCCATACCCATTTTTTCCTGAAAGGAATTTTGCCCAAGCATAACTTTACAATGTTCAAACCCAGTCTGTTTTGCTCATACCATAGGTTTTGCTCAAACATAGATTGTTTTGAGAATCTTTTGATATCTAAGTCACAAGCCAAGTTTCAAGGAAAGTGATTCAGAAGTTTAGAAATCCTCAAAGTTGCAATAGTTTCACACATTCAAATTTTCCTTTATTTTCTTTTCTCAGCCCAAAGCTTTGAAGGCTGAGGGTGCCCGCGGATTCAGATGTTCAGTTTTTACACTAATTTCAAATGTTGGTGGCACTATTAAGCACACAGAAAACTTTATAAATACATCAGCAAGACCAAGATCTTGTTAAATTCCCTTGTGGAAAAAGTCCGTAGAATTTAAAAAGTATGAAACAAAGAGGGTTCTGTAGCAATGACTTTAAACACCTATAGAATTTAAGAGAGAATGAGATCCTGTCTATGGAGTTCTTAAACCAGCGTATAGAATTATATAGATACTCTGCATCAATCCAAACCAGGAGTCAGAAAACATTGATTCTCCTTCTTTTGAAAACGTTGGTCCTAGCTTGACTGAGACTCCGCTTCCTCCTGTAGAAACTGAAGATAGTTTGTTTTTTTTCTTCTTCCTTTTTTGTATTAGAAATAGCCATGTTAAATGTTCCAGTCTCGATGGGCAATCCAGTTAATTACTTCAGATGACCTGCAGTGGATGGCAGAGATACCATTGGGTTTTGATTGTTTGGGACATTGATCAATGAGGTGTTCCATAATTCGAAGTCCATTTCTGCAGTCACAAACAGGACTGTGTCACAGGCCCCTTTTATGGAGAAGGCAGGCGCACCTGCCACGTGACGTGCGGATGTGAATCAAAGCGGACCATGTTTTCTGTGGGAATGAAAACCTCTGGGTTATTTCATAGAATCATAGAATATCAGAGTTGAAAGGGACCTCTGGAGGTCATCTAGTCCAACCCCCTGCCCAGAGCAGGACCAATCCCTACTAAATCATCCCAGCCAGGGCTTTGTCAAGCCTGACCTTAAAAACTTCCAAGGAAGGAGATTCCACCACCTCCCTAGGTAACGCATTCCAGTGTTTCACCACCCTCCTAGTGAAAAAGTTTTTCCTAATATCCAACCTAAACCTCCCCCACTGCAACTTGAGACCATTACTCCTTGTTCTGTCATCTGCTATTACTGAGAATAGTCTAGATCCATCCTCTTTGGATCCACCTTTCAGGTAGTTAAAAGCAGCTATCAAATCCCCCCTCATTCTTCTCTTCTGCAGACTAAACAATCCCAGTTCCCTCAACCTCTCCTCATAAGTCATGTGCTCCAGCCCCCTAATCATTTTTGTTGCCCTTCGCTGGACTCTCTCCAATTTCTCCACATCCTTCTTGTAGTGTGGGGCCCAAAACTGGACACAGTACTCCAGATGAGGCCTCACCAATGTCGAATAGAGGGGAACGATCACGTCCCTCGATCTGCTGGCTATGCCCCTACAGATACACCCTACAATGCCATTGGCCTTCTTGGCAACAAGGGCACACTGTTGACTCATATCCAGCTTCTCGTCCACTGTCACCCCTAGGTCCTTCTCTGCAGAACTGCTGCCTAGCCATTCGGTCCCTAGTCTGTAGCGGTGCATTGGGTTCTTCCATCCTAAGTGCAGGACTCTGCACTTGTCCTTGTTGAACCTCATCAGATTTCTTTTGGCCCAATCCTCCAATTTGTCTAGGGCCCTCTGTATCCTATCCCTACCCTACAGCGTATCTACCACTCCTCCCAGTTTAGTGTCATCCACAAACTTGCTGAGGGTGCAATCCACGCCATCCTCCAGATCAGTAATGAAGATATTGAACAAAACCGGCCCCAGGAACAACCCTTGTGGCACTCCGCTAGATACCGGCTGCCAACTAGACATGGAGCCATTGATCACTACCTGTTGAGCCCGACAATCTAGCCAACTTTCTACCCACCTTGTAGTGCATCCATCCAGCCCATACTTCTTTAACTTGCTGACAAGAATACTGTGGGAGATTGTGTCAAAAGCTTTGCTAAAGTCGAGGAATAACACGTCCACTGCTTTCCCTTCATCCACAGAACTAGTTATCTCATCATAGAAGGCAATTAGGTTAGTCAGGCATGATTTTCCCTTGGTGAATCCATGCTGACTGTTCCTGATCACTTTCCTCTCCTCTGCGTGCTTCAGAATTGATTCCTTGAGGACCTGCTCCATGATTTTTCCGGGGACTGAGGTGAGGCTGACTGGCCTGTAGTTCCCAGGATCCTCCTCCTTCCCTTTTTTAAAGATTGGCACTACATTAGCCTTTTTCCAGTCGTCCGGGACTTCCCCCGATCGCCATGAGTTTTCAAAGATAATGGCCAATTGCTCTGCAATCACAGCCGCCAACTCCTTTAGCGCTCTCGGATGCAACGCATCTGGCCCCATGGACTTGTGTGCGTCCAGTTTTTCTAAATAGTCCCGAACCACTTCTTCCTTCACAGAAGGCTGGCCACCTCCTCCCCATGCTGTGTTGCCCAGCGCAGCAGTCTGGGAGCTGACCTTGTTTGTGAAGACAGAGGCAAAAAAAGCATTGAGTACATTAGCTTTTTCCACATCCTCTGTCACTAGGTTGCCTCCCTCATTCACTAAGGGGCCCACAAGTTCCTTGGCTTTTTTCTTGTTGCCAACATACCTGTGAAGAACCCCTTCTTGTTACTCTTAACATCCCTCGCTAGCTGCAACTGCAGGTGTCATTTAGCCTTCCTGATTTCATTCTGACATGCCTGAGCAATATTTATATACTCATCCCTGGTCATTTGTCCAATCTTCCACTTCTTGTAAGCCTCTTTTTTGTGTTTAAGATCAGCAAGGATTTCACTGTTAAGCCAAGCTGGTCACCTGCTATATTTACTATTCTTTCTACACATCGGGATGGTTTGTCCCTGTAACCACAATAAGGATTCTTTAAAATTTGGTTGAGTCCTTGAGGAAGTGTGTGTTTGGAATGTTGGCATCCTTGCATCTTGCTCACCATTGACCTCTGGGGGAGAACCCTGGGTGTTTGGGCTCTCACACTGCAAGCCAAAACGGTTTTCTAGATTTGAGTCAGAATCTCGATATATTATTTAGGTCTTCCTGTACTGGAAGATCCTTGTTCCGTTGAATACAATGGAACTTCCAAAGGAGTCTCACGTCATGGTGGATTTGGAGTGCATGGATGGGCACCAGTATGGAAAACCACATTTGTGGCATTGGTTTTACTGTGCCTGTAATGATCTGCATGGTGGTGTTGAGAGTCAGCAAGCCCTGTGTGGGAACTGTGTGTCCAGACACAAAGCAGTATTCTGCTGTGGAGTAGACAAAGACCAGTGAGGAGATCTGCAGAGTTTTTGCATCAGTCCTCCAGGTCTTTCCTGTCCGTTTCTGGATGAGATTTACAGATATATTATTTCGTTGTGGATATTTGTCAGGTGCCAGTGGTATGTGAGGTGTACGTCGAATATCAAACCAAGATATTTGGGGCTAGGATCATGTCTTATCTTCTGACCACAGGAGTTCACATGAGTTTCTGCCCTAGCCTTTCGATTGTTTGGATGGAATGTTGACGCCACAGCCGTGGCGGGGGGGCGTGGTTTTGGATACCAGTATAAGAAATATTCCTCCATGGTTCTAAGGTCCTTGGTTAGGATTTGTTCTATAATAGATAAATCCTGTGCCTGTACAGTCAGAGAAACGTCACCAGCATAGCCAAATTTCCATGGTGATGTTCGAGGAAGGTTGCTAGGGTGCATATTACACAGGATTGCTTCTAGGGTGGATATTACACAGGATTGCTCTGTGGTAGGCCAGCGCTGAGAGTGTGTGGCCTGCTGCCCTGGTCACCAAGGAAAATGTGAAAGCTAAGATTGGTCAGAATGTCTCGGAAGAATGTCATCATTGCATTGGGTGGGATAATATTGCTGGCTTTCAGGAGAAGGTTGTTCCTCCATACAGTGTCATAGGCAGCAGATAAGTTGATGAAGGCTGCCCCAGGCCTGAGGTTTCCCTGGAATCCTGCCTCAGTGTGTTGTTAAGTTTATGAGTGCAGTGGCAGCCTGGTTGGCTTGTTCACTCCATAACATTACTCCTACAGGCGGCATGATCCTTGACAGTAATATATCTCTCCATGAGCTTGCGTGATGATGTTCAGAGGAATGATACGGGCCAATATGGTGGGGAATTACCGGTTGGCTTCCCAGGCTTGACAATGACCATAGCCTCACACCAGATCCTTGGGAAGAACCAGGAGGAATGGCTGTTAGAGAACAGTGCTGCCAGTCATTTCCATCCGTTGGCTCCAAAGTTTTTAAGAAATTCTGGAAAGATGCCATCAGGCCCTATGACTTTTCTTGCTTTCCTGAGTGAGAGGGCCTTGCCTACCTCCTCGACAGTGAAAGACAGTGATGGGCAGAGGATGTGAGGAGAGAGCTATTTGTCAGAGCTCTCTGAGCACTTTGTGCTTCATAAACTTGTCCCCTGGTACTTGGGCATCCGTAAGAAGCCTATGATGGCCCCACAGCACGTGGTGGTTATGGAAATCACTGACGTACATAGCCAGGTGATAAGCTATGGGTAATGGGGAGAAGGTCAATCTGTATTCAGTGGTTTACACACATTAATTACTGTTATCTTGCCAATTCTTACTGAGATGGTAAAGATTCTGGAATTGCTCCTGGCATCTATCATGTCATCGTCCTTTCTTATATTTACCTACTTCACAGGGGTAATGTGAGTCTTAAGGGCCTGACCCCGCTCCCACTGAAAGGAATGGCAAACTCCCTTTGACTTGACTGGGGCAGTCAATCCCTAGCTGCATAACAGTTATAAAATGCACAGTGTTTGTAAGGTCAGTAAGTGAGAGAGGTGGGAAGAGAATTGAGAAGCTCTGGTTTCCTACCCCTGTGCTTGTTCCTTTAGACAAGGGTTGTCTCTAAGGAAACGCCTCCTTCTGCCCTTGAATCTCTCATGTGAAAACGCTGTAGAATTCTATCCTATCTATAGGCTTGATTGGTCCATCCTACAGAATCCTCACAAAGAACATCATCCTCTACGCAATTCGATAGGATGCATCTATAAAGCTTACACATTTCTATTAAATTCTACAAGCCAGTCCCATAAAGTTAATAATTGCTGGAAATAAAAGCTTTCTGGAGGTGGGGAAGGGTGGTGTTCAGGAGGTGGAATTTCCCTGTCCCGATCTGACCCCTTCCAATTTATTTTACTTGTAACGTATCATTTGGCTGATGATAGAGAGCAGAAAAACACAGTCTCCGGTGTAATAAAGAGCTGCCTTCCCGACCTCCCATTTGAACTGCCATGAACTCACATCCTCCAAGAGAGCCACTAATATTTTCAATAATGCATTTTTGGCATCTCCTGACACTACTTAGAGTCATTAAAATAAAACTAAATGGAAAATGCATTTTGCCTCCTCCCTCCATTTCCATGGAGCAGATCTAATTATCTTTTTTAATAGCACTAATTGGTGGGCTTACAAATCCTGCTGCCGAGGCCATTGCTCTGAGCTTCTCTTTATCCCTCCTGCTGCCCCAGCCTCTTCTGCTGGATGGGATTTAAGTGTGGTTTGATAGTTTCTGAAAGTACTTTGACTTGTTGCCCTCTCTTCACTGAGGCTACCTGAGCTCTAAGACCTGTTGACAGAGGAGCTTTCCTTTGTCTTTGCAAATTGACCCAGCTGCACACTTGGCAAATAGACTCAGATGTGGAGCTTTTGTCTGAATGGCTCTTTCAGATGCATGCAGAGGAGAAGTAGGTTGAACAGACGCTAAGCTGAAACCAGCAGCAGGAGAATGGAGTGGAATTTTCTCTGAGAATTCACTGCCAGGGAATGGGGCTAACCACTCCGACAAGGTATTTGCTTCCCTTTGGGAATAACATTCCTGCAGCCAATAGCTCATCATGATTCTGCATCTAAACTGGGAGTTAATTAGCCCACTCTATGAAGAGGAGATTTCCCCCCTTCCCACGATTACACATACTAATCTCTCAGCGCACACACTCTTTGCACAGTGATTTGGGACACCTGGAAAAAGCATAATAACTGAATCCAAAGAGCCCCAAGTCTAGCAAGTGGGAGTTTGCCATCGGGAGCATTCACCATAACAGCCAAGTCAAAGTGAACATTGCAGAATATTCCTGGGGATTCCTGACTGCCAGATTTTGCTCTGCAAACCTGATTCTCAGCACTACACTGTCCTAGTCCCAGGCCACAGAACCATGCCATGGGAGCTTCGTGTCCAATCAAAACAGCTTGCATTTTACACACTTGTAACAAACTGTGGGCAAACCAGCTAGGGCCCAAGAATCATCTGCAGAAACTAATCTGAGTTGGGATGGCAGGAAAACGAGGCAAAATTAATCAGATAATGTCTGTAATAAATTATCTGCCTGGCTCTAATTCTGCCCCATCTCACTCAGAGTTTTTAGGCACTGGTATCAAGGCGCAGGAAGGGTTGATTTTTAGGTAAGAGGGTAGGTCAGATTGGAGACTGCACTGCAGAAATCTGGGCCTGAAATCTTTCCAAAGCTGGTTTTTCCTTTCAACGTTTCCCCCTAGGGTGAAGAGTTCTTCCTGTCGGAATTCACGCTGGGGCTGGGGCAGTATGGGAGAGCTTCCCTGGCTTTCCCAAAATGCCTTGCCACACGGACAGTGATGCAGCGTGGCAGCAAGCGTGGACGGCCCAATGCAGCTGAGACGCAGTTTGGCCAGGAACGATGGACTGCCCTGAGCTGTGTTTTCCGTAGCTGTGTCAGACGAGCCTGCGGCAGCACCGGAATGGGTTATCTCCAGAGCACAGACGAGGCCTAAGTCCCAGTCTGCCTTGGGGTCCCTCCTCTTTGTTCCGGTCTGGATGTTGTTTGACTCTCAGCTGCCTGGAACCGCTCTCCTTCCCGTCCCGCAGCTGGGGCTGAGCCTGTTTGCCTCAGCTCTTGAGGGGTTAGCCTGATGTTTGGCTACTGCCGAGCATTGAATCAGGAGGTAACCAGCCTTAGTCCGCTGGCCGTGCTTTCAAAAGCACCACTTCCGCCACGTGTGTGGGCTGTCATAGCAATGTGTTCCTTGGAGCATGGCCACGGAGTGATGCCGAATTCCTGCTAAGTACTGGGCCCTTTCACAGGAGAAATCTGCCTTGTCTTTGAATTTAAAAAAATAGTGTGAAAGGCAAGTGAGTGCTCAGTGTGGCCCTTGCCAGCCCTTCCATTCCCATTTTGGGAGTCTCCGGTGCGGGAGGGTGGCGTCACCGAGCCATCTGCCTGCCCTAAATTCCTCCCAAGACGTGGGGATTAGATAAATACCAGGGACAGCTACCACTGAACAACTTGTTAATGACTTTATAGCTGGTTAAATAAAATGGCCCAAATAAAACTACAGGAGCCCTTCACTACCTTTACATGGCTGTAAATATGTATTAACTCAACCACGATCAGCAATTACCCTAGCTTGGGAACAGTAAAAGGAGGCACAGACAAAAAGACATTATTATCCTTGAAAACAAGTATGCAGATAAAAGGAATTTATTTCACTTTAGCTAATGAGCAGAGGCCTAGGTATGGAAATGGAGCCTTTTGCCTCCAGTTGCTTTAGAACGTCCATAAAGCGAGCCGAGGAGCAGTCTGCATTTCCTCCAGGAGGTGCAAGCGCATTGTCAAGACGCCCGCCCCTGAGAAGCCAGTTGTGCTCAGGGGGAGTTGGAGGAGTAACATTTCAATCAGTGTGAAAGGAAAATGGCTCGCTGTGAATGAGCTCACTGGCCAACCTCCTTCTCAAGGGGGCTTTTGAAGCCATTGTTGAAGGTGAGAAGCATGAGGAGAGGAGGTGGAGGTGAGGACGTTCTGTGATTTTTCATACATTGCACCCAGAAGGGAATCCTTGATAACCACAGCCAGACCTGTTCGCTGGGGAAACGCAACTCATCTCCTTTCAGAACCTCAGCTCAGAGGATATTGGGCTGGTGCCCTGCTCAGGGGGAGGGGAAGAAGGAAATAAACCCAGGCGGAAGATGAAGGAGACGGACTGAGAGAAATACAAGTGTATATAGACGAGGTGATGATCCGAGAGAGAAGGGAAGAAGGACCAGAAAGGAGGAGGTGGGAAAAGTATAATGAAAAACAACTGCTGAGGACTAAATTCTTCCTTGGTGTAATGCCTTTGGCTCAGCATATAGACATGGAATTTAACCGGGTGCTTTTGGCTTAGGATGTACACTGAATTATAGCTGGGGAGAACAACGTCAACAGAACCATTTTCCATCTGAGACTGCAGTTCTGGCAAAATCAACATCCTGCAAAATCACGTATTTCCCCAGAATTCTGTGTCAGAGAAACAAAGGAGAAATAAGTTCTGACAGTGTTGAATGACCATTTTTGGGAACAAAATGTTTCATTCTTTAATATTCTGTATTATAAAATATAAAAAAAAGTCAAAAACAAAAGAAAAATGTTTAGATTTCATCAAAATGAAACGCTTTGATTGACCTAAACAAAAAAGAAACTCAAAAATTCTGGAATGTTCTTTTTGCAGAGAACTTTGAAATGTTCAGGTTTCATCCCTAATCAGAAAAAAACCCCAAATCCATCGCTATCTCAGAACCCTCCATGAAACAGAATTTTGGTTCTCCGCCCAGCTCTACGCAGAATGGTAGGTACCCTTTTGTGCCAGACTGGCTTTCTGGGGTGATGAGTGTCTCTCATCTGTCTTGTCTGGCTGCCCAGCTAGCACTGCACCTGTCCTTGTTGCCCGAGTGCCCATGGAAAACGTAGACAGGTTTGCAAACTTGGAACAAGGTTTACAACCCCCAAAAATAGTGTGAGGGCCAGATCCTGAGCAGCTCCCCTGACTTCAGCAGAGAGATGCTGATTTACACCAGTTCAGGATCTGGCCCTGAGAGTTCTGCAGAACTCTGCATGTCACGGGATTCACCTGACCCTTCTTACTGCTAGCGCTGATGTAGCTGTTCAGACATAGAATGTGGTAATAATTTCCCAACTCAGTTCAGGTCTTCTCCAATCAGGAGCCCTTCAAAATTCTCAACCTGGCCAAGCAAATTGTTGCACTGAAGACAAACACAGTGCTCTTGCCTGCAGCCAGACTCTCCCCACATCTGCTGATCTCTCCCGTCCTCAACAATCCCAGTGACCTTTTCCTGTAACCAACTCCCCTCAAAATGCCCCAGCCCAGCTCTCCAGCTGTTGACCTGTCCTTACTTCCTGCCTGCAGGAGTCGTGACACACCCTCAGCTGCCAACTTCCCTGCAGACTCCCCCCAGATTCCTGGGCACGTGCACACCTGTCTCTGCCCACTCTGGCACCTGGTTTTCTCCTCAACTCAGCAAATGTCTTCCCATCTGCTCTACCTCCCACCTGGAGCTCATGTCTGGAAGTCAGTGAGCCTTTCAGGCAGGAGGTAAGTAGGGCCAAGATGGGATCTATGATAGGAAGGCCCAGTGGACACTGGAACGTTTTACTGTTATCACACTTTTGCTTAGGGATATGATTTTTTTTAAAAAATCAAAATAGTTATACCAGTAAAAGCTCTAGAGCGAATCCAGTTTATGCCGGTATAAAGGTGTGTGTCTGTGTCCGTGGCCGTGTAGCTTTTCCCCCATCCCAGACAGAAACAGGTGATACAGAAAGGGGAATAAGCAATACCAACATGAGGCACCTTCTGAGGGCTTGTCTACACATGCAGCTGGTACTGCTTTAGTCACACTGCCATAGTTAAAGCATAAGAACGGCCATCCTGGGTCAGACCAGAGGTCCATCCAGCCCAGTATCCTGCCTTCCAACAGTGGCCAATGCCAGGTGCCCCAGAGGGAATGAAAAGAACAGGGAATCATCAAGTGATCCATCCCCTGTCGCCCATTCCCAGGACCAACCCTCCAGTGTGGATGCGCTTGATAATCGGCTTCTACCGCAGTACGGTCTAGAGGCCACACCCCATTATGCTGGGCACTGTACAAACACAGACCAAACCCTGGTCTCCAGGGGGTCTACCACAACTGAGTCCAACCTCAGTCAAGGCTTTTAGGGGCTACAGGAATACAAATAATCTGGTTGATCTGCAGTTGGTGTAAATCAGCTTAGCAATATTGACTTCAGTGCAGTGACCCCAGTTAGCACCAGCTGAGTATCTGGCCCAGTGATTCTGAGATTCACTCGTCCCCCGTGAATAACCCCTTTGTTCTCCCTGGAGATCTCATCACTTGTTTTTATCTTTGCATTTGGCATTTAAGAAAGCCTGACACAAACTCATGCAAGAAAGCACAAGTGGGAATAAACCAGGCTCCAGTTCCTTCCTTACCTCTTCATTCGCTCTTCCAAGGGGAAGGGGGTGGTTGGGTGAGTGCCAGAGTGGGGTGTGTAGAAGGAATTGTGGTCAGGGGCCAGCACAAACAATATTGGGAAAGGTCCACCAGATTTCCAGCCTTCACCTCATGTAATCCCTCAGCAGTTTCTTGTTGTTGGTTGGTTGGTGCTGGCTTCTAAAAACTCTGAGGCAGGTTTGCAGATGTGGAACTCTTTGCCAGAGGATGTTGTGAAGGCCAAGACTATAACAGGGTTCAAAAAAGAACTAGATATGTTCATGGAGGATAGGTCCATCAATGGCTATTAGCCAGGATGGGCAGGGATGGTGTCCCTAGCCTCTGTTTGCCAGAAGCTGGGAATGGTCGACAGGGGATGGATCACTTGATGATTCCCTGTTCTGTTCATTCCCTCTGGGGCACCCGGCACTGGCCTCTGTCGGAAGACAGGATACTGGGCTTGATGGACCTTTGGTCTGACCCAAAATGGCCATTCTTATATTCTTATATTGTATACAGGGCATGTGTGTGAGAGCTCATCTGGAAGGACATTGCCTCTATCACAAATACTGCATGCATGCTATTAAAAATGAGCTAACCTAGAAAGGATAAATAGGTTCCTTATTTCCCCTGCAGAGGAGGACCGTAAATCAAAGGTTTAAGCCTAACTCATTGATATCATAGTTAATTTGCTTTTTGGGAACTCTGAGGGCGCAAAGGGGCAAAACAACCTGCTGGAAGCAACTGGTACCATTATCGGAGCCTCCTTTTGCTTCGAAACACTATGCTTCAGCCAAAAACTTTGTTAAAAAAAAATTTTTTTTTTGGAAGTTGCTTTGTCATTCCTGAGAAATTCCTGCATTGGCAAATCTAAACTAATGACTCCCTGGTAGAGCTGGTCAGGAAATTTCCAGCGAAAATATTTTTTAATTGGAAAATGCCAGTTTCTTGAAACCAAAACTGTTTGCGAGAAGGGATTGAGGGTCCTTGACTTCTCCTGTTCTGAAAAAGATTGGGGGGGGGGGATTTCAAAGTTGTCCAAACATCCCATTTTGGTTCAAAACAACTTTTCATTTAGAAATTTAAGTTAATTCATAGTTGGGGGGGGGGAGTAAGGGGGAGCAGATCAACATCAAAACAAAACGTTTCAATTGACCCGATCCAAATTTTGGGTTTTTTTCCAGATTTTTTGGTTAATAAACATTTTTGAGATTTTGAGATTTCATCACAGTTTAGGCTGGGGAGACTTTTCAAATCTCAAAAATCCTCCTGGGATGGGAAAACCATTTCCCACCCAGCTCTGCTCCCCAGCTCCAAGCTCTCTCCCCACTTTCAGCTAGCTGCTTGGCATTGCAGGCTAGACATGTGGATTCCTCTTTGAGCACCTTGAGCTGTCTTGGCATACTAAGGCATTGTGATTGCCTAACTGCTCTCCAAGCAGAAGGCGTGTACGGGTGGCATACATTCTGTGCTTGGTTTCATACCAGTGATACGCATGTGAACATACCCACCCTGGCTACCCACAAGCAATGAACCACACAGAAACCTCTGTAGTCCTCAATGGATTGGGTGGGCATATATAGCTTATTTTATGAGGACTAATTCTCCTGTCCCTAACGATCATCATGATTTAACCCTCTCGCAGCAATGGAGGAGCACTGAGCCTTCACAACTCCCCTTGAAGTCCATGAGAAATGCAGGCACTGAGCCCCTCTGGAAATCAGTCTTTAGAAGTCCCTGACTCCAAAGGCCATAGGGCCGGGGTAGTCAATAGGCGGACCGTGGGCCAAATCCAGAGCCCCAGGCACTTTTGAACAGACCACAACATCTTTTTATTTACTTATGATCACTATTGTTTTATTTTTGTATTATTCTCTCTGGAGTCTGGACCTTGACTATGCCTTGACCAAGAAATTTGGACCTTGACAAAAAAAATAATTGATAACCCCTGCCATAGGATGACATAAGTGTGGGAAGCAAAGGTCAGGACAGTCGTATTTGTGCTTGTGAACATCCCTGCTGGGCAGGGTGCCACGTCAGTGACTGCCAGAGAGGTGGCAGTCCAAATGGTGCCATCTCCCAAATCAGATTTCGCTACCACGAGAAACTTCCTTCCCCAGGTTTCTTCACATTTGGTTGGTGAAGTTAAGGACAAAAGTTGGCTTCGTTCCAGAGATAGGACAACAACCCACGGGTCCTGATAAAATCCTGTTTGTTTCCTCAGCTTGGTGCCTGTGTCCGAAGTGCCCTTTCCAACATCCCTTCTCCCAATATTTAACAAGTGTGACACACGGCTTCATTTTAATTCAGGGTGCATTGAAGCAACTGTGTTAACTGAGCAGCAACTAGCCGTGCCGCCTGTCCACTCCACCCACGGCTCCTTCTCTGCTCAGTTAACATGGGGGTGAGGGTTACTGACTTCATGAACATTTCTTTTAAAATGGCTGTAGAGACAGACCGGCAGGTTCTGTTTGGATTTGCAAAAAGTAAATGACATTTAACAGCAGCTTTGCCTAGCGAGTAGCTGCAACGGGGTACCTTTCTCTTTGCTCCACATCATGGGACACAGTGGAAGTTCTGTGCATGGAATCAGCAGAGCCCTGCGCCGACACAAAATGTGTATCCTCATCCGATCTGCCATCCGCAAACATGGTGCCCGGATAGCCGCAGATATCAAGCAGGCAGCCGCAGATTTGCAGGGCTCTAGGAATCAGTACAGACTGTGCAGTACGCATGGACAGGACAGCAGTCTACACAACAGTTCAGGATGGAATGCGAGGAAGAAGCTTGTGTCCATTTGACTCTTCGAGAGGGGGATTTAAAGAGGCAGAATGCAGCTACTCAAGCTGGTGTTTGGCCAGGATACCAGGGCTAAGCCCCTTATTAATGACCAATTATTATCATTACTAGTTCTCGTTACTTATTACTGCTCTTATGGAAAGGGCCATGGGATCTTTAGTGATCAGACGTGACAAGGACCTTGATTTAACATCCAATCCACGAGGATGGCCAGAGTACGAGAGTCCTTAGCACCATGCTGGGGGACTGGAATCAAAGCAGCGACGGGGACGGGAGAGCGGCCCCTCCACCCCACTTCCTGCAGCACCTCACTGGGGCCTTGGAGTCACCTACGGAAACAGCACTACAGCTTCCTGCAGCACCCTGGCGGCCAAGGTCCACGAGCGTCTCCCACCCATACGCTGACCAGGTCTGATCACAGAATCACGGAATATCCGGGTTGGAAGAGACCTCAGGAGGCCATCTAGTCCCACCCCCTCCTCAAAGCAGGACCAATCCCCAACTAAATCATCCCAGCCAGGGCTTTGTCAAGCCTGACCTTAAAAACCTCTCAGGAAGGAGATTCCACCACCTCCCTCGGTAACGCATTCCAGTGTTTCACCACCCTCCTAGTGAAAAAGTTTTTCCTAATATCCAACCTAAACCTCCCCCATGGCAATTTGAGACCATTACTCCTCGTTCTGTCATCTGCTACCATTGAGAACAGTCTAGAACCATCCTCTTTGGAACCCCCTTTCAGGTAGTTGAAAGCAGCTATCAAATCCCCCCTCATTCTTCTCTTCTGCAGACTAAACAATCCCAGCTCCCTCAGCCTCTCCTCATAAGTCATGTGCTCCAGCCCCCTAATCATTTTTGTTGCCCTCCGCTGGATGTTTTCCAATTTTTTCACATCCTTCTTGTAGTGTGGGGCCCAAAACTGGACACAGTACTCCAGATGAGGCCTCACCAATGTTGAATAGAGGGGAATGATCACGTCCCTCGATCTGCTGGCAATGCCCCTACTTATACAGCCCAAAATGCCATTGGCCTTCTTGGCAACAAGGGCACACAGTTGACTCATATCCAGCTTCTCGTCCACTGTCACCCCTAGGTCCTTTTCCGCAGAACTGCTTCCTAGCCACTCGGTCTCTAGTCTGCAGCAGTGCATGGGATTCTTCCGTCCTAAGTGCAGGACTCTGCACTTGTCCTTGTTGAACCTCATCAGATTTCTTTTGGCCCAATCCTCTAATTTGTCTAGGTCCCTCTGTATCCTATCCCTATCCTGATCCTGCTTAACATGTGAGAGCATGTGAGGTCACTGCCCAAGGCGTTATCATTGCAGAGTCTGCATGACCTGTGGTGAAAAGGGAAAAAATATACACAACAAAACAAAGGTAAGATTGTACAGCAGGGGCATGTTGGACACACGCTGCAGATGTGACCACAGCAGGCACCAGGCTATTGGGGAGATGAAGGAAAGTGTCATGCGAAACAGCAACGTAGTTGTGTTACAGGAAGACGTGTGATGCTGGCAACATTTGAAAGCTGTCCCTGCAATTTTGCAGAGTTAGCAGGTCCCCACTGTAATGAAATTTTAATGGGAAAAGGCACAACTGTCACCAAATGTTTTCAGGAGCTTAGGTCTGATCTGGTTTGCTCTGCAGGGCCGGCTGACTTGGGGGCATCACGTGGCTGTGCTCCATAGGGAGCCAGGGAAGCTAAACCTGGCTCTTATTTGTAGGCAAGTAGGAAGCAGACACGGAAGGGAACTCTTGTAACACTCCAGTGAAGGAGGTCTTGGCTCAGGAGCAGTGTGCCAAGGAGGGGAAAAGGTGAAGCCCAGCATTTTGATCCAAGCCCTCCTCTAGTTTTCTTAGCACTCTGAGTAGGTGAGAGATGGCCAGGCCCCAGAGGAAGCCCCAATTCCCTAAGAACTGTGATAAGAGTCAGGGGTTGGCTGCTGCGATCTGGTGAGATCTGCTTCCACCTGACATGACTAACACTAGGACAGCCAGCTCCCACGTTAGTCCCGGCATGGGCACATTATGGAGATTAGGGGATATAAGCCAACAGGATGAGCCAATCTCAAACAATCTCCCTTTTATCTCTGGCACAAAAGGGCTTTTCTCCAGCACAGAGCAGGCACGGCCTTCCCTCGCAGCCCTTTGATAGTTAGTGTGGCCACTGCGTAGAAAAGTTTGTTCGTTGTCTGCACTGCTGCTGGACTTCCCCTGTGTGTTCCCTCCAGATATAGCGTGGGGTGCTGTGGGGCTTTTTTTTTTTTTGGGTGGGGGGTGTAAATATATTCTAGTTCAAGCTAAACACACGGAGCAGAAAACCCCGCTCCAATGCCATCATACAGCCAATGCTGTCCAGTGACCATTAGTAGCGCTCGTTTCCTTCTGCTTGACCTTGAGACCAGCTTCTGTTATGCACTGTAATTAACACGGGAAGATCCCCTGCTTTTGCTGTCCTACCACTGAGGAGAGTGCACTGGTACTAGCAGCTCATAATTCATAAAGTCTAAGGCCAGAAGGGACCGTTAGATCTAGTCTGGCATTCTGTGCATCACAGGGCATGGAACTTTCCCCAAAAATTCCCAGAGCAGATCTTTTAGACAAACAGCCAGTCCTGATAGAAAAATGATCAATGATGGAAAATCCACCGTGACCCTTGGTAAGTTTGTTCCAAGGGTTAATTATCCTCCCTGTTAACATTTTACATCGTATTTCCAGTCAGAATGTATTTAGCTTCCACTTCCAGCCATTGGATCTTGTTAGACTTTCCTCTGCTAGACTGAAGAGCCCGTTATTAAATATTTGGTCCCCACATAGGTACTTACAGACTGTGAACAAGTCACCCTTTAACCTTCTCACTAATAGATTGAGCTGCTTCCATCTATCACTGTAAAGCAGGCTTTCTAATGCTTTAATCACTCTCGGGCTCTTCTCTGAACTATCTCCAATTTATCAACATCCTTCTTGAATTACAGATGCCACAACTGGACACAGTATCCCAGCATCGGTTGCATCAGTGCCCCAATATTGAGCCCAATAACTTGTGACTGGCTAAAGAATATCTTCCAAAAAAGGCATCCAGGCCTGATTTGAAGACATCAAGAGATGTAGAATCCACCAGTTCCCTGGAGAGTTTGCTCCAATAGTTAATCACCCTCATTCTGCATCACTGCCCTGTCCTCATCATTGTTTACCCATCAGCCAATCTTTGGGTCATGCACAAACTTCCATTGTGATTTGATATTTACTCCTAGACCTGATGAACCTGCAGAACTCTCCTCGAAACACCCCCGTTCCAGGCTGATCCCCATTGACGACTACTTTTTGAGATCTGTAAATTAGCAGGTCTTAATCCATTTAATGGGGTCTGTTGATATTGCACAGTGCTGCCTTTTTAACCAGAATGTCCTGCAGTACTAAGACTTTTGTAAGGCATTCGACTAAGTCTATTACATCTCTTCAGTTATCTTTGTCAGTGACATCGAATCTCATCATGGACTGAAATCAGGCTTGTTTGACAAGAACTATTTTCATTAAAACCATGTTGACTGGCAAAAATTATATTCCTATCCTTTAATTCGTTATTAATTGAGTCTCATATCAGCTTTTCTATTTTTCCTGGCACCAATTGTTACCTGTGTCATCCTGCTTTCCCTTTCTGAATATTAGCACAACAATAACGTTCTTCCAGTCTTCTGCAATTTCCCTGGTATTCTAAGATATATTCAAAATTAACATCAGTGGACAAGGGATCTCCTCAGCCAACTCTTTTAGACCTTTGGGTGCAAGTTATCTAGACATGCTGATTTAAAAATATTTATCCCTTGTAGATGTTGTTTGACATCCTCCTTAGTTACTAATAAGCTGGAAATACTTCACATCCTGATTCTTTCCAAATATAGAACAGAAATATTTATTGAATATTTCTTCCTTTGCTGTGTCATTATTAACAATTTTCTACCTCTGTCCAATAATGGACCTATCCATTGCTAGGATTTCTTTTGTTCCTAATATACTTTAAAAATGCCTTCTTATTGTCCTTAGCCCTGCAAACCATGGCCTGAACTAGACAGAACGCAAGAGGTAACACTGGGGGGTCAGTCCCATGTTGGACAGTGGTTGTACTAGATTAAGATTGTAGGAAACAAATTCTTTTCTGAGTTACAGGAGTGTAAATCCAGTCACTCCACTGACTTCAGTGGAATTATTCTGGTTTTACACTGGTGAAGTCAACAGCCGAATCTGGCCCTAAGTCTCTTCATCTCCAGTTTGTGGTGGTGATGATTATGGTAAAAAATACTTCAACTTATTTACAGTAGCAGCTTTTCCTCCACGGAACTCCAAATGGTACAAAAAGAGTGTCCTAGCGAACGTCCGTAGCCCCGTTTCATAGCAAGGGGCTGGTTCAAGCACAGTTCACTTCTGACCTTAAGAGCTGTAGGAAGTGATTTCCAAAGGAGCCTAGGGGAGTCAAGGTGCTCAAATCTCAGGGGCCTAACTCCCTTTTGAAAATCCCAGCCATGAAAGTTAGTGATGGGCACCCCACAAAGAACTTCAGCCCTGCTCCACCATTTCACACACACTTGTGGAGGTGTGACTTGTTATACTGTGTCTCCCTGGAATTTACTATAACCAGCGAAAAACAATGAGTGAAATTCTGACCCCATTGACGTCAATGACAGAATTCCCATAGAGTTCAATGGGGCCAGGATTTCACCAGTGGTTTTGCTGAGAGTAGGTTAGGGAGCAGAAGCCAGGAGTTCCTGAATTCCAATCCCAGCAGCTGTGTCTCTCTAGGTCCTTAGGCAAGTTATTTCCCCCCGCTGTGCCTCAGTTTCCCCATCTGTAGAAAAATACTGTAAATACTAACACTATAGTTTCTTTAGGGCATCTGGGAGTTTAATTCATTGTAACTGGAGCTAGCTAAAAATCATTGAGAGAATAATTCTTCAATGAATGTTGCTTCTGTCACGTACAGTATGTGTCCCATCTGCAGATTGCTGGCTGAATATTATTCACTGAATAAATTAACTGGCTGACAGAATTAGTCCCAGGATAATTTATTTGATTAATACATTTTCTGATGCTCATCCAGCTCTGGTTATTACATAGCTGGACTCAAGCTCCAAAACTCAGATCTGTGTTTCGAACTGCCCAGAGGTCTGTTGTTCAGTTCCAGCGTCGGGTTGGGGGGCCCATCCTGAGGCCATTAAAGCTCTTTGAAGTGCTATGACTAATTAGCCCCAGTTTTGATGTCTGTAGAATGTAACTGGAAATCTAACAGGAACAAGCACGCTCACAATTTCCACTGCTTCTGACGTCTGGCACAGCTGTAATTAGCACCAGAGCATCTCTGTCACCGTGCGCCAAGATTTCTTGCCACCGCAACTGGAAGGTGGAAGTGCGACGGCAGCTCTGGCTCTGAAATGTCACTGCGAGGGATGATCAATGCACATCTCAGAACCACCAGGGAGGGGCTGTTCTAGAAATGGGCAAGGGTGGGGGAAGGTGAGTCGGAAGGCCTGAGTGCTGCTATTCCTGACTGTCGAGTTGGCCAACTCCCTTTAAGCCAAAATTTCAAAACTAGCCTCTAATTTTGGATGCCTCCATGTTTGTATCCTCAGCTTGAATTTGTTCAGTTTGGTTTGGCGTCATTTTTTGTTGTTGTTGTTTTTTCTCCTTTCAGACGGTGTCCCTCTCTTTGAAGGCTCATGTTGCAGTTCCCCCGTAATGAACCTTCCCTGAAGAAAGCTCGGCACTGGAGGAATGGAAGGTGGAGCAGCGTGGATGCTAGAATGCAGTAGTATTTCCTCCTGAGCCAAGAGAGACTCTTCTTCCTGTAATCTCCTTGTCTCTCCGTCTGAGGAGATATTAGCCAAGACTCACAGATGGGATCGTTTACAGTTTCCTTTTGGGCAGCCTTGGCCCTTTCAGATTTTGTTTATTCAGGCGAGGTTTTCAAACAAGTGAGGGCGGAGCAGCGAAGGGCTCTCCTCAGATATGCTGATTTGGATTATTGGTGCTGCAGGTCTGGTGGCCGATCTGACACAAAATGATGGATGGTAAGATCGCCTTGTGTGCTAGCTGTAAACTTGGCAGGATTGGAAAATTGTGACGTGGGAGGCTGTTTTCTTTGCTAGGCCTTAAATCCCTGTTCTCAAAGTAATCCAGAGAATGGAATGCTGTGGTCATTACTAACCAACAAACGGAAAATCCATTCAAAATGGAAGGCAGCTTGCCTTGTTCACAGTCAAATGTCTGGAGGGTGGTTACTTTGGAGGTTTGTTTGTTTTTTTTAAGAAAACACAAAACCCAAGTCAAAATTTGCTTCAAAAGAAAACAGATTTTAGAGAAGTCAGAGCGGCCTGCAGCACGGAAACATTTGCCGTTTCTGTAAGTGGTCCCCTACCCATAATGAATCTATGAACAGAGCTGACAGCAAGCAACAGAGTGTCATAGTCATTTCTATGGACAACATTATGGGTAATTCTCCTAGCAGCTATGGGTTAAATAAGTACTTTAGAACAGAATAAAACTGTCTGGTACATTTCTCCCTCTAGTCCTGGGAGCGCTACAGATAGGCCAGAATCATACAACTGTCACTCTCAGAGGTAAGCATTTACCTGTACAAGGAGTCCTGTAAGGATGAGGCCTTTTCCTGTAGCCATATGGTAAGGCATACGGCCTTTGTCTGCAGCCAGATTAGGAGAGCACCAGCCATAAACCAAGAAGCAGGAAGTCACATCCTCACAGTCCATCTAAATTACATTAAAATCTCATATCAGGTTGCTAAGAAGGAGACCCCGTCCTAATAGCACCTGCCATCACCAGATAAGTAAACAGATCTTAAGATGGTTAAAGAAAAATTAGTTTGATAGCATCTGTCTGACAAGAAATCACTTATCAATAGTTGTGATTGTGAAATCCTCATTTCTTTAATGTTTTATCTTTATGGTCCTCACTTCTCTATTGTTTGTCTGTATGATCCCTGGTTCCTCAATTGTTTCTGTCTGTTACATCATTAATTTTGCTGGGTGTAAATTAATTAAGGTGGTGGGGTATGATTGGTTAGAGAATTTTGTTGCAATGTTAGGACTGGTCGGTAATATTTTAGTAAAATGATTGGTTAAAGTACCGCTAAGCAAGACTCAAGTTTCACTTTATAAATTGGGGTCCAAATTTAAGGAAGTTCTTTGGAACCAACTCCAGGACACAGCCCCAAGATCAGAGCTGCCAGACCTCAACACTCTGCCAATGACACCGGGCAGAACCTGGAGTTCCCCAGATGGACCTGATTCTGACTGGCCATCAAGAAAAGTTCATCTGCCTTATTGGGAGTGGTGAGCATTGTATGTGTAACCTGTGCATTCTGTTCTGGTGATTGTTAATAAACGGATATTAAGGATATTACTGTGTAAGGCTCTTTCACTGGTAAAAGACCCTGTAAACCCTCAAAAGATTAAGACCTGAGTCCAGAGGGAATGGGTGTTTGCTCTGAGTCCAGAAAGAATGGGGGTTTACCCCTCCGTTGGCTCCGGGCTCTACTCCTCCAGGCTCCAGGTAAAGTTAGAGTGTCTAAATTAAGAGGGTTACACCTTGAGCCCTAGGAACTAGGTAGAGGTGCGTGCCCTAGAGTGTGCAAGTGACAGAGAATTTTGTGCGGGTAACAGTCCCACTGATTACCGTGAGAATGTGCTCACCTATGTGTGCAATGGATGCCTCATCCAGTCCTAATGAAGGAGCTCAAGATGCAAAGTTTGTGTCTGAAATTGCATTCCGCTGCAGTGTGGGTCTGTGCAGTTGGGGGGGATGAGACAGCCCATTAAAGATGTACCATAGGATCCAGCCAGAGTGTGTCTTGAAGGGACTTCCCACAGGAGACTGCCCCGAACTCTGAGCCAGAGCATGTTTTCAGCATTGCACCGAACTCAGCTAGTTTCCGGAGACAGGGCCCAACAGCACCATTTGTTCAGTTTCGGTTCAGGCAGGTTCACATGTCACTGTCCTGCAGGTCAATTTCCAACAACACCCAGAGTCTCACAATAATTCATTGAGAACCAATGCGTCCTGGCAGGTTCATCAATGACATTCCCATGGGAGCTCTGTGGCACCTCAGAAAAGCTCCCGACTGACTTGGGCTGGTTTTCATAACAGTAACAAACCCTGTAGGAGTGAGAATTCCTTGGGCTTGCCATTCACATAGACACGGGCTCGCACTGCACAATTTGGTTCTGGATCTGAATGTCTAATGTCCCAAATTGCGGGAGATATTTGGATCCATCTTTTAGGTTTGTAACTAAGACTCCTGTTGGGTGCCTTGGAAAGAAGAAAGAGCCCCACATGGGGTCTATGTAAAAGGCCTGGAAATCTGGAATGGATGAGGGCAGCCCCTGTGCCCACACAGCTTTGTAGTGTTTGGAACAAAGCAGCCAAGGTACCGTTTCCTTTCTTTACAGACATAGCATGGCTGCAGAACTTTGAGATTGTTTCACATGGCAGCGCCTGCAGTTTGTCAGGTTCTGAGCCTGAATACTATGGTAGAAGAAGAGGGGTGAATGGTGTAGTGGGGACAGCACAGTTAGATGGTGGGGGGGTTAGTTAAACTTTAAACATAAGAACATAAGAATGGCCCTACTGGGTCAGATCAAGGATCCATCTCGCCCCAGTATCCTGTCTTCCGACAGTGGCCAGAGCCAGGTGACCCAGAGGGAATGAACAGAACAGGTAATCATCAAGTGATCCATCCCCTGTCGCTCATGTCCCAGCTTCCGGCAAACAGGGGCTAGAGACACCAACCCTGCCCATCCTGCCCATCCTCCATTAATTTATCTAGTTCTTTTTCAACCCTATTATGGTCTTGGCCTTCACCATATCCTCTGGCAAGGAGTTCCACAGGTTGACTGTGTGTTGTGTGAAGAAATACTTCCTTTTATTTGTTTTAAACCTGCTGCCTATTAATTTCATTTGATGACCCCTAGTTCCTCTGTTATGATAAGTAGTAAACAACGCTTCCATACATACATAAAAAAAAATCAATAAATCTGCAATGTAGGAGGTTAATCAAAAAAGGGGAGAATGGAGTCTGAGAGAAGGGACTCAAAGGGATGATGCTCCTGGTCAGCGCTGTGATATATTCTAAATAACGGCTCAAGTGAGCTGGGATGACTCAAGGGATTGGCTAGGCAGCAGTTCTGCAGAAAAGGACCTAGGGGTGACAGTGGATGACAAGCTGGATATGAGTCAGCAGTGTGCCCTTGTTGCCAAGAAGGCCAATGGCATTTTGGGATGTATAAGTAGGGGCATAGCGAGCAGATCGAGGGACGTGATTGTCCCCCTCTATTCGTCATTGGTGAGGCCTCATCTGGAGTACTGTGTCCAGTTTTGGGCCCCACACTACAAGAAGGATGTGGATAAATTGGAGAGAGTCCAGCGAAGGGCAACAAAAATGATTAGGGGTCTAGAACACATGACTTATGAGGAGCGGCTGAGGGAGCTGGGATTGTTTAGTCTGCAGAAGAGAAGAATGAGGGGGGATTTGATAGCTGCTTTCAACTACCTGAAAGGGGGGTCCAAACAGGATGGCTCTAGACTGTTCTCAATGGTAGCAGATGACAGAACGAGGAGTAATGGTCTCAAGTTGCAGTGGGGGAGGTTTAGATTGGATATTAGGAAAAACTTTTTCACTAGGAGGGTGGTGAAACACTGGAATGTGTTACCTAGGGAGGTGGTAGAATCTCCTTCCTTAGAGGTTTTTAAGGTCAGGCTTGACAAAGCCCTGGCTGGGATGATTTAACTGGGAATTGGTCCTGCTTTGAGCAGGGGGTTGGACTAGATGACCTTCTGGGGTCCCTTCCAACCCTGATATTCTATGATTCTATGAAAAAAGAAAAGGAGTACTTGTGGCACCTTAGAGACTAACCAATTTATTTGAGCATGAGCTTTCGTGAGCTACAGCTCACTTCATCAGATGCATACCATGGAAACTGCAGCAGACTTTATATATACACAGAGAATATGAAACAATACCTCCTCCCACTCCACTGTCCTGCTGGTAATAGCTTATCTAAAGTAATCGTCAGGTTAGGCCATTTCCAGCACAAATCCAGGTTTTCTCACCCTCCACCCCCGCACACAAATTCACTCTCCTGCTGGTGATAGCCCATCCAAAGTGACAACTCTTTACACAATGTGCATGATAATGAAGTTAGGCCATTTCCTGCACAAATCCAGGTTCTCTCACTCCCTCACCCCCCTCCAAAAACCCACCCCCATACACACACAGACTCACTCTCCTGCTGGTAATAGCTCATCCAAACTGACCACTCTCCAAGTTTAAATCCAAGTTAAACCAGAACATCTGGGGGGGGGGGGGTAGGAAAAAACAAGAGGAAATAGGCTACCTTGCATAATGACTTAGCCACTCCCAGTCTCTATTTAAGCCTAAATTAATAGTATCCAATTTGCAAATGAATTCCAATTCAGCAGTTTCTCGCTGGAGTCTGGATTTGAAGTTTTTTTGTTTTAAGATAGCGACCTTCATGTCTGTGATTGCGTGACCAGAGAGATTGAAGTGTTCTCCGACTGGTTTATGAATGTTATAATTCTTGACATCTGATTTGTGTCCATTTATTCTTTTACGTAGAGACTGTCCAGTTTGACCAATGTACATGGCAGAGGGGCATTGCTGGCACATGATGGCATAAATCACATTGGTGGATGTGCAGGTGAACGAGCCTCTGATAGTGTGGCTGATGTTATTAGGCCCTGTGATGGTGTCCCCTGAATAGATATGTGGGCACAATTGGCAACGGGCTTTGTTGCAAGGATAAGTTCCTGGGTTAGTGGTTCTGTTGTGTGGTATGTGGTTGTTGGTGAGTATTTGCTTCAGGTTGCGGGGCTGTCTGTAGGCAAGGACTGGCCTGTCTCCCAAGATTTGTGAGAGTGTTGGGTCATCCTTTAGGATAGGTTGTAGATCCTTAATAATGCGTTGGAGGGGTTTTAGTTGGGGGCTGAAGGTGACGGCTAGTGGCGTTCTGTTATTTTCTTTGTTAGGCCTGTCCTGTAGTAGGTAACTTCTGGGAACTCTTCTGGCTCTATCAATCTGTTTCTTTACTTCCGCAGGTGGGTATTGTAGTTGTAAGAAAGCTTGACAGAGATCTTGTAGGTGTTTGTCTCTGTCTGAGGGGTTGGAGCAAATGCGGTTGTATCGCAGAGCTTGGCTGTAGACGATGGATCGTGTGGTGTGGTCAGGGTGAAAGCTGGAGGCATGCAGGTAGGAATAGCGGTCAGTAGGTTTCCGGTATAGGGTGGTGTTTATGTGACCATTGTTTATTAGCACTGTAGTGTCCAGGAAGTGGATCTCTTGTGTGGACTGGACCAGGCTGAGGTTGGTGGTGGGATGGAAATTGTTGAAATCATGGTGGAATTCCTCAAGGGCTTCTTTTCCATGGGTCCAGATGATGAAGATGTCATCAATATAGCGCAAGTAGAGTAGGGGCTTTAGGGGACGAGAGCTGAGGAAGCGTTGTTCTAAATCAGCCATAAAAATGTTGGCATACTGTGGGGCCATGCGGGTACCCATAGCAGTGCCGCTGATCTGAAGGTATACATTATCCCCAAATGTGAAATAGTTATGGGTAAGGACAAAGTCACAAAGTTCAGCCACCAGGTTAGTCGTGACATTATCGGGGATAGTGTTCCTGACGGCTTGTAGTCCATCTTTGTGTGGGATGTTGGTGTAGGGGGCTTCTACATCCATAGTGGCCAGGATGGTGTTATCAGGAAGATCACCGATGGATTGTAGTTTCCTCAGGTAGTCAGTGGTGTCTCGAAGGTAGCTGGGAGTGCTGGTAGCGTAGGGCCTGAGGAGGGAGTCTACATAGCCAGACAATCCTGCTGTCAGGGTGCCAATGCCTGAAATGATGGGGCGCCCAGGAGTTCCAGGTTTATGGATCTTGGGTAGTAGATAGAATATCCCAGGTCGGGGTTCCAGGGGTGTGTCTGTGCGGATTTGATCTTGTGCTTTTTCAGGAAGTTTCTTCAGCAAATGCTGTAGTTGCTTTTGGTAACTCTCAGTGGGATCATAGGGTAATGGCTTGTAGAAACTCGTGTTGGAGAGCTGCCGAGCAGCCTCTTGTTCATATTCCGACCTATTCATGATGACAACAGCACCTCCTTTGTCAGCCTTTTTGATTATGATGTCAGAGTTGTTTCTGAGGCTGTGGATGGCATTGTGTTCCGCATGGCTGAGGTTGTGGGGCAAGTGATGCTGCTTTTCCACAATTTCAGCCCGTGCACGTCGGCGGAAGCACTCTATGTAGAAGTCCAGTCTGCTGTTTCGACCTTCAGGAGGAGTCCACCTAGAATCCTTCTTTCTGTAGTGTTGGTAGGGAAACCTCTGTGGATTAGTATGTTGTTCAGAGGTATTTTGGAAATATTCCTTGAGTCGGAGACGTCGAAAATAGGATTCTAGGTCACCACAGAACTGTATCATGTTTGTGGGGGTGGAGGGGCAGAAGGAGAGGCCCCGAGATAGAACAGCTGCTTCTGCTGGGCTGAGAGTATAGTTGGATAGGTTAACAATATTGCTAGGTGGGTTGAGGGAACCATTGCTGTGGCCCCTTGTAGCATGTAGTAGTTTAGAAAGTTTAGTGTCCTTTTTCTTTTGTAGAGAAGCAAAGTGTGCGTTGTAAATGGCTTGTCTAGTTTTAGTAAAATCCAGCCACGAGGAAGTTTGTGTGGAAGGTTGGTTTTTTATGAGAGTATCCATTTTTGAGAGCTCATTCTTAATCTTTCCCTGTTTGCTGTAGAGGATGTTGATCAGGTGATTCCGCAGTTTCTTTGAGAGCGTGTGGCACAAGCTGTCAGCATAGTCTGTGTGGTATGTAGATTGTAATGGATTTTTTACCTTCAGTCCTTTTGGTACGATGTCCATCTGTTTGCATTTGGAAAGGAAGATGATGTCTGTCTGTATCTGTGCAAGGTTTTTCATGCAGTTGATAGATTTCCACTCCATACGGCTAAATGCAGTGCCTTGCATAATGACAGGTTTCAGAGTAACAGCCGTGTTAGTCTGTATTCGCAAAAAGAAAAGGAGTACTTGTGGCACCTTAGAGACTAACCAATTTATGGGGGAGCTTTTTCCCTCCACATCGCTGCTTTAAATCCAGCTGCAGTTGAAGAGTAACCAGCAGTTACCATGTGACAGCTGTAGGTGTCCTATGGGAAATGAGCTGGTGTTCTCAGCCCAGCACCTGTGTGGCCGTAATTCCTCACCCACTCCCCTTGCTGAAGTCTCTATGGAGGAAACTTGAACTGAAATATGTGTGTTATTTATTGGAGGTGGGAGGTTAAATTTTTTCTGACCCTTCCGGGCTCCCTCTGGGAGACCAACAGAGACATGAGCAGGGGGCAGGGTGTGTCCTGGGCATAAACAAAAACATTACAGTCTGCTGGGCTGCTGGCAACGTGCCAGTCACTGGGGCTAATTAACTGTAATTATTGCTATTGCTGTTGTGTAGATCCTCATGGCCCTGGTGAGCTCGGTACTCTATGAGCATGGAATGACCGTCCCTGACCTATGAGCTGAGGCCCCAATTCTGCCAAGACTTAGCGGGCTCCACTTTATCCCACTGGCTGTGGGGCTGCTCACTGCTCACGTGTGAACAGATCAGCATCTGCGGCAACCGTCGCCGCACACCAGACACCGGCTATTAGCTCCTGTTTCGTGGGCCTCCCAGCGGAGGGAAGCTCTAAAGAGGGATCTGAAGGGAGACTGGCATGGCATTGTAGCAGTTAGCACCAGGGGCAGCAGAGGATAAAGCATGAAGAAATACCAATGATTCTTATTTAACATTAATATTCCCGTAGTGTCCAGAGGCCCCAGTCATCATGCTGAGGGCCCGATTGCACTAGGTGCTGTACAAATGCATAGGAAGACCTAGTTCCTTCCTGCCCTGAAGAGTTCGCCGTCTGTGCCAAAGTAGCAGCTCAGAATTCTCTCCCCAGACCTCCATCTGGTAAAAGAAGTGCCGACGGGGGCATGTTCTCTTTGCTTCAGCTGCACAGCGAGACGGGTTCACATGAACTCTCCTGGCTGGTAACAAAATGATTTTACATATGTAGGAAGCAGGATGTGCAAAAGCCCAGGAGTCTGATCTTGTTTCTGAGATCAAACAGAGTCGCATTGTACAGGGGTGTGGAGCTGATGTCACTGTCTAGTGTGCCGGACAGCATCGCCGTGGTTACGCAGCTGGACCGGAATAAAGCAAGTCTGTATCTGAACTCATTAATTTTTACAACCAACTGAACAGTTCTGCCTCTTTTTTGGCGTGTGGAGGAGGACGGCCAATTTGGAACATAGGGGTCTCCCTGTGACCAGACCTCCTCTCATTATCAGGCTGTCTGTGACAGCAAACACCACTGGATGCGCTGGGGCCATGACAGCCCAGGGAGCATGTGGGGGCAGGTAATACGATATGTGCAAACCTCTTTCACCTCTCCTCGGCCCCTGCCATTTCCCGGGGACGCTGAGCCAGCCGTATGGGTTCTTTTCTGGGAGACTCACAGGGGCTGGGGGAGCAGCAGTGAAAATGCAAGAATACTGTGAGTTGCTCTTTCAGCTTCAGGTTATGGCAGCATTTCTGTTATCCACCGCTATTTTCAGGGTGTTATAAATTGGCTATAAAACTCCAGGCTGGGCTCTGGCAGGCCAGGCCTCAGCAGAGAAGTCAAGCTTTTACTTTTTAAATATTCAGTTCAACGGGGGGGTTTAAACATCTGTTTAAGATGCTTTTTTTTAAAAAAAAAATTCTTTTTGCATTTTTACAAGTAATGAGTGAATTATTCAGTATAAAACTTGGTAGTCACAATTTGCACCTTTCATTGAAGTAGCTCAGGGCTCTCTATGAATAGTCAGAACATGCCTGTGAGGAAAAGAAGCAGTTCTTTTTAGGCAGAAACCTGTCTCTTTATTCTGTGTTTGTACAGCACCTAACACAGTGGGGTCCAGGTCTGGAACTAGGGCTCCTGCAATAATACATACAAAAATAATAATATGCCATTTGCAAATGGGTAAACTGAGGCAAAGGTGGTTAAGTGACTTGCCCATGGCCACACATAAATCAGTGGTAGAGTTCAGGTTAAAACTTAGGACTCTTGAATTACTGCTAGCACCACTCGATACAGACCCTCTTCCCCCCCATCCCCCAACTGGAGTCCTTGCTCCCAGTCCCCTGCTTTAACCACTAGACACACTACCTATGGTGATGGAATGGGATGTACAGTAATTTCTGTTCCTCAAGGGTTTTTTCCCATATGGGGTTTTTACGCTATGTAGCCTTAATGCGACTCCTCGTACATATTGTTTGCAGTGTTGTAGCCACGTCGGCCCCAGGGTATTAGAGAGGCAATGTAAGGAAGGTAATAGCTTTTATTAGACCAACTTCTGAGAGACAAGCTTTCGAGCCACACCGAGCTCCTCTTCAGTCGGGACCTGAAGTTGGCCCAGTAACAGATATTACCTCCCCCACCTTGTGTCTCTATTTGCTGACACGGGGCCAGTCCTGTGAGAGATGATGATGCACAGCTCAGAATAACGGACAATGAGAACTCACCTGCTCTTTATGGAAGCGAATGGCTGCGCTCTTGGTAAAGCCAGTGAGGGGCTGCGCTCAGACAAACCCGCAGTGCCGGCGTGCTCCCCCAGCTCCTCAGAGCTGGCTCTCAGCCTGGACAGCTCACAGCGACCAGGCTGCAGGGGCCTCTCGTGCCATGTTTTAATGACCGTTCTCACCATGCTCTGCCCAGTGCCCGGCCCGATGACTGGGCGGGCTGCTGGGGGATCAGCAGGAGCAGGCATGGAGGATCCGCAGTGGGCAGTGGAGGAACGGTGTAGCCAGGCTTCAGTGTTGGAACAGGGCCCATCCCCTCTGTGCCCCCACTTCCCACACGTATGGGAGGAACAGTCAGTGGGCCCACACGGAGAAACTCCATCAGCTCTCCCCTCAAGCCAATACCAAGCCCGCCGTGATGGACTGTGCTGCCCACACGCACCCCGAAGGGGTTTACGTAGGCCCAAGGGGCCAATTACCCGATTAAACTGCAAACCTGGGGACATCTAGGCTGAGAACAGAGCCCTAATTTAGGCACCTCACCTGTGCAGGAGCAGGAGGGGCTTCTACAAAGCCAGGGAGCTGGCTGCAGGGGGAGCGCTGCCATCCCTTGCCCGGGGACAAGGGAGAGAGGGGTCGGCGCCAGGAGGGAGGGTTTGTCTAGCGACCCAGGAGATAAGGGTATGGCTAGAAGGGTGGGGAATGCGACCCGGGCACAGGCAAGGCAGGTCGTAGTCCGGGGAGGGATAGGAAGGTTCATGGTAGCGCAGACCTTGGCTGCTGGAGATAGAGCCCAGGACTGGACCCCGGTGTAGAGGGCGGGCCTGGGTTCCCCTGCCCGCCACGGAATGAGGGGCAGAATCTGGACAGTGACCTCGAAGCCTGTCCGGGACTGTTCGTTCTAGTCACTTGGGGCGTGGCTCAGATAGGGCAGGAGATTTAAGAACTGTCTGGGCCGGGGTGGAAGACTTTGATAGCGCCCCCAGAAAGGGTAAGCTACAGTGACCTGGCTGGAGGGCCATGGCATGAAGAGGGAGCCACTGAGTCCCAAGAGAGAGAGACAGACGGAGCACCCCCAGGAAGGGGCGCCAGACTGACAGAGCTAATCCCCAAGGAGGCGTTCCAGTGGTGAGTAAATCTCCCCATCACCCCCTCGCTCCCCACTGGGGCACAGGGGGCCCTCAGGAATGAGTCTGGATCACGCAGGTTTCACAACACAGCCTGGTGTCTCAGAATTCAGCCCTGTCTCCCATGTTCCTCTTCACAAGAGGCGCCCTCTGCCCGCAGGAGGCACCAGGGTTTGCTCCAGAAAGGGGAAAGCCATGCAGCTCGCACGCCCCCATCCCATCCCAAACCGAAGCCAATTAATTCATCCTATTCAAGGCTGGTTTGCGGCTCACCCTGCTGCTCTGGGGCCTGCCCCATTAAGCCTTGGATACCTGCAGTTGCTTTCCCTGGCTGTGAGCTCAGCCCACTGAGAACACAGCGTCCAGGCGGGGGTGATGAAATGGGGTCCTGGGGATGGAGTGGGAGGAGCGCTCCGGGGGAGTTATTTACGCACCCGCTGAATTGCCTGCAATAAACTAAATTGGCTGAGTGCATGCTGCGTGTTGGTTGGCGCGCCTGCCCTGCGGCCGCTCTCACCCCGCGGGCACTGGCTGCGTTCGCCGGCTGAATGCTGAGCATACGGCCAAGTCTCCTCGCAGCATCGTGCAGCCGCAGGCAACGCTTGCCTATGGTTCCCCGTTTTTCACAGCACCGTTCCCGGCCCAATTTTTCCCCAAGCCCCCGAGGGGGCCACAGGGCATCGCTACTCCATAAGCTATTTCCTACCCAGAGGTTATTTTATTTCAGAAGGGTGCAAAAAGCAGAGAAAATGACCAGAAAGTCTCCAGAATGCACAGGGCCCTTGGCAGTGCTGGGCTCACTGCGCACCCAGAAACTACCCCTTGACTAATCTACCCTTCCCTCCCTCACCCCCAGCTGTCTCCCTCTGCCCATAGGCCCTACCTGTGGACCTTCCCAGGCCCCCTGAGCTTTGCACACGCCCCCGCTGCACCTTTATGGATTCCTGCCTGCACCTGCACTTTGCCCAGCTAGCGGGGGGTGAACGCCCCACGGCTCTACGCTGCAGTGTAGACAGACCCACGGTGCTTGGGCTGATGGGGGGTCCAGCTTCCCTTTCAGAGCGTTCGCCCAGGCCGTGCTGGGAGTCCTGACATGCCCACCTGCAGTTACTCTCAGGCTCCCTTGTTGGCCTCGCTCTTGGAACCGCCGTGTCTGGGCTTGTGCCCCCAATCTGCAGCCGTGGCTGCTGCACCCCGTCACTGCCGCTCCCTGCGACAAGTAATGGCCCTGAAGGATGTCGCTCAGGCACTTTAATTTCCCAAACCTGTCATAAAAGCAGCTC
This sequence comes from Eretmochelys imbricata, assembly GCF_965152235.1. NCBI lineage: Eukaryota > Metazoa > Chordata > Testudines > Cheloniidae > Eretmochelys > Eretmochelys imbricata. Next base: position 1,983,534 of record NC_135580.1, on the reverse strand, counting down.
CTCTCTCCTAATGAGGTAATTGGTGCCAAAATCCCATTAAGAAGGCACCCCCTGTGCAGAGCTCAATTAAGTAAACTATATAAAATGATTTACATGGCTTTCTTTAGCCAGGACCCTGACCCAAGTCGAGATGAGTCATACAGCGCTCCTCATTAACGGGAGGGCAGCAGCCATGGGATCCTCTGCGACTGCTTTAGAGCTAACGAATGCACTAGCCCAGCCCCCCTTCCCTGCCCTCTGCCCTAGCCAGATTTCAGATAATGGTCATAGGAGGTGACGCTGTGCAAGGCGCTGAGGTGTGGGCCCCGCACTGGCGCCGGAGTCCTGGCGGCTCAGACGGGACCACTCTCAGATAGCAGAGGAGCCGCTCCAAGGCTAGTTTGGAGAGGAAGCTGGTTTTTTGAGGCTTGGGTATAAAGCCCCAGGAGCCAGGATGGCCTTTGTGATCCAGGGAATGTGGGAGGGATCTTCCCCTAAGCGGAGCAGCTCACGGAGGCATCACCTGGCTCTTTATACTCACGCGAGTAACACCTGTGGGGAATGCCGTCAGGGTAGGGTTTGTATTTGTAACAGACTTGAGATGGGTAAGGAAATACATCTCATGTTTTCGAAAATAACGTCACGATTCTGTGTGTCTGGTTTCTGACAATGCAGCGGGCAGGAGAAGGAGCAGCAGGGGCAGATCAGGGAGGAAGATTCAGGCAAGAAGGTAGGAAATGAGGCGGGCAGGGAGTCACTCGAGTAATGGGAAAGGGATCGCCGTCCCCCCGCGCTAGGAGTGAGGAAGGGATTAGTGGGGCCTCCATCTGAGCAGCCAGGGAGAGACGTGCGTGTCGGTGTGTGCTAACAGCTGTATTTTCAAGGTGCACCACAACACAGTGCTGGTGAAGGAGGCTCCTCCGGGGACCCCACTTCTCAGGCCTGTGAACTCTCTGCTGCGACTTGTGCTGGGGAAGGACAGGACTCCAGGACGCGGGGCTAGCTTTGGCACAATGGTTCAGCTTCCCCGGTTTTCACTCCTCAAGGCCTAGCCCTGCTTTGTACAGTGGCCTCCCCCCACCCCCCCAGCAGCCCGCACCCACTAGGCTGGGGTCGGTGGCCAGAAAGTGACTGTTCCTAGCACTTGTGAGTCACTGATGCTGACGTGTAACTGTGCTGCACTTGACAGATGTTCTACATGGCCCTTCCCCTGCATCTCCTGCCATATGGACCAGTCCTATGGCTTCCCTCTGCATCGCCATCTCTTTGGGATTTATTATTTTTCCTCCCTTAACTCCACTGAGGCCAGGTCTGCCTCTCTGGACAGTGGAAGAATCCCTCAGTGTAGGAGAATCCGCACATGGCCTAGAGCTAGTATAAGCAGCCCTACGCCGCCCTACGCCGCCCTACACCACCCCGTCTCACAGCCATCGGCTCATGGGACGTGGCCAAGGAGGAGTGTTTTCTGACGGCTGCTGCACCTCAGCACCATTACTGCGAAGGGGAACTCTCCATCTACCGCTCTCCCATTGCACTGAGCATTCACCCCGCTGCAGCTCAGCAGGACTAGAGATAGAATCAAATCAAATCTAGTGTATAGAATCATAGAATATTTGGGTTGGAAGGGACCTCAGGAGGTCATCTAGTCCAACCCCCTGCTCAAAGCAGGACCAATCCCCAATTTTTGCCCCAGATGGTTTTCGGCTGCTGGGTGCTGAGTGCTTCTGAAAATCTAGGTAAAGAAGCTCAGGTGCTGCGAATTCTTCTATGTCCTAGGAGAGAATTGTACATTTTTGTGTGATTATTCTGCTTCTTCCGGATGAAGAAGTGATTCACTGCTGTGGAGAGTTAGAGTAAGGGAGGATCGGTACCATCACCACGGTGCTGCTACAGGCTCCGTGCAGGAGCGGGATGGATTCTCTGGCCCATGTGATGCGGGAGGTCAGACCACAGGATCATATCGGCCCCTTCTGGCCTTCACATCTCCGCATCCCACTGTGATGAGCGTGGCATAAACACCTGGAGAGAGAGATCTGGTTAGACTGGAGAGAAGCGTGTCTGTAGAGAGGGGGAAGAGCCCTTCCAAGGTGAAAAGGTGTCTTTGCAAGGCCAGTCTCCAGCACTGCACCAAATAATTTCATCCTGTTTTCCAAAGGAGAGAGAAGGGAGCCATGCAGCAGCTGAGAGGGTGGTGAGTGCTGGGTCACTCCGTGTTCGAGATGCGGGGACGGGCACACAGAGATGTGGAGTGACTTGTGTAGCTTGGGCCTGATTCTCAACTCGGACTCAAGCCTGGCTGCACTTCCTCGTGCGGTGAGTCCCCATAGGCTAGGGTGGAAGTGCTGATCGGCATGAATAAAGGCCGCAGAATTGAACCCATGTAACGGTAAGATCTGGATGGCAGGGACCTGGGGCAGGGTTCTGAAAAGCTTGTTCCCAGGGGATCTCCAAGCCAGAGGCATGGGGCTGAGCCTTTCAAAGCCCTCCTGTAACCCCTGAGCCGCGTGATGTTCCCTCATCATTAATAGATAGCTGGCAGCACAAGGTCCTAAGACCCAAAGGATTCAGTTGCTAGCATCGCGTCATCCCTTTTATTCTAGCCAGGCCTGCGTCTTCAGTGGTGCCTGAATGAATCTGTTTGCAGCCCTTTCAGTCAGCATCCTGTCTGTCTTTCTGCTATGGCATGCAGTGTTCCCCGCCTCCCCCAAGCCTCTCCAGTCCTGATGGGGGGAGGAGAAAACTTCTCACTTTTTTCCCCCTTCCTTTCCAGTGTACTGGAGATACTGATCTGTTACCATGGTTGGTTTTCCTGTTCTCTACGACCCCCGCAGATTTCCCTTATGAGTTAGTGTCCTGGAATGTCTCTTTATTAGGTGTCTGGAGAAGGAGAGCTGACCTGATGCCAATGCCCTCATGTGGAGGGGGCTTTATTAGTTTTTTAATTTTCTGTCTGGGTGCTCTCGCTGCATCAAACTTTCCACGGCTCTTAAGATTTATTAGCGAAGCAGCCTCATTTGTGTCCATTCCTGCACCCCGCCCCAATAAAATAAGGAATTTGGGGCATCGCGCACAGAGGCTTTAAAATAGAGATACTTTGTCTATGCGATGGCCAACTTCCCCGCAGCCCCTCTCAGGGGAGGGGATCCCCCCAGCCAGAAGAGAGGCCCATTGTCCTCTCCCCTGTGGTTTCTGGGAGGGCTGAAGGAAATGCTCTCCCAGGCAGCCTCCCGGCAGCCTCCCAGGCTCGGGTGCTGCTGTTTTGTAGCAAGGCTTGAGGAAAGATATGGCAAAGGGGGTCGAAGGAGCCAGGTGTCTGCCATAAATCATCCCTGAGAGGCTCCCGTTAGTTTAGGACGGAGAGCTCTGTGGCTTTAAGGCATAGGGTAAAGGGGAGCACAGGGTGACTGCTTCTCACTTCCCCAGGATCTTTAATAGCAGCAGTCCCCAGGATCCCTAGGTGAGTGCCCCAGCAAAGCTCCTCTTCACCTTGGGTCCTTACTCAGGCTAAACTGCCACCGGCAGTCCTGGCGTTTCCCCTTCGCGCCCCTGTTCTGTTCCTTTTTCCACTGGCCCATGCCAGAACAATCTTTTCTTTCTCTCTCCCCTCCTCTTTCCCGAAGGCTGTGTCACTCCCGAGGGTGCAGAGCGCAGCTTCCCCCGCAGCCTGCCTGGCAGCCTGCCTGAGCCCAGCCGCGGACAGAGGGAGAGTCTGTCTGGGCCTCCAGCCCGGTCAGTCCCTGGCTCTTCGCTCGCTGCCAGGCGGAGGCAGCAGCGGTGTTACACCCCTCCATCTGGGGCCCGAGAGGAGCCCCGATCGCAGCCAAGGGGACATTTCCCAGTAAGGAGAGGAAGGTGGGAGTTCGGCTCAGGCTTCCGTGGGGCCCCCCTGCAGTTGGTTTTGGGCTGAGTCGTGCTGCTCGGCCCCAGGCCTTGTGGGGAGCTTGTACCCCCTGCTGTGCCAGGGCTGTTCTGCTAGCCATGGCCCGGCCTCCTAGCCACCCCACTCGGGGAGCATCTTGCCCCCTGACGGATTAGGGAGGGAGCAGACCCTGGGTCCTCCCCTGACTGCAATCGTACCTGGGCCCTTATGGGGGCTGCACCAGGGGCAGGTTCCTCGGGCTGTCCCTTCCCACTCCTCTGGGGCTGCCACCTCTGAGGCACAACGCCTGGGCCATCCGGGATGGTCCTGAGCCTGCAAAACTGGGCAGCTGGCCGTGTGCACTGAGTCCCTGACAGATTTCCCAGGCCAGCCACTGCAAAAAAGGGACGATCCTGGAGAAACCTGGGCCTGTGGCAACCCTGCACGCTCCTGCACAGAGCAGCCGGGAGCAGCCTTGGATCATAGGATAAGGGGATAGGATGGGGTCAGCCAAGAACCACTGTGTGTGTAGTCAGGCCCCTCGAGAGAAATTTGGGGCCCTGCTACATCATGTTCGGTTGTTCCCCACCCCTCCCAGCTCATTTTATTTACACAGATGCTACCGATGTTTAGGGGCCACCCTGAGCTTGGGGCCCTGCTACAATTGTCCCCCCTTCACCTCCTCTCACCAGCCCTGGGTGGAGGAACCCATTCTGGCCGACCTGCGCCCTGCCCCGAGCTGGCTCCCCACAAACTCCGGCTCGTGCAGACCTCGTGGCTCGGGCTGGCAATCAGGCTCTGAAGCCCGTTGCCCTCCCCAGGCTTCAGAGCCCGAGCTCCCGCCTGAGCCCAGACGTCTACACAGCTGGTTTTAGCACCCTAGCAGGAGCCTGAGTCCCCAGCTCTGAGCCTCTCTGCCACGGCTCCCGCTCGCTGTGTAGACGTCCCCTTCGTGTCAGGCTGGCTTGTAAGGCCTGCTAAGCCCCAGGTCCGCGGTTTGACTTAGCTGGCTCAGCCCTATCTCCAGAGGGACCAGTTCCCCGCTGGCAGAGCTGGTGAATGAAGAGGTCACGGCTGAGAGGCCCAAACGCTCTGCCCCTTGGTGGTTGGGCTGTTTCTAAAAAGAAGACTATTGTTACGTTGTGGTGTTGCTGGCACACCTTTCCTCCCTCGGGAGGGCCCCTTGGCCCAGAGCCCCGTGAGCTCTGCCTTGTGTTGGGTGTTGAGGAGCCTGGCGTATCCGCAGACAGGGCCAGTCGAACCCTGGTGCGGTGAGATCAGCACAGACTGCCGGGACTCTGGCACCGTCCCCTGGCAGCATTTCCTCTGCTCTCTGTCATCAGAGTCTGGGCGTCAGCCCCCAGGAGGAAAGCAGGGATCTAGCCCGCGACGCAAACCCTGCAGGTATCCTGAGATCTGGCACATCCGCAAGGGGCACAGAGCTTAGGCCTCCATAGCAGTTTGGCTTCTCCACCCCCAGCTCTCGCCCTGCTCACTGGGTCGCCCCAGGACTCCTTAAGAGCGATCCCCGCTTGGGGATGCCCAGAGAATTGTGATACAGGTGCCTGGGGAGGTGTGTGTTGGGACAACACAACAGGGGAGAAAGGCCTGCGGAGCAGGGGAATTGCGGGAGCAGCATTTTGGGAGAGGGAAACACATGAGAGGTTGCGGAGGAAAGACTCCTCTTTCCCTGGGCCCCTAAGGAAATCTGGCTCGCTCCCCTCACAGCTGCATGAGATAACTCTCCAGGGGCTCCCAAGTGTTCAGCACCTGTGCCCCTATGCATCAGAGCTGGGATGGACACTCAGGGATTCCTGTTCCCCATGCTCCTCCCACTAGACTGCGCTCCCTCCTCTCAGGCTTCTCTTGGAAGTTTGGAAAACTCTTTGCAGGTTTCCCCTCTGGCTGGTCGTGGGTGGGGAGGGAAGGTGAGGAGACAGAGACTGCAGAGGGCATGGGTCGCACAGGCGCGAGGGAGGATAGTCTAGTGGGGAGGGCACTGGACTGGGATTTGAGAGAGCGGCATCCAATTCCCTGCTTCGCCAGACTCCCTGGGTGACCCGGGGAAAGTCTCTGTGTCTCTGTTCCCCTCTGTACCATGGGGATCACAGCCCTGCTCTGCACAGGGGGCCTAGGGGGTGAGGCCAGAGAGATGGACGATGGAGAGGTGCTCAGACACTGCGGTGACGTGAGCCAACAAGTGGCTAGCTACAGAAGAGACAGTAACTGACAGCAGAAGTGAAGTCGGGGGAACATGGGTGGCACTGGGAGACAGCCTGGGATGGCCGGTGTGGTGCTGGGGGTTATTAAGCATGCAACGGTGATGGGGCAGTACCGGGACCAGGAGAGACATCGCCAGTATTCTGGGAGCAGGGAGCAGGACAGAAATGATGACGGGACAGAAGGGTCTGACTTACAAGGCCCGATTAAAAAGAGCTAAATATTTATTTGTTCGTGAAGTTATATTGTGCTCGTCACCGTGGTAATTTAGTGCCTCACAATGTATTTTTAAAACCAGCACAGATAAGGAGATGTCAGCCAAAGGCTGCCCGGAGGAGAGGGGGTGAGCGGCTCACCCCATGGGGCAGCATAGGACCCACTGGAATTGTCTGTCTCGCCTGGGGAGTGATGGCAGCCCTATGGCTTGAGCCATTTTAACCTGGGCAAAGCACTGGGGCATGGAGAGCCTTGCCCAGGCCAGGTCTGATGTGATGTGCCTCTTGCCATCTATCATTCCATGAGGAGAGTGCGGCTGGAGAGCCAAGAGGAGACGGGGACACGGCGCGGGTGCTAGGAAAAGGAGTAGGAGGCACCCATAAGCTCCCTTGCTAATTGTGCGGAGTATGGCAAAGAATCTAGTCTCAGGACATGGATCCAGCCAGAGCAGCTAGAGGAGCAAGGCTCAGAAGGGGAGGCCTAGTGGTGCAAAGTCACGTTTGATTTGGGCCATGGTGGCCCACGGGAGGCCTGGGGGCATGCAGCCTAGGCGGGGCTGGCTCTGCCAGTCTGTGATGCCAGTGCCGGATTTGGGGTTGTTTTGGAGTTTTCCTTTTCACCACTTTGCAGCGCCCACAGCCATGCCAGGTGCTTCACAGATAAAGCAGAAAATGCAGCTCCCTGTCCCAAAGACCGTACAGTCTAAGGTCCAGATTCTGCCACCCTGCAGCAACATGCCCTCAAACAGCTGGCAGGCCAGGCCAGAGATGAAGATAGATAGTCCTAAAGGGCTTGACCCTGAACCCTTGACTCACACGAGTAATCCTCCCCGCTGCAAAGAATCCCTGGGACTCCAGCAGGGCTACCTGACAGCCCAGTTCTGCTACTCTTACTCCTTTTGAGTAGTACCTTGCTCATACACCTGCTCCCATTGATTTCAGCACGTGTTCTTGCAAAGGAAAGTGGCCTAGCAAATCACTGCGGCATGTGAGTAGTTCCTTGGCTTTCAAGGGCTTAAAGTCAAGCTGCTGCTGAAGTGCTTTGCTGGACCAAGGCCTTAGGCCGTACTCAGTGCCGTGGGGACAAAACTGGGCCCTCTGTGAATCAAGGTTTCAGGATCATGCCCAAACATTATGCAAAGTTAAATCAGACCGTGCTATTTAATTTGCAGCTGCCTGAGCCTACAGACAGGAAAATGGCACTGCAGATAACTTGGCTCAAACCTGCACAGACATAAATTCCATTATTTTGATGTCAGTTGAACAATTTGTTCCTGTAACGAGGTGTTTTAACCTTACTTCATAGTCATTGTTCTGCCCTCTTTGATTTTACTGTAAATGACTGAATTCGCTTTTAATGTGTTGCCAGTGCTCCCTACTTTCTGACACTCACTCTCAGAAATGAAAGAACCTTCTCCGCTGCTCAGCTAGTGCAGTGGATGCTGGCAGCAGGCATGGCTTTGCAGACACTGGTTTGAATTGTTTGGGCTCCTTAATGTACTTCCAGATTTCAGGGCGGGCAGCCACTTCACCAGATCAATAGAACGGTGGGCAAGAAAGCTCCCTCTCCGAAATTCAACGCATGGATGCAATTTGCCCAAGGCTTCCTGAAAACGAGAGAAAAGTCTGAAGAGCTGTAGATCCAAACGGCTGGGTTCTGTGGGTAGCCCTCATCTCTGCTGGCGGCTGGGTTTTGAATCAGCACTAAGTCAGCTCCTGTATCTGTCCAAAACGCTGCAGTGTTCCCCTGGGAGCTGGCATTTCCTCATGCCCGTAGGGGCTAGTGGTTAGCGCACAGGGCATTAGGACTCCTCAGCTCTATGCCTGACTCTGCCACAGTGTCACTGTAAGCTTTGAGGTGAGTCACTTAGTCTCTGCAGGCCTCCGTTCTCCCATCTGAAAAATGTGACTACTGCTCACCCACCTCCTGGGCTTGACAGCGTCGGATGGAAAACTCCATGGCAGGGCTGGGACTGTTGCCCCGCAGTTATTGTTTGATCTTCCCAGGTTACAAATGTGCCGCGTGAAACATCTCTTGTTCCCCTTTCGTGTCACATCACCCAACACCACGGTGCACAGGTCGTGTCACCACCCTCACAACCTGCCGGCTGACCCGGGGGACCACCCGGACGCTGGTCTCAGTGCTCCGTGAGGTTCATTTTACAATCTAACTCCCTGCCACGCTCTGCATGGGCACTGCCATGCTGGAGACATGTCTCCGATTGCCCAGCCCAGCCCCGCCCGGGCCTCTCCATCTCCCAGGCCGGTTGGGTCAGGGCATGCTGTGGCGTTAGCATGCCCAGCGGCTCAGGGGAAAGGAGGGGACGCCTTGTGTCCTGCAGCCGAGCCCCTTTCTGGTCAGGTAAAGGGGTGACCGTAAGTCACCTGCCTGACTCCCCAGGGAATGCACCTCGTTGGGCCTCTCACTGCTCCACGGTCAGAGCCCCGAGGCAGCCTGGCTGTGCCCTGCTTTCCACGAGGGGGCAGGACCTGGCTGGAGGGCCTCAGAGCTGTTTGTGCCTGCACTGGGCTCTGAGCAGGGGTCCAAGGCCCGTCTGCCAGCTCTGCGCACTGGGGGAGGCCCATTACCCGGGGATATTCCCTGTACGGCAGCAGACTCAGGGCTGTTCTAGGGGCTATTAAAATGAATGCTCGGGAGCTGTGCTCTCTGGCCCTGATCCTGCGAAGCACGTAAGCCCATGCTCAAGTTCAGCATGTGCTTATCCCGTTGAAGGCAATTGTACCATTCGTGTGCTTACGATTAAGCATGCAGCTAAGGGCTTTGTTGGGTTGGGTTCAGAGGGCTCAGCTCCTTGCTGGGATCAAGCCCTAGGGGTAGTTAATTAAGAGAAATTAAAACGGAGGAGCTTGTGGGTAAACTTCAAGGTGAATTGTCAATATTAGCTGCCAGTCCAAGACTGAACTCTAACGTGGAGAGTTCCAGCTCTCACCGTGCTTGTCCTGTGAGGCGTTTGACGAGATATTTGACGATGAAGTTATTCCTGCGCTACAAGCCAAGCATTACTGGATCCCGCTAGACTAGAGCAGGGAGGAGAGCCCAGCGGTCACCACCATTTTCCACGTGAATCATTTCTTAGGGATGCGACTTGGATCCCTGCAATGGTTGAAGAAAAGTCACTGCTCTTCATAGCCTCGCATCCATTTCTTTCTGCATGTAGCCGACGTTGCACAAATGATTGGGAAAAGATGGAGATCACCCAGACAAAGGAACGGAATGAACTGGCAGCAAAATTAAGCTCAGTTTCTGATGGGGAACTTTACAGTCCCTGTCCTTGGCCGGTGTGAATTAGCGCAGGTCCAGTGAGGACGCTGCTGGCTTACACCAGCCGAGGGCCTGGCTCTGTGTTTTCTATACTGTTGAGGGAACACAGAGTCAGATCTCTGTGCGATGGAAATACTGAGAGGCTGAGGTGGAGTGGGACAGCCTACAATTTTTATCTTGTAAATTATGTAAACTTTATGAAATGATGTGAAATCAACTCCTTTTAGCACAGGAAAGCAGCCTACAGTGAGCTCCAGAGCTCTTGCAAAGCCACCACCAGCTGAACTCATTGTGCTACCCCGTCGGCCTGTTGCACCCTCACGTTGTCTGTAGACTTCAACTGTAAGTGCTTTGGGGCACAGATGGCCTTTGTTTTCCGTGTTTGTGCAGCGCCGAGCACACTGGGGTCCATAGGCACTGTCACAATATAAATAATGCTAAAGTACGCTACACCAGAGGCCAAGCAGTTACACGGCACGCTCCTTGCAGGGTGGATGGTTAAAACTGCCTCAGTCTGTCACTTAGCATTGGCTTGGAGCCATGACAGTGCTCTGCACTGATTCCCTTTCCTGGGGTTCGTTCCAGTGAGTGAGTGAGCATTGGTCTGAGGTTCTGATTCCCTGCATTCTTCTGCTCTCCCTTCTTCTTCTCAGGTTTTTACTGAGGACGTTTCCCCCTGGGCCTGTTGTATAACTCCTAACCACATCATAATGTCAACTACCACTCCATATGCATCCTGCCCCTGCCCCTGGCCGTCTGCAGCTCTGTTAGATTGGAGGTGGGGGTTTGGCTGCAGTAGGATGTATTCCAGCACAGTTACTGTCCTACAGCATTGCCTGGGACATCAGACATAACCGTCATAGTTCCAGATACACAGTAATCAACACTTGTCTTCCATGCAAAAGCTGCTTAGGTAAAAAGCTGAGTCCTCTTCTGAGTCTTAGGGTTTGTCTACACAGGGTGCTCTGCATCAGGTAATGCGCATTACACATGCCACAGTGACAGCGTGTATCTGGGACGGTGTGCCGACTCTCTATGTCCATCACTGTGTACACAGTGGTGATATGCTGCGAAACGAGAGCATGGGATTCTCAGGGGGTATCCCCTGCTCCTTGGCGTCACTGCTGAGCAGTGTGCATTCTGGAATTTTTCTCGCCGTGCATTCTGGGACGCATAATGGAAGACAGGCTAGTTCACGTTTTTTTAAAAATCCCACAGTTTATTTGTTTCTGCCCTGGGCTTCCTCTCCGGGTGGGCTAGCGCCATTTTCGAATTGCTGTCGGCCAGCATGGACCCACCAAGGCTCCGTGCCACAATGTGTTTGAGCCCTGCTGTTCTCGGCGCCTGGGAGAGGAATGGCCTCGGGAGCTGTGCTGCGGGGTACGTCGGGGAGGAGTCGTTCCTGGTAGCGGGTGTTGTCCAGGGGCGGCATACCATGGGTGGGTGTGCAGTGTCTGCTGCCCTCATCCTAACGTGCAGCAACAGGGCACATGATGGCCCATATCACATTGGTAAATGTGCCAGCAAGGCCCCTCGGCCATGTGCATTGGCCAAACCGGACAGACTCTACGCAAAAGAATCCATGCACACAAATCAGACGTCAAGAATTGTAACATTCAAAAACCAGTCGGAGAAGACTTCAATCTCTCGGGTCACTCGATTACAGACCTAAAAGTCGCAATATTACAACAAAAAAACTTCAAAAAAAGACTCCCAAGGAGAAACTGCAGAACTGGAATTAAGTTGCAAACTGGACACCATTAAATTAGGCTTGAATAAAGACTGGGAGTGTATGAGTCATTACACAAAGTAAAAACTATTTCCTCATGCTAATTTTCCCCCTACTGTTACTCACACCTTCTTGTCAACTGTTGGAAATGGGCCATCATGATTATCACTGTTTTTTTTCTCCTGCTGATAGTAGCCCACCTTAATCAATTAGTCTTGTTAGAGTTAGAGAAACCCCCATTGTTTCATGTTCTCTGTGTGTGTGTGTGTGTGTATATATATATCTTCCTACTGTATTTTCCACTGCATGCATCGGATGAAGTGGGCTTTAGCCCATGAAAGCTTATGCTCAAATAAATTTGTTAGTCTCTAAGGTGTCTCAAGTCCTCCTGTTCTTTTTACACTGTCCTTTGCTGCTGCAATGATCTTTCTGGGGAAAGCTCTGGAGAGTCCCTCTCCTCAGACACAGCCTCCGTTTTTGGGAGGGTTGTTAGTTTGTGTGCTGGGATTGTTGTGTCTGTGTGCTAGGTGATGTGTGTGCACAGGGATTGTTGTGTCTGCACTAGGCGGTGTGCGTGCTGGGATTGTTGTGTCTGTGTGTTAGGCGGTGTGCGCGCTGGGATTGTTGTGTCTGTGTGTTAGGCGGTGTGCGCGCTGGGATTGTTGTGTCTGTGTGTTAGGCGGTGTGCGTGCTGGGATTGTTGTGTCTGTGTGTTAGGCGGTGTGCGCGCTGGGATTGTTGTGTCTGTGTGTTAGGCGGTGTGCGCGCTGGGATTGTTGTGTCTGTGTGTTAGGCGGTGTGCGCGCTGGGATTGTCGTGTCTGTGTGTTAGGCGGTGTGCGTGCTGGGATTGTCGTGTCTGTGTGTTAGGCGGTGTGCGTGCTGGGATTGTCGTGTCTGTGTGTTAGGCGGTGTGCGTGCTGGGATTGTCGTGTCTGTGTGTTAGGCGGTGTGCGTGCTGGGATTGTCGTGTCTGTGTGTTAGGCGGAGTGCGCGCTGGGATTGTCATGTCTGTGTGTTAGGCGGTGTGCGCGCTGGGATTGTCGTGTCTGTGTGTTAGGCGGTGTGCGTGCTGGGATTGTCGTGTCTGTGTGTTAGGCGGTGTGCGTGCTGGGATTGTCGTGTCTGTGTGTTAGGCGGTGTGCGTGCTGGGATTGTTGCGTCTGTGTGTTAGGCGGAGTGCGCGCTGGGATTGTTGTGTCTGTGTGTTAGGCGGTGTGCGTGCTGGGATTGTCGTGTCTGTGTGTTAGGCGGTGTGCGTGCTGGGATTGTCGTGTCTGTGTGTTAGGCGGTGTGCGCGCTGGGATTGTTGTGTCTGTGTGTTAGGCGGTGTGCGCGCTGGGATTGTCGTGTCTGTGTGTTAGGCGGTGTGCGTGCTGGGATTGTCGTGTCTGTGTGTTAGGCGGTGTGCGTGCTGGGATTGTTGTGTCTGTGCGTTAGGCGGTGTGCGTGCTGGGATTGTTGTGTCTGTGTGTTTGGCGGTGTGTGCGCTGGGATTGTTGTGTCTGTGTGTTAGGCGGTGTGCGTGCTGGGATTGTTGTGTCTGTGTGTTAGGCGGTGTGCGCGCTGGGATTGTTGTGTCTGTGTGTTAGGCGGTGTGCGCGCTGGGATTGTTGTGTCTGTGTGTTAGGCGGTGTGCGTGCTGGGATTGTTGTGTCTGTGTGTTAGGCGGTGTGCGCGCTGGGATTGTTGTGTCCGCACTAGGCGGTGTGCGTGCTGGGATTGTTGTGTCTGTGTGTTAGGCGGTGTGCGTGCTGGGATTGTTGTGTCTGTGTGTTAGGCGGTGTGCGTGCTGGGATTGTTGTGTCTGTGTGTTAGGCGGTGTGAGCGCTGGGATTGTTGTGTCTGTGTGTTAGGCGGTGTGCGCGCTGGGATTGTTGTGTCTGTGTGTTAGGCGGTGTGCGCGCTGGGATTGTTGTGTCTGTGTGTTAGGCGGTGTGCGTGCTGGGATTGTTGTGTCTGTGTGTTAGGCGGTGTGCGTGCTGGGATTGTTGTGTCTGTGTGTTAGGCGGTGTGCGCGCTGGGATTGTTGTGTCTGTGTGTTAGGCGGTGTGCGCGCTGGGATTGTCGTGTCTGTGTGTTAGGCGGTGTGCGCGCTGGGATTGTCGTGTCTGTGTGTTAGGCGGAGTGCGCGCTGGGATTGTTGTGTCTGTGTGTTAGGCGGTGTGCGTGCTGGGATTGTTGTGTCTGTGTGTTAGGCGGAGTGCGCGCTGGGATTGTTGTGTCTGTGTGTTAGGCGGTGTGCGTGCTGGGATTGTTGTGTCTGTGTGTTAGGCGGAGTGCGCGCTGGGATTGTTGTGTCCGCACTAGGCGGTGTGCGTGCTGGGATTGTTGTGTCTGTGTGTTAGGCGGTGTGCGCGCTGGGATTGTTGTGTCTGTGTGTTAGGCGGTGTGCGTGCTGGGATTGTTGTGTCTGTGTGTTAGGCGGTGTGTGCACAGGGATTGTTGTGTCTGTGTGTTTGGCGGTGTGCGTGCTGGGATTGTTGTGTCTGTGTGTTAGGCGGTGTGCATGCTGGGATTGTTGTGTCTGTGTGTTAGGCGGAGTGCGCGCTGGGATTGTTGTGTCTGTGTGTTAGGCGGTGTGCGTGCTGGGATTGTTGTGTCTGTGTGTTAGGCGGTGTGCGTGCTGGGATTGTCGTGTCTGTGTGTTAGGCGGTGTGCGTGCTGGGATTGTTGTGTCTGTGTGTTAGGCGGTGTGCGCGCTGGGATTGTCGTGTCTGTGTGTTAGGCGGTGTGCGCGCTGGGATTGTCGTGTCTGTGTGTTAGGCGGTGTGCGTGCTGGGATTGTTGTGTCTGTGTGTTAGGCGGTGTGCGCGCTGGGATTGTTGTGTCTGTGTGTTAGGCGGTGTGCGCGCTGGGATTGTTGTGTCTGTGTGTTAGGCGGTGTGCGCGCTGGGATTGTTGTGTCTGTGTGTTAGGCGGTGTGCGTGCTGGGATTGTTGTGTCTGTGTGTTAGGCGGTGTGCGCGCTGGGATTGTTGTGTCTGTGTGTTAGGCGGTGTGCGCTGGGATTGTTGTGTCTGTGTGTTAGGCGGTGTGTGCGCTGGGATTGTTGTGTCTGTGTGTTAGGCGGTGTGTGCGCTGGGATTGTTGTGTCTGTGTGTTAGGCGGTGTGTGCGCTGGGATTGTCGTGTCTGTGTGTTAGGCGGTGTGCGTGCTGGGATTGTCGTGTCTGTGTGTTAGGCGGTGTGCGCGCTGGGATTGTCGTGTCTGTGTGTTAGGCGGTGTGCGTGCTGGGATTGTTGTGTCTGTGTGTTAGGCGGTGTGCGCGCTGGGATTGTTGTGTCTGTGTGTTAGGCGGTGTGCGCGCTGGGATTGTTGTGTCTGTGTGTTAGGCGGTGTGCGTGCTGGGATTGTTGTGTCTGTGTGTTAGGCGGTGTGCGTGCTGGGATTGTCGTGTCTGTGTGTTAGGCGGTGTGTGCACAGGGATTGTTGTGTCTGTGTGTTAGGCGGTGTGCGCGCTGGGATTGTTGTGTCTGTGTGTTAGGCGGTGTGCGCGCTGGGATTGTTGTGTCTGTGTGTTAGGCGGTGTGCGTGCTGGGATTGTTGTGTCTGTGTGTTAGGCGGTGTGCGTGCTGGGATTGTTGTGTCTGTGTGTTAGGCGGTGTGCGTGCTGGGATTGTTGTGTCTGTGTGTTAGGCGGTGTGTGCACAGGGATTGTTGTGTCTGTGTGTTAGGCGGTGTGCGTGCTGGGATTGTCGTGTCTGTGTGTTAGGCGGTGTGTGCACAGGGATTGTTGTGTCTGTGTGTTAGGCGGTGTGCGTGCTGGGATTGTTGTGTGTGCAGCACATGGTCTGTGGTTTTGCTCTTGTGCCTTGGAGCCTGAGAGGGAGGGGAAGGGGCTTGGAATCACGTTTCTGGTCTGGCTTTTCAGTTTTACTCTGCCCTGGAGGTGCTTATCCGGTGTCAGAGGTGTTAGCGGGGCGAATCTGGGGGTGATCTGGATACTAATCCCCTCTACAGTCCCTTTCGACTGTTCTGACTCTGCGTGACGTTATACTGAGGGGGGTGACTAGGAGGCAGAGAACGGCCTTATTCAAAAAAACCAAAGGGCAGACCAGTGGGATGCGCTGTGAGGTTATTCACCAAGATGGTCCCCCTAGAAGCGTTGCAGGAGTGGGTGGGAGTCACGTGCTGTACCTGGGGGAGGGCTGTTCAGCTGTTCCTCATAATCTCCAACAAAAACTGAGCAATTTCTCAACCTTAGATTTTGCTTTCTCTCTCCTGTGGACAAGTTGAAAGTGCTGAGAAAAATATATAGAGTTGTGCAGTGATTGCCTGAAGCGTTCACCATCACCAGGCTGCGAGGGTGCGTGAGCAGGGCATTGGTACTCTTTGTGGTTCTACAGGCCGGCCGTGTCAGTGTCCCCCCTAGGTGCTGGAACGAAGGGCGCGGGGGGTGCTGCTGCACCCCCTGGCTGGAAATGGTGTCCATCAGATACAGGGGTTACAGTTTGGTTTAATGGCTCTCAGCACCCCCACTATAAAAAACTGCCCCAGCATCCCTGGTGTCCACCTCATGTAAAGTGAAGATAACTAGCAAGTAGGGCTGTCAATTAAAATTGCAGTTAATTTGTTTCAAGTTAATCACTTGAATTAACTTGATTAAAAAAATTTAATCGCACTGTTAAACAATAATAGAATAACAACTGAAATTTATTATACATACTTTGGATGTTTTGGAATATATGTTTGGAAATATATTTATTTGAATTACAAAACAGCATACAAAGTGTATAGTGCTCACTCTATATTGTATTTGATTACAAATATTTGCACTGTAAAAAAGATAAAACAAAGAAATAGTATTTTTTCAATTCGCCTCATACAAGTACTGTAGTGCAATCTCTTTATCATGAAAGTGCAACTTACACATGTAGAAAATGTTTTTACGTAACTGCACTCAAAAACAAAACAATGTAAAACTTTAGAGCCTATAAGTTGTAAAATCATAGAATATCAGGTTTGGAAGGGACCTCAGGAGATCATCTAGTCCAACCCCCTGCTCAAAGCAGGACCAATCCCCAACTAAATCATCCCAGCCAGGGCTTTGTCAAGCTGGGCCTTAAAAACCTCTAAGGATGAAGATTCGACTGCCGCCCTAGGTAACGCATTCCAGTGCTTCACCACCCTCCTAGTGAAATAGTTTTTCCTAATATCCAACCTAGACCTCCCCCATTGCAACTTGAGACCATTCCTCCTTGTTCTGTCATCTGCTACCACTGAGAACAGCCGAACTCCATCCCCTTTGGAACCCCCCTTCAGGTAGCTGAAGGCTGCTATCAAATCCCCCCTCACTCTTCTCTTCTGCAGACTAAATAACCCCAGTTCCCTCAGCCTCTCTTCTTAAGTCATGTGCCCCAGCCCCCTGATCATTTCCGGTGCCCTCCGCTGGACTCTCTCCCATTTGTCCACATCCCTTCTGTAGTGGGGGGCCAGTGTTTTAATGTAATTTAGATGGAATGTGAGAATGTGACTTCCTGCTTCTTAGCTAATGGCTGCTGCTTGGCTGTTCTTTTAATCTGGCTGCAGATGAAGGCCTCATCCTTACAGCATGGCACTTTTGTAGCTGGCATTGCAAGGTATTTACATGCCAGATCTGCTAAACATTTGTATGCCCCTTCCATGCTTCGGCCATCATGCCAGAGGACGTGCTTCCATGCTGATGACGTTCATTTAAAAAAAAGTGTTGTTTAAATTTCTGACTGACCTCCTAGGGGGAGAATTGTATGCCTCCTGGTCCGTGGTTTTACCCGCATTCTGCCGTATATCTCATGTTAGAGCAATCTCGGACCCAGCACGTGTTGCTCGTTTTAAGAACACTTTCACAGCAGAGTTGACAAAAAGCAAAGAAGGTACCAATGTGAGATTTCTAAGGATAGTTACAGCATTCGGCCCAAGGTTTAAGAATCTGAAGTGCCTTCCAAAATCTGAGAGGGACGAGGTGTGGAGCATGCTTTCAGAAGTCTTAAAAGAGCAACACTCCGATGCGGAAACTACAGAACCCGAACCACCAAAAAAGAAAATCAGCCTTCTGCTGGTGGCGTCTGACTCAGATGATGGGAATGAACATGTCAGTCTGCTCTGCTTTGGATCATTATCGAGCAGAACTCGTCATCAGCATGGAAGCATGTCCTCTGGAATGGTGGTAGAAACATGTTTGGCACATCTGGCACATAAATACCTTGCAACTCCGGCTACTACAACAGTGCCATGCGAATGCCTGTTCTCACTTTCACGTGACCGTGTAAACAAGAAGCAGGCAGCATTATCTCCTGTAAATGTAAACACACTTGCTTGTCTTAGCGATTGGCTGAACAAGAAGTAGGACTGAGTGGACTTGTTGGCTCTAAAGTTTTACATTGTTTTGTTTTTGAGTGCAGTTATGTAACAAATAATAATTCTACATTTGTAAGTTACACTTTCACAGTAAAGAGATTGCACTACAGTACTTGTATGAGATGAGTTGAAAAATACTGTTTCTTTGGTTTATCTCTTTTACAGTGCAAATATTTGTAATAAAAAATAATAATATAAAGTGAGCTCTGTGTTGTAATTGAAATCAATCTATTTGAAAATGTAGAAAATATCCAAAAGTATTTAAATAAATGGTATTCTATTACTGTTTAACAGCGCGATTAAAACTGCGATTAATTGCGATTATTTTTTTCAACTGTTTGACAGCCCTATTAGACAGCCTAGATTTTTTGACGCTACCATCCGTCTGTTTAGTGTTTTATTCTCCCCTTCCAATTATGTTCCTTTAAATACTAAGTATATTGTAATTAACTGGCTAGCATGTCTGCACGACTGCCCACTACTAGATGGCTTGGGACGGCCCAGCCACATGTGTTATAGGCCCTGTATTGCAAAGAGCTAATGGAGATTAACCTCCAACTCCAAAATGGCTTGTACGTTTGGAGCAGGAGGATCTGACTGAGTTCTATCCCAGCTGTTGCCAAGAAGGTCAAAGTGACCACGGTTGCACCACAGACGTGCTACAATACAACATAACTTTGCATCTCTGCAGCACCTTCCGTTGCCATCTCTCTTGACAAGCCCCTGGCTCCCTCCTCTTGCAGCCCAGTGAGGTAGGTCAATAGTATTATTATCCTCATAATATATGGAGATGGAAAAACTGAGGCACAAAGAGGGGATTTGCTGAAGTCAATGGCAAAGCTAGGACACAGAGCCCAGTACTCCTCATGCTTCATTAGCCCATCGAGAAGGAGTGTTTTCTTTTTCAAGATGGCCTAAGACATTTTCACCTGCAGCATTTTGGCTTTAGAACTAGATTAGATTTGATCAGACAGGGTTGTCTGTTGGCATCCGGTGTGTTCATCTGACCCAGATCCAGTTCCTACGATTGCATGAAGCAGGCGCTGGTGGATTGTGACATGTCCCTTCCCATCCGGTGTTGCTACTTCATTACACTTCCACCCCACGCTGCAGCTAGAAGTTACAGTGTGGAGTGTGGGTCAGTGCGGAAACACACTTAAAAATGGGCTGACGTGAGAGGGGCTGTGCACTGAGTCTCCGAGCAGTGAAAGCCACACTCTGGTGCACAGCTGGGCTCAGCTCAGTATGCTGGCTTTGTGGTTTGGGGCAGTGATGGGTTCAGGGGCCAGTGGTTTGGTTTTTACAAAACCTCATCAAGCAGGTTTTGATTTTGAAAACCACATCCAGGGGCACTTCAGATCCAGGTCTACATGGACTGGATTCACCCAAGTTCAGGCAGGCTTGATTTTCTCTGATCCCTGCAAGGGGGCATTTGCGATTTGGAAAAATTTCATCAAGCAGATTTTGTTTGTGCAAAGCCAAGCCCAAGAGAGAATCCGATCCATGGTTTATTTTATCTGAACCCACACAGCTCCCTGGAGAGTGAAGGGTCAGACAAAAGACTGTAGATCCTTTTGGTTACTGTCTAGTGCAAATATTATTGGTTCCATCCCCCTGTTTGGGGTTAAATCAAAATAAAATCTCAACGCAAAATCCAACAGAACCCATCAAGTCCCCCCTCACGTTTGTGTTGATGCTCTGTTCTTTGCATGTTTTTTGTTGCAAAACCACAAACCAAGCCCAGGTTTGTTCACAGTTTCAGGAATCCTTTGTCGAACTGGCCTGAATTTCAAGTTTGGAATAAAGCCCCAGCCCAAGTGAGATTTGTGTGGTTTGAGGTTTTGTCCAGCACTACTTTTAAGTGCTTCAGTTCCCATCTCCCGCTTCAGAGCACGCTGGAGGGAAAGACGGGCCTGGTTTGGCCAGTGAATTCATCCTCCACGACACCCACCACTAACAGAATATTTCCAGTCCCAGCAGGGTTTGGGGGCCCGCTCCTGCACCAGCTCCTGTT
The DNA here is from genome assembly GCF_965152235.1 of Eretmochelys imbricata. NCBI lineage: Eukaryota > Metazoa > Chordata > Testudines > Cheloniidae > Eretmochelys > Eretmochelys imbricata. The sequence continues at coordinate 1,963,898 of NC_135580.1, read as the reverse complement.
AAAGCCAATGGCAAAGCTCCCATTATCTTCACTCATGGCAGGATCAGCTCCTCATTTTCCAGCTTCCCAGACAGCTCTATACGTTTTATGTTCCTTGTTTTTTAATTGTTTTCCCCAGACCCTCCATTAATGTTGTCCTGTGAGACATGGAGGAGTCTTAAAGATTATTTGGAAGTGAGTTCACTCCCTTGCCTCCGAAATGGGAAACAAATGCTTCCACGATGCATTCTGACCTCAGTTCCCCGGAGGGTAAATGCCCAGAGTAGACTGCAGGAATCTAATCTGGATATACCCTGGTGTGAACCTGGTTCTTTGAGCCAGATCCTACAGAGCAAAGCAGCTATCAAAGGAGTAAAGCCAAGCCATGAGGATTCCCTCTGCCTTGGGGGAAAACTCTACTTGTTCCTGCTGCAAGGAGGCAAGCTGAGGAGAGAGAGGACATGGCCGGGCGTACGTATCTCTTGGCAATCTTCAGCTGCTGGAGCAATCCCTTGGTCCCATGGGCAGCTGGATGCAAGTGAGAGCAGGGAACAGGCAGTCTCGGGATGAGAGGGAACGTAAGGGTGACTTACAGCCCTGGTTGTTGCCACATGCAGCCCAGCTGGATGGGGGATCTGGCTCCATGTATGTAGGTTATTTCCCACCCCGAAATGTCCCATGTGCCTAGCAGCAAAGAGGCGGGCGAGCACTCCTTTCTGGGCTTTGACAGCCGAATATCTGATTCTAGTGGAGTGGGAGCGAGAGGAGAATCAGGGCCCTGTTCCGGGAGGGTGAATCACTGGCCTCTCTATGGCTTCTCTGGCCCCACACAGAGATGGGAGGCAAGAGCTGCTGCTTTTATCTCCCATCTGGAGCTCAGAAGCCTGCCCAGATCCTAATCAGTGTGGGAAAGAAACAGCAGAATCTGCTCTCGCCCTGGCTTGCTAGAGACGCCTTTTATTTCCATAAACTTTATCACAGCCCACAGCCCTGATAAACCTCCATAAATAAATGGAGCGGAGCGTGGCGGCCGTCCAGAAGGCTGCTCACAGACACACGCACTTGCTTCTTAACTGCTCCGCTCCCTGGGGGGAAATGAAAACACAGGCCAAGTTTCGAAGCTGCTTTTTTTTCTCCTCTAGCCTGACATTCATAAAGCAGAGGCCAAGGCAGCCTGGTGTAGAGGTTAAAGCAGTGGCATCGGCGTTGGGGGGCCTGGGTTCAGGTCCTGCCTCGGCCAGTCATTGACCTCGCTGTGCTGTAGTTTCCCCATTTGTGAAATGGGGGTGATGCTTCTGTTCCGCATGGGGACCGGAAGGGTCCGTAATGCGCATAGACAGTGGAATGAATGCAACCCTGTCACTTCCTCACATCTCATTTGACTGGTTTAGGGGCTTTCTCAGCAAGGACTGGTGGCATCTCAAATGCTGGCTGGCACAGGCGCTGATTAAATGTGTTTTGTCCAAATGGCTTTATAGCTAAATGGAATCTGTTTTGTGAAAAAGTTTCTAGTTGTCAATGACAAAGTTTACGGTTTTTGTTGGAAAATAGAAACCCCCAAAATTTCAGGTTTTGTAGCGGGGGGTAGAGGGGTTTGACAGAAAACTGGAAATTTTCAAAGGAAAAAATCAACAAAAATGAACAATTTTTCATTTTCGTCAAAACTTTTCATGGGTGAAAAAAATCATTTCCTGGTCAGAGCTAGCAGCCGCCTTCCCGGGCTGTGCACGTCGCAGCTCTGTGAGGTCCCATCCTCGGGAACGTTTGCGTTGTCGCGCTAGGGGGGTACAATGCCTTTGGTTTCTCATTCCTGTCATCAGTATTCTTTTGTAATCAGTGGATTAACATGAGTTAACATTAAACAGTAGCTCATAGAGCACCAATCTCACCAAGAGAACATAGCTAATTGTAATTGGATAACAGTTTTCTTGCTCATTAAAATACCTTTCCGTGATTCAGTGACTGTCGCGGAGCAAATGCGATGTAACAAGTTCTGTAGGATTTCAGTTCCTGCAAGCTAGGTCTCCCCTCTCTGCTGTTCTTCGTAAGGGAGACAGCGTGGCTAGTGCTTGCATGCTTATTCTTGTAAACTGAGTACGTTTCGTATGGGAATCGTTGAAAGACAACACAGAACCCCACTGTGTCACTTTTACCGTCACTTTACAGAGCAGAATTCCACTTTAACGGGGACTAAGTCTTTCGTGAAGGAGCAGGGAATTGATGGGCATTGCCTTTCTCTGAACTGCTCACATAAATACCCTGTACGCTGATGGGAGAATAGACTCCTTAGTCTGTGATGCTGTGTATGAAGAATAGACAAATTGACTGTAACGTTATAAAGGCTTTCCCTGTGAAATTGACTTTATGATCAACCAGAATTGCTCCAATCCATTCAAGCAAAAATATAATCTCATAAGCATCCATTGATAATTTTCAAACCCAGTTGACCGTGTGGAGCTGATATTGTTTCTGTATCACAGCATGGGAAACATTTTTCTGGCATGAGTTAGCATGAATAGCATGGCTGAGCAGAGCAATCACAGATAAACGATCTCAGATATAAAGATTGATCACATTCTCTTTGGTTTCCTGTGTCACTCGCAGTGAGTGAATGCATCCGATGAAGTGAGCTGTAGCTCACGAAAGCTCATGCTCAAATAAATTTGTTAGTCTCTGAGGTGCCACAAGTCCTCCTTTTCTTTTAGTGACTGGAAGACTGTTCCCCACACTCTGCTTTGACATGTGGGTACCTGGTCATGTCCCCACAAAGGCCATGATCAAACGCACGTGACTGGACGTGAAGGGCTGGTCAAGGCGCTTTTCACCAGCTACTTTTCCTCTGGAATGAGCAGCAGAATCTGTGTCCTGCCTTTATCGCCTTGATTCCCTAGCTTGTTTCATGGTAGCATCACCTGTGATGAGCTGAACCAAGCCCCCCCAAAGCTCTGCGTGTTCTAATTGGGTCATTGGGCACCAGTCCTCTTTGCAGCCTGTGGTTCGTTCTTTCTTCCCTGGAATGGTCAGGTATGTTGAGGGTGATCCCGAAGTCAGGAACTCCTGCAGACACATGCCCTTGGCACACAGTAATCTTTGGGATGCTCATCTGTATCCACTGCACTGCAGATTCACTTACTTCCTATGCACTAATCAGCCAGCCTGAGCGGCCTGTAAGCTTCTCTATCTAATCGGTGTGGGTTTTGTATGCTGTGGTGTCTGAGCACCTAAGCAGCCAGGCAGGGAGGAGCAGCGGCTGGCGGGGCGGCCAGGTGGTGAGGAGCTCTGAAGATAAGGACTGACACCTTGAACTTGATTTGATAGTCCCTGGGCAGGTGGCCTAGGGCACACAGGACAGATTTGATACGTTCATGTAGCCAGTGGTGCTGAGGGGACGTGCTGCAGCATTGCATATTAGTTAGTTTCCTAAGGGCTGAAGGCTTCATGGCCAAGTGTCGTGTACCTCTATAGTCCAGCCAAGAGACCACAAAGGCATGAATAGCTGAGGCCAGGTCTCTGTTTGCCACAATGGGACAAGGGTTTGTCGCCAAGCGGAGATGATAGAAAGTGTTACTCAAGGACGCTGCTAACCGAGTTCAGCATCAGTGAGGAATCCAAGAATACTCCTAGGCTAACGGTTCTCAAACTGTGGGTCGGACCCCAAAGTGGGTCACGACCTCATTTTAATGGGGTCACAGGGCTGGTGTTTAGACTTGCTGGGGCCCAGGGCCAAAGCCGGAGCCCTGTGGCCAAAGCCAAAGCCCAAGCCACACCGCCCATGGCCGAAGCACAAAGGCTTCAGCCCTGGGGCGTGGGGCTCGGGCTTGGGCTTTGTCCCTCCACATGTGGGGTGGTGGGGCTTGGGCTTTGGGCCCCTCCCCTTCCTGGGACAGTGTGAACCTTCAACCATTGGAGACTGCACTGTAACTGCAAACGCCTCAGAACACTTTCCCCCGCCCACCAGCATCACCTCTGCCTTGCCCCAGTACAGCTTCAGCCAGCTGCTCTTCACCACAAGCTGATCTCGTCCAAGCACTGGGCCATGCTTCGTACGTGCTGAAGGAAAGGGAGAGCTGTGGGTCACCTGCACGTTCCTGGCACTTGAGTCCATGTTGTCTGAACAGGTCACCTAGTGGCGGCATGTAGGTGCTGAAAGGGACTGGAGAGAGAACTGAACCTTGTGGAACCCCACAAGTGAGGGGGGTCTAGTGGTGAATGGGCAGTTTCTCATCGCTACCCATTGAGTGTGCCCCTCCTGGAAGGACTCAAACCATTTTAGCTCATTACCCTGGATGCCTGTCATCAGGTGAGAGAGCAGAATCTCAGAGCTGACCATGTTGAATGCTGCAGTGGTCCAAGAAGATGAGAATGGATGCTGCCCTCTATCCATAGGCAGCAGGAGATCATCCATCAGTGCCTCTAAAGCGGTTTTGGTTCCATATCCTGGTCTGAATCCAGGCTGAGTTGGGTCTTCCTAATAGATATGCATGAGTTTAAACAGCCAGGACAGCATGTATCCGGGTCAGACGCATTTGTTAGGGACAGAAGTCTGAGCTGGGAATGCCCAAGCACTTCTCCACCCTGAGGTTAGACATACAATACACGGTGAAAGAGAGAAGATATACTGTTCAAAGTGCAAAAAAATAGAGCAACTCCCAGAGGAAATGCAGGCAATAAGGAGAGAGTTTCTCTATCTGTAGGCGACAGAATTTACCAGCCTGGTAGTCCTATGTATCACCTGTTTGATTTTGACTCTGCTTTTCTGCTGTTCAGAAACATCTTGAAGAAACAAATCAATGCAGAGGGCTTTGGAACTTCCTGCTTCTCCTGCCTGTGTTAAAAGTTCTGTTGTTATTGAATAATAATAATAAAACTTTGTACTTACAGAGCACTGGAGCTGGCCAAAAAGTGGAGGGTGGGAGGATTCACAAGCACGTTTTTAAATGCCTGTGTTTTCCTTCTGTAGGGTTCAACAAGGAACAATCTCTAATTTCTTAACAAAACATTGTGAAAACTTGTAGAAAATGTTTGGATTTTGCACAATGTGGGTTTTTGTTTTCTTCTTCCCGCCCAATTCTTTTTTGCCACTGAAAAAAGGGGGGTGGTAAAGTGAGGAAGCAGGAAAGGATAAAAACCAAACAATTACAACAAAAACAAAGAAAAACTGACTAATATTTTATTTTCTAGCCTCCTTGGAAAAACAGAAATCATGGGGAAAAAACAATTTTTTCCAAAATTTTCCAATTGTGGAGTAAAAGGCCGCTTTTTTCAACAAAAGGGGGTTGGATTTGGAACATTCCAGCAGTTCTAGATGGCATCTTTCCTCCAGGGATCTGGAGGTGCACAAAGTGATTTGTGAGTATAACATCTGGGGCCCGGCCCTGCCAGGTACCACCCACCTCCTGAGCGTGGTAAAGCCAAAGGGACCTGAAGGCTCATGGCAGTTTGGGGAATCAGGGCAAATAATTGCTAAGTAAGAATACAGTCCGCTCCTGTACAAAGGAGAGAAGTCACTGATACCTGAATTCAAAGGGGCTTCCTTTGTGATGCCAAGCAGCCAAAAACATATGCAATGGAAATGGTTTTGATTGACAGGCCAAGCACATGCCCTTAACAAAGGATGTTGGGCTTAAATTTTCAAGGGTCCACTCATTTTAGGTTCCTTGTACTTGGTGGCCAACTGGAGCCCCCGGGTGTCACATTTTCAGAGGTGGTTGAGCCAGATTTTGAGAATCCCTCATCTCTAAAATTTGGTCCAAGGTATCTCCAGTTGGCCACCCCAAACTAGGGTGACCAGATGTCCCGATTTTATAGGGACAGTCCCGATTTTGGGGGCTTTTTCTTATATAGGCACCTATTACCTACCCACCCCGTCCCGATTTTTTACACTTGCTATTTGGTCACCCTATCCCAAACTGAGGCACCCAGAATGTATTGAATGCTTTTTTCTGGACAGCGATGCTAGCCACTACTGGGCGAGGGGATGGTCAGAATGGTTTCAGACAACAACTGGGAGGGATTGGCTCTGAGAGTTCCCCTTTGGGGGCATTGGATCATTGCTAACTCTGCTGATCCCCATAACAGCTCCTGCTGCAGCCTGGCTTTTCCTTGGAGGTCTCCTATCCAAGGACAGACTAGGCCTGGCTCTGCTTAACATGTAATATCTGACAGGCCCAGCTGACATCTCAAAGTGACATGGCTCTGAACGCACCAACCAAGCAGGATCCTTGAAACGTATAATCTCCGGTACTTTATTCTTCAAGGTGCTGACAGTGAGCAAAGCTTCTCCTCCATGTCCCTCCCGAAAACATCCTTTTTAAAAATAAAGTGTCTAAAATAGCCTTAGACAGCTCGTGACATTTGCCAGACACCTGCTCTTGTGAATGCTTATAGACTATAGAAAGATTATAGACTGCTCTATGCTTGTCCCTCTGCCCCCAATCCCCTAATGAATTTTGGGTCTGGGCCAGGTTTCATGTATGTATCAGAAGTTCAAAAAGTTGTCTTTGAGAGAGACTGGTTGGCAATAGGGTACAAAGCTGTACAAGCCTGAGTCACCCACTCAGCTCCACCCTGGGCGGGTCGTGACTGAGAGGGAGACAGTCCTCCCAGGTACCCTACACTTACAGCGGTCTGTGCAGCACAGACATGACATGTCCAGCTAGCGGGGCTATAAACAGCCGTGTAGACGGTGAGATGTGGTTTAGGCAACTAGAGCAGAGTGTCCTACACACCTGAGCCCTGGCGTGTGAGCCCTACATGGCTCTCTACACGCCCAAGCAGTGCCTGTCACGTCCATGCTGCTGTTTTCAACAGTATCGTGTCCTGCTGCCGGAGCCTTCCCCCACTCAGCGAAAGGCTCTGGCAGGGGGAAGGCAGCAGGAAAAGCTCCAGCAGCTCCCCGCTGCTCCCCCCACCAGACCTTTCACGGCTGCCTGTAGCCACACATCACAGTGAGGAGCGTGGAGGCAGCCTGCCTGTCACTCAGATGTGTACCGACACATACCCTACACGCCGCCATGAGTGTAGACAAGAGCGAAGTGTTTGTGCAGCTCGTGACACAAGGGGGCCCTGAGCCTGGTTAGCACTGCTACCACAATGGAAATAAGCATCAGTAATAACACCTGGTGGCTGATTTGTGGTCTCAGCCCAGTTCTTAGGGGACAGCTGCCCCCACATGTCAACTAATATAATCCCCCTTAGCCGTCTCTGGAGAGGTACTGAGCAACAAACGTGCATGAAGGCTATTTGTCTAGCCAATCCCTCTCAGCAGTGGTCCCCGCAACTCACAGTGAGGGCAACATAGGGGACCTTTTCACTACTCTAGGGCTAAATGTAGCAGGTACAAACTTAAGGACCATCTACCCGGCACCTTATCCCAGCTCTATAATACTGGTCTTACTTATCGTTGGATTTATTTGTATGTAGTTGTTTAAAAATGAGAAAGTTTGCCATTTTTATTCAAAGTCCTGTTGTTTTTCTTTTTTTCCAGAGGTCTTCAGGTTTTCACAGAAAGCTCCAGACAAAAGATAAGTTGAAACATAAAGCTTTAATATGCATTTGCTGAGACTAGATTGAGGTGTCTCCAAACCCAGGATTTCACTGTTCCCCACTGAAGGCCTAATACTAGTTCTCTGCTCTTCTCCTTTAGTGTCACTCCTGTCCTGTGCTGGAACAAAGAGGAACAGTTGTAGATGGGGGAAGAGAGCCCCACGGCACACAGGACCAGGAAGCTGAGTCAGAAACCTCCTCATTAAGGTCAGTGGTTTGTCCTGGTGAGCTACACAAAGAGTCAAAGTCTGGTCATGGAAAAGAAAGACATGGGTCACAATTTTTTATCTAAAAATGCCAAAAGTCTGGGATCTTAATCAAAACAGCCATTAATTAGTCACCCACAAAAATCCATCAACAGCAACACCCCATCCAGCTGTTTTATCTTGTGAACCAAATACATATTGAAAAAGAATAAATTAAACATGTCAATGACCTGTCACTGTGCAGCGATTCCATCCACTGAACTGTCATTTGTAACTTCAGGCAGCCAGGGGCTCCTGGGGGTGTTTTGTAATGTTGTATGCAATACAAATATTTAACAACCATTGAAGGTTTCAGAGTTAGGGTTTTAGGCCCCAGGCCAGCAAAGCACTTAAGCACATGCTTAAGTCCCAGTGCCATCAGTGGGACTTAGGAATGCATGTTAAGTGCTTTGCTGAACTTCAATCAGGTGTTTGAGTAAAAAATAGTAAAAGCTCCCAATTAGCTCCATGATTTTAAAAAGTAAAATAAATTCCTCACTGTCACCACAACAAAACACTGGCCTTATTCTCTTCTCTTCTGCGTCTGGCCTTGCCCTCGTCATCTGGGCATCTTCAAGTTCTGCATAAAGTGACCTGACCAACTTCTGTCCTCTGAGGTTTGTTCTCTCTCCTCGTCTCCCCCAGGGGAGAATTCTGTGTGCAGTGAAGTGCTTTGTTATGGGAGGGGTCTCAGCGTGGCAGCCCTTTGAAATGAAGCCGGTCCTGTGCCCATGGGCCAGAACAGGTGTGCTCGTTTAGCCAATTCAGAGGGTCTGCCAACACCTGGGGCAATAAGGATCAGAGCAGGAGAAGGTCCCTGAAGGAAGCTGGAAGAGGTTCCAGGGGAAGTCTGAAGGCAGTAGAGGGGTTTGCTTGCTGACTTCCAAGCCAGAGAGCCAGGGCCAGACTGGAGAGGGCTGAAGGCAAGGAAGCAGCAGAGGGTTTACCTGCTGATGTCTCCATGCTGGGGAGCTGGAGCCAGAGGGCTGAGGGACAGGAGGACAGGGCTGACCTGCACAAGATGAGTGGTCAGCAGAACAGGAGAAGGGATGCATGTCACCTGGTGAAGACGAATTCCCAGCAGAGGGGCTGGGTGGGAAGGGTGGGGTTGCACTCCAGCTGGCAGAAGGACAGGAGAGGACCACAGAAGAGCCGGGCTGTGGTGGAAGACACCAAAGCATGGTACGTGCTATGTCAAGGGACTAGATGTCGTGGGATTTTATGGATCATCTGCATTGGGGTGAGGTGGGGGATAAATGTACTGTGTTTGGGGCTTTTGCTATGGATTATCTGCAGTGTTTTTGTAAAGAGAGCTGCCCCCAAGGCGGGGTGTTATTGAGGCAAGGGAACTAGTCGTGGAGTCCAGAGGGGGCTGAGAGGCGAAGCGGGATGGTAACCCCGGTGTTGGGGTACTCGGGGACAAGGCAAGATCATTACCAGGAGGCTTTGGGGTTTTATTGTGTTCTTTTATCTACATGTGCAGTCGTGTGCCTGGTACCGAACACTTTGCTCCTTGCAGAGACACAGAGGATACATGTGCAAAACTGCCTTTGTCCTTGTCTTTCCCATGTGTGCTGGGGGAGGCTGCCTTGGCCTGTCATTCTCTGGGGCTGCCTGTAGCCCTCTCTTTGAGCTGCTCTGGGACTTCACCTCCTTCTTCCCTCCCTATGGCTCTTGGGAGCATTACTAGCTAGTTCACCATGTTCGGAGTGTTGCCAGCGGGTTTAGCACAGACATAAAAGGAGACACATGCCCTGCCATGAGGCGCTTACAATCCAGAGCAAACACGGACAGAACAGCCCCTAGTGGCGTACTTCAGGGAGACTAGACCAGCCCAGCCAAATTCTACTGCCCCAGTGGGAGTGATCAGTTCTGAGAGAAAAGTAAAATATCAGTAGGGCTTTTCTGTTCCTTATCTCCCAGAACAAAGCTTGTTTCTGAGCTGGCTGGGTTTGCACTGGCTGTTTCCTCTTCCCTCCTGGGGCTCTGCCCCCTGTGCACCGCTCCACTGTCCCCTTTAATTGTTTTTTTCTCCAGGACAATAGTAGCTGGCACAAATGTTCTATCTCAGTGCACAAATGCTCATATGAGGAACGATGTTCAGTGAAATTCATCTTGGAAAGGGAGGAGACATTGATTGCCATGGAAGACAGGTGGCGTTTAAACACATTGTGCCTAGCTTTTGTTCCCATAATCACAGCCCTGCAAGATCAGTCACAAGCAGGTATAAGATAGCTGGGGATGAGGGCGAGAAAAGTGGTGTTAACTCTGCCTTACAAGCTTGTAGTATCATTTATACGGAGCCCTAGGAGCACATGGTATTTTATGGACATATGTGAAAAGACAAGAAGTTCCGATCACAAGCCTGATCCTGCCCTGAGCTCTCCCTGGGAAGAATACAGCACCCACAAGGAGCTCAGGGCAGGATCAAGGTCTTGGTAAGACACAGCCCAGCAATGCGGGACAGTAAGCAAAGATGAGGAGGCAGGATGGGAAAGCAACGATTATGAGAGGGAACAGCTGTGTGACATGCTTGCACTCACAGACGCACCTTGTTAGTGCTGCTTTGCTTTGTTTTTTTCATTTTGTCTGTTCAAGTTAATTGACTATACTGCCATTTGTAGACAGTGTCCAGGCTGGAGGTGGGAGCGCTGGGTCGGGGCTGTGGATTGCATTAGGGATTCAGATGGTTTCCTAGGCTATGCAATTATTTTAAGGACTTTCAGATCTCCGTGAAAAGCAATGTGTAAGATGGCTCTTTGTAATTATATGTCAAGCCTGAAGTCTGTTCTGTCCCCACAACATCACCCTTCCCCGGCTTTGATGTCTGAACATTTCACGTGTTCACCTCTGAAGAGCAGTCTAGTGTTTGAAATCGTTTCCTGTCACATGTCTCGCCGTTTATACCTTACAAACATGCAACCACTGTTTCGTTTTAGGATTGTCTTGACCACATCAGAAGATGTAGAGTGAGAACTTCCTAAAAATAGATGAACTGGCAAACGTCACACTGAGCAAAATGACATGCTTCTGAAATCACTGGCAGTGAAGGATGCCTTAAAACACAGTTTACAAACATTGCTTTCATTATTTATGGCAGCTGTAAAACATGGCGCAGTTTGAAAGCTGTATTCATTTGAAGAAATGTGCTATTCATTATTGTGGCTTTAGTGTTACAGTATGTAGCTAACCTGAAAAGTCTGCAAGAAGCCCAGGACTGAGGCCTACCACTGTAGCTGTGCCACGATAGGGGCTCCTCATTCTGTCCCTGACAGAGCAGACATGGAAAATAACAATCCCAAATAACAAATAACTCTAGATCCACCTTCTCTGTGCTTCTATTCACCCTCTCTCAGAAGATAAGAATAAGGGGCCAGTCACTTGAACTGAAAGGTGGCAAATTTACAGCTGATAAAAGAAAAGAGTTTTGCAAACAATGATCAATTACCTGTGGAACTTACTGCCACATGATGTCATTGAAGCCGACAGAATTAGCAGGATTCAGAAAAGAATTAAACATCTCTATAGGTAACAAAAATATCCAGAGTTCAAATAGTAAAGGTTAAAAAACCCAAAAATTTAGGAAAGAGCGATAAACTCTCTTTCTCAAGGCATGAGCCAACCCCTCTCGGGGGTCAGGAGGCGCAGCTTTCTTGTGGAGAGGTTATCCTGGCATTGCCTTCTGCGGGGTTTTTGCACCTTCCTGTGAAGCACCTGGTACTGTCCTCCCGTCAGAGACAGGAGACTGGGCTACATACACACCTGGTTTGATCCTTTCAGCCAGTTCCCAAGTTCCTGTGTTCTGCAGCTCCATGGACATTGTCAGGCTGGTACTTTCCATCAGAGCAAAATTCACTCGCAACTAAACTATATGGGCCAAATCCTCAGCTATTGTATACTGGAGCCAATGCAGCAAAGCCAGTGCCCACTAGCTGGGGATCTGGCTTCAATGACTCCAGTGTAGCTAAGAGAAAAGGAGGACTTGTGGCACCTTAGAGACTAACCAATTTATCTGAGCATGAGCTTTCGTGAGCTACAGCTCAATTCATCGGATGCAACCGAGGAAGTGAGCTGTAGCTCACGAAAGCTCATGCTCAGATAAATTGGTTAGTCTCTAAGGTGCCACAAGTCCTCCTTTTCTTTTTGCGAAGACAGACTAACACAGCTGTTACTCTGAAACCTGACAGTGTAGCTAAGCTGATTACACCAGATGGGGATTTGGCCCTGCTGACTTAGACCAGCTGGGGGTCTGACTCCATGTGTTTTTAAAATGAAAATACGTCCTTTTTCAACAGAGCAAAATATGCAAATTTTCACGTGGTGAAATTCAGAATGACACGGGCACATGTCTGAGATCTAGTGTGACAGCACAATACCAAACTCACTTTTCTATTACCAACACGCCTGCCGCTCAGCAGCAGCGTAAGGAAATGTACTCGTTTAACAGGGTGGAGGCAGCTATGATAAAATGTGTCACTTGATCGGTGTTCAGACTTGAAGGGCCGATCCTGAAACCGTAAATGCTCACCACCGTGAGCAGTCTGATTGACTTCAAAGAACTCCTCATGGTAACAAGCATTACCCTCAGTATCAAGTGTGTTGTCCTATATAATAGTTGTATTTTCTGAGTCCTTTCTAGATTTTACATTTGACGCTTTAGGTCTATAATCTGAAACACTGCAAGACCCAACAGATTGCTACTGCTCGCTGGCATGAACTCAAATTAATTTGCTTTATAACTTTGCCCTTTATGTAATGCTAGAATCAAACAAGGCAGGGATCAATCCTGCTCCCCAGGCAAGCAATTGCACTGACGTCAGTAGGAGAGAATTGGGCCCATCAGAAGACTGGAGGAACAGGTTTTCCTAGCAAAGGAAGGTCATTCTGCATCAAATTAGCCTTTGGAGAAAGAGCCATTCCCTTCCCAGAACAGATAAGAGGTACTGTATCTCTTCTCCTGAAGTGAATTCCCCCTTTAAAAATTTACCATCTGTGTGTACGAAGTGCAGGGAACAACAAATGGAGAGGGAGACAGGAAATGAAAGTCCTGCACCAGTGCTGAGAGCATCATGGAAACAAAGGGCAAAAGGCACTGAAAGCAAACAAACATAACCTCAGCCCCAGAGGTGACTGTATAGCCCAGTCCTTTCATGGCACTGGGCTTTCCTTTCTCAGGAAAGGGATGTTGCTTGTAGAGTTTCAGGTCCTAGAGCTGCTTTGCAGGTAGAGAAACATACCTGTCCCTCTGCGTGGAAATCAGGATGCCAAACCAGCCAGCCAAGTAGGGTTGCCAGGTGTCGAGTTTTTGACTGGAAAGCCCGGTCCAAACGGGACCCTGGAGGCTCTTGTCAGCACAGGTTAGCAATTAGAAATTTGGCAACTCTACAGCCAAGAGTCTGATCCTGCAACCATCATTGAGGCAGACTTCTCATTGCCACAGGATCAAGCCTTCATTTGGGAAGAAAGAGAGGAAAAGTCAGAGGTTCCCCTGCCCCCAGCTTGCTGCTTGTGCCTGCCTATGTGAGGAGGCCCATGTAGGGTCGCTCACTGCAGCCCTGTGCCGTAGCTGTGGTGGGGCATCCTCCCCGGGGCCTGGTGGGGCAGGTCAAGGCAGAGTCTCCTCACAGGTCTGACTGGCTCAGAGACGGCACCGGAAATGCCAAGCGGTGGGTTTTCTGCGCCTGTTGAGGACAATGTGGAAGTTCTTGTTCTCCCCTGAATGCAGGAAGGACAGGAATAAACAGCGGGAGTCTCCGATTCCAGGGCGAGAAGCGATGACTGAGCCGACCCCCGGTGCATGCAGGCCACAGAAGGGATTACAACATGTCTTTTCGAAAGATTTCTAATACTGCTTTAAGGACTCCAAGTGATGGTGGGCCCACAACCTCCCTGATCCAAGGTTTGACTCACCCTCCCTGCTAGGAAATTGTGCCTTATTCCAAGGTGGAATTTGTGTAACTTCAGCTTCCAGCCAGCCGTTGGATCTTGTTATGCCTTTGTCAGCCAGGCAGAACCACCCGCACACTCTCAGAGCTCTGTTCCATGTGTCAGTACCTAGGCAGCGATCAAATCGCCCCACAGGCGTCTCTGGAATAAGTTGAGCACCTTCCGCCTGGCCCTGGAAAACTGGTGTTCCAACCCTTGGATCACAATGCAGCCATACGAGCAAGAACAGCAGCAGCAGTGTCTCCTCCCTTCCCCACACCCTCAGACCAGAAATGAAGCAACTGGCAAATGTAAAGGAAAGCCAAAGGATAGCCCAGGCTGCCCACCAGTGCCCGAGCTCATCACAGCCCTTCCTCCCCCAGCTGAAAGCTAGATGGGCTTTGCAACAGGCTGAGGCTATTTTGGAGCAAGGAGCATAGTAAGTTTGGAAGTTAAGTGACCTGCACAGGGAACACCTGACAGTAGCCCCCATCCTTTCAAAGCATGGGGAGCTTCAGCAGGAGGTTTCCCAGTGGCTGCTGCTACAGCATTGTGGTCTAGTGGCTCGTGCACTGCAGTGGGACACAGGAGATTTGAGTTCTGTCCCTGGCTGTGGGCTAACTGTGGGAAGTCTTTGTGCCTCGGTTTCCCCACCTGTGGAATGGGGGATATGATACTGATCTCTTTTGTAAAGTGCTTTGGGATCTCTGGCTGAACACGAGGGAGGTGGGCTCCTGAAGCAGGCAGGTCCCAAGCTGCTTAGGGCTTTATCGGTCCAAACAACCACTTAAATTCTAACAACGAGAAGCCTGTGCAAATGGCTGAGCACTGGGGTCGTGTGCTCACGGTGAGATAACCCTGCCTCAGGACAAGGGGATGGACTAGGTCACTTCCTGAGGTCCCTTAGTTCCAGCGCTACATCTCCATGGTTCTGAGGGGTCACTGGTAGCTCCAAGCCTCCAAAGCGTGAGGAATTTGTACCCAGTGTTCCTGACTGCCCCATCTCTACAACACCAGCAAAGCCCACCTGATTTTGTTCTTCCATGCAGTGGGCCGGCCACCCAAGGAGACTGTGGTAATGGTTACTTCCTACCTCACCTTACCACTGGCAAAATAATCTGTACCTGAGCACTGGCCACTTGTGTCCTGCTACCCAGGCCACTCTGCAAAGCAAGTGATTTTGGCTGAGGTAAATTGTCTGTGAGCCGAGCTAGATGGGGAGAGACGCTGCAGCTTTAGCTGGGCCGCCAGTGTTCTGCCTTTCCTGGAGAAGACGAAGAGGTGGGGTGGACACCAGGCCTGACTTTGCTCTAAGAGCTTCAGTCAGCCCCATCCAGCCTCTTTGCAAAGCCCTAGACACACACACGCAGGCTTATCATTTGTCTTATTGAGGCTGTTCTGGTGGAGGCTGCGCCTGACACCCCGGGAGCAGCCTCAGACCGTACCTGGCAGGGAGCCATCCATCCATCATCCAGCCACTCGCCACATGGCCAGCATCCCTGACCTCCGGGAGATGGATAGGCCAGCCCTGTTTGCTTGCTCCCCTGAGAATCGCCTTTCTTCCTGGCACACGCCCACTTCCTTATCTGGATCCCTCCTGGAAATACCAGGGAGTCTGGGTGATCAGTTGTTCTCCAGCGGGGCTGTGACAGAGACCCAGTTAATGACAGACACAGGGCAGGAAGCAGGTCTGCTTTGGCCAGGCTGTTTGCTTAGGGTGAGGTTTTTTGTTTGCTTTTTGGCTCTGTGGATCAGGGCCTGGGGCTGGCTGGGAGGCAGTGACTTTTATTTTCAATGGGAGGCAGCTGATGGGTGATTAATGACGGCTGCCAGATCACTTGGAAACCACTCACTTGGGCCATCTGATAAGATTCCTCCTGCCAAAAGAGGCTTATCTTGGAGGAATTCCTGGTGCTCCAGCTCCCCTGATAAGAACACAGATAAATAGATACATCCCATGAGACCTCGTCCTTGCATCAAGCCCCATTTCTCACCCCCACTCACTCAACGTCTTCCCAGCCCTGAGAACATTTTACAACAGTAAATAAACTTTGGTTAAAAATGTGTTTTTTAAAAAAAAAGAGGTGTTAAAAAAACACACACCTCTGAAAGACAAACATTTGCTGAGAACAAGACAACAGCACTCCTGCCGACAAAGCTAACCTTGCCCGTTGGGGGTAGAAGTTTTCTGTCTGCGGGAGAGCCAACAAACAGCGGCTACACTGTGTGATTTTTAGCGGCACGGCTGTAGAAAGACAGCCTAAGACATTGCAGTAATTGTGGCCATGTAAATACCTAGCTAGAGAGGAAGGAGGGTAGGTCAGTGGCCTAGGACTGCGGAGTCCTGGGTTCAAGTCCCTGTTCTACCCCAGGCTTTCTGTGTGACCTGAGGCAAGTCCCAGTTCCCATCTGTACAACGGGGATAACTTCACCGCAGGAGGAGAAATTCAGGAAAGGTTCTGAGATACTCTGGGGATGGGGCCATACAAGTGCCTTAGACAGATGGTTAATTTCACTGTCAAAACTTTGTGGGGACCCCCCGGGAGTTAAAATCTTGCTGCTCTTATGTTCTGGGTGAGACTTCTAGGATCAAAGTAAACTGTGAGCTGGAGAGCGAGAGCGAGACCATACCAAAAAACCCGACCTTAGCTACTAAGGGAATGTTAAGTTTGCAGAGTCAAGCACTCGAAAGTTGGGATGTGTCAGATTTACTGTTTTCTGTGCAACTTTAATTCTGCCTCACCTGACGCACTGAACGAGGTGGGGTCCTGCAGAAAAAACAGTGTGTGATCATGTCAAGAAAGATTGTCTCCTAATGCACAGGCACTTGTGCGTATGCACATAACACAGCCTTTGTATGGGCCACACAAGCGTGTGTGGCCTCCTGATCACCTGCCATGGCTGAAGAAGTGGGTTTTTTACCCACGAAAGCTTATGCCCAAATAAATCTGTTCGTCTTTACGGTGCCACCGGACTCCTCGTTGTTTTCATGGCAGGAGAGGCACACTCCCTCCCTGCCTAATTCAGCCTCATCACCCCACTCGGAGTCGGAGGAGTGACGCTACTTTTCCTTTTCAATGCAAAGCTGTTGCTGAGCCACAGAGAGAATCATAGAATCATAGAATATCAGGATTGGAAGGGAGCTCAGGAGGTCATCTAGTCCAATCCCCTGCTCAAAGCAGGACCAATCCCCAATTAAATCATCCCAGCCAGGGCTTTGTCAAGCCTGACCTTAAAAACTTCTAAGGAAGGAGAGGCTTCGGAGTAACAGCCGTGTTAGTCTGTATTCGCAAAAAGAAAAGGAGTACTTGTGGCACCTTAAGGAAGGAGATTCTACCACCTCCCTAGGTAACGCATTCTAGTGTTTCACCACCCTCCTAGTGAAAAAGTTTTTCCTAATATCCAACCTAAACCTCCCCCACTGCAACTTGAGACCATTACTCCTTGTCCTGTCATCTTCTACCACTGAGAATAGTCTAGAACCATCCTCTTTGGAACCACCTCTCAGGTAGTTGAAAGCAGCTATCAAATCCCCCCTCATTCTTCTCTTCCGCAGACTAAACAATCCCAGCTCCCTCAGCCTCTCCTCATAAGTCATGTGTTCCAGACCCCTAATCATTTTTGTTGCCCTTCACTGGACTCTCTCCAATTTCTCCACATCCTTCTTGTAGTGTGGGGCCCAAAACTGGACACAGTACTCCAGATGAGGCCTCACCAATGTCGAAAAGAGGGGAATGATCACATCCCTCGATCTGCTGGCTATGCCCCTACTTATACATCCCAAAATGTCATTGGCCTTCTTGACAACAAGGGCACACTGTTGACTCATATCCAGCTTCTCGTCCACTGTCACCCCTAGGTCCTTTTCCGCAGAACTGATGCCTAGCCATTCGGTCCCTAGTCTGTAGCGGTGCATTGGATTCTTCCGTCCTAAGTGCAGGACCCTGCACTTATCCTTGTTGAACCTCATCAGATTTCTTTTGGCCCAATTCTCCAATTTGTCTAGGTCCCTCTGTATCCTATCTCTACCTGCCACTGTATCTACCACTCCTCCTAGTTTAGTATCATCTGCAAATTTGCTGAGAGTGCAATCCACACCATCCTCCAGATCATTTATGAAGATATTGAACAAAACCAGCCCCAGGACCAACCCTTGGGGCACTCCACTTGACACCGGCTGCCAACTAGACATGGAGCCATTGATCACTACCCATTGAGCCCCACAATCTAGCCAACTTCCTACCCACCTTATAGTGCATTCATCCAGCCCATACTTCTTTAACTTGCTGACAAGAATACTGTGGGAGACCGTGTCGAAAGCTTTGCTAAAGTCAAGAAACAATATATCCACTGCTTTCCCTTCATCCACAGAACCAGTAATCTCATCATAGAAGGCGATTAGATTAGTCAGGTATGACCTTCCCTTGGTGAATCCATGCTGACTGTTCCTGATCATTTTCCTCTCGTGTAAGTGCTTCAGGATAGATTCCTTGAAGACCTGCTCCATGATTTTTCCAGGGACTGAGGTGAAGCTGGCTGGCCTGTAGTTCCCAGGATCCTCCTTCTTCCCTTTTTTAAAGATTGGCACTACATTAGCCTTTTTCCAGTTGTCCGGGGCTTCCCCAGATCGCCATGAGTTTTCAAAGATAATGGCCAATGGCTCTGCAATCACAGCCGCCAACTCCTTTAGCACTCTCGGATGCCACACATCCAGCCCCATGGACTTGTGCACATCCAGCTTTTCTAAATAGTCCCTAACCATCTCTTTCTCCACAGGGGGCTGGCCACCTACCCCCCATGCTGTGTTGCTCAGCGCAGCAGTCTGGGAGCTGACCTTGTTCGTGAAGATAGAGGCAAAGAAAGCATTGAGTACATTAGCTTTTTTCCACATCCTTTGTCACTAGGTTGCCTCCCTCATTGAGTAAGGGGCCCACACTTTCCTTTACTTTCTTCTTGTTGCCAACATACCTGAAGAAACCCTTCTTGTTACTCTTAACATCTCCTGCTAGCTGCAGCTCCAGGTGCGATTTGGCCCTCCTGATTTCATTCCTACATGCCCAAGCAATATTTTTATACTTTTCCCTGGTCATCTGTCCAATCTTCCACTTCTTGTAAGCTTCTGTTTTATGTTTAAGATCCGCAAGGATTTCACCATTAAGCCAAGCTGGTCTCCTGCCATATTTACTATTCTTTCGACACATCGGGATGGTGGACTTCAGGAAAGCAGACTTCGACTCCCTCAGGGAACTGATGGGTAGGATCCCCTGGGGGAATAACATGAGGGGGAAAGGAGTCCAGGAGAGCTGGCTGTATTTCAAGGAATCCCTATTGAGGTTACAGGGACAAACCATCCCGATGTGTCGAGAGGTTAAGGGACTGACTGGCCCTTTGTCATAAAGTGAGTCACTTGCAGAGCTGGGACACTATTCCATATAGGTTCTTAGATCACACTCAACACCATAGTATCTGATTAAACCCTAGGAGTCCTAACTTCCAGCACTGCCCTGCCCACTAGCCACCCCTTGGAGCCGGAAGATGCCAGAAAACCATTCTGGTATGATTTCAGGGGTCCTCAAGTAGCGGCCCATGTGCACCGCAAAAGACACCATTTTGCAGCATGCACAGCGTGAACTTGCATGCATGGTGCGTGTAAGGACACACCAGCGGGACAGGCCCATGCCGTTCGATACATTGAGATTTAGGACTACACTGCTGGCTGTACTGGAAAAAATAAATTTAAAACAATCTCTAAATGCTAAGCAGGAAAGGGGCAGCCTGTTTAATTTCAAAGCACTCCGTCTTGTGGGTATGAATGTCCAACTTGAACTCAAACTGAGGCTGGACTGTGAACATTGGAGCAGCAAGAAAACCCTTGAAGAAACCTCAGGGAGGAAATGCAGCATAGAGAAGACAGGGTAAGAAATAAACAAAGGCCCTGATTTTGCTGTCTGTCCCATGTGTGAGCAGTCCCATGACAAGGTCGGGCCAATGCAGAGCCCGGGATAAGAGAGGCAGATAAGGAAAGAGATACTGTGTAGTCTTACCAAATACCATCCACCCAAGTGGACTTGCCTAGCTTGTGGCCTCTAGCAGAGGCCATGACCCGTTTAAGCACATGCATAACTTGAAGCACATTGGTTGACCTATTGACTTCAGAATTGGGCTACTCGCACATGCTTAAAATTAAGCAAATAAGTACCTACGGCCATGCCTACATGAAAGTGGCACAGCTCCAGTGCACTGGAGTGTAGATCTTCCCCACATTGACAGAAAGGGTTTTCCCTTCCGTGCAGTTACTCCATTTCTCCCAGAGATGATAGCGAGGTGCCTAGGTCACTGGAAGAATCCTTCCCTCAACCTAGCTGCATCTCCAACGGGGGTTAGGTCACCCTCGCTGCCTCGCACAGCCCTCAGTGATGTAGCGAGGTCGAGCCAATCTTTTTAGGTGTAGACCAGGCCTAAGTGCCTTCTGGGGCCAGGGCCATATAGCCCAAAGACGGGGGTCTTAGTAAACCTGCGGGAGGAAGGTATATAACTCAGGCTAGTTTACAAACCCTGTGAAATCCCCAAATTAGCTTGTGAGTTTTGCAAAACTTCCCAGCTGCAGGACTTTCACCATCCATACATAAACCCCACCTAGCCTCGCAGGAGCTTTGAAATCAATGGGTTGCAAAATTCCAGTCAAAGTCCTGCCTAAAAGAACTGGGCAGTGCTTGAGGTGGCAGCTTGTGACAAGGAACTGTGACTTTTCCAGAAGGTTGTGTGCATGTTGCCAGTCATTATGAACTGATTGTTATTCTGGAGATAAGAATGTGTGTGTTAACAACACAATCCAGTTCCTGGGGGAAAATATCCAAGCAATAGGATACTTCTCTCTTCACCCATTGGGCATCAAGAGGTGTTTGGAAGCTGTCTTCTGAAAAGACATTCCTGCTGCATTTGTCTGGTTTGTGGCTGTGCCTTGATGACCTAATACAGCTTCATATGTGTCCTTAATTGTCGGGACGAGTGGGTTCAGGGAATTGGAAAATGGGTCTCTGGGTGCAATTTTGGGTGAGCTTCCACTTCAGTGCCAAACCATAAGCGAGGCACCCCAAAATTGAGGCAGGTCCAACCCAATGTCACTTTGGAAAGTGCAGTTAAGATCTTGGATAAAAATAAGAACTGGCCTGTATCTTAAACCCAGCCCCAACCCAGAGCCTCTTCTGCAGTAAAAAGGGAAACTAACCACACTTTAGCTAATGTCTTTGTATTCACTTTTGTACCCTCATGAGACAGAGGATGCTCTCCCCCGGTCTTCAGGCCCTGGACTGGAACTCAGGAGATCTTGATTCAATTCCTGGCTCTTCTGCAGACTTCTTGTGTGACCTCAGGCAAGTCACATAAAGAATAGCAGGAAAAGGCTAGTCCCAGGGCAAATATGGGAAATCCATCAGGGAAGCCTGTTCCCCTGAGATTCTCAGACTGAACAAGCTCATAGTATGGTCTGAACTTTTTCTTACTGTACCCAGCCTGGCTCACTCCTCCCCTAAGAAAGGGTTTGAAATGTGGCTCCCAGCTGTTCACATCATCAAAGGGATGTGCTGGAGCTGACAGCCCCCTGGCTGAGCTGGGAGGCAGCTGGCACCAGGGATCCTGGACTTTGGGATTCATTTCCAGTGATGGTTTGGCCCGAGCTTAGATCTGACAGCCTTCAGGACCTGCTGCAAGACTTGCCTGTGCTCCGAGGGTGCCCGTGTGGGGCTGGAGTGCAGAGAGGTTGGGGGAAGAGTTTGTCAGCTGTTATCTGATCCTTCGGCCTCGATCACCACCAGCTTTGCTCTGTGTCTGGGGCGGGGAGAAGCCTCCATCTCTAGAGGGTCTATTTGCTGGTTTTGCTTCATATCCAGGGGCTGTGTTTTGTGCCGAGCTGACCCTGCATCCGTAGAAGAATACGTCCCTTTAAATGACTGTCCACCACTGCAAGGGACACGGTGATTCTCTCTGATGCCCAGCAGGACTTAGGGAAGGTTTTGGGTGTTCCTTCCGAGGGAGCATATTGATGGGAAAGGGCCGCTGTCTGCGTGCCAGCAGACCCTGGACACCACGGGTAAAGTAACTAGTCGGAGAACAATGTCAGCCTAAAGAGCCACTTCTGTCCTGTCTCTCCTCACTTGAGGAGCTGTCCACACACTGATAAGGGGCTGCGGGCGGATGGCAGCAGCTCACACGCTGGCTGGCCTCTGGGGTATTTTTATGGCACGTCTGTCTTGCAAACTGCAGAGTGGTGGTGACAGACTGGGCTGTGCTAACCACTACTCTGCCCACGACTTCTGCTGTAAACACAGAAGGATCTGAAAACGCGACGGCCATTAAGCCCCTGGCAGCCCCTTTTATCTCTTAAGGCCGAGCGAGTGAGGGCACACCTGCCTCTCTTTCCTAAACAGGACAGTGCCTTCGGATCCAGAGGTCGCACCCACCAACACCAGGACTGCAGAAGAAGGCCCCTGAACTGACAGCATGCTTTAGCTGAGCGAAGCTGGGGTGACATCTGAAAACTGGGGGATGTTTAAAATACAGGGATCTTTAACCGTTCACTTCAGTGCAAGAGACTGAAATGGCCCTTGGTCTGGTCACCAGTGTGTGGGGTGTCTAACTTGACCTAGAAGCTCTCTAGAGCAATGCCTGCAGGTACATTTACACTGCAAAGAAAAACCCACAGCGCCGAGTCTCAGAGCCCAGGTCAATTGACTCAGGCTGCAGGGCTAAAAATACCAGTGTAGACGTTTGGGCATGGGCTGGAAGCCGTGCTCTGAATCCCCGGAAGGGGGGAGGCTCTCTGATCCCGGGCTCCAGCCCGAGTCTGAGTCTCTACGCAGCTATTTTTAGCCCTGCAGCCCAAGCCCCCTAAGCCTGAGTCAACTGACCTGGGCTCTAAAACTGGGTGCTGCTGGTTTGTCTTTTGCAGTGTAGACACACCCTGCACCTCCTTCGGGACCGTGCAGCACTGCCCACACCATCACTGCTCTGCGAAAGAGGTGCCGCTAGGCTCCTGTTTCACGAGAACCCGCTCTCCGGGGCTGCGGAGGGCAAGAGATGCTGCATCTGTAATTCATCCGACGATGGTCAGTTGCCGTGTGTCCTCCACAGAAGCAGAACTGGGCTCCCAGCCTCGTGGTATCTGCCATCGTGTGTATGTTGCCCTCTCTATCAGCTACTAAGAGTCTAACCCCCCTCTTAAAGCTCCTCTCCTGGGACTGAAAATGCAGCAGGGGCACTTATTGAAATTATACATCTCCAGGAACCTTCAGCTCACACTTTCTTCTCTGCCGAATTCCAGTTCTACTGGGACGAATGAATGAACTTTAAGCGAGCTCTGCCTTCCATTCAGTAACAGTAACACCCTTCCCCCACTCCCGGCCTCCAGGCTGCTCAGCCGGGACACACGGGAACAGAATGCACACCTGCCTTGTGGTGCAATCAGACTGGGAGGCTTCAGGCTAGATCTTCTTTAAAAAGGGTTTTGCAAGCAATGTCCTGGAGTGGATTGAATTAGAGCCTAATAAACCAGTGGTAATTTGCAAACTGGAAATGCTCCAGAATGCCCAGCTCGAATTCATTCAACTCCTTCCCTTACCCTGGAGGTGTCTGGCTGCATTCAGCGGCCTAGATTTAGCTCGACTGGAGTGGGTGGGTTTCCTCCTTTACACTTCCTGTACTTTCTCTTGTTGTCACGTTTTCTATTTCGCACGGCTGTTTATTTGCCCAATCCTGCAACGTGCTCAACAGCACCAGAGCTGGGCACAAACTTTCTCTGAAACATTTTTTAGATGAAAAATGACCTTTTGATCCAAACAAAATTAATTAATGAGAAATGTTCATGCTGGGTGAAATCTTCTGGCAAAAGGTTCCAGGTTTTGGTAAAGTGTTTTGTTTTATGGTTCAGTTTTCAGTACACACAGGTTAGTTTTTCGATTTTGGAAAAACAATATTTTTACTGAAAGTTTTCAAAACAAAAAAAAAACAATTTTGATTTCATAAAAAAAAATTTAATGGACATTTTTTTAAAAATCAAAATTTCCTGCAAAAAATTCTTGATATTTTTTTGGCCAGCTGCCCAGAGCACCTTCAACTCCCATTTATCCCAGGGGGAGCTGAGAGCTCACCGCTCCTTGCACGATCAGGTCCTTATTACATGTGATTTTGTTATTTAAAATGCCAAGAGCCTGCTTGTTCCTAGTAAATTTATTAGAAGGCAAGGCCCTGCCCCAAATAACTTGCAGTCTCGCTCAAAAATAGATACCAGACAAACTCTAAACACCAGGAGTGAAAAATTGCCCCTACTGAAATCGGTGGGCAAACTGCCAAGCCATTGACTTCCACAGAGCTGAGATTTCACCCCCAGATAAGGTGTGAAAACATCTGCTAGGAATCGTCCCGGAAATGCTTTGCAGAGGCTGGGAGCTTTGCACCAAGAAGAGGGAGATCGTTTTGGACAGGGAGTCATTTCCAAGCATGAAGAGCTGGTGTGGAAGAGACCACAAAGACAAGACTAGGAGAAGCTAGGCCGGCAAGGCATCTTCTGCAGGAAGTGCCATCCCTAATATGTCACAGACGGCCAGAGATGCAGGGTACGAGGACGCTCTGTAATACTGAGCAGCAGCCCTTCTTTTAGAACTGCCAGATCTCTGCTAGCTGCCCTGGTGCAAGGTTGCCCTCTCGTAGGAACTTTTCCCCAGAATGCCTTTCTTGGTCTGGCCCTGTACATTTGGCAGAGAGAGACACAGTGGCAGGCTTAGAGGGGCCATTTGGTAACTAGCTGCTGCTTGCTGCAGTTCTCCTGTCAGCTGGTGAGTATCCAGAGCTCCTGTTCTCCCTTTCAGGCTGTGCCTGAGTGCCTCGCACCGTCTCGCAAGCAGCCAGTGACACAGAGAGACACTCGGAGGCAAAGGACAAAGAGAAGGGAGATGTTATGAGCTGTGATTTGAAATGAGATGTGGTGAAAAGATGTTCCAGGGGCAGGAGGAGAAGGCCCTTGCACAAACAGTGGTGTGTCTGGAGGAAGATGCAGAAGGTCTTAGGGCAGAGAGAGACCCGAGAGCAGGAGGAGGAGATAGTGGGGGGAGGGATTAAAACAATAATTTGTCTTGAGCAAGTGGTCAGTGTTTTAAAGTACCAAAGGAACTACAGGAACTGCTCACCTGTGTACAAGAGGGCTCATCCCTGGGAGGTCCTGAGCACTTGGAGCCCCCACTGAAGCCAGGGGTAGCTGACGCAGCTTGTCACCTGCTTACAAAGCACTTTGCACCACAAAGATGTGAGCACAAAGGACTTGGGGCACCTGGCAGGATCAGACACTCTGTCCGTTTCCTTTCAGCGGGCTCAGCACCTGGCAGGATCTGGCCCTCACAGCTTGATTTTCAGCGGTGCTGGACACCTGCAGCTTTCACTCACTGCAGCTGGAATCTGGGCGCCTGGGACCTCCGTGCCCGCTCCTTGCCTGCAAGGCAATTGGCCGCTTTCCGCTCTCTGGACTCGCTGATAGCTTCAATATGTCAGTTGCAGCCTTGGTTTAAGGCCTCTTAGTTGAGTTATTCAGTCAACTTGGTGTAGCAGGTGCCTTGAATTTGAGATGCGAGATGAGTCTGGTGTCCTCGGGTTTGGGTGGTTTTATCATCCCAACAATCTGCACCGCAAGCAGGGATCAGTAGCAAGGAGAAATACTATCCCATGTCGACCAACAAGGTATTAGCAGCTGATGTCAGGTCTAGTGCAGAGATCTCCCAGGGTGCTGTACAAAGCTGCAGGAGAGAGCAGCAGCCATGTACTGGAGTCCAATTCCACGTGTGATTCTCAGTCTGCCCGTCTCTTTAAATACCTCAGGTCTTGCTGCCAAGACTTCTCCCTCCCAGTTCATTTTCTTACCCTTCTATTTTAGGAACTTCCCTGAGATCTGCTCACTTCTAAGTTCAGCTGGGCTTGGAATGGACCCCTGCAGCTGAGGGACAGGGTTGCTCACATCAGGTTTGAAAGCTGGTAGCAGAAAGGGGCCACACAACTGGGCTCTAGATACAGATCTGTGCCTGGAATGCTCCCGAGCTCTGGGGTGTTTGGATCTGGAGTTATTGTCTGGCCACATCCTGGCTAGTACAACACGGCAGTCAGGGCTCCTGGGTTCTGTTCCAGACTCTGCTACAGACATGTTGTGTGGTCATGGGCAAGTCATTTAACATCAGAGCTTCTCAAATACTGTAAAACAGAATTTGCAAACACTGATGTGGAGTTCAGTTCAAACATGTCTGTGCCCCCCGGGTATTTGTGTGAATGGCGTTTTGCTCACCCAAATGATTGAGAAATGGCTGCACTTCCCCGGTGAAATTCATGCTGGTGCAGAGGGGGCACAATGCCACACACCACTGAAACGGCACTTCAGACCTTCAAAGCACCTTTGTGCTGGCCCTCCACATGGGTGTCTCTGTTCCCACCACAACAAGGCTGTTTGTGTCTGATTGTGTGGGCTTGCTCTAGGCTGTTGTTCCTTTATTTGCTATTCTCCTGCTTCAAAAACTTCAATGAGCCAATCAGGGAGAAGAAACAATACCATGTGATTTAGACACACACACAATCACACACCATGAATGGTGAACAGTTAATAAGATACATTGAACAGTTCACACTCAAACCCATAGGCTGATAATGGTTTGTGCAAACCATGTAGGGAATAGTTAAGAATGATGAAAAATACATGGGAATCAGGACTGGTTTGTAAAAGGTTCCTGGGCAGAGAAAAGAACTAAGACATTTGTAATGAATAATTCCACCATTCTATGTAACTTAGCTGGGTCCCAGTTTGCATATATGTAAATATGTATCATACACAATTTCTGACTTCCCAAGGGTTTTGGGGAGTTAGTTAATGTTTAGACAGAGCTCTGAGATCCTCTGATGATGAAATGCAAAGTGTAATCATTCATTCTGGAATAATGTGTCTAATTCATTCCTGTGCAGTGTCATTCACCTTAAGCAATCAAAAAATCAGGAATCAGGCCTCAGATCATGAGACTGGCTTGAGAAACATGGGATTTTTACAGCCCAATATACTTGGGTTCTTGTCCTCTGCCTCCTGGTTTCTCAGTCTTTAGGTCACATGCGGGTCACGTTTTCAAGCTTTTCTCTGCAAACATGAGGGCTGGAAAATTACCTTTTTTTTTTTTTTTTAAGTGAAAGTTAAGATTCTCATGTAACGCCAAGTATCACAAGACTGTCAATAAAATCACAAGAGTTGGCAAACCTGCTTAGGACGTTTTGACAGTAGCTCTTATTACTGTATATTTTAATGGCTCTGCTACGAACGTGGCTCCTAACAATTGATGTGCTTCTAAAAAGGAAAGTTAATTGATTGACTTAACATGCAGTTGCACCCTGAAGAAACTAAAAATGCTTTGCAAATGTAACCACCCAGAATCTGTGTCATGTTGCCCATCGCTGCCGTGCAGCCAGCTCTGGGTTGCAACACACGGCAGCTTTGTATCAAGGCACAGCATTACTGCAAACAAGCTCATGATGGAAAGTGAAGAATACCATATTCATCTGAGACAGGGGAGAGCACTGGGTGAGGAAAGTGAATTTAGGACCCAGTCCTGCTCTTATTGGCATTGACGGTTGACTTGCTATTCGCATCCACAGAAGAAGGATCAGTGTCAGGACCTTAGGCAGAGAAAATGCATCTTGCATCCAGAAGATCAGCGTTAGCCCCCTGCTCTTATGAAACATGCCACTGGATCATTACTGAACATACGTCCAGGACCCCGGCTTATTATTGCATCAAAAGGATGGTGACATCACAGAACCCATTCCTACGGCTCAATGGAGCTGTGCCCAACTACTTCCTGAGCATCCTCTCAGATCTTCCTTCCTCTGACAAACCAGCACTGATTTTGCTTAGCTGTAAAACCTGACTAGAGCAGGGGCCAGAGCTGCACGCGAAGATGAGGGGCTCTCTGAATGTGTCCTGATGGCTTGCTGCCAGCACTGGTCAGCCCAGGGACACAATCCAGTAATGTTTCAGTCAGATTAGCAGTTACATTTGCTCTCCTGCAGTCCCTGCGCACACTGTGTTAGACCCAGTATTTCCGCCAGCGGATGCCGTTATTTACTGAATTCAGAAGGGCAGCCAGTGCCCAAAAGTGAAACTAATGTCCCTGGTCACGCAATACGCTTTGGCATCCAGAGGCCACTGTTAGCCAAGGAAGGCACGGTAACATGGCTCCTACTTACAGGCCACATCACCAGCTGTCACTGGCTTCAGAGGAGCTAGGCCAACTGACACCAGCAGGAACCTGGCCCCAGCAGTCCAGGTACCCACTAGAGATAAGACTAGTGGACAATGTTTGGGTCCATCTGCAAACTTCTCCAAAGCCTGCGGGTATGCAGAGGCGGAGCGCAGTTCAGAACCGTCCCTAGGATGCCCATTAACTCTCCAGCTGTAGGAGTGTTCTGAAGGGCTATATAGGAAACAACAGGACTCCAGGGCTCTCATGCCTCATTGCTCAGTACAGAGACCAAGTGGAGGCAGCTTGTGCCTCCCGTATCCCAGGGCTGCCAGGAGTAGTATCCGGCCCCAGTGTAGGTTAGCGTAACCCTACATGCTACAGTGGCTTGTGCCCTGGCTGCCCTGTCCCCACTCAGTGCCCAGGCTTCACTTCTCAAAGCAAACCTTCCCAGTTTCTTCTGGCTTCATGCAGAACCTGCATACTTGGCTCAGCTGACACAAAGCCATAAACCACGTCTGCATTCACTTGACACTGGGCCCGGAGTCACTGGAAAGGCTTGGACAACCCTCAGCAAGCCTTTCACCTGACATGGTCGGGAAAGAGGACATGTAACAAAGCACGAAATCGGAAGAGGGCTCAGTGGGTTGACTTTATTATCATTATTAGTTATTAATTATGCTTGGTTTTGTTGTGAATAGAAATAGTTGATCCTGAGCCACCAAGTTCAGATCCATAATACCTGACCCTTCCCCAAGAGCCAAGCATTCATAGAATCATAGAATATCAGGGTTGGAAGGGACCTCAGGAGGTCATCTAGTCCAACCCCCTGCTCAAAGTATGACCAATCCCCAATTAAATCATCCCAGCCAGGGCTTTGTCAAGCCTGACCTTAAAAACTTCTAAGGAAGGAGATTCTACCACCTCCCTAGGTAACGCATTCCAGTGTTTCACCACCCTCCTAGTGAAAAGATTTTTCCTAATATACAACCTAAACCTCCCCCACTGCAACTTGAGACCATTACTCCTTGTCCTGTCATCTTCTACCACTGAGAATAGTCTAGAACCATCCTCTCTGGAACCACCTCTCAAATAGTTGAAAGCAGCTATCAAATCCCCCCTCATTCTTCTCTTCTGCAGACTAAACAATCCCAGTTCCCTCAGCCTCTCCTCATAAGTCATGTGTTCCAGACCCCTAATCATTTTTGTTGCCCTTCGCTGGACTCTCTCCAATTTTTCCACATCCTTCTTGTAGTGTGGGGCCCAAAACTGGACACAGTACTCCAGATGAGGCCTCACCACTGTTGAATAGAGGGGAACGATCACGTCCCTCGATCTGCTGGCTATGCCCCTACTTATACATCCCAAAATGCCATTGGCCTTCTTGGCAACAAGGGCACACTGTTGACTCATATCCAGCTTCTCGTCCACTGTCACCCCTAGGTGCTTTTCCGCAGAACTGCTGCCTAGCCATTCGGTCCCTAGTCTGTAGCGGTGCATTGGATTCTTTCGTCCTAAGTGCAGGACCCTGCACTTATCCTTATTGAACCTCATCAGATTTCTTTTGGCCCAATCCTCCAATTTGTCTAGGTCCTTCTGTATCCTATCCCTACCTGCCACCGTATCTACCACTCCTCCTAGTTTAGTATCATCTGCAAATTTGCTGAGAGTGCAATCCACACCATCCTCCAGATCATTTATGAAGATATTGAACAAAACCGGCCCCAGGACTGACCCTTGGGGCACTCCACTTGATACCGGCTGCCAACTAGACGTGGAGCCATTGATCACTACCCGTTGAGCCTGACAATCTAGCCAACTTCCTACCCACCTTATAGTGCATTCATCCAGCCCATACTTCTTTAACTTGCTGACAAGAATACTGTGGGAGACCGTGTCGAAAGCTTTGCTAAAGTCAAGAAACAATACATCCACTGCTTTCCCTTCATCCACAGAACCAGTAATCTCATCATAGAAGGCGTTTAGATTAGTCAGGCATGACCTTCCCTTGGTGAATCCATGCTGACTGTTCCTGATCATTTTCCTCTCGTGTAAGTGCTTCAGGATAGATTCCTTGAGGACCTGCTCCATGATTTTTCCAGGGACTGAGGTGAAGCTGGCTGGCCTGTAGTTCCCAGGATCCTCCTTCTTCCCTTTTTTAAAGATGGGCACTACATTAGCCTTTTTCCAGTCGTCCGGGACTTCCCCCGATCGCCATGAGTTTTCAAAGATAATGGCCAATGGCTCTGCAATCACAGCCGCCAATTCCTTTAGCACTCTCGGATGCAACGCATCCGGCCTCATGGACTTGTGCACATCCAGCTTTTCTAAATAGTCCCTAACCACTTCTTTCTCCACAGGGGGCTGGCCACCTACTCCCCATGCTGTGTTGCTCAGCACAGCAGTCTGGGAGCTGACCTTGTTCGTGAAGACAGAGGCAAAGAAAGCATTGAGTACATTAGCTTTTTCCACATCCTCTGTCACTAGGTTGCCTCCCTCATTCAGTAAGGGGCCCACACTTTCCTTGGCTTTCTTCTTGTTCAGATCTGGGGCCTTGATCCATGCCCAATGCTAGCGGCCAATCTTCTGTACAGCTGTGGCCTTGTGGTGCTTTAAGGCACTGGATGTTCGCAGCGAAGAATCTGAGTGGCAAAATGCAGTTGTGAAGCAGAATCTCTGGCTTCTGGCCGAGATGAAGAGAGAGACTTTGATGACTGGCTTTGTAACTGACAATATTTACATCATCTTTGGATCTTCCCAGCAGTAAATCATTCAGCTGTTTGGAAACGTCAGGCTAAGCCCCGCTTACCTGCCGGTTAGCAGGATAGAAATGGAGCACGGGGAACCTTCCCAGAAAGGTGAGACAGGTTTGTCAAGGAGTGTCAACTGTTTTGCTGCCCTGGGGTGACTTTTGAGTGCAACTTGGCCCTGGGCTAGTTTGTGGCTTGCACTGATTGCATCTGGCCTCTCCAGTCAATTTTCACTTTGAGCTTCAGGTTCATCCAGATTCATTTCACAGTGAAACTCAGGGCGTGAACCCCGACGAAGCAACACTGGATAAGAGGCTCCATCTGACCCCCACAATCTGAGGCCTCAGCTTTTCACCGCTCTGGTTCTGCTTGGACAGAGCCACATCACCTGAAGGCCAAAGGACATTTTATCTGGTGATGAGCCCAAGTCATGTCGTCCAGATCACTGGCCAAGTCAGAATTTCCCCCACGCGGGAGAAAGTTTGGATCCAAAGTTTGGTCAGCATTGGAGACGAAGGCCTTGAGTCTCCCCCTGTGCCATTATATATCCGGGGGGATGTCACTGACTTCAATGGAGTGACTCCTGATCTGCACTGATGCAGGCAAGAGGAGAATCCAGCTACCTACAAAGTTTGGATCCAAATCCCAAATCTTGTTTTGGTTCTGGCCCATCTCCTGTATCTCCCGAACTAGCCTGTTCTTAATATTGTAACAGTGGGAGATTTCTTTCTTTTGTTAATTGTTTTAGGGTTTTTAGCTGATGGTTTTTAACTCCATTTCAGCCTGGCTCCAGGTTTGGGCAGCAGATAGGCAGTGCCAGGGATGTTTTCTCCACAAAGTAATGATTTCACTGCAGACGCTAACCCTTTCAGAAACCTAAAACCAGGGGAACAAAAGTTTATGAATGTTCTTAGCGCCTGTGAGACAGGAGGCATCTCTCCCCAGAGGCGTCTTAAATACCGAAGGATGCACCAGGGATAGAACCAAGTCAATCTGAGCTCCTGTTTCTCTGGCCACATGGATGAGCTGATGCAAGGCAGCTGCTCACAGGTCACAGACATTACACGTCTCTGCAAGCTGAGACTCCTTCGCCCAGCATTCTCTGGGAAAGTGAGACTTTCCCCCCTCTCGTGCACGCAACTTCTTTAAAGGGGCCTTGTCAATGGGCTTCAAAACCAACATTTCAGTTGTGTCACTAGATATGTGGAGCTCAGGGGGGTGACTCTTGTGGGTGAGAGCTGCAGGGCTGCTTCTTCACTGAATAACACACTTCGTATCCACATGCTCATACATGGAGCACTCCTGAAATGAGTCAAATCCTTCAGCTGTTACTAAGACAGCTATCGAATTTTATTTTTCATTGCACTTTAAAACAGCCATTTCCGTTTTGTGGTTCTGCTGCATGGAAGTTATTTTGTTTGCGGGTGTCCTGCCCTGAAGTTATTCCACATCTTGGCAAAAGCCAGATAAAGACACTATCAGGCTGACTCTAATCTACGGCATTTTTAATGCACCCATCACCACAGTGTCTAGGCACCATCCAAACACACGGCATTTTAAAAGCATCTGCAAGGATTGTGCTCACTGAACTCTGAGGAGTTCTCTGCTGCTTTCCATGTTGGGGTGGGGGGTGGGGGGGGTTGCTCTCACTCGCTGGCTTCCTTTGGAAAGTTTTGCCAGCGATTCTGCAGCCATTTCTATCACGGGAAAAGCTTATGCAAACAAGTGAGGTTTTTGTGCTGGGTACTAAAGGTGGAAAGATTTGGGCTCATCTCCCCAGTCTCCCTCCCTGGGCTCCATCATCTGTAGAGCCTCCAGTGATGGCAGCTGTCTAGGAGGCTCTTTTGGATACCTTTGATGACCACAGTGTGTTGATGGCAGTGCGTGGGCCAGGCCTGGTATGAGGGTCAGTCGAGTGGGCCACCCGCCAGCAGGCACTGAGTGGGCTCCGAGAGTCACAACTATCCAAACTGGGTATAAGTGGCGCTGGGCTTTGGCCTGCACGGGGGTGAATTTCCCCCTGAGAGGACATCTCTGGAACACAAGTCCCAGATGTGTTTCCTGGGGGTGGACGAAAGACCCTCTGCATGTGACAGTTGTGTTATTGATTTGAGTGCCGTGGTTTCCGCTGTCCGAAGGGGTGGGAGGCTGGGGAACAATCTGGAGCAGGTGTAATGGGATAAGATTAAGGAATACCCCACATTGCTTCATTGCTTTGAATTCTCTGAGTTTGCCAGGCTTGTGGGTCCCAAGCAAACCGACTCTTGTCACAGGAACGGCGGGTTTAGACGAAGGAGGGAAAAGCAGAGGTAGAAATCATGGCTGGCCCTGGGAACCTGATGAGCTGAGACCTGGAAACTGAGGAGGAGGCAGTCCTGGTGGAGGGTGCAATGGAGGGTGCACAGACCCACTCAGCTCCCTGCACAGAGCAGGAGGGAGGGAGCTTGAGAACCTGCTGGTTGTTACAGGAATGCCCAGAATGTGACCCCTGCCGAGTGCAGCTTGTATCCCCTTGGCCCCCAAGCCAGCTGCAACAATTCATCCTCTAGCAGAATGGGCTGGGCGGGTGCTTTGGAGGAGGAAGCGGGGGTGGGGCCTTCCCCCACTGGTTTTCATGCTTAGCCAGTTTGATTTGGCTTTTGAGTGAGGTTAGTGCTCGTGAGAGCTGCCTAATGAACCCCTTGCCCACTGAACACCCTGACAGGGGCATGGCGCAGGCTTCCCCTGGCCCCTCTCCCTGCCCCAGAACGACTGGCCCAGCTGGGAGCCTGCCAGTGGGAACCAGAGGGAGATGCCCTCAGGTGCGAGCGGCACTCAGCGCCTGCTGACCGGGGGGCGCTGGACGTGCTCTACCCAAGGGGAATGGCTCCTTGCTGCACACCCAGCCGCCTGAGCCAGTGCCCCCAGGACACGCCCTGGCGCTGAGCACCAGCAGAAACTGGTGCGTTTTCTTGCTTGTACAGTGTATTGCCCTGGGTGGGGGGGGGTACGAGCATCTGTCAGCTCCTTGTGGCCCATTTTACCATCTTCAGGGGCCTTCATGGCTCACTGGGCTAAAGTCATCCCGGCTGCAGTGCCCCTGCAAGGAATCTGGCCCACTGCCTAGACTAGTACCGGGTGCTGCTCACACAGAAGGGGTGGCAGGAGGGCGGGTGCTTAAAAAACCCAGGGGCCCAGTTCTCCCCCTTACTAGACAGAGTAACTGACTCTTTGGGCTCAGTGACACCCGGAGAGCCAGAGCCTGGTCCAGGGAGGGAGGAGAGGTGCTGGCGGGAGCCTTTAAGCTGGCCTCCTGCCCCGGGTGACATGCTATGCCTTCGGGGAAGCTTTAGCATCTCACCTCCCCCCGACTCACCTCCATGCACCCCCAGCCAAGGGCAGTTGCAGCTGTATCCCCTGTGCCTGGAGCAGACATCACCCACAGTGGGGTGGGAAATAGGTGGGGCTCCCATTGCATCTGCCTGTAAAGGCAGCTTTGCTGGGGCTGTCTGCACTGGGGGCCCTGCGTCAGCACCGTGCCCACGCACCCTCTCTCAGAGAAGCCTGCAGAGCTGCAGTTCTCCAGTGCAGCCGGAGTTGGGAGAGCTTCACCCCCACCCCCAGCCACCCTCCTCCCAGGCCACTGGCCCCTGCAGAGCCCAGTGCCACACAGACCTGCTGAATGGAGCCCATTGTTTGCAAAGCGCTTTGAAGATGAAGAGCCTTGTTACCAGGGCCAGGTGGTGTTGCCTGGGGCTGGCTTGTTTACTGTAGGGTAGCTCATGTAGGCAGGCAGTTGCTCCTTTTGTCAATAGGAGTTTCTCTCCCCCCCCCCATTGTTTCCCTTTTAAAAATGTAAAAATAAAGCTTGTCTTTAAAAGTCCCTCTTGTTACAATTGCCCCTCCCCCGACAGCCCCCGGTCCGTGCACAGGGCACGTGAGGGACCCCCGGGCCTGGGTCACTGGGGCAGCCTTTCAGAGCTTGCAGGGGCTGGCAGAAGAGCCACCCGGAAATGGCTGAGAGAAAACGTGGTAAAGCCAGGCTTCTCCGTCTCCCGTACACGGCCAGGCTGGGTCAAGGCAGCTGCTGGGAGTTCACCAGAGCAGCTCTTTCCCACAGTCTGGAGCTGGGACACACGGCTCACACACATTCCACAGCCGGCAGGCTCCGGCCGGCTTGGCCAGGAGTCAAGACAGCACAGAGAGCGGCTGCTGGGAGCTGCTGATTAGCAGGTTCCGACTTTGGCACCAGCCTGGACCTACGGCGGGGGAAGGAGCCAGAAGGGGCAAAGGAGAATTGGACTCTTTTTGGTGGTTTCTAAAAACTTCCTTAACCCTTTGACTGCCCGAAGGGAACGCAGTCTCCTTTCCTTTGCTTCTGCGTTTGTCAGCTGTGCATGTGTTTGCACGCCCGTGCCAGCCTGCACGCTCGGGTGTGTTTGCACAGACGCTGCGTTTACGGTCAGGTGCAGGCGTGCGTCTTTGTGGACAGAATTTGTACCTTTGGTTTGCGTGGACTGGGCCGTGACGCCTGGAGGGCCAGGTTGTGCAGCCCTTGCTCACACTGAGTAGTACCTACTCTGCCAAGAGCTCGGCTGATTTCAGCAAGGCTACTCGTGGAGTAAGGTACTACTCGTGCGAGTAAGGAGGGCAAAGCCTGGCCCTTAGTGATTACAGCTAGGGCCACGAGGGGCGTCTCTCACGAACAGGCAATGGGCCTGATTCATCACTGTTCTACGCCAGGGTCATGTCGGTGTAACTTCTCCCAAGCCATGGAGTTCCTCTCCTGTAAACCCGGAGTAACACAGTGGGTGATGGGCCCAGTTCGCCTGCCAGCGAATGCTCAGCTGCGGGGTCATGGAATGTTTAACGAGGCAAATTTGTCCCTTCCAAAGCCTCTGCACGGCCCCAGGGGAACTGCCACGTGACCGTGCTGGGTACTGCAGGGTGGAAGTTATTAGGAAGTGAAGCTTGTTCAGCACATCCTCCCCGGCCCAGGTTTACACTGTGAATCCCGACGCCATTGTTTCTCCAAGAGAATAGCTTGCTTTTAACTGGCAAGCCTTCAAAGCAGGGGCTGAGACCAAACGGTAACTTGAGGTCATGTGAGCTTCCACTGACCCAAAATCCCATTGAGCTCCGTGGGCCTCCAGGAAACTCAACAAGCTTCACTGTCTAGCAGCTGGCATCTGAGCTGCAACCTCGGAGAGGGAATACAAGGGAGCTTGACTAGGGCGTCTCTGGGGGGAGGCACAGGTGAAAAAAGCACAACCAGCTCCTGTGAGGCGCTGACGGTTCTCGGCCCTGGCCGCTCTGGCCCTGCTTTTACCAGAGGAGCCCTTGGTATATTTCCCTCTTTCCTCTGTATTGGTGCGTGGGCCTGTAGGGCGGTTGTGCCCATCTTCCTAGCTAGAGAATTGCTCCCACGCTGTCCCCTCCCTCCTGGGGCTTTCCTCTCGAGCCTGCAGAAAGGGGTGGACACAGGGTCCCAAGGGTTGTGATCAGGCTGGTAATACCATGGGAGAGCCCCTCAGGGTTTTGGCAACTCGGGTTGTTTCCGGCCCAGGCTGTGCTCGGAGAACTTCAAGGCAGGCGGGATGACACCTGTCGCTCACGTGCTGCTCGTGAAACCAAAACACACAGCGGGAGAATGTGTTAACCAACCTGAATGCAGGGTTTGGTCAGATCTGGGGCAAAAGTTCTCATTTATCCAAGCTGGGGGCTTGCCCACGGCCAGGCCAGGTACTGGGGCCGGGGTGGGGGTGGGTGGGTGGGTGTCTGTGAGAGAGAGAGAGAGAGAGAGAGAGAGAGGAGGGGGCAGGGACAGGAGTTGAAACTAGCAGATTTCAGACCAGCAGAGCACTAACAGCAGGTGCAGGGCAGGGCTCACTAGAGTGGCTGAGGCCTTTTTAAAATGATTATTGATTTGCCCTCATAACACCTAGGTCCCCATGTCGTGGCCCAGACCCCCAGGGCGCCAGGCGCTGCACAGACACAGAACAGAAAGATGGTCCCTGCCCCGCAGACCTTACACTCTCAGTACGTGACAAGAGACAACAGCTGGATACAGACCGACGGGGGGCCACCAGGAAGCAACGAGACAATATTGGTCAGCATGAGAGGCTGTGGTCTCCCTGCACCAGCCACCTAACCGTTGTCGAGGTTTTTTGCCTTCCCTCATGGCTCCTGCTGCTGGAGTGTCCTCTGCCGGCTCCCATTCTGCGGAGTGTCGCTGTTCCCAGAGACAGACTAAGGGCTTGTCTACACTGGCATGTTACAGCTGCAACTTTCTCGCTCAGGGTGTGAAAAAACAAAAAAACCCACCCCCTGAGCGCAGCCAGTTTCAGCACTGTAACATGCTCGTGTAGACAGCTCCGAGCGCTGGTGCACTAGTCCCCTTGTGGAGGTGGGTTTTTTATAGCGCTGGGAGAGCTCTCTCTCCCAGCGCTCTGCCGCGACCACACAAGCCACGTTAAAGTGCTGATGCTTTGCAACTCGACATCCTATTGGCCAAATTATGCGCTGGCTGATTCTCTGCAGGGCAGCTCAGGGAGGGAGCCAGGTCAGCATTTGGCCCTCTGTGTTGCTTCCAGAAATCTTCAGTGCCTTCTGCAATTACCTTGGTAGCCGAGGTGTGGGAGGCAGCAAACCCCTCGCTCTCTCATCGTGTGCACAGGGAAGGGGTAGCCAGGATTCCTCTAGCCAAACGTGGCAATGCATCTCCTCGCCAAGCCAGATTCCTCTTCAGCAGCCATTCTCTGCGTATTCATAATCACTAGGGCCGGGGGTTCGCAGGGCCCAGAAGCTCTGTTTGAATGAATGAAGACCCCAGAATCCTGGAGGTTCCCCTGACTCTCTCATGTCTGTGAAATGGGGCTGAGAACAGGTTCTCCGAGGGCGTTTCCTCACTTGTGGCCAGGCCAGGACTAGCAGGAGGTTCTGCCTCTTTCAGTGACCTTCAGCACAGCTGCTTCAGGTCCAGGTGTGGCCCAGGAAGGGCCAAGCCCATAGCAAGGGGGATGGAAGAGTGAAGCTGGGTTTTGGGTCCTGTCTTAGGTCTGGTTCTTGTTTCAGATGCTATTATTCCCTCTCTCCTTCCCTGCCTCTTTGCAGCTACCAGGGAGTGGCCTCTCTGCCCTGCTAAGGACCCACCTAACGGGGTGGGCCAGGATTTTCAAAAGGGATGTGGGATTTCGAGGGCCTCCATTTTTGGGTGCCCAACTTGAGCTCCCTTGAAGGGGCCTGATTCTCACAGGGCTGGTGCTGGGCAGTGTACTGTCTGAAATTCAGACTCCTCCAAGGGGCTCAGCTTGGGCCGCACAACCATGAGTCACTGGTCTTGGCTCTGTAGAACAGTTGTGCCCATTTTCATAGTTACAGAATTGCTCCCACTCTGTCTCCTCCCTTCTGGGGATTTCCTCAAAGGGTGGAGAGGGTTGCTGGCGGTGGAGGGCCGAGGGCTGTGTGCTTGGCTATGTTTGGCCCTTGCTGGGTGTGTATCGTTATCCCCAGGGCCCAGCACACAGAAACCAAGTGGTCTGCTCCGGATCACGCAGGGAGCTGGGGCAGAGCCAGAACCTGGACCCAGATCTCATGAGTCCTAGGTCAGCTTTAACCACACGGCCATCCTATTGCTCATCTGGATCCGCCCTCTGGCTGCCTCACAGACAAACTCACTCTCCCCAACCCTTAGGGTCGGTGGCAATGTGGTCTAGTGGACAGGCCACTGGCCTGGGACTCAAGAGAATCTGGTTCTATTCCCAGCTCTGGTGCTGGGCGTCCTTGGGCTGGTCACTCCCTGCCTCAGTTTCTCCTCCCACGTTTTGTCTTGTCTATTTAGATGGTAAGCTCTTTGGGGCAGGGACTGTCTCTGACAATCCGTCTCTGCAAATGGGGCACTGATCTCAGCTGATGGCTCCAGGTGCTACTGTAATGCCAAGAATCAATTGCAGGGAGTCACAAACAGCTGTGCTGAAAAGTTTTTCTATTTCTCAACACCTTCCTCCCTCCCCACCTCCCCCACAACTATGGGGTGTCCTTGACTTTTCCAAAGGTTGCAAAGAGCTGTTTGCCAAACAACTTCAGAAAGGGCCTGGGGCACTTGTGGGACATCAGACGATACATAAAGTTTCTTTGATCTTTCCCACCGGTTTCTGCCCCCGCCCTCCCTCCCCCGCAGTACTCCAGGTTCCGCCACCTCTTTACGTCCCTCCCACTAGCCCTGGCCCAGAAGCTGATCACCCAACCCCCCTGCCCCATCCCGTTAGTTCTTCCCACATGTTCTTAAAATTAAGTAAGTAATATTAGCCTGAAATATTAATGAAACTCAGCAATTTGGGGACCCAGGATGTGGGGGTCACAGAAGCAGGGGCGCAGAGCACACTTTAAAGTGTGGGGGGCATAGATTTGCATCTCCCCCCCCACCTGACCATCCTCTTCCCCACTCAGGCACCCCCCCCCACCCACCAGCAGTCTGACCATCCTGACCCACAACCCCCTACACCCTCCCGCTCCAAAGCTGAGTGGGTGGCGTTGTGACCTGATGCACAAAGTCTCGGCACCACTCAGGTTAGAAGCACCCTAAACTTTCGGCAGGACCTCCAAACCCAGTGACTTTTCTCTGTCATAAGATTAGCTGGTTATCCAGTTCAGTTTCCTCCCGGAGCCTTGTTTCTTCCATGCATTGGCTCTCCACTGTCACTGCATCCCATGGAGGGGACCTGCAAAAACAAGAGAGAGAAAAAGGGGGCAAGAGGGTTTTGTGCCATTTTTAGCTTTTTTGCAAAGGGAAAAGGAGGCCTGGAAGCAGTGCCGGGTTTACAATGGCGCCAGTGGCTCCCGGGAGCCGGGCCCACGCTCAGAAGGGGCCCCGGCCTGCTCCGCTTGCCCTGCGCCCCGAGGCCCCGCTGGCTCCCCCACACCCACCACTTGCTCCCCTCGGCCTGCCTGCTGGTTGGCCGAGGGCTCCTCTCCACTAGCTGGCCTCACCCCCCTGCTCCTCTCTGGCCCCTGGCTGGACCCCAGCTCTGCTTCCCACCACCTGTGGGGCCCCACCTGTCTCCCCGGAACTGAGCCACCTGGGACTGGGGCAGAAGCCTGGCCAGTCTCGGCCAGGTGGAGGGGGAGACAGCGTGCGGGGCTTGGCTGGGCCCCTCCAGGCAAGGCGTCTTGAGGGACCCCGGCCGGGGCAGGTCCTGGCCTGGCTGATTGCGCCACTCCTGAGGGCGCGGAGCGATTCCCCGCCCTGGGATCAGCCCTGGCGGTGCTGCCGGCTCATCCTGGCGGACACAGTCGCCTCCCAGCGGGGCCGGTGAGTGCGGCTGGGAGGCAGGGCTTGGGCGAGTGGGTCTCTGGGAGGTCTGGGGGTGGTGTTGGGCAGTTGTGGTGGGGCTGTGGGCAGGGGGGCATTGGGCATGGGTGGTGTGCAAGGTGCTGGGCATTTGTGGGGGGGGGAATCTGGGGGAGGCACTGGGCATAGTGGATCCAGGGGGGCTCTGGGCATAAGGAGTCGGAGGGTGTTGGGTGGGGGGGGGGCTGTGTGGTGTGGCATGGGCTCACCCCAGAGGGGAAGGGGCATGTTGGCAGCACAGGGCCAGGTGGCTCACTGTGCCTCTGGCAACTGCCGGTCTGTGAATAATGCCCTTACACTGGGATGGGCAGAGCGGGGCTTCCCCTGCCATGCCATGCCCCATTGCCTCTGGCTGGCCCCTCACTCTGGGGACTGACCTCCCCGCGCCATGCGCCATTGCTCCCAAGGGGGCCCACAAATGTTTGACGCTGGGCCCACAAAACGTTCATGCCTGGAAGCGTTTTCCTCAATTTACTTTTTAGAAATATCAGGAGTGTCTAGTCGTGTGTCCCTGACTTGCCTAAGGGACTCCTTGGGGGTCTCAGGCATGAGCTGTGACTGGCCTCAGCCCTTGAGCAGAAGGAGCCGGGGTGTTTACCTTTGGCAAGCCAGCTCCTCTCTTTAAAAATCATCTTTCAAAGACTCCCATTGACTTCACTAAGCTGTGGATTGGGCCCTTGATCAGGTTTCACGCGGATGCCCTCTCTGATCTGCAGCCATCCATACAGTCTTCCAGGAAAACCATGGCAGAAAGAGCCAGAATTTCTCATGTGAAAAAACAACACATTTTTCTGGCCTGTTCCATACATCATAAAGAAGAAAAACCGGGAATTGGAAACGTTTTCATTGTTTTCCTTTTGCAAGTCACCAGATATTGTAGCTAACATGCCCAGTTAGCTGCATCTCTGTGACATAAGTTCTACGGATCCGGATCCAGTCCTTCCAGCATTTGTCACTTAAACTCTTATTTTTAGAAAATCCACTTCCAAAACCTATTGAATAGAAAGAGGCGGACTGGGCCCATTTGTAACAGTAGCCATTGCAAATTAGTACAAATTAGCAAGTAAGCAAAGAAATGCCATTAATGAAAAAGCAACCATAATGCCACCGTTAACATCCTGGGTTCATTTCTTTGTCTAGTGTAGTTAATTGTAAGTAGCCACTACAGGGATCATGAATGTAGGACACAAGACATGGGCAGCCAGGCTCCGGCGCTGCTAAGGACACACCTGAATGTTCTGTGCGTGACCCTCACCCCCTTGCTCTGTGCTGACCGCTCGTACGTGGTCACTAGTATGTCTCCGTGGTCGTACCGGCACTGTGGTTATTAATGTTCTCAAAAACGAATCTTAGTGCTATAAAAACCACTCCTATTGACTCGTGGCTGGGACACCGGGGCCGGGAGGCAGCCACTGCTCTGTGCGCAAGTGCTGGAGTGTGTGGATGGCAAAAATAGTTCATTTCTACAGCAGAGCAGGACCGTCACGGCTGCTCGGAAAGAAAAGGGTCGGGAGCGCATGGGGGTCGCAGCTTGATCGTGGTTACACCAGTGTCAGTCTTACCAGGAACGACGTTCTTGTGGTTCGGGCACCGCACATGGACTCAGGAGAAGCAGATTCGTTTCCTGGCTCTTCCACAGACTCGCTGTGTGACCTTGAGCAAGTCACTTAAGCTCCCAGCCTCGGTTTCCCCCTCTGGAAAATGTCAGTAACATGCCCCCGCCTTCCTCCCACGGTGCGTCTGGGTTGCCTATAACTACCTGTGTCAGTAAAGAGGTGCAACCACAGTTACGCTGGTATAAAGCTGCTTATGCTGGTAGAGCTATTCCCGTAGGGGAAGGGGAATAAGCTGTACGGATGAAAGGCACCTTTATATCGCCACAGCCACATCTCTAACTCCGCCAGTAAAAAATAACCTGCCTCCCCAGCACGCTGGTACGGACAGTGTGTGTCTGCCCCGTGCCTAGCCCAACCGGGCCTGGATCTTGCGTGAGGCTTAGGCACTACTGAAATGCAAAGAACCCTGGAACAAGCCCGCTAAAGTCTCTGCCCGGACTCCTGATTTACCCCGGTGTACCTGAGAGCAGCATCTGGCCTGCACTGCCCAAAGGTAACCGGGTGGCTGACGTGTGGCGTTCTATGGCTGAGCGCTGCGGCATTTAATCAGGGTGTCTCGGTCCCTGTAGCTCCAAAGTGGCAATTAAGACCAGCCATCCAGCCAATAAACCTTTGTTTGGAAGCAGCCCCTGGGCTGCCAGACATGTCTTTTCACATTAAAAGTGGGGGAAACGTCTCCAAGGAGTGAAGGAGAAACAGCTTTGCCCTGATGCAGCGTGTGGCGGGATGTCAGTAGAGCGACCAGCCAAGCGCCACTGCGGCCCCCTTCTCAACACTGCCGCTTCCTGGCTCATTTATGAATTATTGAAGCTGCTCCAGTTCCCTGCCCCTGGCACTGCCTGAACAGAGACATTTAAAAACTAAATGCTGCAGCTGTGAGCGAGTTCTCTGCTGTGACAAGAGGCAGAGGCGGCTTGTTCAGGGGGCTGGGAAAGGACGGGTGAACCCTACCTTTCTCAGTGCAGCCGGTTTCTGACATGGGGAAATGGCACAGACAAGAATTGAGAGCTTGTGGCTGATTCCCCCGCCCTTGGCAGATGATCTGTGTGAATGCGCCATATTACGCAGGGTGGAAGAGGCAGATACCTTGAGAGCCGTAATAACCAAAGAGCAGTGATTTGCCGGCCTGCAGAGCAGACTCACTGCCCCACATTAAGGCTGCAGCCGTATGGCCCCTGGGTGCAACGGGAATGCAACTACTCAACAATAGCAGGGAATGAAAAGTTGGGCACACCAGGCCTTTAGCCTGAGCCCCCGACTCCAGCGCAGCCTGCCAGACACGCCGAGTGGTGCTGAGCTGATCACAGGTTTTCCAAATGATGCTGCCAGCTGGATTCCTGCAGCAGTTCCTTGCCCTGGGAATGCATCCCTTGCCCTCCGTGTGAGCAGGGCTGCAGTTAAGGACCATGTGAGGGAGCCAGGGCTGTAGGCTGACCCTGGGGTTCCTGGGAAAGGGGCCATATTGCCGGCCCTGGAGTCTGACCCTGGGATGCAGCTCCAGAACGGGGATGGCCTGGACAGTGACAGGGCACACGTCCCTACACCCCCCTTGCTGGGGTGTCCCAGCCCTGTCGGGGAGGGTTCGCTTGTAGGGCGTGAGAGGGTGGGAGTCTCCATGGCCCACTCCGCCCTTAGCCCCCCTGGTGAGACTTCCAGCTGGAAGAGAGTGAGAGCTGGAGGGACAGTGCTGGGGGGGCGGGGGTCACTGGCAGCTGGGGCTGGCCCTCTCCTAGGGTGACCGGACAGCAAGTATGAAAAATCGGGACAGGGGTGGGGAGTAATAGGTACCTATATAACACACAGCCCCAAATATCGGGACTGTCCCTATAAAATCAGGACATCGGGTCACCCTACCCTCTGCC
This sequence comes from Eretmochelys imbricata, assembly GCF_965152235.1. NCBI lineage: Eukaryota > Metazoa > Chordata > Testudines > Cheloniidae > Eretmochelys > Eretmochelys imbricata. Next base: position 1,920,399 of record NC_135580.1, on the reverse strand, counting down.
CACCTTCAAGAGTTATTTCGGCCCAGGGTGAGCGAACCCCTGGAGACTGTGCAGCGAGGATCCTGCACCAGGGGCTGCAAACTGGGACTTCTGCCTGGAAGCTGCCGTCTTGTGCTCCAGAATCTCTGCTCTCATTGCTAGCTCTCGCGGCTGCATAGAAATATTTAAAATTGCAAACCAAGGGTACACACAAAGGGCAAACAGAAACCCTGCAGCACCAAGTGTCAGAGCCCAGGTCAACTGCTGCAGGCTTGCCGGGCTCATGCAATGGGGCTAAAACTAGCAGTGCGGCCATTCCCACTGGGGCAGGGACCCGGCTCTGAGACTCTCCCCTCCTTGCCAGGTTTCAGAGCCCAGGTCCCTGCCTGAGCAGGAAGGTCTGCACTGCTCTTTTCACCCCTGTAGCACAAGCACAAGCCGGTAGACCTGGGCTCTGAGACTCGTTGCCCCAGGGGTTTGGTTTGGCTTGGCAGGGCAGACATACCCCTAGTGATGTCTGCCTGAGTCTGCAGCCAGCCTGAAACAATGGCTCTGAGAAGGGTGTGAAATTGCCCCTGTTCATTTCAGTGGGTGGGAACATTAATCTCACTGTCAATATTGATTATGTCACTGAGCAAATCACATAAGAAGGGAACAGGACACTCGGACTGTGGAGATCTCCTCCTTGTGGGATCTCATTTGGGCATCTCAAGCAGGTGGAGTTTGTTTTGGGGATGGGGTTTCAGAGCATACTGCTCAGTGCTTAATTTGTGCCAGGGCTTGCCAGGGCTGAGCCCCAGGACCTCTCGACTTGACAATACATAGCCCTGCCCCCCAGCACCTCTGGGCTTGCTGCATCAACTAGGAAAGTAAAAAAATTGCTTGAGCCCCGGCACCTCTTTCATTACAAATTAAGCTACTGGTACTGCTACTTTGTCCCCTTAATTCACCCCCTGCCCTCCGCTGGCGAGTGACCCGGGGTCCAAGTGACTCTGGTTCAACATCTCCTTTAGAAAAACAAATTCTCCAAAATCATTTCCATTCCAAGTTAGAATTCCCAGGGGCCCAGTGTTGTCTAGTGGTAACAGAAGGCAGACTCGGGAGACCTGCCTTCTCTTCTTGCTTCTGCGACTGGCCTGCTGTGTGATCCTGAGCAGTGCACTAACTTTTCTGTGCCTGTCTGCCACGCTGTGAAATGGGGGTGACAATACATCATCTGGCTTTGTGACATACCCAGAGAGCCTTGGACAAAAGGGCTCTTCAAGGTTCGTGGTTTTCAGTGTGGTCATTTAACCTTTGAGCTGTGGCTTGTTGATTTTACAAATCTTATTGCAAGATTTAAAAATCGTTGTCCATTTATGTTTCATCAGCAACAAGCTAATTTAGTATGGTATGGTTCATAAGTGACGATTTCCCATGTGGTTCATATGCTGTGTCTGTACTGAGTAATCACACAGTGCACACATTATGTTTGTATGTCTTCTATCTGAACTTAATAAAAGTCCATTGTAAAGGGCGTGATTCAGTGGCAGGTCTGTGAGAACAGGACCTGAGAGCAGTGGTCCCTGACTCTAACCACTAGACATCATTCCTCCCAACTAACACAAGCAGTTGGGAATAGAATTCCTTACGTGACTCTCCGATCCATTTCTATAGTGATGCTTGTGAGAAGTGGAATCTCTCAAAGCCTGGATTGACTGAAGTGATGCAGAGAATGACCGCAGATGCTAGTGCTACACAGTATTGAGGTATGCCAGAGCCACCTCTAAGCCAAATTTAGTGTGCACCTTTCCCCCACTGCCTCCTGTACCATGCCCGGGTAGGAGGGAGTCCAATCCCATTCTGGGGGTGGTGTGAGCGGTGGAGAAGTCAGCCATGAGACCAGAGCTGACATGTCTGGCTAGACCGGAAGCTCAGGACCCAGTGGCTGTCCCCTTCCTGTGGAACACAATCTGAGGAGCTAGCTGGGAGGTGGCAGCCAAGGCTGCCCACAAGGAGAAAGTGTCCTGCTTTCCCGGAGCATTCAAGTTACTCCTTGTAGAGCTCGAGCCAGCACAAAGCAGCTCATGCTCCATGTCACATGGGACTGGAGCAGCATTGTAACCTGCTTCCATGCCTTGGAGGCCCCATCTGGGAGCTGGTATGGCAGCATCGACTGACCGGACCTGGGTGTGTATAAAAGTCTGCAAGGGAACGCAGGCTATCCCACCTTGTGCTGATTAATCTTCTGGGCTCAGCCAGCATCTGTTTGAGCTGGTGCTAACGTAAAGCGGATGCAGCAAACACAGCTACAAGTGATCCTGTCCTGTAACCGCTGCACACACCCAGTAAGTAATGCACTCCCCTCGCGCTGGTGTGTTCCTCTAGGTGCTCAGTTTGTGACACCGAACAGGTCACAGAGCACCTGCCTGCCCCTGCATGGGGCCTCCACCGGGGCAGCTAAAGCTGAGGTACCCAAATCACTCGTCCGGTTTGAAAGCCTTGGCCACAGTGTTTTGGTGGCCACTCACACATTCCCAGAATACCAGCCATTTGGGTACTTCGGGGACCAGCGTGCACCCGCTCCCACGAGCATGACTTTGCACACACAGTGTGTGCAAGGTCCTGCTGGAGAGGGCGGAGCAGCACACTCCTGAAAATGGCATCCCTTGTCCTCCAATACCAGACAAAAACCATGCCTGGTTTTGGCCCAGCACAGGACGGGGGACAAACCTCCCCAAAAGAGTCTGTCCAGTTTAACACCAGATGAGTGGCCCCCCTCCACAGTGTTCAGCGCTAATGTACCCCAGTATCACCCTGCAACATCTCCATGTGTGCCCGGGGCTTGGCAGAGCAAACAGGAAGAGCTGGCATGGTGCCTGCCCTCACGGTCTAACCGGCCTTTGTGTGGTGGGTGAGAGGAGCCGGTGGCACAGAGGACAGGGTGAGGGAGGGTAAGGCTCACGGCATGCAGGCCTGCGGCTAACTCATGGAAAGTCAATCAGTGGCCCACTCCATGGACAGAATCCTCTGCTCCTCAGTATTCCAGGTGAGGCAATAGGGAGCAGCGCCCGAGGGCTTCGCGGTTGGGATTTATTATTTGAACTCTGATCTGGTTCCTGGCAGGTGGCCAGAGGAAGGAGCCACTTTGCTAAGTGCTATTTGTGGTCACTTGCTGTGTAATCTGAGTGTGAGGCTGGTCTCTCTGCCAAACCTTCCAGGATACCCAGGCTCCCGAGGCCGCTGCCGTGACGCTGCCTTCGCCATGGCCCCGCAGCAGAGCCAATAGATTGTACAGGCCTGTACCGCAGCAAGCAAGGCCCAGCCGCACTGTAACAGCTGCCGACTTGCAAGGGCGGGCCCGAGTCTTCCCGCGACTAGACTGTCTGCAGCAATCACGATGGTTTGGGACAGTCCAGAGGGTTCAGTTCAGCTGCCATTACTGAAGTGCTGCGGGAGCTTTCGTTCTGAAACGAAATTTCATCCAAAGCGCCGCGTTTCTCTGAGCGTTGGCTCGTGGTGAAAAACAGCATTTTCTAAGGGACTGTTCTGATTAAAAGTTTCCGGCTTGCTCTTGTGAAGGGCCGGGCAGTAACACCAGCTGAAAAACCAACAAACCCTTCCAGCAATGGGTCCAAGCCACTGAGCTAAGGGGCCGTGGCTGGAACCAGCTCAGCCCCGTCTCGAATTAGTCACTGTCTGTCAATAATGTGGAAGTGACACAGTGCGAGTAAATGCTCAGAGCATTCGTGACAATTGTCATTTATTAGCCCAGCAGTGTGGCAGTAGCGGGCGTTATAGAGAAGCCTCAGCCAGGCTCCTTGTCTGTCCAGTGGCAGGATTAGCTCTCCTCGCTAACCGCGGGGCCAGAGTCAGGTCCAGGCAGTCAGTGGGGTTCCAGACAGCAGACAAGGCCCCTCCACACCTCAGCAAGGGGGAGGAAGGTGGGGAGGCCAGGGGCAGGGCAGAGCTGGAGAAGGAAGATTGCTGGGGCCCACTCTGTTGGCTGCAGGGAGGTCGCACCAGGACAAGGCCGGCTCTCCAGTGGGCACCGCTGTGCCTAGCCCCGGCCCCACTTCCTGGAGGAGGAGGGGGACAGGGAGGATCTATCTGTTGGTAGCAGCAGCAGGAGGAAGGTGCTAGATGGGCCTGGAGGAAGTGCTCCCTTTGTTAGGCCCCCTGGAAGTCAAGCTCCGAAATGCCATCAGCAGTGCCCTTCAGAGTGGATTGCCCATGGCAACAAGAGGCCCTGCCTCCAGTTGTCCTCAGCATACACAGCCCGTGCCACCCCAGGCCCGGGCTCCCGTACCACCTGGGCACAGCACTCCCAGGCCAGGCTAGCGGTGGGAGCCAAGTGTGATTAGCATGAGATGTGAGGGGCTGAAGTTCAGTTCCCAGACACGCACTGAAATCAGAGGGGTAAAAATAAAAATCCACTCAGAGCTGGTCCTGATGTAACAACAAATCTCTCAATAGGTGTTCATGTAACAATGCCTTGCAGATTACATGTAGGACCTGCCACTGGCATGCAGCCACCTCTGCGGTGGAATGAGGCAGCTGTTAAACAGCGACACTACACAGCAGCGCAGGACAGGGACCCAGCTAGGGGATGGATCTGCAGAAGGCAGCAATCCTACCAGGTCAAGGGGCTAGCTTAGTGAGTTACTCAGTACGCCATCTCCCAGCCGTGAGATTTAATGTCTGGCCGGCCAGCACTGAGAACTGCAGCCTCCTCTCTTGCCCCACAGACTGGTACAGCCCAGGCAGCACTGGCTCGAGCTTCCTCCACAGCAGCCTCTCCTGCCAGCCAGTCTCAGCCCGGCCTTAGATCCAGTGAGTGATCCAGTCACTAGGGCCTGTGGCTTTCCTTCTGGGGAGAGGCTGACGGTGACCATAGTTTCTATGGCATGGCCACCCACCCACCAATAACTGCTCTGAGACACCGACTGAGTTCGCAAAGGCCACTGAGCCGCCATGGGGTGATCTCAACTTTCAGTCACCAGCAGCACAAGCCAGACTTGAGCTAACGCACTCAGTGCCCAAAGGCTTTGGAGCTAATGACCAATATCCTGAGCCACTCGTCGCTGCTTTAACCTCACCTGAGAGCTTCCTAGCTTTTATGGTTCTTTATGCTGCCCCTCACTGGCATTTGCACAGAGGCTTTGGTGGCATCTTTTGTAGCATCTCCGTTAAAGATGCATCTCATTTGCTACGGCCAAGTGCGTAAGCCAGGCAGCGTTTAGCCAGTAACTCCCGGCCAGGTCAGCTGCACTGAAGTGCTGTTCATGGGTCACGAACCAGCTGGGCTGGAGGATGGCAAGCGCAGATGCTACCTGTGGAGACCGGAGCTGGTAGGAACGTCCAGCGATGTTTATATCAGCAGTGGCTGTTTGTCAGAAAGCTCTGCTCTAGGAGTTACGTGGGGCAGGTCTCCGGTCTGTGCTCTGTGGGAGGTCAGACCAGATGATCACAATGGTCCCTGCTGGCCTGGGACTCTAAGAATCCAAATAGCCAGGCTGGGCATGTCTATGAGCCTATTTCGAAAAAAATGCAAATAACTGTTGTTAAAAAATGAAAACAAATAGCAAAAGCAATTATTCCCCATTATGCAGCAAATCTGGGGCCTGAGCCTGTTTCCTTGGATTTCACTAGAGCATATGGGGCCACTGACTCCGACTAAAACTGATGAAGGTAAAGATATGTTCACACAATATACAGTTAGCTTGTGGAACTCATTGCCCCGGGACAGCACTGAGACAAAGAGCGTGGCAGGATCCCGGAACAAGACTACCCAGATTTACATGAGTAGGGATAAAAACCAACCAAACATAAAGCCGGAAAGTTCCACCTTCATGCCACAGGGTATGAGCTCACTGCTCACTAGCAAACGTTTCAGTTTTAGGAATGCTGTTTCCCCAAACACGGGAGCATTGGTGGTGGGCTGCTAAGCCGGCCTGTTGGGGGTTATGGGTCCAGGTCCTGCTCTCACATCGACATGACTGAGGCGCCAGGGGAGTAACACAGAGGTAAACCCGGGTGAATGAGAGGAGCCTCAGGCTAATGGCGTTTACATGCAGCGTTTGGAACTGGGCTGGTGAATTGCTGCTAGAACAAGGCACCGGATGGAATGCCTTCTGCTGCGGCGATCACACCCCGCCTCACTCCTCGCTGTGCGTCACAGGCCTGCAGCCGCGCCGTACCCACGCCTACTAATGCACTGACCCAGGTGCCTCCCGCTGCCCAGCACGGCTCTGCCAAGTGCGGAAGGTAGCAGGGCGTAGCCTAAGCTGTGGGAAGTGTGTGGCTGTCTTTAAGACCACTTGTACACACCATTCCCTGAAAGCTGAGCCCTGCGCTATCCGGGGAGTGTGCGTGTGAGTGTGAGCGTGCGTACGTACCAGGGGAGGCCTGTTTGCATATGAAAGTGGCCGTGTGCTCTGGAGAGCTGGATCATTTATTGTATGATCTTATCTGGCGCGTGCCTCAGCGGCCCGTTCCCACACTCGGCATGCTCTGCTGCCAAGGCCTGGGGCTTAGCCTGTCAGCATTACCCGGCTCAGTGGGCAGGCAGGAATTCCCCGAAGAAAGAAAACATTTTAAGGTTTGACAAGTCCAGCATTTGCATGGCTGTTTTCAGAGCAATAACCATCTCAGCGGATTAAGCCCTTTTTTTTCCCATCCAGTCCAAAGTATGAAAACATTCTTGACATAGTTGCCTGAAAAAGGATTTCTATGGAGTAAAATACCGTGCGTCCCGTGTGAGTCCAGTGATTTGCTTTGAAAAGAAAGAAAGAAAGAAAGAAGAAAAGTGCCGCTCCAGTCAAATAGGTTGTTCGTTTTAAAGTGGAGAATGCATTAGCCAGCCCCTCCGAGCCCAGGGAATACACACATTGGGAGAGCGTTCCATTCCTCCCAGCGCCAGATCCGTTCCCGCGCACCTCATTGTCCTGGGGCTAGCGCCATGCAACACTCATCCGCCTCGCTCCCCATGGGGCTTGGGCCATGCTAGGTTCATGCTCCTGGAGCTTCCCTTTGAGCCATGGGCTGGGGAACGAATCCACAAGCTCAAAGGGAAGCTCAGTCACACCCACCCAGGTGCCTTTCATTTTTGCAGCCAGACTGCAAGATTTGCACGGTTGGGTGTGGCGCTTTCAAGGGACACCCAACTCATTATAGCACAGGATGGGGGGTGGGTGGATCCCACCAAAATGGTGATCAGGATGCTGTGGCTTGGGACTGTCTGGATAACAGGCTGGCTGGGAACATCCCGACATGCTGGGGGAGTTTGGGACCTCGTTCCCAGTGGCCGGTCTGGAACAAACACCCGCTGGCTCAGGAGCCAAACCTGCACGTCAGCTCCATAGCCCAGTTCACGCCGAAGGGCCATGAGCCTCAGCAAACCGTTCAGGAGCCCTGGGCTGAGCCTGGACTTGTCAGCAGGGCCCATAGTGCCCTGTAGCAGCGCACGGTACCGCGTCACGCTGCTGTGGGGGAGGACATTCTTCTGGTGTCGTTTCTGCTGCTGGAAACCTGCCTGTTCTCCTGCCAGCTCACCTGCCTTGTGGGCGACCACAGGGCTGGTTCCCAGGAAGCTCTGGCTCAAGCCAAGCCTCAAGACAGCCAGGCTCCCAGCTCCTTGGTCGCCCACCACATGGACAGCCTGAACGCCAGGAGCCGTGTCAGGTGTGGTTTGAAAAAGTCCAACTGGAATAGTGCTCTGCTTTTTCACAATGATAATTTTGGAACCACCCAGGCCACAGGGCATTTCCCAATGGTCAGTTTCCAGTCGGATGTGGAACTAAAGGGTTGGGGGCAGGGGTTAATTGCCACGGAAGAGGAGTGCCACGTTCTGGCCAGCCCGAGTCCCAACCCACCCACATACCATCCTTCCGTGCTGGATTTCCAGCTAAGCCCAGCCTGCGTAGGCAAGAAGGCTGAGCCAATGATAGGATGCCCTGGGACACGGGGTCCTCGGTTCAAGGCCCTGCTTGGCCATAAACAACACGTGTGACTGTAGCCTAAGCATGCAGGCTCTCCGTGCCTCAGTTCCCCATCCCTACAACAGGGTGATACCACTGCCCTGCCGCACAGGGCCAGCATGAAGATCACTATGTTAAAGAGTGGCAGGTGCTGCTGAAACAGTGGTCGCAGCCATGGGCTTGCCATCTACACCCCTCAGTTCTCTTCCTTCTGAACGCTCGCCTGGCCTGCACGCTGGATCCCCAGGTCTCCCCTCAGCAAGCTTTCCCCTCTCGTTTCTTGGCAAACGACCTGCCCCAAGCTTGCGGGCATCTGAGCTTTGTCTGCTCCAGCTCCCTGCCTCGATCTTATGATCCCTGGTGAGGAGTGCAGTATAATACCTAGCGAGGTCCATGTGTGGGGGAGGAGAGGAGGGCGCACCTGGGGTAGGGTGGACAGAAGGAGGAGCTCTAGTTGGGGAAAGGGAGCACACTTGGGAACGCCTGCATTTTGAGGGGTCCAGACCACCTGGCCTTGTCTGACGCCACAAGGACGGGCTTGCGGTGACAGTCCATGCTGACAGCACTCCGTGGTGTAGCCTGCCTTCCCAGAGCCTCCTTTCAGTGGGATAAACAAATACGTTTCAGTTTGTTAACTGTCAGTGAAAGAGTCTGGGAGCCAGGTCCCAAATGGGTTTGGGTTTCCTGCCGACGCAGAGCCAGCTGTGTGCATCAGCGAGACCAGCTGAAAAAGAGCTATGGGCCTTTTTTCTTCGCAGGCCTAGGCACGAAGGGTGGGCTTCATAAAGCTATTTAGGCACCTGATGCCCATTGATTTAATTGATTTCCCAAGTGTGTGGGTTAGTAGATACAGTGCTAGAACTTCGCCAGCTGCAAACCTCCGGTGTCCAGATCAAGCTTCACGGGCACGTGGATAAAGGAGCCGTTAGCAAACCAGTGCTCCGCAGGGCTGAGTTTTGAGCTGCTCTGTGCAAAGAAAGGGAGCTGGTTGGCTGGCACCCTCCTGGCTCGAGCAATGGTAGGTTGGGTGCCTGGTTTGAGCAGTGCGTCCTGAATGCTGCACTCAAACCACAGTGCTGCACCTGCAGTCTGAACTTCCCTTAACAGCGCTTTGGGGCCAGGCCTCAATATGGGCAGTTGGTTGCTTTTTCTCTACTAATAGTGAGGTGGTGCTAACTACTGGGTAGAAAAGGGAACTGGCACTTAACCACCTTGTGACTCGGCAAATTGTGTGGCCCTTTGTGCCTCAGTGTGCCCATCTGTGGAAAGGCTGCACTACCTGTCTCATGTTAGAAGGCGTCATTCTACTAATAAAAGGAGCCTATGGAACTCACTGCCACAAGGTGTCATTAGCAGAATTCAAGAAGGGGCTGAACATTTCTCTGGAGAATGAGAGCATCTTGTGTTGTAACAGTAAACATTCCAAAACAGCCAAATTTGGCCAGGGCTATAAACCCTCCATTAACATCTGGGGTGGGGGCAGGCAGGAACTGCCAGGGGAATAAGCCCAGCAGAATTCCTTGCACCTTCTTCTGAAGAAGCTGGCACTGGCCTGTCGGAGACAGGGGATAGGGCTGGTCTGACTCATTCTGGCAGAGCGGCTGGTGGCACACGAGCGTGGAGCCCTTCAGCTGACAGGCGTGAGCCCACGAGGCCACGACAGTATCATCCTTGCAGATAAAGCCTGCTCTCCCCCAGCAGCACCGCACAGCTCTGGTCCTTTGTGATGTGCTGCGATGTCCTTGCCACATGCTCCAGGCAGGTGTCCCTGGTGCTGTCTTGCGGAGTCGCCAGGCGGGACTTCGCCAGGCGGGACTCCGCCAGGCTCTGCTAGGAGTCCAGGGCCTACGCTGTGCTGGTCTTTACAGGGCCCGGGGGAGCAGCCTGCTGTAGCTGGTGGCGGAGCCGAGCCGGTGGCGGAGCCGAGCCAGCGGCTGTGCGCAAGTTACTGGGGCGCTTTTTCCTTTCCTTTCCTTCCCACCCAGCCCCTCCCTGCCGCAGGTTTTCTTCACAGTTAAATGAGGCGCTAGTCTAGGGGCTAATGCGGCTTTAACGTGGAGAGGCTTAAAAAGAAAAAGTGAATCATTTCCCAGTTCTCCGGCCCGTAATCTGTCTCGGTAACATTAATTATGAGTTTGCGCAGAGTGCCCCAAGGCAAGTGCTACTTTCCCAGGACAATTAAAGTTGCTTAATTCTTCCACACTGCGTGTGCGGGTCTGTGGCGTTCCCAAGGCAGGCTGGCCGGCGTGCCGCACACGCCTTCTCAGAGCAGCGACTGACCATTCTGTGGGAAAGTCTGCGCCTTTGTAAATCCTTCAGGATAATCTCCGAACGTCCCCCCCCCTTCGCACCCGCAGGATGAATGAGTCAGTGGGCTGAGGACTCGCTACATTCTGCCTCAGCTGGGGCAGCCGTTCCCGACAGGCCAGGATTCTGCATCTCGCTGTAGCAATGCTCAGGGCGACAAAGGAGCTGGGTAAAGGTCACAGTGTCTCTTGCAGGAAAATTCTTGCTCCAGCAGGTTCTCTTACTGCTGTGCAACGTGTTTTGCAGAGAAGGCACCTCCGAGCTGGCTCTATAAGCTCTGCCTCCTCTCTTCTGCCCCCGGCTCAGTATGTCCTTACTTGCTGCTCTAATGCCCCAGTGCCGGGTGCTGTAAGGGTCAGGCCCTGAGCATACAGCTCTGCTTGCCCGGCGGTTCTGCCTCCCTGTGTTCAACCCGTGCCAGCCCGCTCCGGGAGGGCGCGCGACCCTCCATGCTCGGGTTCAGTGGGGAAGGCAAGCCAGAGGGTGGCTTACACGTTTTCACATCATGTTCCAGCCTCTCTGCCTAGAAAGCTGACCCAGAGTGTGGGCTGGTGTTGGAGAAAACAGCACAAGCATGAACTGACTAAATGAGCCGTAACCGGGGTGATGTGCTGGGCTGTGGGACACTGCACGTAGTACGTTACGGACAGACCAGAGATGGGAGTGGCCGCACAGAAAGGATTCCCGTCCAGCCATTGAACTTGCAAGCAGGCCTCACTGACCCCAAGCCTTCCTGTGGTGCGGAGTTCCCTGCTGGGCCCTATTCCAGAGCTGCTGGCAAACCGGTGTCTGGAGCATTGGCATGGCTAGGCAGAGTCAGCCCGTCACACCTTCAACTAGCGCAGCAGGTCTCTGGGTTTCTGCTCATTGGTCCGGTTGTTCTTGAGGATGTTTTGGGGCTATTTCCCCACTGGATTCTTTGTTCTGAGGAGCCTCAGAAAGACGTAGGCCCCATTTTATTTTGTCTAGTGTCTTTTCCACCAATTAGCCTTCCTCCCACCCCACTTCTCCCCCATTGCAAGGCCTACCAATTCCTAGTGTACAGCCAGCTCATAGCTCTTAGCATGTGTGCGGCAAGCACAGGGCATGTGTAGCACGGGCTCTGTTCGCACATGAAGGTCTCCAGGTGCCGGGGCCTCACCAATGCCGCCAGCTCACAGCTGCTCCAAGTCCTGCTTCTACTTGGCCCACGTCCCCTTGGGCACTACTCAAAGGTCATTTTGAAAGCGTTTTCAGCTGGAAGAGTTGCTGGCAATGCCCCCATCCATCCCACCCACCACAAAGCCGCCTCTAAAACCCAATCCTGACGGACTTGCCAATCTGGGGGGAGGGGGAGTGGGGAGGGCTGTTTCCTCTCTGGTGCCCCCATGCAATGCAATGCTAACCATGCTGGGGGTGCTGTCAACAGCCCAGCTCTGCTCCCAGGGGAGTCGGTGATGAAACGCCCACTGACTCCAGTCGCATCAGAATTTAGGCCAGCCCTGAGCGTTTTCAAAACTCCCACCTCTGCTGAGCAAAGGAAACATCCCGGTGCCCACTGATCTCCAGTAACACATACCAGGGCTGAGCACAATGCGCCCAGGTGCCTTCACGCAGTTCCTTACGAGCATATCATTCAGCATGGCTCTGGTGGGGTTGTTTCCCCCACAGTCCAGTTTGCCCACGAAAGGGAAAAGGATCTGCCCTGGCCGGGAGGTGCTGGGCACAGGAGATCACCGTGGGGACAGGAGAGGCAGGTGCCCGGGGGCATGGCTATCTGCAGGCACAGAGCACAGGAGAGCGCTATGCATCCGTCCTTCGCCGTCCTCTGGCCCATGCTGGGTGGCTGTGGCCCAGCTGCGTGGGTGACCCCGTCCATGCTTTGAATCTGGGAGCGAGACGATTACACGTGTGCACACACACACGCATACATCCAGCTCCCTTTGGTTCCATGAGCAAACTCCTTTCACGTCAGCCTCTGAGCACCTTCCTGGGCAGCGCTAGCTGGCCCCCTTCATGGTAGTTTCAGCAGAAGGACTCAGGCTGGAGTGGGCCATGGAGACATGACGCTGCCCAAAGGTGGGGCCTGCAAACGAGTGGAGGGGCAATGTGGGGTCCAGGAGAGGGGGCTTGCCCTGACGCTGTCTGTGCTCTCTGCCTATCATGTGCATAGAGGACTTGGCTAGTTGATGCCTTTCACCAGCAAGAGCAGGTAGAATCTAGCAGGAAATCAAATAACAGGGCCTTGAACAAATGGATCAACCAATCCCACCCCTTCCCCTGCAAATGGCTCAGTCAGCCCCTGCAGTGCCTGCAAATGGATCATCCAAGCCCCCACAAACACATCATCCAGCTCCTCAACCCCTCCTAACGGCTCATCCAGCCCCCGCCCTCGACTTCTGCAAACCAATAAGCCAATCCTGCTGGAAATGGACGATCCACGTTCTTCTTCCCACTGCCCCTAAAAGGACCAAGAGTGAAAAGAACGTTTTTGTGCCCCAGCCGAGGTGAGCGGGGGCTGTGCTGCGGTCAGGCTGACGTCTAACAACAGGAGCCGTGCTACCCCTGGGCGGACCGGCCAGTGCTGCTACCTGGGGCTGTGACCCCAGTGAGGGGCTGCTGGGTGCCCCACCACTGCCGATTCCCCTGCACAGTGCGCGCGTAACGTCAAGAAGTACTAGCAATGACCCGACTGTTGCCAGATGTCTCAGAGGAGGCTGGCAGGGGAGGGGGAGGACGTGGGGGTGACTCTTGGTCCATGCACCTTGTCGATTCTCCCACACAATAGCAGGTATTGCCTAGCTCCTAGCATGCACGGAGCCCAGGAGCTGCATGCAGCTGAACACTTAGGAGCTGAATTAGCTGCTTCCATGCCGAAGGAACCCAGGGGCTTGGCAAATGCTAACAGGCTGCAGGGCCACTCCACAGCTGACCAGGGGCCACTTCTGGGGTGCGCCCTGACAGCTGTTTCACGGGCACAGCAGCTCAGAACATGACATTTACAGCTGACGTTCAGTTTGGACAAGTTACCAGAGTTAACTTCGTACAGTCACAAGATTCCGGCTTCATGTAGAAAGTGGCCAGGGTGATGAATTCCTGGTTATAAACACGCAGTTTAAAACTGGTCCTGTTCGCGGGGTCTGAGTTCATTCACGAGTCATTAAGGCTGCGAGTCTGTCACAGATTCCGTGACTTTCCGGGACCTCCGGGACTTCTGCAGCCGGCAGGTGCGACTGACCCCAGGGCCGCCCGAGCAGCCAGCCGCAGTGCCCCCGCCCCCCGCAGCGGCTGCGGTCCCAGGCCACCCCACCCCCCGGCCAGCAGCAGCAGGCACCCTGGAGCCCCCACCCCTCCCAGTACCAGCGGGTGCCCCGGAGCCCCCAGTGCCAGCATGAGCCCCAGAGCCTCCCTTCCAGAGAGGCAGCTGTGTGCTGGAGCCCCCCCAGAGCACCCAAGATGTAGTCAGGGGGTATAAAGTACAAGTCATGGGCCCGTGAATTTTTGTTTCTTGATCGTCACCTGTCCATTACTTTTACTAAACATACCCGCAACTAAAACGTAGCCTTAGCCATGAGCACGTGACACCAAGTTATTCAGCGGTGAATGGCAGAGCTGCTTTTAGGATTATGAGCTCTCTCAGGTGGAGGCGTCCTTGGACCCCTGGCTGATGATCAGGAAATGTTGCAGGGGATTGCCCTGCTGTAAACCTGGGAGTGTGTTTCCTCACAGGGCTGTCCCATGAAATCGAGTTGGCAGGGTCTTGGATTTTCCAGACCAGCAATCTCAAAGCTGACATTCCCACATGTCAGGGTGACCTGCTCTCTGCTTCCCAGCCTAGGGCTGGCATCAAAGGCACCCTAAAGCGGTAGGCACTTGGCAGGAAACGCAGATCAGTCATCTTGGGTAGTCCCTTACTCTACAAGTCATCCTATTGACTCCAATGGGGGGGTAGGCAAGGAGGGAAGGTACTGCTCCATGTCAGGTAGCAGTGCAGGGAAGATATTGCTACATGACTCTGACCCTTTTTGCACTTCAGTAAGTTCTGCAAACAATTGCTGGCTCCAGACGCCACTGCTGCCAGTCACAGCGACATGTTTTCCATAGAGTATCCAAACAAAACCATTTATAAACAGAATCCTTTTACATTTGCACTAAAAAGCAAACTCTGGAGCAAAGCTGTTCTCTCTTAGGGATGCTGACATTTATTCCAGCATGTGGGCCCAAGCTAGAGCAGATTTTCCCCTTTCCTCAGAGGCTGGTCACTTTAAAATCTAGCAACATTAGGAAAAATCTAGCTGGTCACTTTACAATCTAGCAACTTTAGGAAAAAATGAACCAGCAGCACAGAATTCCCTTCAGCAAAGCTTTGGTGGTGAAAAATCAGCTGGTCAATTGTCTGCTCCACCATGAAAGAAAAGAAAAGAAAAGAAAAGAAAAGAAAAGAAAAGAAAAGAAAAGTGTCCCCCTTTTAAAGCGTTCTTCATCCCCGTACTCCATTCTTGTTGCTGAGAAAGGAATTTCACCCCTCTCCCTTTCTCTCTCTTGTGCAATTAGATAGTCCCCAATCTGCCTGGAGGTTAATTGAAACCATAAGCTGCTGTCACTGACAAGTGTTAGAGGCACAAGGACAATGAACAGTTTAGGTGTTTTGAAAAGGATGATGTAAGTAAGTTTTGTGATGAAAGCCTTGCTGACAGGAGATGCAAGCCGATACCATGAGAACAGCCACAGGTATGAGGTCATTCTCTTCAGCAGATACCACCAGCTTCTTTGGTTAATTAAGCCTGCCCATTTGATACGCTGTTTGTTATTTAATAGCCAGACGTGGGCAAACCTGCATGTTCCTGCTCCGGCACTACGAGGGGTCGGCCATCTTCGGCCCAGGCAGGGATTACTGAGAGCGAGCCCTTGGTAGACTGTAGACATCTGATGAGAGTAAAGAAAGAAATCCCGCCTGTGACTGGAGAAACGGGCTGTAGGTGATGGCAGAAAGGAGCAGGATTGGGATCACGTGCTGCCAGGGGGCTCAGCGCTACGGAGAGTTCCTGCCCCAGGAACAAAGGCCGGTAATGAGGCTGTGTAAGTACTTGGCTCTCTAGAAGAGAAACCATCCCCCACTGAAGCTACAACTACCCAGGGGCACCTGTAACCTGCGACGCCTGTGTCCCACGAAGAGCCTGCCGACGAGCCAGCCCAGGGAGGGCTAGATATGGCCTCCGAAGGATTGTTCCCTGCACTGTATTCCAAGGGTCTTGCCCAGTCCAGTTTTGAGCTATTTGAGCCATACACTTTGGGAAACAATCCCATGGGTCGAGGCCCCAGTCGCACAAAGACAATTACATGGGGAGGTCCCTGCACCCACAGTGAGCCCCTGTGAAGGGACAGGGCTGCCCTCACGGCTCGCATAGCAGGATCCCGGCCTATCACCCATCAGACCACACAGTTACGAAATTCCCCCTGCGCGCTCTCGTTACACTCGCTATGAGACTAGATCAGCAGCCACTGCCAGCAGAAGAATTTGATTTTCGTTCAGCTTTAAAAAAAAAAAAACAACCAAAACCTCTTTTCATCATGATTAAATCCCAGAGTCAAATGGAATTGGCAGCGCCGCAACCTATAAGCAACAGAAAAAGAGCAGGTGACCATGTGAGCCAGGTTTTTCCTTTAAAAAAAAAAAGGTCTAATCTCATCTCAATAAAAGTGACTTCATGCCAGTGTAATGTGTGGGGGCAAAAGCGTTAATGTTGCTGGCAGTAGCTCAGCAAAGTTCAGGGGTCACCCTAGATTAATTAAATTCCCACGGGAAGGTAAATAGCAAGATCTCTCTCAGGTGTGCACCTGATGTCTGTCAGGTGTAACAAGGAGCACACAGGACTGATAACGTTTCCGTTGTGGGTTAGCTTTAATCTGGCGCATCACCGCCATGTTAATTCATTGCTACACCTTCCTCCCAGGCCCTCTGCAGCTCTGCCTCGCCCCTCCCATCCGCTGAGTGCTTTGCTCCATGCAGGACACTACGGCACTGCTGCGCTGACTGGCGGCACAGAGCACTCTCTGAGGTTGCTGGGGAATCTCTGAGGTTTCCTGCTGAACCCAACAGCCTGGCTGGACCAAGATCACTCTGCCAGGATGGAGACGGTTGAAATTTTTCAGAGCAAAATAGTTGGGGAGAATTCCATAAATGTCCCCCCCCCCCCCCATTCTTTTGACCAATTACAAAGCTGGTTTAAATGTTCTTTTAATTTTAACAACATTTTGATTTTCACCCAAAAAAGGAAAGCAAGAAAAACTATTTCTTTTTTAAAAATCCTCCTGTTCGTTACCCAGCTCCACTCCTGGAGTTGATCTAGGAATTGCAGAGTTGTCCATGTGTGGTCTGGTCTGTCCGTCTGTCCCCAGCCTCCAGGTCCATACACTCACAAAAAACAGACCTATCCCCCAAGTGACCCAAGCAAGAGGCTACGTAACTGCATTTCTCCAAGCCCACAGCTTCCTTCCTTGCCCAATACAATGAAAACAGCTGCCTTGGAGGAGTAAATGCTCATGGAGGCTGGTAATGAAGCCCTTCAGCTCTAGGTTGGTGGAATGAACGCAGCTTGGGCTGATAGTAGCTAAAAGTCGCTGCCACGTGACCACCCTGCTCACCTGGAGTTAGCTGGCGGCCACCTTTGGGGGCCATATCCGCCTTTGGTACTGGGCTCTGGGAATCTCATCTAATCATGAAAGAACAATTTTTTGTTCCTTGAGTTGTCACAGTGTCATTTAACAGATGCCATTCTTACCTCTCACACATCCCAGCGAAGTGAGAGAATAAACATTATTTTCTCATTTCACAGATGGAGAAACTGAGGCACAGAGATTAAGGCCAACATTTTCAAACCTGGGCACATGATGTTGAGCTCCTACATCCATACTGAGGCCCCTCAGTAAATGACCCACTTTGCAGAGGTGCTGGGCAGCCCTGGCACCTACTGACGTCAATAGGAACAGTGGATACTCTCTCTTCAAATGCTCTCCTTAATTTGGGGCCCAAGTGACTCAAGATCAGAGGGAGTCAGTGTGGGAGCCAGGTTAAGACTTCAGTGAGCTCATTCCCCTCTCAGCCACACCAGGTTTATGCTGGGAGAACAAAAGAGAAATGGGTTCAGACCAGCCACGTGTGAAGGATTCTATGATCAGCACTCATTGCTAGTTTATACACAGTCCTGGGATGGGACTGTGTTTTCCAAGCCACAGAGAAAGGGCACATGTCTCCCTACAACGCAATGTAAATCTCTGCTTCCCCAGCCAGTGAAGCTGTGTAAACTCCCAACATTTCCACGTTAGGTTTATATGATTATATTTACAATAAGTAAATTGACAGATTACATTGTGTACACAGATTATGTAAACTGATTCAAAAGCTTGATTTACATAGTGCTTGTTGAAGGAGTGTGATTTCTTAGTTAGGCCATGGGACTAAGCATCAGGACTCCTGGGTTCTATTCTTGGCTCTGCTGATGACTCACTTTGAGCTCAGACAAGTCCCTTCCAGAAGCTTATCTTTTCCATCTGTAAAATGGATGCAAGTGATCATTCTTTTCCAGTTAAAAGGGGCTGTTGCCTGTCAGATAACCATCCAGTGATGCAGTCAGTACAGAGCCGAGGGATGCAGCCACACCAGCACCGTCAGCGTGGCACAAACCAACCCTAATGTAGGGCAGACTCTGACACCGGCTCTTTGCCCACAGGAATGTGGCCATATGGGTAGGTTTCAGCTTCCCCACACAGTCCCTCCAATGCGCTTCACTGTTCACCTAAAGAGCTGGGTATGTCGTTGGATCCCCAACAACAGCTTGCTCTCTGGTTGCTGTGCTGAGAGCGCCAAACAAAGGGCGACATATGAACACTCTGGCTTCTGGGAGGTGGATCTCTGTGCACCAGGAACTGAACTGAGACCAACAAATGGAGTTCAGACAGCAGCTGGTAATGCCTCCAATCTGGGCTGGACTCGGGATGGTGACCTACGGGTGAGAGGCTGCACAGTACACCCCAGCCCTAGGACCAGAGCCACCTGGTCCTGCCAGGAGCTTTGGACGTAACACCCTGATGTCAATGAGGCTATGCCTGGGGCAGGAGGGCCTCTGTGATTTAAGACCTGAGAAGGTCAAAAGTTGTCTCAAGTCGCTATCAAGAAGTTGAGCACTCCACCCCCTGTATCTAACCCCACATTTATTGTCCATAAGCAAATACTTGTGTTTCATAAATTCCTCCAGAGTGACTCACCCTTCTCCTGCTAAAATCAACACAGACCACATCAAACACTATCACTCCATCGGGAATTAATCATTAATTTCAAGTATTTGATAATATTTTGCCAGCATTATTTCCCCCTCTGAATTAATAAAGGTTAAACCTTAAATCAGAACCTATGTGGAAAATTCAACACATCTTTTCGTCTTTAAAGCCTCTTGTCTGGGGGTTTGTAGGAAATATTCCAAAGAGGCCGCTGCTTTCCTTTTGCTCCCCTCCCCACACCTGTTATACAAACGTCTAGAGACGGGGTCAAAGCAGCACGCTGGATCCATGCTCCCAGACTTAGGCTAGGACCAGATCCAGATCCAAACTCCATAGCCGCCCCTGTCTCTAAATGTGCCATCACGCACCCTGAACTCCAGGGGTCTGGATCCCAACGTTGCAGCTCAGACTCATCTCCACTAACTCGTCTCTCGGAACCGTGCTGGCAGCGAGCCGCTGAGCCACTGTGGAGTTAACTAGGAAACCTATCGAGCGATTCGTGCCTTGTGTCCTACACCCAGCAGGAGCGCACCAAGCAGAGGATGCAGAGCCTTGATGCTTCTGCAGTGACTGCTTCCTGCTCCTAGGGAAGCTCAGAAGTGCTACAGCTGGGCCTAGGAAATCACCGATGGGGAGACGGTCTCCAGGTGCATGTTCTTGTTGAATCCTTTGGGAACAAATTGCAAAACCAAGTCAAACGCTGATCTCAGATGCATGCAGGGGGCTCCTAGGCATTCCAGCAGCACTCAGCCTTTTAATGCCACACTTCGTACTTTTGCTCCCTTTCATGTCTCAGGCACGTGCTTTGGTGACATGCTGCATTTCATTCAAAATTATTTTTGACAAACATTTCATTCCAAAGTTCTGCAAACCAAGCCCTAAATCACTCACTTCAGATCTGCTGGGCTATTCATAGTCAATAATTTCATAAATGTCGGTGTTTTTGTTTCCTGTTCACAAACTATGCACCAACGGACTCAAATTTTTACAATGGCTTCGTTGTTCTAAATGGTTTGAACATTTTATGCCAGCATAGTTCAGCCTCTGAGTTGTTTACACACTATTTTACCTTGACTCTATTATTTGGAAGGTGTGATAGGTCACCTACATCACATGATATTGCCTCTTCTCCCTGATTGGATGGGTGAAACTTAAAACCATACACTGGTATATAATAAATGCAACACATGGTCAGCCATTAACAAATGATGCACAGGAGGAGGAAACATCTGAAAGATTGCAAGCGGGCCTGAGCCTAGCTAAGCAGTGAGCCTTTTGTTCCTCATGAACATTCTTGCAAATGTTCATGGAAGTTGTATAAAATGGGGGGTGAATGCTGTCAGCGTGAACTGGCATCTTTATAGAAGCGAATGCTTGGGGATATATTTTGGCAGGATTCCCCACGTCTAGAGCCCTGCAAATCTGCAGATATCCGTGGGTAAGCAGGGGAATAGTCCCGCTCTTGTGGGGAACTTTCCTGGCTTCTGCACGACCCCAGTGAAGTGGGCTAGCGAAAGGATCTGAGTCCTCGCTCCCGCTTCCTTTACCTAGTGGCCTCCCTGCCCTTGAGGACTCCCCTTCCACTCTCCTGTCTGGCAGAGTCCTTGTAACCCTGCAAGGCTGGGCCCAGGATTCATGGGGGCTCGACCCCCAACCCTGCTGTGGTCACCTAGGACAGGGGCTAGGGTGTCCCCAGTCCGGGGTGCTCTCTCTGCACTGGGCACTTCTCTGACCCACTGACCATTACATACAAGTTAAAGCAAATGCAAGTTATTTAATCAACAATTTATTTTAAAAAGAATAAGGGAAAATGGGAAAGGTTAAAGGAAACACATCACCCCGCTCTGTGGCAGGGAACATCACAAACTGTGTCTCTGGAACGTCCGGGCAGTTCACAGTCTGCTCCTTGTAAGTCCCAGGCCCCCTGCTCCGGCCCTGGCCGTGCTGCAGGGATGCTGCGGGTCGGACACTTGCTCTGGTGGTGGCCACACGCTCTCAGGCTCTAAGTGGCAGGACCCTTCTTCCCGGTGTCGCCCCCGCCCTGGCGGGGTTACGATCCAAGCCTGGCCTGCAAAGCCCCTTGGCTGAGGGGTCTCCCTGTGCCGGGCCCGCTGCCCAGGGTCCCCCTCGCTCTCCCCAGCGGCTCACCGCACCCAGCTCCGGACTGCTCCAGCCCCAGCTGCACCATTCGGTCTCTGCCGGGTTGCTGCTGCTCTGCCCCCAGCTCCCGGGGCTGCTGCTCTGGCCCCTCTGGCTCTGGTTGCTGCAGCTCCGCTCGCAGGACACGTCTGCTCTCTCTGGGCTGCGCCTCTGGCTTTGGGGCTGCAGCTCTGCTCCCAGGACAGGGTCTGGTCCCTCTGGATCTGGCACAGCTCAGCTTGGCCTCCTGCTTTCCCCTTAGCTCGGCCCCACTCTGTCTGACCCAGGCAAATCCAGCTCACATGGAGGACGGGACCTCCCTGGCCTCCTGACTCCCCGATTAGCCGGCCCGCCCTGTCATTCAGGCTGACCTGGAGCATTGGCCTCTCCCCTTTGTTCCTGGGGGCTGTCAGTCTCGGGTCCTGATTCCCCATCGACCCTTCCCCCTTTTTAGTACAGGGAGCTAGCAACTAAAACGCCCCCACTGAATGTTAGTAAGTGGGCAACAGTCCCCTTACATGTGGACCATGTTTGCGGATCACCGATCAGATACGAATACAAATTTTGTATCCACACAGGGCTCTAACCATGTTGTCCTGCATAGTTTCCACAGGTACCTCTCTAGCTCATTTTTAAATCAAACCATGTTCTGTGGGTGTGGATAGCGTCATAAAGGATCTATTTACTACCAATTCTTGCGCTGTAAAAGTCACAGGTACCATAAACTTTATTGAAAAGATGTTTACAAACTCCATATGTATTTAGTGCAAACAGGGTGGGCTTTTTTACCATTGCTAATCCTCTTCTGGGGCGTGACAAGCAGGGTACTGGCAGTAATTCACTGTCATGTGAAAAGACTGTTTTACCAGAGGTTGGAAAATTAGCAAGTCTGATATTTTCTGTTTTGTTCTGCTTTGGTGCATGCAGTAAGTTCTGACACACAGGAGATCTGGGGAGGGACCTTGGCATTGGCAGGGCTACAGATGTTGTACCCATCACATGGCAGGAGTCAGTATCCAGTGACTCCAGTGGCTAAGGTCACAGTAAACCTTTGTGGAAATCATTTGCCAAATTCTCCTCTTGTTTACACCAGTGCAATCCTATTATACTCAGGGGTTGTTACTGTCAGTGAAAGAAAGCTCTTCCCCACCATTGAAAATAATACAATAGCATTCTACAACAGACCAAAATGCAGCAGGAACATGACTGTAAAATATGTGCTGGGCCAAATTCTCTACTGGCATAACGCTGCTGGGTTTATTCTCTCCTCTTTATCAGCTCCTTGAATAAAGCTTTTTTCTGTGGTGGAGCTTTGGAAACGCAATGGCATGGCACGGCAGAGTTTGCTGTGGACCATTTCTATATGCTGGCTCACATCCCATGTGTACATTTAAATCTGACTTGTGCACTTTAAAGACACATCAGACTTTGATTGCACTAGAATTGGTTGGGATCTCAGTATCTCCCTTATTCCCACGTACTTTCCCCTATAAATGCTTTGTAGTCACATTATTGCTGTTTGGAGGTTTGGCTTTAACAGCCTCCAATAAAGATATGAGCCTATGAAAGGACCAGGAGCAGCCCAAGATTATTCCAGCAGTAACAACCGAAGAGCAGGTGCCTATTATACTGGCACTGGGCAGTGGCATAGTTCATAGAGAACAGTGGCCTGAACTGATTTAGACAGGGTGAAAGTCCCCTACAATGTGGGAGGCCAATGCAAGGGTCTCCATACCCTCAGCGCTGAATGGAGGTTGTGCAGGGGGAAGGCCAGTAGACCACAGAGCAGGAAGACCTCCTCACCCCCACCACCTGAACGATGACATTTACGTCGGTCGTGTGGCCTCCAGCTCCCCACACAACTGACGCCAAGGGGCTGTGGGAGCTATTTCAGTCTGCGGGCTGGAACAGAAACAGCACAAGAGCTGCCAGCCCCAGGAGGAGACGTGAATTTCACTTCCTGTACTGCTTTGTACTCCTGCCAGAATACAGTGCATTTCAGCCCTAACTAGAGAGTGTGCGAGTGCAAAGGGGGAAGTCTTGGCCCTGCTGAAGTTAATGAGAGTTTTGTCGTTAACTTTGGTTGGGGCCAGGATTTCACTAAAAGACTTTAAATTTGGCTTCCCCTCTTAAAAAGAGCGTACAATAGCCTATTCTTTACCTGTTGTGCATTGGGCACCTGATCATGGGGAAGGAATCAGTTACAATTGGCTCTAAGGTAGTTGCTGATCTACTGACTGGTTTATTTAGGCCTTGGGGAGTTTTTGCCTTTACATTCTCGGTTCTGTAACCGATAAATGTTTGGGCCCAATCCTGCACCCAAAGAAGTCAGTGAAAGTTTTGCCACTGACTGACTTCAAAGGCAGCTGGACTGGGTCCTTGAAATCTTATTTTAGTTATAGGCTGTTTTTAATTGTTTTGGATAAATACAGAAATAAGTGCAATTTTTGACATAATTTCTCAGCTTTCTTACCAAATAAAAGTCTACTGTCAGAAAACTCGCATTCTATTGGAATCTATATCAATTAAATGTTGCATATGCAAATGAATTGAATCATTATAGTGAAGAATTAAAACCCGAGTCAAAGAATTAAAGATTTTTCTTTAAATTTATTTACAGTAAAGGATCTTCCTATAAGGGGAGGGATCGTATTCTGTACTGCTGGGACCTGTGACATGCCGGTGCCTGACACTGGGTTGTAAAACAGAAGCACCTTTTTGGCTTTACTGAGGACTATGGAGAAAACAGACCCTCTTTCAAGTGTGAGCACAAAGACCAGTGTGCACACACAACTTTGGACTTGCACATGTATGTCCAAGTCTGCAGATACACACATCAAGCAAATGCAAAAAAAGTACATTAGCCCAATGTATGGACCAGAACTTTGCTAAGTCACACTAATGCCTGGGAGATCTCTTATATTGTGAATTAGCAAGTGAGTGAACTAAAAAAAGGGCAAAATAATTCAAGGACACTGCATCATAAAATGTACGTTGCTCCCTGATTTTGTATGTCAGGGGTAGTTTAAATTTAACTATTTATGATACTTTGTAGTGTGCTCTGCGTATACCCATATAATCTGCAGCATTAAATAAGCTCTCGTGTGTAATCTGATACCACTGAACTCTAATATGTACATCTTTGGTAGTGAAGCGAGAGGAGACAGTCAGGACTGTTGTGAGAAATATTAGATTAAGCAAATGAACAAACAGAAAAGTTCTTCCTGCATGCGTGTGTGTGCACATTTACATTATTGACAGATATAATTCACATTCTTTAGTGATTTAAATCTGGTGCAACTGGATTGACTCAAAAGGGACTGCAAATTATAAAAGCAGTGCAGAATTTGCCTTGTATGTTAAATAAAAATAATATCCCTATTGTCTGGAGCATTATTAATAATGATCTGTATAGCACCAACAGTATGCTTAAGTGTCCTACAAGCGTGTATGAAGACAAGGTCCCTACCCCAAGGAATTTACAATCTCTAGACCTATGTATTCTTTATAAACTAACTATGTAATAGCGGACAGGGTTCTCATTATATTGCTGTCTTGGGATACTAAATTAAAAATAAATGTCTGATTCTGGGAAACCTAGGATTAGAATAAGATCTACATGTAAACATTAATTAGTTAAGCTAACTGTATCACCAAATCATCCAGAAAACTGAAGATGCGATCAGGGTAAAATGCCAAGTATAAAATAACTGTATAATGTATTTACCAAAATACTTCTACGTACCACTTCAAGAAAGTAAGTTCAACATCTGGGTGTCAGAAGGTTATTTTCTATTGCAACCTCACACTGCATCATACATCCCTTGCTTACTGTAGTGTAGACGGTACAGAAGTCTTCTTTTCTCAAGTACAGTACAATCAATTTTAAACTAATTAACATAAAACAACATAAAACATAATGAGGAGGGTCTTAGTAACCATGATCACAGCTTCCCCACCTCCTCCACTGGTAGAAATAATCTCTAATGGAAAAATATAGTTCCCCTGCACAGACAGTGACAATACGTTTTCATGTAAAGTATTTGCCAGTCACAGCAGTGAATTCTTGTTGCACCTTTCTCTGAGAGATGCCATAAGCACCCATCCCACTCAGTCATTGGGACATACCATGGCACAAGCCAGACTAAGACGTAGCTGTGTTATCCCTGCCCTCTGACCTGGCGGGCCCATTACCTTGCCTTGCTGCTCACAAACAGCCTCCAGCATGGGAGTCACTCCAGCTATGTCTGTGTCTTGGCTCTTACCAGCTTTAAAGATTACAATAGGTCACCCCAGCACACTCCCCGCCCCAGAGTTTCCCCCAGAAATCATGTCCTGTACTGCCCAGCCCTCCGCTGGGCAGTACGAATGTATTGTCTGTTATTCCTGTAAGGGAACAATATGCACACAACTTGTTACCCCAAATGGAGTTACCCAGACACTTCAACTTGAACACGCTGCATTAGATAAAACAGTAAAACAAGTTTATTAATTACAAAGAGAGATTTTTAATGGGTACAAATAATGAGGCATAAAAGTCAGAAATGGTTACAAGAAAAATAAAAGTAAAATGCACCTGATACCTAACTTAACAAGTAAGTTCGATGAAAGCAAAGCTTTCTCACCACATGCTTTCAGCAGTCGTACTGACTGGACTCTTTAGGTCAGCACCCCTCTGCCAGAGTCCAACAAATGCTTCCTTTGTCGCTTTAGGTGCTGTGAATGCAATGGGCAGGAAGAGAGAGCAGTGCCTTGGGGTGTTTGTCCCTCCGTTTTATAGTTTCAGTCCCTCTCTTGAAAAACCTTTCCAGCTGAGAACCAGGAGCCACACAGTGTACGTAGAAGGAAAACTCTGCTGGTTTTTTCACCCGTTAGAATGTCCTTTGTCATTCCGTCGTGCTTGATGACTCTGTTTACTGCTTAAATGCAAATGAAGCAGAGCACATATTCCTTTGTTTAGGTCAGACATGTTTGCCAACTTCCATTTGGGCAGGGCTGTGGGGTTGGAATATGTGTTAACATCACCACACAGCGGGACTTGTAACTTCACATGCATTTTATCAGGACGATACCTGACAAGGCATTCTTTGTACAAAGATTATTACAATAGTGTGCAGGGTGTGAATGCAGGTGTGTGTTCTGTCACAGTCATGATTTACAAACCTTTGCAATTTCCTTACATTGCCAAGGTGTAATTCCCGTCTGTTGGTCTTGCCAGATGCTGATGGATGGCCCTATCAGCAGATCCTGGGACGATCATTAGACAGAAATGTGGGCAGGAGCCCAGAAGTGCAGTGTATAATATTTGAGGTGGCCTGTCACGTTTTTATACAGGCAAAGTGTGAAAATGCACTTTTCTGTGAATGCTTTCACTGACTGGCTGCTCCCTTGGTGATCTCCCAAGAGCTCAGAGCACACGTAGCCCCACACATGATTAAAAGAGAATGTGCCGGAAACCACCAGCCAAAAGTTTCAAACTTATTACCCTAAACCGAGGCACCTCAATAAAGTGGCCTCTACATCCGCCCAGCACCCAGCGACATCAGTGCGAAAGGCAGGGCCACAGCATCTTTGCGACTCAGGCCTCTTATCCAGACGCCTAAATGTGGCTAAAGGTGGCACTTCACTTTAGGAATCTGAGCATGAAATTATTGGCCACGGCACCCTTTACATCACAAAGGAAGCAGATACTTCTTTACAAAATGCAGAATCCTCTCACCCCACACCCGGATCCCCCCCACACTGAGCCCCTCCACACTTGGATCCTGCCTGGTTGAGCCTGCCTGCCCCACACCCCGTGTGCCTGGCGCAGAGGGGCAGGGCCCCAGGGTGTTTCTGGGGCAGGCCCAGGCCTTGTGCTGTATCAGGGTTGGGTGCAGCCTCACCGCTGAGTCCGTGTCCCAGGAATGGGGGGGCTGCAGGATGATCTCCCACCTTCAGCAAGCTAGTGGCCCGTGCGCCCCACTGCCATGCTGGAGTCTCTGCATTTATTTATTGACAAATAAAACGTGCAGAATATTACAATATTGTGTGCAGAATTCGTAACGTTTTGGCGCAGAATGCCCGCAGGAATACTTATTGTAATGGGGAGATCTGCTTTATGAATCTCAAGTTTTTTCCAGATGCCTCTGTCTGCATTTACTCAGCAGTTTCTCCTTTAGCTTGTTGTTCCCAGGATAGAGATGACAACATGCAATTTACACATTTCTCTACCCTTGGTGACACAGTTTCATAAATAATATTTGATGACTCTGATCAGTTGGCATATTTTATAGAAAGCCAAAACGCACTAGGAATACCAATCACCTTTCTTCTCTTTATGAATGACCTGGAAATGTAAAAGTGACAGCAAATATTAGTTATTATTTGGATTGGGTAGGTAGGTCCTAGGTGGCACTCTCAGGATTGGGGCCCCATGCTGCTTGGTACTGCACTAGTACATATTAAGTGAAGAACCTTTCCCCAAAGAGCTAACATGCAGATTCTCCTGTTGGATTTCTGAGAGACTTGGCTGGTGCATCTTCCTCGCATGCTCAGGGTCAGATGCAAACTCCAGATCTGGAGCTGGGAAGGAATTCCCCCTCTGCTCAGATTGGCGGGGACCTTGAAAGTTTTTCACTTTCCTCCACAGCGTAGGGGTGTGGTTCACCTGCTGGCATCACCTGGGCATATCTCACATAATCAATTCCCTCCCATTGCAGGGGCCTCAGCCATTGATAGCACCTCTCCTGCTCTCTGCCTGTGGTACACTATGGGTTAGTCTCCTGAGCGTTGAAATGCTTTAGTCTAATCCACATCATTGGGCTCAATCTAGGGGTAACGGGATGAAATGT
This sequence comes from Eretmochelys imbricata, assembly GCF_965152235.1. Taxonomy (NCBI): domain Eukaryota; kingdom Metazoa; phylum Chordata; order Testudines; family Cheloniidae; genus Eretmochelys; species Eretmochelys imbricata. The sequence goes on along the minus strand of NC_135580.1, from coordinate 1,892,927 downwards.
AATGGCCCGTGTTATACCGGAGGGTCAGAGTAGATGATCTAATGATCTCCTCTGGCTTTCAAGGCTATGAAATGTGTGCCAGGGCAGCGTATGCATCTGCCCACATGAAACGTGTTCTAGGGCTGGGGCCCCACTGTTAGACAAGCTGCAACAAGTGGGTGAGAAAACCCAAAGAAGGGAGAGCAGACAAGGACAGCAATGGGAAGCGCATGGAATTGTGCACAGGAACTAGAGGTCGTCACCGCCCAGACGCTCCAGGTGGTGCGAGGCTTTCTTTGCTTTTAAAAAGTAAAATCAGCTTGTCCTGACGGAGAACATCCCACCCGCGTCGGGAAGGAAGGAAAATGACTGAATTTCTTTTTTCTCCTGCGTAGGGCACAGAAGAGAGATTTTTCTATATTGGAGGAACTGACATTCACACACACGTTTGGGAGAATTGATGAGAGCAGCTCATAAGAGGTCTGCTGTGTCTGAATTGTTTCAATCCTAGTTCTGAAAATCATTTTTTTAAAAGAGAAGTAACAGGTACGTTTGAAAGAACCAAATCTAAAGATCAGGGCCACAAAATCTTCAAAACTGACAGCTGGTTTCGGGTGCTCGGCACGTTCTGGAAACCTGGCACCTGCAAGCTGTCTCATATTTAGCACCCGAAGGTCAGTAGGCCCACGGTTCTTCCCTTAGTCCCAGCTCCCAAGCCTTGTTTCCTTTCAGAAAGGGAAATATTTTAGCTAAACACCTGAGTTCAATAGCCAGTAGCCCTCTTCTAATGCATTTCCAGACCAGGCTTCACCTTCAGGCCAGCTGCAGCCAGCCATATCAGCAGAAGACTAGACTGGAGCACTCACTGGGCAAGAGGAAGACTGTGTTACAGAAAAGATTGTATAATTTTATGGCCATTAATAATAATCATATTTATTCCAGCGAAAGCTATGATCTAAGAACATATGAGTGGCCAGACTGGGTCAGACCAATGGTCCATCTAGCCCAGTGTCCTGACTTTGAACAGTGGCCAATGCCAGGTGTGTCAGAGGGAATGAACTGAACAGAGCAAGTATCAGGTGATCCATCATCTGTTGTCCAGTCCCGGCTTCTGGCAGTCAGAGGTTTAGGGACACCAAGAACACTGGGTTGCGGCCAATGTTCCCTCTAATTTTTTATATCCAGGTGCAGAATGAATTTTTTTATGTGCACCAATATTGAGGTGATGTGTGGCGGGGGTGGCGCTGAGGGATTCAGAGTGTGGGAGGGGTCTCAAGACTGGAGCAGAGGATTGGGGTACGGGGGCGTGAGGACTCTGATCGGAGTGCAGGCTCTGGGGTGGGCCAGGATGAAGGGTTTGGGGTGTGGGAGAGGGTCCAGGGCTAGGGCAGAGGGTCAGGCTTAGGGTGCAGGGGGTGAGGATTCTGGCTGGGAGTGCAGGCTTTGGGGTGGGGGTGTGGGAGGGGTTCAGGACTGGGGTAGACGGTTGGGGTGCAGAGATGAGGGCTCCGGCTGGGGGTGAGGGCTCTGGGGTAGGGCTGGGGATGAGGGCTTCAGGGTGTGGGAGGGGGGTCAGGACTGGGACAGAGCATTGGGGTGTTGGGGAGTGAGGGCTCCAGGTGGTGGTGCAGGCTCTGGGGTGGGGCTGGGAAGTTTGTGGTGCAGGCTGCCCCAGGGCTGGGGCCAGAGGACTCCACCCAGCCTTCTCCCCGCCGGCAGCAGCTCCGGGGGAGAGGCGTGTCTTCCCGCCGTCAGGAACTCTGGGACTATGGGAGAGGCCCGCGGCAGCCCTGCACACCCCAACTTCCTCCCCTCCCCACCGGGCCCCAGTGGCTGTGTGCCTGCATGGCTCTTTATAGCTTATTGTGCAGCCGCACAGCTGATAGGGAACTTAGGTTGGGGCCCTGCCCATCCTGGCTAATAGCCATTGATGGACCTATCCTCCATTAATTTACCCAGTTGTTTTTTGAACCCAGTTCTACTTTTGGCCCTCACAACATCTCCTGGCAAGAAGTTCCACAGGTGGACTGTGCGTTGTGTGAAGAAATACTTCCTTCTGTTTGTTTTAAACCTGCTGCCTGTTAATTTCCTTGGGTAACCCCTGGTTCTTGTGTTATGTGAAGGGGTGTAATTCAGGGTATAAACTGACCTCTACGAGATGGTCAGGAAGGAGTTTCCTGTCCCTCCTACATGTACAGCATCTCACAGCTGTCTGGGCACATCCCTTCTCTGCACCCCAAGGAGCGCTCACTGCTGAAGAGATGGATTCGTTTACCACTTGCCATGTAAGGGTCAACTGTATGTTCTCATTCTAATTGCCTTCTATGAAGAGATAACTGGCTCTGTGGATGAAGGGAAAGCAGTGGACGTGTTGTTCCTTGACTTTAGCAAAGCTTTTGACATGGTCTCCCGCAGTATTCTTGCCAGCAAGTTAAAGAAGTATGGGCTGGATGAATGGACTATAAGGTGGATAAGAAAGTTGGCTAGATTGTGGGGCTCAACGGGTAGTGATCAATGGCTCCATGTCTAGTTGGCAGCCGGTATCAAGTGGAGTGCCCCAAGGGTCGGTTTTGTTCAATATCTTCATTAATGATCTGGAGGATGGTGTGGATTGCACCCTCAGCCAGTTTGCGGATGACACTAAACTGGGAGGAGAGGTAGATACGCTGGAGGGTAGGGATAGGATACAGAGGGACCTAGACAAATTAGAGGATTGGGCCAAAAGAAATCTGATGAGGTTCAACAAGGACAAGTGCAGAGTCCTGCACTTAGGACGGAAGAATCCCATGCACCGCTACAGACTAGGGACCGAATGGCTAGGCAGCAGTTCTGCAGAAAAGGACCTGGGGGTACAGTGGACGAGAAGCTGGATATGAGTCAACAGTGTGCCCTTGTTGCCAAGAAGGCCAATGGCATTTTGGGATGTATAAGTAGGGGCATAGCCAGCAGATCGAGGGACGTGATCGTTCCCTTCTATTCGACATTGGTGAGGCCTCATCTGGAGTTCTGTGTCCAGTTTTGGGCCCCACATTACAAGAAGGATGTGGAAAAATTGGAAAGCATCCAGCAGAGGGCAACAAAAACGATCAGGGGACTGGAACACATGACTTATGAGGAGAGGCTGGGAGAACTGGAATTGTTTAGTCTGCGGAAGAGAAGAATGAGGGGGGGATTTGATAGCTGCTTTCAACTACCTGAAAGGGGGTTCCAAAGAGGATGGATCTAGACTATTCTCAGTGGTGGCAGATGACAGGACAAGGAGTAATGGTCTCAAGTTGCAGTGGGGGAGGTTTAGGTTGGATATTAGGAAAAACTTTTTGACTAGGAGGGTAGTGAAACACTGGAATGCGTTACCTAGGGAGGTGGTAGAATCTCCTTCCTTGGAAGTTTTTAAGGTCAGGCTTGACAAAGCCCTGGCTGGGATGATTTAATTGGGGATTGGTCCTGCTTTGAGCAGGGGGTTGGACTAGATGACCTCCTGAGGTCCCTTCCAACCCTGATATTCTATGATTCAGTATTTCCTGCTTCCTGCAGGCCAGGAGCTTGCAGACAGCCCACGGGAATTGAATCAAGCAGCTTGACAGAGATCTTTCTTTCCCTTACATCCAGGTTTTCTGGCTCCTGGCTACCAAACTCTTCAGAGACACAAGACAGAGCAGCCCGCGGGGCTGAGAGGCAGCGCTCCTCCGTGTGAGGGAACGGCTGGCTCAGCACAATGCTTGTTGAGCTCCTGCCCTTGGTCACATCAGTGGTGCTACTTCGCTCCAGCACTGAAGTCTCTTCCCTGTCTACCACACTAGGCACAAATAGACATTGTAAGGACCAGTCTGTGCCCTTACAATCACCATACAGTGATGCCCCTGCGTAAGGGTGACCAGAGAGCAAGTGTGAAAAGTAGGGACTGGGGGGCTGGGTGGGGGTTTGGTGGCCTATATAAGACAAATCCCCTGATACTGGGGCATCTGGTCACCCTATCCTGCACTCATAGTCCTCCTGCTCCTCACAGAAAGAGGGAGGCGTCAGCGCGCGCCCCAGACAAGGACCCATGGACACACAAGAGAAAGGCTAGTAGAAGGCTGAAGAGGTGAAGCTGGGGTACATGAGCATCAGTCCCCCTGTTCCTAGTGGAGGGAAGCTAATTACAGAGAGCCCAGCTGCAGCCGCAGTATCCAGCCATGTGCGTGTGGTAGGGGACTGCAGAGCTGGTGAATTACCCCCTCCGCCCCCTCGAAACACGGGTACGATTCCCAGCTCTCAGCCGCTGCTCTGCCATAGTCCCCATTCACAAGGGGCCCCGTCCTGCGCCCCGGGCTCAGAGAGGAGTCTGTCCCCACTGCCCAGGCAGGCCCCTCTGTGGGGCTCTGTACAGCAGGGGCAGGCCAGGCAGGAGCTGGTGGGGCAGGGTTGGCGGCCAGCTCAGCTTCTCCAGACTCTTCCTCCCCAAGCTGGGTTGGAAGCCGGTGCAAATGGCACCGCACAGAGCAGTGTGAAGGGGCACTGCTCCCCCTCGTGACATGGGGCTCAGGGAATAGCCACGGCAGCGGCAGGACGACAGCTCCCCAAAGGCCAGCGGCAGCCACTGAGACCAGGCGGCAGGGCTCCCTGCGGACCACCTCACGTCTGCCACAGCTTCCATAAGATCATGGATCTCCGTGGAAACACGAGCCCCGACGCCTCACACTAGGGTGACGGGGTGTCCGGTTTTCGACCGGAACACCTGGTCAAAAAGGGGATCCTGGCGGCTCCGGTCAGCACTGCTGACCAGGCTGTTGACTGTCCGGTTGGTGGAGCCGTGCAGCGGGGCTGGCAGGCACCCTGCTAGCCTCCACGCCGCGCAGCTCTTGGGAAGCAGCTGGCATGTCCGGCTCCTAGGGTTTGGGGCGGCCGGGGGGTCTGCGTGCTGCCCCACCCACAGGTGCGGCTCCCATTGGCTGGATCAGGGCAGGGGAGGAACTAGCGCGACTCGTGAGCGGTCAGCAGGTGGCTGTTGAGGGGTCGTGGCACGGGCCTCTCCCGCTGCTGCCCGGCCCTCTCGCACAGCTGGGTTCCAGCTGTGGCAGGTGCCCTGCAGCAAACAGCGCCTGTCGCCCCATCACCAGCACCCAGGAGTTCGAGGTACGTATCCCCATCTCAGAGGGCTGGGAGTGGGGCTGCTGGCAGGGAGGAGAATGAGACCAACCCAGCACCCGGCCTAGCCACCTTGGCCCGGGACAGTCCTCCTGAGTCCGCCACCCACCCCAGCAACCCCAGACTCTGGGCAACTCCTCCCCCACCAGCCCTGCACCCCCCTCACTGCATCCCTCCCCATCCCAACCCCCGCACCCCATCCCACCACTGCATCCCTCCCCATCCCAACCCAACCCCCACACCTCCATCCCCCTCACTGCATCCCTCCCCATCCCAACCCCCGCAACTCGTCCCATCACTGCATCCCTCCTTCATCCCATCCCTGTACCCCTTACAGCACTCTTCCACCCATGCTCTCCACCTCCCAGAGCCACCACCCCCATGTCCCTCACCCCCCACAGCCCTGCACCTGTAGCCTTCTGCCTCCCCCTGCATCACCATCCACCCCACATACCCCCCTCCTCTCTCCTTCACTGCTTCCTCTGACCTCCACCCTTCTCTCATCCTTGGCCTCTTTCCCTCCCCATCCTCTCTCCTCCACCCCCCCCCCCCCACACATCTTTTCCCTTCCAGCCCACCCTCCTCCCTTCCTGGCTGGGTGATTTAAGCAGCCCCTGGACAAGTGGAGTCCTCCTGGGTACCAGAGAGAGAAAATAAAAAGGCAGTAAAACCAGACAATGAAATTCAGCCAGCAGCCTGGGGCCCAGGCAGAGCAGAGCCCCGTCAGTGCCAGGCAGCCAGTCTCCAGCCCCTTCGCTCTCGGCCCAACCTTCACACCGGGCATGGCAGCGCTGCACCCCCGGGTGAGGGGCCCGCCGGCACAGGACGTCTCCTGCAGCGAGGGTGGCCAAGCGACAGAGGGAGGGGGGATGGAGTGAGCAGGGGGAGGGGCCTCAGGGAAGGGGTGGGGCAACGTTCTTCGGGTTTCTGGAATTAGAAAGTTGGCAACCCTACCTCACAAGGATGGGCAAACTGACCCCGCTTCCCCTCTGGAAGAACAAGGGAATATGCTGCCAGGTCTGGCTCATGGACCAGCATCCTGCCCGAGTGGGTCATTCCCGCCAAGGGGAAATCAGGGCCTTGGGCACCTTCCTCCAGAACACAGCCTAAGGGATGTCATGGTGACCACATCCCCGAACACTAACAGCATGAGTGGTGTCTGGCTCAACAGAAGTTATGGGCTGGCTGCAGGAATTACTGGGGGTGGTTCTCTGGCCCCTGTTATGCAGCAGGTCAGACTAGCTCATCACAACGAACCTTTTTGGCCTTCAAATCTCTCTACCCCTATGTCTGACCACAGGGCCTCACTGGTGATTTCTAAGGGGACACCTCTGTGGATAAGGGATAGCAAACCGCCAGGATGACCAAAGCCCCAGCCGGACAGTTACTGCTCTTCGGTGCACAGCAACGGAGATCGCATCCACTCAGAGTTATCAAAGCACTTTGTGAATAATCTGCAAATGAGCACACCCCACATTTCAGGCTGAGTGAATGGTACTGGGCCTGCTCTTGCCCTCTGGGCAGAGACTGCCAATAAGAGACAGCGGTGATGTGGACACTTCTCCACCAAAACAGAAGCGCAGTCACCTCGGCCCCACACCAGCCAGTGGAACGGTAACAGCTTCCAGTCGTGACCTGGGTAGGGTTTCCCGCCGTGACCCAGAGGTGAAAGGCTCGGTGTTCAATTACCAGTTCCCAGCCTGCATCATCTTTGTTAGTAATTACCCTAGTTCTTAAAAGCAATTTGTTGTCTACATTCTGTTTAGATTCCTTAGGTCCCAAAGTCCCTGAACATGCTTAGGTCCCTAGAAATGAGATTGCCCAGAGTGAAATTTATTTGGTCCCCAGCTTCTCGCTCAAAGGTCTGCAGCAGAGACATAGCCATCTCCCTTTTTCCTCCCACACTTCCAGCAGGTGGCATCCTGTTTTACTCCACCTTTCCTCATTCAGGTCAGCACCCAGCGGCGCTGTAAACAGTCCTGCAGACACATTCGAAGATAAGAGCTCGTGTGGTTCAGGGATGTACTGAATTCAACCACATCTCAAGTGTCATCAAAATCCCTGCTTCAGATTATCCTCAATTCATTCCTTGAACAGTTGAGCTTGTACTGAAACATTCAGCCCACATGATAACTAAAAAGAAGAGCATTTACCTAGGAAGGTAGTATCCATCCCCTCCTTATCTGTGATCACAATTATTACACAGAAGGCATTTTACAGTGCAAGATTGGTCAAGGTTTGAACCAAATCATTTATACCAGTGCATGCCTCCTCCCCAGATACTGTTTAAAACCCAATGGAACAAGTTATTTTTCATCCCTATGAAAAAAAAATCCTACAAAATAATCCCATAAAAATAATGAAACTAATTGAGTTATACAGAAACTACACTCCAAATATATAGAATTGAAGATTGATATCTTTTCTACAGAATTCTTAAATAATCCTATAAATAGAATAGAGAATTTTGTCCCTTGCATCCGATGAAGGGGGTACTCACCCACGAAAGTTTATGCTCCCATACAGCTGTTAGTCTATAAGGTGCCACAAGACTCTTTGCCGTCCCCACTATAGAATTCTATCGGATAATTTAAAAAATTCCACATTGAGGTTATCCCTCACTGTTCCATTGTATGGGACATCTCCATAAGGAGTAGTAAGAAAAGAATCATGAGCAGTTACGCCTCTGGTTCATCCTCTTTATCTTTTCTTTATTAATTTGTCAAAAAGTCTCTAATTGAAGCTTAAGTCAAATATTGACAGGTTTCAGAGTAACAGCCGTGTTAGTCTGAAGTGAGCTGCAGCTCACGAAAGCTTATGCTCAAATAAATTGGTTAGTCTCTAAGGTGCCACAAGTACTCTTTTTCTTTTTGTCAAATATTGCTCATCTAGAATCAAAATTTAATACACTGAAGGATTCTATTTGTTTTTAAACCAGAAGACGTCTCACTGAAGCAAAGGACCAAAAAGAAAATCTAGATTTGTACTTTTCTGGAGTTTAAAACTTGGCACTTTTTTTTTTTAAGCTGTGTACACAAGTCTCTGCAGGGATCAGAGCTTTTGCACTGGTGAGACCTGCAAACATGTCTCTTCTTTCCTGAACTTTATTTTTCTCACGCTCTCTGAAAAGACAAGATCAGGTGATACGTGTGGGATCAGCCCTGTACAGGTGCGGATCAGGTACTGGAAGAGTAGGAAAAACATTGCTGTGTGCATTTTTTTTTTTTTTTTTTTTAAAGAAGTCTCTGAATAGGCCAAGTCTCACTCTTGGCAGGGTGACTCAGGCTTAGCTGGCAGACTATGGGAATCAGAGTGTGAGAAAGTCAGTCAAGCAGAGGGGGGTAAAGGCAAGTCCTTCAACAATTTTTTTTAAACTAACCCCACAAAACATCCCAGCTAGATCTAGGTACTGCAAGGGGACAACAGCCCAATCAAGGCAGAGGGACAGACGTCTCCCAGAGTGTGTCTCTGCATTTGATAGTTTTATTATTTGAAAATAAACCTTAAAGCATTTGAAGTAGCAAAGCTGCCAAAACAAGCATTAGTTGTGAGAGAAAATGCACGATAGCGATTGGCCTTATTCACCACTGCCTGTTAGGAGAGCCAGTTCTCCGAGTCTTCCCAGTGCCAAAAAAGGACCACACCAGTTCACCACAAAAGGATCCATTTCTCCTTCTTGACATTAACTAGCCCTTCTAGCTCCAAACACTCAAGGCCCGATTCTCCTCTGAGTTACACCTGTGTAAAGCTTGAAGTTATCAGAGTAATGCCAGGGTCTATGTGGCATTTATTTCCCGGTCTGAGATCGCTTCACCCCCCTTCAAATATATGAGCAACAAGAAGCACAAGCAACATAGATGAGGGGACCCCTCCTGGATTCAGCTGCTCACAAATCTTTACCCAACCAGGCCAGCATTTAGGTGATCTTTTTCACCACCAGTATCCAAGTCCTCTGCCATTCACAATTTGCGTCTGTGCGCGCCAGCCTGTCCTCCACATCAACAAAAGACGCATTGTTCATTATTGCTTGAAAACATGCTCGGGCCCAGTCTGCTCGCAGTGTGTGAAGATGTTTCCCGCAGACTAGCCTCAGGGCAGACATTAGTAAACTCAGCTCTCATTTTAAATGACAGAAAGCTTTGGCTACCCACCTAGTCTGCACTCGCTTCTTCAGGGCAGATGAGCCTTGAACGGGTAAATATTGCGATGCACATAATAGCATCGTTCCTTTATTATTGCATGCCATTTTGATAAGCTAATTACCTGAAAAGTAAGAATTTGTCTACAGCACCTAGGCCACCCCTGAAGGCGAACAGCATTTATCTTTTGATAGCCCAGTTTCTTGCCCCTACAGAAGTTGTTTTATGTTCATTGCTATGGTGTTACAGCTCTGTCTGTCTGTATGCAACAAACAGTGCTGGGTCTGTTGGGGGAAAAGGCGATCGGGTTACAGAGAGCAGCTACCCTTCCCAGGGCCAGCGCTGTGAGGCACACAGCACTTTCCTCTGCACAGGGACTGACAGGGCCCCGCACTTTGAGCGTCCAAGGGCCAAAATGCGAAAAGTTTAAACCAAAGAAATAAGACCCCACCGTTAGATGAAACGTTCTGTAAACGCACTGGTGTCTGAGAGACTCAGCCAGTGAGGGGTTGATCCATTTTTAAAGCTAATTTCAATCGATAACACTCCATTAGAAACTCGGGCGGGTGGAGGACCAAACAGCCAGCGTTGGGAAAGGGGACTTGCTGGGAAGCTTTACCCCTTCCTGCTCCTTCCCGCAAAGCGAACAGCCCAGCGCTACCCCAGTCTAGTCCGCACGGATTCCTCGACCACCTGCCTGGGCACCTGGCCCCGCTTGCGCCCACGGGCTGACCCCGGGGTGCTCGGACACCGCAGCCCTGCCGGGGCGGAACCCGGCGCAGCGGAGAGGAGACCTGGCTCCAATCCACAGCCCGTCGAAACGGAGGGAGTGGAGTGTCCTGCCCCCAACACAGCCCCCCCCGCCGCTGTCTGGTTCCACGGGGACCCGGCGGCGAGTGGGGCGGGGGGCAGCCAAGGGGCCGGCGGGGAGCGGAGCCGCTCCCACGGGGCGGCGTGGGCCGGCCCAGGGCAGCTTGCCCGCGGGCAGTCGGGCCCCGCCGCGGCGCGGGAGGCAGCCCGGGGCCCCCCGGGCAGACCGGCCGCTCGCCACGCGCCCGCCCCGCGGCAGCAGCTGGGCCGGCGCCGCCCCGCACGCCCCGGCCGCGGCTGGCAGGGAGGGCGGGCGTGGGGCTGGCCGCTCTCCCGCCGGGGTCACCCCGGGCCCCGCCGAGCCCGCGGCTTCCCAAGGGGCCCCCCCAGCCCGCGCCCGCCCCGTGCGAGGGGCGCGCCGCCCGCTCCGGGGCGCTGGGGTTGGGGCGGCCCCCGGCGCGGGCCCTCGCCCTTGCAGGCCGGGGGCGGGAGGAACCCGGCCCCGGCCCCGGCCCCGGCCCCGGCGCGAACCCGCCTCCCGCCCCCGGATTCCTGCCGGCCGCGCTCGCCAAGGAGCCCGACCCGGCGCGCAGGGGGAGTGGTTTTCCCAGGCTCGCACGCAGCAGCAGCTGCTGTTTACCTCCCTGGCGCGCCCCGCCGGCCTAACCTCCGCCGCGGCTGCCATAAAACATCCCGGCACGTGCTCCGGCTCCAGCCCCGCCGCCCGCCCGCCGGCCCCCGGCCGCCCGCCCGCCCAGACCGCCCGCGCCCCCCGCCGGGCGAGCCTCGGGCCGCCGGGAAGCCGCGTCGTCAGCGATTGTTTCCCCTGCGGCGGGGCTCAGGGGCACGTGGAGTCTCTCTCCGCCCGGCTCCGGGCACGGTATCTGGCGACCACCACCGACGGTGCCCGGGCCCCCTGGCAGGGGTTAGACCAACAAACGCTGGCGCAGGGGCAGGCCTGGGGTGATCCCCCACCGCGCCCCCGGGGGGGTTTCTCGGGGAAGATCGCGCAGCTTGGGGCTGTCCTCACTTCCCCGCAAAGCGCCGGCAGCAGCGGCCTTGGAGGGTCGGCTGTGTGGCGCGGGGGCGGGGGAGCTAGGTTCAGGGGGCCCTCCCAGAGGTTTCCTCTCTCGCAGCCTCATGCAACTCAAACGAAGAAAGAGGATTGCAAGGGATGCCCTTGTGAGTGTGCTTTTCGCTTTCAGTTGGGCGAACACGTCCCTCCCGCCCTAGAAAGTCAGGCACAGAGGAACAGGGCACTTCTGCTGTCCCACCAGGCAGTCAGTCCAGGGTTCCTCATCCTTGCGGCTCAACGTGCCGGTTCGGCGTCAAAGCGGAGACTCTTTGCGGATCAGCAACATCCCCCCAGTGTTTTTATCATAGGCGTAGCTTCCCACGACAAGGTGCAGGGCCCGGCGTGTGAACGCGAACACTGATGCTATTCTAACTGGGGACAGTTTGCAGATTAGGCAAAAATCGAAGGAGTGGTCACTAATGAGGAGGACTGGTCACTGAGCTGGACGCAAGCAAACAATAGGCATTTTAGTATGACTCAGTGTAAATGTATCCATCTAGGAACAAAGAAAGCCCGCCACACTGACAGGAGGGGGACTCTACCCTGGGAGATCGGGGGACCGCGGTGGATAACCTGCCGGGGACCGCGGTGGATAACCTGCCGGGGGTCGCGGTGGATAACCCGCTGAACATGAGCTCCCCCCCGCAGCGCTGTGGGCAAAACACCAAATGTGATGGTTGGGTCCCCTGCACAAACAGGGGAATCTCAAGTCGCTGCAGGGAGGTCATTTGCCCTCTGTATTTGGCACTGGTGTGACCACTGTTGGAAAATTGTGTCCAAAGCTGGTGTCCGCAGTTCTAGAAGGATGCTGAAAAAGGGGAGGGGGTTCAAAGCAGAGCTGCAAGAAGGATGAAAGGATTGGAAAACCTGCCTTAGCGTGATAGACTCAGAGAGAGCAATCAGCTGATCTTAAAGAGAACACAGAGGGATGACTTGGTTACAGTCATTAAGTGCCTACATGGGGGAACAAATATTTAATAATGAGATTTTCAATCTAGGTCAGATAAATCTAACACAACCCAATGGCGGAAGCTGAAACTAGACTAATTCAGACTGAATATAAGGTGTAAATTAACCACTGGAACAAGGTACCGAGGGCTGAGGTGGATTCTCTGCCACAGACAACTTTTAAATCGGGGTTGGATGCTTTTCTAACAGATCTGCTGTGGGGATTATTGGGGGGGGGGGTCCTATGGCGTGTGCTGTACAGGAGGCCAGACGTGGCCTTGCGATCTGTCACACAGTAGTGACCCCCCTCACCCTCTCAGCTTTTCTCACAAGTTCCCAGAGAAATCAGGGTGGTGCCGAGCTGTGTTTTCTGTGTTTTGTCGTCTCCAACTTTTAAAAATTAAACAAAGAACGACCATCAAAATACTTAGCATTTAGTTTAAAACCTAGGGCCAATTAAAAGGGACATTTTTTAAAATAAGGAATTTGCTGTCTTCTGCTCTCTCTCTCTCTCCAAAAAAGAAAGGGCTCTCAAGTCTGGTATCTTTCAGTGGCACTAAATGCGGGGTCTTTGTTTTTCCTGGTCAAAGCCCGCGGCAGGGCCGGCAGGAAAGGCCCGGCAGGACCTTTGCATGACGGCTCTGAGCACGGATCAGCCCAGGCACCGCATCGACGCGCCGCTGGACCCGGCTCCGCGAAGGAAAACCATGACTTGCCCGGGGGTGTCATTTTGCAGGTTGCTAATTAACGGGGCATGCATGCAACTCCTTCTCGGACACCGGGCAGGAAGGGGCCCCCGCGCTCTCTGCCACCGCAGCACCAGGGACACAGACCCCCAGGGCGCTCCCAGGCCCCGTCTGAACGTAAAATACCAGAAGCAGCGGGGCACAGAAAGGGTTAAACGCCTTTGATTGACACTGTAGCCTCCGGTGCCCCGGGCCCAGGCGTGCGCCATTGGCCGCCGGTCGCTGCGCCTGGCAACCAATGGGTGGGCGCCGTCCACGAGCGGGGCCGCGTGTCCCTGGCTCCCATTGGCTGAAAGTTACTGTGGGAAAGAAAGTTTGGGAAGTTTCACACGAGCCGCTCGCGTGCGGCCCCGGCTATAAAGAGCGGCGGCCAGGGACGCCGGGGGACTCGCTCCGCCGGCAGCCGCCTCGCCCTGGCCCCGCGGCTGGAGCCCGAGCGCCGCAGGGTCGCGCCCCGGGGAGGGGCCCGCTTGCAGCCGGCAGAGCCCGGTGCGCGGCGCTGCGGGAAGATGCCCGCGGACGTGATGGAGAAAAACGCGTCGCCGGTGGCGGCCACCCCGGCCAGCGTCAGCGCGACGCCGGACAAGCCCAAGACCGCGTCCGAGCACCGCAAGGTAAAGGCGGGCGGCCCGCGGCGGGGGGGTCCCTGTGGGGCTCGGCCCGCGGGGCTCGGCCCGGGGAGCCGCTGGTGGGGACTGCCCGCGGGGCTGGGGAGGGGGCGCGGGCGGGGGCCCCTGTGGGGCGGGCTGGGGCCGCTGCGGGGGTCGAGCCTGGGCACTCACCGCTCGCCCTCTCCGCAGTCCTCCAAGCCCATCATGGAGAAGAGGCGACGGGCGAGAATCAACGAGAGCCTGAGCCAGCTGAAAACCCTCATCCTGGACGCCCTCAAGAAAGACGTGAGTGGGTCTGCGCCCCGCGGGGCGGCTCCTCCGGGGCCGGGGGCCGCGTGCGCGCGGGAGCCGGGGGGCGCCTGGCCCGGAGAGGCCCGAGCCCCCCCCGGCAGCCAGGCTCGCCAGCGGGCTCACGTCTCCTCTCCCCCCGCAGAGCTCGCGGCACTCCAAGCTGGAGAAGGCCGACATCCTGGAGATGACCGTGAAGCATCTCCGGAACCTGCAGCGCGCCCAGATGACGGGTGAGTGGCCGGTGCCCGCTCCCGGGCGAGGCGGGTCCTCCCAGGCGTCCGCCCGCGGCGCTCAGGGGCCTCGCTGCCTCGGTTCCCACGCTCCGCGCTTGTGTACCGCCCAGCGCCGAGTCCCGCCGGCCGGGAGAGGGCCGGGGGCTGCCGGGGGTGGGGGGGGGTGAGGGGAAGTCGGTGGATCCGGGCCAAGGCAGTGTCTTGCACAAGTCACAGCACTGCGGGGGTGGGGGGGGGTGAGGTTAACTCACTTTCAAGGAAACTGGGAGAGGAAAAGGAAAACCCAGATCTGAAGCCCTTTGCAGGTGTAAGCCTCAGGCGATGGGATGCAGGGTCTGGGGTGGGAGTGAGTCAGGCAAAGCAGGCTGAAGGGGTCAGGAGGAAGCGGTGGGATATAGGACCCTGTGTGCCCCCGGGGAAGGGGGTGCAGGTTATAGCGTGAGATACGGTGTCATGGGGAGGGGAAGGAGCCAGGCTGGAATTGGAGAGGGGAGGGGGCCTACATGTGCCCAGAGGAGAGGGCATGCCTTGCTCCACTTGCCCCACAGGCTCTGATCTACGTCTCCCTCCTGCCCCACAGCTGCTCTCAGCACGGACCCCACAGTGCTGGGCAAGTACCGGGCCGGCTTCAGCGAGTGCATGAACGAGGTGACCCGCTTCCTCTCCACCTGCGAGGGGGTGAACACCGAGGTGCGCACCCGACTCCTGGGGCACCTGGCCAGCTGCATGACCCAGATCAACGCCATGAACTACCCAGCACAGCCACCGCCCCTGCCCCCGCCCGGGGCTCCGCACGCCTCCTTCGGGCAGCCACTGGTGCAGATCCCCGCGGGGGCAGCACCCCCAGGCGGTGGAGTGGTGCCGCTCAGCGGGATGCCTTGCAAGTTGGGGAGCCCGGCGGGGGAGGCCACCAAGGTGTACGGCGGCTTCCAGCTGGTGCCTGCCTCCGACGGCCAGTTCGCCTTTCTCATCCCCAACACCTTTGCGCCTGGCGGGGCCATGGTGCCACTGTATCCCAGCGGGGGCCCCGCCGGCGGGCCTTCGCTCACAGCGGACTCTGTGTGGCGGCCCTGGTGAGCCAGCACCGGTAGCGGGACTCTGGACTATCATTACCTGTTCATATTGGATTGTGCCTCTGTACTATAGCCCCTCCGTGGGGTGGGCCACTCGTGTTTTCCATGAGAGCTCCCTTGCGCCCTCCCCCCCTTTTTTAATGTGACACCAAAGATCCTGTCTGAATGCTCTTCCGATACAATAAATGCCTCGCTTCCTTGGGGAAGTTATTTGACAATAATAAACTGTCTGACTTGCATCTGGGAGCCCCTGCCTGCTGTGCGAGCCCAGGGGTTGCCCTGCAGACAATGCTGAGGCAGGCACTGTCTAGCTGGAGCTGCCCCTAGATGTTCTCTGCCCGGTCAGACAGGACAGTCTGTACAGATCTGACCTGAAAGCAGCCTGTGCACAAAGATCTCACTTCATTAGCAGCAGTTTAGTTCCTTTTAATGAATCTGATCAGGCGCCCATGGGAAGCGCTATGTTGTTCTGTTACAAAATTACAGTCACTGAGCCAAGTGGAGAGTGAGGGGAGATGGATTGATCCTGCCAATGAAGTCTAAATTCCAAGTTGAAATTGCAAGCACAGATGCGAGGAGAGCATTACATGCAATTAGGCCTGCTTCTTCAGGGTCTTAACCTGCTGTAAGTCAGACGTAGCTCTCCACTGAAATAAAGCAAGCTACAGAATCAGATTCATAACATTAAGAAAAGTTTACAAAAACACCCACTCTCTTCCACTGCCCCAAGAGCCAGCTGAGGGGTTTTGTTCACTGGCATTACTCAGCAGGAGCTTGGAAAGCCATAGCGCACCGATTGAATTAAACTAGATCCATGCTTTCCTTTCAGGAGAGCTGAAAGGTGCAGTCCTTTCCCCTTGGCTAACAAGCCAGAACCGAGTCCGGCTGAGCTCCCTGATTAACACAGGGCATGCGGTTTTGATTAGGCTGTGCTTTGCCTGAGCCCTAACGCAGAAAACATGTGGGTAGGGGAGCGGCGCTGGTGCTGGGCAGATGATCTTCCCTTACAAATACCAGCAGCAAGCGCCCCCTTTGACTTGGTCATGCCCCATTTCCCGGCAAGATGTGAGCCCCAGAGAGAGGCAAATGGCAGGCTCGGATTTCAGCTCACATAACCCTCCTTAACAAGTCCTAACTCAAAGCGGACAGCTTTAAACCATGCCAGGATCTGCAGGGAATTCCTTCCAAATCCCACCACAAAGACACGTCGGATTTTGTCTGGATTGGCCAGGTGCTTGACTGCATCCAGGTGTCGGGGAAATGAAAGCCAGAAGGACTGCGAGACCAGACAGATCATACCTGTAGCCCCCCTTCCACACACATGCACTCCCCCACCTCTGTTCCCCCCTCAGAGAGAGCTCCTTGGAGCTGCTGCCGGGGAAGGGGGAGGGCTAGTGCCCAGGGTCAATCTCTGCAGGGTTTCCTGCACTGCTTTTCTGTCTCCTTTCCAAGGACTATGAAGACAAAGCCCTTAGACCCCTTGAGCTGTTCTCAGTCACCACAACTCAACATCCCCACTAACACACAAGTTCTAAGTGCAGTCGTTTCCCCTTCTGTCTAGGGGGGAGGGGTGCCCCATGAAAGCCTGAGGAAGAGCTCTGTAGAGCTGGAAAGCCTCTTCCTTCCACCCACAGAAGATGCTCCAAGAAAAGATATACCCTCCCCCACCTTGTCTCTCTGCAATACTAATAACCTGTCTGGCTCTCTACACATTTTTCCTGTGCACACTTCACTGAAGCAGCTAAGTGCCAAATTTGTACGATACAAACACAGTGCTCCTCTCCTCTGCTCTGGGATCTGGGCTGTTGCCCCATTTCCTCATCTGGCTGCTAGTCACTTCCTCAAGTGCACCATGGAAAGCGATGGTGGGGTACTGGCGGGAGGGGTCAGTTCTGCATTCCCCGTCAGGCACAACTCCAGGCCTTCACGTACCCCAGTTCGATTCAGCAGAGCTCCCTGACGCCCAGGGCAGTTCTGCCAAAGTGCAGTGCCCTGAGGGGACATGCAGGCCCCTGCTGTAGGCTTCAGCCTGGATGAGTTACTGTTTTCAAATAGAAATTCTTCCCCCATTTACATCCCTTGCTACCTCACAGACAGCAAATGGGGTTTCATTGGGAGAAAACTGGGACAGAATTCAGCCCTTAAGTTTCAGTTTAAAAAATACTTTATAGGGAAGAGTAAAATATCTATATTAGGCTCTTCTTAATGCACATTTCCTATTTATCCTTGCTAGCAATTTATTGTAGTGTGTATATTGAAGGCCTGTTATCTGCTGCCTTGCTCAGTTTTAGCTGGCTCTACCTTCTTGTTTAAACCACGGAAAAAAAAATATCACTTAACACGGGTGTTGGAATCACATGTATTTAGTAACACAGAGCACCAGAAAGGAACAGCTTGTTTGGGTAACTGACAAGGCTACAAACTGTTCTGTGTCTGGCTCTTAAGACATCAGTATTTGGTTTCCAAAGACAGATGTTTAAACACATTGGATTAATTCTGTTCTCACTAACAGTGGTGTAACTCCACTGACTTCTGTGGGATGTCGCCTTATTTACACTGATGTCAACGAGAAAGGAATCTAATCCATTTTAACTTTTATAAACTGTTCACAGATACATGCGTTCCTCACCCCGTCCCTTATCTGAGAACCACGTCGCACCAGCTCTGGCTCCAGCTGGCCTGGAATTGAATTTATGCAAATCCAATGACGGATCATCATTAATAGTTCTGTCCTCTTCCACTGAGCAGTTCCCATCCCCTCTGTGGAAATATTTAGTTAAATGACGAAATCTATTTGAAAAAGACTGTGATGGACTATGGGAGATCATGTAGCACATCTAGTCCTGAAGTTAAAGACCAGGAAAACTCAATCAGGACGGTGTTTAAATATTCCAACAGAGAGAATTTGGGCCAGATCTTGGAAACCCTCCCTTGCCAGAGCTGTCCTTGGGACTAGTGACCGAGCAAGGTCTGTTTTGGGTTTGCAAGATCAGGCCCCTAAAAAAAAAAAAAAATGTGACGGGCCAAATTCATGCCCAGGGAACTGTACTGATGGCAGCTGAGTTACACTAGGGTTGACGGCCCAGCAAACTGAGGGTCTGGTCCCAGAAACTTTTACTCTAGTGAGTAATCCGTACAAATACGCCAGGCCCACTGCACTGGACGGCCCTAATCTCATGCCGAAGCGCATGGAGAATCAGCCTTTAGTTCGAAGGAGAGGGTCGGTCTATTTCAGTGTGCTGCGCCTACATTCATCCTGCCCAGTTATGAATTAAAGCCCAAAGTTTGAAGAGTGGCCTGTCATTGGGGGTGACCGTTATTAGGCACCTTGATGTGATTTCCACAGGTGCTGAGCGCCCACAACATCATCCGAGACGCAGAGTGACTGGGAAAATCAGGGCTTAAGCTGGGCAAAAAAATCACTCCCTGCTTTGAAGATGTTGAGCTCGGTGGCCAGGAGAGGAAAGAAGGCCTCCATGATAACACCCACCTGCCCCAACTCACCTGGATTTCACTCCCCTCGTCTGTGACTCCACATGAGCCATAGGAACCCAGGCCAGGGTCCCCATTAGTGCTTCAACAAGAGGTGATCCTAGCCAGCGTGTGACAGCAGCTGCCAGACCCGGCTGGGATTTCCTCAGGTGTCTTGGACATTCCGGGGGATCGGGCAGCCAGAGCCAGCTCCTGCAGTACACTCAGCCAGCAAGTAGGACAGGCCTCAGCCCAGCCAGCGGCGTGAGGATAAGCCTCAGGAGGAGGCTGAGGAGGGGCCCTTCCCCGCCGAGCTGGTGATTAGGGTTATTAAATTGGTAGGCAGCAGCTGCAAACCAGGACCAAAGTTTGCTTCTCGGCGGCACATGTAGGGCCGCCCCCTGGCTGGGATGCTGAGGAGAGCACATTGGGCAGGGGGCCCAGGGGTGCTGCTCCCCCATGCAACTGCACCACCCCTGCGGGATCCATGTCCACAGGGGCTGGCCCAGTTGATGGGCCTTTGCCCGCAGCAGCACCGCAAGGGAAGGGTGCCCAATGCACGGGGCTCTCCCTGCACTACTCATCCCCCCAGGACACCTGCCTTGTCGCACCACGCACGCCCACTGCCTGGGGACCTGCCGCCGCAGCTGGCTCACTCTCCACATGCTCCCTGCCCAGGGCGGAACCGCCCCTTGCTCCCCGGGGCTGCCGGGCTCACAGCCCAAGCTCCGAGAGCCGCACGAGCCCGGTGCCAGACCAGGCACTGGGAGCACTGGTGGGCTGAACTCACTCCTGCCAGCTCCAGAACCCGAGGTCAGGAGAACAGAGCGACCCCCATGCCATGCCGTGGGGGGATCCAGGAGCGTGGGGGAGGCCACGGGGGGCATGTCTGACACCCACCTTTGCTCGGGCCTGCGAGCGGGCAGCACCCAGCACCCTGCCTGTCCGCCACTGCTGCGGTCCTAGCACCTGGCAGCCTCTGAAGGGGGAGCCTGCTCCAGCTGGTCACTGGGCCCGATCCTGGGAGGAGACGGGGGGGGGGGGGGGCTGAGCAACCTGGGCCCTGGCTGATGCTGCTGGGCCCGGTTCTGCAGGGGGCTGAGCACCCTCTGCTCTGGCTGACCACACTGGGCGCTGGACCCTGCTCAGAATTGGGCCCCCAAAGAGCTGGTCTTTGCGGGGTGTTTGCTGAGCTCCTGGTGTCTGCAGCCCATGTGGCCTGCAGCCCGGGCCCTGTTTAAGGGCTGAGGGGAGGGTGGGGCTGGTGAAAGGTACCAGCCTGGCAGTGCCTGCCTCTGCTTGCACCAATCCAGGGCACAGAGGGGCTTCCACTGCCGCCAGGGGCATAACCCCATAGGGTGAGAGCAGGCCCTGACTCCCAGCCCAGCTACAGCCCACACCACCTGCTGCTGCCCTAGAATGTCCCCCCAGGTGAGAGCCCAGTGTCGCACTCCTGCAAGGAGCACCCTGGCCAGCGTGAGAGCAGGATGCTGCCCAGTGGCTATGCAGGGGGGCAGCTCAGGGAAAGTGCAATCTCAGCACCCAGGGTGAGCTGAGGAAGCAGCTGGAGGCTCTGCCCCTCCACTCCCAGGGCAGAGGGGAGAAGTGTTGACTGCCAAACCTGTTTGAAGAACTACCCAGTGAAGCGTTGGGGTGAAGGACAGCCCAGGGGGCAGGCCTTCTGGCACTGCAGAGGGCAGCCCACTGGGGCCCAGCTGAGCTTTGGGCTGGGGCACCAGTCCTAAACAATGGGAAGCCAAGTCGTCAGTTCTTTGCAAGTCACATTTGCTGCAGGACCCTGGGATTTCACTCGGCTGCTGGCCCGAGTGGGACTGGGGAAAGGGGCTTATGATTCCCAAGGGTGACGTGTGTGTGAGTGAAACACGTTCGAGGCAGGACCAGCCCGGCAAAGGGCTCCACTCCATTCCTTGCTGGTTGCACCATAAACTGGTGTTTGGGACAGTTCCCCAAAGCGTACAGCGGAGCTGCAGACGCGTGGGAAAACCCTCTGCTTCTGCAAACGGAGGAGACAAGCCCAGGGCTGATCTCCCACTGGGGACGTGGATGTGGGGAGAGCCAGCTCCTTGGCATTGTCCCCTCACCCAACCCCTTCCTCAGAGCTGTTCCCCTTCTAGTGTTCCTCAGGGTTGAGGCTGGGGTGCGGCCTGGGGGATGGGCGGCTCTCCATGGCACCCTCTCTCCAGGGACAAGGGCAACTCCCTTGGAGAGGGCTCTGGCATGGCTGGGAAAGGGGATGGGTGCAGCTCAGGGTGCTGAGGAAAGGTAGCACAGGCCAGTGAGGAGGGTGGCCAGAGAAGCCATGCAGGGGGGCCTGTTCTCCCCAGAACTAGAGCTTGGTTCCCTGTGGATCCAACCTGGGACCTGCAGCAAGAGGCTGACCCAGCCGAGCTACACGGCGTGCGACCTGCATTCCCACCCCCTAAGATCAGAAGGAAACTCCCAGCCTTGCAGAGATCCTGGTCTCCACCCTCTCCAGCAGCCCCTTCTGTTGACACACACCTGGCGCTCCTTTGCGCCTAGAGATGCACACACGAGCCTGAGCCTTGCCAAGAGGTCACCCATCCCGCCCCCTCTCAGAGCAGTGATACAAGGAACCCAGTCACCATGCTATGAGTGCAGGGAGCACAAAGCTGAATCTGGGTGAGATCAATCCTGCCTGCAGGCAAACAAACTGCACCGGGAGAGCAGCAGTGAAGCTGGAGCCCCTGGCTGCCAGCTGCACGGCAAAGCAGGGAGAGCCCGTTTCTGGGCCCCGCTCAGGGGGAGCAGCCCACTTGGGCAGCACAGTCTCAAATCGAAGGGCACCTCTTGCCCAGCAGGGATAGTCCCACACCAGGGACAGGACACTCCAGGAGCTTCCTCTGAACCTCTCCCTAGCAGAGAGCAGGCAGGGTTGTCTCCCCAGCGAGGGCTTGAGCCCTAAACCGGAGATCCAGGGCAGAACTACCCCCCGTGCACTGCCTCGTCTGCCCCCGCCAGCTCACGGCCCCTGGGCCTGGGGTCTTCCTTCCCACTGGCCTAGGAGGGGAAGTTTCGAATGCATCAGTATTGGGCCTAAACTGAGTGAGACATAAGGACCCCGAGCTTCTCTTTCACCTCGGAGAGCACAGCGGGGTGCGAACATTGACTGGTCCCTTCCGCCAGCCCAGAGCCCAGTGGAAGCCTCTCCGCGGGTGAGCCCACGGGCAGGGATCCCCCCGGGGTTTCACTGAGGTGAGGGTCTGGGCGGAGGGCCCCTGAAACAGCACGTGCCACTGCGAGGCCAACAGCCACACATACGCTAATGCTGCTCTTGCCTGGACAGATTTTCTGCACCTGCAGCCCCGTGGGGAGGGTTACACAGGGTTGAAATCTCACCTGACAGTGCCCCTGTAAGGGACATGCCCACGATTACCCAGCTCCACGACTAGAATCCAGCATCCACTGCCCTGCACCTTGTGTCATCAGTAACACCGGGGCAACAGGAACCCAGAGCGGGGGTAGAACACTGCCCAGCTGCTCTGTACCCACTTTGCTCTGGTATAAATGACTCCACGTGGTGAGAGGCAATGGGGAAATCGGGCTCCAGCAATCCTCACGCCCCATCTTCTGCTCTGTCAGCTGTGCTGGGGCTGGAGGGAGGCTGACAATCGCATCACACATGTCAGTGAACAGCCACCGGCTGGTAGGCTCTGCCCACCCAGTCTGGAGCCACACTGGGATGCAGGTTGGAACTTCCCTCAGAGGTCAGGAGCGGGGAGGCTGGGCCTGGTGATCCACTTCAGGACCCTTCGTAATTCAAGCCACTGATCTAAGGGTTAAACTGTCTATTCCCTCCCCCCCGGCCAAATGCCAGTCCTGTAAGCAAGCGCTCCCCTACGCTCAGAGGTTTGCCAGGCCTGGCTCCAATACAGCTGACCAAGTACATGCTCCGGGAGTAGCAGGAAGGCAGAACCCCCACGGCACATCTTGTAACCATCGATCACGGTTTGTCATTAGCTCCTCTGTGCGGAACTGGGCTCTCTTCCTAAATTCCTGTGACTACATTGTTCATGTGATAAGTAGACACGTTAAGTATTAACAGAGTTTATGTAAGAAAATGATTCCGCACCTGATCCTTCACAGGAAGTTAATATAATTGAAGTAGTTCAGACAGGCTGGATTGGCTGGTGTATGAATCATGCAGTCAAAGCTTGTCTCAAGCCTTCATCTCTACTTGTCAGGGACTGTTCTTCTAGGAAGAAGGAACGCCCTCTCTGGATACTGAATATACAGATCTGTGTGTTACAAACCGCAGTCACACACATGAGTATCAACAGGACCAGACCCACCAGTGAGTAGCAGACCGTTACAGCAGCAAGGAGCAGCCATTCAAGAGAAATGTGATCAAGTACAGGAGGCCAATGTGCCAACTACTCTTCCGTCAGACAACAGCACTGGAGTGTCCGAGGAGTCTGGACAGGCCAGAAGCCAACAGGAAGGATGGAACTCGAGACCTTCGCTAGCAGGAGTCTGAGTTAACTGTGAACTAAGCAGCAGGTCTTTATCTCAGCCCCTGGAGGGACACCTGATCCCCACAGGCACTAAGATAGCATATTGCATATAAAGTCCGTTCAAGTGACAAGGGTCAAACCCAGAGATGGGCCCAAACTGAAACTTCAGATCCAAACCTGTAGCCAGGCCAACTACGAGGAACTCTTTCCTGGGCTTTTCCAGACACAAAATGTGAGCCATACACTTGCAGCCAGGATGACTTTCACTTTAGGTCAAGGAAAGCAACACAGCAAGAAAGAAAGAACAAAAGTAAAGTCTCCAGCAAAAGAAAACAAAGTGCGTACATCTCCCCTGTAATACGCTGCATCAATGCAGTCTTCTAAAACAGCAGCGCTGCCCGGAGGCGGGCAAACTGCATCAAATGGAAAGGTGCAGTGCAGAGAAACACACACATAACAGGGACAGGGCAGCAGAGCTCACTGAACTCCTTTGGAATTTGGATTCCAATCCTCATACCCAAACCCACAGCTTTGACTCCAGGTCAGATCCAAAACCAGGAGGAGCTGGTTTCCTGGTCCTGGTCTGGATAGACCAGAAATCTTCTAACAATGAACTAAGGCCGAAATATAACCAGACCAAATCACAAGATTTCTGCTTCTTCTAATCCAAACACACAGCGTAGCCCTTGGACCCAAGCCCCAAACTGTAACCTACACCTAATCCAGACACTACCTCCTTGGGCCATCTAGACACAGGAGAGCAGGAGTTCCCCTGTATTAATGTCTCTTTTATACAGAGCAGCTTGCTGTCTGGTGTGTCGGACAGATGCTGCTTTCATTCGCTGTCATTATCTTTCACCTGGAGATAACTCCTGGCTCAGCTCCAGGACGACTACAGCTCCCCACTCCAGCACTGGGGTTATTGGCTCAAGCCTGGGAGGCAGTGCTCCAAGGACTCCATCCTGCTTGGTGCTCAGGTCCCACTGCAGTCTGGTTCTGAGCGCACACAAGGGCAGGATCCTTGCAGAGAAGGGAGGAGCCTCGGGGCAGGGCACTGAATGAGCACACCCCAGAAATGGAGGAGAGGGTTCCATGCGGTATCTCCAGACTCCTCTGCCCACTCCCTGCAGCTGCTGGCTGTTACTGGCTGGAGCTGGGGAGAGAGAGAGACAAGGTCCCTGCCCACAGTCTGGCGGGTGACCAGAGGTCGCATTTAGTGGAGATCAGTAGGAGTCATTCAGGGCAGAGAGACGTCACGGCTTGGGGAGCTCTCAGCTTCACTTTTGCACCTGTTTGCTTTAGCTTGGAGGGGGCCACTGGGTGTCTGTCCAGCATCCCTCCGTGATCCCAGCCAGGTGGAGTGGGGGTACGGGCCGGCCCAGTCTGCCCGGGGGATCTCTGCAGGAGAGGCTGACTTAGCAGCACCAGGCACTGGGCCAGGCAGAACATTCCCTCATTTCCCCTTCAGAAGGCTCCCTAGGTTCCTGTCCCCATGCCCTGCTGCAGTCTCCCTAGGGCCCTGCTCACCCTGTTCTCCCAGATCTTGATCTCTCCCCACTGCCCGCCCCCACCCCAACCCCACCGCTTCCTGCAGTTGCTCAGGACAGATCTCAAAACCTTCTGCTTTAAAGGGCCTGGCCCCTCCAGCCCAATGTCAAGGAGAATCCCCATCAGCAGGGGGAAGAGCTGGAGCTATGTCCCACTGTGGTGGGGTGGGGGGGCACTCACCACTCAAGCTCCTCCTTCCAGCTGGAGCGGGAGGGGCGGGGATATTGCACTCCTCATCCGGCTCCTGACGCCCCTGCAGGCCGTCTCCCTGCCTCCGCTGGTCTTCTGTGGCTCAGCCCTCGGCCAGATCGCAGGGCCAAGGGAAACCCCTTTCAGGGTAACAGAGTCCAACAAAGAAACAGTCTCTCTGCCCTCAACAGGGTGTTCAGACCTGGCTCTAGGCCATTTAAACACACCCCTTCGCTCTGGCTTCCAAACAAGCCCTGTCCCCTACCCGGGGCTTAGGTTAGGCTCAACCATCCTTTCTGGGGTTTGTGCCACCGTGCTGCTGCCAGGGGAACCCAGGCCCACCCACTACTGCGGGTTCCAACCCACAGACCCCTGAACCACAGCCCTGTACTGCGTCCTTCACTTCATTACTGCTGCATGCCTGGGGCTCTTCCCACCTGGCCCCTTCTCTTCACCCATAGCTCAGGGCCAGAGCTCTCAGCTCCTCGCTCCCTGCAAACCCCACTATGCCCATTGCCAGAGCCCTGCAAACCCCAGCTAATCCCAGGTACCTATGGCCAGAGCTGCACCCCGCCATGCCTACACCAACACTCCTCTGGTCCCAACCAGGGACTGCCCTGCCCAGGGCTCTGCCGCACCTTTTATCTGAGCCAGCTGGGCTGTGATTGGCCGTCAATAGCCCTTCTAGCCCTTGGAGGACCAGGCCTCGGTAGTTTCCAAGTGGCTGCTCTGGAGAGGCCTCTCTAGGCAGGCCTGGAGGACCCACCTTCACAGCTCCATTCCTCCCACAGGATTGATTCCTGGGATAGGGTGTAGTAGGACACCACCAAGGCTGGGTACAGCCCACCACACTCACACATGGGAATGGGTCTGACTCTGTGCAGCAGGAGATAGTGGTCTCATCCCTACCAGCTGGTTCGTCACAGGATTCCCCAGTCCCACCACACACAGTGACTTCAGTCTGCAGCTTCCAGACCATGGGGTGCCCCCTCCCACCTCAGGAAGTGGGAGGAGATGGAGCCCTGATTCCGCTGAAATCCTGGGGCTTTGAGAGGCTTTTGCTGGGATAAAAGCAGCAAACATTGCAGGGACCTTAGCAAACACATAGGGACTGAGTAATGAGCCTCTTCTGCAGAGACACCTACTCTCCGCCTAGTTCTGACCAATCTCAGCCATAGCACATCCAGCAGGGTGGTATTGGGGCCATAGCAGCCTCTCCAGAACCCAAGGAGCTGGAAGGTCTGATGGTGAGGAGCAGACTGCAGCCGCCCTCTCCCGAATCTGCAGGTGAATCCGAGCAGGCCACCTGCTATGTCCACGTGCCTGGCCACCTGCTATGTCCACGTGCCTGCATTTGTCACCCATGAGATGCAATAAGAAATGAGGGCCCAGTCCTGCAGAGAAGTCACTCGCCAGCTTGCAGGAGCTGGCCCCTAAGTGGGAAAGGTCCTGCTGAATGTCTCCGGGCATCCTGCCATCACTCCTGCTCTTCACGACATCTCTGAGCCGGAGCCAGAGCTGAAGCAAAGGGAGCTTTGTTCTGTTAGGGCTGCAGGACTTGGCCCTCTGCTTTGCAATTCAGGGAGTGAGTGTGAGGGGGGACGGGAAGGAATTCAGTGCACACATCCCGGTCTGTAAATAGCCCATCCCTGGCCTTTGGGGAGTAGAGCAGAAATCTCACAAACTCTCAGGTTCCTGCCCTGGCCGCAGTCTGATCAGAAGGTAACAAAGTCATTGCACCGGAGAGACCAAGGCCACCAAGTGCCGTGCAGAGCTGCCAGGCCTGTCTCCCCTGGGGCAGCTTCCGGCCCCTGGGACCAGCATGCAGGCCCTTGGGAAGCCTCTCCCTGCTCCGGTGGAGGTGGGCACTGCTCCTCATTCACACACTCACATCTCCACCCTCTCGCTGGAGCACTTGTCAACAGCACGCAGGCCACCTGGAGAGACAGGCCTGAACTCAGCCCCCAGGGCCCAACTCCACTGGGAAGGGTAGATGGGATCAGCTGACCCATGTCATCCTGATGGGCCGAATCAGAACCTGGCTCGGAACTCTGCAAATGCCGGGAAGAGTCAGACCAGGCTGCACTGGTCTCTCTGAAGAGCCAGCTCTAAATCCTGGCCCTGAAGCCCACGGAGCCTGGGGAAGCCCACAACCCCTGCAGACACAGGCAGAGAAGTCACTCACGCTGCATACAGCGGGAGAAAGATCACAGAGCAGGAGCTGTATGGGAGCGTCAGGCTGGTAACATACTGCAGCAGACACAGCGTTGCCTTTGCTCTTAGCAGCTCTGCCGAACCCTGGCAGTGGGTGGGACGAGCGCTGGCCCACGTGCGGAGCCCTCAAGACTCCTGCTTGGATTCCTTTCGAACTTTGGGATCCTGGCCCTCAGCCAGGAGATATTCCAGTGGGTGACTTTAAAAATCCCTCTCCGCGCTCCCTGACTCTCCCCATTAAAGTTTATCAGGCGATCAGTCAGGCTGCAGCAGAGATCGATCCACGGGATGTTTACCAAGGGGTTGCAGTCGGAGAGAGGAGGGAATGCTTGGAGCAGCAGATGCTATTTCTGAAGGGCCTGAGGTTTTGCCCCAACACTTTTCTCAGGCCTGGCTGAGCTGTGCTTTGCACCGGAGCTTTTAGCCCCCCTTGCACCTCCCTGATCCCTGGGTCTGCCGGGGGTGGGGGTTCAACCCTGGCACACTGTAGAGCTGTCTCAGGCCTATTCTAGCTCAGGGCAGCCTGTGATCAAGCAAGGACCACTGGCGTGCAGTTCATTCCTGAGCCATGCCCCACCCACCCCCCCAGCAGGGCTCCTAAAGCCAGGGACTGTGTGGGGATGGCCTAGAGTTGACGATGCCGTCTCTGTCACCCCAGGTTTTGCCCTGTGCAAGGGGACTCCCCAGTTGGCTGCCAGTTTAAGGGGGCTTTGCACCTCCTCTCACCCTCCATCCTCTCCACACACAACAGCATCCCCTGTTTGAGTTCTCTGCTCAGGAGAAGAGATCAATGTCCCACCAGCTCCCATGGGGCAGCCAGGCTGATGTTTCAGAATTAAAACACGTATTACAACAGATCTCTGGAAAGAAAAGAAAGAAAAGGAAGGACAGGTGTCACCATTTTTAAAGGGAAGTGCTGTTCTCTCCATGAAGAGTTGCATGATTTTTTATTACATTCCCGAACTGACTTCATAATGGAGAGAAGTAAAGAATTTGTCATCCCAGCTCGATCTTTATTGCCCTTCAAGACAAGAGCTGTCACTGTAATGAATCTGAATGAACAAGGACCATCTTCCACCCATTAATAATTGTTCACTACTCATCTTTTTTGTCGCTTTCCATGCTGATGCTGAGT
Source organism: Eretmochelys imbricata (assembly GCF_965152235.1). NCBI lineage: Eukaryota > Metazoa > Chordata > Testudines > Cheloniidae > Eretmochelys > Eretmochelys imbricata. Next base: position 1,864,845 of record NC_135580.1, on the reverse strand, counting down.
AAGGACGGGGGGACTCAGTGGCTAAAAGGACTTGAAGGGCAGCTTCTCCTCTAGGAAGCCAAAGTGCGTGTGCTGGAGGTGACCCAGTGGAACAATGAACGATAAGGCAAAGAGCCATTTTATTAACCAAATCAACTTTGGGTCACAGCCTGGAAAAAGAGACAAAGAGACAATTCCGATTGTTTCTCAAGCTGCAGTCGCATGATAATTACAGTAAAATAACAGCTGAGCAAAGAGCAGGGCACTGTAAACCGGGCTGTCTCCTGGCCCTGCCCTGCTGGGCACTGGCGTGGGAGAAATCAATGCGCAGACAGCCACCAGGGTTCCCGCAGGCTTTCTGCTCCTCACCCAAACTTCAGCTCATGTTTGCTGTCAAAAGCAACACAGCCCTTAATTGAAAACAGACCCACCCTGTACCCAGGAACGGGCCTAACCCTGCTGTCCTCACTCACTCAGGCAAAACGGAGCGACACAGAAAAGGCCAGGCAAACTGAGTTTTGGCTGAGGGCTGGACTGCGCGGTTGGAACATTTGCTGAGGAACACCTGGGGCTGGAGAGGGTGTCCCTGCCAGTGCAGTTCCTGCCATCTGCCGCTGGGTGGCAGTATCATCGAACCGTTTGCCACTGCCAAGGCAAGGCAAGGGGCTGAGACCCGCACCCTGGCAGGCCCTTAGGTGTCAGGGCCCCTGGGGTGGGGGGCTGCCTGGCTGCTCCCTCGGCTCTGCACGCTGTGGGGCCCCAGCACTGGGCCAGGGAGGAGGCAATGCAGGGGAGTGTGTCCTGGGTAACACTGGGACTCTGACTGGTGGGAATTTGCACATGGCCATCCCCGTGACATCTCATTGGAGCACATCTCCCTGCAAACCCCCGTGCATCACCCAGGGGTGCATGCCACCCGGTCAGCACGGAGCGACGTGTGCAGTACAAAGGAGTGCCCCCCCCCGTCATTCCTTCGCGTGCACCTCCCCACCAGCGATCACCCCGACCCCATGGGATCCCCGGGAAACAGCGGTTTTTGCTCTAAATCTGGAGTAAGTGGAGTCAGTGGGTCAGTTTATGCCCCAAGGCCCCAACCCCACAGTGACTCCAGGCCCACTGCGGCTGCCCTGGGCAGATTGGAGAAGGCTCCTCGGCATGTCTCTGACTGGAGGCCACGCTGAGGATGGGGGATGGGAGCATTGGGGCAGACCCAATGGTCCATCCACTGCTCTGATCCACTGGCCGAAGACCCAGCTGAGGGCAGCAGGGAGCAGCGCTCACCGGGCCCTGGCGCAGTGCTCCTGGCCCTGCCCACACCAGCGAGCGCGGCCTCAGCCTGAGGTTTCCATCCCTAGCCTGTGGGAGCATCTTGCTGAGCTCGCGGCCTGTCCCTTGCTGGCTCCGCACCCTGCTCCAGGGCTGGGGCTGTCTGGGATCTCCTGAGCCGGCTCACCCTGGCCCAGTTCCACCCTGTGGGCTCAGATCACAAGAGCCCAGCAGTGAGAGATGGAAGCGGCCTGTAGGAGCGGAGTCCGGGCCCCGCAGCGTAGGGCAGAGCCTGCTCCCTCAGGCAGGGCGCACCAGGAATTAAATTGGCACTACCAACGAGGACGAAGTGACAGCTTTCTCCGGGCTGGGCCATGCACTTCGCACTTGTGGCGAGCCCATGGCAGGCCCACGGGACCCGTGGCCGTGGCGCAGTCCCCTCCCTCGGCCCCCGCTAGAGTGCCATGTTCAGCCGTCTCGGGCGCCTCAGAGACCAGCGTGACCCCAAAGAGGGAGCGTGCTCACTCCAGCCCCACTGCTGTTGGCAGAGGGGTTACGCACCTGGGGGCCAATCCCAAAGGGATAAATACCCAGTGCTGCCAGCACCCCAGCGTACAAAAGCCAGGCAGAAGAGGTGCGTCTTGTGCCCTCTAAGGGGTGAGATTCAGGAGCGGTCGATGCCCAGTTTGGGGGGGGGGGGCAGAACTGGCCCCTGCGAGCCCCAGGAGTTCCAGCCTGGAGACTGACAGCTGCAATATCCTTCCCCGGGGGGACCTGCCTGCAGAGGATGCAGGAAGAGGCAGCCTCTGGGATCATGAGCATTTAGGGCTTTCGGGAGAAAAGGGAACACCGTGTACAACCCCCGACCAGCACAGAGCCCTGTGCAAGGGGCCAGCCCCAGTCTGCCCTCCTGGGCCCCTGCTGCAGAGGGCACAGACGTAGGGAGCAGCTCGGGTCATTCCTTGGCCTTTCTTCTGCCTCCAAAGCTGGGCACCCCCCCCCCCACAGTGTTTCTCTCTGACACTGGCTAGCAGAAACTCATGCTTCAAATAGCCTCCGTTCTCCAGGCACGTCTGCCAGGTCCTGTTCCCTCACCCGGCTCGCATGTCAGGCTCCAGGAAGCCAGCTTGGACCACACGTGGGCAGCGGTGCGGGGCAGCGGTGGGTGGTGCTGAACGTGGAAGCCAGCTTTGGTTCTGGGTGAGCCTAGCTGCCCATTTAATGAGCTGATAAACAATGAGCCTGACCCAGAACCCATGAGATCTCCCCAGACTTTAGGAACATTTGGATTCGGATGGAAATCCAGGACCAAATTTTGGCATTCGTCCTCACCTCTGTTAGGACCAGTCTTCTGCAGGGGTGGCTGAACGCTGCAAAAACAGCCTTTGTCAAAACACGTCCAGCTGGGCCGGGGGAATGGCCCATTGCGCTCACTTTCCGCAACCTCCGGGCTAGTCTACCCCAAAAATGCTCTCGCGGTGCCGACGCCGTGCGTCTGGGGAAGATGCTCTATCCCGAGGGGAGAGAGCTCTTCCGTCAGCATGACAGCTCCACCCCCGCGAGCCGCAGGAGCGAGGTCGTCAGGAGAGCGTCTCCCACCGACCTCGCCCTGTCCACACTGGTGCTGAGGTCGCTGTAACTTACGTCGCTCGGGGCGGTGGCCTAGTCACACCCCGAGCGGTGTAGGTTAGTCGGTGGCAGTGTAGACCTGGCCTCAGTTATAACCATGTCAGTCAGGAGCAACTTCAGATTTCCTGCAGTGCCCCTGCCAGGAGCGTCGAGTAGCGTAACTTTAAGAAGGGTTCTTCTTCCGGTGTCCACCCTGCTCCCCACCACATCTGTGCACACGTGACTGCCCCATCGCTGCACTCCGCCGGGGCACTGGACGAGCATTCGCACTCAGGCAGCTGCCATCCCACGAGCGGCTTCATATTCCGAGGCCCTCTGCCGCCGTCACAGGTGTGGAGCTGAAGCCATTTGCCACATTGCAGAATTTGGCCCTGCGGCTATCTCTGGCTAAGCCAGGCTGAAGATCCCCTTTACCGACAGGAGGCAGCCCAGCCGGCGCCGACCCGCGTGGACAGGGTGGCCGTGTGTTTGTAGAACGTGACTTGTTCCGGGGCACGACGACTGCTCAGAGGCACCCGGGCTACATCTGCCCCGGGGAGAACGCTGGGCTCGGCCCCGAGAGGAGCCCTTTGGGGCCCAGCTGATACCTGCGTTTCAGCTCCGTTCTGCGGCACCATGCATCTCGTGGAAAGGGGGCCCATTGCGCCCGTTTGCGGGGTCTCAAGGATGTGACCATTCGTTGTCCGGGGCCCAAGTGGCTTCTCATGTACCGCAGCACAAGTCCACATCTGTCTGCGGAGCTACTGCTGATTTACATTCCCTGGTGCCGACTCTCATCCTTCCCGCATTTCCTGGGTTTGTAAATATGGGGCTGGCGGTTACACAGCCAGGCCTGATGGTTTTGATCAGGCTCCAAGCAGCTGTTGATGCTTGTGGACAGCAGTGGAGTTTGTCTGCTTCCCCGCTGTGCTCAGCTGCTAGCAGGGCCAGGCTGAAGCCAGGGGCTGCAGGGAGTTCGGCTCCTTGCAGCCTAGAAGGTATGAAAGGAGCAGGACTCTGGGCAGCCTGGCACGGGCGCGTCCTGCTGCGTTGTTGGCTATGGAGCGCTTGCTGCCTGTGGGCAGCCCCGGCAGCTCTCTGAGCTGACGCCATGCTCAGGAGCTGCTGAGCAAACGTCACTGATCCCAGGCCCTCTGCCTTTCAGCATCCCCAAATCAATCAGGAGATTTGTACCAGGGACACTCCATTGATGACCCGCACAGCTGTAACCCTCTACTCAAGAGAAGCCCCTAAACAGAGATGGTCACAAGGGGGTGGGGAGGGGAGCCGTGGTAGCCGTGCGTCCAGCCCTGAAGCCATCCTGCCAGCACGGGTCAGGGCAGCTCAAGATGTGCTAGGAGAGGAGATGCTGCCTGCTCCTGCCCCCAGTGAGCCAGTGGGAGATTTGCTACTTAATTCACTGGGAGTAGGTTACAGCTGATCCCAGCAGAAGCAGCCTACACCCTGGCCAGTGCATTCTGCCTACCACAGCGTGCCAACTAGCTGGGGGCCTGGCATCCCTTTCTAGCCAAAAGTCCATAGCCACATGCCTTCCTTCTAGGCAGGATTCCTCCCTCTTTGGGGCTCCCTGTATCCCCCCTGTACCCACCCAAACCAGAGCAGGACTTTGGCCTTCACCTCCTAAGAGTTTTCCTGCTAAGTGTTTAATTTCTGAAAAGGTTTAGGAAGGTCTGAGGCTTTTTTCTACAGATATGTTAGGAGAGTAGCAGCCATGAGCCAAGAAGCAGAAAGTCACATCCTCTCATTCCATCTAAATTACTTTAAGATAATGTAATATCCGGCTGTTAAGAAGAAGACCCAGTCCTAATGGTACCCACCATCACCAGATAAACCGATCTTAAGATGTTTAATGAAAACTTTGTTTGACGGCATCTGTCTGGCAAGGAATCACCTATCAACAGCTGTGGGCATGAGATCTTCTTCTACTTCTTCATTGTTTTGCTTTTATGGTCCCCACTTCTCTCCGGTTTATCTATCTGGTTTCTGTCTGGTTCTTGGATTGTTTCTGTCTGTTGCATAATTAATTTTACAAGATTTAAATCAACTAAGGTGGCGGGGTATGACTGGGTAAAGAATGATGTCGCAATACGTTAGGATTGGTCAAAGAATCATTCTGTAATATTGTAGTAAAATGATTGGTTAAGGTACAGCTAAGCAGGTCTCAAGTTTCACTATATAAACTGGGGTCCAAGAAGGAGAGCAGCTGGGAAGGAAAAAAGAAAGGGAAAGGGAGAGGGAAAGGAAGAGGAGGAGGAAGAACTCCTCACCTCCAAGACACAGCCTGAGATCAGAGCTGCTAGACTCCTGTGCATGACTGTGATGTGCAGCAATGAGAACCCAGAGGAGACCGACCTTGTCTGGCCAGCAGGGAAAGTCCCGCCTGCATGATCAGGATTGGTGAGCATAGCATTGTATGGCTTGGTGACTGTTAATAAACAGAGGTCAAGGATATTACTGGGTAAGGCTCTTTCACTAGTAAAAGGTCCTGCAAAGAAGGTTACGCCTTGAGCCCATGCAAGGGTAAGGGTGGGTGCCCTAGAGTGTAGGGTTACGCCTTAAGCCCTAGGAACAGGGTAAAGGTGGGTACCCCGAGGTGTGCAGGTAACAGTTTGACAAGCCAGGTGAAACACTGGGCTGCATGCAAGGGCAGGGAGGGGACAGACCCCCGCCTTTCTAGGGCTTTGGGTGCCATCCAGAACCGGCTCTAGGCATCAGCAAAGCACAATTCCAGGGGCGGCGTTCCGGCCATCCCTTTTTTTTTGGCTTGGACAGTTGCGCTCTCGGAACTTGGAGCGGCAAAAGACCTAGAGCTGGCCCTGGTGCCATCAAACCTGGGGCAGCACCTGGGGCATCACGTTGCCAGAAAGCCATGGATGGACAGAAGGGGGCAGCTAAGCAGGAGCAATGAAAAGAAGCAGTGGGATGGAGCAACCCAGGAATGAGAAACAAATATAGGAGCCAGATGGGTGTGCAGCTTGGCGAGGCAACGACCGCGGGGACTGGGGCAGCAGGCTACACAGGTCTGAAGGGTGTCAGCACCAAGGAAGGAGAGGAGGGATGGAGCATGGCACAGGAGCATGACCAGAACAGTTTGCATTCATTACAGGAGTCCCATAACACGGGACCATGGGTGGAAAAGAAGAAGATTTTTAGACTGAGTCAGGAACAACTTGCTGTAAGTGGTAGCTGCGGAGTCTTCTGCAAAGGCAAGTGGCAGAAGGCCCAGTCTAGGCCGGGCGAAACCCCAGGAAAAACGCTGTAGGGAAGAAACCCACACTGGCCCCCGGGCGACATGGCTTGGCCACCTCTCCTTTCTCAGGTTCAGCAAGTGCTGTTTCATCGTGGGGCATCCCTGGTATGTCACGAGGCCGTCCAGCTCGGGACACTGTGAGCACACACTGGGAGAGGTGGAGGAGCTATTTTGATGTTAAGTCCCAAAAAGCAGCTGGGTGTTGCTCCTGCAAGATATTATTGCCTGTTCTTTCAGTAGCACAAGCGTTTATACTCAGCTGCTGGGCCTGCTCCCCAGCGTCCTGGGCACACTGAACGCCATTGTGTTTGTTCAGCCAGCTTCAAAGTAATAATAAGGCTGTATGAATCGTAAACAAAACTCCCTGTGAAGTTTCCGAGGAATCTAGCGAGCAGTGAGTTCAAAGGCAATTTCTCCTGCAGAGCTGCTGGGTCTTAGGAAGTCAGGCATCTGAATAAGTGATGACGCTTTAGCACTGTGCGAGCTACATTGGCATCTTTGCCTTGCTCCACTTACAGAAGATTAAACACACCTGCTTTGGAAGGCTGGGAGCCCTGAACCCAATCCCACAAACCACCTGCACTCCAAACTCACCTGGTGGGAGCCTTCAGCTGTGCTGGCCCTGCCAGCAAGCCAGATAACCATGCTCACAGCACAATGGCATCTCAGCTGTGCCAGAATGGATTCTGCCTCTGATCTTTTTGCCAATGCTCATGGGGTCAAAAGAGTTGGAATATTCTGGGCCCAAGTTGCTAAGTTTGGATCCGGATGGGGATGTGAATCCAAACTTCATACATTTGAGGAGTGTTCAGATCAGGGGCTTGAGGCCTGTCTCTAGTCCTTCTCTGGAGCCCATCATCAAAAAGGTTAGTCTCAGGCCTGCCCTCTACACAGTGCTTATGGGTACAGAGAGCGAGTGCTGTATGGAGCTTATCATTCACAAATATTCAGGGTTTGTTTGTATGGTTTTTGATCAGAACACCCAGTCAAAAAGGGATCCTGGCGGCTCCAGTCAGCACTGCTGACCGGGCCATTGACTGTCCGGTTGGCGGCACCATACAGCGGGACTGGCAGGCTCCCTGCTAGCCTCCACGCCGCACAACTCCTGGAAAGCAACCAGCATGTCCCCCTCCGGCTCCTACACCTAGGAGCAGCTGGGGGCTCCACACGCTGCCCCTGCCCAAAGCACCGCTCCCACCGTTCCCATTGGCCACGGTTCCCAGCCAATGGGAGCCGTGGGGGCAGCGCCTGCAGACAGGGCAGCACGCAGAGCTGTCTGGCCTTGCCTCTGCATAGGAGCCAGATGAGAGACATGACGCTGCTTCCGGGAGCCGCTTGAGGTAAGCACTGCCTGGCACCTGCACCCTTGACCCCTTCCCCAGGCCCCAACCCCTTGCCCCAACTCCAGCCCTGTTCCTTCTCCCACCCTCCGAACCCCTCAGTCCCAGCCCGGAGCACCCTCTTACACCCCAAATCCCTCATCCCCAGCCCCACCCCAGAGCCCTCCCCCCAGCCAGAGCCCTCACTCCCGCCCCCACACCCCAATGTCCTGCCCTAGCCCTGATCCCCCTCCCACCCTCCGAATCCCTCAGTCCCAGCCTGGAGCACCCTTCTGCACCCCAAACACCTCATCCCCAGCCCCACCCCAGAGCCCACACCCCCTCTTGCATCCCAACCCACTGCCTCAGCCTGGAGCCCCCTCCCGCACTCTGAACTCCTCATTTCTGGAACCACCCCAGAGCCTGCACCCCCAGCCGTAGTCCGCACCCCCTCCCACACCCCAGCCCCCTGAGTCAGCCCGGTGAAAATGAGCAAGCGAGTGAGAGTGGGGAGAGCCTCAGAGGAGGGGTGTGGGAGGGGTGGGGCAAAGGCGTTTGGTTTTGTGTGAGTAGAAAGTTGGCAGCCCTGTTTGTTTGCAGGTGAGGAAAAGGCAGGGCACAAAAATAAACAACCAGCCAGCCCAGAGCCAAGACACACTCCGGGGCACAGGGTGGCTCAAAGGGGGGCGGGGTGTTGGTGGTCAATGGGATGCCCTCTCCCCTCTCGAGGGTGGGACCAAATGTAATGCACTTTGATATCGCGAGGAGGCAACAGAAGTACTATAAAAATACTAGTATCATTTAAAAATCTAGTTGCTCTCAAGGCTCTGCGGGTAAGTGTCCCAGCAGGAGAGAGCACTGGGTCATCCCCTGTCCAGTGCACTCCTGCTGGGGCCCCTGGCACTGGCCACTGTCGGCAGACAGGACACTTGGCTGGACAGACCTTTGCTCTGGCCCAGTCTGGCTGCTCTTATGTTCTAGCACTCTGATACATAGCATAGAAATGCCTTTTTTGCCTTTCCACCCCCGCAAAAAAAGTTTAATTAAAGTAGGTCAGTTGCACAGATCAGAAATGTATTTCTTCTCTGTGGGAATTAATTCGGCACTTCATTTCTTTAATTCTCTTTATAGGATTACATCGTTGGGAAACGATTTACAAACCCCTCCCGCTTTGGCTGTCAGTTTACAGTCGTGGCTCTTTCCACTCCTGCAGGATTTGTGGTTGCTGCGGGGTCTCGCAGATTTCTGTGCTGCATCCTACGGGCACTGTGTTACAGCGACTGGGTCTATAGTTGCGGATGGCCACAAAGTGGGACTTTTTTTGAATAGATAACTTTTTTTCCTTGTTTCCCCTTTTCTCATAAACTATGGTCTGCTACAAAGGTCACCGTATCAGGGGGTGTGCTGTCCTTCCTTTCCTGCTGTCAGAAGGATCTTATCGCTGTGGCTCTGCATGGCTGGTATGTAATCCTGGAAATTGATAAATAAAAGGGTGTGAAGATAAAAAGCACCCTCTGGAACCTAGACCATGATGTGGTTTTCAGGTTCAGATTCACAGCTCCCTGCATTTTCTTGGTGAAGTCTAAATGTTACCGCCATTAAAGCCAGTAGGGAAAACCCCCCTCACAAAGGAAGTGGCAGACATTTGATTCCTTGCTAGCTAAAGTCATTTACAGCGGAGGTCAGGAAGGCCCTTGCTGGGGCCTGTTACAGCTGGCTAAGCTCTACTAAGCCACGGTATTATGAGATTCTTCATCTGAACATTGAGCACCAGAGAACCAGCAGCATGTTTAGCCCTGGTGACGACCTGAGGCCTAGTGTAAATCTCGGGACAAAGTCTTGTTTGTCTTCCCTTTCTATTCAGGTTGCCCATGCTCTTGGCTTTCCCTGCCCCACTGCTCACTGTTTGTTTATGGCACTGACGCAGGAAATTGTAACCTCTGCAATTGTTCCTAGTTTGCTGATTATGTGACCACCTGGTTTGCTGGACCAGGGACAAAAGCCCTAAATCCTCCTTCAAGGTCTGAACTCATCTCATTTTGGAGAGTGGAGTGTGTGTTTTATTTTAAGTGTGATTTGTGTGTGACATTATTTGAATTTAAAACAAACAACCTGGTTCTCCCTCCCACGAGGGCATTTGCTCCAGGTGACCCTGCTCCATCACGGCACCTGCCTTGAGGGCAATCCATGCTCATCACTTTCCAGATCTCTTCTAAAGAAGCTGTGTCCGAAAGCACATTTGTGGTTACAAAGCTGGGCCCCTCTGTGCTGTGAACTCAATAGGTAAGTCTTCATTTCACAGGGGGCCCTTTTCTTTTCCTTTCCTTTCTTAATTTTTAAAAAAGTTATGGTCGTGATACGTCTTTTTCTCTTAACACAATTAATAAGACTGGGATGTTTCAGCTTGGAAAAGAGATGACTAAGGGGGATATGATAGAGGTCTATAAAATCATGACTGGTGTGAAGAAAGTGAATCAGGAAGTGTTATTTACTCCTTCTCATAACACATGAACTAGGGGTCACCCAATGAAATTAAACAGGCAACAGGTTTAAAACAAACAGAAGGAAGCATTTCTTCACACAATGCACAGTCAACCTGTGGAACTCTTTGCCAGAGGATGTTGTGAAGGCCAAGACTATAACACGGTTCAAAAAAGAACTAGATACGTTCATGGAGGAGAGGTCCATCAATGGCTATTAGCCAGGACGGGCAGGGATGGTGTCCCTAGCCTCTGTTTGCCAGGGGCTGGGAATGGGCGACAGGGGATGGATCAATTGATAATTACCTGTTCTGTTCATTCCCTCTGGGGCACCTGGCATTGGCCACTCTTGGAAGACCGGATACTGAGCTAGATGGATCTTTGGTCTGACCCATGGAGACTGGATGCTGCTTCTTGGGCACTGCCCCTGCACCCCCACAGCATGCTGCTGACCCCATGTGAATAACACATCATAGCAGCCTTGGCATAAAAGTGTGATGGGCGTCACCAGGGTGATTTAACACACACTGACTGGTTTGCGAGGTTTTACCCCAGGGGTATTAGAGCTCTCTTGGCAAGGAAAGGGAGACAAACCCCTGAGCCTTGAGCCTTGCTCTTTGCCAGAGCGCCATTAGCTGCCAGAGCACTCTGCGTGGGAATAGGGCCAACGTGAGTGCCTTTGCGGCCATGGTATGTACTTGTGTCCTTGCCCATTTGGTCCATACAATGGTGCCCTTAACTGGCCGTGCCAGGCCAATGGAAAGGAGACAGGCTGCTGGGTCACGCTTTACCTGGACCATGTTGCATAATGACTGAGAAAACAATTCTAATGTTATTTCTAGTCATTACAGAGAGTCCATCAGACCCATTCCTGGCTGGCGAGGGCTGGGAAGTGCGTTACTCTGATGAAATTGAATCTTCTGGCCAGCCGCCTTCCCCATCCCCATGAACACTGGGAGCAAGAAGCAAGGCAAACAGCCAGAGATGCAATCCAAGCAGAAGGACTTGTCGGTGTCATGGCCATATGCCTCAGTGAGTAATTAACCATTAACCACCTAGCCGATGAATCTAACAAACTGCTTGTTCAGGGACTGTCCCTGCCACAGACTTCTACAGGGTGGTTAAAATCCTCTGTTAAGAACATCACCCTCGATTACATTCTATAGCCTTTCCGAGTAGCTTCTCTAGCCCGCTAGGAGTTTCACCCCCAGTAAATATTACTGGACTTTTCGGTCAGGCTGAATTAGAAGGAACCCGCTGGTACCTTCGCTGCACGGGACCCTCAGCCGTAGCAGCACCGCTCTCCGATACGCCCTGGAAGGGAGCAGAGTTCCCCTCACAGGCCGTGCTCCAGCTGCATCCTTCTGCCCCCATCCTGCCGGGCCAGGGAGGGGAGCTACTCCGGGTCCCCACCTCCCGAATCTGCAGAGAGAGAAGAGGATTTAAAGGCAAGTGAACTGACCTCAGCGTGGGGGAGCTGACTCTTCCCTGACACCAGCTTTTCCCCAGTCTAACCCCACTGAAGCTGCTCTCCAGCTACACGGGGGTAAGAGGAAGGCGAGTCAGGCCCACAGACTCTAAACCTGCCTCCGCCCAACCCCCAGCCTGCCGCAGCCAGAGCTGCCAATGCTGGCCCTGACCTGCAAACAGTCACACCTGCAGGAAGCTGCTCCCTGCCAAGTCCTGCCGAAGTCAGCCAGAGGCACTGAGGGGCCGCTAGCTTGTGGGACCTGCCCTGTCACACTGCCCGTCTCTCTCCCCTTTTCTAAGTTATTGCGGAGGGGGGTTGTTTCCTTCAACGCGTGGTTTTGGATCCCTGAAGCCGGCAGGGCTCTGTGCTTCCCCCTCCCCCCCAGCTCTGTCGCCCTCCACGTCCTGGAGCAAACGACTTGGGGCCCGTCTCCCCATGCTGATGACCCAGGTCCTTCTATCTGCCCAAAGGGCGGCAGGAATGTCTGGGTAGTTGGTTGTTGCTGCGTGTGCTGGCCTGGCCCCCAGCGTGTGCGTCTGGAGTGCTCGAGCCTCTGGACACGCACTGCTCAGCTGGGACAAGTGCCTACCAGTCAGCGCTCAGCTGCTTTGTGCCCTGACAGCTCCGGGGCTCTACTGTGCCCCTTCTCCTCACCTCCCAGGGGTCTCCGTCCGCATGACGCTGCGCTCCACACCTCACGCTGATTGTTTTCCAGACACATTCCTGCATTTCGACGTCGGGTCATTTTTCATCCAGAGAAAAACAGGCACGTGGGTGTTTCACCACAGTACAGGACGTGCTGCACCAGGGTCACCAATGGCCAGCTGAGCCTTAGGAGAGAGTCTGGGGCTGGCCCAGCCTGAGGTGGGGAAGGTCTCTGATCTTCCAAGCCTGAGAGCCGGCTCGAACCTCAGCACTTGGCTTGCACTCCCTGAGATGGGACACGGCTCACGCGCAATGTTCCCTCTAATTTTTGACAGGCCGTGTGCGAAAAAATTTCTTCTGTGCAAATTGTTGTGCTTCTGTGCAAATGTTTGTGCGCGCGGTGTTTTGCGTGTGCGCGGGGTTTAGGGTCTGTGTGCACATGCACACGCGCACAGCTTAGAGGGAACAGTGCTCACACGGCCCCTGGAGAAGCCAGGGAGGGTGAGTTTTCATTTCCAATAGCCCCCAGCTAGTGGACTGAGCACAGGACTGGGAGCCAGAAGACTCAGTCTCTCTTCCTAAAACTGACTCGCTGTGCAATTCTGGGAAAGCCGTTTAGGCCAAATTCTCCAGAGTGTCCATTAATTCAGGGGACCCAGGTTTGGCACCTGCCCCCTTGGCTCTAGCTGGAGCCTGCTGGAAGTTGTTGCACGGAAATACAAAAGAGGTCTGGTGCTGCACAGACACCTAACAGGAAAAATCACACAAGGCTGCAACATCCAACAGAGAGCTTGGCAGCTGCTGTGGAAAGCCTGAGCCAAGCCATACAAGATGTCTCAGGATTGTAGGCCACCTGCAGCAGCGTGTGAGAGGAACTGCCAAGCCCTGGGCTCCAGCTAGCACAAAGCAGATAGGGGGCTGGATCTCATGATTCCTGCTTGGCAGCCATGGAGTGTCCGGCCAGGAGTCTGGTTTGTATCTTATCCAGAGAATCGAGAGGCGGTGCTGAGCCCTCCAGCCCATTGCCTGGAGCCAGAGCAGGATTGTGCCCTATGCCACATTCTCTAGTGCTTTGTCCAGCCCAGTTTTAAATGTTCCCAGCAGTGGGGCTCCCACCCCTTGCCTTGGGCGGCTGCTCCACTCCCCACTAGGTGTCCCCTAGTAGTCAGCCTCAGCGTTCTCTCTCTCCGTGTCCTCCCTTTGCTCCTCCTCGGGCCACACTCCAAGATTCTCAGAGCCAGCCAGCTAGGGGCAAACCAGCCAACACTGCTTTGCAGGCAAGCACACGGACCCTGTGGAGGCACGCAAGAGCAGAAGAGCTCTCCCCTGCCCGTGCAGGGCCAGGCACAGCTGATCTGATACCAGTCAGCTCTGTGTTCTTGGGGAACAAGGGCGCAGTATCCAGCCTGTCTGACTCATGAAAGACACCCCACCCCCCCAGCCTCTGCCTAAACAAAAACCAATCCGAGAAAAGGTTTGCAGAGAGCCAGGGGAGACACACCTAGACCCCTCCTGACAAGGGTGACAAGATTAAGGCAACTCCTCTAGCCTCATCTGCATGGAAGATGAATCATAGAATATCAGGGTTGGAAGGGACCCCTGAAGGTCATCTAGTCCAACCCCCTGCTCGAAGCAGGACCAATTCCCAGTTAAATCATCCCAGCCAGGGCTTTGTCAAGCCTGACCTTAAAAACTTCCAAGGAAGGAGATTCCACCACCTCCCTAGGCAACGCATTCCAGTGTTTCACCACCCTCTTAGTGAAAAAGTTTTTCCTAATATCCAATCTAAACCTCCCCCACTGCAACTTGAGACCATTACTCCTTGTTCTGTCATCTGCTACCATTGAGAACAGTCTAGAGCCATCCTCTTTGGAACCCCCTTTCAGGTAGTTGAAAGCAGCTATCAAATCCCCCCTCATTCTTCTCTTCTGCAGGCTAAACAATCCCAGCTCCCTCAGCCTCTCCTCATAAGTCATGTGTTCTAGACCCCTAATCATTTTTGTTGCCCTTCGCTGGACTCTCTCCAATTTATCCACATCCTTCTTGTAGTGTGGGGCCCAAAACTGGACACAGTACTCCAGATGAGGCCTCACCAATGTCGAATAGAGGGGGACGATCACGTCCCTCAATCTGCTCGCTATGCCCCTACTTATACATCCCAAAATGCCATTGGCCTTCTTGGCAACAAGGGCACACTGCTGACTCATATCCAGCTTCTCGTCCACTGTCACCCCTAGGTCCTTTTCCGCAGAACTGCTGCCTAGCCATTCGGTCCCTAGTCTGTAGCGGTGCATTGGATTCTTCCGTCCTAAGTGCAGGACCCTGCACTTATCCTTATTGAACCTCATCAGATGGGACAGGGAGGCATCTGCATTAGCATACAGAATGGAGAACAGAGAACCGCACTGAACTCTGGGACCAGAAAAGCAGGAAAGCACTACATCATGGAGGATCTCTGCTCCAGATGTTAATGAACCTACGCCTGCACACACCCAGCTCAGCAGTTATCAGACCAATTCTAGTAAGGAATCCTTGATTGACATCCAAAATACTGAAGCAGCCTAATTGCATTGTGAGCTCCCCAGAAGGAACATCATCCATAGCCAAGAGTGATCAGCTCCTACTGTCTAGCCTAAAGAAAACCCTTGAGTCATCAGTTTACCCATAAACGAATCTAGTGTTCTCCCTTGAACCATTGTATTTCCCCTACAAAAAACCCTACTCACCCTCCAGTCAGTGTTCTGATGCTTGGATCCAAACTCTGCATCAGTTGCACTGGTCTCCATCTTCTCCTGACTGACCGTGCTGTGGGCTCTGCCCGTCTCCTGCCCTCAGGACCCTGAGCTACCCCATCCCCTGGGAACCCCGACCAGTTCAAGCTTCATGGAGCTGTGGAGATCCCTCCCTCCCTCTGTTTTCTTTTCTACCTCAGGTATTAACCTTTAATAATGTAACTGTTATGTTGGTTTAGGCTCTTCCTGGGTAGTTATCACTATTATTCAATAAATAACTTTTATGGTTAAGCTGGTTGCTTCTCTCCCTCTCTCTCAACTTTACTCTTTTGTGTTTTTAGCTTCTCCCATTTACTCTGCAGGAACGCTTCTTTTACCGAAGCTAAAGATCCCTGCAGAGCCCAAAATCCTGTGGGGTTTGCTCATCCAGTGGGTTACTACCCGTACAATTGTGACGTGGAAGTGGGATAGGGACGTGCTGAACCTGGGACATACGAGGGTGGCAGCCTGGAAGTGCTCTTCGACCCCGCCTGCTCAGGCTTGCTCTGTTCCGGTGCGGTACCTTTGGCACTTACGGGTGGCAGCTTGAACGTGCTGCTTGGCCCAGCCCATTGGGTCCAGGGAGACCAAGGGGGTCAGCTGGAGAGAGCTGATTGACCCAGTCCGCTCAGACTTGCTCTGTTAGTGTGTGTGTGTGTTCATCTGATTCTGGGGCTGAAGGAACCCACCCTAGGGAACCTAGGTCCTGCAGGACAGCTCCATGGGGAGGGGACTTGCAGAAGGGACAAATAGAGCTCCATATGAGAACCCAAGTGACAGAAGCAGTACATCGATAGACTTACAGAACCCCCCTCCCCCCTCCCGAAGTGTAACCCTAATAAATGAGCATACCCCAAAGTAACGGGTACATATGGTAACACAGCGTGGCCCATAGCTGGCCCTGCCCTGACACAGTGGGTGGTGGGTGGGATGCTGTGGGAGGCCATGTGGGCTAAGCAGGGTAGCGGAGAGGGTATCTGATTAGGGCCAGGATTCCTGTTCAAGGCCCTCTCAGAAAAGAGAGCTTTGAACAAAACTTGGAGGAGGCGAGAATGGGGGCCGACCAAGCTTGGCAGGGGTTCCCAGTGCTGGAGCTGGGTGGAAGAAGGGCATGCCGTCAATGGGGAGACCTGTAGGAGATGGGACATCACGATGTGTATATGTCAGTCCTGTGGACTCCAGGACACAGAAAGCTTCCATATTAATTCCAGCACCCAGCTGTATGAGAATGGGCCATTCTACAACTCACCCTTCACAGACACTAGCATGAGGATTGAGTACGATCCTGTTCCAGGTCTAGGGACCCAATGGCCAGGACCATCTGCATGGGAGTAGGTTACAATCTAGGAGAGCAGCCCCAGGGGGACTGAACCCCCACAGTCTGTCCCATGGAGGTGGACTGCAACCCCAGGCCTCTGGTCTATAAAACTATGATGGGTGTGGAGAAAGTAAATAAGTTATTTACTCCTTCTAATAACACAAGAACCAGGGGTCACCCAATGAAATTAATAGGCAGCAGGTTTAAAACAAACAAAGGAAGTGTTTCTTCACTCAACGCACAGTCAACCTGTAGAACTGTCTGCCAGAGGAGGTTGTGAAGGTCAAGACGAAAACAGGGTTCAAAAAACAACTAGATACGTTCATGGAGGATAGGTCCATCAATGGTTATTAGCCAGGATGGACAGGGATGATGTCCCTAACCTCTGTCTGCCAGAAGCTGAGAATGAGTGACAGGGGATGGATCACTCGATGATTCCCTGTTCTGTTCATTCCTCTGGGGCACCTGGCACTGGTCACTGTCGGAAGGCAGGATACTGGGCTGGATGGACCTTTGGTCTGACCCAGTCTGGCCATTCTTATATTCTGATGCTGAGTTTCCTGCACTCACGCTGGGTGTGAGTGTCTCACTTCCTGATCTGGTTTATTCAGGAAAACTCCAAGATGCTAGCTGGCCTCCTGCCCTCATTTCAGACTCGGTCTCTAAGAGGTTCTTGAGGGGAAGATTCCAATGGAATCTGTTTCACAGCTGTGACTGACAGCACTTAAAATTGTATTTGCACATACAGGATAAAGCTGCAGATGCTGCTTGCAATCTCACCCCCAGAGCTCCTACAAAAGAGGGTCACCCTTCCTGAGCTTCCCAAGAATGAATGTAGCAACCTCAGCACTTCAGTGCTAGCTTGCTGCTTCTGAGCTCCAGCTGAATAGGTGAAGAATTCATTATACCCTTGGTTCATTTGTGCCTCCAATTATCTCCTTGGGACAATAGGAAGGGAGTGCAGCTGAAGGTTCCATTCATAACAGCACAAGCGGAGGAGGAAATTCTGTTCATAACTTTGCAGTGAGCCTGTTTGCTAAAGTGCAGTGACCTGAGTCCAGAAAAAGCCACTTTTCCAGCCGTGTGAGAAGAATGTAAAGGGATCAGCAGGGCAGCAAGCAGCACAAATCTCCAAAAAGAACAGGAAGATCAGAGAACAAAATTAGAACTCCCTCCTGGACAAAAGTAGAGTACAGGGAGCCAGAGGGAATTCTACTGCACAGCAAAAAATGCCCTTTCACAGGAATGGAGCCACGGTGGGCAGACCTGGAGCCAAAGCCCCCCTGTATTTTGGGGGTGCTTGAGATTTTTGTTCAGACTCTCACAGAGGTAGGACCCAAGTTTGCCAGCGAGCAGCGGCCTTCACACAGAGGTCTCTGGCTGCCTGCACACTTCCCTGGCGCATAGAGAAAGAAAAGAGCACCACAAAATGTTCCATGGCTGGAGTGAAACTCGGACAGATTCACATTTCATTCCAAACTCAGTATTCTACCCTGCCCAGCGAACGGCACCTAGATAAACTCCTCCAGCCAACCTGGGCAGGGGATGGCTGGCCACCGGCACAGGGCACCCCAGACAGACCTGTTCTCTGATCCAGAGCGTCTCCATCTCCAACCCCACTCCTGCTGCTGCTGGCCACTGCCCTGACTGGCTGCTCCTACACCTGGGCCTGCCAGTAACCCAGCTTGTCTCTGGTGCCAGCAGGCAGGCTCGGCCCGCAGGGAGTGAAAGATGCTCTTTCAGGACTTGCTGACACTGGGTTTTTAGCCGCCGCTGTAGTTTCAAGCTGCGGGGGAAGCTGCACTCGTGCAAATCATCTGTGTCAGTGCAAATTGTGTTTAGAAACCCAACGCAGACAGAAACCCTTAAGGAAGCCAGGAGAGCCACAGACCAGCCAGGATTCTTTCGGGATCCCAGACACCCTGCATCAGCCCACCCCAAGCCCAGAGTGGCCTTGTGTTTTGACCCCTACCCACGCCATGCTGCCAGTTTGCCCTGAGTCTCACTTGGGATTTGGGGATTGTTTGTGCTTGAAGCTCAAAGCAAAACTCAAGATGGGGAGCATGAGCCCAAAGTTGACAGAGAGTGCAGGAAGTGTTTGCGGGACCCCAGGAAGGACGGAGTTGGGTGGTTTGCACGGCTCCAATGGAGACACTGGCCATCCAGTGCAGGAAAGTCACATTGCCCATTGATACTGGTCACGGGGGACATGAGTCTCCCAACGCTGGCCTTGAAGGGCATCACTCTCCATCCCCTGGCTGTGTGAAAACAGGAAGTAATGAGCAGAAGCAGAGAGGAGATCGCACCTCTACGTACGGCATTGGTGAGACCGATTCTGCGCTCCTGCAGCCAGGGCTCCCCATTTTAAAAAGGGCATTGAAACATTAGAGTGGGTGTAAAACAGATGATGCCACAAAAAAGATTTGAGACTGGAGAAAATTCTGCACAGTGAGGGCCTTAGAGAGCTCGACGTGCTCAGCTTCGCACAGACGACGGAGAGGCGGCTTGATTCCTGTGTCTAAGGACCTTCGGGGGCGGGGGGGATACCAGGTCTTGCAGAGTTCTTTAACTTAGCAGAGAAAGACAGAACAGCTTCCTGTTCCAACCACAGGTCGTGAACAGTCAGGGACGCCAGATGTGCGCCTCAACCTATTAGGAGGCACCGGTGACAATAGTTCTGGTCAGTGGAGATCGAGCAAAGGGAACGCCCTTTCCCACATTGGCCTTCCACCCGGAACCTTCTGCCAGGATCGGCAGAGGAAGACAGGCCAGTTTGTCCAAGGGATGACGTATGCTAGACAGACTTCAACACATTTGAAGAGGACGAAGGCCCCGCCTGGCACATTGGACTACACGTTCAAAGGCAGCCAGATGGGCTAGCAACCTCAGACATACTCAGGTTGTGGCTGAGGGTTGGGACTGCAGCTTCAGATATACGCAGCGAATCTCCTGGAATCAGTCGGTCTGCAGAAATGCTCTCAAACTCGAAGAGTCTATCAGGGCCCCAGTGAGCTCGATTCTTCAAGTTGGAAACAGTGTCGACGTCCCGCCTTTCAGGATGGGACTTGTATGATCGAGTAGATGTAGTGTGAACTAGACATGATAGAGAATGTCCTCTCTGGACTTGCCCCTCAGTAACCAGGCATCCAGATACGGGAAGATATTAATTCCCCTCTTCCTGAAGTAAGCTGTCATCATGACCATGCTTTTGGTAAAGACCCAGGTGTGGAGAGTCCAGGACTGAGAGGCAAAACAGGCCTGACGCTGCCTGGCATGCCACTGGCGTGGAGACAATTGGCGCTGGTACCGGCCTCAGTGGACTCCCATAGCTGGAACCAGAGCCAATGGCATGGGCCCTCGCTGTTCTTGGCGCAGCACTGGGGAGCGGTCGGATGGACCTGCTCCATCCCCTGTGCCAGAGGGAGCATGGTACTGGTCAGCTCGCCTCTTACAAGAAGGGGAGGAGTCTCCCCAAGCCCTGGAAGGGGCCCGGTTTATTTTATGGGATCCTGTCCTGGCCACACCAGAGGACGATGAACAACTCCTTTTCCTCCTGGGGGAAACGCCAGAGCCTGAACGCAGAGCAGGTCCGGAGGCGACGGCTGATCAGACCAGGGCCTTGGTGCCAACGCGGGTCTCCTGGCTTGCTCCGGCAGGTGCTGCTTCAACCGCATGTCTCTCGCCCCCGGGTTCCTTGGGGAGCGACGGGCAAACGGAGCACCGCTCTTGACCGTGTCCTTCGCCAAGACACAACAAGCACCTCATGTGGGGGTCGCTCTTGCGGATGGCCCCCTTTATGACAATGCTTGGACCCTGGAGAGGGCATCACATGGGCAGCCAACAACTCTAACACTAACCTAGAGCTTAACTAAACCTAAGGTACTGCTCCTAAGGTACTCATGGCGATTGGGGAAGGTCCCGGACGACTGGAAAAAGGCTAATGTAGTGCCCATCTTTAAAAAAGGGAAGAAGGAGGATCCTGGGAACTACAGGCCAGTCAGCCTCACCTCAGTCCCTGGAAAAATCATGGAGCAGGTCCTCAAGGAATCAATTCTGAAGCACTTAGAGGAGAGGAAAGTGATCAGGAACAGTCAGCATGGATTCACCAAGGGCAAGTCATGCCTGACTAATCTAATTGCCTTCTATGACGAGATAACTGGTTCTGTGGATGAAGGGAAAGCAGTGGATGTATTGTTTCTTGACTTTAGCAAAGCTTTTGACACGGTCTCCCACAGTATTCTTGTCAGCAAGTTAAAGAAGTATGGGCTGGATGAATAAACTATAATGTGGGTAGAAAGCTGGCTAGATTGTCAGGCTCAACGGGTAGTGATCAATGGCTCCATGTCTAGTTGGCAGCCGGTATCAAGCAGAGTGCCCCAAGGGTCGGTCCTGGGGCCGGTTTTGTTCAATATCTTCATAAATGATCTGGAGGATGGTGTGGATTGCACCCTCAGCAAGTCTGCAGATGACACTAAACTGGGAGGAGTGGTAGATACGCTGGAGGGTAGGGATAGGATACAGAGGGCCCTAGACAAATTGGAGGATTGGGCCAAGAGAAATCTGATGAGGTTCAACAAGGATACATGCAGGGTCCTGCACTTAGGACGGAAGAACCCAATGCACCGCTACAGACTGGGGACCGAATGGCTAGGCAGCAGTTCTGCGGAAAAGGACCTAGGGGTGACAGTGGACGAGAAGCTGGATATGAGTCAACAGTGTGCCCTTGTTGCCAAGAAGACCAATGGCATTTTGGGCTGTATAAGTAGTCCTCCAGCTCTGGTGCATAGGACATGCACCCCCCCACATAGAATACACAGCTGCATCTACTTGAAGAAGAAAAAGTAAGTTTCCAGCCCTTGTGGTGGTGAAGAAAAGCTGGTAAGCGACCCCCAGCAGGGACCCACATGGATTATTTTTTAGGCAGTCTTGTGATTTCGGGGGCCTGACTTGTGATTTTTAGTGCTTGGGGCTGGCCGTACTGTTCTGGATTATCTTTACACGTCTCAACCTCTTTTAACCTCAACCACGACTCTGCTCTTGGCCCCACAGAGAACCCCTTTTACTGGAGGATCTCGGAGCATGTTGCCCCCGCTGTCCCTCACAGCGCCCTACTGAGCAGGCAAAGTGTTTCGGCCCAGTCAGTGACAGAGCTGGGAGACCTGACCCCCAGGGCCCTGCTCTAACTTGTAGACACTGTTCCTGCACCAGGGAGTAGTTCAGGGGAAGCAGGAATGGGCATCTCCCAGCAGCAAGTACTTTGACTGGGGTGGCCCAAGTGGTTTCCTCCAGCTGCCTGCTACCCATCTCCCCACCAGGGTAAGGGATCCATCAACCCCAGCGCTATCCCGTGGGGTGGAGCAGCTTGTCCCTCTCTCCCTTCTCAAGGTCCCTGTTAATGAGCCCCCAGCTCTGTTTCTCTCACTTCATTTCCAGGGCTGGTTATTAGCTCTGTTCCCTTCCGAGTGGCTCTAATCAGTTAGTTCTGCTTAGGAGGTGTTACTAACCCTCAATGGGGAGGCAATCAGGCAAAAGCAGTTCCAAAATGTTTAGGCTTTTGGGGGGCACATCTCTTATTCTTGGCAGATGAAATGGCCACCCCAAGCCCCTTGGAACAAGGCCTGCCTTGTTATTCTCTGAGGCCCTTTTTCATCTGTGGAGAAGGCAGGCCTGGGGACTCAGGCTCCATTGTAGTGGAGCAGCAGGTAGCCGTGGCAGGCAAAGTCCTTGGTCCGTCCGGCTCCGGGGCCCCTTTGTGCTGACAGCTCGCTGCGGGTTTGCTTGCAGCTCTGAAAGGTCATCCCCCGCCGAGGCTCCATACCTGAGCTTTTGTCGCCCGGTGCCAAGGAATCCGCAAAATTAAATTTATTTTCAGATTACAGCTGGAAGCTCTTTGTGCTGAGGGATCTTTAACTGTTGAGATTCCAGCACGCAATGCGGCGGGATGCCTTTTTTACACAAACGAAGAGCTGCAGTCTCTCCCTCCCGCCCCCCCGCCACCCCCAGCCCCTCCTCTCAGCCTTTAAAGGCTTTGTGGGAACTTGCACTGAGAGCCCTTCTCTCAATCAAAAGCTAACAAGTAGGGAGACAATTTGTTCCCCCTCTTTGGAAGCTCACAAATCAATATCAGTTTCAGATCCCATTTCCTGACTCACAAGAATAACCTGCATTTGGGGTATATTTCTCTTCAAACCCACTTCTAACGAGCCCCAATGATTATTCATTAATTCAGGAAGCGGAGCCCAGTACAAGCCATTTCAAAGCCGAGCTATGATAAGAGGGCTCCAGCCAAACCACTTCTTACCAAACGTCTTTTTTATTAATAATTAAATATATGAAATTCTGAAAGGTGAATTATAAATGACAGGGGGAAATCCTGAAGATTTGACTCAGTGATGAATCCCAGGGGAGTTTGCCTGAAATAAAGTTGGAGTTTTAGAATGTCCCTCTTGACTGAAGGACTAAAGGCCTGGCCCAAAGCCCTGTGCAGAACAATGAAAAGACTCTGTTGAATCTTGTGGCATTGAGTCAGGCCCCCAAGATCTCGGTGGGACTTGCAGGTGCCCGACAGGGCCCTCTGGGAATAGAGGCTTCAGGGTTAGTACTCAGTCACTTCTTTTAAAGTGGATGACAAGGTAATAAAGAAAAACTATTGTGAAAAGAGCCAAAATGCAGACATATGACTGGAGAACTGTCGGTCCCAGCACTTGTAAGCTGGGGAGGGGGACTGTGCCTGCAAACGTGTCTGCTGGCCAGAACGGACCAGATTATAATAATCCGTTACTGCTGAGATTTCTTAAACACCCAAATAGTATAGCAGTATAATAGTAATGGCATCATCGAGCAGAACGAACCACAAAGTAGATAGGCTGAGTCTTTTTCTCTCTGCCAGTCCCCCTTTGCCATTGACTGTTAGGGAGTTCTGGTGAAAAAACAATATTATGAGCTGCCCTCGTTACAAAATATAAGGAAGAGACTCTACAGCAATGCGAGCAATTCAGTTGCTAAGCTCTCGCCCTAATCTAAGTACGTATCCTGTATCTGCAATGTCCCACTTGCCATCAGCGGGGTCTAACACAAGGCTAGCGCTTCGCAGGAAGCGCTGGGAGTGTTAGTGAATGGACCTGCCTACACAGCTGAAGGCATGAGAGGCGTAATCAAATAAGGGAAGCAGCATGGTGCTAACTTGAAGCGATCTCTCAGCATGAGAGAGCGGGGAGGCCGTGCAGAGGTTACAGGTACTTTTCATCCAGCCAGGCAGGAGAGCTCCAACTTCCTGCTGCTAGAAATTTGTCTGCAAATTTTTCTCATTGAAAAGACTGACGGGGCCCGGGAGGCGTCGGTTGATATGATAACTTGATTAAGGACAGGGGCAAATGACATGGAGTTGCAGAGCCAGCTCAAAGGAAGCTGTGCTCCCAGCCCTTAACCTCTCCTCAGGAGCCTACAAATTATATCTGCTAATGTACAGCCCCTGGTATCGTTCAAACAAGTTGTCTGGTTAAGTGAATGTCAGTCATTCACAGAGGGCCTTTGTTACATTCTTGCCACATATAATTTCTCCTTGCAATAAAGCTTTAACCCAGTGAATCCCGGGGAATGAAAGTAAAGAGCCGTATTTTCCTCTGTTCTAACACTCAGATCTGTCTGAACGGGGACAGAGTAGAAATACGTCCGCAAAGGGCTTTTGGAGACCAGGAAGAATGATGGTTTTCTACATAGCCCCTTGGAGCAGAACGATCTGATGCCATAATGCACAAGACACCGCACTAGGGAAGTACCAACACCCCCAGAGAGAAACGACCCCAAGAGGGGGCGATTTGAAAAAGCCTGGTTTGGTTGGGTTTTGTGGTACCAACCAAAAGCAGGGGTGGGTCCAGATCTCGACCCTTGGAAGTTGGAGCTTTTGGAAAATTGACTGCCGTTTTGACCCACCTCGATTTGAGATGTAGCAACCTGCTCAAATCTCATACGGAAGGAGAGGCAGATCTCACACCTAAACACCACTTTCAATGGTAAAGCCACAAGGTGTTTGACTGTCTCCGGTGAAAGAAATCCTCGTACCATGTGGCCTGGCTCATTTCTTGCTCATGTCCTCCAGCTGCCAGCCCACTGGCTCAGCTCCTGGGCATTACACTGCCATTCGGAGACCAGGCTCTCAACCCCACACGCCCACGCCAGCTTATGCTGACCAGAGAGAAGGTGGCTCTGTCTTCCTGACTTAATGATTGGAGCAGTGACGGCTGCCATCGCTCATGGGGACACGGCACAGGGAAGGGGCTGGGGCAGGAATGGAGGGGAGGGAGCCCCCAAACTGCTTAACGTCCCCCCTCTTTCTGTTAGGGGCAGCGTAACAGGTCACAGCCCCCCGAGCAGCCCTCATGGCCACAGCCCTCGGGTCACCCTGCAGGCACCTGCCCTCAATCCCTCTCCTCAGGACCCTTCAGTAAACGCCCCATAGGCTTGTCCCTGGCTGAGGATCACAGACCCCTTCAAGTAGGGTTCTGACAGTCCCTGTATGCCCTGCTCTTCATCAAGCCCCTCCCAGGCCCTCCAGCCGGCAGCCTTGCCCAGCTGTGGCAGGCGGCTCCCAGCCCTACCTGGCTGGCCCATTGCTCCCCTGGTGCCTCAGAGACACCTCGGCAGCTGCCCTGCTCTCCCCTGCTGACACATCTCTCGCTCTCTTCCCCCAGGCCTCTCCCTTCTCCGTCCCACAGGACCCATTTCCCCACCCTGGGGAGGCAAGTAAAGTGTGTCCCAGGTGGGGCAGAGTCCCGTCTCCCCTTAAATTTGTTAGCCTTAAAGCAGTGGCTCTCAAACTTTTTTTACTGGTGACCCCTTTCACACAGCAAGCCTCTGAGTGCGACCCCACCCCGCTTATAAATTAAAAATACTTTTTTATATATTTAACACCATTATAAATGCTGGATGCAAAGCGGGGTTTGGGGTGGAGGTTGACAGCTCACGACTCCCCATGTAATAACCTTGCGACCCCCTGAGGGGTCCCGACCCCCAGTTTGAGAAGCCCTGCCTTAAAGGGCCAGCCACCCCGTAACAAGCGGCCATCACTCATAACCCAACTGTGGAAAATACAGCACCTGGGAAGGGAGGCTGAAAAACACCCGCGTTGGTTACACCAAGAGGTATCCGGCCCCCCGCAGAAATCCCCAAACCACAGCCAGGGCTGGAGCATCAGCGTTCACAACTAGAGCTGAGCTTTCTCAGAGCCCAGGAGTGTTAGGATCAGGATTTGGAGTCCCGGCCCAGACATCCGCATCCTTGGAGCCACAGGATTCCCACGCAAGTCAGTGGAACTGCGTCTGGACCTCTGGGAACATGGCCCGGGGGGGGGGGGGGAGGAGCGGCGAGGAAGGGGTTTCCTTTCTCTCCCCTGGGCAGCAAACTGTAATTTTTGCACCTAGATGCCTGCAAGTACCATACAGTGCAATTAAGCCCTGCAGCACCATGTAGCGTTGCTGTGAGAGAGGATAGCTTCCTGCAGGTGAGCTGGCATGTGAAGCCTAACACAGTTCCCCATGCATGCACACACGCACACCTGCTGTAGCACCAGGCTCCTGTCTTTCCCTGCTCACAATCTGGTCACTATTGATGCTGTCACCTTATCTTCTTCAGCCCTTCCTGCCACCTGAAATATCCTCCAAGTATCTTTGCTTCACTTCAAAACAAAGCAGGAAACACATCCCCCCCTCCTCTCCGGATTTCCAATTTATCTCTCCCGCCATCACAGGACAGGATCCAGGAGACCTGGGCCCTGTTCCCAGCTCTGCACCACTCTTACCATGTGACCTCAGGCAACCCACCTGACTGCTCTGTGCCTCAGTTTCCCCAGCTGTAAACTGGGAGTAATATTCTGTAACTCTCTCACGGGGATTTAATTCTTCAGTGTTTGTAAAGGCATCAAGAGCCCGCGAAATTGGGTGCTATGGAGGTGCAAAGTATTGTCTACCTCTGTGATGCCTTTCTGAGATATGTTCTATACGACAGACCCCGTGTTTAATAAAAGTCCTTTCACATCCTACTGTATTTCTCAGCTGCTTGGATGGACCTGCCAGAGAACTGTAAAGAAATGACTCTACCTAGATTTACCAAAGCCAAGTTTTATTTCACCAAATTCCACTCTGGGACAGGAATGATTTACAAAGTTCACTCAGGAGTAGAGTCAATTAAGGTCACATTTCTGTGTTGCTAAACAACAGGCAATTCTGGGTTCAGTACCGCTGAAAAGCCCACAAAGGACACCCCTTGAAATAGGCTCTTTGAGAAGGTTCAAAGGAACACAAAACAAAAGTCGGTCTTTGTGGTGTTTTCACTCTCCCCCCATTGTCCTCTTTCAGCCTCCAAGTGCCTTCCTGGAAAGAAAGAGCCCGCTAATGTGGCAAGGGGGAGTTTTTAATTGTCCTGCACAAACAATGTGGGCATATTTAGGCCGGCCTCATTACAGAATCATCTGCGATGCTTGAGAAGCGTTCCCACTGCTTAGCCTAAATAGCAGAAAAACTCTTTCACAAACAGAGCAGGTTCCATCTGCCCGCAGCATGTCCTCACCTTGACTTCAAACGGCGAGTCACTCCTCTCACACAATGGGGGTAACTGGGGCATCTCAACCCCCTCAGCAAGGCATTCACCCAAATACCAACACAGGAACCTGCATGTTTATTCATGGCACAGCCTATTCCTTTAGACCAAGTTCCTTTTCCATTGTACGCACTTCATTCTTCTGCACGCTTAAAAACCCGAGGGAAGAGGGCTGCGTGGCCACGGCGCCGGTCGGAGCAGCCGCAGCCCACACCTTTGCAAGGGGGCTGATCGGACTAATGCGGTTTGTTGTGCTGCGGGGCTCCAGCGTGTTTGGTCAGATATTCCGAGCGGGATTAGAGGGTCATTAATCACCAGCTCCTGACACTGACGAGGCGCTCTCACACTCAACGCCGCTTTTACTTGGCATTTATTAGACACTCACCATTCTGCTTTGCAGGAGATTCTTAAGGCTGAGACAGCCCCTTTGAGCTGTGCCAAGCCTAACCAGGAGTATGTCAGACATTTGCTGGTTTCTACAGAGATGGACTCAAGCTGCAGTGTTCAGATCTGAATGTGAATCTGGACTTTCTCCAAACTCAGGGCATTCTCCAGCCTGCTGTAGATTGAAACTCACGTCGTCACATTTGGACTCAGAGCTCAGAGCCAGTGGCACGGTCTGGGCCCGTCGCTGATACCTGCTGGGATTTAACCCCCACCAGCAGAAATTAACCCTTGGGCCCGATTCTTGCTCCTGCAGATTTTACAACAGTGCAACTTTGCTGACTTCAGCAGAGCTGCTCCTGCTTCACACCGGGGATAAATAAGAGCAGAATCAGACCCACCGTTTGTGCCAAATTCCACCCCACGACCCCTGTGCAGTCTCCTAGTCTCAGGGTGGAATCTGGCCCATTTACACACACAACTACGCCAGGAATGTTTCAATTAACGGTCCAGCATTGAGCTTAGCTCAGCACACACCTCCCCCTCCCGGTGTCCTCCCCATGCTTGCCCCACCGGCTGGAGAGCTGCCTGCTACTGCTCAGAGGGACTCCTGTGCCCGTCATTCTCCTGACATAGGCCAGAAGCTGCCCTCCAGCCCTAGACATGTGGCTCAGAGATGCCCTAGCCAGAGATGCCGCCTGTACCTCCTCCAAACAAGGGGAGGCCCTAGCAGCTCTTCTCTCTGTTGTCTGCTTCCTTTTGTGCCCTGTGGCGGAGCCTGGCTACTTCAGCAGGTGGTACCACCTAAACCTGCAGCAGGTGGGCAGGGAAGCACATGGCTCCCAGGGGACCTTAATATGGAGGTGGCAGTAAATGGGAATGGGAAGCCCCCGGCTGCTGAATCAGGAGCCCATTTCTCTGGGCTGGCCACATGCCCAGGCCCCGCTGCCCGCAGAGATGAACAACGCTGGCAAGTTCCTGGGGGCTGGCCAGGCGAGGGCTGATGGTGCCCCGGCAGAGCCCTGTGTTGGGATGGGCAGTGCTGCGCTCCCAGGCTGGAGCTCCTCTTGCTCAGTGCAGGAGCGTGCAGTGCCTCACTCCTTTCCCAAGGAGTTTTCTCCCTCGCCAGCCAAGCCAGACACAATCCTGACCTACGCACACAAAGGCTGGGACCTGAGGGGAGCTCGCAGACTGCCCCATGCCCACACACCTTAGGGGTGGGCTCTGTGGCTCAGGACAGACGCATACTCATGGGCTGTGTGGCGAAGAGGCTGCAGCAGCTGCCTGTGCTGGGATTGCCCTGGGGTTCAGTGGGGATGTCAGTCCTTCCCCACGGCTCTAGATCCCGGCTTTGGATCACATGAGCTGCACCCCCCCACACGTTTGCGTTCTTGGTTCCCCAGAATGAGCTAGTCCTTGGTGTTCCATAGCCCTCTCCTCTTTTGTGTTGAGGGGGTGGCTCCTTGTGTCTGTGGGTGGACCCTCCCTGGGGCCCTCACACATCCCTGCGAGGACCAAACAAGGGGGCAGCGGCCCGAAAGAGAGGAACTCAAAGGTGACCATACCCTCATGTCACAGCAGACCCCTGGCACCCTATCCTAAGAACCGTAGGCTACTGGTTACCCCCTGAGTCACCCTGGCACCGAAAGCATCCCTATCACACACACTCCCCTACTACTGTAGAGTCTATTCCGCTAGGATTTTAGCCACTGATTTCCCCCTTTCCCCATTTTGGAGGTTACACGTCACTACCAGTTTACTAAAAAAACAGGGCACCTTGAAAGAAACATAACAATAGTGTGCTTGTTACAGATGCCTTCTATTAATGGATGGTCCCTTTTGATTTCAGCATGGAAATGTTGGCAGAAAACCAGCATCAAAAAGGGAAACCTGTTGTGAAACTAAGCGAAAGAAAAGGGAAGCCCTCAGCTTTGACCAGAAGGGTTTGAAGATGAATGGTGGTGCCCAGGCACCTTTGCTAAAGGTTAAGATCATTTTTAAACAAGGGACGGGGCAGGGGAGTGGTGGGAGGGGGGCAGAACTAAGAACCAACATGTTTTCTAATGGAACAGAGCCATCGAACTGAGAGGTTCAAAGACTTTTGAGATGAGGAGCAGAACTGAAGGATTATTCACTTTCTATATTTTCACTCCTGCAGCACACATGGGAACCTAATTGGTCAGGATGAGAAATACAACCAGACGTCTTACAAGTGGGCCAGGGAAGACAGAAAAATATTTGCAGCTGCAAGCCATTAAAGGTAAACCCAGCATTGCTCTTACACTTTAATTACCCTTCTGTATGTTTTCCTTAGTGTACCAGAGCTAAAGTCAATTAAAAAACCCTTCTGATCTTAAAAGGACAAGCCCCGTGTTTCCTTGTACCCAGGGTCTTGTTCTCTCACTAGGACAATCCCAGCAGAGCTGCACCAGATCAGTGGTTTATTTAAAGAAAAGATGGTTTTCAGTCTGTTGTAACTATATTTCTTCCTTTCCTGCTCTCTCCCAATCAAAGTGACATTAACACATACAATTAGCACATGTAACTGCAAGGCACATTTACCACATGCTGAGTTTTGATCAAAATCCAAACTGTCCCAAAACTGGCCTTCACCTCTGTGTGTTTGGTTTGGCCTAACACAGAGATAGAGGCATCTGAACACTTGACAGGCACTTACCTGGCTTTGTGTCACCTGCTGGAGATCTTGCCTTTAAGATTGTGAGTTTTGTGAGTTTTGGCTACATGAACACACATGAGATGAACACACAGTGACCCCCTGTCACTGGAGGGGGACTCCTCCAATAGGGTAAGTTCTCTCTAGGGTCCAGTCCAAACCCGTCAATTTGCCTTCCAGAAATGGACAGATGAACCAATTAACTCTCTATGTCTGTGGCCACAGGGTTTACCTCCTTCTACAGTTTCCACCAAGTACAGCTACAGAGACAGTTAACATTCTGCCTTTCAGTTCAGCCGTTTGGATCTCAATGCACTCTGATGATAAAATGGGCCAAGTTGTTGAAGTTTGCATATGGTTCAGATTCAGGCTAAGCTGCAGGCCACAGACCAGATCTTGCCTGTAGTTTGGATAGTGCTGAAATGTCACAAGTTGTTTGGAGATCTCATCCCCAAATGGGAGACATTTTAGTGGATCAATCAGCTGTTCTTGAGAGATTATGGCAGCATCTCAACCAGAAATGGAAAATGTATCTCTCTCTTTTGACTCTGGATCCAAGCAATCTGTCAGAGGCCAAACTGGAGGGACAAGAAGGGTTACAAAGGAATCCAAAACTCCCTGAAATTACTTTGCCTTTGGTAGCAAGATTGCAGTTTTGGACCAACTATTTACAAACACAATACTGGGAAAGTAGGATTGCATCGCCCACTATTGAAATGCAGCCACCTGTAGAGTGGAATGTGGTGTCTGCTAATAGCACACAACAATAATATGCAATAATTTAGGACAGGGAAGTCAAGTAGATTCCTGTATCCAATTGAAACTGTATGGGGAATTTTAGTCAGGTAGAATGTAATCACCAGGTTCTGGATTTGCCCGGTATGAAGGGATCTTTAGTGCCAAAAAACCCAGCACCCTCACCCCACAGACAGCAGTGAGCCTCCAATAGTTAATCACACACACAGGATATGTTGCAGGGGGGTTCCTCCTCTAAAATTACTTGCCAAAATAATCATTAACAAAATCCCCTTCTAGCCAGGTCAGTGGGGAGGGAATTCAGTCCTCTTGCTGAGTTTTCCCTTCCACTTTGCTACTCCCAGCTCCTTTACTCCTCATTTCCTTTTCCGGTCCTGCATTATCTGCCATCAGCACAATGACTTGAAAGATGTTATTGCAGGTGCTGGCTCACCCAGGCTGCACTCGCTCTTGGAGACTCCTGGCCCATTGAGCCTGACCCTCCTGAAACTGGAGAAGAATTGTATTCGTCTGAGGCAATTTTATTTCAATACCATGAGAGCTGACTTTGCGTCAGGGTTTCCATTCAGAACTCAGCTATTCAGGCATTTCTAACCCAGCCATAAAACAATGTGAGAGCGGCTGAAACTGTGCACTGTGGGTCAAGTATTTTATTTTTTAAAGATTAAAAACGAACGAGAGGCACGACTACGTTCAAGTTGCATGAACACAGAGGGGAAAGCATTAGCAGTGTCAACAGCTGAGTATGACGGAGTGGTGCCTCGTGGGAGAAATGGGTGAGGAGACCCAGGACCCCAGTGTACTCTCCCTCACATCCCCTGAGTGACCGTGAGCAACTCCTGGAACTGCTCCGTGCCTCAGTCATGTTTAAAATAGGCATAATGGTGCTTGTCTGTGTTATAAGAGGGGTTAATTAATGGTCCCAAAGCACATAGAGATCCTCAGAGGGAAAAGCTTGTGTCAATATAAAATATTAATGTCCCTATTTAACTGAACACACAGGCTGGATCAGAGAAACCCCACTGTGCCCCAGGATTGTGGGGAAATACATTAGCATAATGGTCAGTGACACTGCTCCTTCCTTCTGTTACTGCCCGCGCACAGACGAGGGTGTTTGTCGAAATATACACCTCCACAATGGGACCTGCTCCCAGTGCCAGAGTGCCAAACACCCATGGCCTTCCATGGATGCAGGATCAGATTGTGATGGCCTCCAGCCTATGGCACAATCATCCCTTAGCTTGAGCACTCACATGATCCTGTCCCACATGGACCTGCCCCTGTTCAAGCAGACACTGGTATTCCTCCTAAAAGGTTAAACAAAAGTGTGTAGTCATAAGACCATAAGAACAGCCATACTGGGTCAGACCAAAGGTCCATTTAGCCCATTATCTTCTGACAGTGGCCAATGCCAGGTGCCCCAGAGGGAAGGAACAGAACAGGGAATCATCAAGTGATCCATCCCCTGTCGCCCATTCCCAGCTTCTGGCAAACAGAGGCTAGGGACACCATCCCTGCCCATCCTGGCTAATAGCCATTGATGGACTTATCCTCCATGAACTTATCTAGTTCTTTTTTGAACCCTGTTATAGTCTTGGCCTTCACAACATCCTCTGGCAAGGAGTTCCACAGATTGACTGTGTGTTATGTGAAGAAATACTTCCCTTTGTTTGTTTTAAACCTGTTGCCTATTAATTTCATTGGGTGACCCCTAGTTCTTGTGTTATGAGAAGGAGTAAATAACTCTTCCTTATTGACTTTCTCCACACCAGTCATGATTTTATAGGCCTCTATCATATTCCATCTTAGTCCTGTTGCCTTGAGAGCCCCAAGCCATGTAAACCCACTGCTAGGCCCTACAGCTCACAAGCCAGGTGCTCAGACATCGGGTGATGGGGTTTTTTTTGTTCAAGGATTCCTGGGCAGTTCTTAGTGCTTTGGTCCCCCGTTGTGAGTCTCTGTGACACCCTATCTCACACAGTGGGCGTGCAGCCGCAGCAGCACTGGGGGGAAGGGGCTCTGACCCCCCGTGGAATGGCAGGAGGGGACCCGAGTAGTGGCCAAACCGTTCGTTAAATGACAGTTGTCCAGAGGAGCTGGGTGCATTAGAGGGATCCTGGTGAAGGCTAACACATACACAGAACCTTACAGATAAGCACCGGTTCTCACAATGGACACTGGCAGAGATAGGGAAGATCATCCCCTTTCCAGGAGTGGCGGTGGGGGAGATGCGGGCGCCGGGGCTGTATCCACACCAAAATTTGCCTTAGCCCCCTTATAGCCACCTCTCCCAGAGCAAAGGACAAACATTACTTCTCCGCTGCTACAGGCAGCCCCTAGCCTGTGTCCCCACCCGCCGGAGGGCACCGGTTCCCCCAGCAGCCTGAACGGACTCCCTCTGGCCCCGGCTCCTGGGCCCCAGCCCCGCGGTCACTGCTCCCTGAGCGCTCTGCCAGCCCCAGAGCCGGGTCCCCCGGCCTGGGCGGCTCTTATGGGCTGTGAGCCGTCGAAGGGCGATGGGGAACTGAGGAGCAACTGCGGCCCCGGGCACCAGCAGCAGCGAAAGGAGGAGATGGGAGAGCCGCAGCCGCCCGCACCACGGCACCAGCCAGCCCAGCAGCCGCCCCATATTGCCCAGCTCCAGCTCCGACCTGCCCAGGGGGCGGGGCCTCAGGGAAGGAGGAGGGGCCAGCACTTCACTGAGGAGGAGCAGGGAGTGGGACCACAGAGAGACGCGGGGCCTTGTGGCAAGGGGGGGCACAGCTCCCCCCCCCGATTTTCTGTCGAGCCCACCTCAGCCTCCCCAGCAGGAAGAGGCTGGAGCCGCCCCTGGCCCTCTCCCTGACAAGCCTCAGGTAGCGAGTGACGCGTGTGCGGCAGTCTCTTGTCGGAGGAGATCAGAGCACAGGAGCCCCATCCTCCCTGCTCTGCGCTTTGCCTGTTGCCTGGACTGAGGCACGCTGCTGGGCCACCCTTGCTGGTGGTCGGAGGCCACGCAGCCCGTGGGCCGGGAGAACGTGGCATCCTCAGCATCTTTGGCCGAAGCTCCTGCAGCTGCAAATTCATCTGGAGTCCCCCCAGATCCGGTAGCCGGGTCCATCCGCTCCTAAGGCCAGCCCTGGGTGAGGTGGCTGGCTCCCTGGGCGTCGCCATCTCGATCTAGCCACCCAGGTGTTTATACCGGGGCAGCACCCTCGTGTCCGAGCACTTGGCTTGTGAGCCGCAGGCAAATCCCTGCTGCGAGCAGGCGGGGCCAGACGTGGCCTGCCATTTCCAAGGTGCTCTCAAGGCAAAAGGGCTACAGGCTGCTATTTTGTGTTTTAAATGAAAATTTATTTGTAGGGCCCTCTGAAGCCCAGGGCCCCTCAGGCAGTGGTTACCTGCACCCCAAAACCTGTGATCATCTGCTCGGGTCAGTTCACTTGGATAAGGCTTGACTCTGTATCTGAACCTCCTGAGACAGCAAATCTGGGCTAGAAACCGCACCAGAGATCTGGCCCTTGCTGCTTCCAGTTGGGTTGGAAATAGCGTGA
The DNA here is from genome assembly GCF_965152235.1 of Eretmochelys imbricata. Classification (NCBI taxonomy): domain Eukaryota; kingdom Metazoa; phylum Chordata; order Testudines; family Cheloniidae; genus Eretmochelys; species Eretmochelys imbricata. The sequence continues at coordinate 1,830,777 of NC_135580.1, read as the reverse complement.
GAAGCATCTCTCCTGGAGCACAGACCTCAACACAAGTGTGCAAAGGGGGTGCCCAAGTGTGTTCATCTCATGTGCCCATTACAGCCCCTGGACTCCAGTTTCAACACCTTCCAGCTGGAAGCTCAGCCACTCTGACCGAAGCACAAACCAGGGAGCGGCCGCTCAGCCCATTCAAACCACCCAACTTGGGACATCAGCACCTTCAGGGTAACAGTGCAGGAGAAGTCCCTCGACAAAGGCACTCACTGCCTCTGCCCCAACACCGCGAGCTGTTCAGAGCTGAGCGGTCCAGCTGACTCCAGCTTTCTGCTTCAGGGGTAGCTAGGTCCCAAGCCACCCATCGCTACGCAGACCACACTGGGGAAAAGCTCCCCAGACTTCTCCAGCTCCCCAGATAGGTCTAATCTAAGATTTTGGTTTGAATAGTTCTGCAGAAAGGGGGAGGCTCTGTTCTGTCTGAGTTACTCTGCCCAACCTTGCTGCTAAAGATCACAGAAACCAGCAAACCACAACACCTTGTGCATTTGGCTGTGTGAATTAAGGAGTCAGGTGTCATCACATACATTGCAACCCTGTATCTCCCCCGTTATTGTGACAGTCTGCATTGTCTCATGGCAGAGCCTCACAAACTGCGCTTTAGATAGATAGATAGATAGATAGCCAGCCCACCCAGTGGAAATGATTTTTCACTCCTTTAAATGCAGAATCAAAGCACTGCACCGGCGCAGAAGAGAGTATGTTTGCAAAACAAGAAGCAGCCTTCTGCCAGTTTAGCGCCATCTTTTACCTTGCTGCCTAGTGAGCTGTAAATAGGTAGCCTGCCTCCATACGTGTAGGGCGTGAGCACAAGGGACACGGACCCTGAATTCTCCCCCCATATCACCATTATTCAATTATCTCACGCTACATCCCTTTGAGTCACCTAGATCATGGTCAGAGTATTCAAGAGGCCTCTGTGCTGTTTGCTTGTCCCTGACACACACCCCTCCTGCCCCAGAGCACAGAGAAGCAGCACGTTGCAGGCCGGGCGCTCTGAAGCACAGGGGACACTAATTCATGACGCCACCTCAGACAAGTCTGCTGAGCTTTAACAGTGAACACGGTGCAATACTTACATTTAGCCAAGGCCAGGTGGACGGAAACGGGGGCTGGAAGCGCTTAGAGCTCAGGACTGGGATGCAAGAGACTATTAGTTACATGATGGTAGTGCCTAGAGGCCCTGGCTGAAACCAGTCACCAGAGCAGGCTGCATCCCAGCTTTGGCACTGATTCGCTTGGGTACATCATGCCCCTCTATGCACCTTGGTTTTCCCATCTCTGAAATGGGGATGAGAAGAATGCCCTGCCTGGCCTGGGCCCATTCAGGGCACATCCTGCCTGGATCAGTGTAGTGAGAGGGATCAGGAACCCCCCTCCCCACTAGTATGCCATAAGCTAGCATCAGGCTCCGGGGAACGCAGGGGCTGCCCCAGCCCTGCTTGCCTGGGGGCTCACAGTGCCCCAAAGGGAGCAGAGAGCAGGCAGGGAAAGGGTTCCAGCCTCAGCCCCCCATTGAACCGGCCAGCGTGGCTAGCTTGACACACAGCAGGGGAAGGAGAATCAGCTGCACCCAAGAAGGTGCAGCCTCCACCCACCAACCTGCCTGGGAGCTATGGGAGGCAGAACGGGCTGTGCCTGACTGGCATAATGCAAAGTGGTTAGAGGTCTTCAGTCCCATTTTACAGGAGGGGAAACTGAGGCACAGAGCAATTAAGCACAATAAGAACTCTGCAGCTCCTGGCTCCCAGTCCTGTGTTCACCCTACTAGTCATGCAAATAAAGGACAAAATCATGGGAAGAGTATGCCTCATGTCTGAGCTAGAACTAGAGCTGGCCATTATTTGAATAGCACCAGCAGTCCACTAGGATCTTTACAGCCTGCCACAAAGAGTTTACCATGAAAGGCCCTGATACACTCAAGGGAGCTGATAAGAGTTGAGGGGGCTCAAAGTCTCACAGGCTTGGGCCCTGTGGATGTTCAAATCAGGACACATGCTTAGAGGTGCCCTGTCCTTCTGGTAACAAGCAGCATGCAGTAGGAGCTGTCATTTCCTGTCTGGAGATGGCCCACAGGTCACTGGTTTGAGCTGTGTGAGCACTGAGGATTTATTGGTCCTGGTCCACACACCATCCCCCGTCAGCTGAAATGTGAGGCCGCCTGCAGTCTGACAGCACACTGGCGACTGCAGCCCTCTCCCAGAGCCAAGGGAGGGGAGGGAGGTACAAATTAGAACCACATTTGAAGAACATTTGCAGTGAATTAGGCTGGGAGCCAGCAGCTCTTGCTTGGCCGTATGTGCAGCCAATCTTTAGGGATTGTCAGCTCCTCCTCGATTTCCACAGTGGATGCTCCCCAGCCAGAAGGCAGCTGGGTTTTGCTCATCGAGCCTGCAGCCAAGACATCGGAGAAGGAGACGTGCACACGCCCTAGTGCACGCACCCCTGCCCACACACACACACCAGGCCGGCAACCAGCAGCCAAGGGACATTCAGCCAGCCCCACTACTCGTGCAAAGTCCAGTGTCAGTGGGGCAGGCCTGTCCCTCTGACCTGCTCCAGGACTCCGCTCTCCCTCGCTGTACGCCTCTGTCCGGTACGTGGGCCTCAGCTGACTGAGCAGTAGGAACCAAACCACAGGACAAGCCCCAGCAATGGACTCTGCTGGCCGTGCTGCAAGTGGAGATGAAAACCCGGTGGATTTCTGCCGGGGAGTGACACTGCCATAGCATCATACCCGCCTTCCCCAGGCTGTGCAGAGACCCCTCTGTGACCTTGTCAGCATGAGGGAGCTCCCTGCTGCCATGGATCTGTAGGGGTCCTGAGGGGCTGGTAGCCAACGTGGAGGAGCAAGGCCGCTGCCCAGATGGGTCTCTATCTCCACTGGGCTCACAGGATCTGCTAGGTTATGAGCAAGACATCCCACCCTGCCCCCTACAAGGGACTGAGGAATCACTGTGGGGGCCCAGAGACTGTGGGCACTCAGCCTGAAAGTGCAGGCCCCTCCCGATTCCTGAGCATCACGCCGTGCCCGATAACCAGGCCGCAGCCACTGACGATCGGGTCGGTCCTAGTGAATCTCAGCTCCTTTGGAATCCTGGTGCCCCTTGCAGGGTCTCATCAGGACTCTAGTTCCTGTGAACCAGTCTGGTGCTTGGTAACGGCCCTGCAGTACATAGGCGCCATGTTAGGAGCCTGCAGTCAGAGCGACTTTCCCAACATCGTGGTGCTTAGATCACAAAACTCTCCAAGATACTGCCGGACAACTGAGCCAGCCCCAGAGCATCTCCCCCAAACTACGGGCCACTGGGAAATCCCAGCTCAGCCACGTGACATGCACGGGGTGAAATGGAGTCCTAGGAATCTATGAGAAAACCCGCTGAGAGGAGATGCAGGGACGAAATAACGAATAGTGACATCGTCCCAGGGGGCGAGTCTCAGGATTAAATCCATGGTGTAGAAAGGTTTCAAATTTTAATGTCAGAGAAAGACAGTAACAGCTAATGTGACAACTTGCCAGGAGAACTTATCAGATCATAATTCGAAGAGCATCGGTATCATATTCCTTTCCTGTTTAAAAACGTGAAGTGGAAACCTTACAAGAGGTTATTTGTTGGTCAAATCCTTATGCGCTCTGTTCTCAACATGTCTTTAAAACCGATCGCACAGCAACCCAAGCCATTATAACCCCCCTATTACTAACAATAAAGCCATCCCACAGACTAACCTGCGGTAGTCTCCAGTAAAGCTTGTCCTGATGATACCTGGGTAGTGAAGAAATAATTAATAACGGTTAGAGGCGTGAACACTGCAAATAGGAACAGGTCACACAGAAAGTCTGTGGCAGAGCAGGGAATTGACCCCTAAACGCCAGGCCAGCCCCTTTACACCACCCTTTCTGCTGTCGCTTTTAAAACCACATGGTTTAAACATGGTTGTTTAGCCCCTGGCCAAAGGGAAGAGTCAGGAGCCGAGTGACTTCCCAGTAAACCTGTGCCTGTTACAAAGTTACTTTTTATTTAGCAATGATAGTAATTAAAAAATGACAGAGTCCCCCAGGTCAGCCTCTTGTTTGGGAGCTACGAGTTTAGGTGGAATTCAGCAGCGCTCAGTCGATTTAATGCGCTTAGTGGGGACATATGCAGTCGACTGTATACAGTCTCTGGGGAATTATCTGAAGGCAGCACAGAAGCTTAGCACATGTTATTAAAGTCTTAATTACATCCATCATTGGTCGGCAGTGCTGACACTTTTGGGAGATCATGGAAGCCAAGATTTCATTTGCTGGTTATTGAAATAATGGATTCTTTTTTTTCAAATGTGAAACCTGTGAGTAAGCTAGTGACTCACCTTCCATGCAGCCCAACATACTCTTGGGTCAGGCAAATACCGGTTCCTCTGAGGGCTCCTGGAGCATTCCAGAGCAGTGGGGTCCAACCACTAAAGATCAGGAAGGAAACAAAGTCACCAGTCCAGCCCTCTGTTGTGTAGTATTACAAGAGGCAGTGTTGTCTAATGGTCAGAGCAGGGAACTCTTGGATTCTATTCCTAGCTCTGCCACTGAGTTCCCGTGTGGCCTTGGTCAAGCCACTTTCTAGTATCCATTTAACTAACCTTAGAAATGGGTATAGCTCTCACCTGCCTCACAGAGGCATTGCATGACGATTAAGGTATTCGTTACTTAATGTTTGTGAAGTGCTCTGAGTTTCCCCAGGAGAGAAGCTGCAAAATACAAAGGATTATCCTTACAGAAGGTTCCTAAATCTCACGGGCTACATCAGTCTGCGGTGGAGTGGCCACCTAAGGGTAACGCTTAGAACTGCAAGTGTATTCATGTTGCACTGCCACGGATGTGAGTTCCTGAGCCTGGCAGAGCGGGAGCAGTGCCTGGAAAACCCTGGGGTTAATACACCCTCCGAGAGAGAAAGAAATGCCCTCTTCTGCCTCTCTTCTTTTCTGACTTCTCCCCACATCCAGCCCATTGGCCTGAACTTCTTTGCTGGTGCCCCACGCTGCAAGTTCAGATGTGGGTGACGAGGGGGCCCAGCATTTGAGAGAGACTCTAAGCCTGTCTGTGGCGAGGGAAGTAAAGTGCGCAGCAATGCAAACATTTTAAAAGGCACTTCCTCTTGTCTTTTTCTCACATGGTACAGTCTTTACGAAGGATGGGAGGCCACCAAACGGGAACATCTGGGTTCCATTGCTCATTGTCTGGCAATTAATAAGTCAGCACTACAGACAGAAGGGACATCACATATTAAATACACATGACTGTTCTCTGCAAACCAAAACAATCACACACACACACACCCACCCCCAAGTTCATTGAGCCAATAGATGGGAAATGGTGGTTTCAACCTGGCAGATTCAGGATTGCTTGGATTTGGAATTTTGATCCATTACAGAGATGCAGGAGCCTTTTTTGGAAGGACAGCTTCCCTTCTTCTGAGTGCAAACTGCACCTGCAAAAATAGTGGATCCAAGTGCAAAGTCTTTGGGTGTGGTTCACACACACATTTAAAAAAGAGAGTGGGCAGAAGCTCCTTTAAAAATCTGGTCTATGAAGTTCAGCTTGATATAAAGAGTTCCAGTCAGGGAATCAGATTTGGAATGTAGGCTCTAGGTCATTAGACCAGGGTAGATTAGATAGACACTGTGTATCAGACCATAGTTTGTACTTGTATTTTTAAATATTTCAATAAACAATTCATAGATTCATAGATATTAAGGTCAGAAGGGACCATTATGATCATCTAGTCCGACCTCCTGCACAACGCAGGCCACAGAATCTCACTCACCCAGTCCTGCGATAAACCTCTCACCTATGTCTGAGCTATTGAAGTCCTCAAATCGTGGTTTAAAGACTTCAAGGTGCAGAGAATCCTCCAGCAAGTGACCAATGCCCCATGTTGCAGAGGAAGGCGAAAAACCTCCAGGGCCTCTTCCAATCTGCCCTGGAAGAAAATTCCTTCTCGACCCCAAATATGGCGATCAGCTGAACCCTGAGCATATGGGCAAGATTCACCAGCCAGATACGCAGGAAAAAATTCTCTGTAGTAACTCAGATCCCACCCCATCTAACATCCCATCACAGACCATTGGGCCTATTTACCATGAATATTCAAAGATCAATTAATTGCCAAAATCATGTTATCCCATCATACCATCTCCTATATAAATATGTCGAGTTTAATCTTGAAGCCAGATAGGTCTTTTACCCCCACTGCTTCCCTTGGAAGGCTATTCCAGAACTTCACTCCTCTGATGGTTAGAAACCTTAGTCTAATTTCAAGTCTAAACTTCCCGATGGCCAGTTTATATCCATTTGTTCTTGTGTCCACATTGGTACTGAGCTTAAATAATTCCTCTCCCTGAAGACCTTGCCTTGTAGATGTTCTTTAATTACTCAGAATTGTATAAAGATGCCACAGAATAACTCTCCCTCCAGCAATGCCACGTGCCCGGAGTCTAGCTCTCTTACACAGAACTGGTCCTATGAAATGCAGAACTTCCTCCCCTCCCATCGGCTTGGGCCCTGATCCCACTCTGAAGGCAATGGGATTTTTTTTTCACTGACTGCAGCAGAAGCGAGTTCAGTAATGGAGTTGGAGGTGTGAGAACCACACAGGATCGGCCGCTAATGCAATGTTGGTTAATTATAAGGCAGAAGCTGGTGAGATGCCAGGCTACATTGAGTCAAACACACACACAGCGCTGGCAGACTGTGCTCTGCTTGACACTCACTAGACTGTTGTGTTTGGGTCCCACCTGTCTGGGCCCTGTGTGCTTTAAGACTCCGGAGAGGGATCCTGGTCTCCCCATAGCTTAAACTTCTCCCAGAACTACAACCATGCGGATGCTCTGGGCTCACAGTTTAACTCTTCAAAAGCATGAGCTAGTGAAGGCAACAGGCAGACACACAGAGGATGCACAGGACTCTACACACTGCTGTTCATCACTTAGCTCGAGCAATGCACAGAGCTAGACACAATAATAAACACACCTGTACGCATCTCTCTGATTCAGGTTCCTCACCTCGCTGGAGCATTCTCTGGGCTTGGGCCAAGCCCCTGCAAGGCACCCAGGACCCCCTTTTCTCTTGCACACAGCTTCTCCTCCAGAACATGCAGTCTCTGCTCTCTTCTCCCTCTCTCTAAGATGGCAGCTGAGAGGCCTTCTTTTGTAAAACCTCCAGCCCCCTCTGTCAGGTGCCCCCGGATCAGCCTCATCAGGAGAGCCCAGTCCCTCACCAGATGATCCGTTACCTAGTTACCAGCCCACCAGGGCAGACTGGCTCTTCTGAGTGGCAGCCAACTCTGCCCAGGTGCTCCTATGTGAACAGAGTGCCATCCCGATGTAATGACCCTCTGTTGCTAGCCTCATGCCCCTACCCTTGGAATTCCAACCCAGCGGGGAGGCACCAGGGCAGCAGCAAAGACAGCAAGGCCCACGGCCCAAATGGAGTCCAAGTCTGACGCAGATACACACTACCAAACCGAATTCATAAGCTGCACCCAACCATCATTCACGGGCTCGAGGGATGGCAAGAGATCCATTAGGTCCCATCTAGTCCATGCCCCAGAGGCAGGACTGAGCCCTACAGACCAGTTTCCAGAGCTTTGGCCAGCCCAGTGTTAAATGCGTCAAGTGCTGGAGCTTCCCTTTTGGGCGGGGGGGCCAGTCAACAAGGAGGGAGGAATGGCCCTGACCCACACCTGACAAACCCCACAGATGCTGCACACACACCCCCCTGTGACGTGCCTCAGGGCTCTGAAGTGCTGTAGCCTGCCCTCTTCAACAAACAACCACCATCCTCTCAGCTCTAGCCGGCACCATGTTCCAATCATGCAGTGCTGCAGCGTTTTAGAGGCATGTGCCTAAGCTGGCCCCTGAGCTGGAGGGAGTGACAGCCAAGGAAAGCGAGCACCTGGCCTCGTGGTCTCTCACAGTCCCTGTCAGGAAACGCAGCAGGTACAAGCCATCTCTGAACCCCTCTGTTGCCAGGCCACTTTCTGCCTGCTGATCTCTGTAAGCACAGCGCGCTGGGAGGCGAGTGCTCTCCCCAGTGGGCACTGCTTCCTCACAGCACATACCTGAACGCACACTCACCTGCTTCTCTCCTCCCATCCAGGCTCCCCGCCCCAGGTGGTTCCCACAACCATTCCCACTGCCAGCACCCTGGTTCTCTCTCCCCTGGACTCCTGCTCCCTCCATGCCTTCCCCCATTTCAATCCCTCCTGCATCCCCCCCTCCTGCCGCTCTATGCACCTCCTCCCTTCCCTGCCTCCCGATCAGCTTCAAACCCCTTTTCCTCATGGTCAGGGGTCTGACCCCTGCCTCGCCACCTGTGCTTGTCCCACCTTGCTGCTCCTGCCCGTCTCCTCCTCAGGCTCCCCTTCACACCAGGCTGCTTCCTTCCCCAGGAGCCTGTGCACCTCACTCTCCCTCCTGCACCTCCTCCCGTAAACCCTCACCCCTTGCTCCCCACCGCGAGCTGCCCCTCCCCACTTGCCCTTCCATGGCTTTGGCTCCCAGGGTACAGCCACACTGGGGAAGGGGTGTACTTTCCAGCTCAGGGAGACATACTGGTACTAGCTCTGATCCAGCTCGTGTGCTAAAAACAGCAGCAGAGCAAAGGGAGGGGCTTGCCACGCCCAGGTACACACCTAAGGTTTCAGACCGGATTGTACTCATCCCAGGGCTTGTGCCACCACGGCTTCGCTCCTATTTTCAGCATACCAGCTGGATCAGAGCTAGCATAACTAGGTCTGCTCAAGCTGAGAACTCCCCCTCCAGTGTAGACAGACCCCTCCAGCTCTAGTGTAGACGTGCCCAAACACATTCAGTGTGTGCCAGAACCAATTGCAATACCATGATTTCTGGTTGTTGTAACACGCACCCCTCCTTTGCCTCTCCGCCTCCCCTGCTGTGAGCTCCATTGCCCTGTGGTCTGTTGCAGATGGTACATTCTCCAAGGCGAGGCCTGGAGCTTTTTAATCACTGCAAAATGCTTCACGTAAAAACAGGATATTTCTCTGCCTGTTGGTTCCCCGTCTTGCCGCCCTGGCCGGTGCCTCTCCCTTTGCTGGCGTTTGTTATTTGACCCAGCAGCTACCTTCTTGAACTGTCGAGTGTGTTGAGGTGCAGCCACTGGCGGTACCAACGGCGATGAACCACTGGAACAAATTACCAAGGCAAGTGGTGGATTTGTCAACTCCTGATGTTTTCAGATCAAAACCTGGAGGCCTTTCTGGAAGATACGTGTGAGCCAAACACAAGTTACTGGGCTCAGTACAGGGGTAGCTGGGCAAAATGTGATGGGCTGTGATATCTAGGAGGTCAGACTAGACAATCTAATGATCTCTTCTGGCCTTAACCTCTATGACTACTGTAAAGCATTTTGGCTGTCAGAGACCACAGTGATCAGCGCCATAGAAACAGACAGAGAGTGCACCTGGCAGACAGTCAGTATGAAAGGGCCTATATTAACTATATTTTAACATCAAAGAGGTGTTCTTTAGCAGGGCGATTCAAAGTCAATGGGTAGCATATTATTTCCTGATTTCATACAAACGGAGAAATCACTTTATTGTCATTAGTTCAAAGTTGTTCTCACTGTTTTGCAATTTGGAACTTTCTAGTTCCTTTCAGGAAATTCCGTCTCTCTCCCTTTTAATGTTAAGTTCAATAGGTTGTTGATTAAGCAGGAAAAGAGCATGAAGAATCAACCAAATTAAATCTTGTGTGCAAACAGGTGGGCGTGAAATTTCAATCAATGGCTGGCGTTAGTATAAACTCCCAGGATTGTCCTTCCCAAGGGAAGTCTCAGTAGCCTGAGGGGATTTAGGTATAAACCTCCAGACACGGTTAAAAAAAAGAGTCTTCTTAAAAACCAATATTGACGGGCTCCCTGTGTTTGCACTGGGGCTTTCCCTCCAGCACAATGAGAGAGATGATTATCCCGGAACTGCGAGCAGGGGCTGTGAGGGGAAGCAACAATGGAAGCTCCAGGGTGATCTGTGCCCATTCCCGGTTTCTCCAGCCGGAGTCTCTCCGCTCAGTTCCCAACTCACTGGGGCTCAGGGGCTTTGAAGTTGTCAGAGGTCGAATACAAGATGTAAATCACATTAGACTCACTGCATGATCACAACACTGCTGTGAGACAATGCCATGTTTTACACCAGCATCCAGCTCCCCCTGCGGGGCAGGGAACAGCAAGGGCCATGAGCCCGGTGCGCTACATGCCTGAGGAGCAACTTACTGAAAGGCAGAGCGCCTTCTCCAAGGTGGACGGCAGGCTGAATCCTGCTGTACCCACTAACCTACCCCCTCGTCCCCCAGCACATTCCCAGTGTTCCAGGCACTAACACCGAGACATGCTGGCCCAGAAACACCCGCTACATCACAGCCATATTCCTCTGCTAGTGCATTGCTTGAGACAGTCAGAACACCAGGAGCAGGCTCCTCTGCTGTGAATGGCCAGCAGTTCTGTCAGCGACAGGTCTTCCAACCATGTGACCAAGCCAGTAAATCTATAATGAGGGCAATGGATGGGAAAGAGGGAGTGGTGGCTCTCTGGAGCTCAGAGACGGAGAGGGATCGAGCTGCCACGGAAACCAACGCCCAAAGGGTAGCTGTAGCCAAGGGGAATGCAGGGCCTGGCGAGGAGAGCACAGACTCACCCTGCCTGCACGCTCGCAGGCCTGGCGTGTGTGGTGCTGCTCCACGGGAGCCGAACTGCTGCTGAGGGAGGTGGTGGTGGGAGAAGCAGGTTGGGTGGGAGAGGAGTCTCATGGTCTAGGGGTGCTTGGCTTGATTTGGTTTTGCAGCTTCTGACAGAGTCACCTCAGACAGGCCTTGTTATCTGATCGATCTAACCAGGTACATACAGGAGTGAGGTCGCTAGAGCTGGGCCCCTCACGCTGGCTCTGAAACGGGTCCGTTATCACTTCCCTCCAATGGAAAAGAGAAAATAAAATAAATAATATTACTTTGCCCTTCAGGAGCCATTAAAGCACTTCAAGGGCCTGACCCAACCCGTGCTGACCTCGTTGAGAGCCTTTTCATTGACCTCCGCAGGAGCTGGGCCTAAGGCCGTACATAAAACCCGAGACCATGTAGAACACAGCTCCCCGCGCCCCATCGGTAAGCACTATGATCTCCACTGGGCAGATGAAGAAGCAGACACAGGCCTGGTCTGCACTAGTAACAAGGGTGGGCTCCTACCTGATGCGGGCTAACTCCAGGTAAGAACACACCTTTTTTTGCATAAGACAGGACAACTCCACTGACACAGTCTGCGAATGCCAGAGTCTATAGGGACCCACTTTAACTCAGTGGAAAGATTCCTGTCGGCTGCAATGGGAGATGGATCAGGCCCCTTCTCTCTGGGTCTAACCACCACAAACACAAGCAGGCGGCATTCCTGGGGAAATGGCTTGCCCCAGGGGAGACAGGAAGCCTGTAGCAGAGCGGGGAACACAGGTGAGGTTTCCAGGGCCCAGGCCTGTGCTTTAGCTGCACACATGGCCATTTTTCCCTGAGACCTCGGTGATGAGGAGGGGGAATTCCCTTTGAAGTGATACATTGCTCTTGCATTTCCTTGTACCGCAGTGAAGCAAGTTTAATCGCTAGCTATATCAGAGGGCTCCTGAAGTGCCAGCCATTTGTAAAGGTTCTTAGGCGCTGCCTTGCTTAGAGAGAGAGAAGTCTGGAAAACGAGGCAGCTGGTGCAAGCTGAGGAACTGACACAGGTACATAAGAACGGCCATACTGGGTCAGGCCCATGGTCCATCTAGCCCAGTACACAGGAAACGCCAGCCTCCATCAGACCTCAGGGACATCCAGCCCAGTGGCCAGCACCAGCTGCTTCAGAGGAAGGTGCAAGAACCCCAGAAACAGGCATTATGAGACAACCTGCCTGTGACGGTATAAGGGATACCATTCCTCTGGGGGGTCAAAGGTCTGCAGCTGGCTGGCTAGTGGATTAGCTCCCCCTCCCCACACCTGAGAAAGATCTGGAACTTAATTAGCTGACCCCTATAAAAGAGGGCAGCAGGAAATGGAGGGAGGAATTGCAACACCCTCCCGAAAGCTGAGGGGCCAGGTGCTGTGCTCCCCATGGACGGCTACTGGAGCTACTGTGGAGAGGAATCAGGTTTCCGAGGGGTAGCCATGTTAGTCTGTATCAGCAAAAACAATGAGGAGTCCTTGTGGCTCCTTAGAGATGAACACATTTATTTGGGCATAAGCTTTCGTGGGCTAGAACCTACTTCATCGGATGCATGGAGTGGAAAATACAGAAGGGCAGGTATAGATACACAGCACATGAAAAGATGGGAGTTGCCTTACCGAGTGGGGGGTCAGTGCTAACGAGGCCAATGCAGTCAAGGTGGATGTGGCCTATTCCCAGCAGTTGACAAGAAGGGGTGACAGATTTCAGAGTAACAGCCTCCATACGGCTAAATGCAGTGCCTTGCATAATGACAGGTTTCAGAGCAGTTTCCACGGTATGCATCTGATGAAGTGAGCTGTAGCTCACGAAAGCTCATGCTCAAATAAATTGGTTAGTCTCTAAGGTGCCACAAGTACTCCTTTTCTTTTTAAGAAGGGGTGAGTATCAACAGTCGCTCCCAGGAATGGTTTAAGAAACCAAATGGACAGAAGGGGAGACCGTGTGGAGTCCTTTACTGACGGGGCTGTGAGCGTTCCTGGAGTTACGGGGGTGCGGGGCAGATCTGGGGAAGGGATTGCTCGGCCTGCACAGGCTTTGGAGGGAAGAAGTCTGCAGAAGAGAAGAATGAGGGGGGATTTGATAGCTGCTTTCAACTACCTGAGAGGTGGTTCCAGAGAGGATGGTTCTAGACTATTCTCAGTGGTAGAAGAGGACAGGACAAGGAGTAATAGTCTCAAGTTGCAGTGGGGGAGGTTTAGGTTGGATATTAGGAAAAACTTTTTCACTAGGAGGGTGGTGAAACACTGGAATGCGTTACCTAGGGAGGTGGTAGAATCTCCTTCCTTAGAAGTTTTTAAGGTCAGGCTTGACAAAGCCCTGGCTGGGATGATTTAATTGGGGATTGGTCCTGCTTTGAGCAGGGGGTTGGACTAGATGACCTCCTGAGGTCCCTTCCAACCCTGATATTCTATGATTCTATGAAGCTGCAAGGTTTTGATTGTGTTCGTTAAGAAGGCTTGAATGAAAGAACTAACCCTGCTGGAAACTGCTCCCCGGGGCGGGACTCCTTGAGAGAGCTCGGACAGAATTCACCTGGGGGGTGAGTGACTCACCTGGGGGGTGAGTAACCTAGCGCAAAGCCAGGGCTGGGCGGAGGAGGCCACTACAGGGTAGGCCCTAATCCTTCTACACTGCCCAGGGAAGTCTGCACCTAGCTCCCAATAGCTGGAGATCCTCGAAAGCCCTGAAGCAGGAAGTTTTATCTCCCTTCCGGGACTTTTTGTAGTAAGTACTGGTCGAAGTCTGGACGTTCTTGTTCCCCACAGAAAGGTCCATTCTCTGAGAGATGCTGAGCACCCATGACTCCCACTAAGATCAATGGAAACTGTGGGAGCACCGCACCTCTCCGGATCAGGCCCTCACAGTGCCTCTAAGCCAACCCAGCACAGACTTGGGCTTGCCCAGGGCTGCCACCACAGTCGGACAGCTGGGGAAGAGACGTCTCTGGGATGCGGGACACCTGCTAGAGACGTCACCAGGAGGCACACCAGCAAAGTATGCGTTCACTCAGTGGACAAGCAAGTCCTGCCCCTACCCTGCCCTTCTCACTGGCCAGGTGGCTCCCTCCCAGAGGACTGGTACACCCCCTGGAGGGACAGGTGCGGCAGGGAGGGAGAGAAGTGACCGGGGAGGAAGACGTTGCCTGCTGCTAGCCCTTGCTGCAGTGCAAGAGAGGTGTAGCGACATTCCTATACAGGGATCCTCAGCAAGGACAGAACCAGTCATTGGAGTAAACCCTGGGTCTGCAAACTATCAGCCACATGACACTACACAGCACGGGGCAGGTATAGGGCCCCCCAGGGGGTACAATAACCCACTGTCTACATACAGTTACTGCAGGCTATGGGACGTGCTGAATGACTGTTGGGACTACCTACTCAGCACCTTCCTCCCCACCCCCGCCCCCCAACTCAAACAGGAAGAAAGGTCAAAAAGTGAAGCAGGACCCCAGCCCATAATACTCTGAGTCACTTGGTTAACCCTTTAATAACCACTTTACTACATCCCTCCTCTCTTAATTGACAGCCTGAATCTGCTCCTTTAAATAATCTAGGCACTTCTTTCTCTTGCTGGATTGCAGCCCTCCTCGGCTGCTGATGAAACCTCAGGTGTTGGGGAAACTCTTCCCCCAGTCTCTGGGTTTGGCGATTCGGTAGATACCCCCGACTTGGGCATTCTGGGAAATTCTTCATCCCCTACTGGCCTTTGCTTCTAGCAGTATTCCTCACCCAAAAGCTCAGGGTCAGGCATGTCACTCCATAAGCGGACCCTGATCCAGATGTCGTCGTACCCCTTGACCATCACTTAAACATATTTGAAAAGACAAAGGTCCAGTTTATTCTAGGATAGTACCCAGAATCCATGTTAACATTTTTGGTATAGACTTGATCCTTCAAACCCAACTCTCTGTCTTCAGCATGATACTCATGTTTGTTTGATCAGCCTGTTTTCCTTAAACCGCCCCCTCCATGCCGTGATGAATTAAATCCAAATTAGTTTTTATCCTTTTTCCCATCAACAGCTGATCCAGGCTCACCCCCATTATTCTGAGGCGTGGTTTGTGACGTCAAAAGAAACCAAGGTTTCAGAGTAACAGCCGTGTTAGTCTGTATTCGCAAAAAGAAAAGGAGTACTTGTGGCACCTTAGAGACTAACCAATTTATTTGAGCATGAGCTTTCGTGAGCTACAGCTCACTTCATCGGATGGAAACTGCAGAAGACATTATATACACACAGAGACCATGAAACAATACCTCCTCCCGCCCCACTGTCCTGCTGGTAATAGCTTATCTAAAGTGATCATCAAGTTGGGCCATTTCCAGCACAAATCCAGGTTTTCTCACCCTCCGCCCCACCCCACACAAACTCACTCTCCTGCTGGTAATAGCCAACCAAAGTGACCACTCTCTTCACAATGTGTATGATAATCAAGGTGGGCCATTTCCTGCACAAATCCAGGTTCTCTCACTCCCTCATCCCCCTCCAAAAACCACACACACAAACTCACTCTCCTGCTGGTAATAGCTTATCCAAAGTGACCACTCTCCCTACAATGTGCATGATAATCAAGGTGGGCCATTTCCAGCACAAATCCAGGTTTTCTCACCCCCCCACCCCCATACACACACAAACTCACTCTCCTGCTGGTAATAGCTTAAAAGAAATCAAGACAGCTTTGTTTCCAAGCTCCTATTCATCATCTTCTTCATTTCTTCTTTGAAAGTTGGAGCCCCTCTTTCTGCTAGTCGGTGTTTCTCAATGAGCAGCCAGTTTAGGAAGGCAGCAAGCTGGTCTCTGGTATCAAAGAGATTGAGAAACACCGTGCTAGACCATTTGAAGCTGGATGCGAAGTCTGAATATATTTAATCCCATTTCTTCTCAGAAAATCTTTCAACTTCAGACTGGTGAAAACTGGGGGTACAAGTACGACTGGTAATCCATGTGTGGGAAAGGACTGTCCGAGCTTCTCACAGGTAGCCAAGGCTGTTGTTGAGGTCATCACGTGCACGTCTAACCATTTAGAATGAGGATCCACTATAACTAAAAACTCCTTCCCTGCGTATAGGCCTGCAAAATCGATATATATTCAGAACCATGTGTGGCCTGGACATTCCCAGGGATGAAGGGTGCCATGCAGGGGTCTGCTGATAGCCCTGACATCAGTGACATCCTTCACGACTTTGTCTAAGTCCTCATCCGACCACCATACTCAGCTCCGAGCCACAGATTTCACGCGTGAAATGCCAGGGTGTGCGTCACGTCCTTCAGTCAGGCTTGATCTCATCCTTGTGGGGGAATCACAGTGCCTGTGCCCCACGGTACACATTCATTCTCTATATTTCGTTCCGTACTCGTGGTCCTAAACGGTTGAAATTCTTTTCCCTTACTCTGATTGGCCATCTGTGCAATATATCTTAGGACGGAAGAACCCAACGCACAGCTACAGACTAGAGACCGAATGGCTAGGCAGCAGTTCTGCAGAAAAGGACCTAGGGGTGACAGTGGACGAGAAGCTGGATATGAGCCAGCAGTGTGCCCTTGTTGCCAAGAAGGCCAATGGCATTTTGGGATGTATAAGTAGGGGCATAGCGAGCAGATCGAGGGACGTGATCGTCCCCCTCTATTCGACATTGGTGAGGCCTCATCTGGAGTACTGTGTCCAGTTTTGGGCCCCACACTACAAGAAGGATGTGGAGAAATTGGAGAGAGTCCAGAGAAGGGCAACAAAAATGATTAGGGGTGTGGAACACATGAGTTAAGAGGAGAGGCTGAGGGAACTGGGATTGTTTAGCCTGCAGAAGAGAAGAATGAGGGGGGATTTGATAGCTGCTTTCAACTACCTGAGAGGTAGTTCCAGAGAGGATGGTTCTAGACTATTCTCAGTGGTGGAAGAGGACAAGGCAAGGAGTAACGGTCTCAAGTTGCAGTGGGGGAGGTTCAGGTTGGATATTAGGAAAAACTTTTTCACTAGGAGGGTGGTGAAACACTGGAATGCGTTGCCTAGGGAGGTGGTAGAATCTCCTTCCTTAGAAGTTTTTAAGGTCAGGCTTGACAAAGCCCTGGCTGGGATGATTTAATTGGGTATGGGTCCTGCTTTTGAGCAGGGGGTTGGACTAGATGACCTCCTGAGGTCCCTTCCAACCCTGATATTCTATGATTCTATGATTCTATGTGCTGCATTACCTGGGAGAAGACAGGACCCTGTCTAGACCGTTTTCTGGCCTGGAAAGCCTTTCCTGGGTCTGGTCTGTGGGTGTTCCAGGAGCAGCAAAATCTCTCCATAGAACCAGCTGGTTCTACTAACAGTAACTGACTGAGGGCATCGCTGTTGGCACTACTATAAACTATTGTATAGGCAGCTCATGTCAAAGCCCAACGCTGTAGTCGGGCAGCTGTCATGACTGGCTCCTCTGATTTTCACTGAAGAGTCCCACCAGTGGTCTGTGATTTGCCAAAATGGTAAAAGATTTCCCATAGAGGTACTGGTGGAAATTTTTATTCCAAAAACAATAGCAAGGCTTTCTCTCTCTAGCTGGGAGTAACCCATTCAGCTTCATTCAGGGTCTGGGAGACATAGCCAATTGGTCTCTCTAAAATCTTTCATTTTATGCCATGAAACTGCCCCTGCGCCATTTGCAGGATAGGATTAATTCTTTGCCCAGGTCAAAAGGAACAAGGCGCTCGGAGGATCTGAGTAGCTTTTTAGACTCCTGGAGCGCTTTCTCTGCTTTCTTTCCCAGTGTGAAGGCATCTCATTCCTCAAAAGGTGGGGTAAAGGCTCTAAAAGGGCTGAAACTTTTGGAAGAAATCTGCGATAGTAATTTAACATACATAGGCCAGCTTTTAGCTCACTGGCATTCTGAGCTACTGGCACTTGTTCAATTGCTGTGACCTTGTCAGCCATAGGGTGAACTCCCTCCTGCTCTATCCTGGACCCCAGGGACATCGCTTCTGGGCTCATAAAAAAGCAGTTATTTTGTTTCAAGTGAAGTCCCACCACTTCTGATCTTTTAAGAACCTTTTCCGATGTTGAAAGATGTTCAGGGTCACTTCTGCCGCTGATGAGAATAACCTCAATCCTCACTACAACACTCAATCCTAACACTTTTCAAAAAACTTCCCATGGCACCCTGGAAAATCCTAGGGGCTGACAATACTCCGTATGGCAATCTATTGCATTGATACAAACCCTTGAGGGTGTTCCCGGTGGTGAATTTCTTACCCTCATCCTCCAGTCTCATCTGTGGTACACCTGAGACAAGTCCAGTTTTCTGAATTTTTGACTTCTACCTAGCACTGCAAGATAAGCAAGTCTTCTGTGCGCAGAATGGGGTAAGTGTCTAGTTTAGAGACTTGATTCACTGTTCCTTTATAATCCCCATAGATGCGGCTGGTTTTGTTGGGTTTAACCACTGGTACTACAGGGGTAGCCCATTCCAAAAACTGCACTGGTGAAATGATGCCCTGCTGTTCCAACCTGTCCCACTCAGTCTGGATTTTTTTAAATCTGAGAACATAAAGAACTAGTCTTGCTTTAAAATGTTTTGACTGGCCCCCATCCTGAATATAAACCCTGACTGTTACCTCCTCCATGGTCCCTAATGCTTCTTGGAAAATTGTGGGATGAACATCTTGAACTTCCTGGAGTGTGAGTATTTTACCCTTGTAACAATGCTGGTTCTGGTGGGACCCAACTAAGAGTGCCAATTCAGGAGACATTGCTTAAAGCAGGGCAGTTACAGCCCAAGGCTGGGGTTTTTCCACCTCTAAGGCAAACCAAACCAGCCAAACAGAGCAGACTTTGGTCTCACCCCACTGGCTAACCACAAGTCACACAAGCAATTCCCTTAGACACTCCAGTTTCCCAGTATCTCCACCAGTGCCACTCGTTATGCGGACAAAGGGTTATGAAAACCAATACCCCAGTAAAAGAAAAAAGGTTCTCTCGATCCCAAAGGATCAAGCCCCAGACTCAGGTCAATTTGTGTGGGAGGGATAGCTCAGTGGTTTGAGCATTGGCCTGCTAAACCCAGGGTTGTTAGTTCAATCCTTGAGGGGGCCGTTTAGGGATCTGGGGCAACTATGGGGAATTGGTCCTACTTTGAGCAGGGGGTTGGACTAGATGACCTCCTGAGGTCCCTTCCAACCCTGATATTCTATGATTCTATGAATATACAAATCAGATCTTACCCACAGATCACCCTGTTGCCAATCCTTTAGAATCTAAAGGTTTATTCATAAAAGGAAAGAAATATAGATAAGAGCTAGAATTGGTTCAATGGAATCAATGACACATAGTAACAGCAAAGTTCTTGGTTCAGGCTTGTAGCAGTGATAGAATAAACTGCAGGTTCAAATCAAGTCTCTGGAGAACATCCCCAGCTGGGCTGGGTCATTCAGTCCTTCGTTCAGAGCTTCAGGGTAGCAAAGTCCCTCCAGAGGGCAGAAGCAGGATTGAAGACAAGATGGAGGAGCTGCAGCAGCTATTTATAGTCTCTTGCCCTGTGATCTCTGCTTTCTTTGTCCCAAAGACAAGCTGCCCACCCCATGGCCTGGAAACACCTCAGAGTTCTGTCCATAGGCAGGTCCCTGCATGCCTGGCTGAGTCCCCAGGCGTGTCTGCCTTCTCTCAATGGGTCACTTGTGTCGCTGATGGTCCTTAATGGGCCACCCAGCAGGCTAGGCAGAGCTGACACCAACCTGTCTGGGGTGTCCCCCTGAAGCACAGCACAAGTTTGAACTACAGACAGAACAGAGCCAACGTTCATAACTTCAACTACAAAAATGATACACACACACAGACAGCATAATCACAACCAGCAAACCACAACCCTGTCCTAGACACCTCATTTGACCCCCTTTATACAAGATTTGGTGCCACCATAGGGCCTTGGTTGCAACAATGTTCTATATGGTCTCAGTTCAAGTCAATAACATCACAACCTTGTTCTACTTTAAATATTTCTTCCCAATTCCATTTTAGTTCTTTCATCCAATCTCTGCCTGACAAATTTTGCCTTTTTCCTCAGATCACTAAGACTGGTAAGATTTTTGTTTTGCTTTTTGTCCTTTTGGCTTTTATATTTTACAGGGATAGATTTATTTGGTTTCTCACGAGTCATGACCAATTATGAAGCTTAAAATGTTCCACAGTAATGCTGGGCTATGCAGTATAGTGCTCAGTTAACATCCTTTGCAGTTCAGTTCTTCTAAACGTTTCTCTCCTGTAACAAACTCCTTAAAAGGCAGGACGATTTACTGCCACAGTCACTGAGAAATATTGCTTTCTGGTTTTCCTCATCTCTAACCTCATTTGCCAGAATATAGTGGCCCAGTCTTTCAGCATACTGCTGACAATCCTCATTTTCTGCATTAAACTCTGTAATTTTCCCACAAGATGCCATTCACTATTTTCTCTTCATTGCCAGTTTTGTGTCTCTTACAGCAATGAAACAAGATGCGGGCATCATACCGGTGCGGCCATGCAGCTGTTCTGGTGGGCTTGGCAGGGCCTGTTGGCATGGGTGCACAAATGCACTTGTTCAGAAGCAGCTGCAGGTGAATTGAGCCAGTGTACACCGTGCCATGTAGACAGACTGCAGGAGCAAATGGCTCGAGAGAGAGGCCGGTTTGCGGCTTAAACGGTGCCACGGTCAAGTCTAGAAGGGTCTATGCAGCCTGCCCTTCTTGGCAATGTACCCTAGAATTTGGATGAGAAGCGGTCACCACACCCCGAGTTGGATGAAGGCAGCATCCATGAATTCACAGATCTGGCCCCTGGAGCGCTGACAGGGAAGGGAGCTAGACATGTCATGAGTAGGTCAGTTTATTGGCTTGTTGGGGCCCCTTTGGCTGGACTGGATCTAAGCCCCAGTCAGCCTGACTCCCCCCACACCACACCCGACCCCTGGGGAGCTGGAGCTGGGAAGGGGAGTCTGGCCAAGAAGCACACAGAGCACAGGCAATGAGCCCTGAATCTTCTGGGATCCTGCAAGCAGGGCCTGGCAATTCCCAAACACAAGCAAGCTAGAGGGAAGACCCTTCAGGCAGCTCTGGCAGCCGGGAGGCACCGCAAACCTACGAGGGAGCAGGTGGATCCTGGCTCCACGGGAGGAAAGAGAGAGAAGCTGCCACTCACCAGCCCTTGGAGGAGAGGAAACGCTGCGGTCCCAAATGGCAAACAGCACCTCTGTACACATCTTCTATCGCTGCACAATGCACACAAAAGGAGGCACCGAGACAGCCATGAGGCCTGACAGGAGAGTAAATAACCGCCCCACTTAGGTGGGCTAATGGCTCTTCCCCGAGGACAATGCCTTCTCAAGCCAGGCTGTACATTCCTGGGGAGAGGAGCTGGGTGTTTCCCTGGTGACCAAGCCTGCTATGGGGTGGGGGAGGCTGTATTTACACCAAGAGCGAGGTTGCAAATACTCTTCTCCTGTAACACAAAAGGGGTCTTTGCTCGTAGTGTGGCCAGCTGGCAAAGCAAGCAGCAGGGCCCTTCTCCTTCCCCAGCCTTATGACAGCTTCTCCTCTCTTAGCCGTGATGTGTGTTGCCTGGGGTTTGATAGCCCTGGGGTGTGATAGCCCTTGGACCCCTTCCCGTCAGTGCAACAGCAAGCCAGCACCAGCTGCTTCAAACTCTGCCTCCACTCACTCAGCGCTGAGCAAGTCAGGACTCACGCTCCCCTGCCCGTGCGAGCCTTTGCACCAGCAGCCCTGCGTCCAGGCGGGAGAGTTTCAGTGGTGCTTCGTCCGACGAGTGGGATAGGGCGATCCAGATCATGTTGCCCTGGCACTGTCCAGCTGGTATCAGGCTCTGGAAGGGGGAGTGCACGGCTCACAGCTGCTGCCTAACACCCTCTCTGAGTGCACCCCAGCTACGGTGAGCAAGCCACTAATGCAATGGAGGGCTCATTCTGCACTGGACACCAGGCCAAAAGGTGCTTTTCTCCCTGGTACCTCCCCAGCTGCACCCCGGGCAGCATTCCCTCGTTAGCTCCTCTTTCCTCAGAGTTCACAGCGGCCTTCCCATCACTGGGAGAGGGAGCCCCTCTCTAATTGACCCACACAGGTTCCCTCAAGGGCCTGGCAGTGGCCCTCCAGGCATCCCCCGGAGGGGTGACTAGAGGGGACACAGAGCTCTCCTTCCACTGCCTCTATTCGCACAGCGCTCCCCAGCTCTGCGAGTGGGGAGACGAGGTGTCCAAGGCCCACGCCTAGCTTCAGGTCTCTCCATGGCCTCCCAGCTCCCACACGGGGTGTCTGGGCCCAGGGGCCTGGGCTGACCATTGTGCAGAGAGGGGTCCAGCCCCACAGCCCAGCCTTCCTAACTTTGGCCTGAGCCTTGTTGATGAGGTTCAACAAGGACAAGTACAGAGTCCTGCACTGAGGACAGAAGAATCCCATGCACCGCTACAGGCTGGGGACCAACTGGCTAGGCAGCAGTTCTGCAGAAAAGGACCTGGAGATTGCAGTGGATGAGAAGCTGGATATGAGTCAACAGTGTGCCTTTGTTGCCAAGAAGGCTAAGGGCATATTGGGCTGCATTAGTAGGAGCATTGCCAGCAGATTGAGGTAAGTGATTAATCCCCTCTATTCAGCACTGGTGAGACCACACCTGGAGTATTGTGTCCAGTTTTGGTCCCCCCACTACAGCAGGGATGTGGACAAATTGGAGAGAGTCCAGCGGAGGGCAACGAAAATGATGAGGGGGCTGGGGCACATGACTTACAAGGAGGGGCTGAGGGACTGGGCTTATTTAGTCTGCAGAAGAGAAGAGTGAGGGGGGATTTGATAGCAGCCTTCAACTACCTGAAGGGAGGTTCCAAAGAGGATGGAGCTCAACTGTTCTCAGTGGTGGCAGATGACAGAACAAGGAGTAATGGTCTCAAGTTGCAGTGGGGGAGGTCTAGGTTGGATATTAGGAAAAACTATTTCATGAGGAGGGTGGTGAAGCACTGGAATGGGTTACCTAGGGAGGTGGTGGAATCTCCCTCCTTAGAGGTTTTTAAGGCCTGGCTTGACAAAGCCCTCGTTGGGATGATTTAATTGGGGATTGGTCCTGCTTTGAGCAGGGGGTTGGACTAGATGATCTCCTGAGGTCTCTTCCATCCCTAATCTTCTATGATTCTATGAGCCTAATACAAGATCCAAATCTAATTGCTGCTTCCTTGGCCCATCTCTCGGTCACAGTAACAGCCATTCAGTATGATCGTGCTGGATTGTCAGATTTAGTCAGATGTTTTCAGAAAGCAAATCCCAGCTTCTTGAAAAACAAGGTTTTTATCTGATTGTAAAATCAGCCTTTCTAAGTCTCTGAGACCACTCAGCCCAGCTAGATATCCACCAAACAGCCATTGGAGATCAGACAGGTAGATTTGATACCTGTGTTTGCTTACAGAAGTCAGTGAAAGACCTCCACCACAGTTCAGCTGCATTGACAATGAGCTGGTTTTTGTAACATTAAACATAGTTTTTGTGCAGTAAACTTGTTAATTTCTTTATGGAAGGAAAGAGGGGGAGAGTGAGAGAGAGAGAGAGAACTACAGCTATGTATTTAGGGATCTTTTAAACCCTGATTTTGGGCCCAGCAGATGGTCAGAGCTCTTCATGTTACACAGATTATTGTAACTTCAGTTCTCCAGACATACAAGCTAGCAACATTGTATTGACAATGAGATTCTTTAAGAAATTGCATTGCTTCCTTGAAGTAATAAACCTGCCAATCCAGGGGCTGGTCCCAGGTATTAATTAGCAAAGGACACAGAACTTCACTTATATAAAACATGAGTTATTTGTTGGTCCTGCCCTGAAACAATGCACATATTGTAAGCATTATCATCGAAGGATGCAAGGGCTTATTGGATTGTACACTGGGTTATTCCCTTGTCAAATACTGATGCTGTTTGTGCAAAACATGTGCCTTTTACACAAAGACCTTGGGAAGAACATCATCAGCTAGGAAGCCAAAGGGCTCACCTCAGCCTGCTGTCACATTTAGAAAAACCTACAAAAAACCCAACACGTGGAAGAGAAACAGGGGAAAAGGCTCCTATTGTCTTAAGAGCTGCTACGTTTCCTCAGCCCCTCTTCAGCAAACTCAAACTGAGCCGGCACATCACCAACAGCTGAACTCTCCGCCTCGTCCACCTTCCACCTGTGCCCTCTCGCACTTGGGCTCGTTTTAAGGTGTGCCCTGGACGTACGGCCTGGCTGAGTGGGGAAAAATAGCAACTGTCAACAAAATCTCAGTCTTCTCTTCTGTTTGGTTAGCTCTCAGTGTCTGCCTTGCTTGAGCAACTTCATTGACTTACTGTGATGGCTGGAAATATGTGACAAACCAATTTTGCTTTATGCTGAAGAACAATGGCCCTGTCGCTAACCCGAGTAGATCTCAAATTCCCATTCAGAGCAATACGAAGCCAGAAGTGCTCCACTGATCTCCAGAAAAGTAGATGTGATTTGCTGGGAATAAACCTTCTTTGTTTAGTTTTTCACTTAGTGGGGAAAGGGGCCTTTAAGGTCTGGAGGAGGCGATGACAGACCCGGAGAATAACTCCACTTCTCCTCCTCTCACAACTGGTGATTCAGTGTCTTCTGCTGGTGGCAAATTGGTTTTTCACTTTTAACAACAAAACAGCGACTTGCTGGCACAGGGCCAGCTGCACCATAGACCCCGTGAGGACAAGGCAGTTGCCTAGGGCCGCCAACTAAAAACCATTAAAATTTGTCTTTGTAGAGCTCACTCCTGCACCGCTACACGCAGTGGAAGCCTCGTAACTGACCTGGCTGGGCACAGGATCTGGTCCATGCAGCCCACCCCCTCTGAACAGCAGCACGCGCTGTGAATGGTCTCGCTTCGCCCCTCTGCACGGCACCGACGGTAACAGACGCGCGGCCCCTCGGATTGTCGGTGTGCCACGCACTCTGGGAACTTCCCGGAGACAGTGGGACCAGAACCCAGACTCCTCGTGCTCCCACGGCAGGGGCCCAGAGCCTTTGAGCTGTTATGTTAGCTAGACCCAGCTCCCACTCTGGCCAGCGGAGGGCACTGGTGCACATCACATGAGCCAACACAGACAATCATAAGAGACTTGCCCAAGTCCACCCACAGCCAAGCCAGAAATCCAAATCTCCTCCCTTCCAGTCCTGATCCCTAACCACCAGCCCAGCCTTTGCTCTGAAACCCAGACTCAGCAGAGACTTGCCAAAGCAGGCAGGGTCGGCAGCAGGTACAAACAGGTCTTTACCCACTGCTGTAAGGGCTCTGAATGCACCTTCATCACGTATATACCGGCAGGACACAGCGTCCTTGAGCCAGCAGCCAATCCACTGAGCCAGCCCGCAGCACAGACACTGACCAGAGCACACTGCACTACGCTATGAGCAGTGACTGTTTCAACACGCAGTCAGCACAGGGCTCTAGGCTTCCCGCAGGATTTCCAGCCAGCCCAGGAGAAAGCTCACGAGAAAGCCCATTCTTGCGAGATTCCCAAGCCCAATCTTGCAGTGTAGACAGTTTAGTGCATGCATGCAGAAGCCTTCAAACGTCTGGGGTGCATATCCCAACAGAACCTTGGGAGGCTGACAAGCACCGTGATGCTGCCATGCATGTAACAGCTGTAATTTTATGTGCACCTGTCAACGAAACTTCAGAAAACATCTCTGCATCTCACCAGAGCTGGTCACAATTTAAAAAAACGGATTCACAAATACTTTTGCAGACCAGAGCACTGAGTTCTGCTCAATGTGAATATAGTTTGCTGCTTCAAATCCAGATTGAGGTGTCAGTAGAGGTTTTGGAACAAACTGATAAATTAAACAGTAATAAGTCACCGGGACCAGATGGCATTCACCCAAGAGTTCTGAAGGAACTCAGATAAGATATTGGAGAACTACCAACTGTGCTATGTAACCTATCGCTTAAATCAGCATCTGTACCAGATGATTGGAGGATAGCTAATGTAATGCTTATTTTAAAAAAAGACTCCAGAATCTGGCAATTACAGGCTGGTAAATCTAACTTCAGTCCCAGGCAAACTGGTTGAACCTATAGTAAAGAGCAGAATTATCAGACACAAAAACACAATATGTTGGGGAAGAGTCTGCATGGCTGTTGTAAAGGGAAATCATGCCTCATCAATCTCTTAGAATTCTTTGAGGGGGTCAACAAGCATGTGGACAAGGGGGATCCAGTGGATACAGTGCACTTGAACTTTCAGAAAGCCTTTGACAAGGTCCCCTGCGAAAAGCTGTTAAGCAAAGTAAGCAGTCATGGAATAAGAGGGAAAATCCTCTCATGAATCAGTAACTAGTTAAAAGTAGGAAACAAAGGGTAGGCATAAACAGTCAGTTTTCACAATGGAGACAGGTAAATAGGGGTCCCCCAAGGATTTGTACTGGGACCAGTGTTGGTCAACCTATTCATAAATGATCTGGCAAAGGGGGAGAACAGCGATGTGGCAAAGTTTGCAGATGATACAAAATTACTCAAGCTAGTTAAGTCCAAAACTGACTGCCAAGAATTGCAAAAGGATCTCACTAAACTGGGAGACTGGGAAACAAAATGGCAGATGAAATTCAATGTTGATAAACACAAAGTAGTGCACACTGGAAAACATAATCCCAACTATATGTATAAAATGATGGGGTCTAAATTAGCTGTTACCACTCAAGAAAAGAAAAGGAGTACTTGTGGCACCTTAGAGACTAACAAATTTATTTGAGCAGAAGCTTTCGTGAGCTACAGCTCACTTCATCGGATACTGAAAGAAAGAGTCATTGTAGATAGTTCTCTGCAGCAGCAGCCAAAAAAGGTAACAATGTTAGGACCCCTTAGGAAAGGGATAGATAATAAGACAATAAATATCATAATACCACTATATAAATCCATGGTACAGCCTCACCTTGAATACTGCATGCAGTTCTAGTCAGCCCATCTCAAAAAACATATTTTAGAATTAGAAAAAGAGAAGGGCAACAAAAATGCTTAGCAATAAGGAGCAGCTTCCCTATCAGGACAGATTAAAGACTGGGAATGTTCATTTTAGGAAAAAGACGATTGAGCGGGGATACATTAGAGGTCTTAAAATTGTGACTGGTGTGGAGAAAGTAAATAAGGAGGTGTTATTTACTGTGACGGGTTGGACCCCCCTTCTGGGGTGCCACCTGATGTATTGGGGTCCCACTGAACCCGCCTGCTCCACCAGCCTGGGCTCCCTTACTCTGTCCTGCTGCACACACATACAGGTAGGGACACACCCAGCTGTCGAATCGCACAGTCTGCAATCAGCTCTGTGTGGGAAGACTCGGCTCAGGGAATTGCCCAGCACTCTGGAGCACACACCCTCTGGAGTGTAAACCCAAAATGATATTGTCTTGCACTGGAAAGGGATCTATACAGCATGAGCTCATGAAATTCATTCCTTCCCTCAATGTGGAGGAAGATATGCACAGCTTTTAGTCCCCTTCCCACCCTCCACCCCCAGTTATGAATTGCACAAACTGGGTTTTAGAATAAACAGAAAACAAGTTTATTAACTACAAAAGGTAAATTTTAAGCAATTATAAGAGAGAGCAAACAGAACAAAGGAGATTACTGAGCAAATAAAACAAAACACACAAACTAAGCTTGATACACTAAAGAATACTGGCTACAAATAATAACTTCTCACCCTAAATGTTGTTTTAAGCAGGTTGCAGAATTTCTTTGTGGACAGACAGCTCTTGCTTGCAGCTTAAAACTCCAGGTATATCCTTCATGGGACAGACACCATTCCCAGCCCGGGCCTAGCCCCTGCCCCTCCCAGCTAAGTTCCTTTGTTTCTTCAGGTGTTTTCAGCCGTCTTCCTTCTTGGTCAGGGAAGCAGTGAAGAAAAATCAAGATTAACTCACTCCCCAGCCTTAAATAGCATTTACATATGGCAGGAATCCTTTATTTCCTAGTTTGTGCGCCTACCCCTTCCAGTGGAAAAATACCAGAAGTCCAAAATGATGTCAGTACTAGGTGACAGGATCACCTGACCCAGCAGTATCAAAGCAGTATCCCAGGAAACTTCCCAGAAAGGAGGGAGATTAGTATCTTCAAAGTCCTATTGCCCTTCCTAATGGCTCATCCAGGCTATTTGCATATTGTCTGGTGGGCGTTCCCCAGGTGAAAACACAGTTGTAATTATTACATAGTCAATATTTCTAATTTCAGATACAGAAATGATAAATGCATACAAATTGGATGATATCTCCAATTTCCAATGATATCTCACATGACTCATCTTGCATAAAACATATCTTACTTATGCCATATTCATATTATAACAATATTTCTATGAAGAATATGGGGCATAATGTCACATTTACCCCTTCACATAACACAAGAACCAGGAGTCACTCAATGAAATTAACAGGCAGCAGGTTTAAAACAAACAAAAGGAAGTATTTCTTCACACAACGTACAGTCAACCTGTGGAACTCGCTGCCAGGGGATGTTGTGAAGGTCAAAAGTAGAACTGGGTTCACCAAAGAACGAGAGAAGTTCATGGAGGGCAGGTCTATCCATGGCTATTAGCCAGGATGGTCAGGGATGCAGCCCCATGCTCTGAGAGTCCTATATCCTCTGACTGTCAGAAGCTGGGACTGGACGACAGTGGATGGATCACTGGATCATTGCCCTGTTCTGTTCACTCCCTCTGGGGCACCTGGCATTGGCACTGGTGGAAGACAGGACACTGGCCTAGATGGACCATTGGTCTGACCCAGTCTGGCTGTTCTTATTTCCAGTCCCGACAGTCGTCCCTGCAGGCTGGTGGCTCTTCGGTGGCCTCAGTCCAGTTCCCAGAGAACAGGCGCTCACCTCACACAATCTCCCCACCCAGCTAGCACTAGCTGGTGCTCTCAGCTAAGGCCAGCCCGAATCCTCCGGCCTGAAGGCAGGAAGGGGGAGCGACAGGGGAGGGTCTCTGGCGTTCCCTGTGCTGAGGGTGAATAGATGACTCTGTGCCCAGGGCCCCTCACCCAGAACCTTTCCTCACAAGCCCGATATTCAGGATTCAAGCTGTCCCCGTGGCTGGCGGCACCTGAGCTGCCTGATCACCTGGCACGAGGCTGGTCCCTCGCTCTCAGTCAGCACTTCCAGCCTGCAGCAACATCTCTCCACAGCAGCCGCTTTATTTCCCAGCAGGAATAAAAAGGAATTAGAGGTCAGATAACAAGGCAGGGCGGGCAGCTGGCCAACTATTCTTCCCTGCCGGAGCTGACACAGCCGGGCCCCCTCTCAGGCCTGCCCTGACCCTATCAGTCAGCACCCCTCCACCCCGCACAGGAGCCCCTCCACCTCCATTCAGAGATCCGCACTGAGCAATGTGAAACTGCCTGAGTGGTGCAGAGAGCTGCCCTGCCTGGTCCCTCTCTCGGAGCACTCTGGCAGTCCTAGCGAGGAGACCCAGGGCTGTACGACAGGGCTTGAAATTCTAGACAGGCCAGAATCCAACATCCCACCCCCCCAAGACTGAAGTAGGTGGGAGACTCATGAAAAGGGAACCCAGCATTAGATCCAATGTTGCCAACTGCTCTCTATTTTTATAAAGGCCTGAACCACGTGCCCTTTGCCTTCAGGTGTTTGAAATCTGGATCCAGGTTTTACTGGTTTGAGTGATGTCTAAATGAAACATGTTAGGGGGGAAATCAGCTTGTCATGTAGCTAAAGAAGAGCAGGACAAGCTCTATGCGCTTGAAAAAGTTCCCTACCATGGGAATTAAAATCAGCTTTGTGACTGTACAGGGTTTAGCCACGCAGCTGGTGTAAGGCTGCCCTTGGTAAAAACACAACCAGGAAATCTTCCTTGTGACCTTCACACATAATACCACTTTCAGCAAACATTCAGGCAAGCACCCGAGCATGGCCTGGCCCAGATCACGTTGGTCTGGGAGCATGGGTCTTGTCGGGCAAAGAGGGTATGTTTTCCAAACGCTGTCACTCACTTGAGTTAACTTAACATGATCGACAAGCCCCGCTGAGATGCAGGCGAACGTACTTGAAGCCACGTTCGCTAGCTGTTCGCAGATGTAGTTCAGGACTAAACCGTGGCCAGCTGAAGCTCCAAGCAAGTCAGCCTGCATCTTAATGGGGCTTTTCAGTCGTGCCAAACTGATGGGACTGAAAAACATCCCGTTTCGTCTGACAGTGAGAGAGCGAGGCCTCAATCCACACCTTGAATCCAAACACTCCTCAACTTCTGAGTGTTCAAAACCCACATCTGAATCCTGCAGCGTGAGCCATCTCCAGGGGCCAATCCTGCACAGACGTCAGGGGGCTCTCAGCACCTTTCCGCATCCTGTCCTCTCTGCAGGGAGCTACCTTCAAGGACCTGCGTAGCCTGCGGCAGAGCTCTTAGTGCCTCGGGGAGAGCTGCTGCCTAGGGACTGCGGCAGAGAGAAACGAGTCTGTCAGACGTTTTCCAAAGGCAAAATGGATTTTCGACAAGACAAAATGTTTTGCAAAACAATATCTGCTTCCCACAGAATGCATGAAGCTTTCATTTAAAATGTTTTGCCCAACAACCAAACACTTCTGGGTTTTCGCCAAAAATATTTGTGTTTTTTTCACAAAAAGTGGAAATTTTCTGCAGAAAATTTTAAAGGAAACTATTTTTTTCTTAATTTACATTGAAATTTTCTGCAGGAAAAAAACCCCGTTTTCCAACCAGCTCTGCACTGGAGCCCACAAGCCCCCTTCTGGGCTGGAGGAGTGTATCTGGGAAGCACAGTGTGTGCAGGACGCACACCAGAGCTCTGCTGGTGTCTGGCCACGGCATAGCTGGCTGACAAAACCCTTGGCTTCGGCATGTTCCCTTGAAAATAAACCCACACCCTCACCGCCACCCCACCCAGCAGGCAGACGAGACACAGTCAGGTCACCGGGCCTAGCATGAGCTATTATTTGGTCACACGGGGTTTACACAGAGATGGGTCTGAGCCACAAAATCTGTGGAAGGGTCATTTTGATCCAGGAGAGAGAAATCCAGCCAGGGTGTTCAGACCAGGATCCAAACTTTCCCACAGTTCAAGGGAGCTGGTTCCAGCTCGTCTCTAGGTTTAAAGCCATTTTTTGTCTGTCTAGCTCAGAAATGACAGGAGGTGAGATAACATTACAGCAGAGCTTCCTGGGGAAGGCCCCTGGGGTCACGGCTTTCCCGCCCTTGGCCAAGCAGCGCACACGGGGCTCTACCCCATGGCCTCTCAGCCCCAGGATGACTTGCCCCTAGCGTTTCTTTAGGAGCCGCAGCTCCTGCAGCTACTGAGCTCCCCCAGCTCCTGCCCACCTCCCTGTGGGGCTCGGTGCCGTGCGGGGCCAGGTCCCAGGGATCCCTCCCTCTGGAATTAGGAGCCAGCAGGCCAGCCCGGGGTCTAGCAGAGCCCGTTGCCCAGGCAACCTGGAGCTTTTGGGCTGCTGCATGAGAAGCAGTTTTGGAGTCAGACATTCCTGCTTCCTAGAGCCCACAGGAGCACTGCCAAGATACGGTTGCTCGGACCCGATTGGGAGGGGGCGTCTCAGCATGGCTCAGCCTCTGCAGGCTGCTCCATTCAGGCAGGGGCTTGTTGGCACTGGGGCTCAGGGATTGCCGGGCAGAGAGGGAAGGTGAGAAGATCTAAGCAGGGCAGCGTTAATTCCACCACAGTTCAGCAAACGCCAGGGCCTTTTTCCCTCTTGAAATCGGTTGCCGCTTTTCTTAAGCAGAAGAAAGAAGCGTGGCCGCAGCGTGGCAACATGCCTTTCTTGCAGCCCAGGAGCGGTCACTGCCTCTGCCTTTTAAATGTCAAGTGGAGGACGAGATTTTCTGTGCCATGGTGGCAGGCACCAGCAGCGTCTGGCTCCTCGCAGACACCCCAGTGGGTGGGAATTCTGAGCTGTGCCTTGGTCTGTCATGTGGCGTGGGCAGCTGCTGAGATGGATGCAAGATGCTGCGCTGTTCTGCTTTTAACTGTGGGTTTGCTTCTGGTTAGTCTCCCCCCACTGTGCCGAATCTGCTGGGAGCTGTCACAGGAGGGGAATTGCGGCAGGGGCTGAGTTATTAATGAACCATGCAGAATAGGAGGATAGGGGCAAACAGTGTCATATGCCTGACTCACAGCCCACGCAAGGAGGATGTGATGGGGAAGGCAAACGCCAGCTACTCCCTCCCCACTAGACCTCCGGGCTGACGCACACATGGTATGTGGTGTACGGCACGTCGTACACACGGTACAGCTGTGCTGTTCAGCTGGGTTTGTGTCTGCAAGGCCACCACGGGAGGGGTTATGGCTGACGGAAACACCCTCTCCTCCGAACGTCTGGCTTTCCGACGGACGCTTGCAGCCAGGGTCTCAGACATATGCTCCTAAACGGGGCCCACAACACGTGCAGTGAGCGGGCGGGAGTGGACGGTATGGAAGCCACTGGCCTCTGCTGGATGGAATCAGAACTGCCCAGCTGTGTGCCATAGCCCCAGGCTGGGAATGGAGATCCTGCGGTAGCTCAGCCCCCCGGAATCGGAGCGCTGGAGCAGGAGACGTTCACTCCCTGGGGATGAGTAACGGGAAACCCAGGCTGGCTATCCTCACCGACAGTGAGCTTGCTGGTATTATTTCTGCAGCTTCACATGGGTGCATGGTGCGTTGCCGACACATGTAGAAAGCACAGCTCTCAGTCCTCAAGATCTTGCTCCCAGTGAAGTCCAAGCACAACTCCCATTGACTTCAATGGAGGCAGGATTGGGCACACAGTCAGATCTATTAGAGTGCAGAACAGTCTCCCCAGTGCAAGGTGGGAATCCCAATACCTGACTGGCAAAGCACTGGGGAACATGCGGAACGGTCCTATCTTGGAGCCTGGGAACAGCCCAGGTAACCCAGCACGACTCATGTCTCTGACCCAGGTGATCCCTCTTGCCATAATGTAGCATAAAGAAGGTGCTTGGTTTTGTAATGCAGCTGCCAGTTTGAAAATGTTTCCCATAGGCTGCAAAGAGCACTTTAAAATCCCTGGAGCCAGGCAATGAGCTCGGTCAGCCCCTCCCCTTGCTGGTACTGCGCATGCATGCAGTGCGGGACGGAAGGGGCTAGGCCGTGAGTTGGGGTGGAGCTGCGCCGAGCCACAGCAGCTGAGGGTCTGGCTTGGGCGAATAAACAGGGTTCTCAGACTGCCAGACTTTATGACCTGTTAAACGCCACTTAGCACGTGTCTCGCATTTCCCACGCCCGGAGCACGGGACAAGCCGTAACTGACATCAGGAATCAGCCGCCCAGTGAGGAAGCCCCCAGCTTCACAGAGAGCATGGGGTCAGGAGGGGGGAGAGGCAAGTCACTGGGGGCAGCAGCCACTTGCGGGGGCGAGCGGAGCCCACTTACCCTTTTCCCAACTTCTGCAGCCCCCCCGCTGCACCAGAGGGGCAGCTGCCGCGTGTACCGGTGCAATCGGAGGGACAGGTGAGCCAGGCCTGGGTTTGCCGGGGGAGCTAAGGAAGTACAGAACCTAGCAAAGTCCTTTTCTCTCTCCATGGAACACCTGACACCGGCCCTCCCGTAACCTCGGGATGAGGGCCATGTGGTAGGCACAGGATCTGCCACCCTCAGAGCGTAGCCACTTTGAGGGAAACACCCCAGAATAAGAAACACGTGCTAATTAGGCAGGTGCCACTCCCTGGACTTCAGAGGAGTTGGGCTTGTTTACCCCGAGCTTGAATTTGGCCCTTTGTATTTCAGTTTGCCTTAGAGATACACCAAAGCTAGCATTGCCAGAGGGACGCACGATGCAAACTGCTAAGCGTGTCACCGTGGACATGGTTGCTAGACCCCGGGCCTGATCCTGTGGCTGGGGTATGAGGGAGGCCAAGTCTGCATAAAAGGAGCAAATGGAAACCAGGATCCTGCAGTCAGGAAGAGGCAAGCAGCAGGAAGTGTAGCAAGGAGCAGTGATGGCTCCACATGCCACCCTGTGACTGGCAGAGGTCAAGGCTCACTGCAGTGGCCACAGATGTGCCCGCAACAAGAGTCAGCATCAATGGGCAGTGCAAGGAGTGAGGTAGGGTACCCTCCCACCCCAGACCTGAGCAGGAAAAGCGTAAAGTGAGGGGAGCGGGGTACCCTCGTGTGACACCAGTGGCCACACTCTCAGTACCTATCTGAGCTCTGGTGGCTTCGACACCTTGGCACCTGGTCTCTCTCCGTCCTGAGACAGGCTTGGCCAGCTCTCGGAATGTGTTGGGACAACTACTTGTTTCAGGTGGTGGAGGAAGTGGACAGGGGGACAGCCATTTCAGACTTGATTCTGACCAACAGGGAGGAACTGGTTGAAAATCTGAAGGTGGAAAGGAACTTGGGTGACCTTGAGCATGAAAGGATAGATTTCATAAGTCTAAGGAAAGGAAGGAGTGAGACCAACAGAATAAGGACAACGGACTTCAAAAAAGCGAGCACTGAAACTCAGAGAATGGGTAGGCAGGTCCCATGGGAAGGAAATTTAAGGGAAAAACGAGTTGGCAGTTCCTCAACGAGAAAATGTTAAAGGCACAACTGCAAACTATCATGATGCAAGGGAGACATCAGTAGACTAGTAAGAAGCCAATATGGCTCCATGAGGAGCTCGTTAACAACCTGAAAATCAAAGAGAAATCCTACAAAAAATGGAAACACAGACAAAGTGCTAAGGAGGAGCACAAAGAATAACACAAGCACATAGGGACAAAATCTGAAAGGCTAAGGCACAAAATGAATTACACCTAGCAAGGGACTATAAATACATTAGTAACAAGAAAAAGACAAAGGAAAAGCACAGGTATACTACTTAGTAAGAAGGAGAACTAATAATGGATAACACCAAGAAAGCGGAGGTCTTTAATGCCTATTTTGCTTCTGTCTTCACTAATAAGGTTAATTGTGACTAGATACTTAACACAATTCATATTAACAAGGGGGAAGGAACACAAGCCAGAATAGGGAAGGAACATGTCAAAGAATATTTAGATATTCCAGATGTATTCAAGTTGGTGGAGCCTGATGAAATTCACTCTAGGACAAGTAAGAAACTATCTCAGAATGGTTAGCGATTATCTTCAAGAACTCACAGAGAACAGGTGAGGTCCTAGAGGTCTGGAGAAGGGCAAACATAGCACCCATCTTTAAAAAGGGGAACAAAAAGAACCAGGGAATGATAGACCAGTCAGCCTGACTTTGATTCTTGGAAAGATACTGGAACAAATTATTAAACCATCAATTTATAAGCACCTAGAGGATAATAGCGTACTAAGGAATAGCCAACACGGATTTGTCAACAACAAATCATGCCAAACTGTGACAGGGAGCTGGGCAAGAACTGCTGACTCAGCCCTCTGTCATGCCAGCTCCCATTAAGGGAAGTAAATTGGAGCTGTCTACAGAAAACCTGAGCCTAATTGGTGAATGGGAGACAGCTGCCTGCCCTATGAGCCGGGGGTTATATAAAGGGCTGGGAGGCAGGCAGCCATGGGGGGAGTGAGGGAGTGGAAGCAGAGCGATAGCTCTTCCCACCTGAGTACAGACTAACTACAACCCAAGCTGTGTATGGTGAAAAGGTGATGGGCGCACAACCTGTAACTAACCACCACCAGAGGTTACTGAACTCCAGGGTCTCCGAGTGACTTTGTCAGCACAGCAGGGGCAGGAGCCAAGAGGACCCTGCAGCGACCCTGCTACACAAACCAAACTAATTTCCTTCTTTGACACGGTTACTGGCCTCGTGGCTAGGGAGGAAGCAGTAGACGTGATGAATCTTGGTTTTAGTAAGGCCTTTGGCTCAATCCCACAGGACATTTTCATAAGCAAACAAGGGATACGCAGTCTAGAGGAAATTACTATAAAGTGGGCGCACAACAGGTTGCAAGACCGTACTCAGAGTAGTTCTCAATTGTTTGCTGTCAAACTGGGAGGGTATATCTAATGAGGTTCCACAGGGGATCAGTCCTGGCTCTTGGACTAGTCAATATTTTAATTAATGACTTGGATAATGGAGTGGAGAGTTTGTGTACGAAATTTGCAGATGACATCAAGCTGGGAGAGGTTGCAAGAATTCAAAACAACCCTGAGAAACTGGATAATAGATCTGAAATCAGCAAGCTGAAATTCAATCAAGATAAGTGCAATGTACTTCACTAATGCACAACAGCAAAATGGGGAATAACTGGCTAGATGGTAGTGCTGAAAAGGATCTGGGTGTTCTAATGGATCACATATTAAGTGAGTCAATAATGTGATGCAGGTGCAAAAAAGGCCAAATCATTCTGGGGTGTTCATGGGATTCACTCACCGCTAGGGCGCCTCCTCCTGGCTGCCCTGGGGATTAGCTCCTTCTGCGTGCTGTGCCCTCCTATGCTGGTCTCTCCATGTGTTGATGTCTCTCACCCTGCGGCCCCTCTTGCTCCAGGAGCTGCAGCTTCCTTTTCATGCCTGGGCCCTCCAGCCAGGTCACTATGGTCCTTCCCCTCTGGGGTATCAAGGTCTTTCAGGGCAAACTGCCCCAGGCTGTCCGTTCTCCATTGCCTGGTTTGTGCCATGTCCCCAGTGGCTCTCAGGGGAACCCAGGTCAGCCGTCTACTCCCATTTCCAGCACAGGGACCCTCTTGTCAGCAGTCAAGGTCCGCACTATCCTATACGTCGCTGTTTTTCCCCTGAGCCTTTCCTACCTTTCTGGCTCTCCCCCTTCTCTGGGTTTGCCAGTCGCACACCTCCTTTCTCCCAGGGAGTGACTGCAGCCCCCCAGCTGTTCTCAACTACTGAGCTTTATCCAGGCCCCTCCTGTTCCCCTCCAGCTGAGCCTCCTCTAATTAATCCCTGCTCCCTGGCTCCTCCACCAGGTGCAGCCTTGGGAGTTAATTGGCCTAGCTAGCCACCTTGACCCCTTCAAGGGCACCCCATCATGGGCATATTAACAGGAGTGTTGTGTGTAAGACACGAGGTAATTGCCCTCCCTACCCAGCACTGGTGAGGCCTCTGCTGGAGTACTGTGTTCAGTTCTGGGCACCGCACTATAGAAAAATGAGGACAAATTGGAGACAGTCCAGAGGAGATTTCTCTCCCCAGTTACATGGCACAGACACACCCAAAGAGAGATCCAGCCTTTGCAGTAATATTCATTGGCCGGTCTGGAAACAAAACCGATGCACTGATGGTTACTCACCAGCACCAACGAAGAGTCGTTTATTCCCAACAATGTTTCTGGGGCTGGCAAGCTGAGAGTAAAAACAGCAATGAAGAAAGTGACCCCATAGGGCTACTTTCCAGGTTACCTTCCCATATTTCACCATCTGGCCTACAGAAAGAACCAGCAGGACTTCAGAAAAATGGCACCACCTAAGGCACCGGATGCCCCTCAAGCCACACCCCAGCGGTTCTGGGTAATGCCTCGTAGCCTAGTCCCCTGTCAGTCAGCCCCCATCACATGTTTGCACTCTCATAAGCTTCTAAGGTGGCTCCCATAGTTAATTCTATAAGCTTTAAGGACCAAGGTGGCAAGCAAGTTCCTCGGGGAAGGTGCAGTTCATTAGCTGGTTGATCTGTTAATTAGGAATGTACATGGGGACTAGAATTCATATTTCGGGTACTTGTGCTTGTTTATGTTTCTGCATGCCATTTATAAGGCCAGAATAACATGAGATATTGGGCCTGATCGTCATCTCATTTGCACTAATTTCACATGGGCTCCATTGGCTCACTCCTGATTCACATTGTTGTGACAGAGGAATCCAACTCATTGTCGTTTCGTCATCTTGCAGCTCACGGGTTACAGAAGCCCCGTGAGAAGACCAGCTCTCCTGCTAGTTTAGCCCCTTAAATGGGACCTGAGGGATTAAACACACCAATGTGGAAGAACCACACCGATGCAAATCCCGAGCTATTAGGCCTGATCAGGTTTTCCCCAATATAGTTACAAGGGCTGGCAAACAGAGCTTCCATCACGAGGGAAAATTCCCTCTTTTGACATTCTGAAATTCCCTTTTTTCTCGAGTTGGGACAAAAAATTAAAATTTCAAAGTTGACTGCAGAATGGAAATTCAAAAATATTCTGATTCAGAAACATTGAAATGCCCTTATTGAAATATTTTGTTTTGATAATGTTGACACATTTTTCTCTGATAACACTGAAACAGTCATATAATACAATGCTGAATAGTCTATATACTAAATATTGCATATAAACAAATTATTAAATATATAATTAGTGTATTATATGTTTAATACTTTATTTATGTGCAATATTTTGCATATAGAATATTCTGTATTGTATTATACGAATGTTTCAGTGTTACAGCAAATTTACATTAAATTAGAAGTTTAAAAAGTTTGAAAAATTAGGACAAAAAAAGCTGTTGAAGTCACAATGAAATACACAACTTTGATTCAAATTGTTTCAAGATTTCTCAGCCAAAATTTTGTTGAAATTGACATGAAAAGTTTTGACTTCAGTCCAACAGCATATTCTGACAGAAAAGTGTTCAGCTGAAATTTTTTTTTACCGGCTGTAACAACGATGTCCTCTAGCACCCAAATGAACAGCTCTATTAGACAGACTGATACAATTGTTTTTGAGATCTGCATTTGTGACATAAAACATCTTCTCAAAGCATTAAAGAGTGCCTATGTTTGCATAAATGCATCAGCATTAGATAAAAGGGTGTCTGTATTTGTTTTGTTCAGGAGAATTTCCTTAGAGTTAAAACAGCGGCTGCTCAATGGAAGGCCTTTGCATTTCAATTTCATAATTTTTGTTTGTGAAAAATCTGTAAATTTTGGCTCCATTTCACTCAAAAAATGGGTCCACTCTCCCAGTGAAAATTATGTTGTGATTAGTTTATATTTAGAATGGTAGTCAAAGTCATAATGTAGTTCTCCATTCAGCACAGCACAATGTGAGCAATATTTGAGAGGAATTTGAGAGGATACCTGGGTGATACCCCTGGTCAGTTTAGAAACACCGGTTCTAAAATCTCAGTGAATTGGTAGAAGATTTAATATTTCTAGTTTGGGGACATCACTAAATACTTATTGTGCATAAAAAAACAGATTAAAAAAAAACCAAAAAAGCCCCAAGAGATGTACAAGAAAATTACATGTGTATTTCCACCAGGAATGTGATTTGTTTATCAAGTATTCCTCCTGAAGTTTCATAGGTTAAAAAAAATATAGCTACTAGATTATAGTTCAGAAAACATAGAAGCTGCATAAAGGCTTGTTTTCCTTGCAGATAAGCAGTGGGTTTATAACCAAAGGTTCTGCACAGCAGAGTGAGTTTGGAAAGCTATTTTCTTTCTTTTCTTTTCTTTTTTTTTAACAGCCTTCTGAGCAAACAGCTGCTGTGTCCCAATCCCGAATTGGAGTTGAAGATCAAAATAAAGAACTTTTGTCTTTTTATTAAGTATTTTAGCAAAAGCGACTATTCCATTCATATTCTATTTCCCTGTTTTGTACACACACGTTTAAGTCGGTGCTAAGAGGATTACATTTATTGGAAAGCCAGTCTCTCTGCAAATGGGCTGTCTAAAGAAACTCTTGTTAAACAGTATTTTCTCTAATACCCGTTGCTTTTCTTCCTCGCCTCAATGTGCAGACATCTATGCAGGCTCCCTAAATCCACCCTCCTCATAAACTTCCCGATCAAGCTGCTCCTTTCTCCTCCCCCTTCCCCACCCCCCAGTTCTTTAATAAAGCTGAAGATGAACGGTAGTGCTTGGTTCAACTGCCCTGGAAAGAAAAAGGGCAGATTCATCAAAATCTTTATGCCTCCATAGAAAAATGTAGCCTTTTGCCTTTCCTCGAGTGAATGCCTTTTCTAGAGGGGATTCATTAGGGGTTTGGTCTGTTTTTGCAGACAGCCCCACAGATGTTGACATTTTTTTCTTGGCCGGGTTAAGACGTCTTCTATAGGCTTTTATTCTTCATTTGTTACTTCTTTATTATCCAAGAGGGGTTTTTTCTTCCCAAGGAGCTGACTCGGTTCTCTGAAGAGAGCAGTGGTAGCGGGGCTCATTATTATCTCGGGTCCTTTCTCATCGCTGCGGAAGGCAGGCCCCTGGTCTGTGGGCTCCATTGTCTGGAGCAGCAGGTAGTTGTGGCAAGGCAGGGTCACGGCTCCAGCCAGCTTGGGGTCCCCTTTGTGCTGCCTTCTCTTGCTTGCTGCACGTTTGTCCAAGGATGTGAAAGGTCAGGAGCACGCCGAGGCTCCATACCTGAGCTTTTGTCCCTGGCCGCTGGCGAGAGCTTATAGAAATAATTTGTTGGAAAGCAAGCGTAGGCCAAAAAGAGGCAGAGGGAGAGGGAATATGCCTACCTCGTCCGCATGGTGGTGATCACCCGCCCAGCTGAGCCAGGCCCTTCACCGTGCTTCCCACGGCATTCCCGTCTGAGGGGCAGGAGCCGGCCTGTATGGAGAGGTATAAGGCGAGTGGTATCTGGAGTTCTCGGTTCTGTTCCTAGGTCTGCAGCCTGACCCCCCATGACCTCAGTAACAAACTATCACAGAGATGGGTACTTCAGAGAGATGGATGGACTCACAGCCAACTTTCAGCAAGTCACTTCATCTCTCAGACTCCCATAGAATTTACCTACCTCTCAAGCTCTGGCCCAGTTCTAACTGTCT
The DNA here is from genome assembly GCF_965152235.1 of Eretmochelys imbricata. Classification (NCBI taxonomy): domain Eukaryota; kingdom Metazoa; phylum Chordata; order Testudines; family Cheloniidae; genus Eretmochelys; species Eretmochelys imbricata. The sequence continues at coordinate 1,790,365 of NC_135580.1, read as the reverse complement.
GATCTTCCGGACATGCTGGAAGGGGCATCTTCAAAGGAAATCTATCATTCACCCATTGATCTTGCCCACAAAAATTTTGCTTTCATTGACTTGTGTCTCAGAATGGGCATCACACTTTAAGGGGAACTTTAGGAGCTGTCCAAACAAAAACCTGAGGCACAAATGCCAGCCTAGACACAGATGGCCACATTGTGCGGTTGCCACTGCACTCAGTGTATTATCTAGGAGAAGATAACAGCCTTCTCACTCAAAGGGTCTCCCCAGCCCATTCCCCGGCTAGCCCGAAAGGACGGGCTCCAAAACCAGCGTGGTGCTAACTTGAAGCGATCTCTCAGCATGAGAGAGCGGGGAGGCCGTGCAGAGGTTACAGGTACTTTTCATTCAGCCAGGCAGGAGAGCTCCAACTTCCTGCTGCTAGAAATTTGTCTGCAGTTTTTTTCCTCATTGAAAAGAGTGACGGGGCCCGCTGGCACAGACATTGGTTGAGACGATAACTTGATTAAGGACAGGGGCAGATGACATGGAGTCGCAGAGCCAGCTCAAAGGAAGCTGTGCTCCCAGCCCTTAACCTCTCCTCAGGAGCCTGCACATTTTACGTAGTAATTGGTCCATTGTCCTTCTGCCGATGAGTTCCCAGAAGCAGAGAAATAACACTAAGGCAGCCTCATTGTTCCTGGTCGTTTTCAAGTATTGCCAGGCACAGTCAGGTCCAATCATCATGAAAACAGAGTATCTGTGCAATACAGGGCACGGTGTGGTGTGGTTCTAAAGTCTAAAATGGTCCCAGATGTAATCCACATTGGGAAGGGAGACCGTTCTCTTATAAAGCTAGGTTATGATGTTTACATTGCTATCTTTCTAAACATGCTTTCTCCAAAAGCATTGCTCTCTGTGGGGTTTTGAGTAATTACATGGGATACTAGCAGGGTTACCCAAACTTTTCAGAGTTTTCGGAACCCAGCAAACAGTTGCTATGTTTCATCTTAGCGGTGGCTAAATTTCATTGTTCAGTGAAACAATTCCAAGAGTTTGTAAAGTGCTCTGGGAGCCTTCGGTATTAGAGGCATTGTATCAACACCAGATCAGACCCTGCCATGAGAGCCATCCTCAGCATGATTTTGTTTTCTAAAATTGATCACAATTACAAATTCATATTATGACAGAGCAGGGTACCTCTGGGTCAAACTGTGAACTCCATTTTGTATTGTAACCTCCATTTTGGATTTGGACATCCATTTTGTTTTAGGTGATGAACACCTTGTTGAAGGCAGGTTATCATAATGCACTCCAGACCTCATAATGCCCAGCCCAGGACATGGCTATGACTGAGAAGCCACCCCAGAGCAATCCAGAGCCATCAACTTTGATCGTCTCATCTGCTGGCTCAACCCAATGGAACAAGGGACTCTCTATGCAGAAGCTTGAGGGGGGGAAGGGCTGGGGTTTCTCCCCCTGGGTACATGGCAAAAAGGGATAGAGGCTATCTAAGATGCTTATCTGACCCCCGACAACCAGGGTATCTGAGCACCTCACGATCTTTAATGTCATTATCCTCAGAGCACCCTCGTGCGGCAGGGCAGTGCTGTTAACCCCATTGGACATACAGGGAATGGAGGCAGAGAGAGACTTAGGCCCAGATCCTCAGAGGTATTTAGGCACCTAACTCCTATTGAAATCAGTCAGAGATAGGCCCAAACTGAAAGGTATTTAGGAGCCTAAGTGACTTGCCATGGTCACACAGGGAGCGTTTCGCAGAGCTGGGACTCAAACCCAGGTCTCTCACGTCCTAGGCTAGTGCCCCAATCACAGGATGCTGCTGCTCTGTATTTAGGAAGCGGGAGATTCTCTGTGGAGTGGGGCTGTCCACATGCAAAAAGAGTGAGCTGTAGAGAGAGCAGGCAGGATGGACCCTGCCAAGCCTGAAGCTCTGACACGGCCTCGCAGAAGGGCTGAACACAGGCTCAGGGAAGGGAGTGTGTCTCAGGGTTTTGGTTATCTTGCCAAGATCTGTAACTCGCTACTGCTTTTTAAAGAGTGAAGTGTCTGCAGTTGAGAAATCCCTTGGCTGAGCCTATGTTCCTCACCTTCCGGCCACAGTGTTCCCAAAGGGGTTAAACTAGAAGCCCAGAATGCCCACAGCTGGGTGGAGCTCCGGTGGAGAGTAAGTGACTGGGGTTGGGGGAAAGGTCTGAGGCACTGGTCCCAGGACCTGGGGGCAGCTGAACTGTGGAGTCCGGCATCCCAGGGAAGGGCTCAGAAAAGGGTCCGAGTCTGGTCTGAGCCCCAGAGACCAAGAGCTAGGGACAATGAGCTGGCGCTGCCCAGACCCCAGGCTTAAAGGCATGTGGGGACCAGTGGTTGGATGTCCCAGAGGAGGGCTGGGCCAGGTTGTGACACATGCTATCCAAGGGTCTGAGCCACAACATTGAGACCGAGGTATGAGTTTCGAACATCCCAGAGTCTGGAGCGGTTTGAATACAGGTTCTTGCTTCAGTTTTGTTCCGTTTTCCCATCCCACTCTCCTAATTTCTTATCCTCCTTCACCTAGAATCTGGAAGAAACTTTCTCCATTGCAACCTCCCATGTCATCCCAGCTGAGGAGCCCAGCACTTCCCTGCTACAAGTTACAACCATTGCAGAAAGAAAAGAAAAGAAAGAAAGAAATCCTGCTTGTCCAGATAAACCTTGATCATTTTGCTAAAAGCTACTGGCATTTCCCCTTTTACATCACTTTAGTGGCCATCTTAAATCGGCGTATCATCTTTACACCTCTCTCTGGGGGAAATAACTCTACTAGGTCTATGGCAATGGGATTATATCATGGGGATGGACATTCTTTTGATCATTTATGCCAGAGATAATCCCACTGCTAAAGAAAAGAAAAGAATCAACCAGCTCTCACTCCCTAATAATGATGAAACCAGAGTGGCACATCACCCCCCAGCTACAGAGAGAGAGATTCTACCCTCCTTATTCACATTAGTCCCTTAGTCTGTTCCGATTCCAGTGGGACTACTCAGAGAGTAAAGGACTATTTGATACGAGTAAGCAGGACAGGATCTGGACCGTTGAAAGCAATGATTCAACACTTCTAAAAGAATTTCCTTGGGAGCCGACTTTATATTTCCATCTGCCCAGATAAGGAATCCCTCTACATTCCTTCAAGGCGTGGCGATCTTTGACACCAGACAGCGTCTTGTCTGTATCTGCCCAGCCACAACCGCTTTCGGAAAAGCAACTTTTGCAAAAATTGATTGATGGCGTTTTGCATCACGTCTGCTCCTTTTATTTTTTTTAATTCTGTCTTTTGTTTTCTGTTGAGCACGTCTGTGGGCTTCCCATCTTAGCTGCGCTAATACACATTAGAGATGCCAGATAACCTTAGTAACAGGATTCTGCTGTGTTCACATGAACATTATGAGCACTGAGGTTTATAACCCAGAAAATCTCCGCTATAAAGGTCTCTGTATAGAAGGGGGGGAAAGGGGCGTTCCACTCTGCCCAGAGTTACTTTTATTCCATTGTGCCTTTTCAGCGTTGCATTAACGAAGCCAAAGAAGGGGGATTTTTAATGGTTCCAAAGGAACAAAGCCAGAACATTCTGCCCGGCTTCATTACAGAATCATCTGAAACGCTTGAGGAACATTTCCCACTAATTATCATAAATAGCCGAAAAAAACCTTTCACTACAAAAGCAGGTTCCATCTGCCTCGCTGTGTTTTCTCACCTCAGCTTCAAACAGCACAACCCTCCCCCAGCACAATGAAGGGACTTTATATACTCCGCTCGCCCATGCACATTCTAAAGAAATACAAACAGGCAGCGGACTGACATAACTCGCCGGCACCTTAAACAAACAGGCAACTTCCGCTCCTCCGGCTCCTGCTCCTGGCACGAGGCCTTGCTTTTGCTCTCTTGCTTTTCACACGCTGCCGAAAGAGCGGGGCTAAAGAGCAGCTTGGGAAAGGATCTGGAGCCGCACAGCTGTAAATGACAAGACAAGGTGTTAGGCAGGCAGGAACCAACCCCTCACTACACCTTCAGGCTGTCAGTCTGGTACCTTTCCCCAGCAGGAACATCCCACACAGCCTGGGTCCCCTCTCACGTGCCCCATTGTTACACTGGCGTAATTCCATTGACGTCAGCGGAGCTGCTCCTGCTTCACACTGGTGGGACCGAGACAAAGGAGGCCCCTCCATTTTTATAAAAATAATTAATCAAGTCATAGATGTCAAGGTCAGAAGGGACCGTTCTGATCATCTCCTCTGCCCTCCTGCATCGCCCAGGGCAGAGCCTCACCAGCCATTCCTGCACCCAGCCCAGAACTTCCAGCTGATCTACAGCAGAGCTGCGTGAACTACATCCAGCCTTGACTGGCACATGCATGAAAGCTGGACACTGCCTGGGCGTGGAATTCCAGATCCAGACTCGAGCAGGGAGCACTGGCAGAGTGGGGGATCCAGCCCCCGTGCATGGAATACAAGGAGGCCGTTAGCACTGACGACAGAGCGGAAAGTCTGTGTTGACACCAGCTGAGGATCTAGCCCACTAATTCCAAAAGTGCGGCATGCTGGTGGTGAGAGAATGGGCGAGCCGGGCCCCAGCATGGACAGGAAGGCAGCTGCTGTGGGAAACCAGGAGGCTCGCTCTTGCCAGCTGGGACTGAGGGGGTAAATAGCAAAAACATGACTGGTAACATCCACTGATCTTTGCTGAGCAGTGCAAGAAGACGGCTGGATCTCTGACATCGCTCCATTCCCTGGCTGTGGTGCTGGTGGGACAAGCCTGGTTTGTGGCCTGGGATTCATTACGCTGCCCCGATTCTCATGTAGACACCGGGCTGTGGGTGCTGTAGTGACGGGAGTATCAGAAAGGCCTTAGAGAGACAGACACGATCAACAGCTCATTGATTATGAGTTCAGCCCAGGATTTACTTATGCCTGTGGCTAACACGGTACCGGCCGCCCCGCCCGGGGCTGCCTGGGTGTGAAGAACTGGGCCCTACCGAGTCGCAGACATGCAGCAGGCCAGATTTGCAGACAGAGCAGCGTGCGGGGAGCGTGATTGTTGGCTTCAGCTTCGCATGGTTACATCACATGCTGTGTCCCGGGGTGAACTGAACAGCAAACAGCCCCTCTGTCTGTGGCTTTGACTCTTCACCTCTGCAGGCTGGCTGTTACTCGGGGAGAGTGCAGGGCCTTTCCCCACCACCTTGAGACCAAGCCCGCAGGCTTCTTCCTCCCGGGAGGCACATCTCAGAGTCACCTCCTCCTTTCCCAGGCCTCAAGCCCCACTTCCCTTCCCGGTCCTCCCCTGCGTGTTCCCCTCCTGCTGGCTGGGCCGGTCCCTGAGGAGGACTCCTTTCCTGCGCTCTGGGGCGGCGAGGCCAGGTCCTCCAGGCTGCCAGCTGCCCCGACGGCTGGCCACCTTGGCCGCGAGCCGCCGGGACGCTCCTGGGAGCAGCTGAGGGCCCGGAGGAGGGGGCCGGACCGCACAACCTGCCAGCTGCCCATGGGCCGCCCAGCAGCGTCCGCAGGGCACAGCTAGAGCACGGCGGCCCCGGGGGCCGCCCGGCACTTCTCTCACACCGCTGCCGGGGCCGGCACAGGAGCGCAGACGAGCTCGTCTGGTAAACATCACGTCCACCCTCCCGCCCCCGCCCCTCGCTACAAAACGGCGGGGCTGACGGGGTCGGCGTGCAGGAGCAACGCAACCACATCAGGCAGCCGCCGCCTGCCATCAGCCGGGCGCATCTGTGCAGATTTTTATGAGCAGACCCCTCGGAAAGGAAGCCGAGGCAGCGAGAGGCTGGGATGGCGCAGCAAGGGGGTGGGCTAATGCGGGTGGGGGGGGCGGTACTTGCGAGGTAAAGGCCTGGGTTTGCAAGCCGCCCGGGGGGCTCAGGGTTATTTTAAAATCTCCACCTGCAGGTGTTCAACCCATCTCTATCAGCCACAAGAAAGGCCTGTTATTTCATAGCCTCCGGAGCGAGCAGCAGGGCACAGTGCAGGCAGGGAGCGCGGCACCCTTCGCACCGGCTGGTTCCTGTGTGGCAGGAAGCAGCCAGCAGACAGGTGGCAGGACCTGTTTGTCACCATCGACAGGGCCCCCGGTCCACTTTCCAGGGACTGGATCCCAGGACCCCAGGGTGTGTGCTGGGGGGAGCAAAGCGGCTGTTCTCCCCCTGTATCCTCCCCAAGCCTGGGGCTGCGTCAGCCAGCTCATCTCCTGGCACAGCTTAGAGCAGCCCCCACGCCCCGCTCTCCAGCCCCAATTTGACTGCTGGGGATCGCTGGAGGGCAGTAGTGCTCTGGCTACACCCAAAGGTCCCTCTGCTGGGATCCCGGGGGTGTGGCATAGGGCGAACTCTGACCAGGGGAGGATTTCTCTGTTCCCAGAGGATCCCCAAGCAGGCCACTTAGGTCAGCTTCCTGTCTGCTCTGCAGCCCCGGAGAAGTGCAAAGCAAACGCAGTGGGGCAGAGAGCCTGGCCCAATATCTCTGGCCACCTCGGCAAGATTGGCACTCCATCCTGCCATACAGAGAGCAAGCGATCGTTCACCAGCATGTGGGCAGTGGCCCGAGGGTGTGGGGTCCAGCTCTGGACTGATGAGCGGGGAACACACTAAAACCAGCCCTGTCAAGTGGCTCCAGGGCGGGTGGCGAGGTGCTGCACTGAGGGCTCCGGGTGACACTGGGAAGGAGTAGGCCCTGCCAGCGGCCCCCATTCTGCTCCAGAAGGACTGATGAGGTGTCCAAGTCTTATTGCTAACGAGCGCTGGGCTCCATAGGGGAGATTACCAACATGGACCCCGGTTACTATAGATTGATGTGATGTGGACCCCTCTCCATGGGGAGGGGGATGAGGGACACTGACACGGGCCTCCCAAAGAGGCTTCAGCCAGAAATACCCTGCAGCCTGGGATGGATCGAGACTGGCAGCCCAGGCGTGCAGGGTTCTGTGACCCACTGCCAGTCCTGTGAGCTCTCCGGTCCCTGGCCAGACAGCATGGACAGGAAACGTGGCAGAACGGGCCAGAGGGGCAGAAAGTTACTGAGATGAACCCAAGAAGCACCTGCCACTGCCAGAGCAAGGCCTGGCCCCTTTTCAGCAGCAAACGCCCCGCAGCAGCGTGAGGCAGGGCACCGTGGTGTCCCCGCAGCCAGGCGCCAGCCACACGCGCTGTAGGGTAAGGCCTTCGTCAGCCACTCCTGTCCCTCTGCGGTAGCCACGGGGCCGCACAGTGGGATGGGACACGGCTGCGCTAAGGGGAAAGCCTCTGTACCTGAGGGCAGGGCACAGCCGCCCAGACGGGCTTTACTCTGACTGCAGAGAGCTCCCCTGTGCCCGAGGAGCAGAGATGTCAACCACGGCCTTCACCCTGGCGCTTCAGACTCTTCCAGGGCCCAGGCCCAGCCACCCGAGGGCCAGGGCTGAGCCCGCGAGCGCGACCCTCTGGGAAGCCGGCGCAGGACTGTGGGATGAGCAGAGGAGAGAGCTGCAGCTTTCTGTTTAGTTGAGTTCATTACGGGCATTGCTTTGCACAAACCCTTTGGTGAGCGAATACCGTGGAAACAGCTTGTTTAAACTCATAGGGCCACCTCATAAGTACATTTAATTCAATGGAACTACATCGATTGACACCAGCTGAGGGTCTGGCCCACGGCATTTCCATGCCACTAGGCTGTCCTTCTCGCTTTCTGCGAGCGCAGGGTGTTAGCTCCTGAGCCTGCCCAAACTCCACGCTGAGTAATCACACGCGGCCTCCCTGAAATTCCTCCCGCGCTTTCCCTTGGACAAAGTATCCTGCCTCTCCTGTGGCCTGCCCTTGCAGGCCTTGTGCCAGCAACACTCCAGCTGAAAGGGCTGTACCGTAAGCGATGTTAAACTCTGCCCTGCTCTGCCCCAGCGGCAGCTGCATTTCTGTGGTGTGCGTCATGGTGGCTGCACCACGCTTTGAGTGCGTAAGTGCTCTGTGATTCTTCTGGATGACAGGAACTGTAATACAGCGTACGAACATGAAATCAACACCAAACCCTACACATGCTCCATTATTACGGCAAGTTCAGGGGCATGCGGCTTAGCACCAGAGTTGTTGGTTCTGATGGTGGTATCACGTTGCAGCCAGTTTTCCTTTCTGGGGATCAAAAAAGACCGACAACAACAAAAAGTTAGTGGCTCCAGATGACCCAGAGTTGTGCATGCTGGAGACACCCTGCCTTAGGCTTGTTTGAGCTCAGTATGGTCCTGATTCCACCCTGGTCATCGGCCGAATTCTTTGCCATGTTATATTGGGTGTTCTGGCACTGGCAGCTGCATGAAGTGCCCTGGCCTCTCTCATAAATTAACAGCGTGACTCTCAGAGGGAAGCAAGACTGCCAGAGAGGGGCCTTTTTCTTCGGTGTGTTATTATAGCCGTGCAGAGTGCTCCACATATGGAACAGCTCTGGAAGCAAGGTCAGAATGAATCTGTTTTGCAGATAAGCACTTTGAAAGGCTGAGAAAGTTTCTGGCTTTGTTCAGCGGCTGACAGTGAACGGATGACAGGCTGTCCAGCAGGCGTCTCTGCCATCAGGAGCCAATCTCGCCAGTGGCAAGCGTGACATTCAGCCACATCAGTCAAAATACAGAACGCTTTTAGCCCTGCTCTGCACTACAAAGTTAGGTTGGCTTAACTACCTCCTTAGAGACACGGAAAATGTCACACCCTATGCAATGTACGTAAGCTAACCCAAGCCCCAGTGTAGACAGCGGTAGGTGGCTGGATTGTCAATTTAGCTCGCATCTTTTGGACAGGTGGATTTACTACGGCAATGAAACCCCTTCTGTCGCAGGAATTGTCTTTGCTACGGTGATGCAGCTGTGCTGCTGTCATGTTCCTAGCACAGACAGACCCTGAGACAACATGTAGCAAAGTGGCCCTGATCTCTGCACTCCAGTTCACGTGAGCTCAGTGGCCAGTTGGTAGCTGGGTAAAACCCGTAACCACTGAACCATTAAAAAAGGGACGAGCATCCTGTCCACCAGCGGTCCCAGTATCAGAAGAGTTCACTAATATTCTTGTAGTGCGGATGCAGGGGCAAATCTCACTTGTCTGACACTCAGGGTGTCCCACAGAAATGCCTTGCTATAACAACGACGACAGGTGCCATTTTCAAACCACTAAGTGATGCAAGGAATCCTAATCCCAGGGATCATCAGAGGGACTTTCAGTGGCACTTAGGTGCCAATTCACCTGGTTAGTTCTGAAAATTCTCCCCTTCCTGATTTAAGGGGTGATACTTCAAGTTCTGTCAGGGCTAGAAATAAGCGGCATATACCATGCGAAGGGGGGCCCTGACCTATAAAGCCCCTCGTTTAGCTCTAATGAGTCTTCAGGTACATGAACCCAAGACTGTATTGGCCCAGGACTGAATAGTCAAACCTACACTGCAGGTCAGGGTAAAATTCCACATTTGTTACTGAAAGTACAGTAGGACCCTAGTAAGTAGAAAGTGGGTCATAAATGTTCTGGAAAAGGGAGTAAACAGTGAGATGGCAAAATTTGAAGATGATACAAAACTACACAAGGTAGTTAAGTCCCAGACAGACTGTGAAGAGCTAAAAAGATCTCTCAAAACTGGGTGCCTGGGCAACAAAATGGCAGATGAAATTCAATATTGATAAACGCAAAGTAATGCACATTGGAAAACATAATCCCAACTATACATATCAAATGATGGGGTCTAAATTAGCTGTTACCACTCAAGAAAGAGATCTGGAGTCATTGTGGACAGTTCTCTGAAAACATCCACTCAATGTGCGGCAGCAGTCAAAAAAGCGAACAGAATGTTGGGACTCATTAAGAAAGGGATAGACAATAAGACAGAAAATATCATGTTGCCTCTAGATAAATCCCTACTTGCAGATGTGGTCGCCCCATCTCAAAAAAGATATGTTGGAATTAGAAAAGGTTCAGAAAAGAGCAACAAAAATGATTAGGGGTATGGAATGGCTTCCGTATGAGGAAAGATTAATAAGACTGGGACTTTTCAGCTTGGAAAAAGAGATGACTAAGGGGAGATATGATTGAGGTCTATAAAATCACGACTGGTGTGGAGAAAGTCAAGGAAGTGTTATTTACTCCGTCTCATAACACAAGAACTAGGGGTCATCACATGCAATTAATAGGCAGTAGGTTTAAAACAAACAGAAGGAAGTATTTCTTCACACAACTCACAGTCCACCTGTGAAACTCTTTGACAGAGGATGTTGTGAAGGCCAAGACCACAACAGGGTTCAAAAAAGAACTAGATAAGTTCATGGAGGAGAGGTCCATCAATGGCTATTAACCAGGATGGGCAGGGATGGTGTCCCTAGCCTCAGTTTGCCAGAAGCTGGGAATGGGTGACAGGGGATGGATCCCTCGATGATTCCCTGTTCTGTTCCTTCCCTCTGGGGCACCTGGCATTGGCCACTGTCAGTAGACAGGATACTGGCTACATGGACCTTTGGTCTGACCCAGCCTGGCCATTCTAATGTTTTTATGAAAGAAAAAAACATTTTGCTGGGAATTCAGGAGAGCTACGGAGCAGTCACCGGAGCCAGGCGAGCAGGATTCAACCCTGTTCCTGCTGGGGTTACACGGGTTGGGAACAATGTATTGGCAGGGCAGTTTCCATCAATAAGCTACAGAGGATCTACATGTAAGACGTCAGGATCGCTGCTGTACCAGACAGGCTTCAGGTGGCCTGACTGCACTCAGCAGTGCTTCAGTAGGACCAGATCGGAAGGTAGCGGCAGAGTGGCAGCCGCAGAACACATCAGCACAGCGCAGCGTGATTGTGGACAAGGGCTCAGCATGGCATCCATGCTGCATTACACCACGCTTCAGCACAGGGCCTGCCACGGCCTTGTTTCCATGTGACGGGCATGGCTGCTTCTCCACCCCACTCCAGAGAAAAAGCCAGCTGTGGATGACACCATATAGACACACAGGCCAGCAGGGACCATTGTGATTGTCTACTCTGATCTCCTGTACAGCACAGGCCAGAGACCTGCCCCAACATAATTCCTAGGGCAGTTCTGCTACAAAAACGTCCAGTCTTGATTTAAAAATTGCCAGTGATGGAGAATCCACCACAACCCTTGGTAAATTGTTTCCATGGTTAGTTACTGTCACTGTTAAAAATGTATGCCTTATTTCCAGTCTGAATTCATCTAGCTTCAGCTTCCAGCCACTGGATCTTATTAAATCATTCTCTGCTAGACTGAAGAGCCCATTATTAAATATTTGTCCCCCATGTAGATACTTATAGACTGGCATCAAGTCACCCCTTAACTAGTGTTCCCTCTAATTTTTCCCATGCATGTGCAGAATGAATTTTGTTATGTGCACCAATATGGAGGTGATGTGTAGGGTTGGGGTGGGGCTGAGGAGTTCGGAGTGCAGGAGGGGGATCAGGGCTGGAGCTGACGGTTGGGGTGCGGGGGGGAGGGGGGGTGAGGCCTCCGGCTGGGGATGCAGGCTCTGCGGTGGGGGGCCAGGGATGAGGTGTTCAGGGTGCAGGAGGGGGCTCAGGGCTGGGGCAGCGGGTAGGAGTGTGGGAGGGGGTGAGGGCTCTGGGGTGGGACTGGGGATGAGGAGTTTTGGGGTGCAGGCTGTCCCGGGGCTGCGGTGGGGAGAGAGGACTCCCCCCGCAGCCCTTTCTCCCCACAGCAGCACCTGGGCAGGCGGGGAGAGGTACCTCTCCCTGCTGCGGTAGGTCCGGGGCTGGGGCCACCAGAGAGGTGCCTCTCCCCGCTGCAGCCCAGAACACCTGCGCGGCCGCATAGCTTACAGGGAACTTAGCCCTGAACCTTCTCTTTGTTAAGCTAAATCGATTGAACTCCTTGAGTCTATCACTATAAGGCAGGTTTTCTAATCCTTTAGGCATTGTCATGACTCTTCTCTGAACCCTCTCCAGTATTTCTTGAATTGTGAACACCACCACTAGACACAGGATTCCAGCACCGGTTGCACCCAGGCCAAACACAGAAGTAAAATAACCTCCCTGCTCCTACTTGTGATTCCCCTGTTCATGCAGCCAAAGATCACATCAACCCTCTTGGCTACAGCATCACACTGAGAACTCAAGTTGAGCTGATTATCCACCATGACCCCCAAGTCTCTTTCAGAGTCATGACTTCCCAGGATAGAGTCCCTCATCCTGTACATCTGGCCAACATTCTTTGTTCCTAGATGGATACATATACATTTAGTCCTATTAAAATGCACATTGTTTGCATGCGCCCAGCAGTCCAGATTGCTCTGTATTAGTGACCTGTCCTCTTCGTTATTTACTTTAGCACTCCCCCAATCTTTGTGTCATCTGCAAACTTTATCAGTCATGATCAGTCATGATTTTATGTTTCCTTCCAGGTGTAACGATGCTGGTTCTGGCGGGACCCAACAGAGAGTGCCAATTCAGGACACATTGCTTAAAACAGGGCACTTACAGCCCAAGGCTGGGGTTCCTATGCACACCAAGGCAAACCAAACCAGCCAAACAGAGCAGACTTTGGTCTCACCCCACCGGCTAACCACTAGTCACACAAGCAATTCCCTTAGACACTCCAGTTTCCCAGTATCACCACCAGAGCCCCTCATTATGGGGACAAAGGATTATGAAAAGCAATACCCCAGTAAAAGAAAAAAGGTTCTCTCGGTCCCAAAGGACCAAGCCCCAGACCCAGGTCAAGATACAAATCAGATCTTACCCACAAATCACACTGTTGCCAATCCTTTAGAATCTAAAATCTAAAGGTTTATTCATAAAAGGAAAAAGAAAGATAGAGACGAGAGCTAGAATTGGTTCAATGGAATCAATGACATACAGTGATGGCAAAGTTCTTGGTTCAGGCTTGCAGCAGTGATGGATTAAACTGCAGGTTCAAATCCCGTCTCTGGAGAACATCCCCAGCTGGGAGGGGTCTTTCAGTCCTTGGTTCAAAGCTTCAGTGTAGTAAAGTCCCTCCAGAGGGCAGAAGCAGGATTGAAGACAAGATGGAGAAGCTGCAGCAGCTATTTATAGTCTCTTGCCCTGTGGTCTCTGCTTTCTTTGTCCCAAGGACAAGCTGCCCACCCCATTGCCTGGAAACACCTCAGAGTTCTGTCCCTAGGCAGGTCCCTGCATGCCTGGCTGTCTGTCCCAGGCGTGTCTGCCTTCTCTCAATGGGTCACTTGTGTCGCTGATGGTCCTTAATGGGCCACCCAGCAGGCTAGGCAGAGCTGACACCAACCTGTCTGGGGTGTCCCCCTGAAGCATAGCACAAGCTTGAACTACAGACAGTACAGAGCCAATGTTCATAACTTCAACTACAAAAATGATACACACACACAGACAGCACAATCACAAGCAGCAAACCACAACCCTGTCCTAGACACCTCATTTGACCCCCTTTATACAAGATTTGGTTGCCTTGATTGCAACAATGTTCTATATGGTCCCAGTTCAAGTCAATAACATCACACCAGGTCATCGATAAAAATGTTAAATAGCACAGGGCCAAGAACCGATCTCTGCAGGATGCCACAAGAAACACACACACTCGATGACGATTCCCCATTAACAGTTACATTTGGAACCCTGTTATTAGCCACCTTTTAATCCATTCCACGTCTGCTATGTTGATTTTGACACCATATTTTAAAAGATTCCTAGTCTTTTAATCAAAACGTCACGTGCTACCAAGTCCAACGCCCTGCAGGCCACTACGTCTGTTCCACCAACACTCTCACCTTTACCAGCCAAACTCGTCACATCTCGTTGAAAAGAGATATCAAGCTCGCCTGGCGGGATCTATTTTCCATGAACCCCCATGCTGATGGGCATTAATTGTAATAGCCTCCTTTAATTCTTTATTAGTCGAGTCCCCTCTCAGCTGCTCCATTATCTAGTCCAGGCTGGATGTCAGGGTGACCGGTCGTTCACACGGATGTCACTCACCTCGCACGCAGCGCTAGGCAGGGCGTTCCCACAGCACCTGTGATGCACAGAGATTGAACGGGAGTCCAGCAAGAGGGCACATACTGGAGGTTAGTACAGCGAGGGAGCTACGCCCCTCCATGCCGGTGCTCACTTTTCTCTTTGCTCTGGCCCTAGCCCTACCCAGGGCCGGCTCTAGGACAAAACTCTGCAAAGATTTTGCTCAGTTGCCAAACAGTGCGTGGCGGGGGGGGCGGGGAACGGGACATGCCTCTGAAAAATACACAGATCTGCAGAAAAGTGCAGCCCATACACCCTAGAATGTGCACCGCTAGCCACAGGCCACACTGTGCTAATAAGACATAATTAATAAGAAGGTGAGCGTGCTTTGTGGCTCTCAATGTCCCTAAAGTATCAGGGGGTAGCCGTGTTAGTCCGGTGGCACCTTAAAGACGAACAGATTTATTTGAGCATAAGCTTCCGTGGGTAAAAACCCCACTTCTTCAGATGCATAGAGTGAAAGTTTATTTACATCTGCATCTGTAACTTTCACTCTATGCATCTGAAGAAGTGAGGTTTTTACCCACGAAAACTTATGCTCAAATAAATCTGTTAATCTTTAAGGTGCCACCGGACTCCTTAATGTCCCTAAAGATGTGATTATGTTGCGCTACTCACAGCCTTGAGTGCTGCCCTGTTGAAAATGCACTGGGCCAGCCAGTATCTGCAAATCAAAACCAATCCCTCTCACCTGTGAAATGTCCAGGGTTCTGCTCCCCAGAACCCTGTAAAATCCCATCCCTTCAAAAGCATTTATTAAGTAGAGTACATATGGCCTGCCAGGAAAAACACACCCACCCCACATCTGTCTCTCATTACCTTGAGTGACGGGCCTTCCCGGGGCTCTAGTTCTCTCTATCCCATGCAGATGTGCGGCTGCCCCACTTTTCCCTACAGTATTTTACAGACATCGTTGGGGCTCCGGTGAGCAGCTGCAGGCCCTGAAACACCATGCTAGCTCTAAGCACAAACTTACAGTCAGGGTTAGCGAACTAACACAGAGCTACGTTCTGCTCCTTCTAGAGCATTTCCCCCACATTGCTGAGGGCAGGCAAGTTCTGCTGAGACATTGCCCTGCTCTCTTTCAGCAGCAACGCAACACAACACAAGGCACGGGATAAGCTCTAGGCACTTTGCCAGGGTAACTATGGCTGCTGGTCAGTGCTGGTACACACCAAACGCCCAGGGTGCCAGCAGCATGCCAGGTGTACCACTGTAGGCCCTTCAGCAGCTAGGCCATGGGGAGGTCCCAGTAACCACTCAGATAAGGGGCTGAGGGAGAGAGTATTTCACTAGGGCTGGCAGGAAAGGGGCAGTGGCAGATATCCTAGACACAGAGGCTAAAATAGTCACAGTTCAAAGTCAGCAAGAGCCGTTCCTGTTGGGGTCCCTGGGGCAGCCCAACCGAGCATCAGGGCTCTTCAGCCTAGTGCCTGAGCTGCCCTCTCCAGGCCTGTCTCTGTTCAAGCAAATACGCCCTGGTGGGTTTCCAAGCCAGGCTCAGTCAGTGTCTCTGCCCTGGCTCCCTGCCCAGCTGCTGCTGCTCCCCAGTGAGCGCCACACAGACCCGCTCCCTGCCAGCTGTGATGTCCGGCAGCCACAGCCTGTTCCACAGGCAGCTCTGGGTGCAGCTCCTGGGGCTTCCTGCTGCATCCAGCTTTTCGGCAGCTCCTGGCAAGCCATGCAGCCACCACTTCCCCAAAGTACCCCGTCCCTTCCTGATTCAGGACCCTTCCCCTTGGCCAGGGGAAAGGGAAGTGCAGTGGGGACAGGTGAGATGGGAAACATAGCCTTGCTTCGCAGATCCCTCACTAGCCTGCCATCGAAAGCCTGCACCTGGTGCACCTTCACACACCCCCTGCCGCTGGCACAGGCTGAGCTGCCCCCGTGCTATGCAAACGGTGCTAAGTCCTCATGGGGCCAAGCTGTGCGACGGTCACAGGGTGCCGTGTGTGGGCAGTCGGTAGCCAGCACTATGTGCTGTATTGCACAACCAGGGGAGTTTTCGTTTCTCACCACCTTGTTCCCACGGTATAAAGGACCGTGAGAAAAACATGTCCAATTCAGGCTGCAACATCCTGATCCCATGAATCTTGAACATCCCAGCACTCAGGCTGTTCAGAGCTGGGGACCAGACCAGGAACCTAGAGTTTGACTGCACTGATGCATGAAATGGGCCTGAGCTGAAAAGTTTGGGGTTGGCTCCAAATCTGGATCCAGACTTTTCCAAAGGCCAAGGATGTAAAGATCTGGGGGTTTGGTTGAGCTCATTATAAAGAGAGAAGGGTCATTGGAACAAACACCCCAATATTCAGTGGTGTCACCTCTCAGAGTTTTGGTCTAGGCCCATTTCTAATGCAGTCTAACACAAAGCACTGTCAGGTTTCTGGATACATAGGAGTTGTGTGCTCTGTATCCTATTCTGCTCAAAACGTGGATTGAGTCTAACTTTGCCTCTCCCCTCTGAGTAACGCAGAAGACAGTGGAAAGCCAGGCTCTTCTTTCCTTAATATTTGGCTAGCTGTGTTTGTTTTCTCCTGCTTCGTGTCCTCTTAGCTACCCCCACATTGGGATAAAGAGAAAAGGAGGACTTGTGGCACCTTAGAGACTAACAAATTTATTTGAGCGTAAGCTTTCCTGAGCTACAGCGATGTTGCATCCGATGAAGTGAGCTGTAGCTCACGAAAGCTTATGCTCAAATAAATTGGTTAGTCTCTAAGGTGCCACAAGTACTCCTTTTCTTTTTGCGGATACAGACTCACACGGCTGCTCCTCTGAAACCTGCCACATTGGGATGACATTTCAGAAAGCTGCAGAAACTTTTCAACCTCTGGATCCAAAACTAGTGGTGAGGGAACCTCTACAATGTTTAGAGCCGTGGCTCAGTTTGAATCGGATGCAAAAACCTCACCTGGTTTTTTGTTGTTGTTGTTTTTCTTGATGCACAGATACTTTCAGTCACAATGATTTATTTCTGACTGAGAACAACAGAACAAGAAAGAATAAAAATAAAGTCACAATGTTGCCAACACCAAGCATTCAAAAAACATGAGTCAGATCCCAAAAAAGCATAAGATTTTAATCAATAATACATGTTCAGTCCTTTTATTTGCCTTCTGGTTTGAGCCTTTAAGGTTCACATTCTCAAGCTTTTCGCTGCAGTCATGAGGGCTTGAAATTTACATTTTGCTTTGTTTTTCAAAAAGAAGCTGAGATTCTCACCTACTCACTTCACTCCAGGAGCTGGGACTTGTAAAAAAGGCTATTGTGAGACTGATGATAAAACTGAGAGTTAGCAACACTGAACTCTCCAGCGGAGAACACACAATGTGTCTCTCCCCTCTGTGACAGGCTGCATTGAACGGAACAAAACACTGGCTCCCTGTCTCTGTAAACATCAGCTCTTAGAGAGTTAAAGGTGCAGTACACTGCAAATGAAGGCATAACAGCTCCAGAGCGAACACACTTATTATCCAGAGCTTATCAGTTCTACCTGAACCCTTTGTGTCAGCAGCTGGACTAAAGATCTCATGGGAACTTCCTAGTGACAGCTTTGCAACTTCCTGCTAGGCCAGGGCAACCCCCATGACAGACTCTGTGGTAGTTTGGCACGCACCTTTCTGCTGTGAGCGGGAGCCCAGGACTACAGAGACGGGGACACACGTCCGAAATCAGGAGATTAGGACAGTTGGCCAGACTTGTTCTGAAGTTCAAAGGAGAGCTGGAGTCAGCTGGAGATTCTGGGGAAGGTTCGGGTCAGTTATTGTAGCTGAACAAACTGGCCTGTCCCCAGCCAAACTGCAGCTCCAGGCAGCACATTGGTCAGGCAGCATTTCAAAGAGGTGGCAGGTTTGTTGTTTGCTTTTGGTGGGGAGTAATCTAAAGGAAAAGATGCTTGTTCTCGCTCTGCCATTGTGTTGGGGAAACTTCCCACCCAGGGGTGCTCACAGCTTTCTGCCAGCAAGTTCTGGTTTAGGACCCCAGCATTCAAGCAGAAGACAAGGAACAGGAACCCACTGCAGGAGGTTACAAGGAGAAAGACCTTGGGATAAAAGCATTTGTCTGGTCACCGGGTTAATACAAGGCAGCAGAGGCACATAAGGACGACTTTAATATCAGAGAAGAGGAAACTGAGGAGAGAGAGAGAGAGAGGAGCTCAGACATCCAAGTATTGGTCTGTCGTGTAACACAGCGCAGGGGAAGTTGGACAGAACACAGAGCCCTGTGGGATTTGCTGTGACTGGGGAGCTGCCCTGAGGCATGGCTCTTTGCATAATCCACACTTCAAGTCTTCCAGTAACAAGAAGGAAACCAAGACAATGAGCTCAAGCCCTCTACAGTCAACGGGAGCAGGCTCGAACCCTGTGTGCCTGTCCTGTCCCTTGGGAGCTCAATTGTCAGAGGCAAAGAAGATGATCAGCTTTGTCAGAAACAGCACAAATCAAGTGCACCAGAGCAATGCAAATACCTAGTTCTGGGTGGACGCTCACGAATCTCTATGGGCTGTCTCAGGCAAATGAAGTTTAGAAATGAAGGAAAAAGAAAGCAGATTAAAATGGGCAAAGGCCCATCAGAGCCAAGCTCAGCACCAGCCTCCCTTACTCCCGCGCTGCGTGGCATAAACCCAAGCTGAACTCATGCAGGACTCCCTCCGTGCCCCATAGTCCCCAGGACCAACAGGGGGAAAAGTCCTTCAGACTCAGCTGTGGCAATGAGTTTGACACTTTGCCTGTGGTAGAGAATCCCAGAGCCACCCAAAGGAATTTGTCCCAATAACTGCCCATTACTTTGTGCCATCCCAGCCTGGTGGATTCTGCCAGTGCTTCCAGAGTCCTTAGTCTCTATTTCCAGCTCGTGCAGCCATTCCCTCTCGCTGCTGCTAAGAGAAGTGCAAGGTGCAGCGTAAAGCTATTGGTTAGTGAGGAGCTGGAGCGTCAAACTTTCAGTAGCCCATGGGCGGTGTGAAGCAAGGTCACTGGCTATCGGCTGGTGCCATCTAGCGACTCTTTGCAGAAAGACCCGTCAGAAGATTTCCAGTCCCAGCAGCCTGTCTGACATCAATCAGCGCAGTCTTGTTTTCCCTTAGCGCCTTTGCCAGTTTTCTCGGTGATGAGCTGTGCGCACACTCTATGGGGCAGAGATTCTGTCTCCACAAACCCCATTTCTCCCCGCCCCCGCAACCCCAGTCTCCTCTCCCCGGGCCTCCCCCAGGGCGCTGTCATTCTCACAGGAGACCCTGTATGAGCGAAGCGAGCGCTGGAGGCAGGTTAGCTCCCCAGCTGAGTCTGCTGCAGCAGCAGGGATGCCGGTGAATGGCACCTGCCGCCCCCTGGGTTCAGCTAACCCTGCAAACAGTGCGGGGAGGTGCACACAGAGCACCCACCAGAGGAACCCCATCACCAGGGGATGTGGGGGGATGAGACACCCACCACAATGGCCAGCGTGAGGGTGGGCGCTGGAGGATTGGGCAGATGGACTCAGTTCCCAGAGCCCAAGATGGGCACAGCCATCCCCCCTTCTGTGACACCCAGAGCCCTGGGCACTATCCTCCAGCGGGGGGGCCGTGTTTAAAGGGGCTGCAGTGTGACCGAGCTGCCCCAGGGTCTCTTGCAATCTAGGGTCTAGCTCCACTGACGGAGCAGGCCGGTGTCAGCGAGTGATGGGCTGAGCACTGGGCTGCCCTTGTTATTTACACGCCTGCGAAGACTGCCTGAGGCCCCGGGCAAAGCCCAGCTCAGCTGGTCTGGGCCAAGGCACAGCCTCCCCTCCGTCCAGCCTGCGTGAGGATCCCCTGCTGTGTGGGGGAGGTGGCTGGGGAGGGGCGGGGGAGGAGACAGCAGAGGGGGCAGGCTGGGGGAACTAGGGCTCCCCTGGGGGACTCACAGGGTGCTCGCCAGTCTCCGTTTAACTTGGTCTTTCCCTCCTGGCTGCGCTCTGTGCCTGGACCCGCTGCCCCCCTCACTGACTGTGCCAGGCGACAGGGCTAGGACAGCGGCACGCAGTGGAGTGCCCTAGGATGGCATCACAGCTGATCCCGTGTCTCTCCCATGTGGGAAGGGGGCCGGGGGCTGAGCTCATTTGCTGTTCTGGGTGTCGGGCCAGGTGGTGAACTGTTTGGTCACTGCCGCTCTGACTCCCCTGCTGCCCAGCAGAGCCGCAGGAGGGGGCAGTCACAAGGCAGCCGTAAAGACACCTACTTGTCACAACCCCAAAGCATCTTGCAACGAGCGATACCCCCATCCGTGGGGACCGAAGCCAGGACCCCCCAACTCCACACACAGACCTCTACCTCCTCAGCTCAGGATCACAAGGCCCTGGGCTGCTGCTCCACTGACCAGCCAGCCAGAGGGTCAAGCCAAGAGGGCAAGTGGCTGTAATTGGGAAGCTGGAGGGCAGGAGAAAGCGAGTGGTGCCTTTGGCAAAGCATGGACAGGGCTCTCGCCCGCAGCCAGCACCCCCGCAGCCCCAGCGCAAGAGCACGAACCATTCCCCGGTGGAGATGGGTGCAGAGAGCAGGGGCAAGAGGCCCAGGTTAGTTACCTCCAAGGCCTTCCCGGGGAGAAACCAGCCACGTGGAATCCTTGCCTGGGGCCCTGACAACGTTTCTGAAAGACATGAATGGTGCTGGAAGCTGGGCTCACGACCACTCAGTTTGCTGGTGAAGTACTTGGGGTTCTGGGGTCTTGCCCCTTGGCCCGTCACTCCACTCCTCAACTTCTCTGCCACTCACAACTCGGCCACCAGCCTCTAGGGCAACAGCCTTGGCACTTAGCAGAACCTCTGTGTTATTTCTTCTGTATCCAGCCACCTCCCCCACACATGGGTCCATGCCCGGAGAGACTCATAATGGTGTCACTATGGCGAGATTCAGCCTTCCTGTATCAGCCTTCTCGGGGTGTCTGCTGTGAGCAGCTGTCTGTCCTCTGCAGTGCAGACGGTGACTGGAGCGCAGCAAGGCTAAGAGACAAAGCAGCCCTTTGCCAGCTCCTCTCCTGAGTCACCAGCCAGACAAGGGGTAACAGATCTGGAAATGCAGTGTCATGCAGTTTCACTCACGTGTTCACCTGAAGCTGGCAAACACAGAGCTGGATTCTAATCTCAGTGCCACCAGCCCCAGCCAGTGGGGTTGGCCTACAGTTGCACGGGCATACCTCTGAAATGTGCCTCGTTTCAGGGACCATCACCGTGTCGTCACAAACTTCCTGGCTAGCACCACAAATTTGGTTTCCCCCCGAATTTTTTTTTGTTGGAAGTTATTTACATCCTGAACGGGGGGAGGAATAGCTCAATGGTTTGAGCATTGGTCTGCTAAACCCAGGGTTGTGAGTTCAATCCTTGAGGGGGCCATTTAGGGATGTGGGGCAAAAACTGGGGATTAGTCCTGCTTTGAGCAGGGGGTCGGACAAGATGACCTCCTGAGGTCCCTTCCAACCCTGATATTCTATGAATTGTGATGAGCGAGTTGGTTGCACTCAAGGAACGTTGACGTTTGATGAATCACACAGGGGCCAGATGTGACATTTAGATCTGGATCCAAACTTCCTCAAAGGTCAGAGGTGTTTGGAGCCAACCCGACTTCCTGATGCATTTGAGTTTTCTACACCAGAATCAATGAGATTTAATGAAGGAGATATTGGCCGGGCTGCACTATAGCTTTTCTTTCCTGGGTTACAGTTTAGCCAGTTTTACAGGTGCAAAGGGCTGATCTTTATAGCGTGTGGCTTTATAGAAGAGAAACACAAACTTACCCAAAAGGCGATGTGGCAGATATCCACAACAAGCTCAGACAAATACAGCCCCAGAGACAACTGGCAAGACCTATAACTGGAACTCAGCTGGAAACCCCAAGGATGGAGCTGGGAAGGGGATGAAGGAGCGGAGACAGGAGGGCTAGAGTCCTGGCTGTGGGCTGGCATGATCACGGGTGTGGGGAATGCAGCGGGTGCCCAGAATATGCTGATGCCTGGTGGTGGTAGCCAGAAGGCTTGCGGTTATAGCCAAGAGACAAGCAGGTTGTAAAGCTAGGAATGAGGTGAACCCATTGGCTGTGGAGGTACTAAGAGGCGTGCGATGATCCACGGCTGTTCGGGATATTGTAGACCATTCATTAGGAGTGGCTTCAAACGCAGGTGTCATGGTGCTCAAGGGCTGCAGGGAGGACAGATGGTACATTTGTACTAACAGAGGTAGCAGATTTATTCATGGCGGTGGCCTCTGGTGTCGCGGTCAGGGCCGGCACGGTGGTGGCAGCCTCTGGCACCATGGCTGGAGCCGGTGTGCTGGTGATGGCTGCCTGCAGTGTTGTACTTGGGGCTGGGGCGGTGGTGGTCACCTCCAGGGGCGTGGTTGGAACCGGTGTGCTGGAAGTGGCCTCCGGCAGCATGGCTGGGCTGGCGTGTGGTGGAGGCAGCCTCCCGCATTATGTATGGTGCTGACATCACGGTAGTTGCCTGCATGGCCATGGTGGTCTCCAGCACTGTGGTTGGAACCAGTGTGGTGGCAGTTCTCGGGATGGACGGTTGGCACTGGCATGGTGGCACCGTCTTGGCAACCAGTTCAGTTGTTGGAGCCTCCAAGCCAGGAGGAATATTGAGGCTAGTAACATAGCGATCGCTTCTGGGGAAGCGGAGATGGAAGTGGATGGCCAAGTGGCGGTGAAAGTAGTTGAAATGGGCATGGTGGTTAAGCAAATTAACTGGTCTCTTTTTTAACCAATTGTTCGCTTTCCCTCCTGGATCATCTGGATTTGTGCACAGCACTGCAGTAGGCACTAGGCGCTGAACCCAGGTGTGCGGACAGCGTAGGTTACCGTCACGCCTCCAGGAAGCCTCACTCAGATCCACGGAGCTGAGTTCGCCCCAAGAGTCAGAGAGCCCCACAGGAATGTGTAGTTCTTGCAGAGACTGCGGGTTTTCAGATCCGGGAGAGCAGCAAAACCACGGCTCTTCGAGGGGAGGGTTCGCTCGTGTCTAACTGGAGCCTGGTGGAAGCTCCTGGGGCAGGGCTGCTGGTTGGCTTGCGGGCTGACATGAGGTTGATGAAAGGGTCCTTTGGGATAGTGCCAACCTGCTCTGACTCACACCCAGCTCCCTTGGCAGCCAACTGACAAGGAAGCATTTTAAGCTGGTCTGAACCAGCTTCAACTGTTGTCCAAAGAAAGCCTGGGGTGGGCGGCTCCCGATCCAGTTTTGTCCAAAAGCAGTTCTTCCGGCCTCGGCAGCTTCTTCGGGAGCATGACGGTCAATGCTCTGATCTTGTTCTTCTGGAGACCGAGCTCTGCTGGGCCAGGCCAATTGCCCAGCACTCCATCGGGGAGGTCGACGAGCTCATTCTCAGAGCGTCTGAGAACCTTCAGCCAAGAGAGTTTGCTCAAGGCACTCTGGGCAGAGCTAGGGTCTCGTTTTTAGCCAGGGGTGAGAATGTGAGATTGAGAAATGAGTCAGATACGCCTGAGGGGGAGAAGGGATTTCACGGACATTCAGATGAAATTCTTCTACGTCCGCAAGATCATTAAACAGCCCTTTCTGGATCTGTCTGATCTGACGGGCTTAGGTCCCGTTTGTTCCAGCTTGCCAGATTTTCAAAGGTACGAACAGCCACTTCCTCTAACCTGGCACCAGAGATTTCCAGTTCCTCAAGTTTCTCCAAGTTAACAAAGGCTCCAACCTCGACTGTCTTGATCTTATAGCCAACGTGTTGGTTTGCACAAAGAGCGGCTCAGGAGTGATGGACCTGGCAGCCTATGGAATCACAACCAACAGAAGAGTTCAAGGTCAAGACTCGCTCTAGGACAGACAAGTACTTCCCTGCTAGAACCACAGCTGTGTGACCCGCACCATCATTACACCGGCTCAGCTCCTGGCCCAGACAGCGCTCCCTTCGAGTCAAGCCTACATCTGCATGAACGCCAGTTCGCTAACAGTGAACAATGGTGCAATAGCCAGCCAGGGGCCCTGCTTGCAGAACCTGGGGTGGAAGGTGTCCTGGTCCACCCCCGCCGCCCCTCCCTGACAAACACACCTCCTTGGTAGGAGTTGGAACTCAGTCAGACTGCTGACAACGAAGCTTCTGTTGCTCTGCAATACTTGTTAATTTCCTCACGATTTCATGAGCCAGCCCTGACTGAGATCAAATCTAGGATCAGTTACCTCCAGGCCACAAAGTTCACCCCCCATGGGCTGTGGGTGTGTACAGATGTTGTGGCCCTTTCACTCCAGGTAGTGCGGAACGAGGGGTCAGGTTGTGGGTGTGGGGTAAAGGAGCCCTGCTGCCCCCACAGCAGTGAGTCCTTGGCAGAAGCACCCTAGTAACCCAGCGTGGGCAGGGTGCGGAGAGCAGGCTGGGCCAGGCGACTCCTGGCTGGAACGTGCTCTGTGCGCAGTGCAGGGGCCGGCGTTCGGGGCCGGCGTTCGGGGCCGTGCACGTGGCTCTCAGGAGGTGTGACTGCAGCACGTGTGGACGTACCCGAGCTAGCTAGAGCAAAGCCAGATCCAGTAACCACCCAGGGAAGCCTCAGCAGCATGGGCGGGTGCATGGGCCCCTCCTGCCCGGGACCCTGGGCACATACCCGCGCAGCCAACGCCCATGCGGCTTTGTTGCTGCGGTTACTCGAGCTGACTTTGCTCCAGCTAGGTCGGGCGGGGTCCGTGTGCTGCAGTCAGACCTCCCGGTGCAGCGTGGACACGCCCCAGGACACCAGCATTTAGCCAGTTACACAGTGGTCACTGAGCGGCCACAGTACCCACGCCTCGGAGAGCTCCTCTGCGTGGGGCAGTCCCCAGCCTAAGGGAGGGCAGGATTTAAACCGCTATTGTTACAGCAGCACCCCGCTGTGCGGGGACGCTCATCTTCTGGTGTAAATGGCTTGTTCCGGTTCATCTGAGGTCGCTTGGGAAGGGCGTTAAGCTAGGCCAGGACACATCACTCCTGTGCAGAACAAGAGGGTCCCCGCCGGGCGTTACGTCGCTGTCACTTCAGCGGTTTAACTCTCGCGGTACAGTTATAACTTTGCAGGCAGAGGGGCCAGGGCACCCCAGGGAGTCTGCAGCCCGGCTGGAGGGCACAGCACCAGGACGCAGCGGGAGCTCCCAGCTGCTCGGAGGGCAACGGTGGCTGTCCACCAGGCAGCTCCCTCCCTCGCCGCACTGCCCTCCTGGCGGGGCAGCCCGGAGCGGAGAAGGAACTGGGGGAGGCGCACCCCATGGGGAGAGTGTAAACACAGGTTTTCCTCTAGCCAGAGTGTGCTGGCTGGCTTCCCTCCCGCCCGCGGACGACGTTGTTCGGGGCGCTGGGTGCCCATGTCTCTAGGGCCGATCCTCGGGCTCCAGTTCAGCGGCACCCCCTGCTTTGGGCCATGAGGTGGCGCTGCAGCACAGGCCTCTGAATAACTTTCCTCCCCAGCTTGTCACCCGGGGGCCTTATTCTGGAGTCACCAGTGGAGTTTTCACTTCACAACCTGCCTTAATCCAAATTGACTTTCCGGTGCAGACCAGCCTCTCCCGGTGACCCAGCCCTCGCAGCGGGAGGGATCCGGATTGCAGGGGCACACTCGACACATGCTTGGGCTTCACTTGGCAGGACTTGAGGCTGCAGGGGGCTGGGGCAGCAGCCAGGGAACTAGGAACAGTAGATCAATAAAGCGCGATTCGGTTCATCAGTGACTGACCTGCCTACAGATGGCCCGGCCCAGCCCAGCCAGGGCTGGAAATGGCCTGGGGGCTCAGCCGGGCTCGGGGGGAGCAGCCGTGCAGGGGACAATCTCCTCTCAGTTGGTGCAGTGGGACCCCAGTACCAGACTTGGGGCCCGTGGGGCCGGAGAGCACTGAACTGCCCAAGAGAAACAATACTTGTATCTACTTTTCTCTCTTTCGAAAAATCCCTCCCTGCGAACGTGGCACGACTGCAGTGAATGGGACCGGTGGCCCCGGGAACCGGAGAGCTCCTTCCACAGCACGGGCAGCGGCGGTGCGCCATCCGGCTCTGGAGGGGCCCAGGCTACGGTCACCAGGCTAGCCCGGTCCCTGTCTCCTTTGGGCAGCACGCGGGCATGGACGGACCAGCTCACTTCACACCAGCCAACAGGTGGTAACAGCATCGGCGCTGGGGAGCGGCCGGTGAAAGGGCTATAACCCCTCACCAGTCCCCTGTCCAGCCACCCTCCGCCCTTTCCCTCCAGGCGATGGGTATTGTCATGCTGCACTCAGAGGCGTGACTGCCGCTTGGGTAGCTTTCCCTGGGCTACTGCAGCTAGACAGCACTGGAGATGCCGGCTGGACGAGCCCACCTGGGGATGTGCTGGGGTTGCTGGAGCCTGCACCCCCGGACCGATAGCGTTTAGCTCGCTAGCGTGGGTAAAGCTGGCAGGGTACGTCTAGCTGGGCTGCACTCACCCCTTGGATTGCAGGGTACACACGCCCTCCGGGGCCGGGTTAGGCAGCCAGTGCAGCGCACTAAAAACAGGGGGAAGGGGTGGAGCGAGGGCTTTCTTGTTGTTATTTGTATTGGCTTAGTGCTGAAGAGAGCCAGCCATGGCCCAGGACCCCAGGGTGTTAGGTGCTGTACAAGCACAGGGACAGGCCCTGCCCCAGAGACCCTGTAGTTTTTATTACTGAATTAAGCAAAGCCCTGTGCCGGGGGGGGGCGGGACACGACCCCGTGCTGCCCCAGCCAGCCATGCAGGCAAGCGTCCTACCCCGGGATGATTCTACACAGATCTCGGACGGAGATTTCCTGCCTCATAGACGTGGTTTCTCAGCCTGAGCGAGGGGTTGCTCTGCATGCGGAAGGCGCCACAGACTCTCTCAAATAACCTCTGGGACAAGGAATGCACTGAGCACGGACAAATTGCTTTGGTGTCCTCTGCTCCCCAGCCCAGCCAGCCAGCCGCAGCCGTGACCTCGGCGAGGGAAGTCACCAAGCGGGGGCTGAGGGGGTGGACAGTTCTGAAAGGACAAACGCTAAGTTTATGACATAGGAGAAGAGCATCACTCACCTGGCCAGACCCTGCACAGCACACCAGCCCCCACCAGACCGACGCTCAGGGGAGACTCAATGGCAAAGCGGCTCCCCGCCCCCCCCATCTGTCAGGCAAAGGCCGGTGACTAGCTAGAGGCCTTGGCACAGGGCTGGCTGTCACTGGGTCCCGGCCCCACGTGACTGCTGTCACCTCCATCCCAAGCCTGCGCACAGACAAAGGGGGAGATCCTCTGGGTGTCCAGCCCACGTACAGCAGAGTCTTCATTCCAGAGAAGGGACGTCACTGTCACAATAGGGCAATCTGCTCTGTGTACCCCAAATACTCCTCCCCCGCCCCTGTGACGCTGGCAGACCAGGCAACAGCTCATGCCAAGCCCTGAAAACTTACAAAGTCATAGCTGGAAACAGTCTTGCTTGCCTGTGCATTAGCATTATCAGACTAGGGACTGGCTAGGAAGTTGGTAACACTGACTTGCATTGCATTGCGTGCTTAGACTTCACCAAATGCTTGTAGGATGCAGCATGTCTTGCTCTCCCTTAGAGCCTCGCTAGCCCATGGGGTAGCTCTGTTGCTGGTCAGCTGTAAACTCTGTCGCTGTGTAACTCACCACACAGGAGCAGCAGCGTTAGTTAAGGTAAAGTCTCAGCCTGTGGAAGGCCAACCAGGTAGTGTTAGCATCAAAGGCAAGAGGCCCCAGGGATTGCAGTCCTCACTCCCTCCAGCAAGGAGAGACCAAGGCATGGGCTCATCCCATGGGTTTGGACTCTGGAGTAGAGGGGATAAAATCCCTGTCAGGAAGAAACTGAATCTCTTTGATGCTGTCTGAACTTGGAGGGGCAAAGATTCCTAGATGTAAGCGGGAGATAGTCCTGCTCTTGTGGGGAACTTTCCTGGCTTCTGCACTATCCCGGTGAAGTGGGCTAGCAAAAGGATCTGAGTCCTCGCTCCTACTTCCTTTACCCAGTGGCTTTCCTGCCCTTGAGGAATCCCCTTCCACTCTCCTGTCTGGCAGAGTCCTCGTAACCCCAACAAGGCTGGGCCCAGGATTCATGGGGGGCTCGACCCCCAACCCTGCTGTGGTCACCTAGGACAGGAGCTAGAGTGTCCCCACTCCGGGGTACTCTCTCTGCACTGGGCACGTCTCTGACCCACTGACCATTACACACAAGTTAAAGCAAATGCAAGTTATTTAATCAACAATTAATTTTAAAAAGAATAAGGGAAAATGGGAAAGTTAAAGGAAACACATCACCCCGCTCTGTGGCAGGGAACATCACAAACTGTGTCTCTGGAACGTCCGGGCAGCTCACAGTCTGCTCCTTGTAAATCCCAGGCCTTCTGCTCAGGCCCTGGCCGTGCTGCAGGGATGCTGCGGGTCGGACACTTGCTCTGGTGGTGGCCACACGCTCTCAGGCTCTAAGTGGCAGGACCCTTCTTCCCGGTGTCGCCCCCGCCCTGTCGGGGTTACGATCCAAGCCTGGCCTGCAAAGCCCCTTGGCTGAGGGGTCTCCCTGTGCCGGGCCCGCTGCCCAGGGTCCCCCTCGCTCTCCCCAGCGGCTCACCGCACCCAGCTCCGGACTGCTCCAGCCCCAGCTGCACCATTCGGTCTCTGCCGGGTTGCTGCTGCTCTGCCCCCTCTGGCTCTGGTTGTTGCAGCTCTGCTCCCAGGACAGGGTCTGCTCTCTCTGGGCTGCGCCTCTGGCTTTGGGGCTGCAGCTCTGCTCCCAGGACAGGATCTGGTCCCTCTGGATCTGGCACAGCTCAGCTTGGCCTCCTGCTTTCCCCTTAGCTCGGCCCCACTCTGTCTGACCCAGGCAAATCCAGCTCACACGGAGGACGGGACCTCCCTGGCCTCCTGACTCCCCGATTAGCCGGCCCGCCCTGTCATGCAGGCTGACCTGGAGCATTGGCCTCTCCCCATTGTTCCTGGGGGCTATCAGTCTCGGGTCCTGATTCCCCATCGACCCTTCCCCATTTTTAGTACTGGGACCTAGCAACTAAAACGCCCCCACTGAATGTTAGTAAGGGGGCAACAGTCCCCTTACGTAGACATAAGCAAAGAGATGCCCTGCTGCTTGGCCAGGGTCAGCCCTAGGAGACAGTTTGAACTGCCAGATTACTACAATCCTGTCGCCTTTTGAATCGGCTACACTGCCAGCTCATGTCGGTTTAACTACATGGAAAATCCACCCCCCGAGCGACGCTGTGATCCCCCCGGTGCAGACAGCGCTACCTGGATGGGAGGGCTTCTCCCGCCAACACGGCTACCGCCTCTCGGGAGGTGGAGTAACTACACCGATGGCAGACGTTCTCCTATCAGCGTAGGTAGCATCTTCACTAAGTGCTCCAGCAGGCAGCAAGTGCAGACGAGCCCCAGACTGACACTCACTGGTGTATGTACAGCTGTTGCTTTAACCTGTAATTAACTCTCTTCTTTCTTGATCCTAGTTAGTTTATTACGGGACGGGCTACCAGCGCTGTCTTTGGTGTGAGGTCTCTGATACAAATTGACCTGGGGTAAGTGAATGGTCTTTTGGGACTGGGAGCAACCTGAATATTGTGTCATCCTTGGTATAACTGACTATTTATCCCTGAGTCTTGCCTGGGTGGCACGACAGACCGGAGTGCCCAAGGGGACTGTCTGGTAAGACGGTTACACTGCTTCAGGTGTTCACATCGGTTACCGAGCTGGTGAAATCGAATTGTAGAACATGCAGCCAGTCTGGGGTCTTGGCTCTCAATTGGTCCCAAGCTTCATGCAAACGGTCGTGAACCGCTCCAGACAGCATGACACCCCCCCACTCATTTGGGGGCCTCTGTGTCCCAGCTGAAGACCAGGGCCTGATTTCCAGAAGCGCTGAGCAAACGAGAGGAGGATTGCTTATTGAACCCCCCACCCCGTCTCTGTGCCCCTCCCAACCCTTTGCTCTGTCCTTCATCCCTGCTGGGTTAGGCTGCTATAGACCATAAATACTCTGGCGTTTTGGAGCTGGTGCCTTGGGCCTGGCTATTCAATAATTCACTCCCAGCTGACACCAGCGGAAGTGAGGTCAGAATCAGGCCCCTCCCTGCTGGTGTGTCTGAGGGACACCCTGGGTAACTGCAGCCCTGCATGTATTTATCTTGGTGATTGCGAGGACGCCCCTTTGCCCTGGGGTGCACCGCCGGAACGGAGGAGGCAGCCTCACCCTGGGAGCCGCCTCACTTTCTTTACGGTGGGAAACTCTGAACTAGGAATAGCGTTTAATTAAACTTGAGCTATAACCAATACACAGGGATGCACGTAATCCCGTAACAATGCCCCGCTCTCAGACAGCGCTTCAGGGACAATAAAGGCACAGAGCAGGGGACAAATGACCTGAACAGTAGCAACCCATCACTCCGGTTGTGACTTTTAATGGCACCAGCCCATTGGGAAGAGCTCCGGTCTAGGGCTCAGAACGGGGGTTGAGAGAAACAGCCTCTTCCTCTCTCACCGTCCCTCCTGGCTCTGCACGGATGGCAACCGAGACCCTCACTCTGCCACAGCTGGAATTCAAGACCCAGTCGCTATCGTAGGCCGGTCCCTGGCCAGTCGAGGCCCCTTGTGGAGGGAGATGAACAGTTAACCGGTGGCATGCGGCTGCATCACAGGTGAGCTGCACGGTGCCTTCGGGGTCACTGTAGGTGCATGGGGCCCGGTCTGTCTCTGCCTCTCCCGGGGACAAGGAGGAGTCTGCCTGGCCTGGAGCAGCCAGACACACCAGTTGCTCTTGAGGTAAAGCTGGGAGCGCCCATCCCTTTAAGTGATCAGGGCTTGCGCAGAAGGTCTGAGAGTTCAGGGGCGCAGACCAGGTCCGGATCCAGCTGGCAAGAGAGGCCAGCCGGCAGTCACACACCCAGGGGTTGTCCTTCATGGCCACGCCGAGCAGGTAGTCATTGAAGTCGAAGATCCCCTCGGGCAGCGCCTGCAGGCGGTTCCCAGTCAGGTCCAGCACCTCCAGGCTGGTGAGGTTGTGGAAGGTGTCCCCAGCCAGGGCGGTGAGGTTGTTGTGGTCCAGCTGGAGCGTGGTGAGGCTGGAGAGGTCTCTGAAGGCCCCAGCGGGCAAGTGAGTGAGCCGGTTGTGTGAGAGCACGATGGTCTGCAGCTGGAACAGGTTGCTGAAGATCCCCTCAGGGATGGTCTCAAGCCGGTTGGAGGCGGCGAAGAGCTGGCTCAGCTTCGGCGTGCCCCGGAGCAGGCCGGCGGGGAGCGCAGAGAGGCGGTTGCCCTCCAGGTTTAGAAAGTCCAGGCTCGGCAGGCAGGAGAAGATATAGGGGCGCAGGCCGGTGAGGGCATTGTGCTGGAGCTGCAGCCTCCGCAGGTGGGTGAGCCCGGAGAAGGCTCCCGGGGGCAGATCCGCCAGCGCGTTCCTGTCCAGGGAGAGCTCTTGGAGGCTTCTCAGGCGCCGGAAGGTGCCGAGTGGGAGGCGGGCGAGGCTGATGTTGCTCAGTTTCAGCACTTGGAGCCGGGCAAGTGGGTCGAACAGCCTGTCGGGCACCTGGGCCATGGGGTTGTGAGACAGGTCGAGCACCCTCAGCTCCCTCAGCGGGGAAAAGATCTTGGGGGGCAGGGCCTCTATCTGGTTCCCTTGCAAGTGAAGCGCTTCCAGGCCGGGCGTGCGGTTGAAGAGCCCCGGCTCCAGGGCTCGGAGGGCGCTGAAGGTGAGGGAGAGTTTGCGCAGCTCCAGCAGGCTGCCAAAGGCCTCGCTGCTCAGGGCTGACAAATTGCTGCCTGACACCTCGAGCTCGGTGAGGCTGGGCCTCTCCCCAAAGGCGCCCGCTTCCAGGGACAGGCTCGGGTTGTTAAGGAAAACGAGCCTGGCGAGGCTGCTGTGGTTGCTGAAGGGCCCGCTCCCGATAGTGGTGAGGGAGGTCTCCACAAAGAAGAGCTGAGTGGCATTGCCTGGCAGGCCCTCGGGGATGTCCCAGATCTCCTCCCCGGAGCAGAAGACCTTTGTTCCATCATAGCACTGGCAGGGGGGCGGGCAGGCCTGGGTAAACCTGCCCAGCAGCAGGCCCTGGAGACACAGCAGCAGGGGTCTGGGAAGCATCATCCTGCACTAGAGAAAAACACACCGGTCAATAGCCCCTGGCACAGCCCCTTTCTAGATGCACCGGGCCCCCGCCAGCTCCGCGGCAATGCCATTGGCTGCGGGGTGGGCGGGGGGGACTGGAAAAGTCACAGAAAGCGGGAGCTCACCAGAGGCTGCAGGGTTTCCTTTCAGGCAAAGGTTGCTCTGGGTGACAGCTGTCTGGTCTGAGGTCGGCTGGTCTCACCTCTGCCACCGTGGGGCAGGGCAGGCTGCTAGGGATCTCCACCGGCTCCCCATGGTACAGCCATGGGCAGTGCCTCTCCTGCAACAATCCCTGCCTCCGGAGATCTGGGGATCTACTGCCTTCACCCAAAATCTTCTCCCTGCAGCTCGGCAGAGAGCCTCCCCCCGACCTGGCAGCCACTGGGTGCCCAGCTCCTGCATGTGGCCCCACGTCGCAATCCTGCACACCAGCCCCCCACTCCAGTGGTCCCACTGCAGGCAGCTCCCTCCAGCCGGGTGGGGGAGGGGCGGGATTTGGGGGGACGGGCGGGAATCCCGATAGAGCTGCTGGGAAGTGACATGAGAGGCAGGTTAGGTCCCCCCGGCTACGCAGCGGCAGGAGCACAGGCCTGAAGCAGGGGCAAGACGAGGTTTAGTCCCTGTTCTGCCATGGAGCCATCGTGAGGCCTTTCCCGAGGGACAGTGGCTGGAGCGGTTCGGGGTGTGGGGGGCCTGCAGTTGGGCTTGTGATCCCAGAGGGAGGCACCCAAGGAAGTGGCCCAGTTCTCAGCCCTGCCGAGTGCAGGCTTAGGCTCAGTATTTCGCAGATTGCTCTGAGCCACTCACACAACTGGTGCCGTCAAAGTCTTCTTTGGCTTATCACCTTTAAGGGCAGCAGCCAGCACCCATTTGTGATTCAGGACCCAGGACCCCGCCCACCCTAGACCTGCCCCTCTCCTCTAAGCAGAGGGGTTTGTCTCTGCCACGTCTCCGTGGCCGCCTGCTCATGCAGTGTTTGTTATTAGACCCATGTGCTGGGCTGGGAGCAGAACCACATCCGGGCTTTGTGCCAGGAGGGGAGAAGGATCCCTCAGGCCTACTGCTGAACGGGCCAGACGCTGTGCCTGGTGACACCAGGGGAATTACTAGCGAGTTACGCTGAGTCAGCAGCCTCGCTGCAGATTTACACCGGGGGGACGGAGCTGGCCTGGCCCCACAAGTGTGCACTTGACACTGATGTTTGAAATCAGTGGTGAAGAGTGATTAGGCCTCACGGCTAGTTAACGTGCACGTGTGGGGAGCAGGAGGGATTCAGGGGGGCGAAAGTAAACGTCTAACTGGAGTTTATTACCACATCTGAGGAGGACACAGTCAGACACTTGGTAGGTTTAGGAATATACCTGTTCTGCGGCAAGGCACCTGTCGCTCTTACTTACATAACTTCATTACCCGGCCCTTAGTAAAGGAATGTTCTGTAGAATTGGTCTACACTCACGTGTCTAACAAACTTCAGGGTTAGTGAGCCAGATCCTCAACTGGTGTAAATGAGCATAGCTCCAGTGACTTTAATGGAGAGATGCCAACCTAGGCTAGATGAGACTCTACCCCATTCGGCCTGGTTTTATGTAAACAGGTCTCCATGCATTGCACACATTCAGTGATGCGCCTGCTTTATGCCAGTACCATTCTGTATGCATTTGGAAATCTGTGGTTTGCTGGTGTACAAAGGCACTTATTTTGCCATGCATGTGCACAAATCAGGGATTTAGAACACCTGTGTAGCAGCGTGCGTGTGCAAAGTAGGTACACAAGTCACACTTCAGCATCAAAGGTTTAGTGAGATTGTAGGGGTGTGTCTGTGCACAGGCAAAGTGGCCTAACTTTGTATGTGCACTGCCAAGAGTATAAACACAATGCCCTGATTTGCACATACATCTGTCAGGTTAACTAGCGGTATCTGCGCATCCGTCCAGTAGTACTTGTAAAACACACCCCTGCACTTGTAACTCCCTAGCTCTCACGGCTACAACGCCCAGCCAGAAAGAGGGACAAGGAGGAGTCTCTAGGAAGCGCCTCTCACATTTATAGAACCCAGTTAACATTTCAGACAAACCCACCAACCATTTCACATTTTCCCCAACCTGAAAATACGTGGTGGGCTTTGAGTTTTGCACAACGCCTGCTATCAGATGAACCTTTGTTCCCTTTCCCAGACCATGCTGGGTGAGCTGAATAGCTGCAGCCAACTTTGGGTGACATTTTACTGTCCCGATGACTAGTCCTAGTCTATATGGAATCAGACAGCAATAGAGATTTCAGACCGCTCGAGCAATGAGCAGCCTCCAGAACACAGCTCTTATCTGCAGTAGCCAAAAGCGTGCACTAGTTACACCGACGAGATATCTGGCCAACTTCTGCTCTCCACGGCACTGCTGTCAACCTAGAGTGATGCCACTGATGATATTAGAATTTACACCAGGGCAACAGAGCTGGATTTGACCCACCCTTTTCAGGTGTACTACCCAAGCTGTTTTTCCTGCAAAGCCAAAAGCAGCTGTAAAAGTCCCCGTTCCTGCCAACAAACCCAGGATCCCTAGCACCCGAGAGGAGTGACAATGCGGACACCTACCGTCGAACCAAGCCAGGCAGCGGGCGCGATTCCTCCATTTCCTTGCAGGAGGGACTTGCCCCTTCAAATAGCAACATGTTTACTGAAAGGGACATGGAGCCAGCTGACTGAGTACTTTCAGACTGGGTGGGGCCAGTGATTTCTGCTTAGCATCAACATCCTGTGTCCTGAGAGCGCTCTGAAAAGATTTAGTGTGTCGGTGTGAACAGAGATAAACACGTTGCTTCTCAGTAAACGAAAGAGCAGCATAACACCACCACTGACTGGCTCCCCCAAAACAAAGGCACTTTCCAGAGCGGGGGACAGCTTCTGGAACACCCAGCATCAGCACTTACTAAAAATATTAGAGTGCGATCAGCTACGCTTTTAAATTCCCCCTTGTCTTTAATGAAGCTCACTCAAGAATGGACCTAGCAAAGTGGGTAGAATATAAAAATCTGATGCTTATTGAGCACCTTTCATTTAGGAGGATCTCACAGCTTTTTACAAACTGCCTGCATAGTAAAGGGGTCTCTCACCCACGCCTGAAAAGCAGCCACCACTGGGGTGGAATGCAGCAGCTGCTTGACACAAGAACACCGCCCAGAGCTTTTAGGGGAGGAAGTGACCAGTAACTTCTCCTGTTGCTACCAAAGGGGAAATGAGAGGGGTGCAGAATGTGCCCCTTAGAGACAGAAATCCAGATGCAAACTGCAACCCCGCACACGCTCTGGGGAAGCTCAGATCCAGGCCACACCCCAACTTTTCTGTTAAGGCCTTTTAAACAACTGCACAGCTCGGCCCCATCAACATTAAACCGCACAGCTCAGCCCGTCCCTAGCCATTAGGAATTGGACAGGATCTAGCACTAACACTGATGATCTTGCAGAAAGTTCCACGGGATTCTTCATAAACCACAAGGGTTTGAGGGTTTGGTTTTACATCTCATCCGAAAGGCATCCCTTCCAGAGTGCAGTCCCCAGGGCCAGACTGGGCACGCTGTCAGAGTTCAGACAGACAACCACCATCTCCTGATCAGCCAGCACTGCTTCCTGCAGCCCTTGGGGCCCCTGGCTAGCCTCACATCCAGCCCCCAGGCTTGCTTGGCATGGGAGAGCAGAGATCTTGGCCAGCTGTGAGATGGCCAGAGAGACACCCTGTTCCCCAGGCCCTGTCAGTGAGTCCTCGCTCAAAGGACCCCCTTCAAGGGCCAAGAGAAAACAGTTGCCCAAGTTAGCAGGGGGGCTGGATGTTGTATTTAGTAAATCTGGGGGGTCGCTGGCGGGGAGATGGTCGCATACCTGAGGACGTCGTCTGGTAAGAGGGGGTTCTTGTGCAGGTGTCACTGGCTGGCTGGATGCCCAGAGCTGCTACTGTACGAAACGTATCGTTTTCAGTCACTTCTGTCATAGTCACATCAGCAATTGGCTCTCTAAAGCCAGACTAAGCCCCCGGCTGCGGTGGGTTGTTTTAAGTGCCTCTGAGCTCCTGCTCTCTGCGGGGTGAGACTGGGCCACGGAAGGTCGGAAGCGTCTCTTGCTGTAGAAGCAGAAAAAGAAAAGCCAGACTCAGCACTTTGTCAGCTGAGTTAACGTGAAGCAACCACTTCCTCTCAGCTGTGCTGGGCTCAATGTACTTTCTGCCCCGCGGTGAAACCCGCAGCTGCCCCATAACACGCCTAACAGTTCAGTTCCCGGGTCTAACGAAGCGCCCGAGAGGAGCAGTGCGGTGAGTCCCCGCTCGCTCACGCTGCTGCAAGTCAGCCGTAGCACCGCTGACGTTGAGGGCACTATTCCAGCACGACCCTGGTGCAAGCAAAAGGTGATGAGATTCTTCATCGGGGCTGGCATGGCGTTCTCTGACCCATTTCAGACAGGCCCGCCCCACAGCTATCACATGGCACTGGCTCCCCGTGAGCTAGAAATGCCCAGGTCCTGCCCCTGGGTCAGCCAAGCCCACACACCTGAGTTCTGTCACCCTAATCGCCTCCTCCACCTGCCAGGGTGCTGCGGCAGGTTCTCAGCTGGGGCACCACAGCGTGTCCCCGTTGCCGTCCGTGGCCATGGGGTTACGCTGAGCCACAGCCGCTCAGCGGCCGGCGCGGTGTGTTCAGCACGCTTGTCGAAGGACCAGAAAATAACTGCCAGGTTATTCGCACGCGCGGGCTAAGGCCCCACGCGCTCTGGGAGTGACACGGCCACTCAGTGTGTCGATAGCAGAGGGCGTGGCACACACCAGGCAGGACTGGAACCGAACGGGCACGGTGCGCTTTCACACGCTTGCAGGCGGTTTCGCACAGCCAAATGCGTTCCTCCGAATAAAACCTGACAGGAAGGTGCTGGGGCAGGAATCACCAGGTGAGCAGGAGTTGGGCCATACAGAGCTACAGGGCTCTTTACAGGCCTCCGTGGCTGGACGTTCACCCTCTCCCTGTCAGTGCCCTAGAGCTCCCAGGGGTGCCCATGGCTAGTCTTGTGTCAGCCTCAAGGCAAGCAAACCCAGTGGTGGGGTCCCTGGTTAGGCTTAATAAAGACATTCCCCCTCTCTTACACCAGTTTTTCTCCCCAGAAAACTGTGCTGACCCCAGTGCGGGTCAGTCCTGACGGACACCAGGGTGTGAGTGAGAAGGAGGAGGTGGGTGTGTGGAGGGGGAATCTGGCCCTTTATATTTCAGTGCCACCAATAGGCACCATCCACACATGCTCTCCTCCAGCCCGTGGCCTCCTGCTGGCACAGAGCCAGGGCAGGACAGCCACCAGGAACGTAGGGTTTGCTGTGGCACAAGGGAAGGGGGGGCGCCTGCAAGCAGCCAGCACAACCCCGAAGATGGCCAGGACAGCTGGGACGTGACCTGATCCCCCCCGCCCCCCAACACACACACACACCCCCCGCAGTCTCAGCCGGCAGAGCCCCTGTGGACGGGACAGTGGTGAGCGTGCCGTCTGCCCACCCAGGGCTGAAGCCCGCTGGACACAGCAGGCCTTGCTGACCCTGGCGGGGAGGCGGATCCAGCCTGGTGTCCGCTCTGCCACGGCACCTCCATAGCGACACCGCTGGGCTCGCTTTTCCCAGCGGGCCGCCACAGTGATAGGGCCACACAGGGGCTCAGCTGCCCCGCTGGCCTGGGTGCCAATCAGGGGCCAGTCACCGCAGGGAGAGACCGGGGCTCAGCACTCCAGGGGATAAGCAATTGAGTCACCTGATTGGATACAGGATTTCTGGACCTTAAAAGTGTATCAAGCAAAGCACCGTCTCGCCCCTGGTGACATGCTACGCCTGCCTGTCAGTGCATGCCGTCTCCACAGCCGGGGTGTAACGAAGTGTGCGTGTGTATGCTGGAAGTGTGTTCTGTACGTAGGTTTTGGAGGCAATGGGTATAACAGCCTGTCCTAGACAAAGGAACGGTGTTTCATCTGCCTGCGTCTCCCCGGTAAAGTGAGTGCAGAGACAATGGAAGGACATTTACGTCTAAGGTAAACTGCGATTAAGCCACCTGGAGAACCAAATTCACCAGCCTGGGAGGGACACAGCCTGCACAAGCAGCAGGGGAGAAGCCGTTATCAAGGGCCTACCTCTCCACGTGTCACTGGACGCTGAAAGGATGGAGAGGGAACCCCCAGTCGCCTAGGGGACAGCACCCGGGAGTGGTGGATGCAGGGCCGGGAAATGCTGGTGGCCTGATGGCAGCGAGGCAGCTGTTGAGGGAAGATGGTAGCTTGCGACAGACAGACACTGAAAGGCCTGTTTGGTTTTGTTTGTGACCATTTGCTGTTTTCTATGATCTCTGCTTATCATCACGTCAGTCTCTGAGCTTTACTAAGGAACGTACTAGTTGTACTCTCAGCCGTCTCCATGCTGCTCTTTTGAAGTAACGAGAAAGTCCGCAGGGAGCCAAACAGGCTGGCGTGTGTACTGTCTCTCTGGAGACATCCGATGCATCCGATGAAGTGAGCTGTAGCTCACGAAAGCTTATGTTCAAATAAATTGGTTAGTCCCTAAGGTGCCACAAGTCCTCCTTTTCTTTTTGCGAAGACAGACTAACACGGCTGCTTCTCTGGAGACAGCAGCCGTGGGTCATTTCTGTGGGTCTCCTGGCAGAGAGACCAGACTCTGCAGAGAGGCATCTCCGGGGAGCTCGGGAACGGGGTTCACTGAGTGTTACCAGGAAGGCTAAGTCTGGCAGAGTCCTGAGGTGGAGGGGTGGACAGACGGGTATGGCAGAGGCTAAGTCACAGCAAAGCTCACCCTTGCTGAGGCAAAGGTAACACAGCGGCTTACGGGTCTGGGTGTCCTAGCAGAGCGTCACACCTGTCCTGGGAGGAGGGCAGTGAGGGGAATCCTGACCCACGTCCCCCAGCTCACTGCCAATGCTTTCCAGTTAGCCAACCCCCCTGCCCCGCCAGAATTTTAGCCATAATTAGGGTTTGAAACTAAAATGAGGGAGGGAATCTGGCTTCGAAACAAAAATCACTGCTCAGGCCAGGGGACTTTTGTTTGACAAATTGCAGCAGAGCGGGCCCCAGCCTGGGCAGCTACGTGCAGTGCACTACGGGGCTGCACTCTTGTTAGCCACGCAGGGAACCCGCCCCGGGGCGCGTGCGTGTCCCTCGGCCTGCGGCAACAGACACGCAAAGATGGCCGTGATGAGTACACTCGCCGGGCGGGGGGCGCCCTGGGGAGAGACCAGCACTGGGAAGTGAGAGTTACATGGATGCGGGACGCAGGGATGAGGTGCTCCTAATGCCAGCTGACCAGAGCAGGGCCAGCACACTCAGCCCTCGCTGTGAACACGAGGAGGAGCTCCAGCAACGCGGGCGGATGACAGCACAGGCGAAGGGCTGTGGTTTGAGGACGCTGACAGTGGTCGGCCAGAGCACGAGGGGGAGAGACTGAGCCAGGCCGGGGCTGGGGAGAAGCCGTGACAGAGGAGTGGGGGGCGTGCTTGGCATGGAAAGGGAGCACAGCTGACGGTGCTATGCCGTTGGCTGACAGGTCACGCCCAGCCCCGGCTTGGGGCAGCGCCAGCCATCAGCCTGGGCTCTTTCCCAGGTTGGGCAGAGGTTCTTGCCACTCCCAATTGCGTTGGAGTAAACGCCCACTGCAGATACAGTCATGTCAGAGCCTTCGGCCTGGCGGGGCAGAGTCTGGCCTCAGTGACTCAGGTGTAAATCCGGAGTGAGTGCAGTAAGGTCCGCGGGGTTACCCTGGATTTACAGCCAGCGTCGCCAGGGTCACGCTCTAGCCCTTGCTTTCTGGGCCTGGAGGTTTTGTTTTACCAGTTTACACCAAGCCCCCCCTCCTCCCCCCGCCAACTCTCCCGAGTGCGTCAGAGGAGTCTCTGACCATGAGAGCAAGGGAGCTATTAGGCCAGGTCAGTCACCATGTGCTTCAGAGGGTGGGGTAGATGCCGCTGCCTGGGGCCTCATGGCAGGCGGCTCTCAGAGTCCGGTGTCTGGAGGGTGGGAGGAGATGTTAGTGAGCAGACAGAGGGGAGTTTGATTGGGTCAGTGATATTTATTGTCACTTATTCTTCATATTGCTGTAGCACCTAGGAACCCCAGCCCTGGGCCAGGACCCATTGTGCAAGGCGCTGTACAAATGCAGAGCAAACAGAGGGTCCCTGGCCCACGGGGCTCACATTCTAAGTATTGGCCAAGAGACAACAGGTGAGTACAGACAGGTCAATGGAGAAGCACAAGGAAACGACGAGACCATACTGGTCAGCACGATGAGCAGTGGGGTCAGCTCCGGAGTGGGGAGATGGCTCGAGCCGTGATAAGTGAGGGATTCCAGCCCATACTGGAAATGGGGGGATGGCAGCGGGGAGGGTGTCGTGCCATAGGGATCAGGGAAGAGGCAGACACTGGGCACTGCTGTGGGGGTCAGAGTTATGGGTGGTGAGAGGTGAAAAAACAGGAAGGTCCATGCTCCATAATGAACAGCATGCAGTGTGGGAGCACAGGGACGCGCCCCGCCGCTGATTGCGCAGCAGACATGCACCGATCCAGCCCAGACCTTGGGCCGCACCATTTCCAGGGCACAGGCATTCGGATTGGGCCCGGTTTTTCCTGAGTTTCCATGCAGTACAATTGTTTGCCTGAATTGGGCTGACTGGTTCTGCAAGCTGCTCGTGGGTTTGGAGCCTGATTCTATGGCCAGCTCTGCCTCAGGGCTGACAGGAGCGGGAGCCTGGGGGGACGGGGCACCCCCACGGACACACACTGCCACAACACACCTGTGTCACGGCTGGGCACGAGCCCCAGCAGAGGCAGTGTGCGGCCATTTCAACTTAGCAAATTTAAAAGGGAAAGTGGTTCGGCAAGAGGGTCTGTGCCCCTCAGCCACCGCCCCCAGCCTGGGTTGGGGAACAAGGCCCAGAACCCGGGGGGTCCCACACAGCTCAGGGCTTCACGCCGCTCAGACTCGCTTTGCCCTAGAGAGAGGCCCCACCAGGAGCAGCCCTGGTCCCAGGCGCGGCGGAGAGCTGGGCTCCAGAAGGGCAGGGTGAAGGGTTTCAGCCCTTCTCCTCTTGCCTTCCGG
The DNA here is from genome assembly GCF_965152235.1 of Eretmochelys imbricata. Taxonomy (NCBI): domain Eukaryota; kingdom Metazoa; phylum Chordata; order Testudines; family Cheloniidae; genus Eretmochelys; species Eretmochelys imbricata. The sequence continues at coordinate 1,749,178 of NC_135580.1, read as the reverse complement.
GGCCACCCGCTCAGCACTTCCCTTTCCGCCGTGACGGAGCACCCTGCTACCTGCCAGGGCCCAGCTCGCACCCGCTCCGCAAAGCTCTGGGCACCCCGTGCCCACCTGTCCCGGCAGCAGGGCCATGGCCAGCGGATCCCTGCACACATGGCGCTGGGGTGGGGGCAGCTCAGAGGCCTGGCCGAGCGTCAGGCCCCCGGCCTTCCCCAGCAGAGCCCTGGACCCTCGCAGGTGACGGAGCTGGGACAGTAGGAGGGACGAAGGGCCAGGGACTGACTGAGCAAACTCGTCACACGCCCATGGCTCTGCCTCAGAGCTGCTGGAGGAAGCCAGCGTTTGGTGCCTCTCGCCTACATCCAAGGCCCCAGGCTGACCCCACCACACAGCGCATGGGGGAGCTGTGCCACTCATGGGGCGGCAGGCCACGGAGAGCCCATGGGGGCGGGGGGGGCTACTTCCTGTGTGCCTAGGCTGGGCCCATGGGGGCACCCCCGAGGGCAAGGGTGATGCGGTGGGGGCAACAGGCCTCAGGCTCTGCCTACAGGGCGGGGTGAGGAGGTTTGGGTCAATTTGTGAGGAAGGCGATTTAGCCTCAGTCGCTATATTCGATGCAAGGCCCGGCTGGTAGCGTGTGGACTGAAATCCTCCCCCTCTCCCAGCCCCACACCCGCCTGCGTTGCCCTGAGGGGGCGGGGCACGGGGGGCTCTGCAGAGCCAACACAGTCCGCACAGAGCTTCACGGTGCTCAGCTTACGCTTTGTTCTGCCCCTTCCTCCGCATCAGGACCAGCTGGCTCCTCTTCCGGCAGCTGTATGCTACCAGCCCCACCAGCGTGCAGAGCACAGCCAGGCAGCCCAGCGTGATGACAGCCACCACCACCCCGCTCTGAGTGCGAGTCAGGCCCCACAGCCCCTTCTCCTGGGCGACGCCAGGGGTGGCCGGTGGCCTGGCCAGGGACCCACGCTCCGTCCCCGCGCCTGGCTGGTTGGCCAGCGAGGGGCCGAGGGGAGTTGGCATTTTCTCTGGAGCCTGGTTGGACGGATGGGCATAGGGCGACGTTTCTGGGTGACCGAAGGAGGTGGGGTTCGGTCCGTACGTCGGGGCCCCAGAAGGGGTCCCTGGGGAGGAGTGCCCCTCATCAAACGATACGACTGGGGCACCCCTAACGAGGAGCGGCAGGGCACACACGGGCGGGCTGTCCCCCACCTTTAGCCGATTGACCCGGAGCCAGTTCTTCAGCGCCAGGATGCTGGCGTCACAGCGCCAGGGGTTGTCGTGCAGCTTCACCTGGCGCAGCTGGGCCAGAGGATCCAGGAGGCCGGCGGGGAGGCTCTCCAGGGAATTGTTCTGCAGCTGGAGGCTCAGCAGCCCCGTGGCATTCCGGAGCAGGTCCCCCGGCAGGGCGCGCAGCCGGTTGTTCTGCAGGGAGACGTTCTGCAGCTTGGGCAGGCCCTGCAAGAGCGCCCCGTCCACGGTGCGCAGAGCGTTGGTGTGCAGGGACAGCTCCAGGAGCTCGCTCAGGCCCTGGAAGGCGAAGGGGGCGATGGAGCGGATCTGGTTCCTGCTCAGAATCAGCAGCTGCAGGTGGGTGAGGTTGCTGAAGACGAAGTCTGGCAGGGTGGTGAGCTGGTTATCATAGAGCCACAGCTCCCTCAGCTTGGGCATGGGCCCGAACGCCCCAGGGGCGATGTCTCGCACCGCGTTCCCATGGAGCGTCAGCTTGGAGAGCTCGGGCAGGTGCAGGAAGACCCCCTGGGGCAGAGCTGCTATGACGTTGTTGGACAGGAAGAGCTTCTGCAACTGGCCGTTGTGCGTGAAGAGCCCGGCCGACAGGCGCCTGATCTGGTTCTGGTGCAGCCCCAGCTCCTGCAGCTCCCGGAGCTTGTCGAAGGCGCCCGCAGGGATCTCACGGAGCTGGTTCTCGTACAGCCTGAGCACCTGCAGCCTCGGCAGCCTCCGCAAGGCCTTGGCCGGAAGGGCAGTGATGCTGTTCTTGGCCAGGTTGAGCTTGGTCAGGCTGGGCAGCCGGTCGAACACCCCCTCCGGGAGGGAATGCAGGTTGTTTCCGTGCAGCTGCAGCTCTTTGAGGTTGCTGAGCTGGGCAAAGTGGGAGGGCTGAATGTGCAGGATCTGGTTGCCTGACAGCAGCAGAGATTCTAGTTTCCCCAAGGTTTGGAAGAGCTCCACGGGCAGCTCTTGCAGCTTATTGCTGGACAGGCTGAGGTAGCGCAGGGCAGCCAGGCCCTGAAAGGCTCTAGGGCTGATCCGAGACAGGTCGTTCTTCTCAATTCTCAGCGCAATCAGCATGGAGACGTTGCCAAAGGGAACGTCACCCAGCTCAGCGATGTGGGTGTTGATTATCTGCAGGCTCATGGCATTCGCGGGGATGGGGCTGGGAAGTTGCGTGATCACTGGTCCTGAGCACTCCACTTGGGCGGATTTGGAGCACTGACATTCTTCAGGACACTGACCAAGTGCCAAGCGAAGGACTTGAAACCCCACGAGCAGCGGGACCCAGCCTGTCAGCTCCATGGGGCCTGGAAGCAAAACAAACAAAGAGAATTCAACTGCCATGCTTTCCCATCAGCTGCAAGAATGTCAGGCGGGCTGGAGGTCCCTAGTGCCATCAATCCCCTCACCAGAGAGTGGATCTTACAGCACAAGGGATGCAGCAGCTTCATACCGTACAATACACAGAACAGGCCAAGGAAACCCGTGACCAGCTGGGAAACTAGCATTCAAGCAGAGATGCCCTGCACTGGCTGGGTGAGATTAGACGCAACTGGCATCTGGGTGAAATGCACAGAGCCCCCGAGACACATTTATACGAGCAAAGGATGATAAGCCCTTAGCAGATATAGAGCACGTGGCTGCAGGGTCTGCAGGCTTTACAGACGTGGGCCTTGTTACCCCCACTTCACAGGGGGGCCTGAGGGGTGGAGAGGGGAGGTGACTGGCACAAGGGCCCAGCAGGTCTGTGGGAGCGGTGGGGTTAAAGCCCAGGTCCCCAGTCCTGGTTCTAACCATTAGAACACGCTACTTCCCTTATTAACATCTTTGGGCTCCAGCTGCCCCGCCCGTGACCTGCCCCCGCCTCCCCGTGTGTGCAGGGACGCCGAGGCAGATGACATTGCGACAGGGAGTTCTCCCACTACCGCTCCAGCTGGAACAGGGCCTTTGGGGCGAGGGTGCGCCAGTTTCCCCGTTCCCAGGGTGGCAACATGCCAGGAGTCCCTCGCCCACAGCAAGGACCAGGGCACACACATTCACACCCTGGCTTCAATGGGAAGATGCTAATAGACACATGGCAGCTGGCACATGGGCACAGATCAATAGCCCATCTAGCCCTGGGGCTGCTGGCAGTGGCCAATGACCGATGCATCCACAGGAAGTATAAAATCCACATGATGCACCTGGACCGATCAGTGCTGCTCTGTGGGAGTTGTACTGTCAGAAATGTAGTGCCCAGGGGCCTAGCTGCCTGAAAATGGGGCCGGAAGATCCTAGCTTGGCTCTGTGGTACAGATTTTGTACATGTTACTAAAACCAGTTACAGTTCCTTCCCTGAGCCAGCCCCTCTCCCTGGAGAAGATTCAGGCTGGAGGGCTCGACCACCCCATTGAGGATGCACAGACCTCCCACCCAACCGAGGGATGGGAACGGGATCTCTGAGTGTCAGCCTGGACAAACAAAGGGCAGGCTAGAACAAACTGGGAGCAAAGCCAACCAGTGTCTCACACGCAGCCCAGCAGCCCCTGCACCCCACCACAGCTACTAGAAGCGTTCACAGACTTTTTGCAACAAAACTGAAAATTGCTTTGCTCCTGCGTTGTCCCCAGGGGCTGCAAGCGTGGTTTCCTGTGCTCCAGCAGAGCAGCATTCGCGAGCTGTTCCAGCTGGAACCAGCTTTGGAAAGTCTCCAGAGCAGAACCCAGTGGAAAACTCAAACCAGCAGTTCCTGGCATCCATTCAGGGTTTAAGAAATTCAGCCAAACCCCAGGACAATTAGGTGAGCAAAGCTGCGAACGAGAATACTGGGCAGTTAGGTAGCACCCTCCATCTTCAAATGGTTAGTGGAGCTGAACTAATTATATCCACTGCATGTGCAACAATAATCGGTGTTAATTGCACGGTCCAGCCGGTTCCCCACTGGAATGAGCCTGCGGCTTCCTCTGCCACAGCAGCATCTCTGTGGCACTTGCCGCTGGGGAGAAGCAGTTTTGAGCACAGACCCCCAGGCCTGCGTGCTTGATGGCAATAAACGGAGGTGGTTAGACTGATGACTGGAAACTCTGAGCCCTGGCGTTTGCAGGGCTGCTGAGCAGGCATAATTACACCCTGGGCTGTGCTTTGGACCTGTTTACAAGCCCCGGTAACTGCAATGACTCCAGCCACTGCACATTCACTGCGAGCCAGTCAGCCCCATTGGCTCACTGCACCGGGTGTACAGAGCCCAGGGGATGCTTTCACAGACTCACTGCAGCTCCGCTGCATGCCAGGACAGGAACCTCCAGGCGCTGTGCAGTCCTGGCGGGGCGAGTTGTGACTCATGTTAAGTGCCAGGCTCTTTGGAACCGTTGCTAACGTTCCCAGAAAGCATCTCTTTGTTCAGGGTTAGCCCTTTGGGGAGACAAAGGAAACGCCTTGGTGCAAGTTCTTCCGCTTGTCCTGTGGGCCAGGTGGATGGTGTCCCTGGGTTGTGGGAGGGAGCCTGCTGACGGATTGCCAGGATGCTCTCCGGGCCAGCCCCCTTTTCTATCTCCCTGGGTTTGTTCAGGCCAGCGAAAGGCAGGGCAGCTCTGGGACTCTGCCCATTGGGGCCGGGAGCACAGGGGTCCTAGAGCCATTCTCAGAATAGGGCCTGGCTCTGGCTCGCAGGCCAGCTACTCAGGGCACATACACAGGAGCTTGGCCGTCCCCAGGGGACATGCCTGCCCCATCTGCAGAGCCCCCAAACCTGACTGACACAGCAGCAGCACTGAGGGCTGCCAGAGGGAGTTCACCGGGAAGGCCATCACGGGCCTTGCTGGAGAGGAAGCCTCGGTGCTGGCTGGACCCTGGTATTGGAGGACAGCCTGGCTCCTTCCTGGGGAGGAGTGCGGAGATGGGGCTGTGGGGCCATCCTGCCTTTGCAGGGCGGGTGGGGATGAAACACACAATGGGGGCACCTGGCTTCTGAGCCCACAAGGAGCAGGACATGCCCCTTCCTGCACCATACTGTGCCCCCCGCCCCCGCAGAGGGGCTGAGCAGTGAGCCCAAACTGGCAGACGCATGCCCAGGAGGGCACAACCCCCCACCTCCCAGAGACACACGGGGTCCCAGCACCCAGGCCCCAACACTGGCTCAGCGGCTCCAGAAAGGCCATCCACAGCTGAGAGCTGCCATTTCGGTTCTGTCTGTTCTAGATCTAGCGGCCAGCCCCGGAGCGCGGATCAGATGCGGCGGGTTGTGGCCCTGGAGCCCATTCCCAAAGAGCCACGCCCGTGAGACAGGCCTAAAGCTGGCATTCTGGAGAGGGGCGGGCGGCCGTGGCTCCCTAGGGGACAGCAGCTCCCCCGGGCTGTGGGCGGGCGGCCGTGGCTCCCTAGGGGACAGCAGCTCCCCCGGGCTGTGGTGCGCTGAGGAGCCTGCAGCCGGACAGCAGAGGCTGGCCGGCCTCTCCGAAACCGCTGGAGAGAGAGTCAAGTGATCAAAGGCAGCCTCCTCCCGGCAACGTGCGGCCAGGCGGAGATGGAGCCTACGCTCAGCCCCCGCTCCTGGGGAGGGGGCACTTGGAGCACAGGCAGCCCGGTGGAGACTGTTTCTCGAAGGCCTGGCACGATGGCGTGGTGCCAGGGTATGGGCCGCGCACGGGTGTGAGCACTGTGGTAATCATGGTGCCGCTTTGCACTTCTCTCGCACGCCCGGACTCCTGGCTCTTTACGTGGGTCCAGAGACCCCTGGCAAACCCTGCCCCAGGGGCAGGAGGTGTCTGCGTGAGGCTCGCAGCAGCCCGGCCCACCACACCTGGGTGGGAGGGTGCGGGGGGAGACAGACGCCCTTTGGAGCCCAACCGTTCTCAGCCACGGGGGGCACTGCAGAGCCCCAGCATCCATCCCGAGCCCCTAGCCTCCCACACTGGGCTCGTGACCTTCACTTCCACTGGCCCCACCCGTCGCTGGAACAGAGCCACGGCCCCGATGCTATCACAGCCCCATCCAACCCCCATCAGTTCAGAACTCGACTTAGTGGCGCTGGTCCACACAGGGCAGAAATGGAAACTCGCTGTTTGCTCCCCTCTCCTGCTGCCCAGGACTCAATCACCAGCCCTTGGCAGCTTCCCAGGAGCTCTGACCCCTGACTCCAGTAACTCAAACTGACACCCCCTTTACCTGCCTAAGTGCTGGGTGAGCGTCCCAAAGTGGAGCGGGGAGGACTCGCTAACTGGACTCTCTGTGTCGCTGCCAGAGAAAATATTTGCTTGCAAGAGGGAAAAAATCCCTAAAAAGCCATCACATTTTTTTGGTTTACAGATGGAAACAGTTTGCATCTGAGAACAATTTTGTTTACCTCAAGCAGCTTATAAACTTAACCGAGCACTCTGCACATCAAACGGTCTCTTCGTGTCACACCCTTTAAAGAGAACTTGAAAGATTCAAGCACCAGTTAATTAAAACCAGCTGAAAACTATTATATTCCTTTGTCTTGGTCAGGACAAGAACTTACCACTGCACAAATGAAGTGCCTGAATATTACACACACACCCCCCCCACACACACACCCTGTTTCCCTTTAACAATCAACCCTTCTGAAACTTTTACTTGGCTTTTTCTTTTCACCCATTCTTTATGGATTATTATTTATGATGCTTTGATTTTTACTCCTCTTATCTAAATATTTCTGATCTCACAATAATTCTCTAGAACTGGTCTGCTGGGTAAGAACAAACCCTTGCCAGGCAAACCCTCAGAGTTGCTAAAAGAACTGAAGGGTTGGATGAACACACTGATGTCCCTCAGCCCTGTCCCTGAAGAGCCGCACTGAGCCTCGAGTGAGAGCTCTCAACAAAATAAATTAAAAAAAACTTACCAGCCCTGTGTCTTGCTGCTCAGATCTTGCAGAGCCAGGGAGATGTTAAGCAGCAGAAAGCCCAGTGCTGCTGTGTGAGCAGAGTGCCGTGTCCCCTCCCAGTATTTAAACTGTCCAAATCAATGAATCAGCAAAGGGGCAGTGTCAGAGGCTAGAGAAATCATTGGAATAGAAAAACCTTGGGACTATTTCCCTCCTGATGTTCCCAAAACGAGCGGAACGTTTGTCTCAAGAGCTGTCATGTAACCCTATATTTTAATCCTTGAGAGTCCTGACGCTTTTGTCTGGAGGGAAGCAGCGAGCCCCGAGAACTGGATGTTACAACAGCAGAGATGTCGCCTAGATCACAGGTCCAGGTCACAGGAGGAGAGCTCCCCCCCCTTCAACAGATCACAGACAACCCTCCAGTGATATGCGGGACCAGCCTACAGACCTGGGAAGAGCGGGAGCTAGGCTGATGATTACCAGAGTCTCAAGCTGCTCAGACAGCGCCTTTCCCCGCTGACCTCAGCACGCTGTACAGAAGGAGGGGGCTGCAATTCTTAGATGGGGACACTGAGGCACGGGGAAATTAAGTGTCTTGCCCAAGGTCACACAGGGATACAGCAGGGAACAGAGCCCAGGGCTGCTGCCTCCCAGCTGCAACCCCCCGTCAGCGCTGCCCCTCCCCAACGGCGGCTTTGACACAGCATGCGCCCCACTGGGGGACAGCTCCATCCCACCCCCTGTGACAGAGGGAGGAGAAATAGCTGGTCACTTACCGAGCATCAGCAGCAGCACAGAGCCGAGGGTGCGCTGCTTCTCCAGGCCAGCCCCCCGCAGCGGGGCCCCTCAGGCGGCTCCTGGGCGCTGGGCCACGAGCCAAGCCCTTTGGGAGTGACCCACTCTGACCCGCCAAAGCCAGGCAGCCTCGTGCAACTTCCACGTGAGCCCTGGTCCAGCTCGCCCCACGGGGACCAGGGGGACAGGGCTGGGGCTTCACGGGACAGCCACATGCCCGGCTTCATCACGCTCTCCCCACAGCTCCATGGGCCTAGAACAACCCCCAACAAACACCTGCTCAGCTCCGCCTCTGGCCCCAGCAGCCGGGGTGAGTCCCCAGCACACACCTGGCCCCACGGCCTCTGGTGACTGCCCCCGGCCCCCGTACCAGGAAGCAACTAGGCAATGCCCGGACCCTCCGCCTGGCCGGGCGGGGAATGAGGGACAGAGCTCTGGCTGGTGTGTATTGGGGGGTCTGGAAGAGCAGGGCGATGTGGGGCTCTATGCAGTACGTGGCCTGGGCGGCGCTGGCTACGGGGCAGATTTGGAGCTAAGCACTAAGTGCAGGCTGCAGCCAGAGTCCCGGTCGGGGCAAAGCTCCAGGCCCGTGTGCTGGGTCAGGCCAGCTCACACGGTGCCACTCCTGGACAACGGCCCTGCTGAGGCGAAGGGGGCCTGGGCCCTCGAGCCCAGCTGCGCTGCTTCGCGACGTGATGGAACCAGCAGCCTGGGGTGAGCTCCGGGGCCGGATCCCACAGGCTCTCCCCGCCAGCCCAGCCAGGCCCCTGAGAACAGCCAGCCGGGCTCCGCACAGGGCACACGAGCGACTGGTCAGAAGGACGAGGCGCTTCCAGCTGCGACACGGAGACAGCTGTGAAGCTTGTGGTTCGCCCGGCTCAGCGCTGCATTGCCACCCACGAGCGTATACCACGGCTGTGCCTCTGAGGGTTGCCAGGCATCCAGTTTTCAACTGAAATGCTCCCTCGAAAAGGGACCCTGGCAGCTCCGGTCGGCGCTGCTGACCGGGCCATTAAAAGTCCGATTGGCAGCGCAGGGCGGCTAAGGCAGGCTCCCCGCAAGCAGCTGGCATGTCTGGCCCCTAGGCGCAGGGGTGATCAGGGAAGGGCCGCATGCTGCCCCCAGTGCCGGCTCCACAGCTCCCATTGGCCAGGAACTACAGCCAATGGGAGCTGCAAGGGCGGTGCTTGCGGGTGCAAACACTGCGCAGAGTGGCCTGGCTGCACCTCCGCCTAGGTACCAGGCCTGCTGGCTGCTTCCGGGAGCAGCGCGGAGCAGGGCAGGCAGGGAGCCTGCCTTAGCCCTGCTGCACCACCCACCGGGAGCCACCTGAGGTAAGCACCGCCCAGCGGGAGCCCACACCCTGAACCCCCTGCCCCAGGTCAAAACCCCCTCCTGAAGCCCGCACCCCAAACCCCCTGCCCCAGGTCGGAATCCCCTCCCACACCCTAACTCCCTCCAAGAGCCCGCCCCTCCCCGACCCCAACCACCTGCCCCAGGCCTAAGCTCCCTCCCTCACTCCAAAGCCCTCATCCCCAGCCCCACCCGAGAGCCCGCACCCCCAGCCAGAGCCCTCACCCCCTCTGGCATCCCCACCTGCTGCCTCAGCCCAGTGAAAGTGAGTGAGGGTGGGTGGGGGAAAGCGAGCGATGAAGGGAGGGGGGCTGGTGTGAGTGGGGGCAGAGCCTCAGAGAAGGGGCGGGGCAGGTTTTGTGCAATTAGAAAGTTGGCAACCCTCGGCCATGGCCTGGCAGTCAGGCCAACACCACAAAGCCATGACATCGCACTGAGATACGGGAACTCACCACCAAGACGGACCTGAGTTTGCTCTTCAGCAGTGATGGCCCCTGCTCAGGCCCGCCTGGCCCCTTCTTCTGGCTGCGTGAGGGGACTCGCTTCTTTTCCTCGACATGGGGTGGCCACAGCTGCTAATCCTGATGCTGCACGTGGACAGCTAGCTGCATTGTCCGCACGTAGCACGTGTGCCGCAGATAGAGAGACAAGTAGACACTGCAAGATAAACGGGCAGGAGGGGGAGGAACGGCAGGGGTGCGGGGGGGGAGTCACCTGAAGAGAAATGGGACCAAGGGCAGAAAAACAGAATGAGGGGAAAGAACTTGTCAAACTCCGAAGAAACTGAGAAGTACAAGAGAGACCAGAGTGTTTGTAGCGGGGGCTGGAAGATTGAGCGCGGGAGAACAGCAGTGCCAGACTCACGGCAGGAGACGTGGCACACGCAGTCACTGCACAATGTACTGAGCTTTTCATTCACAGGCAACAGCTGGGCTTGGTGCAGAGCAAGACGGCAGGACACAGACATACCCAAGGGCACGGAGCCCCCGGCGCACACGCGTGCTCATGACAGCCATGCAATAAAGGAGCGCGCTTCTGCCATCCTGGGATAAACCGGGCGCCTTCGTCCCTGCCCCCATCCAATGGACAGAATTGCGTGGGCCAGTGTCCTGAGCACAGGCTCCATCTGTGGCCGAGGGCGAGTCCCCATCCCTTTCTATGCCTCAAGGGCTGATACAAACACTCAATGTCTGGAGGAGGAGAGGCTCCAATGTGGGTTCTTTGACAAAGGCATTTCCGAGGGTTTTGTTTTTACAGGCTTCTTCCTGTTTTCCTCGGTGGGCAAGGTGGACTCTTGCAATTATCTGAGCCTCACACTCCCTCCCTGCTGACACAGGAAACACCTTGGATCAACAAAGAGGCTTCGCTAGGCAGGGGTGAGCCATTAGCTTCCCCTCCACACCACGAGGGCTCCCCCATTCAGGTGAAGTGACCGGACTGCTTTTCCTCTCACCCAGGGTTGATGACACGCTGCTAAGGGAATGAGTCAAAGAGCACAAGTACATTGTTTTTAAGCCATATGCTGCAGAGGAAGAGCCACTTCAGAGAGGCAGCTGCTTTCCCAGAGCGCGATTCCTGGAGCTAAACGCAGCGCCTCTGTACAGCCAAGGATTCACCCAGCACCGGTGCCATGGATGTCGCTGAGCTAGTACAGGAGGATGGAGGAGAGCTCTCTGCAGCTGGCTTGGCACAGATCTATTGGGGAGCAACATTTCCCCTCAAGGCTGCCTGGAATCTTGGGGTCACTGGTCCCATCACCCCCTGAGGGGGAGCCGCCGAGTCCCTGGCCCTGTCAGACAGGATGCGCCAGGGAATTGCAAACACATGCAGGCTACAGACTGCCATGGCATCTCCTCCAGATGCCACGTCTGCACTACGTTGGGGAGAGGACCACTCTGCCTGTCCAGTCTGACCTGGGGGTGCCCCCAACCTCAGTTCAAAGACAACTAAAGCCAGCCCATGACAGCAGGCTCACGGCCAGCGCTCCAGTCTCTGTGCCAGGCCAAACCCCAGTTCAGAGAGCATCAGCCTTTGGAGAGGAGACGACACCCACTTAGGACCCAGCCGTGAAGCTGTGCCATGCAGCACGCCCAGTGGTTGCTCACCCTGAGAACCCTGCCATGGGAGCTGGGTGATTCTGGGATGACACCAACTGAAACAAAGACTCTTGTTCAAAGCCTGCGCGCGGGTCCATTCCTGGGGCTTTGCTCAGGCAGAACTCACCAGCCGTTTGATGAGTTATGCTTAGTTACGCTTTCCAGGCTGAGACTCCCAAACTGCTTACATGGGGCTGAAACCGAGCAGCCTTTACCTTCTCCACCGGGCGTCTGCATCTGTTCTGCCGACCAATCCCTTAAAAAAATGAGTTTCCTCTTAATTAAGGCCTGGGCTGATTCTGTGCATACCCGGCCCCTGAATGGAATCCAAGACCTTTAGCTCATTGCCACATGAACAAACATGTCTGAGTTTCCAGTGCCATCCCCCAGTGAATGATGTACAGAAAGATGTTTGTATCAGTGCACACATGCAAACAAACACACACACACACACCCCAGAGAGGAACATGCTTCCCTTCAGTGGCTATTCCCTTCTCTATTATCCCATGTACATCTAAAGCCCCTTCCCCCGTCCCCCACCACTGGATTCGGGGCTCTTTACACGCACGAGGGTTTGCTGCAGTAGGAGCTTAGTCACCTCCCTCAGACCCCTTGAACAGAAGGAAGGATCAGACCAACTGATGCAGAGTCACAGGGCCCAGCCACCCACCCGCCCTTCAACACAGTAACACTCATCCTTTGCTGGCCCATGACCTGCTGGGTACTCCCTTGTGACACAGTTTTGGTTCTTGCCCCACCAGCCGAGATCTGCTGCTTTCGACAAGCGCCTGCAGGAGGAGGCGAGTCCTAAAATGCAACACAATTTACCTGGGACCTGGGTTCTTCAGCACTTGAAGCCTTACCTTTAAATCGAGGTTGGATGTCAGTTTCTAAAAGATCTGCTCTGGCTCAACCGGAAGTTACGGGCTGGAGGCAGGAATCCTTGGCTGAGTTTCTCTCATCTGTTCTGTGTCGCTTTTTACACCACACTGTATTACTGCAGTATCTGGACGCCTTTCAGTCGTGCGTTAATCAATGCAGCTAATCGCTGACACGTTGTTCCCTCGGGCAGAAGTGTGTGCAGCAGAGGAGCCCTTGGAAGGAAGGTGGAGAGCTTGGGGTGGTCTTTGGTTCCTGGGGGTGTTCCTTCCACAGCCTGGGACCAGCCCTGAGGTAGCTCTCTCTCCTGCACACAGACACGTTTTACCCATGCTGTATAAAGCCCCACTGGGCCAGAGGAGCAGAGCTGCTGACCAGTCTCCATCCCAGAGCTTTAGTCGATCTTTTAGTTACCCAGGGGCTAGGACATTGGCCCCTCGAAGATGAGGGCTGAGACCATGAACTTGATTCACTCTTCTGTGTGAAGCTGGAGGAGCGAGCCAAGGACAGGTGTGATGTCAAATTACAAAGGATGAATATACAAAAACAACACAAGTATGTGGGGACAAAATTAGAAAGGCCCAGGCACAAAATGAGATTAAACTAGTTAGGGACATAAAGGGTAAGCGGAAAATATTTTACAAATACATGAGAAGCAAGACGACGACCAAGGACAGGCTACTCAATGAGGCGGGAAAGACAACAACAGAAAACGCAGCAATGTGCAAAGTGTTACATGCCTTTTTTGTTTCAGTTTTCACCAGAAAGGTTAGCAGTGACTGGACGACTAACTAGTGAACATCAATGGAAACGGGGTGGGATCTGAAGCTAAAATAGGGAAAGAACAAAGTTAAGAATTACTTAGGTTAGATGTCTTGAAGTTGTCAGGGTCTGACAAAATACATCCTACAATACTTAAGGAACTGGCTAAAGACATCTCAGAGCCATTAGCAATTATCTCTGAGAATTTGTGGAGGACAGGAGAGATCCCAGAGGACTGGAAAAGGGCAAATATAGTATCTATCTATAAAGAGGAAATAAGGACAACCCAGGGAATTATAGACCAGTCAGCTTCACTTTGGTACCTGGAAAGATAATGAGCAAATAATCAATCAATTTGTAAGCACCTAGAAGATAATAAGGTGATAAGTAAGAATGAACATAGATTTGTCCAGAACAAATCATGTCAAATCAACCTAATATCCTTCTTTGAAAGGGTAACAAGCCTTGTGGATAGGGAGAAAGCAGAGATGTGGTATATCTTGACTTTAATAAGGCTTTTGGTAGTGTCTCGCATGGCCTTCTCATAAACAAACTAGGGAAATGCAGCCTAGATGAACCTCCTAGAAGGTAGGTGCACACCTGATGGGAAAACCATAGTCAGAGGGTAGTTATAAGTGGTTCACACTCAAGAAGGAAGGGCATATCAAGTGGAGTCCTGTGAGGAGCTATCCTGGATACAGTTCTATTCAAAATCTTCATCAATGATTTAGATAATGGCATAGAGAGTATGCTTATAAAGTTTGCGGACGATACCAAGGTGGGAGGGGTTGCAAGAGCTTTGGAGGATAGGAATAAAATTCAAACTGATCTGGACAAACTGAAGAAATGGTCTGAAGTAATTAGGATGAAATTCCATAAGGACAAGTGCGAAGTACTCCACTTAGGAAGGAACAATCAGTTGCCCACATACAAAATGGGAAATGACTGCCTAGGAAGGAGAACTGTGGAAAGGGATCTGGGGGTTATAGTGGATCACAAACTGAATGAGAGTCAACACTGTAATACAACTGCAAAATAGCGAACATCATTCTGGGATGTATTAGCAGGAGTGATGTAAGCAAGACACAAGAAGTAATTCTTCCGCTCTAATTACCATTGATAAGGCCTCAATGGAGAAATAGGCACCGCACTTTGGGAAAGATGTGGACAAATAGGAGAAAAGTCAAAAGAGCAACAAAAATGATTAAACGTCTAGAAAACATGACCTAGGAGAGAAGATTGAAAAAATTGGGTTTGTTTAGTCTGGAGAAGAGAAGACCAAGAGGGGACATGATAACAGTCTTTAGATAGGTACAAGTTTGTGATATAAAAGAGGGTGATAATTTTTTCTCCTTAACCTCTGAGGACAGGACAAGAAGCAATGGGCTTAAATTGCAGCAAGTGTGGTTTAGATTGGACATTAGGAAAAACTTCTTAACTGTCAGAGTGGTTAAACAGTGGAATAAATTGCCTAGGGAGGTTGTGGAATCTCCATCATTGGGGATTTTTAAGAGCAGGCTGGACAAACACTTGTCAGGGATGGTCTAGATAATACTTAGTTCTGCCTCAGTGCAGGGGACTGGACTAGAGACCTCTCGAGGTCCCTTCTAGTCCTATGATTCGATGTGCTGGCAGTAGCCAGCATTGCTGAGGAGCCGAACGACAGCATTCGGTACCAGCTGGAGTTTCCTAAGCACAGAAGGTGCACTTGGTCTTTTACGCAGGACTTCAGACTAGATGATCCAATGGTCTCTTCTGGTCGCAGAACGTATGACTCTCTGAAGGCAGTACGGCTCTGGCTCTGACGGCAAGCCTGACAGCGGATGGGGTCGTGGAGAAGGGAAGGGCCGGTGTTCCAGACCTCCCACCTGAACTGCTCCTCACGGAATGGATCTCAAAGAAGAGGTCACCCCTTGTTTTGTTTTGAACGTTTGCAGCACAGCAAGCAGGTACAGATGCACGTCAGCGGCTGAAGCTGTGTCTACCCGAAGCTGTTCCCCACCGTCACGAGAGCTGACGAGTAACGGCCAGAGCACTGTGTACGCAGGACTCCTGCAGCCACTGGCAGTTTGACCACCAGGCTGCCTGCCCCTGTTCACTGGCAGCCTAGAGAACAGTGGATAAAACCCCAGCGGCCACAAGCTCTTTGGCTGCATTAGTGCTCGCCCTGCGGCTCCCGCCAGTGAATCCGTGGCCACTGTGGTGGGGATTTTAGGGTTATACAAAACCAGCACAGACAAGGCTGATGTCACGGGGACTCTTCTGCAGCAGGGAGACCTTTCCACTTCCATAGTCAGGTCCGTTCCCATTCGGGATCTGTGCACCAGGCCCAGTGCCGGGTTTACAATGGCGCCAGTGGCTCCAGGGAGCAGGGCCCATGCTCAGAAGGGGTCCCAGCCTGCTCCGCTTGCCCTGCGCCCCGAGGCCCTGCCAGCCCGCTGGCTCCCACCCCCGCCCATCACTTGCTCCTCTTGGCCTGCCGGCCAAGGGCTCCTCTCTACCCCGTGGCCCCACCTGCCAGCTTCTCCCTGCCCCTGGCCGGACCCCAGTGCACCTCCGGCCCCAGGCACCCACTTAGGACCCAGCCCTGAAGCCGTGCCATGCAGCACGCCCAGTGATTGCTCACCCTGAGAACCCTGCCAGGGGAGCTGGGCGATTCTGGGATGACACCAACTGAAACAAAGACTCTTGTTCAAAGCCTGCGCGTGGGTCCATTCCTGGGGCTTTGCTCAGGCAGGGCTCGCCAGCCGTTTGATGAGTTATGCTTAATTAACTTTCCAGGCTGAGACTCCCAAACTGCTTACGTGGGGCTGAAACCGAGCAGCCTCTTTACCTTCTCCACCGGGCATCTGCCCTGTTCTGCTGCCCAATCCCTTAAAAAAATGGGGCCCCCGCCTGTCTCCCCGGAGCCGAGCCACCTGGGACTGATGCAGAAGCCTGGCCAGTCGGGGGGTGGGGTGGAGGCTTGTCTGGGTTCCTCCAGGCAAGTGGGTCCTGTCGGAGCCGGGCAGGGTCAAGCCCTGGCCGGGCTGATCACGCCGCTTCCGAGGGGCCGGAGCGATTCTCCGCCCCGAGACCAGCTCTGGCTGCACTGGCAGTTCAGCCCGGCAGACACAGTCGCCTCCCAGCAGGCCGGTGAGTGGGGCTGGGAGCCAGGGCGTGGGGGAGTGGGTCTCTAGAGGGCTGGGGGGGGGGGGTGATGGGTTGTGAGGGGGTGGGGAAGATGTGTGTGTGGTGGGGCACTAGGGAGTGGGGGTTCTGTGTGGGGTGCTGGGCCCTGTACATTTGTGGCCGGGTCTGGGGGGACGCTGGGCATAGCAGGTCCGGGGGGGCTTTGGCCATAGGGAATCGGGGGGGGGTTGTTCTGGTGTTGGGCAGGGGGGCTGTGTGGCATGGCATGGGCCCACCCCCGAGGGGAAGGGGCACGCCGGCAGCACAGGGCTGGGCGGGCCATCGTGCATCTGGCAACTGCTGGTTTGTAAATAGTGCCCTCATGCTGGGCGGAGCAGGGCTGCCCCTGCCATGCCATATTGCCGCTGACTGGCCCCTTGCTCTGGGGACTGACCCTCCTGCGCCAGGCTCCATTGCCCCCGGGGGGCCCACAAATATGTTTGGCACCAGGCCCACCAAAGGTTAATTCGGCCCTGACCAGGCACCACCTTTAATCAGGGGTTGAGGGAGGAGCCACAATGAACACCCTAAGACACCGCGCCTGAGTCCGGAGCTCTCCGTCTGGGGCGCTGTAGCATGAGAGCCGTGGTTGCAAAGAGTGATCACTCAGCCAAAACAATAACCTGTCCTCCACCCTCTGCGCGGATCCCACAGCACTGCCCTTGTGCATGGGCTGGCATCGCTTTGTGTCAGTAATAAGCCTCTTGTACCTTCAACGCACTTTGCAAACTGCAGCTGATTTCGTTTCACCGCAGCAGCCCTTGAGGCAGGTACATAAATACTGGTAAACCCATTTTCCAGGTGGGGAAATGCAGCGCGAAGGGAAGTGATTTGCCCTCGGCCACACACCCCAAAGGCGAAGCAGAGTCAGTAATAGAATTCGGGGGACCCCAGCCCCCAGGCCTGAGCTCACTGCACAGCCCTCTGGGATGTTAAGAGGGACTGATGTGGGATGTGCTCCGCATAGCTAGAAAGCAAAGGCAGTGCCAAGGATGAGCATACACACATAGTTTAGGATGAGATAAACATTTTTCAAAGCAAATCTGTTTTGTGTAATGCTCTGAGCCTGTTGTTTGACCTAGGACAAGACTAAGACTGCCTAAAACAACTCGCTAGCCTTTAAAAATAACCAATGACTACGGATTTTTCCCTCATCCAGTTGAAATTATTGAAATAGGGTCAAATCCTGAGGCCCTTACTCAGTTTTTCTTAGTCTTCCACTCATGCAGAATTCACACTGCGGTCAGTGGGATCTGGTCTGAGATCTGGCCAACACGGTGTAGACCTATCGTCTGCACGCCCTAGGTGCAGCTCAGTTAACACAGCGCAGAACGAGTTTGTGTTCTTGCTGAAAAACAGGCTGAGCGCTGAGAAGGGAATGCAGCGTGTAGGGAACGATCTCCTCTCCGGACAAGCCAGGACACTGATGAACAACTAAGCCAGGAAACGGCAGTGCATTAAGAGCTGGAGGCTGCCCCAGGAGATTCGCCAGGCTACAAAGGGCAGTCAGCTCTCTGCTGTCTGGCTCAGGGGGTTCCTCTCACAAGGAAACCAACGCCGCCCTTCCAGAAAAGACGTGGCAGCCAGGCAGAATCCAGCCCCGAGTGTCCCCGTGAGGGCTCGAGCAGGTTCTCCTCACTGCCGCTTTCACTCTTCAGATGCGGCGAGTGCCAGGGACCACCAGACGCTGCTCCTCATAATCAGGGGCCAGCCCCAGACTCCGAGCATCCCTCGCTGAGAATGGATTCACTGCGTGTTTGCGACGGCTTTCTGCTCTAGGCCTGAGATAGCGTGAGCAGATCACAGGCATGTTGCTAACCTTCGGCACCCACCGGTACTGGGGCTCAGACAGGCGGCACCTTCCCAGCAGCCCCCAACACGCCTCTGCCATTCCCCGGAGCAGCGTCTTTACACAATGTGAGCGTAAGAACAGAACGGCCAGGCTGGGTCAGACCAAAGGTCCATCCAGCCCTGTCTGCCGACAGAGGCCAGTGCCAGGTGCGTCAGGGGGAATGAACAGAGCAGGGAATCATCAAGTCATCCATCCTGTCGCCCAGTCCCAGTGAGAGGCTGGGGACACCCAGAGTATGGGGTTGTGTCCCTGACCATCCTGGCTAATAGCCCTTGACAGGCCTGTGTGGGGCTGGCTGCTGCCCGAGCCCGCAAGAGGGGTGCGGTGCTCTGCCTGTCTCGTACATGCTGCAGAGAGGATGTGCTCTCTGCCCCGAATCCGAACGAGACACGCCACGGCAGAGGGAGGGGTGGGATTGCTGTGGGAAAGGGGAGGTGGCGGGGCTTGGGGTGGGGGTTCAGGGGCTGCTCAGCGTGGGAAGACAGCAGGCCTTGCCGCAGTATTTCACTGGTCCTGCATCTCCAGCGCCCCTGGAAGCTAAGCAGGAGATTGGCTCCACGCCATGGTCACGGGGCGGAGGCGGCTGAGGGAACAGGAAGTGGGGCAAGGTGCCTGGGGAGCGTTGCAGCAGGCACGTCCGCCCCGGCTCCCCGGGGGGGAGCCAGCTGCTCTGGGGAGGGAAATAACCGTGCCCAGACTGCAGCTGTTCCACAACCGCCGCCGGGGTGCGGCTGCCCTGCACCCCGTGCCCCCGATGTCCTGCCACCTCCTCGCACCCAGTGCCTGAGCCTAGAGTGGCCTCAAACCTGCCCCCACGCCCCAGGCACACGTCCCTCCCTCCCCATCACAAGACTCTTCTTTAGCAGAGCAGCCCCTCCCCACTGGCACCCTCCAATCCTCCCCCCCCCCCCAGCAAATGCTCACCTCTCCCAGCAGCCCCACCTCTGTGTCCATGGCCCCACAGGCCCTCCCCATCCCACTCCCCCTCCCCACCACCCCAGGACACGCCTCCAAGCATTAACAAGGAATAAAAGTAATGCCCCATGACAGCGCCCGTAGCCTGGGCGTTCCCGTGTGCCAGTCACAGGGGACGCTCCCCCAGCCCCTATCCCGCTTGCCACCCCCACACACTCAGGATCACCACCTCACGCCAATGCGCTTGGGACCTGCTGGTTGCGTGTGTCATCGGGGCAGGGACGGTCTCGGATTTCCTATCTAAACAGCTCCCGGCCCCCGATGGCGCCATTAGCCCTGGGGCCAGCCCAGCCATTGCCCAGGGAACCCTGTGCAGGCCCAGCACTCAAGAGACTTGTCCATGGCTGGGAGCAGGGGGAAGCGCGGGGCAAGTCCCAGCTCCCCCTCGGACAGGCCCGTTCTCGTTCTGCCCTCGGGTAGCAGAGCTGCCCCAGAGCTGCACGCCCAGCTCCCTTGGTCAGTGCGGGGCTGGGGGGCGGCAGGGCTCCGGGGCACTGTTCAGAGATTGTCTGGTTGGAAAATCAGAGTCACAGCTAAAATTAGCAGCTCCGTGGGCTTGGCCTTGGCCCCGGCCCCAGTTTCTCACACAGCTGCCAAGCAGCCGGCCGTGCTCACCCGCAGCCAGGCAGTGAGACAGCAGCGTCTGCTGGGAACCCAGCCAGCCTGGGAGCAGCCTGGGAGCCTGCTCCCCTCCCCGTCCAGGGCGAGAGACGACATCAGCCTCTGAGGCCAGATTACTCAGCCCGGACCTCGCTGGTCCTTCGCGTGTCGAGGAAACGGCACCATGTCCTGTGCCACGGGAGGGGCTGGCCCAGGTCTGAGGAAACTCCCAGCCAGCACGGGGCCCGGCAGTGCGTCCGCTCCCTCTTCCGGCTCCCCCCCGGGGTGTCAGACCCATCTGCTCCGCTCCCCTCCCAAGGCATCAGACCCGGTCGCTCCCCCCAGAGCAGTGACTCAAGCTCAGGGGCTCGGTGCTGATCTCCAAGGCGCCCCCCCTTCCGCACACCCCCTTCCCCCCGGCACAGGACGGGCGGCTGACCCCTATGGGACAGACGTCAGCCGGGGCGCGTAAGGCTCGCCTGAGCGGCGACTCGGATCCCAGGGATGAGGTGGGATGGGAACCTGTCGAGAGCAGAACAAACCTCGTTAGCACAGGCCACTGCTCCCCATGGGATTGAAGCACGACACACGCTAGCTGGGGAGAGCGCCGAGCGCACCCCAAGTGCCACCCCGCTCCAGTCTCGCCTCACCGCCCTCTGCTCCCAGCCCGGCTCCTCCGGGCACCCCAGCTGCTGGGCAAGGCCTGTCTCCAAGCAGCGGGTCTTGTCATCAGACCTGACCTGGAATCGCTTTCCAGGAGCGCACGAGGGAAACACACGTACACAGAGGAAACCGTCTGCCCCCCACAAGCACCACAGGGCCTCCAGCGAGCTGACCTCACTCTCACCGGCCATCTCAGGGGGTCTCTCTCCAGGTACCAACACCCCATGGCTTCCCCCAATATTGCACATGCCGAGATTCCTGCAAAGTGATTTCATGTCCTTCAATCCACCCCCTTCACCATCTCCGCTCTGCCAGTGACGTCTTCCTCAAACTCCTTCCGCTTCCTTCTCCCGCCCAGGCCATACTGCCGCCGGTGCCTGGAAGGCCTGCCATTCCCAGGGCGCCAGGACAACAGCTGCTGTTCAAACCCCTGCTGAAAAGAGAAGGATGTTGCAGTGGCTGGGCTGGGACCCAGGAGCATTGGCTCACTGATCCCTTACAGTCTTCCTGTGCAACCGTGGCTGGGGGCATGTGCCTCAGTTGCCCTCCATCCCCCAGGGATGACAGCCCTGCCCTGCCTCCCAGGGAGTTGCAGTAAAGAGGGCGAGGTGCCCAGACTCTGCAGAAAAGGGGCCATTTATACCTCTGATAAACGGAAAACTCCCCCTCCACCCAGGCACTGTCCCCCTCACCTAGACCAGGCACTCTGGGTCCCTGGTCCCCAGACACCAGCCTCCTGCTCCCCCCATGCCAGGCCTTCTTGACGTCTGTTCAGGCCTAGACTGTGGCTGGCTCCTGCGTGATTGCGAGAGTGCAAAGATCCAGCCCCAGCGGTGGTCTCTGCACCCTCGAGCACACGCCACGCGAAGTCACAGCACCACATGAGGGAAACCTAGCTGCTCTGCCCCCATGTCACCCTGGGTCTCTCCTACAGCACCCAGGACGCTACAGCTGCTGCTTGAAGACTAGAGACCCCCCTCTGAAGGGGTCAGGGCCTCTGTCCTAGGGAGAGCTTGCCACGGTTACGCGGGGGCCATACAGCCATGACTGAGCTGAACAGCGCTTAGCAAAAGCCCCGGGGAAAAGGGAGCATCGCTGTTTCTTTCACCCGGAGATGACGATGGACGTACAGCCCAGCTGTGAACCATGTTCGGATTAGGAAGACATCTGCAGCCTGTTCTCTGTCAGCGAGCGATCAGCTGCCCAGATGAGTGAGATAAAGTTCAGACCTCCACTGAGTTAACAGAAGGAAAGTGACGGTTTATAAAAAGTCCAAACCTTTGTGTTTCCACCCCCACCCCCTTTCTGGAAAAGCCCCGACTGAGCCCAGGTAACGGGAACCAACGGGACCTAGCAGCGTCAGCAACATGGGGCTTTGGCCAGGGCCCCAGGGCCGTGTTCACAGAGGAAGGAATGCGGGAATCCCAGCCAAGTCATGATGCAGAGATAATCCCAAGCGGAAGAGACGTGTCCAAGGGCTGGAGATGAATGGAAAACTGGATTGCAGGGGAGGTGGAGGTGGACCTTGGGCCTCCCCGTGCTCATGGGTTGGAGTAGCGGAAGCAGCTCACTGGAGTTTTGCCAGCCTGGGATTTGTTCCACATCAGCCTTTCCCTGCTCCACCAAAGCGGGGGTGGGCGTTTAAAACGCAGCTGTCCCCATCCACCCTGTAACCACCAAGCCGTCAGACCAGGCAGCACATCAGACACAATGGGCTCCCACCCCCGCCTCCAGCTCCCACAGGTAGGAAGGTGAGGTGTTATTTTCCCTTTTCCAAATGGGAAGCACCCAGGAGGGGAGCCCCGAGCCCAGGGTCACAGAGCAAACCAGTGTCCGAGCACAGATCAGGCACCAGGAGGTGCTGGCTCCCAGCTCTGGCCATTCTCCTGTAAACAGAGCAGACAGCAAGTGGAGATCAGCCCCATCCCAGAGGGACATGGCAAGGCGTGGTGGCAGGCTAGCTGAGGAGTGGGATTGTGGCCACGAGGCGATTCAGGTGATGTGGCTGGCTGGCACACGCTCGAAATACGAGTGCCCTTCCCACAACAAATGAAACTGCATCACCCTCATGAAAAGCCCACCCGCCAGTACCAGCCTGTCATGGGATCCCTGGGCGATGCTCTGGAACCGCTCCCCATGAAGCCAGTCAGGACTCTGGGGAAGTCTCCTTTCTGGGAGCAGCCTGTCTGCAGGACACAGCTCACCCGGCTTCCATCTTCCTAGGTCTGACCTCGGAGCATTCAGCATCCTCTGCCCCTCCGTGCGCTTCCCACAGCGAGTCCGCCCAGGCGGGGTCCTGGGGAAGCCAGAGGGTCCTGCACCCCAACTCCGCAGTCAGACGTGACTCTCAGCCAGCCAGTAAAACAGAGGTTTATTAGATGACAGGAACATGGTCTAACACAGAGCTTGTAGGTGCAGAGAACGGGACCCCTCAGCTGGGTCCATTTTGGGGGGCAGTGAGCCAGACAACCACGTCTGCCCTTCACTCCTCGTCCCCAGCCAGCCCCAAATTGAAACTCTCTCCAGCCCCTCCTCCTCTGGGCTTTGTCCCTTTCCCGGGCCAGGAGGTCACCTGATTCCTTTGTTCTCCAACCCTTTAGCTCTCACCTTGCAGGGGGGAAGGGCCAGGCCATCCGTTGCCAGGAAACAGGGTGTCGGCCATTCCCTGTGTCCAGACCCCTGCACACACCTGCCCTCTAGGGCTCTGCAATGATCATACACCCTACCCCACCCCCTAGAGACTTAAGAACTGCCTAGGGGAAACTGAGGCACCCCCACACTATTCAGAGGAAACATTAAGAACAGTCCCACTTCGTCACACAGCCCTTAGCACTCACACAGCACTTCCCAGCTTCAGAGTGTTGCCCCCGCGTGGCAGGGGAGGAGGAACCTGAGTTTGAGAGGTTAAAACTGAAAGCCACTTTCTCCAGGCCTGAGAAGGCAGCTGTGAGCGCTGGGATTGGAACGCAGCAGTCCCAGGGCCAGGCTCCCTCTCACTTCATTTCCCTGATCATTTTCAGTTTTTAAACAATGAGAATAATGACCCTTGGCTGCACCTCCTCCATCAGCTCCTCCCAATCTGTTATCACCAGGAAGTGCCTTGGCTCCTGCATTGCTATTGAAGTAACTTCACCAGGAGAGATGCACTGGCCCAGAGTCATCACACATCTAATCCTTCAAGACCTCAGCCGGTGAATTCTGCAGCTCTTTTCATATCCCTTGTCGTTCACATTAGCCAACACATGCATCTTCTCCTGTTGCTGGGCCGGCTCCTTGCTCATGGCCTCCTAAGCACAGTGATTTTCAAGCTTCATCTGTTGTAGCGGGAAATATTTTAGACTTTCAACTTTGCAAACCTGCAGTGCGGTGGCAACACAAGACCAAGGATGGGCCGCAGAGATGCAGCCAACGGAAAAGGCCACTGCGGCCAGGGAACTGCATGGCGCGAATTGTGTCACGTCATTTAACCCAAAACCACAGCACTGAATGCTTCAGAGGTGGGTGGGAGGAAAGGGAGAGCACCATGAACAGAGCCCCGCAAATTTGGGGGTAGCCCGAGAGAGCTCTGCCAGAGAAGATCTACCAGGTAGGCATGGGAGGGACCGTGGGGAGAATCTGGAGCTGAGAAAGGATTAGGAGGGAAAGCAGCTGGCAGGGCTGACGGAAACACAGGGTGCCTTAGTCCCAGGGCAGCCTGGCAGACGGCAGGGATGTGCTTGAAGCAAGGGGCGTGGGAGGAGAGTTAGAGTTAATACCTTCTCTCTGGGTAAACTCGTGGAGAGCTGGAAAGCGTTTCAGCGCCTGGGAGCAGACGGGGGAAATGGAGCAGCAGCTGTGATTACTCTGTGCTGCAAGCATGCTGCCTGACCCTGCGTGCCAATGCAACATTTCAGAGCTGCTCCTCCCACTGGGCCAGCTGTGTGTCAACCAGAGCACGCGAGGGTCCAGCCCAGGGCTGTCGCAGAGGGAGCAGGGGTGGCGAGCGGGCACCACAGGGCGCAGAGCAGCTTGCAGGGATCCCAGGTGCAGCAGGAGTTGGCTGGGGCGTGAAGTTCACACTGCACACCAGGTCCTGTGCATCATGTGCGCCCCCCGAGGGGTGAATCCAGCCCCCGGGGGGGCAGAGGCCGCCTGGGCATGCAGGTGATGGGGCTTTGCTGCACAGCCCGTGCTGAATGGGCCAGGGCTGTGCACAGCAGCCTGCGGAGAGGGTGGGGCCAGGAACCCCCCTGCGAAGTTTCTCTGCCGCCCCCTCGCCCCATCCCCAGGCAGGGCTCTATTGGTAGCAGTGTGCAGCCACGGGGCTGAAATGGCTCCAGTCAGCCGTGGGGAGCAGATGCCCCAGCACCAGGCTCAGCGACCCTGGCTAAGCACTGGCCACAAGGGCACCCGTGGAGCGTAAGTGGGTCCCCGGTCACCCTTGGAGCTGCGGGGGCTCAGCACCATGCCGGATCAGGCCTGAGAAAGAAGCTGACCCCTTGACACAGGCGCCAGGGCGCAGAATTAAAGCCTTTACCCTGCACGTGGCTATGTCGGGGGTGAACACCACCAGGGGGCCAGGCAGTGCCCCCCGAGAGCAGCACCACGGGTTTAAAGCGGTGGCACCTTCCCCGAGGAGCTCCCTGTGCGGGAGCAGCTTGACACACAACTGACTTTAGGTTCCCCTCCTGCCCGGAGCCCCGAAGTCCAGCCTTCACTTTGCCCAGGAACCAGGCTGGCTTGTCTGGGCCCTAGGCAAGTCCCCACATCCCCACACTCTAGGAGGTCTGGACTAGGAACTGTACCGTGCAGCTCAGCCCTTCTCTGGCACTTGGGTCGTAACTGTCAGAGCCAGAACGAAGCACAAGCACGGCAATCAGCATGGGAGAGGAATGGGTCGTTCGTCCCCCCCGCCTTCTATTCTTATCTCTTGACTGACCGCAGTGCCTTGTACCAGGGTTCCTGTTGTGAAATCCAGGGTGCCAGCTGATGAAAGGAGATCACGTTGTTCTTTGTTAATGTCTGACTGTGCAGCAGTGAGCTGAAGCCTCCGGTGGGCTGAATTTTGGAACTTGGTCATTATGCATGAACTTGGATTCAGGTCTGGATTAGGGTTAGGCTAGTCTTAGGGCTTGAGGCCAAACTAGGACCAAGGTATGGAAATCTCTCCACATGTTGTTCCCATGAGACTTCTGCCTTTTTGGGCCAAAATCTTGCACAAATAGTTTTTGCAAGATTTCCAATGCATCCACTTCTGGAGGAGACAGCTCCTGCCAGTTTTGGATTCAACTCCTTTCATCAAACCCCACTGCCCTGAAATTTGGGGCCCCTCTCTAATATATATGGCAGGAAGGAACAGTAGCCCCTGCTTGTCTGCAGGACAATTGCCTCTCACATACATGCAGCCTCCCTTCATTTCTCTCCTGATTAGAAGTAGATTTGCAGTATAATATTGATATGACAGGTAGCAGAATTGATCTGACACCAAGTGCTCATAAAAACGTGCATAAGCAGGAATCCACATGTATGGTAGCAGCCTGTGAAGTCTCAGTGTGCGTTAGCCTGGAAACAACTGAGACATAGTTTCACATGGTCTTCCCTCTTCTCTTTGAACGCACCGCAATAAACCACTCTGCTGCTTCTGTTCACGGTTCTTCCAGGCAGATCCACACTTGCTGTAACAAAACAGACCCAACCCTCCCACTCTGACGGGGTTTATCACATTGTACTACAAGGCATATTAAACACAGATGAGCCTGTTTTCATCAGCAAGACCACTGCTATTACGCACAAGTTGAGGAAAGGGCAGGGAAGGCTATGTTGCCTGATTGTGGTACCTGTTCCAGGTTGAGGTGTCATTAGAGGAGGTTTTGGAACAAACTGATAGATTAAACAGTAAGAAGTCACCAGGACCAGATGGCGTTCACCTGTGTTCTGAAGGAACTCCGATCTGAAACTGCAAAACCACTAACTGTGCTATGTAACCTGTCACTTAAATCAGCCTCTGGGCCAGGCGACTGGAGAGCAGCCAATGTAACACTGATTTTTTATAAAGGCTCCAGAGATGATCCCGGTAATTGCAGGCTGGTTAGCCTGACTTCAGTACCAGGCAAATTGGTTAAAACTATATTAAAGAACAGAATTGTCAGGCACAAAGACGATCACAATATTTTTGAAAGAGTCAACACGGCTTTCGTAAAGGGAAATCATGCCTTACAATTCCATTACAATTCTTTGAGGGCATCAGCGAATGTGGACAAGGGTGATCCAATGTATATAGTTTATTTGAACATTCAGAAAGCCTTTCACAAGGTCATTCACCAAAGGCTCTTAAGTAAGTAGTCTTGCAATAAGAGGGAAGATCCTCTAGTAGATCAGTTATTGGTTAAAAGACAGGAAACAAAGGGTAGGAATCAATGGTCAGCTTTCAGAATGGAGAGAGGTAAATAGCAGGGTCCCCCCAAGGATCTGAACTGGGAGCAGTGTTGTTCAACATATTAATAAATGATCTAGAAAAAAGAGTAAACAGTGAGGTGGCAACATTTGCAGATAATACAAAATTACTCATGAGAGTTAAGTCCAAAGCTGACTGTGAAGAGTTACAAAGAGATCCCACTAAACTGGGTGACTGGGCAACAAAATGGCAGATGAAATTCAATGCTGATAGATGCAAAGTAACGCACATTAGAAAACATCATCCCAACGATACATAAAAAATGATGGGGTCTAAATTAGCTGTTACCACTCAAAAATCTCCGCTCAACGTGAATAGTGCTCCAAAAATCTCTGCTCAACGTGCAGCAGCAGTCAAAGAAGCAAGCTGAACATTAGGAACCATTTGGAAAGAAAGAGATTAGACAGAAAATATCAATGCTACTATATCCATCCATGGTACACCCACACCTTGAATACTATGTGCAGTTCTGGCTGTCCCATCTCCAAAAAGAGAGATTAGAATTGGAAAAGGTACAGAGAAGAGCAACAAAAGGGATCAGCAGTCTGGACCAGCTGCCATACAAGGAGAGATTACAAAGACTGGGACTGTTCATCTTAGAAAAGGGATGAGTACGAAGGGCTATGATAGAGGTCTATAAACTTGGGACTGGTGTGAAGAAAGGGTTATTTACCCCTTCCCATAACACACGAACCAGGAGTCACCCAATGAAATGAACAGACAGCAGGTTTACAACAAACCAAAGGAAGTATTTCTTCACACAACTCCAAGTCAGCCTGCGGAACTCATTGTCAGGGGATGTTGTGAAGGCCAAAAGTATAACTGGGTTCAAAAAAGAACTAGATAAGTTCATGGAGGATAGGTCCATCAATGACTCTTAGCCAGGATGGTCAGGGATGCAGCCCCATATCTGGGTGTCCCTAAACCTCTGATTGCCAGAAGCTGGGACTGAGTGACAAATGGCCTTGTTCTGTTCATTCCCTCTGAGGCACCTGGCACTGGCCACTGTCGGAAGATAGGATCCTCGCTAGATGGACCTTTGGTCCCATTATTGTGTTCTTAGACATTGCAGTAGGGTGCAAATGCAGATCACTAGAAAATAAAACTGACTAGAAACAAAGGAAAGTGACTTGTTTATTTTCCATTGTCCAAGCAGAGTAATGTCCAATAAGTGAACACGCTCTGGAAGTGATGAACACCGTCAGGTTTTACAAATTTTTCATCTTTAGCAATCTAAGGTGCCGTTTGCAAGCCCAGTGAGGACACGGATTTTCTAACCATGCAGTTTAGTCCTTCCCAAACACACACAATTTGAAGGCCAGGCTGGGCCATATGATAATCTAGTCTGATCTCCTGCCATGGGAACAATTGTATAGTGGGAGTGCGGAGAGCCATTGAACCAAACTGTTAACCCTGTCTGTGATGGAAACAACACATTGGTTGCTATTATTTCTGCAAGCCATGGGTTGCTGGTTGCTGCCGCATCCCCATCACCCTACTTCCAGCATGTCTGCATCACACAGGTCAAGAACCTCACCTAGCCATTCCTGCTTCAAGCCCATAACTTCTGTTTGAGCTGGAGCCTCTCTTTTAAAACCACCAAAATAATACATGTAACTGAGGGTACAGAATTATCCTGCAAACAGCTGAAACCAAATAAAGCGAGGGTTGTGAGTTCAATCCTTGAGGGGGCCATTTAGGGATCTGGGCCAAAAATTGGGGATTGGTCCTGCTTTGAGCCGGTGGTTGGACTAGATGACTTCCTGAGGTCCCTTCCAACCCTGATATTCTATGATTCTACGCACAAATTGAAAAATCCTTACGATTACATTAGTCTGTTTCTCTACAGCAGTATTAGTAGTTAAGCATGATGGCCAAACTCTATACCCAATCGCTATAACTAGTTTGCTTGCCACGGCGTATCGCACTTCAAAAAGCTAGAAAACTGGCTAAAGCTGGGGCTATTACTGTAGGTAAATACTATAAAATACACAGTACATAAAGTACATTTTCAATGTACAATGCTGTGCAGCTGAGATACAAACACAGTCTTCTGTTTACAGTGCTCGCTACGCAAGATCTGCAACACAATACTTTGAATGACATCTGTAATGTCCGAAATGTAAGGCCTGTGCCCAGTAATGCAACTAACCCTCTATGTTACATTAGTACTGAGCTCCTAATCTGCATTCCTAACCCTACGTAAAATTCTCACCAGTACAACGGATTGAGCAGGGCTATTGCTACAGTGCGCAAGCCGCCTGACTTCATATAGCACGTACAAAGTGGTCACAACAGTTAAAACTTGGACTATTACAGCCAAAACAGAGATACAAAAATGTTTGACTATATGGAACTTTAAATTTAAAAAATGGCCGAGCACTTAGACGGTCTTGTGATCCACTGACCGGTGTGGCAGTGGTTGAGACAATTTTTCTTACTCCGTTGATTTCTCTCATTATGCCGGTGGGAGTTTGGGTTGGAATTTCTGTGGGGTGAAATTCAGATGGCCCGACGTCTTCAGTGGTGGAATCAGTAAAATATGGAGCAGCAGACAGAGGTAGCGAGGGGGTGTTCGTATGTGTCACGGACACAGAAGCTGTGGGGGTCTTCCAAGTAAAAGGCAAGTATTCAGTGACAAGAAAAGATGAAGTGTGGGAACCCGTGGAGCTCTCAAGTGTGTGGTGTGGAAGGGCTGTGGTAGAGGGGCAGTGAAAATGATCATCTGGTAGAGACAAGAGAGAAATATTCCTTAATGCTACGGGACTGTCACAAGTTAGGAACGTGACATTTTTTACTATGTCTAAATTCCTCTGGAGACACCCTTTGAATTCAGCAATTTGACAATCATATTTCCAAGGATTGTTGTCAAGCACGACCTCTTGCAGCTTGGGTAAAGAGGTAAAGAAGTCTCCAGGAAGAGACTGCAGGCTGGTACAATTTAGGTAAATTGCCTGGAGATTATTGAGATTATAAAAAGAGGTTTTTAGGAAGAACCTCAATCCTGTTATGGAAAAGGGAAATCTCCTGAAGTTTCTGCAGACCCTGGAAGATGCCCTCCGGGAGACTAGAGAGATTATTTGTATGCAAAGACAAAGTAAGAAGTTCATTTAGACCACTGAACACGTTCCTTGGGAGAACACTTAACTCAGGATTGCAAGTCAGCACAAGTAGCTCTAAATTTGTCAAATTACCAAACACAAAATCTGGCACCGTTGAGAGTTTGGTGTCATATACCCACAGACTCCGGAGAATCCTCATTTCTCCAAACAATATTTCTGGAAGGTATCCCAGTGGATTCCCATACAAGGTCAATTTAGTCAAATTGTGCAAATGCAGAAAGAGCCCATGAGGTAACAACTGCAACTTATTTTGAGAGAGAGTTAAACTTTTTAGTTTAAGGAGATTGTGAAACGTGCCTGGGGCAATGGACTGAATGCCGTTTGAATGCAGAAGAAGCTCTTGCAGCTCTCTCAGGTTATCAAACACACCAGAGTCTATTGAACTGAGCCTGTTCATATACAGAGCGAGCTTCTCAAGTCTGGTTAATGTGCTAAATATATTTCTAGGCAAGGCTGCCAAATAGTTTCTGGATAAGTTCAGTAGTTTAAGCTTGGCGAGGTTTCTTAGCACTCCTTCAGGAAGCTCTGTCAGATGGTTTTTGTTCAAAAACAGCTCCTGCAAGTTGACTAGTTTGTCAAACAGGCTGCGCTCAATATCTTTCAGCAAATTATTTTCAAGGATCAACTGCTGAAGGTCCATCATTTCACCGAACACTCCTGTGGGAAGCTGAGTTAACTTGTTGTCAAACTGTTTGAGGGTCTTCAGTTTTACTAAGCCTTTAAAAGCTCCTGGCAAAATTAGGAAAAGCTGGTTTGAAGACAGAATGAGACGCTGTAGCACTGTCATTCCAGAAAAGACTTTGTCCTTCAAATCTGTTGCCTTAGTATTTGTTATTAGAATGTGTGTCATGTTGGTAGGCAGACCTAACGATGCCAGGTCTTCGATACCGGGACCAGAGCAACGGATGGCATCTTTCAGAATACACTCGCATTTCTCAGGGCAAACGGATGCATTCAGCTGAAGGAAAAGATGGATGATTACAGCTAAACGAAAAACCAACATCCTTGCTGAAGTGCCTGGAATATGAGCAGTTATAAATTAGCACCAGAGAATTCAGTTTCCATTTTACATATTTGTAATAATTTTGTACTAATCATAACATTTACTGTGTGAATGACTAGCAAAAACCTAAACATGTACTAAACTTCAGTTTGGATTATGAAGAAAACTCCCCAAACTCTTTTATTTGATTACAGGCATTTTGATGGTGCTCACCAGGGTTGCCACCTTTCTAATTGCTGGTAACCAGACCCCCAGTGGCCCCGCCCCTTCAAAGACCCCAACCCTTCCAAGACCCTGCCCCATACTCCACCCCTTTCCCCTGGCCCAACCCCTTCTCTGCTTCTTCCCCCAGACCTTGCCCTTTCTGTGCCTCTCCCCCAAGGCCCCATCCCTGTCGCTCATTCCTCCTCACCCCCAATCACTTGCTAGATCGTCTCCATCTTCCGCCTCTCTCCCCCTCCCCCAGCTGGGCTCCCTCTGCTCTGGGGCTGGGACGGGAGCTGCTGCATCCTGACAAGGAGCCTGCCTGCAGGTAGGTTGCGGCCCCGGCTGGGCAGGGGCTGGCACAGGTTAATGACCCAGCGCCTCTCCTCGCCCCACGGTAACAGGACTTTGGGGGCGAGGAGAGTACATCTAACTGGACACTACCAGGTCAGTACATCTAACTGGACACTACCAGGTCCCCTTTTCGACCAGACTTTCCGGTCAAAAACCAGGCACCCGGCAACCGTAAATGGTACCTGGTTACAAAAGCCAAAAAGCAGACTGTCTGGGTAAAGGCCGGATGGATGGCAATCCTGGTGCTCCTCTCTAAGTTCAGAGGACTAAAGATTTATCATCTTTAACTTTTCATATTTGTATTAGTCAACCACAATAAAAGCATATAATATATCATCAATATTTTGTGATCACTGTTAATATTTTAAAGCTCTTTGAAGCATGCTCTTCTTTGAAGATTGCAACTTTTATGTTTTATCTTCATCACACAAAACAAGCACTCGTACAGATATGGCCAAACAGCTCAGCGTAAGCCATCCTCCACATCTATACAGCTATACGAAATTTCTCTTCCAGTTGTAGGTCATCTAACATTTGGAAATTAGCTGTGCAATGTATGTATTAGCAGAAGCACAATAGGGTTTTAGATTCTGTCATACCTGGGTAGGAGTTTAACTGTTGAGAGAGATCAAAGAGGCAACAAAATCTAACACAGTGATGATAATGGAGGACTTCAACACCTCACCCATAAACTGATCAAATGGTACAACAGCACAAAGTAGAGAGAAGCAATTTCTCAACACTTCAAATGATTGCTTCTTGGAACAGCTAATTCCTGAGCACACAAGAAAGGATATTCTTGACTTAGCCTTAAGTAATATATAGGAGCTAATTCAAGAAGTAACAGGAGCTGAGCCAGTAGGTAATAGTGACCATAATATAATTAGACTCAACATCCAAGGGGGAGGTAAGGTACCAGTGGTACTAAACTTTAAAAAAGGAGATTTCAGTACAATGTGGTTCGTCAAAAAGGCCCTAATGCTACAAGTAAAGAAAGTAAAATCCTTAGAAGTGGCATGGAATATACTTAACCAGCCCTTCCACCCCCAATAATAACAGAATCTTAGAAGACACACACATCGCTGACACAGAGAATTAGGATGGCAACTAATGAACCATTATGGTGAAATGGCAAGGTTTGAGAGTCTAATCAAGCCAGAAATAAATCCTTCAAAATTTGGAAATCTGACTCTTGTGAAGCCAATAAATAGGAGCATAAGTACAGCAGGCATTAAGTAAAAGGGAAATTAGGAGGGCCAAAATAAATTTAGAAGAGCAAATAGCTACAAGTATAAAAACGAACAACAAAATTCTTAAGTACATAAGAAGTAGGCTGCCTGCGGAAGGTGGGGTGGCTGGTTTAGCAAGGTTAAAAGGGGCCAATTAAGGAAGATAAGGACATTTTGACGGAGCTGAATGATTTCCTGGCATCATGTTTCACCACAGAGGATGTTTGGGAGATTCCTATTCTGGTCCTGCTCTGAGCTGCTCTCAGAGACGGAGATGACAGAAGAAAAGTTGCTGATGCAAACGGATAATTTAAAAAGCAATAAGTCATCAGGCCTGCAGGTCCATCCAAGAATTCTGAAGCAGCTGAGCTGCTAACAGGAACATCAGATCATTCATTAAAAACAGTCACTGTTCCAGGGGACTGAAGGGAAGCAGATGTTGTATCTGCTTAAAAAGGCTCTAAGATTCAGGGAACTATGGACCCGTAAGCCTTACATCTGCCTCTGGAAAACTGCTTGAAATGATCAGTACAGACACTAACAAAACACCTGGATGTTCCTGATCTGACAGGGTGTAACCAGCTCGCCTTCTGCAAAAGAAAACTCTGTCGCAAGTAGGATCCTAGAATTCTTTGATTGTGTCAATAAAGAAGCACATAAAGGAAAACCAGCTGACAATTTATTCAGAACCCACCCCCTCCCCGCAAGGGCCTAAGATCCCACACAAAAGCCTGCTAAAGAATCTCATCACTGGGTGAGAGGCAAAGCATCCTCATGGATCAAAAGCTGGCCATGACACAGAAAGCAGAGTAGGATTGGATCGAGTCCAAAAATGTCAGAAGATTCAAAACAGGCTTGGACATTTATATGGAAAACAAGAATATCCAGGGTTGTTATAATTAATTATGCTGAAAATTCTGTAAGGGACATTAAACCTCATGCTTCAGGACTTAAGCCATTCCCTGTTGAGAATCAGGACGAGACCAATTGAGGGGCAATTATCCCACTTCCACTTACTGCAGGGTTCTTGCATCTTCTTCTGAAACACACGGTGATGGGTACCATCAGAAATAGGACAATGGGCTAGACGGATCCTGGGTCTGACCTAGTGCGGCAATTCCTGGGTTCCTAAGATTTCTCAGTGTGTTGTACAGGAATGCCAGGAATTCAGCACATGAACATGTCAGACTGACAAGTTTACACACCAGGACTTGAACCCACATTATTCGAAAATCAAATATACCAGATTCAATAAAACGTTATCTACC
Source organism: Eretmochelys imbricata (assembly GCF_965152235.1). Classification (NCBI taxonomy): domain Eukaryota; kingdom Metazoa; phylum Chordata; order Testudines; family Cheloniidae; genus Eretmochelys; species Eretmochelys imbricata. The sequence goes on along the minus strand of NC_135580.1, from coordinate 1,715,365 downwards.
TTATTCTGAATTACTGTCCTGTACACATTCTAAACCCAGCCCTCAGCCAAATGTTACATAAAATAAACTAAAATTGAACTAAAAATAGCTGCGTGAGTCTTACCTTAGAGGCGAAGGAGCCATTTTAGAGGCATCGAGTAAGCGTACAGGAGACAAGCGAGGACTCAGATGATTCTGCATTTTACATGGGAAGGCTGACAGCATAATGCATCCTCAAGATAACACCTCAACTTATAGTTATGCAAAAATGAGTGGTATTTTAAAGGCAAAGGCCAGAATTTATTTTAACTTCACTGCCAAGAGTTAAATTCATATTTAGTCACGTAAGAGAAGTGGACTGATCTTCAGAGGCTCCCCATACCCACAGCTCCCATTTACACACAAAACCCCCAAAGGGCTTCTACAAGCAATATGCTTTGGGACAAAAGAGGAGGGTACTTACCTTACAGTAACTGGAGATGTGTTGGCCATATCAGTATTCCACAGTGGTTATGCATGCGTGCCATGTGCTTGGAGTTTGCGAATTCTTGCCAGCAGTGTCCATTGGTCCTTGCCCGTGCCCTTGCCTTCCTTGCGCTTCCAACCAAAGGCTTAAAGGGCGGCTTAGTCTGCCTGCCTCTCTGGTTCTTTTTCTACCGCAAATCCAGTAAAGAGCCGAAGCAAAGCGGTGGGCAGACAGCAGAATAGATATGGACCACACATCCTGAAGAACCTCCAGTTACTATAAGGTAAGTAACCGCCTCTGAGTGCTGGTCCCTCTGTGCATTCCACTGTGGGTGACTGACAAACAGTACTCAAGTAGGGGGAGAGTGTGAAGATGCAGGCAGCAGAGCTGTTTGGAGAACCGCTGTCCCAAAGGAAGCGTCAGTGGGCAGGTCTGCACTATAGCACCAGGCCTCACAAACGTATGGATGGAACTCCAAGGAGCTGATTTGCAAATGTCAAGTAAGGGCTCTTCCTGAAGCAAGGCCACTGAAGTTGCTTGTGTTCTTGTAGAATGAGCTCTCACCCCATCAGGAGGAAGAAGCAACTAGTAACAACAGGATACAGCCTGAAATCCACTCAAGGATCCTCTGGGAGGATCTAGCTTGAACTCAGACTCATTCTGCTATAATGAGAAACAATGTAGGTCATTTTCTAATTTGTTTTGACCTTTCCAAATAGAAGGTAAAAGCATACATCGAGAGAATGAAGTTTCTGCTCTTCTTCAGATGCATTTTTCAGATGCATGCAGATTCAGAAAAAACAGATATGTGGACTGACTGGTTCATGTGACACTCCGAAACTTCTTTGGGGGAGGAACTTTGGATGTAGTTGTAAAGAGATTTGGCCTTATCAAATATAGTGTGTACCACACCCACCACTAGGACTCCCAGCTCACCCATCCTTCCGGCTGAGGTGATGGCCACAAGAAATGCAACTTTCATTGATAGCTACATGTTCCATGTCTAACCTAAAGGCTCAAAAGGAGGCTTAGTGAGTACCGGAAATACAAGGCTTACATCCCAATGAGGAGTAGGTTTTCTTACTGGCAGGAAAATTCTGATCAGGCCCTTTAAGAATCTGCTCCCCAATGGGTGAATGAAAATTGAATAATCACCTGACAGCGGATGGCATGAACTGACTGCTGCCAGGTGGACTCATATAGAACCAAGGGATAGCCCAGCTGTTGTGAGAGAAAGAAGATAGTCCAAAATAGGGAAAATCTGCTGACTCAGGAGCTGTTTCTGCTGTGCCGAGACAGAAAAACGCTTCATTTGGCTGAATAGCATTTTCTAGTGGAGCCCTTTCTGCTATTATTAAGGGTCGTTTGTTCAGCTTCTGATCAGGAATGTTCTAATGTTGATGCCCATCCAAAATCCAAGCCATGAGATGAAGTACTTTGAGGTTGGGATGCTTGATCCTGCGTTTCTCCTGGATCAAGAGATCAGGGAAGGCCTGGATGATGAGTGGATGATGAGATGACTGTTGTAGGAGATTTGAGAGCCAATTGGGGGGAAATGGAGATGAATTGTACCCTGTCGTGACTTTGTTAGACCCAAAGTAGGAGCAGTATGGGAGGAAAGGCATGCTCAGATGGTCTGAACAGGGGAGAAAGACAGCATCGCTCTGAGGGCATAGTCAAAGAGCTCCTCTGGAGCAACCTATGTTGCACTTGTTCAGTTGGCAAAACAGAACCCGATCAGGGGCCACCCATTGAACAAAAATGTTATTTTGAATCATGCAACTCCCACTCGTAACTGATGGAGAGATACCTGCTGCGGGTGTCTGCTAACACATTCTGAGTTCCTGGAAAATAAGCTGCCAACAGGGTGCTTTGATTCCGGATACACCACAGGGTGGCTGCTCCTACACATAGGGGGACTGATCTCACTCCTCTCTGGTTATTGATTTAAAAGGCAGTTGTCAGGTTGTCTGAAGTTATGAGGACATGGTGGGATAGGATGAATTGTAGAAAAACCTTGCAAGCTTCTCATGCTGCCTGGAGTTCCAGAAGGTTGATGTGTATCCTGGTCTCTTGGGACATTCAAGTACCCTGCGCCGTATGGTTGTCCATGTGGGCTTCCCAGCTGAAGAGAGAGGGGTCACTAATGATCATCTTGTCTGACAAGGATAATAGGAAGGGGACGCTCACACATACCTGATGGGGATCCTTCCACCACACCAAGAAAGATGTTACTGTGGACGGAATTATTACCAAGGTATTCATGCTGTATTTGACTGGTGAATACACTCTCTGGAGCTATGTCTGAAGGTGATGTAGGTGAAGTATGGCAACTGGGATAACATAAGTCCATGAAGCCATTGGCTCCAGAAGGAAAACAAAGTTCTGACTGGAACTCAAAGGTTGTCTATAACATGATCTAACCTGACCTATTAGCATACTCCTGGTGCAAAACCTTTGGAGATGAACTCCAAAATCCAAGATCCAAAATCTTTGGAGATGAACTCTTGCCATGACCGAATCTAGAGTGGCCCCTATGAAGTCTGTGGTCTGCATGGAGTGAGGACACTTTTCCAAGTCCACACTGACTCCTAGGGAAGTAAGTCGTTGAAGCATTGATGAGGTTGACCCATAGGCTTCCTGATATGTTTTGGCAACGAGAAGCCTATCATCAACATAAAAGGGAAACAGTGAAGCCGTTCTGTCTGAAAAGAGCTCCTACTACCAGAAAGATCTTGGTAAAAACCATGGGGGCAGTGGTGAGGCCAAATGGGAGGACCGTGTATTGAAAGCGGTCAGGGCCCACCATGAATCTGAGAAAATGCCTGTGGATGGGGTGAATATCCACGTGAAAGTACGTGACCTTCATATCAAGAGCTGTAAACCATATGTCTTTTTCCAGGGGTAGGGTATTGATGCCAGAGTGACCATGTGAAATCTCAGTTGGTGAATAAAGTGGTTGAGATTACAGAGATCGAGGATACATCTCTGTCTCCAACTACCCAACTTTTTAGGGACTAGGAACTATGTAGAGTAAAAACTTTTTCCTTGGTGTTGAAGAGGTGCGCACTGTATTGTTACTTGCTGGAAGAGGGATTCCTCGTGAGAATGCAGGTTTTGGAGAAGGTAGGTAAGTAAACTCGATCACATAGCTGGGATAGATGATATCTAATACCCACTTGTCTGCTATGGCACTTTAGTTGTGGAACTAGAGTACTGAACAACCCCCAAAGGGTATGTGGGGGTCACGAAGAGGCATCATAAATGGTTTGCAGCTCTTGAGTTCCTGTCACAAAATATCTTTTTACTGGGGGGATAAGATTGAGACGGTGATATAGGCATGGGAGGTGAAGGAAAATGAGAGGTCTGTACCCTGTCTCTTACCAGGAGGGTCATAAGACTGCTGGTGAAATAATTATTGAGATGCCGGTCTAGGTTTGTAAGGCTGCCTGTGATACTTCCCTTTTAGGGCAGCTGTATATATTCCCATGGAGCAGAGCGTGGCACCGGAGTTCTTTAAATTATGTAAGGACTCATCAAGGAAGGCAAAGGCACATGCACAGAGCAACAAATACTGCTTTCAAAAATTCTCTGACCCCAGGGGCATGAAGTGCATGCATTCCCACAGTGGAATACACATAGAAACCTGCATTCAAAAAAGGAGGACAGCTGTGGTCAGTGTGGATGTGGTCTACCAGAAAGTGTGGCATATGCGCCTGTGACAAATTTCTGGCTCTACCTTGGAGGGTCTTGCGCTTATTGGCGGATTTGCTCGCCTTGGAGCTTCACGGCAGCCGTCAGCTTGGCCGTTTTTCTGAACCCACAGTCCAGGTCGACTCCTCCCGTGTCTGACCAGGAGTTGGGAGGATTTGGGGGAACCCGGGCCCACCCTCTACTCCGGGTTCCAGCCCAGGGCCCTGAGGAATGCAGCTGTCTAGAGTGCCTCCTGGAACAGCTGTGCGACAGCTACAACTCCCTGGGCTACTTCCCCATGGCCTCCTCCCAACACCTTCTTTATCCTCACCATAGGACCTTCCTCCTGGTGTCTGATAATGCTTGTACACCTCAGTCCTCCAACAGTATGCCTTCTCACTCTCAGCTCCTAGTGCCTCTTGCTCCCAGCTCCTCATACGCACACCACAAACTGAAGTGAGCTCCTTTTTAAAACCCAGGTGCCCTGATTAGCCTGCCTTAATTGATTCTAGCAGCTTCTTGATTGGCTGCAGGTGTTCTAATCAGCCTGTCTTAATTGTCTCCAGAAGGTTCCTGATTGTTCCGGAATCTTCCCTGTTACCTTACCCAGGGAAAAGGGACCTACTTAGCCTGGGGCTAATATATCTGCCTTCTATTACTCTCCAATTCAGTTGTGGTTAAAACTTAATTGGATAAATAATGTAATAAACTCTGTTCAGGTAGTTGGTAACACATGTTCTTTATTCTCCCATTTATTAAATGGTTGGAGTTTATTTTTGTCAAAAAAGGAAAGGCAACTGCTCTAAATTCCATGTGACTTGCATGCATAAAGTAAAACTGACCCTGTGTTGTTGTCTTATTTGAATATACAGTTTGAAAATGTGTGGTACAAATACTGTTACATCTTTTGTGATAAGATGGAAGTGAAAAGGGGAGAGATTTCACTACCAGAGAAGAGCTGTTTTCTGCTGTCATTTAAGAATCATAGAATATCAGGGCTGGAAGGGACCTCAGCAGGTCATCTAGTCCAACCCCCTGCTCAAAGCAGGACCGATCCCCAATTTTTGCCCCAAATCCCTGAATGGCCCCCTCAAGGATTGAACTCACAACCCTGGGTTTAGCAAGCCAATGCTCAAACCACTGAGCTATCCCTCCCCCCAAGCAACAGTGTACACCATTCCAGCTGTAAGGGTTTGGAACTGATTAAAATTTTTTTTTTTTAATTTTTTAAACAAAAGACTCTCCTATAGCCGTCTGGCCCGACCCTGTCACAGTGCCCCAGCAGCCCAGTAGAAGTCTGAGTAGAGCCGGAATACTTTATTCCATCCGCCATCATGAATAAGGTGGAGAAATACATGCCCAAGAGCAGCAGAATGTCTCGCTTATGTCACCTGTCCAATACATAACTGGATATACAGGCTCTTGTAGTAGACCCAAAGGAACATCAGTCTCAGATTCATGTATGTATTTATTTTTAAATCCCCTGTACTTCTGCCAAAGTGTAAGTGAAAAGGGAAACCAGGTCGTTCAGTTCCAGCCACTTCTCCATCACAAGGCTTTTCTGCATCAGAGCTAGAATCGCGGCAGCATCAGTAGGGAATGGGCACCTTTCTGCTCCAGACTTAGACTAAGCAATCCAGATTGGGCACTTTTTACCTCCTTTCTGTGTCTCCACAGTTTAATTCCCTTGCCTCCATGAACTGTCTGCAACAAAAACTTAAGTCCATAAGGATCTTGGTGAAAGCAAAAGGTTCATAAAATATTGTTTTGGATCCAGGTTTGTGCCTGGGTTTTTAAAAAACCGGTCAAGCTTTTGGGTGTTGGCTGGACCCCTCTCAAACACATTCTACCTTAACTTTTCTTAAACAAAGTTCTTTGTCCTGGAATATTTAAATGTATTTCCATACTGCAGTATGGAAAGGGTCTCAGCCTCACTCATGAAGTGATGTTTCCAGACTCAGAGCAGGATAGATATGATAGTGTCAGGAACAACATTGTTTGCAGGCAGAAGACTGGCAAGAAATGAAAGTGTCACCTTAGAAGAAATGCTATCAGCACACCATGCTGCAAGGAAGCAGCACGGGAAGATCTCAATAATGAAGCAAAAATGCATCACTACCCTTCGTAAGGTACAAGTTACAGCCTCAACACGGCCTTCATCAATCCATGATGGAAGACTGAGGTCACTGTCACTGTTTCCAGATAGTCATCTGGTGTGTGAATATGCGCACACGTGCCCCTTACTCAGCAAGAGTGCATGGAGATGGGGCTGAGCCGAAGCCCACTGAAGCCAATGGGCGTCATTCTTATCTATTTCAGTGGGCTCTGAATTGAGCCCCAAATGTGTGACAGAGGGAACTAGAGAAACATTCCTGAACACAAATAACAAAAGCTATGAAAGTACACGCTGTTCATTTACATTTTTATTTCAAATAGCTTCAATCATAAAAATGATTTTACAAGGCTATTTACAATTGCAATGTACAGTGATGCAGGTGTGCCCCTTTGACACCTGGTACCATTCTAGAGCAGCAGTGCATGGTTTTAAATATAAAGATGCAGAGTCACTTCTGATTTAAACTAGCTTTTTAAAAACAAGAGGAAGGTGAGCTTCCAGAGAACACTAAAATCATGAGCCTTCTATTTTTGTTAGATTCAAGGAAGTCATCACCGAAACCAAGAGTAGTTTCTGGTTCACAATTATCAAACAAGCTGCAATTCATTGAAAATAGCTGTAAAAACCTGAAGCTATACTGTATAAAATTAACATATCCAGGACTCTAAAAATTGTCAGAAAACCACCCCTTTCCCTCAGACATATAAAAATCTAATTTTATCATTCAAAATTTCATGGGAGAAATTCTAAAGCACTTCCTAAATCTTGAATGTTGAGATGACCAAGGAAAATACTAAAAAACTTGCAGCATAAAAAAGCATCCTGCATGTGTTTAATGTTAATATATACATAATACAGTAGAGGATTATTTACCCAATTTCAGATGAACTGATTCAGCACAATCTTCATAAACACAGAACAAGAAATAAAATAAATAGAATAAAAACGGTGACCATTTTAAAAACTGAAAGTGCAATTGTAAAAGTTCCCAATTTAAAGTTTACAAATTAATCGAAATAATCTTTGCTTTGTGGCTGGCTTCGCCACTTTTACTCAAGCATTATTTGCAGGTCATTTTACAGCAGACTTAGTGATATAATGTAGGAAACCTACAGTTGCCATTAGTTGTATCTGAAGGGAAGGAGAACTTTAAAAACAACCCTGAGGGATACACATGTTAAAGATCTGGTTATTTATTTAAACAAATTTAAAAGTTACATTTATTATTTAACAATTGCTTTCCTGGGCAGACCATTCCTTTAAGTATGTGCATAAATAATATTTATATCAGTCATATTTACAAATCCTAACACACTGAAGTAAGATGTATACAGATTTAAATTTAGGTCTGTATACACTTAAATAATTTAATAAGAAAATCTGAATCAAACTCCTCAGTGTGAGGCTGAATTATATAATAGAAAGAAAAAAGACCATCAAGAGTAATTAGTAGGGCCCACTAAATAGTTCTGTTCATCTGAATTCATTAGCTTTCAAGAACAAATTTACAGAAGGTTTCTTTTAAGCACAAACTCTGAAGTCCAACTTACTTCAGCGTATGAACTGAACTTGCTAATTTGGGGCCAGATCTAGTTTGCTATCTTTCTGTACACTTCAAAAAAAATCACATCTTCCTTTCAAAGTGATATACAGGCAAATAGGGCTGAACCCTGCCCTGAGGTAAGAAGGTGCAATTCCCAGGGACTTCAGTAGGAGCTGCGCCTACTTCCATGGCTGTATTTGAACCCTCAGAAGTACAAAACCTTGCAACAAAAAGAAAAGTTTAAAAGGATTTTTTTCCCAAAAAAGACAGCTGATCTATTATTCTGAACAATAACTAACTGTTCTTGGTCAAAGACCCTAGCTGCTCAGTCATATGATGTCAAAAGCATCCACTAATTTTGGTGCCCAACTTGAAGAACATAGCACCTGACTGTCAGAGGTGCTGAGCACCCAGAATTCCATCTGCAGTCAAAGAAATCTGCAGGTGCTCAGGACCAGTGAAAATCATGCTCGCCTTTTCACAAACCATGCACCCAAAATTAATGGACACACTTGACAATTTTGGCCCTAATTAAAAAAATTAGAATACTCTTTAAACAAACTCACTGCTCTACAAGTAGTTTACTCCTTATTATCTGGATATTTCTAATGGGCTGGTACACAGAATATCATCATCACAAATGAAAGACTGACTTTAACATCTGAACGAGGACAGACTGATTAGCAGTTTGGGGGAAGAGCACTAAGCAACAGTACTTGAAAGACGCAGACCACGTGCACATTTTCCTCTTCACTTTTGACTGAACAAGCAAGTCAAAATGAATGAAACTAACTCAACCCCCCCCCGTAAGTTAACATTTAAACAAATCTAGGATGTGGTCGTAAGTCACAGCGTCAAGGTCCAAGATGCATAGCTTCATGGAATCTTTCCACTAAAGTAAAATATTTTCTATAAAGGGGAGATATCAAGAATATTCACTTAGCTAGCAATATTCTTCCCCCCCCGTCTCCCCCGCCCCAATTCCACATGAATGAGATATTTCAAAGACTCAACAGTGGCAACATCAGTAACAGTGATTCAGTTTTTACACTCTTCTAAAGTTACAAATATTGTTTGAAGTTCAACAGTACGAAAGGCAGGAAAAGGACAATTCTGTTCTGCACTACTGATTAAAAGCTGGTAAATGCCGTCCCAACATAAAACAGGAAGAGAGCTGTCAGTTGGCATAGGGGATAGTACACCCATTAATTCATGAGGTGTAACTGTTAACGTAACTGCTAATCTTCACAGTCCTAGAAGAACCCTCCAAACCATTTATGCCCCAATTATTAATGCCAAGGTTGGCATGGCACATTCAACCCTGTCCAGGCAGGAGGATATTGCCATACACGAAAACACAAGGGAAATAGGCCTGAGCTGCAAAACTCCTCTTACAGAAGAACCCTAGAGAATGATATCCTCCCTAGATAACGTAACAAGCTACCCCCCAGGATTTTATAGCAGGAGACCACTCCCTAGAGTGGAGTAATTTCCACAGGTTTCATTCAGCCCCACATACAATCCTAGAGGAGTTTTCGTGTAAGGGTCAGATCTGGATTTCTGGTGTCCTCTCCCAAAGTTCAGAGTTGCTTAGATCAGTCTATTTCACGGAGTTAAAAAGGGCAGTCCAAATCTCAGCACTTTTTATTCTTTCAAAAGAGCAAAGGAACTGACTGTAGGAGTTTTTCCTCAAGGTTTTACTGTTATTTGGTTGCCAAAGGCTTTGGGTTTTTACCCATTTTGACAGGCTTCTAAAACCCGGTATTTTTGAAGTTGTTGCTGCTTGCTGTCTCATATTTGCGATTTCATTTCCCTAGTGGCCTAGTACAGTGCTCTTTGGCACCACCTCACCGTGAAACTGCACTCGCACTTCAAGTACTCATGGCACCACTGGCTGCAAAAGGTTTAAAAAGAGAGAAATCCACGGCAGCCCGATCATTTTATAACAAGACCTGGATTTTGGCTCATCTGTTTCCATCTTAACACTGCTGCACACAACTACATGGTAATTAAGACACTGGTAGACCAATCCTTTGGTATTTATAAGCCCTTGGTGTCCAGGATTAATATTTGCTAATGCTAAGGGCATGTGAAAACCATTTTCTGCCTCCTAGCGATAGTTCTGGCCTTTCTGCTGCAAAAGTGTTAAAAATTGCTCACACAATACCAATAAAACCTGGTCTGCTAAGAGTAATCTAATCCCTTTGTTGGACACAGAGAGCGTATGGAGCCACCAGTCAGTTAAATGCAACAGAAGTGAGACGTAAGGGAAGAAGAATTATTTGGCCTAGGTTCTTCAAAGACCCCAACAACCTGTCCTTCTGCAGCCTACGACTAGCTGAAGAGGAGGGTAAGAGCTCCTTTGAGAGTAATGTGCTTCCTTCCTCCTAGGGACTGAGCACACGGTTTTTACTGCATTCCCAGTACCTGCAGGGTCAGACTTAAGGACTAGCTGCAAGTCCAAACCATTACCTGTCCAACAGCTGGAAACTCTCTTGCACTACTAGGTATGAACTTGTTTTTAGTCCATGTGAAATAGGAGGGATACACACTAAAACTCCAGGATCATCTTACAGTCATGATGCTTTCTCATAAAAAGTGAAGAAATAACTGACAACCCTTTCCGTGTGGTTTCTATGGGTCTCTAGTACTGCTGTGAAAAGGTTGTGTCAGACAGCACACTATGCTCACATTGCTGTTGGTACACAGGGTGGAACAATTACCACCAAATATTAACATTCCCCAAATATTCAAAGGACCCTATTTAACTGCCCTGCAGTTTAAACCTTTAAATACAGCTCACTTTGGGCAAGTGAGGCTTCAAAATTTAGTAAAAAATTTTTTCTTCTGTTGTACGTCATCTAGCTCAATGTTTTTTGATGTATAATTTGTATGATGTCCAGCTCTGAACTTTGTATTCAGAGACAAAATAACCAGAAATGTTTGTACTAGGAGAACACTTAATATGCGGCAATACTAACGAAAGCCATACAATTACTTAGCTCTGAATACTGCTAAAGAAACATGCCACTGAGATTCATTGTTATGTTATAGTGATTATTGGATATGAACCATTTTCCTGGGCTGGAGCTTTAGCTTCTGTAGTAGTTCTAGGTTTTGGTGGCCATTCTGGATCAACCAACAGTTCCTGAGCTAAGTGCATGTACTTGGCTTTTGGAATCTTCTTTCTGCAGCCAAACAGGGAGGAAAGGAAGCATCCTCTCCAGCGATCCAAAGCCTCCTGCAGAAGGGACAGGGAAAGGAACAGATATGAAAACCAGGCTGCCAAGAGCAAAATACTTTAAAACCACATCAGAAATTTTACAATGAGACATCAGAAATGAGACAGACTCTCATTATGAATTGTTTTAGTTTCTCATTTAGAAATTGTTGTCATTATACAGGATCAAGACAGTGTGGTGCAGAATCTACATACGGGGCTGTGCCTACTCCCTCTTCTGCAGTATGGCAGCAATGAGATCTCAAAAGGTACAAACGCGAGGAGAAAAGAAGATTCTGCATCATAGTATCCCGGTCTCCTGCATCTGCAATCCCGTTCATGCACATTCCAAAGCACTCACAGTACTGCCTATAACTGCACGGTTTCAGAGGAACTAGTCAACTCCCAAAGTATACAATTGAGAAGTAATGGCCTGAAAACACTTCTTGTGATGTAACTGTCTGTTTGATGCCCAAGTTTGGGGAAAAAACCCTCTAAATATTTTACACATACACAGGTTTGTTCAACGGTATCCAACCAACAATAAGCAGTACACAATTTAAACTAACCATGCCTATCTGACAGTATGTGCTATTAAAAAGCATGCAAAACAGTGAATTAGAAGCAATCTCCTAGTATGTACGCATAAATCACACCGTGTTTATTTATTTTTTAAAAGTCTTCCTCACTCCCCTCATCCTAAATAGGCAATACATAAACCTTAGAAATGTTACTGCACTAACTGGAATAAATAGACAAACACACTGCTAACATTCTCCAAGTATTTGGTTCCTCCCATTTCTCAGTCTACCTCAGCTACTGTGTGTGACTGCCGTGCTGGTGGATATACATATAAGTGATTGCCCTTATGCTCCCTGGCTTAGATTTACCCCCGTGCAGAACCCTAGGCACCACGGACGTTCTCACAATCAAGCTCAGTTCTGACTGAAGCAGTGGCTGGGCCTTGTGCCGGTTCCCTGCCCAGAGGCAGGCAAAAGCTATGAGGCGTTAAAGGGAATAACCAAACCAGCAGTATTTTACTGCACTGCATTTTCCATAGACTGTAGCCTCTGGGTGGTACCAAATGCAGTTTGTTGACTATCTCTTGAGGAGGAGGAGCTGCCAACACCAGCTTAAAAAGCTTAAGAAGGAGTAGTAATTTACCATGTCTCATTTGGTTTCCCTTTGTTTGTATGTACCATAAATTACTGATCACACAGAGGATGCTCCAACACCTTCTGAGTCAATTTAATTCATTTCACTGGGAGCTGGATCGAACCCAGAGTTAAGAACCCGGTTTTCATGAGAATTAAGACGTTTCTAGTCCCACTCTACTGATCTGCTGACATGCAGACTACAACTAAGTGTCTGGGATGGACACTGGTGACACTGCATGCGTTAGTCCCTGAAATTCTAAGTGTGTCATTTTGGAGTGAAAAAACAAGCCAATGGAAAAATTAGAGAGGCCTCACACTGTTTCTCAAGTCCTGTAAGTGAAGCTAAACTTCTTAACGTACACTTACCTGCTTAGGACATGTTTATAATAATATTTAAAGATGCTTCTGTTAAAATCCCTTTTAATTGTAAAGTTACAGAAAGATGATAAAGACATTATTTAAAAACAGGTTTATACAAGCAGAAAAACAAACACACCCAGAAACCACTACAAAATGCATGATAAAAAACTAAATTAATCTGCATACTGTTGGATGATTAGCAGCAAAACACTGGTCTCCAACCTGAGGTGGCTGGAGCCTGGCGAGGCGATATTCCCCTTGTTTAATTCGACTGGACACAATCTTCCAAAGGATCATGTCAAGGAGGATATTCTGTGAGACATTGCAGGGAGTGGGAAGAATTAAAAAGACTAATGATCATTTGTTGTTAGTGTGCACATAGAAATAAAATCTGAAACGGTGATGTTGGCATAATTAGCTCAGTGCAGAACTAAACTCAGCTTTCATTTCACAAAATTTATTTTAATCAGTATTTAAGAGAGAAACCATCTTCAGTATTTAAGTGCTTACATGAGGGTTTTAAGAGTATGAATAAATGCTTCACATTAATTGCAATAATTATGACAACTGCATTTACACAAATAGGATTTCTTTTTAAAACAAGTTTTGACACTACTATTTTAAGAATCCCCAATAAGCACTGCAAGTTCTAAGGAAGCTTTGAATTAAGATTCTTTTCTCAAATCATGTTTTGCATTCTGATTAGTCTGATCTTTTGGGTATATATTTAGCAGTGTTGATCACAGTCCAAAGTTAGTTAGGTTTCAGGGGGCATAGGTGTGGATGCTGTGCTCAGAGGCAGAGGAAACTGGTGAGTGGTGTGTTTGGTCTGTCTGTTCTCCAGGAAGGTTGCGTGGCTGGGCTGTGGACCCCTGACCAGGCTAGGTGAGACAGGTCTGTCTGTGTCGCAGTGAGGGCAGTGTGGCTGTAACCCTGTTGTCTTTGAACAGACCCAGGGTTTGAAGTGTCAGAGGTTAACGCTGGCCTGCTAAAGAGCGGGTAGAGCTGAGCAGTGAAGCTTAGTATATAGTCAGTTGCCAGGTGAACTCCTGAGGTAGGCAAATAAGAGTGACAAGCTGGTGAGTTCTGGAGGGAGCCTGGCTCCTTCTGTTGAAGGTATAGCTCTACTCCACATAGCTAACATGGACCACAAGGAAACAACTGTGTCCTGCCTCAGACATGCTATGTTTACTTTTCTGTCAGAAGACCAAATCGATTTCTAGTGCATGAATGCAAGCTGGTGGCCATACTGCAGGAGAAAATACGTGGTCTGGAAGCACAAGTTTCAACACCTCTTTGACAACCACATTTGGAAATCACTACTACAGACACGACAAGGGGAAGAGTCTGTGAAACGAGAACTGGAAAGAACAGAAACCAAAGAAATGGACTGACCAAGAGCAGAAAAAAAACCAGGAGGTATTCAACCCAGCTAAAAGTCCTCATTCAGTATCAGGTACACAGTGAAGCAACTACAGAGGAACCTGTCTCCGGAGTAACAGAACAGAAAGCTAAAAGGGACATGCCTCATGGGCACCGTTGCATTATGAAGCAAGCAGCTATAAAGACAGGGTTTTCACCTATCTCTAGAAGGCAAACAATCCTCACCAGTGACTCCATATGAAGAGTGGACACAGAATTTAGCAAAGGACACAAGGAGAGCAGGATGGTATGCTGTCACCCCAGGGCGAAAATATGAAATGTAAGTGCAAGAAGGATGGGGTTATTAAATCTTCTGGCAAGTCTCCACTGGTGGGGATACACACTGGTTCCAAAGCTATGGCATCCCACAGATTGCAGAAAACTTCAGGGATCTTGGAAGGGAGCTGAAGAGGAGGAACGTCCAAGTTATCTTCTTGGAGAGCCTTCCAGTCCCACAAGCAACAGAAGGCAGAAAATATTGGATGTGAACCATAGACAGTACAACTGGTATGAAGCTGAAGGTTTGGATTTGTGGAGGACTGGGCCATATTCCAGTGGGAGACAGAGCTATATGAATGGGACCAGCATGCATCTCACAGGCAGCTAATCATCTTGCTTCGAGACCAACTGGAGCCGATGAGGGGGAGAGGGTAGGGACAGGTGCTAAGGGGGCAAATGCGGTATTAACTCAAACTCAGTGTGTCATTAACAAATTAAACAGATGTGAAAATGTGAAGAGCATATTGCTTATACACCAATGCTAGGAGTCAAGGTAAAAATTAGGAAGAAGTGGAAATTCTCACTGATGAGAAGAAATTTTAGATAAGTGGCTTTACTGGAATCTGCTGGATGATGCACATGATTGGAAGGTTAAAATCACAGGTTATAAACCTGTTTAGGACAGACAAAGAGGGTAAAGGGGGGAGGGGAGGATCCGATATTACATTAAAGGAACCATTACCTGTTTCAGAGTTATTGTTAACTCAGAGACATTGGCTCTTGAAAGCATATCGATCCATGTGCTAACTAACAAAGCCCAGGAGGGCTCCGTGGAGGATCTGTTGTTACAGAACATCACACCAGCAAACAGGATGAGTTATTCCTCCTTAAATACTGGTCTTTAACGTGTGGAAATAAAAGTTGTGTTGTTATGGGGTTCTTCAGCGTGGGAGACACATGCCGGCAGAGGCCGCTCAAGACAATCTGCCATCTTCAGCAAAACTTCCGTGTGCGGCTCCCCTCCTCATTGGCCTCAGGACGCAGATTTGGCCTGGCTGCTCCACAATCACGACCACAGATTTGGTGGCCAGCCCAAATTTGTGCGAGTGGTGTTGCAAGCTTGTGCGTTAGGTCACAATGCCACTCACTCAAATTTGGCCCAGCCACCCCTCCATCATAATTGAGGGAGGACTGGCCAAATCAGCCACCCTCGGCAGCAGCCTAGTTTGCTTACGGCTAGAGTTGTCCCTGCATACTGGAGATCTCCTCCAGCCAGTCACAAAACACATATTCGTTTCTAAAAATTGTAGATGATCATTTTTTAAACACAAAGGGTATTGCACCCAATGAGGTAATGCTTTTGGACTTCATTATGACAGAACTATGAATTAATCACTGGACTGGGAAGTTGGTGGTTGCCTAGGGACTACTGCTCATGACTTGATTACATTTAATATGAGCAAATAGAGGACAGTCCAAACCAGTGATGTAAATATTTGGTGCTTCAAAAGGGCTAATTTCTCAAAGCTGAGGACAATAGAGCAAAATTGATTGCGAGGAAAATTTTAGATAGAAAAATGTGACGGAAAATTGGGAGTTCTTAAGGAAGTTTATTAGATGGGCAAAAAGTTATGATGCTACAATCAAGAAACATGACAACTTGGTTGAAAGCCCATCCTGGTTCAGTGACAAAGTACATCAGCAGTTCAAAATAAAAAAGCAACAAACAACAAATAGCAAATGAGGGAAGCAGATAGCAATTAATATAAATGAGAAGTTATGAAGTGCAGAACATTGATAAGGGAAGCTAAAGATGTCAGGGAAAACTCTGTGGCTAAAACACTATCATAGAATCATAGAATATCAGGGTTGGAAGGGACCCCTGAAGGTCATCTAGTCCAACCCCCTGCTCGAAGCAGGACCAATTCCCAGTTAAACCACTAGCAGCGCTAAGGACAATAAGGAGTTTTAGAAAATTAGCAACAAAAAAAAAATCCTAGCATTTGTACAGGCCTATTATTAAATGGAAATGGTAAAACTGTTAATAATGAAATGTATGCAGAAAAAGAAGTGCTAAATAATTTCTTCTGTTCTGTATTTGAGAAAGGAAGATGATGTTTCACATGAGGATGAAGAAGTACTTTCAAACCAAGGGGGATGTCAGACAATATCTATGAGAGATAAATAATTTTAAATCAGCAGGTCTGGATAACTTGTACCAAAGAGTACTAAAAGATCTGGCTGAGAAGATCTCTGGCCCACTGATGTACATTTTTAACAAGTCTTTGAACACCAGGGAAATTCTAGAAGACAGGAAGAATGCTAATGTTGTCTCAATATTCAAAAAGGACAAGTGGGATGATGCAGGTAATTACAGACTAGTTAGCCTGACATCAAACTCAGGTAAAATAATGGCAAAGCCGATATGGGATTCAACTGATAAAGAATTAAAGGATGGAAATATGATTTTAAAATTGGCACTATCAATAAAACACAACCTAAATGAATTAAGAAGTGGCTAACTGACAGATATTAAAAAGTAGTCATCAATGGGGAATCATTAGGGCCCTACCAAATTCACGGTCCATTTTGGTCAATTTCACAGTCATAGGACTTTTTTAAATCGTAAATTTAATAATTTCAGCTATTTAAATCTGAAATTCAATAGGTGTTGTAATTTTAGGGGTCCTGACCCATAAAGGAGTTGGGGGTTAGGGGGGGTCACAAGATTATTGTAGGAGGGGTTGTGGTACTGCTACTCTCACCTTCTGCACTGCTGCTGACAGCGGCGCTGCCTTCAGAGCAGCTGGAGAGTGGCAGCCGCTGGCGGGGAGCCCAGCTCTGAAGGCAGCACTGCCGCCAGCAGCAGCGCAGAAGGAGGGAGGGCACGGTACGGTGTTGCCACCCTGACTTCTGCGCTGCTGCCTGCAGAGCTGGGCCCTGGGTCAGCAGCCACCGCCCTCCAGCGGCCCAGCTCTGAAGGCAGCAGTACAGAAGTAAGGGTGGCATTACTGCGACCCCCACTACAATAACCTTGTGACCCCCTTCAACTCCCTTTTGGGTCAGGACCTGCAATTTGAGAAACGCTGGTCTTCCCTGTGACATCTGTATAGTATAGCGTAAAAGCACACAAAAGACCAGATTTCACTATCCAAGATGTGTTTTTCATGAATTTGGTAGGGTCCTAGGAATAATTATTAAATGGGATGTTTCTA
Source organism: Eretmochelys imbricata (assembly GCF_965152235.1). NCBI lineage: Eukaryota > Metazoa > Chordata > Testudines > Cheloniidae > Eretmochelys > Eretmochelys imbricata. Next base: position 1,697,975 of record NC_135580.1, on the reverse strand, counting down.
GTGGGGCTCCAGAGGGATCAGTACTAGACCCAATTTTTTCAACATTTTCGTCAATGATCTGGAACTAAATATAAAATTACTGCTGATAAAATTTGCAGATGACACAAAGATTGGCAGAGTAGTATATAATAAGGACGGGACGGTCCTAGAGAGCAATCTGGGTCACTTGGTAAACTGGGCCCATTCAAACGAAACAGCTTTTAATGCAACCAAATACAAAGTTCTCTCTCTAGGAATAAGAAATACAGGCTATCTTTACAGAACGCAGCAACTCTAAAAGGATTTAGGGGACAAACAGCTGAGCATGAGCTGCCAGTGTGATACTGTGGAAGAAAGGACTGATATGATCCTTGGATGTATAAACAGGGGAGCAATAAGTAGGAGTAAGGAGGATATTTTACCTCTGTATATAGCATTGGTGAGACCAATACTGGAATATGGCGTACATTTATGGTGGCCACATTTTTAAAATGACGTTTAAAAAATTGAAGATGATGCAGAAAAGAGCCACAAAGATGATTCAAGAAAATGCTTTACAATGAGATATTTAAAGAGCACAATCTGTTTAGCTAATCAAAAAGAAGAGAGGTGACAATTACGGTGTGTAAGCACCTTTGGGGGAAAAAATACCAGGTATGAAAGGACTTTACACTAGTAGTGAATGGCAAGACAAGAGCCAATGGCTGGAAATGGAACCCAGACAAGCACAACGTAGAAGTTAGACACACATTTTTAACAGAGGATGATTAACCATTGAAACAAATTATCAAGGGAAGTGGTGGATTCTCCGTCTCTTGATCTCTTCAAATCAAGATTGAAGTAGTTCTGGAAGATATGCTTGAGCCAAACCCAATTTACTGGGCTCAATACAAGGGTAACTGGGTGAAATTTAATGTGATGTGTAGGAGGTCAGACTAGAGGATCTAATGGTCCCTTCCACTGTTAAACTATGAGTCACACTTGTGACCCAGCATAAGGATAGTGACACACACCCTAAAAAAAAATTAAATGTCAGAAGTCTGTGTTGAACATAGTTCACTGGTGCTGTACATTACGCTGAATTCAATAACAATGCTTAACTCAATTATTCACATTATTTCTTATTTTATTAATTATCTGTATTATGAAACTTTAAACTTTGTGGCCTTAACCTTGCCTGAAAATACGTTAGAAATACAAACATAACTGTACTCCATCAGCATTTTATATAGGATGTACTTGTACCCCAGGAAAAGGCTACACGGAAAAAAACCCACTTGTTAATCTGAGCTACTTACCTCCACCAAGATGGATACAATTGCATTGATGATGATAATGACGAGAATTGTTATACGCCACTGATATGGTACACAAACTAGCTGCAAGACAAAGTTATCACAGGTGAACACTGTCCACTGTATGCATTGAGCAGTTACACACAAAAAATTGTGTATGTATGAAATAAAGCAAATTTGAAACAAGCTTGGTTGTAAACTTGAATTCTAACTCCTATTTTATTACTTAAACACGACTCTTTGTGATAGGGCAGATAATGCTTATCTGCACAGTGCACTAGGTAGCATTACCTCTCGTTCTACAGTATCTTGTTGAGAAAGGGTTAAGGGTTTTAAACACGTGTTTCTTCTGCATTAATTAGATCGAAAGGGATTTTTTTTTTTTAATAAAAATTGTAAAATGGTGAGACCAAGTTTATATCTGGTTCTCATCTGACTCTATAGGTATATGCCAGATTTTCATTAGGCTAGCCTTCTGGTAGAATTTGAACTCTAACTTTCAATCTATCCAATGGGAACTTTAGACTGGAAGAGAAACCAGCCAACTTAGTTTATGAGGTATAAAGTGTATACACCTGCTTGTTGAATCTTACCTCAAGAAACCTGTCAATGGATTCAACTGGATACAACATGATGAATAATGTGAAGATATAAATAACTATCACAGATATAACAAACAGAACTGTAAAAAGAAAAAGAGAAATACAACTTTAAACATACTGTCACTCTTAGCTTTTGCATATATATCTATTACAATAACCCCTAAACAATAGTTCACAAAATGTATTTTTCATCGGTAGACCATATACAAGTACATATTACATTAAACAGTTTTGGATTTCTCTCCTGTAAAATTATATTGCAATGATTTTATTGTATATGCAAAAAAGCCACCTTAAACATCTGGTTAATTCTCATTAATTTATAAAAACAATGCATCTTATGTGACACTTAACTTACAAGAAGTTTTCCCCTTTCACAACAGCAGAATATAAACCCCAAAGCACATTGCAATGGTGGATATAATCCTCATTTCACTTTAGTGTGCGTACACACACGTGTATATATTACTTCATTAACTGTATATGTATATTTTTTCTCCATTAACCTTCTACAACAATATATACCCATACACATAATTTTAGATAAATATAAAATGACTAAATTACAGGAGTTCAAATCAACCACTGCCCTAACAACAAAAAGTTACAGATTTTAGATTACACTTTTTTGCTCTCCCAAGAAAAGACCATATTTAAAATGTAGGTTTTGAGGCCTATAATGCAGACCAGAATCTTTCAGAATTCTGAAAAACATTAAAGCACCTGAATCTAAATCTAAAAAATCTGAATGTGAGATTTCTAAACACATAAAACTATCTTAAGGATATTAGCAAGCAGATTTTAGTGTATGCAGCAAGCACACAGTCCCCACAGATTAAGAAGTGAAAAATGTTATTATTCCATGTCTTAAACAAAACAGCAGTGGAATGCAGGAGTATTCTGCTACCAAAATCATTGAGTCAATAGAGAAACCTCATTCAATACAGTGGTAATGACTGTATTTAGGTGGTTTTCCCAGAGAGAGCATACCATTCACATTTCATGCATTTTACTTTGGAAAAAAAGTTAAAATTTGTAGCACGTGAGAATTTCTGCATTAACCTCCCAAATTCCCAGAGGAAATCTTGACTATTCTATAATACTGCCCCATCTATTTTCACCTGAGAAACTATCCCCTCCCTCTTCTCTTGGGGGAACCCCACATTCTTGCAGCAGCAAATCTGTTACTGAAAAAGCAGCACAACTTGCACCTAAACAAATGTGCTGAGTGAACAAAACATGCCTCCTGTAATCTGGATTCTTACTTAGAAAAATACAGAGGAATTGTATATAATGAGAGGAGACTTACCATTTTTGTAGCAAGGCTGTCTAAAGGGCTTCCCTTTAGAAAAGACAATTGCCACTATGAGGTACTGAAAGCTGGAGATAAAGAACACTGTTGTGTTTTCATAGTTTTTGATATTGTGCTCGTCATGAAGAGTCTCATTCTCATGTTGCGAGGAACTGGTGTTTGTGGCTGCTGATAAGTTACATGCACTGCAACACAGAAGAACATTCAACACGGAGTCAACGTTGAGGATTACAGTAAGTTTTAGCCTTGTCTTTATTGTGAAAATAATTCCAGTATAAATGGCTACAGAGGTTATGGTGGGTATATTTTAGACATTTTACAACAGTTAATGAAGTAATTCAGAAAGGCCTTTGTGTCAGGTGGTGACTGAGGTCATGAACTGGAGTTTCTTTTGTGCCCCTTGAGTTCTGAATTCTTCTGTGTTTCCATTGTGTCAACTAGTGATACAAATTGTATAGGACTTATTGTTCTACTGCCTGTAGAGGCTGCAGTAAGTGAATTTTACAAACTGAAAAATAAACAAAGCGAGACTGGTATAAATAACGGCCTGTAGCCGTTATTTATACGCCACTGATATGGTACACAAACTAGCTGCAAGACAAAGTTATCACAGGTGAACACTGTCCACTGTATGCATTGAGCAGTTACACACAAAAAATTGTGTACATATGAAATAAAGCAAATTTGAAACAAGCTTCATTGTAAACCTTGAATTCTAACTCCTATTTTATTACTTAAACACGACTCTTTGTGATAGGACAGATAACGCTGCTGCTTCATAACAGGATGATAGAACTTCTCTATACAGAGCAGAAAAAGGTTGGATCTGAAAATTGCTCTGAAGTTCAGGGCTCCAGTGCAGACCCACTTCTACTAACATTAACAACTGGAAGTAATTGCTAAGACTCTATCTTAGCACATCAGACTATCATACAAAGATGATTACTTTCCCTTCCTTTCCACCCTCCACACAGTGATGTAAACATTGATAGTCCATCTCTGATGGTCTCTTGTGGTCCCTGCAGCCATTCCTTATAAGGGGGTCATAGAACTCCCCCAGTACATTATCTTCAACCCTTAGAATATGGTACCGTAGTATTCTACACGGTGGTACTGCAGCTCAGTGAAACTTCTTCTGTACTTCACCTCTAGCATCCCAATCCCATAACACATGCTTCACTAATCCTCCTAACCCGGACAAAATGAAGTCCATTAGGCCGCTTGCCCTGATGTAACTTCCTGAGTATGAGAAGATTATTCGTCTTCCTCCAAGAGGGCAAATCATCTCTCACTCTCTGCTCACCTTGCAGCATCCCCAACCCTTTGCCAATTCTTCCACACACCATATCCTGATCATCTGACATGACCCCACCTTTCCCTACTGGTCCCCACATGAATCTTACAGGCAGCAGGGAAGAGGGAGACCTCCAGTTCTGTGAAAGAGGCTGTCAGGGCAAGCTGAGGCTCACTCAAGGCAAGAATCCCGTTGTAGTTTGATTCCAAGAAATCAGAAGCCTTTTCTCCTTCCATGGCAAGGAAAACTGCCCATTAGCCAGTTGCCATGTGAAAGGCACCTTGGAATTTGCTAGTTACCAAAGGGCATTAAAATATTTATAAACCATTCCCCCTAATCAGTGTTACCATATTCTGTATTTACCAGTGTACAACTTACTCTGACTGTGTGGTCCAGGGCTCATACCAGGGTTGTTGTTTGACCCAAATAAATCCTATGGTTTGAAAACTCAGGCAGGTGATAATCTGAGACAGAACTGAGCAGAGAAGTTGACCTGAGATGAGACCTGAAGGTGGCCTTTGTGCAACAAGCTCCTTCCAAGCGGAATTTAAACTCACTGTATTGGGAGAAAGAAAATCAAGGAGTTTATAATCTGCACATTTCCAAGTATTATTTTGTTAAACTTCTATGGAATTAGGCTATGTGTACGCTAGGAGGTCTGGGTATGATTCCCCTGCTCCCGTACCATACCACGCTAGCTCTCCTTGGGCTCGCAAGAGGATAAGTAGCCACGTTAGCACAAGTAGTAGCTGCCTAAAACTGGGGGGTAAGCACTTGGCCTGGTTCAGCCATGCCTCTGGGCTACCATGACTACACAGCTGTTTATACGCACACAGGCTGGATGAGAGCTAGTACAAGTATGTGTACGTAACCCGGGGACTCTCACTCCTCCCTCGTAGCCTAGACAAAGCTTCAGAATGTTCTGCTTGAGATTTTCAGATATTTGCATTGTCCCAAATTGCTTTGGTGGTTCTGAGTCCTAGTAACGTGCATCAGTTTGCACAAGGCAGCATCTCAATAGGCTGCTGTCACAGAGATGGAGAAAACCAGCCTCCCATTGGCTAACCCAGCCTTGTGGCACCCAGGGCAGCCAAGGAACAGGGGGCCAGAGTAGCAGCAGAGGTAGACCAGCCTTCCCATCTTCATGGCACCTGTAAAAATCAGCAGCAATTACAGGTTCCCGGTCTTTGTCTTGAGACAGTATAATTCAATTTCAAGAGCAATAATAATTCTGCTAAAATCCCCTGAGCTAATCACTATCTGCTTGCTTTACAAGTGTGGATAAATACATATGCCTACAGCACAAGTGAGACTGTAATCTCTTGTGCATAAGAAAAAATCCACTTGTGAAAATGTAAACAACAAAGTGTAATCGCACCATGATCTTTTGGATGAAATGAGCCGTAACTCTTTAAATAATGCCTACTCGCTATTGGTCAAATTTCAGCCTCACTGTACTGCCAAAAGCTGCATTCATGACATCATGACTGCTAATCAACTCTGTGTGCTGACACAACGTCAGATACCTGAGCTCACTCCGATTTAGTGCAATACTTCAGCATTAGATTTTCTAATTCATACACTGTTTTGGGGATTATTCCCACGGTTTGTTCACCCTTTTCTCCTACATTCCCTTAAGGAGCGACCGACGTAAGTGGCATCTCTCTCTCGTGGGATAGGAAGGGAAGGAGAGAAGGAGGTTCCTGTGCCCCTTGCCTGCTGATGTGTGTCAGGTGGGAGGCGGGGTGGGGGGGGGGGGAAAGGTCAGTCCCTTCTCCTACCCATCCCCAGTGTGCAGAGACTGGGAGAACATCTGACAATGAAACAGTAACTACTGAACGAAAGCAGAAATCACACAAAAAAAGCACAAGGGCCACAAGAGACCTGTGGCTGCCCAAGGACAACCAGGAAAATACTTACTGGCATGGCAGACATAACTAACAATGTACATTTAGACCATTTACATGAACAATGGTATTTAAAACAAGAAGTAACAGGTTTTTTACCTTCGGGGTTTTTTTAAATAACCCCATCTCCCTCCTATACTATAGCTACATGCAGAACTGTAGAAGAAAGATGCAGGGGGACACCTGTCAGAAATGTGTGTACTTTATCATTTAGTTGACTCATACTTTTGAGATGGAGCCTTTACAGCTACCAAACCACAAGTCATAGTGATGGTTAATAGGAATATTTAACAAGATGCTAAAAAGTATGTGCTTGAGACACACATTTGCTCTTTTTTCCTAGTTAATTAAACAGCTGATTGCTAATCAAGCAAAGCATGAGAAGTAATTCAGCACAATACTCACTGGTAAAGACAACCACCAAAATGATTGCCAGATCGATGAAAAGAAACTGGAAATCTCCTAAATTACTCAGGATCTATACAGAAAACACAAGGACAATATTACTCATTTTACAGCTTTTTAAAAAAATTCATCTACATGAATACTTGAACCGAAACTTTATAAACAATGGGTGAGTGTCCAAAGTCTGTGGGAGTCAGGAGTACTGTGCACAGAATCAAACCCTGTGGTACCAATGTACTGTATGACACTAAAGCATGCAGATTCACATCAATTTCTAGGTAGTTTTTAAGTGTAAGTTGTTCTTTGGCCAAATGAGTAGATTACAATGCTGCCTACACCCAGCAAACAAAGGCTATCTTAAACCCTGAAGTTCCCTAAGGGTTCTATACCAGAAAATCCCAATAATTTAATCACATAGCATATGGCTCAAAGCTGCTACTCCAAAACTCCCTTACTACTAACTGGTATTCTGAATTAAAGATACAGAGGTGAATTAGCCAACAGTTAAAGTGGAAGGAATTTCCACTGAGGGCCTTTTTAAATTAGGTCATTTCTGCCAAAATACACCCAACCCATTTTCTTCCCCACAACTCAGTATCTTCCAGTTGCTCTGTCTCCAGTTGTATGTCATTACTGACGTGCCATTTTGTTTACAGTACCGTTCCTTTGGGTAGTTGTTGATACCATGGCATGGTAAAAATGGAAAAACAGGTCTTCATTCTACCCGTTCTGTTAGATTTTAGTATTTTATTGCTCTCTCTGGGTACATACCTCCATCACAGCAGTTCTGAGAGCCGTTATAACCTGATTTTGGTTTTTTTGCCTTTAACAAACAGAAAATGTTACCACAGTATTCCTTATACTAACTACTGAGAAGGACATGAAATACTGTCAGGTTTCAGAGTAACAGCCGTGTTAGTCTGTATTCGCAAAAAGAAAAGGAGGACTTGTGGCACCTTAGAGACTAACCAATTTACCTGAGCATAAGCTTTCATGAGCTACAGCTCACTTCATCGATGAAGTGAGCTGTAGCTCACGAAAGCTTATGCTCAGATAAATCGGTTAGTCTCTAAGGTGCCACTAGTACTCCTTTGCTTTTTATGAAATACTGTGAATACCGTGGTAAAGTTAGCTAGTCATCAAAGGCAAAATTGTAATATTTTTCGATGACCATTATATACATTATCTAGAGAACGAAGACACGATGAATCTTACCATAATCACCAAGCTCCCAAAGAAATTGACAGTACATTAATTTGCACCAGCCAGAGGTTAATTTGCTTATCTTAAGCCCTTTGAATTATATTTAATAATGTTTCAAGTGCTATATTGTCAAATACTCACAGAATATAGTAGGGTAACGCTGAAATACTGGATAATGCTGTACAAAGCCATAAACTTAAATACGCAAAAGGAAGTTATTAAAGCAGCACGGCCTTCCCTGTAAAAACAAATACATCCATATAACTAAAGCCATTTAAGCCAACAATTATAGCCTGGTTAGCAAAAAGATAGCTAGCACTGAACAGAATAGCCAACGCAGTGAGATATTTTCAGCTAAAGATCGAAAGGTCAGAAACATGTAAAGAAACTGAGAAGAAAAAAAAGGGGAGGAGGGGGGTGAGAATACATTTGCTAGCAGATCACAATTGTGAACAAGCCATCTACAGAGAATCACCACATTTCTGCTTGATGCTGTTTAATTTTAAAAAGGTTTACTGGAAAACCAATCAATAAATTAAAATGCACCTCTCTTCTAGGGTGGCACCTTTTTACTCAACAGACATGCTCTCTGGGAGCACCCAGAATCCCATCTTCTGACTTCGGGGACACACATTACTTCTGGGTAAAGCCCTGGCTGGGATGATTTGATTGGGGATTGGTCCTGCTTTGAGCAGGGGTTGGACTAGATGACCTCCTGAGGTCCCTTCCAACCCTGATATTCTATGATTCTATGATTCTGGTTTCAGAGTAGCAGCCATGTTAGTCTGTATTCCCAAAAAGAAAAGGAGGACTTGTGGCACCTTAGAGACTAACAAATTTATTTGAGCGTAACCTTTCGTCCGATGAAGTGAGCTGTAGCTCACGAAAGCTTACACTCAAATAAATGTGTTAATCTCTAAGGTGCCACAAGTACTCCCTTTCTTTTTACATTACTTCTGAGCACTTATCACAGACCTGCACAGCTGCAGTAGACCGAACCGGGTTCTATTCTGGCTTGTGCATCGGGAAAGTTGTTAGCCAAGCTCCAGTTACTGGGACAAAAATCAGTTCTCAGCATCTCCATTTGAAACTTCAATGGGTTTCCCCCAAAGTTATCGCTAAGGGCAGAAGTTGCCAGAAGAATTTTTAGTGCTGGTGATTATGCACAAGCAGGAAAGAACATTGCTTGCCTCTCAGACCCCAGGTTAAGTTTGCAGGGACTGACAACACCTAGAAAGAGACACCTTTATAAATGTAAACAGAGTAAATCTGGTCCAGCAATCATTGAGACAAACATGAAACCCCAAGTGCCTCTTTTACTGTCACTCTTCGGAGCAGAACTGCACTTCAGGACATGAACAAAATCTGTGGCACAAACCACAGCTTTTTCAGTCCTGAATGGTCTCTCTCCAAGAGCACAGATATTAGAATTGTTGTTAAAGCTGCCCGTAAACTCCAAAAAATTAATCCTGATTTCTAATGGCAGAAAATCAATTAATTCTTAGGACATTTAATATACCTTCAGACTACTTTGGATGGCTAAAGGCTCACTCACAACTTTAAGGAAGAAATTAATTTTACATGGATAAAAATTGGGATAAAAACATATGGGATCATTCTGTGGAAATACAATACATTACTCCCAGAGTGCCTTTACTAAAAGCGAAAAATATTACGGGTTATGTCTAATCCTCAGGATCCAAACTGGGCCCCTCTCATATCAAACAGCAAGTTAAACTGTGTATGGAGAAAAACAGGCACACAGTGCTTTGATTTCATATTGCTGGCATGTAGGATATTGCAAGGCACACCGTGCTCTATCAACCACATCTACTTATGCAAAACAGTTTGTTGAAAATTCTGAGGTGTGTTACCTGATAAGGTTTGGCACACAGGAAATACTAGAGGTTCTGGAGGTGAATGGTGATGCCACAGAAGCCTCAAGTTCAGACAGTGATATACCACCATGGGCCTTCTTCAGTGCCTGCCAGTTATCATGAGGATAGTTAGAGATTTTTTAATAATCTTTTAGCTTTACAATTCACAATAATGTGACAATAGCTCCTTAAACAAAATAGAAGTGTACTTACACCACAGTCATTTGCACCATCTCCACACATGCCAACATAGTAACTATAAAAACCAGACAAGTGTCAGCATTCTACTTCATTCCATAACTGTAATACTTAACTCCAATTATACTGAACACTTTTATACAACCTTACGCTTTCCAAATGCTGTACAGACTTTAACAAATCCTCAGGATAGCAGATTATTACTATTATCATTATGTAGATAGGGAAACTGAGGCAGAAAAGTTAAGTGACTTGCCCCAGGTCAAGAAGCAAGCTATGGACAATGCCATAGCCAGGATTAAAACTCAGAAGTTTGCGACCACCTTTCCCATACTTCATCTACTGCACCATGCTGCCTCTAGAGCTTGGGTAAGGTGCATCTTGCAATATTTTATTACATATTTTTTCAACAAATTATTTCTAAGGTATCAGATGGAAACTATCACTAAAACTAGAAAAACCTACATCAGGAGAAAAAAATACAGCGGCAAAAGTAAACCAGCCATTTGGCTAATCCCCTTTAAAAAACAAAGAAAAAGTAGGAGCCAATTTGACGGGACATGAATGATGGAACACACAGAATTCATCCCATAAATATTTACTTGTTTAATAAGATCCTCAGTTAATTTCTACTGAACAGTTCATCCTAAACCAAGTAACAAGATTTTTGATTATGCCTCAGAAACACACTGGTCAATTTAGGCTAAATTGATGCGGTGCCAAATTAAATCCTTCCGTTGCAACCTCCTGAAAAAGCAGCTATTTAAAAAAACTGTGTTTCACAGTCCTCCGAAAAATGACACTATTTTGGAAACAGCCCTATTAACGGTCCGATTAGTCAACTAAGATTTCATAGTCTAGCCTTTTTATCAGGCTAAATGTAAACAGCTCAAACAGTAAAATGCTCTGTTTTCACCTAAGAACATTTTTCTCACACACTAAACACACAACGTTTTCAGAAACAAACAAATACTCACTCCACATTTTGCAACGCTTCCACTAGCTGGGTTTTCTGATCAGGTGCCATGCGGGCAAATACAGTGCCATGCAACACCAGCTGAAAGACAACAGATTTCTTACCAGCATTAGTCACAGTGCAAAATCTGCACATCCTCCAAAAGGCCAAACACCAGTCAGGTTACTAACCTTGGGCACAAGGTCCTGAAAATGCTCCAGGATCACTGCAAATGACTTTCCATTCATTGCAAAATGGTATTTAGTCAGCTGGAGGCCCTCAAGACTTTCATGGACCAATTTAATTGGAATATCCTGTATCAAAACAAGGAACTTTGGTTATTTTAGTCATAATATACTTACCCATATTCTTTATATTTTAAGACACTACACAAAGGACCAACAGAAGTAGTATCTTTGGAAATATAGCTTTAATAAAGGTTGCTGAGAATTTTAATTTGAGGTGCAGGAAACCTTGTAAGATTAAATCACACTTATTTAATAGCAAAAATTCTACGGTTTATTACACAGTTAATTATAAATAAATATTTTAGAACGAGCCCTTTAATAAAAACAGATTTTTGATGTATGAAAGTCGCCTGCAGCTGCAGCACCATTCTACCAGTTATGTTTTTAACATGTGTTTGGAGTAACACTTGATATTTTACTGCAGGTTGGTGTTTTAAAACGTAACGCAATAAGCGGAACTAGAGCATGCAGAGCCCCCGGGCACAAATGACATGGAGTCACAGGTCTCACACGTGAGGATGCTGCTGTGTCTGGGGCCGGTCTCTGCAACTGGGCAGTGTTTTGCTGCTTTGGAAAGGTGGTCGTTCAGGACACTCCCCTGCAGCACTGATGACAAATGGGGTTTTCCTTAGCTGACTCAAATGGGAATAAGATCAAGCTCGTAAATGGAGGCAATTTAACACGGTATAATATATCTTGGGGTGGTATCTTTATGCAGGCCAGTGTTCAGTAAAGCTGTTGTCTTTGAGACAGGTTTCAATATATTTACGTTTTTCCCCCGAAGAGGACAAAACCCAGCACTTGAGTAGATCTGTTCCCTCAAGAGCAAAGTTCTGTTTCAATGTAATTTCATGATTTTAATGTGTGCACAGTGGTGTGAAGAGGAGAACAGCAGTATACATATTACTATCATTACAATCTCTCTCTCAGGTGTAGTTTACACTAAGGGCCTTAAAATGAGGCTGCTCTGCCACAGGTAAAGCTGATGGCTTCCCAACTACGCCGAGGGTTAGGATTTCGGTGTGCTGGCCAATGGACAGCTTCTGCAATAGAGAGGCACACCCTGCTGGCCAGCTGAGTGCATCTGAGCCAGATTTCCTCAGATGGTCTCAGACAATTTTTCCAGACTGAAAATGAATCAACTCTGAGTTTTAGTTGTTAATTAAATCAAGCAGAGTTCAGTGAAAGATCAAATCATAGGAATTTGTTTCTTGAAACAGTTTGCAGTTCTAAGCCAGCCCCACATTGTGAATGGCAGAATTGTGCTGTACTTATGGGATCACATTTTGTTGCATTTTCCTTGGTAAGTTAAGTAGTGCATTTATTATGACTTGTACAACTATGTACTAGAATAATTTAAGGAAACGAAATAAGCGAACCTAGTATTAAACTCATGCTAACACTTGTCGAGATAAAGCAATGCAGAAATTACCTGTGAGTTAATGGCTGGTGATGAATTAGTGCGTTTTGTGAAGGTATCTGCATAATGCCAGTTTACCCTGGCAACTTGCCCATCCTTTGGAGGTAGTGCTTCAGCAATAATGACCTTATCCTGAGGTAGAATCATTCCACAGTCTCTAGCCACAGAGACAGCAGTTAACATGTTATCACCTGTTAAGCAAGTAAAGTAAAAAAAGGGTTTCATTAAACAAATGGCAATATAGATGATCATCAGGAAAGGATCATACTTAATTAAAACCTGCTTTAAATAGCAGGAGCAGCAGATCTGTCTCACTGGCATCAATTACTTCCTTACAACAATTAAAATCCGCAGACAATCATGATATTGTACCTCCTGGTATTTAGTCTTATTTAGTCTGCAGAAGAGAAGAGTGAAGGGGGATTTGATAGCAGCCTTCAACTGCCTGAAGGGGAGTTTCAAAGAGGATGGATCTAGACTGTTCTCAGTGGTAGCAGATGACAGAACAAGAAGCAATGGTCTCAAGTTGCAGTGCGGGAGGTCTAGGTTGGGTATTAGGAAAAACTAGGTTACTAGTCACTAGGAGGGTGGTGAAGCACTTAGAATGGGTTACCTAGGGAAGTGATGGAATCTCCATCCTTAGAGGGTTTTAAGGCCCGGCTTGGCAAAGCCCTGGCTGGGATGATTTAGTTGGGGATTGGTCCTGCTTTGAGCACGGGGTGGGACTAGATGACCTCCTGAGGTCCCTTCCAACCCGGATCTTCTATGATTATTAAATACCTACTATTATCCATTTCATTGTACTGGGGGGGAGAAGAGGGTGGGGGGACAGAGATACAGCCCTGACAGTCTTGTGCATGTTTCAGAGGGTATACAGTTTGTTTTGGGGGTATTTAGGAAGCATGCATCCTTTTAAAAATATGACCCAAAGTGACTTATGCAAGGTCATATGAAAAGCAAGCCATATAGCAGGCAATAAAATCCAGGTCCTGACTCTTTGTCCCTGCATTTATATAGCACCTTTCATTCCAGGACAATATATAATTATTCAGGGGACACCATCACAGGGCCTAATAACATCAGCCACACTATCAGAGGCTCATTCACCTGCACATTTACCAATGTGATCTATGCCATCATGTGCAAGCAATGCCCCCTGCCATGTACATTGACCAAACCAGACAGTCTCTCCACAAAAGAATAAATGGACACAAATCAAACATCAAGAATTGTAACATTCAAAAACCCGTCGGAGAACACTTCAATCTCTCTGGTCACGCGATTACAGACATGAAAGTTGCGATATTACAACAGAAAAACTTCAAAACCAGACTCCAGCAAGAAACTGCTGAATTGGAATTCATTGGCAAATTGGATACAATTAATTTAGGCTTGAATAGAGATTGGGAGTGGTTGAATCATTATAAAAAGTAACCTATTTCCCCTTGTTTTTTCCTCCCCTCCCCCCGCTCCTCAGACTTTCTTGTTAAACCCTGGATTCATGCTGGAAATGGCCCACCTTGATTATCATACACATTGTAAGGAGAGTGATCACTTTAGATAAGCTATTACCAGCAGGAGAGTGAGGTGGGGGGAGAGAAAACCTTTTGAAGTGATAAACACCCATTTTTTCATGGTCTGTGTGTATAAAAATATCCTCACTGCATTTTCCACTTTTATGCATCCGATGAAGTGAGCTGTAGCTCACGAAAGCTTATGCTCAAATAAATTGGTTAGTCTCTAAGGTGCCACAAGTCCTCCTTTTCTTTTTGTGAATACAGACTAACACAGCTGCTACTCTGAAACCTGATATAATTATATATGCACATTTCCACCTACTTGTGTCTCTGCGCTCTGCGTCTTGTGACTAATCCGCCAAACATTTTAAATTACAACAATATTTCTAGCTTTCCTTGCGTAGCAGTATCATTCTAGTCTGCGCAAACCTCACAAAACTAACCCTGAGTGACCCACTTCGCTATTTCACAACCAAATCTTTTCCCTTTTCTCTTCCAGGGTAGTAATGTCAGTTGTTACGGTATCTTCTGTGTCTGAGTTTAATTTCTGCAAGATGTCCACTATCCATTTTCATAGGCAGCAGAAGTCTCAGGTCTACTCCATACCTACCAAGATGTAAAAGCTAGAAACAGAAATATTCCTGGAGAAACAATGAAAAAGAGGCAGATGGACAGACCACTTTTAACTCTACTGAAATACAGTGGAGCAGGAAGGCTTATTCAGAAGAACTACAGGTCAGATCAATTAATTCAATCAAAATAACTATCAATCAACCACAGAAACAAGCACAGAATCACCACAGCATTGTTCACAGTTCACTCTTGGATATTATTACAGTAAGGTAGACTTTTGGTACATCTATACAACAATTTAATTTTTTTTCTTTTTTTCACCCCAAATAAATGCATAATTTTTAACAAATAGCACAACTCAGATTGATGTGAATTTCCATTGCATCTTCCTTCCAAGCATCTCAAAAGTGCTTTATACATATTATTGAACTAAGCCTCATACCCCTATACACCCCTCCTTTTACTGATGGGGAAACTGAGGCACAGATCAGTTAAACGACTTGTCCCAAGCCACACAGGGAGTATACAGCAGAATAAGGAACAGAATCTAGATCTTCTGGCTCTTAGTCTTGTGGGTTGTCACAAGATCATACTTCCTCTCCTCAGATACCAAAAGCAGAAATGTTATTGTCCCTTTCTCTTCTTCTTTCTGTACAATATCAAACTTTTTCTATACAAGAGAGTGAACTTGGACCAGAGAAACTAAATACAACTCACTTTGCATGCTGGATGTTAAATATAACAACCCACATAGACTATAGAACACATAGATGGGGAAAAAAGCATTATACCCTTTCAAAACAATACATTTATTTGTTCCCAAAATGTTGGATTAACTATATTCTAACCTGTAACCATGACTGTGCGAATGTTGGCTTTATGCAAGTCTTCAAGTACAGCCGGGGTTTCTTGCTTTAGTTTGTTTTGCATTATAATTAACCCCATAAAATCCATGTTGCTTTCAATGGCATCTCTGTAAGAACAAGGGAAATCATTTTCAGAAAAATTACAGCTAATTGGTGTAGGATGGACGTTTTTTTAAAACAATGTGACTCTGCTATTCTGGCAAAGCAAAGAGAACGGTTTTATTTTTAATTGTGAAAAATAATAAAAAGATTCAGCCTCATAAGTGATCTGAGAAATAATTTCTGTTCATTTTTAATTAGTTTATTTATTTAAGGAAAAATAAAACGTAATCACAAAAGTGGAAAAGAAGTCACTCATTTTGTGCAGTACCTGCATCTCTTTGAGGTGCGTCTCTCTGTGGGTGCTTGTGCAGCTCTGGAGTCCTTGATCGGAGATTTTCTGTCTGTTTAGCCCACGCATCTGCACTGTACAATCTCGTGCCACGCACAAGGGCATATAGGGCTGCGCATTCTTTTACATTTAGCTGGAGATCCAAATCGGGGTGGGGGAGGGAGGGGCTGTCTGGGGAAGTTAGTTCCATTTTGTAAGATCAACCCTTGAGTAGCCAGTCATCGAGATATGGGAAAACTCAAATTACTTCTTGCCAAAGGTAAGCAGCGACTACTGCTAGATCCTTTGAGAACAGAGACAAAAAGGAAGTACTTGATATTGAAAATGATCCTGGCCCACAGTGTTTCCTCTGTGTGGGATGTATTGCTGTATGGAAATAGGTGTCCTGTAGAGTGAGAGCCAAAAAACAATTCTCCCGCTTCTAGAGAAGGGATTATAACTGCCAGAGTCACCATCCTGAACTTTTGAGACTTTACACATTTGTTCAGTCATCTTAGTTCTAAGATTGGTCTCAACTCTCTGTCCTTCTCTGGCATGAGAAAATACTTTGAGTAAAACCCTTTCCCCGCCGTGAGGGGATGGGACCAGTTCTGTGGCTCCTAAATGATGGAGCGAGTCTACCTCTTGAATCTGTAGTCTTGTGAGAGGGGTCCCAGAAGAGGGAGGGGGAACAAGGGTGGGAGGGAGCAAGGGACACGAAGCGGAGGATGTAGCCTGATGTTAGAGCCTCCGTGACCCACGTGTCTGTTGTAATATACTGCCAGGCCTGTCAGATGGGAAAGGTGCTAATGGCAAAAAAGTGTCCAAAAGTGGTGGCAAAAGTTTGCAGCTTGCAAACTCGGAGGCGGGGGAGGAGTCAACCCTCAACCAACCCAAAGTGTTGTTTCAATGATAACTGGGTACTCACTGAAGGGGCTGGGATGCTCTTTTCCTCTGGAATTTGTCTCTTTCAAGAGGGTTCAGTGATTCTGTGAAATCCAGAGAACTGGACTCGGCACAGTCTCTGTGCAGTCTGAGACCTGCTAAATCTCCTCTTGTTCCTAAGAGACGTCATTGTGGCCCTGTAGTCCTTCAGCGTGTGCAGAGACTTGTCCACGGTTTCCAAGAAGAGCTTCTGACTATCAAACTGCAGGTCCTCAACAGTATTCTGAACCTTTCTTGGGAATCGTGCAAAGGGCATTGTGGCTCCAGCTGTCAGGGTTCCCAAGAAAGGTTCAGAATACTGAGAAGAATACTCAACTACTGTGGAGATTGTTCTGGTGGCAGCGTCTGGGGTACGTAAGGACACTTGGAGAGAGGTTCCAGCTAATAACTGACCCTCCTTAATGATGGCCTGGAAGTGCTCTCTATGCTCCTGTGGAAGATGTGCAATAAAGACTGCAAAACTGACTGATAGTTTGAAATATGAAATTGGAGAGTCACGGATGAATAGGCCTTTGGCCAAAAAGGTCTAATCTCTTCTGGTCTTTATCATAAGGGGTAAACCTGGAGTAATACTGGTTACCCTGCTCTCATTTATGGCATCCACCACCAGGGAAATAGATGGGGGATGGGAAAACAAAAATTTTAAGTCCCTGGTGGGGGGATATAATATTTCTTATCTACTTTTTTACCAGTTGGCGGGATGGTGGCAGGAGTTTGCCATACAGTCTTTACTGGATCCAGAAGCACTTCGTTAATGGGTAGCACAATCCAGGTGGGTGTAGCCAACTGTAGAATGTCCAGGAGTTTGTGCTGTGAGTCTTTAACCTCCTCAGGAGGTTGCTGGAGGGTGTCAGCCACCTTCTTCAGAAGGTTCTGGAACTGGTGAAAATCGCTGGCCATCGGTGGTGACGGAGCCATGACTGCATTGTCCGGAGATGACGACGAAATAGGAGTGTGAGGGGTAGCCTTTGTCTGTCCTTGCCTCTTGTTTTTCAAAGGTCTCCTCATGTTGGGGGTTTGGTGGAGGAGACTGTGTAACTCATCTCCCAGTGCAATGGAGCCAGATGTCTGGCAAATTCCTACTTATACACTGCCCAAGAATCCCAGCATGTCCACTGGGGCGCCCACATAACAGAGGGGATGGTACCCAGGACTGATCCCACCATCCCTGATGGGGAAAGAACCCTTGTTGAAGTAGGGGTTCCTGTAACGATGTGGACGGAACCCCACACTGAGAGTGGGAGACTGACTGAATGTCTCCTTCACCGTCCTCAATGTCCTCCAATCGAGGGCCCCCCAAAAGAAAACAGCAGAGAATCCTGTGGTACTGGGAAGCAATGGCAATCCAGACACCAGGGTCTAGGTACCAAGAGTTGTTCAGTACACATAAGCAGTGGGGACACCGACTTGCCTAACACTGACAAGTCCTGGCAGTAGCAGACTTCCTCCTGTGCGAAATGGGTTATTGATATAGCAGAAGAGGTGGATGGTACTGTTGATCTTGAGCATGTAGGCACCGGAGCCAAAAGTGTCTGGCACTGTGGCTTTGCTCGTGCTTATGGAGCCAAGCGTGAAGGCACCATTAAGAAGTCTGATGTAGATGGTGCTGTTCTAGAGGAGTACATGCCCTGGGCCTTGCTGTCCTTCCACACAGTACTCCGGGGCCTGCTAGTGCCATGCTCCGAAGTGCTCTGGCATCTCCCGACCCCCACTGGTACCGGAAGAAGAGTAATTCATGTCCACGGTACTGAGTCGAGAGGTCCAAGACTGACACCGCAGACTTAGCAGGGGATTGAGGCCTTTTGGGAGCCAGCTTCTTGTGGTGGGAGACCTGGGACAAAGTTGAAGGGGCACTGGGTCTGTCCGGAGACAGATGTATGCAGGGATCTGCTGACCTTACTCAGAAGCAGGTTGAAGGGAGCATTCCATCTTTGGAAGGTTCAATTTGGTCTCCCAATTCTTCTGTGCTCTAGGATTTGAAAGCCAGGCAGACGTTAGCCTTCTGGAACTCTCCCAAGCAACAGACACACTTAGAGTGGCCATCACTGACTGGGATAGCCTCCCAACAAGAGAGGCAGTGTTTGAAACCTGGCAAGGCAGGCATGCCAGCCAAGCCAAATGAGCTCCCGAGAAAAAAAGGGGGGGAAGAGAGAGGGAAATACCCACAACTCTCACTAGTGTCTAATTAATTCTATACTAACAGCAACTAACCAACACTAAACTAACTACAGATCAACTACAAAACACCCTGAGGCATGCAAAAGGTGGACACACTAGAGCCTGTCTCAGGCAGAGGCAGTAGAGAAGAAATGGAGGGCGGTTCACCCACACAGCCCTATATACTTGCAGTGTGCAAGACCGCATAGACCGCATCTGGGCCAAACGGACACTGCTAATGGAAAATCTCCAATCAAGGGCTCCAAAGGCATACAAACACCCGACGTGTGGCACCCACAGAGACAGTACTCGAAGAAGAATAAGAAACTTTTTTTAAAATATCAATGTCTAGCTTCTTCCCTGAGAAAAACTTTCTAAACTAAATTTTGGCTTTACAAAGAGCGCATCTTATGGAATACTTTGAAAGTCATTAGAATTATAGCCAATTTTGTGTCTTTGTTTCAAAGCCACAACTTTAATTACTTTCCCAGGCAGCTTGCATGGAAAGGTGCAGGTAATAAATGAAAATGATCACAAAGCTCTGGAGATTTCTAAATAGACACATGATCTACCATACTTTCCATATTTTCTTCTGTCACTTTTGTGACAGAACAACATGGAAGTATGCAAGACACTGGCATCTTTCGTGGATGTTCAGTTACTTCTATTGATTCTTCCACATCTGAAGCATGGAATCTGATTCTCTATTCTGGTACATCAGCTTAGAGCTGCTGTAACTCCCTTACTCAAACAGGGTGCAGACCTTGTGCAACAGTGTGTAGAATCAGGTTCACAATCCCCATTATGTCTTCCATGTTTGGTTGTTGTGAGGAACACCATACCCAGTGACTCTTTAATGGACGCATTACCTTCTGTTACATAAATATGCTTATATCATCAGAGTGAAGCAAGTGGAGATTGTCATGTTGACCTGCATCAGATACCACAACACAACAGTTATGGTACATTGTAGTGTCAGGCCTGTTCCACACCACACACTTTATCACCAAAAGTCATTTGTTTGCCTTAGGCTTCTCTGCCCAATGTCCAGGATATCAACCCCACTGCACGGTACTGCAGGTGAGTAGACACAGAAGAAAGAGATAGACAGTAGATGTAATTTAGGTAAAACCAAAATAAGCAACCTTCAGGCGATTCAAGTAGTACAAAGAATGTAAATAGTGCATGTTTTAGTATTAATTGTCTTAAATAAGTTAGTTCTCAATTAAAAGCAGCCCCTCTTACCTGTTAATATTCTGGGCTTTGTGCCATGAAAGTTTTGATTCCAATTTTCGGTGAGCAAGAGCGATAACTCTGAAGCCCTGCTTAGTGTAGTCTTCCAAAATGGTTTCAAAATCATCAGGAACTTTAAAAAAAAAAAAAGTCAATTACAAAATTATTAAAACCTCCCATACCACATCTGAACTCTATGAGAAAAGTCAGTTTATTCCTTTACCTGTTTCTTGTTTACACAAACTGGCAATCACCTCTGGGGCACCTTTCATGAAAGCATCCATTCTCTTCTCCCCTAGCACTCTTGCTACTACACACATGCGTTGCAAAGCAGAAGAAAACGGAAACTGACGTACAATTCCAATCTCATAACTGGCCTGTATAATTGATCAGAGACAACAAAGGGGGAGAGTTGCTGGGCATATCTATCCCCTTTATTTATTTTTTTTAAAGCCATTTCCTTAGGAAAGGGAAAAATATTCACACTTACCGAGAGCTCAAATAGTTCCTAAAAAAGACCAAAAAAAAAAAACAACTTTGTTTCTAACAATCTACTACAAAGCTTCATTTCCAAGCTGTATTTCCAGTGCTATTATCAGGTATGTATCATATCAGTAATACACCTGAAGAATATAATATGCCAGTTGCATCCACAAGATAGATTTTCAATTTAAATGGCATTGCATTGTAATTAGGCTTAATAAGTTTGATATTAATGTCTTGCATTTCTATAGTGCCTTTCACCCCAAATGATCCCAAAGCACTTCACAAATAGGGTGTAACAGTGAAAGGATGAGCCTGGCATCAGTAGATAAGAATTTTATTCCCAGCTTTGCCACAGCGGTGCTATGTGTCCCTGTGCCTCAGTTCTTCCACATGGGGAGAAAACTTACCTGCCTCACAGACGGTGGTGAGGTGTAACTCATTAGAGGCTGAGAAGCACTTGGGGTATGTCTATGCAGCAAAGAAACCCTGTGGCTGGCCCACGCCAGCCAACTCAAGCGTGCAGGGCTGTTTCATTACTGTGCAGACTTCCAGGCTCAGGCTGGAGGTTGGGTTCTGGGACCCTCTCCATAGACCCTTAGAGACTCATGGATTGAAGGTGCTAGAGAATTGCTAAGTATTATTCCTTATTGCTATAAATTCAGCGCTGTTAGAGGAATTAAAATGCAGACCCCTGTTGTGAAACATGGTACGAGTTTAACAATGCACTCCCAACTCCACTCAACACCTAAGGACAGGACGTAAGAAGAGAATATTGCAGCTACTACATGGGGAGCATACAGAGGCAAACTAGTTACCAGGTAAGGGTACCTAATTGTTTCAAAAAGCATCATAGTATCTTTAAAACAACCAGAAGTGGTCAGAGCATCATCATACTGATGCTTTAATTTGGTGTCAAAGGGAGTAGTGCATTCTACCCAATCACCAACTCCTGCAATACCCGAGTGTTCCCTAAATTTTCCCTTAGAAGTAGTGACCAGTCCTGTTCCTGTTTAGGATTAGATCTGCAGGACCACAATACATGGGGAATATGCATCCATTCTTAATTCCTCTAATAAGCTAAAGAACAAAATGCGTGCAGAACAGAGGTTTATATTTGCTTTGACATTTTGTACCATTTCTTGATTTGTGGCAGGTTTGGATTCTGGAAGAAGCTGTTTTGGAGGTCGAACCACGGTTGGCATTATTCGATTGTGAAGAGCTGTTTCCTCTTCAGTTGCTTCTTCAAGAATCTAAATGAAAACAACACCTAATTCACTTCTTTCATTAACTAACTTTACATCAGACAATTATATTTCTGAAACAACAAAAATTCCAGTAGTCAACATCAAGAGCACTGATCTTTCTCAACAGGATTTCTATTAAGAATCAACAATATTAAATACCAATGAAAGAGCAGATAGACCAAGGTTCCTTCAAAAGTTTTAGCTAAAAAAGGGTGCAAACACTGTGCCAGAAACTGACCCCACACTCCCAAGACTGGAGAAAAGTAAATTAGATATTAAGAATTCTTTCAGTTTCAATAATTCAGGTTTCAGTATGAGAAATAAGTATTTTTAAAACATGAGTTTCTGTGTTGACACACTCACTTTAGAGTGACACTCCAGTACTGTAGCACACCTAGGAATTTAAATCTTGCAATCTGAGGAAGCATATAACAGATCATATATCATATGACTATGTGACATTTCATATTATTGCACTTAGAAATGCTGATTCCCTTGAAAGAACCAGTGGACTTACCCATCCTATGGCTTCAAACATCTTTAAATCAAGCGGGTCCCCAGAAAGCACTCCTTCAATTTTTGTGAGTGAGTGACAAGTTGCCATGCAAGCAACAAACTGAGACTTCACCAGGCTCTCATTGCAAGCTCTATCTTCTGGAAAAAGGAAACTAACACAGAACACAGTAAAGCCAATGAAGTGATGATGTGCTTTGTGCGACAATAGTTTATTATGAGATAATTCCAAAGGGTTATATTAGCAGAACACTGGATACACAAGCCTTTTGAAGCGTATCCTTTCCACACAACACAGGGAATGGATTAAGACTCCAGGCTGGAATTTACAGTAGAGCCTAAGGGAGTTAGGCAACCAGCTCCCATTGAATTTCAATGGGATACAGGCATGTACACCTTTTAGGCTCCTTTGAAATCCCCATCCCCACTATGTAAGTAGTCAACCACCTCTGGTTTGATCACCTGTAACTTCACATGGGGCCTGTCTACACAGGAAGTAAAAGTGGGTTGCCTGAATCAAGTTCATGCTAACTCAGATAAAACAGCCTGACCAGCCAGTGATAATAAAGTCAAAAACAAGTGCATAGACCAAGCTCACAAATCACTTTGAATTATAGAATATCAGGGTTGGAAGGGACCTCAGGAGGTCATCTAGTCCAACCCCCTGCTCAAAGCAGGACCAATCCCCGACTAAATCATCCCAGCCATGGTTTGCATGGTTTCTGTGCTCTGTTCATAATTCCATTGTGGTTCCTCCCACCTCAGCTAGCTAACCCACATTTTAGAGCTGTGTGAAAGTGTCATGGACTTTTCACCAAGTCTTAATCACATTTTGATATGTACCCCTTTCTAGACACTTTTTTGTGCACATTCAGGAACAGAAAATATCGCAGTTTCTTTTCTACTTTATACAGGTTCTTCTATCATGCTCATCACTGTAGTCTCTGAGTGCCAGTTACAGATTTGCTCTCATATCAATCACAAATAATGAAACCAAACTTCTCTCCCATGCAAATATTACAGCACATTTGTCCTTACCGAGCATTTTCCACTCTTTGGATCCCCCAAAGATCTAAGCCATCTTCAGTAAGAGTGCCAGTCTACCACAAAAACAAATTAATAAAACAGTATCAACAGGGAAAGCCTTCAGAGCCGAGGCAGGCTCTGAAAAGTGCCAGTGGATACAGCAGAAATATTAGCAGAAAATGAACGAAGTTACACTTGAGCAGTAAGTGTTGCACTTTTCCTTCCAGCCAAAATACAGATTTGATATTTATTAACTGACCTTTACAGAGAAAAAAAAAAGAGCACATTTCCTCATGGATTCTGCTGATAACTGCATATGGCTTTGTGGAAACATTCATTTTGTAAAACAGAATTATATGACTATGTCACTGGCCCAGTGCTATGTATTCACTGCTCAGTGTCTGTAATAAAAACTACAGCTATCTGTGCTCATGGGGACAGGATGGAATACACAGCCGCTCAACCCTCAATTATGTGAGCTCACAAGGCCTTTTGGAAGAGGAAATTCTTAAACCTTTAAGTAGAATTCTAAGTGAAAACGACAACAGATGGACAAAGGAGCAACAGCCCAAACTGGAGAGGGAGGGTCGGCACTAAACCGTTAGCAGTGGCAGTAGTTATTTATACAGCGTTAACACACCATTTTGAATACATCTGCCAAACAGAAATAAAACAGTTGTGTAGACAGTTTAAGGACAAAAATTTAGAGGGGAAAGAAGTTTGGATTAAGTACTAGCTGAAAGGAAGAGACAGACTAGCTGTGTTTACTTGCACTATTTATGACTTTTAATTGTGCCTATTCCTACAAAAGGAACAACCTTAAACGTATTAGCTTGGCCTTTCATTTTAAATAAAGTTAAATGAGAAATGAGGCCGAGCTACACAGTTGGAATCCGAATTTTCTTGAAGGTTGGGGGCCATCAGACAGTTTCAGTTTGGACCCAATCTCCACACAACACTTTCTTGGAACTATTGACAAAATAGCGTCTGGAGCTTTGAGAGTAACATTCCACTCACATTTTTAACTATTTGCTAGGGTTATTTCTATGTTTAGCATCTACCACCAACGAATTCACTTAGGATCTATAACTATTGGAATAGAAATTTTTTATTTTAACAAGTTAGCCCTTAAATCATGATTACGAATGCCACTGTATCCACAACTATAACTGCTGCTTTTTAAAAATTGCACACAACACTTCCCAGCCAATAACCAGCAAAAAAGAATTAAAATGTATCTAACCTTGTCAAAACACACGAGATTCAACTGGCCACAGATATTTATCCTCTGAGGACTGATGCAGAAGATACCAATCTTTTTCAACCGTCTCTGTGCATAAACGATCCCAGCAGTCATTGCAGCAGGAAGTGCAGGCGGCACAGTGATGGTTATAATGTCAAGAGACTCAATGATTATTATATGAGCAGGAACCTAGAGTTAAAGAAAGTACAGTAAGTGAATAAAAATCCAGAGTTCAAAGGATTCACCAGTCTCTCCTTAGTACATTAAGTTTAAGGGAGTATTGGACTACAAATTTCAGAGGTGAAGCTCCTTTCATCTCTTCCTGGATTATCACAGGTAGCTTCTGTTGTGCTCAGAAAGTTAGCAAAACTTTACTTGCACAATACAATTTTAGCAATCTAGTACTAAAAGGTTTACACTTTTAAGCCTTTAGTATCTTTCCCCATACATTAGTTAAAAGTTAAAGTGAGTGAATAATGTGCAACAAATTTGATAAATTTGTATTTTCTATAATCTCACCAAATAATTTCTATGACTGCTCCTTGGTATGTAGCTCATTTCTGTGTAATAGGTTTTGCCTATGCAATAACTGATTCGTTTTGATTAGATATAAGTCACATGGTATCCTATTTCTTCTCTGGATCACAGTAACTTCTAGAATCAGTATTCTGGTGCAAATGCTTGTGATTATAAATTCAAATTTCACTTTCCTCTAATATTCCCTTAAATTTTGCTTTTTTGCTGAAC
This sequence comes from Eretmochelys imbricata, assembly GCF_965152235.1. Taxonomy (NCBI): domain Eukaryota; kingdom Metazoa; phylum Chordata; order Testudines; family Cheloniidae; genus Eretmochelys; species Eretmochelys imbricata. The sequence goes on along the minus strand of NC_135580.1, from coordinate 1,672,360 downwards.
ATTCCTGTCAGTAAATTTGTCTGCTACAACATTCACAGAAAACAAATGCAGCCACAAAGGTTTCATTTAAAAATTAGACTTAGTATTTGCAGAAAGTTGTCTTGCACAAGCTCACCCAGCCCTACTAACAAAACACAGATCAGCCTCTACAGTTAAAATAAATTAGTAGGGTGATGGAGAGATGGTAACCATACCTCATTTAGTATGCTATTGACAACTGTGTAAAGAAACCCAACACCTGCCACCACCACAAGGAACAGCAGAAACATGTAGGCATCTCTGTAGAGTTTGAAGTCAGTTGGCTTTGGATACAGTATCGAATGAACAAGCTGTCCTTTTGATGTACTAAAGCCTATAATGAGAGGGATTTTAAAGTATCAGATTAAAAGTGCAAACAATGGCAATGTCATACAATAATACACCAAAAGCCTTTGAGAGACTAAAATCCTGAGCTAGTCTTTTGATCCTCAGGTTTTGTACGTGCTAAACCTATTAGCATGCTGTATCTGCAAATTCTGACTTCCAGAATTGAATCATTAAAAAGATGAAGAGCAAATTTAGTTTTATCAATGTTTCACTCAGATAGTCTTTATACTTTAGCTGCAATCCTGCACATAGAACAGTTATTTACCCTAGAGTAACTGGTTCTTCAAGATTTATTGTCCACACAAACTCCACTCTAGGCATGCACGGGTTAATAAGCACGTGAGATTGGATTCTTTTTACATAACAGTATTTGTTGGGGCCATGCCTGCACTCCACCTGCCCTTGTGTCCACCGTAGCTGGGTGGCCTCAGTAGCCACTCAGTTCCTTAATGAATGAGAATTCCAAAAGGAAAGGATTCTGAATTAGTGGGGAAGAAGCCATGGAATCTGTGTGGACAACACATCACAAAGAACCACAGTTACTGCAGGGTAAGTAACTGTTCTTTTTTCAAGCGATTGCTCACAGAGATTCCACTCTAGATGACTAACAAGCAGTTATCTCAAACCTGGAGGTGGGAAGGAGTCGTCTTATTTTCAAAGTAACAGCAGGACAGCCCTGCCAAAGTTGGCCTCCGATATGGAAGCTTGAACCAAGGCATAATTAGAGGTAAATGTATGAACTCAGCTCCAGAAGCTGTCTGTGCCCTTGTGGAATGGTCTCTAAAGTGACTTAGACAATCCTTGCTTGTTATCTGATACCAAGTCTTACTACAGTGCAAAACTTACTAGATAACCTGAGTGGAAATAGGTTACCCTCTAACCCTTTCTACAGCAGGGAAGCATTGCCAGCAGATCAAGGGACATGATCATTCCCCTCTATTCGGCACTGGTGAGGCCTCATCTGGAGTACTGTGTCCAGTTTTAGGCCCCACACTACAAGAAGGATGTGGAAAAATTGGAAAGAGTTCAGCAGAGGGCAACAAAAATGATTAGGGGACTGGAACACATGACTTATGAGGAGAGGCTGAAGAGGAACTGTGATTATTTAGTCTGCAGAAGAGAAGAACGAGGCGGGATTTGATAGCTGCTTTCCACTATCTGAAAGGGGGTTCCAAAGAAGATGGATCTAGACAGTTCTCAGTGGTATCAGATGACCGAACAAGAACTAATGGTCTCAAGTTGCAGTGGGGGAGGTTTAGGTTGGATATTAGCAAAAAGTTTTTCACTAGGAGGGTGGTGAAGCACTGGAATGGGTTACCTAGGGAGGTGGTGGAATCTCCTTCCTTAGGTTTTTAAGCTCAGGCTTGACAAAACCCTGGCTGGAATGATTTAGTGGGGGACTGGTCTTGCTTTGAGCACAGGGTTGGACTAGATGACCTCCTGAGGTCCGTTCCAACCCTGATCTTCTATAATGGAGTGTGGGCCCCACATGATAGCCCAAAAAGGGTAAATGTGGCCCAAGAGGCATTAAGTAACCTGACAGGTCACATCTGAGGGACATTTAGGTTTGATAAGCAATCCCTGACTGAGGAAGGAGGCCAGCTGAGCAGGAGGGGGCTGGTATAAGGCCAATTAGCAAGGGCAGGAGGAGGCTGCAGCATGGAAGCCTGTAGTCATTCTCTGGGCTTAGAGAGGGAAAAGGAGAAAACAAGCGGAACCCCTGGGATCTTGGCCCTGAGGAAGGTGGTGCAGAAGGAAGTTTGGCAGAGGTGGAGTAGGAAAAGACTGAGGGAAACAGTAGCAAGACTTTGGCCGCTGACTCAAAGGTCTCTGAGCTGGAAGCTGTAGTAGAGAGCAGACCCAGGTTCCCCTATCAGCCACGGGGGACGTGTCACAGTCTGGGCAGTGATCTGGAAGACTGCCTGAGACAATTCTTACAGAGAGTCTTTGATACCTCAGAAGGGGGAAGACACATAGGGACCTGGCTCGAAGGCCAAGCCATGAAGAGGGAGTATCCCAACTCTCAAAAAGGAAGCACTAACTCCTGGACCATGAGAGGGGCTGCTCCAGGAGCAGAGACAGAAGGGGGCATCACACCAGTCACAGCTATTCCCCAGATGCAGCCACAATGAGGCATCCCAGCAGTGAGAAAAGAAACCCGTGACCCCTGGGCCCTAATGCATGGAGAAAAATTCTGCCCAAAAATGGCATTGGCTAAACACTGGATGGCCAATATGTAAAATCTGGTGAATTTAGGAACTTGTGGACATTTGCCCACATAGCAGATCTCAATACATGAGACTTGACTTCTCCGGCCTGACACTGTCAGAACTTCTAGGAACTGGACTTTGATGTTCAAAATAAATAATATTCTTGAACATATTAAGGGAATGAGTGCTATGACAGGACTACCAGTCAGAATTAAAAGAACAATATTGGGTCTAATCTGAGAAAGCTCCTAATTTAAAAAATGTATCTAAGCAGAGACAGTAGCTCTTGGGAGTCGTTTAATGAACAGAAAGTATAAGGACACTTCCTGGCCGGGGTTCAATCTGGATAATTCCATAAGAGGCAGAATGAAGTTCCAAGGTTTTGCTCTATGACCTTGTGAGTCTGGAATAAGGTTGTTGACCTAACGAAGCATTTAATGTTAGGATTTGTACAAAACGTCCTTTTCTTCAACATGCTCCTGGTAAAATTATACTACAGAGACTTGACCTTTTGGCTTGGACATTGGTATATCCACACTGAGGCCCTTCTGAAAGAATTCAAAGCTAGGTTTTACTTGAATTAACATGGTACTTAAACTATGGACTATGCAGAACTATGAACGTCTACAGACCTCAGTATGATGAAGGGCAATTTACGATATTGCCTTTAATCTGAAGTCAAGGCAGGAAGTGAGACTACTGGGCTCCTTTGCCAGAGGTTATTTGTAGACTACATATTTTACATGCAGAAAGAAAACGATATATAATTTTAAGAATGTTTACATTTAACATATCTGCACTGACATTCCTCAGGTTCCAACCCTCCACTACCTAAAGAACTCAGAAATCAATGAAAATGAAAAACAAAATGAATCAGAAAGAAAAGAAGAATTTAAACTGAACATATGCAGTGTTTCTATCAGAATTTGTCTTTTGAAAATAATTTTTGGTCTTTAATAGTAGTCCAAACATATGTCCACTAGAAAAAAACTACTATAAAATAGAAAGGAAATAAGATTAAAATAAAACTACAGAAAAAAATAAGTTAGATGTTTTTAAAAAACACACAGCAGTAAGATTAGAATAGAAGATGATTAGTCCATGCCTATATTAAAAATGAAAATCATCTATCCATGCATCTTATTCAGGCATTGATGAAAAGCTGTTAGGGGTTTAATGATTTTACTGGGAAACTCCTTTAGAAAGCTCACAGTGTTTTATTCAAGCTAAACCTAGCTCTCCTGTCTAGAATTATGGTTTACGCATAGGTCTATAGGTAGGCTTCTTTTTAAGGAACAGACTTGCAACACACTGACAGCTATTCCGGGGAATCCTATGCAGAGTTTTAAAATGATACTTCTCACTACTTTAATAGCTCTGTAATCCAGAATATTAATATGACTAAGTATAGTCTTATAAATAAAGCTAGTGAATATACAACAAGGTGTCTGCCATTTTTGGGCAGAGACTGCCTTTTAAATATATTTACTTCTTCAACGTGAGAGACAGGCAAGTGTATCTAAAAGAAAAAAAAATCAAAGAAATAGACACAACACACTCTTGAGCAAAAACACTGCAAACTGAGTTTAATGCTACTGCAAATGTTTCTAGGCATGTTTTAAATCCCTTGACTCTAATGGTTAATTGGTTTGTCAGTGCTGAAAACTCAATAGCCTGCAAGGCATTATCAAGTACCATTGTAAAAAAGTTTTAGAAGTAACTTTGTTATTCCCTAAAGCAAATATCTATTTAATACAGCTAAATTAACCGACAAAAGGTAGAAAGCAGCAGATAGACATAACTATAAAAATCAAACAGTATGCAAATAAGTTAGAACAATTAAAATTTGTACCTGTTCTCACAACTACGGCTTTGACTCGTTCTCCAGTATAAAAACGGGTTTGAATGACATTGGTCCCACAGAACAAAGTGTGTCGCTTATGTACTTCTGGACTGTAGATTTCATCTCCCATTGCTTTTGGGTCTTCTGCAGGATTTGGGAGATTAGTCTTTGTTACAGGAACACTTTCACCTTAAATGGAAAAAAAGCTCTTCAGTTCGTCCAAATCAAATACAAATAATAATCTCATCCACAGCTCTCAAAGCACTTTCTATAATAGTGAGTGGTATCCCCATTTTATAACAGAGAAGTAAAGTGATCTGCTTAAATTAACCCAGCAAGGCAGTAACACACCTGGGAAAAGAACCCAGGAATCCTAATTCCCATTATCCCATTCTTTAACCTTCTAGACCTCCCCCGGAATCCAAGAGTCTTGACTCCCAGGCTTCCCTCCTATAAATCGCTGCATCAGGTAGCAAAACATAAAAGTGCCGCTGGTTGTAGTGAAAACCCGTCACACAATACATCGACCCGTTGCTGTAGAGAGTCGCTGGATATAGGCAAGGCTCCCCTTAGTAAGCTGTGCTCGCACATCTCCCTCAACCCACCTTTACCCAGGTTTGATCATTGGCTTGCTAATTATTCATGTAGCAAGTTCAACACTTATAAACAAAACCAAAATACTATCATGCCTAGCAATTAAACATGACCCAGCTCGAAACCAACACTTATCTTGCCGAAAGGAAAGGCGATCCAAAAGCTTTGCACGGACATATCTTTTAGTATGGTTCACATTTTAGGACCTTACATTTGAGAATTCTTAAACTCTCAGCTTGCAGATTCCTTACTTAACAGAAACATGCTTATTTTAACTAACACAGTGAAAATAAAAGAGAGCTAAATAAGAACAGTGAGATGAAGACACCTTCTCATTACCCCTTTAATTATACAAATAAAAAGAATAGCACCTTGCATAATGAGGCCCTGATCTAGTTGGCTTATAGGCAGTACCACAATATAAATGCTTATTAAATAACATTAATATTGCCAAGATTTGTATAAATACTATCAATACTGTCTTGAGTACATTATAAAAATACACATTTCAGGGTATGTAAACAAATTCCTTCTGATAAGGTAAGTTGCAACTCAGAAAAAGAACAATGACATAACTTTATCAACTAGCATTTTTAGCCATATAGCTCAGCCATCCAGGATGTAAATTTTACTTCACCTGTTAACATGCTTTCATTTACGATGCAAGTACCACTGACAAGTACTGCATCACAGGGCATGATTGTCCCATTAGATGGAATCACCATGATGTCTCCAGGCACAAGGTCTGTGGAAAGGATCTCTTCTATTTCTGGAAGTAAGGCAAGAATTTAAGAACAAGCTCTTTTTCTGCAACTGTAAAGTCTTGCAAATCAGCACCAGGAACAGAATCCTGCATGGATATAACAGCCATGGCCCATGCTACAGCAATTATGCTGCTGTTTCTATTATGAATAGTATGACTTAAAATGATTAAACTAATGATTCACTAACACTCTCTATGGACCCTTGATTTTACACTGATGGGTGCCTCAGAAATAATACAATAAACAATTTGCCACACAAGGAACCTAAGGCAGCTCAAGACTCCTGTTCCCCACGTAAGGTGGGGAATGGGAATTGGCCATGCTGGGTCAGACCAAAGGTCCATCTAGCCCAGTATCCTGTTTTCCAATAGTGGCCAATGCCAGGTGCCTCAGAGGGAATGAACAGACCAGGTAATCATAGAATCATAGAACTGAAAGGGACGTTGAGCAGTCATCTAGTCCAGTCCCCTGCACTCATGGCAGGACTAAGTGTTATGTAGCCCATACCTGACAGGTGTTTGTCTAACCTGCTCTTAAAAATCTCCAATGATGGAGACTCCACAACCTCCCTAAGCAATTTGTTCCAGTGCTTAACCACCCTGACAGTTAGGAAGTTTCTCCTAATGTCCAACCTAAACTTCCCCTTGCTGCAATTTAAGCCTATTGCTTCTTGTCGGAGCCTCAGAGGTTAAGAAAAACAATTTTTCCTCCTCCTCGTAACAACCTTTTACATACTTGAAAACTTATCATGTCCCCTCTCGGTCTTCTCTTTTCCAGACTAAACAAACCCAATTTTTTCCATCTTCCCTCATAGGTCATGTTTTCTAGACCTTTAATCATTTTTGTCGCTCTTCACTGGACTCTCTCCAATTTGTCCACATCCTTTCTGAAATGTGGTCCCCACAACTGGACACAGTACTCCAGTTGAGGCCTAATCAGCACAGAGTAGAGCGGAAGAATTACTTCTCGTGACTTGCTTACAACACTCCTGCTAATACATCCCAGAACGATGTTCTCTTTTTTTGCAACAGCGTTGCACTGTTGACTCACATTTAGCTTCTGGTCCACTCTGACCCCCCAGATCCTTTTCCATAGTACTCCTTCCTAGGCAGTCCTTTCCCATTTTGTATGTGTGCAACTGATTGTTCCTGCCTAAGTGGAGTACTTTGCATTTGTCCCTATTGAATTTCATCCTATTTACTTCAGACCATTTCTCCAGTTTATCCAGATCATTTTGAATTTTAATCCTATCCTCCAAAACACTTGCAACCCCTCCCAGCTTGGTATCATCCACTAACTTTATAAGTATACTCTCTATGCCATTATCTAAATAATTGATGAAGATATTGAAGAGAACCAGACCCAGAACTGATCCCTTCGGGACCCCACTCGTTATGCCCTTCCAGCATGACTGTGAACCACTGATAACTACTCTCTGGGAACAGTTTTCCAACCACCTTATAGTGAACCACTGATAACTACTCTCTGGGAACAGTCTTCCAACCACCTTATAGTAGCTCCATCTAGGCTGCATTTCCTTAGTTTGTTTATGAGAAGGTCATGAGAGATAGTATCAAAAGCTTTACTAAAGTCAAGATATACCACATCTACCACGTCCCCCCATCCACAAGGCTTGTTACCCTGTCAAAGACAGCTATCAGGTTGGTTTGACATGATTTGTTTGTTGACAAATCCATGCTGACTGTTACTTATCACCTTATTATCTTCTAGAGGTTTGCAAATTGATTAAGTATTTGCCCCATTATCTTTCTGGGTACAGAAGTTTCACTGAGTGGCCTGTAATTCCCCGGGTTGTCCTTATTTCCCTTTTTATAGATGGGCACTATATTTGCCCTTTTCCAGTCTTCTGGAATCTCTCCCGTCTTCCACGACTTCTCAAAGATAATCGCTACTGGCTCAGATATCTCCTCAGTCAGCTCCTTGAGTACTCTTGGATGCATTTCATCAGACCCTGGTGACTTGAAGACATCTAATTTGTCCAAGTAATTTTTAACTTGTTCTTTCTCTATTTTAGCCTCTTCTGATCCTACCTCATTTTCACTGGCATTCACTACGTTAGACTTCCAATCACTAACAACCTTCTTGGTGAAAACCGAAACAAAGAAGTCATTAAGCACCTCTGTCATTTCCACATTTTCTGTTATTATTTCCCTGCCCCCCTCACTGACTAACAGGTAGGCCGGTTACTTAATGAGGGATCATCAGGTAATCCATCCCGTAACCCATTCCCGGCTTCTGGCAAACAGAGGCTAGGGACACCATCCCTGCCCATCCTGGCTAATAGCCATTGATGGACCTATCCTCCATGAACTTATCTAGTTCTTTTTTGAACCCTGTTATAGCCTTGGCTTTCACAACATCCTCTGGCAAGGAGTTCCACAGGTTGACTGTGCATTCTGTGAAGAAATACTTCCTTTTGTTTGGTTTAAACCTGCTGCCTGTTAATTTGGTGACCTCTAGTTCTTCTGTTATGAGAACCATGCCAGCAGAACCTGCAATAGTTGGAGATGTGGCTGCCAAAGGAGTTTACAGCTCCGGCTCTGATTTATTGAAAGGTACTAAAAAATATCTCCCTGTGGGGTTTCTATTTTTATCCTTAGGCCACAAGTAGGATATTGCAATGTTTGCTATATGCATGGAGAGGTAGATAAAAGAAAATGGGTGAGAGACACGAGGGGCTAGTCTAGATCTGCTCCAGCATAAATATTGAGCTGATCATCTGGAAGAAGACACTCAAGTAGATTATTTTCTCAACTTTTAACTTCCACTTACCCCTTTTATTGAGCAATGTTGCTAAGAGATCACAAGGACCCAATTGCTTTAATCATATAGAACTACGCAATGACTTGTATTGATTTTTAACTATTCATTAAGGACCAGTTTTAGATTTATCTTTTCAACTAGGGCAACTCACCTTGATTCGCTCTGCTGACAGAAACTCTGACAATGCTGTGAGCTGCCACCATGTCATGTAACATAATATATTGCTGGAAGTGGGGAAAAGAACAAGTCACTAATTAGAAGCATTAACAGTCTTCTAGATCCATAGAGAGACAAGGTGGGGGAGGTCATATCTTTTATTGGACCAACTTCTGTTGGGGAGAGACACAAACTTTCAAGCTTACACAGAGCTCTTTAAGGTTAGCAGAAGGAGCTAACACGTAATTCAAGGGACTGTTCAAGGTGAAGTGGCTCTTTCCCCCTATGACTGGGGAAATGTTAAAGGAAGTGGGAGGGTGGCAGCTGAGGTGGGGGGTTGTTAGTAGGTTATAGATTGTTGTAATAAGCCATAAATCCAGTGTCTCTGTTCAGTCCATGATTTGTAGTATCTAGCAGGATTATGAATTTAAGCTCCCAGACTCGTATTTCAAAGGTACTGTGCAAGTTTCCTTTGAGGACTAGGACTGATAGATCACATATAGATTGATCACTTTGTGAAGTGACACAGGTGATAGGGTGTTTTTGTCTTTCATCATTTTCCTGTGAGAATTTATTAGAGAGCTCAGTGATTGTCTGGGTTCACCCACATAGTTGTTGTTTGAGCATTTAGTGCACTGGATAACATATACCACATGTTGTCATGAGCATGTGTAAGACACATGGATCTCGAAAGATGTCTTGTGGGGGGTGTTGAGCATTGAGGCAGTGGACATATGACCATAGATTTTGCATCTGTTGTTCTGGCAGGGTCTGGTGCCGCTTTGAGTTGGTGTTTCCTGGTCTGTGAGGAGCTTGCTCTGATGATGAGCTTGGAGAGGCTGGGGGGTCGGCTGAAGGCCAGAAGTAGAGGTTCCTGAAAGAAATCTTTCCTGATCAGGTCCCCATCGAGCATGGGTTGTAGTTGTTTGATGATACCCTATATGGGTTCCAGCATGTTGTGGTAGGAGTGTGCAGAAGGAGGCGGTTTTATTTCTGTACTGAAGCAGGTTCTCTTGGGGTATTTTGGTGGCCTATTCCATGATGTGATCTATTTCTCTTGTGGAGTGTTCTTGTTTGGTGAAGGTGGCTTTGAGTGTGTTAAGGTGTATATCCTGGACTTTCTCCTCAGAGCAAATTCTGTGGTATCTGAGCACGCTGTAGATAACAGATTCCTTGGTGTGTTTGAGGTGGTTATGGGATCTGTAAAGGAGGTGTGGTGATCCATGGGTTTCTTACATATTGTTGTCTGTCAGGTTCCATTGTTGTAGCTTGCTGTTGTGTTCAGGAAGCTGATGCTCATGTGGAAGTGCTCCAGAGAGAGTTTGAGCAACCAGCACCCGTCGCTGAAGTTGTGGTGGAAATCTATGAGGGAGTTTAAGCTGTCTGCCGAGAGGAGGAAAATGTAATCCATGTTCCTCAGGTACGTCATTGGTTTCGTGGTCCATTTGTCCAGAAATTCCTCTTCAGGGTGGCCCATGAAGAGGTTGGCATGTTGGGAGCCATCCTAGTACCCATGGGTTGGACACAGTGACTGTTGTTGAATGGAAAATTGTTGTGGGTGAGGATGAAATGAATGAGTTTGGCTTTGTGTTTGGGGTGGATAACTGAGGGTTGTCCATTGTCTTGTAAATATTTGAGGTAGGCAGTCATGCCGTCATTGTGAGGGATATCGATGTGTAGGGAAGTGACATCCATGGTGGTGAGGATGGTGTTCTGAAGGAGGTTGTTAATGTTGCAGCGTTTGTGAATGAAGTCGGTTGTACCCTGGAGGAAGCTGGCCCTTTGTGTGATGAGTGGTCTGAGGATGGTTTCTATGAGTCCTGACATTCCTTCAGTAAGAGTGCTGTGGCCAGATATGATGGGTCTGCCGGGGTTTCTTTGATTGTGTGTCTTTGGAAAGATGTAGAAGGTCCCTGGGGTGGGTTCTTGGGGAATGAGTTTGTAGAGTTTCTCTTGGGGTTGTGTGGGGAAAGATTTGATGATATCTTTAAATTCTTGGGTAAACTGTGGTGTGGGTTCTTCTCCGAGTTCTTTAGAGTAGGTGTGACGGACAGCTGTCAGTTGACACTGTATGTTCTAGGTCCATACTCTATCATGCCACAGAATAAGCTTCTTTAAATGACCTTGAACTGCATAGTACTATGGGACCCATTCATATAGAATATTTTAGGAAATGGATTTGGACCAAAAAACCTGGAATGTGTCAAACTTTAAGGAGCAGTGCAAGGCCCATATTTTTACCCAGGCTTCTTGAGAGGGAGTGCAAATTCACTGAACAAATGCTAATTAAAGCTGATCAGAAATTTTCTGATGAAACTTTGCTTCATCAGAAAACGCCGATTTGCTGAACCCAATATATTTGGATTCAATGACATTTCAGCAAATCCAAGGCAGTGTTTCCACAGCAGGGTGCTGGTGACCCCAGTGCCGCCAGGTTCACAGCTCCAGGGCAGACCCACCAGGGAACTGCCCTAGAGCCGCAGACTTCGGCATTTCTAGGGTTTGTGGCTCAGGGCACACCTGCCATGCCAGGGCTTCAAGGCTCCCCACTCCCTGGCAATCCTGGAAGCCCCAGATTCCCAACTCTGGACTCCAGGGTATTGCTACACTGCAATAAAACACCACGGCTGGCTTGGGCTCGCAGGACCCGAACGTCTACGGAGCCCAAATGTCTACACTGCAGTTTTACCATTCTGCAGCCTGAGCCCCATGAGCCCAATCAGCTGGGGGTGTTTTATTGCAGTGTAGCCATAGGCCTGGAGTCCTGGTGTCCCTAGCTGGGCATGGCAGGGCTGCTCCAGAGCTGCAGGAGCCCTCTGCTGCTGAGTGAAACTGACACTGTCAGTTTCATAGCTCTTAACTCAGCAGCTTCAGGTCCTGGGGAGTAAAAATCAAAATTAATTTTGGGGCATTTCTTGTTTCAGTCAGAAATCTAAAAATTTCAATTTTGGATTGACCCAAACTGATTTTTTTATCATCGTATTTTTCGGTTCAGCTCCCAAACTGAAAAATGAATTATTCTCTCTGCTCTAATTCTAATGCAAACTTCATACTCACTAATTTCTATACATTTTAAAAATGCAGAGCTTGATTGTGAACTTTAATTGCTGCTCTTTTAAAAAAAAGAGCCAAAAGTCTTCTCTGACCTCGAACTATTGAACATTGCTTTTAAATGGTTCCATGGTAGTTCTGTCTTCAGTCAAGACTTCCTGACTCTGAATTCAGAGTCCCACAAACTATATGATAATCTCATTAATTTCAACTTCAGTAAACTGCAACCCCAATCTCTGCACTGAAAGTGGATCACCAGATTTGCAGTTCACTGTGTGACAGTGCTGAGGCTCAACCCCCTTCATTCTCTCTTCCGAGGAATCGTCCATAGGAGGTGGAGCAACCAGTATCAACAAGTAATCTGTAAGTGTTGTAATGAACCATAAGACTGAACTAGGAGTTGTAGTGTCGTTCCTCCCTTTGGCCAACAGGAGGTAAACATTCAACACGACCCAACCCCAAGGCCACATGTTTTTCAGTTTGACCTCTGTATATCTGTTTATGGGGGTCAAACTGAGAAACCAAATCCAAGCACCCAGGAACTCTAGGTCTGACTGCATCCAACTTTCATAACTTGGACCATTCTCTTAGCCTCACTAATCCACATAAGTTAGGTAAATTTTTGCAGATGTAAACAGTATCTCCACAGCATAGAGCATGTGAAGGACTTTAGGTAAAGGATTCTTATACACTTTAAACATAGCTAAATGGTCTTATCTCCCTTTCTGGAAAAAAAAAAAGCCAGAGGGGCGGCGGGGGAGGTTGTTTTGTTGTTTTAAATATTGAGTTCTTTGGAGTCAATTTCATCTCAAAATTTCACACACAATGAAGTTAAAAACTTTAAAGTAGGGTTTTCAGGGAATGATTTTGAAATGTGTACTCTAGTAAAAATCATATTTGTGATGACAACTATGTTAATTTGAACTTACCTTTCTAATGGTGTACAGTGAGCTAACAATGGATATCATAGACATAATCACAATCGCTAATGCATAGTAGTAATATTCATCAGTGACCCACAATATCACACTGAACAGTTGGAAAATGTAAAACGGATTTAGAACCTGAGAGAGAGAAAAAAAACATACTAAGGTTACATCAAATGTAACCCTTCTCCTATATTAGTCCAAAATAAATTCAACTTATTCTCAGTGGGAGAAACTTAGGCTTTTCAGTTCCTTCTGTCTTACAAAACGTTTTCAAAGTTTTGCCTATGTGCGTCCTGTTTTCCACTAACAGTTCACTTCATGTGCCAGAGTAAATTACAAAATCACAGAGTGATTTCCTTAAAAAGGGCCAAATTCTAAAGGCAAACGGTTCTCAATGAAGTAAATGGGAGTAGCCTGTGCAAGTAAGAGCAGAAGTTGGCCAAAACATTTTCTCCAACTTTTGCTATCTCTACTTCCAATGATACTGAACACTTAACAGCAGCCTCAAGAAAAAAAGATAATTTTAACTTGACTAACAAGGGAACTGGTATCCAGACAACTGCACAGCTGAAGGTCTGGCAAGTTTATTTTCCTAAGGAGCCCAAACTTCAGGAGTAACTGCTAGCTCAGTGAGTTTAAAAACCACATTATCCATAAAACAAAACAACTCTAGTCATTTGTTTGTACCTCCATGAGAAGATACAAAAAAAAATGGAAGATAAACATGCAGTTTAGACTCACTTATCTGGTGAATACTCTTATAGAGTCTTTACCACGTTTACAGTTTGTGACAAGTATATTTAGTGCTCATGAGTAGAGACCTGGCAAGGGCCAGACGCAGCATGGGTTTTGCTCTGTAACTCTCTCTATAGAGCCCTGACATGATCTGAGTCTAAATAACAAGAGCATTACAGAACTGGCCTCTGGGCCCCACAAAGCCTGCAGCTGTTGGCGCTCCCTGATCTGGAAGTCTAAGAAATATTAAGGTCAATCTCACTAGTGAAGAAAAGGGCTAAAATTTACTTTATACAAAATAATCCCCATTTGAAACCTCTCACACATTCAGTGACACTCCAAATATTTATTAATTCTATATAGTACTTTTTTTTAAAATCAAAAAAAGTTCTTACCTCCTTAATCAGAAGCTTAAAAATGGAAGGCACTTTCACGGCAATTTCATTTACTCCATAGAATACTTTTCTGTATGGAGGGAGAGCCAAAAAGTTAGTTGCTCTCTGGTTGTAGATAATTTATTCTACATTACTGCTATTTTAACCTCAATTATTTTACAGCACTTTATCTTCCCATTCATTTGAGAGTGTTAGATTGTCTTTCACACAGTCAATATAGCCTTTTAAATGCTAGGTGAGGATGAATAATAGACAAATGTATCAGCAGTGAGTAGAAAAAAAATTATGTCTGGAGGAGACACTGCAGGCCTTGAACTTTCAGGTATTTATGATCTAGATATACGTTGACCCACAACTGAATTTTCTGGTGATGCCAAAAAAATCTGAGAGCTACCAAGCATACAACAGAAAAAACCCTAAACACAAAATGACCTGAAGAGATGAAGATAATGATCTACATATAATAATATGTGATGCTACATGAAAACAGAACTGTAGAGAAGAAAAAACACATACAAAACCAAAGAACGGTGACCTGGAAATAGTAAGAGAAAGATTTAGAGATAACAGTGGATAGCAAGCTACATGTAAGTGTGATGTCATTGCCAACACCACATGCACAAGAGATGACCCTGAGCAGATAAAAACAACTACAGGACTCTGAGAATGAGGATGAAAGGGTCTGGACCTCAGGTGATGTTCTCATTCACCCTGCCAGTTGAAGGCATAAGCCCAGGCAGGGACAGACATCCTGGAGATGAATGCATGGCTACACAGGTTACGTTGACAGGAGGGCTTTACTTTCCTCAACCATGGGATGCTTTTCCATGAAGGAGGACTGCTTTGTCCACTTGACAAAAAAATGGAAGAGCCTTTTGGGACATCAACTAGCCAATCTAGCGATGAGGACTTTAAACTCGGTGCAGAGGGGCCAGCTGACAAAAGCCCATAGGTAAGTATTAAAATAGGTGACCCTGAAGAGGGTTGGAAGCAGGGGAAGAGGAGGAGAAATGGAAATTTACAATAGGATCATAGGAGTAACAAGAGGGAAATCTCTGCAGGAAACTGCTCACCATCTTAGAAGTCTATACACCAATGCCAGGAAATGGAAAACAAACACGAAGAACTGGAAGTCTCAGTACACAAGCTAAATTATGACTTAACTGGCATCTCAGAGACTTGGTGGAATAAATCTCATAACTGGCATATTGCTTGTTCAGGAAGGACAGGCAAGGACAAAAGGGAGGAAGTGTTGCCTTACACAGCAGGAATATATACACCTGTTCAGCGGTCCCGAAAGAACTGAGGGGCAGATTAACTGAAAGTCTCTGGGTGAAGATAAAAGGGAGAAAAACAGGTGCGACATCATGATAGGGACCTACTATGGATCAAGCCAGGAGACGGCGGATTAGGCATTTCTAGAATAAGAGAAATATTCAAAACACAAGACCTGGTAATAATGGCACTTTTACTACCCAGATATCTATTGGAAAAGTAATATGGCAAAACACATGTCCAGTAAGTTCTTGGAATGTGCTGGGGACTTCTTTCGGACGATGGAGGAAGTGGCCGGGGGACAGCCATTGTAGACTTGACGCTGACCAACAGGGAGGAACTGGTTGCGAATCTGAAGGTGGAAGGGAACCTGGCTGAAATGATAGGTTTCATGACCTTAAGGAAAGGAAGGAGGGAGAATAGACTTAAAAAAAACAGACATTGACAAACTCACAGAACTGGTAGGTAAGGTCCCGTGGGAAGAAAATCTAAGGGAAAAGGAGGTCAGAAGAGCTGGCATTCCTCAAAGAAGCAACAGTAAAGGCACAACAGCTAAGTAACTCAAATGTGAAGGCAAGATAGGAAGGACAGTAAGAGGCCAATATGGCTCCATGAGGAGCTCTTTAATGACCTGAAAATCAAAAGGAATCACACAAAAAGTGGAAACATGGACAAATTTCTATGGATGAGTACAAAAGAATAGTGTAAACACACAGGAAGAAAATCAGAAAGGCTAAGGCACAAAATGAGTTACCCCAGCAAGGGTCATTAGAGGCAATAAGAAGAGGCTCTACAAATACATTAGGAGTTTACAATAGAAGAGTTTACTCAAGATAGTTAGGTCCAAAGCATGCTGCAGAGTTACAAAGAGATCTCGGTGACTGGGCAACAAAATGGCAGATGAAATTCAGTGTTGATAAATGCAAAGTAATGCACATTGGAAACCATAATCCCAACTATACATATGAAATGATGGGATCTAAACTAGCTGTTACCATTCAAGAAAGAGATCTTGGAGTCATTGTGGAGAGTTCTCTGAAAACATCTGCTCAGTGTGCCTCAGCAGTCAAAAAAGCTACCAGAATGTTAGGAACCATTAGGAAAGGGACAGATAAGACAGAAAATATCATGATGCCACTACATAAATCTGTGGTACACTCACACCATGAACACTGCCCGTAGTTCTGGTCACCCCGTCTCCAAAAAGGATATTAGAATTCTAAAAAGTACAGAAAAGAGCAACAAAAATGACGAGGGGTATGGAACAGCTTCTATATGAGGAGCGATTAAACAGACTGGGACCCTTAAAGCTTGGAAAAGAGACAACTGATGGGAGATATCATATAACTCTATAAAATCATGACTGGTGTGGAGAAAGTAAATAAGGAAGTGTTATTTACCCCTTCACATAAAACATGAACCAGGGATCATCCAATGAAATTAACAGTCAGCAGGCTTAAAACAAACAAAAGGAAGTACTTCTTCACACAACACAGAACTCATTGCCAGGACATGTTGTGAAGACCAAAAGTATAACTGGGTTCAAAAAAGAATTAATTAAGTTCATGGAGAATAGGTCCAGCAGTGGCTATTAGCCAACATGGTCACGAATGCAACCCCATGCTCTGGGTGTCCCTACACCTCTGACTGCTAAAAATTAGGACTGGACAACAATCACTCAAAATATCCTGTTCTGCTCCCTCCCTGTAAAGCATATGGCACCAGCCACTGTGGGAAAACAGGATACTGGGCTAGATGGACCATTGCTCTGACCCAGTATGGCCATTCTTATATTCTTATAAGCAAGAGAAAGACAAAGGAAAGCATAGGTCCACTATTTAATGGGGAAAGCAAGCTAATATGACACCAAGAAGTCTGCTTAGAGTTTAATGCCTATTTTTGCTTCAGGTCTTTGCTAAAAAGGTGCATTGTGACTAGATGCTTAACCCAATTAATATTAACTACAAGGGGGAAGGAACACAAGCCAGAATAGGGAAAGAACAGATTAAAGAATATTTAGATAAGTTAGATATATTCAAGTTGGCAGGGCCTGACAAAATTAATCCTCGGATACTTTAAGGAACTAGCTGAGGCAATCATCAACAACTCATGGAGGACAGGTGACATTCCAGAGGACTGGAAATGGGCAAACACCCTACCTATCTTATAAAATACACTTAAAAGTCAGAAGTTGAAACAAAATTCCTATTTATTAATTACTGTTTTTCTGAAGATAAGTGGGATGGGGTGTACCAGGCACTTTGAGGCACCTGCTGGAGGCCCCAAGGTCCCACCACACTCTATCCCAGGAAGGAGCAGCGGAGATGGGTCCTCCAGGCCCACCTAGATGGGCCTTGTGGAAGCAGCCAATCAGAGCCCAGCAGGCTCAGATAAAAGGACCAGTCCCTGGCTGAGACCAGAAGGGTGCTCCTCTGTGGTCAAAGGAGCTCAATGGGCTGCATTTGCTAAACCTGGGAGTGAGAGGCTCTGAGAACTCTAGTCCTAAGGTACCAGACAGAAGTAAAGAGGTCAGGTGGGATGAGGCCTAGGGAATGTAGCAGCAATCAAGTAAAGGAAGCACTAAGTGGCTGCTGTGTATAAGGTCCCTGGGTTGAGACCCTGAGTAGTGGGTGGGCCTGGGTTCCCGCTCCGGGCAGTGCTGGAGTGTCCCAAGCCCTGAAAAGGGGACACGGCTACGTTAAAAGCCCAGGAAAAGGGGCTAGATTTAAAGGGCCCTGAGACAGCACCACAGCCCTCAAATCTTGTTCAGAGTCACTGCTTCCCAGGATAGAGTCCCCCATTCTGTTACCACAGCCTAGATTCTTTGTTCCTAGATATATACACTTTGCTCCATTGTGTTCACCAAACCCAGTTTCCTCCCAACTTTATCACCTTCACCTCGCTAGCTCATAACAGCCCTGTCATATCTCTTACCCAGCTTATTGTATTCACAATTGATTTCTGAATCTTTTGACAGTTTGTGGATTTGAAAAGATGATTAAGCATCACAAGAATTTCCTGCCAGGAATTAAGCAATTAAAGCCTTTATTTTTCAAAGACAATAGGCACTGCTGATTCCACTGTTAATGGTAATACTATTGCTGAAAAAATGATCTGACATGAACACAGTTTAAGAGACTAGAAAAAAAAACATTTCTATCTATATTCAATGCTGATATAAGCAACCACAAAGGATACCACTCAAATTTAATATGATTTCTCAATTCAAGGCTATACATGTAAAGTGTTCTTCTGAAGGGAAGTTTAACATCCAAACCACACACACTGATCACACTTAATTTTATTCATTTATGAGAAATACCATAAACACAGCTATCTAATAACAATGTACCTTTCTGACATCTCTTACATTCATATTTTAGTCTGAATATTGTATTACCTGTAGTCATGCACCTCCTTTGTCAACCCTGTACTATGTTCACTATGAATTGAAGAGCAGGAAGTAGACTCATCCAGTCCCCTAAAATAATTGTAGAAATTAAACAAGTTCTCAGAATCAAGCTTCTTAGCTAATATCCTTTTTTAAAATATCCCATTACGATGCTTAGGAACTGTAAAGACCAGACATTTTTATTAGAAGTTTAAGTTGCATTATACAAGAATAATATTAAAAAACAGTCCCTTATGAATGTCATTCCACTCATTTTTGCCTACTTATTGCAAGTATCAATAAGGTAAATTAAAGACTGAGCAGAAGGCCCCTGAATTCACTGCTTGGTTAGGTCACATCTTCCCTTTGCTTTTACATCACTTATTTTTAAATTTAAAGTTTTATTTTAAACACCCGTGTAACGAGTATTGGACGCTTCCAAAAAAAACAGGCAAGAATTGAATTAATTTGCATTTAATAAAATGGATATGATATTGATTAGCTTTGACCTATAAATTATTATTCAAATCCCTCTTTAAAATTCTTTTCCACGAGGCCTACAAAAATTGACAGCCACTGGTACAGAGAAACCACAGCCCATTCTGCTGGCCAATATTGTCTCATTGTTTCCTTCTACCCCCACATACAACCTTAACTCAACCCCATTGTGCATATGACTCATTTTTAAATTATATGACATACCAATTTTCCCACAGGGCCTCTGCCTCATTCAGTGCACAGGATGGATTCAATATTTCTTTTTATCTTCATCATTCAGTGTGTGGCCCCATGTATTTACTGCACATCATCCAAACACTACCCTAAATACAGAATTATTAGTTTCCTCATGGGTTTTCTATAGTGCTCATAGTATCATTTTACCTATTTACAAAGATTAATGACCTTATCTTCACAACATTCCTGTGAAGTGAGGTGGTAAGTTTCCTCATGTACAAAATGAGGAATTGGACACAGAGATTAAGGCCAAAATTGTCAAAAGTGTCCATTAATTTTGGACAATCAATTTAAGAAGCCTTCGGCCTGATTTTTCAAAATACTTAGCATTTTATAGCACTTTATATGTTGGACAGCAGAGCTCCCATGCACCTCATATATAGTTGTGAACACTTAGCTCTGCTGCAAATATGACCCCAGGCATCTTAAGTTGGGTACAAGGAAAATGAGGAACACATGGTGGCCAGCAGAGAAATTCTGGTTGATGTGACTTGCCCAGAATCACATAGGAACTCTGTGGCAGAGGCCAGGATAGAATTAAATTCCCCAAGGGAGGCCTTAACAACAATGCCATCTTTTCTCTTCCTGCAATTCCCTGCCACATTCACTATGCACTTTCCAACTTGTGCAACAAATGAGACAGGGGTCCTACACTGACAACAACCTCGTTCACTACACAACCCTGCTTCACTCCCAGAGCACAGGAGAGAAAGTCTCATGTACAGAGTTTTTGTGCCTAGTGCCACAGCAGTCCTGGCAGATGGGATGAGCAACTGCACAGAAACCCTACTCAGCTCCTGAAGCCCGGGGATGGAGCACCCTAATGTACTCTGTGGGAATGGCATATGCGCAGTCCAGTTCGGCAGGTAGGAGCTGTGCAGGGATGAAGTATGTTCGGCACAGATGGAATCTTCAGAGAATTTAGCAGTCAAGCTTTAACGAACTTCTTCTAAACACATGCAAACAGATTTTTCAGAGGCTTTTTCATAGAAACAGCAGAAGACATCCATGACACACGGGTGGCCTGCTCTGCCAATTTCATATGTCTGCTTCAAAGCATGGAAGAGGTAAAGCTTCTTAATCAAACAACTGGCAGTTTTGTTTGTGGGGATTTTTAACAGAGGAGGAAAAAAATTATTTCCCCTAATCTCATTGTCTGAAACAGATGAACCTGTTTTAGTTGAAAGTAAAAACAAACAAACAAAAACTGCCACCCACACCTGAGGCAGACACCTCTCACGGAAAATCCACCCTGAGCAGTTTAAGTCTGGCAAACTGCAAGCAACGGAAAATAGGGTCCTATAAAGCAAAGTGCTGGGCAATTACCTGTAGCCATTGCTGCCACATTACCTCTAATTAAGGTAAATTTCGGGATTGAATACAGACTTCCAGTTACAAGATCTTTGCACACAATTGAAATTAGCCAAGATATATATTTTTGTCCCCAAAAAAGACAGTAAGTTTCCTTACAGTTTTATCACTACTTGTACTCTGATGTAGTGGTTTTGCTAACTTTTCATGCTACTTTTTTTTACAGATTTCTTTAGAAAGCAAGAAGTGTTTGTGGGGCAACATGACTGACAGGCTTTCACTTACGTAGCAAAGTTCCTTAATAGTGGGGTTTTCGTTATTTTTGCTAACTGTAGCAAGCTGCTGTTGGAAAGTGGAAAAATGGGACCATGTGTTCATTTTGCCTTTCAGCATGAAAGGAAAAGCTTGTCTGCAGGGCCTGACATTGGTAACTTTCTTCTTGAACTCCAATGCCTTCTGCACTGCTACTAAATAAGGGAGGCGGTGGAGTGAATAACGCTCAGTAAGAGCGGCTGGGGCTGTAACTCTATCTGGAAGCACTGTTAGGTCAACGATTTTCAGACCAATCTCATACCGCGTTCTATTATTAATGAGAGAGTTCCAGCTCAGAAGCAGGATTAATGTGGAATGGCTGGGGTACATTTATGGAGAGCTGGATAACTGGCCACTGGGGTGAAATCCCTCCCTACCTCTGCTTTGGACTTGACTGAACAGCAATATAAGGAGGTGGGTATTCTTCCACTGTGAGCTCTATATTGAATAGTTGCAAAAAAAAAAAAAAAAAAAGAAATGTCACTTAATGCTGGGCCTCTGAAACAGCTTGCATCCACAGGCTTGCCTGCCTTTGGGAAATGAGTGAAGCTCCCTCTTACTCTCTTTGACCTCTACATTTTCCCCCTACATCTCTAATTTAGACTGCAGATCACTACAAAAAAGTCACAGGTGACCTAGAGCACAGGGGATACGTAGAAGTAAATCAGAGTGGACTCACTCAAGAGCACACCCTCCAGGAATCAAAAGTTATAGAAATATTCTCCTAACTTAACTCAAATTAAAGAGGAAATTACTCTTATCAGCTCTGTAGGGCACCAGAACAGAGTTATCGCTAAGGTATTTACAACCAGATTCTACTCAAAATAAGATGTAAATAAAAAGTCTCAGAAGTGAGAGGCCCCAATGCTGTGATCCCAGGAAGTGGAAGTCATTCAAAACAGTGGTTGAGAGAGTTTTGAGCACCTAGACCCATGATCCAGACAGAGGACCTAAGCTTGCTCACATTTCACATGCAGAATTCTCACCAACTCCAGCAGTGCCTCAGGGCAGGATGGCTCAATATGGGCCAGGAAGGAGGAACACACATATAGTGGGGCACAGAACACATCAGTAGGCTACACCCGTTCCCCAACAACAAAGCAAGCCTTCTTAGGGTATGTCTAGATTGCAGTTAAAAACTCATGGCTGGCCTATGCCAGATGACTTGGGCTCGCAGGGCTATTTAATTGCAACGTAGATGTCCAGGCTCAACCAGAGCAGGAATGTCTACACTGCAATAAACCAGCCCCACAGCCCAATTCTGCAAGCCCAAGTCAGCTGGCACAGACCCCTGCTAGCAATCAAGAAAGTCCTGAAGTTCATTAGGGAGATGGAAAAGGCTCAAACCACAGAAAGATTCACAAGAAAACAGAATTGGAAAACAGTACTGGAATACTGTCATTTTTTATAAGCTTTTTGGGAACACAGTTATGGCTACCAAAAAAATATGTATACTTGCTCTGCAAGGCAAGGGTAAAAAAGAAGTATTCTTACTTTTTGAAGTCAAAACTTTGGACTGCATCATTCCAGAAATATTTTATGCTGTGGTGTGTGAAAT
Organism: Eretmochelys imbricata; assembly: GCF_965152235.1. Classification (NCBI taxonomy): domain Eukaryota; kingdom Metazoa; phylum Chordata; order Testudines; family Cheloniidae; genus Eretmochelys; species Eretmochelys imbricata. The sequence goes on along the minus strand of NC_135580.1, from coordinate 1,649,951 downwards.
AGCGAATCTGTAAGGCAAATACATGCCTTTAGGTATTAAGCTGGCACTGTTCAACACCTGATTTCTATTTAATTTAGTATCACTGTTAAAAATTTATAACAAAACTGAACTTAAATTAGGTACACTGTAAGTTTTAAAAATGAAATACAAAATGTTTCCTGTGTGCTCTCTGCTATACTGACAATATATTTTATACAAGATAGTTTACTTTTCAATAGTCTTATTCTTTCATTAATCCCACAATATACTGACACACAAGATCTGTTATACTTTGTGACTTTAAATATAAGAGCACATTTCCCTACCTCAACCAACTGACCTCTTTGGCAGTCTAAGCAGGTCACATGTATTGTACTGTGTGCATAATATATATTCTTTTCATAGCTGCCTTGAAGATTAAGGATTCAGATACCACAGGTCCACTTACAGGAGAATATTTGTTCGGGTCGTTTCTATTCTCTTCAGCAGGGCTTTCACATAAATGATCACTATGGCCATTTGAAACTTTGTCTTCAATAGATTGAGGATTCTGTAATGGGTTGTCTCCCCGAGAAAGCACAATACGAATCCTTGCACAAAACCATATCCTGAATTCATCCTAACAAAAAAAAAATTAATAGAGAATAGAGAATTTCTCGTTAATAGAGAAACAAATTGCAGAATACTGTTTAATACCTTGTAAGGATGCATAAAAGTGAACCTAGGGACATTTTTCTTTTCTTTAATAAGTACCAATGTCAGTTGGAAAACAAGTCAATTAGCAAGGTCCACATATACTTACAGAAATGAAAGATACCATGGGATTTATAACAAATTACCCCAAGGACAAGGTTTTCCCTTTTATTTATAAAACATTTTACCACTCTAACTCCACATAACACTAGCAGAAAACTTTCAAAGCTCTGGTGTGTGCTAGTGAACCCTCAGACTTAGTTTTGAAATCTTTCGTTTTTTATAAATAAATGGCATGGTATTTCTTCCATAAATTCCACAATAATTTATTATTTCAGAGTACAAGGGGGACTGTTTACGCTGAGTGGGGAGGTGTCACTTGTGTAGGGGACAGGAAACACAGAAGGAACGGCATGAGTGAAACGACCACACCCTTTAACTATTCATCTCCATGTTTTCCTATTTCTGAGCTATTCTGAAGTATAACACATATTGTATAGAAATTATGGCATTTTTTGTGAGTGTTCTGCAAAAACTTTCAACCTTAATTTCTAAAAGTACGAGGTGGGGGGATTAATAAATACATGCATAGCACTCCCAAATGTGGAGGTGATGTCTGTGATGTTGCACCCCATAATGCTTTATAGAAATATGCTTATGAATGTAAAGATGACATAACTGGAATATGTTTTATGCTACATGTGCCATGTAACATATCTCTGCAAAGTTTATGATCTACTGAATATATTCACCCTATTTGTATGCATGTATCATTTTTGTATTCAAAGTTCTGAATATTGGCTGTGTACTTGTTTGATTTTAAGTAGCCTCAGTGAAGCATTTGGTCAGCTTCTTGAGCAAAGACTATTCTCAGTAAGTGCCCAATCAAGAAACACTTAATCTGACAATAGACTTTAATAGAAGCCAGTCCACATCTAAGATTTCCAGGGAACGTTCTGTAGAGAACTAAGTCATGCATGGACATGTGACTTGCCCAGGTGACTCCAAAACTCCATCTTGTAGAGGGATTCTACACGGGGGGGGGGAGGGTTTCCACCCACAAGAGAGAAACTATATAAAGCCCTGAGAGACCCCTCCATTTTGTCTTCAGCTGGCTCAAGAGGTAGCCTCTCCACCCCCAAAGAATACCTGAAAGAAACTGGAACAAAGGACAGTACCTACAGGGGTGAGCGTGATTGCTGGACCCAGACTAGAAGGAGGCTAGTCTGTAAAAGAAGCTTATTGGAACGTCTCTTAGGGTGAGATTTACCTGTATCACTTTCTTACTGTATTAGGCTTAGACTTGCGTGTTTTATTTTATTTTACTTGGCAATGTACTTTGTTCTGTCTGTTACTACTTGGAACCACTTAAATCCTAAATTTTGTATTTAATAAAATCATTTTTTACTTATTAATTAACCCAGAGTATGTCTTTATACCGGGGGGGGGGGGGGGAACAGCTGTGCATATCTCTCTATCAGTGTTATAGAGGGCGAACAATTTATGAGTTTACCCTGTATAAGCTTTATACAGGGTAAAATTGATTTATTTGGGGTTTGGACCCCATTGGCAGTTGGGTAACTGAGTGCTGGATACAGGAACACTTAGAATATCAGAGTTGGAAGGGACCTCAGGAGATCATCTAGTCCAACCCCCTGCTCAAAGCAGGACCAGTCCCCAATGTTTGTCCCAGATCCCTAAATGGCCCCCTCAAGGATTGAACTCACAACCCTGGGTTTAGCAGGCCAATGCTCAAACCACTGAGCTATCCCTCCCTGTTTTCAGTTAAGCCTGCAGCTTTTGGGGGACAGGGTTCAGACCTGGGTCTGTGTTTGCAGCAGGCTGGCGTGTCTGGCACATCCAGGCAGGGCACTGACGTCCCAAGCTGGCCGGGAAAACAGGCTCAGAGGTAGTCTCAGCACATCAGGTGGCAGTCACAAAGGGGGTTTCTGTGGCCCAACCCGTCACAATGTCCATGTGAAGTGGCAAAGCCATGTGATAAATTGCAGAATTATGTGATAAATTCACTCCACACCTTTGTCTGCCTCCTCCTGCCCAGGAAACCTACTACTCTGGGCCCTATTCTAGCTTCCAAAATTCATTAACAGACAGCAGGTACCATTTTATTTTGAAATTAATCTGCCAGAGAAACTTCATCCTGAAAAACATGGCATCTTCCCTAAAATTACACCGGACCAAAGCCCAAGACAAGCAAGATCTAGCCTTGGGTCGTAACAAGTTTTTCTATACACAAGCTTTATATCATTGGAAGAGGGAAATTTCCAGTTTCCCAATGGGATCCATAACACCTACTTCTAGCCCCTGGAGTGCCAGAGACATTTTCGTATGTAATATATGTGGGAATAAGTAGAATGGATGCAATAATCTTGCTTTAATATGAAGATGGTGTTGCACAGCTTTGTCCCCATGTTTTGCACTTCTGTTTATATCCTCTTCCTTTCTACAGGACTTGACATTGATTTAAGTAAGTAATTAATACCAGATATCCACTCATAACCTGCAATCCCTGATGCTCTAACCTCTCCATGTCACTTTGTAGTTTACTTCTGTCCTCTTCCATATAGACTATCTCTCCAATTTGGTGTTATCTGCACAACTGTTCATTGCTGAATTTATATCAAAGAAACATTGGAGAAAGACAGACATGAAAAGAGGTCCAGAGCTTTCTTAAGGGTTAGAAATGAGCAAAAAAACTGCTGGAAATCCCAGCAGTCCTGAACAAGGGCCACAACTAGAAGAAAGCATTACTGTTAGATGCGTGATGGATGCTGCACCATTGTGACAGAAGCTGCTCTGCACACCACTGACGGTAGCTTGAGAATCTCTATATTATGCTATACAAAACTCTAAGGCCAGTGCATCAACAGCATCAGCTCACGGCCTTCCAAAACCTAGGTCTAATCAGTTCCTGAAATCTTCTATACAAAAGAAAACTACTGAATATACTCATTCATAAGGCGAATTTTTTTGGTAAAAAAGGGAAGCATCGGAGAAGGGGGTTGGCTTATGAACGGGTATAGAGAGGGAGAGGTTGGACATGCCCCTGCCCCCCAACAGAGGGGGCAAGGAGAGGCAGCACAGCCAGCAGAGCCAGAAGGGAAGAGGTGGGGCCAGAGTCTCTCCGCTTCCGGCCACGCTGCTCTCCCCCACAGCCTCTGAAGAAGCTGCAGCTCCAGGGCTGGCAGGCTGCGGCCGAGCCGCCCACTGGAGCGGCTCCAGCCAGGCCAGAGACATCCTCCCCTACACCGCCCCAGGTAAGGTGGGAAGGGATGGGATGTGATAGGGAGAGCATGGGGGTCCCAGGCTAGGGGTGGGGCAGGGATTGATTACATGGGGAGAGGTTATGTGGGGAGGTCCCGGACTAGGGGCAGCGCAGGGTCATGTGGGGGGTGGTCATGGGTGTTACTCCCCTGACCCCCAGCTTCCCCTCCCCCCCATTCCAGGCCAAAGGGGGCTGCAGGAAGAGATGGCCAGTACATTCCTCGGCCCGCACTGCTTCCCACAGCCCCCATTGTCCTGGAACGACAAACCACGGCCAATGGGAGCTGCGGGGCTCCATGCCTGCGGACGCTCCAGGTAAACAAACTGGCCCGGCCCACCGGGAGCTTACCCTGACGGGCCAGGAGCCAAAGTTTGCCAACCCCTGAATTATAGGGTTGGCTTATGAATGGGTCATAAAAATTTGCTATTTTTACTTATCCTTCTTGTGGGGGTCTTATAAACGAACGGGCTTATGATCGAGTATATACGGTAAGTAGGATATGAGGAGTAAACCTTGAAGGAAACTAGTCTTCTTTAGACGTTTACATACACAAATTAAATTCTAAATTAAATATTAAACAGTAATATTTCTTTAGCTAAAAAGGACACTCAAGATATTGTCTGTACATTTTTCATATATTTTGCCTGTGCACCTACCTTATAATCATCCCTTTTGAGAGTAAATTCAATTTCTTGATATTTATTTTTCTCAACCATTTAATAGAGTTATGAATGCAAACAATGTGGAATAATGAGTGCTTGACTATCAAACCTTTTGAAAAATCATCTTAGCGAAGATGTTAAAAGTTTCACTGTATGCTATTTAGTTTCTATTACTTATTTAGGCAAACACAAAATACTAAAATATCAAAAGTCCTTACTAAAAACAGCAAATGTCCTTTGGATACTCACCATTCTTCTCACACACAAAACTACACAAGCAGAGTACAACCTTTTACAATTCTCATAGTAAATGGAGTATTTTTTCTGAAATCCTCATGATTTCATTTACCCCAAAGCCTCCTTCAAGTTTTCAATTTGCTTACAACTGGCAAACTACACCCATCATTTATTTATAAACCGTGATGCAAAGAAAGTAATATCACTAGCCCAAGAGCTGATAACTACTACCTCTAACTTTTCTGTTCAATCACTGCATTCACAAAACTAGAGCACATTCAGTGTACAAACTTACAGTTGTTCTCAGTAGCACCACTTCACAGTCTTTAAGTGTAGTCCTTTTGCACGTTGCTCTCACACGCCACTCAGGCATCCAGTAGAGGAGGAGGAGGAGGAAGCCACCAGTACAAAGCACCCCTATAGCAACTAAAACTAGCTTCCAGAGGCACCGATTATAACCATAAATCTCCTGTACGGAAACAGGGAAACAAATAATGAACAAAGATATCCTTAATTGCTTTGGCTGAAAAATTCAGTAGTAACCGGTTACAAACTGTGGCAGATAAATGTGTCATATTTCAAAGGTTTTTCCTCCTTTTCTTTGCTAGGGGGAGGGTTCAAAAAAGTTTATTTACTATAGCGTGGCAACTGCTTTGTTCAGTCCGATGCACATAGACTCATTAAAACCCATAGAAGTGCTACATTCACACCTATTTAAAAACACTGCAATAGAGAAACAGACTCCTCCCCAGACTGCTCCTGAGGCAGCTATGCAGGGAAACTTACGTTACAATCTAACCTTTAGTTTTTAAGGACCCAGTTCTGGTCCATGGTTCTGAAGATGTAAGGGAACATGGCATGCAAGCCTGCTCTACGCCCCAACAACAGCTGTGAACAGTTTAGTATTCTTCTTTCTGCTCACATTCAGACAACAAACTAGGGTGGATACAATTGATAATTTTTTGAAAAAAAAAATTGATTTAAATCTTCTTTTTTATTTTATTTAAATTGCACAGTTTTTAAAAATAAACCTGTTAAAATGACATCTGAATTTAATATAAAATATGTTAAGACCTAAACTTACTAAAATATCTTAAAACAATAAAAAAATATGCTGAATACATGAGCCTCTATCAAAATCTTTGAGTTAAAGACTGCTTTTCTATATGAAGAAAGAATCACAGGTAAAACATCTAATTTTTAGGTCAAGCTTTATAGATAGGGCACTATAGGTCATGTATTGTAGTAAGGGCTTGTTTTGTTTAATAAAAATAAATTTTAGATGCTGTTTTGGGTGTTTACTTAAATTTCAGTTACCATCCTAATGCAACTTGACACAAATCATGAGCAAAAGGTTAATTATCTATAAAATAGCATATCATTCACCATTTTCTAACATACTAAAATGTGCAATTAATAATAATCTGAACATATTAAGCTGTATAATTGCTTCAGTAAATGTATATAGTTATAGTGTACCCTCCCAGGCTGCAAAAAGATGTACCAAATCTCGTGTAAAGGCTCTATTTAGCTGTAAATTAGCATGTTTTAACAGTTATTATGCAATCAATGAAAAAGCATCTTCTTTAGAAAATAACAAGTAGAAGTTGATTCAAATCGAGGACTTAAATCAACATTGTCTACTTGGAGATTTAATGCATGATTTAAATTGCTGATTTAAATCAGGCTGACTGACAAATGGTTTTCATTCTCTGGGGAGGAAATAAAAAGGGGGTAGTTGGGAATGGGAGGAAGGAATGAACTACGTTACTCTTATTTCATCTTAAAATGTAATACAGCCAAGCCTCTAATCGTAAGAAGGTACTTCTCACCCAAATGATACTTGGGAACATATTGTTTTGGAAGTAGGGCTACCCACTGTAATGCTTATGTACAGCTGGTGAAACACTAGCATGAGACACAGCCAAAAAAAAAACCCCAACCACGCTCCAAAGACAGCAGTTACTGTGGCAACTGGAGAAAGTCCACTCACCTCCTAGTAGGAAGCAATATTCAGAGTACTCTCTTGTTACAATGAAGAACAAATTACACAAAAATATGAAGTGCCTCTTAGGATAATAAATTAACAATCAAGGGTAAGTCCTATCACTATCTGGGTACAGCCTGAGGCACAAAAATTTGGCTGAGTGTTTCCGTGCAGTAACTCAAAGGAAACTTTCAGATGCTGAGCGGTATTTCCTCTGTCTCATATTACATGGAACAAATTTCCTGTTCTGTAGTATCAGTAAAATGGAAGCGATCACTGAGACCCACCAGCATCATTCACATTTATGAAAATATTAACACCTAAAGGTATCTGCAAAATCTCTTTTTGAAACATCATCACACTCTAATTGCTAGAACTCATTTATTTTCGTCAAAAGGTTGGGGTTTTTTAGGGTTTTGACCGGAACAGTCCCTTCTTTAAGCCCTGTTCCAGCCATCCCGACTTTTTTGGCAAAAATGGGTGTTTGTCCCATTTATTCTTGCCAACGTGATCAGCTGGCAAGTGCCAACGGGACCAATGCAAATGGGACACGTACAAATGGGACAAATGCTCACTTTTGTCAAAAAAGTTGGATGCAGAGGAACATGCTGGGTGGGGCTGAGCTACAATGCCGGCCCCGGGTGCAGGGGATGCGGGTCGGGGGAGAATGATGCAGGGCTCGGGCAAGCAGCAACGCCAGCCCCAGCCTTGCACGGGGAGCAGGCGCGCTCAGGCAAGTGGCTCGGGCCAGCCCCTCACAAGGGCGGGGGGGTTGGGTCAGTCTAGCCCCACACAGTGTCCCGTTTTCCCTTTGGGAAATATGGTCACCATACTCTTGGGACAGGAACTGCATCTGGGTAAGTGTGCCAAGTGTGTGCACAGAGCACAACCAGGCCCACAGCTCTAGCCAGGCTCTCTACACAAGGGAGCAGGGCCACAATTTGTTTTTATGAAACACTTCACTGCAATTTTCCTTTCAAAGGGTACTGAGAAGTAAAATACGCTGTGGGACCGGTTAGAGTTTTGGCTGTACAGATCTGCTTGGTTCTTCATACTCTCTTTAGGAGTTTGAATAAATGGAAATTCGTACCCCAAGATTAGTCCTCTATGATTCCAGAAGGGGCTCATGAGGACTGTGCCTAAAGCAATATGCCCCAAACAGAAAAGCAACATTTTCTTCAATTTGTGAAACGAGACTGTAAAACTGATTACCATCTCATCCTCCTCGTCTGTATTGACAGTCTTCTTTTCTTCCTTTTCCATGTTTACTGAGATGTGGAACTTCTCAACTTCAGATACCGGAAGACCTCTAGCAAGAGAAGTATTAAAAAAAACCCAGTTGAAGCCATATTTTGACTACTGTGCACATGCATTAACTTTTGATGTTTCACTGGCATAACTACATTCACAACATGCATGTACATGAAATGCACGGACACCCAACCTGCTTTCATCTAATTCTTAACAGAATATGTGACCATAGTATATGTTAAAGTATTTTGCTGTTCAATAGACAAAAATGTCCACTAAAATAGTTAACTTTAAAAAAATATTTCAAAACCCAATCTTAGTCTAGAAGTCTATAAATTGTTATTTGACAAATGGAAACAGATATAACTAAAAATGCACTTCTAGCCACTTAGATGCCTCACTAATATTAGTGAGTTTATTCTCACAACACCCCTGTAACGTATGAAAATATCTTCATTTTAAAGATGCGGAACCAAGATATATAGAGATTAAATGATTTACCCAAGGGTCACACAGGAAATCTGTGGCAGAACCAAGAACTGAACCCAAATATCCTCACTCTAAGTTCAGTGCCCTGGCCATAAAGCCGTCCTTTAATTTCTACTTGAAATTGGCTGACACCTCTAACTGCATTTTAATTTATTATTATTATATTCCAACATCAAAACTAAAGCACCTCAATAAACATACACACCATTATATATCCTTAGTATAAACTGTATTTTTAGATTCTTATAGAGATGGAAATGCACAGCTGGAGAGCAGTACTAAATAGAACACAAGAATTAGAAATTCTTATTTTTATTTATTTATTTATTTTGATATTGTGACAGCACCCAAGGGCCCCACACCACTCTAGGTGCTGAACAGATATACAGAAAGACAGTCACTGCCCAGACAAACCATTTCCAGACTCAAAAAAAGACAAGAAGTGAGTAACAAACAAAAGAGAAGGCGGAAAGTCAAGGGTGACAAGGGTAACAGTAGTTTGGTCACACAGTTATGTGAGTTTATTACGTGCCCACATTGATGTTTCTGTCTCATTAGAAAGGTGCTCTCTTTTACAATTAAATATTAACTATCCAATGGACATTCATCCTAGCCATAACAGATGGACAGTTTCTTGCAGGGTACACACCAGACATCAAGAATTGAGAAGTGGCTTGGAGGAGAAGTAGTGGCCATAGGATTATTTCCCCAGGAGTGCAGGGGGCTGGACTAGATGACCTCTCGAGGTCCCTTCCAGTCCTACGATTCTATGACAAGGGATAGTGTGGAAAAAACTGCATAGCAGTAGTCTCCAACCTTTTTATGCCCAAGGTCTGCTGGCATGGTTCTCATAACACAAGAACTAGGGGTCACCAAAATGAAATTAACAGGCAGCAGGTTTAAAACAAATGGAAGGCAGTATTTCTTCACACAACGCACAGTCAACCTGTGGAACTCCTTGCCAGAGGATGCTGTGAAGGCCAAGACTATAACAGGGTTCAAAAAAGAACTAGATAAATTCACGGAGGATAGATCCATCAATGGCTATTAGCCACGATGGGCAGGTTTTGCCAGACCCTGGGAATGGGCGACAGGGGATGGATCACTTGATGATTATCTGTTCTGTTCATTGCCTCTGGGGCACCTGGCACAGGCCACTGTCAGAAGACAGGACACTGGGCTAGATGGACCTCTCCACCCCAGCCTCCAGTTACTCCTGCCCACATTCCTCAGCCCCACTGGCTCCCCATCTCCCTCCTTTTTCAGTCTCTTTGCCCATCCCATCCCAGTTCTCTCCTTTCCAGCATTCATCTGTATCTGCCCCCTCCAACTCCTTTCCTCACCCCACATGGGTTCCCAGTTCTCATCAAACTGCTTCCCTCTCTTGCTCCCTGTCTTTCCCTCACCCCACCAGCTCTCAGTCCCAATCTCCTTGCCCAGGCAGTGCCAGTGTCTGCCCCCTCTCCCCACCTCTCCCCACCCCACTCCTTTCCATTTCTTGCCCCTTCTGCATTTGAATGAGGCAGTTTTTCCCTCCACACTGCCGGGGGCAGGGGGCATGAGTAGCAGGCGAGAGGCGCCCTGCTCTCAGTTCCTATGCCCAGCCCCAGCCCCAACTGCAATTGCAGTGAAAGTCAGCCCTAGGCTGGAGCATGTCCAGTGAAGAGAGAATCTTCAGTGAATGTAGCCACAAAGCCCTAGCAAGTCAAAATTGAGCATGTGTGAACTGCGATGTTTCAAAAACTTATCACTTGGCCAAATTTGGGCAGATTTTCATGTGGAAGGTGTCATAAATATAAAGGGAAGGGTAAACACCTTCAAATCCCTCCTGGCCAGAGGAAAAACCCTGTCACCTGTAAAGGGTTAAGAAGCTAGGATAACCTCGCTGGCACCTGACCACAATGACCAATGAGGAGACAAGATACTTTCAAAGCTGGAGGGGGGGAGAAACAAAGGTTCTCTCAGTCTGTGTGTTGCTTTTGCCGGGACCAGAGCAGGAATGCAGGTTAGAATTCCTGTAAAGGGCTAATAAGCAATCTAGTTAGAGATGCATTAGATTCTGTTTTTTTAAATGGCTGATAAAATAAGTTGTGCTGAATGGAATGTATATTCCTGTTTTTGTGTCTTTTTGTAACTTAAAGTTTTGCCTAGAGGGATTCTCTATGTTTTGAATCTGATTACCCTGTAAGGTATTTACCATCCTGATTTTACAGAGGTGATTCTTTTACTTTTTCTTCTATTAAAAGTCTTCTTGTAAGAAAACTGAATGCTTTGTCATTGTTCTTAAGATCCAAGAGTTTGAGTCTGTGTTCGCCTATGCAAATTGGTGAGGATTTTTATCAAGCCTTCCCCAGGAAAGGGGGTGTAGGGTTTGGGAGGATTTTGGGGGGAAAGACGTTTCCAAGCAGGCTCTTTCCCTGTTATATATTTGTTAGACACTTGGTAGTGGCAGCAATAAAGTCCAAGGGCAAAAGGTAAAACAGTTTGTACCTTGGGGAAGTTTTTACCTAAGCTGGTAAAAATAAGCTTAGGGGGTTTTTCATGCAAGTCCCCACATCTGTACCATAGAGTTCAGAGTGGGGAAGGAACCTTGACAGAAGGCAAAAGGCATATATATCCCTGCCACAAAGGCTACCTCTCGGCCAAAATTCAAGTCACTGCTCCAAAGCATAAGGGTGCAAAAACTTCTCAAAGAAGGTCACTGGAATTTTTTAGTATGGGCAAAACACCATGTTTTTCCCTAGCTTCATTCTCGGAAACGACTGAACCATTTTAGCTGAAATATCAACCCAAATGGTTAAAGTTTGGCAATGTTAAAAATGACTGAAAACAGGGTGAAGGGAACCATCAGGCAGCATTAATTGGGAGTGCTTGCATCCCCACCTATAACAGAACATGTATTATTGTATGCTTAGGCCTTGATCCCTCATGGAGAACAGTGCAGGCAGCCCATGTTCCAACACAGACAACCACTGAAGTCAACTGAGACCCAAATGGGTGCAGGAGTCCATCTGCAGGGAACTCCTTGCAGGATCAGGTTCTTAGATAATAATACAAGACTCACTAAGAAATAAAGATTAAAAATAATTTCTCTATTATCCTTTTTTTAAATAAACATCACTTCTAGTCAGCTGAATAACTGTGTCAATGTCCTCCCACATTCGTTTGAACCAAGTAAGTAACCTCTTTCTACAATATTAGTTGTCACAGTTCCAATGGAAGCAGAATCTCAACAAACAAATCATTCAGAAAAGTGTATTAACACCTAGTGTACTGTAGAGCTAGAGTGTCCCCATTTGTCTTCAAACTATGCTTTGGCACAATTCGTTGACATGGCTGCACAAGACAGGCCTCTGTAGAACACTGTGGAGCTAAAATGATTTCTCCTAATAAAAATATATGAATTTTAAAAGTCCAGTTGGACTACTTACTTTGGTCATGCATTCAAGGTGTCTACATTGCTAAAAATGCTTCCAGTCATAAAAATACAAATACGACAAACTCAATTTCCCATTCCACTGCTAAACTGACATTTTCACATGACCAACTAAAATCAAACTGTTGGCGTAAATTTCTGTTACTCTAGTTTGACTTTACATATTTTTTTTTTTAATTTCAGATGCACACCACTGCTCCATGGAGTACACAACAGTTAAAGTACTCTCTAAAACCAGGTATTTGAGTTTATTAAAATTGTCACATGCACGTTCTTCACTACACAGCAGATTAATTTTGAAGTCTGTTTAACTGAGGAAAACATCTTCGAAATGTTATTAGTAAAAAATGCCCTAAATTAATGAATGGTTTCTAACAAAACTGAACATTGGAATAACAACACATGTCAAATGCAAGTTTATGTACGCATCACAGATAAGTCACAGGATTTTTTTCAAATCAGTTTGTATAACCAGAAAAGTTTTTGGTACGTAAAGAATTATAGTTTACAGTAAAGTTCACAGCAGTCGTGAGAAAAGATTTCCATTTCTCATGCTGGAACTAACTTGCTCCATCCCTAAACAAAACATGCACGTTACTCTGCTGCACTATCAGTGTCAGTGCCCGACGGCAAAGTCCGATTCTTGATGAGAACAAGAAGAACAGGAGCACTTGTGGCACCTTAGAGACTAACACATTTCTTTGAGCCTAAGGTTTCGTGGGCTACAGCTCCAGCCAAAGCAAACAGTTGCCAACACTGAGGGGCAGAAGAATAAATGGCACCGAGAAAGCACTGAGGGGGAGAGGAATAAATGGAATTTGATTATTCATATTTGCATATCTGTTTGCAAAACTGGGTCAGTTTAAATTCTTAAACTGGGAATCATTCCACAAACCACATGGCACAGATAAACAAAGTATTTTATTATACTGTTAGACAGACAAAAAAGTAATAAAAAAGGCAAAGCATGCTGATACACCATTTTCATTTTGGTACTGAAAATCCTGTTTCAGAAATAAGACTGTTACTTTAAAAATTAATAAAAATATAACAAACTACTCCCTCATACAAGTTCTATCTTCTTTACTAATACAAATATGCACATACCATGCTGTCTAGCCACCAGAACCCACAACAATAAATATATGCATTCCAATGTAAATACATGAACATGCCCTCACCCTGTCAAATATCAGAAAGCTGCTGCAATTTGCAAATTAAATGTTCAATTCTGCAAACCTTGTCAACTATTTCCAATGGAACTCCCTGAGTAAAAACTACTCATGTGAATAAGAGTTTGCGGGACCAGGACACAACCTCAAATATTCAAACAGTTAGTACAAGTAGTGTGTCCTCAAAACTTTCCTAGCATGAACTAATGTTAAGCAGATAAAATTCCTTCATCTCACCACTACCAGCTGCTCTCCCCCTACATCTCCCCTCCCGCTAGCTGTGCTCCAGAGGAAGCAGCTCCTGGAATCTGAAGGCCCTCCAAAAGCAGGGAGTGGAAGCTTGCTCCACTCCCTGCTGCACAAATAAGTCATAGAAATCAACAGAAACAGACACCTGCAAATAGCAGCTGTGGTAATGGATCAGCTCCCCTCTTTGCCAATCATGGCCCTGGTACAGAGCAAGGCACTTTGGTCTTCAGGCAGCCATGGACCTGAGGAAAATGCCAAGGTTCAGCTGGCTCTATCAACAGCATGGAGAAAAGAGAGTCAAGATTAGAAGGAAAGAGAATAAAGGAAAGCAGCGCGAACAGGAAGAGTGTCCTTCCCCCCGCCCCCCAAAAAAGGAAGTTGAGGGAACCCAATAAAAGGCATAATGAAAGAGAGAGAAAAAAAATGACATGAGAAACAAGATGGCAGATGTGGAGAGAAAGAGAAAGCAAAGAAAAAGCAAGTAGCGACAGTTTAAGAATAGTTTTATTAATATGTTTTACTTATTCTAAATGCATCACAGTGAATACAAATAGACACAAATTAAAAATTGTATCAAACTGGTTTAAGCGCTTATGTTCTAGCATCTTGCCAATATAGTCCTCTGCTACAAAGCTGGGCAACATTAATAAATGTGATATTGTTAAAAGCGTTCTAGCCATGATACAAAGTGACTATATTCTCCTCCGAATATTCTCAATTCCTCATTTCAAACTTTAATTTGCACTAATGTGCAAATGAGGCAAAAAGGCACAAATATACATAATCTGTTAAATTTAACATTTCATGGTAATTTATCTATCAAAAGCCTTTTTAAAGTCTAAAGCCCAGGTACAGAACAAGGCCTGTATATTCAGTTGTCTTGCAAAGTAACACTAAAATAAGACACTAGCTAAAATATTGTTGACATAATACACTTAGACTTCTGTAAAGAATTTGACTTGCTACTGCACGATATTTTGATTGAAAAACTAAAACGATACAAAACTAACATGGAACACATTAAATGGGTTAAAAACTGGCTAACCATTAAGTCCAAAAATGCAATTATAAATAGGGAATGATCATCTGGTGTGTTTCTAGTGTGGTTCCATATGGTTCAGTTTTAGCTTATGCTATTTAATATTTTTATCAATGGCCTGGAAGAGAACAAAATCACTGAAAGTTTGGAGATGACACAAAGACTGGGGGAGTGGTAAATAATGAAGAGAAAAGGTCACTAATACAGAGCAATCCGGATTGCATGGAAAACTAGCACAAGCAAACAATATGCATTTTAATACAGCCAAATAGAAAGTCATACATCTAGGAACAAAGAAAGCAGGCCACACTTACAGGATGGGGGACTATCTGGGAAGCAGTGACTCTGAAAAAGCCTTGGGGTGGGGATGGGGGGCGAGCCTCATAGTGAATAATCAGCTGAACATGAGCTCCCAGTGTGACACTGTGGCCAAAAGGGCTAATGCACTTCTTAGATGCATAAACATGGGACTACCAAGAAGAAGTAAGGAGGTTATATTACTTCAGTATTAGGGACAGGTGCACCCACTATGTAATACTATGCCCACTTCTGGTGTCCACAATTCAAGAAGGATGTTGATAAATTGGAGAGGGTTCAGAGAAGAGCCATGAGATTAAAGGATTAGAAAACCTGCCTTAAAATGGACTCAAAGAACTCGACCTATTTAGTTAGTTGAACAAAAAGTAAGTTATGGGTGACTTCACATCATCGTTCACAAGTACCTACTTGGGGAACAAATATTTGCTAATGGGCTCTTCAGTCTAGCAGACACACGTATAAACAACCTCCAGTGACTGGAACTTGAAGCTAAACAAATTCAGACTAGAAATAAGGTGCAAATGTTTAAGAGCAAGGGTGACTAACCACTGGAACAACTTACCAAGGGTTGTTGTGGATTCTTCATCATTGGCAATTTTTAAATCAAGACTGGATGTTTTTCTAAAAGATCTGCTCAAGGGCAAACAGGAATTAATTCAGGGAAGTCCTATAGCCAGTGTTATGCAGGAGTTTGGTCGACATGATTACAGTCGTTCCTTCTGGCCTTAAAATCTAACTATGTGTTACAAGGACTTGAATCTTGTGCATCTGCCAAACCAAAGGTTCCTGAGAGGTGGGAACTACTTTGGAACCCATCAGAGTGGATGATTATTTTAATTAATTCCTTCTAACAACCATTAACTTTCACTTTACTGTGCTACATTTCATCTGCTGTCCTATTGCCCATTTTACATTGCTTTGTTAGATCACTAATCTATCAACACATTAAATAGTGGAATCCAAATGAACAAATTTTGCCCCAATTTGCATCCTGTGCAACTTCATGTAAAACAACTGTGATGAACAGGAGGAAAGCTGGGGGGAAAACTTTCCCTGTCCTTTCTTTTATTCTGGTCTCAGGTATAACTAATGTTTGCTTTTATCTGTGATTCACCAAGATACAGACTAACACGGCTGTTACTCTGAAACCTGTCAAGATAGCAAGGTGATCAGTGAACTGTAAATCACCAAATAAAAGTCTCTCAGAAGAGGCTTTTAAGGAACCTCGGTGACCATAGGGCTAGAGATACAGATCAGTTTTAACCCCTGATCCTTTCAGAGCTATAAGAGAAGTGTTAGGAAAAGCCAAGAGTAAACACTGAGGTATCTCAATCTCCTTATTATAATCAGTGATGTTCTAACAAGTTAGCCACACAGAGGAGAGGCTGAATAGTGGGGTTAGGGTTAGTCAAAATTAGGAAATACTGTGAGGAACACCAGAAGGGCCACAATTATACTCATATTGTTAGATCCAGCAATAATTTTTAATACAATTACCTCATTTCCTGAGCAACACATTCAACCAGTACAGTAGAACCTCAGAGTTACGAACACCTCGGGAATAGAGGTTGTTCGTAACTCTGAAATGTTCGTAACGCTGAACAAAATGTTATGGCTATTCTTTCAAAAGTTACAACTGAACACTGACTCCATACAGCTTTGAAACTTTATTATGCAGAAGAAAAATTCTGCTTTCCTTTTTCTTTAAAAAAGTAGTTTATTTTTAATATAGTCCTGTTCTGTACTTGTCTTTTTTTTTTTTTGGCGGGGGGGGGCGGGAGGGGGAGAATCTCTGCTGCTGCCTGATTGTGTACTTCTGGTTCCAATGTGTGGTTGACCGGTCAGTTCATACCTCTGGTGTTCATAACTCTGTGGTTCTACTGTACATATCACCCAGTGTTCCACATGCTGTCCTTAACTTTCTGTTCAGTATGGAGTATAAGTTCTAATATGCAAAGCTCTGGCTACATCAAGGATCACTTCTCTGACTAGCCATGGTAATTATAGTCAGGGGTTGGATTTGCGATGGAAGTGGAGGGGAGAAATATTGGCACTCTTTCAACGTCTGCCCACAAAATAAACTCTGCCCACTTGATACCACTCAGACTATGTACTAATTCAAAATATTGAATCATGCAGGCTCTCTAGGCTCAGCTCTCCTCTGATGAGTTTAGTGCCTCAGCAATATAGCCACATGCTCTTCTGGGCTGGCCTCCTTGGCCTTAGCTCCTTCTTGTTTGTAGGGAGATAACCCATCCACTCAGTAAAAATGTCAATACATTATGCTGATCTGCATAATGTGATCCTTCCTCCCATATTTTGAAATGAGCGGTGAAATATTTAACAATGCTGATGTGTAAGGCTGGGATTTTCAAGTGAGTGTAAGGGAGTTAGGCACCCAACACTCACTGAAATTTAGTGGGTCCAACTCTAACGTATCACTTGCCTGGAGTTAACTCCTTTTGAAAGAAAGGAAGCAGCTCACCCCTCTCAGAGCTATTGCTGGAGCTCAACAGACATACTGTTCACTTTTCCAAAGTTTCATTAATAATCATAACAGTGCCTTTTTAAAATACTTTATTTTGAAATGAAAGCTGAGATCCTGGAGAACAAAGCAGCTTGAGAGAAGTGCTAGTAGGCCATGCCGCTGTGTACCAGCCTAACTCATGCCCTGGTTACAGTTATCTAAGGACTTATATGGTCCTCATCACCACAGTATCCAAGCACCTACCATAGCAAGAACAAGACTGGTAGGAGCAGAGGACTGGGTTGTCTCAATAGCTGGCTCACAGGTATGGAACTCCAGACATCAGAATGATTCCAGCTCTCTCCAAAGGTCTTCCACCTTTGTTTGAATCTCTCTTTGCCTTTCCTTCTGTATACCCTCACTCCCACCAGGAGCCCAAGATCAGCAGTAAAGGAAAGTGAGAAGTCATGGTAAAATAAGTATGAAGAAGACCAAAAACAAACAAACAAAAAAACCACAATGCAGGAAGAAATTGAAAATACTATCTTGATTTCTTGTATGCTTATGTAATTTTTGTTCACTGAGTCACCATTGTGACAGGCATAGTTCGATTGCAAACATCCAACAAAACCAGACAAATAGGCAACATGAAATTCAACACAGAAACAGGTCAGGCAATGCTAATTCGAAGGAACAATTTAAACCACTTGTGTACCCAGATGGGTTCCAAATTAATTGCATCCTCAGGAGATAAACATAGGTATCACTGGACAGCTCAATGGTGAGTAACAGGCAAACTGTTTAATATACTAATACTGAAAATAAGCCATTATGTAAGTTAATGATACCCTCCTCTTTTGTACTAGAGTGTGCAGTTTTGGTCACCTCATCTTTAGAGAGTCAACAGAAATGGAACGTATAAACAGATGAGCAACAAAATATAGGGAAAGGGAACCCTTCATCCAAAGATTAAAAGACAATGGAATTATACTTATGAAAATTTGGAAAGAAGACAAGCGAGAAACAATATCATGAATGGTATAAAAAAGGACATTTGGACAATATTGCTTAAACTATCCCTTGAAAATTAAAGGCAACACATCAGAAACAGATAGAAGTAAATAATGATTGTGCAACACATAACCAGCCTTTGAAATACACTGACCTCAAGTTCAGCAGTATGATTTTAAAAAGAATTAAGGCAGTATATAAATGACATCTGCAGTTATACTAATTAAGGTAAAAGGCCTAGTAACCATTCTTCAGGACAAAAAATAATTATCAACTGGGGTCAGGAAGAAAGTTCTCGCATAGTAAATTATGTGCATTACTGGGGGTGGATGGATGGGGTGAAACACTTTCTGAAGCATCAGATTTCAACCTTGGCTGTAGACAGAATACGGAAAGATCACTGGCCAGTATGGCAATTTATAATAAAATGACTGAAAGCTATAAACATTCAAATAGTATAAATAACAAAGATTTTTCTTACTTAACTGCATAACTGTTTGAAGAGAGCACTTGATCAAAGTTGCTAGAATCAACGTAACAAAGCAGCATATTTTTAAACTAGACACATAACAAAAATATAAAAAACTATACATTTCAAAAACACTTTTTTACTCATTTAGAAATGAATGAGATTCCTGAGGACCATTATTAGACTATTTCCTTTGGTTCTAAATCAACTTTCTAAGATTTTGTATAGTTTTTAGAGAACATCTGTAACAATTCTGTATGGAAAGGATTTTAAGTCAACAATGCTGAACATTTGTCACCCGTATGAGTAAACCTTAAAAAAAAAAAGTTTCTGCTGAAAGCATGAGCAGTTGCCATAAGTTAAAGAACTGGAAAAACCAAGCTCACTGAAAATTGCAGAATGGTAGGAGAAAATGAGAGAACCCCTAATCTTGGGAAGGGTATCTCTACATAAGAGGAAAGAATGAAGTTTTGAAGAGAGACATTCCCAGTGCCTTGATGTATACAATACTACGTTCTAAGATAGCAACATAGACACCAGTATGGGGACGGGGGGGTGTCGTTTTGTTTGTTTGAAGTGTTTTGCCATGTAGTTAGGTCTACTTACTATAGATCCTCCAATATCATCCCCTTCTTAGTCTGTTTAATTATGTAAGTATTTTTATTTTCTTAGTTTAATGGTGAAAAAAAGTAGTTAAATCTTAAACATCTTTTGTTCAACTGCTTCACAGATCTTTGGAACAACATCTAAGTAACAAAAAAAAGTTTCTCTTACCAGTAGCAGTCTATCAACCGTCAACTCCAAATGCTTTTGTTATCACAAGTTCCACGATGCAGTTCTTAATAACCGAGACCCTATCTACAAGGGAAGTCCTGCCAATGAACTATTTTGTCTAAAATCTAAAAAAGTCTCCAAGGGCTTTTCAAACTGTGTTATCAAAAGATTAAAATATCACAGAACATTTGGCACTGCTTGGGTTTGGGTTTTTTTATGGGGGGGTTTTTGGCGGGGGGGGGGGAAGGGAGGGAAGGGGAACAATTGAAAAACTTTAATTGGATTTGTACAGAGGATATGCCTCCAGCCACCAGACTGTTGGTACAGCTCACTCTATTCAAACCAGTACAACAGCTCACTAGGGTCCTAGGACGTAGTTTCATGTGCATGCATGAGCCCTGATGTTATCTGCATGGCTACACACATATAGGATATTATGCTTCTGACCAAACCCTTCCTTGTATTTACAGTGAGTAGCTTTGAGCTCAACATTTTTATATGACTAAGTACACAATACAAGACACACACACACACAACTCATCAGTGGGCACAGGTGAAGTCGAAAAATATATATTTTTTATTATTCTTTGCTCCACAAAAATGTTGTAAAAAAAGTTAATCAATGACATGGCCATGGTACACCCAATTAGAAACCCATTAGATCTTGTAGTGAGGTAAATGGGAGTTGGCTTGATCAATGCCTGAATAGGAAGACCTTCAAAGTGCTGCAAAAACTGGAGTTCATAATTCAAATGGTTACAAAGCACTCTTCCTTAGGAGTCAGAAATAAACCAGCATGGTGTTAAAGGACTCTGTGCTTGCTGGAAGTGCACTTTTCACAGAACATATAAAAGTCAAGTTACTATCCGATGAAGTGAGCTGTAGCTCATGAAAGCTTATGCTCAAATAAATTTGTTAGTCTCTAAGGTACCACAAATACTCCTTTTCTTTTTGCAAATACAGACTAACACGGCTGCTACTCTGAAACCTGTCAATAGATTCTAAAGGAACACCAAAAGGCAGGGGTATTAACTTGTGTTCGTGGCTGAATGCATGTAATAACAGACAACCTATTTAAACCTAAAAATAAAACAATAGGTGGCTATGACACACAGGCAGAGCACAAAACAACAAGAATACTGGTCAGCAAGAAAAGCGGGGGGGGGGTTGTCACAGAACACCACCTGTCTAATTATCGTTAAGAGAGACAAGGTAGGTGAGGTCATATCTTTTATGGGACCAACTTCTGTTGGTGAAAGAGAGAAGTTTTTGAGCATAAACATAGCTATTTCTTCAGATCTGAGAAAGGTAATTGGAAAATAGCCAGGGGTTGGATTTGTGATGGAAGTGGAGCTCAATACAAGTTGGATTTGGGATGGAAGTCACAGCTAAATGCAAGGTGGAACAAATAAGAACTTAACACATGTTGCAAGAGGCCATTCAAGATGAAGTTGGCAGATAACATCTCTAAGTCATAGGACAAAGAAGGGTTAGTATTTTACAGATTGTTGTAAACCTAAAATAACTATCAAAAAACTCTGATAACAGCCATGCAACACAAAAACATAAAGTAGAACCAACTACAACAACTCCACAACCTACAGTACAGCATCTCCAGGAGAAACCATGACATTGGGACTCAGCACATGGACATTACATGGCAGTTCAACATCATCAGCTTACCAAGATTACCCCTCAGCAGAGCTGAACTACCTGTTCTCTCAAACAAACAGTACTTCTGCCCCACCACAGAACCGGATAGCATACTAATATGTGGAGAACTAGAAGAATTCTTTCACTGACTCCACCTCAAAGAATTCCTTCACAACAAAGACACTACCACCCACAACCACCATGTCCCTATGAACAGTCATAAGAAAAAAGAACCACCTGACTGGACACCCTACAGCAGACGAAACCATACGCTTGATCATTACATCAATTGCTTCAGGGGGGAAAAAAATCAACTGTGAAATCCTTAAATATCACAGCTGCCACAATCGCTCCATTCCCTAGCGGACAGCTATGCAGTCCTAGACATCCAACCACCACTTAGCCCTGGTCTACACTATGAGTTAAAACGGATTTAGCAGCGTTAGATCGGTTTAGCCCTGCACCTGTCCACACTACGAAGCCATTTTTTCCCCAACTTTAATGGCTCTTAAAACCGGTTTCTGTACTCCTCCCTGACGAGTGGATTAGTGCTGAAATCGACCTTGCTGGGTCCAATTTGGGATAGCGTGAACGCAATTCGATGGTATTGGCCTCCGGGAACTATCCCAGACTGCTCCATTGTGACCACTCTGGACAGCACTCTCAACTTAGATGCACTGGCCAGGTAGACAAGAAAAGCCCCGCGACCTTTTGAATTTCATTTCCTGGCTGGCCAGCGTGGCGAGCTGATCAGCACATGTGACCATGCAGAGCTCTTCAGCACAGATAACCATGCAGTCCCAAAATCGCAAAAGAGCTCCAGCATGGACCAAACGGGAGGTACTGGATCTGATCGCTGTATGGGGAGACGAATCCATGCTATCAGAATTCCGTTCGAAAAGACAAAATGCCAAAACATTTGAAAAAATCTCCAAGGGCATGAAGGACATAGGCTATAACAGGGACGCGCAGCAGTGCCGCATGAAACTTAAGGAGCTCAGGAAAGCCTACCAAAAAACCAAAGAGGCAAACAGCCACTCCAGGTCAGAGCCCCAGACATGCCGCTTCTATGATGAGCTGCATGCCATTCTAGGGGGTGCCCCTACAACTACCCCAGCCCTGTGTGTGGACTCTGTCAATGGACTCTCACGCAACAGGGATGTGGATTTTGGGGACGAGGAAGATGAGGAGGAGGTTGAAGCACAGCAAGCAAGCGGAGAAACCATTTTCCCCGACAGCCAGGACCTGTTTTTCACCCTGGATCTAGTACCCTCCCAACCCACCGAAGGCGGGCTCCCAGACCTAGAAGGTGGGGAAGGGACCTCTGGTGAGTGTACCTTTGTAAATATAATACACGGTTTAAAAACAAGCGTGTTTAATGATTAATTTGCCCTGAAGACTTGGGATGTATTCGCAGCCAGTACAGCTACTGGAAAAGTCTGTTAACATGTATGGGGATGGAGCGGAAATCCTCCAGGGACATCTCAATGAAGCTCTCCTGGATGTACTCCCAAAGCCTTTGCAAAAGGTTTCTGGGGAGGGCAGTCTTATTCCGTCCTCCATGGTAGGACACTTTACCACGGCAAGCCAGCAGCACGTAGTCTGGAATTATTGCGTAACAAAGCATGGCAGCGTATGGTCCCGGTGTTTGCTGGCATTCAAGCAACATCCATTCTTTATCTCTCTGTGTTATCCTCAGGAGAGTGATATCATTCATGGTCACCTGGTTGAAAAGGGGGAATATTATTAAGGGAACATTCACAGGTGGCCATTTAGGTCATACTCTTCTTTAAGTTTTGTCTAATGGAGATTCAGTCCTGCCTGGAATATTGGCACTATGCGCTCAAATGAACTTACACAGAAAAATGAGATAAGACAAAAACATTATATTACCCCTGAGTGAAAAATTTCCATAAAATAATTACTTCCATATCAATCTCTCAGTCCTCATACTCAAAGGAAACCTGCACAACACCTGCAAAAGTCAAGCCTGGGAGCTTCAATTCATAACCCTGCCAGATGACAAAACCATGGACTCAATAAAGACACTGGATTTATGGCTCACTACAACTATCTAAAACCCACTAACCTTCCCCTGTCCTACAACTGTGGAGGCGTTAACTGCCCACTGCACCTTGAATGGTCTCTTACAACATGTATTAACTCCTTATTTGTTCCACCTTGTATTTAGCTGTGACATTCTGAGGCCAGGTCTACACTATAAACTTGCACTGGTATAATTACATTGCTCATACATGTGAAAAAGCCACACCCCCGAACCACACAGTTATACCAACCTAATCCCCCGGGGTAGACAGTGCTATGTTGACTGGAGGGCTTCTCCCTTTGACATAGCTACTGCCTCTCGCAGCAATGGATAACCTATGTCGATGGAAGAAGCTCTCCTGTTGGCATAGTAGCGTCTTCCCTAACACTCTGCTGCTGCTGCACCACTGCAGCCGTTTAAGTGTAGATCTTCCCTGAGTATCTTTCCCAGACCTGAAGAAGAGCTCTGTGTAAACTCAAAAGCGTGTCTCTTTCATGAACAGCAGCTGGTCCAATAAAAGATATTACCTCATCCACCTCGTCTCTCTGATATCCTGAGACCAACATAGCTACAACAATGCTGCAAATAACTATAGTCAAGTTTTTTTTGTAAGCGTAATGTCAAAGACGTTAAGGAGATACTTTTTAGTAGAGGGCTTTGTGAATGTTTACGGGAAATCTCTCCCGTGAACAGCAGGTGGCATGAGAGACAGCATGAAGATGCTTGTCTGAAAATTCAACAAATGGGTGATTTAGGCTGGTATCGATGTCAGAGCAGAAGCAGGGGTTGATGTCTTGCTAACATATAGAAGATGAGAGGTGGGATGGGGATAGGACATGAAGGGCCTATGCACATAAATGACTCAAGAGGAGAAGCAAATGCCAGTGGAAAGACGCAAAGGGGAGGTGATCTGGTCAAAGCAATGAGAGAGGAAACTTATTTGCATCGGCACTTTGAATGCCTATAAATGAGGTAATGACTGGATTTGTCAAGATTGAACATAAGGATGTTGCAGTTATCAAGACATGAAATGAAGGCATGAATGAGAGATTTATCTTTGCAGGCAGTGAGAGAAAACTAGACTTTAGATATACACCGGACACTCACTAGAACACACGTCTACATAGTGCAAATTCGCATATAACGCAGTCACGGCCATGAATCCCAAATTTAATTACTTTAATTGGAATTCATTTTAATGAGGTCCCCGCGTTAATGCGGTACCACGCATGGATCCCAAATCCTGCATTTTAGCGAGGGTCCGGTGTATTATGCAGAAAGCAGCTGCAAAATTTAAACAAGGCCTGGGTGTGAGGATTTAGAGATAAGGCAGAGTAGAATATAACAACCACATTATGGGCCTATAAGTCAGGGAGAACAGTGATGTTGTCTATGGTGACTGAGAATGGAGGGAGAGAGGGAGGGAGGACATGTGGGAGGGAAAGATTAAGAGCTCTTGTTTCGGGCAGGTTGAACTTTAACTGATGTCTGGACCTCCACGAGGAGATGTCAGAAAAATAGACCAACAACTTAGTTTGGATTGAAGGAGACAGGTCCATAATGGAGTCATCAGTATAGAGATCATAGCTGAAACTGTGTTTTCAAATGGGATCACTGAATGTGATTTGGATCTCTTTCTAAACGTGGGGAGGGGGGTGATTTAAGGTGTTTATGTGGCCTCCATTACTGAAGTATCAGAGCACCTCAATCTTTAATATATTTATCCTCACAATACTCTTGTTCAGTATGGTAATATTATCATCTCCATTTACAGATAGGGAACTGAGGCACAGAGAGACTAACTGACTTATCCCAAGTTACACAGGAAGACTGTGGTGGAGCAGAGAATTGAACCAGAGTCCCAAGGCCAAGATCAGTGCCCTAACCACTGGTCCATCCTTGCCTTTGGATCCAAATGGATTCAATAGGATGTTGGTATCCTGAAGGTTTTTAAAAGTCTTCTGAATTCAGTAAAACATGGGGGAGGAAAGCAATGACATGATAGTGTATTCCAGCTGTTGGAGAACTGGCACATTTCTTGGCTGCAGAGGTCGAAAGCTAAAGAATTACTCCTAGACTTAATGAACATAAAGAACAGGATGGTTCTGAATAAAACAAACTGATGGGTGTCCAGGTGTTGAAAGCAACACTCCTCAAGAGCCAAGGACATGAAGTCATTAAAAGTCTTGCAGATTTCTAGTAAGTGATAGTATTCTAGAGACTGGACAGGCTCCAAATATTGAGGACTGAATATGTTTCTCGAGGTGTAATACAAAAAGCAGAGATGTTCTTGAGTTTTGTAGGAATTTCAGACATGGTTCTGACTACTTTCCTGCAAAATATGTAACCTACCACCAGCTACCAAATGCTACAAACAGCCATTACGAGATTTTATTCCTGTTTAGGTCCCATAAGATTACTGCAAATATCTGAGGACAGTTTTAGCAAACTGAGTACATTATATAAAAACATATAATGAAAGACCTACTGAGAGACAGAAAAAATTTGGACCTGCAGCAAAATGGATGCATATGCAAAAAACTAATGCATATGCAAAAAACTAATTAGTGCTCAGTTCCTATGCCACGATGGCTGTTCAAACTTTTGTGAAATTCAAAATTGCAAATGGATGTCAAGTTCAAAGTAAAGGCAGTCATGAGCATCCAAAGATGGCATCTTTGGCATAAGGGGTTGACTGTGGTAAAAGGTCTTCTGGAAGTGCCACATTCAAGTTCTTAAGAGATCAAAATGCTAGGCTGCACCTGAAAAGGCGGTAAAGCTGCTGAACCAAATCTGTGGTTCTGTAACTTCATGGGGGCTGGGATGGAGGGTGGGAGCTAGCAAAGGAAAGTTGCCATTAAATCTTAAAGGAGGGAAAGACTATTCCGCACAACATTTCTCAGAAAACGGTTTTCGCAATCACTATATCATGGTCGTGGCGTAAAATTCAGCATGAGAGTGCTTGCACACCCCACGGAAAATGGCTTTAGAAGCAGGTTCTGCCACTCACACCAGTGGCAATCCCACAAACGGGAGCATAGAGCCCCTTGAAGGACACCTGGTACAACACTTGAGTTGGGATGAGAGGGAGTTGGGAAGACAACATGAAAGTAAATTATAAAATTATACTAAAAGGTACTTCATGAGAAGTTTTGAGTGTTAAAAGTGTGTCTAACTTAAGTAAGGTTTTCTTCATATTTCCAATACTAGAATGTTATAGTTAACTTTATAAATTAAGCACCTCCTATCAATGTGGTATAGAATTAAAAAAATAAAACGTATTTTCATGTTAAAATAAAATGAGTCCATCTAAACATTTAAGCAAAATCAATTAGGTGCTTAAAGAAGTGAGAGCTTGACAGTATTTATACAGAGCCACCAGTGTGGACACTAAAATACAGGTATGGAATAAAACAGACAGTGATCCTTTAATACTTCAAAGCACCTCTGACACCAGAGCAGAAAACCCATTCGTGAAATCCCTTATAGGCCACAGTGGCCTATTCATAGAATCATAGACTTTAAGGTCAGAAGGGACCATTATGATCATCTAGTCTGACCTCCTGCACAACGCAGGCCACGGAATCTCACCCACCAACTCCTGTAACAAACCCTTAACTTATGTCTGAGCTACTGCAATCCTCAAATCATGGTTTAAAGACTTCAAAGTGCAGAGAATCCTCCAGCAAGTGATCCGTGCCCCACACTGCAGAGGAAGGCGAAAAACCCCCAGGGCCTCTGCCAATCTGTGCTGGGGGAAAATTCCTTCCCGACCCCAAATATGGTGATCAGCTAAACCCTGAACATGTGGGCAAGACTCACCAGCCAGACACCCAAGAAAGAATTCTCTGTAGTAACTCAGATCTCACCCCATCTAACATCCCATCACAGGCCACTGGGCATATCTACTGCTAATAGTCAAAGATCAATTAATTGCCAAAATTAGGCTACCCCATCATATCATCTCCTCCATAAACTTATCAAGCTTTGTCTTTAAGCCAGACATGTCTTTTACCCCCACTGCTTCCCTTGGAAGGCTGTTCCAGAACTTCACTCCTCTGATGGTTAGAAACCTTCGTCTAATTTCAAGTCTAAACTTTCTGATGGCCAGTTTAGATCCATTTGTTCTTGTGTCCACATTGGTGCTGATCTTAAATAATAATTCTTCCTTTGTGGTATTTATCCCTCTGATATATTTATAGAATGCAGTCATATCTCCTCTGAGCCTTCTTTTAGTTAGGTAAACAAGCCAAGCTCTTTGAGTCTCCTTTCATAAGACAGGTTTTCCATTCCTCAGATCATCCTAGCAGCTCTTCTCTGTACCTGTTCCAGTTTGAATTCATCCTTCTTAAACATGGGAGACCAGAACTGCACATAATATTCCAGATGAGGTCTCACCAGTGCCTTGTAGAATGGTACTAACACCTCCTTATCTCTACTGGAAATACCTTGCCTGATGCATCCCAAAACCTCATTAGCTTTTTTCACGGCCACATCACATTGGCGGCTCATTGTCATCCTGTGATCAACCAATACTCCGAGGTCCTTCTCCTCCTCTGTTACTTCCAAGAAATGCGTCCCCAGTTTATAACAGAAATTGTTATTAATCCCTAAATGCATGACCTTGCACTTTTCACTATTAAATTTCATCCTATTACTATTACTCCAGTTTACAAGGTCATCCAGATCTTCCTGTATAATATCCCAGTCCTTCTCTGTATTGGCAATACCTCCCAGCTTTGTGTCATCCAGGAGCTAGGATTCACGATGTGACGGAGAGACTGCTGAGACTCATCAAGCCCTCAGATCGCTACCCCTTCTTGATTCTCCACGTGGGCACCAATGATACTGCCAAGAATGACCATGAGCGGATCACTGTGGACTACGTGGCTCTGGGAAGAAGGATAAAGGAGTTTGAGGTGCAAGTGGTGTTTTTGTCCATCCTCCCCGGAGAAGGAAAAGGCCTGGGTAGAGACCGTTGAATTGTGAAAGTCAACGAATGGCTATACAGGTGGTGTCAGAGAGAAGGCTTTGGATTCTTTGACCATGGGATGGTGTTCCAAGAAGGAGGAGTGCTAGGCAGAGACAGGCTCCACCTAACGAAGAAGGGAAAGAGCATCTTCGGAAGCAGGCTGGCTAACCTAGTGAGGAGGGCTTTAAACTAGGTTCATCGGGGGAAGGAGACCAAAGCCCGGAGGTAAGTGGGGACATGGGATACCAGGAGGAGGCATGAGCAGGAGAACGCGAAAGGGGAGGGCTCCTGTCTCATACAAAAAAAGCAGGACAAACAGCAAGTTATCTCAAGTGCCTATACAAAAATGCAAGAAGCCTAGGAAACAAGCAGGGAGAACTGGAAGTCCTGGCACAGTCAAGGAATTATGATGTGATTGGAATAACGGAGACTTGGTGGGATAACTCACACGACTGGAGTACTGTCATGGATGGATATAAACTGTTCAGGAAGGACAGGCAGGGCAGAAAAGGGTGGGGGAGTTGCACTGTATGTAAGGGAGCAGTATGACTGCTCAGAGCTCTGGTATGAAACTGCAGAAAAACCTGAGTGTCTCTGGATTAAGTTTAGAAGCGTGAGCAATAAGGGTGATATTGCGGTGGGAGTCTGCTATAGACCACCGGATCAGGGGGATGAGGTGGACGAGGCTTTCTTCCAGCAACTAACGGAAGTTACTAGATCGCAGGCTCTGGTTCTCATGGGGGACTCTCCTTCCTTAGAAGTTTTTAAGGTCAGGCTTGACAAAGCCCTGGCTGGGATGATTTAATTGGGGATTGGTCCTGCTTTGAGCAGGGGGTTGGACTAGATGACTTCCTGAGGTCCCTTCCAACCCTGATATTCTGTGATCCGCAAACTTTATTAGCACATTTCCACTTTTTGTGCCACGGTCAGTAATAAAAAGATTAAATAAGATTGGTCCCAAAACCGATCCCTGAGGAACTCCACTAGTAACCTCCTTCCAGCCTGACAGTTCACCTTTCAGTGTGACCCTCTGTAGTCTCCCCTTTAACCAGTTCCTTATCCACATTTCAATTTTCATATTGATCCCCATCTTTTTCAATTTAGCTAATAATTCTCCATGTGGAACCCTAACAAATGCCTTCCTGAAATCGAGGTAAATTAGATCCACTGCGTTTTCTTTGTCTAAAAAAACTGTTACTTTCTCAAAGAAGGAGATCAGGTTGATGTGACACAATCTACCTTTTGTAAAACCATGTTGTATTTTGTCCCATTTACCATTGACTTCAATGTCCTTAACTTCTTTCTCCTTCAAAATTTTTTCCAAGACCTTGCATATTACAGATGTCAAACTAAATAAAATTTTTTTTTCCTTTCTTAAAAATAGGAACTATGTTAGCAATTCTCCAGTCATACGGTACAACCCCTGAGTTTACAGATTCTTTAAAAATTCTTGCTAATGGGCTTGCAATTTCATGTGCCAATTTCTTTAATATTCTCGGATGAAGATTATCTGGGTCCCCCGATTTAGTCCCATTAAGCTGTTTGAATTTCGCTTCTACCTTGGATATGGTAATATCTACCTCCTTATCCTCATTCCCATTTGTCATGCTACCATTATCCCTAAGATCCTCATTAGCCTTATTAAAGACTGAGGTAAAGTGTTTGTTTAGATATTGAGCCATGCCTAGATTATTCTTAACCTCTACTCCATCCTCAGTGTTTAGCGGTCCCACTTCTTTGTTTTCTTCTTATTTATATGGCTCTGGAACCTTTTACTATTGCTTTTAATTCCCTTTGCAAGGTCCAACTCTACATGGCTTTTGGCCTTTCTCACTTTATCCCTACATGTTATGACCTCAGTATGGTAGCTTTCCTTGCTAATCCCTCCCATCTTCCACTCCTTGTAGGCTTTCTGCTTTTTCTTAATCACCTCTCTAAGATGCTTGCTCATCCAGCTTGGTCTACAACTCCTGCCTATGAATTTTTTTCACCTTTCTTGGGATGCAGGCTTCTGATAGTTTCTGCAACTTTGACTTGAAGTAATTTCAGGCCGCCTCCACCTTTAGAGCCACAAGTTTTTCAGTCCAATCTACTTCCCTAACTAATTTCCTTAATTTTTTAAAGTTAGCCTTTTTGAAATCAAAAACCCAAGTCACAGATCTATTTTTGTTTATCCTTCCATTTAGTGTGAACTGAATTAGCTCATGATCGCTCGAACCAAGGTAGTCCCCTACAACCATTTATTCTATGAGGTCCTCACTGCTCACCACAACCAAATCTAAAATGGCATCCCCTCTTGTCGGTTCAGCAACTACTTGGTGAAGGAATCCATCAGCCATCGCATCCAGGAAAATCTGAACCCAATTATTATTACTAGCACTTGTCCGCCAGTCTATATCTGGGAAGTTAAAGTCTCCCATGATCACAAAATTCCCATAAGTAAAACATTAAAGAGGTCTCTACCCATATCCAGATCGGATCCCGGTCGTCTATAGCACACCCCAAGCACTATCAAAGGGGAGGCTCTAGTAGTTTTCTTCCCCAATGTGATTTTTGCCAAGACAGACTCTGTCTTATCCATTCCATCACTTCTTATTTCTTTAGTCTACCTCATCATTGATATACAGTGCTACTCCACCACCTTTGCCTTTATTTCTATCTTTCCTAAACAGCACATACCCTTCAATACCTGTGCTCCAGTCGTGATGACTATTCCACCCTGCTTCTGTTAGCCCTAGAATATCTGGTTTCACTTCCTGCACCAGTAGCTCTAGTTCCTCTATTCTGTTACCTAGGTTCCTCGCATTAGTGTACAAACATCTTAATTTTTGCTGTTTGGCCTCGCTCACATTCTTTACCCGATTAGGCACGGTCATTCTATATCCAATATTACCTATTAGACTGGTATGTACACTGCCCTTCCACCTTATGTCCATTCTCCTACCCATGGCTGTATCCTTTCTTACTTCGTTTTCTTCCCTCTCAAAGAGAAAATCTGGTGTGGAGATTACCTGGACATCTCCCAACCATCTCCATCGAATTCCTAGTTTAAAGCTCTCTTGATCAGTTGTGCCATCCTCCATCCTAGAAGTCTATTTCCCTCCTTACTCAAGTGAAGTCCATCCCGAAAGAACAGTCCTCTGTCCATGAATGCTTCCCAGTGGCCATACATCCCAAAGCCCTCCTTATAGCACCACTGCCTGAGCCATCTGTTGAGCATCATAATCTTGTCACACCTTTGTTGCCCTTCTCTAGGAACAGGCAGAATCCCACTGAAGATCACCTGAGCCTCGATTTCCGTAAGCGTCTTCCCCAGCCTGGCATAGTCTCCCTTGATACGTTCCAGCGAGAATCTAGCTGAATCATTTGTTCCCACATGAAGGATAATCAATGGATTCTTTCCCGCTCCCGTTAGGATCCTCTTCAGCCTCAGGTCCTCATCCCGTATCTTAGCACCTGGCAGACAGCACACCCTCCTGTTCTCTGGATCAGCTCTTGTTACAGGCTTGTCTATTCTTCGCAGTAATGAGTCCCCAACTACATAGACCTGCCTTTTCCTGGCAATGGTGCGATTCTCCAGTCTATCCCCTGTTCCATCTGGCCGCAAGTCCTCTTGATTCCTATTGTCCATTGCAATCCTCTGCAACCCATCCCCTATCCTCCTGGGGCTCATATTTGGTGTTATCATCTCCATTGACTATTGACCAAGAGAAGCATAAATTTAGATCCTAACCAAAGGAAAATAGGAATGGACAGCGTTAAAACAACGAACTAGTTTCTGTGGCTTGCAAACTTGCACATGGCATCTGGAATAAATATGTATCAGTTACTTCCTGACCTTTTCATTTTGCACAAGGCCAGCGGATCAAATATTTAATGGGTACCAGCCTCAGCCAGAACAAGGCCTTTGTCATCATCCAATCAGGTCTCAGTAATATTGCCAGATCTGTGAGAGATTCCAAGATAGAAAAGTTAGGGTGTCACCCTTATTTACAACAGGACTGACAAAAACAAAACACAGGCACGAAGAGTATGAAGACCTCTTTCCACCCTGGCTACCGGAGTACTTCTCCACAGTAACAAGAGGGTCTGCACTGCACTTCTGACTTCCTTCACTACCAAACAAGATACACTCACTATGCATGCATGTCTCATGTGGCCAAGCGTCCCAGATAGCACACAACACAGCTTTATTTAATGTATTTGATAAAGGCATTTCACTTAAGGACATTGTCATCGCACATGCAGTTTCTAGCAGCAGCAAAAACATCATCCATTTAGGTATAGTGAAATGTTTAATACAATGCCACAGTCTTTAGAAAAGTCTATTTATAAGAACGTAAGAATGGCCATACTGGGTCAGATCAATGATCCATCTTGCCCAGTATCCTGTCTTCCAACAGCAGCTGGTGCAGATGCTTCAGAGGAAATGAACAAAACAGGGCCAATTACTGAGTGATCC
Source organism: Eretmochelys imbricata (assembly GCF_965152235.1). NCBI lineage: Eukaryota > Metazoa > Chordata > Testudines > Cheloniidae > Eretmochelys > Eretmochelys imbricata. The sequence continues at coordinate 1,617,301 of NC_135580.1, read as the reverse complement.
ATCCCCTGTTGTCCAGTCCCAGCTTCTTGCAGTCAAAGGTTTAGGGACGCCCAGAGCATGGGGTTGCATCCCTGTCCATCTTGGCTAACAGCCACTGATGGACCTATCCTCCATGAACTTTCCTAATTCTTTTTTTAACCCACTTATACCTTTGGCCTTGCAGCCCATAGAGCTAACTTAGTATTTTATTTAACAGTAATGCAAGATATCTACAGGCCTATATCCTGTAACACATTAACTTAAGCAGTTAGTAAAAGGCTTTGAGGCCGATGAACTTTAGCATAAATACCTGGCCCAAGAGTCACTCTGAGTTTTGGGGAACTGGGAACATTGTGCTTTGGGGGGCTCGAGGCAGCAGTCTGTACAAAATGATATCAGGTAACTGCAGAAACACTGAACGGATACAAGGCCTGGATATTTTAGGACAGAAAGGTTGACAGATGCTTAACCACGAACTTGCCTTAGGAATGATTTGATTTATACAATAATAGGTTAAGATCATTAATATACTAACCAATAGGACAAGGACACCCCAACATTATTAGGATGAGGAAGTTAGATATGGACAAAGGAGGCTGGGCATTTCTATGAATATTCATAACAGCCCCTAGTCCCGGTAATAGGTCAGACCACCATTAAATGGGAGATTTGGACCATAAGATTCATTTGGCATGCCAGGGACATAGCAGGACCTTCGTCTCTTACCACCAGATCCCCAAGAAAGGGTGTGAACATATGTAAGTAATTATAACAAGATACTACCTTAACTCTACACTACTGCTATCTTTTTATGTGGTTTGGATGGAACATTTGAGTCTTTACTAATTGTACTAATAAAATTGCAAAGTTTTGCTTTGTCCTCAGTGTGAGTGTCTCCATTGCGCACATGAGGGTTCCCAACCAGACACTGAACCTGATAACCTTGAATCTGGGCCTAGAACCCTACAGTCCCCAGCTCTTTAATGAGTAATTAACTGGAAATCAATAATGATCAATAACCACTACAGAATCAGGCAACAGCCTTCACAACATCCCCTGGCAAAAAGTTCCATGCTCTGACTGTGCAGTGTGTGAAATAGCACTTCTTTAAGTTTGTTTTAAAGTTGCTACCTATTAATTTCATCAGGTGACCCCTAGTTCTTATGTTATGTGGAATAAATAACACTTCCTTATTCACTTTCTCTACATTATTCACGATTTTGTTAGACCTCTATCATATCCCTCCGCCCGAGTCATCTCTTTTCTAAGATGAATAATCCCAGTCCTTTTAAGTTCTCCTCCACTGGAAGCTGTTCCATACCCATCATCATTTTTGTTGCTCTTCTCTGTACTTTTTCCAATTCTAATATATCTTTTTGGCGACGGGGTGACCAAAACTGCACACAGTATTCCAGGTGTGGGTGTACTATAGGTTTATATAGTGGCATTATGGTATTTTCTATCTTATCATCTATCCCTTTCCTAATGGTTCCTAACATTCTGTTCGCTATTTTGACTTCTGAGGCACATTGAGCAGACATTTCAGAGAACTATCCATGATGACTCCAAGATCTCCTTCTTGAGTGGTAACAGCTAAATTAGACCTCATCATTTTGGAAAACATAATCCCAACTATACATACAATGTGCATTACTTTGCATTTATCAACATTGCATTTCATGTGCCATTTTGTTGCCCACACACCATTTTGAGAGAGCCCTTTCCAATTCTTTGCAGTCAGCTTTGGACTTATCTATCTTGAGTAATGTCGTATTGTCTGCAAACTTTGCCACCTCACTGTTTACCCCTTTTCCAGATCACTTATGAATATATTGAACAGCACAGGTCTCAGTACAGACCCATGGGCGACACCACTATTTACCTCTCTCCACTCTGAAAACTGACCATTTCTTTCTACTCTTTGTTTCCTATCTTTTAGCCAGTTACTGATCCACAAGAGGACCTTCCCTCTTATCCCATGACTGCTTAGTTTGCTTACGAGTATTCAGTGAAGGACCTTGTCAAAGGCTTTCTGAAAGCCCAAGTACATTATATCCACTGGATCACCCTTGGCCACATGCTTGTTGACATCCTCAAAGAATTCTAATAGATTGGTGACAAAAGCCATGTTGACTCTTCCCCAACATATCATGTTCATCTAGGGTATGATAATTCTGTTCTTTACTATAGTTTCAACCAATTTGCCTGGTACTGGAGTTAGGTTTATCAGCCAGTTATTGCCAGGTTCAACTCTGGAGCCCTTTTTAAAAATCGGCATTACATTAGCTACCCTCTAGGCATACGGTACAGAGGATGATTTAAGTGATAGCTAACATACCACAATTAGTAGTTCTGCAATTTCATATTTGAGTTCCCTCAGAACTTTTGGGTGAATACCATCTGGTCCTGGTAACTAACTACTGTTTAGTTTATCAACTGGTTCCAAAACCTCCTCTATTTACACCTCAATCCAGGACAGTTCCTCAGATTTGTCAATTAAAAAGAATGGCTCAGGTATGGGAATGTCCCTCAAAACCTCTGCAGTGAAAACCCATGCAATGAATTCATTCAGTGTCTCCACAATGGCCTTGTCTTTTTTGAGTGGTCCTTTACCACGTTGGTCATCCAGTGGCCCCACTGATTGTTTGATGGGCTTCCTACTTCTGATGTACTTTAAAAAAAAAAAATTCCTGATTAGTAAAACACACAAACTGTTGCTCTTCACATTCTTTTTTGGCCTGCCTACTTATACTTGACTTGCTATTTTCCTCAGTAGGATCTGACTTCCAATTTTTAAAGGATGTCTTTTTGCCTCTAACTTCCTCCTTTATTCTGTTGTTTAGCCATGGTGGCATTTTTTTGGTCCTCTTACTGTTTTGTTTTGTATTTGGGGTATACATTTAGTTTGTCTCTCTATTATGGTGTTTTTAAAATAATTTCCATGCAGCTTGTAGGCATTTCACTCTTGTGACTATTCTTTTTAATTTCTGTTGAAAAGAAAAGAAAAGAAAAGAAAAGAAAAGAAAAGAAAAGAAAACTTATCAGCAATTACTGCCTGATCCTGCAGCTGCTGCAGACACAGAATTCCAGTGGGCCTTCTACATACAGGACAGATGGAGAATTGGGTACATAAAACAAAACCTTTGTCAAGTTTTATTATTAAAAACTGTTGCACAACAGAATCATGGAAGAGGGTGAAAGGAAAAAACATAAGGCCCAAAGACAGACTATGGAAACATTTGCAAACACAATCTTATGAAACTATATTGCAAAAGAACTACACAGCATCTTTTCCAAGTAAAAAGAAGCCTATCTTCCCTATTAACTGACTTTGAAATAGCTGGCAGAGCCTGCAGCTAAATTTAAAATCTTTTTTTTTTCCTTTTAAACTAAGGAGGCTTGATTATATGACAGTTGCACACAAACTCTGAACTGCACGTGGTAGGACTTCAATGCCAAAAGATATTTTAAAAAGCATTCACTGAAACTTGGATTCCACATGCCCCTTCTCTTTGTAGCCACTCTCTTTTATGGGACCTGTCAATTTCCTCAAATCCCTTGCCTATGATGTCCGCAAAGGAAAAGCTGTTTCCAAAACCTCCCTCATGCCTTCTCCAAGCAGCACTCCTTTAGTACAAATGTCTAACCCAGAATTTTTGCTCTGACTTGAAGTAGAGTTGATCACCAATGCTCCAATGCTATTTCCATAGGGTCAGTATCAGTGGATGTCCACTATACTGTACGAGAAAAGTAAGTGTTCCTGGTTGGACGTTCAAGAAACTTCAGATCTAGGACTAGAGGTCATCTTCTCCTCACTTCCATTATATTCCTTATCACAAGAAGCTGAAATTCCTGTGATGTTTCATCTTCAGAAGATGCTCTTCTAGTGCCAAAAGGTGCAATGTCAGTCCAATATACCCTGTTATAAATTTAAATTAAATGCCTTTTTTTTTGTTTACGGTGCATTACAAAAAAGGTTGTTTTTAACATCTTGATTTTTGTCTCAAGTTCCAGAGAAAATAATTAAATTAAAATAAAGAGAGCAAATGGGACTCTTACAGAAAGACATTTCTAAACTGAGTAATACATCTTTACAGAAATTTAAGGCCCTGCCATTTATAATTCTGCAACATTTCTTCTGTAGATAGACACCCTTAAATATCATTCTTTATCTCCATAATGTAGAATAAATATTTGATAATGCATACAATTTGTAAGAACTATTCAAGTTCAGAATCTTCCAATTACATTTTGAAAGGAGTTGGGGTTATAATTTGTCACGGCAAACAAAGCTTAACGCTTTAGTCAACTAACCAACCCCTAACAATAAGAATGACATAAGAATTTAATGAATACATGGAAATTTCACAAGTACACCAGCTAAGTTTTAACAAAGCCCTCTACTCAATACCGATTTTATCACTTCCCATCTTGGGCTTTCTGTTATAATAATGCAGGCTTTTGTTTCTGTGCTTAGGCTTAAGGAAGACCATTGTATCCAACATATACTAAACCCAAACTGTGTTTATATTTGTAAAGTGTATTCTTTGTATAATTATACTTGTCTGTAGGCTGCAATAGAGATTTCAATGTTTATAGTAAAATACATGCCACAGTCAAGATAATTTTATGTCCTATGTTACATTCAAAACCATACACATCATAACTAAACAAAGTTCTATAATTAATGCTGTACTGAAAAACCCATTTCTAGTGTATCTGCCTGCGTATCTTCAGTTTCAAAAACTTTTACTGTTAACTATAACCGTACCTAACAACAACTTGCTAACGTTTGTTAGAAAAGTAACTTGGGAAAAACAAAAATAGTATTATCAACTGGGGAAGTATCTAATTATCACCTGCAGTTCTTGAACTCTCATATTTTTACTATTTTAAACTGCAGACAGTCACATATTAATGCAGATCTGTGGTTGAGAAATCCAACACTCAAAGCTAAAAATTCATAAAGTTAGATTGTTCCCAAATGCTTAGACATATATAGAGATAGTATTTATTACTGAACCAACTTCTGCTTGCCAAAAACTCTCTCTCACCAACTGAAGTTGGTCTGATAAAGATATTACCTCACTCACCTTGTCTCTCTAATATCCTGGGACCGACACAGCATAGACATATGTATTTCTATTCCTCTCTTCCCTATTAAATGCATTATTCTCCACCATCAGATGTGAAGTGTGGCAGAGTAAATGTCATGGGATCAAACGTTAAGAAATCACATTTAAATTCCAAAGGTTAACTACGTAGAAAAACAACAGTTTTTCCTTAAACGTTCCTGGGGCTGTCTAAAACCAACCACACGTACACACAAGGAAATCCCCCTCCTCCCCATTTTTTTAATCCGTGGAGCCCATGAGCACTGCTTGCTTTGACCCTGGATCTTATGAAAGTTTCTTGAATCATAACTGAACAGTTAAAAATTTTAATGGCTACCTTTGTTAAGTGACTAAATCAGCAGAGGGATGTCGAGTTTTATCCTCTCCTCTCATGCACATGTGAACTTGCCAACTTCATATGTTTATAGCTTTAAAACTACAGAACGTACCAATCTGATTTGTTTTAATGTTATAATTTTTACAAAACAAACCAAGTATTAAATTTTTAGCTTCAGCTTCATGAGTTATCCAACTTCAACATTACTGAAAGGCAATAAGAGACTATATTAAGAAATTGTAGCAATGGTATAGGCCCATTACTAAATGGAGATGGTAAAATTGTTCATAATGCAGAAAAAAGAAAAAAAAAAGGCAGAAGTGTTCAATAAATATTTGTTCTGTATTTAGAAAGAAGCGGAATGATGATGTATTTTCCAGTCCATTAGTAACGGAGGAAGTTAGACTATATCTACTAGGGATAAAGATTTTTAAATCAGCAGCCCTGGATAACCTGCACCCAGGAATCCTAACAGAACTGGCATAGAACATAAGAATGGCCATATTGGGTCAGACCAAAGGTCCTATCAAGCCCAGCATCCTGTCCTCTGACAGTGGCCAATGGCAGGTGCCCCAAAGGGAATGAACAGACAGGTTATCATCAAGTGATCCATGCTCTGTCACCCAATCCCAGCTTCTGGCAAACAGAGGCTAGGGATACCATTCCTGCCCATCCTGGCTAATAGCCATTGATGGACCTACCTTCCATGAATCTATCCAGCTCCCTTTTGAACCCCGTTATAGTACTGGCCTCACAACACCCTCTGGGGCAAGGAGTTCCAGAGGTTTACAGTTCATTGCATGAAAAAATACTTTCTTGTGTTTGTTTTAAACCTGCTACCTATTAATTTCATTTGGTGGCTCCTTGTTCTTGTATTATGAGAAGGAGTAAATAACACTTCCTTATTTACTTTCTCTATACCACTCATGATTTTATAGACCTTTATCATATCCCCCCTCAGTTGCCTGGCAGAGGAGATGTCTGTATCACTTACGAATATTTTTAATAAATCTTGGAATATCAGCGAAATTCTAGAAGACTGGAAGGGAGCTAATGTCACAATATTCTAAAAGGGCAAATAGGCTGACCCGGGAACTACAGGCCAGTTAGCTTGACATTAAGACAGGGCAAATTATAAAAGATTGTATAGGATTCAATTAATAACAAATGAAAGGATAGGAATATAATTAATGCCAGTCAACATGGTTTTACAGAAAACAGGTCATGTCAAGCCTACCTGAAAAACCTTGAAAGAGGGACCACAGTGAACAAACAGAACCTGAGCTCTCAATACCAGGTGGCAAAAAAGGCTAGTGTGATCGTTGGATGTATAAACAGGGAAGTAGTAAGTAGGAATATGGACAGGATTTTGCCTGTATATGCAGCATTGGTGAGACCGATACTAGAATGTTGGGTACAGTTCTAGTATCCACATTTTAAACAAAGTGTTAAAAAATTAGAGAGGGGGATAAGAAGAGTGACAAAAATGATGCAAGGGCTGGAGAAAATGTCTTACAGTGAGAGACTTAAAGAACTCGATCTGATTAGTTTATCAAAAAGAAGACTAAGAGGTGGCTTGATGACAGTATCTAAGAGCCTTCATGGGGAGAAAATACTAGGTACTGAAGAGTTCTTTAATCTAGCAGAAAAAGGTACAACAAAAAGCAATGGCTGGAAGCTGAAGCCAGACAAATTCAAACCGGAAATAAGCCATAAGAAGTTTTTAACTGCAAGAAGAAAAGGAGTACTTGTGGCACCTTAGAGACTAACCAATTTATTTGAGCATGAGTTTTCGTGAGCTACAGCTCAAGGTTGATTAGCCACTGAGTGGTAGATTCTCCATCTCTGCCTTTCTGGAAGATCTGAATTAGCCAAACAAACACAAGTTACTGGGCTCAATACAGGGGTAACTGGGTGAAATGTAATGGCCTGTGATATACAGGGAGTCCTCGGATTTAGGGTGCCCAATTTATGTCAGATGACACGACGCTTTTCAATTGACTGCCCGTTTCGCCCCCACGACGCTTGTTTCGCCCTTACGATGCTTGATTTGCATAAGTTCGCTTGAAATCACCTCCTAGTTGCGTTATACAGACGCTCCCCGGGTTACGCAAGACCCAATTTATGCAAATCCGCACTTACGGAAAAAGTTCCGTAAGCTAGAAATAAGAGTTTTTTCGAGGGCGGGGGGGCAGGGGGGGGGTATACTTTTCCAACTTACGCAAAATTCGAGTTACGCAAGGCATTCCAGAACGGAACAATTGTGTAAATCGGGGAGCGTCTGTACTGGGAGGAAGCGGGAAGGGGTCGCTTCTGATTGGCTTTGAGGCAGCAGGGAAGCTTTTTGCCGGGTAGGGTTGCCACTTGTTTTTGATTGGCTAAGCTTGGGGCCGAGAGCCAATCAGAAAGCTTGAACAGTGATTGGCTGAGGCTCAGCATGTGTGCAGCTTTCCCTGGCTTTCTGAGCAGCATATGTGAGTTTATATGTTTATCTGAATGCTGTTTACAAAATACAGTGTACAGTAAATACACTGATTTTGCAACATTAGTCATCTATAATTCATTTAGTTCAAAAATCTGGGTTACTGTGGTGAAAATAGTGTATCAAGCCTTAGTTCAGAAACCAATCCCCCCTTCATACCATTGATTCCTATTGGAAAAGCGGTTTCGACTTACAACGCAATTCTGAGGAACTGATTGTATTGTAAGTCCGAGGACTCCCTGTACAGAATGTCAGACTAAATGATCTTCTGGCCTTAAACACTATGAATTTTTGAACCTATGAGATACTGAGACGTTCTCATGCCCATTCATCTCAGAGTCAACAACATACCATATGTGACAGTGATGCTTTTAGTTTTTGTATAAAATAATCTACTAGGAAATGAATTGCAGATAATGAGTTCATTTCTGCTTGCCACTGACCTAGTCTGGATTCACACCAATGATCTAGTGATGAAAAGTCTCCTTCCTAGATATCAAAACAAGCTCAAAGTACCAGCTGAACATCAGCCTGTGCTTTAATTCCCTATAGCCATACCACCTCATTTGCATGTCAAGCTAACCTACCGAGTATTTAGCAAGACAAGGTGTGTGAGGTAATATCTTTTATTGGATTACAGCCTGTGGGTGAGACAAGCTTTCAAGCTACACAGAGCTCTTCCTCAGGTCCAGGAAAGGTACAGAGATGTCACAGCTAAATACAAGACGGAACAGACAACTTAGCATAAGTAGTTAACACATATTCTAAGGGACCACTCAAGGTGACAGTATTTTAGCATCTATTTGTATCTACAGGCTTCCATGGGAATGTACACATAAACTCCTGTTAAAAGCTATTTCTCTTATTTAAATGTAAGCAGTGTCAGGATGAGCTCCACCCTGACATCTGGTGGTGAGGTGTGGCAAGTTGTGGAAAAGAACTTCAGGGGCCGATGTCATTTGCATAGGCACACCCACCACGCCTAGAATGAGACCATAGCTGCTCAAATGGTCACTTTGGCTGCTGTGGGATCCCCAGCGTCTCTGTTATTGGGGCAGGAAGAATAAATTGTTATTACCCTGATTATGGGAACTGTGCTTGGAACTGTACGTGGCCTTTTGTTATGATGGAGGGATTCACCATCAACTAAGTAGCACTCGCTAGGCAAGGGTCATGGGTTCCAAAACTGTGTGAATAGAGAGAGGCTGGGGACAAGTATTAATACTTGGTGGCATGGGCCCCTTGGTGAGGGCCTTACATGCTAATTGCACTTCCTCCTCTCTCCACTGTGGAATATCAGAGCTAATTTTGATTTCATTAGAAGTCTAGTTATAGGCTGCTGAGCTCACTTTGGGCTGACAGTGCACCAGCACTGGGGCTCCCCTACTACAAGCTGAATTCACCTAAGAGCTGAAATCACTGAGTGTTGTGTTAAGTAGTGGGGGAGCCTGAAGATATATTGTGGAGCAGTTTGCGGCACGGCTGGTGAAGCAGTTCAACGCGGAGCAGTGTGTGGATGGCAGGAGCTGCTTGTGGGTCGTGGAGCTGAGCGAAGGAGTTCGTGGGGCAGCTGGTGGAGCGGAGCGCAGCGGAGCGAAGGAGTTCGTGGGGCGGCTGGCGGAGCGCAGCGCAGCGGAGCGAAGGAGTTCGTGGGGCGGCTGGCGGAGCGCAGCGGAGCGAAGGAGTTTGTGGGGCGGCTGGCGGAGCGGAGCGCCGCTATGGAGCTATGGGGCGGTCAGCTTCAGATCATGTAAGGTGCCTCTTACCCCCGTCCCATTTCCACCCAGGTTGGGAGGTAAAGCTCCGCAGATAAACTTTCGAACTCTGGGGCTGCCCTGACCAGGGACAGAGACTTTTGGGGCATTGGACTTTTGGGACTTTGGGTGATTTGGGGTTGCTGGACTCAAGAACCAAAGGGAAAAGGGCATGCCCCAATTTGCCTGGGGTGGGTTTTTTTTGCTCATGGGTTGTGTTATGAATCCTGTTGGTGGTGTTTCCCCAACATAATGCCACATTGTTTCTCTCTGTTATTAAAAGGCTTTTGCTACACTCAGGCTATGTGCTTGCGAGAGGGGAAGTATTGCCTCTTGGAGGCGCCCAGCGGGGGTGGTATATATTTGTCCCAGGTCACTGGGTGGGGGCTCGAGCCGGTTTGCATTGTGTTATTGGAATGGATCCCCTAGATATTGAACCCGGCCCTTGTTGCTGCCAACTCTGACGGGCAGAAGGGTTACATTTTTGGGGGCTCGTCCGGGATAGCCTGGGTCAGTACCCCTCGCAAGCACCTGTTGAGTGATCCACTACATTGGGAAACAATTTATATTTTTTTTTGTTTTGTTTGTGCTTATATTTTGAGGAAATTACTGTTTGTATAATGGCTAATATGTCAGGTTTGTTGGGCCCTGGCTCAGCAGCTTCTAGCTCAGGGGCTGCAGCCTCGGCTGATGATTGGACAAAAGCTCTGGGGCAAATATTGGAAAAGGTTGTGCTGCCCCATGCTGAGTCAGACTCTTGTCGTAAGTTAAGATTATTTGCTGGGGAGGAGGAGTTTGAACCCTGGTTAGAGCATACCACTGAAATGCTGCAAGAGTGGGCCGTACCAGATGCAGAAAAGCGAAGATGCCTTATAGAGAGCCTTGGCGGCCCAGCATTAGATGTGATTCGCACCCTGAAGCTCATTGACCCTGGGGTCAGTGTGAAGGACTGCCTAGAGGCCCTTGAACACAACTTTGGGAGCGTAGAGGGCCCTGAAGACAGCTACTGTAAGTTCCTTAATTCCCGACAACAAAAGGGCGAGAAGGCTTCAGCCTACATACAGAGACTGGAGAGACTGCTTCAGAGAGCTGTCATGAGGGGAGCAGTGACTGCTGAGCAGATGGATCAGACCAGACTGGCTCAAGTTGTAAGAGGAACTCAGTATCAGAACCCGATTCTACTTCATCTCCAGCTAAGAGAACGACGGGAACATCCCCCAAGTTACTCCCAGCTGATAAAAGAGGTCCGAGTGGAGGAAGAAAGGCAGGCTGCCAGTGAGTTTTGGGAAGCCCAAACATCGGAGCCAGGCAGCACAACACCACTGCAAACGGCCAGTGTACTGATGGTGAGCACCAGAGAGGAACTTGCCCAACAAATGCAGGTCCTGACGGGACGGATAGCTGAGCTGCAAAGTACCGTTGACCGAGTTAAGACTTCCAGGAATAAGAAGCCTCAAACTGTGGCGATTGAGAAGCCCGCACTTAGAGCCACCATCCCCCCCAGGCGAAGGGGAAAAGGTCAATTCTTCTGCTACCGATGTGGTCAGGATGGACACAGTGCTGCCAAGTGCCGTAATGAAGAAAACCCCTCCTTAGTGTATGGAAAGCTGAGGATCAGTTGGGAGAGATCCGGTAGCTGCCAGAGGGTCTGGGGACGGGGACCCCCCAGGTCTGCAGGATTTGAAGATTCCCCCAGAAAAGACTGTCCAGCTGGGATCCCTGCAGGACTGATAGGGCCTCGAGCAGAGGTCACGGTGAGGATTGAAGGGGTGGAGTGTAAAGCAGTGCTTGACACTGGATCTCAAGTGACTATTATATTTCAGTCATTCTACCAACAGATGCTTAGGCACCTGCCTATACAGCCACTGACTGGCCTTGGCCTGTGTGGCCTCAGCATGGATGAATACCCCTATCAAGGGTATGTCATAGTGCACCTGGAATTCCCAGAGGAGGTTGCTGGGGTAAGAGAAGAGGTAGACACAGCTGCCTTAATATGCCCTGACCCTAAAGGGACTTCTGATGTGTCTGTGCTGATAGGGACCAACTCCAGTCTCTTCAAGGTACTCGCGGATTACTGCAGAAGGCGGGCTGGGGACCAATACCTGAATACCCTGATGATCCATACGCTTTGTGCTGAAGCCTATAGGAAAATTGAGAGCGCTAAAAGGGACACATCTGAGCTACCGCTTGGGGCACTGAAGTACGCGGGCACAACCCCCTTAGTAGTGCCTGCAAGGACGGAGCAAGAAGTGCTTGTCATGAGTACCTGTCTGAAAGGCAGTAAAGGGACATTAGCAATGATAGAGCAGCCGATGGGAGGAGAGCTCCCTGAAGGAGTGTTGGTCCCCAGTGGAGTCATAACCCTACCTGCTGAAGCCCAGGAAAGGGTGACTATACTGATTGCTAATGAAACGAGTCGTGATGTTGTTGTGAAGCAAGGACAAAAGATAGCAGACCTCTTTGAGCCTGAGTCGATTGTAAAACCCCAGTGTGAAACTCAAGTTCCGACAATAGACCCAGCAAAGTTAGACTTTGGAGATTCACCAGTGTCCGAGGACTGGAAAGATCGCCTGAGGAAGAAACTTTGTGAAAGATCCAAGGTGTTCTCACTGCATGAGTGGGATGTGGGATGTGCAAAAGGAGTAGAGCACAATATCAGACTACATGACTCTCGACCTTTCAGGGAGAGATCTAGGAAGATTGCTCTCTCTGAGATGGAAGATGTGCGACATCATCTTCAGGAGCTGGCTGCGAATGGCATCATTACAGAGTCCCGTAGCCCATACGCCTCACCCATTGTGGTAGTCCGCAAAAAGAATGGGAAAATCCGGATGTGTATTGACTACCGCACCCTAAACAGCCGTACTGTGGTCGACCAGTACACTATGCCTCGAGTGCAAGATGCCTTAGACTGTTTGCTGGGAAGCCAGTGGTTCTCTGTGTTGGATCTTCGAAGTGGATACTACCAGATCCCTCTGGGAGAAGAAGATAAGGAGAAGACAGCCTTCATCTGCCCATTAGGGTTTTATCAGTTCGAACGCATGCCCCAAGGGATTTCTGGAGCACCTGCCACCTTTCAACGTCTCATGGAGAAAGTTGTGGGAGACATGAATTTACTGCAAGTGTTAGTTTATTTGGATGACCTGATTGTGTTTGGAAGAACCTTAGAGGAGCATGAAGAAAGACTTCTTAAAGTGCTTGATAGGTTGGAGGATTATGGTCTGAAGCTTTCAATTGACAAATGCCAGTTCTGCAGAACCTCAGTGAAGTATGTGGGTCACATTGTGTCCCAAGAAGGTGTGAGTACTGATCCTGATAAAATAGAAGCACTCACTACATGGCCACGTCCAAGTAACTACAGAGAACTCAAGACCTTTCTTGGATTTAGTGGCTACTACCGCAGATTTGTGAAAAACTATGCTACGATTGTAAAGCCTCTGAATGATCTTACCAGGGGACATCAGTCCAGCAAGAACAAATCTAAGTCCAAGAATAAGGGGAGGTCCCCAAAGCCTCCTGTGCAGAGACACAATGGCCCCTTTGCACCATTTGGGCCACGGTGGGATGAGAGATGTGAAAGGGCTTTTCGAGAAATCATTACTTGCCTAACTCATGCTCCAGTCCTAGTTTTTGCTGACCCAAGCAAACCATTTATCCTGCATACTGATGCCAGTTTGGAGGGTCTGGGAGCAGTCCTGTACCAGGAAGTGGAAGGCAAATGTAAACCTGTAGCCTTTGCCAGCCGAGGATTGTCTGATAGTGAAACTCGCTATCCCACCCACAAGCTGGAATTTTTGGCCTTGAAATGGGCCATCACTGAGACATTTCGAGACTACTTGTATGGTGCTCAGTTCCAGGTGTGGACAGACAACAATCCACTGACTTATGTGTTAACAAGTGCTAAGCTGGATGCTACAGGGCAGAGATGGGTGGCTGCCTTGGCTAGCTATGAGTTCAGCATTCAGTACCGATCAGGGAGAAGCAATGTAGATGCAGATGCATTGTCCAGGCGTCCGCAGGTTCCAGAAGTTGCTGTGATACCCACAGATGGAGTGAGAGCTATTTGCAGTGTAAGTCGCCGAGAGCCAGAGGCCCGTGAGGGCTTTCAGGGATGTGTTGCAGAAGCTTTGGGCCTGCCCCCTGAATGCATGCCTTCTGCTTCAGTGAACTATATTGCATTAGACCAATCTCCTTTGCCCATGCTCAATGCGGCTGACTGGCAAGAAGCCCAGCGGCAAGATATTGACATTCGTGATACACTACTTGCCAAAAGGGAGGGGCGAAGCCCAGCTGCGGTTGTCCCACCTAACCCGGAGGGTAAATTACTATTGAGAGAATGGACCAAACTAAAACTGATTCAGGGAGTGCTACACCGAATGACCACTGACCCTTTACAAAAACAACGAGCACAACTAGTACTGCCAAAAAAGTACAGAGCCCTGGCCATGAGGGCCCTGCATGATGACTTTGGGCATTTAGGGATGGAGAGGACCCTGGACCTTATTCGTAGTAGGTTCTATTGGCCCCGAATGGCTGAAGATGTTCGCAGGAAATGTGAGACTTGCGCTCGATGTGTTCAAAGGAAAACTCTGCCCACGAGGGCTGCATATCTCAAGAACATCACCAGCAACAAACCTTTGGAGTTGGTATGCATTGATTTCTTGTCTGTAGAGGTAGACAAGAGGAATGTTGGAAACATTCTAGTAGTGACTGACCATTTTACACGGTATGCACAAGCATATCCCACACGTGATCAGAGGGCCACCACCGTTGCTCGAGTATTGTGGGACAAATATTTCTCAGTCTATGGATTCCCGGCTCGGATACACTCTGATCAGGGGCGGGATTTTGAGAGTCACCTTCTGAAGGAGGTGCTGAAGATAGCAGGAATTAAAAAGTCTAGGACAACGCCTTATCACCCCCAAGGTGATCCTCAGCCAGAGAGGTTCAATCGAACCCTATTAGATATGTTGGGAACTTTGCGACCAGAGCAGAAGGCAACCTGGAGCCAGCATGTCGCATTTCTGGTGCATGCCTACAATGCCACAAAGAACGATGCTACGGGAGTCACCCCATATCTCTTGATGTTTGGGCGAGAACCAAGATTACCCATAGACTTGTGCTTTGGTGTATCAGAGGATGGAGACAGCTATGAAACTCATCAGCAATATGTATCCCGACTAAGAGAAAAGCTGCGGGATGCTTATCGCTTAGCTACCGCTGCGGCTCGGAAGAACGCAGACCGCAACAAACATCGATATGATGCTAGAGTGCGTTCGCAGGAGCTCCAGCCGGGGGACAGAGTCCTGCTGCGAAATTTGGGTATTGCTGGCAAACACAAGATAGCTGACAGATGGAAGGCAATACCTTACCTGGTGATGGAAAAGCTGGGAGATCTGCCAGTCTACAAGATCAAACCTGAAGACGGTCCAGGGCAAATAAAGACGGTGCATAGAAACCTTTTGCTCCCTGTGGGGGAATTGGTAAGCACCCCTTATGAGATGGGCCACGGCAGGGCCGCCGGGCAGAACAGAGGTGCTAGACCAAAGCCGCCATCCAACACAGACAGTGGGCCCCCTGCAGCTAACTTACCCCTATTCTGCACATCTGAGAGTGAGTCTGAGGAGGAAGACACAACCCTGGTGTATCCTGGGATGGAGACAAGATTTCAGTCTCGATCAGCTGAACCAAACGAGAGTTTTCCCTCTTCCGCCCTAAACCCAATGGCGGAACTATTTAGGCCCCTTTCTGATACCCCGGTGCTGCTGATGAGACCCCCCTGTGATGACACACACAGGTTACTGGACAATGGGGACAGACAGGTAGAGGATGTCCTGGGCACCTTGGACCCTCCAGCGTTAGAACTAGGAGTGCAGGGGCCTACACCAGTAGCCGAGGGACCCTCCAGGGAAGCCTCTCCATCCGTCACTCAAGAGGATGTTCCCCCTACCTCGGCAACAGAGATTCTCAATAGACGAGACAGGGTGATAAGACCAGTGAAACGGTTAACTTATGATGCACCTGGGGTGACTAGTGAGGAGCCAATACATTTAGCACACAGGCTTGTGGAAGCTAAAGTGGGCTTCCTGAGGCCCTTTGGAGGAAACCAATGAGTTGGTATAAAGGGGGTGTGATTTGTCGGGACGACAAAGTCTCGGCTGGGGGGAGGATGTAAGCAGTGTCAGGATGAGCTCCACCCTGACATCTGGTGGTGAGGTGTGGCAAGTTGTGGAAAAGAACTTCAGGGGCCGATGTCATTTGCATAGGCACACCCACCACGCCTAGAATGAGACCATAGCTGCTCAAATGGTCACTTTGGCTGCTGTGGGATCCCCAGCGTCTCTGTTATTGGGGCAGGAAGAATAAATTGTTATTATCCTGATTATGGGAACTGTGCTTGGAACTGTACGTGGCCTTTTGTTATGATGGAGGGATTCACCATCAACTAAGTAGCACTCGCTAGGCAAGGGTCATGGGTTCCAAAACTGTGTGAATAGAGAGAGGCTGGGGACAAGTATTAATACTTGGTGGCATGGGCCCCTTGGTGAGGGCCTTACATGCTAATTGCACTTCCTCCTCTCTCCACTGTGGAATATCAGAGCTAATTTTGATTTCATTAGAAGTCTAGTTATAGGCTGCTGAGCTCACTTTGGGCTGACAGTGCACCAGCACTGGGGCTCCCCTACTACAAGCTGAATTCACCTAAGAGCTGAAATCACTGAGTGTTGTGTTAAGTAGTGGGGGAGCCTGAAGATATATTGTGGAGCAGTTTGCGGCACGGCTGGTGAAGCAGTTCAACGCGGAGCAGTGTGTGGATGGCAGGAGCTGCTTGTGGGTCGTGGAGCTGAGCGAAGGAGTTCGTGGGGCAGCTGGTGGAGCGGAGCGCAGCGGAGCGAAGGAGTTCGTGGGGCGGCTGGCGGAGCGCAGCGCAGCGGAGCGAAGGAGTTCGTGGGGCGGCTGGCGGAGCGCAGCGGAGCGAAGGAGTTTGTGGGGCGGCTGGCGGAGCGCCGCTATGGAGCTATGGGGCGGTCAGCTTCAGATCATGTAAGGTGCCTCTTACCCCCGTCCCATTTCCACCCAGGTTGGGAGGTAAAGCTCCGCAGATAAACTTTCGAACTCTGGGGCTGCCCTGACCAGGGACAGAGACTTTTGGGGCATTGGACTTTTGGGACTTTGGGTGATTTGGGGTTGCTGGACTCAAGAACCAAAGGGAAAAGGGCATGCCCCAATTTGCCTGGGGTGGGTTTTTTTTGCTCATGGGTTGTGTTATGAATCCTGTTGGTGGTGTTTCCCCAACATAATGCCACATTGTTTCTCTCTGTTATTAAAAGGCTTTTGCTACACTCAGGCTATGTGCTTGCGAGAGGGGAAGTATTGCCTCTTGGAGGCGCCCAGCGGGGGTGGTATATATTTGTCCCAGGTCACTGGGTGGGGGCTCGAGCCGGTTTGCATTGTGTTATTGGAATGGATCCCCTAGATATTGAACCCGGCCCTTGTTGCTGCCAACTCTGACGGGCAGAAGGGTTACATAAATATCGGTGCTCTCATGTGCAAGACAGCAATTAGACAAGGTGAGTGAGGCAATATGTTTTATTGAACCAACTTCTGCTGGTGAGAGACAAGCTTTGGAGTTCACACAGTTCTTCAGGCCAGAAGAAGAGCTCTGGGTAAACTCAAAAGCTCGTCTCTCTCACCAACAGAAGTTGGTCCAATAAAAGATATGACCTCACCCACCTTGTCTCTAATATTCTGGGACCAACATGGCTACAACAACACTGCATACAAGAGAGCAACTGTCTTTTTGAAACAAGGCTCCCGAATATTTAGAAAGGCTGTTAATTTTCTAGCTTTAAAATTGTTTAAGTTACCCTACTGTAAAAGGATTTTAAAGAAAACATCACTATATAATATACTAAGTGTTGTACTTCCAAGGGAATGCTTAATTTAAAATTATCTTGATAAAACAAAAATTTTGGACCAACTAGTTGCAGATCAACAAGTGTCACAGCCACAAGAGGCCATTATTAAAAATAATCTAAAAATAACTCCTAGTTTCCAGAGAGAAGGGAATACTAAAAAGTCACACACACATATCCCCTACCCCTACAACTTTCCATAGGCGAGGGCAGGTGACATTTCCAAAGTAAACGCCAAGTATACAAACACTGTTATACGGTCTATGTCATCAGTATTAAGAATGTGAAGATTTACATCCCTCTTAATATCAACTAGGAGAGTCTTTCCAGAAAAAATGAAAAGTTGGCTGTCCTCACCTCTTTTTCTGAAACAAACACAAATATCTATTTACAAAACACATTCTGAAAATTCCAATAGTTATGCTATGAGACAAGGACCACTTGTAATGAATGTCACCAATTGCCTTGAATAAGTTGTGCTCACAACTGCATCCACTGTTGAGGCAACAAGAAGTTTAAGATGATATCCCTTCAGGGAGATTTGTATCTCTGTATGTACTACTGACTCTCGGTATACTATTATTTGGTAATCTATGCACAGAGTAATCACAAAGTCTGACTCAAGTCTTTATGAGTTAATCTTACAAATCATTTCCAAGAATGTACACTTTTTTTGTTTCGAAGAAGTGAAGAGAAAGAAAGCCATCTGTGCCCTCTAGTGGGCACCCCCACTATACACTGAAAATATCCCAGGCAGCAGCTAGTTACTGTAATATCAAATACTAAGAAAGCAATCACATAAGAACATTGGGTCACTGGCAACAAATCATCAGGATACAAACACCTGCCAGTGATCTCTTAATCTGTACTATGGAAGCAATCTTGTTTGCTGTGATGAGCAGGCAAACAACCTTAGGTTACATTTATACTGGAATAAAAGACTCGTGGCATGGCCGAGCTGGCCAGGGTCAGCTGACTCGGACTCACAGGGCTCAGGCTCACAGGACTAAAAATTGCTGTGTAGACGTTCGGCTCTGGCTGGAGCCTGAGCTCTGGATCCCGTGAGGGGGAGGGTTTGAGAGCCTGGGCTCCAGCACAAACCCAGATGTCGACACAGCAATTTAACAGTCCCACAGCCGGAGCTGTGCAAGCCAGTCAGCTGACCCAGGGCAGCCATGGGTGTTTAACTGCTGTATAGACATACCCTATAAGGTAAACCAAAGTCACTGCTAAAAACAAAACTGGTTTGTAATTTTCTAAAGGACATTGGCACAGTTTACAAAAATTAATTAGTGTGGTATTCCAATAAGATTTTAGACAAAATTTGCACCTCCATGAGATCTTGAGATATGTGAGCCATAGACATCTTGATTTCTCTGCCAAAGCAAAGAACCATCACAAGTACCAAATGCAATTGTCTGAAAGAACTAGTCGATTGTAACACCTATTTTATAAACTGACATGCATTAACAAATTTATTGTTTGGAATGCAGAGGTTGGGGTTTTGTTATACAAATCCAACTACAATCTAAAACAGTAGTGATGCTAAAATACTACATTTTTAAACCTACTCATCTGATTCCACAAGTGAACAGATAAACTAACAATTGTAATCAGCTGGAACAGTATTGATGAAAATAAATGAACTGACTTGTCACTCTCGGTGTACAAGCTGTCGTTCACAATGTGTCATTTTGAGAACTTTAAATTTTTCATTTGAACTTAAAGAACTTATTGGACAGATCCTGAGCTCAGATACTTTGGTATAAATCTGAAGGAACTCCAGTGAAGTCAATGGATTCACATTAGTTTCAACAAAATAAAATCCAACAGAAGGACTCAAAAATTAAAGAAAAAAGTTAATGGAGAGGGTGCAGCAATCCCAAACCCTCCTTAGCCATCTATAAACTCAAGGCAGGAAAAGATGACCTCTCAAAGGAATATGCACCTGGAAACTGTCAGATGTTTTAAAATACTTCGTATAGATTTATGGTACCAGGTGTGATTTTAATCCTCCCTCCCACATTTGCGTTCTCTTTTCTATGGTACGTGTGATGTCACTAACTCTTAGAAACAAAGATATCCACAGCTCAGACTTCTTAGGGAGGCGCAACAGTTTTGTTAAAATACCGTAAAGCCTCACTAATTTGCACCAATCAGAAGATCCATCATGAATCACAAAGAGTACAAGATAAACAACCAGGGACAATAACTGTAGTTTTGCTGTTGACATTTAGATCATAAACTCCAAGGGGAAGAAAGAACATGGCTTCCTATATGTTCTATAGAATGTTATTTCAGTACTAGTAAATGTAATGTATATTTTCTAAATGATGACGTCACGGTACTATAATACACACACAGCCACACCACAGCATTCAAATCTGAAAGATGAGTAAAAGACTTTTTTTGCACAGATTACAGTATGTGTAATATGTTTTACTATATGGTGTGTTAGTTGATTTTAAACATGCCCTATTTTTCTGTTCTAGAATCCTGAAAACAAGTTTTTAACTTTAGTAAAACCTCTTACATTTACCATTAAGAGAATGCTTTACCCACTCAAACCAAGGTAATCTAAATTTAAGTGTTGGGGACACTGGGCATGACCACTAGGTAACTTGAGGGGATGGAAGACCACAAGTGTCGATGAAGCCCCCTCACACTAGGCCCAAGTGTCCTTGCGGCCCCCCCCACAAGGCCAAACAGGGCAGATATGGAAGAACAATGCTGAATAAAGCAGCTTTATGTATGGTTTAACAGATGGTACAGAGAACAAGGGAACTAGCTGGTAACTGGATTGGCTGGCTATATGGATACTTAGGGCAGCTTGCTATTGGATAAGTATGCTGAAGAAAGAATGTATAAAAGCCTGTGTAACTTCCTGCTCTGTGTGCAGGATTTGAGATTCTATTCTCCCTGTACCTTGTTTGCAGCTACAAATAAACTTTTCTGCTTCTCCACCCCGTTGTGATTATTGGGTGACGCACACCGGGCAACGAACCCCTGCTGTTGTTGGCCTCTGGCACTGGGTGCCGGCAACATAAGTATATGAAAGATATCTCGATACCCTGAAGTGTGGGTCATGTTCACCTTAATTAGACTGTAAACTCTTTGGGGTAGGGGCTGTCTTTTCAATATACGCCTAGCACACTGAGCCCTCAAATAACATGTTAAGGGAATTAGTGATGATAGATCATTTTTAACATCTGTAAACATTCATTTTATTGAATGTTATACATTTTAAAACTAGTAGGCTTATATAGTTTAAGTTATACACAGTTTATGTGCTTGTTAGCTGAAGCTACCCCCTTTGTCTTTCACCACCACCACATTAGACTTTAAATGTAAGCAAACAAACTACAGTAGAACCTCAGAGTTACAAACACCAGAGTTATGAACTGACCAGTCAACCACACCCCTCATTTGGAACTGGAAGCATGCAATCAGGCAGCAGCAGAGACAACCGAGCCACCCGCCCAAAAAAGAAAGAAAATACAGTATTATGTTAAAGGTAAACTACTAAAAAATAAAGGGAAAGTTTTTTTAAAAATGACACGGTAAGGAAATTGTTTCTGTGCTTGTTTAATTTAAATTAAGATGGTTAAAAGCAGCATTTTTTCTGCATAGTAAAGTTTCAAAGCTGTATTAAGCTAATGTTCATAACTTTTTGTTCAGCGTTACAAACATTTCAGAGTCATGAACAACCTCCATTCCCGAGGTTCTACTGTATGTAAAAAGCCACTGAAATACCAGTCCATAAATCAGTTGAGAGATTGCTGATGATGACAATTTACTTATTTACAGGAATGTATATGGCTATGACTATATCATTTAGCCTCACAACAGCCCTATGAAGTGGGAAAATAGCCCCATTTTGCAGATGGGGAAACTGAGGAAAAGGTCACTTGTACATGTCCAGAGTGCAAGTTTCTGACAGACAGGAAGAGAACACAGATCTGACTCATCATCCTGAAATTTACCCTCAGTGCCATCACATTGCTGCCAAGGTTCAAGCCACGGTCAATCTAGCTGCTTCTGAGTTATTCAGAGTAGTCATACAAATCTGGATTTGCTTCAGAAGTTAAGTAACATTACCCCTTTTTCACCCAACCAGCTAGTCAAAGTCCAAGGCCCTGGGATGTTGCAGCTGGCAGTAGAAATTGACGGAATCTGATATTTTCTTTTATGCAATCTTCTTTATTTGCAAGGAATATACAGAGCACTGCTTCTCCAAACAGAGGAGGAAACAAGAACCAATGGAGCAGTTTCTTAGCTTACAGCCCCAAGGTTTACACACACACACACACACAGAGTCCAAAAGCTTTGTCTTAGGAGGGGGCTGTGATTAATCTATCCTAATAGGTATATTAACTGAAAGGGGCATTCACGCCCAATCGCAATGTGATTTTAACTCAACCCATAACAGGGTTTCACCCAGCTCATAACAGTAACTTATCCTTCATCTTAAACAATTAGGGCTTGCCTACAGTTAAAACACTACAGGAGCACAGCTCTGCCACTCTAGAACTTCAGTGTAGACGCTACTGATGCAGACAGGAGGGATTCTCCCATCGGCATAAGTAATCCACCTCCTCGAGGGGCAGTAGCTAGGTCAACAGAAGACTTCTTCCATTGACCTAGCACTGTCTAGGCAGGTTTCAGAGTAACAGCCGTGTTAGTCTGTATTCGCAAAAAGAAAAGGAGTACTTGTGGCACCTTAGCGACTAACCCATTTATTTGAGCATAAGCTTTCGTGAGCTACAGCTCACTTCATCGGATGCATACTGTCTATGTAGGGATTTATGTCGGCTTACCTACACTGCTCAGGGGTGTGGATTTTTCACATCCCTCACCAACGTAGTTAAACCGACCTAATTTTCTCATGCAGACCAAGCCTTAGATTTTACAGCCAGCTGGAATTAAATCCTGACAGAAACCTGCTGGAATACTCACATTTCATCCCCACCTTTAAACGGTTATTTCTAAATCTGACTTCTGTCATTGTTTATTTATGTAAGTGGATACATCTGTGGAGTACCTCATGCTGTTGATGCTATGCAAATAATCACCTTTTGTAAAACTGAAATATTAAAACTTCAGAACTTGAATTATTAACAGTCTGAGTTTGTTGCAGTTTCTATCACCAAACTAGTGAATCCTTACAGTTGGTAAGGGGCCCTTCAGTTTCAGCTCTGGAATAGTTATTTCTTTCAGAACGAGAGCTATTAATCACAACTCCACTTCTTTTAAATTCTTCCTCATACTCAAATGTGTATGTAGTGAAACTGTCCTTACAAATATTAACTGCCCTAATATAAGGATTTTGTAGTTCTAAGGCTAACTAACTTTAGAAAACTTGTGTGCAGGAGGAAAGAAATTCCTCTTCACATGGGCTCTGTTAAAGATGGAATTTTATTCCTTTGCTGCTGCTAGAACAAAAAATTTTCTTCTTGAAAACAGTCTGAAACATAGAGGACAGTAAGGTTCTTTCTCTGCTGTCCACATTAATAACTTATTCACCCAGGGATACCAATCCATAGTTAAATTTTCAAAAGCAACCTCTATATTTGGACACCTCTATTTGTTATTCTCAACTTGAGTTATCTGGGGTCTGATTTTCAGAGGTGCTGAGCACTTGAAATCCTGAGCAAAGTTAAGTTGGAGGCTATTTTTAAAAATAAGATGCACACCGATCTACACATCCTTCACATGAGAGAAATACACAAATAGCTTCTACACTCCCTTCATCAAGACCATTGGATGATCTGAATGAAGGGTAAAAATGTGACCCATGAAGGAGAATCCTGGTTGGGGACTTCAGGTGCTATTAGAATACAAACAAATAATGAATTATCCCTTTGGGAGCTTGGTTGGATGACATAATAGGTCTTTTCCATCACTATGGTTCTTTGGGAAAAGAATACAATATTCTATCTAGAATACTGTAAGTGCTGAAGTGACTGCACTGTAACAGTTTCTGACAATGCTTTGTAATAAACTCAGATTACAGACAGGAATTTCTGATATCTTCCTGATAACATTTGGTCCTTGCAAGTCAACACAAGAAAAGCTGCATGTATTTTCTGTAACTTTCTAGTTATTGTACCATATATTTTGATGCAAGAAAGTAAGCATGTCCATGGAAAAAGAAACCTGTTAAATACCACCAACTACATCATGAAAACTGAAATATTCCATTAAAAACAAACAAACCACAACACAGGCAGATGTCCCTAACAAAGAATAAAGGAAAAGAAACAAACTATGAGACTTGCAAGGCAAATTGTTCTAAAATAGAGTATTTTTCCTCATTTTTGATGAGATACTAGGAACTGACCATCCCTTCAGTTGCACATCCACACGTCCCAGATCTTTAAGGGACACTATACCACTATGGCATGAGCTCTACAGATTTACTATTAATACCAAACCTAAAAGAAATGTTACTTACCCTGCAATAACTGTGGTTCTTTGAGATCATGTTGTCCACTCTGAGCACATGTACACCAAATCCAATTATTTTGGCCAGCAGTATTTATTGGGCTCATGCCTGCAGCTTGGCTCAGCTTGCACACCATCACTAAAGGACATAATGAGCCCAACTGTCCCTCCGTTCCTTTGCCAATACAGAATCCAGGTGTTATTGGACTGTCGTAGTGGGGAAGAATGGCGGGTTTTGGAATACATGCAGGCAACACATTTCAAACCAGTTACACTGTAGGGTAAGTAACAGTTTTCTTCTCTGAGTGACTGGCCACACATACTCCACTTCTGATGACTTACAAACAGCAACCTCATGGACAGCAGGTGAGTACCTTGTGTGTATTTACATATTGATTAGAGGATAATTCTGCCAAAGTAGGCATCAGATCTTGAGGAGGAAATAATGCCGTGTGAAATAGTGAATTAACCTTCATGCCCTGCGAATTTCTGAAATTGATGTGTTTCTGAGGAGAGCCGCAGAAGCTGCCTGACCCATGGTGGAGTAGGCTTTAACCTGTCTAATGGATAAAGTCACATTAACTCGTAGAACGATTTAAGGCAACTAAGAACCCATTTAGTCAGTCTTTCCCTCTGCCTGCAAATGCTACAGTCTGGGGAAACTCCTGAATGGCTTTGTTCTGTCAGGAGTCCTAACTACACCAAAGGTGGGTAGTTTCGCCTTCCCTTAGTTGCAGTGGGGCTTGGCAAAGAAAATGAGCAGGTGAATTATCTGATTCAAATGAAAGTGAAAAACAATCTTAAGTAAAAACCTAGGATGAGGCCTAAGGACTACCTTATCCGTCGCAAACGTGTCAGGGGGACCAGCCGTAAATGCCTGTACTTCTCGGACACTCTGAATGGGTTCGTATAGCTTAAAAAAGAATAAATAATAATAAAGGTCATATTGATAGATATAGTAGTGACAATGTTGCTAGGGGCTCAAGAAGAGAACCCATTAACCCAGATAAAACTACATTAAAAATCTCAGGAAGGGGGGGCTCTCAGAACGGTGAAAACTCATGAAGGATTCCCTTAAGGAATCTAGCAATGGGAACTATATTGTAATCCTGAGCAGTGGAATGATGTGCTGATGCTACTAGGTGTACCCACATGGTGTTGACGGATAACCCTGAATTCAGTAGGGATAGCAGACAGTCCAGAATACCAGAAATCAGGGTCTCTTAGGGTACGTCTACTCTGCTATGTACGCCAGGGTTAGTAAATCTCAAGCTAGCAAACCAGTGGTTTGTTAATTTAGGGCTTGAGAAGTCTACTCTCATTTGTAACTCCAAGTTAAGAACTGTTGAAGCCTGGGTCCCAAACTGGGGCTCCAGCTTCTACACTGTATTATAAGAGCCTAAGTCCCACCACCCATATCCCAGACTTCCTAGCGCCTCCCAAAATCTGGCCATTCCAGCCCTTTGTTTGTGGTGCAGCGTGGGAAAACATGACTGTCTGCCAAACTTGACTGTCCAAAGGACAGAGAAAGTTGATCTGTGGGATTGTGGGATACTTTTGGTGGATTCCCAGAGCATGAGTCCAGAGAGGCTGTCTCTACACTGCAGAGCAATAAGGCTTGAATCCTGGGTCCCAGCTTGACTCAGGCTCAGACCCTCCACTTCTGTGGAGTTCTGGGATCCCAAATCTGAACCCTGGATTTAGTGACATTTGTGTGCAGATGGAAGCAAGGTAAAACTCTGGGCTTGTAATGCAATATAGACAAACCCTAGGAGAAACAGGTAGCACTGAGATGTCTAAATAGAAAACCTCTTCCATTTGGCTGCATAAGTCAGCCTACTTCAGTCTTTCCAGTGCTGCAACAATAAATGCTGGACTTCAGCAGAGCAGCTTCTTCTCATTATAGTTAACCAGCCAGCATCCACTCTGCCAGATAAAACAAAGCTGGGTCTGGATGTAGGCTCTAACCTTCATTTGAGAGATCCCAGTGGGTGAGACAGGTAATGTCAGGGGCTGAGTTGACAGTTATATTAGGTCAGAATAGGAGAATGATCTGGTTGCCAACAATTTTGGGTTGGGGGAGAGAGAGAGAGAAGATAAAGATTCTCCAAATCCTCTGTGCCGCTCTCAGTGATTATATCAATTTTGCAGTAATGAGATAGGCAGCTGTACACCTGCAAGCAAACAGCCAGAAGGCGTCCTTTGTTGAAACCTCTGTTTCTTCCTCATGGTTCCAGAAATCTTTTTGCATTGAAATAGGTAGATAGCTACTGTCTCAAGTAACTCTGTGACCCAGCCAGGTTTCTCCTAAGAGCTGGCATACAGACTCCCAAGGATCACAGAGTGGCCATCAAATCCTTCAGAGAGTACAGAGTTACATTGTTTTTGCATTAAACAGGTCACAACCTTCAAAAGGGAGGTCCTCAACTGTTGTCTGGACCACCTTCTGTATCTCTGAAGACTGCAGATGTTGCCATGGATCACGCTGCAGGGTCCAGCACATCTAATGCTGCCAGCAATGATGTACTGGCCACTAATTACCAGTCAGTTATAAGGGAGTCTAATGGGCACAACTAATCCAAATGTCTCAAATTAGATCTGTGTGCTAGGCTGCATCCAACAGTCTTACTGAAGTCCCACAAAAGGCTGTTCTAGACCATACTAAAGGTTCAATCTGCTATCCCAAAGTACATGCCAAAAGATTGTAGAGAATCGGTCAGCTCCAAAGGAACACTCAACTTAATTTACACCTGAGCCGGTACATGTCAGACTCATCATCCATTAATAACGTGAACAATTACAGCCATTTATTGCGCAGTCTGTTTTATATCTGTGTATTGGGTTCCAGCCACATGCATCTCTGCAACTACATCAGTCCACATTAACTCAAAACACAACAATCTTAATACACTTTAAAGTAGATTACAGAATATGTATTAACTGGCCAGTTAATTCGCTTTCAACTTCTGCATCACGTGGAGACAGCTCAACTGAGTGCGCATTAACTAAAATTACTTAACAAGCAGCCTTGGCCAGGAGGGAAGGGTGGAAGATATAGTCTCCTGATTCTAACACCTGTGCAAGTTGTCCAAGAGCAGAAGAAATACAAGCAGTATAGTTCAACTGTCTGTGTGAGGTCTCATTTCTCTCATGTGATTGGGTCATGCTGTGGACACAGAGGATTTTGGATGCTGCACAATTCTCTCCACTCATCTCCAAACAAGGGCTAACATTAGTACCCTCTTTTGCCTCTTTCATCTGCTACTGGCACAGGCAATCTATTGGCTCTGGAAGGGATTTTTTGGTCTCAGGTTTCACAAGAGTGGGGTCTCAATGTCTCTGTGGGTTGGAATGGTTAGCTAGCGAAATTCCATAAGGTATATTTACCTGCATTTCTTGTTTAGGTTTTGTAAATAAAGTTAGTTTTAGTTATCCAGCAGAGAGAAAGTATGTGATTGACTCTGCATCCTGAGCAATGAATTTTGTTTAGTAATATACTTTGAGAGGTAAGGAGAAGTTATCCTCCATCTTCTAACAAAAATAAGGCTCCGATCCCTAAAATACTGTAAAGTCCAATTTTAGAGCATGACTTTCACATTGGGGAAACACTAAAATTATACATGGATTTTTTAAAAAATCCATCTATTTTTCAATCTTTCTAAAAAACAATTACTCTCCTTCTCGTAACTGTTGTTTTTTGAGATGTGTTGTTCACGTCCATTCCAATCAGGTGTGTGCACACCACGTACACAACAGATGAAAGATTTCCCTAGCAGTACCCGTAGGGTTGGCCTGGGCGCTCCCTGGAGTCGTGCCTTCATTGTGCCCAATAACGGCCCTGCCACCCCGACCCCCCTTCAGTTTCTTCTTGCCAGCTACTCCGACAGAGGGATAAGAGGGAGGGTATTGGAATGGACGTGAACAACACATGTCGAAAAACAGTTACGAGAAAGTGAGTAACCGTTTTTTCTTCTTCGAGTGTTTGTTCATGTCAAATCCAATCAGGTGACTCACAAGTCCAACTTCAGGAGGTGGGGTCGGAGTTGTCCACTGATTGGAGCACCACTCTACCAAAGGCCACATCATCTCTGGCCTGTTGGGTGATCGCATAGTGTGTGGTGGAAGTGTGCATGGAGGACCATGTCGCTGCCCTGCCTATTTCCCGGGTAGGAAACTGAGCCAGGAACACAGCTGAAGAGGCATACACCCTGGTGAAATGCACAGTGATCGGAGGGGGCAGGCACCCCTGCCATGTTGTAGCACTCTCGGACGCAGGACGTGATCCATGACTAAATCTGTTGAGAAGAGACAGGAAGATCCCTCATTCTGTCCGCCACAGCCACAAATAATTGAATGGATTTTCGGAAGGGCTTTGTTCTCTTGATGTAAAAGACTAGTGCTCTGCAGACATCCAACAAGTGAAGCCTCTGCTCCCTGCCACTCGAGTGCGTCTTAGGATAAAACACTGGGAGGGAGATGTCCTGGTTGATGTGAAACTGGGAGATAACCTTCAGGAGAAAAGCTGGATGTGGCCTGAGCTGAACCTTGTCCTTGTAGAACATGGTGTAAGGGGGCTCTGATGTTAGGGCCTTTAGCTCAGACACTCTCCTGGCCAAGGTTATTGACACCAAAAATGCCACCTTGTACAAGAGGTAGAACAGAGAGCACCTCGCTAGCAGTTCAAAAGGTGGCCCCCTCAGTCTGGAAAGGGCCAGGTTGAGGTCCCAAGCTGGGACCAGTTGCCAGACGTGAGGATATAGCCGGTCAAGACCTCTGAGGAAACGGCTGACCATAGGGTTGGTGAAGACTGACCAACCCTCTGCACCTGGATGGAAGGCAGAAATGGCAGCCAACTGAACCCTTATTGATGACATGGATAGCCCCTGCTGCTTGAGAGGGAGAAGATAATCCAGTATGAGTGGCATACAGGCGAGCGTCAGGGACGAATGATGCTGCGCTGACCAGACTGAAAATCTTTTCCACTTGGCAAGGTAGGCAGCTCTGGTGGAGCGTTTCCTACTGCTAAGGACATATCTAACCTGGTCCGAGCAGGAGAGCTCCATCGGGTTCAGCCATGGACCTTCCATGCCATGAGATGTAGCGACTCGAGGTTCGGATGCTGGAGACAGCCATGATCCTGAGTTAACAGGTCTGGGAAGAGTGGCAAGGTGACTGGAATGTCTGCAGACATTTGCAGGAGCGATGTGTACCAGTGTTGGCGGGGCCAGACTGGAGTTATCAATATCACCGAAGCTCATTCCCTCTGAATCTTGAGAAGTACCTTGTGAACGAGTGGAATGGGCGGAAAGGAGACGGCTTCCCCACAGAAGGAGGAACGCATCTGCGATGGAGCCTGGGCTGTGATTCAGGAAGGACCAAACTGTTGGCAACTTCCTGTTGTGTCATGTGGCGAACAAATGCATTTGGGGAAATCCCCACCGATGGAAGTTTGAGTTTGTGATGTCTGGGCATAGAGACCACTCGTGGTCGTGGAACAATCTGCTGAGATGGTCCGCCAACTCATTCCGTACCCCAGAGAGGAACGATGCTTGCAGGTATATCAAATGCTCTACACAGAAGTCACACAGCATGAGGGCTTCCTGGCACAGGGGAGAGGAGCATGCACCCCCTTCTTGTTGATATAAAACATTACCATGGTGTTGTCTGTCAATACTGATACATATCTCCCTGTTAAGTGGGCTCAAAGTCTGGTACACCAAGCACACCGCTCTCAGCTCTCTTACATTGAGGTGGAGAGTGAGATTCCCCTGAGACCAGAGGCCTTGAGTCCCGAGTCCCCAGCCCAAGGCTGAAGCATCTGTCATTAGTGAGAGAGATAGCTGTGGGCTGGTGAAGGGGATCCCTGCACAAACCACCTATGGATCGAGTAGAGTATCACCACAGAAGAGTATCAAGAACAGGACAAGGCAGGGTTACAATCCTGTCCAAGCTGTCCGAGACTGGACAATACACTGATGCTAGCCACGACTGAAGGAGTCGAAGTCTGAGTCTGGCATGCTGCACCATGTAGGTACAGGCAACCATGTGTCCTAGAAGTTTCAGGCAATTCCTTGTTGTGGTGGTGGGGAACTGCCTGAGACCTCGAATGATGTCACCGAGGACCTGAAACCTCGCTTCCGGGAGGTATGCCCTGGCTTGTGTCGAGTCCAGCACTGCCCCTATAAACTCTATGCTCTGAACCGGAGACAGCAGTGATGTTGCCTCATTCAGAAGAAGGCCCAGTTCATTAAATGTCACTCTTATGAAGTCAACTTGTGCCTCCACTTGAGGCCCGGAGCGGCCCCTGATGAGCCAGTCGTCGAGGTACTGGAACACCTGTACCTGCCGCCTGTGCAGGAACCTGGCCACGACTGCCATGCACTTGGTAAACACTCGAGGTGCAGCTGACAGGCCGAATGGGAGGACTATGAATGGATAGTGGTTGCTGTTCACCACAAACCTGAAGTATTTTCTGTGGGGCGGAGTTATCACTATATGAAAGTACGCATCCTTCAAGTCAAGTCGAGGATGGCTTACCAGTCCCCTGGATCCAAGAAAGGGATGATGGAGGTCAGAGAGACCATGTGGAACTTGAGTTTCTTTATGAACTTGTTGAGTTCATGTAGGTCTAAAACGGGCCTTAGCCCACCCATGGCTTTTGGTATTAGGAAATACTGGGAATAGAAACCCTTTCCCCTGAACTTCTGAGGAACCTCTTCCACTGCTCCCAGCAAGAGGAGCGAGCGCACCTCCTGTATAAAGGAATTGCTCATGCGGAGGGTCCCTGAAGGAGGACAGGGAACGGGGGTGGAAGGGCAGGAGGGCAAAGAACTGGAGCAAACAGCCCCTTTCTACCGTGCATGGTACCCAGCAGTCCAATGTAATGCAGGCCAAGGCAGGGTAGAAAGGGGATAGTCATGATGAGAAGGTAAGGCGGGATGGATCCAGTTTCTGAGCTGGTGTGCCGTCCTTGTGCGCGCCTTCAAAAGGCCTGTTTCTGGCACAAGGGAGGCTTGGTCTGGCCAGAGCCCTGGCCTGAGGACAGATGCAGCCTCTTCCTGCAGCCCCTATTCCTCCTCCGGGAACCATCCTGTCGGTTTTGCTGGTAAAACGGCAGAGGAGGCTGCGGTCTGAAATGCCTACGCTGTGTAGCGGGGAGGATGTATGGCCAGGGGCTTGAGGGTGGCCCTCGAGTCTTTTAAATTGTGCAGTCTCCTGTCAGTCTTTTCAGAGAATAGGGCCTGACCTTCAAAGGGTAGGTCTTGAATGGTCTGTTGGACTTCATGAGGAAGTCCAGAGACCTGTCCACCACGGGATCGGAATCCTCTACCAGCGCCTCTGCCTGGATCCCCAGGCTCTTGGCCACCATGCACAACAACAGTTGCAGGACCCTGCTGTCCTCCAAGGCCGGGGCCACTGAAGTGCCTGTAACAGCCTCATCTGGGGAGGATGAGGGCGAGAGCACCAGCACATGGCCTTGGACACTGCCCTCGGAACCAAGTGGGTCATGCTGTTCGTTGGGCTGCTGAGTCGCCAGCGCCAAGGTGGTTGCCGGTGCCAAGTCCAGAGTGGCAAGCAGAGGCATTGGCATCATCTCTGGTGCCAGCTCCTGCGAGAGGGTGAAGGATGCTGACACGACCAACGTTGACCAGGATCTCAAAGCCTGGCACTGAACCTGGGCTTGATGCTAGTCCCAGCGAGTCCAAAAGGGCCACTGAGCTGGTGGTTGCCACTCAGGTGGCCACGGCGCTGGAGAAGGCTGGCATTGTTGCCGAGATCTAGACCTCCTGCCGCTGGACCTATCTGAACAATAGGACTCCTCCTCAGACTCCGAGGTCTCCGAAAAGGAAGACCATGGAGGAACAGTGCCGGATGGTGCCGATGAGCAGTGCCAGGCCTCTGGAGATTGGTGCAGTCCCCCTATGTGAGCGGCCGGCAGCGGAGAGTGGCGCAGCGGAGATGGGGAGCTGTGTGACATCATCACCAGCTTGTCCCTAGATGAAATAGATGGCCGGGTTATCACTGGTGCCTCGTCCTTCTGTGTAGAAGGCAGTGCAGTCAGGCGAATAAGGTCCTGCACCACCTCAAAAGTTTAGCCAATGCTAAAGGAGCAGTCAAAGACAATAAGGCCATTGCAGAGAAACTAAATGAATTCTTTGCATCAGTCTTCACTGCTGAGGATGTGAGGGAGATTTCCAAACTTGAGCCATTCTTTTTAGGTGACAAATCTGAGGAACTGTCCCAGATGGAGGTGTCATTAAAGGAGGTTTTGGAACAAAATGATAAACAGTAATAAGTCACCAGGACCAGATGGTATTCACCCAAGAGTTCTGAAGGAACTCAAATGTGAAATTGCAGGACTACTTACTGTAGTCTGTAACCTACCATTCAAATCAGCTTCTGTACCAAATGACTGGAAGATAGCTAATGTGACACCAATTTTTTAAAAGGGCTCCAGAGGTGATCCCGGCAATTACAGGCCTGTACACCTGACTTCAGTACCGGGCAAACTGGTTGAAACTATAGTAAAGAGCAGAATTGTCAGACACATAGATGAACATAATTTGTTGGGGAAGAGTCAATATGGTTTTTGTAAAGGGAAATCATGCCTCACCAATCTCCTAGAATTCTTTGAGGGGGTCAACAAGCATGTGGACAAGGGGGATCCAGTGGCTGTAGTGTACTTAGATTTTCAGAAAGCCTTTGACAAGGTCCATCACCAAAGACTCTTAAGCAAAGTAAGCAGTCATGGGATAAAAGGGAAGGTTTTCTCATGGACTGGTAACAGGTTAAAAGATAGGAAACGAAGGGTAGGAATAAATGGTCAGTTTTCAGACTGTAGAGAGGTAAATAGTGGGGTCTGTACAGGGGTCTGTACTGGGCCCAGTCCTATTTAACATTCAAAAAGGATCTGGAAAAAGGGGCAAACAGTGAGGTGGCAAAATTTGCAGATGATACAAAACTACCCAAGATAGTTAAGTCCCAGGCAGACTGCAAAGAGCTACAAAAGGATCTCTCAAAACTGGGTGACTGGGCAACAAAATGGCAGATGAAATTCAATATTGATAAATGCAAAGTAAAGCATACTGGAAAACATAATCCCAACTATACACATAAAATGATGGGGTCTACATTAGCTGTTACCACTCAAGAAAGAGATCTTGGAGTCATTGAGTGGATGTTTTCAGAGAACAATCCACAAGGTACAGCGGCAGTCAAAAAAAGCAAACAGAACGTTGGGAATGATTAAGAAAGGGATAGATAAGAAGACAGAAAACATCATATTGCCTCTATATAAATCCATGGTACGCCTACATCTTGAATATTGCGTGCAGATGTGGTCACCCCATCTCAAAGAAAGATATATTGGAATTGGAAAAGGTTCAGAAAAGGGCAACAAAAATTATTAGGGATATGAAATGGCTGCCGTATGAGGAGAGATTAATAAGACTGGGACTTTTCAGCTTGGAAAAGAGACAACTAAGGGGGATATGATAGAGGTCTATAAAATCATGACTGGTGTGGAGAAAGTAAATAAGGAAATGTTATTTACTCCTTCTCATAACACAAGAACTAGGGGTCACCAAATGAAATTAATAGGGAGCAGGTTTAAAACAAACACAAGGAAGTATTTTTTCCACACAAGGCACAGTCAACTTGTGGAACTCCTTGCCAGAGGATGTTGTGAAGGCCAAGACTATAACAGGGTTCAAAAAATAAGTTCGTGGAGGATAGGTCCATCAATGACTGTTAGCCAGGATGGGTAGGGATGGTGTCCCTAGTCTCTGTATGCCAGAAGCTGGGAACGGGCGACGGGATGGATCACTTGATGATTACCTATTCTGTTTTATTCCCTCTAGGGCACCTGGCATTGGCCACCGTCGGAAGACAGGATACTGGGCTAGACAGACCTTTGGTCTGACCCAGTATGGCCATTCTTATGTTCTGTGTACTCACTCCATAAAAGATAAACACACTTCATGATTTTCTGATTCAGTGCTTTTTTAAGAGCACAGATTACTGTGAAGTCACTTTACTTCTCAACTAAATAAAAGGCCACTGACATACATTGTGATTTTTTTTTTTTTTTTTTGGAGAAGGAAGGTTCGAAAGGATAGAGAATTAAGGATCATGCGAACAGTTTTAAAAGTGAATGAATCAGAAGTAACAAAACTAGGTAATTTTATGACCACATAGGCCTCTGGCATTTGACATACGGATCACTCAAAACACAATTTTAAATTAGGTAAGCCACTCCAATAAGTTATTCTTAAAATAGTTTTAAATGAATGCAGAAACTTAAGCAGTAATTCTCCCCAACTGTTGCATCATGTACACTCTGTTACTGGTATCTTTCCTCTGCTGGGCTCACAGCCTAGAGCTGAGTTTCTGTTAGGGACTGAACTATTTCAGAGTTGCGAGCAGAATATAACTACGGCAGTGTTCCTTCTAATTTTTCCCACACATGTGCAGAAAGAATTTTGTTATGTGC
The DNA here is from genome assembly GCF_965152235.1 of Eretmochelys imbricata. NCBI lineage: Eukaryota > Metazoa > Chordata > Testudines > Cheloniidae > Eretmochelys > Eretmochelys imbricata. Next base: position 1,582,783 of record NC_135580.1, on the reverse strand, counting down.
ACCAATATGGAGGTGATGTATGACACATCACCTCCATATTGGTGCACATAACAAAATTCATGCGACGGGGGGTGGGGCTGAGGGGTTTGGAGTGTGGGAGGGGGCTCAGGGATGAGGCAGAGGGTTGAGGTGCAGTTGGGGGTGAGGGCTCCGGCTGGCTGTGTGGGCCCTGGGAATGAGGGGTTTCGGGTGCAGGAGGAGTGAGGGCTCCAGCTGGGGGTGCAGGCTGGGGTGAGGGGTTTAGGGTGCAGGCTGGCCGGGGGCTACGGCGGGGAGAGAGGACTCCCCCCAGCTCTCTCTCCCCACAGCAGCACCTGGTGGGGGGGGGGATGCTTCTCCCCACTGCGGCAGCACTGGGGCTGGGGCCACGGGATAGGTTCCTCTCCCCCACCCACAGCAGGTCCAGGGCTGGGCTGGGGCGCCTCTACCCCCATCTGCAGCAGGTCGGGGGGGTGGGGAGGGGAGCTGGGCTGGGGCGCCTCTCCCCAGGCCACAGCAGGTCCATCCACAGTCCAGGCCGCCAGTGATGATCTACCACTTCAGGCTCCGGCTGCCTGCCAGTGACAGGGAGAGCGGGGGCTGAGAGAGGAGCGGGATGGAGAGAAGCCCTGGGCCAGAGGGCCCATAGGAGCACGGAGAAGGGTCCGGAGAAGAGACAAATGCAGTGCAAGTGAGCGGGCTGGATCAGGGCCAGGGGAGGGGCACCACGGCAGGTCCAGGGCTGGTTGAGAGGCATCTCTCCCCACCACAGCCCTGAGGACTTAGAGTCACAGATTAACATCAACTGATCCTTATTCTCGGATATGTAGGTTACTTAACAAAGGAAGTAGCTTTTCCTCAATGTAACTCTTTATTTTTATCTTACTGTACAACAACCTGAAACAGGAAACACTTCAGCATACAATTTTCAACATTCAAACACAATTATCTAGGAAAGACTATTAGGTAACTAGCTACAAAATCAATAGGTTTTAGTTGGGGGGCGGGGAAAGGTTATTTAAACTTTTAAGACCTACCATGTCAACTGCATATACAGATTTATCTCAAGGACCAGTTGTAATAGGCACCCTACATATTTGTAGTAAAAAAAGGTCACCACCCCAAAGAGCTCACAGTCTAAGGCCCTGATCCTCCAAATAGTTAGGCCTGGCCTATGCTTAAAAATTAGATCGACCTAGCTATGTCACTCAGCACTGTGAAAATTTTTGAACCTTGAGTGCTGTAGTTAGGTTGACCTAGCCACCAGAGTAGACACGGCTAGGTCGATGGAAGAATTATTCCATCTAACTATCACCTCTCAGAGAGATGGCTTAACTACATCAACGGAAAAACCCCTTCCATCAACGTAGGAAGCATCTATACTCCAGCACTACAACGGCACAGCTGCAGCTCCATACCTGTGTTGCTTAGCATCTGTAGCGTAGGTATGTCCGAACATACACACTTAATTGACTATTGGGCGTAGTTCAAGTGTTTGCATGATTGTGGCCTCAGAGACTGCTTTAAAGAGTGTAGTGTGTACTTAAGCAGTAGCTACGTAATGTGTGTGTCGGGATGGGATAGTGGAAAGAAATCAAGCTAATCATGGAAATGGAAGTAAATCTTTAGACAATTCTTCCTGAATTGTTAATTTCAGGAAAATTGCTTTTGCTTTAAGAAGTGCCTCCTTTTACAGTGTATTGAAGTATGTTTTTTTTCTACTTTTCTCTAACATAAAGAAAGTCAAAGCAGATTGAAATTCAGTAAGGAAAGTTTTAGAACATTTCCCCCTGGGTTTTCTTTAAATCTGATAAAGCACAAGTTGTTGAATTCAGTGCTTCTAGCGGTACCAGCTTAGATCAACTTCCTAAAACGAACTTTAACCAAGCAAAACTGTAAAATCTAACTCCTTTTTGTATTTGACAAAGAGGCAGCATCACGAGGATCTGAAGTCCTCCAGAAAAGGAAGGGTGGTCTAGTGGTTAGGTCGCTAGCCCAGCTCTTGCATTGTCCCACGTTCAACTCCTTGCTTTACCACAGATTTCCTATGTGTCCTTGGGCAAATCACTTAAGTCCAGATATTTGAAGGTATTTAGGTGCCTAAACACATTTAAATATATGGGACTTAGTGTCTTTGTGCCTCAGTTCCCCATCTGTAAAATGGGGAGAATAGCATTTTCCTAGTTCATAGAGACGTTGGGAGGATAAATACATTAAAAGATTCCGAGGCACTCAGATACTACAATATGGGGCCATACAAGAACCTAAGAAAGTCAAAGGCCTAGCAATATCAGTGCACAAAAGATAGGTATGATAAATTACTATTCCACTTGAAAAAATCTGTAACTCACCTTCCAGACTAATGTTCTAAAACAATTTGTTTATTCGTTGTTGAGATAAGCATTGGAAAAGCCAAAAATATTTAGTAACCAATGAAATAGAAGAGACTAGAAATGGATGAGAAGCGTGAGAGTTAGAAACACGTAGTATGGAAGTAGAGTGGAAGAAAGAGTGTAAATGGAAAGTGACATTTCCCCTAAACCAACAACTTCCAGAGCAGCAGAAGCTAGAACACTGATGACTGGATAGGAAAATGAACAATTCAACACCTTTGGCTTTTTCAACACTATGTTGGCTGTGTGACATGGTTCATACTTCAAACACTATAATTTCTACTACTTCTAGTGCCAAATGGGAGTGAAGACTTCTTGAAGTTAGTACAACAGGTGTATTCTAAACCATTTATTAAATTGGACCATGATCTCAGAGCTTAAGCAGGGTCAGCCCAGCTCAGTACTGGGAGAGAAGACCTGCAAGGAAAATCAGTTTCTACAAGAAATTGTGTTGGTGACTTGACCTGATCTTTGGCCAAGAACTCTCTTTTGTTCTGGTTGTACAGTTATGATAATACAAATAATAAAAACATCAATGCATGCGTCTTCTCTGAATCAGTACTGAACTGGTGTCCAAGCCAGGTGACTGGGGCAACTGTCTTGTTAGAGGTGCTCTCTATAAGAAGAAAAAGTAAGGTCCAGACCCTGTGGAATTTTTCACAAGATTAAAAATGCTAACCCTAATATGAAAAGGAGTACTTGTGGCACCTTAGAGACTAACAAATTATGCTAACCAAATTCCTATTTTGGTAATTACATTCTGCCTTCCTAAAATTTCCCCTGCAACTGCTATTGAATATTAAAAAACCAAGGCAAAATGTATTCTAAACTTCACTGTTTAAACATACTAGCGTCGGGTCAGAACTGAAAATAACCTGACCCTCTCGAGCTCCCGTGAGTCATCTCTGTTAATCTCCTCCTGCCTGGGGAGGTCAGCACAGCGGCAGCTGAGTGCCCCACTCCTGCCAACTACCACCCACCTTGGTGCGCGTTTTGTGTGCTGCAGAGCGAGCGTGCCAATGAGTGACAACACTTCTCACTCCACAGCACACAAAGCTCAGCAAAGCAACAGCATCCGGCAGAAGCGGGGCATGCAGCCACGGCCATGACACCCCAGGAGGTGACCAGAGATGGATCACAGACACAGGGAGCAGGAAGCCCCCACCAATCCAAGCCGCAAGGATGAGGCGGCAGCAGCGCTGAAAAAGGTTTGGGTCCTATGCGTTCAGAAAACACTCGACACTCTTGGGTCAAGTTTGGGACGGCTTCTGGGTTGGGCTATAAAATTAGACCTGAGCAGATCTCTAAACCAGACTGCTTCTGTCACCTCTCACTCCACCGTTCCTATGTTTCTGCATTATCTATCTAGACTGTTTAGCTCTTTGAGACAAGGAGTCTGTGCCTTCTTACCTATTTTTAAGGCACCTCACATACAGCTGGCAGCATACAAGTAACAGGAGGCAGCATGGGCCAGTAGATACGGCACTAGACTGAGAGAAGACCTTAGTTCTTCTCTCAGCTCCACCCCTTGCTGTGTGACCCTGGGCAAGTCATTTAGCCCCTCTGTGCCGCAGCGTCCCCATCTAACACAGATATTATAATGCTTAACCACTTTTTGAAGTGCTCAGTATTGTTATTAGTACAGCATTTTTCACTTGCTGCCCTAAACTGTTGGGTGGCATTGCTGTGTGCTATTAAACAGCCACAGAGGTTCCTCCCCATAGGTGAGTACACTGAGGACTTGTCTAAAACACTACAATAGCACAGCTGCGCCGCTGTAGTGAGTCAGTATAGCCGCTACCTCTGCCGACAGGAGGGATTCTCCATCCGTGTAAGTAATCCACCTCCTCGAGGAGCAGTAGCTAGGTCAACGAAAGAGTTCTTCTGTCAACCTAGCGCCATCTACACGGGGACTTAAGTCAACTTAACTTCACCTCTCTGGGGTGTGCATTTTTCACACCCCTGTCCAACATAGTTAAACCGACCTAATTTTCTAGTGTAGACCAGGCACAATACTGTACAAAATGCTAGACATCTATTATACACAAGCATGCCACCTTAACAATCAAAAGGAACAGGGGGAAAAGGGAGAGATGATCCTAGCTGATTACAGAATTATCAGCAGAAAATGAGAAGTTAAACCAGATATCATTAAGTTCACAAGTGAAATACCTCTCTTTGGCTCTTGAAGGATATGTCTACACTAGACTTTTTTTTAAAAAAAAATCTCAAATGGACTGATTGCCAATTAACTCAGGGTAGTAAACTACCCTGAAAAGTCCCCAAACATTTATTCCTTTCTTCAGAAGTTTGGGCATTATTTTAGGGCTCAGCCTAGGTAAAGAAGTCAAGTGCAGATAAACCCAAAGTGAAGAAAAGAGTAAAGATCCATACATTCAGAACAGCAGCAGCATAAGTAATTGCAATTTACAGCACCTAACTCTTCAAGAAGCTAAAAAAAGAGTAACACAGATGTGGCCAGCTGTTCTTCACAAGTTAAAAAGTAATTTCATCATCTACCCTAGAGAGGACAATGTTTTATAAAAGTCAACTTTATTCTAAAAGGTAATTGAAGAAAAGCAGCAATGCTTTCAGATGCAGCTGTTCACAGAAAAGCATGGCTAACCTGTCTCAAAATTCAGTGCAGACTAGATCCAGCAGCTGAGTCCCCTGCAATAAAAACAGGGGGATTACAATAATAGTTGAAATGTACCGTTTCAGTTGCACTGGCAAACCAAGGGTATGTCTTCACTACCTGCCGGATTGGCAGGCACCAACTGATCCGGGGGGGATCGATTTATCGTGTCTGGTCTAGACGTGATCAATCAACCCCCGAGCACTCTCTCATCGACTCCATCGCCACAAGAGGCGGAGTCGACAGGAGAGCAGCAGCAGTCGACTCACTGTGGTGAGGACACCACGGTAAGTCGATCTAAGTACATCGACTTCAGCTAAGTTATTCACATAGCTGAAGTTGCATAACTTAGATCGATCCCCCCCTACCCCAGTGTAGACCAGGGCTAAGAAAGTTATGAGGCTAAACACTACGCGACTCTGACAATACAAAGTGATCGATGTCTTAGCAGCTGTTTTTGCTAGAACTACGCAACAACTGGACCAGACTTCTCAGTGTTCAAGATATAATATTTTAACAAACCACAAGGAAAAACAATTAAAACATTAGACTTGGATAACTATGATCAGATGATCTGATCCTACAATCACTAAGCATAGAACTTATTATTAGGTGTAGCAATGTTGTTAAAAACCCAGCACAGTGGATTTTTTCAGGGGATGTTATTGCTTTTTTCATTGTTAGTACTTCTGTGACATTCTGAAGTAATTACATGACTATATACTGGAAATCTTTTTATTTTTAATAGAAACAAAAATTAGAACCTAATTTATTAATAAAAACTAACTAGTCTAAGAACTTAAAAGGGAAGTGATAAAACATCAAGATCCTGTTTTTGCTTATGAGGAAACAAAAGATTTAAAACTGTGTAGATAGAAGCCCAGAAGAGAAGAGGAAATGGATGGAGTCATTACTGATGACAAAGGCATGCCTAGTGGGTTAACCAACTATCACTGAATGTTCATGTGGAGGGGGGGGATGCAGTAGGTAAAGCTGTAACTTGTGAGGGGCCTTGGCTTTCTAGAATTTGGGAACTTCTGGAAGTTGAACAGGGTATCTGATAATATGGTTCTGTGCAAAGCTACCTAGCTCATCTTGTTTTTCAGTTTTCACAATGCTGAATTCACTTGGTGGTTGTTTCAGACTATAAAGGTAGTAAATGTGAAAGTTGTTGATCCATAATCCAGATATGTGATTGACTGGTGATTACCAAACATCACTACAGAGAAGGAAGGGAAAGAAGCAAATGAGTGGATTGAAGGAGTTAAAATAGAAGACTATTTTGTCTCAGTTGCTGAAGATACTATCCAAGAATTCAGAGTAAGATTTGCCATTTGTTCTGAAAAATAAAATGGAAAAGATGAGAGAACTATTCAGATACAAACATCTTAAGCTTCTGCTGTATGGATGTTTGGCACACTTTAGTGCAGAATGCAGTGGCATGCCTGCCCAGTGGCCATCCACAGTGAGAGCACACTGAGTGCTCCATGAGTCCACTAGCTTCCAATTAGTTTTCTGATGGAGTTTAGATTGTTAGTTTAGATACATAAAACCCTAAATAGTTTGGAACCTAGCTAATGCCTCTCTCTGCCCTGTGATATACTGCAACAACTCCAAATAGCAGAGGTTGTTTGAAGTGCTGGTGGCTGGGCATTTCCCTTGGAGGGTCCTCAATGCTTGAACATGATCTCCTCCACGGTCTGACAAAACGTTGATTTATTGACCTTCAGAAGATGCTGCAACACTCACATCAAGCTCATTCCCAGGCCTACGCCAAAGAGATGGGTTGAGGGATAGAGGGTGGATGTTTGAGAGAGATTATTTTGCTGTGTTGTTGCTAACGGGATTTAGTCTGTTAAATTTAAGTCGTTATAGTTTGGAATTATCATCCATGATTATCTACTTCAATTACATAACTACTAGGAGCCAGTTGGGACAGATGCTTTTAAATAAATTTGAAAACATACAAGAAAATAATGAAAGGTCTAAATACAACTGGAAAACCTGAACATCAGGTGAATTTTTAAGTTCTTAAACTCAGCTGAACCATACCCTATCAGAACTGACACACATGTGAAGGTTCCTTACATGGAATACATTTCTTGCAAAAGTTATCAGCTCAGGGTTGCCTAGGAATAAACTGCAGGTTTACTGAGCTGTAAGAATGTCCCCGATGTCATAGAAAAGCGGCAGTACTGCTGCAGTTATACGTAAAGGGGAGGTTTTATCAAGGAGGAAAATTCAAGGGATTTGTTCATGAGAATACTAGTTATCCTACAAGGAGTGAGCCAGACACTAATGCAGGTTATATCTGGGGTTACAAATAGGGTGATCAGATAGCAAGTGTGAAAAATCAGAACAGGGGGTGTGGGGTAATAGGCACCTATATAAGAAAAAGCCCCGAATATCAGGACTGTCCCTATAAAATCAGGGCATCTGGCCACCCTAGTTAAGAGTGCAGTCATTTAATAATTAATAGATGTAGTTGAACTCATGACACTGGCGAAACTGAAAACATTTTACATTTATTAACAGCTGTGTCAAGCTGCTGAAAGACCAAGGTGTTACTGAAGCCTGCATTCTTCAAATTTGTGTTTCTCATGTAGCTATTTCGTACTTTTGATTGAATTTGTTGATTCCTGAAAAGCACTTCACAGGAGCACAAACTATCAGAGCAGTTTTCCTCAGGGTTTTGCTGCTGAATACCACCTCCAGTTCTGATTTTATCAGCCCTCAAAACGCATGGTCAAGCTTCTTCAGCAGTCCTTGGATGGGGAAAATGGAAGGGGCTGCAGGAAGTGGTGTTCTTCCCTCTGAATTAGTGTCTGTGCTTGATGTTAGGAATACTGTGTGGTTAGAAGTGCCAGATTTGCAGCGAGATGCTTTTGAAATGAGACGTAAAAGCAAAGTCTTGAACCCTGTGGTCACTAAAACAACAGTGACACTATGCAAAAGACCATAAGCCACTAAAGCCCTGGCTAAATCTCACTTTAGCTAATGACATTCTGCCTACCTGAAATTCCCAGGAAGTTTCAAATGGACATCGTTTTCTTCACTTCACTGCCCGTCCTAAATTGTGGTGAGGTGTTACTGTGTACGGTTATCAAAGACATGTTTCACCCCAGAAGTGGAACGTATCGAATGCAGCAGTTATAAATTGGTTTGTGATCCTTCAGGATGAGGGAGACTATGTAAGCACTTCAGGTCTTGACTACCCACAAAAACGGTACTCAGTTTGAATAAAAAACCTGTTTTAATTAAATCAGTGTAGCCTGCAAGTGGACCCTCTTAAATTGATATCAGAACACTTCCTATCCACATAGCCTAGGACTGCTTTACATCCGTGACTGAAGCTGAAACTGCAGTCTTTCAGGGGTGTGGAAAACCCCGCGAGTGACAGAAGTTTTCGTGCTGAGAGGCGCCAGCAGGCAGAGCGCTGGAGGGCCGGGAGGGAGCCGCGGCCCTGGCCCGGGAGCCCGACAAGGGCTGGTTAGTTTTCACCGCCGGGAGAGCTCGCCCCGGCCGCAGGGCTGGTCTGCTCGGGCAGGACGCAGCGCCGCCGCAGCCCCGGCCCACGGGCCGTGTGGACACGCCGAGGGCGGGACAGAGGATCCCGAAATTCAGAGTCGGGGCGGGGCCGGCAGGGAGCAAGAAACCCCCGAGGTGAGGGGCCGGGAGAGCTCAGGCTCGAGTCAACGAGCTTCTCCCCGCGTCTGGCGGCGGCCCCGCGGGGCGAGGGGGCCGGACCCCGGCGGGGAAGAGACGAGGGGCGGCCGCGGGGCGAGGGGGCCGGACCCCGGCGGGGAAGAGACGAGGGGCGGCCGCGGGGCGAGGGGGCCGGACCCCGGCGGGGAAGAGACGAGGGGCGGCCGCGGGGCGAGGGGGCCGGACCCCGGCGGGGAAGAGACGAGGGGCGGCCGCGGGGCGAGGGGGCCGGACCCCGGCGGGGAAGAGACGAGGGGCGGCCGCGGGGCGAGGGGGCCGGACCCCGGCGGGGAAGAGACGAGGGGCGGCCGCGGGGCGAGGGGGCCGGACCCCGGCGGGGAAGAGACGAGGGGCGGCCGCGGAAACAGGGACGCTCCCGTCAGCGCAGGGCCCCCGCGGACCCCTCCCCAGCGGAGCCCGAGCCTCGGTCTTCCCGCGCCGGGGCGCTGACAGGCCGCGCGGGGCCGGCCCCGCCTGGGGACGGGAGCCCGCGGACAGGAGAGGACAGGCCCGGCCCCGGGGGCTGCGAGCCCGAGCCCGAGGCGGCCCGCGAAGCCACCCAGCCGCGCGGGGCCGGGGCCGGGCCGGGGCCGGGGGCGGGCGCGAGGCTCCACCCGCCCCGCACGTGCTCCCCGCGCGCGCCCCCGCAGACTCACCCGGCGGCGCGGCGGCCCCTAGCTCAGCCCCATGGCCGCGGCGGCGCGCGCGGGCCGGCTCCTGTGCAGCGCGCGGGCGGGGAACCGCTTCCAACCGGCTCCGCGCACCGGAGCGGGCGGGGGGGGCAGGACGTGACGTCAGCCCGTTACCCGCGGGGGGAGGTGCCGGAAACACCCCCCGCCCCCCGCGCGGGGCTCCGAGGGGGCGTTGGGGGGCGGCACGGGGGGGGTCTGGGATGGGGGAGGGGGCGTTGGGGGGCGGCACGGGGGGGGTCTGGGATGGGGGGGCGTTGGGGGGCGGCACGGGGGGGTCTGGGGTGGGGGAGGGGGCGTTGGGGGGCGGCACGGGGGGGTCTGGGATGGGGGGGCGTTGGGGGGCGGCACGGGGGGGTCTGGGGTGGGGGAGGGGGCGACACGGGGGGGTCTGGGATGGGGGGGCGACACGGGGGGGTCTGGGGTGGGGGAGGGGGCGTTGGGGGGCGGCACGGGGGGGGTCTGGGATGGGGGGGCGTTGGGGCGGCACGGGGGGGTCTGGGATGGGGGAGGGGGCGTTGGGAGGCGGCACGGGGGGGTCTGGGATGGGGGAGGGGGCGTTGGGAGGCGGCACGGGGGGGTCTGGGATGGGGGAGGGGGCGTTGGGGCGGCACGGGGGGGTCTGGGATCGGGGAGGGCGCGTTGGGGGGGCGGCACGGGGGGTCTGGGGTGGGGGAGGGGCACTGGGGCGGCACGGGGGGTCTGGGATCGGGGAGGGGGCGTTGGGGGGGCGGCACGGGGGGTCTGGGGTGGGGGAGGGGGCGTTGGGGGGCGGCACGGGGGGTCTGGGGTGGGGGAGGGGGCGTTGGGGGGCGACACGGGGGGGTCTGGGATGGGGGAGGGGGCGTTGGGGGGCGACACGGGGTGGTCTGGGATGGGGAGGGGGCTTTGGGAGGCGGCACGGGGGGTCTGGGGTGGGGGAGGGGGCGTTGGGGGGCGGCACGGAGGGGTCCGGGATGGGGGAGGGGGCGTTGGGGGGCGGCACGGAGGGGTCCGGGATGGGGGAGGGGGCGTTGGGGGGCGGCACGGAGGGGTCCGGGATGGGGGAGGGGGCGTTGGGGGGCGGCACGGAGGGGTCTGGGATGGGGGAGGGGGCGTTGGGGGGCGGCACGGGGGGGTCTGGGATCGGGGAGGGGGCATTGGGGCGGCACGGGGGGGTCTGGGATCGGGGAGGGGGCGTTGGGGTGGCGCGGGGGGGTCCTCAGGCGGAAGTAGGTACTACTTTAGATTCCTAGAGGTCAGGAAGCACCTTCCGTAGCATAAAGAGCAGGAAGAGTATCGTCCTTGACTGCTCTGCTTTGCCCCCACTTGGGGACGATGGAATCTTTTCAGACTGCAAGGAAAAGCCTTCAGAGCTGTCACACTTCTTTGTCCCTGGGAGACACTGGTGCAAAACTGGGTTCTTGTGACTTTCTGTTCTTCCTTCAGCTGCCACCTTCATGCTGAGCAAAGTGTAGGCTCCGGCTGGCCATCTCCATGCCACACTGTAGTGTTGTGGAGTTTCTGCTTGGTGAATCTTCCCCTGCACTAAGGTTTTTTTTCTCTCACCCCACCCACACCCAACTTTACTGTGATTTTTCTGCCTCTCGTTTCCTTTCCTCGCTTGGAACATACATCGGATGCTCGGTGACCTCTGCTTTTCTTTTCCTTGTAGACTCTGTATGTGGAGCCTGGCCTGTGTCTCTGCGATTGTCCCGGTCTGGTGATGCCATCCTTCATCTCTACAAAGGCAGAGATGATCTGCTGTGGAATTTTGCCTATAGACCAGATGTGGGACCATGTTCCACCTATCTCTCTAATATCCTTTGCTCGGGGTTTGGATATTATGATCGTAGATTCACACACCTTCCCATCTGGATCTGGTCTGTAAATAATCTGAATTGATTCAAGTCTCTCTACTTAAATTTAGTATTATTCCTAAATATGCTTTCCATGCAGGAAGTTCTTTTTGGCTCTTTCCCTACACAGACCAGTCCTAATCTTGTCACTGTCTGTCACCATACCCTTCACAAGTTCCTTTAAATGTAGCATTCTCTTACTTGTGAATTATCTTGGCCAGTCCGTCTTACAGAACAATAAAAATTCTTCCTCCCGGATATGTACTTTCTCTCTCCTAAGGTAATTCATAGACTATATATCAACTCCAGCTTTCCCACACACAACATTGTCTTTTACCTGGTGAACGCACTAGCATGCCGTAAGACAATGGTCAGGCTGCCAGTGGGCTGTGCACACTGCACACACTGCTTATGCTGACAAATGATGTTTCATTGTTATTGTGGTTCCCCATCTGCCTTTATCCACCTGTTGTCTCTTGTCTCTGACAGAATGTACCCCTGTATTCACACATTATTGTAATAATTTTTGTACAGAGTATGCCTTGTAAGGTATTGTTTGAAAACTCATAATTTTCTGATCATTATTGTCTTGGTAAAATATGTTTGTGGCAACACTGTATGTGAGTTATAAGATTCCACTGTATGGTGTTAACAATGCATGTTCTAAATCCCAGAGCCCTGTCCAACCTGAGGTTGGCAAACAGGTCTGCCCTAAACAAAAAAAAGTGCACTCTGCTTAATTTGCATTTAAGCAGTAAACAGAGTCATCAAGCAGAAAGGGAAACAAAGTGCAAACCGGTGAGGGGGAAAAGCAGCAGGGAACATTCTTCCATATAGATTCTTTGTCTCCTGGTGTCCAGCTGGGAATGTTTTTCAGGAGAGGGACTGAAACTATAAAATGGAGGGACAAACACCCCAAGGCCCCCCCTCTCTCTCTCCCTGCCCATCGCATTCACTGCGCCTGAAGTGACCAAGGAAGAGAGCCTTGGACTCTGGAGAAGGACCCCTCACCTATGGGGTTGGGTGAGTCAGACTGCAGAAAGCATCTGGTGAGAAATTTTGCTTGAATGTGATATAGTTTAAGTTATGTGTTAATAAACGTCTTATCTTTATTTTTCTTCTAACCATTTCTGACTTTTATGCCTCATTACATGCACTCTCGTAAAATCTCTTTGAAGTTAATAAACTTGTTTTATCTAATCCAGTGTGTTTAAATTGAAGTGTCTGGGAAACTCCATTTGGAATGGCAAGTTTTGTGCATATTATTCTATTAAAGGGAATAACAGATTTAATGTAACTTGTATTTTCCAGGAGAGGACTGGGCAGTACAGGACATACATTTCTGGGGGGAAATCTAATACTTGGGGTGTGTTGGGGTCACGCTGCAGTATAACCGAGACTGGTGAGAGTCAGAATGTAACTCAGGAGTGGCTGGCAAGCTGCAGTTACACACAGACACTCAAGGTGTGGCACGCATGCTGAAAGGCTGTTTGTGAGCGGCCCAGGTGGGAGTTAATTCAGCAAGGCATTGTAAGGGCAGGGGCTACCAAACCACCTCCACCCCCACCCCACTGGTCTGGATTGTACCCTGGTATGTCACAGTCTCATACTTAGATTGTAAACTCTGAGGGCAGAGACCACCTCTTTTGTATATGTGTTCAGGGCCTCTAGGTGGTACTGCAATATGAAAAATCATTTGGCCTTAAGAATATTTGTAAGGCCTGGACCCTATTACACCTCAGATCATAACTTATATCGGCACCCAAGGAGATCAGTAACAAGTTGTCAAGTTTTATACCAAGTAAACACTCAAATACTCATAAATTAGAGTAAAGCAAAATACACGTGTTACTTTTTCAAACTTTTTTCAGGCTGTAGGTGAGCACATTCTGCCATGCCTCTTCTGATAGAATTATATGAAAAAAATTCAGTTGTTTCAGACACCTGTTAGTGTCTCCTGTCCTGAGCAGGGGTGCTGGAGTCTGACTGAAAGCTGCTGTTCCAGGATCAGATCCTGTACGGATGAGCTTGAGCATATCCCGGGGCTCTGGGTAGATTCTGGGGTCTGCCCCCTGCAGTCTAGTTGGTGGCATCCAAAAGTGGACTAGGCTTCTGCCTGATCAGTCCATCTTGGGGTGGGGTTTACTCCTTTGCGTAGAATAGGCCATGTGACCCCCCCTCCAAATCAGACAGGCCTGCGGATGCACCAGAGGCCATGGTCTCGTCTCAGTCGGTGGAAACGTGGCTCTGTTGGAACTGCACTACCAGGTTCTCCCCTGGCTGCAGCTGCCTACGGGACCCTCCTTAAAAGGCCCCATACTGCAAGGCAGTATTGCCTTTTCTATACAAGCTCCAGGGGGCAAGGCAACAATGTGTATTCCTGTCCCCTTTTGCTCCACAACCTGCCCAATCCCTGCGTACTTCCTGAGACCAGCAGAGAAGTCCTGGCAGGATCCAGTGAAAAGGGGGAGGGGAGAAAAGTGGTTCTGTTGAGATGACTGACTCTACTTTTTTCCATAACTAAAAAGGGGGGAGGGTCAGATGTGGGGCCACAATACCCCAATTGTTTTTCCTGAGCTAAGCCCCTTGCACATAACCATAACAATGGAACCTTCTACCAGCTGTGTCTTTCAGGCTCCATGGTTGGCAACAGCAATGTTCTATGATATCAGGCGCTGGGTGAAACATACTGGAAATTCATACATCCTCCTGGGAGTGAGTGCAGATGAAAAATGCCTAGGAAAATGTGGAATTTGATGGTCAAGATGTAATCAGGCCACTTGCATTCATGAAGGAATATGGCATATCCCATGTGAAAATGCAAATGAATAATTTACAATCACAGTTTTATTGTTTAAAAAAAGAGGTCATGTACAACTGAAAAACACAAGTCTTTAAAATCTCATTATAATGCTCCTTAAGCCACATTGGAAAATCTTGAATTGTTAAATGATTTATTACTGCTTTTTTGCCAGAACAGCTTATAATCACAGCAACAAAGTAAATTGTACAGAATACCCAGAGATGCCAGACATTGCCCTTTCATATCACCCTGACTCCCGCGCCCTTATCCTGACACCCAATTCTTCTTAGGTTAAAATAGTCTTGATAGTTATTGCTGTTAGAACACAGGCATATCTAATAGGTCACATGTCTTTATAAGCAGTCATAGTGGGAGGGGGAATTCACTACTCCATTAACTAGAACAAAGTTTTAAATAGCTACGCTTCGTAATAACTTAAAAAAAAAAAGTGATTTCCCCATTCTTAGGAGCTGCTGAGAATAGACAATAAACAAGATCAGGCCTGTGTCTTCACGCTTTCTTTCTCGGTGTCCTTTGCACATGGAATACCCTCCTCTAAAGCCACCACCTTCTCCCCACTCAAGCCAGTCCACAAGACTTGTTTCTACCATGATGCCTATTGGAAATTGCTAGCGGCTGGGGAGAGGTCCAATGGGGTTTGCTCATATTTACTCATTTTTTTAAAAAAGCTTTTAAACTACTTGGGCCTATCAAAGTATGCCCATGCTGTAGCCAGCCTATGGAAGAGTGTGATCTTAGCATTACCCACTTTCCCCTTCCCTGCTGGTATTTGTTACACTGACTTGTAGTGTCAGGTCTTAGGTCACACTGTACATTCTGTAGAGCAGGGACTGTACTGCAACTTCCTGTCTGCACAATATCTGGCACAAACAACAGGCCACCACCTGAGGTCTTCGGCTATTCGTACCATGGTAATGCCCAAAGTGCATGCTGTTGGCTTGGAGAAGTAGCAGATTCTCTGGAGAAGGATGGGGTTGGGTTTTGGTTCTAATAATCCCAACGATGTATGATTGTGTTTTATCCCATGGGGAGGGATACCACAGCTCCTCCAGGAACTAAAATCCATGGGGGTGGGGGGGTGGGGAGGTTAATTAAGGTGAGTTGTGGAAAATGGCTGATTTCTGGTATGTTAAGTAACTGTGTAGGGATTTTATATATATGTTTCTGTTATGATGCTTTTGTCCTATGAATAAATGTATTTTGCTTTGGAAGAGCTGTGTGGTAACTTGCAGTTGCTGGCACACCCTGGTCATTATGAAAAAGAGGATGGCTCTAGACTGTTCTCAGTGGTAGCAGATGACAGAACAAGGAGTAATGGTCTCAAGTTGCAGTGTGGGAGATTTAGGTTGGATATTAGGAAAAACTTTTTCACTAGGAGGGTAGTGAAGCACTGGAATGGGTTACCTAGGGAGTTGGTGGAATCTCCTTCCTTTGAAGTTTTTAAGGTCAGGCTTGACAAAGCCCTGGCTGGGATGATTTAATTGGGGATCAGTCCTGCTTTGAACAGGGGGTTGGACTAGATGACCTCCTGAGGTCCCTTCCAACCCTGATATTCTATGATTATCCTTGGAGAGAGAGCGCACAGGCAGACTGGCTAATGTAAGATAGCCTTTAGGGTAAGGCAGGGGGCTGTGCACCCTTTAAGCCCTGGTCTTAAGGGAGTGGGGCAGGCACAGGGTCCCTGCCCAGAGACAAGTGACATCTGGAGACCTGAGTGGACACACCTGGAGTGCACCACAAAGTGTGTGGGGGCCGGGGAGAGAGACATGGGCAGTTACCCTGAAACTGGGACGACAGGTCTCTCACTCTTGCCTGTTGAAGCTATTCTGCTTTATAGAAATAACTGAATATTCATGAGGCAAGAGCAAGTGAGAGGGCAGCACAGGCAGACTGCTGAGCATTAGGCCTGTCAGGCATAACATTGCCCCATTCCCTGATGTCTGGGAGTCCCCTTGCTTTTGGGGACTGATGCAGCCACCCACACTCAAGCAACGAAGCACCTTATTATGGGCTACATTCTCACACCTTACTCACAATGGGCAGTACCAATGGGTACCACATGAGTAATGGGGATGGAACCTGACCCTTACTTTTGCAGCAGTCCTGCAACATTATTGATTAGCTTAAAAGGGCTTGGGACCCATTTATCCTAGACATTTCCAGATGATTAAAAAAAAGTGGGTCTAGAGACAGCTCAGGCATCAAACATCCTAAGTGAGCCTTGCTTATGCCCCAGTTTTGCACATTTTAAAAACGTAATGCAGTGCCAGCTGTCGAGAAGTGGTTTAACTCCTGCAGAGGAAATTTGCTCAAGCAAAGCAAATTTGCTTTCAATGGAAAAATGCTGGATCCCCAAAGTTTCACAGAGTTCTTAGATCAAAAGCCATCCCTACCTACACTGGTCATGGAAACGATTCTTGCACCCCCCCGTGGTAAATACATGCTGTGGTTTTAACAGTAGGGAAGGAACAAAGCAAGAAGGATTATAGTTACTACAGCTAACAGGTTTTGTCAGCTGACTGAGGTTGGTTGTGTAATCCTGACTAGTTTTTATACAAACAGGACAGTCGATTATTAAGCATCTACCTACCCACTCAGCCTGCTACTGTAATGCCATTGTGCCTTTCTTTATTTCCATCCATTCCAATAATCCCACACGCGCGGCTCTTGGACACTGTTTCCTTGTATATATACTCTACATCTTCATTTTTGTACCGTAGTTAAATAAAGTAGCCTTTAGGACTGGTGTCACCCACGCAGCCTTCTAGATCCAGGACCTTTCACTTACTGATTGCATGGACAGTCCCCACGTAGCTGGACTCTTATTCCTAAGCCTCCCCTTCCAGTCTTCCTGCCCCCACCCCGGGCCCTGAAACACACTCTAATGCAGTCTCCATCAGCCTCAGGCACCACTTCACTAGAAAACCGAATTGTCTTGGTATCGTAGAAAGGGCTGATCGGTGGATTAAGCAGGGGCCTGAGATTCATGACTTCCTGAGTTCCAGCTCCGGCTCTGCCGGTGTCTCCTTTGGGGTTAAGTTACCCAGGGTCACCTCTCTTCTCAGTGCCCCATCTGTAAGAACTTAGGGCATGCCTACGCTGCATGGGACAGCGCCTCCAGCCCAGGCCACGCACACGAGTAGGGCTTGGGTCAGCACACTGAAATGCTGCCTAGACATTGCTCAGGCTCAAGCTCACCCCCTCTCCTCAGGCCAAGAGCACACGCTCCAGCCCAAGCGACCCCCCTACTTTTAGCACCCTAGCACAAGCCCGACTCACACAAACCTGTGGCCCTGGGCTAGGAGGCTCACTCCCAGCTGCAGTATAGACGTACCCTTAGCTACCTGACCGGGCTGTTGTGTTTCCTAGTTACTATCTGCGAGACACCATGGCTGTGGCAATCGCCCAGATTAGTAATTATCCAGGAAGCAGGTGGTGGTGTACGAAGGTCACCTCCACCAGAGAGGGAGTACCCAGTCATCTCTTCGCTAAGGGGATTCATTTTTCTTTTGGACTTCAAGCTACACAAACCCACTGAGCCAGCTCCCGTGCTGACATACAGCCCACGCAATCCCATTGTAAGCACAGAGTTTGACCTGTTGTACTTTGCACGCACACCATGCTCACCACCAACCTTACGTGACCAGGACATGCAGGACCCACACAATGCAGGGTGGTGGTTTCATTTTATTGAATGGCATTAAACTGCCTTTGTTGCTGAAGCAACCTCCTGAAGACACGCACTCACTGTGGCTGAGCCTGAGGAAACCGTTGTCTGCATTTTTCCCATGCAGTATTCAAGCTGAAAGGGGACAGTAGGGTGGGGAAG
Organism: Eretmochelys imbricata; assembly: GCF_965152235.1. NCBI lineage: Eukaryota > Metazoa > Chordata > Testudines > Cheloniidae > Eretmochelys > Eretmochelys imbricata. The sequence goes on along the minus strand of NC_135580.1, from coordinate 1,564,891 downwards.
TGGGCTTAGCTGTCTCTAACAGAGATCATTCCTCTCCATAGCTAGTGTCAAACCATCCCCATTCCCACCAAGGATGACTTTATAACAGTGCTTTTGGAGAGCATGGTTTTGCCTTTGGAATACACTAGACCAGGGTTCTCAAACTTCATTGCACCATGACCCCCTTCTGACAAAAATTATTACATGACCCAGGGGGGAGGGAAGAGGAGGGGCAAAGCCTGAGACCGCTCGAGCCCTGCCCCCGAGGTGTGTGTGGGCGGGGGGGGGGCAAAGCCCAAGCCCCACCGCCCCAGGCAGCAGGGACCAATCCAAAGTCCCAGGCAGGGGTCCTGTAACCTGAGCCTGACACCCAGGGCTGAAGCCCTCAGGTTTCAGCTTTGGCCCTGGATGGTGGGGCTGGGGCCCAAGCACGTCTAGGCCAGCCCTGGTGACCCCATTAAAAAGGTGTCGCAACCCACTTTGGGGTCCCGACCCACAGTTTGAGGACCGCTGCACTAGACTATACCAAGTGGCATGCATTTCCTAAATTTTTTCCTGGATGGAATTTTCCTCAGACCACATTCCCCATGCTACAGGGATAAAATTCCCCTTTCTGAAACTTTCCTAGTTCACAAAAAGAAAAGGAGTACTTGTGGCACCTTAGAGACTAACAAATTTATTTGAGCATAAGCTTTCGTGAGCTACAGCTCACTTCATCGGATGCGAATACAGACTAACACGGCTGCTACTCTGAAACCTTTCCTAGTTCAGACACTGCTCCTAGGAAGTGTTTCTTGCAGTAACTTACTCTCACACACACACCCCTTATAACAGAAGGAGATAAATATCTTCATGTGCTTGCTGAAAGAAATATGTGCTGAATAACTGCGGTATCTAATGCCAGAGAGATCCTTTGCACTGGCCTCAGAGGTGTAACACAGTGAACTTTACAAACATTGTGCCATTTGCCAGTCTGAAAATAAAGTCATCCAGCTCCATCTCTTGCTACCAGTAAAGGCGATAAATAGTCTGGCAGGGGAATTGTGCAGCCAGGAAGAAAATTGCTACCCTCTACCATCGCCCACTTCCCAGTTTAATGTCTACTGCTGACATGTTTAGCCTGCTGGCCAAGATCCAGAGAGGTATCATTTTAACAGATGATCCTTGACAGAGGAAGTAACTCGATTCTGTCCTGGCAGGAGACTGCAAGCAATGCTCTCAAGCTGGTTTCCATCCATAGCTGCTAATGGAGAAAGTAGAAGAGCAGGGCTCATTTTCCCTTGACATGGCACTATTCATCTTCTAGAATTTTAATTCAAGAGAGCACAACTACACCCATGTATCGAAATCAGGGCCACGGATTTCATTCGCCACAGGATGTTGCTGCTGTGTATCTAGTGAGAATAGTGCACAGCCACCAAGCCACATGTCATGGGTCAGTTCACCACACCCTGCTGCTATCCAAAAGTGACTGAAGGAGGTTTGAAAGCATGAAACAAGAAAGATTTGAAGCCTATTTTCAGCATACACAGCAGTCAATGAGAGGACAATGTGTACCCCAGCACTCCTCATGTTGGGCTCTGAGCGAAGGACCCCAACACATCTCTTGTACGGTATTCTGGAAGAGGCACATAAGAATATAGACCGGGGTGGCCAGCCTGAGCCTGCGAAGCAGCCAGAATTTACCAATATATATTGCCAAAGAGCCACAGTAATACGTCAGCAGTCCCACATCAGCTCCCCACTTCCCCACTCCCAGCACCTCCCGCCCACTGTCAGCACCCCCACTCTGCTCCCAAAGCCTCCCACCCCTCCCAGCCCTGCTGATCAGGGCCTCCCCCCTTCTCCCGATCAGCTGTTTCATGGCATGCAGGAGGCTGGGGGGGAGGGGGGAGGAGAGAGGGCACAGCAGGCTCAGGGGAGGGCACGGGAAGGGGTGGAATGGGAGCAGAGCCTGGGGCAGAGCCAGGGGTTGAGCAGTGAGCACCCCCCGGCACATTGGAAAGTTGGCACCTGTAGCTCCAGCCCCGGAGTCGGTGCCTAGACAAGGAGCCGCAGATTAACGTCTGAAGAGCCGCATGGGGCTCCGGAGCCACGGGTTGGCCACCCCTGGGCTAGATCATTTGAACGACAGATACGCTACAATCCCAAACTGAAAAATCTCACCATTTAGCTAGAGAAAACGGAGGCTAGCATCTGGTAAAATGATCAGACTCTGTGATGGAAGACAGCACCCTGGTCTGGTTCAACAATCCAAGGAGAAAGGATTGGAGCCCTAAGCTGGAGAAACATTGGGACAGACTCTATCCCAGTGGTTCTCAACCAGGGTACGGGTACCCCTGGGGGTAGGCAGGGCTCTTCCAGGCTTACATCAACTCAGCTAGAGATTTGCCTAGTTTTACAACTTACTCCACACAAAGCACTAGCGAAGTCAGGACAAACTAACCTTTCATACAGACAATGACTTGTTTCTACTGCTCTCTGTACGATACACGGACATGTAAGTACAATGTTTATATTCCAATTGATTTATTTTATAATTATATGGTAAAAATGGGAAAGTCAGCCATGTTTCCGTAATAGAGGGGCTGGGACACTTTTGTGTTTTCATGTCTGATTTTGTAAGGAAGTAGTTTTTAAGTGAGGTGAAATTTGAGGGTACGCATGACAAATCAGACTCCAGAAAGGGGTACAGTTGTCTGGAAAAGTTGAGACTGAGCCGCTGGTCTATCCCATCCCGGCCCAAATAAATGAAGTGGGGTACAGGATATAGTTGGGTCCCAGGACTAAATTGAAATTACCCCTAAAGACCACTTGAGGAGGTATCAGGAGGACAGGGTTTCAGCTTGGCTGCCCCCAAAATTGAGCATAGATAGATATAGAAACTGAGGCTGGAAGGGTTGTGACAGAAATGAGTTCTCCGTGAGACCCATATAGGCAGGTTCATCTCTACCAGCAATTTCACAGAAAGAGATTTTTCCTCTACGGCTCACTGAGAGAAGCCCCTCCTGGGTGCTTGAAAGGGGATTGGGCAGGGCGAGAAAAAACTCCTCAGGGATTTGGACGGGAGTAAAAAGGAAGAAGGCTTTCAAAGCACAGCAGTCTCATGAACTCTGGTGGCATTTTCAGCGTGTTGCCAGTCAGCGACTGTGGTGTTCCTAGAAAGGAGGACAGAATGCGTTGGGCAAAAAGAGACCAGTCTTCCCTGCGCAGTAATAATTAAACTGCTATTGCAGAGCGACATGAAGGCCCATCCTACAGCTAACTGCAGTTACAGCTTCCTCTGGGCTGAAATTCTGTCAGCTTTGAATCAAACCCCAGGTAAAAGAAGGGGAGGGGGGTGGTAAATGCAGGATCATTGTAGTCCTTCACCGGTCTTGCCTACATCTATCCCCTTTCCCCAGGTTCTCTCCAGTGCTTGGTCCAGTCTGGATTTCAGTGACTAAGTCCCCTCCCAATCCTGGGAGACCTCTCCACAGTCCAGTGGACTCACTGTGAGAAAACCACCAGCGCAGCAGGGCTGAGATCCCCCTCTGAATACGATGCAGACTATGATGCAGTAGCTGCAGCATCTGTAGCTGATTGTGTCCAAGCCCTTCTCTCTCCCCCTGAACCTTAGTGCTCAGTCTGGGCGCGAGGCACTTAAGTCCCAGCTTCAGGCTTTGCTGCGATCCACAGAACTCCCGTCAGACACCGCCGGCCCCTACACTCGCTCAGCCCCAAGTGACCACGGTCCAAGCTCCCCCGGCACCTGTGTCCTGGTCATGCGCTGCTGCTCCCATTAGCACCTGGAGGCCCGGGGCCTGCCTAATTCACCCACTGGGGAAGTGGGTGGTCACTAGCCTGTCTCGCGTGCGGGGCCTGAGCCAGTTGGTGTGCTCAGAGGCTGCTGTTGGACCAGGGCCCCGTGTAAATCAGGCTGCTGCCCAAGCAGGAGGAGGTGCTTGCTGCTGGTGCTCAGCTTAGCCCCAGGGTTAGAGCACTTGCCTGGTTCGGGAGAGCCCCAGGTCTCATTCCCTGCTCTGCTTGAGGGGAAGACGGGATTTGAACAGGGGTCTCCCACATCCCAACCACTGGGCTAAAAGCTGTCCCATGGGCACCAGAACCAGCGCCTCTTCCCTCTCCTCCAGCCATTCTGCGTGGAGCCAGGCAAGCGCCTGCCTCATGCCCACAAGAAACACCCGAGCTGCCTGGCTCCAGGGGCAGGTTTCCATTCATGGCTCAGAGCCAGGCTCCTCCCCAGATGTGGGTGCCGACCTCTGCAAAAGGGGCAGGGCTTAGCACCCCCAAGTCGGTCAGCAACTCCCATTGGCCAGCTTAAGGGGCTTCCACCAGCCAAGCCTGTTGACTTTTGTGGATCCCATTCTAAAGGGCTCTGTCTCTGCCCCGCTGGGGAGCCCCGCTCACCTGGGTGGATTACAGTCTGCTCCTGTGGTTATCTAGGCCCCTAAAAACTCGGCGCCACGATGCTGGGCTTTGGAACACCTGAGCCCCTTCTTGGATCCAGGCCCAGAGCATCTAAACTCCCCCCCACCACACACACACACGGGTTTGGCTTTACTAGGAGCTCTGACCTTATTCCCCAAGCCTGGCTTCCCTGAGCTCCTCCTCCAGGGCTACCTCTGTGCTAACGCGCCTCTGCCCCACGGCGAGGCTCCCAACCCCCGTATGCCCTGTTTGGAGCTAATGGCCCCCTGTGCCGGCACGATGCAGGAGTATTTATCCCACCCTGTATCTCGGTGCCTCTGGGCTGTAGGCAACTCCACAGCAGGGCCAGCGAGCTGCTCACAAGGACGTGCTACAGAGCCTGGCGACACAAGCATCCAAAGATGTTCTGGTGGCTGGTTTACAGACGCTCTGCGATCGAGGGGTTACAGCAAGGACATAGAAGTCTGGATGCTTGGGTTCTCTGTCGAGCTTTGACATCCATTCACTCTGTGACCTTGAGCAAGTCACCTGTCCTCCTTGTGCCTCAAGCCCCCAGGCAAGCCGTGAGGGTTAATTAGTTAACACCTCTGAAGCACTTTGGCAGGAGTTTGCTAAGGAGACTTTCAGGAACTGCCTTCCCTCCAGGCCTTATCTGCCGCCTCAGGGAGGTGCTCTTCACCCCACTGGGAACCACCAATGCTTTCTGCATGTTGATGGCACCTTTCATCTCCGGAGCGAGGCAGCCCTTCACCAGCACCGCCTCACCATACTGCTGGGAGCTCGCCTCTCAACCAGCCAGCTAGGAGACAGCTCGCCCGCAGCCAGCGCACGCCTCCTGGAGATGCCTGGTGCAGAGGGCAGCCTGGCCTCCCCCTGCTCAAATATCAGGAGTCAGGCTACCCGCAGTCAAGGCATTGGCTTCAAAACCATGAACTAAATAAGTGAAAATCCTGGCTCTTGTCCTGTGGTCTGAGCCTTTCGGCCACACAGGGGTCACCTTTCCCCACAAACGCTGGAAATGTCATTTTCCTCCAGAAAGGCTAAGACTCTCACCTGCTCGCTTGGTGCCAGGCGCTGGGGCTTTCAGCAAATCACCAGACTTGCTCTAAAATCCCAGGAGCTGGCAGGATCATGGCCAGTCATGGTGAGCTTTGTTTGAGTCTCTTGCTCTCTTCCCAGGCCCCCACCAACAAATGGCCCCTCCCCCCCCAGACACAGCTGTGACAAAGCAGGACCGCTCAGCAGATCAGGCTGCTTTGATATTTTCCCCACACTGGCAAAGTCCCCATTTGTAGGGTGAAACCAGGGCTCTGCATAGGGAGGCCCGGGGGTCCTCTGCAGCCCTCCTGCCCCGCCCTTATGAGCACAAGAAATGACTAATTCCTTTTGCAATTACACCTGCCAGAAGCAAACTCTTCTGCCTCCTTAAGTAGTTTCCAGGCTTGCAGCTGCTGGGAGGATTACTCCAGATAAGCCCTGCATAGGCCCAGGTGCGTTCTAACTGAGCGATGGGCCAAGGCAGCTGTTCCGCCCATCTAGCTGCATGTGTGTGGTGCTGCCTGGCGGGGTGCGCTCCCAAGGGCCTGAGCAGGGGTGGAGGAAAGTCCAGGTGTATTTTTATGGGACACCTTTGTGGGCCCCCAGTAGGAATCCCTTTCTGTGCTTCCATGTGAGGTGCCCTGGGGCCCTGTGTGCTGAAGGGAGGTGGCCAGCACCTTGGCCACGGGCCTTGCCGCTGCAGATGATGCACCAAAGACCTTGGAGCTCTGTAGGCAACTGTGAGTAGACCATCACTTCTGGATGTTGCAGAAACAGCTCAGCTGCTCAAGGGGCCCCCTCCAGTAAGCAGTGGGGAGAGACCCTCTGTTCCCCACTCCAGCCCTGCAGCACCCACCCTGGGCCAGGGCAGAGAGGGGAGAAGAGCCCCTGGAATGCAGGAGGAGGATCAGTGATGGGCAGATGTGGGAAGGAGAGTTCCTTAATAAATCTGGGTGAGGGGGCGACGCTAATTGTCTCTCTCGCACGCACACAGAGAGGAAGGGGGGCAGAGGCTCAAAAATCAAGACAGATCAAAAAGGCGACTGAGTGATTATAAAGAAAGGTGCTCAGCTTCCCTGAGAAATCAGGGAAAAAGCCGCTTGTCACACGGCCACTGATCAGTCCAGGAGGGTTCGGACGAAGTAGCTTTTCACTTCGCGAGCCAGAAAGAAACAAAGAGAGTCGTTCTCATGTAGATGGAGAAGAAGCATGAATATACATCAGTGAGATCTTGATATAATACAACCTAGCATGGCCCCAGGACCCTTCCCAGGTGACACGCCTTTTTCAGTCCTCTTAGTGGCCCTTGATGCTTAGGGGACCGTGTCCACACTTGAAGCACCGGAGCGGCCCGGTTACAGAGCTGCAGCTTCAGTGTAGATGCTGCCCGCGCCGATGGGAGGGCGTCTCCCATCGCTGCCGTTAATCTACCTCCTGAGAGAATTCTTCCGTCAGCCTCGGGCCGTCTACGCTGGGGTGAGGTCAGCGGAGCTACAGCTCCGGGGCTGTGGATTTTTCACACCTCTGAGAGATATAGCTGTGCCAATGTATGTCTTCAGCACAGACCGGCCCTAAGTGGGTGCCCATCACCACACTATCGGGGTGCATGTGAAACCCTTAAATTGGATCAACGAACGTTTCAAAGACCATGAACAAAACACACTGCTGCCCACAACTTTTAACCAACCAGCCAGCTAGGAACCCTGGAGTCCATCGTTCAGTCAGCGGGAAGAGACTAGAAACACTGTGACTTAGAGCTCGTCCTGCCTGCGACCAGGAAGGGAATCCACGAGGGGCAGACCTGCTGGTGAGAGCTCCTAAGCCCCACTTCCCACCAGCTCCCCCTGGAGATGTGGTGCTCCAGCCACCCAAGGAGTTGGAGATGGGGGCAGTCCTTAGGAGAACCTGGCACCTGTATGCAGCAGTCTGTTGAGATCCCGGGCAGTCGCCTGCCAGCCAGCACACTGGGGAGGGGTTTCAGCACCCCGGCCCCCAGAAGGTGGGCAGCCGCATTCTGAACGAGGCGGCTTTGTCCCAGGCAAGAGTCTAAACCAAGGGGTAACAAAGGCCCTGGTCAGGCCAGATCCACACAGGAAAGGCGCCTGCAGCCCATAAGTAAAAACAATCCTTTCCTGGTGACCAAACAACCTGGGAGTGCAGTGCAGGGAGCAGCCGAGGATAAGCCTGAGCCTGCAGGCCAGTGGTTGGGTAGATGCCTCAATCAGCAGAGCACTTCCACCACCATGACTCATCAGCTGTGCCTGAGACTGTGACCCTCAGCACCAAAACCACAGGCCTCCCTCCACTGAAGCAGTGCCCAGATTAGCTGGCAGCAGTAGTAGGCCCTTACCCACTATGTGGAGCAGGTGCAAGAGGGGGACACTTGACATGCTCAAGGTCGCTGTCAGGTGAAGCTCATCCCAAGGACTCAAATCGGCACCTGCATGCTGAGCCTGCCACCTCCCCAGTGGGCTAGAACGAGGGTCCTGCGGTGCAGCCCTGCGCTGTCTGAGCGAGAGGGTCGCAGCTCAGTACCTGCACCGCGGGCGTTGCAGCCTGTATCGTCTCACCATGTTGCCCAGCAGTTGCTGAACAAGGAGCTGATGGAAGCGGGCCCCTGGGGGGGAGAAGGCTCAGCACTGGGCGGGATCAGTGCCCCCCGAAAGCACGGGGCCTGCCCCTCCACAGCGAGGGCCTGAGGTCATGGCACCAGGCTGTCGTCAGTGCCAAGAGCTGCTGGGATCGTGGGCAATATCTTCAAGGACGTCTAGCCTCTGTCCATTGTCTGCGGAGGTGGCCAGCTGTGGTGCTGGCTCCATTCCTGTCCCACAGCCTGCGCTGCAGCTGACTGCCCGGGCACAAGGGCCCTGAGGATGTTTGGAGCTGGCCAGCCACCAGCTTCCTCACAATCATCCGCAGAACGGGGAGCTTCGAGCAGGCGGCAGCTGGCCAGGACACTGACATCCAAAGTCAGTCTCGCCTGGCTCAGGGAAAGCCTTGTGCAGGAGTGGGGCCTGGAGGCAATGAACAGGAGTGAATGTCAATGGTGCAGCCCAAAGGTCTGCCCCCAGTGCTCAAAGCCATTTAGGACCAGAGGATCCCAGAGCTATGTAAGCACAGCAGCTGTAATCCGTCAGCCCGTGGAGCAGCTTTCCTGTGAGTGCACCCAGGTAACTCACCAAAGTCTGCGTCAGAGCCCCAGCAAGTACCGGTGGGAGTTCCTGGCTCCCAATCCCGCTGTCAGCCCACGCCTGGCTCCCAGCGTGAAATGCACATCCATGCTCAGTGCATTGCTGCACACACCGCTCAGAGGCAGAGGCCGTAGGAGAGCGGCGTTCCCTTTGCAAAGAGTTCTTCAAAATGAAGATGGCCTAGCACATTCCCATCCCAGGCCGTTGTTTGGAGAAAGGACAGGAAAATATCATCAGGGCACCGAGTGGGGGTGAGAAGGCAGGAAAAAGGAAAACTAGATCTTTTAAACTTAGCCAGCAAATGCTGCTAGATTGACTTTGCCATGGAGCGTGTGTAGGGCCACGTCAACAGTTTAGTTACCGTGGCTCACGAAGATAATGATACGCCAGCATTCAACCCACGGAAAATGAGGCCACAGTAGGCCACAGTCGCGCCAGATGGCCATGCCTTCAGCAGCAGGGCTGGGCATTATCCCCCTGAGAAAACCAACTGCAGATAACTGCAAATCCCAAAGGCTTGTGCTAGGACACAGAACGGCTTGTCACCACCCATTGTGTTATTACAAGCCAACGTCCTTGGCAGACATTCAGGGTCAGAAATTGGATTCTGACGACAAGGCCATTTGCTCTCCTGCATGTGAGGGTCCTAGTGCCCCATCGCTAGCAGAGCGCAGCTGGGCTCTCAGGACGGCTCGTGCACAGCAGCGGCGAAGTGGGATTGTCTGTCGAGGGACTTGCAGCAGCTTTGGCTGGGTACACACAGGTGTGTCCTGCTGGCAGGTCTGTGCCTGAAGAGCGAGATAAAAGTGTGCGGGTGGCTGATGATAAGAAACCTTCCTTGGCCCTAAGAATCACTTGTCCCAGGGGCATGAAATGTTGGGAGTACACCGTGTTTCCATGCTGTAAATAGGACAATGTTTATCCACTTTCAGAGGCGTTGTGAGCTCCTCTGATGGAAGATGCTCCATATGTGCAAAGCACTAACACACCGCATGGGATTAACTACAGCCAATGAATGGAACAGGCAATGCGTGTGACCTGCTGAAGGGGATGACTGATCAATCACTGAACAGAAGTGATGGGCTGGAAGGGACCTCAAGAGGTCATCGAGTCCAGCCCCCTGCGCTGTGGCAGGACCAAGTAAACCTGGACCATCCCTGACAGGGGTTTGTCCAGCCGGTTCTTAGACAGCTCCCAGGACGGGGATTCCACGACCTCCCTTGGAAGCCTGTCCCAAAGCTGAACTCCCCTGAGAGTTAGAAAGTTGTTTCCTAATGTCTAACCTAAATCTGCCTGGCTGCAGATAAAGCCCATTCTTCTTGTCCTACAATTGATCACTGTCCTCTCCATAACAGCCCCTCTGATATCTGAAGAGTCTCCTCAGGTCCCCTCGCAGGGTGCTTTTCTGAGAGCTAGCCAAGCCCAGTATGCGTACCCTTTCCGCAGGCTCAGGCTTTCTAAACCGTCATCATTTTTGTTGCTCTCCTCTGGACTCTCTCCACAACTTTCCTGAAGAGGGGGGCCCAGAACTGGACACAGTCCTCCCGCTGAGGCCTTACCAGTGCTGAGCAGAGCAGGACAATCACCTCCCGTGTCTTTATGACATTCTGGGGTACAAACCAGACGAGAGATGGGCTGTGTCATCCCTGCCCTGCAACCTGGGGGACCTCACAATCTAAGTTCCCTCTAAGCTGCACGGCTGTGCGGCCGCCTAGCAGTCTATCAAGTGCTGCACATTTCAGGTGCCTCTCCCCCCTGCGCCGCACTCCTCCTGCCCTCTGCCTTGGAGCCCCTGGCCAGCTGCTCCAGGGAGCCTCCTGCTCGCTGTGCAGAGTGGAGGTGGGAGGGAAGGGGGGCACTGATGTCAGGGTGTCCCCGCCCCTGTACCCCATCTCTGGAGAGCTGGGGCGGGGGCATGACAGGGCTCAGGAGTGGGACGTGGGATGGAGCTTGCTGGCAGCTGCTGCTGTGTCTGAACAAGCAGGCTTCAGACTGGTGAGTGCCAATCTACTTAAAGGAGCAGCACGTGTCTCTCACACATTCACACACACAGTGTCTCTCTGTCTCTCTCTCTCTCACACGCACACTCTCTGTCTTTCACACTGACCTCCCAACACATTATTGTTGTTACTTCTTGGTACTTCCTGCAATGCACATATATTCTCTGTAATTTTATTCTTTCAAAGTGGTGTTATTTGAGTTTTTTGACTGGTCTATGCATTTCATAATTTTTGTTTCTCTCTTACACTTAAATTTAATTATTTGAGTAGTGAGTTCTAAAATGCCTAACCTGTTCTGGCTGGAGTAATTATCCCTATGGTAACTTTTTAAAAATTTATATTTTATCTAGGTTTTTTTGTTTCTCCTGGTGGTGCACATCCGCACATCACCTCGATATTGGTGTACATAACAAAATTCATTCCGCACATGGATGGAAAAAAGTAGAGGGAACATTGCTCACGATGCTTTACTGCTGTCACTCCCACCTGGGCTGCTCATAACCAGCCCGCCACCATGCAGGTCACCCCCTGACTGTGGATAGCCACAGCCCTGGTCCAGCAACTCTGACCCCAGGAGCTTGTCAGCAAACACCAGCCAGACCCTGGCTCCCAGCAGCCTTGGTTACTATTTGTGGGGTGACCCCAACACACTCCCAGTCTCCAATTCCCCTCCCCCAAATGTGCGTTTTGCGCTGTCCAGCCCTCTCCTGGACAGGTCACACATTTCAGGTCTGCTGTCCCTCTAAGGGGATAAATATCCAAGAGTTTGCTACTTGAAAGGGAGTGACCCATACAATGCACACAAACAACAATGGATTAGGTTTGATTAAAGAATAAAACATGTTTGTTTAATTACAAAGAGACAGATTTTAAGTGAACACAAGCACAAGGCATTGAAGTCAGAAATGGCTAAAGAGACATAATGATAAAACACTTTCTAGTGCTCAAACTTAACAAGCTAGACTTGGGTCGAGGTAAAATTCTTACCACGTGTTCCCAGTAACAGGGCTGATGCCCAAAGTCTCAGGCCAGCTCCCAAAGGCTCTTTCTTCTGTCTTCTTAGCTGAGAGAGAAAAGGATGGGGAGAGAGACCCTTGAGATGGTTTTGCCCCCCACTTTATAGTCCAGTCCCCCTTTTGAAATGCATTTTCCGAGATAAAGTTCATTCCTGCTGTGAGGCTGGAGTTATGGAGTCTCACCGTGAAAGAGGTTCCATGCTGTTTGCTAAGATGCAGATGTGTCTGTTCTCGCCCCCCTTCCTTGCCAAAGAATGGCCACTTGACAGGTGGTGGCCCATCAGCTTTGATGACACCTGGCTAGAGGCAACAGCTTGTCCTTTGTCTTTGAGAAACTGGTTTCCCCAGGCTTGTCTGGTAACCACATTGCAGACCCAATTTCGGCTTAAGTTTATAACTCTACATAGAATGTTACTACACCTTTCATCATGGTATTGTTATTGACCAGTGAGTTAGTAGTATTCAGATGATACCTCACAAGGCATATTTTGTACAAAGAGTATTCCAGTAGTGCGTAGGGTGTGAATACAGGGGTGCATTTGGTCACAGTCTTGTATATGACACTTCTGTTAATACACCCTGGGATGATATTAGCCTTGTTCACAGCGGCATCACTTTGTTGCCTCATATTCAAGTTCTGATCCATTAGAACACCCAGATCCTGTCCAGCTGTGCTGGCCCTGGCCAGTTAGTCCCCGTTGTGTAGTTATGGAGTTGCCTCAGTGCAGTACTTTGCACTTGTCTTTATGGAATTTTATCTTGTTGATTTCAGACCAATTCTCCACTTTGTTACAGTTGTTTTGAATTCTAATCCTGCTCTCCAAAGTGCTTGCAACCCCTCCCAGTGTAGTGTCATCTGAGAATTTTATAAGCATGCTCTCCACTCTAATGTCCATAATAAGTTTGGTTCCCTGAGCTTCATGCCCTGGAGATTAGTCTGGAGTCTTGAATCTGTTCCGCTTTTCTCTGTCCTCTTTTAAATCCCTCTTTGAAACAGTGTTCTGCTCTAAAACGGGGCTTTGTGAAACCAGCCCCTTCTGATGCAGCAGGCCTGCCCTGGGGGAGCAGGGTGGGAAGGCTTAGACCTCCTGGTCATTCAGGGACAGACATTTGCACTGGTCTTGCCCAGATCGCACACAGCGGTGAAGCCTGAGCTGCAGCTTTGTAAATAACATAACCGGGGGATTTTCCATAACTACAACAAACAAAAACTCATTGAGGCAGCAAAACAATTCAGGGGGCAAGAGACTAAATAGTGACAGGAGTGCCCACACTGAGCGAGGGCATGGCAAAGAGAGCCGCATGCCTGCTCTCCTGGAGGTGTGCGTCAGGGCAAGCTGCACGCTCCTGGAGGGAGCAGGCGGAGCGGAGCTTTAAGCAGCTGCTCTGATCTTTAGTTCCAAAAAAGTGAGGAGACAAAAACGGCACCACCACAGAACAGAAGCTCATGGCTGAGCAACGAACGTTCACTTAACCAGCAGGGGGTGCGGAGAATGGAATGGGAGTTCCATTGGGACTCTTTGGGCCCAAGGCATTCTGGGTGCATTCCCAGCATCCTTTGGGGCTGGCTCCTCACTCCTCTTTGCACCCATCTTCTGCTATGTGGGTTCTTTCCCCTGCAGGTTGCTTCTGAAGCAGGCTGTGTCGTGTTTGGGGGACTGTTCTGATGTGGGCATAGGGGCTTTAAAACGTGCAGTGTTTTAATCATGTTGCTTGGCACATCACACTGGAGACTCTCAAAGCATTTTACACAGGAGGGTAAATAGCTCTCCCACCATTTTAGAGATGAGGAAACTAAGGCACGGAGTGGTCAAATGACTTGTCCAACCCGCAGTGAATGAGTGGCAGAGATGGGAGTTTGTCACCTAGCCCAGCGCTCTAGCCACTGGGCTAAACCGATCCCTCATCTTTGCTGGCTATTCCCACACAGCGCAGCCCAGGAGATGGAAACCACCTTTCCATGCTCTGTTACTCCTAGAATTTTCTTCTGATTTGCAGATAGCTGCTGGGACAGAGGCTCCCTGCCCGTCCCCTGGAATCCCAGCCCCAGCTGGAATGAAAAACTGCGACTTGCTCCCACTAAGCCCAGAGAGGCCAAAATTAGCCTCCCTGCTGTGTGTGTTTTGGGGAGGGGAGCCGCAGCTGTCCCTCAGGAAGGGATTATTGTACTCCCCGGCCCTGTCTTATCGGGGGAAATGAAAATGGGACATTGACAAATTGGTTTGGTTGCAGCTGGAATAAGCATGTGATTTTCCGTAATCACCCACAGAGGCTATTGTTCCAAGCGGTGGAGGGGCTGGGGGAGCCTGGACCCGCCCGAGGTTAAAGTGCACCCTGAGCCCGGGCAGGGCTTGCTCGCTCCTCATTGTGTTCACAGCCGGAGCGCGCTGAGCCCGGGCCGCATGAGGCCGAGCCCGTTATCACTGCCCGGCAAGCGCTGAGCAGATTACATCGCCGGCAGGAGAGCGGGGACTCGAACTCCTTTGCAAGAAGAGATTTTATCAGCAGCTTCTGGCACCGAGCCACATTCCTCTGGCCTCGGCTGCTGGAACCAGAGCCACCCGGCGCTCCTGACACAATAGCCATGGGGCGGTTCTGCCTCGCCCCGGGGCTGCGCACAACCTCTGACAATGCTGCAGCCACTCTGGCGGGGCAAAGGGAGGCTGAGTGCAAGAGTTACAGGCTCAGAGAGAACGAAGGGTGCCAGGCTTTTCCTTGGGCACCGCAGTACCTGGGCATTGGGTGCTAAGAGACAGGCCGAGCGTCGGCGGGAGCGTCCCATGACCACTCTGGGGCATGCACACACCTGACAGGGCCCAGGCCTGGGTGAATGGGAGCCAGGAATTCCACCTCACCCCTCCAGCCAGGCCCCAGGAGAACTGCCGATGAGCTCCAGGCCCATCCCCGTGCGAGGCAGTGGGGTCTCAAAATGGGCGAGGACGTGCGGGATGTGAAACCGGGGTTCCAGCCCCAGTCCATCCAGTGACGTCCATCACCTCCTCTCGCCACTTCCCGGGACAAGCAGTGCCTGTCTGAGTGTGGGGGGCACCTCTTGAGGACCAGCGGGATGCTCCCCTAACACTGCGCTCTCTGGGGAGCCTCACCACGCCCCCGGCAGGTCCCAGCCCCAGCGCTAGCCCCAAGAGACTTTGTCCTTGGCTAGCTCCCAGGACAGGAGCGTAATGAGCACGGGACGTCCCAGAGCACAGAGCTCGCCTGCCAGCTACCCACATGGAAGCACAACAGGCTGTGGAGAGGGTCGAGCCACCCCTTTGGTGGCCCGGGATAGGCACCCAACGGTGACATGAACTCACGCCAGCTCTCAGGGCTGGAATCCATCCGGGGCCGAGCCACATGGGGCTGCATTCCCCAGCGGCCGGGGGTGGGGGGTCGCCGCACCCCGGGCATAAGTTATGTCACTTCCACAAAGCCCGACCCCGTTTGTGATGTAGAGTAACTAGGCCAAGGGCAGGCGGGGGCAGGAGGCCTACCAGCCAGGGCTACGAGGCCGGGGGCCGGGGCACAGCCGACATACAGAACCTCTTTGTGTCACCACTTACATAACGCCGGCCTGTGGCAGGGAAGCTGGCGGATCCAGATCTCGCAGCAGCAGCGGGCCTGTCACGGGCTGAGGCTTGCCCAATTCAGAGCCTGGCTACAGAACAGCACCTGCACCAAGCCGGACTAGGTATTTTCCCCTTGAAAAACACCGCACAGGGAACTCGTCCCTTAGCCTCCACCAGCACCGGGGGCCACGGCTTCGAGTCACCGCATACGGCCGTTGGGGCAGGCATGGGAGCGGTTGTGGCCGCAGGCCAGGGCAGACAGGGGCATACATTCCTGCTATGCCAGATGCTGACAGACAGGGACACCCCAACGGATGGTGAATATTGTAAAGCCCCTCACCCCCTTCAGCCCGTGGGTCGTGGCCCCCGCGCTCACAAAAGACAAGTCTGGAGGCTACCAGGCACTGAACATTTTATTACTCGAAAGCAAAGAAAATCTTGTGGCCCCACTCCCTGCCCAGCCTGACCCTTCAAGGTCCCCTATTGCCCCTAACCTCTCAGTCTCCCCTCCCCCCGATATCACCGCCAGTCTTTACTCAGTTTTCTAGTAAATGTCTTGGAAGGGCAAACACTTTTTGACCCCTTGTTCTCATACACATACTCTGCTTGCAGATTTTCAACCAAGTGCCACCCTGGTTTGTACTCTGGAGTCAGCAGATTGCAGGGGAGCCGGCAGAGGAGAACCAGCTCTCCTTGCATTGCAGGATGCAGGCAGATCCTGAGGAACCTGAACGCACTGGCTCCGAGATGCAGGATCCAAACCCAAGTTGCTGGGACCAACACAGGGTAACAGGCGACGTGTGTGATGCAGGAGGCCAGACTGGGTGATCTAATGGTCCGTTCTGGCCTTAAACTCCATGAATCGGTGAAACGGTAAAATGTGAGCAGACGTGCAAACCCCCTCCCCACCCTGCAAATCCAGCTCCATCCCAGGCCCGCCTAAGCCCAGCTATTCCCATCCGGGGCCCAGCAATGCCAATGCTCCAATTGTTCCATGCGGCAGAGCGGCTGGGGCCGGGGAGGTGTCCTCTGCGGCCTAGAGAACGCCAGACTCATCACACTCACAATCACTGGAGGCCAGCAGGGCACATGAACACACTTCACTGCCTCTGCCCCAGGGCACAGCACTGCTAGGCCAGGATCCCCCGGAGGCCAGCAGGATTACTCGTGGGCGCAGGGAGCAGGATTTGCCCCACAGGGCGTTGTGACCCGCTTGCTGTTGTCCAAACATCCGTTCACTATCTCCCTTCCCTGTCCCCACCGTGTATGAGCTGGAGGCCGCGCGGTAACGGGATACGCACCTGCGAGACACGGGATCTGAGCTCTGCCAGACGGGCTACCTGAGTCTTCCAAGCCACCTCTCTTTGCCCACCTCCCCATGGGCCAAAGACCTGCCTACATCCTCGCAGTGTCGGCCGGGCAAGCAGTTCATGTGTGCCTGGGGCTTTGAGATTCTCGGTGAGAAGATACCAGGTATGTGTAAAGCATCATGAATACGACTGCTCACTACCTACCCCTCCGAAGGCAGCAGAGCCCGTCTGCCCCCTTGCACAACACGTGAGATCACTTGCTCCAGGGTTTCTCCTGGCATATCTGCAAGTGGTACTGCTCTGGACACGACTGAGGCAGCCTCCCCAGGCGCTGACTTGCACGCTCATATTTTATTGTGCATTATCTGAATAGGAAAAGGCAATACAGCAGAAGAATTTCCTTTCCCTGGGTTTCCAGTCTTTGCATTGTCTGGATTTCTGAGCTTTACTACCAGGCAATTAATCTCCAGCCGTTAGAAATATTAATGTGGAGGTTTCTTATCAGCACTGGCTCGGGAATGTTTTGCTGTTCTGAGCAAAAGGAGCGTCTGACCCAGCGCAGGTCACAGCCACTCGCTCCCTGAACAACTGTGTATGTTCGCCGCCCAAGGCAGCTGCCAGATGGGTCATCTACCTGGAGAGGAGCAGCGCCAGGCAGGCTGGGGCTGCGAGATCAGATCGTGAGCGACAGAAGGCCAGGCGCTCTAGTCAGATGTTGTCTTCTCGCACGTGCTGCATTCCCAGAAGTCAGGGGTGAGGAGAGTGGAGCCCCAGGGTGAGGGCAGCTCAGTGTCCTAGGAATGCACAGCAAGGCCGCCCTCCTGTTTGCTGTGCCTTTGGTACACAGGAGCAGCTCCTCGGGCCTGGTGCTCAACAAGCCCCAAGCCTGGGCTCAGGGCCCTGGGCACAGCTGCCTGTGGGTGGCGGTGCAGAGCGGAGGGGTTCCAGCTTTGCCGTGGGAATGGAGCAGAGCCGCGAGGGACTCTGGGGAGCAGAAGGAGCAGAACAGCCAGGGCACACGGTCATGGGATGGCAATCTCCCACCGCAATGTGACGAAGGGAGCCTGTGACCCCTCCGCCTGGAACGGTCTATAGGGGTCTATAGGTGATCCTCTAAGACCCAATAGCATAACAGAGAAGGAGAGCCTTTCCCACCCACACCTGCCTGGGCCGGCTCCTCCCAGCCGAAGCGAGCCGGGCATTACCCCTCTGCCCCAGCGCCTCTTCCTGAGCACCTGCCCGGCCGCAGAGCTGGCTCCACGTTCACACAGTGGAGATGGCAGGGCGGGACGCACCCTCCTGCTGTTCGCTGCAGTGCGGGACCTGAAACCGCCCAGCTGCACCCCCGCCTTGCCGCACTCAGCGCACACAGGCGTTCTGCCGGCTTCTCGCACCATCCTCTCGGGTCACAACAGCGCCCCGCCCCAGCGTTCAGCCCTCACAGCTATCCCTGGGGCGCAGCCCGCCGGCCGGCTACGATCCCACTCCTAGCAGCCTCTCTGCGCTAGGAGGAGCGGCGCGAAAAGGTGCAGACAAAGGGGGGCTTGGGGCTCGACCAAGCCGTATTTCAGACACCAGTGATCTGCGTGCGGGGGCCCTGTGATACCAAGAGCCCACAGCACCAAGGCTACGGAGCACGAGGGGGGCCCCCGGGGCGACAGGGCACCCCAACTGGCCAAGGAAACAGGGATTCCAAACCTGCGTCCCCCTGCAGCTCTTTCCCAGGCCGAAGGCCAGCCCAGCTGTGGCAGTGGGACTGTGACAACCCCCCCGCACACACACAGCTGACACAGCCGGGGCAGCAACCACCCTCGCGTGGGCGCAGGCAACCCAGAAACAGCAGAGCTTCTTCCGGGCCAGGAGCTGGTGGGGCCAGCATCGCTCTGCCTGTCCCGCCACACCAGCTAACCCTGTCTCGTGTAGGCAAGGCCCGGCCGGAATCCGGCCAGTTACAGGCAGATAAAGGGAGGCCTGGGGGCCACATGCACTGTTAGCGGAAGTGATGCAGCGCCGGCAGTCTGTGCTTCCCCTGCTCACGCCAGCCAGGGCGCTGGATGGTGAGTCTGAATCTGCTGTTTGAGAGGAGCCACACACGGATGCCCAGGCCAGAAGGGCCTGTTGTGACCTGCCCAGCACAGGCCCGAGGACTCCCCTGAGCTACTCCCTGCTCTCAGTCCAAGTGGTGGGGCTGAACCAGAGCAGATCGGCCAGAAACCCTCTCTGGATGTAATGGAGAAGCGCTGCAACGCCGGTCAGTTACCCCCATGGTCAAACATCGGCACGTTATTTCTCCTCTGAATTTGTCCTGGGACTGGCAGCTCTGAAGTCCCGACTCCAGCCAGGGAGATGGACGCGCTCCTGTTACTGACCTGTCAGGGCACATTCCCCCCTCTGGCACCAGCAGGGACGCGGTGAGAAGTACATCCCTGAAGCTCGGGGAGCAGGGCTGGAAACCCTGATCGATGGGCTAGGCCAACCCGACCTTTGCTACGGGGCTGCGTGACTTAAAATGGTGCCAGGGTGGGGAAACTGCCCCCATGCCCTCCCCTCCCCACAAGGGTCAGTTATACTCACAAGGCAATGGGAGCGTTTCAGCCCTGATTAGTGCAGACACAGCAGCATTCCCAGTGAGGTGCAGTCAGTGTAAGCCCCCCCATTTTAAAAGGGCCAGGGGTGGGTTGCCCCAGCGTCACAGTGAGTCTCTGGCAGAAGAACGCTGACTATGGGGCTCTTCTGCCATTCCCCACCCCCACTGCAAGTGCAGCAGGGAAAAGAGGAACAGGGCCGTGGCCAGGACACTCCAGGCCATTCTGAATCCCAGCTATGTTTGCAGCTCCTTGGGGCTGTTTGCAGACAGGGTCTGTTTGAGTGGCCTTCAGGTTGCTCCAGCCCAGTGCAGAAGAAGCCGCCCTGCACAAAGCTGCAGCAGGATCAGGGAAGTACACAGGTGAGATTTGAGCTACATTTGCACCCACTCCCTGCCCTCAGTAAACCAGCTGCACCCCCGGATCTGGCCCACAGTACTGCTGTAACCTGGACCTCCAGGGATCTTCTACACAGCATTTTTCTTCTGCTGGTTGCTTGAGTTACCTGCTATGATTTCTCTGCCCAGGGGCCATCATTATCACACAGTCTGGGAGCAGCTGTGGTTTGTTTGAGGGCGTTCACATCAAATCCGAAGCCTGCATTCAGCAGCGAGCTGCGGCTGGGCTGGATGGTTGGCGCCTCGGTGCTGTTTCTGTTCCACTGAAGATTCATGTCTTCGAAGTCCCACTGTGAAGAGAAAGGATTTCGGGTTACAGGGACAAGGCAGGTCTGTAGCGCCGGAGCTCCTACAGAAGTGGGGTCTGCTCTCCACGGGATGCAGATTGGCCACACGGGAGCCGCTCAGGCCGGTTTTACAGGGCGGAAACCACCTGAATTCAAACTTTATCTGAAAATAGAAATTGTCACAAAATTCTCATTTTAAAAAAATGTTCAACAAAATTTCCCATGGAACCCTTTTTGGGATAGGCTTTTCATTTTCTCCTTTCCTTCTCCCCCTCCCACTGCGAGCAGTAAGATGGAAAATGGAAAAAAAACAGAGGGAAAAGGGGGAACCAAACTGAGAAAAAACATTTTTGAAATCAAACATTTTCGATAAAAATGTTCATGAAAAAATGTGGAAGGAAAGGAAAAGCCGCCCCGTCGGATCCTGGCAGAGTGAAAACTCTCTAGCAGCTCTCGGTGGTTTTCTAACCAGCTCCGGCCATTACTGTTCAGCTAATGAGCAGAGACTGGTCTCCATTAAGGTGACTATCGAGGGCTGCTAACTGAGAAGCCTCAGCCAACTTCTACTTCAAGGGACAATGGATCTTGCTGTTGAGAAGAGGTCAGTATGAGGCTCACTGTACCGTCTACATCTTTGCCGAAAATACCTGGCTGGCGCTCTCTCCAGTGCAGCACTCAGCCCCGAGCAGTAACAGTCCGTCCCTTTGAACCCAACGGATTGTCACGAGAAAACGATAGCGAGTGCTCCAGAACCAGCTGTTCATCACCTGGGAGTTCTCCTGGCACTCACTGCAGGTAATCAGGATACACTCATGTGCCACTCAGGCCACCTGACTGGTAAACATAGTTCCAGCTCAGTCTTACTGACCTCAGAAATATCTGCAGACATCAACAGAAGGGCTTTCAGCCGTTCTGGAGTCAGGAACGTTTTCTGCATTGTACCCACATCCGTGCAGAATGAGGCCCATGGGATTCCAGGCAGTATTCACCTCTTCAGACCCTCATAAAACTAGCCAGTGGCTCTACGGGATCACACAGCTGATGGACTGAAGTCCATCATTTAAAACCATTGCTTCAGAAAGGGCTTGAGGCCATGCTGTGTGACAGCACTAGATGCCAGTTCATGCCCGCCCTGACTTGCAGCCCCCGTCCTGGGCTCATGGAACAATGGCCCAGATGTACCGAGCCCTCCTGGGGCTTTAGTGACACATACAAACTCCTCCAGCCCTCAGGCAGAGCAACTCAATTCACCTCCCGTGTCACACCAGGCAGGTCCGCACCGGGGGGGGCGGGGAGACACTGGGTAGCCATGATAAAACACACTCACATCCCACACACCCAGGTCAGTCACCGCACTGCGGACCCACGTGACTTCCCACAATGCAGCCAGGATCACCCTCAGAGGGCAGAAGAGGGAGAAAAGTGGTGATATTCAGTCCCCAAGCTCCACCCACAACTCCTATGGGTCCATGTGGCACATACTGTACCTGGGATCCCACAGGTCAGCGTGAACTCCCTTTCTGCCCCTGTTCATTTAGCGCTCGTGAGGGGGCACCTGCCTGCCCACGCTGCATACCAGCCGGGGGCGCAAGCTCGCGCCACACAGCCTGCGCCCCCAGATCTGTCCTGGAGGGGCATCTCTCGGGGGGACAGACAGTGCAAGCCCTGCTTGACCTCTCCACCAGCTGTGAGAATGGATGGACGGGACTGAGATCACACGATTCACACAAGCTGCTCCTAGCACTACAGAGCTGGACGTCCCTCTGCTCCCCAGCCCCTGAGCCATCTCCTTCCCAGGAACGGGTCGGCAGAATTTCTGCCCTCTGTCCCACAGGAGACATCTCTGTTGCTATAAAACTTCGAAGCCACAAGATGAACCCGGCGCTGGCTGCGACGCCTCATGGCTGACGTGTGCCAGCCCAGGGGATACGGCTTTCTGGAGTCCGGGGCTGTTTGGAGTTTATCATCATTGTTCCTTTATCTGCAGTCAGTGGAAGCCAGTTGGAGGTGGGGTAACTTCCTTTAGGGGAGATTAGACGCCTTCTCTCCTCTTTGACCTCAACTAGTTCTGTGACCTAAAAACGACACTGGGCTGGAGATCATGGGGGAGACTCTACTCTTGTGCAACAGTGTAAATCCAGAGTAGCTCCACTAAGGGTCCGTGGAGTCACTTCAGATTTACACCAGCAGGCCTGAGAACAGAACCTCTCCCCGGGATGGCCCGAAAGACAAAGCACACACATTATGTTTCTTTAATTTATGAGTGATTATTTCCTGCCCTGCAATCTGGCCTCTTTCTGGGTCTTGTGATGTCTCATGCATCTAAACCAGAGGTGGGCAACTATGGCCCACGGGCCACGCCCTGCCCGGCCCTTGAGCTAGCCCCTGGCCCCTCCCCTGCTGTTCCCCCTTCCCTGCAGCCATGGTAAGGGGGCCAGGGCCGGCGGGTCCCAGGAGGCAGTCAGAGGACAGGGGGCAGTTGGATAGTGTGGGAGTCCTGTCGGGGCAGTTGGACGAGACAGAGGTTCTGGGGGGGATGCAGTCAGCGGATGGGGAACGGGGGGCGGTTTGGATAGGTGTGGGAGTCCTGGGGGGCCTGTCAGGGGGTGGAGGTGTGGATAGGGGTGGGGGGTCCTGGGATGGGGCGGTCAGGGAACAGGGAGAAGGGGCGGTTGGATGGGGGTGGGGTTCCAGGGGGGGCAGTTAGGGGCAGGGGGTCCCGGAAGGGGGGCGGTCAGGGGACAAGGAGCAGAGGGGGTTGGATGGGTTGGGGATTCTGAGGGGGGCAGTCGGGGGCGGGGGGGGAGTGGGACAGGGCAGATAGGGGACAGGGGCCAGGCTGTTTGGGGAGACACAGCCTTTCCTACCCGGCCCGCCATACAGTTTTGCAACCCCAATGTGGCCCTTGGGACAAAAAGTTTGCCCACCCCTGATGCCAAGAGAGACTGCAGTGGTAATGATCCATGGATTTAAAGTGAAAGAAGCTTGGCAGACACGGGTGTCCCCTGGTCCCGGCCTCCCCCTCGCACGCCCGCGCGAAGCAAAGTGACAGTTCTCCATACCTGTTCTGAGTTTAAGTCCCCTGTACTTTTGCTGCAGAAGAAAAACAAAGATCAAGAAAAGAGTTGATCTAGAGCAGCCACCACCAAACAGCCCAGCCCAGATCCCTTCTCGTTACACCTCGCTCTGGTACCTAGCCAAGGTGGGGAGAGCCACATGGGAGGATTCACAAGCAGCTTTTGAGAGCAGGAAAGCCGCAGCGGGCAGAGAAACACAGGGACTTCTTATTTGCAAAATAAACCTGAAGAGAGTGGGCGAGCGAGTGTGCAAAGGGAGCTGGGGGTAAGAACCACTGCAAGGAAAACATGATTTCACCAGGTGTGTGAGACACTGTCACAGAAACACAATCCATTTGAGAATGTCAGTCTGTCCAAACAAACGCAGGAGCCATTTCAGTGTGGGGTCTGCAAGGGCCCAGAACACCAGCCATAGCAAAGGACAGGCTGCGTGGGTCTGTCAGCTATCCCAGGGCTGCTCCGCGCTGTAACTTGGAAATACTGACCCCTAGCTGCCACGAGCATTTCAGCCACCAAGAGCTCCATCATCTCGTGTATTTTCAAAGATACAAAAAGAAAAGGAGGACTTGTGGCACCTTAGAGACTAACCAATTTATTTGAGCATAAGCTTTCGTGAGCTACAGCTCACTTCATCGGATGCATACTGTAGCTCACGAAAGCTTATGCTCAATACTCCATTTCTTTTTTCAAATAAATTGGTTAGTCTCTAAGGTGCCACAAGTACTCCTTTTCTTTTTGCGAAGACAGACTAACACGGCTGTTACTCAGAAACCTGTCATTATTCAAAGATACAGTGACTGTCAAACAGCGTACGGCCTATGGACATGGAGTGCAAACCCATGGCACTGACCAGCCACCTTGCCCCAATCATCTGAAGAGATTCTCTCTCATGTGCAGCGTGGCTCCTACGGGAACCAGTTACCAGCTGCAGGTGTTTTTAAAAAACAGAAGCGAAACAAAACAAACTTTACAGAATCAAAATGTGTTTTTGTTTGTCCCCCTCCATATGGTAACTGTGCTGGTCCTGGTGCAAGGCAAGTGCTAGCTCAGATGGAAGGGGCTTTGACCTGCTGTAATCTCCTGCCATAAACCCATTTGTTCCCACAGAGACGCCTGCTGACACGCCAGGGACATGGTAAGAAATGCCAGCATCAGACAGGAATCTCTGAGAACACCAGGCCGGGGAACCCAGGCCAGCACGGAGCACGGGTGGTAGGGCTGGCAGAGGTTTTCTGCGCTCTCTGTTCTGTCAGACCAAGGGGCAGTAAGGGCAGTGGGCCATCCATCTGCCCATCTCCCAAGGAGCGTAGGCTGCCCTGTCCCCACAGGAGCGGAGAGCCCCGGAGCCCAGGGTGCTGGCGGGTTGGAACAATGGCACAGGGATGCGGAGCGTTCCCATGTACGTTCTGGAACGGAATGGTCCCATTTTTAGAACTATATAAAATAGTCCAGTATTTGCTCCCCTGCCCTCCCTCGAGCACGTGGATTGTCCAGCTCTTGGGATCGCACCACTGTGGGCCGAATTCTACCTTCCGAGGGACGGTCCTGCTCCAGGGCGAGCTGCGTGCACGGAGCTCAGGACAGAAATCGCCCCAGCTACTGTGACGGGCTTTGCAGAGTTTCTATGAAACATCTCGCAGTTTGACAGCAGCAGCTATGAGTCGATGCAGAAATCTCCTACTGGGGAGGAGCAAAGCAGGCCTGAGGGGAGCTGGCATTTCCCCAGAACTACGAAAGAAACCGTTTCCTTTGCCGATAGTCGCATATGTGCCATATC
Organism: Eretmochelys imbricata; assembly: GCF_965152235.1. Classification (NCBI taxonomy): domain Eukaryota; kingdom Metazoa; phylum Chordata; order Testudines; family Cheloniidae; genus Eretmochelys; species Eretmochelys imbricata. The sequence goes on along the minus strand of NC_135580.1, from coordinate 1,540,239 downwards.
AGCCTGCAAGGTGGCAAAGCAGGAGGGAACATGCAAAGATAACAAACAAAAGCCCTGCAAAACCCATCAGCCCTCTTCCCGAGACAACACTCCTGGCAGCCCCGAGTTCAGAACCTGCATTTCGGAGCCCACTGGAGATCCAGCTCTGCGTTCCCTCTTCTTCTCAGAGTGAAAATGAGGGTGTTGAGGGGCAACCAGGGTAGGGTTTGTCCTCATGCTCCTTGCTGGCTTTGAGACAATGTGAGGCCAGTCTGACCCCTTACGGAATATGCCTAAATAGAGCTCTCGGGCCCTGCAACGCTCAGCCCCGCAGGCAGCCTCCAGCAAGCAGAGAAGGTGCCAACCACCACACTGAGCCAGCCCAGGGAAGGGGCCGCTCAAGGATTGGCCAGTCCAGGTTCTGACCCGGTGCCATCTGCAGGCATTTAAACCAGAAACAACAACTCTGCATAAGGGTTCACACGGCTGGGGCCACGTACGCTCGCTCTGACTACACTGAAGTAGCGTGAAAAGAACATTATTAAGGCTGCAAAGGCAAGCACTCCAAAGTTCGGATGCTCCAGAATTAAGGCTGCCCAGGCCCCCTTAATTCACCCCGGTATGTATGCATCATGATAGTGTCTGTAGTTACATGCTCACGTACTGCTTTGCCACAGGATCCCTGCCTCATTCAGCGGGCGGGCAGGACAGTGACCACTCAAGAGCAGCTGCTTGGTGTTTTGTTTTCTCCTCATTGTTCAGTGAGGTGCGGGAGGTCCCACGCAGAGCTCTGCTCCAGACTAACTGGATAGCTCCACCCGAACCCGACTAGACACAGCCAGTCCCAACCTGACCCATGCCCATGAGGGTTGCATTGTTTTCACACCCAACCTGAGAAAAGAAAAGAAAGCGCAAGGAAGGACTTGCTGGCTTAAACCTGTGAACAAGAACATCAGGGGGCGGGGCAGAACCGGGGGAACACTGGGGGCTAGCACCCCACCGTGGAAATGCTGTGGGGTGGACGTATGTTTCCACCCCCATGCATCTCGTGCCGGGGGATGGAGGTGAGAGCGGGACCCAGAGGGGCTGCCGCAGCGCCCACAATAGGGCCAGGGAGTAGGAGTTGGGGTGATGGGGGGCGGTGTTAGCAGAGGCGGCAGAAGCTAACTCTGAATGGGGGGGGCTGAGGTACACACAGGGGGCAGGAGCAGGCCCAAGTAGGGCCTGAACAGTGTCGTCGGCACCAGCGGTGCTAACAGACCACCCGACCTGAACCGAGGCCGAACACACACTATACAGATTACACCTAAGCCGATGCTTATACTCGGGTCCCGGGGGGTTCCAGCTGGGTTGTAGGGTCTAGCCCCAGGTTTTATTTCCTGCGCGCTATTCAAGACCTGCTCTGACACCAGAATTATTCATGTCCTCATGGGCTTTTCTATGGTTCTCATCACCTGAGTGCTTCACAAACATCAAGCAATCTTCACAATACCCCTGTGAGATGAATGGGTATTATCCCTATTTTACAGGGGTTCCCAGTTTGAGACACCTAGGACCTGGTTTTTCAGCGTACTCAGCACTGTACAGCGCTTTAAATGTTCACAGCACACTCCTATTGACGTCAGTTGCAGCTGTGAGTGCTCAGAACTGCTGCAAATCAAACCCCAGGAACTCACGTCAGGCACCCAGAAAATGACAACCACACAATTAGGACCACCTGGGAAAAGTTTGGTTTAAGTGAGTTGCCCAGCACCACACAGGAACTCTGTAGCAGAGGCAGGGAGAGAATCCATTTCCCCAGCACAGCATTCAATTGCCTTGACCATGAGACCATCCCTTCTCTTCCTGCAATCCCCTGCCCCAATCACTTTCTCAGTCTTTCCAAACTGGCTGGCTTAGGCTTGAAGTCTCCCAGCCCCACTATCGGTACACACCTTCCAACTTCTGCAACAAGTAACGCTGGGGGTCCTGTAGACACAGCCTCCTCACTACCCAACGCTGTTCAGCCCCAGAGAAGGGGGCCTATGAACAAAATTGTACGTGATCACGTAATTAAAGACTGTATCCTGATGCACCAGCACAACGGGGCGAATTAAGGTTGCCCGGGCAAATGTAATTCCAGCATTTCCCTACTTTTGTGGGCTTGACTTTGTAACCGTAATAATGTGCCCTTAACACAGTTGTGCATGTGTACGTCTCCTAGGCTTTGTTAAACCGCAAACGGAATAAACAGAAATTCTGTCATGTGGCATTACGCTGACACCCACAAAGGTCAGCCGCAGGGTTGGAACCTTTAGATCCACTGCACGCACCTCTGCCACTTGAGCTAACAGTGTGACTGGCAGCAGTAGTAGGCTGTCATCCGCTATGTGAGCCAGCTCTAGAGGGGGATGGGCCACTTTGCCAGTGGGTCTCACAGCTATTTGCTAACAGCAGAGGAATGAGGACACTCAGACATCTTGGGTTCCCATTCCAGGCTCCGGAGGGGAGTGTGCTCTAGTGGGCACAGACTCTTCTGCCCATTTCCCCCCAAGTGTGACCTTTTCTGCCCCATCCCGCCAACCTGTCCCTGTCCTGTCTCTTCCCCACCCCGGCTCCTCATCCCAGTTCTTCCCTCCTCACCTAGTCAGTCTCAGCCCTCTCAACCCAGATCCCTCCCATCCTGGTCCTCATCAAACGTCTCTCTCCCGCTGCGCTTCCATCCCCGAGTGGTTCCCAGTTTCAAACCCCCTCCTTGGGCTCCTCATCCAATCCCAGTGTCCTCCCGCCCCGGCCCCTTGTTCCAGTCCCTTTGCCCAGCCAGTCTCCACAGCTTATAAACTGGCCAGACTTGGACGGATTTTCACAGAGATGGCAAAAAGCACATCCCTGCCCCCAGCTCATGTCTGCCAAATGGTAAATCCCTGCTGCGAGCCGGGGGGTGATGGAGACTAGGGGTGGGGAGCGTCAGCGAGAACTTTTGAAAGAAAAGGTCTCCCGAGTTTTTAACCTGGCCCAAACGACGTATTTTCCCAGCCTCATTCTTGGACCCAGCCAAACCATCTTGGCTGAAATCTTCAAAATACAATTCAGCCGGAGGCAGCCCCGAGCCTGGGACTTTCGGCTCAAACAGTGGCAGTTTGGAAAAGGTTGAAGCAACCAAAACCAGGGTCTTCTCCTGGGAGATGAGGTCAGGTTTAATATGGGGCGATGTGCCCAGCCCTGGCTACGACGCAGTAAGCATGGGATATGTGCTGAGCTCCGTTTCAGTCTTTAGTTTACAATCAGCCCTGCCAGCTCCTGCTAACGGCAAGCGGCGCTTTGCCCGAGTGGGAACTGCCCCGGCCCTCCGGCCCGCCCCACGGCAGTCAGCGAGGCAGAGATGAAGAGGGGCCCTACCGCAGCCCCTGTGTGTGTGCGCACGTGTGTGTTTGTTTGTGTGTGTGTGTGTGGGGGGGATATCTGGTTATCAGGGGAGCTGGCTTCTTGTGACCGGACCCTACCATGTGGCAATTAGCCAGGATGCTCTGGGGACTCGGCCTGCACGGGGGGTTCTCTCACTGCCACACACACACCTGGGTGGGACGGTCCCTGGCCTGGGGCTAGCGGGCTCTGTGCTCCGTGCACTACTTAAGGCAGGGCGGGCCGAGTTCAAGGCAAGAGGCTGGGGTTCGCGCAGGATCCAGTGCAGATGACCAGCATCAACCACCTACCTCGAGCTCGGAGCTAATGGAGGAGACGACTGAGGAGCTGGAGGGGGAGAGCTTGGCGTGGATGACCTGGACTGGAGGGTAGGCAGGGGGCTTCGGCAGGGCGGGGTCTGCAGCACTCGTCTGTCCATCTCCCGGCAGCCTCACTGCACCGCGGCCAGCCTGGACGTAGCAGGGAGCAGGATTTACCAAGGTACAATCACAGGGCACAGCAGGAGGATCAGAAACCCGCAGAGGAGAGGCCTGTGTGGGGAGAGCACGGGGGTGGAGGGTTGGGTCGCAGACCCCCGTGCTTACGGGGCAGGGCTCCCAAAAGCTGCAGACCGAGGAGCCCCCGGTCACCCCCAGAACAGGCGGCAGCAGGGCGGGCGTGTGTGCACACAGAGCACGGCTCGGCTCGGCTTCTCTCGCTGGCTGGCTGCCCCCCGCAGCCCGCTGCGACCCCGGCCAGCCTCTCGCCTTCCCCCCACAGCTCAGCTCCATGCTGCTGCCGGCCGCCCAGCGCCCCAGCTGTTCTCCCGCCTCACCGGCTGCACCTGCTCGATGGTGAGATCCAGGCGGCGACCGACGGCAGCCCCCTCACGGAGCGCCGGGGGGGCCGGGAACGTGCTCAGCTGCAGCCAGTTGGGGGCCTTAGAGAGAGGGGGGGCAGTGAGTGTGCAAATCCCAGCACGCACTGGGAACTGCAGGGCTGAGCTCGTCAATGGAGGCCATAGCAACGACCCGTCCCTCCCTCCCACTGCGGCGCGACGCAGCGGGCTCCACGAAGAAGCAGAGCAGCCGGGGGGTGCTCTTGGGCAGAGGGAGAGGAAGGGCGGTGGGGCAGGTGGGGAGCAGGCGCGGGGGATACCCCAAGGGGCTGGCAGGGTGGGCTGTGCAGCCCCCCAAAGGGGGTGGGAGGAAGGAGCTGGGAGCAGCTCTGCACGCAGAGGAGAGCCGGGCCCCCGGATCAGGCTGCATCCCGTGCAGTGACGTAGCGGGATGCTGGGGTAAAAGGGCCCATGTCAAACCCAAGAGGCACAAAAACCTCGGCAGGCTCTCAACCGCCTGCGGCCAGCACAGGAGCGAGCTCTGCAGCGGGCCCAGCCGCCCCTACAACGGCCTCACGCCCGCCCTACCACCTCGGCAAGGCACCGCGGGGCGCGTCACAGCAGGGTGGGCCCCCGGCCGTCTCCCCTGGCAGGGCGAGTGGCAGCACACGGTGCAGGGCAGGAGAGAATCCAGAGACAGGAGGAGAAACCTTTTCCTCTTCGGCTCCCTTCGGCTCTTCCTCCTCCTCCTCCGCCTGGGCCAGCAGCGCCCACATGTCCGGGGTCTCGGTTGCCTCAGCCCCAAGGTCCAGCCAGCTCATCTGGCTTTTCACCAAGCAGGACAGACAGGCGATCTGAGCTCCCCGGGTTCAGGAAGTGACGGTGTCTCAGGGTAACACGAGCCCCGCAACATGGCTGCCTGGAGGGCAGCTACCCAGCACTGGCTCAGGGACAATGCCCAGCCCACACTACCTAGCTGGCCAGCGTGGCGTGGTTTGGGCAGGATCTGCAGCCCTCGGGGCCCATCAGACCCCGGGGCCTAACCTCTGCAGCCTGCGTCGTGCCCTGGAGCTGAGGGGTGCTCAGTCCCCACGGCCCACCCAGCCCGCGGCCTCGGTGCCAAACCCACCGTGCCAGCCCGTGGAGCCGGCGGGGAAAGGATACAGCCACGTCGAGCGCAGCAGAGCCCAGGGCGAGCAGGAGCCAGGGCATGGCTCGCACAAAGTACGCGGGCCGCTGGTCGTAAGTCACAATGGCCGCGGCATACAGGACGCTGGCCAGGGCCGAGGGGACGCTGGCCCAGAGCTGGGTCGCTGGAGACAGCCTCCCTCTGCACTGCAGACAGCAGGGGAAGGTCAGAATGGCTCCCTGACGCAGCAGGAGCCATCCCCCCGCCCCGTGGGGCGCCCATGGCAGCAGAGCCCTGCCGCAGACATAGCGCAGTCCACGTAGCTGTCCGCAGGCCGGGAGCCTTCCCTGCCGCCCGGTCCAGGCCCCGGACCGCCGGTATCTGCCTCTGCGGCGACACGGGAACAGCCGAATACCCTTCGCTGGGCACACACGCGGGCACCGGGGACTGGCGCCCTGCCTCCTTCTACGCCACCGCCCTGCGAGGGCAACGTGAGCGCGGCCATGCTCCGCGCCCCCACGGGCCCTGTCGACCTGGGATCTGAGCCCAAGGCAAAGGGCACGGGTAAACCCCTCGGTCTGGTTCCCCGAGGCAGCAGCCCGGGCAGTCCCGGATCTCGCTGCTGTTACAGCAGGGGCAGAACAAGCCCTGGGTTAGGGAGAGCGAGACCCGCCAGGCAGCAGCAGGGACCGCAGCCCAGCCCTGAGCCTGCAAACGCTCGCACCCATGGAGACGGCAGGGTTGCTGCCACGGGCAGGCTCAGGCCCTCGGCTCTGTCAGGGGCAGGCTGCGCTGTCAAGTGTGCCCTCAGGAGACTCGCTGCCGGGCAGTGCAGTCTGAGCAGACAGACAGACAGACTGGAGGAGCCGGGGGGACAGGGACAGGACGTGGGAGAAGAATCCCTGGGCCTCACGGAGCGTCGGGCAACAGCACCAGGGCAGGCATGAGCGCTGAGGAGACGGTGGCCGGCTGGGAAGGGAGGCCCGGGCAGGGGGAAGACAGAGGGTGGGATTCACCCTGGCACATGGGCACTCGGGGAGGGGCTGTCCAGGAGACAGTGCCATGCCCCAGCGTGCCGGGAGGGGCCACAAGACCCACATCTACACTGACCCAGGGCCCTGTTGCACCAGGGCAAGAGGCCCAGCGGGGCTGTGGCTGCAGCCCTGGGCCCTGGCCGAGGCGGACACACTCCAGTTCGGAGCTAGCTCGCAGGCTGTGCCCCTCCTGCTGTGCACCCCCACTGTCCCAAGGCCACAGAGCCACGTGCACTGCACGGCCAGGCCCCCGCCCTGTGCAGGGCTCCCGGCACGGCAGCGCTCGGCGTTACCAAGCTCCCGCCAGCCCACTTACCGCTCCAGAGAGTGCGGGGATCCTGGCCGTGAAGGCGATGAGCGCAGCGAGCATCCCCAGAGCAAAGCCCAGCACTTCCGTGTTCTCCTGCGGGACGGGAGGATAAGAAATCCTGAGCCACTGGGAGCCACCGGGGCACCCCCCACTGCATGGTAGGGGCCCCGCCAGCCACTGCGTGTCACCCCCACGTGCTCATCTGCCCGGACACACTGTCACATCCCGCACAGCGCCTGTCTTCCCGCGACTGTTGGACCCATCACGGGATCCCCGCCCGCCCAGAGGGACACGGGCAGCGGGAGCTGCGTTACCTGAAGCACCGTCCCAAGCAGTCTCCTCTGTGCACCGTGGAACTCCTCGGGGCAGGATGAGGCAGCCATGGCCAGGCCGTACCAGCCGGCGCCCATGCACAGGGGGAGAGCGAGGGCAAGGAGGCTGCTCCTCACCTGTCTCCTCCTCCTCTTCCTCCTGCCGGGCAGATCTGCGCAGGACACAGAGTCTCAGTCGGGAGACACAGCGAAAGCCTGTCGGGGAACTGGCCCCGCACTGAAAGTGCCAGCCAAGAGCACAGCGTAGGGAGCGGGTCCTCAGCAGCTCCAGCTTCTGCTGCTGGAGAACATCTCCCCCAAAACAGGATCCTCGTCCCCCAAGAGCTCGCCTGCCCCCAGTCACTGGCTGCGCTGGGAGGGGGGGCACCGTCCTTACCTCCCTCCCATCCTACCTGTCTCCCAGCCCTCTATTATCCCTGCCAACCCCCCATCCTAGGCAGCACCCAGCCCTCTCCCTCCACCCCCCAGCATCCACCCCACCCCCTCCACGCCCAGTGCACTCCCCCAGCACCCAGAGAGCACTCAGCCCCTCCTGCTTTGAACACAGCTTCTCCCTCGACTCCCCATCGCCCAGCTCCCTCTGATCCCAGCCTCCAAGCCCCCGCCCAGCCCCCACCCCTCAGCATCCAGCCTTCCAAGCCACACCTCCCCAGCCAGGCCTCTCCCCAAATCCCCCTCCCAGCTGCATGCTCCTCACCACTCATCTCCCCAGCCCTGCTCTACCAGCGTCCTACCTACCTGTCCCTTCTGTGTGGCCTGGAACGGATTCAGCCCCTGTAGCATGCTGGGCCCCCCAGCACTGTATGCATCCAATCCGGGGAGGGGCCAGGTTATCACCTGGGGTTCCCCCCTCTGATCTGCCCCCACCATGCAGGACAGGGAGACCCGCCGGGCACGTACCTGGTGCGGGTCTGGGGTCGGACGCGCAGACAGGAAAGAGAGTCAGCAGGAAGTGAATGATGTCGACAGCAACCATGTACGCCCCTGTGAAGACCTGCGGAGAGACCAGTCGGATCAGAGCCACGATCACAGGATGGGGAAACGCTTTATGGAGGGTGCAGACCAGTCTCCCAACAGCCCTGAGAGGGTGATGTGATAGCCTCCTTCTGTGCATGGCCCTGGCACGGAGAGCTGAACAGCCTTGGCCAAGGTCACATAGCCAGCAGGTGTCAGAGCTGGGAAAGAGCGGATGGGTTCCGACTTCCAGTCCCCAGCTCTCAGCACAGATCTCTGTGGCAGCCTTCGGGTGACCCCAGCTCTCCCTGGGCCTCCCCCAGACCAACAGCGTCCGTAGCCTCCTCATGGGCCATGGCAGAGACAGGGCCTGCTGCGGAGAGCCTAGGCCAGAGCAATGGGGCAGACAGCTCCCGCAGCAGGCTCTGGAGCTGAACTAAACTCTACCCGTCTAGCCGAGACCCGGCGTCCCTGGGAGAGCCAGCAGCTGACGGGGGGGGGGGGGGCGGGGGAAGGCCCGGTGTGGTGCCCTGCTCACGGCTGGGGTGGCCGTTTGGACACTCCGTGCAGATCTCTCCTGAGCTATGGTGCTTGGAGCTCTGTCACTGGCCGACAGCCCATGGTGCCAAATGTCAACCCAGGGGGCTCCGAAGCTCCCAGGCCAGACAGGGAGCAGACCCTGGAGTATGACAGAGTTCAGATTTTACTCCAGATAACCCAGTATCCGCCTTCTCAGCCCCCACTGCAGACAGCCTCCAGGCCACAGCACACCAGAGTCTGGTCCAACGCCCCCAAGAACGCCCTGCACCACCCCAAGAACCCCCAGCGAGATGAACTTCTGCAGCGAAGTCAGACGGACTCATCCCAGCCCCAGGAACCAGCCTGGAGAATTTATGCACAAAAGGAATTTTCTCAAACAGATTCCGAACCCTCTGCCCTAGTGGCTGCTCGCAGTGCTGCCCCGGCTGCCCCGTGCTAAGGTGCGGACAGCGATGAGTGTGTCACACAGAGCCCGCCTGCCCCAGCTGCCCCGTGCTAAGGTGCGGACAGGGCCGGGTGTGTCACACAGAGCCCGCCTGCCCCAGCTGCCCCGTGCTAAGGTGCGGACAGGGCCGGGCGTGTCACACAGAGCCCGCCTGCCCCAGCTGCCCCGTGCTAAGGTGCGGACAGGGCCGGGTGTGTCACACAGAGCCCGCCTGCCCCAGCTGCCCCGTGCTAAGGTGCGGACAGGGCCGGGCGTGTCACACAGAGCCCGCCTGCCCCAGGTGCCCTTTGCTAAGGTGCGGACAGCACCGGGCGTGTGACACAGAGCCCGCCTGCCCCAGCTGCCCCGTGCTAAGGTGCGGACAGCGATGAGTGTGTAACACAGAGCCCGCCTGCCCCAGCTGCCCCGTGCTAAGGTGCGGACAGCGATGAGTGTGTAACACAGAGCCCGGCTGCCCCGGCTGCCCCATGCTAAGGTGCGGACAGCGATGAGTGTGTAACACAGAGCCCGGCTGCCCCGTGCTAAGGTGCGGACAGCACTGGGCGTGTAACACAGAGCCCGCCTGCCCCAGCTGCCCCGTGCTAAGGTGCGGACAGCGATGAGTGTGTAACACAGAGCCCGCCTGCCCCAGCTGCCCCGTGCTAAGGTGCGGACAGCGATGAGTGTGTAACACAGAGCCCGGCTGCCCCGGCTGCCCCATGCTAAGGTGCGGACAGCGATGAGTGTGTAACACAGAGCCCGGCTGCCCCGTGCTAAGGTGCAGACAGCACCGGGCGTGTGACACAGAGCCCGCCTGCCCCAGCTGCCCCGTGCTAAGGTGCGGACAGCGATGAGTGTGTAACACAGAGCCCGCCTGCCCCAGCTGCCCCGTGCTAAGGTGCGGACAGCGATGAGTGTGTAACACAGAGCCCGGCTGCCCCGGCTGCCCCATGCTAAGGTGCGGACAGCGATGAGTGTGTAACACAGAGCCCGGCTGCCCCGTGCTAAGGTGCGGACAGCACTGGGCGTGTAACACAGAGCCCGCCTGCCCCAGCTGCCCCGTGCTAAGGTGCGGACAGCGATGAGTGTGTAACACAGAGTCCGGCTGCCCCGTGCTAAGGTGCGGACAGCGCCGGGTGTGTCACACAGAGCCCGCCTGCCCCAGGTGCCCCGTGCTAAGGTGCGGACAGCGATGAGTGTGTCACACAGAGCCCGCCTGCCCCGGCTGCCCCGTACTAAGGTGCGGACAGTGCCGGGTGTGTCACACAGAGCCCGCCTGCCCCAGCTGCCCTTTGCTAGTGTGCGGACAGCGATGAGTGTGTCACACAGAGCCCGGCTGCCCCAGCTGCCTCGTGCTAAGGTGCGGACGGCACCGGGCGTGTAACACAGAGCCCGCCTGCCCCAGCTGCCCCGTGCTAAGGTGCGGACAGTGCCGGGTGTGTAACACAGAGCCCGCCTGCTCCAGGTGCCCCGTGCTAAGGTGCGGACAGCGATGAGTGTGTAACACAGAGCCCGCCTGCCCCAGCTGCCCCGTGCTAAGGTGCGGACAGGGCCGGGTGTGTCGCACAGAGCCCGCCTGCCCCAGCTGCCCCGTGCTAAGGTGCAGACAGTGCCGGGTGTGTGACACAGAGCCCGCCTGCCCCAGCTGCCCCGTGCTAAGGTGCGGACAGCGCCGGGCGTGTAACACAGAGTCCGCCTGCCCCAGCTGCCCCGTGCTAAGGTGCGGACAGCGATGAGTGTGTAACACAGAGCCCGCCTGCCCCAGCTGCCCCGTGCTAAGGTGCGGACAGTGATGAGTGTGTAACACAGAGCCCGCCTGCCCCGTGCTAAGGTCCGGACAGTGCCGGGTGTGTCACACAGAGCCCGGCTGCCCCAGCTGCCCCGTGCTAAGGTGCGGACAGCGATGAGTGTGTCACACAGAGCCCGGCTGCCCCAGCTGCCCCATGCTAAGGTGCGGACAGTGCCGGGTGTGTAACACAGAGCCCGCCTGCCCCAGGTGCCCCGTGCTAAGGTGCGGACAGCGATGAGTGTGTAACACAGAGCCCGCCTGCCCCAGCTGCCCCGTGCTAAGGTGCGGACAGGGCCGGGTGTGTCACACAGAGCCCGCCTGCCCCAGCTGCCCCATGCTAAGGTGCGGACAGCGATGAGTGTGTAACACAGAGCCCGCCTGCCCCAGCTGCCCCGTGCTAAGGTGCGGACAGCGCCGGGTGTGTAACACAGAGCCCGCCTGCCCCAGGTGCCCTTTGCTCAGGTGCGGACAGTGCCGGGTGTGTAACACAGAGCCCGCCTGCCCCAGGTGCCCCGTGCTAAGGTGCGGACAGCGATGAGTGTGTAACACAGAGCCCGCCTGCCCCAGCTGCCCCGTGCTAAGGTGCGGACAGGGCCGGGTGTGTCGCACAGAGCCAGCCTGCCCCAGCTGCCCCGTGCTAAGGTGCAGACAGTGCCGGGTGTGTGACACAGAGCCCGCCTGCCCCAGCTGCCCCGTGCTAAGGTGCGGACAGCGATGAGTGTGTAACACAGAGCCCGCCTGCCCCAGCTGCCCCGTGCTAAGGTGCGGACAGCGCCGGGTGTGTCACACAGAGCCCGCCTGCCCCAGGTGCCCCGTGCTAAGGTGCGGACAGCGATGAGTGTGTAACACAGAGCCCGCCTGCCCCAGCTGCCCCGTGCTAAGGTGCGGACAGGGCCGGGTGTGTCGCACAGAGCCCGCCTGCCCCAGCTGCCCCGTGCTAAGGTGCAGACAGTGCCGGGTGTGTGACACAGAGCCCGCCTGCCCCAGCTGCCCCGTGCTAAGGTGCGGACAGGGCCGGGTGTGTCACACAGAGCCCGCCTGCCCGAGCTGCCCCGTGCTAAGGTGCGGACAGCGATGAGTGTGTAACACAGAGCCCGCCTGCCCCAGCTGCCCCGTGCTAAGGTGCGGACAGGGCCGGGTGTGTCGCACAGAGCCAGCCTGCCCCAGCTGCCCCGTGCTAAGGTGCGGACAGCGATGAGTGTGTCGCACAGAGCCAGCCTGCCCCAGCTGCCCCGTGCTAAGGTGCGGACAGCGATGAGTGTGTAACACAGAGCCCGCCTGCCCCAGCTGCCCCGTGCTAAGGTGCGGACAGTGCCGGGTGTGTAACACAGAGCCCGCCTGCCCCAGGTGCCCCGTGCTAAGGTGTGGACAGCGATGAGTGTGTAACACAGAGCCCGCCTGCCCCAGCTGCCCCGTGCTAAGGTGCGGACAGGGCCGGGTGTGTCGCACAGAGCCCGCCTGCCCCGGCTGCCCCGTACTAAGGTGCGGACAGTGCCGGGTGTGTCACACAGAGCCCGCCTGCCCCAGCTGCCCTTTGCTAGTGTGCGGACAGCGATGAGTGTGTCACACAGAGCCCGGCTGCCCCAGCTGCCTCGTGCTAAGGTGCGGACGGCACCGGGCGTGTAACACAGAGCCCGCCTTCCCCAGCTGCCCCGTGCTAAGGTGCGGACAGTGCCGGGTGTGTAACACAGAGCCCGCCTGCTCCAGGTGCCCCGTGCTAAGGTGCGGACAGCGATGAGTGTGTAACACAGAGCCCGCCTGCCCCAGCTGCCCCGTGCTAAGGTGCGGACAGGGCCGGGTGTGTCGCACAGAGCCCGCCTGCCCCAGCTGCCCCGTGCTAAGGTGCAGACAGTGCCGGGTGTGTGACACAGAGCCCGCCTGCCCCAGCTGCCCCGTGCTAAGGTGCGGACAGGGCCGGGTGTGTCACACAGAGCCCGCCTGCCCCAGCTGCCCCGTGCTAAGGTGCGGACAGCGCCGGGCGTGTAACACAGAGTCCGCCTGCCCCAGCTGCCCCGTGCTAAGGTGCGGACAGCGATGAGTGTGTAACACAGAGCCCGCCTGCCCCAGCTGCCCCGTGCTAAGGTGCGGACAGCGATGAGTGTGTAACACAGAGCCCGCCTGCCCCAGCTGCCCCGTGCTAAGGTGCGGACAGTGATGAGTGTGTCACACAGAGCCCGCCTGCCCCGTGCTAAGGTCCGGACAGTGCCGGGTGTGTCACACAGAGCCCGGCTGCCCCAGCTGCCCCGTGCTAAGGTGCGGACAGCGATGAGTGTGTCACACAGAGCCCGGCTGCCCCAGCTGCCCCGTGCTAAGGTGCGGACAGTGCCGGGTGTGTAACACAGAGCCCGCCTGCCCCAGGTGCCCCGTGCTAAGGTGCGGACAGCGATGAGTGTGTAACACAGAGCCCGCCTGCCCCAGCTGCCCCGTGCTAAGGTGCGGACAGGGCCGGGTGTGTCACACAGAGCCCGCCTGCCCCAGCTGCCCCATGCTAAGGTGCGGACAGCGATGAGTGTGTAACACAGAGCCCGCCTGCCCCAGCTGCCCCGTGCTAAGGTGCGGACAGCGCCGGGTGTGTAACACAGAGCCCGCCTGCCCCAGGTGCCCTTTGCTCAGGTGCGGACAGTGCCGGGTGTGTAACACAGAGCCCGCCTGCCCCAGGTGCCCCGTGCTAAGGTGCGGACAGCGATGAGTGTGTAACACAGAGCCCGCCTGCCCCAGCTGCCCCGTGCTAAGGTGCGGACAGGGCCGGGTGTGTCGCACAGAGCCAGCCTGCCCCAGCTGCCCCGTGCTAAGGTGCAGACAGTGCCGGGTGTGTGACACAGAGCCCGCCTGCCCCAGCTGCCCCGTGCTAAGGTGCGGACAGCGATGAGTGTGTAACACAGAGCCCGCCTGCCCCAGCTGCCCCGTGCTAAGGTGCGGACAGCGCCGGGTGTGTCACACAGAGCCCGCCTGCCCCAGGTGCCCCGTGCTAAGGTGCGGACAGCGATGAGTGTGTAACACAGAGCCCGCCTGCCCCAGCTGCCCCGTGCTAAGGTGCGGACAGGGCCGGGTGTGTCGCACAGAGCCCGCCTGCCCCAGCTGCCCCGTGCTAACGTGCAGACAGTGCCGGGTGTGTCGCACAGAGCCCGCCTGCCCCAGCTGCCCCGTGCTAAGGTGCAGACAGTGCCGGGTGTGTGACACAGAGCCCGCCTGCCCCAGCTGCCCCGTGCTAAGGTGCGGACAGGGCCGGGTGTGTCACACAGAGCCCGCCTGCCCGAGCTGCCCCGTGCTAAGGTGCGGACAGCGATGAGTGTGTAACACAGAGCCCGCCTGCCCCAGCTGCCCCGTGCTAAGGTGCGGACAGGGCCGGGTGTGTCGCACAGAGCCAGCCTGCCCCAGCTGCCCCGTGCTAAGGTGCGGACAGCGATGAGTGTGTCGCACGGAGCCAGCCTGCCCCAGCTGCCCCGTGCTAAGGTGCAGACAGTGCCGGGTGTGTGACACAGAGCCCGCCTGCCCCAGCTGCCCCGTGCTAAGGTGCGGACAGCGATGAGTGTGTAACACAGAGCCCGCCTGCCCCAGCTGCCCCGTGCTAAGGTGCGGACAGTGCCGGGTGTGTAACACAGAGCCCGCCTGCCCCAGGTGCCCCGTGCTAAGGTGTGGACAGCGATGAGTGTGTAACACAGAGCCCGCCTGCCCCAGCTGCCCCGTGCTAAGGTGCGGACAGGGCCGGGTGTGTCGCACAGAGCCCGCCTGCCCCAGCTGCCCCGTGCTAACGTGCAGACAGTGCCGGGTGTGTCGCACAGAGCCCGCCTGCCCCAGCTGCCCCGTGCTAAGGTGCAGACAGTGCCGGGTGTGTGACACAGAGCCCGCCTGCCCCAGCTGCCCCGTGCTAAGGTGCGGACAGCGATGAGTGTGTCGCACAGAGCCAGCCTGCCCCAGCTGCCCCGTGCTAAGGTGCAGACAGTGCCGGGTGTGTGACACAGAGCCCGCCTGCCCCAGCTGCCCCGTGCTAAGGTGCGGACAGCGATGAGTGTGTAACACAGAGCCCGCCTGCCCCAGCTGCCCCGTGCTAAGGTGCGGACGGTGCCGGGTGTGTAACACAGAGCCCGCCTGCCCCAGGTGCCCCGTGCTAAGGTGTGGACAGCGATGAGTGTGTAACACAGAGCCCGCCTGCCCCAGCTGCCCCGTGCTAAGGTGCGGACAGGGCCGGGTGTGTCGCACAGAGCCCGCCTGCCCCAGCTGCCCCGTGCTAACGTGCAGACAGTGCCGGGTGTGTCGCACAGAGCCCGCCTGCCCCAGCTGCCCCGTGCTAAGGTGCAGACAGTGCCGGGTGTGTGACACAGAGCCCGCCTGCCCCAGCTGCCCCGTGCTAAGGTGCGGACAGGGCCGGGTGTGTCACACAGAGCCCGCCTGCCCCAGCTGCCCCGTGCTAAGGTGCGGACAGGGCCGGGTGTGTTGCACAGAGCCCGCCTGCCCCAGCTGCCCCGTGCTAAGGTGCGGACAGCGCCGGGCGTGTAACACAGAGCCCGCCTGCCCCAGCTGCCCCGTGCTAAGGTGCGGACAGCGATGAGTGTGTAACAGAGCCCGCCTGCCCCAGCTGCCCCGTGCTAAGGTGCGGACAGGGCCGGGTGTGTCACACAGAGCCCACCTGCCCCAGCTGCCCCATGCTAAGGTGCGGACAGCGATGAGTGTGTAACAGAGCCCGCCTGCCCCAGCTGCCCCGTGCTAAGGTGCGGACAGGGCCGGGTGTGTCACACAGAGCCCGCCTGCCCCAGCTGCCCCATGCTAAGGTGCGGACAGCGATGAGTGTGTAACACAGAGCCCGCCTGCCCCAGCTGCCCCGTGCTAAGGTGCGGACAGTGCCGGGTGTGTAACACAGAGCCCGCCTGCCCCAGGTGCCCTTTGCTAAGGTGCGGACAGTGCCGGGTGTGTAACACAGAGCCCGCCTGCCCCAGGTGCCCCGTGCTAAGGTGCGGACAGCGATGAGTGTGTAACACAGAGCCCGCCTGCCCCAGCTGCCCCGTGCTAAGGTGCGGACAGGGCCGGGTGTGTCACACAGAGCCCGCCTGCCCCAGCTGCCCCATGCTAAGGTGCGGACAGCGATGAGTGTGTAACACAGAGCCCGCCTGCCCCAGCTGCCCCGTGCTAAGGTGCGGACAGCGCCGGGTGTGTAACACAGAGCCCGCCTGCCCCAGGTGCCCCGTGCTAAGGTGCGGACAGCGATGAGTGTGTAACACAGAGCCCGCCTGCCCCAGCTGCCCCGTGCTAAGGTGCGGACAGGGCCGGGTGTGTCGCACAGAGCCAGCCTGCCCCAGCTGCCCCGTGCTAAGGTGCAGACAGTGCCGGGTGTGTGACACAGAGCCCGCCTGCCCCAGCTGCCCCGTGCTAAGGTGCGGACAGCGATGAGTGTGTAACACAGAGCCCGCCTGCCCCAGCTGCCCCGTGCTAAGGTGCGGACAGGGCCGGGTGTGTCGCACAGAGCCAGCCTGCCCCAGCTGCCCCGTGCTAAGGTGCAGACAGTGCCGGGTGTGTGACACAGAGCCCGCCTGCCCCAGCTGCCCCGTGCTAAGGTGCGGACAGCGATGAGTGTGTAACACAGAGCCCGCCTGCCCCAGCTGCCCCGTGCTAAGGTGCGGACAGTGCCGGGTGTGTAACACAGAGCCCGCCTGCCCCAGGTGCCCCGTGCTAAGGTGCGGACAGCGATGAGTGTGTAACACAGAGCCCGCCTGCCCCAGCTGCCCCGTGCTAAGGTGCGGACAGTGCCGGGTGTGTAACACAGAGCCCGCCTGCCCCAGCTGCCCCGTGCTAACGTGCAGACAGTGCCGGGTGTGTCGCACAGAGCCCGCCTGCCCCAGCTGCCCCGTGCTAAGGTGCAGACAGTGCCGGGTGTGTGACACAGAGCCCGCCTGCCCCAGCTGCCCCGTGCTAAGGTGCGGACAGGGCCGGGTGTGTCACACAGAGCCCGCCTGCCCGAGCTGCCCCGTGCTAAGGTGCGGACAGCGATGAGTGTGTAACACAGAGCCCGCCTGCCCCAGCTGCCCCGTGCTAAGGTGCGGACAGGGCCGGGTGTGTCGCACAGAGCCAGCCTGCCCCAGCTGCCCCGTGCTAAGGTGCGGACAGCGATGAGTGTGTCGCACAGAGCCAGCCTGCCCCAGCTGCCCCGTGCTAAGGTGCAGACAGTGCCGGGTGTGTAACACAGAGCCCGCCTGCCCCAGCTGCCCCGTGCTAAGGTGCGGACAGGGCCGGGTGTGTGACACAGAGCCCGCCTGCCCCAGCTGCCCCGTGCTAAGGTGCGGACAGCGCCGGGCGTGTCACACAGAGCCCGCCTGCCCCAGCTGCCCCGTGCTAAGGTGCGGACAGCGATGAGTGTGTAACACAGAGCCCGCCTGCCCCAGCTGCCCCGTGCTAAGGTGCGGACAGCGATGGGTGTGTAACACAGAGCCCGCCTGCCCCAGGTGCCCCGTGCTAAGGTGCGGACAGCGATGAGTGTGTCACACAGAGCTCGCCTGCCCCGTGCTAAGGTGCGGACAGGGCCGGGTGTGTTGCACAGAGCTCGCCTGCCCCAGTGAGCCCTGCTGTGAAAAACCTGCAGGGACCATCCCATTCTGAGCAACAGCCCTGGGACTGGGAGTGAGCTGGGAGAGGGGGCACAAGTGCCGGGCAGGGCAGCGCCATTAGGCTGTTCCCTCCCCATAGCCACGGCGCTGGCCTGCCGTGCTCGCCCGTTTCTCACTTTCACGCTCAGCTCAGGAAGCACGCGGCGTGCAGCCCCCTTTCCGAGCACAGCCGCTGCACCTCTGACGTGCCTCCTTCCCTGGTCGCACCCCTGGGTGCGCAGCTGCAAACAGCCGTGGGGGTCCGTGTGTTCACACACCCAGCCCGTCTGCACGCCCAACCCTGGGAACTGTGCGCACAAGTCGGGGCCTGCGTCGCCCCCATGTGGGAGAAGAGACATCGTGCAAGTTTTCACTACTGGGCTTAAAAATCCCACCCCCCCCCGTTAAACCAGAGCAACGTCCCGCACAGCCCAGGGTAACTAAAGGCACCAGCACTCTGGGTCCCCTCCGTCCCGCCTGCCCCATGAGCTCGGGGGAGGGACTGCTGGCTGAGCCTGAGGGGCAGAACCGAACGGCAGCTCCCCATGCCAGGTGCCCTGGGCTGGTCTGTCTGGGAGGGACAAGGACTTGGTGTCTCCTTGTATCTCTTTCTAATGCAGCTATCGTGGCCTCTGCGGGTACGTCTACACAGAAATTACACGCCCGCGGCTAGTAGACTCGGGCTAAGGGGCTGTTTAATTGCGGGGTCGATGTTCGGGCTCCAGCCCAAGCCCTCAGACCCTGCAAGGGGGGACGATCCCAGAGCCCGAACATCGACCCCGCAATTCGACAACCCCTTAGCCAGAGCCGGAGTCGGCTGGCCCGGGCCAGCCGCGGGTGTCTGCCCGCAGTGCGGGCATACCCTGAGCGCCAGCCGTGAATGCCGGGAGCGACCAACCGCCCTGTGCTGGGGAGACACCGGCCGTGAGCGAGGCTGGGCCCAGGGCCCTCCCAGACTGGCAGAGTCGGCTGTTCATGACTCCACCTCAGGGAAGCAGCTGTTACTCCGTCAGCCCTGAGGAACAAGACAAACAGGGTGGGGAGCGTGAGCCTCACCCTCCCCCTGCCCCCAGTGACTCAGCCAGGGAGACGCCCGCCCGGAACGACTGCTCCGGGTCAAGGGGAAGAAGGTGCAGCAAAGGGTGGCACCAAGGCTTAAAGAGCCATGTCATCAGTGGGGGACTGAGGCCCCCCTCTGCGTGCAGCAGGGACCCCTGCCCATGAACTGCCCCACTCCCTGCCACCGTCCCCTCGTCGGTGGGGCCAGGCCTGGCTGGGCAGGGCAGGGAAACGCACATGGCCCCCAGCGCAGTTTACAAGGGAAAGGCAGCTGGGGCGAGCCTGCGTTATCCTCACCCTCCCAGAGTCCCCTCCTCAGCAGGGGGACCCTGAGCAGCCATGGCTGGGGTGAAGGGAGGCGCCTTATGTCAGAGTTGACTGCCCGCATGGTGTGGGGGCTCCCCGGTATCACAGCGGCCATTTGGATCTGTGCTGGCCTCCTGGGATTGCTGTTACCTCAGGGGACTTGGGACGGGGTCTCGTGGTGGGGGGACCACCATGGAGCAAAGGGGCAGAACTCAGCCAGGGGAACCTGCACCCTCCAGCCCTGAGGCAAGGCGCCCAGGGACTGCAGGGCCAGCTGTGCCTGGCCAGGGCTGAGGGGTTCGGGGCAGTACTCTCTGACACGTGTTGGGCCTAGGGACACACAGGGAGCACCATCATCTGTGCCCATGGCCAAAGCCCTAGCCAACATCCTGCACTGGCCGCAGGGGTTGGGCTGGGGGCTCCAACCTGTCCCATGCCCGACCTCCAGGATCTGCAGGCCTCTGCGGGGGCAGGCCGGACGTCTCCCGCGTACCTGGATGGTAAGCTGCTTGGCGAGGAGCGCCCCGATCGTGTTGCACATGCTGCCCACAAAGCTGTAAATGATGCAGAGCACCGACGCCTCCTGCCAGCCCTTCCTCCTGCAGCGGGCACGGAACAGCCTGGGGGGACACAGAGGGAGAGGCATCAGAGCAGGGGCGCACTGCCCTTTCACCCAGGGGCTGGGGTTCTCAGTCCAGCTTTATCGGCTAGGATGAGGAACAGGCTGAGCTATTTAACAGTGCCCAGGGTCCCCCAGGACACCCCAGTGCCCATGAGGCCAGGTCCTGCAGCCCAGTACGTGGGAGAGTCAATCAGAGCATGCCCCTTCAGTGGGATCGTGGGACGTGCTACTAACTAGCAACGGCAGGCTCCTGTTTCACGCCAGGCCCCAAGGCCAGGGTGCTCTCTGGCTTGCCCCAGGGCTGCTCCTGTAACCACACAGCCCGCTGAGCACCAGCCAGCATCGCACTCTCCAGCAGCCCTAGCACTAGGTCTGCGTCAGGGGTGGCCAGGGCAGCTCACTTCCCCTCCCTGGGCCACAGCTCCCCACATGGGGGCCAAGACTCAGCAGTGATGAGCAGCTGCAGGACAAACTCAACACACCTCGGGGAGGGGTGAACTCCAGATGGTGCTGAGCTGGACTGAGATCAGTGGATGATGCTCGTGCAGTAATACGGATGCTTTGGCATGAGAACGCAGCATGTTGGACAAGGTGGTTTTAAGCAACGCAGCCAGGCTAATTACATCCCTTATCCAAATAAATAAAGCTATATAAACGTAGACAGAGGAGGGGAAACCTGGTAAAGCACACGCCTGCCAATGGTTAATTTTCCCATTAATTTTCATACATTGGCTCACATAAAGGGCGGAAGGAGCTGGGTCTAAGGTTATGAACAACAGAGTAAAAAGCAAATAAATAAGAACATAAAAGCTGTACAAGACACGGCTCAGCAGTTTCCCTTTAAATCATCATTGTGTAGCCTAAAATTACATCCCCCAAATGCACCACTCAGCAAGAGCTCTGTTTGGCTCGAAAGCTCGTCTCTTTCAAACGGAAGTTGGTCCAATAAACAAAGATTATCTCACCCCCCTTGTCCCACTCATTCTAGCCATTTCACAAATGTACCCAACAAATTAGGAACTGTTCTACTGGAACAGAACAAATGGATGTTCTCTTTGCATTAAGATTGCTTGTGGAAAAAATACAGAGAAAAGTAGAAAACCCTGCAGACAGTACTCATCCATG
Organism: Eretmochelys imbricata; assembly: GCF_965152235.1. Lineage (NCBI taxonomy): Eukaryota > Metazoa > Chordata > Testudines > Cheloniidae > Eretmochelys > Eretmochelys imbricata. The sequence goes on along the minus strand of NC_135580.1, from coordinate 1,519,842 downwards.
TTGGGAAGGCTTATGAACACATTCCAAGAGAAGTCATTTGGTGGTGTATGACAACGAAACCGATGCCTGAAGACTATATCAGACTTGTCTGGGACACGAACTGTTGGTACGTACTGTTACCACAGTCCGAAATCCATGTGGAGAAACCGAACAGTGTTTAGTAAGAATCAGAGCACATCAGGGCTCAGCACTAAGCCCCTTTTGGTTCCCGTTGGTGCTTGATGCACTTACACAAAACATCCAGAGTGCCCCTTGGTGCATGGTTTTTGCAGATGACTTAGTGATCTCAGGGGAGAGCAAAGAGCAAGTGGAAGAAGATTTAACAAGACAGAGGTGCATGCGAGAAAGAAATGGCATGAAAATCAGCAGGAATAAAGCAGAGTACAAGGCCTGCAGATTCGATGATACCCTGCAGGAAGACAAGAAGACTAAGTCTACCGGGCCAGCCATGACCATAGGTAGAGAAGTTCAATGTCACATCTGAATCATAGAATCTTTTGGCCCAATCCTCCAATTTGTCTAGGTCCCTCTGTATCCTATCCCTACCCTCCAGCGTATCTACCACTCCTCCCAGTTTAGTGTCATCTGCAAACTTGCTGAGAGTGCAATCCACACCATCCTCCAGATCATTAATGAAGATATTGAACAAAACCAGCCTGAGGACCTACCCTTGGGGCACTCCGCTTGATACCGGCTGCCAACTAGACATGGAGCCATTGATCACTGCCCGTTGAGCCCGACAATCTAGCCAGCTTTCTATCCATCTTATAGTCCACCTTATACCTGAGTTCCTTCAGAACTCTTGCGTGATGCCATCCAGTCCTGGTGACTTATTACTGTTAATCAATTTGTTCCAAAACCTCCTCTAATGACACCTCCATCTGGGACAGTTCCTCAGATTTTTCACTTAAAAAGAATGGCTCAGGTGTGAGAATCTCCCTCACGTCCTCAGCCGTGAAGACCAATGCAAAGAATTAATTTAGTTTCTCTGCAATGGCCTTATGGTCCTCGAGTGCTCCTTTAGCATCTCGATCTTCCAGTGGCCCCACTGGTTGCTTAGCAGGCTTTCTGCTTCTGATGTACTTAAAAAAATTTTGCTATTACTTTTTGAGTCTTTGGCTAGCTGTTCCTCACATTCTTTTTTGGCCTTCTGAATTGTATTTTTACACTAGAGAGCCCCTCCCACAAGGAGTTAGCAGGTCAAGTCAACCACTGGTTATTTATACACTTCTTTCCTATGGCTCTGCTCCTTCTCAGCAGGCTCCTCAGGCCCCCTAGCCCAACACGGAGCTTGCTTTTCTGCGGTGAAATGCCCAGCCCAAGGAGGTGGTTGTCAAGCGGCCTGTGTGGTTGGCAGCGGTGGCGCTATCCGGTCACCGGGGCCCGAATCCTCCCAGGGACTCGGGCGTTGCAATGCAGACGGTCACAGCGCCTAACTTGTAGGCTCTAGAAAATGACAGGAAACCCCTTGAGCCACAAAGCCTGAGTTCGGGACCTCGACTCCCTGCGGTGCCTAGGGCGAGCGGGGAGCCCAAGGATGCGAAGACCCACAACGGCAGGTGCCAGGCGGGGAGCCCAGTCCTGCTCCTCTCCCCGAGTTGGGAGCCTGAGTCCGGGCTGCAGGAAGCGCCTGTCTCCCGGTGAGTCACCACCGGGGGGGCAGGTGTTCGGCCACCGAACCACCCCCAGGCCCCCCTAACGCCACCCAGAGCAGCCAGGGCCGGAGCGGGAGTTCTTCTTCCAGGATCTGCAGCCCCGCGTCGGGGCACCCAGGGGATAACGGGGTGTCTCCTGCAGCCGCGGCAAACCCAGGCGCCGAGCAGGATCCGGCCCAGCCGGGTTCCCACGCCCCCTTCTCCGGCTCCCCCGCCTTGTGACCCGGCTCCGGCAGGCTGGGGGGAGCGGCCGGGCGGCCTCAGTACACGTGGGCCCAGCTCTGCCCGCCTCCCCGGTTCCGACCCAGCTAGAACGACCGGGGGGGGCTCAGTTACTCCCCCCCCAGCCTGGGCGGGACACCCCCCGCCGGGGCTCCGGCCGCAGGGACCGGGGCGCGGGGCCGGGCGGACTCACAGCCCGTGGGCGGCCATCCAGAGCAGCGCGGCCAGGCTCCCCAGCGCGGCGGCGCCGCAGGCTCTGTCCCGGGCCAGGCAGGCGGCGAGGTGCCCCCAGCTCCCGGCGGCGGCTCCCATCGCAGCCCCGTCGCCGGCCGGAGCCCGCCGAGCAGCCGCCCGGGGCTTGGCCGGGGCAGAGGGGCCGGTCCCGGGCGGGCAGGGCGCAGCCGGCTCCGCTCCGCTCCGCTCCCTGCCGGGCCACACGCCCCTAGCGGGGAGCCGCGAGAGGCGCCGCGTCCCTGGCAGCCCGGCCCGGCCCGGCCCGGGACAGACACGCGCCCCCGGGGCTGGGCCAGGCCCGCTAACCGCTGGGGCTCCCCGGCGTGGGGCTCCGCGCGGACCCGGCCGTGCCAGGGCCCGTGTCCTGGGCTCGGCTTGTGGGCAGGGCCTGGCTGTACAGCGCCGAGCACCAGCGCCCCGCTCCAGCTGGGGCTCTTGGCTGCTACCCTGCATGGCCACAGGCCACCCCGGAGTGAGCTCATCAGAGACCCCCGGGAGCCCCCAGCCTCCCTTCGGGGAACTCAACTCCCGCGTGTGTAGCGCCTGGGGCAGATCTTCCCCTCACCGGCCCCATTACAGCCAGGCCCATCCCATCCCATCCTGGCGGCTCTGTGGCAGCAGAGGGGCCAGCAGGACTTCACCCTGCTGCAGGCCCAGGGGGGACACGCCCTGTCCCTGGTGATGGCAGAGGATGGGCAACTGCGTGGGGCAGTGAACACCGGGGACTAGCCCTTCATTCAGGGGCAGGGAGGTACCCATGCGTACGTTCCCTGGCTCCATGGCTGGCACCCTGAGCACTGGCTTGCCCAGGTCCTGGCCTGGCCTGAAGCAGTCAAGCAATGGCTGTGATCCGTGGGTACTAAAGCCCAGCCCTCACGCCAGAAGCCCAGTCCCATACATAGGTGCTGCAGGGCCAGGTCCTTGGCTTGCACACACGTCTGTGACTCACAAACAAGCAGCAGGGTGAGCGTGAACCAGGCACGGGCGGAATCGACCCACTGGCCAGCTAGAGGACGCGACTCCTGCTGCACAGCCAAGGGGTGGCTCTAAGCAGAGGTACATGGAGTTGACAGCATGACGGGTGCCGCTGTCTGTTATTGGCGGGTGTCCTCCCTTGGGCGCTGCTGCTGTGCTCGGGTTGCTTTGCTTCCTCAGGCCAGGTCTGCTCCGGCCCGCGGGCTGAGGGCCTTGTTTCTCTGTCTGTCTGGGTTTCTATATCACATCTGTCACCGAAGTAACCGACCGAGCCATAGAAAGCTGCACAAAGCCTGTGATGGCACCTCCCCCATCCTGCTGCCTGGACTCTCTTTTTCTTCAAGTCCATGGGAAGGGAAGGCGCTCAACCCCTGGCAGGAGCCGGCTCTAAAGCATTAGCCAGAGCAGCAAGAGGATTTCAACATCTGGGAACCAGGAAGAGGGCAAGTCACTCCCCAGCTGACAGAGGCTGAGCATTCACTCCACTGGCGATGGCTCCTTTGAAGCATGGCTGCTCCTTCATCTCAGCCTTTTGTAGGAGCAATCCGGCTTCTGCATGCGCCAGAAACTTTCATGCCCTTAGGGAAACATCTGAGAGGAAGCTACGGCACCTATTGCACCTTGCCCCACTTGATGAGAGAAATATGTATTAGTTTATGACACTTAAAAGCACATCCAGTGCTTCAATAGGGGACCATCTGGGCCCCCAAAGGTTTACACTCCAGCCATCCCCCTCGCAGGAAACAGGAACTGCCCCCATGCTTACTGCTTGCCCTGGAACACGGAAGGCCGTTGCAGCAGGGAAGGCTTTTGTCAGTGTGGTCAAGGGATTAGGTCAGGAACAGAATCCAGGAGGTTCTAGCTCCTAGGCCTTTGCTCTGCCACTGATTCACTCTGTGACCTTCGGCAAGTCACATGAATCTAGTTTTCCCATTTCTAAAAGGGGGATAATGCATCTCCAGCTCCCCTCGGCCGTAGGGTGCTTTAGTATACGGGACACGTTGATTGGACCAGTGCAAAACAAACCAACTCCACCTCCCACTGCAGCATGGAAACAGAACTGTTCGCTCCCTGGGCACTAGGCATGCCTTAGCGTATAGGACACATCGACTGCACTAGTGCAAAACAAACTGTGTATGTGTCATCACATCCCACTGTGGCACGAAAACAGAACTGCTTACCCTTGTGTCACAGGCCCACGATTAACAGCATCTTTAGGAAATTCTCCTTGGCTCCTGCAGAAGAGTCCTGTGGTTTTGGAGCAGGAGGATCTGAGTTCTAGCCCCCCTGCTGCTCTGGAGATCACAGTGACCTTGGCATGCAGCACAATAACAGAAGTCCTGCTTTGTCACAGATCTGTGACCTATTCAGGGGCTCAGCAAACCCTTGAGGTTTCCCAGGCAGACTTAATGCCCAGAAGCACGGTCACACTGCGTTCTGGAGCGGTGATAAGCGTTTAGTTGCAGCATGGTAAGAAACGGCACCCACTGCTTAGTAACAGTACAGGGTTGAATTTATTTAGTTTGTAGAAGCAGCACCTTGTGTCAGGTGCTGTCCGATCACAAGAAAACATGAAGTGCCCACTCTGAAGAGCTTCTGAGACAAAGGGCAGAGGAACAGGGCACAGCACTGAAGCCAAGCCATCGGTGAATGGCCAGCACACAGAAATAATACTTTCGTGTGCAGATCTCAGTGCACTAGAGAGAAGTTAGCAAGCCGCCTTATCCCTGTTTTCCAGGTGGAGAAACAGAGGCACAGAGGTATGAAGGGACTTGGCCGGTGTCACACACTGAGTCAGTGGCAGAGCCAGGAATAGAGGCCAGGTCTCCTGCCTCTCACTCCTGTGCCCCGTTCACTGTACCATGGAGCCATGTTGGCCAGAAATCCTATCCTTCCCCCTTTGATTACAGATAGGCCAGAGCCACTCAGAGGACAGATGAGCACAGTACAAACACCTGTCACTTCCAGCTATTTTGGGGTAGACCAGTCCATTTAGATGGGTGGCCAGTTTGCTCTCTACCCTACAGTTGTGCAGGGGGCATGCTGGCTGATAGCCTCCCCCAGGCAAGTAGCTGGGCACATACAGGACCAAATTTTAAAGTCCTCACTCCTTTACTTCAATGGGAACAAGTACCGCAGGATTTGTAAAATGCTTTAAGATCCTTCAGCCTAGAAGGCACTGGAGCAGTGTGCAATATTATTGTATTGCTATTTACCAGGGTTTTCCAGCACTAGAACGAAAGAGCCATAAAAGCTTGTAGCCGTATCTAGCATATGGAAGGAAAAGGTGAGGACAGGGTGGGTCCCACTGCTAGGTGGACATTGTGCCTTGAGCAAAGAAATACTGCTGCTTATTACGGATTCCTGCCAGGCTTTGTTTTGCTGGTTTGTGTGATTTCCACCTAGCAACACACAGACGAGCCTCTCACACCTGGTGCTTTTATACACAGGAACCGGAGCTTGTCCTGACAGCTGCCAATACCCAATCCCTGGCACCATTAATGCCCTCACTTCCTGCTTTTCCACCTCCTTAACTGACAGTTCAGGCCCTTCTCCCTCAGAAGCCATCTGCAATTGCAACTGGAGCTTTCAAACCACACATACAGGCAGGGGTCCGGACTGGGGGATGCAGAACTCAGTTCAGACTCTGCTCCAGAGTCATCCTGGAATGTTCTGTTACAATGATTTTCTGACAGAAAATGCAATTTCCACAAAATCAAATTTTTCTGTAGGAGAATTTTGATTTTCCTAAAAGTTTTCAGTTTTCTATCAGGAAAATCAAGACATTTTATTTCAGGTCAGTTCAACCCAAATCAGAATATTTTATTTTTTTACTGACTTGAAACATTTAGTTTTGGATCAGTTTAAATAAATAAATCTGAGTTTCCCTACCAACATCTTGCCTCCTGGGATTGTAATTCAGACTTCCAGTCTCTTCTATTGGCTGGAGGACTACAACTCCCACACAGCAATGTGGATTTCCTTCTGACTGAGCTGCACATGGGAGTTACGTGTCTTGGGGTACATTATGGGAGATGTAATTTAACCACGTAGCCTGGCCCCAAGGGAAAACGGTACCATCAGGTTCCTAACCTATAACTCTCATGACGCAATGCACCACTGTTGGGAAAAGTGGGGTTTATTATTGAACTGACTCAAAACACTGCATTGCGAGTCAGTTCACAAAACCAAAACACTTGGAGCTGGGGAATGTCTAAATGTTTTGCCCAGAAATGTTGAAACAAAATGTTTCAAGTCAAATTTTGACACTTCTTTTCCACCAGACTCTTTGCAATGTGCACTTGGTCACAATTTGAGACAAAAACAAGTGTTCCTGTCAGAGAAATGCCAGATTTAACCCTCCCCTACTCCACCCACAGTCCCAGAATAACTGGAGATGTCTGACACAACAGGCTTCAGAATCAACCCCTCCCTCTTGGTGACAATCTGAGGGGAGTGGTGTAGAACTCCCGGAGCGCTGTGAACTACCCACATGTACGTTTGTGGAAGTAAAGCTAGAATGTGTCAAAGTGAGTAGCTGCTGCAGAAATCCGTTTCCAGGAGTTACACTCTTCAAATCAAGGAGCTGGAACAAAAGCACGTGACCTGTATGTCTAGTTGGCACAGCCTGAATTTCATGTATTGAATACAGGTGCAGAACTGCTCATGAAGAGTCTACAAAGCAAAGTTTATTTGTAGAAATTATTCAGCAAATAACCTTGGCGAATGAATGAAACACTCACACAGTGAAGTTATTATTTTGTTCCAAAAAAGCAGGAGTGCCTCTCCTCCTGTGGCCTGACACAGGCAAATCACTGCAGAGAATGTGCCCTTTGTTCAGCTTTCATCTCTTCGTTAGTAAGGAGCATCTTAAAATAAGCAGCGTGTTCTCCCACAAAAGCCAAGCATGAAGGCACGTCCTGGTGCAATTGCCACACAGTGGCTGTGAAATGAGTTGTAGCATCTTACAGCTTCTCTTGTGTTCAGCAGAAGAATGGTCCTGCTTAGGATCAAAGGTAGGCAGCAGCTGCAGGAGTGCACCTGTCAGACACTCAAATCTTTGCAGCTCTCAGCAGCCGCGGAGCCAGCACATCAGCGCAGTGTTACTTTAACCCTGCATCCTTAGCTAAAAAAGACACACACAACACAGTCCTCCCTGCTGGTCTGTCGGTCTGAAATTCACTGGGCATCTTGTAGTGCATCCAGTAGCACTTTCACTTGGGTTCAAGTTGCCAGCACTGTAAGGTAGTTTCCCAATAACAAAAAGAAAGAAGTCACTTACAGGGAAGGAGGTGGGCTGAAGCCAAAACAGCATTCCACTGTCAAGGGCCTGTGACATTTTCGTGACCGTTTGTTTACAATGGGGACTGGATTTGTACTCATTAGCAGGCAAATCACTGTCTGCTCTTTTCCCCTCTTCAGAGCATGTGATTAGCCCCTAGATTGACGTGTCGCATGAAAACCACATTTCTCTTACCTTCTACAATAGTCAAAAATAGCTTTGTAACACCGTGACCCAGAGCACTTCAACCAAGATGTTTGTCTTCTTTGTAGATTCCCTTCAGCTCCCTCCCGTCTGCCTGAGTGGGATCATCTGTCACTGAGCATCCCATGGCGCAGTCGTTGGCATACCTAAAGCTATTTGTAATGTGACACAAACACACTGTAACTCCCACACACCCCCTTGTGGCCAGGGATTCCTCCTCCACCTACCTTCTGGGCTCCCTTTAAGTCTTTCTACTCTGGGATGGAGCCTGGAGACTCAGGTGGCCTCCATGGAATCCCTCTCACAGTCTCAGCCCTCAGGGCTACCTGTCTGTCTTCTATGCTCTGCAATAGGGTGCTGACTTCCAGCCTACTTCCCTGAGTCCTTGCAGTCCCTACTTCAGGGCCTTCCACAGGAGCGCTGCTTGCTCCTTGTGGTTCCTCCACTAAACTGTCTTTTATTCCCTTTTATGAGGCCCAAGCTTCGGGCTGTCATCTGACACCACTTAGTCCAGCACTCGTAGGGCTGGGAGGCAGCTAATTATGGCAAAGATGGGCCTATTGAACAGGGATGGCTAGCTCCAGGCTTCCTGGCCCTTAGGAGGAGGTCACCCTGTTACACATGCAGTTTAATACTACTAAGCACTTTTTGGGTTCAAGTTGCCAGCACTGGCAAGAGCAGGATGTTCCATTGTCCTGAGCCGTGATTTGACTGTGCCCTTCATAGAATCATAGAATATCAGGGTTGGAAGGGACCTCAGGAGGTCATCTAGTCCAACCCCCTGCTCAAAGCAGGACCAATCCCCAATTAAATCATCCCAGCCAGGGCTTTCTCAAGCCTGACCTTAAAAACTTCTAAGGAAGGAGATTCCACCACCTCCCTAGGTAACCCATTTCAGTGTTTCACCACCCTTCTAGTGAAAAAGTTTTTCCTAATATCCAACCTAAACCTCCTCCACTGCAACTTGAGACCATTACTCCTCGTTCTGTCATCTGCCACCACTGAGAACAGTCTAGATCCATCCTCTTTGGAACCCCCTTTCAGGTAGTTGAAAGCAGCTATCAAATCCCACCCAATTCTTCTCTTCTGCAGACTAAACATCCCCAGTTCCCTCAGCCTCTTCTCATAACTCATGTGTTCCAGTCCCTTAATTATTTTTGTTGCCCTCCGCTGGACTCTTTCCAATTTTTCCACATCCTTCTTGTCGTGGGGGCCCAAAACTGGATTCAGTACTCCATATGAGGCCTCACCAATGTCGAATAGAGGGGAACGATCACGTCCCACGATCTGCTCGCTATGCCCCTACTTATACATCCCAAAATGCCATTGGCCTGCTTGGCAACAAGGGCACACTGCTGACTCATATCCAGCTTCTCGTCCACTGTAACCCCTTTTCTGCAGAACTGCTGCCGAGCCATTCGGTCCCTAATCTGTAGCGGTGCATGGGATTCTTCCGTCCTAAGTGCAGGACTCTTAACTTGTTCTTATTGAACCTCATCAGATTTCTTTTGGCCCAATCCTCTAATTGTCTTCACATGCCACAACCTGACTTTGAGAAATCCACTAAGATATTTCTAGATTCTCCATGACTTTTATGGCACCGTTTATCCATAGATCTCAAAACACTTTATGGAGAGGAGAAGTATCACCCCTTGTCATAAATATAAAGAGAAGGGTAAACCCCTTTAAAATCCCTCCTGGCCAGAGGAAAAATCCTCTTACCTGTAAAGGGTTAAGAAGCTAAAGGTAACCTCACTGGCACCTGACCAAAATGACCAATGAGGAGACAAGATACTTTCAAAAGCTGGGAGGAGGGAGAAAAACAAAGGGTCTGGGTCTGTCTGTATGCTGCTTTTGCCGGGGACAGAATAGGAATGGAGTCTTAGAACTTTTAGTAAGTAAGCTAGCTAGGTATGTGTTAGATTATGATTTCTTTAAATGGCTGAGAAAAGGGTTGTGCTGAATAGAATGACTATTCCTGTCTGTGTGTCTTTTTTGTAACTTAAGGTTTTGCCTAGAGGGATTCTCTATGTTTTGAATCTAATTACCCTGTAAAGTATCTACCATCCTGATTTTACAGAGGTGATTCCTTTACTTCTATTAAAAGTCTTCTTGTAAGAAAACTGAATGCTTTTTCATTGTTCTAAGATGCAAGGGTTTGGGTCTGTGATCACCTATGCAAATTGGTGAGGATTTTTACCAAACCTTCCCCAGGAAGTGGGGTGCAAGGGTTGGGAGGATTTTGGGGGGAAAGACGTGTCCAAACTAAGTTTCCCAGTAAACCCAGATAAAGTTTGGTGGTGGCAGTGGAAATCCAAGAGCAAAGGGTAACATTAATTTGAACCTTGGGGAAGTTTTAACCTAAGCTGGTAAAAGTAAGCTCAGGAGGTTTTCATGCAGGTCCCCACATCTGTACCCTAGAGTTCAGAGTGGGGAAGGAACCTTGACACCCCTGTTCTACAGAGAGGGGAACTAAGGCACAGGTAAGTTACATGATTTAGCCAAAGGCCAACTGAGGCCTGCTCTACCCACACAGTTGCACCAGTTTAACTAAAGGTGTGATTTAAAATGCCTCTTCTCATATGCAGAGATCAGAGTTCAATGTCCAGGTTCCATAACAGGATAGCCTTTGTATCAAGGGTTAAATCAATCAATGTAGTTGTATGTGTGTGGACACTTTATAGGGCAAGCTAAACAGAGCTTAGAAGTTTTAAGCCAAGGTAGATGCACATGGGGGTTTACACTGGTTTAAATTAAACCAGGACAGGACTGTGTGCAGACAAGCCCACAGAGTCTGTGGCAGAGCTAGATACATAACATAGCTCTCCTGACTCACAACCGGTGTCTCGTCCATTGGAACATCACTGTAGCATCAGCACAGTGTCACGGGCTTCTGCACTTAGTAGACCTTGAAGCAATCACTTGAGAATAGAACCATTAACCCCTTTCACTACGTCTGATTCCCAGATTCAGTTCACACTGGAGGATAGAAAGTTCAGCACCTCTGCTGCTTCCTACCGGCGAAGCCTCAGCATGGCCACCCCACATCAAGAGCCCTCTCATTCCTTCCCACGCTCACGAACACATTTGCAATAACAGGGCAGAGACGGCCACCTGCGGAGCACAGCTACTCGGTGCTGCTGCCCTCACATCTGCACCTCCAGTATCGCCTCTTCCTGCTCCTCTGACGTGGAGTTCTCCCCTGCACTTCAAAAGGGCCGCTTCATCCTGGAGCTTAGGTTTTCGGCAATGAAACCTTCAAGGTAAAAACCTCTTTTTAGCTGCTGTCAACTTCCCTCAGGGACCCAAGCCACAGAAGGCTCTGCCGTGTGCCCATCTTTCTCTAGGGGATGCTATCTTAGAATACCAATTACACTGTGGGTTTTATATTTGAGAGAGGCTGAACATACAGGGCCCTGAGCAGTTTGTTCTTCGGCCTCCTTGAACTAGGGAGTTGAGGATCATCTTTGCTATAGATGAGTGTCACTGGAGGGGGGCGATGACAGAAATAATATAAGACTTAACAATGGAAAGAGATTTAATTAAGAACTTGACTGTTGCAGAACAGCCCAGGTTAGGGGAGCTGGAAAACACCTGCCTTGCCGTGGGATACTGAAGGGACAACCTGCTGCTCAACAGAGCTCAATGGAGAAAGGGAACTGAGGCGAGCACTGCAGCTGCAATGGAAACACCAGCAGGGAAAAGGTGATAGGTAATTCTGCAGCAAGTAGGACACCATTAGCACAGTGTGCCTGGGTGAAATCATCCCTGGCGCCAACACTTCCCGAGGCAAAGTGCTAATGGCAAGCCATAAGCAATGCTTGGAAGCTCCACCCAGGGGAGTTTCAAGAGAGCAAATCACCATCATCCAGCCTTTGTAAATTTGCACAGCTCTGCTACAGTATGGACACTGCAGCCTTTTACATGCTGTCCATTTCCAGGACAGGAAGGTAGCTTAGGTGCTGCCTTTCAGCTCGCATCCAACCAAACACGGACAAAAGGAAGCCAAAGTGTAGAAACTTGGGTCATGGAGAGAGGGGAGTAGATTCTTTTTTGTTTCTGACCATCATAGAGTGACTGGGGGCAGACGGGACCACATGCTATTCTGTAACACATAACAGAAGAGACAAAGAAATGCTGACAAGGAATGGAGCTCAGGTCCTTTCTAGGATGAGGGCTCCATTCCTCTGATACTCCCTAGTGAATGTGTACTTGTGCCAGTAAGGTACAGACTAGGGATCAGGAGAGCTACGTTCTGTTACTGCACTATTAAATTCACGTCACCTGTCTGTGCCTCCATTTCCACAGAGGTACAAGGGGGAGTGATACTTCCCTACGTAAGAGGGCAATTCCCCACACTAATACCATCAAAGTTTGTGAAGGGGTGCAAGATCCTCAGGTGTAAAGTGCCATCAAACAAAGTCCAGTACCTACTCCTGAGGGAATTCTGTGCTAATGCGCGTGCGCATAATTAATAAGCCCTGCAGGCTTCTATTTTTTTGGCGCAGAAAAAAAGCTTCTGCCAAAATGTTGCTGCAGTTCTGCCTATTGCCCATCACAGGGCGCAAGATCAGCAGCAGCTCCCAGCAGAAAATAACGTCTGCAGTTCCGCCTTTTGCCCAACAGAGGGCTCTGCAGTGATAGAACAAAGCTGCAGCTCACAGCCAGCAAGGAAAGAGAGAACCTGCCTTCTTCGTAGAGCTTGTCAGGCCAGGTCAGGAGCTTCGGGGAGACAGCGTGGGGTGCTGGGGGTGGGGGAGTGAGATAGGAGCTCATAAGGGCTAGCTCATAAGGGGAAGGACAGACTGGGGCAGGGGCTGAATGGGAGCGAAGGGGCAGAGACACATGGGGACAGGGGAAGGGAGTGCAGAGCTACCTAGGGACAAGGAATGGCTGGGTGGGGGCACAGAGACACATGGGGACAGGGGGAGGGGGAACAGGGAGACGTAGGGACAGGGGAGTGGATGGGTGAGGACACAGACACATGTGCCTGACTGAATGGGAAAGGCTAGGGGTCAGCCAGGGTCTGCATGGGGGAAGCTCCCTAACAATCCCTTCCTGCCCCCTCCAAAAACCTGTTCCATACTTTTTCCACCCATACCCAACAACCCTCCAAGTTCACACCCAGGCTCCTTCCAAGCAATTTACTTCCCTCTCCCTCAGCTCCTCCATTATCCCTGACTCCCCCAAGTCTTTACACTGCTTCTGAGGGGTGCGGGAAATATGGTTCTGTATTGTAGTTTAAATGAATTATTACTCAAGAGTTCTGTATCAATATGCCTAGTAAGGAATCTATTTCTCAAAAAACATTTCCTGAATCTTTTTTGTTGTCTGTATTGTTAGAGACATACTTGCTGACAGGTATTTTGAAATAAATGACTAAAAATAACTGAAACTGGTGTGATTATATTGTGTTATTTTGACAAATAAAATATGCAGAATTTTAAAATATTGTGCGCAGAATTTAACTTTTTGGCACAGAATGATTACTAGAGAACATCAAGGGCAGTTATTCTACTTTATAACCTGGAAAAACAAAGCACTAGTTAACTAACCTCATAATGTTTTCCAGTCCTATTATTCCCTGCCACTGGATCAGGAATGGAGAGTAACGACAGATGGATGCAGAGGACTGAGTGTGCAACCCTAGCCTGGATGGGTTGCTCTGGCCTTTGACACATACCTGTGGAGTTTGGATTTTTCTCAACTTTGGCAGTATTTGTTGAGCTTGTCCTGCCACTGAAGTCACACTGAATTCTTGAAGATTGAATATTTCTGTAACTAATATAGGCTCATTAGTTTGAATTATTTTGGGGCTCAATTCTGGTTTTACATATGATGCTTCTGTTACTGGCTATTTTATATCTACATCTGCCCAGTACCAGACCTTTGATGAGACATAGTAAGACATGGCTACATACAGGACATCAAATCAAATTGATTTGGGACAAATTAGGCAGCAAAGAGACTAGTACTCAGTCAGATGGAGACTGTTTTAAGAGATAAATGGAAAAACGTATATAAGCGTTAACTCCAAAACCAATAAAACATGGAGCCACATTTCCTTCCCCACAGCATGTTCAGGCCCAGCTACATCTGCAGCTCTTTACTTTGCCAGTAAACCGACAGAAAAGTTTCCAGAGACAAACTCTACTGAATGCTGCACTGGCCAAGCAGCGAGAAGGCAGTGGCTTCAATACAGATACACCATGCCTGTTGCCAGAACTAAATATCAAAAAAAATTCACGACTAACTTGTTGAACATTAATTTATGTTCTGCCAGAATTCACCAGAACAGATTAAAAAAAGGAAACAGGTGAAAGTGTCTCAAATGTAACAAACTTTATCCAATAAGATTCAATTATTTAACTTCTTAGTCAGTTGTACAGGTTTTTGTTTAACCCTCCAGAGCTATAAAATAGGTTTGAAAGCTAAACATACTCGTAAAATGACTCCAACCACTCTCGGCAAAAGGGCCGACTTTTCAGGAGCAGTTAAAAGCCTAAACTGACCTGCTTCCAGGAGAGACCAATGGCAAGTTCTTTGATGGTTAGCAGGGAGCTTTGTTTCTTTCTCCGAAGGAAGAAACACCGTGTGGCAGAGTCTGACCTCACACACCTGCCCCAGGCAGTTTGTCACACAGTCAGATTTTCAGTGTGAAACACTGATGCTGGTTTATCCTTTCTGTTTCAGTGTGCGCGCATAATATGTAGGACATATTGCGGTCTCCAGCCTGGCAGCAAGCACATTTGGCTAATGCCTCAGCTATGCATCTAGGTGCTTGGTGATTCTGCGAACCTTCTCCTTTTTGTTTTTATTCCCATGTTTTTTCCAGGGCTTTCCTCTGACGTTCTCGGAGCTGGATGCAGCCAAAGGCACAGGCCCACAGCCAGGTTTATATCCCATCACAGTCTGAACACCTTTCGTCAGAGCACGGACATTCTCCTAAAAACAATAAATATTTGCAAACGTGTAAGCACTGAGGCATTTAACTGTAGATTAAATTACAACATATTAATTTTAACATCAGGCATAAGCCAATCCACATGCTAGGAGGCACATCCAGAGCTGCAGAGGTTCCTCTGGCAAAGTGGGAGTGGTGTCGTGCAGCACAGCAGAGCCAAAGTCTGCCAGGGATTCCTGCCTAGCAGTGTAAGAGGCAGAGCCCCAGAGGGCCATAGGTCAGACTGCTGCCTAGGGGCACATTGGGATTGCAGTGGTCTACTTCAGTCGTCATTGGGCTGTAATGGCCTTTGCAGAGCAACACTGCGGCCACTCTGCTGGGATTCGTTCGTGCTTCTGCCCACCTGTGAAATACCCAGCACATGGGCATCTCAGTTTGGGCCTAACTGTGAACGTCTCCTGTACTGCATTGACAACAAGGGAGTTTTGGAATGGGGTGGGAAAAAAAGAAATTCCATTTCTTTAGTGGGGACACAGTATTTTTTGTCCGCTTGCTTGCAGGTGGGTGCTATGGACTCCGGGGTCTGCCAGATCATTCCGTTGATCAGAAATGCTATATTTGCCAATATAGAGCTTGCACGATGTCAAGCAACCTGTGCTGTTGCTCTGACTTCCTCCAGAGGGACCCTGAGAGAGTCCACAACCTGTGGTACAGTTCCTGGGGGAAAGATGAGAAGTGAGTTGGTGGTGTAACCTCTTCCTCTTGTTCCTCTAGCACTTCCTGTTCTGTCTCAGGCAGTCTAGAGACTGATGAAGATGGAGATCTCATTTGTGTCTGTCTCTGCTCTGCAGGTGGTTTGTGAAGTACACCCTATATGCAGCCCCTGGGTCCCAAAAGGGCTAATATGGGGAATTGTTATGGGTTTGCATCCTTGGGGAGCCCATACCAGAGACCTGGTTCACTTCTGGTCTCCAGGTATCACGGACAAGAAGATGATTCTCTGTGCGGTTGGGCCTGATATGATGGAGGACTGTGTGAGGCAATGGAATACTCCTCGTCTTCCTCCTTCTCTTCCTCTCTAGAGAAGGGTGGTGAAGGAGAGTGGTGCTGTGTCTCCGGCGAAGAGACATGAAGTGCAGACAGCTGGCTACGGAGAAGTGACAACTCTGGGATGTTAGACACTATCAGGTCCTTTGGCTATCTAAACTCCTGTGGTACCAGGAGCAGCATCAATGGCACCCGTGGGTGTGTAGAGATGGGGACATTGTCGGTGCTAAGGGTGGAGTGCATTCTCTTGAGCAGCCAGTGTAGATGGAGCCGAGGGTCATGTCAGTATCGAGGGCTTGCTCAGTGCAGAAGCATTCAAAGTTGTTTTGGCTGAGGCAAGTGGTACCGATTTTGAAATTCCTGTAGAGTCCTTCTCAGTGCTGAAGGACAGGGTTTCCGTCTGTGGTCCTGCCCATTTAGGGTCCTTGGACCTCTCCTCAACACCAGTACCGGAGGTGCCCGGATGATCGCGGGAGCTAAGTCTCACCCCTGAAGATGCTGAGGCTACTGACCTGACAGGGGATGCCTTTCTCTGAGGCGGCTCCTTAAAGGGTGAGCCAGTGGCCTGCTTCTTTTCATCTGGGCGGGAGAGAGTTGATTTTCTCTTGGTGGTGCGTGGCGAATGAGGGTCGGCTGATGATCATCTGCCGATGGTGACCGCCGCGTAGGAGAGGTTATGACCAGCCTCAGACCCTGGCCTCAATGAGAGCTCTCCATTAGTGAAAGGTTTGGCCTCAGTTCCCGGTCCTTTCTGGACTGAGCCTTTCATTTGAGGCAGTGAGTACTACTGAGAGACATGTCCCTCCCTGAGACAGCATATGTACTGGAAGTGACCGTCACTGAAAGGAATGGTCTCACGACAAGAGAGGCACCTCTTGAACCCGGGGGATCTGGGCAAAACCCCAAGAAGGGAGAGCTTCCCAATTGGGAAGGGCATAGAAAAAGAAACCTACGCTAGGCTAAAGAATAACAGGGAGGAAAGAGCAACAGATTTTTTTTTATTTTTTAAATCGGGGAAAGAAAAAAAAAATTCAAGGAAACGGCTAAGATATAGAACGTTATAATGGAACCACTTCTGCTACTAAGGCTATGGATGTCTGAAGGGCTCTGCTGAGGATTCCACACCAGACCAACAGCCGCTGTTGAGGGCAGTTGGACTATACAGTGCTATACAGACGCCGCTCACGGCACGAGATGGGGAAGAGTGTATGTGCACCCCAACAGGCACAGCTACCGATCTCTGATCCCCGGCGCAGGGTGCTACCGCATCTACAGTGGAGCGCCCTTAGGGAATCCACTTAAAGAAGAACTTCCAGAGGTCCAAGATATTAAAAGTCAACATTAACAGTCCAAAGTGCTCCTTTGGCAAGGCTTTTAAAATTCTTGGATGCTAGTTATCCAAACCCTGCTGATTCGTAAATGTCTAACTTTAGGAGCTGCTGTTTAACATCCTCCATGGTTACTTTTTTTGGTTACACTCTGAAGATGCTGACAAATTGGTACTAGCATAGATGTCTCTAAGGCAACTACTCCAGAACTTACCTGGTGGAAAAATGTTTTGTCCACCACATTTTCAATTTGTTTTGCGTTCTGATTCCTTTCGGACTTTTCTGCATTGCCGTGCACAGCTCTGTGCTGTGTATATCTTTCGTGCTGGTGTTGGAAGTCATTTGGGTCAATGCCAGGAGGAGGATGGCAATACAACAGCTTACCCTGTAAAATTAATCAGTCAATCAATGGCTTTCATCCTCGTGGCAAGAATCTCACAGCCAGACCCTGAAAGGGCAAGGGTGGACTCCACAAGTTCAGAGAGCAAAACTATGTCTAGTGGCTAGGAGCTGCAGACCGAATGTCAGGACTCCTGGGCTCTATTCCACGGACTCGCTCTAACTCTTGGCAAGTCCCTTATGCACAATGTTTCATTTTGCCTGGCTGCCAAATGGGTAAAATACAGACCTCCCAATGGTGCCATGAGGTCTAATAAGGCTCATCCATGAGAGGGACTATGGAAGTGCAAAGGATTATTATTGTAACGGTTATGGGCACTGCGGTCATAATAAGGCCAGTGCATGGCCCACTAACCAAAATGAGTTCTCTTTCTAACTATGTGCTGTACATTTTATAGATACTCCTTCCTCTCTAGCATGCATGAGCTGTCTAGCATGTCTCTTTCTGCCATCATACACAAAACCACCTTTCTAACGTTCATCAGCAGAGAGAGCCCATTCGTTTTAGTCTCTTTTTGATTAAAACCCCAGATTATAGATTTTTGGCTAAAGAAACACTTCAGCGTATCGCACTCCTTCATCCCCCAAAGGCAGAGCTGCTTGAGCAGAATAGATAACAGTGGTAGTGAGAACTTACACTGACGTAATCTTTCAACACATAACGCGCTGATCTTGGCTGGTCTGGCTGCCCATGAGCTGTCATAAATCCTCTCATATCTGGGAGAAAGGCAGCAGAAGGTTAAGATTCAGAGGCACGTTATAGCAGACTCTCTATCAAGGGAAGAGAGACCCCCACAGCTATGCCATAGGTACTGCTGTTGCTAGTGCAGTCCTTTCTTTTGAGAAAAAGCCCATGCCCTCTCCAAATCCCAGTCTAATGCTCGGCTTGTTGGGAAGAGCGGGGGATGGGAGATGAAAGCTGTCACCAGGTATGGGGAACGCTGTTGACTGCAAGGGGCATCTAGAAGCATTCTAGTCAGAAAGGAATGAAGAGATTTGACAACCCCCCAAAACACAATCACTGTTAGGCTAGAGAAAGATGTTAAGAGTAACAAGAAGGGTTTCTTCAGGTATGTTGGCAACAAGAAGAAAGCCAAGGAAAGTGTGGGCCCCTTACTGAATGAGGGAGGCAACCTAGTGACAGAGGATGTGGAAAAAGCTAATGTACTCAATGCTTTTTTTGCCTCTGTCTTCAAGAACAAGGTCAGCTCCCAGACTGCTGCGCTGGGCAACACAGCATGGGGAGGAGGTGACCAGCCCTCTGTGGAGAAAGAGGTGGTTAGGGACCATTTAGAAAAGCTGGACGTGCACAAGTCTATGGGGCCGGATGCGCTGCATCTGAGAGTGCTAAAGGAGTTGGCGGCTGTGATTGCAGAGCCATTGGCCATTATCTTTGAAAACTCATGGCGAACGGGGGAAGTCCCGGACGACTGGAAAAAGGCTAATGTAGCACCCATCTTTAAAAAGGGAAGAAGGAGGATCCTGGGAACTACAGACAAGTCAGCCTCACTTCAGTCCCCGGAAAAATCATGGAGCAGGTCCTCAAGGAATCAATCAATCCTGAAGCACTTACACGAGAGGAAAGTGATCAGGAACAGTCAGCATGGATTCACCAAGGGAAAGTCATGCCTGACTAATCTAATCGCCTTCTATGATGAGATTACTGGTTCTGTGGATGAAGGGAAAGCAGTGGATGTATTGTTTCTTGACTTTAGCAAAGCTTTTGACACGGTCTCCCACAGTATTCTTGTCAGCAAGTTAAAGAAGTATGGGCTGGATGAATGCACTATAAGGTGGGTAGAAAGCTGGCTAGATTGTCAGGCTCAACGGGTAGTGATCAATGGCTCCATGTCTAGATGGCAGCCGGTATCAAGTGGAGTGCCCCAAGGGTCAGTCCTGGGGCCGGTTTTGTTCAAAATCTTCATAAATGATCTGGAGGATGGTGTGGATTGCACTCTCAGCAAATTTGCGGATGATACTAAACTAGGAGGAGTGGTAGATACGGTGGCAGGTAGGGATAGGATACAGAGGGACCTAGACAAATTGGAAGATTGGGCCAAAAGAAATCTGATGAGGTTCAACAAGGACAAGTGCAGAATCCTGCACTTAGGACGGAAGAATCCCATGCACCACTACAGACCAGGGACCGAATGGCTAGGCAGCAGTTCTGCGGAAAAGCACCTAGGGGTGACAGTGGACGAGAAGCTGGATATGAGTCAACAGTGTGCCCTTGTTGCCAAGAAGGCCAATGGCATTTTGGGATGTATAAGTAGGGGAAGAGCCAGCAGATCGAGGGACGTGATCGTTCCCTTCTATTCGACATTGGTGAGGCCTCATCTGGAGTACTGTGTCCAGTTTTGGGCCCCACACTACAAGAAGGATGTGGAAAAATTGGAGAGAGTCCAGCGAAGGGCAACAAAAATGATTAGGGGTCTGGAACACGTGAGTTATGAGGAGAGGCTGAGAGAACTGGGATTGTTTAGTCTGCAGAAGAGAAGAATGAGGGGGGATTTGAAAGCTGCTTTCAACTACCTGAGAGGTGGTTCCAAAGAGGATGGTTCTAGACTATTCTCAGTGGTAGAAGATGACAGGACAAGGAGTAATGGTCTCAAGTTGCAGTGGGGGAGGTTTAGGTTGGATATTAGGAAAAACTTTTTCACTAGGAGGGTGGTGAAACACTGGAATGCGTTACCTAGTGAGGTGGTAGAATCTCCTTCCTTTGAAGTTTTTAAGGTCAGGCTTGACAAAGCCCTGGCTGGGATGATTTAATTGGGGATTGGTCCTGCTTTGAGCAGAGGATTGGACTAGATGACCTCCTGAGGTCCCTTCCAACCCTGATATTCTATGACTCTAAGATTAAACACACCAGAGAGTACACTCAGTCCTCAGAAGAGGGAGCTAAACACCTGTTGCATTTAGCTCAGATTGACTCTGCTGACTGATTCGAGAGTGTTGGCATCCGGCAACGAACAAGATGAGTATCACAAACCAACTTCCATGTTCAAGATCATTGCCAGGTACCATTCAGATATGTATGTTTTATGTAAATGCCTTCTGATTAGGGTTATTTCATCTGCAGGAAGCAAATTTGCAAAGCATAACGATATGCTCCTGGGGGAATTCTGCACCACTGCCCAATGCAGAATTTGTGCTGCCAAACTGCCGGCTGCCTGTAGGGGCTGCTGGCCCAGCAGAGCTCAGCTCTCCAGCTCACAAATACAGGACGCTGCCGGGGGAAAGGGGTGCTGAGAGGTTCCGGGCAGCTATGGTTCTCAGTGCAGGAAATTCTGTACAAGTCCAGGACCCAGCATCAGGCTGTTTCTCCCTCTGGATCCCAGGGATCTGGCGGGGAGGGAGGGAGTGTTTGGGCTGGCGGGGGTGGGGGGGATCCTGCAGCTGGGCTCTGGGGAGTAAGAGGGTGCGGGTGTCTGAGACCAGAGGGGCAGAGTTCTCCCCCAAAATGAGCCCAGCTGGCACGTGTCACACACCCAGACTGAGGCGCCCAACGAAAGCATAACAGAGAAACAGGAACTGGGTTGTCGTAGGGGTTTCTTTAACTCTCTACTCCTAGGGGAATTTTTTTGTTGTCTGTATTGTTACAGACATACTTGCTAACAGGTATTTTGAGTATATTGTTATTCTGACAAATAAAATATGCAAAACTTTGCAGAATTTTAAAATACTGGGCACATAATTTTTTAGCACAGAATTCGCCCTGGAGTATAACACATACAGAGGATTAGCCATCTACACATGGCCTCCAGCAAAGGCCTCATAGTCCAAGAAGGAAGGTTTTAGTACCTGAGACACCCAAGTGTGAAACTGAATTTAACCCTATGCTTCAGTGGCTAAGTGTATTGCGGGGGTGGGTGTTAGGGTATCATCACTCACATCCATATGCTGTTAGCAGCTCTTCAGATGTTGGTTGGCGATCTGGCTCCTCATCTTCTCTGGGTCTTATGATATTTATTCCATAGGTTGCTTCTAAAACATGTCGTGGGATATGCTGGCAAATGTGAGCTAGTGAAGGAAGCCACAGGCTGAGTTCTGTTCTGCATGCACTAGTTGCACAGGCAAAAGGTATTGTAGGTTACTCAGGAAGACTACTTTGCTTTTAAGAGTAAAGAATGACTTTGAGATTTGATTATATAGGTTGAAAAAGGAAAGACACATGAGCCTCCACAATGAGGATTATCTTAAAATAACACAACTCAAAAGAACAAAAGCAGAAGACGACAGAAACAGAGGTCTATTTCATCCCTCGGGCAACTCCACTGACTTCAATAAATATGGCCAGACAGCCTTAGTCCCAGCTAGCATACAGTATATTTCACATCTAAGTGTTACCACATGCCAAACATTTCCAAACCCCGAGCAAAGGATATTAGAGAGATAGGTGGAACATGGTCCCTCATCTGGTCTATAGGCAAAATTCCACAGCAGATCATCTCTGCCTTTGTAGAGACGAAGGATGGCATCACCAGACCGGGACAATCGCAGAGACACAGGCCAGGCTCCACATACAGAGTCTACAAGGAAAAGAAAAGCAGAGGTCACCGAGCATCCGATGTATGTTCCAAGCGAGGAAAGGGAACGAGAGGCAGAAAAATCACAGTAAAGTTGGGTGTGGGTGGGGTGAGAGAAAAAAAACCTTAGTGCAGGGGAAGATTCACCAAGCAGAAACTCCACAACACGACAGTGTGGCATGGAGATGGCCAGCCGGAGCCTACACTTTGCTCAGCATGAAGGTGGCAGCTAAAGGAAGAACAGAAAGTCACAAGAACCCAGTTTTGTACCAGTGTCTCCCAGGGACAAAGAAGTGTGACAGCTCTGAAGGCTTTTCCTTGCAGTCTGAAAAGATTCTATTGTCCCCAAGTGGGGGCAAAGCAGAACAGTCAAGGACGATACTCTTCCTGCTCTCTATGCTACGGAAGGTGCTTCCTGACCTCTAGGAATCTAAAGTAGCACCTACTTCCGCCTGAGGACTCCTTCTTGCCATGTGCTGATGGACAGAGGATGGCCAAGTACCACAGTTACAATGGAATATGGAAAATATTTCCATCAGAACAGAAGCTCTCATGTGTTACTCTCTCCAAGCTGTAGCCAACACGATGAAAACCCTTGAGAACCCCTGCCAGCGAGCATGATCAGACATTCCTAAACCGCACTGGCACAGTCAAAATAGTACATGGCATCCAGATCAGAGATTTGAGAACTCCCAGCTTCTGCCATGGGGGGAAAGCCACCTTGCAATCAGGTTTCCTTCAGCTGGAGGTGACTGAAATGCCAGCACCCCAATGATACCTGAAAGTGCTTTGTGTGACCTGGCGTGGCAGACACGGACACTTTCTTGTTTCCAAGGATCGTGTTGATTGTTGAGCTCTTACCAACGTTAGGGTAACCCACCTGGAAGGCAGAAAGTGGATTGATAAGACAGTCATACCAGGCAAGGCATTATTAAGCTATTAATAGGTTTGGCACAGGGACTAACCGTCAATCTAAGCACCATTTGAAAGTTGTACTGTAGAAAGCTGCAAGGCTGCAGTGCTTAAAATGAATCCACACTTTGAATCCTTACTGATTTCACTTGCCAGGATTTTGTCCGCATGGGAAGCGGGCCTTCTGGACAAGCGTACGTTTCACACTGCAAGGCTCTTGGACCACGTTAGTCTATTTTAAGTACAAGCTCCAACTTACCAGCCCTACCGTGACCTCTCCCTCCTTCACCTTCTTCCCAGTATGTATCGTTCTGAATATCTCCAGCAGTTCGTTTTTCTGTGCCAGGTGGCTGAAGTTACTGATGTGCCTGCTCTGCAGTGGCCCTGGGCTTTGCCCGAAAGCCCTGTCAGTCCTGCTTTCCATACAGCTTGGGTTATTGGAATTTACTTCTTCCTCACCATCATCTTCAGAACAGGTCTGCCAGGCATCCTCCTCCTCTTCACAGTCCTCATATTCATCACTGTCGTCAGCATCACTGCCCAGGACTCTGCTTTCAAGATGCAGAGCGTTACCCCTGAGTGCGCTTTCTGCACTGCTCTGCAGGGCACTGTGCTCCTCCTCACTGGACCCGCCATCTTCAGAGTCACTTGCCTCCTCAGGTTCTAGTCCCTGGGTAAAGAATGAGAGTTTCATGGATGGAATAGAGAGAGGGCGGAACGTAACCAGCAGCAGTGCTGTGGGGAAATAATTATTATACTGTATAAATCTATTCAGACAGATTTAATTCTCACCCCCCTTATCTATTTTACAGGATTACTGCAGACTGCCAATAACCCATGCAACACTCCTGTGTCAGCAGCGGTCTGAGGGTTTGGAGGTCAGTAGATGTCTTCCTCTAGTGGCTTCACATCTTTGCTCAG
Source organism: Eretmochelys imbricata (assembly GCF_965152235.1). Taxonomy (NCBI): domain Eukaryota; kingdom Metazoa; phylum Chordata; order Testudines; family Cheloniidae; genus Eretmochelys; species Eretmochelys imbricata. The sequence continues at coordinate 1,496,233 of NC_135580.1, read as the reverse complement.
TACTTATTTCATGTGTCTTGAAAGAGGACTGCAACAGCTGCGCTATGTGAACTGAAGGGGATAGTCTGCCATTTCACAACAGCTTTCAGTGCACGTCTCTATCTGCCACTGAAATCTATTTGGTAACGGTGCAGATCTTCCCAAACTTGTCTTATTGCATACCCCCTTCCAGACCTACCAGCTGCCCGCGTACCCCCCCTTCTCATCACGGATACGTGGGGTGTTCTTAAAGCTACCCTTCTTGAGCCATCTATCCATATTGCACTGTTACGTACAGACATACGTATAGTGCGACATACAACCAAAAACCCCTAAGTTCTGAGCTGAGTTAGACTGAACAGTTGCTGGGCAACTGAACCCGCACTGTACGGTGATTGGAGGTGAGGACTCTGTACATCAGCGTCTCTGTGCATCTGGGTTCTCATTGTACATCTTGAAGTAAATTAACTACCGTATTTTTATATAACAAATTCCCACAGAGTTTTAAAGCTTCATCTGAGTAGCCTACTATGAAAATGCAATAAATAAAATAATTCATAAATAAAAGCCACCATTACCCAATTTCTCCCGCATTCCCCCTGAGATGTCTCGTGTTCCACAGTTTGGGAACCCCTGCTCTAGAGTGAAGCATAGCAGTTACCCTTGAAGCATAGCAGTTACCCTTCCCTAAGGAAGAGGGTATTTCCCCTCTTTCTCTGGAGTTCAGTTACACTACTGCAAGCATGACTGCAAGAAAAACATACATCTCAGTCTTCACAATTCACCAGACACACAAGTGACTTAAGCTACCTTAAGTTTAGCACTCAGCCGCATGCCTTCTGCCAAGGCTGACCAGAACACAACTTTAACACCTTCCTTCTCAAAGAACTGCGCCCAAGACCCGCGCTGCTCTTTGCTCAGCAAATCCGCCTTGTTTAGCAGAATGATGTTCTCTTTGTCGCTGCTCATTTCCTTCACGTAACATTCCTGGAGAACACAAAAGGATTAGACAGTATTCTGATTTGGAAACTGCTGCAGTCCAACATCAAAGTAAAGTAAAATTAGGCCTGCTTCAGTGTACCCTTCGGTAGGCTCACCAACAATTCTACCATTAGGGCCTGATTTACAAAGGGTTCCGCACACAGCTGCATGTCTGATTTGCAAATGCATTTACTGGGACTGCTTGCACAAAGTGGACATTTGCAGCACAAAGGGCCAGACACAGCTGGCATTTACATACACAATATACCCTAGATTCTCATGCAGGTGTGGAACAGAAAGGCTCCAGATCTTGGAGTACTGAGTCCCAAAGCTGACTCAGTATTTATCAAGTTTGCCATTTTGTTACTGCAGGACATTTTATTTCAGAGGCTTCATTAAATGGCTGCTGTTTCTGTAATTTCCAATATTTCTTTTAAATGTTTAGGATAACAGTAATCCACTGTTTTTTTGATTTTGCACTGCTTTTGATTATATGATTATACTGTATATAAAATTATATACAGTCAAAGTGAGCACTGAGACAAGGACAGTAGTTTAGAAGGACATTTGCTTCACTTAACTTACCAGATCTTGGCATCTAAACAGGAGAGGATTTCTGGCATCTACTATCTGAACCACAATGTCACTGCAAAATAAAAGGCCAATAAGCACCTTTTGCTGCATTATTACAAAGGAAACCATGGAGCACAGCACACGATTGTTATTATTTCTTTTCAGGGAAATTTAAGAGATGGAATTTCACCTGTCAATCGTGTTTACTAGTTCCACTAAACACTCTCACTTAACTGGCCCATGACAGGACGACTCATTGGCTGTAAGGGAAAGTCTGGTATTTGACTGGGGAATATTCCAGTCAAATACCAGACTTTCCCTTACAGCCAATTTATAATGTCTCAGAAAGTCACCCTCCCTAATTTGTACCAAATTGAAGTGCGTTTCACACAGCTGACACCCTCTAACTGCAATATAATTGCTGGGGAAAGGGAAGTGAAGAGAATTTTCAACACATCTAGACATCCAGGGACAGTGTTTGGGATCAGCTTTGTATTCAGTAGAGAAACTGCATGAGGTGTTACTGGAGAAAGATATATGGAGTCACTTCCAGAGGGACATAGCGTGATTTAGCTGGGACTCTCATTAATGTAATTCTTGCCCATATCCTAATAATTCCCCTTAGACTGCAGGTCTGCTAGCACAGACTGCTGCCTGTTCTCTGGAAAAAGCTTGATGACTGCCAAGCAGTGCATGAGGAGAAGGGAAAGCCCCAGGAGATAAATCATGCAGGATAAGCTCATCTGATCCCAAGAGTCAAACCTGCTCAGAACTCCAACTGAAACAGTTCCTTCACACACACAGTCCTTGCCAGTGTGCCCTTGGGAAAAACTCCTTCCCAAATCGAGCAGTTTACCACAATGAATATGAGTCAGACTCATCACTGTTCAATGTGAATATCATTTATGTCAGAGATATCACTGGTGTCCAATTCTCTGTCCACCTCTCCTCCCCCGACTTGATACCCAATAGTGTAGATTCAACTAAAACTTCTAGGAGCAGATAATTCCAAATATTGGTTGCTAGTGTGATGATATGGGGGATCTGCCTCTGCAATTTATGAATTCTGGTTGATATGAAGAAGTTGTTACTATGAAACTGCTGAATCCTGGAATTCCTATATTCCAAGGCCAGAAGGGACCATTGTGCTCATCTACTCTGAGCTCCTGTATAGCACAGGGCAGAAAACTTCTCCAAAACAATTCCTAGAGCAGATCTTTTCGAAAAACATCCAATCCTGATTTTAAAATGGTCAGTGATGAAGAATCCAGCACGACCCTCGGTAAATCATTCCAGTGGTTAATTACCTTCACTGTTAAAAATGTACACCTTATTTATAGTCTGAATTTGTCTAGCTTCAAAGTCCAGCCACTGGATCACATTGTACCTTTCTCTGCTAGACTGAAGAGCCCATTATTAAATATTTGTTCCCTGTATAGATACCTATACACTGTAATCAAGTCACCACTTCACCTTCTCTTTGTTAGACTACATAGATTGAGCTCTTAGAGACTATCACTATGAGGTATGTTTTCTAATCCTTTTCATTGTTCTCATAGTTCTTCTCTGAACCCCCTCCAATTTATTAACATTCTTCTTGAATTGTGGTCACCAGAATTGGACACAGAATTCCAGCAACAGTCGCACCAGTGCCAAATATAGAGATAAAATAACTTCTCCATTTCTACTCAAGGTTCCCCTGTTGATGCATCCCAGGATCACATGAGCTCTTTTGGCCACAGCATCGCACTGGGAGCTCATGTTCAGCTGATTATCTACCTGACTCCCAAACCATTAGTGCCCAGGAAACGTGCCAGAGGCAAGAGAGCAACTGGTGCTTCAGCCTGCTGAGACCGAGGGAAGCTTAAAGCACACAGAGGATTTGGTATCTGGAGCCCATCACAGCACTCTGGTGAGCCAGCAGAAGAGGGAGCCTGACCAGATATGTGACAACAGGATCACCTCAGAGATGGAGGGAGAGCCCGTACATGTGTTTCGGCATTGAGATTAGACTGCTTGGTGGGGAATTTTATGACTAGAGACATAGTTACAAAATGATGTAGTGAGAGTCCATTAAACATCACACAGAGAAAAACTAACTATTACCAGCTATGTCTGAAGGGAGTGAAAGCCAGACACGAGGAATCATATCATGCGTCAGATGGGATAGAAATAATAAAAGCTGACTATCATCCTGATAGCAATGTATTAGGACCGTGTATAGTAAGGAGAAGGAAATGGTAGATGTCCAATTGCCTGAGACTTTTCGAACTAGACAGAACCAAACACTTATAGAAAATGCCCAGTAGTGAGCAAGCCTATATTGCCAGGGAGATGGACTGTATGGTGTAATACAGAGGTTCTCAAACTGGGGGTTGGGACCCCTCAGGGGGTCGCGAGCTGTCAACCTCCACCCCAAACCCCGCTTTGCCTCCAGCATTTATAATGGTGTTAAATATCTAAAAAAGTGTTTTTAATTTATAAGGGGGGGGAGGTTGCACTCAGAGACTTGCTATGTGAAAGGGGTCACCAGTAAAAAAGTTTGAGAGCCACTGGTGTAATAGGTCTCTTCCATTTTCGAGTTCTATGATTAGACCACAAACATGAGCTCCAAGGAGAACACACAGATCGGTGCAGACCAGCACCACTGTCTAAGCACGTATAAGGTGTCTGGATACCAGACATAAGGGCGCATACAAAGGAGGATGTTTCTGACAGCATGGGTGCTCACCAACCAAAGCCCCCCTGTGACATTGAGACAGTAACAAAGAGGCTCTTTATGAAACGGGCAGATCACTGTGACCTTGCTGCTGAAGTATTTTTCAATTTCAGAAAAATCAGTAGAGATACAATCTGAAAGTTAATTACTAATGAAATTAAATGCCTAAACTAGATTAAACTGGCAGATGGCTTTGCTTTTCTGTTTCAGCTAAGCAGAGCAAACAGAAAGATTTCTGTGGTATGCCAGGTTGTTGTTAATGCCCCCAATAATCTTCTTCTGAATGGCAAGAGGCCCTAGACCAGGAGCCCACTCTCCACATCGCCTTGGCTTTCAAATGCTCCACTATTCCAGGACACACAATTTCTCTACCACTCCAGTGCCATGGAATGACTATGTGGGTGGGGTAGCGGTGATGGCTAAAGCGGATACAAGATTTTGAATGGACAGCCTAGAAGGCAAGTCCACCAGGGAATCCACAAAAGAGGGCTGCAGGTGTTGCTGATGTCAGTGGGATTACTTGTGCTGCAAGCGAAGCATGTGCACACGTGTCTGCAGCATCAGGGCCCAGAATTGGGGGGGCGGGGAGGGGCTTAAATAGCTTTTAGTGGCATAAAGTGTTTGTCACTTCAAAACAAAATTAATGAAGTGTTCATAATGAAAAGTTACTTAGTCCTTCAGTATGTTCACAATCACTTTGTTAATTTTTTTAAATACATACAGAACAAAATATTAAAAAATAGGAACCTAAAGTTATATTACTAAGTCCATATTTAGACATTTAAGGGTGGGGTTTTCAAATGCATTTAAGTGACTTAGAAGTACAAGTCACTGACTTCAGACTGCAAACTATGAGTATTTCAGTTTTCTTGACTTGTGAAGTTCAATATATTGGAAGGTGGAGTTGGTTCCAAACACAGCATGGGCTATCTGCTTATCAATCATATGTTTCAGTTTGTGCTGTTCTCACAGTGAGGATGCTAACGAAACCCTGGATAGGTTTTCAGCATAGATGAGCATTTTAGGTCTGAAGCTTCATAGTTACAAAATGTCCACATTAGCCACTCAAGACTATGAAGTGGGAGTAAAGTAAAGTACTAGCAATGTGTGAACAAAAAACATCTGATTTAAATTAAAAACAAAAAAAAGCCAACAATCTCTCTCTAAGTCATGATTTTTATCATCCGCGACACAGAAACTGATAAATGTTACCTTCTTTCAATGACTCTCCAGAGCTGGCGCCAAAAGTCTAAATTCCGTTCAAATGGGGTCAAAATCAGTTTCTGTTCTTCCTCTAGCCTAGAGAGAAATGGAGAGGATACTCCCCATGCAGATCATGTTAGATAGCAAACACAGCACCAACTCTGCTTGGAATTACACCACACTCGCCTCTCACGGAGCAATCTACAAAAGGCAGGGACCCAAACATTAAGGTGCCCCTCCTGCGAGGTCTGTAAATAGATCTCAGCTCCTGAAGAAAACCAAGCTTAGTGCCATTAGTACACAGATGATGTGATGGCAACTGGTCACAGCAAAGAAAAGCCAACTCCATCAGCAAACAAATTGGGAAAATTCAGAGCTAGGGTATCAGAACAGATCAAAGAAATTACCCCCGTGCCACCCAGTATCTACAAAGCTAGTTGGCATGTGGAAAAAATGCACTCGGGCCCATTCCTGGCAGCTTACGCTCTGGGCCAGCTGCGCTCGGCTCCCATGTGGGGTGGGTACCTCACATTTCTCTTGAGCAGCATTATCCTGTAGAAACTGGAAGTGGCATTGGCATTCGCTGGAGACACATGCTTATCCCACCTCCTCTAAAGGGGCATGGGTATGACATTGTACTTTGGCTCAGAGCAGAGTCTGAGGGGATTCTAAATTAACCACCATTGTTTTGGAAAAAAGGAGAAACCTGCAATACGTAAATGTGATTTACAGGTTTACTTGCTCCTGCTTCAGTGCAGAGGGCCGGACTCAATGACTTTTCAAGGTTCTATTAAGCCCCACATTGCTTTGATTCTATAACATATGGTCCAAACTCTTAACCTCATAATAACCAGGGTACTTTTCAGAAACTTGCCACAAGGATGGACCAGGATCACAGTGGTGACAGTCCACCAAGGGTTTTTTCCTGTATTTACCAGGAGCAAACGACATGATCCCTGTGTCCTTAGAGCGCTAACAAAGATATAGAAAACCCATCCCTCCCCTAATGTCATTGATTAGTTGCGTTAAGCCCAAGTAGGACACTCACCGAACAAGCTGTCGTCTCCACTCCAGAAAGCTCTCTCTCTCTGCTTGCTTTAACTTCTCAGCACTGGTTCTCCTATCCCAGTATGGTCTAGAATGATCATATATTGAAAGAAACATATAACAGTGTTTTAGAATGTTTTCTCGGTTATATTTGTCCAATAAGATCAGAAAGAACACTTGCTCTGGATGGTTCTGGGGCATTTTATTGATTGTTGTTCTTATGCACAGGTATCATATTTCTTTGTTCTCTTTAAATATCATTTCAAAAAGTGATGAGAGCATTAAACAGAAAAATGCATTCCATGATCCATTATAATCTCTCACTCAAAAGGCCAGTTTCCTCAACTGTATTGCATAGGATATTTAAGAATGTGGGATTCGTCTCTCCTGCTAGATCTTTTTGAGTTTAAGAGTCTCTTCTATCTGGCTGATCTCAAATAGTGTGGCTGAGACTAACAGTCCTCTTTAAAGAGCTGACTTTTAAAAATAATCAGTACCTGCATCTTTCTCAGTGTTAAAACTCTTATATTCCATTCAATTATCTTAAATGTTAATTCCTATGATTCTCAATTCTGCAACTGGTTCAGCTTCTGAAGGCAATGAACTAATGCCGCATGCAAGGAAGAGTTACAATCTGAAGCTGTTGCATAGGGATCCTGTTCTTGGGAAGGTCTTGTACAGCAGCATTGTAGATGAGCTAAAGAGTCAATTTTAAACCAACAAGAATACAAGAAACGAATCTATCCATATTGTAATAGTCCTATTTGTGTTTCAAGTAAACTGCATTTTTAAAGCTTTCTTTGTCTCCACACATAACAATGCACTTCGTGACTTCACGCTATGGCCTTAGACCAGAGCATTCAGGTGGAGGGCTATTACCCTTGAATTACAAAACCCAACTATTTTATCATGCGACTATAATAAAAAGACTAAATTAACAAGTTAGTTAACAATTCAGTACATAGCATATATGTTTGAGCACCATGAAGTGGCTCAAAAATAGAGTATTACACACAACCAAGAATTTATTTGGCTGTTTTGCAAGTCAACCTGGTAGCTGAACTTTTTTTTTAAATTTGAAGTAGTAATGAAACGACAGAACAGGACGCGCGTCCTACCAAAATCACATCAACAGAATACTGTGTGAATGAAATCTAAATCACTCCTCTATAAATATAGTAGCTCTGAAGTCAACAGTTTTTCTGAATAGGGAATAACCCCCTTTTACCCAGATTCACATGGTCATGAACAGCAAAAATACAAAAAACCAACCAACCAAAAATAGTTTGAAATGTTCTCACTTTCAAATACCACCACCATCACCTAGCTCTTATATAGCCATTTTCATCAGTAGATCATAAAGCGCTTTACAAAGGAGGTCAGTATCAATATCCCCATTTTACAAATGGGGAAACTGAGGCACAGAGTGGTGACGTGACTTGGCTGAGATCACCCAGTAGGCCAGTGGCTGAGTTGGGAACAGAACCCAGGTCTCCTAAGTCCTAGTCCAGTGCTCTACCCACTAGGGCACATTGCATACCCTAGTATGTGCAAAACATGCTGGCTGCTGGACCACTTTGTTTTCACCAGGTACATCTACACTGGAAGTGTAATGTCCAGCTCAGGGAGACATACCCACGCTCTCTTTGGTTGAGCTAGCATGCTAAAACCAGCATTGAAGTCTGGCTGCACCACGGCGGGATGGCTAGCTGCCCCAAAACCAGAGCTAGGATTTCCAATGGGATTGTACTCGGGCAGTGAGGCCATCCCACCACCCGTTTTTTTTAGCACGCTGGCTCAATCAAAGGTAGCACGGGAATATCCACCTGAGCTGGCAGTTACACCTCCAGTGCAGCTGTACCCTGTGAAAACAACCCAGTTACACCTTCCAGCTCGAGTGTGGACACTCCCAAAGCAGTATATGATATTTTGAGTTGTCTGGTGCCCCACCTTATTTAAACAAGCACACTAACTGCTCTGCTGCTGGGCCCCTTTACTCCAACACTGACCCTGGTATGTTTCACTGAGAGTGCACTGCTGCCCAGTGGCCATCAGGAGGTGCCGGGACCCCTCACAGCACCAGTGGCAGGTTTCTGTGATGTAACTGGTACGTTCAAATCAAAAATTCAAGCACCAGGACAACATTTCAGTCAAGTGCAAATGTTAGAATAAATGTGGCGAATAATAATGGCTGAACTGTAAATCCCCACAAAAGGAAACGTACACTTGAAATGCCAATAGACTCAACCGAGGAGACACTGCAGTATTGCCCTGAGCTGGATCTTACCTTCTTGGTATACACAAAAACTGTCTGTTTTCCTCATGGAGTTTCTTGATATTTTTGGTCTCTTCTGCTGTCAGCAGGCCAGTCCTCGCCTCAGCAGGAACAAACTTGATATTCAGTTTCTCTGTTTATAAAGGAAAAATCCCTGCCATTAACATTCACACTCAGCAAGTGCAGATGTTAGGATCTGGGCTGCAACAAAAGAACACCCATGTGAAGGTGGTGGGATTACACGCCAAGCTGGCAGGAAACCTTTCCACCGAAAACCATTGATCTTCATACCATTCAACTGTTGCTGGTCTCACTTGAAACCAATAATTATATGCAAATTCTGACTGTGAATTTGTGCAAACACAGTGTATGCTGCTTCAGTTTACAGATGTTGCATCAGTTGTTGACCATTACAATAAACACAGTTTGAGTCCTTTGGGAAGATTTTAACACGATTGTCAATGTTTGGGAAAGGTATTAGATTAATAGTACCTGGAGACTGAAGTCCTCTAACAATAGAGCAGAAAGCAGCTCTGTAAGCTTTCCACCCACTCCTCTGCTAGTACCTTCACCTAGAGGGACAAAAGGACTAGTTCCCATTCAATCCTTGGCTTCTTTGCAGATAATGCAAAGTAATGTTCCATGTGTTGTGTGTATTTGTGTGATGTGCATCTGGTTCCATTAGGAGATGGACTGATACCATGACACATTCCACATAAGGCCTCCTCGACACACAAACTTGCACTGAAATAGCCAAGTTGGGTTTAAATTCACATTTTCCATTGTTTTGGTATAAGTCAGTTGGTGGGCATGCTTAATATGGAATAACAGTGCCCTATTTTAATTTAGCTTAATTCAAGCTTTTTCCAACTGATATTAAAATCAAATAGGACACATATTTCAAAATACACATGCCCAACCCCAGACTTGCACCAAAATAATGAAAGGTGGGATTATAAAACCAGTGTTGCTATTTCAGAGCAAATCTATGTCGACCAGCCCTGAAATATAAGTTGGCAACACCTTTCAGTGACTACTCTTCATAGATTTTGAGGCCAGAAGGCCCCCACTAGGTTGAAATTCAATGGGACAAATGCAAAGTACTACAGTTAGGAAGGATCAATTGTACACATACAAAATGGGAAATGACTGACAAGCAAGCAGCAGTGCAGAAAAGGATCTGGGGGTTACAGCAGATCATACACTAAATGAGTCAACAGTGTAATACTGATGCAAAAAAAAAAAAAAAAAGGAAACATCATTCAGGATGTACTAGCAGGAGTGTTACAAGCAAGACATGAGAAATAATTCTTCCGCTCTACTCAGTGCTAGTAAGGCCTCAGCTGGAGAAATGTGTCCAGCTCTGGGCACCACACTTAGGGAAAGATGGAGACAAACTGGAAGAAGTCCAGAAGAAAGCAACAAAAACGATTAAAGGTCTAGAAAACGTGACCTAAACAGAAAGATTGAAAAAAAATGAGCTTGTTTAGTGTGGAGAAAAGACCACTGAGGGGGACAGGATAACAGTCTTCAAGTACGTAAAATGTTGTTATAAAGAGGAGAGCAATAAATTGTTCTCCTTAACCACTAAGCACAGGACAAGAAGCAAGGGGCTTAAATTGCAGCAAGGGAGACTTAGGTTAGACATTAGAAAAAAAAACCTTCCTATCAGGATAGTTATACAATGGAACAAATTACCTAGGGAGGACGTGGAATCTCCATTGTTGGAAATTTTTAAGAACATGTAGACAAACCCCTATAATGGATGGTCTAGTTATTACCCAGTTCTGCTTCAGTGCAGGGAACTGACTAGATGACTTATCAAGATCCCGTCCAGTCCTACATTTCTGTGATTAGATCATCCAGTCTGACATCCAACCTAGCAAAGGCCAGAGAATTTAATGAAGTTACTCCCAATGTCCCCAATAAATTGTGTTTAGCTAAAGAATATCTTCCAGAAAGGCATCCAGTCTTGATTTGAAGCTATCAAGAGATGGAGAATCCACCACTTCCTTTGGTAGTTTGTTCCAATGGGCAATCATCCCCACTGATTAAAATTTGAATCTTATTTCTAATTTGAATTTGTCTGGCTTTAACTTCCAGCCACTGCTTCTTGTTCTGCCTTTCTCTACTGTGACAAGACACCACCTGGTCTCGCCAGACTTAGTGCTTCCCTCTCTGGAGATGGTGGGCCTGGGGTAAATCAGCCCCACTAAGAGCAGGATTTGCCTTCCCCCTTCTGTGCTCCTTTGGTTGTCTTTTTAGGGTAGGCCTGAGGGTCGGCCTAAGGCGTGATCCTCCACCAAACTAAAAGAAAGCAGTCTCAAAACACAAAACCAAGGGGGTACCTTTTGCTGCCTCCTTGCTGGGGCAGGGTGTTGTCCTGTTGCTCGCCAGGGGGTGTCAGTCTTTCCCCTAGCAGGCACTCAGGTGTGGTGGTTTCCCCCATGGGAAGGAGCACAGCCTCTCACTCTGAAGCAGTTTATTTCCCTGCTGCCACTAGGGGTCACCCAATGAAATTAACAGGCAACAGGTTTAAAACAAACAAAAGGAAGTATTTCTTCACACAACACACAGTCAATCTGTGGAACTCCTTGCCAGAGGATGTTGTGAAGGCCAAGACTATAACAGGGTTCAAGAAAGAACTAGATAAGTTCATGGAGGATAGGTCCATCAATGGCTATTAGCCAGGATGGGCAGGGATGGTGTCCCTAGCCTCTGTCTGCCAGAAGCTGGGAATGGGCAACAGGGGATGGATCACTTGAGGATTCCCTGTTCTGTTCATTCCCTCTGGGGCACCTGGCACGGGCCACTGTCAGAAGAGAGGATACTGGGCTGGATGGACCTTTGGTCTGGCCCAGTCTGGCCATTCTTATGTTTTTATGTAATCCTACAGCAGTTTATGCTAAAACGTAGGGAAAGTCTCAAAAACCACATGCTCCAGCTTTTAACATGCCTAATGCCTATTAATAAACAACATATTTTACATTTCAGATCATCATATCAGGATGAGTCTCTAGCATGGTCAAAAACTTACCAGCCGCAAATTCGGTTCCTGCAAGCTCTGCTGTGGCAAGGAATTCCTCAAGCGAGCTTTGTTCTGTCACCGACTGAAGGTTGAGGCGGCCCCAGTCATACCCGTCATTTAACTCACTTGTATGTAACTGCAAAGAAAAGCAGGTGTGTTGCGAGGCTGCTCTGTCAGCACCAAGTCAGACGCCATTTAACACAGCCCCCGGGGCAGTTCAGGCCGGGCCTGGAGGATTCAGGGCATTGGCCTGGCAGGTGGCAGTTCTTGCCAAGGACACAGACAGCACAGCGGGACCCACACGGTGATTATCCCGGTGTTCACCGCACTGACCTGCTGCGGTGCCCGCTAGGAGAGACCAACGCTCTGAGCTAGTCTGGGCACCCTGGGGGGCGGCGGGAGGGGGCTCCCCAGCGGGGGTGGGGGGATGGGCACGCCGGGGCGGCGGGAGGGGGCTCCCCAGCGGGGGTGGGGGGATGGGCACGCCGGGGCGGCGGGAGGGGGCTCCCCAGCGGGGGTGGGGGGATGGGCACGCCGGGGCGGCGGGAGGGGGCTCCCCAGCGGGGGTGGGGGGATGGGCACACCAGGTGGGGGCTCCCCGAGGGGGAGGGATGGGCACACCGGGGAGGGCGGGGGTCCCCAGCGGGGGTGGGGGGATGGGCACACCGGGGAGGGCGGGGCTCCCTAGCGGGGGTGGGGGGATGGGCACACCGGGGGGGGCTCCCCGAGGGGGGGAGGACACACCGGGGGGGGCTCTCCGAGGGGGGGGATGGGCACACCGGGGAGGAGGGGGGTCCCCAGCGGGGGTGGAGGGATGGGCACACCGGGGGGGGCGGAGGCTCCCTAGCGGGGGTGGGGGGATGGGCACACCGGGGGGGGGCTCCCCGAGGGGGGGAGGACACACCGGGGGGGGCTCCCCGAGGGGGGGAGGGCACACCGGGGAGGAGGGGGGTCCCCAGCGGGGGTGGGGGGATGGGCACACCGGGGAGGAGAGAGCCCACGGAGCCGAGCCTGGGCCAGGACCTCCAGCGCCCCGCGAGCGGCCCCTACCCAGGACTCGGGCTGCCTGCCGCCCCGCCCGGCCTGGCTCCTCTCCTTCATGAGGGCCCGGCCGAGCCCCGGGCTCCTCTTCTTCCCCATGCCGACTCCTCCGCGGCCCCAAACGCTTTTCTCCTGGGCTGGTCTCCCCCGGCACCCGTCCCTGCCCCGGAAGTGCTCGCCCCGTGACCCGGAAGCCAGTGGTGGGGAGCCCATGCCTGGGGGGGCCACCACGGGACCCTGTGCCCTTCCTCCGGCCCGCGGACACGAGACCGGGCTCCAGGAGCCGCAGCTGGGCCCGGCCATGGGCCGGAGAGGCCGGGCCGGGCCGGGCGCCCCCGAGCAACGGTTCCGGCCGGGTGCGCCGCGTTACGGTGTCCGGTGGAAACGCGTCCCCAGGCCAAGCGTTCCGGGGCCGGGGCCAGGGCCCGGTCCGTCTGCACCTCCGCGCCGGCCGCCAGGGGGCACCGCGGGGCGGCCGAGCCCTGCGCCAGGAGACCGGGCAGAGCACGGTCCGGCCGCCCGCCCCGAGCCGGGGCCGCTGCCCTGGTCTGCCCGGCCCCGCAGGGGCCCCTCCTCCCTCCTGCCCCCCTGTGCAACCTCCCCTCCCTCCATCCCCCTGTGCACCCCCTCCTCCCTCCCGCCCCCCTGTGCAACCCCTCCTCCATCCCGCCCCCATCCCTCCATCCCCCTCTGCAACCCCCCTCCATCCCCTCCTCCATCCCTCCATCCCGCCCCCCTGTGCAACCCCCCATCCATCCCCCTGTGCACCCCCTCCTCCCTCCTGCCCCCCTGTGCACCCCCTCCTCCCTCCTGCCCCCCTGTGCAACCTCCCCTCCCTCCATCCCCCTGTGCAACCCCTCCTCCCTCCCGCCCCCATCCCTCCATCCCCCTCTGCAACCCCCCTCCATCCCCTCCTCCATCCCTCCATCCCGCCCCCCTGTGCACCCCCTCCTCCCTCCATCCCCCTGTGCACCCCCTCCTCCCTCCTGCCCCCCTGTGCACCCCCTCCTCCCTCCTGCCCCCCTGTGCAACCTCCCCTCCCTCCATCCCCCTGTGCACCCCCTCCTCCCTCCCGCCCCCTCTGCAACCCCCTCCTCCCTCCCGCCCCCCTGTGCAACCCCTCCTCCATCCCGCCCCCATCCCTCCATCCCCCTCTGCAACCCCCCTCCATCCCCTCCTCCATCCCTCCATCCCTCCATCCCGCCCCCCTGTGCACCCCCTCCTCCCTCCATCCCCCTGTGCACCCCCTCCTCCCTCCTGCCCCCCTGTGCACCCCCTCCTCCCTCCTGCCCCCCTGTGCAACCTCCCCTCCCTCCATCCCCCTGTGCACCCCCTCCTCCCTCCCGCCCCCTCTGCAACCCCCTCCTCCCTCCCGCCCCCCTGTGCAACCCCTCCTCCATCCCGCCCCCATCCCTCCATCCCCCTCTGCAACCCCCCTCCATCCCCTCCTCCATCCCTCCATCCCGCCCCCCTGTGCACCCCCTCCTCCCTCCATCCCCCTGTGCACCCCCTCCTCCCTCCTGCCCCCCTGTGCACCCCCTCCTCCCTCCTGCCCCCCTGTGCAACCTCCCCTCCCTCCATCCCCCTGTGCACCCCCTCCTCCCTCCCGCCCCCTCTGCAACCCCCTCCTCCCTCCCGCCCCCCTGTGCAACCCCTCCTCCATCCCGCCCCCATCCCTCCATCCCCCTCTGCAACCCCCCTCCATCCCCTCCTCCATCCCTCCATCCCGCCCCCCTGTGCACCCCCTCCTCCCTCCATCCCCCTGTGCACCCCCTCCTCCCTCCTGCCCCCCTGTGCACCCCCTCCTCCCTCCTGCCCCCCTGTGCAACCTCCCCTCCCTCCATCCCCCTGTGCACCCCCTCCTCCCTCCCGCCCCCTCTGCAACCCCCTCCTCCCTCCCGCCCCCCTGTGCAACCCCTCCTCCATCCCGCCCCCATCCCTCCATCCCCCTCTGCAACCCCCCTCCATCCCCTCCTCCATCCCTCCATCCCGCCCCCCTGTGCACCCCCTCCTCCCTCCATCCCCCTGTGCAACCCCCCCACCCTCCATCCCCCTGTGCACCCCCTCCTCCCTCCTGCCCCCCTGTGCACCCCCTCCTCCCTCCCGCCCCCTGTGCACCCCTTCCTCCCTCCATCCACCTGTGCAACCCCTCCTCCATCCCGCCCCCATCCCTCCATCCCCCTCTGCAACCCCCCTCCATCCCCTCCTCCATCCCTCCCTCCCGCCCCCCTGTGCACCCCCTCCTCCCTCCCGCCCCCCTGTGCAACCTCCCCTCCCTCCATCCCCCATGCACCCCCTCCTCCCTCCTGCCCCCCTCCCTCCAGCCCCCTCTGCAACCCCCTCCTCCCTCCCGCCCCCCTGTGCAACCCCTCCTCCATCCCGCCCCCATCCCTCCATCCCCCTCTGCAACCCCCCTCCATCCCCTCCTCCATCCCTCCATCCCGCCCCCCTGTGCACCCCCTCCTCCCTCCATCCCCCTGTGCAACCCCCCCACCCTCCATCCCCCTGTGCACCCCCTCCTCCCTCCTGCCCCCCTGTGCACCCCCTCCTCCCTCCATCCCCCTGTGCACCCCCTCCTCCCTCCCGCCCCCTGTGCACCCCTTCCTCCCTCCATCCACCTGTGCAACCTCCCCTCCCTCCATCCCCCTGTGCAACCCCTCCTCCCTCCATCCCCCTGTGCAACCCCTCCTCCATCCCGCCCCCATCCCTCCATCCCTCTCTGCAACCCCCTCCTCCCTCCCGCCCCCCTGTGCAACCCCCCCCTCCATCCCCCTGTGCAACCCCTCCTCCATCCCGCCCCATCCCTCCATCCCCCTCTGCAACCCCCCTCCATCCCCTCCTCCATCCCTCCATCCCGCCCCCCTGTGCACCCCCTCCTCCCTCCATCCCCCTGTGCACCCCCTCCTCCCTCCATCCCCCTGTGCAACCCCCCCTCCCTCCCTCCCCCTCTGCAATCCCCTCTTCCCTCCATCCCCCTGTGCAACCCCTCCTCCCTCCCACCCCCCTGTGCACCCCCTGTGCAACCTCCCCTCCATTCCTCCATCCCGCCCCCCTGTGCACCCCCTCCTCCCTCCCTCCCCCTCCTCCATCCCCCTGTGCAACCACCCCTCCATCCCCCCCTCCATTCCTCCATCCCTCCCCCCTGTGCACCCCCTCCTCCCTCCCGCCCCCTGTGCAACCCCTCCTCCATCCCGCCCCCATCCCTCCATCCCGCCCCCCTGTGCACCCCCTCCTCCCTCCCGCCCCCTCCTCCATCCCCCTGTGCAACCTCCCCTCCATCCCCCCCTCCATTCCTCCCTCCCGCCCCCTCCTCCATCCCCCTGTGCAACCCCTCCTCCATCCCGCCCCATCCCTCCATCCCCCCTCCATCCCTCCATCCCTCCCCCTCCTCCATCCCTCCCCCCTGTGCAACCCCCTCCTCCCTCCCTCCCCCTCCCTCCATCCTCCTCTGCAACCCCCCTCCATCCCCCCCTCCATCCCTCCATCCCTCCCCCCTGTGCAACCCTCTCCTCCCTCCCGCCCCCCTCCCTCCAGCCCCCTGTGCAACCCCCCCTCCATCCCGCCCCCCTGTGCAACCCCCTCCTCCCTCCCGCCCCTCCCTCCAGCCCCCTGTGCAACCCCCCCTCCATCCCACCCCCCTGTGCAACCCCTCCTCCCTCCCGCCCCCTCCTCCATCCCCCTGTGCAACCCCTCCTCCATCCCGCCCCATCCCTCCATCCCCCCTCCATCCCTCCATCCCTCCCCCTCCTCCATCCCTCCCCCCTGTGCAACCCCCTCCTCCCTCCCTCCCCCTCCCTCCATCCTCCTCTGCAACCCCCCTCCATCCCCCCCTCCATCCCTCCATCCCTCCCCCCTGTGCAACCCTCTCCTCCCTCCCGCCCCCCTCCCTCCAGCCCCCTGTGCAACCCCCCCTCCATCCCGCCCCCCTGTGCAACCCCCTCCTCCCTCCCGCCCCTCCCTCCAGCCCCCTGTGCAACCCCCCCTCCATCCCACCCCCCTGTGCAACCCCTCCTCCATCCTGCCCCCATCCCTCCATCCCCCTCTGCAACCCCTCCTCCATCCCTCCCTCCCCCTCCTCCATCCCTCCCCCCTGTACAACCCCATCCCTCCATCCCCCTGTGCAACCCCTCCTCCATCCCGCCCTCCCCCTCCACCATCCCCCTATGCAACCCCTCCTCCATCCCTCCCTCCCCCTCCTCCATCCCCCTATGCAACCCCCCTCTCCCTTCCGCCCCCCTCCCCCATCCCCCTGTGCAACCTCCCCCTCCATCCCCCTCTGCAACCCCCCTCCATCCCTCCCTCCATCCCCACTGTGCAACCCCCTCCTTCCTCCCGCCCCCCCATCCCCCTGTGCAACCCCTCCTCCATCCCGCCCCATCCCTCCATCCCCCTCTGCAACCCCTCCTCCATCCCTCCCTCCCCCTCCTCCATCCCTCCCCCCTGTACAACCCCATCCCTCCATCCCCCTGTGCAACCCCTCCTCCATCCCGCCCTCCCCCTCCGCCATCCCCCTGTGCAACCCCTCCTCCATCCCGCCCTCCCCCTCCGCCATCCCCCTATGCAACCCCTCCTCCATCCCTCCCTCCCCCTTCTCCATCCCCCTATGCAACCCCCCTCTCCCTCCCGCCCCCTCCCTCCATCCCCCTCTGCAACCCCCCTCCATCCCTCCCTCCATCCCCACTGTGCAACCCCCTCCTTCCTCCCACCCCCCTCCCCCCATCCCCCTGTGCAACCCCCCCTCCATCCCCCTGTGCAACCCCTCCTCCATCCCGCCCCCATCCCTCCATCCCCCTCTGCAACCCCCCTCCATCCCCTCCTCCATCCCTCCATCCCCCTGTGCAACCCCCTCCTCCCTCCCTCCCTCTCCTCCATCCCCCTCTGCAACCCCCCCTCCATCCCCCTGTGCAACGCCCCCTTCCTCCCACCCCCATCCCTCCATCCCCCTGTGCAACCCCTCCTCCATCCCTCCCTCCTGTGCAACCCCCTCCTCCCTCCCGCCCCCATCCCTCCATCCCCCTCTGCAACCCCTCCTCCATCCCCCCCTCCATCCCTCCATCCCTCCCCCCGTGCAACCCCCTCCTCCCTCCCGCCCCCCTCCCTCCATCCGCCTGTGCAACGCCCCCTTCCTCCCGCCCCCATCCCTCCATCCCCCTCTGCAACCCCCCTCCATCCCCTCCTCCATCCCTCCCTCCCCCTCGTCCATCCCTCCCCCCTGTACAACCCCCTCCTCCCTCCCGCCCCCGTCCCTCCATCCCCCTGTGCAACCCCTCCTCCATCCCTCCCTCCCCCTCCTCCATCCCTCCCCCCTGTGCAATCCCTCCTCCCTCCCGCCCCCATCCCTCCATCCCCCTGTGCAACCCCTCCTCCATCCTTCCCTCCCCCTCCTCCTTCCCTCCCCCCTGTGCAACCCCCTCCTCCCTCCCGCCCCCCTCCCTCCATCACCCTGTGGAACCCCCCGTCCCTCCCGCCCCCATCCCTCCATCCCTCCCCCTCCTCCCTCGCCCTGTTCCACCCCCTCCTCCATCCCCCTCCTCCCTCCCTCCCCCTGTGCAACCCCCCCTCCCTCCATCCCCCTCTGCAACCCTCCCTCCCGCCCCCATCCCTCCATCCCCCTCTGCGACCCCTCCTCCATCCCTCCCTCCCCCTCTTCCATCCCCCTGTGCAACCCCTCCTCCATCCCTCCCCCTCCTCCATCCTTCCACCTGTGCAACCCCCTCCTCCCTCCCGCCCCCTCCCTCCATCCCCCTCTGCAACCCCCCCTCCCTCCCGCCCCCATCCCTCCATCCGCCTGTGCAACCCCCCCTCCCTCCCGCCCCCATCCCTCCATCCCCCTGTGCAACCCCCTCCTCCCTCCCGCCCCCTCCCTCCATCCCCCTCTGCAACCCCCCCTCTCCCGCCCCCATCCCTCCATCCCCCTGTGCAACCCCCCCTCCCTCCCGCCCCCATCCCTCCATCCCCCTGTGCAACCCCCTCCTCCCTCCCTCCCCCTCCTCCATACCCCTGTGCAACCTCCATCCCTCCCTCCATCCATCCCCAGGTGCCCCCTCCTCTATCCATTTCTCTGTCACCAGGTGCACTCCTTCTCTGTCCATCAGTCTATCCCCATATGCACCCCTCCTCTATCCAGCTATCTGTCCATCCCCAGGTGCACTCCTCAGCTACCCATCCATCCATCCATCTCTCTGTCCATCCATCCCGACATGCACCCCTCTATCTATTCCCATTTGAACCCCTCCAGTATCAGAGCTGCTCTTACAAGAAGTGAGCACTAATCCCTCTCGTTCCCAGCCCTCTTGGCAGGAAGAAGCTTGAACTTATTGTGGGATGTTTTCATGTAGACACATCCCCGGGGGAGGTGCTGGTGTGTGTGGAGGGGGTTATGGCGGCAAGGCTGAGTTGAACAGATTGGCACTTAGCTCTGAAGCAGCTCTATTGGTATGAACTTTATTTTATCTGTCAGGGAGTTCCATAGTCTTGGTCCAGCCAATACCATGCAGAGGTTTGTAAATCAGTGCACTGGAGTCTGGTCAGTGGGGAGCCAGTGTAGGGAATGGTGAATCAGTGTGAAGTGTTCTAGTGAACAGATGATCTGCTGCATTCTGGCCCAGATGTAGCTCCCTCAAAGCACTTGGCTTCATCCCTGGGGTATTCATACACTCCATATGTGTGCAGGACGGTTTACATCCCTTTTGCAGACTCCATCTATTTACAAAGTAAATTCAACATATAAGAGGAGCCCATTAATTTTAACATATATTTTGTTTACATTAAATGTATTCCCTGGATGGGAAACTCCACCTGTTTATATAGCTGTAACAGGGTGCTCTCTCTTTGTGGCTTGGCTGCTCCTTCTCTGTGGCCAAGTCACTGTATTTTCCCCCTTCCGGGGTTATCAAAGACAAATGGTCTCCGGCAGTCTTCCCATGTACTGCCCAGACTGTGTCCCTTCCCCAGTGCCTGGCAGGGGACCCCGAACATGCCCCCAACTCCGAGTTCCAGCTCAGGGACCCTCTAATCAGCAGCCAAGGTCTGCACCGCCTTCGACCTTGCTGCCATTTCCCTGAGCCGTTTCCTACACCCTGGGCCCTTGGGTGACTGGTTTGTTCCATGCTCGCCTCCCTAACATCCAGAGAGTAGCCACAGACTCCCTCACTGCAGCCGCTTTCTGCTGCCAGCTTCCTGGCTTTATACCAGCCTCACCTGTTCCTTCTCAGCTTGGCTCCATCATTATTCAGGGGTTACTTAGGCTGCCTCATTCCCATCTGCAGGGGCCTATCTGATTAACTGGCCCCTTCTCAGCCTCATTCACCCCTTCTCAGGGGGGCTGGAACAGTTTGTACAGTGGGGGGTGCTGAAAGCCATTGAACCAAACTGTAGACCCTTTATATAATGGAAACCACTTCAAGCCAGGGGGTGGAGCAGCACCCCCAGCACCCCTAGTTCCAGCACCTATGCCCCTTTTAGGCTAGTATGGGTGAACACCGCATCACAATTGTACAAATGCTTTCTTTCCCAGAGCAGAAGAGATGGTGGACATTGAGCCCAGACAGGGAGGATTCCTATTCTCCCTCTCAACATCCAGTCAGACTTTAAAGCTCATGTTTTACCTCCTCCACTTATCTGCAATCAGAACCAGCTAATGGGGCTGCCAGCTCTCCCTTGGCATGGACCATCCCAACCATATACATAGCTACACAGCGTCATTCTTAGTTCCATTTGGAGCACAGCAAGAAGAAGTCTTAACATGATGTCTGCTAGACTGAAAATCGCTGCCAAGAGATCTGGGGAAATCCCTCTTACGTTGAGACTCGTCCAACTCGATGGGGAAAGCACCAGTGGACAGACCATATCTTGCACAGCTGGATCACTTTCACTTACCTGTTCACTTTGCCTGAGTCATATTTTTGATGAGCCAGTAAAATATAATCATATCAATGCCAAGTACAGCAATCGTTCCTTATTGGCTTTGGATCATTAGCAGGGTAGCGGCTAATAGAGTTGGTGTCTGGGAGAGTAAATGTTCGTGACGTAGACTGCTAGATCCTTGGGGCAGGGATTGCCTTTTTATTACATATGTGTATAGCAGCTAGCACAGTGGGGCCTTGATCCCTGACTGGGGCCTCTAATACAGCTAATAACTATGAGGAATAATGGTGAGGATTTTGTGAGGCTAAACTAGGTGAGTTAGTGCTTAGATTTTCCTCTCTCTCTCATTTCCACTCCACAAAATCAAACTAAGAAAGGCACTAAGCAGAGATCCGGGCCCTCCTTATCCCATTTAGAAACAGAATAAACCAATCTTCCTGGCTCTGAAATAGTGACTCTAGCAAACAGAGAGGGATTCTGGGATATGCAGATGAGAGGGATTCTGGGATGTGCAGATGAGGTGGCTGCCAACATCGGATGAAAGTGAAAGCTCTGGGCACGGGTCGGGACAGGGTCAGGCAGCTGGCCCAGCCAAAAAGGATTATTCTAATGGACTTTAATAGCAGCCATAGCAACAGATCCAGATTAAGATGAGAGTAAAGGGTAAATTACTAAACAATTTGACCTCTTCTTTTGCTATGAATTGATTAATGAGCCATTTCTCTTTTTATGTCTCCTGGACTGAATCCACCATTACTTACGGGCACCAGAGTCATGTACGTTAGGTTTAATTAGAGATCGTGCCAGGTTACCCCTTGAATGCACAGCCATTGGGCATGCTCGGGGCCACGCTGTTTCTTACTATTGAATGTTGATCATCAAAGGCATATCAGGATATGTATCTGTCAGGTCAGAGTGCTCCCAACGCTCAACATACCTTGTACGCCCCTGTTATAAAGCACGTTGGGATATATCTCTGTCAGGTCAGAGTGCTCCCAACGCTCGACATAGCTGGTACACCTGTGTTACATAACATGGGATAAATATCCGTCAGGACGGAGTGCTCCCAGTGCTCGACGTACCTGGCATGCCCGTGTGATAAAGCTCGTCAGGATATATTCCTTTCAGGTCAGAGTGCTCCCAGCTCGACGCACCTGGTTCGCCCGTGTTATAAATATATATTTCTTCTTTTGTTTTTTGTGTAAAAAGTGGGCAGGTGTAATACAGGTTTCCCAGAGCACGGCTGTGACTTGCAGGAGCCTCTGCTGTCACTGCTGGGGTGTCAGGTTCCTCTACCACACGAATATCTTTCTTCCATCTCTCCTGGCCCCTAGAAAAAGCAAAGGCTGCTTCTTCCCAGCAGAGAGGGAAGGAAAAAGAGATCACTGTTGTCATTTTATGCTCAGGAATTATGGTGGTGGTCTGTAGGTAGCTTTGTCTGGTGAGGCTTAATTTATTCATCTTTGGAATAAGCAATTTAAGGTCTTCATGTGCCAATGAAGGGTGCTGTATTAGGCCAAAGTATTCATTTTTATATTTCTTTAATACTTTGGTTAAAAAAATACCCCCCGCCTCACATCTTATTCAGCAGCCATAATATTGGCACATCCACCAGTGATTGCTTCACTGGTTGCATCTGGCAACTCTTGTAACTCAAGCATCAAAGGTATGTGCAATCCAGGAAGCAGAAGAGAACCATCTTCCTGCTTCCTGAAGGCCAGCTCTGAGGCTGTGCAGGGAAAGGTGTAACTCTTTACCTCTTGCCATGGAAGAAAGGCAATGCAGCCTCCACTTCTTGGGTTCTTCCTTTAACAATATAGGACCAAACACAGAAGATCCAGGCCACCTAGGACTTCATGGTTGCTGTTATGCTGAACACCATGGTCACTCCAGGATAGAACTCAGCTCCTCCTGCCCCAAAAGCACAAGTCCCTCCCACATCAACTGAAGGAGAATATCAGCTGTGAGAAGCATAAGGCCCATGGTGCTGTACTAGTCCAGCAGATCAGATTCCCCCAGCAGAGGGCAGTGGTTCTCCCTCTTTCTCCCACAGTCTCACACACACCAGTTCTTTACCAATTGCTCATACATGTTGCAGGACATGCAGAGTAAATGGAATGGAATGCATGAATTACAAATATGTATCTGTGACTGTTGAAAGGAGGATTTAGCTTCATTTAACTTTGCGGTAGTTTCCAGAGCCCCACCAGGCAAGGGCTCTGTTGGGGTAAGTCTGTGAAAACAGATGGTAAAATACATTCCCTGCCCCAAGCCCTTTCCAGTCGAAGCGTACATCAGCACTTTGATCTTGAGGGGTAATTCCCAGCTTGAGGAGACATACCCACAATAGCTCCGATCAAGAAAGCGTTCTCAAAACAGCAGCAAGAGGGGCTAGCTGCCCTGTATACGTACCCATCTGAGCCCATGGGTATGTACTCGGGTAGCTAGCCCATCCCATTGCTCGCGCCGCTGCGATTACACTCCTGTTTTTAGGGTTAGCTCAACCAGAGCTAAAGGGGGTAGGTCTCCTCCGGCTGTAAGTTACACCACCAGCTTCCACTGGAGGTGTAGCCTAAAAGACAAGGTGATAGTGGATGAAACAAGCAGACCACGATGGATTTGGGGGAAAACAGGTTAAAAAAATGATAGGGTGTGCACGATCCTGGGCCAATGCGGAGTAGTGATCACAGCTGACCGGCCTAGCCATTCTCCGGTTGCAGGATTCTGTGCACATCACAGAATACGAGAGGTTTGAGGAATGATGTGAAGGGGGATGAGGTGAGGGCTTTGTGGATTTTGACTGGGAGCTTTCCCATGCATCATCAATTTGGGGGAAATGAAACGTTTCCAGAGACCCGCGCGTTGCCAACATTTATTGCACGGTGTATTACGGTTGCTGGAAGTGCCTGGAATTCTCCCAGTTCTTGAGGCAGAAACTGTCCTGGGGGCCCCATAAATAACAAGGGAAGATTTGCATCTGTGGATGTCAGCAGCAAAATGTACCAGGGTGCACTGTGTTGGGCAGAACCCTTCCAGCACAGGTGCTGGTGGGTGACCCGTCAAATAGAGACACTGGAGTCTTCTGCAGATTCTTAAGGGCATTGTCTGTTTTTCAGTGCAGCATTTCTAATCCCAGGCTCACTTAGCTGTTTACAGACCCCACCTGAACAAAAAGTTTTTCTTTTAGCATCACCAGAAAGCAGCAATCCCCTCTTCTGACGCCGGCTGTGTGTGAATTCATGTGTGGGCCCTCAGAGGCTGTGAGACGTGCTGATTGGCGAAGAACAGACATTGTCCTGAGAACTGGATAGAAAAGCAGCGACTGTGTGGATGGGTGTGTGGTGATAGCTAGGGCAGCTAAAGAGCTGACAGGACACGTAGCTGTGTTCCTAGGTGGGTAGGTTCAACAAAGCTGGTACATTCAAAGGGCTTCCAGGCTGAGCAGCCGTTAACATGGTGCTAGAAGTGACCTGGATTTGAATGTTGGACCTCGTTTTTACAACTCTTCGAACAGACGGCCTCTCCAGCGGCTCGGCCCCCTTTAAGGGCTTGTCTACACTACCTGCTGGATCCGATTTATCGTGTCCAGCTCTGAGCTGAGCGCTCTCCCGTCGACTCCAGTACTCCACCAGAACGAGAAGCGCAAGCGGAGTGGACGGGAGAGCGTTGGCTGTCGATTTACCGCGGTGAGTAGATCTAAGTACTTTGATTTCAGCTACGCTATTCACGTAGCTGAAGTGGTGTCTCTGAGCTTGACCTCGCACAGTAGTGTAGACAAGCCCTGATGCTGGGCTTGGGTTAGGTTCGATGCTGACCCACAAGAAAAACCGCCCCCTGCTGAATCACAAGCCCCACTTCCCACAGCACCTTTTCCTACCTGTATTTTTCTATGGACTCCTTTCTCTAAATCAGGAGCCGCCCCTGTTAGGTTGCAGAAGGCAACCGTAGCAAACAGCATTTGCACTTACAAGCTATGCTGAGCGGCCGATGAAGAGTAAGTCTGCATCTCTTGTACTGCAGCGGGATCATCTATCCTCTCTGCTTGTGTCCAAACGACTGGGTCGCTTTCCAGCTTATTTTGCCTTGGAGCAAAACCACTGTTCCAGGTTTTATGCAAACCCTGAGAACTGTTTTGTAGCAGCAGCTCTTTTTCAAAAGCCAAGGACAGCAGGGCACTTTGCCTCCAGGAACCATTGTTCTCTGCAGTGGATTTTCCTTCCATTCTGCTCCAGGGCAGCACTGGGAGACCTCAGTTCTGGGCTTCTACCGTACACATGTAACGACGGCTGTGTCATCGTGCAGCTTCACAGTGCTCAAGTCAGGCCGGTTAGTCACAAACCGGTATATTAAGAATCCCCGCCCCACCTCCCCACAACCAGAACACAACAGATCATTTAGCTCTAGGCAAAACTGCAGCTGTTTAAAGTCCAGCCAGCACACCAACTTTTCGGGGATAATTGCAGGGGAGGGTTCTGCCAAAGGCTATTTTTACATTTTATTAAATGCATCAAGGCAGGAAACTGACCCCCAGAGCATGGGGCTAACCGAGATTAGATTTTGGCTCAAAGAGTTTATCAGAGACAGGAATGTGCTTTGATGGTACGTGTGGGCACCAGTTGTTCCTCCCAAGTACCTCGCTGCGCTCACACGCACCCCTGAGCAGCCAGTGTGGTGGAACATCGCTGCTCAGCGGGGGGTTGTTCACGTGGCTCCGTGGAAAGGGAATAATAAAAATCCCACAAGCGAGAGCGAACTGTTATAAAGCTGCCTGTCACTAACACGCATCTCGGGGTGACCGAAGCCCCGAATCCTACTCCCCCAGATGATCCTCTCCTGGACAAACAAGCGTGGAGGGCCCCAAACGTGCAGAAGCTCTGCCTGCTCGCTCCTGCTCCTCAGAACTGGCTGAGGCGTGGGGCAGCCGAGGTGGGGCTAGAAACTCAAGTGGGGGCAGGGAGTGACCAAGCCCCCAAGCCCATGGACACTGGCCAGCTGCACGGAAGCTCTCTCTGTCCTTCTCACCAGCGATGGCAGTGTGTCAGGGCGGGCAGCCTGGCCGACGCTCTCTGCCAGTCCCTGCTTACTCTCTGTGACCCCTTCAGACAGCAGAAGTCGCAGACATGCACAGGGCATGATTGATGTGCATTTGCCACATTTCTGAGGTCGGGGGAAGGGGGATCCTACTGCTTAGAGCAGGGGTGGGCAAACTACAGCCCGGGGCTGCATCCAGCCCTTCAGACATTTTGATCTGGCCCTTGAGCTCCTGCCAGGGAGCAGGGTTGGGGTCTTGCTACACGTGGCTCCCGGAAGTAGCGGCATGTCCTCCCAGCAGCTCCTATACGTAGGGGCAGCCAGGGGGCTTCACACACTGCCCCTGCAGCTCCCACTGGCCCGCAAATGGGGCCAATGGGAGCTGCAGGGGCAGCGCCTGTGGAAGGGGCAGCGTGCAGAGCCACCTGGTGGTGCCTCCACATAGGAGCCAGAGGGGGGACATGCTGCTGCTTCCGGGAACTGCTTGAGGTAAGCACCACCCAGAGCCTGCACCCCTAACCCCTTCCAGCACCTCAACCCTCTTTCCCCAGCCCTGATCCCCCTCCCACCCTCCAAACCCTGCCAGTGGGGAGGTGTACAGGAGGGTCATGTGATTTGTTTAGTGGCTCCCACGAGCTAGAGCGGCAGCAAGGTCCCAAGGAGTAAGCACAGGGCTCTGCCACTGATTCAATGAGTGCCCTCAGGCAAGTTACTTAAACTCCCTGTTTGCTTCTAAGTAACGTGGAGGGGATGACGCTTTCCTGGTTGGCAGGGCGGTGTGAAGGCTGACTAGAGATGTTTGTACAGAGTTTTGAAGAAGCAAAGTGCCAAGCAGCAAATTAACAAAGTTTTTCTCTACCCGCCAGACCTGCCAGCTCTGCCTGGGCTCAGAGAGCCAAGCTGTGTCGCTTCCCTCCGCCTCCCGCATTGTTACCAGGACCAGGAAGGCGGGGGCTGCAATGGAATCTGGCAGACAATTTGCTGCTGATGCAGGAGCCAGATTAGAATCCAGCTCCCGGTCCAGAGCAGCGTAACCTCGGCAGGGCTCCCAGTGTTGGTCAGAGCAGTGAGCGAGTGTGACTCAGCAACACAGGGAGGACGTGTTAGGGAGCAAGGTGCCATTTTCCCCAAACGTAAATACACAGGGTCAGATTCATCCTGCCCCCCGCCCATTGTCTCAATGACAATCTGACCCGAGGAGGGGAATCACTCACGCTGAGCAGCGCCCGACTCCGCAGGGAGCTCCGCTGCAATGAAAGGGGCTACTCAAGGAGTAAGGTGCCAGCCAGCGTGAGTAAAGGCGGCAGGGTTCTGAGTGTTGTCTAGCGGCTGTTCTAATTATAGCCGTCGGTACAGGAAACGCCGCTCGGACGACTCAAGAGAATCCGTCCTGCACAGGAAGCAGGGTGTGCCTGTGCTTGGCGGAGGAAAACCAAACCCGGGTGGATGTGAGCAGCAAACCTCACGGCCTGTACCTGATCTGACAGAACAGCACAGTCACGTGCCCCGGAGACAGGACGCACCACAACCGCACCCCTGCATCTGCCACAGGCTGTATGCACCACAACCACACCCCGTGTGTGCCCCAGGCTGTATGCCACAACAGCTCTCTGGGTGTGCCCCAGAGACTGTACGTACCACAGCAGCACCCCTGTGTGCCCCAGAGCCTGTACGTACCACAACAGCACCCCTGTGTGCCCCAGAGACTGTACGTACCACAGCAGCACCCCCTGTGTGCCCCAGAGACTGTATGTACCACAGCAGCACCCCAGTGTGCCCCAGAGCCTGTACGTACCACAGCAGCACCCCGTGTGTGCCCCAGAGACTGTACGTACCACAACAGAACCCCCTGTGTGCCCCAGAGAATGTACGTACCACAACAGCACCCCCTGTGTGCCCCAGGCTGTATGCCACAACAGCTCTCTGGGTGTGCCCCAGAGACTGTACGTACCACAGCAGCACCCCTGTGTGCCCCAGAGACTGTACGTACCACAACCGCACCCCTGCATCTGCCACAGGCTGTATGCACCACAACCACACCCCGTGTGTGCCCCAGGCTGTATGCCACAACAGCTCTCTGGGTGTGCCCCAGAGACTGTACGTACCACAGCAGCACCCCTGTGTGCCCCAGAGACTGTACGTACCACAGCAGCACCCCTGTGTGCCCCAGAGCCTGTACGTACCACAGCAGCACCCCCTGTGTGCCCCAGAGACTGTACGTACCACAGCAGCACCCCAGTGTGCCCCAGAGCCTGTACGTACCACAGCAGCACCCCGTGTGTGCCCCAGAGACTGTACGTACCACAGCAGCACCCCTGTGTGCCCCAGAGCCTGTACGTACCACAGCAGCACCCCCTGTGTGCCCCAGAGACTGTACGTACCACAGCAGCACCCCGTGTGTGCCCCAGAGACTGTACGTACCACAGCAGCACCCCGTGTGTGCCCCAGAGACTGTACGTACCACAGCAGCACCCCAGTGTGTGCCCCAGAGACTGTACGTACCACAGCAGCACCCCAGTGTGCCCCAGAGCCTGTACGTACCACAGCAGCACCCCGTGTGTGCCCCAGAGACTGTACATACCACAGCAGCACCCCTGTGTGCCCCAGAGCCTGTACGTACCACAGCAGCACCCCCTGTGTGCCCCAGAGACTGTACGTACCACAGCAGCACCCCGTGTGTGCCCCAGAGACTGTACGTACCACAGCAGCACCCCGTGTGTGCCCCAGAGACTGTACGTACCACAGCAGCACCCCAGTGTGTGCCCCAGAGACTGTACGTACCACAACAGCACCCCGTGTGTGCCCCAGAGACTGTACGTACCACAGCAGCACCCCGTGTGTGCCCCAGAGACTGTACGTACCACAGCAGCACCCCCTGTGTGCCCCAGAGACTGTACGTACCACAGCAGCACCCCCTGTGTGCCCCAGAGACTGTACGTACCACAGCAGCACCCAGTGTGTGCCCCAGAGACTGTACGTACCACAGCAGCACCCCTGTGTGCCCCAGAGACTGTACGTACCACAGCAGCACCCCCTGTGTGCCCCAGAGACTGTACGTACCACAGCAGCACCCAGTGTGTGCCCCAGAGACTGTACGTACCACAGCAGCACCCCTGTGTGCCCCAGAGCCTGTACGTACCACAACAGCACCCCTGTGTGCCCCAGAGACTGTACGTACCACAGCAGCACCCCTGTGTGCCCCAGAGACTGTACGTACCACAGCAGCACCCAGTGTGTGCCCCAGAGCCTGTACGTACCACAGCAGCACCCAGTGTGTGCCCCAGAGCCTGTACGTACCACAGCAGCACCCCGTGTGTGCCCCAGAACCTGTACGTACCACAACAGCACCCAGTGTGTGCCCCAGAGCCTGTACGTACCACAACCACACCCCGTGTGTGCCCCAGGCTGTATGCCACAACAGCTCTCTGGGTGTGCCCCAGAGACTGTACGTACCACAGCAGCACCCCTGTGTGCCCCAGAGCCTGTACGTACCACAACAGCACCCCTGTGTGCCCCAGAGACTGTACGTACCACAGCAGCACCCCTGTGTGCCCCAGAGACTGTACGTACCACAACAGCACCCCGTGTGTGCCCCAGAGACTGTACGTACCACAACAGCACCCCGTGTGTGCCCCAGAGACTGTACGTACCACAGCAGCACCCCTGTGTGCCCCAGAGCCTGTACGTACCACAACAGCACCCCGTGTGTGCCCCAGAGACTGTACGTACCACAGCAGCACCCCGTGTGTGCCCCAGAGACTGTACGTACCACAGCAGCACCCCTGTGTGCCCCAGAGCCTGTACGTACCACAGCAGCACCCAGTGTGTGCCCCAGAGACTGTACGTACCACAACAGCACCCCTGTGTGCCCCAGAGACTGTACGTACCACAGCAGCACCCCGTGTGTGCCCCAGAGACTGTACGTACCACAGCAGCACCCCGTGTGTGCCCCAGAGACTGTACGTACCACAGCAGCACCCAGTGTGTGCCCCAGAGCCTGTACGTACCACAACAGCACCCAGTGTGTGCCCCAGAGACTGTACGTACCACAGCAGCACCCCCTGCGTGCCCCAGAGACTGTACGTACCACAGCAGCACCCCTGTGTGCCCCAGAGACTGTACGTACCACAGCAGCACCCCGTGTGTGCCCCAGAGACTGTACGTACCACAGCAGCACCCCAGTGTGTGCCCCAGAGACTGTACGTACCACAGCAGCACCCAGTGTGTGCCCCAGAGACTGTACGTACCACAACAGCACCCCCTGTGTGCCCCAGAGACTGTACGTACCACAGCAGCACCCCGTGTGTGCCCCAGAGACTGTACGTACCACAGCAGCACCCCGTGTGTGCCCCAGAGACTGTACGTACCACAGCAGCACCCAGTGTGTGCCCCAGAGACTGTACGTACCACAACAGCACCCCTGTGTGCCCCAGAGACTGTACGTACCACAACAGAACCCCCTGTGTGCCCCAGAGACTGTACGTACCACAGCAGCACCCAGTGTGTGCCCCAGAGCCTGTACGTACCACAACAGCACCCAGTGTGTGCCCCAGAGACTGTACGTACCACAGCAGCACCCCCTGTGTGCCCCAGAGACTGTACGTACCACAACAGCACCCCGTGTGTGCCCCAGAGACTGTACGTACCACAGCAGCACCCCTGTGTGCCCCAGAGACTGTACGTACCACAACAGCACCCCGTGTGTGCCCCAGAGACTGTACGTACCACAACAGCACCCCGTGTGTGCCCCAGAGACTGTACGTACCACAGCAGCACCCAGTGTGTGCCCCAGAGCCTGTACGTACCACAACAGCACCCAGTGTGTGCCCCAGAGACTGTACGTACCACAACAGCACCCAGTGTGTGCCCCAGAGACTGTACGTACCACAGCAGCACCCCGTGTGTGTCCCAGAGACTGTACGTACCACAACAGAACCCCCTGTGTGCCCCAGAGACTGTACGTACCACAACAGCACCCCGTGTGTGCCCCAGAGACTGTACGTACCACAACAGCACCCCCTGTGTGCCCCAGAGACTGTACGTACCACAGCAGCACCCCCTGTGTGCCCCAGAGACTGTACGTACCACAGCAGCACCCCCTGTGTGCCCCAGAGGCTGTACGTACCACAGCAGCACCCCGTGTGTGCCCCAGAGACTGTACGTACCACAGCAGCACCCAGTGTGTGCCCCAGAGACTGTACGTACCACAGCAGCACCCCATCTGTGACCCAGAGACTGTACGTACCACAGCAGCACCCAGTGTGTGCCCCAGAGACTGTACGTACCACAACCACAGCCCGTGTGTGCCCCAGAGACTGTATGTACCACAACAGCACCCCAGTGTGTGCCCCAGAGACTGTACATACCACAGCAGCACCCCGTGTGTGCCCCGGAGACTGTACGTACCAAAGCAGCACCCAGTGTGTGCCCCAGAGACTGTACGTACCACAACAGCACCCCCTGTGTGCCCCAGAGACTGTACGTACCACAGCAGCACCCCGTGTGTGCCCCAGAGACTGTACGTACCACAACCGCACCCCAGCGTGTGCCCCAGAGACTGTACGTACCACAGCAGCACCCCCGTGTGCCCCAGGCTGTATGCCACAACAGCTCTCTGGGTGTGCCCCAGAGACTGTACGTACCACAACAGCACCCCCTGTGTGCCCCAGAGACTGTACGTACCACAGCAGCACCCCGTGTGTGCCCCAGAGACTGTACGTATCACAACAGCACCCCGTGTGTGCCCCAGAGACTGTACATACCACAGCAGCACCCCGTGTGTGCCCCAGAGACTGTACGTACCACAACCACACCCCAGTGTGTGCCCCAGAGACTGTACGTACCACAGCCGCACCCCATGTGTGCCCCAGAGGCTGTACGTACCACAGCCGCACCCCGTGTGTGCCCCAGAGACTGTACGTACCACAGCAGCACCCCAGTGTGTGCCCCAGAGACTGTATGTACCACAGCAGCACCCAGTGTGTGCCCCAGAGACTGTACGTACCACAACAGCACCCCGTGTGTGCCCCAGAGACTGTACGTACCACAGCAGCACCCCCTGTGTGCCCCAGAGCCTGTACGTACCACAGCAGCACCCCCTGTGTGCCCCAGAGCCTGTACGTACCACAACAGAACCCCCTGTGTGCCCCAGAGGCTGTACGTACCACAGCAGCACCCCCTGTGTGCCCCAGAGACTGTACGTACCACTGCAGCACCCCGTGTGTGCCCCAGAGGCTGTACGTACCACAACCGCACCCCGTGTGTGCCCCAGAGACTGTACGTACCACAGCAGCACCCAGTGTGTGCCCCAGAGACTGTATGTACCACAACAGCACCCCGTGTGTGCCCCAGAGACTGTACGTACCACAGCAGCACCCAGTGTGTGCCCCAGAGACTGTACGTACCACAGCAGCACCCCGTCTGTGACCCAGAGACTGTACGTACCACAGCAGCACCCAGTGTGTGCCCCAAAGACTGTATGTACCACAACCACAGCCCGTGTGTGCCCCAGAGACTGTATGTACCACAACAGCACCCCAGTGTGTGCCCCAGAGACTGTACGTACCACAGCAGCACCCCGTGTGTGCCCCGGAGACTGTACGTACCACAGCAGCACCCAGTGTGTGCCCCAGAGACTGTACGTACCACAACAGCACCCCGTCTGTGCCCCAGAGACTGTACGTACCACAGCAGCACCCCCTGTGTGCCCCAGAGACTGTACGTACCACAGCAGCACCCCAGTGTGTGCCCCAGAGACTGTACGTACCACAACAGCACCCCCTGTGTGCCCCAGAGACTGTACGTACCACAGCAGCACCCCGTGTGTGCCCCAGAGACTGTACGTACCACAACCGCACCCCAGCGTGTGCCCCAGAGACTGTACGTACCACAGCAGCACCCCCGTGTGCCCCAGGCTGTATGCCACAACAGCTCTCTGGGTGTGCCCCAGAGACTGTACGTACCACAACAGCACCCCCTGTGTGCCCCAGAGACTGTACGTACCACAGCAGCACCCCGTGTGTGCCCCAGAGACTGTACGTATCACAACAGCACCCCGTGTGTGCCCCAGAGACTGTACATACCACAGCAGCACCCCGTGTGTGCCCCAGAGACTGTACGTACCACAACCTCACCCCAGTGTGTGCCCCAGAGACTGTACGTACCACAGCCGCACCCCATGTGTGCCCCAGAGGCTGTACGTACCACAGCCGCACCCCGTGTGTGCCCCAGAGACTGTACGTACCACAGCAGCACCCCAGTGTGTGCCCCAGAGACTGTATGTACCACAGCAGCACCCAGTGTGTGCCCCAGAGACTGTACGTACCACAACAGCACCCCGTGTGTGCCCCAGAGACTGTACGTACCACAGCAGCACCCCCTGTGTGCCCCAGAGCCTGTACGTACCACAGCAGCACCCCCTGTGTGCCCCAGAGCCTGTACGTACCACAACAGAACCCCCTGTGTGCCCCAGAGGCTGTACGTACCACAGCAGCACCCCCTGTGTGCCCCAGAGACTGTACGTACCACAGCAGCACCCAGTGTGTGCCCCAGAGACTGTACGTACCACAGCAGCACCCCATCTGTGACCCAGAGACTGTACGTACCACAGCAGCACCCAGTGTGTGCCCCAGAGACTGTACGTACCACAACCACAGCCCGTGTGTGCCCCAGAGACTGTACGTACCACTGCAGCACCCCGTGTGTGCCCCAGAGGCTGTACGTACCACAGCAGCACCCAGTGTGTGCCCCAGAGACTGTATGTACCACAACAGCACCCCGTGTGTGCCCCAGAGACTGTACGTACCACAGCAGCACCCAGTGTGTGCCCCAGAGACTGTACGTACCACAGCAGCACCCCGTCTGTGACCCAGAGACTGTACGTACCACAGCAGCACCCAGTGTGTGCCCCAAAGACTGTATGTACCACAACCACAGCCCGTGTGTGCCCCAGAGACTGTATGTACCACAACAGCACCCCAGTGTGTGCCCCAGAGACTGTACGTACCACAGCAGCACCCCGTGTGTGCCCCGGAGACTGTACGTACCACAGCAGCACCCAGTGTGTGCCCCAGAGACTGTACGTACCACAACAGCACCCCGTCTGTGCCCCAGAGACTGTACGTACCACAGCAGCACCCCCTGTGTGCCCCAGAGACTGTACGTACCACAGCAGCACCCCGTGTGTGCCCCAGAGACTGTACGTACCACAACAACACCCCCTGTGTGCCCCAGAGGCTGTACGTACCACAGCAGCACCCCGTGTGTGCCCCAGAGACTGTACGTACCACAGCAGCACCCCCTGTGTGCCCCAGAGACTTTACGTACCACAGCAGCACCCCCTGTGTGCCCCAGAGACTGTACGTACCACAAGAGCACCCCCTGTGTGCCCCAGAGACTGTACGTACCACAGCAGCACTCAGTGTGTGCCCCAGAGATTGTACGTACCACAGCAGCACCCCGTGTGTGCCCCAGAGACTGTACGTACCACAGCAGCACCCCAGTGTGTGCCCCAGAGACTGTACGTACCACAACCGCACCCCGTGTGTGCCCCAGAGACTGTACGTACCACAGCAGCACCCCGTGTGTGCCCCAGAGACTGTACGTACCACAGCAGCACCCCGTGTGTGTCCCAGAGACTGTACGTACCACAACAGCACCCCCTGTGTGACCCAGAGACTGTACGTACCACAGCAGCACCCCGTGTGTGCCCCAGAGACTGTACGTACCACAACCACACCCCGTGTGTGCCCCGGAGACTGTACGTACCACAGCAGCACCCAGTGTGTGCCCCAGAGACTGTACGTACCACAGCAGCACCCCGTTTGTGCCCCAGAGACTGTACGTACCACAGCAGCACCCCCTGTGTGCCCCAGAGACTGTACGTACCACAGCAGCACCCCGTGTGTGCCCCAGAGACTGTACGTACCACAGCAGCACCCCGTGTGTGCCCCAGAGACTGTACGTACCACAACAGCACCCCCTGTGTGCCCCAGAGACTGTACGTACCACAGCAGCACCCCGTGTGTGCCCCAGAGACTGTACGTACCACAGCAGCACCCCGTGTGTGCCCCAGAGACTGTACGTACCACAGCAGCACCCCCTGTGTGCCCCAGAGACTGTACGTACCACAACCGCACCCCGTGTGTGCCCCAGAGACTGTACGTACCACAGCAGCACCCAGTGTGTGCCCCAGAGACTGTACGTACCACAGCAGCACCCCGTTTGTGCCCCAGAGACTGTACGTACCACAGCAGCACCCCCTGTGTGCCCCAGAGACTGTACGTACCACAGCAGCACCCCGTGTGTGCCCCAGAGACTGTACGTACCACAGCAGCACCCCCTGTGTGCCCCAGAGACTGTACGTACCACAGCAGCACCCCGTGTGTGCCCCAGAGACTGTACGTACCACAGCAGCACCCCGTGTGTGCCCCAGAGACTGTACGTACCACAGCAGCACCCCCTGTGTGCCCCAGAGACTGTACGTACCACAACCGCACCCCGTGTGTGCCCCAGAGACTGTACGTACCACAGCAGCACCCCGTGTGTGCCCCAGAGACTGTACGTACCACAGCAGCACCCCGTGTGTGTCCCAGAGACTGTACGTACCACAACAGCACCCCCTGTGTGACCCAGAGACTCTACGTACCACAGCAGCACCCCGTGTGTGCCCCAGAGACTGTACGTACCACAACCACACCCCGTGTGTGCCCCGGAGACTGTACGTACCACAGCAGCACCCAGTGTGTGCCCCAGAGACTGTACGTACCACAGCAGCACCCCGTTTGTGCCCCAGAGACTGTACGTACCACAGCAGCACCCCCTGTGTGCCCCAGAGACTGTACGTACCACAGCAGCACCCCGTGTGTGCCCCAGAGACTGTACGTACCACAGCAGCACCCCCTGTGTGCCCCAGAGACTACGTACCACAACAGCACCCCCTGTGTGCCCCAGAGACTGTACGTACCACAGCAGCACCCCGTGTGTGCCCCAGAGACTGTACGTACCACAGCAGCACCCCGTGTGTGCCCCAGAGACTGTACGTACCACAGCAGCACCCCCTGTGTGCCCCAGAGACTGTACGTACCACAACCGCACCCCGTGTGTGCCCCAGAGACTGTACGTACCACAGCAGCACCCAGTGTGTGCCCCAGAGACTGTACGTACCACAGCAGCACCCCGTTTGTGCCCCAGAGACTGTACGTACCACAGCAGCACCCCCTGTGTGCCCCAGAGACTGTACGTACCACAGCAGCACCCCGTGTGTGCCCCAGAGACTGTACGTACCACAACAGCACCCCCTGTGTGCCCCAGAGACTGTACGTACCACAGCAGCACCCCGTGTGTGCCCCAGAGACTGTACGTACCACAGCAGCACCCCCTGTGTGCCCCAGAGACTGTACGTACCACAACCGCACCCCGTGTGTGCCCCAGAGACTGTACGTACCACAGCAGCACCCCCTGTGTGCCCCAGAGACTGTACGTACCACAGCAGCACCCCGTGTGTGCCCCAGAGACTGTACGTACCACAGCAGCACCCCCTGTGTGCCCCAGAGACTGTACGTACCACAACCGCACCCCGTGTGTGCCCCAGAGACTGT
Organism: Eretmochelys imbricata; assembly: GCF_965152235.1. Classification (NCBI taxonomy): domain Eukaryota; kingdom Metazoa; phylum Chordata; order Testudines; family Cheloniidae; genus Eretmochelys; species Eretmochelys imbricata. The sequence goes on along the minus strand of NC_135580.1, from coordinate 1,459,892 downwards.
ACGTACCACAGCAGCACCCCGTGTGTGCCCCAGAGACTGTACGTACCACAGCAGCACCCCCTGTGTGCCCCAGAGACTGTACGTACCACAACCGCACCCCGTGTGTGCCCCAGAGACTGTACGTACCACAGCAGCACCCCGTGTGTGTCCCAGAGACTGTACGTACCACAGCAGCACCCCCTGTGTGCCCCAGAGACTGTACGTACCACAACAGCACCCCGTGTGTGCCCCAGAGACTGTACGTACCACAGCAGCACCCCGTGTGTGCCCCAGAGGCTGTACGTACCACAGCAGCACCCACTGTGTGCCCCAGAGGCTGTACGTACCACAACAGCACCCCGTGTGTGCCCCAGAGACTGTACGTACCACAGCAGCACCCAGTGTGTGCCCCAGAGACTGTACGTACCACAGCAGCACCCCATCTGTGACCCAGAGACTGTACGTACCCCAGCAGCACCCAGTGTGTGCCCCAGAGACTGTACGTACCACAACCACAGCCCGTGTGTGCCCCAGAGACTGTACGTACCACAGCAGCACCCCAGTGTGTGCCCCAGAGACTGTACGTACCACAGCAGCACCCCGTGTGTGCCCCAGAGACTGTACGTATCACAGCAGCACCCCGTGTGTGCCCCAGAGACTGTACGTACCACAGCAGCACCCTGTGTGTGCCCCAGAGACTGTACGTACCACAGCAGCACCCCCTGTGTGCCCCAGAGACTGTACGTACCACAGCAGCACCCCGTGTGTGCCCCAGAGACTGTACGTACCACAGCAGCACCCCGTGTGTGCCCCAGGCTGTATGCCACAACAGCTCTCTGGGTGTGCCCCAGAGACTGTACGTACCACAGCAGCACCCCGTGTGTGCCCCAGAGACTGTACGTACCACAGCAGCACCCCGTGTGTGCCCCAGAGACTGTACGTACCACAGCAGCACCCCGTGTGTGCCCCAGGCTGTATGCCACAACAGCTCTCTGGGTGTGCCCCAGAGACTGTACGTACCACAAACGCACCCCAGTGTGTGCCCCAGAGACTGTACGTACCACAGCAGCACCCCGTGTGTGCTCCAGAGACTGTACGTACCACAGCAGCACCCCCTGTGTGCCCCAGAGACTGTACGTACCACAGCAGCACCCCGTGTGTGCCCCAGAGACTGTACGTACCACAACAGCACCCCCTGTGTGCCCCAGAGACTGTACGTACCACAGCAGCACCCCGTGTGTGCCCCAGAGACTGTACGTACCACAGCAGCACCCCCTGTGTGCCCCAGAGACTGTACGTACCACAACCGCACCCCGTGTGTGCCCCAGAGACTGTACGTACCACAGCAGCACCCCGTGTGTGCCCCAGAGACTGTACGTACCACAGCAGCACCCCGTGTGTGTCCCAGAGACTGTACGTACCACAGCAGCACCCCGTGTGTGCCCCAGAGACTGTACGTACCACAACAGCACCCCCTGTGTGCCCCAGAGACTGTACGTACCACAACCGCACCCCGTGTGTGCCCCAGAGACTGTACGTACCACAGCAGCACCCCGTGTGTGTCCCAGAGACTGTACGTACCACAGCAGCACCCCCTGTGTGCCCCAGAGACTGTACGTACCACAACAGCACCCCGTGTGTGCCCCAGAGACTGTACGTACCACAGCAGCACCCCGTGTGTGCCCCAGAGGCTGTACGTACCACAGCAGCACCCAGTGTGTGCCCCAGAGGCTGTACGTACCACAACAGCACCCCGTGTGTGCCCCAGAGACTGTACGTACCACAGCAGCACCCAGTGTGTGCCCCAGAGACTGTACGTACCACAGCAGCACCCCATCTGTGACCCAGAGACTGTACGTACCCCAGCAGCACCCAGTGTGTGCCCCAGAGACTGTACGTACCACAACCACAGCCCGTGTGTGCCCCAGAGACTGTACGTACCACAGCAGCACCCCAGTGTGTGCCCCAGAGACTGTACGTACCACAGCAGCACCCCGTGTGTGCCCCAGAGACTGTACGTATCACAGCAGCACCCCGTGTGTGCCCCAGAGACTGTACGTACCACAGCAGCACCCCGTGTGTGCCCCAGAGACTGTACGTACCACAGCAGCACCCCGTGTGTGCCCCAGGCTGTATGCCACAACAGCTCTCTGGGTGTGCCCCAGAGACTGTACGTACCACAAACGCACCCCAGTGTGTGCCCCAGAGACTGTACGTACCACAGCAGCACCCCGTGTGTGCTCCAGAGACTGTACGTTCCACAGCAGCACCCCCTGTGTGCCCCAGAGACTGTACGTACCACAGCAGCACCCCGTGTGTGCCCCAGAGGCTGTACGTACCACAGCAGCACCCAGTGTGTGCCCCAGAGACTGTACGTACCACAGCAGCACCCCATCTGTGACCCAGAGACTGTACGTACCACAGCAGCACCCAGTGTGTGCCCCAGAGACTGTACGTACCACAGCAGCACCCAGTGTGTGCCCCAGAGACTGTACGTACCACAGCAGCACCCCAGTGTGTGCCCCAGAGACTGTACGTACCACAGCAGCACCCCGTGTGTGCCCCAGAGACTGTACGTATCACAGCAGCACCCCGTGTGTGCCCCAGAGACTGTACGTACCACAGCAGCACCCCGTGTGTGCCCCAGGCTGTATGCCACAACAGCTCTCTGGGTGTGCCCCAGAGACTGTACGTACCACAAACGCACCCCAGTGTGTGCCCCAGAGACTGTACGTACCACAGCAGCACCCCGTGTGTGCTCCAGAGACTGTACGTTCCACAGCAGCACCCCCTGTGTGCCCCAGAGACTGTACGTACCACAGCAGCACCCCGTGTGTGCCCCAGAGGCTGTACGTACCACAGCAGCACCCAGTGTGTGCCCCAGAGACTGTACGTACCACAGCAGCACCCCATCTGTGACCCAGAGACTGTACGTACCACAGCAGCACCCAGTGTGTGCCCCAGAGACTGTACGTACCACAACCACAGCCCATGTGTGCCCCAGAGACTGTATGTACCACAACAGCACCCCAGTGTGTGCCCCAGAGACTGTACGTACCACAGCAGCACCCCGTGTGTGCCCCGGAGACTGTACGTACCACAGCAGCACCCAGTGTGTGCCCCAGAGACTGTACGTACCACAGCAGCACCCCGTGTGTGCCCCGGAGACTGTACGTACCACAGCAGCACCCAGTGTGTGCCCCAGAGACTGTACGTACCACAACAGCACCCCGTGTGTGCCCCAGAGACTGTACGTACCACAGCAGCACCCCCTGTGTGCCCCAGAGACTGTACGTACCACAGCAGCACCCCGTGTGTGCCCCAGAGACTGTACGTACCACAACAGCACCCCCTGTGTGCCCCAGAGACTGTACGTACCACAGCAGCACCCTGTGTGTGCCCCAGAGACTACGTACCACAACAACACCCCCTGTGTGCCCCAGAGACTGTACGTACCACAGCAGCACCCCCTGTGTGCCCCAGAGACTGTACGTACCACAGCAGCACCCAGTGTGTGCCCCAGAGACTGTACGTACCACAGCAGCACCCCATCTGTGACCCAGAGGCTGTACGTACCACAACCGCACCCCGTGTGTGCCCCAGAGACTGTACGTACCACAGCAGCACCCCGTGTGTGCCCCAGAGACTGTACGTACCACAGCAGCAACCCCTGTGTGCCCCAGAGACTGTACGTACCACAGCAGCACCTCAGTGTGTGCCCCAGAGGCTGTACGTACCACAGCAGCACCCCGTGTGTGCCCCAGAGGCTGTACGTACCACAGCAGCACCCCGTGTGTGCCCCAGAGACTGTACGTACCACAACAGCACCCCGTGTGTGCCCCAGAGACTGTACGTACCACAGCAGCACCCCGTGTGTGCCCCAGAGACTGTACGTACCACAGCAGCACCCCAGTGTGTGCCCCAGAGCCTGTACGTACCACAACAGCACCCCAGTGTGTGCCCCAGAGGATGTACGTACCACAACAGCACCCCAGTTTGTGCCCCAGAGGCTGTATGTACCACAGCAGCACTCCGTGTGTGCCCCAGAGGCTGTACGTACCACAGCAGCACTCCGTGTGTGCCCCAGAGACTGTACGTACCACAACCACAGCCCGTGTGTGCCCCAGAGGCTGTACGTACCACAGCAGCACCCCGTGTGTGCCCCAGAGGCTGTACGTACCACAACCGCACCCCGTGTGTGCCCCAGAAACTGTACGTACCACAACCGCACCCCGTGTGTGCCCCAGAGACTGTATGTCACAACAGCAGGACAGCCCCCTGAGCACAGCTGGTCACAAGTCAGAATTTCCATTCTGGGGGAAATTCGACAATTTGAAACTTCCTTTTGTCCGAAATCAGGACAAAGACTCCATTTCTGAACTGAAGCCAGTGGAGGAGCTGGGAGTTGAAGCCAAGGTGTCTGGCCCTCAGCCCACAGAGCCATCACTGGCACGAGCGGTGGTTTCACAGTGACAGTAACTCCTCAGTCCTATTTGCTGGATGTGATTTTAAACAGGCCTGAGACCCATCCACTCCCAAGAGGCGCAGTCGTTGCACAGGGGGGCCTGCTCCAGTGAATGCCCTCATACCCCCGCCCCGCCCCCCCCGCCACCTCCTCCAGTCAGCGCTCCTGTCTGCAAATGCCAGGCCTCACCCGGAGAGCATTACGCAGCTCCGGCTCCCTGTCAGTCCCCAGGAGCTGCAGGACGCAGCACCTCGCATGCCCGGAGCCTCCATCTTGTGTTGTACTCGGTGTTTAATAAAATCTGCTCCCACGGGAGGGTTAAATCCAGCACTAACAAATCCCAACACACAAGGACACTCTTTTCCCCAGAGAATTAAATGGTTTCATTTTACCCAGAAGCCCAGATGACCCATGTCACGCGAGGCACTGCTCAGCCATCAGTTGGAAACACCTGGTAGTCACTACAAACTGGGGCTGCAGTGGATCCAGTGGCCTGGAGCTAAGAGGGGCCCTAGCCCATTCCTGACCTGACAGCTGGTAGCAGCTCGGATTTCCATTCGGTGGGAGATTTCCCTTCATCCTGAATTGGGACAAAGAGTCGAAATTTCTAACCTGACCCCAAACCTCCAGAACATTTTCATTTTCAAAATATCAGAATTACTTTATCAAGGTGCTTTGTTTCAGCGTTAGCATTTGGAGGATGATCTCAAATGGTGAAATGATAAAACTGAAACAAAGTGCTTCAACCTTATTGAAATGTGCAGGAGTGTTTTGTTACACACTGGGATGAAGTCGATATGTTCCCTGAGACATTTCGGTTTAGTCAAATCGGCGTTTTCCACAGAAAACCGTTCAGCTGGAAGAACTCTTCTGACCAGCTCTCCCCGGAGCTGGGCAATCCCCTGAGTAGCTTCATTTGCAAGTGGTGGTTGTGAAAATACCACAAGAGAAATGCAGCCTCTCTCCATCTCGGTTTTGCCCTTTTCCCTTGAGCAGATGGTGATGTTTCCTGTGGTCCTGCACACTAGAAGCCAGCCTGGTTACCTGCTATTCCCTGCTTTGTCTGGGCTGGCATCGCACCCTGCAATAAGCAGCTGGCCCCACGACTAGCGTGTGTGGGTTAGTCCTCGCTTCAGCCCAGCTGCACCAGCCCTGGCTTTCCCTGGTTCTTATTTTCACCGTCTCATTTCCTGAACACAGCAGTTACTCCAGTCCCACCCAGCTCCCACTGAAGTCACTGAGAGCATGTCCATTGGCTTTCCAGCGGGCCTCTGCAGCGTTTCTACTGTGGTCTGGCAGAAATCAGCCAGAAGAAGAAGGGATCAGAGGCAGTGGGAAGGAGGGAGGAGCAGAGCGGTACCAGGGTGCGTGCCGCGTGGGGCTATGAGGCTGAGCTGTGCTGCCTGCAGAGCGAGGGGTTGGCACATTAGGGACACAGGGTCCCACAGCTCATGAAAGCTCTGAGGCGGCCTGTGCAGAGGCAGGTGATTTGCAGTAAATGGGGGTTTATTCCATGGCTGGGTCGCGTCTCAAGGGCTATCAGGGTCTCGTCAATCAGCAGAAACAGCATTCATGCTGCTGGCAGGCGCTTCCTACAGAACGCTGTCCTTCAAGGCAGGAACAAGCCTGGGAGTCCAGCACCCTGCTCCAGCCTCGCTGCGTGACTCTGGGCAAGCCAGCACCCTCACAGCTCCTCAGCTCCCCCTCTGTAGATGAAATACCACCACCCACAGCTCAGGGCATCCTGGTGCATAAACCAGTAACGTTTGCAGAATGCTTTGATTATCATCACTGAGCAGCACCTGGAAATCAGGGCCCCATCATGCCGGGCGCTACACAGAACCCGACCGAGATCAGGAACCCGTCGTGCCAGGCACTGCCCAGACCCCGACCGAGGTCAGGGCTCCGTTGTGCCGGGCGCTACACAGACCCCGACCGAGATCAGGGCTCCTTTGTGCCGGGCACTGCCCAGACCCCAACCAAGATCAGGGCCCCATCGCGCCGGGCGCTGCCCAGACCCTGACCGAGATCAAGGCCCCGTCGTGCTGGGCACTACACAGAACCCGACCGAGATCAGGGCCCCATCGCGCCGGGCACTGCCCAGACCCAGACCGAGATCAGGGCCCCGTCGTGCCGGGCACTACACAGAACCCAACCGAGATGAGGGCCCCGTCGCGCCAGGCACTGCCCAGACCCAGACCGAGATCAGGGCCCCGTCGTGCCGGGCACTACACAGAACCCAACCGAGATGAGGGCCCCGTCGCGCCAGGCGCTGCCCAGACCCAGACCGAGATCAGGGCCCCGTCGTGCCGGGCACTACACAGAACCCGACCGAGATGAGGGCCCCGTCGCGCCAGGCGCTGCCCAGACCCAGACCGAGATCAGGGCCCCGTCGTGCTGGGCACTACACAGAACCCGACCGAGATCAGGGCCCCATCGCGCCGGGCACTTCCCAGACCCAGACCGAGATCAGGGCCCCGTCATGCTGGGCACTACACAGAACCCGACCGAGATCAGGGCCCCATCGCGCCGGGCGCTGCCCAGACCCAGACCGAGATCAGGGCCCCGTCGTGCCGGGCACTACACAGAACCCAACCGAGATGAGGGCCCCGTCGCGCCAGGCGCTGCCCAGACCCAGACCAAGATCAGGGCCCCGTCGTGCCGGGCACTACACAGAACCCGACCGAGATGAGGGCCCCGTCGCACCAGGCGCTGCCCAGACCCAGACCGAGATCAGGGCCCTGTCGTGCTGGGCACTACACAGAACCCGACCGAGATGAGGGCCCCGTCGTGCCGGGCCCTGCCCAGACCCCACCCAAGATCAGGGCCCCATCGCGCCGGGCGCTGCCCAGACCCCAACCAAGATCAGGGCCCCGTCGTGCTGGGCACTACACAGAACCCAACCGAGATGAGGGCCCCGTCGCGCCAGGCGCTGCCCAGACCCAGACCGAGATCAGGGCCCCGTCGTGCTGGGCACTACACAGAACCCGACCGAGGTCAGGGCTCCTTTGTGCCGGGCGCTACACAGAACCCAACTGAGATCAGGGGCCCATTGTGCTGGGCGCTACACAGAACCCGACCGAGATCAGGGCCCCATCGCGCCGGGTGCCGCCCAGACCTCAACCGAGATCAGGGCTGTGGGAAAGGCAGGAGACAGCCCTCTGTTCTGGGCTGACAGCCAGAGCTATGGCAGGGGTGTCAGTAATGTGGCTGGCAGGGAGGATGAGCTGCTCAGAGTTGCTAATCCAGTTTTGCGGGTGCAAGCGCCTAGATCGAGTACCACAGTGCTGGGTGCTTCAGAAACGTGGGACCTGGGGTAAGAGGTCTGGCCACCTCGTGGCAGGGCCGGAGGAGGTGAACTGGTGCAGTTTGGGCTCGCCACCCGTCCCGACGCGCAGCAGTGTCTGAGCACGGTGGAGCTGCGCCCTGCGGGGGCCCTGTCGCAGCAATTCAGCACTGTAGGTTGGGTAAGGTGCGAAGACGAGGAGGAAGTTAATTGTATGTTGCCCCAGTGCTTTGTCTGTACATCTTCACTCAGCGGGATGGCAAAGCCCTGGGTGCCGCAGGGATCTGGAGATGGCTGCCTGTTAGCCAGCAGCAGCCGCGACTCTTCCCCCACCAGGCCTTGCTCTCCCTGGGGTGTGACTCGGGGATCCCAGCCGTGCCGAGGGCTCAGAGCTGGGGGAGAAGCAGGGCCGTGTCCATCTGGCGTTGGGAAGGCATTTAAACACCCGGATCTGAACGTGACGCCCTGCACAAGCATCACCTGAGTGCACGGGAGGCAGGATCTTTCATCCACAGCAAGGGGGTGGCAAAAGCAGTGTCGCTGTGTGTTCCCATCCCCGGCTGCTGGTGCTGGGGGGGACCCTCTGCTGCGCACCTCCACTCACACCTGGCCCTTTCTGCCCCACTGCCAAAAAGCTCCACCATGGCAGTAATTCTGTGCTGTGGACACAGGTTAGGTTTTTGCCATTCACCTCCAGCCAGGGCTGGTTCCCAGCGAAGAAATGGCAGTTCTCTGTGCTGGGCCAAGGGTCGGGCAGGCGGGATCTCGTGGTGGGAGCCGGAGGAGAGCTCCTGGTGGCGGGGGGGACAATCCGATGCTGGGGTGGAGCCTGAGTTTCACAGCAGGTGGGCCAGCAGCAAGTCTGAACAGGGCTGGGAAGGCAGCAGCCCTGCTGGATGCCCCTGTCTAGCAAGGCGAAAGCTGGGGTCAGACCATGAGCAAAGGCTGCTGCCAGGGCTGTCGGACGCCATCAGAGCTCCTGGCTGGATTTTATGTGCTCCCCTCTGGACTGCGTAGGAATGTGATTCTGTTCCCTTCGGGGGGGCATGAATGGACACAGTGGGCTGCAGGTAGAAACCAATCTCTTTTCCAATTACCGCCAGTCCCAGCCACATTGATTGGATTTGTACGAAACATGCTGCCAGTGCCCATGTGACAATGCCCTTGGGTCGGTGGGCTGCAGGGTGACACAAGCACCTCTTATTGGCCAATAGGTGGGCAGCAAAAAGCTCGGCATTCATGGCCAGAGAGAGGCATTATGGTGACAAACGGTGCGAGGTGGGAACCCACAAGGGAGCCTGATCCGGCCTCCATTGGGCCAGGCAGGAGCTCAGAGAGACAAATACCTACCTAGCCAGAGGGAATACTACCACTAAGGGAGAGGGAGGATGGGCTGCGTTTTAGAACATGGGGGTACGAGTCAGGACACCTGGGTTCCCTAGCCTGCTCTGTCCCTGGCTCATGGTGTGACCCTGAGCAACTTATTTAGGACTCAGTTCTGCACAGTGCTGAGCACTCTGACCCCAAACCACACGAAGAACCCCATTGACTTAAATGAAGCTACGCACATGCTTTCGTGCATTGCTGGGTCAGGCCCAGGCCGCAGCGTGCGCAGTACCTCATACAGTCAGGCCTGGAACGGCTGTGTTTCCGTTTCCCTACCTGGGAAACCCGCCAGGGATCCTGCAAACCTGTCGGAATGCATTTAAGGTGCTCTGGGATCCTGACAGGTGAGCGGGGCAATGTACAGCCAGTGCAATGTACTGCTATTACCAGCCCCCAACGACCTCCCCATGCCCTGTGCCCAGTTGAGAACACCTTTCTGTAGGCCAAGAAGCATGCAGGAGTCCGAACACTTTCCATTCTTTTGTTCTAATAGAGACATATATTGGCAGTGTGCTCTAGTTTCATACTTTTGACATTAGTCAGGGCGGGCACTGCAGTTCCAGTCGAACCGGGGAGATGGCGCAGCACCACAAAGAAAGAGGCTGACTTTAGATTTGTTTTAACCTAAAGCAAACTCTGTCCATCGTCTGGCAAGTGATTTAAACATACGCACATGTTTTCTCTTTGATGAGTTACCATTGCTTCCCTTTTTGTGGTGTATTTAAATAACGGTGAGTGGCTATTTTCTGCCAAAGGCTGTTTTTCTCTCTGCGGATTGGATGCATAACATGAAAACCGGTAACTGCTCTATGATATCTACAGAGATGAACCAAACATCTAAAACTCTCTCTCTGTATATACCTGTGTGTAACCCAAGCAAAAAGTCAGAATACAGCTTCTGATCATGCTGCTGCACAGAAATAAGAAACAAAGCATTACTCATCACAATAGCATTTTCCCTTGCTGCAGGATTTCTGGTCTGAGTGGTGCATTAGCCAAATCTATTCAAACAATATGACAGGACTGAGATGTTAAGCCATAGTACCAAGAGAATCCACTGCGATGTGCCATCTTTAACTCACCGGGTTTGCCCTCCCTTGGGGACCTATGGGAAAACTGCAGGAGTGTGCAGCGACCCACAGAACCACACTCCGCACTGGACGGCTTCCCCTGAGGATGGGTTTGCGGAGCTGCCTTAGAAGTTTAGTATTATTTTTATTTTGAAAAAAGTCTATTGAGGGAATCTAAGATACCAGCCACATCCTCGCATGGATGAGGCCACTGCACCCCCGTGTCCTCGTCTCCTTGGTGCGGAGCATTAATTAGGCGATGCCTGTTCAGAACGTAGAGAACCTTGGAGGAAAGGTTGTAGGTAAGTGCTAGTGATTATGATTATTACTACGTGGGCAGATTTAATGACTGTTCTAACAACACAATGCAGGACCTGCTCTCACAGCCACTGAGTCAATGGGAGTTGCTCACGTGCACCAGGACTGGGCACACTCTGAGACAGCTCAAGCCCAATTCAACTCCCATTGAAGTTTATGGAAACACCCCAGTTGACTTCAATAGAAGCTGAATGGGGGTAAATAAAAGACAGTCAGTTCCAACACACTTGACTAAAGACTTCCAAACCACACCGAAAATATTTCCTTGGCTACCTGGGCTGGTTGCAAATTCCCTTAGGTAAATATTTTGGCCTGTTTCCTTTGAGCATCTTCTCTCCAGCAGTTTGTGGACATGATCAGCCCACTAATGTTACAAGTAGGGCCATCAATTAATCGCAGTTAACTCAGGCAATTAACTCAAAAAATGGAATCACAATTTAAAAAATTAATCACGATTAATCGCAGTTTTAATCGCACTATTAAACAATAGAATACCAATTGACATTTATTAAATATTTTGGATGTTTTTCTACATTTTCAACTATATTGATTTCAATTACAATACAGAATACAGAGTGTACAGTGCTCACTTTATATTATTCTTATTACAAATATTTGTACTGTAAAAATGATAAACAAAAGAAATGGTATTTTTCAGTTCACCTCATACAAGTACCGTAGTGCAATCTTTGTGGTGAAAGTGCAACTTACAAATGTAGATTTTTCTGTTACATAACTTCTCTCAAAAACAAAACAATGTAAAACTTTACAGCTGACAAGTCCACGCTGTCCTACTTCCTGTGCAGCCAATCGCTCAGACAAACCAGTGTGTTTACATTTACAGGAGATAATGCTGCCCGCTTCTTGTTTACAATGTCACCTGAAAGTGAGAACAGGCATTTAACCCTAACCCATTTAAGGACTATTCACATGGCACTTTTGCAGCCGGCATTGCAAGTTATTTATGTGCCAGATACGCTAAACATTCATATACCCCTTCATGCTTCGGCCACCATTCCAGAGGACATGCTTCCATGCTGATGACACTTGTTAAAAAAACAATGTGTTAATTAAATTAGTGACTGAACTCCTTGGGGGAGAATTTTACGTCCCCTACTCTGTTTTACCTGCATTCTGCTGTATATTTCATGTTAGAGCAGTCTCAGATGATGACCCAGCATGTTGTTCGTTTTAAGAACACTGTCACTGCGGATTTGACAAAACGCAGAGAAGGTACCAACGTGAGATTTCTAAAGATAACTACAGCACTTGACCCAAGGTTTAAGAATCTGAAGTGTCTTCCAAAATCTGAGAGGGACGAGGTGCGGAGCATGCTTTCAGAAGTCTTAAAAGAGCAACACTCCGATACGGAAACCGAACCACCAAAAAAGAAAATCAACTTTCTGCTGGTGGTGTCTGACTCAGATGATGGGAATGAAGATGCATCGGACCGCTCTGCTTTGGATCGTTATTGAGGAGAACCCCTCATCAGCAAGGACGCGTGTCCCCTGGAATGGTGGTTGAAGCATGAAGGACATGTGAATCTTCAGTGCATCTGGCACATAAATATCTTGCAACACCATTTAAAACAGTGCCACGTGAACTCCTGTTCTCACTTTCAGGTGATACTGTAAACAAGAAGCAGGCAGCAGTATCTCCTGCAAATGTAAACTAACTTGTTTGTCTGAGCGATCGGCTGCACAGGAAGTAGGACAGCGTGGACTTGTCGGCTCTAAAGTTTTACATTGTTTTGTTTTTGAGAGAAGTTATTTGTTGTACATAGTTCTACATTTGTAAGTTCAACTTTCATGATAAAGAGATTGCCCTACAGTACTTGTATTAAGTGAATTAAAATACTTTCTTTTTTACAATGCAAATATTTGTAATAAAAAAATAAAGTGAGCACGGTACACTCTGTATTCTGTGTTGTAATTGAAACCAATATATTTGAAAATGTGGACAACACCCAAAAATATTCATGTAAATGGATTCTATTATCGTTTGACAGCGCACAATTAATTGCGATTAATTTTTTTAATTGCTTGACAGCCCTAGTTACAAGTGATGCCTGTTTGTTTGTGGCCTGGTAGCTTCCCTTCCACGGACTGTGAAACACTGTTCAAGCATGGCTTATTCTGTCCCAGCTGCATTGCTCTTTGCCTGTGGACCGAAGGTAGTTAGTGACTCAGTGGTAAGGTCGCCTGCTCTCTCAAACAGATCTTTCCACTCCTGTGGGCAGAGCCAGCCGCTGGGGGAAGGTGGCGAGGAGGAGAAGGAAGAGTGGGGAAGTCCTTTTCATCAGTCGGTGTCAGCCATGCATGGCATCCTTCCTGCTGTGGTGTGCAGACATCCGGTGGAGCAGCCAGCGGCAGAGGTGCATCCCTGTGCCCACATCCAGATAGAATGAGCCCGGCCCTGAATTCCCAGCCCGGCGCTGGGAGCAGCTCAGTTCTGTAGCCGCTTTTCCGACCCATTTACGGACCATTCCAGCCACCCAGCATGTGAACTGAGTAGACTGCCGGGGGGAAGCCTGGGGTATAAGACTCGGAGGACAGCACCTTCTTCCAGCAAACCGTTTTGAAATGGAGTTCCTTGAGTGTGGGCATAAAGCCAACGCTCACTCTTCCAAAGTATCCACGTTAGATGGGGAGGAACCCCGTCCCTCTGGGAGTACCCAAAGAAGGGCCTGACCTCTCTTGGTGCAGGGACATTCTACATCCATCCCTTGTTTATCAGTAGCATAGCTGCGGTGAGCCCTGGGAGGGGTAGCCCATGGGCTGCTCACTTTGCTGTCGCATCACCTTTTTCCCCAACGTAGATGAACTGAGCGTGGGCAGCTGTGGAGTAAATATAGCCTGTCCAGCTGAGCTCCACTCCCATTAGCGGGGCTGCGCCCCCAGGCAGCCGTCCTTGCTACAGCCGGGCAGATCCCCTTCTCAGCCCGGGCACATCAGCCGGACATCCTGAACATGCTCAGTGGAGTTCTTCTGACCTCACAGATCAATGCAACTGGGGGGCAGGCTCATATGGAAGGCTGGCTGCTATCAGCTGGTGGCTCCCTCACGGGGCCGTGAGCACGGGCGTGTACTCGGCGTAGCTCACCGCCCTCCCCGAGACCTGCCCGCTTGTGGCATGCGGGAGACCCTGGCGCACATCTACCTTGAGTGCGCCAGGTTGCAGCCCCTTTTCTGGCTCACCCTGAACCTTGTTTGTAGGTTCTGGCTGCACTTTCCCTGCACTCCTGATCCACGCACACCCCACCGTGGCCCCGCAAAGTCATGAGACCGCCTCATCAACCCCTTTGGCGCTGCCCAAAGTGGGCATCTAAAAAACCAGGAGGAGGAAGCTAGAGGAGGAGGCATTCTGAGACTGTGGGGCCGATTTCTGATCCTCCCTTGGTTCACATTTCCGGGCAGAGTTCCTCTGGGCTGCGTCCGCTGACTCCCTAGACCCCTTCGAGGAGCAGTGGGCGCTGTCCGGGGTTCTCTGCTCTGTGTCCCTCTCTGGTTCCTACTTATCCCCCTATGACCTCACGCCTGTCCCTGTTTTCTTATTAGTTGTCCCTCAAAATCATTTGAGCCCAGAGTTGTTCCACCCCTTAGACTGGGCGGGGAGAGGCCTTGCCCACCTCCTGGAACTCAGTAGGTAGAAGGCTGAGTGCACAGCTGCATGGCATGTTCTTTAAACAGGCTGCTGGCTCAGGACTGGCGGGCCCAGCTGGGGCGCCCTCCCACACACAGCTGCAGGCAAGGGCTGTGGAATGGGCTTAGGGTTGAATCAAGCTGCAAATGACCCATCCACTGTCAGAGCTGGGTCTGGCAGGGGCAGCCCACTGGAAAAAAGAGATCTTGGTGCACACACCAAGGAGGCCTCACCCCAAACTGGCCTGACATCATGTGTCAATCACATTCACACCCATCCCTTAGTCCCCCCAGGATTGCCAGCCCTCAGCCAAAGGAAAATGTCACCCTAACTCGGGTGTCCCCTGCACCTGGCACAGGACAGCAGGTAACCCCCGCCCCCCCAGCAGCCGCAGGCTCCATGCCCAGCAGCCCCCCGCGACGTGCCCCAGGGCACAGCGAGGTTCCTATCCCCGCAGCGAGGGGGCGCGGCCCCCTCTGCAGAGCTCAGCACCCGCAGGCCGCGCCGGCCGCCCGGGGATGTGAACCGGGCTGCCCTGCCCGGCGCCTTGGGGTCCGGCCGGGCTCGGGGCGCCCCCCGCGCGGACACGCCCCGCCGGCAGACCGGGGCGCGGCTCCAGCGGAGCGGCCGGCTGCGGTCGCCCCTGCCCCCGGCCAAGGGCCCGCCGCCCGCAGGAGACCCCGCGCCCCGGGGCCGCCGCTCAGCCCGGCCTCCCCCTGCCGCGGCCGGGCACGGAGCCGCGGGGAGGCCGGGCCGCTGCAGACGCGGCGCTGCTCTCCTCCCCCCGCTCCTCTCCGGCGCCGCCCCTGCCTGGCGCCAGCCTATATCTGCCGCGCCGCGGCCCCGGCCCGCCCGGCCAGGATGCCCGGCGGCAGGCAGCGGCGCGGAGCGGCGGCGGCGGCGCCCTTGCCGGGGGACGCCCCGAGCCCGGCCGGCCGGTGACTGGGCGCGGCTCTGCCCGGGGAGCGCCCGGGCCGTGCGCTGCGCGGGGCTGCGCGGGGCCCGCGGGCGGGCTGGCGGGGAGATGCTGCCCTGGCGGCGGGAGCGGTTCGAGCTGCGGGCGGAGGAGCCGCGGCAGCCCAGCAAGCCCAAGGGCTATGCGGTGAGGCTGCGCTGCTCCGCGCTGGGCTCGCTGGCCCGCGCCTGCCCCGAGGGCGCGCTGCACCGCGTGGGCAGCATGTTCCGCTCCAAGCGGCGCAAGTTCCGCGTGAGCAGCGAGGACCCCACGTACACGGTGCTGTACCTGGGCAACGCGGCCACGCTGCAGGCCAAGGGCGAGGGCTGCACCGACCTGGCCGTGGGCAAGATCTGGGCCAAGAGCGAGGCCGGCCGGCAGGGCGCCAAGATGAAGCTGACCATCGGCGCGCAGGGCATCCGCATGGCGCACGCCGAGGAGCGGGCGCCGCGCCGGCCGGGCCACCTCTACCTGCTGCACCGCGTCACCTACTGCGTGGCCGACCCGCGCCTGCCCCGCGTCTTCGCCTGGATCTACCGGCACGAGCTGAAGCACAAGGCGGTCACGCTGCGCTGCCATGCCGTGCTGGTCTCCCGGCCCGAGAAGGCCCGGGCCATGGCGCTGCTGCTCTACCAGACCTCGGCGGCCGCGCTGGCCGAGTTCCGCCGGCTGAAGAAGCGCGACGACGCGCGGCACCAGCAGCAGCTGCTGGCCGGGGAGCGGAGCCTCCCGCCGGTGCCCCCGCGCAAGCTGCCGCGCGGGCCGAGCTGCTACAAGCCGCCGGCGGAGCGCGGCCGCAGCGCGCCCAAGCTGGGCTCCATCACCGAGGACCTGCTGGGCGAGGCGCAGGAGGAGCGCGCCGGGCACTTCGAGTGCGAGGACGTGCTGGAGGCGCCCGGCTGCGCCCCGCTGCTGCTGCGGGCCGGCCCCGGCCGCCCGGGGGGCCCGGAGCTGAGCCAGCTCATCAGCGACCTGGGCGAGCTCAGCATCGGCAACGACCTGCGGGCGCTGCGGGCCGACCTGCGCGTCACCCGGCTGCTGTCCGGGGAGAGCACGGGCAGCGAGTCCTCCATCGAGAGCAGCGGCCAGGAGGGCGGCGGCGGCGGCCAGGAGGGGGGCGGCGGCGGCCAGGAGGGCGGCGGCGGCGGCCAGGAGCCCGAGACCGGCTGAGCCCCCCGGCCGGAGGGCGCCGCCTGCGCCCGTCTCCGCGCGGCGCTCGGCAGCGCCTAGCTGGGCTCTGGCTGAGGTTTGTTTTCCCCGGGAAGCCGCCAGCGGACGCGCCGGGCTCCCGGCCCTTCCCCGTGCACCGGTGCTGCCGGGCTGGGGGACGGAGGGGCTGGCGGAGCCGGTGGGGCTGCGCGGAACGCTGCGGGGCCCCAGGAGAAGAGGGGCGCAAAGGGCAGACTTTGCACAGGACGGAAAGCCCAGGGGAGATACGTGCAATGCTTTACACAGTCCGGTGCGCTCGCAAGATGAGATTCCCTGGGTGTCTGTCGCTGGGCAGGTGGCGGGCTCGCTTGGCCCCCCCGTTCCAGTTCCCCAGGGATCGTGTCACAGGAGCAGCGTCTCGGTTTCATTGGCAGTTTCCACCTCTCGTTAAAAAATATTTTTTCGTTTTCAAGTAGGACAGGAGCAGTTTGGCTGTCTTGGTGCATGAGCTTTGGGTTGTTGACCAGAGACCCCTAAAGATCGGCCAAATTCTCCAAATCGCTGTCTTGAGGGAGAAATGTTGCATTTTGTTTACAATGAAACATTTAATATCTGAGAGGGAGTTTTCTTCCTTTTTATATATTTTAAAAAAAAATGTCCATTCCATGCTGTTGTGTAAGAGATTTTTGCACTGTGGTGAAATTTTTTTAGCCTCTTTTTTTTGTACCCGATCCCATGTTCTCCTGTCTCAGTGTTCGATATCTTTTGCTATGCAAAAGAAAAATGTAAGTGTGGATGTTCACTTGTACATATGGAAAAAATGTACATGGAATACATGGAATACATTTTGTTATTTTTAAGGACACCACCGTTTCCGTTTGCACACCAGTGGAGATAATAAAGATGACAATAATTTAAGAGAACTGGGCCAGGTACTGCAATTTGGTCTCTTCTTGTAAAGAGCAGGGGAAAACAATAAACTCCAAAATCAGATCCGTTTTGAATATAGCTTTAGTAAATTGGAGTGTGAAGAGGCCGTTTGCAGGTGTCCGCTAACGCAATGCAACTTTGGAGCTAGGTGAAAGTGCTGCACTGTCCGAGAATGCGCTGCGTGAGGTGCATTTTACCTACCCATGCCCAGTGTTTTATGACACTAATAATGGGAATGTGTGTAAGGTCTGGTATCTGCAAAGGTGGCTTCTCCTGTTGGCTTTAATGCAGAAGGTCTAAGAGATGTTTCTAGCTTGTTTGAGGACTTGTCACTCTGGCTGGCATCAATCTGTTGTATGTGGGAGGCACTTTATCCATGTTTGCTGCTGTGTCCCCTGCTAAACTCACCAGGATGGGGATGGGAGGGGCAGCTTAGCAGGATGCTCCAACCCACAGGGGTCTAACAGATCAGAGGAACCAACGTGGAGCTCTAAATGGTCAGCAAGGCTAACCTGGGCAAGTGTCCAGGTGGCCTGGGTAACTTCCCCTGAGCTTGCAGAATGGTTTTCTGTTGTAAATTCCACACAGCTGTCCCTTGTTTCGGCTCCAGTTGCAAACTGTGGTGAGTACTGCCAAAGCAGCAGGCTGCTGCGATCCCTCCCTGATCCCTCAACCCTTGCAGATTTCGTCACCTACCAGGAGATAAGCAGCGAAGTCAATTAGCCAGATCCCTCCAGGACTGCTGGGTTATTTTTTGCTGTAAATGTGTTTATAAGCAGCAGGATCCCAAGGTAGGAGAGATCTTCCCGGTGTCCTTTGTCCCAGAGTGAAGGTATCAATTAAGAGGTTAATTAGTAAGACATTTCCTATGTATAAATATTTTCCACAGTGACTGTGCCCTAACTAACGAGGAGTTCGGTGGCACCTTAAAGACTAACAGATTTATTTGGGCATAAGCTTTCGTGGGTAAAAAAACCCCTTCTTCAGATGTGCCCTAACTGACGCAAATGCAGAAAAGCCAGTGATTAGAGGAGCAGGCTGGCAGCGTCTGTGCCCGTAAACTGCTAGGTACAGTCCGAAATCCTTGTGCCAGGAACCAGACTGTGAGACTATTAATACCTGGTTAAAACACGGTGCAAAATCCTTAGCCGCACTAGTGAGAGGTTTTTAAAAGGGCCTTGAAATGAGCCCGTCCTACAAAGGAGATCTGGTGAGCCTTATTTGTACAGGAAGAGATGACTTTTAATGAGGGAGAGGAGGAGACTGGCCCCAGGCATGAGATGTGGTAGTTGAACAAGTTTCATTGGCTAAGGGATGGTGCGTTCTGATTGATTTAAGGTGACCAGATGTCCCGACTTCATAGGGACAGTCATGATATCTGGGGCTTTGTCTTATATATGAGCTTATTTCCACCCCCGTCCCGATTATTCACTTTTGCTGTCTAGTCACCCTAGATGGATTGTCCAATATGCAACTAATTTAAATGATTTTTAAAGGTATTTGAACATAATTGGGTAAGATTATTTGGAGCTACATACCCCTTAAGGCCCAATCCTGCAGCCCTTAGTCAGGCAAAACTTCCCCATTTAATTTCCTCAGAGTGCTGCCTGAGTGAGGACTGCAGGGCTTGGACCGTACTTCCAGAGAGAGAAATCTGGGGTGAAACTGTTTAAAAACTAGGGAATCCTGGGAGGATTTGTGGGCCCTTCACTCCTGACTGCTGCTGTCAAGGGAGGCTCTGAATTACAAGGGCATCCGCGTACTTTCGAGAATGTCTCTTTGAAATCTGACATGGGAAGCTCCGCTTCCAATCTCGTTCCCCCAGGAAGGACACCACTGCTGGAAGAGATTCTTGGGGCATGAAGTGAAAAACCAGGGAGAATCATTTTGTATTTATTTATTCCAAATTTCTTAACCATAACCGTAGGCGCTCATCCTCTGCTGGGGGCACCTGTCCTGTCAATGGCAAATCAGGAAATAAACAAAGGACACCCCATAAATATATTCATCTCCAGCCCCCCACCCCTCCTCCACAGCCTGAAAGAGGAGAGAAAAAAGATGGGTTTTGCCCTGTTAAAGTTATAAGGAGGATCTGTTTCTTATTAGGTCTGTACTGAGGAATGCTCGTTAATAGTCTGATTTACCCTCCATCCAAACACCAACTGCAGGAAATGATAAAGGCATGTTTACTTTTACATCATCTGTGTTTGCTTCAGTGCGTTGCAGGCCACCAGCGCCATCCATGCCTCTCCCCTCCGAAGAGCAGCTTGTGTACCTGCAGCAATAGGGAACCCGTTTAATCCCCTCCTGGGCACTGCTACCGCTGGGGAAGAAAATCCTCCCTGCAAGGCTAGCAGCACCCAGTTCACATTGACCCACTGATCTGCTTGCGCTGGGAGCAGGAACAGGCCCCGTGTGTGCATGGGAATCGTTTGCACTAGACAGAAGGCCCCAGTTTGTTGTTTTGCCTATGCGAAAACCAGCTCGTTACAGCATTTTAACCGGATTTATTAAAACCTCACTTGTGACTGGAGCAAAGAAACAAACTCTCTGTGTGTGGATTTGCTGTACTCCTCCTCTGGTCTGAGGCAGCCTGAGTGGGAGTGAGTTGGAATGAAGAGGGCATTGGGAGGAGATGGGTGTGTTTCCCACACAGCAGGTTTGAAGGAGCATCCCTGGAACACAGGGGAGGGAAGAAGGGCGGGGGGTGGAAAAGAAGAGCTGGCCCCTTTCTCTAGACCTGGGTCGTTATTTTGCTGTGCACGTACATCCCGGGGAGTGTTGGAGTCCAGTGTGCAAGTCTCTCTAAGCAGATCAAAAGAAGGTACCTAGCCCCTTGGGTGACACTTGTATGGCCTGGGGCGAGCAGATGGCTCCAAGTACTGGAAATAGTCACAGGGCAAGGAGGCTATTCCTGTCTCAGCCAGGACTCTGCACGGGCTTAGATCATTAGTGACTGCCAGGGAGCCGAGCCTTACACAGCCTGCCCTTTGGTTTGTGACGCTCCAGCCCTGGTGCTTCAGTGGGTGTGCGCTGTAGCCCTCTGGCAGTGACAAGTTCTCAGCCCTGTGCTGAGCCCTTCTGGTTCCCCCCTCTTCGCCCCCGGTCAGAGTCCTGAGGGGAAAACCAACAACTCAGGAGCAGCACAAGAAAATAAACAAAAGAGAAAGACGCACGCAGATAGTTCCATCCAGGACCCTGGCTTCTCTTCCCTCAGCGGGGCCCTGGGTGGGTCCTCGTTCAATGAAGTCTGCTGGCTGTCCAGCACAATTATAGGCTACAGTCTTCCGTGGCGTCAAGGGAGGTGGAATTTTGTTTAGGCCAGGGCACAGGCCTCCTCCTGGGAGCTGGGACGCCGGGCACTGCTCCCCTCCCAGAGCTGCCCACTATTGAACTACTGAGTTTCCGCCTTTTAAATTGCTCCATCCCTGGTGTGACTGGCAGGTGCAGCGGGGCGGGGGTGGGCTACTCCAGCCCAGAGCAGCTTCTTAACCCCTTCCAGGCTGCTGCAGGGTTTATACAGCCCAGCACTGTGACCAAACTGGTCTCTGGGCAGTTTTGATGGGACAAGTGCCCCCGGCCACACACACCACCAGCTCATTTGCACACTTGTTCTCAGCCTCGGCAAGAAGCCAAGGACTGAAAGGGGCGCGGAGGCTGGACTCTGTTGGTCCCTACAGGTCTGAGGTGAGGCATTTGGACAGGCTGGGGGGGGACAGGGGTGCGTGTGAGCAGCCTCTGCTTGGGCTGTAGCAGGTTTGTCAGGAATCAGAGCCTGGTTCAAGTAACGATCGCCGCACTTGCAAACACCTCCACAATCCCAGCTGGTGACTCGGGCCTTGATGCTGCTTCTGTGTGTGGGCTGCAAAGGGAGCCCACCGGTCCCTTATATTTCCCTTGGAGATACAGTGAGCATCCCAGGCATGGCTTCCCAGGGGCCCCGCTGCAAAGGGAAAGTGAAGCCTGGGTGGCTGGGTCACTGGTGCTCCAAATGGGGAGCAGATGTTTGTGAATTTACCTGTCAAGCATCCTTGTTAGCCACTGGCATAAACAGCTTCTCCGGCCATCCACCTCGGGCTGGCTGGATAGGGTCAATGACAGGTTTGGTCTGACTAGCTTCTTGCCAGCCCTCAGTACGTGCGGCCATTCTCGACAGCGAGTCTGGGTTGGACAAGAAAACTGACATCTATCTGTCACTAACTGAGCTTGGCTGTAGCAGACACCACATAATCGACTGGCCAGGAAACAGCCCTCTCAAATGATATAGTGACAGAAAGGATAGCAATCCTGTCCAACGGGCATGATGTAACAATGTGGTTTATAGGTTTTCATCTACTGGCTAGAGCCTGTGACTAAGAACCAGCCCGCCTGGAGGCTGTTTCTGTTTCTGCCACTCACTCCATGTGCAGCCTTTGGCAAGTCAACTGACAAATTACACATTTGTCTGAATTATTTTTACCCATATAATTTTCCAGATGGTGCCTACGATGCCTGTAATTGAAAGAGAGGAGACAAAAATAAATACTTGTTTCTATTTCTTTCCCTGTTTGCTGACTGGGCATTGCCAGCCTCTGTTTCCCCTGTCAAATAAGTTAGGGCCTGACTGCACACACTTAATATGTGTGAGGAAAGTTACTCACATGCAGCAACGTTGGCAGGATTCAGGCATAGTCAGTCAGCTTTCCCTGTCCTTTGTATGGGTCCTTCACACGGCAACAGGGGAGAACAAAACATAATGTAAACCCACAAAAAGTGGCAGGGGAGAAGTGGCAGGTGTGGGGCCTTGCAACGATTTTGAACATTTTGTGAAATTGGCTTCAGGATTTAGACTTCAGAATGACCATTTCAAGTTGATGGAGCCCTCTGAAAAATGGGTGTAACGATATTTGCCTGCCTGCCAGGGAGGTTGTAAAAACTAATGTTTAAATTAAAAGGAGCTTTAAGATCTTCAGATGCAAGGTTCTGTTTAAGTGCTTAGTGTTATTACACTGTCCGTCACAGAGCACACCAGGCAGGGGAGAGGATCTGATTGGGTAGAATGAGTGCAAGCTGATAAGAACTGTATTAAAAAGTGGCTAAAGTATTTTGTGACAGCCCCCACCCCCGAATGGAAATGACGAATACGTTGTATTCTGTACTAAATACAGTGTGAGGCCACAACCTCCCAATTGGAAGGCAGCAAAGCGAATGCTACGGTTCTTTAAACATATGTCAAGATGAGTCAAACTCCCTATCTGGCAGTCTAATTCTCTTCCATTAGCTTGTGCTGGAAAACAGGCGGTCTCCTGGCTGCCCTTTCCCTGTTGTTGCTGGTTGGTCTCCGATATGTAATACAATGTAATCATCCCATTTTCCAGCCCTTGGGCATCAGCCAAAACCAGCATTATTAAAAAAACAACCCCCCAAACAGTCTTAATGGAGGCAATTTTCATGTAGGGGAGGAGGCCGGATGGCTACGTAGGGAGAAGAGATGAGCTTGACGTGCTACCAAGTATTTCACAAGCCCCCTTAGCCAACTGGTTCCCAGGGTGCCGGTGCGTGCGACCGGGTGCCTTTGGGGCAGACAGATTGTGCTAGTTAAGCAGAAGAATCTGCTCACTGGAAAGCGCCACCCCACCGCTCTCCCCCGGCGGGGATAGCAAACCCCGTGGGTATCTGGCCGGGGAGACAGAGCGTACATGACGGTGGGGTGTGGGGACCAGTTTTTATTGGCACTCGCTTGGGGTGACCTGCATAACGTGGCCATGGCTCCGCCACTCATGAGTTATGCAGGCCATCCCAAACCACAGCGGGGCCAAAGAAAACTCTCTACCCCGGGCCGCACAGCACTGCCCTGTGCCAGGGTTTGCTAAGGCCCCAGACTTCAACACGGGACGCTATTTCAGAACGGGCTTAGAGAGTTTTCAAACTGTGATTGGCTCCTGTTCCTGAGCCTGTCCTGCCAGGGATCCCAGCATTCGCAGGCACCTGACTCTGCAGGAGTGAGAAAACAGGCCAAACACAAGCCAAAACCAGATTTTCTGCAGACCCTGGGGCTGGAAATCCCCTGCCCTGCAGAGCGCTGTGTGAGTGCCCTTCTTAGCTCCTGACCCAGCCTGTAATCCTTCCTGGCTCCCCAGCAGGGGCCACTGCCAGCCATCCGGAGGAGACCGCGACCCCTCCTGCAACTGGAGCCTGGCCATGTGAAAAGCAGCACAACCTCCCCTGCATTTTTTCCTCTTTAAGAAAAAGCCGTCCTGCCTGTCTTTGTGCGTCCCGCAGAAGCTAAGAGGGCATGAGCCCAGTTCCTTCTCCCTGTGCAGCTCCCCTTTCAGCACGGCAATATGCCCTCCGGGGCAGGAGGCACACGGCGGGTGGATGTTTGTGTATACTGGCAGTGGGGCGGATGAGCTGGCCGCACAGGAATGCTACAAGGAGCCCAGTAGGAGTGAGATGACTAGGCAGCATGAGGTTGGAAGGGCAGAATAAGGTCAGTTTATTCACTGGACGGCAGTTCATTTAGCATCCTCTGTCAGCCTACGTAAAAGCCAAAACCTCAGACCCTGCGGACTGACAGTGTTTGGTTGTTGGTGACTGAAATGGGGCTGCTTACGTGAGTAACGTCGTCAGGATTGGCCCCAGTCTGTGACGTGTCGGGGATCTTTCAGGGTGAAAGGCCCAGGAACATAAACAAAATCAACCCCCTGCATTAAAAAACCAACGTGGATGTGCCCTCAGCAAAGAACAAGGTAGTCAGGATGCCTGGGTCTCATGTCAGCAGGCAGACCGGGGCAGGGTGATTGGAGTCATGGGATAATAGTCACCAGTGGTCACATGGAGAACAGGGAGTTGGCTGCAAATCATAAAACCTTTTCCTTCAGTAGGCCATTGCTAGTGCCGTCTGACAACACAGAAAAAGGCAGCTCCCAATCCACGGTGACGTGTTGGCTGATTTGTCTGGGAGGCCAGAGCAAGCTCGGCCATGTCCCTCCCTGGACTCAGCCCTCCCCAGCCTTTGCCGGGCATTGAGGCCTGAGGCGTGGCTGGGAAGAGCTTGGCTCAGAAAGGGGGGCGGTTAAAAGCAGCGGGTGGGAGAAGGGCTGTGGGGCTGGTTCTGGAAGGCTGGGTCCTGCTCCTGCTGAATTCCGTGGCAGAACTCTGAGTGATGTCCTTGCCAGTGGGGGTGGTGCGTTTTCTCCGGCCACTGGTTGGGGATAGATAATGATTGAATCCTTGAAAACCCTGCATGTCAAACAGGCTGCAGGCTATGCTGGCCACAGGAGCAATTGCTATAAGATTGCTGACATGGGCCCGATCCTGCCTCCAGCCAGCCAGCATGACCCCATAAGGTGCTGAGCACACACAAGTCCCACTGAGGTCAAGGGGAGCTGAAGGGCCTCAGTATGACAGATGACGATTTCATGCAGCACCCTGGGAAACCTTCACTGAATTAAATGTAAGTGTCTCTGGGGTCCATTGTACTGAATGGGAACGTGCTGTATTATTGTGGGGCTGGAAAATCAAAGAACTCCACTGATCAATGTGGCAGACCACAACAGTCTTTTGGGACAATGTCCATAGAGTGGATTTCCTGGGAACTCTCTAAGGGGAGGTGCATGGAAAAACCAGCCTTTTCCAGCTATGCCCTGAGGAGGGGACCAGCATCGGCTGATTACTTGTGCCTGGTTTCTGAAGAGAAGTCCCATGCTGTAGAAAGGAGAGGATAACCTACTCATGGGGGCGCTTGTTCTGAGTGGAGGCTGTGATGACCTTATGCCCGCAGACAGAGCCCTGTGGGGCTTGAAGAACTGACTCCCGCAAGCTGCCGGAGCTGGGCTGATCTCGGGTAACTTATTCACAGGTGGGTAGGTTCTTCTCTGGTTTTTAATGTTTTCTCTATAACGTTTTCACCCTTGAATAAATGTGCTGGCGTAGCAGACCCACCTCCCTGGGGACAAACCAATCACCGCATCCATCTGCTTTGCCTTCTACACAGGCTCGTTTAGTCTCCTGCCACACAAAGGAAAGACGTAGGGAGAAGTGAAAGGGACAGTCCTACCCTGGACGGACCCCCTCAGCTCAAGGTTCACAGCCCTCCCTTCACCTTGGGGCAGCGCAGGGTCTGCCTGCCACTCAGGGGAGTGTTTGTCTCTCCTGACCCCCCCCAACACACACACACACACAGAGCTGGGTCTCACTGTAGCTTCCAGCTGGGAATCATAGAGGGAGCCAGTCATTAGCTGCTGCTGCTTCGCTGGATCAGCCGATTCTCAACACCTCCCCGCTGGTCTGCTCCTTAGGCCAGGGCTTGCTGCTTCCTTGCTCCAGGCCCGTACAGGGGCAGAGGGCCCGGCTGCGGCTTGCTTAGAAAGGCTGTGGCAGCTCTGGCCGCTGTGGGCCCGCTGTCTTGCTGAGAAGATCACAGGGCAGGGAGGGAACTGTGCAGCCTGGAAAACCCCTGGCCAGCCGGAGAGCGATGCGGGTCTCTGCCAAAGAGAGGTGACATTTGAGGAGGCAGCATGGAGGGGAATACAGGTGCGGTTGCCCGGAACGGTGCCTCAGCGTTGTGCAGAATCAGGCCCGGGGCAGCGAGCTCCAAGGTGCTCCGGCTCCTGGTATTTCTCAGGAGAGAGTTGGGAGGAGGGTGACTGCCGGGGGTGGGGAAGGGAAGAGGGGGAGACAGCTGTTGGGATGCTGCCGCTTCCCATTTCCCTCTCTCCAGGAGATGTCCTGGGGGCCGGGGGCTGCCATCTCCCCAGGCTGCAGACAGAAAGCAAAGGCCCCTCTGGTCTCCAGCAGGCCGCCTGCACTCCCTGGAGGCGATGTGCTGTGTGCACCTGCCCGCAGGGAGGAGCTGAGCCGTGTATCATTGTTGCTGAGGGAAACAGCCCGGGCCCGAGGAACAATGGGCTGGTGCTGTTTGGTTTGCGTTAATTACAGAGCGCGCTGCTGGAAGCGAGATGAGCGTCTCTGTCGCGAGGAGGTAATTATGGCGTGTTGCAGAATCAGCCCAGGCTAAAATAGCCCAGCCCGGGAAGCACAGCACGCAGCGTCACCGCCGGTCTGCAGGAATTCATTTTCCAAAATGGGGCCTCACTCAGAGATGGGCCAAACCCCAGCCCTTGGCTCCGGCCGATCAGCCGACCCTGACCCTGGAGGAGAGGGCAGGGTTTCTCGTCTGGGTGGGAATTTCCTGGCCAAACTCGTCCCTAGTGTTCAGAGAGCGCTGAGGCTGTGTCCCAGTGGGCTCAGAACGGAGCTAATGGCGCCTGTCTCCTTGGCCCCCCGAAACGAGCCAGGAAGTGGATCTTAGCAGCACTGGTGTATAGGGGCTACTGGGCATGCCCCTCACAGGGCACAGCGGGCGCCCGGCCAGGGGCTGCTCGAGGGTGGCGGGGGGGAGGAGAATTGGGTTTGGGAGAGTGGTGCGAAGGCAGTGGCTCATGTCAGGGTGGGCAGGAGGGAGCAGGACAGGACCAGTGTTCGTGACACAGGTAGGCCTGGGTTTAATCCACAAGCCAGGTGGTGCCGGGCTACGGCCCCTTTCATCACAGGTGGGCCAAGATGCCCTGAGTGTTGAGTCTGTCGCCCCCTAACTCTAGCCAGTGGGTCCTTCTGGCACTGTACCTGTGAGTTCACACTGGGGACTGCTACTGGCTTCTGCCCCACACTTGGGACCAGGTCCTCCAAATAGCCCAGTAAATTGGATGCAGTGGGAGGCGAAGGAGGGGGCAGGGAGCCCTGGGTGCGGCGGGAGGAGTGGGGGGGGGCTCGGTGTGGCAGGAGGCGGAGGGGGGAGCCCTGGGTGCAGTGGGAGGTGGGGAGGCCCCTGGGTGTGGCGGGAGGCAGAGCGGGGGAGCCCTGGGTGTGATGGGAGGTGGAGGGGGGGAGCCCTGGGTGTGGCAGGAGGAGGGGGGGCCTGGGTGCGGCAAAAGGTGGGGGGCAGATTATAACAGATCATGCAGATGTTCCTTTGCTGTAGAAGATGTATTTCAATGATACAGAATGTCCAAGTCTGGGGAGACATTGGATATAGCAGTGCATTGCTCTACCAGCAAAGCCTGCTGCCCTGGGGCAGCACGGTGAGCTGATAAATGCTCTCCAGAGTCTATCCTAGGTGATGGGAAACCAGGTATGTACATGGCCATTATTTTAGGAAGGACATTTGAAGGGTTGATCTCCTTTTTTAAGTTTCATGCTCAAACATTAATCAGAATCCTTTCCAGTAGCGTTGTCTCTATGTGGCTTTAGCTTAGTGCCTTGTTGTGAGTATTTTTATTGAGGAGCAAAATGCAAGAAGAAAAACAGAACCCTATCGCCAGCGAAATAGCCAGAGGCAGAGATGTGAGGGTCATTCCAGGCACAGAGGGGTATTACGAAGAATTAGCATCCATTGGCAAATGGGCCCTTTCTAAGAGTTCTTATCTTCTTATCGGACAACTAGATTAGTCAAGATCTGGAGTGCCCTGTCCGATTTGTGTAACAGTCATTCATTTCTGCTCAGCATTACAGACTATTGGAACTGTAGGTATTATTTACTTCTTGTGTGTTCTTTGTCCTAGAACATTTGTGTGTCTTGGAGAACACATCCACAGAAGGCTGTTCAATGGATATTTATGCCTGTTGTTCCTTGCAGGATCTTTGCAAGTAATGTAATAGAGAGAGAGAGAGCTATTCTGGTACCCAAACTGACACTCTCAAATGTCAGGTCTAATTAGTTATTTCTTACAAGAAAAAAACGCACCTCACTAAAACCTGCTCTGGCAGAGCAATGACATTCAGCAGAGCATGCTGCTCATCTTGGCTTCATGAGAAAACTCTGAGCGCTAAACATAGCCCTAGGAAGATGTAACGAGGCTATCGCTTCAATCCGCTGCAGATGATTGTTCTCCAAGGGAGAGCCTCTTAAGGAGGCTTGTTCCTGCAGGTAGGGTCACTTCTCTTTTGTAATCTGACCTCTTCATCTGCGTCTAAATATACTGTGGGCCAGAGCCTCACCCAGCAGCGCTCGTTTGACTTCAGAGGAGTCACACCAGGGATAAATTGGTCCTACAAACACAAGGCCAAATTCATCACCTTCACTCCTGAACATTCATCCTGAGCTGCACAACAGCAGCCTATTGGCTAATGGGCAGGGAGGAGGCAGGCTGGGATATCTGTTAGCTTCATTCTCTGTTTAAAATGCCAGCTAAACTCTTATGTGACAGCATTCTTTATCGATCTGATGTTGCTTGCATGGAGTGACTGGGACTGGCCATGTCCCCCAGTGCACCCTGGTCAATGAATTCTCGGCACCAGTGGGGTTTCCAGGATACACACATTGGAAAAAACAAATTGGTCAAAACAGTGAGAGACAGAACATTTTGGGCATGTCACACGTTCTTTGTCCCCTCCTGCCCTCTTCCCCCGGAATGATCATTCGCTAAATATACATTGAGTCAAAGGTGTAACAAACTCTCTGCTGCCCCAAAATAGCCCAAGGGAAACAAATAAAGGAAGCTAGGAAGGGTTTGTCTGAAGTTGTGGGTTTACAATTGAAGTTAACTGTCGGCTCTGCATCTAACCAAAAGCTTAGATCTCAACAATGGAGCTTTGTGGAGTTCTGGATCTAAATCTAGGGTTTGAAGGGTTCATTTGTGTTTGTTTCTGCTTTCCACAGGCCTTCCAGTGTTTCATGGAGCCATCTATTAAGCTGAAATAAAGCCAGATTCAGGGTTTTATGGTGCTGCTGGAATCTCCTCCCAGTATTTCCATAAATAGCATTAAAAAAGCCTGTGACAACCTACACACCAATATACATAATGAGATATTTGGGTTCCTGTGGATCCTGAATGCCCAGCCTCAGTCTGAATCAAGAGCCAGTGTTTCAACCTTTACTTGTGTGAGTCGTCCTCACTCATGCAGATAGTCCCCCTGAAATTGCTGACGCGGGGGAGGATGAGCATGCATTAGCAGGTCTGGGTCTTGTGAGCTCCTCGTGGAAGGGGGGGCAGAGAATGTTCTGGAGAGGTTTGCACCGTGGCAAATGCACTTATGGTGCTCTAACCCAGTCGTAATAGTGAAGGATATAGAAGAGGTACCAGAGGGACACACTTTCAGCTGTTGGGTCCCTGCACCGTGACTTGATATCTGAAACCTTCCACATGCTGTTAGCGTCATGTCCATCGATGCAATTCAGCTGCGAGTTCCACACTCTGCAAAAGGCTGGAAAGTTATTTAGCCAGAGGGCTCTGAGTGGGTCTTCCGGCAGCCTGGTACCATGTGTTTTCATTTACAGAGGTGCAAAGTGGATGCAATGCCGTATTTTGATTTGGCAGTGTTTTACCCTCCCTGTGCACAGGAGAACCTGATGACCCACAGTGCAAGGCAGCAGAGAATCAGGCCTGTAGCATCTCTGGGGCAGCCTAACAGCCTAACGTAGCAGTGGGATTCTCTAATTCTGGCAGTCTGGCTCCATGGAGTGAGGGGGGCCTGCATATAACGAGCTGAGCTTTAACAAGCAGGCAGAGCTGACAGTGCCACCTCTAGTGAAGGCTGCCTAACGTGTTCTATTATAAGAACCTGTTTTCAGTTGCTTATAACTTTGCCAAACTTTAAACTGAGCTGCAATTTCCCTTGCAGGGTGTCTGTTTCAGACTGAATTTTTTAGAAGGTTTTAGCTAAAACATTTCACCTGTTTCTGAGACAAAATTAGGAAAAAATAGTTTCTTTTACCCCTGTTATAAAATTTGGATCACTATTTATTTGTATAGTTTTAGCATCTCCAGGCTTTGGGGTAGGGACTGTATATTTGGCAGAGGGGTGTCTGCCATCAGGGGGTGCTTTTTGCTGCCCTTGTGAAAATCCACCCAGATTTGGCTGAGTTATATGCCTCTGGAAAATCCCCCATTTGCCTATGCTCTGTTAGAGCTTGTAACAAGACAGGCAGCTAAAATCTTGGAAAATTTTGTCTGCAATGAGCATGCTCCATCCCCACAGAGTGCACTGAGCATACTCCCAGCCCAGGTGTCTTAGGCCCCCCCACCTCTAAGCCCCCAGCTCTCTGCTCTCCCCCACAGGCTGCCAAGAGCCAGCAAGTCCCTCTAGGTTCTCCAGGCTTTCCCCCCTGTCACCCTGGGCCCACAGACCATGTGTGAGGGACAGAATCCCACCTTCTGCCCCACCCCCATCCCATTGCGCCCCAAGGGGGACTTAGCCTCCCTGGCCCACTGGCAAGAGGCCTCACCCGGAGCTGCCCAGGGCTTGGCAGAGGTGCCCGGGCTGAGGGGAGGCTGGGCAAAGGAGAGGCTGAGCAGGACTGGGCTGGGAGCCAGCAGGAGCCCAGGAGTTCTCGCCCCAGTGCTGCCACTGGCCAGCATCAGTAATCCTGTGCCCCTCACACCCCGTTACTGAGCACGGCCGACCTGGCGATCCGGGAAGTCACTCCGTACGATGTGTGGCTTCTGGCTGATGACATGGAAGGCCTCAATGTGGGCTCCACCATTCGCTGGCAGGGGCTGGAGCACGTCTCTCCCAGAACAGGGACAGCGGAGAGTCATTAACCTAGACGTTAGGAAGCCTGGGGTAGGAAAAGGAAAGAGATGGGCATGCTTTTGTAGCCGTGGGGGGGACCAGCCCAGGTCACAGAAGGCACGGCTAGCTGAGCTCGAAAGGCTCCATGATTCTGAAGAGAAGCCAGGAGCTCCGGGGAAGGATTCTGACTCTGTCCAAGCCCCCAAAACTCTCCAGGGTGGTGAGAAACCTGAGGCAGCGAGATGCATACAGGTGCGCGGCTTATTTTGTATCGCTACATGCATCGCTCATGGAGAGACAAGCGCAATGGTGTTTCAGAATCCTGTGCAAAATCTGTCCATGCATCTGTTAGCTTCACTATTGCGACCCCAGAGGAGGTGACCTGTACACCAGGAGGACTCTCACCTTTGGTGGGAATCTGGAGAACATGCGGGCGCCGTTTGGAGGCTGAGGGGGGCAGCACTAGTTTCAGGGCCTAGGCATTTGTGCTGCAGAGTCCTCACTGTCAAGAGGGGTGCGACACAAGGTCTGCACCTGGAGTGCGTGCGAGGGGCCCCGTGCCTGGGGCAATGCACAACTCTGCTCAGCCCCAGCAAGCTAAGGGTCGGATCCCCGCTCGGCAGTCGGGCAAGTGTCTAGGAGGGGGAGCTTGACCAGATCTGTGACAGCCTCGTCCCCTCACCTTGGGAGGCAGACAAGTATCATTCCCCCATTTTACAGATGGGCTAACAGAGGCTGCCCGAGGTCATATCGGGCTGGACCAGGTCTCTAATGTGGCAGAGTCAAGACTCAGCCCTCCTCCTGTCAGAGTTAATGTGCCAGATCGATGATGTGTGTTTGGCTCGGCTCTCTGGAGTCCTCAGGCCACAGGAACCATAATTCAGGCACTTCCCAACTTTTGAGTGCTTGACTTTTGCCTTTTTAACATTCTTTTCATGTTGGGGTGGAGAGGTAATTTTTGAGGCAATTTCTCATATAATTTCCCTTGGCCATGAAGGAAGCTCTGTGGAAGTGCAGAGTCTGCCGCTCCTTAAAGAGGGGTGCCGCATGTACCCTGTCAGGGGCCCCGGCACAGTCCCTGGGTTGCTAGCAAGAGGAGTATTTCATGGGCGTCTCTCTGCAGCTCCTTCATTCTGCCTGCTGCACTGCCTTCCTTCCTTGCACCCCCTGGACTGGCTGGGGCGCCCCCCTGGACTGGCTGGGGCGCCCTCCTGGACTGGCTGGGGCGCCCCCCTGGACTGGCTGGGGCGACCCCCTGCTCTGGGGAAGGTGGACAGCAGACAAGCCCTAGAACAGATAGGGGGGTTGCGTGCCTTAAAAACACTGGGCAATTTCATTTCATACCTACATCAGCTCCCCTACCTAAACATGGCTGTAATTGCCTAGAAATGCACCAGGCCTGGCAGGAAAGAGGAGGAGAACTCTGCCTACCCCATTTTTATACTGGATAGTGACGGCGCAGGGAGCTGGAGGTCTCATTTGTTATTGGGTGTAAAGTGGTCTGAGGGCCTTGGACACGATCTTCTATCCAAGGCCCCGCTCCTGCGTCGTGACCGGTCTGGGCGGACTCAGTCATTGAAAGCAGTAGGGCTCCAAGCGATGCCGAAGTCCGCTCGAGTGAATCGCGGTGGAGGAGCGGGGCCTTAATGCAAACCGTGATTATTGTAGCTGAAATTACGGATTTTGCTGGAAGAGCATTCAACTCTACATCTCCAGGCAGTGGCTGGCCAGTTCTCTCCCACTGGCAACCCTTTCATTGACCTAAGAGAAGGAGACGTGCGAAAGGCAGGAATATTCACAGACACATACACAGAATGCCGCACCACCGCACAGGGTGGCTTAGTAGTAGCTTTGCCTGGCCCTCTGACTTTAAGGTTGATCGTTGGCTGTGGCCACGGAGCCTAGTAATGGTAGGTGTTATTGATGCTTGTGGTGTTGCATCCATTGCTTCTGTTACATCCCTTTGGAGAAATGTCTCAAGCAAAAAAGTATAATATATGGAGATGGCACACTGATAAAAATAACCCTGACATCTCTCTCCATCTGTTCCAGGGTTATTGTCCTACCAATCCGTGGTCCCTGAAGTGTCATCTGGCTGAGTGAGCACACAGCTGTCTTTCTGCAAAGCACCATGAGGTACGTTGTCATTTCATAGCCCTTTCTGCTGCAGTCCTTTACCCCCTCTTAGGTTGAGCAGGCCAGGGCTGGTATGTGAATGGACCGCAGAGGACCTCAGAGGACACGGGGCTGGTGCCAAGGTCCGGCTCTTCCTGTGTCAGTGCAGACCCATCCCGCCAAGCCTGGTGGTAGAGGTCCCCCCGTCGGCAGATGCTGGTTTTCAGATGAAGATGTAAACCTGAGAATCTGGCCAGCTTGTGGGCTTTAAGGATTCTGTGGTGGCTGTGTCAGAGTGTGAGCCTGAGGCCATGTCGCTCCCGCCTGAGCTAAACCTGGGGAGGGGGATATGGAGAGGGCCACCTTGTTCCATCTGGAGCAGGGCTGGGAGTGAATCATAGGCCTGGCTCCCTTCCCTGCATGGAGGCCTTCTGTGTCCCCTGTAAAGGGTGCGGGGGTGGGAAGCTCCTCAGTGCAAAATGGAAAAGTCACTAATGCCCCAGATTGGGGGATGGAGGGTGGACGTCCCTCTGTCCTCCCACTTAGGGCCTCCCCAATCCTCATCCCCTGCCCCATGTTCTCCTGGAGTTTATTCAGGGTTCCAGAAGCGGAGGCACTGCCCGGGAAGTGGCTGACTGTCACCCCTTCATCCAGAAAAGTGGAGATCCGTGTGCAGAGTCCCCTTCCCGCAGGGACCATGGTCCCAGACTTAGGCTAGGACCAAAGCCTAAGCGGTGAGGAGACAGGCACAGTACGGGAGTGTTGCGAGGTCTCATTTGTTGCTGGGTGTAAAGTGATCTGTGGGCCTTGGACGCAACCTGCTATCTAAGGCCCTGCTCCTGTGTTGTGACCGGCCTGGGCGGACTGTCATTTAAAGCAGCAGGTCTCATTTCTAATAGTCCTCCTAGATTATCAACCCGTTCCCTGTCAGTTCACTGAACAACGGGGGTTCCAATGCCCTTTCGCAGGATCTTGAAATAGAAAAGAGGAAACAAACTTGTTCTGTGGTTAATAGAAAGGCAAGGCTGGAGCATTTGAATCAGTGCCTGTCTTGTTACCATCAGAAGTGTTATCACATGCACAGGTCTAAGACTGGCTGCAATGTGCATGACTGCTCAGGGGAAGCCCCCATGCTCCATAAATAACTAGCTCACGGACTGTTTCAATGTTACACCAGTGGCTGGCCGACAAAGGGAGGGGGCCACTAAAGAGTTCTAAGATGGGGTGTTCATCCTAAGTTGTTAAAGGATGTAATTCAGGACGGGATACTCACAGCAACAAGCCAGCTTTTCTGCCCTTATCCTTGGACTCTGCTTGCCAGTCTGAGTGGCAGGGCACAAGCAAATATTGCCACATGAAAGGTGCTGCTTTGAAGAGGTTTGTTAACTATTTTCTTTAGTTTCTGACCAACTGGGTTTCTTCACTCCTCACCCACAAGCTTCACTTGAGTTTCTCGTTAGAATTAATTCAACGTTCAGATTTCATCTGATTTCATGCTGAACCCACACAAAATGGAGAGTGTTGTATGACTTTGATACCAAACCAAAAACCGTCTTGAGTTGGTTTGAAACTGAGTTTGTTCAAAGCTCCCAAAGAGGATTGCAGACTGTTGGGTCAGAGATGGACCCAAGTTGCAAAACTTGAATTTGGATTTTGAATCCCCCCAAATTGGGGTGTTTGGGTCCTAGGGTTTTGTTCAGCCCATTAGGGGTTATCTGCCAAATTGACGTCTCAATCCAGGTTCAAATTTAGGGGTGGTGTGATTCAGGCCCATCTCTAATTTTTATGAACCTGGTTTGATTTTGGCACGAACACCAATCACAGAAAGTTGTCTTGTCAACAACTAAAGTACCCAGGAAACTTTGGAGAGTCCTCTGTAATGCCATAAACAGCAATAATTCTCATGCAGATAGAGTTATTCTTTCACTCTCTAAGGAATGTTATTATCTGAAAAAGTGCAAATACAGCGAAATTGCCCAATTAAGTAGTTTGGTAATTGTCAAAAAGAAGAACTTGTTTTCCTTAGATTGCAACACAAAATTGCGTAATGTGACTTGCAGCATATTCTACTCTGCAGTGTTTCAGGCGGAGGCTTTGGAGCAACTTAAAATTCAGGCTGTAAAAAGAAAAATAATTCTGAGACTTATGGACAGTTGGGGGATAATATCTGTAAGAAACATACAACAATAAAAATCAAAATCAGAGCTTGGCTGCACACTGATGTGCCGTGCCCGTATTACTTCCATGGATATTCTCAGAACAGCAAGCATGAAAACCATGGAACCCAGCATACAAGAATTATATTAGAAAAAAACCAGAGGCAGTTTGCATACTAGTGCACACAGGACTGAATGCCAAAGCCTTTATGATCTTGTTTGAAGGGAGTTTTGCTGGAGTAAAGATTTGGCCGACAGTACAGTTACTTTTGCCAGACTGTCTGCGTGCGAGTGGAACCAGGTGTGTCTAGCGCCGTTGTGCGTGTGTGAGTTGCGGCAGTGGCTTAGATCCCATTTCACTGTTTCTGAGTCTTATTTCCAGCTGCAGTGTCTCATGTTCTGAAAAATATTCTCCTTTGCTCAGAGGGGACGGAAGTCGTCACAATTATGGCGCATGTAGTGAAAGCTGAGCTGTCCCCTTGCGAAGGGGGTCACTCACCGCAGGTGCCACTCAGTGGTCAGGCAGGTTCTCTTGTTTCCGGCACCTCCTGTTGGTAGCCACTCTGCTCCTGTAGTGATCTGCCCCTTCCATGACTCGCCCGTAGGTCTGCCCCTTTCAGGGTATATAAAAAGTCTAGCAACAAGGAAGCCCTCTGAGTTAGACAAGGAGTCTCCAGGTCCGGCACCTGGGTTGAGTCTCAGGATCGTCTGTCCTCAGGGCCTTCTCTGCCTTAGACTCTCTAGATCAGGGCTTGGCTTCTGTCTTTGACCCCTCCAAGGGGCTGGTAGGGGAACCCAGGCCCACCCTCTCTGCTGGGCTACAGTCTAGGGCCCAGTGTAAGTAGCTAAGTCCTGCACCACTCAAGGGCTATACTGCTGCCTCCCTATATCACTTCCTACCAGACCCCTCTTTCCCAGTGGGTAAAGGCATCAGGCATCAGATACTGGCCTCACAGATAAAGTCTCAGACTCACAAGTCTCTTCCCTTTGAATCTGGCAACATCGCTGCAGCCAGGTGCTGGAGCTCCTTCGCCGTCACGCCAAGTGCAGGTCGCGTCTCTTCCGCTGCTTTTGCCTGCCTGAGCTGGTTGCTCCTCCTCGGAGCTCCTCCTGTAGGGCACGATGCTGTGCAGGAGCGGCAGCACGGGGCTGCCGGGGCCCAGAGCAGTTCACTCAACCCTGGGGCGGGGTTTGTATGCCCTCTCACATCTCCCTTTTATACTGATTCAGAAGAATTGAGTCATGGGGAATTAAAACCAGTACTAAGGAATGTTTCCTCCAGGAGCAGGGCGTCGGGCTGTGCCGCTCTGAGAGTTAGCTGCTGTAGCTGGAGGGAAGGCTGGTCTTGTGGTTCAGAGATGGGGCTGGGACTCAGGAGACCTGTTTCCAGCTCCTGGCTCTGCTACAGACGCCTTGTGTGACCTTGGGCAAATCACTTTATGTCTGGTCTTGATCCTGTGCCCATTGAAGTCAATGGTAAAGCTCCCATTGACTTGAGTGGTGCAGAAGCAAGTACCCTGAGCCTTTGTTCCCTATCAGTAAAATGGGGCTAATAATAACTCAGGCCCTGAATAGGTTACCGTGGGTCTGAGGGCAGTAATGTTTAACTGACTGCACCTGGGGGGAGAGCCAGGATCAACTGACGGTGAAGCCCCCCTGGCAGAGCAGGCTGCTTAGTCTGAGGAGAGGGTACTTGTAGCAGAAGGGAGACGAGTACTAAACGAGGCTTTCGTTGTGCACGAGCTGCTGGGGCCATCCTGTCCGATTCCTTATCAGGGCTGCAGGCAATTGACAGTGGTGAGTCTGACCACAGACATGATATTCTTAATGTGATATTACTGCTAACACCCCAAGGGGTGCAACTGGATGTCACCATAGTAATAGCGGGGACCCTGGCGTATGCCGGATTAACAGAGGCCAGTGAAGAAGCTTGGCAACATGTGACCTCCAGAAGAGGTAAGCGGAATGTCCGGGTTCCAGTAACACAGACACAGGTAACTAACCGCTTTCATGTTCTCTCCACAGGTACCGTTGCGGAGAGTGGACCAGATGATATGTCTGGGGCGAGAAAGCACAAGGAGACTCCGCTGGTTGGAAGGCATGAGATGCGATGTCCTGAGGTTGGGGGTTCCACGACCACCACTCCCAAGAGGAGAAGGCGGGTGGTGGTGGTCGGGGACTCTCTCCTCCGGGGGACTGAGTCATCTATCTGCCGCCCTGACCGGGAAAACCGAGAAGTCTGCTGCTTGCCGGGGCCTAAGATTCGCGATGTGACGGAGAGACTGCCGAGACTCATCAGGCCCGCGGATCGCTACCCCTTCCTTCTTCTCCACGTGGGCACCAATGATACTGCCAAGAATGACCTTGAGCGGATCACTGCGGACTACGTGGCTCTGGGAAGAAGGATAAAGGAGTTTGAGGCGCAAGTGGTGTTCTCGTCCATCCTCCCCGTGGAAGGAAAAGGCCTGGGTAGGGACCGTCGAATCGTGGAAGTCAACGAATGGCTACGCAGGTGGTG
Organism: Eretmochelys imbricata; assembly: GCF_965152235.1. Lineage (NCBI taxonomy): Eukaryota > Metazoa > Chordata > Testudines > Cheloniidae > Eretmochelys > Eretmochelys imbricata. The sequence continues at coordinate 1,422,432 of NC_135580.1, read as the reverse complement.
TCGGAGAGAAGGCTTTGGATTCTTTGACCATGGGATGGTGTTCCATGAAGGAGGAGTGCTGGGCAGAGACGGGCTCCATCTTACGAAGAGAGGGAAGAGCATCTTTGCCAGCAGGCTGGCTAACCTAGTGAGGAGGGCTTTAAACTAGGTTCACCGGGGGAAGGAGACCAAAGCCCTGAGGTAAGTGGGAAAGAGGGATACCGGGAGGAAGCACAGGCAGAAATGTCTGTGAGGGGAGGGCTCCTGCCTCATACTGGGAATGAGGGGCGATCAACAGGTTATCTCAAGTGCTTATATACAAATGCACAAAGCCTTGGAAACAAGCAGGGAGAACTGGAGGTCCTGGTAATGTCAAGGAACTATGATGTGATTGGAATCACAGAGACTTGGTGGGATAACTCACATGACTGGATTACTGTCATGGATGGTTATAAACTGTTCAGGAAGGACAGGCAGGGCAGAAAAGGTGGGGGAGTAGCACTGTATGTAAGGGAGCAGTATGACTGCTCAGAGCTCCGGTACGAAACTGTAGAAAAACCTGAGTGTCTCTGGATTAAGTTTAGAAGTGTGTGCAACAAGAGTGATGTAGTGGTGGGAGTCTGCTATAGACCACCGGACCAGGGGGATGAGGTAGATGAGGCTTTCTTCTGGCAGCTCACGGAAGCTACTAGATCGCATGCCCTGATTCTCATGGGTGACTTTAATTTTCCTGATATCTGCTGGGAGAGCAATACTGCGGTGCATAGACAATCCAGGAAGTTTTTGGAAAGCGTAGGGGACAATTTCCTGGTGCAAGTGCTAGAGGAGCCAACTAGGGGGGGCGCTTTTCTTGACCTGCTGCTCACAAACCGGGTAGAATTAGTGGGGGAAGCAAAAGTGGATGGGAATCTGGGAGGCAGTGACCATGAGTTGGTTGAGTTCAGGATCCTGACGCAGGGAAGAAAGGTAAGCAGCAGGATACGGACCCTGGACTTCAGGAAAGCAGACTTCGACTCCCTCAGGGAACGGATGGCCAGGATCCCCTGGGGGACTAACTTGAAGGGGAAAGGAGTCCAGGAGAGCTGGCTGTATTTCAAGGAATCCCTGTTGAGGTTACAGGGACAAACCATCCCGATGAGTCGAAAGAATAGTAAATATGGCAGGCGACCGGCTTGGCTTAACGGTGAAATCCTAGCGGATCTTAAACATAAAAAAGAAGCTTACAAGAAGTGGAAGGTTGGACATATGACCAGGGAAGAGTATAAAAATATTGCTCGGGCATGTAGGAATGAAATCAGGAGGGCCAAATCGCACCTGGAGCTGCAGCTAGCGAGAGATGTCAAGAGTAACAAGAAGGGTTTCTTCAGGTATGTTGGCAACAAGAAGAAAGCCAAGGAAAGTGTGGGCCCCTTACTGAATGAGGGAGGCAACCTAGTGACAGAGGATGTGGAAAAAGCTAATGTACTCAATGCTTTTTTTGCCTCTGTTTTCACTAACAAGGTCAGCTCCCAGACTGCTACGCTGGGCATCACAAAATGGGGAAGAGATGGCCAGCCCTCTGTGGAGATAGAGGTGGTTAGGGACTATTTAGAAAAGCTGGACGTGCACAAGTCCATGGGGCCGGACGAGTTGCATCCGAGAGTGCTGAAGGAATTGGCGGCTGTGATTGCAGAGCCATTGGCCATTATCTTTGAAAACTCGTGGCGAACCGGGGAAGTCCCGGATGACTGGAAAAAGGCTAATGTAGTGCCAATCTTTAAAAAAGGGAAGAAGGAGGATCCTGGGAACTACAGGCCAGTCAGCCTCACCTCAGTCCCTGGAAAAATCATGGAGCAGGTCCTCAAAGAATCAATCTTGAAGTACTTGCATGAGAGGAAAGTGATCAGGAACAGCCAGCATGGATTCACCAAGGGAAGGTCATGCCTGACTAATCTAATCGCCTTTTATCATGAGATTACTGGTTCTGTGGATGAAGGGAAAGCAGTGGATGTATTGTTTCTTGACTTTAGCAAAGCTTTTGACACGGTCTCCCACAGTATTCTTGTCAGCAAGTTAAAGAAGTATGGGCTGGATGAATGCACTATAGGGTGGGTAGAAAGCTGGCTAGATTGTCGGGCTCAACGGGTAGTGATCAATGGCTCCATGTCTAGTTGGCAGCCGGTGTCAAGTGGAGTGCCCCAAGGGTCGGTCCTGGGGCCGGTTTTGTTCAATATCTTCATAAATGATCTGGAGGATGGTGTGGATTGCACTCTCAGCAAATTTGCGGACGATACTAAACTGGGAGGAGTGGTAGATACGCTGGAGGGGAGGGATAGGATACAGAAGGACCTAGACAAATTGGAGGATTGGGCCAAAAGAAATCTGATGAGGTTCAATAAGGATAAGTGCAGGGTCCTGCACTTAGGACGGAAGAATCCAATGCACCGCTACAGACTAGGGACCGAATGGCTAGGCAGCAGTTCTGCGGAAAAGGACCTAGGGGTGACAGTGGATGAGAAGCTGGATATGAGTCAGCAGTGTGCCCTTGTTGCCAAGAAGGCCAATGGCATTTTGGGATGTATACGTAGGGGCATAGCGAGCAGATCGAGGGACGTGATTGTCCCCCTCTATTCAACATTGGTGAGGCCTCATCTGGAGTACTGTGTCCAGTTTTGGGCCCCACACTACAAGAAGGATGTGGATAAATTGGAGAGAGTCCAGCGAAGGGCAACAAAAATGATTAGGGGTCTAGAACACATGACTTATGAGGAGAGGCTGAGGGAGCTGGGATTGTTTAGCCTGCAGAAGAGAAGAATGAGGGGGGATTTGATAGCTGCTTTCAACTACCTGAAAGGGGGTTCCAAAGAGGATGGCTCTAGACTGTTCTCAATGGTAGCAGATGACAGAACGAGGAGTAATGGCCTCAAGTTGCAGTGGGGGAGGTTTAGATTGGATATTAGGAAAAACTTTTTCACTAAGAGGGTGGTGAAACACTGGAATGCGTTGCCTAGGGAGGTGGTGGAATCTCCTTCCTTGGAAGTTTTTAAGGTCAGGCTTGACAAAGCCCTGGCTGGGATGATTTAACTGGGAATTGGTCCTGCTTCGAGCAGGGGGTTGGACTAGATGACCTTCAGGGGTCCCTTCCAACCCTGATATTCTATGATTCTATGATTCTATGAACAGGTGATGCACTGGCAGACAAATAGGCAAGAAGTGCAATTAATCACGAGCAGGTTGACCGAGGGATCCCCTATAGCAAATTAAACACCTAATAAAAAATGAGCTAAGGAAGGAATGGTGAGACCTGTGGGCCAGCAAAATGGAGGGGAAAAAATTCCGAGACATATTCCCAGGAGTTGAAAATGTTGCTGAAATCCAAGGCCTGGAGAGGAAGAGCGAAGTGGCTCTAATTGGAATTCTAGCAAGGCATTGTGGGTTAAATAGTAATTTATTTCTAATTAACAAACATAAAGATGGATTGCCCGTAGCTTGTGAAGTCCAGGAAATGGTAAATCATCTCCTCTGGGATGGTAAAGACTGTACCAGTGACAGGAGGTGTTTGTTTAGACAGAAAACTCAGAGGCCTTAAAGTAACAATTTTCCTTGCAGCATCTATAAAGAATACAAGGAAAATGGGGCCCAGTAAAAAAAAGGGCTTCTGCAATTCTTTGGGACTATCTGGAGAGTAGCGAGGCTCTAAGTCCTGGACAGGTCACAAAGTCTGGGTATGGGGGCCTTCCCAAGAAGAAGAGGGAGCTACAGGGAGGGAGTCTGCAGTCCCTTTCTGCTGATTATAAGGTCCTGGGCGTGGAACCCAGTGTAGAGGGTGGGCCTGGGTTCCCCAACCAGCCACTGGCAAAGAGGCATGAGCCCAGAGTCAGGGACCAGAGACCTGACCCAAGGTCTTGGAATGATTTGTTGGGGTTTTGTTTGTGGAACTTTGCTAGCCTGAAAAGGGCAGACCTAAATATTGACCTGGCTGGAGGGCTGAGTTACAGGAGAGAGACTACTGGAGTGACTGTCAGCAGGGGTGCTGGAGTGAAAGACTGCTGCTATGCCACGCCTGGCCATGAGGAGGTGCTCCTGCAGTCAGTGAACCCCATTACACAGACCTATGTAATGGGGAGACAAATGAATTAATGCTTGTGATGTGCTCAGCTGCTGTGATGATGGGGGGCCATATAAACACATGGGGAGGGAGCTACTCCCCTCCCAGTTAATGGCTACACGCTAACTTCAGTGGGATCAGAGGGATCAGGCCCAGTCTGACCCACACTAAGCAACTGGCTGATTGATGCCAATAATAACAGTCATCTTCTGATGAGCAGATTTGATTTGGTGCAGCACCTAGCACAATGAGGCCTGATCCCGTCTAAGTCCTTTCAGTGCTACAGCGGCACTGCTCCCAGTAACCCTACAGCCAGACTAGACATTCGCCCTCACCCGTCAGGCCCTGGCTGAGCACTGCAGGGGTCCAGAAGGAATTCTTCCCTTCTAAATGGGCCAGGTGCACTATGGGGCTTTCCCCCTTCCTCTGAGGTACTGAGGATTATCCTCTGCAAGAGGCAAGGTGCTGGGCTTGACGAGCCACTGGGCAGATCTGATACGGCAGCTGTGACTGCCTAAGTTATTGGTGTCCCTCCCCGTCCCCCAAAGAGACGTTTATTGAAAATCTGAAGGCAGCTCTAACAGGACCACATACAAGCAATCCCAGGTGTAATGGAGTCCTGTTCCCCCTTCTCATGAGGGCGGATGGAAGAGTCCACACCAGCACTCAGCATCTTGTGCAACAATCTGCACCATTTCCCCCCCAAATGTAGCCCAGTTTTTAATAATACACACTCTCAAATGTTGTCAGCATCCCTTTAATGTGGGAATAACTCCCTGTAAGCGAGACTAGCATGCTTTAATTAGATGTTATTGAGAGAGAGAGAGAGAAGTGTCTGGGCTCTGGGTGGATTTTTTTTTATTAGGCTCTCAGTAGTTCAGACTTACAGTGAGTATAACACACTAATGCATCAAACCACTGAGCTCTCCAGTGTTTCGAGTCAATACAATTCCAGCTCATCAGAAAGCAATTCCACTAATTGAAAATATATATATATTTCTTTCAGCTAGGCACTGTGACAGTGCCTAAGGTTAGCAATTGGTATATATCAGATACTTTCTGCCATCCACTTTGTCTGGAGTACGGCACCTTAGCCAACTGAAAAAAGGCTCCTGTAAAAGACACAGAAAACATATTTCTGATTTCAGTAAAGAAGTTGATGATCTCCTGATTGAGATGGTGGAGATTTCTGGTGGATTTCCGAGTGCGTCCCTTTAACCAATAGTGACCTGATCAGAAGTAGAAGATACAAACTCCAACTGCATCAGTGATTTCCCATTGTGTGGTTTAGGGCTCCAGTCATTAATGAGCTATGTTCACCTGTATGTGTAATTGACAGAGGAATTGCCTCCCCTGGCTCCCCTGGGTGGATTAGAACATAGAAGCATGTAACTCCGTAGGGTTCCCCTGCCCAAAGGGAGACCGGCTCTAGTACCTGGAAAGGGAGAAGATAGGGGGAAGAGGTAGAAATGGAGTGACTGATTGAAGAATGGCAGTGATTCAAGAATGTGAGAAAATGATCTGTCTGCAAAGATGAGTATAGCATAAGATTTGCCCTTGGGAAGGTCAAATTTACTGAGCTGGCACTTACTATATGTGGCAGATAACCCAAGATCTGGAGCGTATCAGCATTACAAGAGTAATCAGGCATGTACAGTGTGTCCTCTCTTCCTATCTTATTTCTTAACCTATTTATATTGCATGGAAACCCAATTCTTGATGTAAATTTCTCCTCTTCCCTCTTAAAGGACCCCACAGCTTTTCAGTGTCTTTATTTAAAAAAATATTTTTTCCTGGGAATGTAGTGCTGGTGAAAGGTGCTGGATTGGCAACTCTGGGCACTGAAATTCTCTGCTTATACCCAGCAAGTGTACAGATGGGTACTGGCAATGCCGGCTTCTTCCCCCCAGCCTGCCAGTGTGCCTCATTGCTGTTCTGAAAAGACAGTCCACCCACACCTGGGCCTGTCTGGGTATGTCTTTGCTATAGAGTTAACTTGGCACCGGGTCTGAGTGCCTGGGTTAGCCTAAGTGTAAGGGGACTGTTGCCCCCTTACTAACATTCAGGGGGGGTGTTTTAGTTGCTAGCTCCTAGTACTAAAAAGGGGGAAGGGTTGATGGGGAATCAGGACCTGAGACTGACAGCCCCCAGGAACAATGGGGAGAGGCCAATGCTCCATGTCAGTCTGAATGACAGGGCGGGCCGGCTAATCGGGGAGTCAGGAGGCCAGGGAGGTCCCGTCCTCCGTGTGAGCTGGATTTGCCTGGGTCAGACAGAGTGGGGCCGGGCTAAGGAGAAAGCAGGGGCCTGAGCTGAGCTGTGCCGTGCCAGATCCAGAGGGACCAGACCCTGTCCTGGGAGCAGAGCTGCAGCCCCAAAGCCAGAGGCGCAGCCCAGAGAGAGCAGACGTGTCCTGGGAGCAGAGCTGCAGCAACCAGAGTCAGAGCGGCCAGAGAAGCAGCCCAGGGAGCAGGTCAGTGCTGGGAGCAGAGTAACAGAAGCAGCCTGCAGAGCAGACCTGTCCTGGGAGCAGAGCTGCAGCAACCAGAGCCAGAGGGGCCAGAGCAGCAGCCCCGGGAGCTGGGGGCAGAGCAGCAGCAGCCCGCAGAGACCGAATGGTGCAGCTGGGGCTGGAGCAGTCCGGAGCTGGGTGCGGTGAGCAGCTGGGAAGAGCGAGGGGGACCCTGGGCAGCGGGCCCGGCACAGGGAGACGCCTCAGCCAAAGGGCTCTGCAGGCCAGGCTTGGATCGTAACCCCGCCAGAGCGGGGGCGACACCGGGAAGAAGGGTCCTGCCACTTAGAGCCTGAGAGCGTATGGCCACCACCAGAGCAAGTGTCCGACCCGCAGCATCCCTGCAGCACGGCCAGGGCCGGAGCAGGGGGCCTGGGACTTACAAGGAGCAGACTGTGAACTGCCCTGACGTTCCAGAGACACTGTTTGTGATGTTCCCTGCCACAGAGCGGGGTGATGTGTTTCCTTTCACTTTTCCCATTTTCCCTTATTCTTTTTAAAATAAATTGTTGATTAAATTTCTTGCATTTGCTTTAACTTGTATGTAATGGTCAGTGGGTCAGAGACGTGCTCAGGGCAGAGAGAGTACCCCAGAGTGGGGACACCCTAGCCCCTGTCCTAGGTGACCACAGTAGGGTTGGGGGTCGAGCCCCCATGAATCCTGGGCCCAGCCTTGTAGGGGTTACGAGGACTCTGCCAGACAGAAGAGTGGAAGGAGAGTCCTCAAGGGCAGGGAGGCCACTGGGTAAAGGAAGTGGGAGCGAGGACTCGGATCCTTTCGCTAGCCCACTTCACCAGGGTAGTGCAGAAGCCAAGAAAGTTCCCCACAACAGCGGGACTATTCCCCCGCTTACATAAGCCAGGGATGAGCAGCCCCACTGCTAAGTTCTGCCCATGTTCCTGTGTCCCCACTGGGGCTGCGCTCACTGGTGTGAGTTGCGAGGACTTCTGGGGGCACGTCCCCTGGTTCTTTGCATGTTTCTTGGTGTACAGGTAGGAACTGAAGAGAAACAGTCAAATGAAAGCCTTCTAGACAGTCAGTGGGGCCACTGGCCAATTAAGGTGCTAAAGGAGCACTCAAGGAAGACTAGGCCGTTGCAGAGAAGTGAATTGAATTCTCTGCATCTGTCTTTACTGCAGAGGATGTGAGGGACATTCCCAAACCTGAGCTAGTCTTTTTAGGTGACAAATCTGAGGAACTGCCCCAGATTGTGGTGTCAAAAGCGGCGTGTAGCAGGGTGTTGTTAGAGAGGCCTTAATCAGCTCCTGCCCCAATCAGGGAGACATGGATTGGGGCTGGGTAGATAGCCTGGTGCTTGCCGGGTAACTGACCACACCTGCCAGCCTTCTTAGCAGGAGCTATAAGGCTGGGAGGAGTGTGGGGTGGGGGATGACCGACCGACCGACCGCTCATAGGGAGGTGGGAGTCTCCTAGTTTGTTGCTAGCCAGGCCTGTGGTAGGCCAAGCTGTTGTAAAAGGCCTGTATATAGTTGGGAACTGGTGGTGGGGGCTTGATCACAAATAAAGAGCACAGGTGTTGCACCAGCCTGAAGTGTCCCGGAGTCTCTGAGAAGGCACAGAGGGGCACAGCATGCACCCCATTACAGAGAGGTTTGGAATAAATTAAACTGTAATAAGTCACCAGGACCAGATGGTTTTCACCCAAGAGTTCTGAAGGAACTGAAATATAAAACTGCAGAACGACTAACTGTGGTGTGTAACCTATCATTTAAGCCAGCCTCTGTATTGTGTGCCTGGAGAGTAGCTAATACAACGCCAATTTTTAAAAAAGGCTCCAGAGGCGATACTGGTAATCACAGACCAGTAAGCCTAATTTCAGTACCAGGCAAACTGGTTGAAACAATATCTTTGTTTATCTTTGAAAACTCATGGCGATCGGGGGAAGTCCCGGACAACTGGAAAAAGGCTAATGTAGTGCCCACCTTTAAAAAAGGGAAGAAGGAGGATCCTGGGAACTACAGGCCAGTCAGCCTCACCTCAGTCCCCAGAAAAATCATGGAGCATGTCCTCAAGGAATCAATTCTGAAGCACTTAGAGGAGAGGAAAGTGATCAGGAACAGTCAGCATGGATTCACCAAGGGAAAGTCATGCCTGACTAATCTAATTGCCTTCTATGATGAGATAACTGGCTCTGTGGATGAAGGGAAAGCAGTGGACGTGTTATTCCTCGACTTTAGCAAAGCTTTTGACACGGTCTCCCACAGTATTCTTGTCAGCAAGTTAAGGAAGTATGGGCTGGATGAATGGACTATAAGGTGGGTAGAAAGTTGGCTAGATTGTCGGGCTCAACAGGTAGTGGTCAATGGCTCCAGGTCTAGTTGGCAGCCGGTATCAAGCGGAGTGCCCCAAGGGTCGGTCCTGGGGCCGGTTTTGTTCAATATCTTCATAAATGATCTGGAAGATGGTGTGGATTGCACCCTCAGCAACTTTGCGGATGACACTAAACTGGGAGGAGTGGTAGATACGCTGGAGGGTAGGGATAGGATACAGAGGGACCTAGACAAACTGGAGGATTGGGCCAAAAGAAATCTGATGAGGTTCAACAAGGACAAGTGCAGAGTCCTGCACTTAGGACGGAAGAACCCAATGCACCGCTACAGACTAGGGACCGAATGGCTCGTCAGCAGTTCTGCAGAGAAGGACCTAGGGGTTACAGTGGACGAGAAGCTGGATATGAGTCAACAGTGTGCCCTTGTTGCCAAGAAGGCCAATGGCATTTTGGGGTGTATAAGTAGGGGCATTGCCAACAGATCGAGGGACGTGATCGTTCCCCTCTATTCGACATTGGTGAGGCCTCATCTGGAGTACTGTGTCCAGTTTTGGGCCCCACACTACAAGAAGGATGTGGAGAAATTGGAGAGAGTCCAGCAAAGGGCAACAAAAATGATTAGGGGTCTGGAACACATGAGTTATGAGGAGAGGCTGAGGGAACTGGGATTGTTTAGTCTACGGAAGAGAAGAATGAGGGGGGATTTGATAGCTGCTTTTAACTACCTGAAAGGTGGATCCAAAGAGGATGGATCTAGACTATTCTCAGTGATAGCAGATGACAGGACAGGGAGTAATGGTCTCAAGTTCCAGTGCGGGAGGTTTAGGTTGGATATTAGGAAAAACTTTTTCACTAGGAGGGTGGTGAAACACTGGAATGCGTTACCTAGGGAGGTGGTGGAATCGCCTTCCTTAAAAGTTTTTAAGGTCAGGCTTGACAAAGCCCTGGCTGGGATGATTTAGTTGGGATTGGTCCTGCTCTGGGCAGGGGGTTGGACTAGATGGCCTCCAGAGGTCCCTTCCAACTCTGATATTCTATGATTCTATAGTAAAGAACAGAATTATCATAAGAAGGGCCGTACTGTGTCAGACCAAAGGTCCATCTAGCTCAGTGTCCTGTCTTCCAACAGTGGCCAGTGCCAGGTGCCCCAGAGGGAATGAACAGAACAGGTAATTATCTAGTAATCCATCCCCTGTCGACCATTCCCAGCTTCTGACAAACAGAGGCTAGGGACACCATCCCTGTCCATCCTGGCTAATAGCCACTGATGAACCTATCCTCTGTAAATTTATCTAGTTCTTTTTTGAACCCTGTTATAGTCTTGGCCTTCACAACATCCTCTGGCAAAGAGTTCCACAGGTTGACTGTGCGTTGTGTGAAGAAACACTTCCTTTTGTTTGTTTTAAACCTGCTGCCTATTAATTTCATTGGGTGACTCCTAGTTCTTGTGTCATGATAAGGAGTAAATAACACTTCCATATTGACTTTCTCCACACCAGTCATGATTTTATAGACCTCGATCATATCCCCCCTTAGTCCTATCTTCTCCAAGCTGAAAAGTCCCAGTCTTATTAATCTCTCCTCAAAGGGCAGCTGTTCCAAACTGCTAATCATTTTTGTTGCTCTTTTCTGAACCTTTTCCAATATGTATATCTTTTTTGAGATGGGGCGACCACATCTGCCTGCAGTATTCAAGGTGTGGGCCTACTGTGGATTTATCTAGAGGCAACATGATATTTTCTGTCTTATTTTCTATCCCTTTCTTAATGAGTCCCAACATTCTGTTCGCTTTTTTGACTGCCCCTGCACATTGAGTGGATGTTTTCAGAGAACTATCCACAACAACTCCAGATCTTTCTTGAGTGGTAACAGCTAACTTAGACCCCATCATTTGATATGTATAGTTGGGATCATGTTTTCCAATGTGCTTTACTTTGCGTCAGAGACATAGATGAACACTATTGTCATAAAGGGAAATCATGCCTCATTGATCTCTCAGAATTCTTTGAGGGGATCAGCAAACATGTGGACAAGGGTGATCCAGTGGATATAATGCACTTGGACTGTCAGAAAGCCTTTGACAAGGTCCCTCACTAAAGGCTCTTAAGCAAAGTAAGCTGTCATGGGACAAGAGCGAAGATCTTCTCATGGATCGGTAACTAGTTAAAAGACAGGAAATGAAGGGTAGGAATAAATGGTCAGTTTTCAGAATGGAGAGAGGTAAATAGTGGTGTCCCCCCGGGGTCTGTACTGGGCCCAGTCCTATTCAACATATTCATAAATGATCTGGGAAAGGGGTAAAACAGTGAGGTGGCAACATTTGCAGATGATGCAAAATTACACAGGATAGTTAAGTCAACAGCAGACTTTGGAGAGTTACAAAGGGATCTCTCAAAACTGGACGAGTGGGCAACAAAATGGGAGATGAAATTCCGTGTTGATACATGCAAAGTAATGCAGTCCCAACTAGACATCCAAAATTGCGGGTTTTAAACTAGCTGTTCCCACTCAAGAGACCTTGGAGTCATTGTGGGGAGTTCTCTGAACACATCCACTGAGTGTGCCGCTGCAATCAGAAAGTCGAACGGACTGTGAGGAACTGTTAGGAAAGGGACAGATAATAAGACAGAAAATGTCATGGTGCCTCTCGATAAATGCCTGGCACACCCACTCCTGGAACACGATGTGCAGTTCTGGTCGCCCCATCTCAGAAAAGATAGATTAGAACTGGAAAAAGTACAAAGAAGGTCAACAGAAATGAGTAGGGGTCATGGAACAGTTTCTGTTTGCAGAGAGACGAATCAGACTGGGACTTCTCAGCTTGGAGAAGAGACAGCTAATGGGGGGATGTGATCGAGGTCTATAAAATCATGACTGGGGTGGAGACAGTGAATCAGGAAGTGTCATTTACCCCTTCATATAACACACAAACCAGGGGTCACCCAATGAAATTAATAAGCAGCAGATGTAAAACAAACATAAGGAAGTACTTCACACAACATCCAATCAACCTGTGGAACTCATTGCCAGGGGACGTTGTGAGGGCCAAAAGTATAACTGGGTTCAATAAAAAATCAGGTAAGCTCCTGGAGGACAGGCCCATCAATGACTATTAGCCAAGATGGACAGGGATGCAACCCCACACTCTGGGTGTCCCTAAACCTCTGACTGCCAGAAGCTGGGAGTGGATGACAAGGGATGGATCACTTGATACTTGCCCTGTTCTGTTAATTCCCTCTGAAGCGTCTGGCACTGGCCACTGTTGGATGGCTCTCCAGCCTATCAGCCCTGGAGTGGTTTAGCCTGTGTCCTCACTGCAAAGTGGGCAAGTGACCACCCCAAGCGGAAGTAGCCCCCAGGCTTCAGCCTGCAGCCTGGGAGGGCCCAGCTGGCCCAGGTGTAAAGCCCCGCACTCCGGAGGTGAGAGAGGTTTGTGTGTGGCTGGGAACCGGGCTAGGGACAAGCCCTGAGTAAGAGCCCGGGTTCGCCCTGCAGGAGGTCGTACCCTGAGGTGCACTGGTCACTGTTGAGCTCCTAGTAATTGCTGGTACATTTCAGTGTAATGTTGCCGTGGCGTTCGCGGGAGAGTAATAGTTGTTACGCGGTATTGGAAAGATTTGATGGAAATCCCGGAATGTGGATTTTTAATGCAGACACTTATCTCCTGAGGCCTTGACTGGGGCTGCCTACTCTTTTCACCAGGCCACCCCCGAGCTATCTGAGGGTACGGCTTCTCTTTAGTACTGGTCTGGGGACCCAGAGCGCCGTTGTTCACTACCAAGGCCAGCCCCTAGTCCCCTCGTTTCCTGAGGAATGACCTGTGTGGCAGCTCCCATTTCAACTGTCTGTTATCACAGAGCTGCTTGCTGGCCCAGGTCTGGGCTGGTGTAAACGGTGCTGTGTCGTGGGGGATTTTAGTGAATGTCCCTACCAATTTTTCCAGCTTCTGAGGGCTGAAGAAGCAACTGGATTCTTAGAAAAAGCCTCTGGGGAGAGAATGGGAATGGTCACATGCTGCGGTTATTGTTGCTTGTCCCCATTGTTTTCATTTCATTGGGTCCCTACATTTAGGAGGGGGCTGAGACCCCCTAAGGCACAGCCTTCCTGGAATGGAGATGGCTCTACTGTCCCTTCACTCTTGCATGTGGATTTTGTCAGCTCTGCACGTCGGTCCCGACACTATTGCCCTTACCTGTCGCTTGGCTTGCGCCGGACGGGGAAGGCATTCAGCAGGGCAGTACGGCATTCAGCTAGCGCAAAGCCCCTTTGTATGTCCCCGTTCTTAAGGATAACAGTATCAGCGTGTGTGGGATCACACGGCTGCGTCAGCCCTGAGACTGCGTCAGGGTTATAAATCAGAGCTTGATGAGAGATCATGCATTTATTTGCCGGTGTAGGGCCAAATTCACCTTCCTGATATGCACGGGCAACTAGAATGGGAGCTGCACTCACGTATCGGAGGCAGAATTTGGTTCGTGGTGTATTTCCTGTGATAAAGGAAATGCTAGTGGCACAATAAACAAGAGATGCTTTTAAGAGCTCACTTAGGGTTGCCAGCTTTCTAATCGCACAAAACCGAACGCTTCTGCTCTGCCCCCTGGCCCAAGGCCCTGCCCATACCCCACCCCTTCTCTGAGGCCCTGCCCCCACTCACTCCATCCCCCTCCCTCCGTCACTCGCTCTCCTCCTCCTTCCCTCATTTTCACCAGTCTAGGACAGGGGGTTGGGGTGCGGGCTCCAGCTGGGGGTGCAGGCTTTGGGTTGGGGCCGGGGATGAGAGGATTGGGGTGCAGGAGGAGGCTCTGGGCTAGCGTAGGGGATTGGGGTGTGAGATGCAGGCTCTGGGTGGGAGTTAGGATGTGGGAGAGGGCTCACGGCTGGGGCAGGGGGTTGGGGTGTAGGAGGGGGTGCAGGCTTCAGGAGGGAGTTTGGATGTGGAGGGGGCTCAGGATTGCGGCAGGCGGTTAGGATGCGAGAGGGGGTTCGGGTTCTGGGAGGGTGTCTGGGTGTGGGAGGGGCTCGAGGATGGGGCAGGGGGTTGGGGTGTGGGAGGGGGCGCGGGGTGCAGGCTCCAGGCGGCACTTACCTCAGGCAGCTCTCAGAAGCAGCGACATGTCCCTCCTCTGGCTCCTAGGTGGAGGGGCCAGGTGGCTTTGCACGCTGCCTCCACCTGCAGGCACCGCCCCCGCAGCTCCCACTGGCTACTGTTCCTGGCCAATGGGAGTGGTGGAGTCGGCACTCCGGGTGGGGGCAGTGCATGGAGCACCCGTGGCTGCCCCTACACCTAGGAGCCGGACCTGCCGGCTGCTTCTGGGAGCTGCACAGAGCCAAGGGAAGCAGGGAGCCTGCCTTAGCCCCGCTGCATTACCAACCAGACTTTTAACAGCCTGGTCAGCGATGCTGACTGGAGCCACCAAGGTCCCTTTTCGACTGGGTGTTCCAGTCGAAAACTGGACATGTGGCAACCCTAAGCTCAGTTTGCTGGGTGTGTTGCTTTCTAATCACTTTACATACAGATAATTAAAAATCAACTTGAGCAGTTATTCTGCAGGTAAAACTGGACATGGAGGGGAGTGAAATTCCCTGGGCCAAATTCAAGAGCTGGTGTAATGACACCCACTTTATTATTATTTATTTTTTTTTCTTGCATTGCGGTAGCTGCTATCGGCCCCAGTCATAGGGCAGGACCTCACTGTGCTAGGACTGTACAAATACAGAACAGAGCTACAGCCTAGGGCCAGGCCTATCCTAGAAACCTCTGCTGGGATAGCAATGTTTGTTTACGGGTGTGATTTTTTTTTTCTGGTGATGTTTCTGTACTGGCAAAAGTCCTCATGTAGAGACAGTTATAACAGATAACAATACTTTGGCTACAAAATACTTTGGCTACTACAAAATGCAGGAAGTTTTTGGAGAGTGTTGGGGACAACTTCCTGGTGCAAGTTCTGGAGGAACCAACTAGGGGCTGCTGCTCACAGACAGAAGAATTGGTAGGGGAAGTAGAAGTGGGTGGCAGCCTGGGCAGCAGTGACCATGAGATGGTCGAGTTCAGGATCCTGACAAAAGGAAGAAAGGAAAGCAGCAGAATACAGACCCTGGACTTCAGAAAAGCAGACTTTGACTCCCTTAGGGAACTGATGGGAAGAATCCCCTGAGAGGCTAATATGAGGGGGAAAGCAGTCCAGGAGAGCTGGCTGTATTTTAAAGACGTCTCATTGAGGGTGCAGGAACAAACCATCCTGATGTGCAAAAAAATAGCAAATATGGCAGGTGACCAGCTTGGCTTAACAGAGAAATATTCGGTGAGCTTCAACTCAAAAAGGAAGCTTACAAGAAGTGGAAACTTGGACAGATGACTAGGGAGGAGTATGAAAATATTGCTCAAGCATGCAGGGGTGTAATCAGGAAGGCCAAAGCACAATTGGAGTTGCAGCTAGCAAGGGATGTGAAGGGGAACAAGAAGAGTTTTTACAGATATGTTAAGAAGGTCAGGGACAGTGTGGGCCCCTTACTGAATGAGGGAGGCAACCTAGTGACAGAGGATGTGGAAAAAGCTGAAGTACTCACTGTCTTTTTTGCCTAGGCCTTCACAGACCAGGGCAGCTCCCAGACTGCTGCAGTGGGCAGCACAGCATGGGGAAGAGGTGAGCAGCCCTCAGTGGTGAAAGAACAGGTTAAGGACTATTTAGAAAACCTGGACATGCACAAGTCCATGGGTCCAGATCTAATGCATGCGAGGGTGCTGAGGGAATTGGCTAATGTGATTGCAGAGCCATTGGCCATTATCTCTGAAAACTCGTGGCAATTGGGGGAGGTCCTGGATGATTGGAAAAAAGGCAAATATAGTCCTCATCTTTAAAAAAGGGAAGAAGGAGAATCCAGGGAACTACAGACCGGTGAGCCTCACCTCAGTCCCTAGAAAAATCATGGAGCAGGTCCTCAATGAATCCATTTTGAAGAACTTGGAGGGGAGGAAGGTGATCAGGAACAGTCAACATGGATTCACCAAGAGCAAGTCATGCCTGACCAACCAGATTGCCTTCTATGATGAGATAAGTGACTCAGTGGATATGAGGAAAGTGGTGGATGTGATATACCTTGACTTTAGCAACGCTTTTGATATGGTCTCCCACAGTATTCTTGCCAGCAAGTTAAAGAAGTATGGGCCGGATGAATGGACTATAAGGTGGATAGAAAGCTGGCTAGATCATCACGCTCAATGGGTCTACCCATTGAGCGCGATGATCCAGAGTATCTACCTTCCCCCACCCCACCCCCATCTTAGTGTCATCCACGAACTTGCTGAAGGTGCAATCCCATCATCCAGATCATTAATGAAGAAGTTATTGAACAAAACCGGCCCCAGGACTGACCCTTGCGGCACTCCGCTTGATACCGGCTGCCAACTAGACATGGAGCCATTGATCCTGCACTTAGGACGGAAGAATCCCATGCACCGCTACAGACTAGGGACCGAATGGCTAGGCAGCAGTTCTGCAGAAAAGGACCTGGGGATTGCAGTGGATGAGAAGCTGGATATGAGTCAGCAGTGTGCCCTTGTTGCCAAGGCCAAGAAGGCTAATGGCATATTGGGCTGCATTAGTAGGAACATTGCCAGCAAATCGAGGGAAGTGATTATTCCCCTCTATTCGGTACTGGTGAGGCCACATCTGGAGTATTGTGTCCAGTTTTGGGCCCCCCACTACAGCAGGGATGTGGAGAAATTGGAGAGAGTCCAGCGGAGGGCAACAAAAATGATTAGTGGGCTGGGGCACGTGACTTATGAGGAGAGGCTGAGGGAACTGGGATTGTTTAGTCTACGGAAGAGAAGAATGAGGGGGGATTTGATAGCAGCCTTCAGCTACCTGAAGGGGGGTTCCAAAGAGGATGGCTCTAGACTGTTCTCAGTGGTGGCAGATGACAGAACAAGGAGGAATGGTCTCAAGTCGCAGTGCGGAAGGTCTAGGTTGGATATTAGGAAACACTATTTCGCTAGGAGGGTGGTGAAGCACTGGAATGCGTTACCTAGGGAGGTGGTGGAATCTCCATCCTTAGAGGTTTTTAAGGCCCAGCTTCACAAAGCCCTGGCTGGGATGGTTTATTTGGTGTCGGTCCTGCTTTGAGCAGGGGGTGGGACTAGATACCTCCTGAGGTCCCTTCCATCCCTGATCTATGATTCTATGATACAGCTTGTGTTGCTTCAGTAATTGGTATCCACTAGAGCAGCAAAAGCGCGCTTTGCCGATCTAAGCGCTCTCTCCACGCGGGAGGTGTGCAGGTATAGCTACACCGGTCGCTCTTTCTGGCAGAGACTACGGCAAGCAAGCTCTGATTCTGTCCCATGTCCTTCCTGTAGTTGGCACAATTGATAATGATACGAACAGTCCCATTGGCAACACCCTACACTCCGCCAGGGACAGGACTGGCTGAGTCACAGGCCAGCCTGTTAGGCCCAGACTCATCTGTGCAAATCCAGAGACTCCGTGCTCTGAGCAGAGTCTGCCATCTGCAAGCAGATTCCCGACTGTCAGGTTATTGACACCTTCTTCTTTTTTCAAAAATGAGGAAGGGTGCTGAATTTTAAAAGTCCCCAGCAGATGTTGGTCTTCAGGTGCTCTTCAGACTTATAGCATCTGACGTTTCTGGGGTTTTCTGGTGAGAAGGGCAGTGGAGGAAGCTAACAATTCCTGCTAAAAAATTATTTGAACTCTTAGCTGGTAAGTGCTTCAAATGTGGCTAGTTAATAGAGTGGCTTGGAAATTTCTGATGCAACAGGGTTTTGTTGGAATGTGAAATGTGAAACCTCCCATGAAAGTAGGGTCGAGTTGCCAGCAGTCCTTTGTTACAAGGGACGTCTCTTCTTTTTCATCTCTGTACTACAAGATCGGGAGTTACTGAGTGCTCCTAAAAACAGCAAGAAATACCCCGGCGAATGTACGTGAGTCCTGCTTAGTGATAGTAAATAATAATGGTGATGATGATGATATCAGGAGGAGTGGTGAGCATTCACGTGAGCATTGACTGCCTCGGCCCTTGGAGCATGAAGGCACAATCCGTCTGATATCCTCAATTTCACATGCCAATTTCCTTAATCTGTGTCCCTTACTAGGAGATACAAGCTGCTTGGCTGAGCAAACGTGGTCACAAGTAGCCAGCACCCATCAGATGCACCAGTAAAAAATGGGGCAAGTGGAATTCCATCAGGCTCGGTGTAGAGACAAAACGGTGGGGTTTTTACTTTGTTTCACAAACCAAGACCAAGCCAGAACGAGAGACCGGTTGTGGGGCTGCTCGCCGAGGTAAGTGCTGCATGGCGTGAGTAAGGGCTGTGGGTGGAGCTGAGATTTCAGAAACGTTGTGTTTTATACCCTGTCTGATTAAACTAAAACGAGAGGAGTGTGAGCCTGGTCCTGCACGGTTCTGGGAGCCCCCTGCTGCCGGTGACATCACTGGGCGACGAAGGTGTTCAGCCTCTCTTGGGAAGGGCTCTGCGCCTCGCCGGGCCAAGCGCTGGGATCGCAATTTGTCCCAAATGCGTCAGAATAACACTTGTTGCGTGGGCAGCCCAGAGCTTATCAGCCCCCGACCACACTCCGCAGGAACCGCCATCGCTGTCTGCTTCAGCCTGAGGACTGTAGCCCCACCCCCCTTGGTGAGGGGCAGTGCCCAGGAGAAGAGACGCCCTGGTGCACCCCTCGGGGTCCCTCGTCCCTGCACTGGTGGGGAGGCAACACCCCTGCCTCCCCAGTCACCCTGGCAACCCTCTCCCTCAAATAATGGGAGAAGAGACAGCAGCCAGTTAGCGGGCAGGAGACAGGCAGGCTGGCTGCAAGCAAGCAGTCTCTGACCCTGGGCAGAGCCAGGGGCAGAGGGGAGAGGGACACACACACATACCCGCCCCCCCACCCCCCGCAGCAGCTTCGAATTCTTTTTACTGAATAACGCTCCAGAGGTAAATCCTTACGGCACCGCAGTTACAAGGCACCCAAGCTAGACTGACCTCGCCAGCTGGAGATTTGTGATTTTCTTTTAAAATGAAGAATATAAACACAGGGCTAAACCCCAAAATATCGATACTTATAATGCCTTACAAAATCCACACAGGGACTGGGACTGCTGCGAATTGGAAATCAGCTGTCACATAGACTCGCCGTGGGTATTATACTGACAACTAGGGAAAACACTGAGTGTACACAATAACCAGTTGTTTCAGCACCTGGGATGTTGAGCACGGACACAACTTCTAATAAGAACGACTGACACTGGCTGTACCTGTTAGGTTCACACTGTGTCTGGTTCAGTGATGTAATACTGAGGTAAGTGGGAAAGCGGGATACCGGGAGGAAGCACAGGCAGGAATGTCTGTGAGGGGAGGGCTCCTGCCTCATACTGAGAATGAGGGGCGATCAGCAGGCTATCTCAAGTGCTTATATACGAATGCATAAAGCCTTGGAAACAAGCAGGGAGAACTGGAGGTCCTGGTGATGTCAAGGACTTATGACATGATTGGAATAACAGAGACTTGGTGGGATAACTCACATGACTGGAGTACTGTCATGGATGGATATAAACTGTTCAGGAAGGACAGGCAGGGCAGAAAAGGTGGGGGAGTAGCACTGTATGTAAGGGAGCAGTATGACTGCTCAGAGCTCCGGTACGAAACTGCAGAAAAACCTGAGTGTCTCTGGATTAAGTTTAGAAGTGTGAGCAACAGGAGTGATGTAGTGGTGGGAGTCTGCTATAGACCACCGGACCAGGGGGATGAGGTGGATGAGGCTTTCTTCCGGCAGCTCGCGGAAGCTACTAGATCGCACGCCCTGGTTCTCATGGGTGACTTTAATTTTCCTGATATCTGCTGGGAGAGCAATACAGCGGTGCACAGACAATCCAGGAAGTTTTTGGAAAGCGTAGGGGACAATTTCCTGGTGCAAGTGCTAGAGGAGCCAACTAGGGGGGAGCTTTTCTTGACCTGCTGCTCACAAACCAGGAAGAATTAGTGGGGGAAGCAAAAGTGGATGGGAATCTGGGAGGCAGTGACCATGAGTTGGTTGAGTTCAGGATCCTGACACAGGGAAGAAAGGTAAGCAGCAGGATATGGACCCTGGACTTCAGGAAAGCAGACTTTGACTCCCTCAGGGAACGGATGGGTAGGATCCCCTGGGGGACTAACATGAAGGGGAAAGGAGTCCAGGAGAGCTGGCTGTATTTCAAGGAATCCCTGTAGAGGTTACAGGGACAAACCATCCCGATGAGTCGAAAGAATAGTAAATATCGCAGGCGACCAGCTTGGCTTAACGGTGAAATCCTAGCGGATCTTAAACATAAAAAAGAAGCTTACAAGAAGTGGAAGCCAGGGACCAGGGAAGAGTATAAAAATATTGCTCGGGCATGTAGGAATGAAATCAGGAGGGCCAAATCGCACCTGGAGCTGCAGCTAGCAAGAGATGTCAAGAGTGACAAGAAGGGTCTTGACTTATGAGGAGAGGCTGAGGGAACTGGGATTGTTTAGTCTGCAGAAGAGAAGAATGAGGGGGGATTTGATAGCTGCTTTCAACTACCTGAGAGGTGGTTCCAGAGAGGATGGTTCTAGACTATTCTCAGTGATAGCAGATGACAGGACAGGGAGTAATGGTCTCAAGTTGCAGTGGGGGAGGTTTAGGTTGGATATTAGGAAAAACTTTTTCACCAAGAGGGTGGTGAAACACTGGAATGTGTTACCTAGGGAGGTGGTAGAATCTCCTTCCTTAAAAGTTTTTAAGGTCAGGCTTGACAAAGCCCTGGCTGGGATGATTTAATTGGGGATTGGTCCTCCTTTGAGCAGGGGGTTGGACTAGATGACCTCCAGAGGTCTCTTCCAACCCTGATATTCTATGATTCTATGAATACACCCCATGAAGGCATTTGACATCCAGTCTGCGATTGCTCCGTTATGGTGTTGTCCCAGTCTCAATCCCACTGATCTCTGTAAAATCACAGATCAGTTTGGCTCACCCCTGGCAGCTCTATCTTCTCCCTGCAGGGCTGGGATGGATCTGACTGGGGCTCATATGGCTGTCAGTTTTGTACCCCTCACACAACTCACTACTGATGGGTCAGGAGCTTCCAGCTTCTAACAAAGGGGTACATGTGTGCAAGCAGGAATGTCTGCCCTTAATGGAAACCTTCCACACCAGCTTCAGAACAGCCACTGAGCATGATTAACACCTTCCTGCACTCCATCCCTGGTGCTGAAATATTAGCTGTTTGTTTGTTTAGTCACTCAAAGCTCTGGACTCCCAAGTTCTCTGGGAATGTTTCTGTACTAACTCAGAGCAAGGCGAGACATCAGCTGTAATTACAGCACTAAGGGTTGTGGCTGAACACCAGAAAAGAAAAGGGGGTTCCCTGTAGGCATAATGACCATCTTGCTGAGAGTTCAGTTCAGCCAGCACTTGCCCATGTGCTGATCCCAGCCTGGGGCTGGGGACAGTGGTGGTTGCATATCCCGTGAGTGTCCTCTGCATGTTGTAGGTTGTGTGATTTCTCTCAGGAGCTGCTTGTCAATGCAGTAGGACAGGAGAGATGGTTGAACCTGTGGGGCTCAAGAGAGGAGGGTCGTCATGGCAGGGCAATTGCCCATCAGCGCCCTTTGAGTGTGGTTTTCAGTGAAGGATCATCCCTTAGCCCTGGCACACCGCTCATCACATAGGACCTGCCAGACCTGAGCATGCTGGAGGCTCTGGGGAGCTCTAAGGAACTGAGTACAGATGTTGGTCCCTTGTCCATGGATGGGAGATCACCACTACCCTCAGTGACATGTCTGTTCCAGTGCTCACCTGCTTCTGTGTGGACAGCACAATTTACAACATGTATGTCTGCAGCAAAAGCCTAGAGCTGCAAGCTGCTGGAGCAGCTGCTAAGGAAAGAAAGGTGGATGGGTTCCTGTTTTACTGGGATGCATTTTCTTCTTTGTTCTTGACCAACAAGAGACACAGAAGGGGAGGCACAGATATGAGGCCAGCTTCTGCACATCCTGGGCCTGCCTTTAGTGAGTCAATTACAGGCCATTCGACAGGTGCTTATCACCGCGGTGTCTAGGCATGAGAGTAGTGCTGGGTCTGCGGCACAGGACTGCAAAAGTGGAGTATCCAGATATTCCGAATTAACTTGTTATGGGCCTGATTCTGCCTTTCTTACCTCTCCTTATGTAACACCGACAGAGCCCGGTCGTTGGCGGGCAGAATCGAACCTGGGACCTCTGGAGCTTAGGGCATGAGCCTCTACTGCATGAGCGAAAAGCCAACTGGCTCTTAGCTAAGGCTGTAGAGCAGACTCATTTGTCTCTCTCTAAGTGGCCTCGGTGCCACTAGAGGGGACAGAAGCCCACCCCCAGGCGGGGTGGGGCTGCACTTACGCTTGCAAACAGACCCCCTGAGAGAAGTGCTACTTAGCATGAGTGAGAGAGGCAGAACAATGCCCAACAAGAGTATGTTGAGTCCAATAACAGATTGAGAGCCCCGGACAAGGCAGGGACCAGGCCATCTTTCCTGTTTGGAAAGTGCCCAGTACATGGTAGATGCTGTCTGAAATAAATAATAGAAGATTAGGGTTGGAAGGGACCTCAGGAGGTCATCTAGTCCAAGCCCCTGCTCAAAGCAGGACCAATCCCCAACTAAATCATCCCAGCCAGGGCTCTGTCAAGCCTGACCTTAAAAACCTCTCAGGAAGGAGATTGCACCACCTCCCTAGGTAACCCATTCCAGTGCTTCACCACCCTCCTAGTGAAATAGTGTTTCCTAATATCCAACCTAGACCTCCCCCATTGCAACTTGAGACCATTGCTCCTTGTTCTGTCATCTGCCACCACTGAGACCAGCCGAGCTCCATCCTCTTTGGAACCCCCCTTCAGGTAGCTGAAGGCTGCTATCAAATCCCCCCTCATTCTTCTCTTCTGCAGATTAAATAAGCCCAGTTCCCTCAGCCTCTCCTTGTAAGTCATGTGCCCCAGCCCCCTAATCATTTTCATTGCCCTCCGCTGGACTCTCTCCAATTTATCCACATCCCTTCTGTAGTGGGGGAACCAAAACTGGACACAATACTCCAGGTGTGGTCTCACCAGTGTCAAATAGAGGGGAATAATCACTTCCCTCGATCTGCTGGCAATGCCCCTACTTATACATCTCAAAATGCCATTGGCCTTGTGGCAACAAGGGCACACTGCTGACTCATATCCAGTTTCTCATCCACTGTAATCTCCAGGTCCTTTTCTGCAGAACTGCTGCTTAGCCAGTCAGTCCCCAGCCTGTAGCGGTGCATGGGATTCTTCCTTCCTAAGTGCAGGACTCTGCACTTGTCCTTGTTGAACCTCATCAGATTTCTTTTGGCCCAATCCTCTAATTTGTCTAGGTTCCTCTGGACCCTAGCCCGACCCTCCAGCTTATCTACCTCTCCCCCCAGTTTAGTGCCCTCTGCGAATTTGCTGAGGGTGCAATCCATCCCATCATCCAGATCATTAATGAAGATGTTGAACAAAACCAGCCCCAGGACCGACCCCTGAGAGGGCACTGGTGTTCTTATTGCTGTCTCCTGTGGACATGCTCCCAGTGTGGGGGTAAAAACCAAGTGCCCTGTCTACAATACTCTCCCACTGCTGCTGCTGGTAATGAAGCGTTGGGCAGATTATGTTGTGATAACTGGGCCTAAACATTTATCTGCATTGTAAGCTTAATTGTAAGAAGTATTTGAACGTTCACAAGGTGTGACAAACACCTATAACAACACATGCTGGTGGAATATAGGTCATGTTGTTTTCTGTAATGAATGTTATAAACAGTGCAAGAAAAGGAGACAGAAAAACGGAATTAGAGTACACCGAAAGGCCTGCTGGTCTGGTTTAAGGACTATGTTACAATCATGTTTGGTAAAAACAGAAGATATGCAGCCAGAAATTAATGGGCTAAAATTAATGTGTTGGATATTAGGCCAGATTGGTGGACAAAATAATAAGGGAATGGGCTGTTCCACTCAGCACTGCCTTTGTAGAGTCCTTAAAGCAAGAGACTTTAAAGGGGGAAAAGGGCTACTGAAGCAAGCTTAACCAATGGCTGGCACCCCATTGTCTCCTGGGTCCCTGAACCTTCTTTGTCCTAAGCCTGAGGGATGCCCTGGCCATACCGGGCCGGAGAGAGGGACCCACACAACATCGCCACCTCTGCTAGTTCCAGCTGAATTCCAGACCCCACCTGGCAGCCAGGCAATGGGATCCGATTTTAAAGGCATCAACAGCAATATTCGCTCGAGCTAATCTCGGCTAATCTCTTCTCTGTTCCCCAAACTGACAGTTATTATCCCCTCAGAGCCGGTCACACAAGGGATTTCTCCTTCGAAAACTCTTGCCAGCTGAAGGGAACAAGGGACGATGTTAAAACGAAAGCTTTACTTAAAGCATTTGAAATGTATAGTATTAACTGTTTCCTTCTTTTCTGTATCTTTAATAAAAGGTTAAAAGGATTTTTAACAGTGTTTGCACCATGGTGCTGAGTAGACGGAGGTCTCTATATGCCAAACCCTGAGCCTTGTTTAACACTGCTTTATGTGACAAGGTAATGCTAACACCTTTGGCCCACATATCCCATCTCAATTAATACAACTTTTCCCAAACAGTGCAGGGTCAGCATGGTCCAGGTTTGGACTGTGTCATTGGAGGGAGAGGGGGCCACGTTTGGCTTGTGTGAAACAGCCACAGTTCACTTTATGATTAATTCATTTCAAAATAGGCTACTGGGCGTTTAAAAATAGAATAAAAAATATCAACACTACAGCTTTGTTCCAGCTTTAAATTGTAAAATGTGTACTTTGTGCCCAGCCACTGTTGGCAAATTGAAGCACTCACTGTAGATTGCCTTGCTGAATCCAGGGCTAACTGTGCAGAATTACGTACAGCTCAGAATCAAAACTTCTGCTTGCCCTAGAAACCCGAAGTATGTGAACATTACCAAAAGGCAGGTAACTAGGAGACTTGTCTTTGAAGTAGAGCAAGGCCATCAAAATCAAAAGCCAATAATCCCCCAAAGAATTGCCTGGATGTGCTGCCTCCCGTGCTGATAACTACACTGTTCAGCTGGAAGAATGTTGTATTTTGCGTTTGTGCGCTGCTTTCCGACTGACGGATGAGGCCTTGAAATGACTGGTTCCTGCCTGTTGCTCTTGGCAAGATGATGATGTTTTTGAACTGGTGGGGGATGCCAGGAAGCTGGATTCCACCTGGCAAGATCACCCCAAAGCTCACTGGAGCAGGTTGTCTTTATTTAGTGAAAACATCTGCATTGTCAGCGTCTGATCGGTATTTAATTTAGCTTCACTGGTCATGCGAGCCGCACGTCACTGGCAATGGAGATAAAAGACCCAGTCCTGCACACACTCAGTGCATTGACTTCACTGGGGACTCTGTGCGTACAGATCTCCGGGGATCAGATGCTACCTTCTGTTCGTCCTTTAGGGTGATGTTTCCACGTCACATGAGATCCCGGGGGCATTAATGGCCTGACCTGAGAGGTGCAGAGTTGCTGCAGCTCCCGTGAACTTTAAGCGTTTCGCCTCCGGCAGTGGTCAGTACCTGCTGCTTTAGGGAAGGCACCCCGCACCCCAAAAATCTTCACAGCGTGCCCCGCTGACCGTGCAACTCATCTCTGGGGGAGCGTAGGCAACGGGCCAGTTGCCTCTGGCCCCAGTCCCTGCAAGGAGCTGGGCTGTGCCCTGCAGCAGGGGATGTGATTATCCTTCTCTTGCCTGGGGCATTCTGCCAGGGTCCGCAACACAGGGACATGGAGCTTCTTTCGTTGGCGGGTTTCCTGGTTTTTTTTAACCATGTAAATTCACTCAGATAGAATCATCAAGAACACAATAAATTCTCCCCCAGGCAGCGTCCAAATGGAAGCCACTCAGCACCATGAGATGAGGGGGAAAAGAAGTCCTGAGCATATCTGACAATTCACCGTTATTCCGGGAGATCTATTAGCTCTGCGGTAGATGTTGATATCTACCCATCTAACGACAGCCACAGTGCTTACAAATTCTGCAGCCTGGAGTTAAGCACTAGGACCGTCCCCATCGCAAGCTGGGGTTATCGCCTTTTTAACCTCAAAGGCATCAGCATTTCTTCAGTGAGCAGGATCATTTGGGCTGGCTTGAGCTGTAGAATCTGTATTTCAGCGGCTTAGGGAGTATGTTTCCATGTAAATGTCTCCCTGATCCAGATCCGGAGCTGGGGCGAAGCTGAGCTCCGTTTCGCTCAGGAGGCATCCATGTGTCTCCCGCAGGCCTTGTCCACACTGACCAATCCCCAGCCTGAAGGCTGCTCTAACTTGTACTGGCTTGTCGGGGCCAATCCAGCAGCCAGCGCCATGCCCCCTCTCTGGGCCGGTAGCTGGGAAGGGAGTGATGTGGAGCTGCTATGGCACCTCTTGGCCACCCAGGGATCCTCTTACCGAAGGGAGTCCTGTGGTGGCTGAATTGCTCCTTCAGCACCAAGCAGACACAATGCACTGGAGTGTCTGGCCTCTGCGTGCGAGGACTGGTAGAGGCTTCCCGCCCCCTCTCGTCCCACATGGGCTGTGAGATTCACCTGTGGCCAGAAGCTGTGCAAACAGCACAGGAGCATGGGGTGGGCGCCCCAAGCGGCTGCACCAGCCCAGTGGCAGGAAATTTGGTCTTTGTTTCCCCCCTGCCCGTTTTACTAGAAGGAAGGGAACCCTGAGAGTGGGAGGATCCAGGCAGGATGAGTGCCTGGGGAGGGGGCAGGGACTGGCACTGCCCAGGCAGTGTTCACACTTCCAGTACCGCGGAGTGAGAGCAGCACTCGTGAGACGGCGTGCATGGAAGAAAGCCCCCCTCTCAGGGGCTGCAGGGCTTGCCTGCAGCTTTTCTGCTCTCTGGCCATGTATCAGCTGGGTCTTGTGGCTATTTATTTCCGCCCTTCTGGCTTTGTGCGGTTACGTCACACTGGGGTACTCGGTACAGAGACCGACCGAGAGGAATTAGAGATGGAAAAGCCCTTTAGCGGGGGTCACCTAACTCAGCTCCCTGCCAAAGCAGGCTTGTGAAATTCACCCTGCCCTGCTGGGACCTCTCAGAGCCACCTTGTCCAGCCTGCCGTGTGCTGCCCTACATGCTGACTCAGGCAGCGGCCGTAACCCCCAGCTCCCACTTGTGGGGTGCCAGGGCTGCATGTCCTTGCAGGTGCAGCCCAGGTACAGTGCTCTGGGTGGTGGGAATGAAAGGCCCTGGGACCCGCAAGCCCCAGCGCTGACTGGACCAGTCACATCCCCTCACCGGGCCTCAGACTCGCTATCTGTACAATGACAGGTTTCAGAGTAGCAGCCGTGTTATTCTGTATTCGCAAAAAGAAAAGGAGGACTTGTGGCACCTTAGAGACTAACAAATTTATTTGAGCATGAGCTTTCGTGAGCTACAGCTCACTTGTTGCATCCGATGAAGGGAGCTGTAGCTCACGAAAGCTCATGCTCAAATAAATTTGTTAGTCTCTAAGGGGCCACAAATCCTCCTCTACTTTTTATCTGTAAAATGGGGCTGAGGAGCCAATCCTCCCTGTGTACAGTGCAGTGGGTGGACATCGCTCTCCCAGCCCTAAGGAGTATTATCAGGATTTGGAATCTAGACCACAGTGGCTGCTAAAAATCCCTTGCCATTTTCCACAAGGCTCAGTCTTAACTTGGTGTGTGGCTAAATGAGGTTGGGTTAATTACATTCTGCCTACTTAATTTATCCTACTCTCGTCTGGATACATGTCCTCAGCTGTCGGGTAAGATTGCTGTGCAGTGTTCACAGCTGCCACATTTCACCCCAGAGGCGGCCACAATTTGTTAGTGTGTGAAGTGAATCATTTATTGTTTGTACATGGGATGAAGTCATTAATCAAGTGATTCTAGATGGTGAAAATCACCCTGCAAGGGAGCCCTGGCTACCTTGTCCATTGTATTTTCCCACAGAGATGGTAGGGATGGCTCCACTGGCAGGCAGGTAACAAAGGGAAGATAATTCACCTGTCAAATAGCTCTGCTGCAATTATGTCCCATTATTACTGCGGTTTCTATTTCTTTCAGGCTTGGAACAATCAGTTCCAGCCTGTGACTCATGCTGCTCAAAAGAATCAAGCTTGTGAGATGTTTAACCAGGAGCTGTAAATAATGAGTTATCAAAAATCCTGAATATTGAGACCGGTGAGGAGGAATTGTGACTCCCTCCCCACCAGCAATGCCAGGGCACTTACATATGACTTTGCCTCTTTTCAGAAGAGAACGTAAAACTTTGACAACAAAGTTCTGGGCCCAGTTGCATTTAGACCCTCCTGGGCCTGGCAAACTGATCACTGGGCAGCTGAGCTCTCATTTTGAGAGGGCTGTGTGGGGCGATAGACTCTCACTCCCCAGGATGCAGGGCTTCCCTTGTGATTAGAGGTAAGGAAATAGGCATAGATGCCATTAGAGCCAATCCAACCCTTTGCCCACTGTCAGCCAGGCCACTGGGCCTACTGGCATTGAGAGGAGGGCCCCCTGCCTTACATCATTCGAGTCAATAAAGCAGGTCACTCAGCTCTTTCTTTGGGACCCCTCATCTCTTGTTGAACCTCCTTTCTCTGCCTCCCCCCACAGCACATGTCCGTGTGGATGGGTCCCCCAGCCAGCTGTCTCCCCCGGCAAGGAGCCCTCCTCTGACATCTGACACCCTTGGCTGCCCCCTGTCCAGTCTGTACCCAAAGCCTCTCCTGCCGGAGCATTTAGGGGATCAAATCCCCTCACTCCTTTGCATGCCTAGGTTTGGACAGAACTGGAAGCAGAGCGACCAGATGCAGTGGGACAGGCTCCTACTGGGTACCACTGTCTTCCTGGAAGTATCAGACACTCAGGAAGCAGCCGGCTTGGCCCAGCACCACTCTCTCCCCGGCACGCCCAGCAGGTGCTGGCCACATGAGGGTCCTGACCCTGCAAGGTGCTGAGCACTTCCCGGAGGTACAGAGTGCCTGCTGAAGTCACGGAGCGAGGAGGGCCATTAGCACTCAGAGTTGCTCAGAGTCTTGCAGGACGGAGTCTGCGTTTTCTGGAGCCGGAGGAGGCTTGTCATCCTGCACTGGAATCACTAGTGTGGGGTGGAGAGGATGCTTCCCAGCTGCCAAGAAGGCCAATGGCATTTTGGGATGTATAAGTAGGGGCATTGCCAACAGATCGATGGACGTGATCGTTCCCCTCTATTCAACATTGGTGAGGCCTCATCTGGAGTACTGTGTCCAGTTTTGGGCCCCACACTACAAGAAGGATGCGGAAAAATTGGAAAATGTCCAGCGGAGGGCAACAAAAATTACTAGTGGACTGGAACCACATGGCTTATGAGGAGA
Source organism: Eretmochelys imbricata (assembly GCF_965152235.1). Classification (NCBI taxonomy): domain Eukaryota; kingdom Metazoa; phylum Chordata; order Testudines; family Cheloniidae; genus Eretmochelys; species Eretmochelys imbricata. The sequence goes on along the minus strand of NC_135580.1, from coordinate 1,393,174 downwards.
GGCTGAGGGAACTGGGATTGTTTAGTCTGCAGAAGAGAAGAAGGGGGGATTTGATAGCTGCTTTCAACTACCTGAAAGGGGGTTCCAAAGAGGATGGATCTAGACTGTTCTTAGTGGTAGCAGATGACAGAACGAGGAGTAATGGTCTCAAGTTGCAGTGGGGGAGGTTTAGGTTGGATATTAGGAAAAACTTTTTCACTAGGAGGGTGGTGAAACACTGGAATGCGTTACCTAGGGAGGTGGTGGAATCTCCTTACTTAGAAGTTTTTAAGGTCAGGCTTGAGAAAGCCCTGGCTGGGATGATTTAGTTGGGATTGGTCCTGCTCTGGGCAGGGGGTTGGACTAGATGGCCTCCAGAGGTCCCTTCCAACTCTGTTCTTCTATGATTCTATGTTCGAGGGGTCCGGACTGCTGGGGCCCATCCCTGCCTCTGCCCCTGCCCCTGCCCGTGCCCCAGTGTGTGTGTGTGAGGCTCCAGCTATCAGCGGGGGATAATGCTACTCACCAGGAGATCCTGGGGAGCCTCGGTTGCAGGAGCACTTTACATACAGAATAAGAATTCTTTTGGGGGGTAGGTTCTTCATTCCCCCTACACGCCCCACCAGGGGAAGCCCAGCTAAGCTGGGCTAGACTCTAGGATCCCATCAACAGCAGCCCAGATGACTGTCAAACAGGGGAGGGACCCACTCTGACAGTACATGATGCTGCTTCCCCCAGGGCTGCGTGTGCTCTTCCTAGCACTGCCCATCACAGTTGCAAGGAGGGAGATTGTCCTGTGCTCAGAGGTTCTGTGGATCAGCCCAGCCCAGCGCCGACAGCCCCGGGGTGTAATTCCTATTGCTCATGGTAATGAAGGCTCAGATTCGCCTGTCAGGCACCAGGTGCAGCTCAGCTGCAGCCAAAGGGTTAAGCAAGCGGAGAATGTGCCCTGTTATCTGCAGATCTAACACCCGCTGCTGGAAGGTGCTCACTCCGCAATGCCTCCTGGCTTCCTTCTATGGCACTAACGTGACCTCAAGTACTTAGGTCTGAGCACCTCCCAATCTTTAGTGTCCTCACGTCAATCCGCTGTGAGCTAGGCCCACGCCATGATCCCATGTGCACAGGTGGAGAACCGCGGCACACAGAGACTGAGGCCCTTGGCTGAGCTCACAAAGGAAGCGCAGCGTTCTGAGTCCCAAACCACTGGACCATCCTTCGTCTCTGGGGGATGGGGATGTTTCGCCGGCCCTAAGCCATGGCACGCCAAGCAGGAACGGTAGCCGCGCTGGTAATCTGTCGACAGCAATCCTGGGAAATCGGGCTCCGTTAGCAACCTGTAAGGGACACAAGGGAAATGACAATACAACTACACTGGCATCCCCCTTTGGGTGCATGCCTCTAGGTAAATGTTTCATTCCCCATGAGTATGTGCAGGGGCTTGTTGATGGATAAAACATCAGAACAGGCTTTATTGGCTGGGTCTAAACATGATTCTTCACTTGCACCCAAAGAGCGGCATGTGCCTTGGGCACAGCTTGGAAGTGTTAATTTAACTCAGCAGACGGCTGCTTTAAACGTCTCATTGCAGCACTGGTGGGCACCAGGCCTATCCTGGCATGCTCAGCCCAGCGACGGACAGCCCCAGCGTCTTGCCCCATTCCCTTGGCAGCAATTCTAGTTGCACACAGTCTCTATGCCTTGGACTTTTACAGCATAAGACACAGCTTTTCAGCTTCCACAGATCTGCAGAGAAACCCAACAGAGGGAACTTTCCTTTGTGAAGTGTCGTTAATTCCCTGTGTTCAGGAAGGGGTGGCAATTGAAAGCCTATTACGGTTTTGTAATTAAAACAGGTTGTTGTTCCTGTTGGAAGAGCCCAGGATGGGAAGTCTGCGGCTGCTTCTCAAGGGTAATCTCACTGGAGCTGAAGTCCCACTCGGGGCCAGATTCTGCTTTCAGCTACACCGATGTGTATTCCGCGTGAAGCCACTGAGGCAGTGGAGTGTCTCTGGCATTATGTCAGTGTACCGGCTCACCGGTTCTCATTCTAGCAGGAACACAGGCCTACACAAGTTACATTTCATGCTGTCTTGTCTCCAGGCTCTAGTGTCTGTGGGCCCAGTTCCGCTCTCAGTTACACCCACCTAAGGCTACAGCGCTAGCCCGAGCCAGGGAGGTGATTCCCCTCTCTCAGCGAGCCAGGGAGGTGATTCCCCTCTCTCAGCGAGCCAGTGGGAAGCCGCAGGAGCACTGGTCGGGGTCGCAGTAGCGGAGGCCCAGCTGAGCCTGGTTTCAGGTGGGTTTGTACTTGGCATGGCTCAGCCTCTGCTGCTATCAGGACGACGCTGCTCTTTGTACTCCTGTTCCCTCGAGAAGTGCGGACATGGGTACGTGCACGTGAGCAGGGAGCTCGCGCCGCCAGAGCCCAGTGTAGACAAAGCCTAAAGTAGGAGTCACTGCGCTGAAGTCAGTAGAGTTACGCCAGAGTAGAAGTGGTGTGAAATCAGGATCAGGCTCTTTGTTTATTCTTTCACTTCAGCTTAGCCCAGGGACTGTCTGTATCTGACGGAGAATAACTGAGATGGCTGAAAGCCTCTCATTCGTGTGGGCATTTGGGAAGCGCAACAGAGCAATGGGTTTCAGTCTAAAGGATCTTAGAGCTCTAACCGGTCTAAAGAGCGATGCTTGGATGGTTGATCTGGTAACACTGCACTCATGTCTGGGGAGACAGCCTGGGGATTGGTGGAAACCTCATGAAATGGCAGCCAGCTGTGGGAATAGAAGCACCCATCTCACAAGTTAAGCAGGGCTAAGCCCAGCTGGCACCTGGGTGGGGGCGTCTCCCTGGAAAACCCAAGAGGACACATCATGCTCAAGGCAGCAAAGCAGCAGGTGTAAAGGACCATATGGCTTGACCCAGGAGGTGCTGACCTACAGAACTGATGTGTCACTAACTGCCCAGCATGGTCACTTTGGAAGCTCACAGAAGCATCAGGGAGAGACCGCAGCTCCTTCGGCTCCCAAGGCATAGACCCCTGCTGCTTGAGCTCCACTGACATGAGCCCCGGAAGGGGATGCTGTCTGGGGGATTGAACCCTGGGCTCCTGGAACTAAAAGCATGAGATTCTACTGCCTGATCACACGAGCCAGCTTGCATGGTATGAATGCGCTAGCCTCCTCAGACACCTGTCTATGTAGCCTAGCCATAGCATGGCAGTGTTGTACGCTGAAGACATGTCTGGACTGCAGTCACTGGTAGGATTGCAGCTCAAGCTGACACACCCCAGCTAGTTTTAATCGAGCTAGCTCAGGTCCTGGAGCAGTGAATCCTTGGCAGTGTGATCTGTACAAGGCTGTCCAGAACACTGGGTAATTCCTTATGGGGTTAGCTCGCACCGAAGCTAGAAGCTGCGCTAGCTAGATTAAAGTTAGCTCAAGTACGTCAGCTTGAGCTGCAGTCATAGTTAGTGATTGCAGTCCAGACCTACCCTAAGAACAGCATAGGGCCTATGACACACAGCTCAGCAATTCTGATTCCATCCAGTAGAGGGCAGTGGTGCACATCCTGCCAGTCAGCAAATTACAGCACGGACCCAGTCGCCTGGCATGACGCCACAGGCAGCTGGCTGACGCGGAGGGAACGGGGAGGGAGCTGACCTGCGCCATCAGCAGCACCGGTGCAGGAGGGGGGTGCCGTGGCCCCGATCAGGGGGAGCTCTGCTGCGGGAGGTGCCGCCGTCTGGATGAGGATCCTGGGCAAAGTCACAGAGCCACAGGCTGTCAGGGTTGGAAGGGACCTCAGGAGGTCACCTCGTCCCACCCCCTGCTCAAACTAATTCTAGTAGTTGAATTTTGTCCTCCCAGGTTCCCCCAGCAGCTCTGACGGAGCAGCGCGCTCTACGTTGGCTTCCCCTTCTTCGCTTGCTGGGCAGCGTCGTTCCAGCCTGGCGATCCCTGCCGGGACCCTGGGGATGGCCGGCTCCAGGTAAGTGTGTGCAGCGCTAGCCATCCCAGCGGTGGCAGGCGGACTTCTGTGCACAGCTGAGCCTTGTGCTCTGCCGCGGCGGTCAGCGCTGGCGAGGGATTCGGTCTGAGCCCTGGGGTCTCTTGTCTCGGGCTTGGCACCATGGGAAACAGGGAAATGCCGACTGTGGGAACTGGGGGGAGGGGCAAATTGTTTCTTTTTTAAACAAAGGGATTAGAGAGTGGCCAGGCAGTGAATTTCAGAGTAGAACTGAAGGTTAATCCGTTTTCTCAAATGCCTATGAAAGAGCATTCGTGGCAGGCATTGAGGGTCACAGTCGTCCCTGAGGCAGCTCATTTCACCTCCTTGTTCGGCCTGCTGACGCCAGGCTGTACCCGTGCTGCCAACGGCACATGTCCAGGCAAGGGGGCTGGATCGCCCGCTGTGGATTGTGAGAGGGGCGAGTCACGAGGGAGTGTGGGGAAAGGGGGAAGAAATAGTGCAGCTGGCTCTGTTCAGGTCGGGTCCATTCTGTGCTGCCCTTCCCCTTCCGTGCCCCTGTTTACATCAGCGTTCCCACTGCGTGAGGCCTTTGGCAGATGAGTGTCCTGCCCCCTTGAAAGAACCTGTGGGGCAGGCCAGCTGGTCACCCCATGAAGAAACCAGCACAGGGGAGAGGATAGCGGCTTGGTCTCTGAAAGGGGGCGGAAGGGCATTAGGCCACCAGACTTCCCCCTTCCCCTCCTCCCACAGAAGAAGACAAATGACCCAGCGCCTGGGCTTGGGGAGACGGCTGGCTGGGTACCAAAGGGCCCCACTCTGGTCTGGGCCTAGCCAGACACATCTCGGAGCTTGCTGGAAGTTTGGTTTGAATGGCCACAAACCTGGGCTGCCTTCTGAGTTTTAAAGGAAACATGAAGCTAGGTGAGGTTTGTCTGAGCTCAGACAGACAGACGGGCACAGCTCTTGTCCTGACTCCCGCTGCCCGGCCACGCCACCTCCCTGCTCTACGATGAAGAAATGTGGGGTGATCTCCAGGCACAAAACCTTCAGCCAGTAGAGGCAGCAGCCATGTCTGTCCCCCAGGGGTTAAACCCCATTCTCGTCTTGGTAACAAAGCTTCTTTACAACATTCTGCTGGCCTAGGCTCCTAAAACTGTACTGCCAAATTCAGAATTGGTGCGCCCGGGACCGTCTGCATTGACTTCAATGGAACAGGCTGGCTGCATTGAGAAACCGGAGGCAAAGCAGTTGGGTTTGCCAGCACAATGGAAGGCAAGAAACAAGGCTGGATCCTGGGCCCAGGTTACTTACCTTGCTGGCTCAGTAATCAGTGCGGGAAGAGGAAGAATTCAGTGGGGTGGTTGTTCAGCTTTCTCTTTGTGGAGAAGGTCACAAACTCCATGCTGCTGATGGCACTGCACGAGTCTGCGCATAATGCGTGGTTCTAGAACTGCGACACGCCTCGGCAGTCAGGGAAGGTTAGCAATATGTTCAGGCGAACAAACAAAGTGCTATTCTCAGCTTCCCTGGCCAATTTGGCCTTGTTTCCTGATAATCACAAACGTAACACATGGACATATTTGGATCCAGTAACTGGGCTTTTGCGTCAGTGACTTATGATTTCGTGACCTACCATAAGTACTTTGCCAACCTAATATAATTAGAGTTGTACAGTCTGGTGGGCCCAGGGAGCCCCCCAATGCCAAATGGCAGAGGGCACCCCATACCATAACTGACATCAGACCTGATACACTCAGTGTTGTCATAATCTGTATCTAAAATGTGTCAAATAAGGTGCCAGGCTGGGTCAGACCAATGGTCCATCCAGCCCAGTATCCTGGCTTCCGACAGTGGCCAATGCCAGATGCTTCAGAGGGAATGAACAGAACAGGGCAAGTATCGAGTGATCCATCCCCTGTTGTCCAGCCCAGGCTTCTGGCAGTCAGAGGTTTAGGGACACCCAGAGAAAAAAGTTTTTCTTAACCTCTGAGGACAGGACAAGAAGCAATGGGCTTAAATTGCAGCGAGGGCGGTTTAGGCTGGACATTAGGAGAAACTTCCTAACTGTCAGGGTGGTTAAGCACGGGAATAAATTGCCTAGGGAGGTTGTGGAGTCTCCATCATTGGAGATTTTTAAGAGCAGGTTAGACAGACACCTGTCAGGGATGGTCTAGATCAGTGGTTCTCAAAGCCAGTCCGCCGCTTGTTCAGGGAAAGCCCCTGGTGCGCCGGACTGGTTTGTTTACCTGCCGCGTCCACAGGTTAGGCCAATCGCAGCTCCCACTGGCTGCGGTTCACTGCTCCAGGCCAATGGGGGCTGCGGGAAGTGGCGTGGGCCAAGGGACGTGCTGGCTGCCCTTCCTGCAGCCCCCATTGGCCTGGAGCAGCGAACCACGGCCAGTGGGAGCCGCGATCGGCCGAACCTGCGGACATGGCAGGTAAACAAACCGGTCCGGCATGCCAGGGGCTTTCCCTGAACAAGCGGCAGACCGGCTTTGAGAACCACAGGTCTAGATAATACTTAGGCCTGTCGTGAGTGCAGGGGACTGGACTAGATGACCTCTCGAGGTCCCTTCCAGTCCTACAATGCTATGATTCTGTGATTATGATATTTTCTGTCGTCTTATCTCTCCATTTCCTAATTGTTCCTAACATTCCATTAGCTGTTTTGACTTCTGCTGCACATTGAGCAGACACTTTCAGAGAACTATCCGTGATGACTCTACAATCTCTTTCTTGAGTGATAACAGCTAATTTAGACCCCATAATTTTGTGTGTAAACTTGGTGCCCCAAAGACTCCCAAGGGATGAATGAACTAGAATGAGAGGCATTGCATTCAGGGTGTTCGTTGCGTTCTGTGTGATCTGTATTCTGTGTATTTCCCATGCTTAAGTAAAGAGCACTAGTGTGTTAGAATCCTGTGCAAAGTGTTTGTGCGTTTCATGCGTTTACAGTTACCGTGTGCTCCCTGAGAGAGTTCACTCTTCCCTGGAAGACTCACAGCATTCGTGGGATTCTGGGAGAAGGTGTGGTAAGTTATAACGGGCGCCTGAGGGCATTGGGCAGTGGACCATGTGGTCTAAGCTCTCAGGACAGAGTGCTAGACCAAGGATCTGTGCCCTGGGAATGTGCCTATTGATGCCAAGCCAGGGGCGATGCCTGAACTGTGCTCACACTCTAGGGGCTTAAAACATCTGGGAATTCAGGGGCTGGATCCCTTCACGGCAGCCTGGTGAGTGGCCAAAAGGGCATGCTCAGCTGGCCTGTGACAGGAACTTACGCAATATTTGCTGCCATCTCATTGTTCTCTCAGCTTGTATGTTATCCCCCTGCCCCACGCTGCTTGCATCTTGTCTATTGCAAGCTCCTTGGGGCAGGGGCTGCTGACAGGAATGGTTTGTACCTTCCACCATGGGGCCCCAGTCTCGGATGGGCCGTAGACGCTGCGAGGATAAACATGATTAATAATCAAAGCCATGAGACGCTCCCTGCCCTTCCGCACGCCGCCCTGTGCACATTACTGTGTGCTCTCAGCAGGGATAACCTGTGCCATGGAGTTTGGGAGCGGTGGGGAGCTGCCTAGAGCTAGACGTGAGATGCACGTTAACACGGATCGGGGCCCCGGCTCTCCCCAAAGCAGCTGCGCGCAGTGTGTCAGTGAAGCATTCACTGGGCTGATGGGATCTCCCGATGCCTTGAGTGGCGCCACCCCCATGTTCTGGATCGGCTAGTGCTGGAGAACAGAGCCAGGAGCCAAAACAAAGGCAAGAAGAAGCATCTGTTCAAAGGATCCCGCTGGCTGATTTGTTTCTCTCTGCCAGCGTGCCTGGTGCTGTACATGAGACTGCCCAACCCACAGGGCGTCACTGCATTAGGGGAGGGAACTCTCACGAGCATTTTATGGCTGGAGGCGTTAACATCCCATGGGCCTGATTCTCCTCTCGCTCACACTGGTGTCCTTCAAGAGCAGCTCTGAAGTCAAGGGAGCTCAAAGCAGTGAAAAGCTGGTGTCAGAGAGCAGGCTGCCCCTGCAGTCCTGTGAGGCCCTAACACGAGCATTTTCACATGCGTGGCAATGCCTCCTCCAGACCCCCTGCTTGTTCCCCTTGTTCCTACGCCGCACATCAGGGAGCGGATTATACGATTATCCCCTGTGCTGGGAAAATGCTGCCTCGCTTGTCTCTTACAATGACTCTTAATTCAAAGGCCTGAGTTCACATATTTCCATCTCTACTGACCCCATGTTACATGCCTTCTCGGGGCTCAAGGCTACTTTGCTTTAATGAAATGGCTTTTCCGTGGACTGTGATTGTAATGATCCGGGGCTCCAGAGGAGGTTATGATATTTACAAGTGTCTGGGACGAGAGGGTTTGATGTCAGAAACCTTCACGCCTGCCCTTGACAAGGGGGAGGGTCAGTGTCTTGCAAAGAGGCTGCACTTGTCTCACCTGCCTTGTCAGTCCGAACTTCCACCAGCGTCAGTTTCAAGGCCTTGCACGACCTAGGCTGGGCTCTCACCTTCTGGGGTACACCCCAGGCCCTTCTGCGCTGCCTTTACCTCCTCCCACACCTCTTCCCTGCTGCTCATGGGGCACGGCAGGTTCTCCCCTCCCACACTCCAGATCCGTGTCTGCCAGGGGGCCTCAGCAATAAAAATAAACTCCATTCTCTGAGCTGTTTCCTTCCTCTGGGCCGCTCAGGCACCGTGGCTTTCTCTGCCTGACCTCTCGGTTGTAAGCTCTTTGGGGCAGGGCACCCTGGGATTTGTGCCTTGTTCAGCTCCACGCAGATGGTCAGCACCTATGTAACAGTGAGAACAGTGAGTTCCCAGCCCTTGTCGATAGCGTCTGCAGCTCAGTTTGCATGTTAGTAACGAGGACAGCCATGCACCCCCCACCCCTTGGATAGAAAGCATCACACCTATGTTACCTGCTGGTCTTTTCAGCTTATCACAGAACTTGTTTCAAGTAGTTTATCCTCTCACTAATTAGAGGGCCTTCCATCTTGGTGCTTACCACAGCTACCATGCCTCAGCAAGGGACAGCTTTCTTTGTCCGGCTCACCTGGCAGAGATGCTGCCTGCTGAACTGAACCCCAAAGGAGCACAGTGTCAGATTCGTCTGCAGTATGGATAGGGTGCAAGCTGAACGGAACCTGCTCTCACAGTTCTTCTGCTGGGCTGAGGATACCATGCCAGCTGGTGGAAGTAGAGTCTGCTCACTGGGTCACGTCAGTCAGTCCTTGGAGCCTTGTCTCGCTGAGCTGTGTGTCCGAGCATGTCTCTAGGGCAGTGGTTCTCAAACTTTTCTTTTTGGCGGACCCATTTGAAAATTGCTGAGGGTCTCGGCGGACCACTTAATGATCTTTCCAAAAGTTGTTTGTACCGTTAAGTTAACTATTGTAAAGCGCTTTGGATAAAAGTGCTTTATAAGAAAAACCTTAATAATTAATGTTTTTTTGTTCTACAAATAAAAACACACAACTCATATTTTAATATCAGTAGTCTTACCTTTCTAAGGCGATGGATGTGCCCACTCTCCCCCTCCACGGCAGCCACCGAGCTGGTCTGGGAAGGACAGGGGGTCTCTCCCTCTCTCCCCCTCCACGGCAGCCACCGAGCTGGTCTGGGAAGGACAGGGGGTCTCTCCCTCTCTCCCCCTCCACGGCAGCCACCGAGCTGGTCTGGGAAGGAGGGGGGGTCTCTCCCTCTGTCCCCCTCCACGGCAGCCACTGAGCTAGGAGGGGGGGGTCTCTCCCTCTCTTCCCTGCCGCGGCAGCCACTGAGCTGGGCTGGGAAGGAGGGGGGTCTCTCCCTCTCTTCCCCTCCATGGCAGCCACCGAGCTGGGCTGGGAAGGAAGGCCGTCTGTCCCCGGCGACCGCAGCCCTGGAGCTGGGGAAAGTCGCCTCTTTCTCTGGCCGCTGTAGCCCTGCACATGTCAAATTCCCTCCACCTCCTCTTTTCACCCCACTGCCCCCTCCCACCTATTCCCTATTCCCTCCAAGGCCTCCACCTCACCTTACATGTGCATCTTCTCCAGGGTCCAGGCACCTAATTAGTGGAGCCCTGCCTGCACCGCTCCACTAATTAGGTGGGTGGCCCTTCGTTCCCTCGTGTGCGGTCGCCCAGGTGTGCACCTTAGAGGGAACTGTCCGTGGACCACAGTTTGAGAACCTCTGCTCTATGGAGAGTTAGCGTGTGGCAAGCTGGGGTGTGGATCTGCAGCCAGCCGTGTCCTAACTGGCCACGTGGACCCGGCTGCTGCGCAGTAAAAGTCCCGTGGTGTGCTCTGACCTGCCGCTGTCTCAAACCCAAGCAGATCAGCGCTCACCGTGGAACTTGTAGAGCTCGTAGCGGGGTCCACAGGATGAGTTAGTGTGTGGCAGGCAAACACGCTGCAGATTTACAACCCAGCCAGCCTTGTACCGGCTCTCCCTCTGTCCAGGTCTCCCACTGTTCCTAGCACTGGTGACGCTGTCCCTGCGCTGCAGCAATGGGGGGAGAATCTGACAGGAAACTCAGAAAGAGAAGAAAACTGTCTCCCGGGTCTCATTCCACACATGCAGTGGCTCCAGGATCAGGGCCAGGGGGAGCTTTGAACCTGTCAGTCTGCTAAGAACAGGTGAAAAATGTGGGATGTGACACAATCTGCGTGAGACAGAGCGGTCTCAGGGATATTCAAGGGAGCACTGGGAAATTCTTGTCCTCCAGCATTTCATGGCCTGGCCCAGGCCCTACGTTACAGACGGTCTCACAGACACTTCCCCTCTTGGCCCAGGCCCCCACCTGGTCAGGCTTTGTCTGAATGTTACCACCTTTTAACACTAGGATTGCCAGGCGTCCGGTTTTTGACTGAAACGCCCGGTCAAAAAGGGACCCTGGTGGTTCCGGTCTGACACCAGCACAGCATGTCCACACAGGGCATGGATCACTTGACGATTTCCTGTTTTGTTCATTCCTTCTGAGGCACCTGGCACTGGCCACTGTCGGCAGACAGGACACTGGGCTGGATGGACCTTTGGTCTGACCCAGCCTGGCCGTTCTCATGTTCTTATGAGAAATGGAGAATTTTCCCTTTTATTCAAATCTGTTGGTTAAGCTGCAGCTGCCCAGTTGTCGCAGCAGCCCTCAAGAATATCCAGATTTCTTTTTAAATCTCTAGGCAATAGGAAATGGATTCGGAGGGAAAGTACACAGGCTGTCACTCCCTCTCTTCATAATTTAATATTTGTTTTCACCTGCATGAGCTGGAGGATCCATGCGGCAATGGCTTGATCTACAGCAGGAATTCCCCGGAGGCATTTTTGTTGTAAGACAGTAACTGGCTGTAGCCATGGATGGACATGCCTGGGGAGCGCTGTTTTCCGGTGGCATTGGTGTGCTCATGCTGCCCCCGCACACTTTGCCTCGCATGGGTGATTGAACTGACACTGCCTGGCCACGTGCCTTCTCTGGTAGCCAAAGCAAGGACTTCTCCCCCCAGGGCTTGCCACTGAGCAACTTTCATGACAACTAAATTAACTTAAAAGCCAGAAGGCTCTGCTTGGCTCCACAAACCCCAATTAGCCAGGCTTCCACTGACAAGAGCTGCTGAAGTGTCCAGGCAGCTTACATCACAGAGTTGTTTCTTTTCAGCCATTTAGTTAGGAGCTCTCTTGGCTGTGACAACTGAGGCAGGAGAGATTTTGCTGGTGCGTTAGCGGTTTGTCTAGACCAGGAAGCTAGCACTGGTGTGAGCACACAGTGATTATATTTATTGCATGTGTTATGGAAATATCGCAGGGCCCCTGCCATGGACCAAGGCCCCAGAATGCTCACTACTGTGCAAACACGGAATAAAGAGATGCTCACTGTCACGAAGAATTCATATGCCAAGGTTACGTCTACCCTGGAGGCGTCATTTCCAGCTTGGGCAGACACACGGATAGCTTTAGTGCACTAGCTCAATCAAAGCTGGATGCGTCTCCCCAGGCTGGCAATTCCACCTCCAGCTCTGGTGCAGACGTAGCCGGCGTTGCTACCTCGGGGCGAGCCACACAGCACGGGTGCAAAGCGCGAAGACTCACCGTGTAGTGAATCGCTCTGGTCGCTTACTGGGTGTGTCGCAGTGCAAGCCAGTCGGACACCAGCACGGCCCGTCCACGCTGGAGCAGCGACTCCGCACAAAACAACCCAGTGCAGACAAGGCCTCTGAGTCCACGTGTATCTCTCACGCGAAAGGCTGCAAACACCCTCCCCCCGCTGGCTCCCCAGGAGGTGTCTGGATTCTGCTCACTGCTGTGTTTGGCCCTAGGCCCCCGTTCTCACCTGTGAGGGCACAACCTGCGTAGTTCGCAGCTCAGCCTTCTGCCAGGACGCTGGTGTTTGCTTCCCCAGGAAAAAGCCAAGGTTCCCTGGCCTTTACCACATAGGCCCCCTGGATCCTCATAGATCTTGGACAATTGCAAGAGGCAAGGAGCATCTGCACAGAAGCCCTCAGCTTCTGCTCTGCCACCTGGCCCCACTAGTGCTCATTGGCTTTGCAGCAACCGTGCCTTCTGGGCCTGCCCTGAGCTCTGGTGCACCCAGACTTCTCCAAAGCATGGAGGGGGATGCAGGTCAGGGAGACACACTCCTTTGTTGTGCTGCTTTCCCTACAGCTCTTGGAGAAGGAGAGTCAGGAGGAGCCAGCCTCTGTGGAGCCCAAAGCCCCCACAGAGGGATTTCTGCAGATTCAGGAGCAAGGGAAGCTTGTGCTGCAGGTACAGGATCTCCCCAGCTATGGGCAAGGTGGGACACATGAGGGCTAGTGGCTGCCGAACCTGGATGGCCAGAGCCCTGCTCTAACTGCCTCAGCACAGCTACAGACTAGGGACCGAATGGCTCGGCAGCAGTTCTGCTGAAAAGGACCTAGGGGTGACAGTGGACGAGAAGCTGGATATGAGTCAGCAGTGTGCCCTTGTTGCCAAGAAGGCCAATGGCATTTTGGGATGTATATGTAGGGGCATAGCGAGCAGATCGAGGGACGTGATCGTCCCCCTCTATTCGACATTGGTGAGGCCTCATCTGGAGTACTGTGTCCAGTTTTGGGCCCCACACTACAAGAAGGATGTGGATAAATTGGAGAGAGTCCAGCGAAGGGCAACAAAAATGATTAGGGGTCTGGAACACATGAGTTATGATGAGAGGCTGAGGGAACTGGGATTGTTTAGCCTGCAGAAGAGAAGAATGAGGGGGGATTTGATAGCTGCTTTCAACTACCTGAGAGGTGGTTCCAGAGAGGATGGTTCTAGACTGTTCTCAGTGGTGGAAGAGGACAGGACAAGGAGTAATGGTCTCAAGTTGCAGTGGGGGAGGTTTAGGTTGGATATTAGGAAAAACTTTTTCACTAGGAGGGTGGTGAAACACTGGAATGCGTTGCTAGGGAGGTGGTAGAATCTCCTTCCTTAGAAGTTTTTAAGGTCAGGCTTGACAAAGCCCTGGCTGGGATGATTTAATTGGGGATGGGTCCTGCTTTTGAGCAGGGGGTTGGACTAGATGACCTCCTGAGGTCCCTTCCAACCCTGATATTCTATGATTCTATGAGCAGTGGGCTGTGAAGCGCCTTGTGCTACAGAACACCTGTCTCACCCAAATGCTATCCAGGCTGGCAGGAGTGGGGTGCTGCTAACCAGGGACTTGGACTAGATGGCCAAATCCTCAATGTATCCTAAATAAGAACATAAGACTGGCCAGACTGGGTCAGACCAAAGGTCCATCTAGCCCAGTGTCCAATCTTCCAACAGCAGCTAATGCCAGGTGCCTCAGAGGGAATGAACAGAACAAGGCAATTATCGAGTGATCCACTCCCTGCCATCTAGTCCAAACGTCTGGCAGTCAGAGATTTGGGACACCCAGAGCATGTGGTCGTGTTCCTGCCCATTTTGGCTAATAGCCATTGATAGACCTGTCCTCCAGGAACTTACCTAGTTCTTTTTTGAACCCTGTTATACTTTTGGCCCTCAAAACATCCTCTGGCGAGGAGTTCCACAGGTTGACTGTGGTTGTTAAAAAGGTAATTATCTGGAGAAGTTGGAAGATTGACTGTAAGCAACACATCATGTAGCACTGCTCTGAGCTGAGGAATTAGTGCTAGGAAATATAGTACCCCATGAGAGGGAGCGCTGCGAATGTGGAAGGACCAGGGCTTAGCCATGGCCTTAGACCTGACTGACTTACTGACACTCCTATGCTGCCCGTCACTGGAGTATCTGTCTGTGCTTCCACAGCCACCCTCAGCCAAGCCACTGGCAAGGGGGGAAAGGCCCAGCCGCTGTTTCCCACAACATGCCAGCACCCGCCCAGGTCGGGGGGGCCAGCATGCTCCCCTCTAGCACGGACTGCAACACTGAATCCAGAATGTTTTCTACAGAAAGCAAAGGCAGGGGGAAGGTTCAGTTTGCACAATTCCTCCTGGAGTCGCCGCAAAGGAGCCGCAGAGCCGCAGGGCATCTGCATCCCACAGTGCTGCCGCCCGGATCCTCCTGCTTCCCCCCATACTTGCAGCGGCTGGTGGCAAACAGGCTGTCAAAGGGCGACATTGGATTTGGGAAATTTAAACCCTCTTGAGTGAGGTTGGAAACTCTGTGCAGCAAGAGGGGAAATGGCCATTAAAATGAATCAAAAGCAGAGTCTCGCCTACAGGAGTGAGATTTGCCAGGGTCTGCTTTTCATTTGGTCATAATGGCCTCACATGTTCCTTTGGCTGAACTGCAGGCAGGGCTGTGAGTCTGCATCATTTTACCTCCCTCTTATCCGCCCGTTGCCCCCCACGCCCCGGGTGGGCTGGATGGAATACAGGTGTTAGCCAGGAGCCTGAATTCAGACCCCCGGAGAAGAAAACCCCGGCCCTTCACACCATGTCTACACAGCCACACCAGTGAGCCTCATGGGGCTGCCAGCCTTGGGCTAGCGGGGCCAACAGCAGCGCACTGGGAGCTCCCTCCCCAGGCTTCAGAGCCCGAGCTCCAGCCTCAGCTTCTGCACACCTACTTTCACGGCTCAGGCGTTAGCCCACTAGCCCGAGTCTGGCGAGCTGGGCAGGGAGGCTCACCGCCATGGGCTGTGTGATTACCCTGAAGGTCTCTGCTCAGGCTGTCATCTCTCCGCCTGGAGTCCCAAGGTGCCCCCAGAGAGGGTATGCTCTTTTTCACCGCTGTCAGTCTGACCTCCCGCCACAGATTGGTTTCTGGGCTGAAGCTGCGTTCTGATAGATAGCCCAGTCTAAGAACCCATCTCAGCACTGGAGAGCCATGGAAATGCATTCCAGCTGGTTGAAAGATAAGTCTCAGGCCAAGGTCTTCCAATCTGGGAGCCAAAATTTAGCCTCTTCAAGAAAACTCCCCGGAGATGTCCCAGATTTAGCATAAATTTTGTCTGTCTTTGTGAGTTCAATTACACAGCGAAACCTCAGACTTTGAGGTTTTCAGATTTTGCTGTCAATATTTCACACAGCTCCAGAATCCATAAAGATAGGCCCCAATCCTACAATCAGGTCCATGTGGGCATCAGTCCACCCAGATGGATCCAGCTGCAGGTTCAGGGCTATGATGAGCAAATCCTAAAGGCTCCTGCAAACGAACTTGAATGGAGGGTGCAAGGAGTTCAGGCTGGCAGCAGGCCTTGTCTTTTTTGGGAATTGGCCTTGAGAGCAGCCAGCGATGTGGCTGCCCTCGGGCATGCCCCAGATGTAGACCAGGGAAGCTGTGGTTATAACGCTGCCTAAAAATGGGGCAATCGCAGCTGTTCCTCATTTACTCCTGGGCCTGCAGCAGTGCAGTGAGATGGTGACTCAGGATGAAGGCTGGATGCAGGCCCATTCCCAGCAGACAAGGCCTTAGCCTCTGATAGTTCTGAGCTCGCAGAGGGAGGGAGGGAGTTACCACAGCATCTCTGGAAAAGCACAGAGCTTAGTTTCTGACAAGAAGAGCCCTTGTTTAACACATTGCAATTCTGCTTCTCACCAGTGGAATGGCTCTATGTTGAGTTGTTAAGTCCTTTAAATGACATCTTTTCAGGTTCGTTTATACAACAAAACATAGTTTCATTGTCATGGAAATTGAGGAATCCCTGGGAGGAAATCAAAGCAATCAGGGAGTTGTACAGACCTTCTGCCTGAGCCTTTTCATGGCAAACAAACAGGAGAGAAAAGGACAAGTTGGCAGAAACTGTTTTGCTACAAATGTCACAGCACTTCTGCTGTTCTTGGGCCAATTACATTGGGAAGGCTCCAGAGCGGAAATCGCTGGAGCGCTATTGTTTTAACATGTGTAAGCAGAGTCAGGATGAGCTCCACCCTGACATCTGGTGGTGAGGTGTGGCAAGTTTTGGAAAAGAACTTCAGGGGCTGATCTCATTTGCATAGGCACACCCACCCCCCCTAGAATGAGGCCATAGCTGCCCAAATGGTCACTTTGGCTGCTGTGGGATCCCCAGTGTCTCTGTTATTGGGGCAGGAAGAATAAATTATTACCCTGATTATGGGAATCAAGGACAGTACTTGTACTTGGCCTTTTGTTATGATGGAGGGACTCTCCATCAACTAAGTAGCACTCGCTAGGCAAGGGACATGGGTTCCCAAACTCTGTGAATGGAGAGAGGCTGAGGACAGGTATTAATACCTGGTGGTATGGGCCCCCTGCTGAGGGCCTTTACAGGCTAATTGCACTTCTTCCTTTCTCCACTGTGGAATGTCAAAGCTAATTTTGATTCTATTAGGAATCTAATTGCAGGCTGCTGAGCTGAACTCACTTTGGGCCAATGGTGTACCAGCACTGAGGCTCCCCTCCTACAAGCTGAAATCACAAAAGAGCTAAACTTACTAAGAGTTGAAATCGCTGAGTGCTGTGTTAAGTAGTGGGGGAGCCTGAAGCTATATTGCGGAGCAGTTTGCAGGGTGGCTGGCAGAGCAGAGCGGTTTGCGGGACGGCTGGAGTGGCTCATGGTGGCGGCTGGCAGAGCGGAGCAATTTGTGGGATGGCTGGTGGAGCGGAGCGGAGCCTCATGGAGAGGTTGGGGCAATCGGCTTTGGACCATGTAAGGTGCCCCTTGACCCCGCCCCCCCATCTCCACCTAGGTTGGGAGGTAAAACTCTGCAGATAAACTTTCAAACTCTGGTGCTGCACTGACCGGGACAGAGACTTTGGGTTGTTGGACTTTTGGGACTTTGGGTGATTTTGGGTTGCTGGACTCAAGAACCAAAGGGAAAGGACATGCCCCAATTTGCTTGGGGTGGGTTTTTTGCTCATGGGTTGTGTTAGGAATCCTGTTGGTGGTGTTTCCCCAACATAATGCCACATTGTTTCTCTCTGTTATTAAAAGGCTTTTGCTACACTCAGACTCTGTGCTTGCAAGAGGGGAAGTATTGCCTCTTGGAGGCGCCCAGTGGGGGTGGTATATATTTGTCCCAGGTCACTGGGTGGGGCCTCGAGTCGGTTTTGCATTGTGTTATTGGAATGAAACCCCTAGATACTGAACCTGGCCCTTGTTGCTGCCAACTCTGATGGGCAGAAGGTTTACACACGTTTTGGTGCATAACCTGCTTTCCCCTTCAGTGCTGTTATTACCAGAGCTACCGATTCCAACACAGCAAACAGAACAAACTCCTGTTAACAATGGTATTTTTTTAACAGCGAAAGTGAAACCGGATGAAAGGGAGTTGTCTGGAGCGGTTGCTTCAGGCCAAAGCTCTGTGCACACAGATCCTGCTGAATCTGCTGCTGTCCTGCTTTTGCCTTGTTAAATGAAAGTAGAATCCGCACCATGGGGTTACCTGTCCAATTCAAACATCCCATTATGTTTATGGCCTTTGTGGAGACAATGAAACCTGCAAAGGTGCAGGAGTTGTTGTGTCTAAATCATCTGGGCATTAATTTATGCAGGGTGTCATCATCTTAAACTCTATGGGGAGGAGGGGCAAATGTGGGGTGGTGTTATGCTGGAAGGAGCTGTTCGGTGCCATCAACCAGTTGTTTGATCTATAAATTGCAGAGGTGCTTGAAGCTGTGGCTGTGCTAATCAGATGGCAGGGGCTCCATGTGTCCCCCATTTTCCTTCTTCTGGTTTTCTAGTTTTCCCCAAACCCAACAGGGTTCCTGGGAATGATGCCTTGAATATTTCCTGAAATTTTGGAATTGATTGGATGCAGCATTCAGAAGTTATCACATTACAGACAGACAGAGCGTTGCCATCAACTCAAATGTAAGGCCTTGACAGGCTTGGCCAATTAAGTATTTCAAAAATCGTTCTAATGGTTCAGTTTATCTACAATTGAATTACACATGTTATGAAAGCCAAGAGCTAGTCTAGCTATAGGTTTGTTCTTTAATCAAACAGAAAGCCATGCTAAAGGCGGTGTTAAAATAAGTGTAAATCAGACAATCATAGAATCATAGAATATCAGGGTTGGAAGGGACCCCTGAAGGTCATCTAGTCCAACCCCCTGCTCGAAGCAGGACCAATTCCCAGTTAAATCATCCCAGCCAGGGCTTTGTCAAGCCTGACCTTAAAAACTTCCAAGGAAGGAGATTCCACCACCTCCCTAGGCAATGCATTCCAGTGTTTCACCACCCTCTTAGTGAAAAAGTTTTTCCTAATATCCAATCTAAACCTCCCCCACTGCAACTTGAGGCCATTACTCCTCGTTCTGTCATCTGCTACCATTGAGAACAGTCTAGAGCCATCCTCTTTGGAACCCCCTTTCAGGTAGTTGAAAGCAGCTATCAAATCCCCCCTCATTCTTCTCTTCTGCAGGCTAAACAATCCCAGCTCCCTCAGCCTCTCCTCATAAGTCATGTGTTCTAGACCCCTAATCATTTTTGTTGCCCTTCGCTGGACTCTCTCCAATTTATCCACATCCTTCCTGTAGTGTGGGGCCCAAAACTGGACACAGTACTCCAGATGAGGCCTCACCAATGTCGAATAGAGGGGGACGATCACGTCCCTCGATCTGCTCGCTATGCCCCTACTTATACATCCCAAAATGCCATTGGCCTTCTTGGCAACAAGGGCACACTGCTGACTCATATCCAGCTTCTCGTCCACTGTCACCCCTAGGTCCTTTTCCGCAGAACTGCTGCCTAGCCATTCGGTCCCTAGTCTGTAGCGGTGCATTGGATTCTTCCGTCCTAAGTGCAGGACTCTGCACTTATCCTTATTGAACCTCATCAGATTTCTTTTGGCCCAATCCTCCAATTTGTCTAGGTCCTTCTGTATCCTATCCCTCCCCTCCAGCGTATCTACCACTCCTCCCAGTTTAGTATCGTCCGCAAATTTGCTGAGAGTGCAATCCACACCATCCTCCAGATCATTTATGAAGATATCCCAGAATCCCAGAAAATGTGGGAAGTTTGGAGCTAAACGTCTGTCTGTAACTCCTGCCACTGTTCCTGGGAACTGTAGACCTGAATGTATGTCAGATCACAGACACCAGGTTAGTCTTCAGTCACTACAATCCCAAGGTACATACCTCGGGTAAAGGAAGGCCCTGCCCTTCCCTAGAGCTTCTGCTGCTCGGTGTGACCGTATGACAGCGTCCAGGAAGGCTGTGCAAACCCAGCTGAGTTCTGTTTTCAGTGGCACTTGTGAACTGGTCCCCACCCTTCCCTTTGCAGGGGACAGAAGTAACCCTGACCACGAGGCAATGAACACGGAGCCACACAACATGGCTCCCAGGGCGTAACCACACTTTAAATGCAGCAGTATGCTCAAGGAGTCACCTTCAGTTCTGCAGCAATTTCTGCTCTGCTGAGATGACTCTTCCCTGTACACCAGGAATCTCACCTTAAAGGAGCACATGATGGACAAGTAGAAGTCAGTCACCTAGGACTGATACGTATGTAACTAAAGGCCAAGCAAAGCCATACTGGAAACACTGCGGGCAGTGGTATGTGGCGGTGTTTACACCCAGGTCTGGAGATCAGGTTCCAGGCTGACTCAGGGCTGATAAGGTCAGTTTCAAGGGTGCCAAAGACGCACAAGCTATTCTCGCAGGTCTAACCCGATCAAGGCTGGAAGTTCAGACTGGAAATAATAATTTTTAACAGTGAGGGTCATTAACCATGGGAACAATTTACCAAAGGTGGTGATGGATTCTCCATCACTGGCAATTTTAAAATCAAGATGGGATGTTTTTCTAAAAGCTCTGCTCTGGGGATTATGTTGGGGCAGGTCTCTGGCCTGTGCTGCACAGGGGGTCAGACTAGACGGTCCTATTGATCCCTTCTGCCCTCTATTGATCTATGACATTGAAATAGATGAGCTGCTGACTCTCGATGTTGCCCCCACCCCTGTGCACACCAGTACCACCAGCGCTTGCAGCTTTGCAGTGGGGCGGGCAGAGGGTGAAAGTAACACTGGCTCGGAGTAATCCCCTACCCTGCTGGGAAGTAGCCATGCTCAGGTAATCACCTCCCGCCAGCCTCACCTCTCTCCTGTGGCTAATGACCAGCCATTGACATCAGCTGGTTGTGGGGCTGTGGGGCAGCAAACAGCTTAAAAGTTCAACCAGGTTCCTGAAGGGGGGTCCACCCCACACTCGTCCCCAAGTGGTTAATGGAGACCAGATGGGCCAATTAACCTATTCAGCTACAAGCTGGGAGAATTAAGGCTGAAAGGAAAGGCCTAATTAGGGGATGCTCACCTGTGTGGGAACAGGCAGGGCTTCTCTAAAGCCAGGGAGCTGAGTGCAGCCTACTTCCCTGCAGCCCTTGGGTGCTGTTGCTCCCTGGGGTTCAGGACTATAGAGGCAGTTCATAGTCACTCCCTGGGAGAAGGGAGCTTGGGCTGGCAAACCAGGAGGGTGGGGGGAGCTAGAAGGGTAGGAAAGGCTCAGGGGAAAAGCAGCAAGGAATAGAACTGCAGACTTTGGCTGCTAATTAGAGGGCCAGCCAGGCTCCCCTGCCAGCCACAGAGGAGTGGCACCAGCTGGGCAGCAAGCGGGAAGACCCCTGAGTCTGTTTGTCAGGAGAGACTTTGTACCCGGGCAGAGGGAAACGCGGCGAGTGGCCTGGCCGGAGGGAGGGAGGCAGCAGGTCATGCAGCGAGCAGCAGAAGGGGGCCTGAGACCTGGAGAGCAAACCCTGAGAGCGGCTAGGAGGAGGTGCCATCTGCAGTGAGTGGTCTCTGTGGCAGAGCCCCTCTGGCCTTGGTCCTTGGTTATTTTTTTCCCCAGCCTCCTTTCCACCTCGATATGGGTCGATGACTCAACAGGTTTAATTAATGCTTTTGACCTCCATCATGGAGACTCAATCTCTCCTGTGAGGCTCTGCTAAAAGGCCTCTTAGCCAGCCAGGTGCCTGGGTAGTTTGGGCAGATGATGCCTGACCCATTAGCCAGGGGTGGGGTTATGTGTTGGGCACCTTTGGTGGGCACTTACTGCGAGGCTGCCTGTACCAGGCATTGTGCTGATTGCTGAGAAAAGCTTCCCTGAGAGGTTTTCATCTGCGGGGCCATGTCATGGCTACATTTCCTTAAATAGTGCGTGTGAACATAGCACCTGCCCTTCCTGTGCCTCGATAGTCACCAGCAGCCGCTGTGCATGAGCCTGGGAACCTCCAGGCCTGCGTGAGTCGTGTGGGGTCCGTTCAGCCAAGCAGCAAATCAAGGCCCGATTCTAGCGGGGGTGCAAGGAGCTGCCCCACCAACCCTGCCAGGCACAGTGCACAGGGCCGACAGGCGCAGTCCCTGTGCTTGGGGCACCCAGTGACGGCTCTCGCCTAGTGCTGCTGTGGGCACAAGTCACCCCTGAGGGCAGGGAGGAGGTGGGGTCACCGCCGCTCTCCCGTCGGAGGGGCACAGGGGCACAGGCTGCCCCACCCAGAGGGATGCTGTAATGTGCATACCCCCGGGCACCAAGGAGTTGGGGAAGGGGCAATGCCGCCAGAGCCACCAACTCTCCTGAGGCTGCCTTTGGGGCAGCGCGGTTCTGTGGCCTCGGGCCCACAATGAAGTAGGTTAGTTTGATAGCTTGAACTGTGACCAGGCGCAGGGTGTGGGGTGCTGTCGCTATCTGGCCTCTCTCTGTCTCTTCAGACCCTTTCCCCACCCTCAGAGTCTCTGAGACTTAATGATTTCTCAGCCTCTCAGGAGGCCAAATGCCACTTCCAGTGACAGTGGTGTAAATCGGGGTAACTCCATGGAAGGCAACTGAGTTACTCCAGGTTTACCCTAGTGTTATAAACCAGAATTTGGCCCAGCCAATGCCTCTTCTGTGGCCTCTCTCTATTGTTTGGTGGTCTGGGTTATTAATTTATAGATACAATTTACTCATACTTTTCCCTGTAGCCTCTGCATAGCTCCCTCCTTCTCCAAGGACTGCACAAATAATAAATCACTGACCATTAGAATGGAGATACAGGGTCAGAGCAATGGTCCATCTAGCCCAGTATCCTGCCTTCTGGCCATGGCCAGTGCCTGCCCTTCAGAGGGAGTGAACAGAACAGGGCAATTATCGAGTGACTCATCCCCATCATCCAGGCCCAGCTTCAGGCTGTCAGAGGCTTAGGGACGTCCAGCGCATGGGGGTTGCACCCCTCACCATCTTGGCTAATAGCCATTGATGGACCTATCCTCCAGGAACTTATCTAGTTCTTTCTTGAACTGTGTTAATTTAATTGGGTGACCTCTAGTTTTTGTGTTAGGTGAAAAGATAAATAACAGTTCACTATTCACTTCTTTCTCCGCACCATTCATGATTTTACAGACCTCTATCATATCCCCCCTTAGTCGTCTCTTTTCCAAGCTGGACAGTCCCGGTCTTTTTAATCTTTCCTAATATGAAGCTGTTCCATACCCCTTATCATTTTTGTGCCTTTCTCTGCACTTTTTCCAGTTCTGCTTTATTCACCTTTTGGACCAGGGGCTGTGTGCCACTTAGGGCTAAATGAAGAATCGCTTCTCCCCTGTGGGTTCCAGGTCTAGGTGCTCCAAGAAGCAGAGCCACGTGCTGATGGATCACATTCACAACACTCCCTAGAACTCTGGTTATCACTTGAAAGAGAAAACAAGAAAACCATAGGGTGTACTTCACGCATGTAGTTAATGCATTATCTTCATTGAATGGATTCTGGGCCCCAGTCTGATCTCTGTTTCCCCGTATAAAATCCACCCCCAAAATCAGCTCATTGGAGTTACTCTGAATTGGCAGAGATGTAATAGAGAGCTGTGTTTTTAAAGGCAGGAGGTCTGATTCCCCTCTTGCTGACACAGATGTGAATTGGGAGTGACTCCACTGAATTCACTGGTGCAACTGTGAGCAGAATTGGTGACCAGCTGGCAGCTGTGAGGAGTATAGGCCACTGGAATGATATAATTAGAAGTGGTGAAATTATTTTTGCCAATATACTAATTTTACCAAAAAATGCATTTTTCAGAGTAATTAAACAATTTGCAAATTTGGGTTGAATTCAACAGTTATGGCAAAAAAAAAAAAAGAAAGAAAGAAAGAAAGAAAGAAAGAAAGAAAACAAATTTTTGAAAAAGTCCAAACCTTTTGTTTTGACTGTCCATTTTGAAATGGCATTTCATTTTCACATTTGGCCTATAAAAAAAACACTCAAAGTCAAAATGTACCCCAAAATGGACAAATCGAACCAAAATGTTTTGGCCAGCTTCAGAAAAAAATTGTGGGTGTTTTTGGTCAATTCAAAACAACTTTGATTTTGTTTTTTTTTATTTGAGAAAAAAATTGCAAGGAAATTGCTGTCAGTTGGAATTGAACCAGGTGGTTTTCAGCTCTTCATGCTTTGCTTAGCTCTAGCTCTAACATCGTCTGCTTGCTCACTTCTGCTGCACAAGCCCTGAACCTCCTTCCAGCGGATGAGCCGGGCTGCTGGCAGCGCTGCGTGATCTGACGGAGATGTGTCACACAGGGCTGCCCCATTCCAAGTCTGTTTCCACCTTGCACGGTGTGGGTGGGTTTGTGATGTACACACATGTGCTCCGCACTTGCTCCAGGCCAAGGCTCGCTCCGGGGTTGGGAGCTGTCCAGCTGAAGCATAGGCAGTTTCAAATCTGGAACCCGCTCAGGTGAAGAAGGGAATGGTGGCAGGTCATTCAGCCTTGCTCCGAGTAGGTTGCATTGGCTTAAACAGGCTCAGGAGGATGCTGCATGAATATTATAGAAACATGGGGCCCAGTTCTCTCCGGGTGCGAGCAGGAGAGTGGAGGCCATTCAGGCCATTGGAGCTGCTGCTTTTTTTGCCTGTACTGAATTTGGCACAGCCTACTGGAGCTGGCAAAGCCCTCACAGATCATCTAGTCCCTCTCCTGCCAAGGTGGGATTGGCCCCTGCTGTTTTCTCCAGGCAAGCTGGAAATGTGCCATGCTATGGGGCTCCCACCCCTTTCACTGTCTAATGCTCTGTCTTCTCTGGGGAGTGGGAGCAGTTGGATGGAACCAGTGCAACAACTGGTTCAGTGCATACTCGCCACCCATTCTGGTTCTCTTTAACACCCTGTTCAGCCTGGCTGTGCGTCCATGCCAGCACTCTCCTAGGCAGTTTCAGTGACAGTGCCCTCACTTCCCAGCAGCAGCAGGTTCTGGGAGATTTTGAAGGTCCATCTGTGCACAGTGGGATGATAGAGACAGGACTAGCTGAACCCATTTCCACTTGTCTGCACCCCCTGGGCACTAAACTGGGTCAGACAAAATGGTTCAGCCCAAGCTAGTTCTTAGTCCTGCTCCTAGCCCGGTCTCCTCCCATTGCCTTGTAGAATGTGTGTGAAATGTTCAAAGTCCTTTACAAGCATGCTGTGGGGCTAAAGCTGGTCTAACGATGGCGAGTTTCTCCACCGTATCCACAGCTCAGAGCATGTCACTCTCCGCCTGGTTTCCCTGATATTCAGCTTAAACTTTTCCTTCCTTCACCTCAGCCTAGTTCTGCCCCTTTTACCATGCTGAATAATTTCCTTTCTGGTTTGTCCTCCCTGCCCGTGCTTACAGCATCATCGTGTTCCCGGTCACCAGCCTTACACAGACAAAGTGACACAGATTTTACTCTTCATCTTCCCTCGTCTGCCAGTCCCACCATCCTTCCAGGCTGTGGTTTGCAGGGTCACAGACCTTCGGGAACAAGACTGTGGGAGACTGTGTCCCAGTGCTAGACCTAGCGGCTGCAATCACACTGCCATTTTTAACACGCTAGCTCACGCAGAGCTAGAGCATCTGTGTCTCTCTGATCTGAAAAAAGAACAGGAGGACTTGTGGCACCTTAGAGACTAACAAACTTATTAGAGCATAAGCTTTCGTGGGCTACAGCCCACTCATTGGATGCACAGAATGGAACATATAGTAAGAAGATATATAGTGTGACGGGGCAAGGCCAGATGGTTATAGAAAAGTAGTGGGAGATAGACATATTAGCTCCAGGCTAAACAAATCCCTGGTACCAGGATAAGTGAAATGGAAGCTGCTCCAGGTCAATTAAGACACCTGGGGCCAATTAAGAACTTTCCAGAAGGCAGGGAGAAGGCTAGGTTGATTGGGACACCTGAAGCCAATCAGGGGCTGGCTGAAACTAGTTAAAAGCCTCCCAGCCAGTCAGGTGGGTGTGCATGTCAGGAGCTGTGGGAGGAAGTTGTGGTGTTGGAGAGGCTGAGCAGTACACACCATGTCAGGCACAAGGAAGGAGGCCCTGAGGTAAGGGTGAAGTGGAGCTTGAGGAAGTGGGGGCTGCTGTGGGGGAAGTAGCCCAGGGAATTGTACATGTCATGTTTCTAAAAGGTCAGCTACCATAGCTGATACTATTAGGGTCCCTGGGCTGGAGCCCGGAGTAGAGGGTGGGTCTGGGCTCCCCCCTTCCCCCTCCCCCCTCCGATTAATCACTGAGACTGGGAGACAACAGAGACTGTGCAAGGAAGGATAACTTCTCCTCACCTCCCTCGCTGGCTTATGATGAAAATGGCTCAGTAGACTGTGACCCTTGTCTCTAGAGAGAGAAGCGTTACGTGGAGGGTCACAGTGAGCCTCTGAGGCTAGCAAAATCCGCCAGGAAATGCGGGACCCACAGAGGCAAGGACAGAGCTTTGTCACAATAGATACATACAGAGAAGGTGTACATACAAACTGTAAGAGGCTAATGAATTAAGATGAGCTATTATCAGCAGGAGAAAAAAACTTTTGTAGTGATAATCAAGATGGCCCATTTAGACAGTTGACAAGAAGATGTGAGGATACTTAACATGGGGAAATAGATTCAATATGTGTAATGACCCAGCCGCTTCCTGTCGAATCACATCTCCCAGCTGCTGTGTAGACATACCGTGTATGTGAGGGAGCAGGAGAGAGAGAGAGAAGTGGTTCTAAAAGGTATTACTAGTTATACGTATAAATCCTCAGAAACACTCTGTGCTTTTACTCACACGCTTGAGTATTATTCAATATAAACGCCAGGGTAAACCTGGTGTAATGACGCTCCAACCCCTTTCCTGATATTTAATAATCTTTCAGCCAAACCAGCCGCCCTCGGCTCCATCATACAGCATCTTCTGTCTGTGCATCTCAGAGCTGTTCACAAAGGTGGATATTGGCACTTTAAGTAATGGGGGGGGCGGTATTGGATGTTAAACACTTTTAAAGCTAACAGTTTAAAAACAAATCAACGCAGCCCGGCACTCGGAGGGCCTGAAAATAGAAATGGAAGGCGGAGGTGGCTGCATGAGGGAGAGGGGGAGGGAATAGACGCGTTCTGGAAGTACAGAGCTGCGGTCCAAGTGTTTGTGGGGCCTTCTGTGAGGACAGTTACACAGTGTCTCATCCAGCTTCCACCCCACCTGCGACTGGGCCTCTGCACGCTCCCTGCTCCCTGTCTGCCAAGGGCGTGTGGGACGAAGGTTGAGGCTCTGCAGCTGGGGGCTGTGAAAACTCCTGTTCCCGGTGTGTCGGGGGCTCGCCCGCACCAGTGAGTTACAAATGCAAACACTGCTGGTGCATAGACAAGTGAGCCAAAGAGCAAGGAGCACGCTTGGGACGTGATCCCGGCAGTGTTGAAGTCAGAGGGAGCTTTTCCAGTGGAGCAGGATTGGGTTGTTAAGTGAAGCCGAGCGAGAAGCTAACAGGAAACACACTGGCTGTGGAGCGGGGTGGCACAAAGGCACAGGCAGTCAGTCAGTCGCTCTGACTGGAGCTGTCAGCTGGGAGTGGTGGGGTGCTGGGGCCCAGGAGCCAGAGGCCCAAGGGCGTCGCTAGCTGGGCCAATGAGGCATGGCTTCGTCTCCGTCTGCGCGGCAGGTGCTATTGCAGCACACGGGCAGAGCGGAGCGAGCTGTGATATTTAGCGTGTCTGGCGTCCCTGAGGCTAGCCAGGGTGCTGGTGGGAGTGTAGGCCGGCGGCTCGGCTGGGCTGTCACCCAGGCTAGCGTGATCAGAGCTGCCTCGGGTATGCCTGCACGTGCTGCAGTCGCACCTCCTGATTGTTGTGTAGACGGGACAGATTGTGATCTCCCTTGCACGACAATCTGGAGTGACCCCAGAGTCAGCTGATGGCATCTGGCCCAGTGGGAGCCACAAGGAAATGGCATTACTAGCAACAGGTAAACTGAGCTGATGATCCTTTTCGCTGTAGCTAGAAAGCCAGGCTCTCGTCAGCTCTTCAGGGTGACGAGTCTTTGGTGGTTCCCCTTTGCATACAAATAGTCCAGCATGGTGCACAGGCAGGGATGTGGGATGAAACCCTCCGGGCGCTGAGAGGCAGATAAAAGGCATCCACACTGGAGGAGTTTCTGCCTCTCATCAGTCAGACACCGGTGCATGAGCCATGTGGGGGCCCCGTCAAGCAGTGCAAGGGATTTGATGTGTTCTGCAGTGCACCTCTGCACCCCTGGCAGCCCAGCAGCTGCTGCTGCAGCATCATGGGCCTGGCAGCAGGAAGCCCCTTGGTGAGCACTGGCTGCAGGGGATAACAGAGACTGCGTGGCGGGTGGCTGCCACGGTGGGGCATGGCTCAAAGGAGGCATTTGTGCTGCTTCAGCACAATCATTTTATTTAGAAAGCACCCGAGCCTGCTTGGGGGGGGCCAGGCGCTAGATACGCCTGCTGGGGGGGGGGGGGGCAGGCGCTAGATACGCCTGCTTGGGGGGGGCCAGGCGCTAGATACGCCTGCTTGGGGGGGCCAGGCACTAGGTACACCTGCGGAGCACAAACCAGAAACCCAGCCTGCAGGCTAGTGATGAAACGGGTGGGGGAAAGGGCCAGATGCAGGAGCTGGCGGTGATTAACAGCTTGTTCAGAAAGAGCAGTGCTTCTAAACCTTATTAAACCAGAGGAAGGATGGGCAGAGGCAGATGCCCAGATGAGAGGGGTCGAGTGGTCAGAGGAAACCAGGACTGCTGTTCTCTGACTCTGCCGGACACTGGGTGGGCTTGGGCAAATCACGAAGGCCCACATTTTGATGTTTACATTTTCAAACCTAGACGTCTGCAGTCAGTGGAAGTTTTGGGTGTTCCAGATCACTGAAAATCAGGGCACTTATATTGGGGAGCCTGAATACGGAGGTGAGTCTAACTTTGGATGCCCAGGTTTGAAAATTTTGGCCTAAGTGACTTTCTCAGGGTCTCACAGCAAAGTGGGAGGTCTCTTCCAACCCCTACTCTTCTATGATTCCTTGATTCTATGAACTTTGGTCTCCAAGTAGCCAGAGCAATGCGTTGCATCATGTCTGTAGCACTGTCCATCTAAGGGTCTCAGACCGTTCTGCGAGCATGAATGGACGGAGCCCGTGAAGTAGGAAAGTGCTGTTACCCGATGGTACAAATGGGAAGGCTGTGGCACAGAAAGGTCAGTAAGTGTAGGTCTGCAGGATGGCTAAGGGTTTCTCAGGGGAACAGTGCAGACCCCTCTTCAGCTCCATGAAGAATGAAGTCAATCTGCGTTAGTAGGTAATGAAACACTGATGCAGCTGTTCTGTGCAGGCGCTGTCAATCCACTGGATGGTATAAACCAGAGGTTCTCAAACTGTTGTACTGGTGACCCCTTTCACACAGCAAGCTCTGAGTGCGACTCCACCCCCTTGTAAATTAAAAGCACTTTTAAATATGTTTAACACCATTATAAATGCAGGAGGCAAAGCGGGATTTGGGGTGGAGGTGACAGCTCGCGACCCCCCATGTAATAACCTCGCGACCCCCTGAGGGGTCCCGACCCCCAGTTTGAGAACCCTTGGTATAAATCAACATGGGAGTCACAAACAAGTGTCAGGGAGTCGCAGCCACCTCTGCCCTTTTTATATTCTGCTCACTGGCTGGATTGTGATGGGGACAGGATCCGAGCAGGGGACACACTAAGGACCACTTGGAAGACAGCAGTTGCCAGAAGAGTTTTTCTTGTACCATCTGTGATGCTGTAGCACTGTCTTCCTGCATATTTCAGAAGACACGCACCTTGACACTGTGGCCAGATAGGTTTGACTAAGCTAAATTTGGGAGCTAAAAGGTTCCCAGATTCCAGACAACAAGCTAATAGACCCCTCTGAGTAGGGCTCGAGATGTTCTACATGTGGCCAAGGCATCTGGGCTAGCTGGCCCATGAGCTACAGCATGTGTTGTGCAGGAGGCATATAACGGGAACAAATAATTAGCAGTGAATAATGTATTCTGGGAATGGAACCGAGCATAACTTGTCCGTGAACAGACTGTGAAATTCTCATATGTACTTGTTCTGAATTATTTATGAAGTTCTTCAGCAACTCGTTCTTGGTCTACGGATTCTGTGCTTGATACAGTCGGAGACATACAGTCAGCACAGTAACACCACGAGCCCACACAACAGGAGTTTCTGACGGTATTGGAACCAATCCCCTCTTGTCCAGATAGGCCTGCGCCTGAGGCAGGGTGAGCAGCGATGCCCAGAAACTGGTTAGTGCCCAGGGTGGGGACAACTGCACCACACACCGTGGAGGTGAACGCTATATATCCCACAACTCGCAGTCACGTGGGCGTCTCAGAAAGATGTGACGCTACTACTGATTGCTAGTACCAGGGGCACATGGTCAGAAGACTGGCTCTGCAAAGCAGTTTCTAGACTTATTTTGGGAGGAGCTGTTCAGGTGCCAAGAACCAGTCCCCTGCCACTGATCTTCTCTGGGCAGAGTTAACCCAATATTCCTATTCATAGTGTGACGGGGCAAGGCCAGATGGCTATAGAAAAGTAGTGGGAGATAGATATATTAGCTCCAGGCTAAACAAATCCCTGGTACCAGGATAAGTGAAATGGAAGCTGCTCCAGGTCAATTAAGACACCTGGGTCCAATTAAGAACTTTCCAGAAGGCAGGGAGAAGGCTAGGTTGATTGGAACACCTGAAGTCAATCAGGGGCTGGCTGAAACTAGTTAAAAGCCTCCCAGCCAGTCAGGTGGGTGTGCATGTCAGGAGCTGTGGGAGGAAGTTGCGCTGTTGGAGAGGCTGAGCAGTACACACCATGTCAGGCACAAGGAAGGAGGCCCTGAGGTAAGGGTGAAGTGGAGCTTGAGGAAGTGGGGGCTGCTGTGGGGGAAGTAGCCCAGGGAATTGTACATGTCATGTTTCTAAAAGGTCAGCTACCATAGCTGATACTATTAGGGTCCCTGGGCTGGAGCCCGGAATAGAGGGCGGGCCCGGGCTTCCCCCTTCCCCCTCCCCTCTCCGATTAATCACTGAGATTGGGAGACAACAGAGACCGTGCAGGAAGGATAACTTCTCCTCACCTCCCTCACTGGCTTATGATGAAAATGGCTCAGTAGACTGTGACCCTTGTCTCTAGAGAGAGAAGGGTTACGTGGAGGGTCACAGTGAGCCTCTGAGGCTTGTGAAATCTGCCAGGAAATGCAGGACCCACGGAGGCAAGGACAGAGCTTTGTCACAATAGAATCATAGAATATCAGGGTTGGAAGGGACCTCAGAAGGTCATCTAGTCCAACTCCCTCCTCAAATCAGGACCAAATCATCCCAGCCATGGCTTTGTCAAGCCTGACCTTAAAAACCTCAAAGGAAGGAGGTTCCACCACCTCCCTAGGTAACGCATTCCCGTGTTTCACCACCCTCTTAGTGAAAAAGTTTTTCCTAATATGCAACCTAAACCTCCCCCACTGCAACTTGAGACCATTGCTCCTTGTTCTGTCATCTGCCACCACTGAGAACAGTCTAGATCCATCCTCTTTGGAAACCCTTTCAGGTAGTTGAAAGCAGCTATCAAATCCCCCCTCATTCTTCTCTTCTGCAGACTAAACAATCCCAGTTCCCTCAGCCTCTCCTCATAAGTCATGTGTTCCAGTCCCCTAATCATTTTTGTTGCCCTCCGCTGGACGTTTTCCAATTTTTCCACATCCTTCTTGTAGTGTGGGGCCCAAAACTGGACACAGTACTCCAGATGAGGCCTCACCAGTGTCGAATAGAGGGGAACGATCACGTCCCTCGATCTGTTGGCAATGCCCCTACTTATACATCCCAAAATGCCATTGGCCTTCTTGGCAACAAGGGCACACTGCTGACTCATATCCAGCTTCTTGTCCACTGTAACCCGTTGGTCCTTTTCTGCAGAACAAGGGGATTTTCTGTTAGTGAAAGGTTAACTACATGGTTGGTAACATTAGTAACTACCAAACTCGAGGGTGGGAGGAAGGAATTGCTAATTGGGAGTCAGGGTTTGTGTAGTGAGAAATCAAATGACAAACTTTCTGTTCTGACCTTTAGGAGATAAAAGCTTTTGGTGATGTGTCTCTATTCACGACAAAGGGTTCAAGAAATTCCAGCAGAGCCAGAGGTGGTGGCTGGAAGATAAATGCACTCAGAGATTGTTTGGAATTGTAACCAGCCCCACGGATAACCGTTTGCATCACACAGGCCAGCACGATGGGTCCCCTCGGGTTGAAGGCTGCTCTGTGTGCTAATTCAAAAGTTGCCTTCATGCACTGGGTAACATTTGGGGCCAGAGGTTCAAAAGAGCTCACCTCCACGGAGGCACTGAAGTCTGGCCCCAAGTGCTGCAGAAATCTCAATGCTCATTTCAGGTGGATGATTGGGATGCTTATTGGCACCTTTCTCAGCACTTAACCCTGGGCCCAGGGTGTACATCGCTGTGCTGGAGAGAGATGTGATTGTGTGACATGCCACACACTGGGCCAGGGGTAAGAGCCAGGTGATAGTGATAATCCCTCCACAGACAAGGAAACAGCCCATTAGGAGACACCTCTTAGCCGCCCTGGCAGCACTGGGCTCCCCATCTTCACAAGGAACTTCCTGCCGTGCCCACCAGACAAGGAAGCCCACGGCATGTTTATCTTCCTCGCAGGACAACAGAAAACCTTAGTGCAGCCACATGCTTCCCCCATGAACACCTTGCACCCCTACGCTGGGCCCCCAGAGGGCTCAGGGGGCTACTGTCCTCCCTTCTGTCCAATAATGCCCTGGAGAGAGCAGCCGTTGGGGGCGCACCCAGGGACTGGCAGATTCTCGCCCCTCCAGTGCGGCCTGGGAAGGGAGGGGCTGGTGCGCTCCCAGTCCCTAAGAGAGCACGTCCCTTCATTGACAGTACAGAGCCGTAGGGAGGGCTGCACATGCTCACAGGCTGCTTTTCCAGGGCTCTTTGGGGCAGAGTCCCAGTAACACCCAAGACACAGCTCAAAGCCCCAGCCCCGGAGCACCCCAGGGGCCCAAGCCAGGAAGCTGCGGCGGAGGGAGATGGCAGCGTGTGACTGCAAGGAGGCAGCAGGTGGGTGGGAAGATGAGGACAGGTCTGTGACCGGTTGAAGGAGGAGGCAGGGAGCAGTGTGATGGGGCCACCTGGTCACTTCCAGCTGCAGTGCTGGGGTCCCAGTAGTGAGTTAGTGGGGGCATGGGGAAGAACCCAGACTGGTTGGCTGGTTGACTGATCGGAAATGGTTGTGTTCGTGTGTGGTGGGTTACCAGCCCCACGCTCATTTTGGGCACCAGCCGTTGCTGCCTATCGCTATGGGATGTAGCTCTCTGTCCTTGGGCTCCTCTGCAAATCCCAGCCGAGACCACTACTCTGGTTAATTAGCCACAGTGTAGGGCTGCACCTCCCCCCAGAGTGTCTGAACGGGGAAGCAATCTTTAGTTTAACTGTTGGATCAACTCAGTTTTCCTTCTACTCTGAGAAACCAGCCCAGTATTTCTCCCCTTTAAGCCATTACAAGCTACAGCTGGTTGCAGGACTTGGCCAGAGTGAGGTGAAATCAGTGAGGCCCTTTGAGTAACTGCTGTAGGAAAGTATGAAATTCCCTGCTGGGCAGAGGCTCAGGATTGTGAAATCTCCATGAGAACAGAAACTTCTCAACCCTTCTGATGCTTTGGGGTGAGCTGCCGGCTGCACCCTGCTGGCAATTCTCTTTCTAGAGAGGTTTTTGGATACTGCAGAGCCTGCATCGTGCCAGACTGCATAGCCCTGACCTGCCACACTGACCAGTTTGTGCCATTCTTCTGTACCAGGTTCAAGGTTTTCACAAACCTCCCCAGCTCTTGCTGTTTGTGCGTGACCAGAGAGGGGCTGTGTTGCACCAGGACTCAACATGCCAGGGGGAGGACAGGGATTCAGTTAGCAGAAGGGGACACTGTCTGATAGCTGTAAAGTAGGTGTGTTTTGTGAAATGTGTCTGAACAGGAAAATCCAATACCTAAATAAATTAAGGAAAAGGGCTGCTGAGGGGCAGGGGAGAGAAGGGGGAGGGGGCAGTGGAGAGGGCAGGATTTAAACATTCTCCTTAAATGCTGGAGTAGACTGGCTGTCAGGAGTCCTGGGTTCAGTTCCTTGCTTTGCCACCGAAGTATGTGACCTTGGCCAATCAAATGTGCTCTGATTCTGGGTGCCCAACTTGAGGTACCTCAGGTCTGACTGTCAGAGCTGATAAGCTTCCATGCGGCCCGTTCTTAGCGGTGTAACTTGGCATCACTCCATTGCAGTCAGGGAGCTGCACTTGTTTATAGCTGTCGAGGGTCTGGGTTTGAGCTGTGTGCCCTCAGCATCTCTGAGCCGCAGGGCCCAGTTGTCTTCATGGGACACTGAACGCAAGTAAACACCTCAAAACATCAACCGTGACCTCTCTGTGCCTCGGTGGTCCCCTCTGGGAAAATGGGGATGACACCTCGTACGGTGACCTAAGTGGGGAGTGAGGCGTGTTATCACGAGTACTAGTGTTAATTTAGTAACCACAACAGCCTTGTGCTGGTGGCTGCCACGGAGCGCTAAGAGGGGCTGGGCGCAGACAGTGCAACGGACCCCACGAGTGCAAATGCCTACAATAAGCAGAGTGCAAAGAGGAGATTGGGTCGGTTTGTTTGGCAGCATTCACCTGCCTCACCCCATTGACTGCAGATGAAGGGGGAGCTGAGCTGAGCATTCGGCCTACTCAGGGCCAGTCACAGAGCCGCAACGCAGGCCCGTTGAGCAATCTGCATCAAGCCTCCAGCGCAGGGCTCAGCTGCTGGTCAGTAAAACACCTGCCGAGCTTTTTGGTTTTTACCAGTACTTTGTGATTGGTTTGGAGAGCTCAGCCTGGGCTCAGAAGCCCGCTCACTGCTGGGATCCAGTGCTCACAAGTGATTATTACCAGAACCATGTGAAGCTTTCAGGTGAAACGGGAACTGGGGAAACTTAAAAGCAGGACACCTTGAAGTTTCAAGGATAGGCCTCTGCTTAGAAGCCGACAGCCAGACAGCACGGGAGCCCTGGGTTGCCTCCTCCTAGCCTTTCTATGCGGTGCGGAGTCCAGGTGGCCAGGGGCCTTTTAAATTCAAAGGGACGGAAGCTCCCTTCCACGGGAATAGCAACTCCCTGCTGCTGTGTTACAGGCCCCGCCACCGGCCCCATCGCTGTGGGGCCATGTCAGAGGGCGGTGAGAGCTCCATGCTGGGGTGCTGTCTGTTCCTGAGGAGACAGCCACAACTGGCTGGAAGGAAGCAAAACCGGACAGAGGCCTGAAATGTGTTACAATCGATGCGGAGTCCCGGGCAGCCTGCGGGCATTGAACTGGCTGGCCGAGGCACCGGGGTAGGCTGGAGGAAGGGAGGTAGTTCTGTAGCTATCTCCACACCAAGTGCGCCTGCAGAGGAAGCAGAGGCAGGGGCCATGCTAGGACACTACGACTGAGGCCTCTGCTGAGACTGGATAAAGCTGCATCTTGCTTTATCCAGGTTCCAGCTGTTGATTAAGGCAGCAGCAGGAGGGCTCGCACCAGGCAGAGCAGATGCTGTTAGGGTCAGGAGTGGCACCTATTGTGTGTGTGTGTGTGTTTGTGTTTTAGGGCTCTATGTCTGGGTTCCCATCTAGGGTTGTCAGGTGTCCGGTTTTCAACCAGAACGGCCAGTGGAAAAGGGACCCTGGCGGCTCTGGTCAGCAATGCTGACCAGGCCATTAAAAGTCCAGTCCGTGGTGCAGCAGGGCTAAGATAGGCTGCCCTGGTTCCATGTGGCTCCCGGAAGCGACTGGCATGTCCCTGTGGCCCCTAGGCGCAGGTGCGATCAGGGAAGCTCCACACGCTTCCCTGCCCCAGGTGCTGGCTCTGCAGCTCCCATTGGCTGGGAACCAGGGCCAATGGGAGCTCCGGAGGTGGTGCCTGTGGGCATGGAGCTGCCTGGCCACCCATGCCCTCCAGGCTGGCCAGGCCTAGACAGGCTCCTCCAGCAGCCTTTGGCTCACAGTTCACAAGTAGGAATTTTCAGGCAAAAGTGGCTTTTCATGTTTTCCCCCCTAGGCTCCTGTGTGAACCGCCCCAGCCCACCTCAAACACCCCCACTCTGGGGCTATGCAACCACCTGACACAAGACAGTTAAATTAACCCATGCAGCTGCCTCCAGTGTTTATCTCTGATTTTCCCCAGCTCTAATAATGATGCCAACTCTGCCTCTAGCCCATGAGATAACTTGGAAGGGAAGGAGAGCTAAGTAGGACCGACAAGAGACAAGCCCTTTTCAATTCTGTAGTAGCCACTAAAGAAGCGTCACCCGCAGGCTCAGCTGCTTAAGATGGCTGAAGTCCACGAGATGGCTGTATTAGTGGTGTTTATTAATTGTCTATCACTGACCGTGTTCCCTGTGCTGTACAGGACACAAAGATAAAGACAGTCCCTGCCCCAAAGAGCTTTCAGTGTAACAGCCTGACAGAGAGAAGACAGGATGCATTGGGAATTTTCAGTCTTGGGGCCAACTGAATCTGTGCAGGTGGACCCAGAGCACCACCGAAGGATCAGGACTGGGGTGAGATGCAACACGACGTGTAGCAACCTGCATGGAACTTGGAGGGGGGAGCACACATGGCAGGAAGGGAGTATTTCTTGTCCTCCCTTCGGTGGACATGGAGAGCAACTGATCACTGTCCTCTGTATAACAGCCCTTAACCTGTCTGAGGAGAGTTATTAGATCCCTGCCCCCTGTCTGCTTTTCTCAAGACTAAACATGCCCAGTATTGGAAACTTTCCTCACAGGTCAGGTTTTCTAAACCTTTGATCATTTTTGTTGCTCTCCTCTGGACACACTTCAGTTTGTCCACATCTTCCAGTTTGGCACCTAGAACTGGACACAGCACTTCAGCTGAGGCCTCACCAGTGCCAAGTAGAGCAGGACACTTACCTCCCATGTCTTACATAAGACACTCCCATTAATACCCCAGAACGATATTAGCCTTTTTTGCATCTGCCTCATGTTGTTGTCTCAAGTTCAATTTGTGATCCACTAAAACCCCCAGATCCTTTTCTGCAGTGCTGCCGCCTAGCCAGCTAGTCCCCAGTTTGCAGTTGTGCATTTGGTTTTCCCTCCCTAAGTGATGTACATTGCACTTCTCTTTATGGAACTTCATCTTGTTGATTTCAGACCAATCCTCCAATTTGACGTGGCTGTTTTGAATTGTAATCCTGCCCTCCAAAGTGCCCGCCCTCGCAGCTTGGTGTCATGCGCAGATTTTATAAGCACACTCTCCACTCCATTATCTGAGT
This sequence comes from Eretmochelys imbricata, assembly GCF_965152235.1. NCBI lineage: Eukaryota > Metazoa > Chordata > Testudines > Cheloniidae > Eretmochelys > Eretmochelys imbricata. Next base: position 1,356,295 of record NC_135580.1, on the reverse strand, counting down.
CATTATGAAAATATCGAATAGCACCAGGCCCAGGACAGACCCCAGGCAGGACCCCACTTAAGACGTCCTCCCAGTTTGACAGCAAACCGTCCAGCCATTAGTACTTCTCAGTTTAATAGTACAAGGCAGCAGAAGGAAATGGTTTTTGGAGGTGAGGCTGTAACTCAGGAACCCCTGGGTCTAGTGACCCCAAATGTGGATCGCTAACACTACCCTACACCTCATATGGCACACCAAATTTCAAAGCAATCCAAACACCCACATGAGATTTTGGCTCACTTACAAGAGTTGAGTTTTAAAGCATATGCAGTGGTGGGAATGGGAACTTTCTAGCCATTTTTCTGTATTGGCAGATGCACGCTGTAAAAATGTAATGTTTTCTTAAATCCCCTTCTCAGTTTGGGTTGCCCAAAGATTTATTGGGTGTCATGCACTAGCCTAGGTAAAACGTGACCCATTGAGACCATTTTGACCTGCATCACATCAAATAGTTTGATCTCTATGTGCCAGAAACACCCCCCCGAGAAACATTTTTAAATGGGCATTGTGGGGGGCTTATCTCTCTTCAGCTCCTCCCTCAAATGATTCCAAACTTGGATCACTAGCCCTATCCTATGCCCGCCTGAGGCACGCCACATTTCAAAGGAATCTGACTAAGTACGGCAATAAGCCTGTCAAAGAAGGAAGATAGGTTGGTCTGACATGATTTGTTCTTGACAGATCCATGCTGGCTATTGCTAATCACCGTTATCCTCTAGGTGCTGACAAATCGACGGTGTAATAATTTGTTCCAGTATCTTTCCAGGTATCGAAGTCAGGCTGACTGGTCTATAATTCCCATGTCCTCTTAAATCTAGGTGCTATGTTTGCCCTTCTCCAGTCCCTGGGCCTGCAATGGGTTCTCAAGATAATTGCTAACAGTTGTGAGCTTGCTTCACACCCTAGGGTGAATTTCATCAGTGTTCCCTGTAAAGTGGGCATATGCGCAGGTCACGTGGCTGGGAGCATGGCCGGCATGCAGGTCCCAATCTGCATGCTGGGCTATCAACCTGCCAGAGCCCGTTGTGGCTCCTGGCACCAGGGACCAAGATGGGGGAGGGACCTGAGCCAGCAGGGAGGAGTAAGGAGCAGAGTAGGGTTCTGCGGGCTCAGGGAGGAACAGTAGGGGGGCTCCCTCGGGGGTTGAGGCTCCTGGGATGGGTAGATGTAGGGGTTCCTGGGGGGAAAGGCAGGGGCTGCTGGGTGTCTCAAAGTGGGGGTGGGTGGGCTGCGGCCCCAGCTGTGGGGAAAGGAGCCCTGGGCTGTATGGCAGCTATAGCAGGGGCCTGGACTTGTTGCTGCTGCCTCACCCTGTTGCTGCTTAAGGGGCTGTGCCCCCCTCCCCCAACCGCATTGTGCCCCCACCATGTGGTCTGTGCGTTTCCCCTACCCAGCCTGGAGAGAGACTAGTAATGATACAGGCAGGGCTGAGCCTGATTGTCACTGCTCCTAGCAATTCTCTCCCGTTCATCTTGCTATTTATTTATTTCCATTTCCCCAGGTCTCGAGCTGGTCACAGTGACGTCAGGTTTGCTGCTCAGAGGCTTTGGCTGGCTCTCATCCAGCACTGCCATTTAATCAAATACTTGCCTCATTCTGTAAACCCTTAAGCTTGTGCTGGAAGAATGTAATGGGTTTCTTTTGTAAGGGTAGATGCTGGGTCTCCAAATAGCTTGTTCCGACCTCCATGGCATGGCTGTGTGCACACCCAGAAGCCTTTGCTTGCTCCTGCAACAGCTGGTTGGAAGCAGCGTGGCTGCTGACAATAGCACTGGTGTGTGTTTTGGTGTGAGGCCGCCAGAAAGGAAAGTCAGACTGCAAGCAACAGAGCCAGAGACAAGAGAAGGTAACACAGGGAGGGCACTTGTCAGTCTCCCTCTGGCCTGGCTTCTTGGAACAGTGCAGGGAGCATGCATTGTAATCCACTTTCCCCGGAGGAGATACTAGAGAGCAAGAGGCAGCTTCAGCAGGTCCTAGCAGGGCAGGGAGAAAAAAGGGTCGTAGCAAAATAGCCCATAATAACAATGCTCCGTTCTGTGGCATTTGGGGGAAATGAGAGCTGCTGTGGCTGCAGAATCTCAGCATCCACTGGGCTTTGATTGAGTGAATGAGGCCGTTCACCCTCTCCGAGCCATTGTTTCAGGCTGTCTGCAGATTCAGGCAGGGATCACTGCTTCCGTTTATGCTGGGCTCACATTTTTGAGGTTTTCTCCACAACCATAAGGGCTGGACGCATTTTTTTTAAATGAAAGGGAGAAAATTGGAGGGAGTGCAGGACTCCAACAGTCAGTGCATGATCCCTCGGGGCCACGACCCACCCGGTGAGATTCCCGCTTTAAACTGCTCCTGTCTTTACCGGTTTTGTTCAATATCTTCATAAATGATCTGGAGGATGGTGTGGATTGCACTCTCAGCAAATTTGCGGATGATACTAAACTGGGAGGAGTGGTAGATACGGTGGAGGGTAGGGATAGGATACAGAAGGACCTAGACAAATTGGAGGATTGGGCCAAAAGAAATCTGATGAGGTTCAATAAGGATAAGTGCAGGGTCCTGCACTTAGGATGGAAGAATCCAATGCACCGCTACAGACTAGGGACCGAATGGCTAGGCAGCAGTTCTGCGGAAAAGGACCTAGGGGTGACAGTGGACGGGAAGCTGGATATGAGTCAGCAGTGTGCCCTTGTTGCCAAGAAGGCCAATGGCATTTTGGGATGTATAAGTAGGGGCATAGCCAGCAGATCGAGGGACGTGATCGTTCCCCTCTATTTGACATTGGTGAGGCCTCATCTGGAGTACTGTGTCCAGTTTTGGGCCCCACACTACAAGAAGGATGTGGATAAATTGGAGAGAGTCCAGCGAAGGGCAACAAAAATGATTAGGGGTCTAGAACACATGACTTATGAGGAGAGGCTGAGGGAGCTGGGATTGTTTAGCCTGCAGAAGAGAAGAATGAGGGGGGATTTGATAGCTGCTTTCAACTACCTGAAAGGGGGTTCCAAAGAGGATGGCTCTAGACTGTTCTCAATGGTAGCAGATGACAGAACGAGGAGTAATGGTCTCAAGTTGCAGTGGGGGAGGTTTAGATTGGATATTAGGAAAAACTTTTTCACTAAGAGGGTGGTGAAACACTGGAATGCGTTACCTAGGGAGGTGGTAGAATCTCCTTCCTTAGAGGTTTTTAAGGTCAGGCTTGACAAAGCCCTGGCTGGGATGATTTAACTGGGAATTGGTCCTGCTTCGAGCAGGGGGTTGGACTAGATGACCTTCTGGGGTCCCTTCCAACCCTGATATTCTATGATTCTATGAAGACGTTCTGAGCTTGTGGGGTATCACCTGTGAAGAGAGCCCCGGTAACTAAGTTGTGTGCAAGGGATTTCAGGGAGCTGCCGACACGCTCCAGCCACATGGTTCAAACATTAAAAAAACTGGGCAAGTTTATTCTTAAGAAAAGCAGACTGAGGGGAGAGCTGAGAACAGTCTCAAATATGTTAAGGGCTGTTATAAAGAGGATGGTGATTAATTGTTCAGTTGTTCTCCATGTTCACTGGAGGTAGGACAAGTAGTAACTGGCTTAATCTGCAGTAAGGGAGATTTAGGTTAGATAGTAGGAAAAACTTTCTAACTCTCAGTGTGTCTACACTACAAAATTAGGTTGAATTTATAGAAGTCAGTTTTGTAGAAAGTGTTTTTATACAGTCGATTGTGTGTGTCCCCACACAAATGCTCTAAGTGCATGCAGTCAGCGGAGTGTGTCCACAGTACCGAGGCAACCGTCGACTTCCGGAGCGTTGCACTGTGGGTGGCTATCCCACAGTTCCCGTAGCCTCTGCCACCCATTTGAATTCTGGGTAGAAATCCCAGTGCCTGATGGGGCTAAAACATTGTCACGGGTGGTTCTGGGTACATATCGTCTGGCCCCCGTTCCCTCCCTACCTCCATGAAAGCAAGGGCAGACAATCGTTTCGTGCCTTTTTTTTATGTGCAGACGCCATACCACGGCAAGCATGGAGCCCGCTCAGCTCACCGTCACCGTACGTCTCCTGGGTGCTGGCAGACGCGGTACTGCATTGCTACACAGCAGCAGTTTATTGCCTTTTGGCAGCAGACAGTGCAGTATGACTGGTAGCTGTCATCGACGTAGTCCTGGGTGCTCTTTTAACCGACCTCGATGAGGTCAAGGGTGCCTGGGCAAACATGGGAGTGACTCAGCCAGGTCATTTCCCTTTTAATTTTCATCTCATGGAGATTCAGTCCTACCGGCAGTGCACCGTCTTTTAATCAGCTGCCAGGAGAAGATGATGGCTAGTTGTCATACTGCACCGTCTTCTGCCGAGCACCCAGGAGATGACGATGGCTAGAGGTCGTACTGCACAGTCTGCTGCCAGAAAGATGTATAAAGATAGATGAAGTGTATCAAAACAAGAAATAGACCAGATTTGTTTTGTATTCATTTTCTCCTCCCTCCCTCTGTGAAATCAACAGCCTGCTAAACCCAGTTTTGAGTTCTATCCTTGAGGTTTTGAGTTCTATCCTTGAGGGGGCCATTCTGTTTCTCGCAAAGCCACCCCCTTTGTTGATTTTAATTCCCTGTAAGCCAACCCTGTAAGCCATGTCATCAGTCGCCCCTCCCTCTGTCAGGGCAATGGCAGACAATCGTTCCGCGCCTTTTTTCTGTGCAGACTCCATATCACGGCAAGCATGGAGCCCGCTCAGATCACTTTGGCAATTAGGAGCACATTAAACACCACATGCATTATCCAGCAGTATATGCAGCACCAGAACCTGGCAAAGTGAAACCGGGCGAGGAGGCGATGTCAGCACGGTGATGAGAGTGATGAGGACACGGAGACAGACTTCTCTCAAAGCACAGGCCCTGGCAATGTGGGCATCATGGTGCTAACGGGGCAAGTTCATGGTGTGGAACGTCGATTCTGGGCTCGGGAAACAAGCACAGACTGGTGGGACCGCATAGTGTTGCAGGTCTGGGACGATTCCCAGTGGCTGTGAAAATTTCGCATGCGTAAGGGCACTTTCATGGAACTTTGTGACTTGCTTTCCCCTACCCTGAGGCACAAGAATACCAAGATGAGAGCAGCCCTCACAGTTGAGAAGCGAGTGGCGATAGCTCTGTGGAAGCTTGCAATGCCAGATAGCTACCGGTCAGTCGGGAATCAATTTGGAGTGGGCAAATCTACTGTGGGGGCTGCTGTGATGCAAGTAGCCAACGCAATCAAAGATCTGCTGATATCAAGGGTGGTGACTCTAGGAAATGTGCAGGTCATAGTGGATGGCTTTGCTGCAATGGGATTCCCTAACTGTGGTGGGGCCATAGATGGAACCCATATCCCTATCTTGGCACCGGAGCACCAAGCGGGCGAATACATAAACCGCAAGGGGTACTTTTCAATGGTGCTGCAAGCTCTGGTGGATCACAAGGGACATTTCACCAACATCAACGTGGGATGGCCGGGAAAGGTACATGACGCTCGCATATTCAGGAACTCTGGTCTGCTTCAACAGCTGCAGGAAGGGACTTCATTCCCAGACCAGAAAATAACTGTTGGGGATGTTGAAATGCCTATAGTTATCCTTGGGGACCCACCCTACCCTTTAATGCCATGGCTCATGAAGCCGTACACAGGCAGCCTGGACAGCAGTCAGGAGATGTTAAACTACAGGCTGAGCAAGTGCAGAACGGTGGTAGAATGTGCATTTGGACATTTAAAAGCGCGCTGGCGCAGTTTACTGACTAGGTTAGACCTCAGCGAAACCAATATTCCCATTGTTATTACTGCTTGCTGTGTGCTCCACAATATCTGTGAGAGTAAGGGGGAGACGTTTATGGTGGGGTGGGAGGTTGAGGCAAATTGCCTGGCTGCTGGTTACGCGCAGCCAGACACCAGGGCGGTTAGAAGAGCACAGGAGGGTGCGGTGCGCAAGAGAGAAGCTTTGAAAACCAGTTTCATGACTGGCCAGGCTACAGTGTGAAAGTTCTGTTTGTTTCTCCTTGATGAAACCTCCTGCCCCTTGGTTCACTCTACTTCCCTATAAGCCAACCGCCCTCCCCTCCTCCCTTCGATCACCACTTGCAGAGGCAATAAAGTCATTGTTGCTTCACATTCATGCATTCTTTATTCATTCATCACACAAATAGGGGGATAACTACCAAGGTAGCCCAGGAGGGGTGGGGGAGGAGAGAAGCACCAGGAGGGGTGGTGGAGGAGGGAAGGACAAGGCCACACAGCACTTTAAAAGTTTACAACTTTAAAACTTATTGAATGCCAGCCTTCTGTTGCTTGGGCAATCCTCTGGGGTGGAGTGGCTGGGTGGCCGGAGGCCCCCCCACCTTGTTCTTGGGCATCTGGGTGAGGAGGCTATGGAACTTGGGGAGGAGAGCAGTTGGTTACACAGGGGCTGTAGTGGCAGTCTGTGCTCCTGCTGCCTTTCCTGCAGCTCAACCGTACGCTGGAGCATATTAGTTTGATCCTCCAGCAGCCTCAGCATTGAATCCTGCCTCCTCTCATCATGCTGCTGCCACCTTTCAGCTTCAGCCCTCTCTTCAACCCACCACTTACTCTCTTCAGCCCGCCACCTCTCCTCCCGGTCATTTTATGCTTTTCTGCACTCTGACATTGTCTGCCTTCACGTATTCATCTGTGCTCTGTCAGTGGGGGAGGACAGCATGAGCTCAGAGAACATTTCATCGTGAGTGCATTTTTTTTGCCTTCTAATCTTCACTAGCCTCTGGGAAGGAGAAGATCCTGTGATCCTTGAAACACAGGCAGCTGGTGGAGAAAAAAAAAGGGACAGTGGTATTTAAAAAGACACATTTTATAGAACGATGGGCACACTCTTTCATGGTAAACCTTGCTGTTAACGTTACATACATAGCACATGTGCTTTCGTTCCAAGGTCGCATTTTGCCTCCCCCATTTTGCTAGTCCCTCCACCCTCCCCGTGGCTAACAGCAGGGAACATTTCTGTTCAGCTACAGGCAAACAACCCAGCAGAAATGGGCACCTCTGAGTGTCCCCTGAAGAAAAGCACCCTATTTCAACCAGGTGACCATGAATGATATCACGCTCCTGAGGATAACACAGAGAGATAAAGAACAGATGTTGTTTGAATGCCAGCAAACATACACGCAATGCTTTGTTCTACAATGATTCCCGAGTACGTGCTACTGGCCTGGAGTGGTAAAGTGTCCTACCATGGTGGATGGAATAAGGCTGCCCTCCCCAGAAACCTTTTGCAAAGGCTTTGGGAGTACATCCAGGAGAGCCGCGAATGCCAAGGCAAATTAATCATTAAACATGCTTGCTTTTAAACCATGTATAGTATTTTAAAAGGTACACTCACCAGAGGTCCCTTCTCCGCCTGGTGGGTCCAGGAGGCAGCCTTGGGTGGGTTTGGGGGGTACTGGCTCCAGGTCCAGGGTGAGAAACAGTTCCTGGCTGTCGGGAAAACCAGTTTCTCCGCTTGCTTGCTGTGAGCTATCTACAACCTCATCATCATCATCTTCCTCGTCCCCAAAACCTGCTTCCGTGTTGCCTCCGTCTCCATTGAAGGAGTCAAACAACACAGCTGGGGTAGTGGTGGCTGAACCCCCTAAAATGGCATGCAGCTCATCATAGAAGCAGCATGTTTGGGGCTCTGACCTTGGAGCCGCCGTTCGCCTCTCTGGTTTTCTGGTAGGCTTGCCTCAGCTCCTTAAGTTTCACATGGCACTGCTTCGGGTCCCTGTTATGGCCTCTGTCCTTCATGCCCTGGGAGATTTTGACAAAGGTTTTGGCATTTCAAAAACTGGAACGGAGTTCTGATAGCACGGATTCCTCTCCCCCTACAGCGATCAGATCCCGTACCTCCCGTTCGGTCCATGCTGGAGCTCTTTTGCGATTCTGGGACTCCATCATGGTCACCTCTGCTGATGAGCTCTGCATGGTCACCTGCAGCTTGCCACGCTGGCCAAACAGGAAATTGAAATTCAAGAGTTTGCGGGCCCTTTCCTGTCTACCTGGCCAGTGCATCTGAGTTGAGAGTGCTGTCCAGAGCAGTCACAATGGAGCACTCTGGGATAGCTCCCGGAGGCCAATACCGTCTAATTGTGTCCACAGTACCCCAAATTTGACCCAGAAAGGCCGATTTCAGCTCTAATCTCCTTGTCAGGGGTGGAGTAAGGAAATCAATTTTAAGAGTCCTTTAAGTCGAAAAAAAGGGCTTCGTCATGTGGACGGGTGCAGGGTTAAATCAATTTAATGCTGCTAAATTTGACCTCAACTCCTAGTATAGACCAAGGCTCAGGGTGGTTAACCTCTAGAACAGGCTTGCAAGGGAGGTCGTGGAATCCCCATCACTGGAAGTTTTTAAGAGCAGGCTGGACAAACACCTGTCAGTGTACTTGGTCCTGCCACAGCGCAGGGGGCTGGATCTGATGGCTTCTTGATGTCCCTTCCAGCCCCACATTTCTGTGATTCCTGTATTTCTCTTGGGTGACTGATGAGTTAATAGCCTTGCTTTCAGAAGGGAGTTTGACTTAGAGCATAGCAAACTCTCCTAATATCATATGTAAAGGTTCTAGTAGCTAAATCCCAGTGAACCCACGTGTACTGCTCAGAGTCCCAGCCCAGCATCTGTATCATCTCATCATCCCTAAAACCCAGCCAATCCCTAATGGTATCTGTGGTCAGATAGTAGCATAATTCAAGTTCTGCCTGATGAAAAGCTTGAGTGAAATTACACAGAGTGCATTTGGTGCCCCAAGAGTGTTTTTGTAAATAAATCTGAAGGTTTACGACTGCACTTTAATACACTCTAAATATAAGACTGTCATGAGTGTAGCCTCAAGCGAAGCAAAGGCATAAAATACCTTGTTCAAAGTACAGGAGCAATCCAAATGAATTTTCCTCAAGTGGTTCCTGGGGCTCAGGAATGGCCTGTCCCTTCCGGACGTGATGAATTCCAATTCCAGCAGCTGGGCTTCATACGTTATTCAGTTGTTTGCAAGTGGCAGAAGCAGCTTTGGGTTTGCTATGCAGCCAAGCCAGAGCTGGGAAGTGGCAGTTCAGCTGGATATGAAAAGTGGCCTTTTTATCTGTCTCGAGCCCAGTTGTGTTTTTATTGTAGGCGCATTCTCAGAAGTGAGAACTAAGAAATCTGAATTTACCAGTTCATGCCCAGGATCTCTCCAAGAGCCACATTCCTCGTCTCATTAAGGGCCTGATCCTAAGGGGAAAAGAAAGAGCAGAACTAGGAGTTCAAAGATGGACAACAATCATATTAGAGGCACAGAAGGGTTCCCGTCGGAGGAGAGAGCAAAACCCTTTGGAATACAACACTGAGATCCCAGCACGACACCAAGATGAAAAGCAGCCGCAGACACGGACGTTGCAAACCTGCCTGTAAGCTGCATGTGCAAACGTGTACGTGGATGCTTATTTGCACACATGCTACAGGATGAGTGCTTGCAAACCCCAGACGTGTGCACGCATGGCGAGGGGGGCTCAGTGCAGTCCTAGTACTGATCAGGCAGCATGAACGTGCTCAGAAATGCACGTCTGCTGTCCCAGTGAGAACCAGTCCCCGTCGATAGAAACGTGACTCTAGGCCTGATCGTGAAAAGTGTGGAGCACCCACAACTCCCTCTGCTCAGGATCAGGCCCCATAGCCCCAGCCTCCCATCTGGGAGTTGTGTGTTCCCCTGTACGCCATTGACCTAGACCTACAAACCCCTAGGTTACGTGTACACCTGGCTCGTGTACACATACTCACGCCAGCCCTCACTGAGCTAGCGAGAGTGTAAAGAGCTGTGTAGTCAGGCTGAGCCATGCCGAGTAAACGGCTGGGTATGTACTGGGCACAGCTCAGCCAGGCCTCCACTGACCTACCCTAGCTACCACAGGTACACAGCTCTTTACACTCACACTGGCTCAGTGCGGGCTAGAGGGAATATGTGTACACTAACCAGGGAGTCACACCCTCGCTCGTGGTGTACACCTAGCCATAGTCACACCTGCTGTCCTAGTGAGTCAGTGGAACTCCCAGCGTGACGAGTGTGTGGGATGGATCGCTAGGGCTGCTGGGCACTTGACGTGTACTAGGGTCCAGCAGGTGCGACTCGGTTCCTTTTGGCTGCAAAAACAATATTAAGGCAATCTGTTCAGCAAAACCAAACTCTTTATGGTGATGCTAAATATCATGCTGATTTCTAAACCTAAAAGAGCAGCTGATTACAAGCTGTGTAAATACTAACGTGCAGTTACCCTGTGAGAGCCACGCGAACAGCACAAGTGTTAAAATAAAGCCAGGATTAGTCAGCTTGCCATGTACCACAAGTGTTCACTCAGGCATTCTTGCAAGGAGATTTTTAAATTAAGGTTGATGATAGCTTGATGTAATAAACTCCATGCTTTCCATAATGGGCCCTTTATTGCATTAACTCCTGCCTCTCTAACAGGATGATAAATTCATTCAAGTCACTCAGTATTTGTTGATTAGCCCTTTTTCTTGCGACATATATTTTCCACAGATCCATTTTGTGCAATGTACACTGAGCTGGTGCCAAGAGCATTTACTAGAGATCTGTCCTGTGGAATGGAGGTTTAATGACAGAAAGACTGATTGGTTTTGCTGTCAGGTAAGTTTTGTTGCCTGAGATCAAAACACATGGGATACGTCTTTATGTTTCGCAAGTCTGTGTTTTGCCAATTCTTTTTCAAGTTGGAGTATTGACTGAGTCACCAGGGAAGCCGTATGTCTGCGCTTCCAGCCCATTGCTCACTATCGACCTGGTTTCATTTCATTCATCTCATGTCGTTTATGTTACACTGTTATATTTACTAAGAATTTCCTACCATCTTGGTCACTGGCTACATCTAATGAGCCTGATCCTCTCTCACTTACACCAGCATTGCTCCTCTGACTAGGACAAAGCTGGGCAAACGAGCAGCTTGCTGGCAGATGAAGGTATTTGACCACGCCTTCCTAGACATTTGTACAGCACGAGCACAATGAGATCCTGAGCCCAGCTGGGACCTTTGGAAGCTCCCACAATAGAAATAAGAATAACAGAATGAATCACTCTAGACACATACATGGTAATGCACTTTGGAAGGAATAGTCTGAACTATTCATACACAGTGCTGAATTGTAAATTAACAGCTAATTAACTCCAAAGAGGGACCTGGGTCACTGTGGGCAGCCCGAGGAAAATATCTATTTAATACGTAGCGTGAGCAAGCAAGACCAAAACATGCTAGTAGGGACTGAGCAGATAGTGCCGCCTATTATTAAGATGCTGTTTTCAGTTGCTTTTAATTTTGCAAGACTCTCAGCATTTGGGCTGAAATGTTCCATGCTGGGTCTCTGCCTCAGGTTGAATGTTTCTGAACGTTTCAGCCAAAAAAATGCAGACGTTTCTGAGTATGAGGTCAGGGAAAATGCCGTTTTTCAATTCTAAAAAATTTGGGTGACTATTTTGAAGCTCTAGTACCCCCAAGCTTTACAACAGGGACTTGAAATTTGGCAGGCTGTGGCCTTTGGGTCAGCAACATGCCTTTTGCTGTTCCCATGGAAAGCTGTTCACGTTTGGCCAAGTATAAGTCTTTGAAAAATCTCAGTTCACACACACTCAGTAGAGACTTGTTAGAACTTTGCAGCTAAAATCACCAAAGATTCTGTCCTCACTGAGCATGCTCCAGCCCCTCACAGTTCTGGTCTGTGCATGCACCGTCCCTATAATGCCAGTAAGCATGCTCCATCCCACGGCTCCAGGCGCTACACAGGATTTTCCCTGGATGACAGGATGGGTCACTTGACAATTCCCTGTTCTGTTCATTCCGTCTGGGGCACCTGGCACTGGCCACTGTCAGCAGACAGCACCCTGGGCTAGAGGGATCTTTGGTCTGACCCACTATGGCCGCTCTTATGCTCTTATGTGACTGGTACCATGGGCTGCTGCAGGCCGGACACTGGAACTGAGAGCAGGGAGCTCGTCTCTCCTGAGCTGTATGATCACACTGGTTTGTACCCCTTTGGGGGCCATCAGCATTCTGCCCATGCTGACAAAGCGTTCTTCTGGGGCCCATTTCTAGCTTGCCATGGCACTATGATACACACAGCGGCCCAGCTCTGGGCACAGAGTTGCTGCTGGTTTAGCCCTGCAGCTGCCATAGCCAGCCACGACAGGGCCAGCACTTCAGCCAGCATGGCAGCTCCTATGCCAGCCTTTCCCTCCTCCGCTGCTGGCACAGGGGGCCTGGCCGGGCAAAGGGCATGGCCAATATGTTGCTACTCCCCCATTCATTCCTCGGCTGCCTTATTGGGCCCTTGGAGCCATTAGCAGCTGGGATGTTCTAATGGACACCTGAGGCCTGACCTCACATACAGCCGGCCCAAGATCAGCTTTAAGCCATCTGTATCTTCCCTCCTGAGCTGCGCTGCATGATCAGGATATTAGCTGGCAGTGGTAATGGGTGGGTGCTGCCTGCAGTCCCTTTCACAGCTGCTTTCCTTCCCTTTCCCGGGTCTGCTCTGAGAAGCACCCCCGGGGCACTGAGACACCCTGCCTTGCATGGCTGCTCTCAAGGATAATCACCTTGCTCCTCGGAGGGCCCTGAAATGGGGACCGTGGAGCGGTGCTAAGCCTTCCCATGGCTAGTCACAACTTTCAGGTGATCAGCAGTCTGGAAAGCAAAGGAATTGGGAGATTTGCCTTTGTTGGTGCAGAAACAGATCCTGGTGTTTTCGGGTTGCTGATTTCCAGCCAGCCCAGAGGAGCGGGTGGGGCAGCCTGCTTCTAAGGGTGTGTCTGCACTGCAGTGTGAGCCAGGGTTTGAATTCAGGCTCAAGCCAAACCCCACTTCCATCTACACAAAAACCACGTTAACCCAGGGCTCAGACCCAGGGTCTCAGGAACCCCTCTGGGGGGGTGTCCAAGTCTGAGTCAAGGAAAGCCGAGCAAATAACAGATTTTTTTGGTATGGGGGCTGAACCAAAAAATTCCCAAATAATTCCAGTTCAATTCAAAGTGAGAATGATTTTTTTTTCAAAATTTTTTGTTGAATTGAAACATTCATTTAGATACCACTGAAACATTTCAAGTGAATGCTACTGAATATGTGCCCAAGTTTATCCAGTAAATGTGTCAAAAAATGTGGCCCAGCTCTACTGCGGAGCTTAGTGCTGCGCTGAGACCCAGGGGCTGGGCTCCCAGAAGTCCTAGCCGTGCATATGGGGCAGTGCAGCCCAGTGAGGACACAGTAACTCGGGTAGGTCTTGCAGTGGGGCTGCTCACCCCGGGTGAGATTAACCCAGGTGCTCAGACCCAAGTGCCGCCCACCCGAGTTAACTCTGCAGTGCGGACGTACCTTGAGCGTTCCCAGAAATCAGCAGCTGTAAGCCTTGGCTGAGGACGTACGGGGAGAATGGAGCTGATCTCTTCCTGCACAGCAAAGCCGGCCATGGAGAGGCTGAGCTGCAGAACTTAACTGTAAGGCGAGCTGGCTTAGCATCTCCAGCCCATTGTGCAGCCGGGGACGCATCAGAGCAGAGACAAACTTGCAAATGTTGGATCTGCTTCTCTCCCATCTTTAGCCAGAGACCTGAGTCCGAGCTGCACGAAGGCTACTTTGCACTCCAGAGGGAAGGGGACTGACAGGGCACAAATTACACCTACACCCACGTTAAGGTCCCTTTATTCCCCAGCTCAGCCTCCCCTTTGCTGTGCAGCAGGAGCTCAGCTCTATTCCCCTGTACAGTGTCAGCCCAGGCTCACTGCTGCTGCTTTCTGGGAACACAGGCTAACGCCGCCGTGTCCTCTGTGCTGGGGGGAAACCAGCAGCTCTAAGGCATCGGATCTGAGTCAGCACCAACAAAGGGACAATGCAGCCATTTCTTTGCTTTTCCAGATTGTTGCGCAAGACCCAGGCTCAGGCCCCCTATGTGGTCAGTTACCCCTATGGAAAGTGGGAGCAGCAGGCTGCCAGATCAGACACACACCCCCACAGGTGGCAGCAGCGTACACCTGCTCTTCACACAATGCACAGTCAACCAGTGGAACTCCTTGCCAGAGGATGTTGTGAAGGCCAAGACTGCATTCAAAAAAGAACTACATAAGTTCATGGAGTTCATGGAGGATAGGTCCATCAATGGCTGTTAGCCAGAATGGGCAGGGATGGTGTCCCTAGCCTCTGTTTACCAGAAGCTGCAAATGGGCGACAGGGGATGGATCACCCAATAATTGCCCTGTTCTGTCCATTCCCTCTGAAGCACCTGGCATTGGCCACTGTTGGAAGACAGGATACTGGGCTAGATGGACTTTTGGTCTGACCCAGTAGGGCCGTTTTTATGTTCACTCACTTTGCAGGCTGTGCAGGTGCAGGGCAGTAGAGAACTGGCCCAGAACACACAAACTTAGGCCCTGGAGCCTAGATCTCTAGTGAGTGAGAGAACAATGTTCCTGAAATCATGGCATGATACAAGTAACAGCCAGGAGCAGAGACCACTTAACCATTAGTGGGACAATGGTTTGTGTAGCTGGCTCTCAGGTGTCACTGGTGGGGTGCTGGGAGCATTCTTGTGAAAGGGAGGGTAGTGCCTGGTGAAGGAAAGGAATAGACTTTGTTTAAAGGATCATTGTATGTAATTAGCAAGAGTTACTTGTTATGAAGCTAAGCAGTGACGTAGTACTGTTCTCACACCAGGTGTATTCAGTGCAATTGCACCAACCTGGATGCATTTACCTGGGCATAACTGAGAGCAGTGTCAGACCTCTATATTGCAAACTACTGCTGGGCCTGAACCAAAATCCTGGAACGGAACACCTGAACTCGGGCCACTTTGGAATCTGGGTCAAAATGCTGGGTCTAGGCCCCACAGTGGGCTGAATCAAACCCGCAGATCCAAAGACCCTCAAACTGTGGAACAACACTGACCTGGGCCTGCACTGTGGGCCCATCTCTAAGAGCGTCAGTCTTTGTGTCCCTTCTTGTTCCCTTGGGGGGGTCATTACGCCATCCATAGGCTTCTTTTCTCCAAGATCCTGGAAAAACTTCCCCGAGCCCTGGCAAACCAACTTTGGACATTAAGTTTAGAAGCGTGAGCAACAGGGTGATGTCATGGTGGGAGTCTGCTATAGACCACCGGATCAGGGGGATGAGGTGGACGAGGCTTTCTTCCGGCAACTAACGGAAGTTACTAGATCGCAGGCCCTGGTTCTCATAGGGGATTTCAATCACCCTGATATCTCCTGGGAGAGCAATACAGCGGTGCACAGACAATCCAGGAAGTTTTTGGAAAGGGTAGGGGACAATTTCCCGGTGCAAGTGCTGGAGGAACCAACTAGGGGCAGAGCTCTTCTTGACCTGCTGCTCACAAACCGGGAAGAATCAGTAGGGGAAGCAAAAGTGGATGGGAACCTGGGAGGCAGTGACCGTGAGATGGTCGAGTTCAGGATCCTGATACAGGGAAGAAAGGAGAGCAGCAGAATACGGACCCTGGACTTCAGAAAAGCAGACTTTGACTCCCTCAGGGAACTAATTGGCAGGATCCCCTGGGAGAATAACATGAGGGGGAAAGGAGTCCAGGAGAGCTGGCTGTATTTTAAAGAATCCTTATTGAGGTTACAGGGACAAACCATCCCGATGTGTAGAAAGAATAGTAAATATGGCAGGTGACCAGCTTGGCTTCACAGTGAAATCCTTGCTGATCTTAAACACAAAAAAGAAGCTTACAAGAAGTGGAAGATTGGACAAATGACCAGGGAAGAGTATAAAAATATTGCTCGGATATGCAGGAGTGAAATCAGGATGGCCAAATCACACCTGGAGTTGCAGCTAGCAAGAGATGTTAAGAGTAACAAGAAGGGTTTCTTCAGGTATGTTAGCAACAAGAAGAAAGTCAAGGAAAGTGTGGGCCCCTTACTGAATGAGCGAGGCAACCTAGTGACAGAGGATGTGGAAAAAGTTAATGTACTCAATGCTTTTTTTGCCTCTGTCTTCACGAATAAGGTCAGCTCCCAGACTGCTGCACTGGGCAGCACAGCATGGGGAGGAGGTGACCAGCCCTCTGTGGAAAAAGAAGTGGTTCGGGACTATTTAGAAAAGCTGGATGAGCACAAGTCCATGGGGCCGGATGCGCTGCATCCGAGGGTGCTAAAGGAGTTGGCGGATGTGATTGCAGAGCCATTGGCCATTATCTTTGAAAACTCATGGAGATCGGGGGAGTTCCTGGACTACTGGAAAAGGCTAATGTAGTGCCCATCTTTAAAAAAAGGGAAGAAGGAGGATTCTGGGAATTACAGGCCAGTCAGCCTCACCTCAGTCCCTGGAAAAATCATGGAGCAGGTCCTCAAGGAATCAATTCTGAAGCACTTAGAGGAGAGGAAAGTGATCCAGGAACAGTCAGCATGGATTCACCAAGGGCAAGTCATGCCTGACTAATCTAATTGCCTTCTATGATGAGATAACTGGCTCTGTGGATGAGGGGAAAGCGGTGGACGTGTTGTTCCTTGACTTTAGCAAAGCTTTTGACATGGTCTCCCACAGTATTCTTGCCAGTAAGTTAAAGAAGTATGGGCTGGATGAATGGACTATAAGGTGGATAGAAAGCTGGCTAGATCATTGGGTTCAACGGGTAGTGGTCAATGGCTCCATGTCTAGTTGGCAGCCGGTATCAAGTGGAGTGCCCCAAGGGTCGGTCCTGGTGCTGGTTTTGTTCAATATCTTCATTAATGATCTGGAGGATGGTGTGGATTGCACCCTCAGCAAGTTTGCAGATGACACTAAACTGGGAGGAGAGGTAGATACGCTGGAGGGTAGGAATAGGATACAGAGGGCCCTAGACAAATTGGAGGATTGGGCCAAAAGAAATCTGATGAGGTTCAATAAGGATAAGTGCAGAGTCCTGCACTTAGGACGGAAGAACCCAATGCACTGCTACAGACTAGGGACCGAATGGCTAGGCAGCAGTTCTGCGGAAAAGGACCTAGGGGTGACAGTGGACGAGAAGCTGGATATGAGTCAGCAGTGTGCCCTTGTTGCCAAGAAGGCCAATGGCATTTTGGGATGTATAAGTAGGGGCATAGCGAGCAGATCGAGGGACGTGATCGTCCCCCTCTTTTCGACATTGGTGAGGCCTCATCTGGAGTACTGTGTCCAGTTTTGGGCCCCACACTACAAGAAGGATGTGGATAAATTGGAGAGAGTCCAGTGAAGGGCAACAAAAATGATTAGGGATCTGGAACACATGACTTATGAGGAGAGGCTGAGGGAACTGGGGATGTTTAGTTTGCAGAAGAGAAGAATGAGGGGGGATTTGATAGCTGCTTTCAACTACCTGAGAGGTAGTTCCAGAGAGGATGGTTCTAGACTATTCTCAGTGGTGGAAGAGGACAGGACAAGGAGTAATGGTCTGAAGTTGCAGTGGGGGAGGTCTAGGTTGGATATTAGGAAAAACTTTTTCACTAGGAGGGTGGTGAAGCACTGGAATGCGTTACCTAGGGAGGTGGTGGAATCTCCTTCCTTTGAAGTTTTTAAGGTCAGGCTTGACAGAGCCCTGGCTGGGATGATTTAGTTGGGGATCGGTCCTGCTTTGAGCAGGGGCTTGGACCGATGACCTCCTGAGGTCCCTTCCAACCCTGATCTTCTATGATTCTATGACATCATCTGATTGAGAGAAACCAAGGCGCTAACGCAGGGGGGTGGCTGGTAGTGCAGTCTGGAGAACACTGATAGACCACTTTGGTTAAGGGTCATTAGAATGTAGAGGCTCTAGGCACCTCCTGCTAGGCAACATTATCAACACTGTCAGCACATAGCCACACTGCACTGGTGGCAGAAGAGAACACCTGCATAGCAATGCAACATTAGGGGAAGAGAAAACACATCCCGCTATTGATAAATGCAAAGGTGGCCATGGCTGGCTCTAACAAAACAGTCTCCCCATCTTGCCTGTCGTGAATCATTTACCTTAAGTATGTCTAGTGCTGCAAGTGGAATTACTCCTGGCCAGAGCACCTGGCTCAGTTCTGAAGAATGGTCCTGACATATGGGTCTGGAAGATGCGCAGGGAGCCATGCACTGAAACGGACAGGGAGAAGGTGTGGAGGGGAGATTTCACATACACTCACGTTTCCTGGGTTCCTCACTTCCAGCCAGCGCCAGGCTCTGTGAGGTGCCTGGGTGGCTTGTGGTGATGCACTTGGAAGGCAGGGCGTAGCATGTGAGCTCTGGGTGCGTACCCATTTAGAAGCACCTGACGCAGCTGTTGTGCGGGAGGGAAGGAGCGGCGTGGTGGGAGGATGTAGTGGCAAGTGACAGCACCTGAAAAGGTGCAGAGGCAACATGGCTAAGTGGCAGGGAAGGACAGAGGTGGCATTTTTCAGTGCCTCTGAGAGATTGCTTCCTGCAGGGATGTGGTGAACTGGGGTTTGGAGAAGAAAGGCCCGAGAATGATGGAACGGAGGGAAAGAGACTTGGGAACAGTTTCCTGGAGAAGTGGCCTCAAAGCATAAGTGGAGAAGAGCTGGCAGGAGAGAGAGGACTGGGCAGCACAGTGATCATCTGGAAACATAGGAAAGGGCTCCACGGGCTAATCCCAAGCCTGACACTAACTTGCTGCATAACATTGGGCAAGTCACTTAACCCCGTTGTGCCTGAGATCTGCCTCCCATGAATACTGAAAGGTGGGCCAGATGGGCCAGATTCTGGCCCCAGTTACACTGGTGTAATCCCAGAAGAACCCCAGTGGCTTTAGGAGAACTGTTCCACCATTGTCACAGAGCTCAGAATCAAGACCATGCGAGTTAAATTCAGATTCTTGAACCTTGGGGTGCGCGCTGTGGCTATCTTTAGAAATCTCACACTGGTGCCTTCTTTGCGTTTTGTCAAATCGGCCGTGACAGTGTTCTTAAAGCGAACGTGTGCTGGGTCATCATCTAAGGCTGCTCTAACATGAAATATGTGGCAGAACGCGGGTAAAACAGAGCTAGAAACATACAATTCTCCCCCTAGGAGTTCAGTCACAAATTTAATAAACACATTATTTTTTTAATGAGCATCATCAGCATGGAAGCATGTCCTCTGGAATGGTGGTTGAAGCATGAAAGGGCATATGAATGTTTAGCATATCTGGCATGTAAATACCTTGCAACGCTGGCTACAAAAGTCCCATGTGAACGCCTGTTCTCGCTTTCTGGTGACATTGTAAATAAGAAGCGGGCAGCATTATCTCCCGTAAATGTAAACACACTTGTTTGTCTTAGCGCTTGGTTGAACAAGAAGTAGGACTGAGTGGCTCTAAAGTTTTACGTTTTTTGTTTTTGAATGCAGTTATGTAACAAATAATAATTCTACATCTGTAAGTTGCATTTTCACGATAAAGAGATTGCACTACAGTACTTGTATGAGGCGAATTGAAAACCACTATTTCTTTTGTTTATCCTTTTTACAGTGCAAATATTTGTAATAAAAATAATAATATAAAGTGAGCACTGTACACTTTGTATTAAGCATTGTAACAGAAATCAATATATTTGAAAATGTAGAAAAACATCCAAAAATATCTAATAAATTTCAATTGGGAGTTTATTGTTTAACAGTGTGATTCAAACTGTGATTAATCACAATTAATTTTTTTGAGTTAATCACGTGAGTTAACTGCGATTAATTGACAGCCCTAATTACAAAGACAGGTTTCAGGCAAAAATGTGCAATTGCAGTGGGATGATGTGAGCACAGGGCTGTTGCCCAATGACAAATGTCATCAATTTGTATGGATGGGCTCAAAGGCCTCTCCCCCCCCCCTGCACTTACACACACACACACAGAGTGAGCTCACAAAGCAAGCACAGCTCACTCCATGCAAAGGAGCTTTGAAGATATAGCCCTACTTGTGCCCTAGAGGGCCACACAGAAAGGAGCAGGAACAATTCAACCAGGTCGTCGTCTCATCCGCTGTTCAGGATCTTCCACTATGCAAAAGGCTCCTGTATAGCAGCCATTTGGTTCAGAGTCACACTCCGTTTAGCAAGCTACCCAGCTCCTCCTGATGCGGCACCCGTGAAATCCGTGGTGCATGTCTGTATAGATGACATAAAGCTTATGCTCAAATAAATGTGTTAGTCTCTAAGGTGCCACAAGTCCTCCTGTTCTTTTTGCGGATACAGACTAACACGGCTGCTACTCTGAAACCTATAAGAAAAGGTAGATTTGCTGTGCAGGGGCTTTTGCAACCTGCTGTGGGGTGGCATTCATGCCTGTGTGGAGGACCAGCATGAGGCCTAGGCTGCCCTGGAGTCCCACCTAAGCCCCCACAAATACAGTCTGGGCCTCCTGCATGGGAGTGATTTCACCCCTGACGATTATGTTATAGCTCATGGGAACTTGGAGAGGGAACTGCAACACCTCGAGTCTCCTCGACTGAGCAAAAACTGGAGTAATGCTTTTGAATTCTTTGGAGTTACTCCAAAATTACACCAGTGTAACTAAGATCAGAATCATTCTCACATGGCGTAGCATGTACTAACGACAGGAAAAAATAATTGGGAAGGGCATATCCACTGAGCTTTAAAACCTACATTTGGGGCCAAGTTTAAGCTCCCAGTGTCCTTAGAACTCAGTACTGTCATGTATAATTGATAATCCTTGACAAGTTTATTCCTCCAGCCTTAACTAAACGGTCTTGAAAACCCCATGTTGTGAGCTATGGCATACAGCAAAGCTTCGCAAAACACCCTGGGGTATTCTCTGCAGCCCACAGGCTAAAGTAAATCCAAGCTGCTCGTGAGCAGGCTGGCTGCCAGGCACAGGAAATGCCAGCCCGAAGTGCTTTGTGTGGCTGCTGTAATGTTTGTGGCACTGAGGCCCAAGAGCGAAGGTTTCGGATGCTGGGAGAGGCACAGAATTGCAGTGCAGCGTCTCCATGGAGTCGAGTTGTTTCGCCTGGAGGAGAACCTCTCTCCTGTTTTCCTACAGTCTAAGCTTTTGCTTTCGAAAGAGAAGCTCTTGTGCCTTTGGCTGTTCTCTTGCGCTGTCCTTTGAATAAAGAGAGAGGCCAGAATTCCATCCTCTGTGGCTGAGCTGCAGAACTGTGTCTCTGTCCTTTCCTGCTGCCTCGGGTGGAAGAAATGACCTTGCAAATGACCTTGCAAATGTTATTTTCCAAGGCAACCATCTCTTTGTGCTGGGCTTGTCATGTCCTGAATTCCTTGTTTGACCTAGGGGACTCTGATAGTCCTCGGAGGAGCCAGAAAGCGGTGTTGCAGCGAGGTTGAAAAACGAGCCACGGCTCTCCCAGCCCCAAACAAGAGCTCTTCAACCATTTATGCATGTGAGTAACATTACTTGCAGGTGGAGTCTTATGGAACGTGGCCTTGCTAAGCTGAGTAGAGTTCCTGGCACATCTGTGCAGGCTGGGGACTCATTCCCATAGCTGCTACGCCACCAGTCAAACGGGCCCCCCGTCAGAGAGGTCAGCCAGCGCCTGAGCTTCCGAGTGTGAAATACAAGCAGAGAAAAGCTTTCGGAATGAACTCCGGACTTTCTGCAGGGTAAAGGAGCAGCAGTGGACACAAGCAAACATTGCCCCGTACGCCCACTGCTGCCAAGCTATCACACGACGCCACCACTCACGCTTGTTTCCTGAGGGGTCTGATTCTGCACTCGCCCCCCTTGCTGGAAACCAATGACATGGGATACACCCCAGTGATCCCGGCAAGTGACCCGCACCCACATGCTGCTGGGGCAGGCGAACCCCCCTTCCCCCCCAAGGTCACTGCCAGTCTGACCTGGGGAAATCCCTTCCCCACCCCCCATGCAGCAAGCAGTGAGACCCTGAGCAGGCTGGACAGATCCTCTCCTGCACTGGCAGCAGACAAAGGCATTTTCTGGACAATTACATATGTCCTTTTGGCTGAGGGTTGCACTTCAGTTATCTGGGCCAGAGCCTCAGCTGGTGTAAATCAGTGGAGACACCTGATTTGCCCCAGCTGAGGCTTGGGCTGTTCCATGTCTTCGTCACCTTGCAACTAAATTTGTGCTCTGCACTCTCTGGTGGGGGAGGGTTTCCACCTGACATCTTCTGAAACATCATCCCATGGGGAATGGAACCCGTTACACTTGTGCCCTGTGATCCGTATGGACATCCAGCATATTTCCAGGTTGATACAAGCAGCTGGTTCTAACCTATCACTAGGGCCCTACCCAATTCACAGTCAAGTTTGTTCAATTTCATGGTCATAGGACTTTAAAAAGAGTAAATTTCATGACTGCAGCTATTGGCCATGAATTTGGTAGGGCCCTACCTGTAATGCCTAGATGGCTTGGACCCCAACGATCTAAGAGACTGCCTTCTGCCCATACGATACCGTGGCAGCTGCAACCAGCTGAAGCCTTCAGTTGGTACATTTAAAAAACAGGAATAAATAAATAGTTTGCATTGTGATTGATTCCGGCCCATTATCTCTAAACTGGGTCAGCATAGCATGTCCAAGCAGTTTTCATTCTGCGGGGCTGCAACCCTCCAAAGCAAACTTCTTTTGCACTAAAATGTTTATCTGTGCCAGAGACGACGCTGTTATTATTGTGTTAGAGATCACGCTCTATTCCCCCTCCGCCCCCGCTTTTAATTTTGGGGCTGGGGAGGAGAAAGTGTAGAGATGAAATACTGGCTTCTCTAAAATCTCTGTAGAGGTTCTGAATCGCCCAAACGAATCGATTTAGTTTGTGCTGCGTGTTTCATTTGCCCATTGCTGATGATCTAAAAAAAGATCCCGGTGTATTTAATGTTCTGCTGTCGTTTTGAGAAAGATGAAACATGACTGTTCAACGTACTGTTAAAAAATTACAAAGAAAAATGTATCAAATAAAGCAGCATGACTGGAGGATCAAACTGGGTTCCATTATCTATCATTTGACCCTTTGGAAATGATTTCCACACAGCAGGTTAACGGGATTGTCGGCGCACCGGGGAGACGCAAGCCCCGGGTTGTCGGTTTCTTGGTGTGCAGTGAAATAGCTGGGCAGACTCCACTGAAGTGTTTGCAAGGGAAGGAGTGGGCCAGTGGATGCAGGGTCGGTGAGAGGACCCCACCCTGCGCTGAACCGGGCAGATATCGGCTGTCCCAGCTGTCCCACGAGCACTGGCCAACCACCGTTTTTCCACTGATGCCCTGTGAGTGCCATGGCAGACGTGGTGTTGAGGAGGCAGCCGAGGGGGCGATGGGCAGTGGCCTTGCTGTGGAGGGCCCTGTTTCTGCACAACGCTTCAGCGTACAGGCAGGTCCCAGGGGCTGTGCTGAGACTCCCTTGAGACATGCTTTGCTGAGCGGGGCGGCGTGCTGGAGGTGTTCCAAGGAGGGGACATGGCGCCTGCTCCCATGCAGCAGAACCGGAGCAATACCCAGCTGAGGGGCCTCCACCAGGGTAACTGTGCTGCTGGCCCTTCGCCCACGCTCCGGTCAGCTGCCTCGGCCCTACGGCTCATGCTGTGCCCCGAGAGATCCAGCCCCTCTTGCGCCTGATCTGAGGAGGGCTCTGAACCAGCTGTGGGGAGACAGTGCCGCGGGAAGAGCCCCGCGTGAGGAGCCTCCGTTGACCTGCTTGCTTACAGGTTGGGCCCAGGCAGCACCTGCTGCAATAGTCCAGCATTGTGGCTAGCTCGGAGCCTGCGGGGCAGGGGCTGTGGGTCCTGGCTAGCCGTCCACAGAAGGTGTTGGTGGCTACGGGCCCAGGAGTAGCAGTGAGCTCCATGTGGCCCGGAGACCTGGCACCACCTTTCAGCCTGGGGGCAGACACCCTCTGTAGAGGATGCCGCCAGTTCCCCTGAGTTCTTCCCCTCCACGTTGCCTCCACATCCCAGGGGCTGGAGCTAGCGTCGGCTGCTCTTCCTCCAGGAACTCACTTTGCCCTGTAGCATACGAGGGGCAGGATTGCGTAGGGGTGTAACTAATGGGGTACAAGTGAGGGGTATATCAGGAGAAACTCCCTAATAATCCCAGGTTGGGGGGAGGGGGAACTGGCTGAGCAGGGTGGTGGCACGAATGGGATATGGGTCCTTTCCCCTCTAGGGAAGGCTGTGGAGACTGGCTGGGTACCTGTTGCACTGTGGAAATATCTGTCACCAAGGCAAGTGATGGGAGCCCCTGCTGGCATTTTCAGGGGTGTGCCTCAGGGAGTAAGAGCCCAAATGCTGCTGAATTTCACTGGAGGTTGAGCCCCAAGTCCACTTGGCTCCTCTGAAAATCCCAGCAGTCAGGGTTTGAACCCCAGCTGTACCAGAGAACACAGGGCCCCGAGCAGGCTGGAGGAACTGATGGGCCTTGCCCATCTCTGATTTCTACAATTTCATGACACCAGGAAAAAATGCAAAATCTGAAAGCCCCAGGGTTAAGGGAGACAGCACAAGGTTTGCAAACACACGGGAGCCTCCATGTGCACTTCAGGTCAGCACAACGTTGGCTTTTGTGTTTGTTGTCCTAAAAGAGATTTGCTGGCCTCTTCTAAAAGTGTTGCTGGAGCTGATCTGACACAGATCTTTACCTGAATCAACCAAAGCACAGCCACCCTCCTTGGCAGCATCAGGCTTAACTGCTGAGACGCTTGCAAGACCAGGGCTTCATGTTAATCTTAATCACCCGTGACCTAATGTCCCTAACGGTTTGATGCTGGATGCAAAAATTACCTATTTGATTCACTGTGTTTTTTCCACCATAGCTGAATGTAAAGCTCTGTCCTCCAACACTGCCAGGACGTCTCTGGGGATGTTTGACTCCGAGGATGAAAACAGAGGCAACCCAGAGCGACTGCAGTTCGTTCAGCCAGCGGGATTACAGTTCATTCAGCGGTGAACCTGGAGGCGTTGTTCATCAGGGAAGCATTTCCGCTCTCGGCAGTTTGCTGCCCTAGTTCTGCTTTATACATTTGTGACTGTCACATGATGTTACATAACTGATCATGTTACATCACGATCGGCGCATCCTGGTGCAGTGTGTTCTGAAGGGTTCATGTTTAGCTATTCCACCTGGAAGCAGGCAGGGCACACCCTGACTGTTTTGTAGAAGCAATGCACACATTGCTCTATCCAAGGACAAGGGCTAGATATGAACCATGAGAACTTGATTGTTGGGACAGCAACTGTGGGAAGCTTTCTTAGCCTGGGCTCAAGGCCTGAGAACCAGGATTGTAGTAGATAAAGGATGGTAAATAAGTATATTAATCAACGTCATACATTCCTTTGTGTATCTTTTTGTGGTAGCAGTGTGTAATGCTTAGGGGGGAGAAATATAATAAAAGGAGAAGGTGGAAGGCGGGAGGGGCAGAACAGCCCATCTCAGCTGACCAGCCTGCTTGCTTGCATAAAGCTGTGTTCTGTCTCATCATTGAACCGCCACAGTGTTCCAGTGACTCGTCAGCCCCACTCGCAGGAAGAGACCAAGTGTCCTGGAGAACTAATGCTTGGGAGGCGATTTCTCTGCTCAAGGGTTGCTGGCAACCAAGTGAACCCCAAACTCCAGCCATTCGCTGCCCTGCTCTCCCCGCACCATCTGAGACCCAGTGCACTTTGTAAACACACCTGGACATTTCCAAGTGATTTGCCTCCATGTTACAGCCAGAGAGACGAAGTGCCTTGACAGGGTCATCCTCAGGAAGGCAGTGGCAGAGCCAGAGTGGAACCTGGCTTTCTGGCTACTGCTCTCCTCACTAGCTCACACAAGAAGCCCTCAGCACTCCCCACTGTATATTTTAGCACTAAAAATACCCAGACATTTCCCCCTCAAAAATAGTGTGGCTCTGTCATTTCACAGGAGCTGAGGCACGGCCGCCTGCTGTTCTCTGCTGTCCCTGGACACACTTTCAGACCCCTCCTGGACTCCGATGGTGCATGCTATTAGGGCTGGGCTTGTGGTGTCTGGGTCATGCACAATGGAACCAGAGCCAGAGGCCCGTGTTCCCTGGCAGGACCGGGGAACAGGGAACATGGAGTTAGGCTGGTGGCAGCTCAGCCACATGGGTAGAGCAGTGCCCAGGGGCTGATAAAGTTCTACACATTCAGCTTACCCTGGTCCAGCCTCGCTCCTTGGACCCGTGGAGGGAGGCGACGTTCTGTCCAACCCCTGATAGCCCTGCCGGAGCCCGTCTGGCTGGAGACCAGGCTGCACATCACGCTGGAAGAGCCGCTTGGTATTTCCTGTGTTCAGACTGGCCAGCAGTGCTGTGCCCCGAGCCCTCTGGGAGGGAGACTCCTGTGCTCCTACGCGGAGCGCAGCATCACTATTGGGTTACATGCCCAACGTGCCTGCCCCCCTACAAATACAATGGGCAGGGAGGACGGGAGATAGACCAGACAGCTAACGCTGCATTGCCGGCACTCGGACAGATACCTCCTCCTGCCTGGCAAGCGTCTGTGGGGAAACGGAGGGGCAGGATCGGGCCCTGACTGTGCACTATGTTCACGTAGATGGTGGGTGGCTGGGCTGTGCACTGTTGCTTGCCAGAAGCTGGGACTGGCCAACGGGATGGATCACTTGATGATTCCCTGTTCTGTTCATTCCCTCTGGGGCACCTGGCACTGGCCACCATCGGAAGGCAGGATACTGGGCTGGATGGACCTTTGGTCTGACTCAGTCTGGCCATTCTTATGTCCTGAGTAGCCCACACAAGGGCCTCAAGTGATGCTTCCTTCGTGACAGCGGCAACATGCCCATTCTGGTTAAGGATGGGACTCAGGGTGCCTGGGCCTGTGCTGGGCTCTCTGCTCTGGGGCAGAATCACCCCCAGTGAGCAGAAATGTGGAATCCCGCAGTCGAGGTTGTTTCAGCCTGGGGTGTGTGTGCGTGTTAGCCACTTGGCTCCAACTCTTACACAGGGCCCGGGCTCAGGTCTTTTGGGGTGCGTCTACACTGTAATTAGACCCCCCTGGCTGGCCTGTGCCAGCTGGCTCGGGCTAAGGGGTGTGTAATTGCAGGCTAGAAGTCAGGGCTTGGGCTGGAGCCTGAGCACTAAGACCCTGTGAGGTGGGAGGGTCCCAGAACTTGGACTGCAGCCCAAGCCTGAACGTCTACACCGCCATTAAACAGCCCCACAGCCTGAGCCCCTCTGTCCGAATCAGCTGGCACAGGCCAGCCGTGGGTGTCTAATTGCAGTGCAGACAAACCCTTGAAGTTAATGGGAATCTTTCCATTGATGTCAACAGACTTCATCTGCAGTGACCATAAGGGCCATCTCCTTGGACAACTCACCGTCCTTAGCCACCATTTTAGTCTCCCCAGAGTTTCCTGTTCAGCTTTGTTTGTTTATCATTTAGTTACAGGCGAAGTTCTGCCAGGCAGCTGATCAACAACAACCCTTTGGGTGGCAGGGCGAGTTTGGACAATAGTGCGCGCACGTGTTTGCTCCGGGCGTCCATGGCACAGACACAACTCGCCAGAGTCAGCGTCCTCAGCGAAGAGTGACCAAGTGCTCCAGCGAGCCTCCCTGCGCCCAGCCTGGGGCCCACCTTTGCGTGTTTGCTGAGCACACATCTCCCAGCTCAGAGCTCAGCGCCCTGAGGAGGCCTGGCTCGTTTCAGGCTTAGGCCGGGCTGGGGCCAGTCTCCTCGTGTGCTGGCAAAGGACGCTCTGTAAATAATCATGTCTTGTACCTGAACCCAGGCCAATGAAAGCTGGATTGTTCCCTGCATGCCCAGAGGGAGGGAGCTGCGTGGCTTGGCATGGAGGAGGCGCTTTCGGCTCCTCTTACATAACGCTTCACCGCCCAGCGTCCCATTTCAAACAGGGCCTGGTAAAGGGAGCCTGGGGACAAGAAGCTCTGAAAGGGAACCAAGATGCAGCAGGACAGGAGGGCGGGTTCCTTTACTTTCTCAATGCCGTGACTGCACCTCGACTTAAAGGGAAGACAGCACCCGGAGCGTCACACTCTCTAACCCCTTCACTGCTGGGCCGGATTCCTAACTGCAAAGTGTTTCTGTTCATTGAAAGCACTTACATGCCCCCCCGCCCCCGCCACCATAGTGCCTGAGCACACCACAGTCTTTACTGTATTTACCCACCCACACCCACACGCCATGAGAGAGGGCAGGGCTCTTTTCCCCACAGTACAGATCAGGACTGGGACACAGAGAGACTAAGTGACTTGCTCAAGGTCCCACAGGAAGTCTGTGGCAGAGAAGGGAATGAATGTGCACCCTAACCACGGGGCTAGCTGGCCTCCCTTCATGCCTCGCCAGCATTCAGCAACTGAGCCTGCAATGTCATTATCCGCTCTTACAGCGGGGTAATGAACCGTGGGCACTGGCGTGGTGCCCCCTCTTACCCCAGCTCTGAAGTAGGCCCTGAGTTTCAGGATTTGCCCCAGGTCAGTGGCAAAGATGAGACTAGAGCCCAGGAGCCCTGCCTCCCTGTCCCTGCCCTAACAATGAGATCCCACCCTCACGGAGGAGCGGTGGCCGAACAGCCGTTTGGGCCTGTTTGGAGAGTTTCCCAACTCCCTTACCATGACCCACCAGGACCCGACTGGGGAGGCGAGGAAGGGGGTGACCAGCTCTGAGCAGTCGCGTATTCCCTGCGCTGGTCTGCCCGGTACCGTATCAGCGTGCGGATGGATGGGCTGAGGCGAATTAGCTGGGGATGGGTTATTCGAGGTAGAAACACACAACTACACAATCACCAGACACATCAGCCAGACAGCGTCCCCGCAGAAGAGCTGCAGTTACTGAGTGAGGAGCCGCTAAAGCAGGCAAAGGGCGGCAGAGCAGTGCCGGCCCCACCCCTCTGCCCCGCAGCATTTACAGCGACGAAAAGCTACAGGGGGGTGGGGGGGGCTCCTCTTCCAAAGGCTCCCCCACCCCAGAGCCGAAGGCCTCAGCAAGAGGACCAAGGAGCATCCCCGGCAGGGCCAGATGTGCATGGCCCATCCCCCCGGGGCACAGCGCTGCAGCCTGCCCGTCCGGCTCGGTGCCTCGCTTTGCAGGGCTGTAATTTCTAAATCCTAAATCCTGGGCACCTGCTTTTCCTGGCCATGCGCCAGAGTCAGTGAGAGCTCCGGGAGTCTGAGCAGGCTGTGTGCTTTCCTTCCCTCTGTCCGTCCGTCCGTCCAGGTGCCCAGCACTCCCTTACAGCCCACTCCTCCCAAGGGCCGTCCCTACCATTCCTGCGGCACCCTCACCCTGTCCTTCCTGAGCCGCTCCCCTCTGCTCGCCTGGTCAGCCCTAGGCCAGCTGCTGGGGACACCCCCGCAGGGCGATGGGACGGGACAGAGGGGCCGAGGCGTAATCGGGGACACTGTCAATGATATCAGCGAACAAAGAGGCTCTCGATGCGAGTAGCTGGCCTCTGCTGCACCCCTGCCCAGCGCCCCAGCGAGCCCTTCGCTCCCCGGGGGCACAGGCTGCGGTGGAGCCCAGCAGCCCATCTGATGCTGCTCTGTCCTGGGTGACTGGAGAGGAGCGTCCCACCTCACCCCCAGCCCTGCCTCCCTGTCCTCAGCACACAATTTAACTCAGCAGGGCCAGCTGCTCCGACTCCATGACCTCTCACCCGCCAGGCCAGCCTCGCTGTGCACCCCAGCCCAGCCCGGGCGCCCCACGAGGGTCGGCCTGCGATAATGCAGCTCAGTCGGTGGGTGCTGCGCGAGAAAAGGGTGGGATCTAAGCAGAGCGTGACGGAAGTTAGAACGAGCCGCCTGGACTGAGCTCCCTGGGTCAGGCAGGGGGCTAGCCCAGGGCGAGCCCAAAGGCCAGGCATTCCCCTGCACAGCTGATGGGCCATGCCAACAGTGGGCAGCCAGGCTCAAGATTTACTCCGGATATTTCAGATCAAGCCTCTCCGTTCCATTTCCACAAAGTGGATTCATCCCTTGATTGAGCGGGGGGCTCTGCGCACACGGGCTGGAGCCTGGCCAAGAGACGGTGAACACCCTGCCCCAGCAGAGACTCTCCTGCAGGTTCCTGGGCTTGCTGAAAGAGGGCCAGGCCCGGGAGGCTGGGCTGCAGGGCCGTGCTTCGCCATAGGTAGCCGCGTAGGGCACCAGTAGGTCTGGGGCACCGCTCGGCCGGGAGCTGGGACAGACGGGAAGCCGTGGGGCATGTAAGAGCAGGGCTGGGCCCAAGAGAAAGCCGAATGCGCTGCCTGCAGCAGAGTCTGAGGGAGGGGATTGGCTGCTGGGGTCTCTGGGAAGGGGTGGGGAAGGACCACACCTGTGAGTATGACCCTCTCCCCCGGCGTGAGGTGAGCCAGGTTGGGCGATTCTGGTAGTATCTTTTGTCACCCCCATAACGTCCATTCTTCTCTCCACCCACGGAGCGCCCCCCCCTTTCCCGCTCCCCCCCCGCCGAGCACCCCCCTCTGTCCCCGCCCCTCCGGCAGGGCTGGGTTGGGTGAGGTGCTGGGGCTGGGAGGGGGCTGGCTGGCTGCGTGCTGAGGAAGTGAAATGAAAGAAACTCACCTCCTTGGCAGCCAGCCCGCGCAACAGGGGCTGGCTGGACTGGAATGGTCACACGCAGCTGGCTGGGCTGGGGAGAGGGTGGCCAGATCGCATGTGTGAACAGTCAGGATGGGGGTTGGGGTAGGGTGACCAGATGACCCACTTTTATAGGGACAGTCCCAATTTTCAGGTCTTT
The DNA here is from genome assembly GCF_965152235.1 of Eretmochelys imbricata. Taxonomy (NCBI): domain Eukaryota; kingdom Metazoa; phylum Chordata; order Testudines; family Cheloniidae; genus Eretmochelys; species Eretmochelys imbricata. The sequence continues at coordinate 1,325,644 of NC_135580.1, read as the reverse complement.
TTCTTATATAGGCTCCTATTACCCCCCACCCCCTGTCCTGATTTCTCACACTTGCTGTCTGGTCACCCTAGGTGGGGGTAATTGGTGCCTATATAAGACAAAGCCCCAAATTTCAGGACTGGCTCGAAAAATCAGGACATCTGGTCACCCTAGCAGGGGAGCGCCTCTCCCCCCCAGGCAGGCAGCGATCCATCTCATCGGGGGGAGCTGCGCGGGGCAGGATGAGCTGCTGTGGCTCCATGGGTGCCCTGTTCCTGAGATCAGCTGCTGTGCTAACTTCACCATGGCCCGTGGGGCTGGCGGTGGCGTCCAGTGGCGTGTGATCAGACCTGAGGGATTGCTGCTGCTGTTGCCACTCTGCACCCCAAGAGGTGGATTTTGGGGTCCTGAAGTTTTCCACCTATCTCCTCCTCTACTGCAGCTGTTGGACCAGCAGGCTGGGGGTGAGTGAGCCAAGCATGGAAGCAGGACTGTGTTGCCATTTAGATTGTCATTTAACAACTTTGTTTGCCAAAAATGCTTGCTAACAATCCTGAATCCAATTTCAATCTTTTTTTTAAAAAAATCAATATCTTAGCCAAAAACAGAAAATTAAGTTGTTGACAATTTTGTGTGACAAGTTTGGTTTGGGGCAGGGAGTGGGCCAGTTTTCATCAGAGAAACAAGCAATGTTGACTGCCTTTCCTATAGCCCTGTTACTGCTAAATAGAGCCCTCCTCCAACAACTGGAATATGCTCATCTTCTGACGCGTGTACAGAGTGACCATTTGTTGTACCAAGATTCTCTTGCTTTTTTCCCAGCTTCTGCCAGCTTCTGCCAGCCCAGAGGTTGGGCAGCCAACGGCTTACGTTTTCACAATGTTTTGTCCAACTTTCATAAAGTAAATACACAGTTAACATGAGTTAAAAAGGCCATGGACACATCCTTGTGAGGAATCTGTGCAGCAGGTCATGCTAGAGCTGTGAAAATGACAGGTTTTGATGGAACTTCGAAGGCAGGGATGGATCACGTATTTCTGGCCGGGCCCCAAATGTGCTGCTGTGGCTAACGTCTTTCCAAACAAAGACAAGGCACAATCGGACTCCGGTAGCATTTCTGGGCTGCCTTCATCTAGAGGAGCTGGTTCTGAGCTGACTTCATTCTGGTCACTTTGTGCTTTACCTAGGAGTAAAACTAGGGTTCTATTTTCCCACCGTTTGGAAACCCAGCTCGTTAAACTGGATAATGCCATTGATCTAGTTACAGTGTAAGGTGGATAGAAAGTTGGAACTAGTATTAAGACTGATGCCCACCATACATTTAAAACTAAAGAGTGGCTTTGTAAAAATGACATGGGTTTCCAACTCTGCTGTGTCTCAGTCGGGGCAGAGCGCCTTGTGACTCACTCAAGGTCACAGACTCACGGCTATCCTATATTAGTTATTTTAAATAATATTTCTGATGATCTGACAATAATTTAAACAGTTATTTCTTTAAAAAACACCCTTAAAAGTTATGTCATATTGAAAACAACTTTCCGGGTCACAGAAAAGAAAAGGGAAAGATGAAATAGCATTAGCTGTACAAGCACAGAAGGGTTCTATACTTAAGTTTGTACGTCATGAAAACAACGAAGTTGATCAAGACCATCAAGTAACTGCTGAAGAAAATTTTTATGCAGACGAAGCTCAAGAAATGCAACAACACACAGAACAATCATTTGAAACAGATGCAGACACAAAACAAGAAATTACAACAGCTGAAACTGTACTAGCATGGGACATAGATGACATTGGCTCATGACTGCAATCTTTAAACAATGAATTCTGTGCCACTATACTTGAGAAAGGCCCTGTGAGAATAAAAGGTCTTGAATATCCTAAATACATTAGAGAACAGAAAACAATTACTACAAAAGACTTTCTAATGGTGAAATTGTCAACAGACGGTGGCTTGTGTACTCTAAATGCAAGGATGCTGTATTTTGTTTCCCATGCAAGCTTTTCAATAGTTGCAATTTTAAGATAGCAACCATGGGTATTAATGATTGGAAAAATCTTAGTCACACATTACCGCAACATGAAAAGGCACAACACCACATTGAAAGTATGCATAAATGGTGTGAGCTGAGTGTAAGGTTAAAAAATCAGACAACTCTTGATGCCCAAAATCAAAGATTGCTGGAGTCAGAGAAGCAGCATCGGCGTCGTGTTCCTGAACGTCTATGATCTATTGTTGAATAGCTATCAACAAACAATCTTGCTTTTAGAGGAAGCGTTGAGAAATTATTCCAGCCCAAAAATGGCAATTTTTTGGGACTTGTACAACTGCTGGGAAAATTTAACACAGTGATGAGTGAACATCTCCGAAGAGTAACTGAAAATGAAATATATAACCACTGTTTGGGTCCAAGAGTTCAAAATGAACTGATCATGCTAATGAGTGATAAAGTGAGAGACAAAATTGTTTCATTGGTTACTTTGGCAAAATATTTTGCCGTAATTCTAGATTGCACTCCGGACATAAGTCATCAAGAACAGATGTCATTAGTAGTGAGATTTGTCGACATTAGTGATTCAGCACAGATTACAGGTAAGGAATCATTTATCACATTTTTAGAAGTAGAGGAAACTACAGGTTTTGGACTTCTTCAAGCTCTCCTTGATGAACTAAAACGAATGGGATTGTCCGTAATGAACATTAGAGGACAGAGCTATGATAATGGTGCCAAGATGAGAGGATGCATTTCTGGCGTGCAAGATAGATTGCTGGCAGAAAATCCACGAGCCTTTTTTGTTCTGTGTGCATGCCACTGCCTTAATTTGATTTTGTGTGATATGTCTCCTGTAGAAGCTATTTCTTTTTTTGGTTTGCTGCAACGCATTTATGTGCTCTTTTCAGCTTCCACTCAACGATGGCAAATATTCAAAGCACATATCAGTGGTATTACTGTTAAGCCTCTATCTGAGACACGCTGGGAAAGCAGAGTAGAAAGTGCAAAAACGTTGAGCTATCAATCTGAGGACGTGTACATAGCACTGGTTGCTATTTCGGAAGAAGACAGAGATCCAAAAGCTAAAAGTGAAGCATAGTCATTGGCCTCTGAAATATCCAACTTCAAGTTTCTAACATCTGTCGTAATCTGGTATGACATTTGTCAAGGTTCCTCCCCCACTCTGAACTCTAGGGTACAGATGTGGGGACCTGCATGAAAAACCTCCTAAGCTTATCTTTACCAGCTTAGGTCAAAACTTCCCCAAGGTACAAAATATTCCACCCTTTGTCCTTGGATTGGCCGCTACCACCACCAAACTAATACTGGTTACTGGGGAAGAGCTGTTTGGACACGTCTTTCCCCCCAAAATACTTCCCAAAACCTTGCACCCCACTTCCTGGACAAGGTTTTGGTAAAAAGCCTCACCAATTTGCTTAGGTGACTACAGACCCAGACCCTTGGATCTTAAGAACAATGAACAATCCTCCCAATACTTGCACCCCCCCTTTCCTGGGAAATGTTGGATAAAAAGCCTCACCAATTTGCATAGGTGACCACAGACCCAAACCCTGGGATCTGAGAACAATGAAAAAGCATTCAGTTTTCTTACAAGAAGACTTTTAATAAAAATAGAAGTAAATAGAAATAAAGAAATCCCCCCTGTAAAATTTGGATGGTAGATACCTTACAGGGTAATTAGATTCAAAACATAGAGAACCCCTCTAGGCAAAACCTTAAGTTACAAAAAAGATACACAGACAGAAATAGTTATTCTATTCAGCACAGTTCTTTTCTCAGCCATTTAAAGAAATCATAATCTAACACATACCTAGCTAGATTACTTACTAAAAGTTCTAAGACTCCATTCCTGGTCTATCCCCAGCAAAGACAGAATATAGACAGACACACAGACCCTTTGTTTCTCTCCCTCCTCCCAGCTTTTGAAAGTATCTTGTCTCCTCATTGGTCATTTTGGTCAGGTGCCAGCGAGGTTACCTTTAGCTTCTTAACCCTTTACAGGTGAGAGGAGCTTTCCCCTGGCCAGGAGGGATTTCAAAGGGGTTTACCCTTCCCTTTATATTTATGACAACATTCTTGTTAAAATCTCAAGTGTAAGCAAAATAATGCAGAGTCCAGTGATGCAGCTTGATTCAACACTTACCTTACGAAACAACACACGACACTTTTTAGTGAAATACAGAGAAAATGGATTCAAAGAAGCACAGGTTACAGCAAGGGAGCTTGCACAGGCATTCGGTGTAGAACCAAAATGTCCATGTCCAAACGTGACATGAGTTTCAAGGAAAAAACAGCAAGTGGAATATGAAGGAGCAGATGACCATAGATGATCCAGAAAAGAAATCTGAGGTTGAATTTTTTAATGTTGTGATGGATAAATCAATATCTGCTGTTAATGAAAGGTTTAATATCTTACGAGCACACCATGAACAGTCTGGATTTTTGTATGACATAACTAAATTCCACGAAATAGGAAAACAAGAGCAGCAAATGACAAAGTGCAAGAACCTAGAGAGTCTCCTGAAGCACGGTGATTGTTCTGATATAAATGGACTTGAACTGTACGAAGAATTGAGTACATTGTCATCAGTGTTGCCACATGCAATATCGGTAATGGACATTGTAGTCTAGTCATACCAGCAAACTTGTTGACATATATCCTAATGTGTACATTGCCACTCGTATTCTACCGACAATTCCTGTAACAGTAGCATCAGGAGAACGGAGTTTCTCAGAACTAAAGCTCATTAAAAACTATCTGTGTTCTACAATGAGTCAGGAACTGTTGACTGGTCTTGCTATTCGTGCAATCGAACAAGACACCACTTTGTCTTTGTCATACGATGACGTTATTACTGATTTTGCATCCAAAAAAGCCAGAAAGATCGCTTTTAATTAAAAACAAATCCTTGTTTCAATACCTCTTCATAGAAATGTCCAAAAATGTCGACAAATTAAAACAATTACATTGTTTGCATCATTCTCTCAATAAATCAGAATTTTTTCTATAGCGCTACTTCTTTAGTGCTCGTCCGTCAGCATTACGGTGAGCTTAATTAAGTTAAACTGTTTGTAATAAAGTGCCTGTGGCAAGTTTTCCAGTGCTGTAAGCTTATGCTTGTGTTGCTAAGAGCAAGTCAGGCGTAGGGGCACCAGTTTAATAATCCCGCCTAGGGCACCATAAATCCTGCTGGGCCGGGTGCAGCTGGTGTGAGTGAAGCTATCAAGAGGCTATAAAAGCAGTGAGCTAGGAGGGCAGGTGTGGGACTTGTTGTGGGAGTGGGGATGGGCTCTCTTGGCTGTTACCCCATAGCCCTCTTAGGCTCTGGGTTTTCCCTGATATGCGGTGGGATGATCTTACGTTCTATTGAGCACGCAGTGGAAAGAAACCCTTGGGGTGCTTTTTAAGGAGTAGACGGGCAGGAGCTCTCCCCACAGGTGTGTTAGCCCTTGCACCCACCACACAGCAGGGGGGTTTGTAAACATCTAAACTTGGGGGTGGGTGGCAATGACTGAAAACAGCGTCTCAGGGCCTTGGCTGCCAGTGACCCACAGATCCCAGGGGATTCTCAGAGCCTCCCCCCAAGAGGTTTTTATTTTCCTTTCCTCCCACAGAAAGGGGTACTGCTACATGCACATGCTCTGCCATGGGAACGCAAGCAAGTGAAACGACCACACGCCGGCACCAGCTGATTCAGTCCCGGGGGCACTGGCGGGGAGCTCAGCTAGTTAGGGGTAAAGCTTGTGTCCACTAACTAGATTTCTAGGCACACCTGGAAATGTCCAATGCCTGGTGTGGGCTCGCCAACCCCAAGGGCAGGTGGGATTCACTCCCTGCCATGGGCGAATTGCACCAGCCTTTCCCTCTGGGAGGGCTCTCTGCTTGCGGCAGCTGAGTGAGCAGTGCGGGAATAGTCACAGCTCTCGGAGAAGCCTGGCTGGGAATTCATGGTGATGGTGCTGACGCTGCCTCCTGCTCAACCTCAGCACAATTGTGCTGCAAAAATGTTGGCAGAAGGAGGTGTCGCCTCTGGCAGGGCCTGTGCCAGTCGAGTGACTTCGCATGTCCAGGGACACCAGAGAAATCCTGAACAGCAAATTCTCAGAGCGGTCGCGGCAATTGTCAGGTGGGTCACGAGTGAGCCCTAGGCAGCACGATGTTTGTAGGGACCAGTCCGTGCATAATTTCAAAGAACAAATTCTTCAAAATCAGTTGGCTGGTGGACAGTTTGCATACAAAGGGGGGCGACATTTATGTATTGTTGGCTACAAGTATTTTGCTCATTGGTTTTAATTACCAAAGCGCAAACCCAGGCAGGAATTTCCTGCGGACGGCAGCTCCTGGGCGGGAGGGATAGCTCAGTGGTTTGAGCATTGGCCTGCTAAATCCAGGGTTGTGAGTTCAATCCTTGAGGGGGCCATTTAGGGATCAGGGGCAATAATTGGGGATTAGTCCTGCTTTGAGCAGGGGGTTGGACGAGATGACCTCCTGAGGTCCCTTCCAACCCTGATCTTCTATGATTCTATGACAAGGAACCTTAAAATTCGCTGGCTGCTCCTCTGACTGGGGCTGCTGGTCTCAGTGGGTGGGCTGAGCTCTGCCCTGAAGGAGTGTCTGCGGTTCCTTTAGCTGGGGCCTATAGGATGTACTGTATATAGGGAGCAAATGTGATCTCTGTGTAGCGTGGGGGATGGGTCCGCCACAAGCATGTAGCCTGGATATGCATCTGAAGGCAGATCGGTACAGATGAGCTGGAAATTCCCCTGAATGGGGAGTTTGTAAATGGGGTTTCTGGTACTTCCTGCGAGGCTGGACACACCCCAGGGGCGCTCGCTGCATCTCACAGCATTGCAGCCTCTGCAGTGTGATGGGCAGAGCCATGAACCAGGGGCCTGGGCCCAGATTCTGGGGCAGCCCGGTTAGGAAAAAAACAAGTGAAATGGTGACTCTTGCATTGAAAACATCCTAGTCTGACTACCAGCTGGCAAAGGGCCAGCCCTCTTTGCTTGGAACAAGCAATCTCCCCTGTGACTGGCTTGTTTTCACTGAAGCCAGGATAACCCCTGGAGTGGGGTGAACTTCTCAGCCATGGGCCTGTTGCCCTGTTCAGGCCAAAGCCAGCCAGCGTCGCTTTGCCTTTGGTCTCGGGTATTTCCCCAATCTGGGGGCGGGAAGGAGGGGGTTAATGGATGGAGGTAAGTGGGACCCGTAAGTGTAACCCACACGCCTCCTGGGTGTGGGGTTCTGTCCTATCTAGTGGCACCGAGACCAGTTAGAGAGAGATTCATGAGTCTGCTTTACAGCCTTAGCCAAAGGCATCTGGCTTTTAGCTCTTGCAGTAGAGGCTCATGCACTGAGCTTCAGAGGCCCCAGGTTCAATCCTGCCTGCCGATGACCGGGGTCTGTCGGTGTTACATAAGCACTTGTCACCTCCTGCCAGAGCCAGGTGAGACTGAGCGCTCATGCAGGGGAAGCTAGGAACTGGCGGAAGACCAAACCGAGCTTGACGAAGAGCAGGAATGGCGCTTGTGTCACTCCTCTGGAAATGAACCGGATACCGTGTAACCTCCTGCCAGCTTTCCCCAGGACGGGCATCTGGCAAACAGCCAGGCAGCCCTGGACTGGGTTAGAAGCTGATCAGTTACCATGCAATTGCTATACCGGGGAGAGGATGTCTGTACCAGTACCTGGGCCAAGCCTGACACTCACACAGAGCCCATTCACGTCAGTAACGTTTGCTGTCTGTAGGGATATCTCAGCATCCTGGCCTAGCAATGTCCCGCTGAACCCACCGCTCACTATTCTGGGCAGAGCCCACCTCAGTGCCTGTATTTTCAGTCTAATTTCCTTCTAGCCTCCAGGTCAGCCTCGTGATGGGATTTAGGGCAGGGCTCTGTAATCAGCCATTTGCAACCTCGGTCAAGAGAGGAAAATTCGGCACAAGCCCATGCTGCTCACGGCTGTATGAAATGCTGGGGGAGGGCAGTGGAGGCAGAGGCCATGACGGGGGAGGGTCTCCGCCAGAAGGTCTCTCTCGGGCACACAGGCTTTTTAATGAAGCGTTTGCATTTGGGTGCATTATTTCCTGCTTAGCGTGAGGACACCGGCTAGCTGTGCAGGGCTCTGTAATGAGAACGACCTACTTTCTGAAGCATTAATGGTGGGAGGAGAGACAACAGCCAGCTGAGGAGCTGGGCCGTTTGCAGAGAGCCGCCCTGAAGGTCCAATCCACCGTTTGAAAGAGCAGCACCAGCTCCTGTGCTGCGAGGGAGCGGGGCGGGCCCGGAGCAGGCGGGAGCTCCCCGGCCATTCGAGCTGGCGGAATTGTATTGCTTATTGGCAGCAGCTCCTGCCCTGAACGTTAGGACAGGCCGAGTGACACAAAACCCGTCCCATGTGAATGGCTGATCATCTCGAGCAGAAAGCAGGCCGCGCTCTCCTGCGGAACGTGCCAGGTGGCATTCGCGGCCCTGCTCTGTCTCAGGGAGGGGCAGAGTTGCTTTGCACACATTGTTGCTATCTCCCCATCCCAGCGATGCCCGTTCTTCGCTGCAGTGAGACCCTGACGAAGCTGACGGGGGACGGGTGCAGCAAAGCAGAACAGCTCACCTTTAAATGGGATAAAGAAAAGGAGGACTTGAGGCACCTTAGAGACTAACCCATTTATTTGAGCATGAGCTTTCATGAGCTACAGCTCCCTTCATCGGATGCATTCAGTGGGGAGATTTATATACATAGAAAACATGAAACAATGGATGTTACCACTTCTTGTCAACTGCTGGAAATGGCCCACCTTGATTATCACTACAAAAGGTTTTTCTCCCCTCCACCCCCGCTCTCCTGCTGGTAATAGCTCACCTTAAGTGATCACTCTCCTTACAGTGTGTATGGTAACACCCATTGTTTCATGTTCTTTGTGTATATAAATCTCCCCACTGTATTTTCCACTGAATGCACCCGATGAAGTGAGCTGTAGCTCACGAAAGCTCATGCTCAAATAAATTTGTTAGTCTCTAAGGTGCCACAAGTTCTCTTGTTCTTTTTGCGGATACAGACTTACACGGCTGCTACTCTGAAACATTTAAATGGGATGCAAGTCTGGGGCCCTGACCTCTTGTGTGCATTTTCTGTATGTGAAGAGGTGCAACTCTTGCAATTGCACCCAGCTGGGCTCTCACCTGGACATGCTGTCCACCTCCTCTTCCTGTCCCAAACTGCTCTGCAGTGTCTGTCTGCTGTGAAACAGCTGATGTGTTCCACCCGAGAGCTGGCTGCCTTGAATTGGTGGATAAAAGCGTGTACTTGGCTGACAATCATGCTGAGAGTGAAGGAGACGGGGTTCGAGGGGCAGCTATGTCAGTGCCTTGCTTTACAACTTTGGGTGCGATGCTTCACATACTCTGGGGCCAGAAGGGATCATCTTGTCTGACCCCCTGCATTGCACAGGCCAGAGGATTCCACCCCAGGACTCCTGCTTCCTCCAGCTCCTGGCTTTTGTTTGAGCTAGGGCAGGTCTTTTAGAAAGACACTCAGTCTTGATTTGCAGTCTTCTTGGGGCAAGAATCCGCCCTGCCCTGTGGAAGCTGTTCCAGTGGTTAATTACTCACCTCATTTCTGCCTGTATTTGTCTAGCTTCGGCTTCCAGTCATTGGATCTCATTTGGCCTTTGGCTGTGCTCTAGGAGTAGAAATCTGCCCCTCTTTGCCCAGTGGTTCCCAGGGTGCAGCAGGGGCTGTCTGCTGGAGGAGGAAGGAAAGGGGGTGGGTTTCAAGAGGCTGCTCCCCACTTCATGCCCAGCAGGACACTTGCACTGGAGAGTCAGAGCAGATCCAGGGTCACGCATTTTCCCCACCTCCCCACTAGCCCAGCTCCCCCCAGGATGGCAAAGGCTGGCTGCCTGGCCTTGGCCCTGACTTGCCCCAGCTATAAGATGGGGATATCGCAATCTGCCTGGCAAGAGGGGCTGGGACTGGAAGACACAGGAGACACCCTAGACAAGCTAAGCAACATTTATTAATTGGGCTTTATTACCATTGTCCTAGTCTGTTGGTGATGGGCTCTGGGATCTGCCAGGGTGAGACCCAAGATCCCACTCACACCAGAGCTGATCACCCTGCACAAACCCAGTCTGCAGGTCAGCGAAGAGCTCACCTGCCAAGGTATGGCCCGCCCGGGCCCCGTCACAGCAGGGTCTCAGAGGAGCCCTTGGTGAATGCCTGGCTGCTACGGTGACAGAGCAGTCCGCGCTCCTAGGCTGCGAGCTGGTTCCAGGCAGAGCACTTGGCCTCTGTTTAGTCTCACGGGTCTCCAGAGCAGAGGATCATTAATTAACGAAAGGCATACAATAGAGCAAGGGTTTTAATTTAATTGTCATAATCAAGTTAGAATTTTGCTGTGCATAAAACACGTGCAGTGCAGGTTAGAGGGACAAAAGACAGTGTCTTATTATTTGTATGGCACCAACCACAGTGTCTAGGCACTCTTAAGATACGCAAGGAATGCGCAGTTCCTGCATGATGTCAGTCCAGTGCGCGCAAGGAGGATGTGCTGAGTAGTCGTCCGTAAACACGTACAAAGAAACGTTGGCAAACTAGGCCCATTCAGACCCCTCAGTCTGCTCCATGTTTCCTTGAGTTCTAGACTCGATGGGAAAGTCACTCCAATGGGCTCGGAGGAACGTCCCACACCAAGAGAGGTGGCAGAAAGCACGCAGCAGATTTTAATGACAGGCTTTGTTCTGTCTGCCTTCAATGTCTCTACGGCATTGGTCGTCTGAGTGTCTGTCTAGCTTCTGACTTCCTGAAGCTGGGAGTGAACACCAGGGGTGGATCACTCGATAATTGCTCTGTTCTGTTCATTCCTTCTGGGGCACCTGGCATTGGGCACTGTCGGAAGGCAGGATACTGGGCTGGATGGACCTTTGGTCTGACCCAGCCTGGCCGTTCTTATGTTCTTCAGTATCTCTACGGCATCCATCACCTGGGTATCTACGTGCCAGTACTCAGCAGTGTGAGGCACAGCGAGATGGAAGCCCTGCCCAGACACTGCCGTGGTTCAGTGCTAATGGGAGCGCAAGGGGGTTTCAGTGAGTAGAGCATGCTGGGCGCCATAACTCTTGATGCTGGTCCCGGCTCTGCCACGGACTCTCAGCTCTTGGTTGCTTTTATAAACGCCACCTGAATCCTTGGGTTTCTTGGTGGTTCTCTCTGTTCACCAAGAGCAAAACGTAACTTTCAGCATAAAGCAATAACCAATCAGGACAGACACCCCCAGGAGAGAGAGGACATGGTGACTCCAGCTGTGACATTCTGCATCTGAAGTGAAATGCACAATGCCAGCTACCTCCCAGCTCCCCTGCTCCATGTGGAAACCACAGTCCTGTTACCTTTTCTGAGGCAGGCATTCGCCAGCATTCAGGATGTTGCAGGTTGTGTCTGCTAGGAGGAGAAAATGATGCTGGAGTCAGGTGTTGCAGGTGTTTCTTTGATGCAGTCCTGTTTATTTACAAGGAACCAACATCCTGTTACCTGCAAATAGCAGGAATCGAACAGGAGGCAGGTTTCTTTGCTCATGGTTTCATGCCTCTGCCCAGCAAGCACTCTGCCCAAAGGCTCTCTTAGCTTTCGCTTGGGGCCACGTTACCAGTGCTTCTCCAACTGTCTGACTTGGCTATTCCTGCCCGCAGACACACACGGCTTCACCAAACAATACCTGGGCCCCCGGCTTTTGCAGCCCATCCCCAGTGAATGCCCACTGCCCTCATAACTCAGCCGCTCACTGGGCTTGCCTGCAGCCTGGGTGTCGGGCGGTGGCTCCTGTTGACTCAGCTATCTGACTCCAAAAAGGGGCTGAACTGCTACTCACATTTATCCTGAGTGAAGGACGACTGTCATCCCCCAGTTTCAGTGAGCTTTCCCCCAACCTCCAGCATAACAGCACCAACCTCTGTTCTCAGTTACCCAGCTGCAGGCCTCACCACTTCCACCCAGAGCCAGAACACTCCGGATAAAGTCCCAGGGGCTCCTTAGAGACCACAGTGATCAGTACCTTGTCTTACAAGCCGCACGTCCAGCAGCTCTGCGCAGCTAGCTCAGTGCAAACGCACAAGGAAGCGTGTCTCCCGGTGAATCACCAGCAAGTCGGGCAGCACCCAAGTTTCCTCATCTAATGACTAGGCCCTGCCCTGTATGCATTAACCCAGAACTGCCCCTTCCTCAGCTGTCGCTCCCCTCCACACTCCTGGTTCGGAGAATCTGCAGCATATGGGCTCCTCCCCAGCCATTTCTGTGCTGATAAAGGCCAATAGGAATTTGCTTTTTCTGTCCTATTTGGGGCGGGTCATGTTGTCTTGAGTCAGCCGCCTGAGTGAGTAACACCCCCCTCCCACCCCCCGCATGCACTGCACTGGCAAACGAAGGCTGAGGGAGAAGGGGGCTCTGGCCTGGTTTCAGATGGGCCCAAACCAGACCTACAGAGCTGACACCCTTGAACGCTTGGGAGATTCTTGATCTGGGTCTGGATCTAAATTGTGCACCTAGCCCCTGCCTCAGTAATAGTCTGATCCAAAACGCAGACTCCAAAGAGAGCTTCCGAGATGTTCAGAATCCAGACCCAAGCCAGGGGCTCAGGAGCGAGCTTAGTGACAACTGGCATTTCGCTTCTGAGCCCTTGAGCCCTTAATGACAGGGACACGACCCTTCACACTCACGATTATGTAACGTGAACAGCCAGAGGACAAGTTTCTCCCACAAGCAGGTTTACCTGCTGGGACGCATCCCCTGCATCCATCATCCAGACAGACTGAGAAGGTCACAGTGCTCAGGTTATTTCAGTAGCAAGATCTGACAAGGAATGAACTGTGAATCCCACCCAGCTGTGGTGTCAGGAGTGAGACACCGACATGGATGGACAGTCACGGACAGTCAGTGTGACTCATGAGCTCATGACACCGGGGTCGCGCCATGTCCCCGAAGGCATTACTGCTGATTGACACCAGCACAGGTGGGAGCAGATTGAGGCCAAGACTGAATTCATGCAGTTCAGTTTTTTACCCCAGGTTTTTGCACTGCAGCGCTGAAATGTTATTATAAAACTGTGCTGAAAGAGGCATATTTAACTGGCTAAGGGCCTGTAGAGGTCTATAAAGTTGGAATCCATGACTGGAATTCAAATCACTGCATATCCTGGGGTTTATGAAGCTCTAACTATGAGGCATGGCTGGGAATTCTGATGAGGCCATCAGATTGCTCCATTTCTTATATGTATGACTTTAAAATTGTGGTTTTCAAAAGAACGTAGGACGGGCAGTGTGTCCTGCAGTGTCTCACTCCGCAGATCGCGCTGGAAGGGGCAGACTGGCGGGTATTGTTTCGCTTCCTTTCCCCAGCCCCCACGCTGCAATTCCCATTGCTTGGCTCTCCAAGCACTTCATTCTCAGGACCTTCTGCAGGAGCACTCTGCAGTTATCAGCCAGGGCCCATGCCTGAGAGCCACAGCTTTGGCATCTGGAGTAGAGAGAGAGCAAGACTCCTGGGACTCACGGTGTGACCTACACCGAGTCAGTGGTCCTCTATCCATCCAACCATCCCTCTGTCCTGTAAAATGGGTACAATAATAATTTGCTATTTTTACAAAGGGGTGCTGGGAGGTTTCATTGTTTCATTCAATTGTTTCAATGCCCTGATATTCTTAGATGAAAGGTGCTGTATATTATGGTATTAATAGTAGCAAAGTTATATTTATATAGACAGACTTGTAAGAGAAATATGAAGTCAAACCAACTGCAGCTAGCAGGAGCGTCTCTCAAGCTTTTCTGATAACCTGTCTGACTGGGGTGTGGCACTCTGTACCTCAAAGCAGCACCCTGGAGCCTCCATATTCACCACTGTCATATAATTATGATATGTTTTGTACAAAGTATGCCTTGTGAGGTGTCCTTTCAAAAGTCTTGATCTGTTGAACATTAATATCCTGTTGGATTGTATGTGCTGTCATTGCGTGGTAAATTATGAAGTTTGGCTATGTGTGTGTTACTGGAATATGTTGTGAGGTTGGGAACACCTACAACCAGACTCTCAGGTACAACAATGGAGTAGCCAAACAGCATTAATGGCTCATCAACACCCATCAAGGAAAGAATCCACTATCGGAGGAACTGTACACAATGGAGACTTCTTGACCCACATCATAATAAAAGATCTTTCCAGCAAGCTGGAAGAAACTATAAAAGAGGGGAAGTAACTTCATGACCTGGCCTCACACCCCTCATAACTCAACCCCTAGAAACACGTCTGGAGGACAGAGACTTTGAACTGGGAGGGTGGTCCCAGGCTAGAAGAGTCCCAGCCTGTGTATTGAAGATCTGTGACCTGTTTGTAGCATCACACTGTTTGCAGGGTGAGACACGGCTTGACTCAAATCCTGTTTAGTTTATAGAACTCAGACTGTGAATTTATTTTGTTTCTTAGGTAGCCAACTTTGCTCTCTATGCTTGCTACTTATAATTACTTAAAATCTCTCTTTCTCGTGCTGGTACTTGTGGATATCTGGGCATATTCATAAGATCCACCGAAGGCCTTCAATCCCGTAATCCTACATCTGGGCTAATACCATGCTGTCTTTGAACCCAATAGACACCAACCAGTGTTCTCTCCCCTCCCAAAGCAATGTGGCTGGGAGTGAGGGTAGCAGTGTTAGAAGCCACTAACCAGCTGATCTGTCAGTGTTACTATAGCTGTCAATCAACTCACTTCAGCTGGTGCTCAGATAATTCTGTGCTGACTACATGGCCCTTAGCTTTGCTGTGCTGGGCTCAGCCAAGTGCCGGGTGGTATGCATAGGTTTTCATTCTCTTTCCTCCGAAGGGATGGCATTAACTCTAAACATGCTGGTCTCTTGCTGCAGCGTGGCTCAGGGCCATCTGGATTCTTGCTTTTCTTAGAAGTACAAAATGTTAATGGATGCAGAGAAAAGCGTGTAGCAGAAATACATCCCCTGCACCCCCTTTGTGGGGAAAGCATTGGTGTGTCCTATAAATACTAACATAACCACACAACTGCAGGGAAGAAGAGCCTTTGAGGAACCTTGTTTTACAACTGGACTTCCCCGCATTAGCCAATACAAGTGCCTTGCCATTTACATGGGAAAACAACATGCTCCTGAGGGATCTGGTTTTCAATATGATCTGACAGGGGCCTGCCTGTACACCTGAGCTGTTCCTCCGAAGACCACTTGCCCTCTGACAAGAAGCAACAAAAGGATACTTGGTTGACTGATTCATTGTCTTCTCAGGCAGATGTATTAGAAATAGAATGTGTAATTAATAGGCCCAATAGTAATGCTTAATTAAAGAACCATGAAGGAAAACTAATGCTGTGCGAAGACCTGAAAGTAACAATAGAACTGAGGATTAAAGACAATTATCCTAATTTAGTTCTCTGCAAAGGAGGCTGCTGGTGTATGCACCGTCCAGCATGTCGCTGAAATAGTTATTCAGAATATTTAATCAAACAAAACCCAAACAAGATGCCTGGAGTATCCCCTCAGCTCGCCCCCTCTGCCGGGACACAGGAACTCCTCGTAAATCTCCTCTGACGTGTCTGGGGGTGAAGGTTAAAGCGACCGAAACGCACCTAGCCTGCGCACATGCAGTGTAGTTCCCGGGCCACGGCAGACTGCGATCCAAGGTACTAGCTAACCGGGGCCAGGCCTGGGCAGCGTCTGCAGGAGAAACACCTGTCGCACATTTGGAATGAGTGCAGCACCTTCTCTCTGGGTCCACCATACTCCTCTGGAGCCCGGTATTGTGGGCCCAGGGTGCTGCTGTCATTCCCGCGAGGATGATCACTCCCCTTAACCAGATTGCAGCTGCCGTTTGGCTGCATGGGACATTGCGCTTTGCTTCCCGCCCTCAGCCAATGTTGCGGCGCATCGCTGAGCACCTGCACATTTCACCCAGCGGCGGCTCATGGGTGGGCTGAGCTCGGCAGGCTGAGGGCCTGCACCCAGTGGAGTCAAGGGGAGTTTTGCCGCCGATTTCAGTGGGAGCAGAGTCGGGTCCACCATCTGCCAAGCTCGGGGGCTCATTCCAGGTGCAAATGGTACTGGCACACCAGACCAGGCTGCTTTTTATACAGACTTCTCCCCTCTCTCCTAACGGGACGAAGGAAGAAAGGAAAGCGCCGTACTCCAGCCACTGCCCAATATTAACCTTCCTCTTGTAAAGCAAGCGACTGACCCGTTCCCTGCTGCTCCCCCGTCCTGCCCGTGCTGCAGGCATATGATCCATTAACACTCCACCAACTCCGTGGGGTGTCTTTAGGCCGTGCCTGGTACCTTCAGCAGTTGCCGCTGCCCACCACACTCAGCAGCAAGCAATCAGCTTGATGGAGCTGAAAGCTGGAAAAGGAAACGCGAAGCTCCCTGGGGAGGTTTCAGAAGGGAGTGGTGAGAGCCTGGCTCTGGGCTGCCGCGGGGCCGGTGCCTAGCGCACAGGAATGGGGCTGTTCTCGCTAGTCCCGCTGGAGAGCTGGCATTCAGTGTCCCAACTCTAATGAGTCTTATTGCGAGTCACAAGATATTTGGGCCGGGGGTGAAAGCCCCCAGCTCGTGGAGTCCCGTTCTGAGAATGTCTCCGTTTCATTTTTAAAATCCAGTAAGTTCTGACCCTCGTGTTTGCAGAGTAAAGCTTGAAACCGGGATGCCTGCGGGTTTAGAAACAAGATGGCAAATTAAAAAGAACCTCTGATTTATTAATTCTTAAAATTGTGTGAGGTGGGGGGACTGGTTCATGGTTAGGGAGCACTCGAGGCTGGCAGTCGTGGTCTTTAACACTGTTTGTACTGGGGTAGCGCCTGAATTAATTTCCATTTACACGTTACCCAGCAGCGTGCAGAGCCCGGGCTGAGCGCAGCTCCCTGCCGTGCGGCGCCCCCAAATGGGGGGTGACCTTTGGCCTCTGCGGGCACAGCCACATCCGCCTTACAGTCCAGCGGCAGCCGCTCTGCACAGATGGACAAGCTTTCAGAAAGCCTGAGGGGCCAGGAGTGGGATACACCCAGGGTGGCCTAGGCCCAGTGAGACTGTGCGGGTGAAGGTGACACCGTCCCTCTAGGGCTATGGGTGCCCGGCACATGGTCGTTGGAGGACTGGGTGGCGCAGAGCCTGCATGATGGCTTGCTGGCCCTTTCACCTCCCGCTCAGCATCCGGAACCCAGCTCAGGGCATAACCACGTAACCCAACCTGTTCCTCCATTCTGAATGGTTTGTTGTGGATGAAGGACAACAAGAAGAAAGAAAACAGGCGAAGCCTCCAGGAGAGTGCCCAGCGTGTGCGTCTCCTCTGCAACAGGCTGCAGCGGCTCTGAGAACAAAATGGCGGCGTCTCCGCAGACGGGCACAGGTTGTAGAAGCGTAAACGCGCACGACGCAAGACAGCCTGTCCCACAGCCGTGTGCACCTGGGCGGCACCTCGCGGCTCAGTCCATTCCACAGGCAAGTGTGAAAGTGGCCAAACCAGCCCCACAACTGGCCCCTCACCGACAGCCTTGGCAGCGAGGCCTATGAATGAATGAGACTGGAGACCGAACGGCGCGCCCATCCGTTAGCGGGCATCCCTCTCCCTCCGGCTGAGGCGCATCTGCCGGGCACACCGTGGCTGCCTGGCCTGCGGAGGAATAACGGGGTTTTGGTCTCCAGGGATGTGCCAGATGCTCTTCCCCTGCACCGTGCTGGCTAAATACGTTGGTGTGTTTACGTTCAGAGCTCCTCCCATTCTCAGTCCAGCCCCGCCCACGGCCCCTGCAGGACATAAAGAGAAGCAAACTGGTGATTAGCGGGCAGGGTCACAGGGTGTCCAGCACGCTGTCGCGGTGTCCGTGTTCTGGGAGCTCCCTGCAACGCCCCAGGGCGGACGGCCTTCGCACTAGTTGTGGTTTGGCAATGATGCTCCTGGCCATCTGGCTGATTGCTGCTGGCGCCCTCATGACAGGAGTGGATGTCAAGCCCCTGCTTTGGGTCATGGGGCTTTTCCTTTCCTCCCCTCCTCCCCACACTGCTGTATTTTTAATGGTAAAACTGGGAGTGAACAGAGAGTTAGTGACAATGTGGGATGGGCCTAGCACTGGCTGGAGACAGAGATGGAGGCAGGTGCTGTGCAGATTCCAGCTCGCCACGCTGTTCTGCCAGTCATGGCAGTGCCCGCTGCCGTCCCACCTTGGGCCATACCCGCTGTGCCAGAGACCCTCGCTCCTGACCAGCCGCAGCGCCTGCTATTCCAGCCCAGAGACCCCTCCGCAGTTCTACTGAGGAGCCTACAACACCCCGGCAGTGCAGAGTCCATCTCCCGTGTCTCCATTCCTGCTTGTTTCCTGCCAGCACAGACATTAGTGCCATCTCTCCCCATGGCACACGGGTGGTGCCCCTGTGTACGTCTGCCAGCGTGTGTTCCAAGTTCAGCTGAGCTTGCTCTTTTCTTGTAGACCATTTTGGCGGGACCTCCTTTTTCGCAGGGGGAGCTGTCCCAAGAGCAGATGCGAGTGCTGCTTTTCCACCAGGCTTGGACGGAGACGTGATCTTTCCAGTGTAACTGTGGGCATCTCCTGAGTGTCCGTGGTGGTTCATCTCCTCCAGAGCGCCCATCCAGCGGCACTGCTGCCCTCACCCAAGAACTTAGGTTTCAGTGCGGCAGGAGTTGGTGACCCCTGTGTCGTGTTTCTCAAGGGTAGATGTGCCATAGTACTGCTAATGGCAGCGGTTGAACCACACCCAGAGAGTGCCAGCGGTTAAGAGCAGAGGGCTGGGTTTCATTCCTACCTCTGCCATCTACACGGTGCAGGGCACGTAACCTCTTCTCTGCACCACATTCCCTGTTTGCAGACGAGAGCTCATTCCCGCTGTGCTGTGCTCTGGGATCCCCGATGAAAGGCACTGCAGGGTGAACAGAATTCCAGCCTGTCCCTACCCAGGACTAAGCCTGGCGCTTTCACCGTCACCAGTCCCAGCCGTAAAGCTTCCACCCGACACTGACGGCAGAGTGGCACTGTGTTCACTCCAGTGCAGTAAGTGGGCCCAGAGAGTCAAACCAGGGCCAGGCCAGCTAGGCCCCGGTTATTCCAGCAGCGGCCCTAGGGGTTAAGGTTCACGGGAACTCGCTGTTGACAGCTTTGTAATGTCTTTGCTTTATGCCTCCTCTCTTCTCACCAGACCTCCCTCCTCTTCGCTGCTGGATGATCAAACAAAATCTCCACCCACCTCACTAAAATGAAAAGCTTGCAACAACCGCTGTCTTGTTTTCCTTTTAGGATCTTACAAGCCTTTAATTCCCTCTGATGGCTTGCAGACACGGAGTAAGAGAACGCACAGCTCTGAGCGGTGAAATGCTTAAATGGCAAGCCCTGAAAACCAAAAACAGCCCATGGAGATCAGGGTACCCTGGGCTCCCAAACTCACCAGAGCATCTGGAGATGCTGCCCCCTCGTTGGCATGTAGACACAGCGCTCCCTGCTCTGCCACTCTCACTCACATTCCCATGGGCCCTTCCCCTGGACATCTGGGCAAGCCCGGCTCTATCAACCTGCCCCAACCCAAGCTAAGGACCCTGCGGTGCCAGCCCAGTGCAACTTTTATTCCTTTATTTGGTCATTCGTTCTCTATTGAGTTTGCATAAAAATGCACAAAGAAAATGTCAGCCAATACAACACTTTCTGCCCTCCTGTCTCAGACCCAGCCCAGGCAGCCACTGAAGTGTCTCAGGGACCTCTTAGAATCCAAGGAGAGTCCCGAGCTCGACAGAAAGCTGCACCGAAGAAATGACTGCACAGTTCTGCTGCAGAAGTACACTGGCCATTCACGAACAGGAGACATGCCGAAGGAGAGGAGGCAAAACAAAGAGAACAAGACAGAAACCTGCCACACAGGACAAATGAGAAAAATAGCAGATGAAGCACTGACTATGTGGGGGAGAATTTCTTAACATGGCCATCAAATGGAGCAGTCAAACCAGCAGTTTTTCCTGCAGATGTGGCGCTTGTGAATTGCTGAGCTGGCAGTCATGTGGACAGGTCGATTAACACAAGCAGGGCATGAGCTGGTTTTATGGGGTGCATTCTGGTCTCTGTTCTACCAGTTTACATTTGTGTAGCTCCATTGACAGAGGAGAATCTGGACCTACAGCTTTAGAGACTGGCTCTTCTGCTCGCAAGGCACTAGCTATGGCCTTCATAGGAGTCTATAACAACCATTGAGGTCTCCTCACTGGTGAGGTTCACCCCTGTGCAGAGGGCCTGCCCAAGGCCCATGCCCCCCCAAGTCCCATTTACGCTCTGTCCAGGGTGAGTTTCCCCCAGGATTCCTCCAGCTTATGGCTGTGGTTATTGGCCCGCGACAGCTCATTCTGCCTACATGCTCCTGTGAGGACAGTATAAGAGAGTTCTGTCCTGTATTTTATTTTCTTAACGGTATTCGCAGCATCACAAGCTGTACTGTGAAAGCAAGTGTGACTCCCTCCCCTCAGCATGCCACTCGCAGCAAGGATAGTGGATGTAAGTAATTATCTGGCAATCATTTAATTCAGCCCTGCATGAAGGCATTGCTAATGCAGGCAGGCGTGCAGGGCGGCGGTTAATCTGCGTTCTATAGTCATAGCCAGATTTAACCCCTTACATCAGAATGTAGCAGTTAGTGGTAATTTCTTTGCATTTCATCTTCATTGTTTCCTTGGTCTAAAGGCGTTTATTATTGTTCCCTCTTTTCCTCAGCAGCTGTAGCTGGGCTTGCCAGGGCTGCACCACTGCCTGCCTGCTGGCTGAGATGGAGAAGACTGTTCAGCGTGAGGATGCGTGCTCATTTCAGTGAGGGGATAATGATCCGAACGTTCTCTCTTCCGCTCATGTACGTGCATTATAGGCAGATTTCAGACCGTAACCTCAGGGAGGACAGAATCCCGTTACCACGCCTCTCTCACACACTCACGCAGGTTTGCTCAGCACCCCCAGGCCGATAGTCACTGGTGACCAGGAGGGTAAATAGATCCCTATGAAGGCAAGTTTCCCACCAGTGATGAGACTCAGGGCTCAGCTGCACTAGAGTCAATCAGGGGTAGCTCTGTCTGGGCGAGTTGGGGTGGCCAGGGGTGGCTGGGGTCAGATCGCAGCCCTGAAAGGCACAGGCCCGCCAGTCCTTGGGGTGGTGCGCGTGCGAGCATGGTGGTGCTCACAAGGATGAGGCATGCTGTGTGACAAAGGCGGACCCTGGTGCAGGTGACAAGGTGGCTCACGGGTTGGAGCTGGGATACTCGACGTCTTTTGGTCCAGGGAGTAGTGAATGAAAGCCCTCTGCCCCGAGGGCAAGTTGGGGGTCTGTGTCCAAAGCGCTGGGGTTTCTCAGACCAGTTCCTGGCTGACAGGTGTCCATGTTATAAACCTGCCATCGTGTCCAGCACTACGGATGCCTCGTGGGCAGCGCAAGGCCGAGATGCCACGGCTCTGGGTGCAAGATGAGAACAGAGCAGGATGGAATAAGCCAAGATGCCTTGTCTCCTCTCACCCTGCCCCCTCCCCGTGTCAAGGGCCAGGCTGAAGTTGGGGTGGGCTGGGGCAGAGCCCAGACTGTGCCTTTGCTGTGAGAAGACAGGGACTCCAGTCAATGGGCTTGTGCTGCGTGGGTGGCAGGGGCATGGCAGAATTTTGGCCCAGGGTGATGGACTGATCCAGAGACCCTCTGGGTTGTTGTCTGCAGTGGCCATAACCTGCCCTCTGCCCTGCTTTGGTGAGAGCGCAGAGTGCTGTGCCAGGCTGAGAGGGACCTGCTGCGGACAAAGGGAACCCCTCACCTGGTGGGTGATGCTCAATTGCACGGTGACAAGCAGGCGCCAGAAATGCCTGGCAATAAGCAAAGCACTGAAACAGATGAAAAAGGTCCAGCAGGCTTGGCAGGAGCCGCTCCTTCGTGGCACATTCTAGCCATTCCCGCTTTCCCAGCTGCAGAACTCCCCTCTCCAGCTCCAGGACTCGGCTGCACACTAAATATTATTCACTTTCCATGGCTTGTGCTGAGCCGCATTTTCTGAACTTGCTGCCTAAGCTGCACCTTCAAAGTCTAAGAGCGTGATGCCCTCGTGTGGGTTAGCCTGCTTCCCCAAACTCATGGGCCGCTCTGGAGCTCTGGATTGGATCTGTGCCAGTTTAATGCTCATGGAAGAGGCTGGATTGATAGTCCCAGAGACTCGTGTTCTCTCCTTCCCCCCCGAGCAGGTGCCCCAAAGCAGCTGTAATACAAGCTTTCCCTCTCCCGCTCCTGCTAATGACCCTAAATCCTGAGTGTGAGGCTGTGCCAGTAGAAATGAGACAGCACTTCCAGCTTCCGTGTTCACCCCGTCCTTGTGCTTTCTGCTGAGGCTAACAGTGGTGCTAATTTGGGGTAACGGTGGTGGTGGGTGGGCCCTGGACTGACATCAAAAAATTCCTCCCCCAGGGAAGTCACACAGTGCAAATATGGACTCTGCATGGGAACAAGTTCACACCCGCATCTCATGGGCGTGGTTCGCGAATATCTCCTTAATATCGTTCTGCGAAACCCAGGAAGCAACAAAGGAAAACAGTCCTAGCATAGGCTCAGTTTTCATCAGTTCTACTCTCCGAGTGGGTGGAAGCCAACGAGGAAAGTCATCAGGCACCAGGTAGAAGGTATGTTACTGGAATTGACATCTGGGTTGGTTCATATTAGCGTCAACTCCAAAAACAGGGGGGCTGCCAGGGAGGGGAGGGTCAGTTGGGCACCCCCACTACCCCCAGTGTGAGAGAGGTGTACTGGAGTGTGTGTGTCAGGCCTCCCTGTGCGAATCCTAAAGCCTTAAAGATAAGAAGGTAAATAAAGACTCAGTCAACTTGATATTAATTTGAACGTTTGTAGTGCATAGTTCTGATTGATTGCTATTGAACTCGCTTGAATACAAGTAATTTTACCAGGTGTCCTGTATTCAGCATAGGGAAGTATGGTCACCCCAATTTTGTAGGAAAATATATAGTTAACATAGAAGAAAAAAACAACAAATTTAAGGGCTTTACACTGTAAAAATAATCAATGGAAACAGAAATGTCAACATCAACAAGAATACAAGCAGTTTAAGCAACTAATAAAAACAGCTCAAGTATCAAAACTGTTTGATAGCAACAGACTTACAAAATTTTCTTCAGATGCATCCAAACAAGATCTGGTAGCAGTTCTAGTACAAAAGTGTGGTGGCCCATGGAAACCATGCTTATGCATACAGCCATGTCAGAAATGGAATGTCGGTATGCTCAGATAGAAAGAGGTTTTGACCCTGGTTTTTGCATGCAAAAAATTTAACATATTTCTATACTGTAGATCTGCACTGGCAGAAACAGTTCATAAACCATTAGTGAATATTTCAAAAAGAAACATGACAGACATCCAGCCTCCACTACAAAGATGATTTTTTTCAGTTGTATTTATATGGTTTACATTTAGAATATCAAGCCAGGCAAATCGTTAATTGTTGTGGATACTCTTTCTAGAGCGTATGATGTGACCAATGTAATTGCAGATGGTGATGATGAGGTACATGTAGATGTAGTTAACATTTGTTTCCTATATAAGAAAGAGTATGGGAAGAAATTGTACAAGCATCTAGACAGGAGGAGAATTCACAAAGGGGTTATTACAGTTATTGCAAAAGGATATAATAAAAAAACCCAAAACCACGTGTCATAAATATAAAGGGAAGGGTAACCACCTTTCTGTATACAGTGCTATAAAATCCCTCCTGGCCAGAGGCAAAATCCTTTCACCTGTAAAGGGTTAAGAAGTTAAGGTAACCTCACTGGCACCTGACCCAAAATGACCAATGAGGGGACAAGGTACTTTCAAATCTGGAGGGGGGGAAAAAGGCTTTTGTTTGTCTGTGTGATACCTTTGCCGGGAACAGATCAAGGATGCAAGCCCTCCAACTCCTGTAAAATTAGTAAGTAATCTAGCTAGAAAATGCATGAGGTTTTCTTTGTTTTGGCTTGTAAATTTGCAGTGTTGGAAGAAATATGTATTCCTGGTTTTGTGTCTTTTTGTAACTTAAGGTTTTGCCTAGAGGGATTCTCTGTGTTTTGAATCTGACTGCCTGTAAGATTATCTTCCATTCTGATCTTAGAGAGTTGTTCCCTTATCTTTTTTTTTGTTCTTCTAATAAAGTTCTGATTTTTAAGAATCTGATTGGGTTTTTTGGGTCTTAAAAATCCAAGGCTGGTTTGTGCTCATCTTGTTTATTCTCAAACCTCCCCAGGAAAGGGGGCGTAAGGGCTTGGGGGGGATATTTGGGGGAAATAGGAACTCCAAGTGGTCTTTTCTCTGTTCTTTGTCTAAATCACTTGGTGGTGGCAGCATACTGTTCAAGGACAAGGCAAAGTTTGTGCCTTGGGGAAGTTTTTAACCTAAGCTGGTAAAAATAAGCTTAGGGGGTCTTTCATGCGGGTCCCCACATCTGTACCCCAGAGTTCAGAGTGGGGAAGGAACCTTGACACCATATAATCAATTTATTCAAGACTAATCAGTAATTGAAGGAGTTCTGTTTAAAGGTAACGAGTAGTAATTCCTTTAGGGTTAACAGCAGACATGTTGAAACACATACATGAGCCACATGTAGGCCTAGAAAAATGTAAACGTAGAGCAAGAGAGGTTCTATATTGGTCACAAATGAACCAAAACAGAGGCCTGTGTAAAAGAATGTGGCATGTGTCAAAACTATAGAAACGCTGAATCTAAACAACCCCGGACATTTATTTAAGAACGTTTCAGACCTTGGTGTAAAGTCTGTTTAGATTCCTTTGAATATAAAGGACATGCATGTGTTATAGCTCTTGATTATTTTTTGCCTTTTCCTGAAATACCTATGCTAGAAAACAATGTGCAAAAGAAGTCATTGCAAAGATTGATTTAATTTATTAAGGCATGACATTCCCAATACCTCAATTTCCCAGTCAAAAGTTTAAAAGTTTTCCCATAGCCTATAATTTCAGACATATTACATCTAGTCTAGGTTACCCACAATCTAATGGGCTATTTGAAACTGGCGTTAAAATAGTAAAGATAACTAATGAAAGCTGAAGAAACAAATTCAGATTTATATTTGGCATTATTAAGTTACAGAACATCCCCATTACAGCAAGGTTTATCACCCACCCAGTTGTTTAACAGAAAGCTTAGAAACAGATTATTTATGTTCCTTCAAGAAGAATATAAAGAAAGGAATAAATATAAATATCAGTAGAGTGTGTATCAAAAAAATGATTATGACAGAATCTCACAAACTACCTTATTTGAAACTGAATGATAGAGGATGTATCTGGAGTGGTAGGAATTGGGCTCAGAAAGCCACTGTAACAAAAGAGGTAGCACCTCAACCTTTGGAGCTCATGACTAACAATGGGCAAGTGTTTTGACCAAAATGGAGACATTTGAAATTGTTTCCTGCAAGAGCAGACTCAGTGGAAAGAAGAAATCACATAGCACAGCATCAAGAGCAGCAAGAAAATGAAAATGGCATCACTCCTCGAAGTCGTCAGAACAACTTCAATCATGCAGCAAATAGAGACATTAGACAGTCATTGCGGCAAAGGAGACCTGTTAAAAGACGGATAAAGAGCTGTTAAGATAATTCTGGTGGGTGGGTGTGTGGGTGTGTGGGTGTGTGCGTCTGTGTGTCTGTGTGCGCACATGTGCACGTGTGCAAATACATTTGTGTTTAAACAACAAGACTGAAAAGAAGGCAATGGTGTTACTGTGGCTTTAAGAAACCGGACAGAATCGTCAGGGTGTGGAAGCCGCTGGCTGATGGAAGCTGTTGGTTTTAGGTTAGACGGATCCAGCGACTGAGTTCAGGTGCTCTGGGTGAGTGGTAACCGTGTATCTAATACAGACTCTTAAATTACTAGCAATGAATTATTCAGACTAGCGGATTACTGGACTATAAAACCGCTCACAGCACACTGTGACATTCCCACCCCCCAGGGTGCCTGGCAAGCTGCCTGCTGCCCTGTGCCCGGCTCACTGGCACAGCCCTTTAGCGCATTGCCTTCAGTTGTGCGCTTTTCCCTTGCACAGCAGGAACCAAGAAGGCCAATGGCATTTTGGGATGTATAAGTAGGGGCTCTGCCAGCAGATTGAGGGACGTGATCGTGCCCCTCTATTCGACATTGGTGAGGCCTCATCTGGAGTACTGTGTCCACTTTTGGGCCCCACATTACAAGAAGGATGTGGATAAATTGGAAAGTGTCCAGCGGAGGGCAACAAAAATGATTAGGGGTCTGGAACATATGACTTATGAGGAGAGGCTGAGGGAACTGGGATTGTTTAGTCTGTGGAAGAGAAGAATGAGGGGGGATTTGAGCTGCTTTCAACTACCTGAGAGGGGGTTCCAGAGAGGATGGATCTAGACTGTTCTCAGTGGTGGCACATGACAGAACAAGGAGTAATGGTCTCAAGTTGTAGTGGGGGAGGTTTAGGTTGGATATTAGGAAAAACTTTTTCACTAGGAGGGTGGTGAAACACTGGAATGCGTTACCTAGGGCGGTGGTGGAATCCCCTTCCTTAGATATTTTTAAGGCCCGGCTTGACAAAGCCCTGGCTAGGATGTTTTAGTTGGGAATTCGTCCTGCTTTGAGCAGGGGGTTGGACTAGTTGACCTCCTGAGGTCCCTTCCAACCCTGATATTCTATGATTCTATGATTCAGAGCGTGAGGATTGGAGCTGGTATAACATACCCCTCTATACCCACCCAAGTGCCCTCCCGTATTCTGACTGACTCAGATTCACACCCACTCACCAACATGTATGACGCCCCCCCTCACACTCCACCTCTGACCCCTGGCACCGTCTGGGCTGCCGTCATGGAGCCATGGAGTAGGAGGGGGAAGCAGACAAAGCAGGGAGCAGAGGGCTCAGAAGGTGTAAGTTACAGCAGGTCACCCCCCCGGCATAACTGTCGCCATCAGCCAGCCTCCATTCTCCCCGGAGCCTGATTCTGCTCACACACAGAGCAGCTCTGCTGGTTTTCACTGGTGTAACCAAGGGCAGAATTGGGCCTTGTGGCACAGAACCAACTTTAAATAGCTTTCCAGGCTCCCTTAGGCTGAGCCACTCTCCAGGATTTGCTTGCACACGCGGACCGGGGTGTAGCTCTCACCGATTGCCATACCCCTGGGAACCTGGCCTGCAGAAGGAGCAGCAGCAGCCGCATTTGCCTTTCGTTGGCTGCCCCTGTGAGTGGTGGGGAGGGATGGAGGCGTGCGGTGAGCACTGTTTGTTCCCGGGTCCCAGACAATTCAGGAGCTCCCCGAGGAGCAGGGTGGGAGCTCTCTCCCACTTGTCTGGTTGTTTTCTCTGACACCCAGGAATCTGCTGATCTTAACTCTTCTCATTTTATAAACACACTCAGCTGCCTAATTTGGGCAGGCAAGAGAGTCAGTCCAGTTTAACCGACACTGACTTCTGCTGAGTAAACTCCTGCGAGAGGCTCACATGTGGCTCCCCGACTGGTCAGGAATGTAATAATAATCCAAAAAAGCTCTGGCTTGCGTCGATCGAGTTATGATGATTTGAAAACATTTCACTCTGATTTGGACCCTTAAAACTTTAAACCTTTTTTAGTATAAAATTTCTAAATGAAAAGTTGTTTCAAGTAAAAAAAAAAAAGTCAAATGGGATGTTTCAATAATCTTGAAAGTATTTGCAAACCTGTTTGGACTCTGGCGATTCGGCGAGATGACCCTTTCCCAGGAACGGTTTCACATTCCATGAACTGAAACTTCCTGATGGAAAGGTGTGCTGGAAAATTCCTGATCAGCTCTGTCTCTGGACTACTTCCCTGCCCCCTTCCTGGGTAGATCTGGAAATCCCTGGCCCTCCCTCCTGCATCACTGGTCCTACGTCCTATGCCGGAAGCCCCATGGGAGGAGTTGCTTGTTACGTGAAATCTATTTGTCTGGGTGTTTTGGTTTTATGCCTCTACAAGAGCAGATTTGGCCAGAACAGGGGTTGGTTCCCAGCACTCAGGACAGTGGTGCAGGCCATTTCCTGGGCATTAACGACATGCTGGCAGGAGCTGATTAGCCCCAGCTGGTCTCTGATTCCAGGAAATGCCCTGTGCCAAGGTCACTGCTTCTATTGTCAGCTAAGAATGCAGAAACCCTCCGCAGTTCTGGAGAGAAATCCTCTAAAATGCAGCTGTTTGAATCAGGCACGTTCCAGGGCCCTGCTAGGAGTGGGTGCCCAGGCAGACAGAGGGGCTGTGTCCTGAGGCCCAGGTTGCACACCACGACCATGAGGGTAGATAGATGGACACACACATCAGACAGACAGATGCTGCTGGGATGATCTGCTTTGGTCACTTGCTGAGACAAGGTGGGGGAGGGGTAATACCTTTTACTGGACCAACGACTGTTGCGGGGGGAGAGAAAAGCTTTTGAGCTACACAGAGCTCTCCCGCTGGGCTGGGGAGGGTCCTGAGAGGGTCACAGCGAAGCACAGGGTGGGACTGCTTGTTTAGCATAAGGAGTTAACACGTATTTCCGGGGACTGTTCAAGCTGGGCTCCAGGTGGCTCTGCTCCAAGGGCCCAGACCCTCTGGGGTGTAACATGCTGGCTTCAGGGAGGTGACGCCATAGCCACGTCGGGCCCTAAGCTCTGAACGCCGGCCCCATCCAGACAGCGATGTGACCAGGGCCAGGCCCCTCTGATTGCTGTCCAGCAGGTGCGCTGGGCCTTCCCCTGTCAGCGAGTGCTCCTCGAACAGGGACTCCCGCCCGTCCCTCCTCCCCCCAGGAGAAGTCTGCCCGGGGCCGAGCGCGCGGGATGCTGGTCTGCCCCAGAGTGCTAGAAGGACACACACGTGCCGGCACGCTCCGCTCAAGGCTTCGGGGGACTCTGAGCAGGAGGCAGGCGTTTCAGCTGGGTCAGGCCAGACTGTGGCTGACTGTTAAAGTAACTTGCAATGAGAGATGTGCCCAAAGGCTCAGACGTGCAGCGTCTCTCTCCTTGAGCCCCTAGCCACGGGGAGCAGCCCTCAGCCCCGCTCCCTGCTCGTCCTGGCAGGGCTCTGGCACGACAGGCCCTTCTAACGCTCTCTGTGGGGGCTGCAGGGCAGCAGAGAGGTTCTCACCCCGGGGCCAGCA
The DNA here is from genome assembly GCF_965152235.1 of Eretmochelys imbricata. Taxonomy (NCBI): domain Eukaryota; kingdom Metazoa; phylum Chordata; order Testudines; family Cheloniidae; genus Eretmochelys; species Eretmochelys imbricata. Next base: position 1,296,473 of record NC_135580.1, on the reverse strand, counting down.
CCGCCTGGCCTGTGCAGGACCAGGCAGTGAGCGTCCCGGGGTCCCCACGGTCTGCTCTCACTTGGGTGAAGGGGGCTGCCTGGCTGGCTCTGGGATGAACAGAGTCCAGACAAAGTCTTCAGGGCTGGCTTGGGCCCAGCAGTAACCACCGCTGGGGGGAGGGGGGCATCACTCCTGGGGGGGCGGGGCAGGTGGCATCGTCGTGGGGGGGTTGGCCCAATCCCCAGCAAGCCAAGCTTGGGAGCGCGATAGATCATTGCGCTCAGCCCTAGGGAGGCGGAGGGAGCCCTTGCCGTATGCCCCATGGGTACCTAATATATAATTCCCAGGGTGCCAGGTCCAGCAATCCCCAGCCATGCAGGGCGGGGGTTAGGGTGCCGGGGAGGCACTGTGCACAGAGGGCATTGCTGGCTCTCTGAGCATTTCCCAGCAGCTCACAGCTGTGACGTTCCCACGGGACAAAGGGCATTGATCGGTGAGCGCCGGCTCGGAGCAGGATGCTGGTGCAGCCATCTTGGATTGACTCGTCGGGGGGGGAGCAAATCTTCCCCATCCCACCTCACCAGCCCCACTGTTTCAATTTGGAGTGTGTAACAGCCCCGCTCCCCCCACTGCTACAGCTGCTGGTTTTACTTCTCCATGGCTGCTCCCGAAGGAGCTTGGCCACTGAGGATGCCAGAGTCAGGACGTCAGAGCAGAGGAGGTGTCTGCAGGAAGCGGGGTGCCAATCGCTCCAGCTAGACTCATGCAGCCAGGCAACGCAGAATCGGAGATGCTAGGGAAGCTCCTGTTGGGCCTCCGAGCTGCAGGGACCCAGGGCAGGCCACTCCGTGTTCTGTTCCCCAAGGCTTTGTTGGCATCAGTTTTAAATCCTTACCCCCAGAACATCTCTTCTCAGCCTTTCTGAGCATCCCCGCCCCAGGACTCCAGACCCAGAACTGAGCCCTGCCAGCACACAGCACATAGCAAAATAGGGCCATGGAGACTGCCACATCAGGTCAGGACATGGTCCAGGGAGCCCAGTATCTCCACTCCAGAAGTGCCCAGAGTCAGCTGCTTCAAACCCCTTAGTGGGATAACCTGCCTCAAAGGGAAGCTTTCCTCCCCACTCATCAGAGATTGGCTCATGTTTTTCAAACTACTGAAAAACAACCAGGCTTGTCAAGCTCTCTCCCTCTCCAGCATAAAGAAGCCAAAAATAAGGGCACAGGTTAAAAAACTCCTCTGCAGGCCCCCTTTGAAATGGGCGGGGAAAGAACTACAAGCCATGAACTTTTACGTACCCTTTTTATGACAAGAGATGGTGCCTCCCTTCCCCAGTCATTGGTTTTGCTTCCAGCGGTTGAATCCCCCTCCCTCCGTTGCATCTCCTGATTTGCATGTGACCCTTCTTTGAGTTTAGAAGTGCAAGGGTGTGTGTCTAGGTGTGTGTATGTATGTACACAAATACATAAACATGGTATCTGTAATACACAACTGGCATGTTTAAGCAGAGAGAGGAGTTGCATGCAAAATGTGTGTGTGTAAATTTGGCAAAAAGTACTTCAAAAAGGAAAAAACAAAGAACCAAAAAACCTGGTTTTGAGCCAGGCAGAGAGTGAAACGCAGTCAGCAAGAAATACTGGGATGATTTAAAGGCTTTTGCTCATTGTATTTAACAATAGCCCCTTTGAAAAGAGGAACCGGGCCCCTCAGTGCACATAGGAAGTAGGAATAAAGCAGAACCAAATGGCAGCCTTAAATTACCATGGAAGCTGATGCTACCTTTAACATTTAATGTACTGCGTGCCCAAATCCTACCAGTTCTCGAAAGAACTCACTGCATCATAAACAAGACCAATAACTACTGCAGGTAATTAATGCAGCCCTCCTCCTGGCTGGCGTGAATGGGGCTAGTGGTATTGCCTTTCATGCTACCATTTGCCCTGGGAGCCGCAGGTTTGGAAGGCGTGAACATAAATCTATCTACGGCCGAATTTGATTTTTCTCTGTTTGTAATTCCGATGGATCATGTCAATGTTTATTTTTAAACTTTTTTGTATTTTTATCAACGTAAATGTTCACAATTGTGGGAAATCATTGGGGGTGTCCGACAATCATTATTTAATGACACTAGATGTTGAGATTCAAAAAGCTAAAACTTTATAACCGTTAAAACACAAATTGACACCATCACGGCAAAAGCTACAGAGTAAATGTCCTTAAACCAAACCCTAATATGTTCTCAAGCAGCATTTTTCTTACTTTGCCTCTCTGAAGTTTTGACAGGTTTCAGAGTAACAGCCGTGTTAGTCTGTATTCGCAAAAAGAAAAGGAGTCCTTGTGGCACCTTAGAGACTAACCAATTTATTTGAGCATGAGCTTTCGTGAGCTACAGCTCACTTCATCAGATGCATACCGTGGAAACTGCAGCAGACTTTATATATACACAGAGAATATGAAACAATACCTCCTCCCACCCCACTGTCCTGCTGGTAATAGCTTATCTAAAGTGAGCATCAGGTTAGGCCATTTCCAGCACAAATCCAGGTTTTCTCACCCTCCACCGCCCCCACACAAATTAACTCTCCTGCTGGTGATAGCCCATCCAAAGTGACAACTCTTTACACAATGTGCATGATAATGAAGTTAGGCCATTTCCTGCACAAATCCAGGTTCTCTCACTCCCTCACCCCCCTCCAAAAACCCACCCCCATACACACACAGACTCACTCTCCTGCTGGTAATAGCTCATCCAAACTGACCACTCTCCAAGTTTAAAACCAAGTTAAACCAGAACATCTGGGGGGGGGCGGGTAGGAAAAAACAAGAGGAAATAGGCTACCTTGCATAATGACTTAGCCACTCCCAGTCTCTATTTAAGCCTAAATTAATAGTATCCAATTTGCAAATGAATTCCAATTCAGCAGTTTCTCGCTGGAGTCTGGATTTGAAGTTTCTTTGTTTTAAGATAGCGACCTTCATGTCTGTGATTGCGTGACCAGAGAGATTGAAGTGTTCTCCGACTGGTTTATGAATGTTATAATTCTTGACATCTGATTTGTGTCCATTTATTCTTTTACGTAGAGACTGTCCAGTTTGACCAATGTACATGGCAGAGGGGCATTGCTGGCACATGATGGCATAAATCACATTGGTGGATGTGCAGGTGAACGAGCCTCTGATAGTGTGGCTGATGTTATTAGGCCCTGTGATGGTGTCCCCTGAATAGATATGTGGGCACAACTGGCAACGGGCTTTGTTGCAAGGATAAGTTCCTGGGTTAGTGGTTCTGTTGTGTGGTATGTGGTTGTTGGTGAGTATTTGCTTCAGGTTGCGGGGCTGTCTGTAGGCAAGGACTGGCCTGTCTCCCAAGATTTGTGAGAGTGTTGGGTCATCCTTTAGGATAGGTTGTAGATCCTTAATAATGCGTTGGAGGGGTTTTAGTTGGGGGCTGAAGGTGACGGCTAGTGGAGTTCTGTTATTTTCTTTGTTAGGCCTGTCCTGTAGTAGGTAACTTCTGGGAACTCTTCTGGCTCTATCAATCTGTTTCTTTACTTCTGCAGGTGGGTATTGTAGTTGTAAGAAAGCTTGAGAGAGATCTTGTAGGTGTTTGTCTCTGTCTGAGGGGTTGGAGCAAATGCGGTTGTATCGCAGAGCTTGGCTGTAGACGATGGATCGTGTGGTGTGGTCAGGGTGAAAGCTGGAGGCATGCAGGTAGGAATAGCGGTCAGTAGGTTTCCGGTATAGGGTGGTGTTTATGTGACCATTGTTTATTAGCTCTGTAGTGTCCAGGAAGTGGATCTCTTGTGTGGACTGGACCAGGCTGAGGTTGGTGGTGGGATGGAAATTGTTGAAATCATGGTGGAATTCTTCAAGGGCTTCTTCACCAGCAGGAGAGTTAATTTGTGGGGGGGGGGTGGAGGGTGAGAAAACCTGGATTTGTGCTGGAAATGGCCTAACCTGATGCTCACTTTAGATAAGCTATTACCAGCAGGACAGTGGGGTGGGAGGAGGTATTGTTTCATATTCTCTGTGTATATATAAAGTCTGCTGCAGTTTCCACGGTATGCATCTGATGAAGTGAGCTGTAGCTCACGAAAGCTCATGCTCAAATAAATTGGTTAGTCTCTAAGGTGCCACAAGGACTCCTTTTCTGAAGTTTTGGTTATTATTGATGGAGATATTTTCCTTCAGTCTGTGTGTATCTGATGAAATCTGTATTTACCAGCATTTCCTGATAAAAATCTCTAACCCCTCGTATAAAGCACAATTACTGTTCCCTTAACCTAGAAAGTACTGGGCATACTAGAAGCCCTGACCCCGGCATGCCATTGAGCAAAGGGAAGGCAAATGTATATAACTCTTGTCTGTGAAGGCAGATTAGAGCAGCCTGTACTGTATTAATACTTTGCACTTCCAGAGCACATTGCATCAGAGGCTCTCAAAGTATTTTCCAATCATTAGCTGAGCATCACAATACCCCCTCCTTCCCCCCAGAGTTAGGCAAGCAGTGTTATGCCCATTATACAGATGGGTGAACTGAGGAGCGTGAAGGGAAGTGATTTATCTAGCAAGTCAGTGGCAGAGTGGGGAATCAGAGTGCTGGCACGCAGTCCCTGGCCCTCAGCACTAGCCCCCTTGCTGGAGTGGATAGTGCATAGCACCAGTAAGGATGTCTACTGCCATTTTTCTCTTTAATTTCCCTCTGGTGAGAAGCTGCGAACCTCTGCAGTGGGTTTCTGAGGCAGCTGCACGTTACCCAGGTCCATGACGCTACGGTGGAGTGCAGCGTCTCTATTCTGCAGAAACTCCCAGAATGACCGAATCCTGCTGAGGTCTGGGTAAGCTGGGCCTTAGACGCCTGGCTCCTGGGAGGAGATGGGGCTGGCATGCAACCTCTCAAGCCCAAGGTCCTGGGAGAGAAGAGTTTGCAAGACCCAGGATCGCATCCAGCCAATGCATCACATACGGAGAGTCAAGGAGAGTATTTGCCATTGCGGCTAGTCTAACCTCCAGCTGGGTGGCCACCCCAGTGCCTACGGGCTGTGGTGCCATTGGTGAGGAAAAGCTCTGCTCCTCTCTCTGGGCTCTTTCCGTTCTGTAACAACCCTGTCTTGTCCCGCACCTGCCACCCACTGGCTTCGGGGGGTGGGTCCATATCTCTAGAATCTGCCGCAGGCAACTGTGGGGAAAAAATGCTCTAGGAATTATTGCAGGGCAGTTCTCTGGCCTGTGCTCTGCAGCAGGTCAGACTAGATGGTCACAATGGTCCCTGCTGGCTTGGGACCGATGAACCTGTCCGCGTCTCCGATTGGCTGAACCAGCCCAGAATATAAAGGGTTTGAAACCTGCCCCAGTGCTCTACATGCCAACCGTCCCGCAGGAACGCAATGGGATTCAGTGGGAACCAGCATGTGGCAAAAGTCCCTGGAATGCCCAGGTGAGGGGCCTGCCCCTGCCTCTTCTGGAAACCCGCAGCCTTGGGCAAAACGGTTGCATATTGGTTAAAATGTTCAGCTTTAGAAAACCCAAAATGGAAAGATTCTCAGTGTTTGATTTTTGAAAAACTGACATTTTGGGAGGTTTGGGGTCTTTTGTTTTGTTTTGTTTCAAACAATAGGGACATCTGAAAGGAAACAAAGTTCCAATTACATTTTTTATTTCCTTCAGAAGTCCGTTACTGTTCATCAAACCATCAAAACCCAGCCAGCCAGCTCCTCTCGCGTTGTGTCTGTACCACCCTCGTCTCCCGGAGAACCCTGTGCCATTGGGGCTGCTCCGTGCCATCTTCAGATGAGGGCGTAGCTCCCAGATAGAGAGAGGAGCCAGGGAATATCCTTTCTATGGGCCATTTTCTAGTCTAAAGCAGAGTAATGCCCCCCGCACCCCCTCAATCCGTGCAAGGTGGTACTAGTCAGAGGCAGGGCCGAGCCCTTCACCTGGACCACTGGCCTGCTTGTGCTGCCACTGATCTGTCACAGGCCTGCTCAGACATGCCCCAGATGCCCACCCGTGTCCAAGGGGCTTTGGCGGCCCAGCAGGAGCAGGCTGGGCCCAGGCTTGCACAGCACACAGCGATGCCGACCACCTCTTGTGCTTGACCGCAGAGGGAGGCGGGAGCTGAGCAGGCAGCTAATGTGTGGCCTCAGGGAAGTCACGTAACCACCCGGTGGGTCACTCCCCCTTGCTGCAGTTAGGAGAAAATCCCTCAGCCAGCTGGCTCTCAGCAGCGCCCTGCGGGGGGTTGGCTGGCGTGTGCAGAGAGCCGGGCAGGCGTGCCGCGCGGTGTGTGAGCACCACATTTGATTACGCGCCGGGATGCCCCAGGGGAGTGAAGCCAGAACTACTGATCAGGGTCTTCTCTGCCATCTCAGCGTCGGTTCTGAGATGAGCCAGAGGGGAACGGGTTCGGGAGCCTCTCTCCCTTTAGACAAGACATGGTAATGATAATAACACCACAGGCCACATTTACCCATTGTGTTACTCCGGGGGTTACACCAGAGAGGAATTTGGCCCAGTACTAATACCAATAGCAACATCCATTTAAAGATCTCAAAGTGCTTTGCAAACCCAGGTCCGATTCGCACCCGGTGTAAATTGGTCCAGCTCTGCTGCCATCAGTTCCACTAGGCAGCCAAGACTCCTAGAAGAGTTGGCTGAGGAGACCTCTACTCTGCTGATATTAATTTTTAAATATATCTTGGAATTCTGGGAAAATTTCAGAAGACAGGCAGAGTGCTAATGTGCACGTGTTCAAAAAGGGCCAGCAGAATGGCCTGGTTAACCATAGAGCAGTCAGTCACAGGCAAGACAATGGAAAAGCTGGTACAGGCGTCAGCTGGTAGAGAAGTAAAGGATGGGAATATAATTAATGCCAGTCAACATGGGTTTATGGAAAATATGTCTTGTCAGACAAACCTGATTTCATTTTTTGATCAGATGAGTTGGGTTGATAAAGGTCATTGTGTTGCTTTAGCATACTTACTTTTGCAAGATGTTTGGCTAAGTACTGCATGACATTCTGATTACAAAGTTAGCACTATACAATATCAATGAAGCACACGTTTAACTGATTAAGGACCGGCTAGCTGAAGGATTTCAACAAGTAGTCGTCAATATGGATTCATCATTAAATGGAACCAGAGGCTTTCCAACATTTTCACCAGTGATCTGGATGTAAATATAAATCACTGCCGATCAAACCTGTGGATGACACAAAGATCGACAGAGTAGTAAATCGAGATGGCAGGGCCGTCCTGCAGAGCAGTCTGGAAGAGTTGGTAAATTAAGCCCATTCAAATGAGATGTGTTTTAACACAGCCAAATGCAAGGTCAGACGTGTAGGATCCTGTGTCCTGAAAAGGATTTAGGGGGTCACAGTGGACAAACAACCCAATGGGAACTCCTTGACACTGGAGCCTCTTGTCCTGTTCTGGGGGCCACGTTTTTAAAAAGATTGTTGAAAAATTAAAGAGGATGCAGAAGAGGGCCACAAAAATGATGCAAGGGCTGGAGACAATGCCTCGTAGTGAGAGACCAAAGAACTCAAACTGCTCATCTTATCAGAAAGGCTGAGAAGCGGCTTCCCGGGGAAGGGAAGCTGAAGGGAAGCTGAAGGGCTTCTTTATCTAGCGGAGAAAGGCAGAACAAGAACCAGTGGCTGGAAGCTGAAGCCAGAGAAATGCAAATTGGAAATAAGGCACACATGTTGCACAGTGAGGTGACTGACCGTTGGAAGTGGTGGATTCTCCATCATTTTATGTCTTTAAATCAAGACTTTCGGGAAGACAGGATTTAGCCAAAACACAAGTCATTGAGCTCAATGCAGGAACAACAGGATAAAATTCAGTGGCCTGTGATTTACAGGAGCTCGGTTAGATGATCTAATGGTCCCTTCTCACCTTAATCTATGAATCTCTGTACCCAGAGATGTACTTTATCTCTCTATTTAAATGCTCCAAACTTTACTTTTGGACAAATCATGCTGATTTGGTCCGTTACATGATGATACAGCTTTTGATAGATTGAAGCATCTGTCTAAGGAGCAATTATATCAGCAGAGCTGTAATTCCACATCAAGTACATGCCAACCACACTCAGAAGAGGAAGTGTGCTGATGTGGATGCTGTATTCCTGCCCTCATTTGCGGGAGGAGTCAAGGCAGGGGGGACAAAGAAGAGGGGTGAGTAATTCAGGCTGAGGCTCATAGGAGGCTTTTCAAGCACTGTGTCACTGCCTGGAAGATTCATAGGAAAAATAACTGAGGAGAGACTGAGAAGATTTGAGATTTTCAGTTTTGGGAGGAGGTGAGTAAAGGGGAACATGATAAAACTATACAGAGTAACGAACAGCACAAAGCAGGTAAATCAGAGACTCCTACCTTCCCTCTCATTGCCCAACAATAAGGGGCAACCAATGAAATTAAAAGGCAATACATTTAAACTGATAAAAGGAAATTTTTTTTTTACACAATGAAGAGTTAGCCTCTGGAACTCATTGCCACAAAAGATCACTAAGGTTAAGAGTTTAGCAGGATTCAAAGAAACGTGGACATACTGCTGGGAAAAAAGACCTGATTCTGACCTCTGTTGAACTGAAGTAACTCCAGTAAAGCCAACAGATTTACATCCGTTCTGTGCTGGTGTGAGATGAGAATCAGACCCTTTATTGATTCATCTTAGAAAAAACGTGTAAAAGAGAAAGACGTGTCTGACATTCTCAAAGAGTTGCTCCCTTATTTTTTAAATTTTTATTTTGGCAGCATGAAGATATGCCATATAAAGCATGCTTACCTGTAAGTACAGAACACGCCTAACAGCTGACAGAGCCAGTGAAAGTCTCTGCAGGAACCACACTGTCATATACAAACCTAACAGGCAAGATTTGCAAAATAACCAGTGCTTTTGGGGCCTCAGTTCATGGGCACCCCACTCACGACAGCATAAGGTAACTGCTGCTCTACTTCAACCTGATCTTTTAGAAAGAGACGGCCAGGTTTGATTTAAAGACTCCATCCAAGTGACGAAGAACCCACTATCGCCCTTGCTCAGTTGTTGCAGCTGGGTGATATTTCGGTGAAAGGCACAACAGAGGATTCAGGAGTTATTGAAAAATGCTGTTGTTTTAAAATTAAAAACCTACCAAAGTATTTGACCCCCACATTCGCCGACCAAGCATGAAATGAAACAAAATTGTTATCAGGTGGAATATACCTTCAACACCGTTTTGAAGGAGGAAGAATAACAGCCTGTACCTCTGGGACTAGACACCCTTTAATTGGATGGTATTTGTCTTTGTTAATACAGCTCTATCTGCAATTTTTCTCTCCTCACTGAATCTCTGTGAATGGAGATCCTACTTCAACCATCGGAATGCGTTTCCCCCCATTGGTTACATATTGCTCAAGGTCTTACTCTGCATACAAATTTTGCTTAGGCAGAGAATTATAATTGCTCGATCCATAAAAGAAAGACACTGGATTTAGTAGAGTTTGTAAGACAGAATGTGCTGTTACCAGATGTTCAAACTGAAAGTAATAGAAGCAATGTTGGAATAGGTAGTGGATGAGGAATAACATTGCTCCTTTTCTGCACACAAAAGGAAATGTATCATGTAACAATTGCAGCATGACTCAGAAAACTTCCAGCACGTGTTACTTTAGAGAGCGAAGTCTCGTTCGTTCTTTGCTATATTCAGCGCTGGTGAGGCCACACCTGGAGTATTGTGCCCAGTTTTGGTCACCCCACTACGGAAGGGATGTGGACAAATTGGAGAGAGTCCAGCGGAGGACAACGAAAATTATTAGGGGGCTGGGGCACATAACTTATGAGGAGAGGCTGAGGGAACTGGGCTTGTTTAGTCTGTAGAAGAGAAGAGTGAGGGGGGATTTGATAGCAGCCTTCAACTACCTGAAAGGGGGTTCCAAAGAGGATGGAGCTCGGCTGTTCTCAGTGGTGGCAGATGACAGAACAAGGAGGAATGGTCTCAAGTTGCAGTGGGGGCGGTCTAGGTTGGATATTAGGAAAAACTTTTTCACTAGGAGGGTGGTGAAGCACTGGAATGGGTTACCTAGGGAGGTGGTGGAATCTCCATCCTTAGAGGTTTTTAAGGCCCGGCTTGACGAAGCCCTGGCTGGGATGATGTAGTTGGGGTTGGTCCTGCTTTGAGCAGGGGGTTGGACTGGATGACCACCTGAGGTCGCTTCCAATCCTGATCTTCTATGATTCTATATTGATGTGATCTGAGTATGATTTTATCTCCAGCCCCAGTATAGGGGTGATATAGGGTATGTTTGTAAGTGTCTGTGCAGCTTATGAATGCTGGTTGATGTTATGAAGTTATTATGAATTTGCTGTATCCTGGAAAGCCCCTGTGTCGATTTTATTATTTTTGTGTAGATCTGTGTATCCACCATCAGTGCCAGGACCTGCCACAGGTGTGCACCAGACTGAAGGCAACAGATGTGCTAAGGGGTTTGCTTGAGCTAGAAGATACTTCCTTTTCCTCCCTGATGTGGGGACAGAAATAGGAGACTGGAACCACAGTTCCAAGCACAGGACAAAGAAACCAAGTGACTGAATGGGAGGAAAGATGCAGAAAAAATGATTCATAGATTCACAGGCCAGAGAACTGCCCCACAAAAATTTCTAGAGCAGTTTTTTTTAGAAAAACATCCAATTTTGATTTTAAATTCTCAGTGATGGAGAATCCACAACAATCCTTGGTAAATTGTTCCACTCTCACTGTTAAACTTTTGTTGCCTTATTTCCAATCTGAATTTGTCTAGCTTCAACTTCCAGCCATTGGATCTGGTTAGACATGTCTCTGCTACACTGAAGAGCCCATTATCAAATATTTGTTCCCCATGTAGGTACTTATAGATGTAATCAAGTCACCCCTTAGCCTTCCCTTTCTTAGACTCAAGGAGCTCCATCTATTTAGCTTATCACTATAAGGCAGGTTTTCTGATCTTTTTAATCATTCTCATGGCTCTTCTCTGACTCCTCTCCAATTTATCAACATCCTTCTTGAATTGTGGGCACCAGAACTGGACACACAGGATTCCAACAGTCGTCACACCAGTGCCAAATACAGAGGTAAAATAACCTCTCTACTCTGACTTGAGATGCCCATTTATGCATCCCAGGATTGCATTAGCCTCTTTGGCCACGGTGCCACACTGGGAGTTCGTGTTCAGCTGATTATCCACCACAACCCCCAAAATCTCTTTGAGAATCACTGCTTCCCAGGATAGAGTCCCCATACTGTAAGTGAGCATTCTTTGTTCCCAGATGTATACATTGACATTTAGTCATATCAAAATGTATATTGTTTGCATCCGTACGCCAGCTCCCAGCATGGCCGGCCCTTGGCCAGGCGCAGAGTCCACATGCCATGGCTGGCCCCTGGGAGAAGGGATGCCTGTTGCTGAATTTCAGACAGAATGCTGCACTGTTTTGGTTTTTAAGGTTGTGCCCATGCCCTGAGCTCCAGCGACAGGCTCGTCCTGCTACCCAGGAGACCTCTTAACCATTGGAACAATCTGTGCAGGAGCCGAGCACCGAGCGCCGTTTAAGGGTCAGGGTTGTTACTGGAGATTTCATACAGCAGGTCCCGCTCCAGGAGCTTGTGGGGAGCCCCGCTGCAGGGCAGCAGTGAGATTAACACACGGCGTAACGGTGCCATGCTAGTATCACTTGTGACACAATCGGTCCCTCCCAACAGGGCCAGCGCCTGGCCCTGCATTATATGGTGCCAGTCATGACAACGTAGGCCACGAGTCCTGGGCTAATCCCTGGCAGTGACAGGCTCGCACTGCATCAGTGGCTCTGGAGATGGTCTGCTCCTCTCTCCTCTCGCTGGCTGCTTCCCTGCCAGCCACCTCCAGGTGGGTCCCACTCCACTCAGGCTGGTGCCTTCCGTCCAATGGATCCCACCTTGAGTGCTCTGCTTGGACTCCTCTCCGCTGCTTGCCAGGCTCACTCCAAGCACCCTTCTCTCAGCAGACATACCTTGGCTCCTGAGAGGGGTGCTTGCTTCGGCCCATTACAAAGACAAGTGCAGTTACAACCTGAGCTTCCCAGAATTCGGGGGTGTGTGAATCAGGTCTCTTGCCGCAGGCCCATCCCTGGCGAAGTCTCCAGTCTCCTCTGACTTCACTCCTGCACTCCGTCTGGGGCCCTGCAGTTGCAGAGACAAAGGAGGGAGAGCTCAGAAGGGGACGGGGCCTTGATTTACGAGGAAAGGTCAGAACAGGGCACGCTGGTGCAGGAGGGAAGAGGCTGAACAGAGACATAACTGTCTGCAGACACGTAGAAGGATGTTAGAGGGCAGAGATCAGTTAATCTCATTGGCCAGCAAGGACAGAACGAGAAGCCATGGGATTAAGTGGCAGTGCGGAGAGTCGGCACAGCTATCGGACTAATCAGCGCCGTCATACGAACGGCCACGGGAGAGGGAGCGGAATCCCCAACAATGCAGATCTTCCAGCCGCCGGGCCCGAGGTCCACCCCTCCGGAAGTTAAATCAGTCTGAGCTTGGCCCCGACCGTCGGGGGCCTGGCAGGAATTCCAAAGGAATGGGAAGCCGCCCGGGCGCGTGGACTATTAGGAAAGGCAATCTGCCTTTCAGGTCCCCAAACACTTCAGAAGCGGGAAGTGCTCCAGCTACAAACGAAGTGCATCCAACTCCGTTAACAGAGCACAATAATGCGACCCTGCAGCTCAGGTCAGGACGGGGAAAAGATCCCTGCAGCCACTTGAAACTCTAGAAGGAATGAGGCTGGGCAGGAACTCGGTTGATCATCTCATTGAAAAACCAGCTCCTCCGCTAACAAACAGCCAGAGCACGGGCTGCGGGCTGAGTCAGGGTGCCCCTGCTGAACCTCCACTTCCTATGGCCCCTGAGTTTGCCTTGCTGGTCTGTTCAAGCAGCAGCCACGCCCAGCCTGGCTGAGCTGCTTGACCTCACAAGGGCACGTAGCCCAGGAGGGGATGTGTGGGGAAGGGGCTGGACTCAGAGGCACTGAACTCTGGCAGAGGAGGGAGGGGTCACTGAGGTCAAGCCTTGACTCTCTAGCTTCCACTAAACGCAGCGTGTGCTGTCCCCTGCAATCTCAGGGCGTCTTCCAGAACCTTCGCCCTGGAATGGGATGCTAACCGCACCACCAGCAACTTCTGCCTGCGCTTGATGCTGAGAGATTTCGCAAACCTGGTCACTATAGTTGAACAAGGACATAGCAGAAAGACAGGGGGTCTGAGAGGGGTGCTAAGAATGCGGAGGCCCGGGAGATGGGAAGAGAGATTGAGAAGGCTGGAGCTTTTTCACATAACACACAATGAACCAGTGGAACTCACTGGCACAGGATAACTTTGTGGCCAAGGATGTAGTAGGATTTAATAAGGATTAGACATTTCTAGGGAGGACAAGAGCATCCAGAGTTACATCAGTAAATATTTTTTAAAATAAACAAGAGCTTTTCAGGGCTAATAATCCTCTTGCTCCAGGGCTTGGGGGTCAGGAGGAAACTTCTCCATGAACAGGTTATCCCAACATTACCTACTTTGTGGGATTCTTGTATCTTCCTCTGAGGCAGCTGATGCTGGTCACTGGCAGAGACAGGATCCTGGGCTAGCTGGACCCCAGATCTAATCCAGTCTGTGAAGGCCTGTGTTCCTACGTGTTGACAGTAGCTTTTGAGTGGGATGAAGGCAGGGGTCAATTGACAGAGGCACCTCAGGAAATGAGGCTCAGATGGGTGAAGGTAATGCAGAAGCGGAGTTGCCCCAAAGTCAGAGTTAGATGTTTGCATTGGGCTTTTGGGAGACTAAACCATCCTTCAGCGTCTCATTGCTCTGCACCCTGCAGACAGGCTGGCTGTGAGAGCTCGTCAGACTGCCCAGGAATGAAATAGCAAAGCTCTGGGCCAGGCCACGCAGGCTGCTGAGCCATCAGCCACAGACAGGTCAGCGCTGCAGTGCCCAGAGTTATGTAGACTCTGCCCTCGCTAGCAGGGCACGGAGCTCCTGGGAGCTCAGAAATTAATCACAACAAACAGACACTCTTTTGGATGCCTCTATGCCGAGGGGCAGCAGCAGGCATCTCACAGCCCCTGCTGAACGCCCAGCAAAGCAGGGCCGATGGAGCACGCGGGGCGGAGTGTTCGACCTGGGAGTGGGACTCCAGGATATTGTAGCCCCTGGTACTGCACCCTGCACCTGATCTGCCGCACGGCACAGCTGTGACACTAACCCTAAGCTCCTTTGAGCTCCTATAACACTGTGCCCCTCACTGACCTTCTCCCCTCTGATTCAGCCCTCATCTGCTTAAAACACATCCTCTCGCAGGCCCCAGTCCACTGCCCAGCGGTGTTAGCAGAACAGATGATGCCCACAGACAGGGGAACTAACCACACATGTGCGAGACATCACCACTCGGTCGCTCGCTTCAGCTCTGTGCCGTCTCCTTCTAGGGTGAGCCCTTTCCCCATTTCCATTTCCTTTCCCCATTTCTACACAAAATTCTCTGTGACTCACAAACTCTAGGGCACCCACCCTTACCCTGTTCCTAGGGCTCAGCCCACCTTGATTATCATACACATTGTAAGGAGAGTGGTCACTTTAGATAAGCTATTACCAGCAGGAGAGTGGGGTGGGAGGAGGTATTTTTTTCATGCTTTGTGTGTATATAAAAAGATCTTCTACACTTTCCACAGTATGCATCCCATGAAGTGAGCTGTAGCTCACGAAAGCTCATGCTCAAATAAATTGGTTAGTCTCTAAGGTGCCACAAGGATTCAATGCATGGTGCATCTGGCATTTAATGCTTAGTGCAGTTGGGATTCAATGCATGGTGCATCCAGCATTCTCCTGTAATCACTTTCTGAGAAACCCTTGACCAAGCAAAAAAAGGCATGGTGGAGGCAGTCTAGTGCACAGCAAAATGATTACTTGAAAGACCCACCAATACAATCCCAGATATAATGGAGACAGGGCGAGCGCGACAGTGTCAGCAAGTATGCTAAAAGTAGACAGACATTCATTCTTTTAGCAATCGAGGGAGCCAGCAAGCCAAGGAGCAGCTGGTTGAGCAGCAAAGCCAAGTCACTCCCTTGGCTTCTGCAAGCATGTGCATGGAAAAAGGCGAATGTAGTGCCCATCTTTAAAAAAGAGAAGAAGGAGGATCCTGGGAACTACAGGCCAGTCAGCCTCACCTCAGTCCCTGGAAAAATCATGGAGCAGGTCCTCAAGGAATCAATTCTGAAGCACTTAGAGGAGAGGAAAGTGATCAGGAACAGTCAGCATGGATTCACCAAGGGCAAGTCATGCCTGACTAATCTAATTGTCTTCTATGATGAGATAACTGGCTCTGTGGATGAGGGGAAATCAGTGGACGTGTTATTCCTTGACTTTAGCAAAGCTTTTGACACAGTCTCCCACAGTATTCTTGCCGGCAAGTTAAAGAAGTATGGGCTGGATGAATGGACTATAAGGTGGATAGAAAGCTGGCTAGATCATCGGGTTCAACGGGTAGCGATCAATGGCTCCATGTCTAGTTGGCAGCCAGTATCAAGTGGAGTGCCCCAAGGGTCGGTCCTGGGGCCGGTTTTGTTCAATATCTTCATTAATGATCTGGAGGATGGTGTGGATTGCACTCTCAGCAAGTTTGCAGATGACACTTAACTGGGAGGAGTGGTAGATACGCTGGAGGGTAGGGATAGGATACAGAGGGACCTAGACAAATTGGAGGATTGGGCCAAAAGAAATCTGATGAGGTTCAACAAGGACAAGGGCAGAGTCCTGCACTTAGGACGGATGAATCCCATGGACTGCTACAGACTAGGGACCAAATGGCTCGGCAGCAGTTCTGCAGAAAAGGACCTAGGGGTGACAGTGGACGAGAAGCTGGATATGAGTCAACAGTGTGCCCTTGTTGCCAAGAAGGCCAATGGCATTTTTGGGCTGTATTAGTAGGAGCATTGCCAGCAAATCAAGGGACGTGATCATTCCCCTCTATTTGGCGTCCGTGAGGCCTCAACTGGAGTACTGTGTCCAGTTTTGGGCCCCACACTACAAGAAGGATGTGGAAAAATTGGAAAGCATTCAGCGGAGGGCAACAAAAATGATTAGAGGGCTGGAGCACATGACTTAGGAGGAGAGGCTGAGGGAACTGGGATTATTTAGTCTGCAGAAGAGAAGAATGAGGAGGGATTTGATAGCTGCTTTCAACTACCTGAAAAGGGGTTCCAAAGATGATGGATCTAGATCTCAGTGATGGCAGATGATAGAACAAGGAGTAATGGTCTCAAGTTGCAGTCAGAGAGGTTTAGGTGGGATATTAGGAAAAACATTTTCACTAACAGGGTGGTGAAGCACTGGAATGGACTAGGTGACCTCCTGAGGTCCCTTCCAGCCCTGATATTCTATGATTCTATGGTACTGGTGTTTTTGCACTGACCAGGTATGGGAATCAAACTGGGAGACAAAGGGTTCCCACCATATGCTAAAGCTATTTAAGGCAGTGGAATGACATCATCGTTTTGGTCCTCCACTGACTGTCCACCCAAGATGACTGCTTGAAAACACCTGGAAAGAAGGACTGAGCTGGTGAGAAGGGCTGAACCCAGGCTAGAGAAATTTCTGGCCTGTGAAAGGAATACCTGGAGTTTTAAGCTGCAAGCAAGTGCAGCTTGCCTTCAAGAATCTCTGCAATCTGCCTAAAACAGCATTTAGGGTGAAAATTTGCTACAGATATTTAATTTCTTTAGTATATAAAGCTTAGTTTGCATTTTTGTTTTATTTGCTAGATAATCTGCTTTGATCTGTTTGCTATCCCTTATAATCACTTAAAATCTATCTTTTGTAGTTAATAAACTTGTTTTGTTTTGTCCAAAACCAGGGTGTAGAAATCATAACTTGGGGCAAAAAGCTGTTGTATATTCCTCTCCACATTGAGGGAGGCGGTGAATTTCATGAGCTTATGCTGTACAGATCTCTGTGCAGCGCAAGATGGTATAATTCTGGATTTACACTCTGGAGGGGGGTGTGCACTTGAGTAACAGGGCAGTTCCTTAGCTGAGCCTTCCCATGCAGAGCTGATCTCAGCATCTGTGTGTATAGCTGCAGCTGGGTGCAGGGTCGGTGCAAGGTTGTTTTGCGCCCTAGGCGAAATTCCACCTAGCGCCCACCCCTCCCCCCCGGGAGCCCTGTGGCAGCTCCCCACCCTCCCCTGAGGTGCCCCCCTCTGCAGCAGCACCCCTCCTCCCCCACCCTGAGGTGCCCCCCCTGCAGCAGCTCCCTTCGGCCCCCTCCCTCCCTTCCCTCGGCGCCCCCCCTGCAGCAGCTCCCCTCGGCCCGGGGAGCCGTGTGCAGCAACTCCCTGCCATACGGCAGCTGCCCGCCCCAGCTCACCTCTGCTCCGCCTCCTCCCCGAGCACGCCACCGCTGCTGCTTCTCCCACCTCCAGGCTTGCGGCGCCAATCAGCTGTTTGGCGCGCAATCTGGGGAGGGAGAGAAGCAGAGTGGGGTGGTGCTCAGGGGAGGAGGCAGAGCAGAGGTGAGCTGGGGCGGGGGGCAGTTCCCCTGCGTGGTCCCTCCCCCGTTACTTGCTGCAGGTGGCCCTCCCTGCACCCCCCTGCCCCAGCTCACCTCCGCTCCACTACCTCCCCGGAGCACGCTTTTGGCCGCCCCCAACCAGTTGGCGCCCTAGGCCACCACCTAGTTCGCCTAGTGGTTGCACCGGCCCTGAGGCTGGGTGTGTCCCTACCTGTGTGTGTACTGGTAACGTGTGGTCTGAAGCCTGGGGAAGAGCTTGGCAGGCTTGCCTCAGCAGTACAGTGTAAAGGGAGCCCAGGCTAGTGGGTCAGGCAGGCTCAGTGGTACCCCAGTTCCAAGTGGCACCCCGGGGGTAACCTCTCACAATCTTCTCCACAGGAAGGTCCAAGTCCCACTAGCTAGAGATCAGCTTAAGCCCTGAGCAGAAGGTTTTATCTCCCGCCCAGGACCTTTGTGTCCAGCCCTTCTCTGAACCCTGCTAATGGTGCATCGATGTTTTGCAGATAGGGAAACTGAAACGTACAGAAGTTATGTAACTTTCCCAAGATCACAGAGTGGGTCAGTAGCAGAGTCATAAACAGACTCCCCATTCAGCATCCCATCCCCGGGACCATGCTGCGGCTCCAAAAGGCTCAGGTCTTGTGGCTGAAGTAGAGTCCAGAGACGTGGAATCCACTCCTGGCTCTGCCACTTTGTCCTTTTTGTGTGCCTCGATTTCCCCTCGCAAATCAGACTGTAATGCTCCCCTGCAAAGTTTACTTGACTAGAAGGAGCTATAGAATTGCACATGACCAATAGCCATTAGCTGTACAACAATTATTTGAGTTTACACACCAAGGAGTAATTTCCAGCACCTATATGCGGCAGCAGAAGAGGTCCTGGATGTTGCAGAAACCCACTCCCCCTTGCTGACATTTCCATCCAAATTTACCGAACATGTTTTATGAATAAATCTGCCACTCGGTTTTCCTGACAAGCGTGTGATTTGGCGCTCCCAGCTCAACCCTGTATTATGTATATTTCACCCTATTATTATTTGATAATACATCCTATTACCAGTTATTCCTGGTGGGCGAGAGCAGATGTTGTGTGCATTTTAAATCGTTCTTGTTCTTCCCTGAAAACCTGCACTGGAGCAGAAGGAGGAGGGACGAATTCAGTGGCAGCTGCTCAGAGATTTTTGAGATTTAGGTGGAAAGGATTCATGCTGGTATATTTCATTGTTATTAGTGTCAGTGTTTTGGGTCTAACTTTTTGAACTTCCCTATTTTGTGATGGCTGCTGTCCAGAAGATGTGAAACACTGATTCCCATGCGGCTCTGTGCTTATGAGTGTTTTTTGGCATATTCAACATCTATGTGCTGATTTTCCTGACTTTCTAATTTACCCTTGTTCTGCTGTTCATCCATGTGATGTTTTTACAAAATATTTAGGAGCACAGGAACCTCCAAGCTGGATCAGCCCCAGTTGCCTGTCACTGGCAGTGTCCAGAACCAGATGCTTCAGAGGAAGGTGTAAGGGACCGCACAGCCGCAGATGTGGGATAATTGCCCCCGCCCCACAGTTCTCATGCTGGTGTCTAATTGTTCGAGATTGAATTAAGCCTTAAAGCAGGAGGTTTAATATCTCTTCCGAAAATTGCTGTTACATTCATGCTGGATATGCTTTATATCTATGTAAATGTCCAACTCCTTTTAAGTTCTCAGCCTCAGTGGCAATATAAAATAACAGCAGTGGTAGAGTGCTGTCCTCAATACAAAATGCAAAAATATCCTGTGTCCCATAGATCTGAGCTGGCTTTTCCATGCAAGAGTGGGGTGGTCAGACTAATGATGAGCCTGGGAGACTGGGACCGGATCCAGGCTCTGTTGCCAGCTCTGCCGCTGACTTGGGTAAGAAACTGAACCTCTCTGTACCACGGTCAGTCTGTGAAGTGCTCAGTTCTGCTTCCACTGAAGTTAATGGAAAAACTCTCCTTGACTACAAATTGACTTCAATGAGCCTGCAGGACTGGGGCTGAGAGCAGTCACAATGGTACGCCGATTGCTGTCGGGAGGTGGGAGGCTCTCTGAGACCCTCCCAGAAACATGCGCATTGTTAGGTCCATATTGGGCAAAAGAGGCAAATGGGCGAGACACCCAGCAGAAGTGGGGAAGCCCCATTGCTTGAGCCCTTGAAAACAAGGCTGGACAAAGCAAACAAAGAGGGGACTGCATGATCCCACAGCTTTCCCATCTCTGACTTTTATGGGGCTCCCTTTTTCCTGTTTAATCAGTCCTGGGACACAGGGCCCATGAAACATGCTGCATCTCCCTGCCTCCAGGGCACAGGTCCATGCCCCACGTCATATCTCCTGGGGCCGGGGCCTGTGTGCCACCAGACGTCTCCCACAGCCAGAGAATGACCTTCTTGCGTGAGTCCATTCCGTAGCCCATTGATCTTTCAGTCTGACTTATACATACTGTCCTGCAGCGCCTGGAACACAAAAGTGTGGACACAGGCCGTCTGTATTAATGTGTCACTACTCTCTATTTCACCTTAATTCCACCTATCGTGCACCAACATCAGTTGGGCCAGGGTTGCTGGTGGTGTTACAGGATTAGGCAAGAACCCAACTTATGAGCAGATCTCAGGATAATGTTGCAGATCTGGAAGTTTAAAAAAAAAAAAAGAGCAAATGTGACCTCAAAATTGGTGCAAGATGCTCAGCTCCCAGTGCTAGTTCTCTGTTGGATTAAATGCTGGATAGGACCTGGTATTTTCTCCCCATGAAGTTCCTTAGACATGCTAATCAAGCCACTCTCTGTCTTCTCTTTGATTAGCTAAACAGCTAGAGCCCTTTAAGACATTTTCCAGCTCTTGAATCATTTTTGTGCTTGTCTTCTGTTCCCTCCCTCATTTTTCAATAACCTTTTTAAAATGTGGACCCCAGGATCATAAGCCATGTTCCAGAATCAGTCTCACTAATGCCTTATAAAAAGTGAAAATCCCCTTCTGCTCGCTGCTCCACTGTTCATACCTCCCAGCATCACATTAGCTCTTTTTGCCCCAGCGTGCATTGGGAGCTCCTCCTGAGCCGAGCCGTCTGTCTGCTAGGACGACGAAATCCTTTCAGAGTTGCTGCTGGCCAGGACACAGTGCCCCAGTCTGTGGGTGTGGCCTGCACTCCTTGACCCTAGATGTAGGAGCTTGCATTGGGCTGTATTAAAACACATTTTGTTTGAAAGGGCTCAGTTTACCAAATGATCCAGATCACTCTGTATGATTGCCCCATCCTCATTATCTGCCAATCTCTGTGTCATCTGCAAATTTTATCTGTGGTGATTTTCTATGAACATCCAGATCATGGGGTGAAAATGTTGAAGAGCGTCAGGCCTAGCACTGACCCCGGTGGAACCCCAGTATAAACACCCCAATTCATTGATGATTCCCCACTGACATGCCTCTTTGAGATCTGTCAGCTAGCCAGTTTTTAATCCATTCAACATGTGCACTATTGATATTATATAGCTAAATTCTCAATCTGAAGGTTGTGTGATACTAAATAAAATGACTTACAGAAGTCTATTACATCTGTGCAGTTACCATTCTCAACCAAACTTGTATTCTCGTCAAAGAATGAAATCAGGTTTGTTCATCAAGACCTATTTCCACAAAGCCCTGTCGACTAGCATTAATTTTGTTCCCATCCTTTAATTTTTTATCAAATGAATCCCGCATCAGCTTTACCATCATTTTGCCCAGAACTGATGACAGGCTGATCCATTTATAGTTACCCTGGTCATCCTGCTTGCCCTTTTTTGAATATTGGTACATTAGCACTCCTGTAGTCTTCTGAAATGTCCCCAGTATTCCAAGATTTATTTTAAAATGGCATCAGCAGGCCAGAGATCTCTTCATCCAACTCTTCTAGGACTCTTGGGTGCAAGTTATCTGGGCCTGCAGATTTAAAAAAGAATTAAATGCTGTTTAAAATCCTCCTTAGTTACTCATAGATGGGAAAGTGTGTCATCATCCTCACATGATACAAGCACATCATCCTGCTTCTTTCCAAATACAGAACACAAATATTTATTTCTGCATCATTAACAATTCTACCATCGCCTTCTAGTAATGGGCCTAGATCTGTGGTAGGATTTTTTTGTTCCTAATATACTTTAAAATCTCCCCCTTGTTGCCCTGAGACAGATTTCCAGTCTCTCCAAGGCCTGATTCAGGAAACCATCCCTGTTAGGGGACGGTGCTTAAATCCCAATGGCAGTCAACCTAACTCTGCAGTACTTCACTGGGTACCTGCACCCTGAGTCTGAGATATGACTCAGTAGCATTTTGCCCTCTGAGTTCGTGCTGAGCGTACTGTTGGCCCAAGGAGAACTCCAGGGTTCCCAGTGAGAGTGCACGATTTTCACAGCAGAGTTTGGACAAATAACTAGCAATTTGTTTTGATCAGCGCTCTGCTGGGGAGCCCTGAATGCCAGAGCAGGAATGGGACAGGAAAGCTGGCTGGCATGGATGGGGTGAGAGAGTAGATGGCAGATTTAAAAATCTGCTTTGGCAAGTCTGAGCTTTGGGAGGTGCCCTAAGTAGGCTGCTGGTTGGTGGAATAGGTGTTCTGGGACCCATGGGCCCTAACTCGCTTCAACCTGCAGGGAGAAAAACATGCTTCTCGTTTGTCTTGCTGGCTGCTTAGGAGAGAGGCAGGGCCAGCTCTCTGAACAGCGTGGTGCATTGCCCTCTGAGCTGGCCTCGCAGAGCACTGGGCTACCCTCGCAGCAGGAGCTTGCTCTGCACAAAAATACTCTCGGTAAATACACAGAGGTAGATAAAATAGAGGAGGCCCCTTTAGTCGTGACCACAACCCACCCGAGGGATGCAAAATCAAATACTAGCACCGTCAAGGAGGAGCTGGCCGTCTCCCACTAGCTCAGAGCTTCATGCTGGAATCATGCCTTCCCAAAGGAGGTGCCCAGCTTTGCAGAGACAAATGCTGAACACAGCTCAGTTAGGTGTGGTTTGGTTCAGCTAACAGAGAGAGAAACATTCTGATCTTAGTTACGGTGGTGTAAATCCAGAATAACTCCATTAACGTCAGTGGGGCTGATGTAATTGAGGACAGTACTTGGCCTATGATTTATAACGTGTTTTTGGGGTCCTTTAGGATAAAACACTGGAGCGGATCCAGAAATCCTTGCACAGTTTTCACTCCGTCCCACTCGGGTTGTATTCGCACTGATAAGTGAGTGATCGGCTTGCGTACAGATGGAGGCAGGAGGATTTGAGACACCTTCTCACCCTGTTTCCATGGAAGGTATTTATTGAGCATCACTCTCTTTAACAACTATTTGCATGGCAATACCCTCTCACCTCTGGGGCTGCACTCAGCTGTTCTGCACTTGGATTCTAGACGTGAACTGTGCACACTCGTGCCTGTTACCATGGCAACACAGTGTGTGGCATCTCACAACCTGGGGTGTGCCGTTCAGTGTGGTGGGCCAGTGAAGAGCTAAGTGCATTTTTTGCTAGTTAGCAGCCACACCTTTTGTACTTTCTGACCCCAACCCCGGCTAACCCTGATCTGAGTGTCCCACGCTGCAGCTCCCTGGCACATCCCAGCCAGGTTAACCACATGTCCGGCCACAGCCGTCAACCAGCCTAAGCTCTACTGGAGCAAAAACTAAAGCAAAGCAAATGCGGTTACTTGCGAGGTCTTTTCCGTGTTCTCCAGATGGGCACTGGCCCAGCAGGACTCACATTCTGGCCGCAAACTCAACGTCTGTGCACAGCGGGCTGAGCAGATTGAGCCTTTTGCTTGATTGTGAAATGCTGTGCAGCCGTCGTCCATCACCGTGCTATTTTGAGGCTCAGTTAGAAGTACACTGGATGCTTTAGTGCCTGACCCTGCGTGAGCTCACTGCGGCTTGCAGGATTGGCCCCTTAAAATGAGTCCCGCTAAGCATTCTTTCCCCAGTTAACCTTTGCACCATTTGAAACTGCCTCCTGGCTTGCCCAGTGGCTGACTCCAGCAGCATCTGAGAGGACACAAGTGAACAGTCCCCGGGTTCAATGCTCTGATTCCAGGCAATAGCTGCAAAGGCTGGGCTGAGTGTTAAAGTCAGACTAAAACCTGCTGAGTCAAAACAGCTCAGGGTTCACTTTGGGGTTCAGACCTCTTAAAGACCCATCACCAGCAGGATAAAATAAATGTTGCCCCTGTGTTTTGGCTTAATCCAAGTTAGAGGAGGGCTCAGCAATGAGAATGTGCTCACAAGAACAGGTGCAAGAAATGGTTAAACAGCCTCCTCCTGGCTACTCTGGAAAGTGGAGCAGGTAACATAAAATCGGCCAAGAGCAAACCGGGAGGAAAATGCTCATTGCCACGAAGACACACTTTAATTCAGCTCATCACAAGAGGAACAAGGGGAGAGAACCGCCGTGCGGGAGTGCACAGCCCAGCTCTTGCGGAGCCCGGGGACAGCAGCACTTTTAAATTCTTCCATGTAGGGGCCAATCCAGCCCTTGATCCAGGGCATATTTCTCAGTTTTGTGGTTCCCTTGGGCCTGATAACAGCTGAATCTAGTGGACAGGGTACTGTGACCTTAACCTGCTGTGTCACCCCGTGTAAGTCCCTGTTCCCCAGGTCTCGAATGGGGGTGATGGTACTGACTTCTCGTTGGAACGCAGGCTGGGATCTCTGGGTGAAAAGCTCCATAGAGGCGCTCAGTGTCGGGAGATCGGGGGCTCTGCTGTGTAGCCAGATGCTGCTAGCTCACAGACTAAGGCCCAGTGGGGTTATTATGATCGTCTAAGATGAGCTCCCTCCATGACACACACCAAACAATTTCACCAAGTGGGTCATGAATTAATCCTGTCTTCTGGTAGAGCTAGAGCATGTCATTCAGAAGGAACCACCCAGTGTCGATTGAAAGAGTACAAGTGATGGACAATCCCTGGGGAAGCTGTTCCCGGGGTAACTCTCCTCCCTGGAAAAAGAATTGCACTTTATCTCTAGTCTGAATTTGTCCGGTTTCAGTGCCCCACCATTGGATCATGTTCTGCCGTTGTCTGTTCCATTGACAAGCCTTCTCCTACCAGACATCTTTTCTCCATGTACGTAGGTACTTAAAGACCCTGATCAAAGCAAAGGAAAGGTTAGGAGCTGACAAGCTACATAGATTGAGCTTCTTTAGTCTCTCGTTATCAGGCAGGTTTTCCAGACCTTGAATCATTCTTTTAGCTTCAAACTGTATTCCAGCTTTAGCATGATCAATTGCCTGAATTAATGCTGAAATTTGGATACAATGTAACTAATTGCCTGTGAATAACATAATGAGTGTCACTTGCTCCAAATGCCTCTCATCCTCCTTGGTGGCTAGTTAATTCGGTAGTCCTGTGTGAGAGTCAGCCGTGGCTTCCCCAGGCTTGGTAGCGAGATCATAGAAAAGGGTAGCAACAGGGGCAGGCACCAGTTTTGTCTGTAATTAAGCCACTTAGTCGGATAAGAGGTGAAGCTATTAAAAACCAAGTGAAATTTTTAGAAGTCAGGTGCTTCGGAACATGTCTCAGCTCTGCTCCGTTCCGCAGCTCTGCAAAGTCTTTGGGAAAAGTTCACAAAGTGAAACAAAAGCTGAAATCACTCTCCTAAAAGAATGCCTTTTTAAAGACAGGCTGGAATGCACCAGGCCTAGTGCCAGCCTCACGAATCGGGGGTGATGCTGTCATTTCTCAGCCCTCTCCATGGGATGGATCTACCGGAAAGGATGCACCCTGTCTCCCTGCCGTACTCACTCCCGGCTACCAGGGATGCTAGAAACAGAAATAGATTCTGCTCCATAAAGTCAGGAACACGCAGCAAATCTGCCGTCAGTTGACAGATGCTGTTATAAAGAGATTGGAGACCCTTCAAGGTGTGAGGTCTCTGAGTGCTGGAGACATTTACCCCCATTACATCATCTCAGCTGACACACCTGCTGTGGGCTGTGCCTTTTGGAGTGAAAGGCTTTTGGAGCTTTTGGAGCTGGGCACCTCTCTCAGTGCAAACTATCAATGACTACCTAGTTACCTCATGGTAGTGTCTCGATGGAGAGCGATTCCAGATGCCAGAGCACAAACTTCCCCTGCCCTAGCCAGCAGGGCTCCCGGTACTGGTCACTCAGTTCATTTCCGGAGCTGAGTCCTCCAGGGTCTCAGCAGCAAGGATGGGCTTGACCCAACACCCCAACCAATGGCCACCCACATCCGCTTTAACCGGTGTAGGAAAGCCGGGTGCCAAGAAGTCAACCCTTAGGCCTGGCTCTGTCTAGCAATCCACAGACACCTGGGTCTCCAGCGCTGCAGCAGGACAGACCCCCGTCCACGCTGACATCAGTAGGATCTCTGCATGCTCAGCACCCTGGAATATGCGGCCTGATTTTCAAGTGCCTAACTTCAGGTCCCTCTAGTGAAGCCTGTGCCCACAGCCTGTCCCTTTGGCAATCTCTCAGGGCACACGATTGCTCTCAGGTCTCCCTTCCCTTCCAATCAAGTTGATCTGAAGTGACTTTTCAGCATGCCAAGCTGTGACGATTGCCGTGTTCATGGGGAGTAGTCACGCCCAGCTCTCTGCGAGGTGGCTTTGTTCCGCTGTGCGATGGTGCAGCTCCAGACGTCACTAGCGTGTGACCAGAATGCAGGTACAGAACATCAACAATTCGTTTGCAGGGCTCATGCTGAATGACCCATGTGTGTAAAACCCCACACCTGCTGGGCAATGGGACCCTTCCCTGGGCCAGGCCTGCAGGTTTGCTAGGCGAACGGTGTACGGTCCTTACCTCGTTGTGCAGTGCACCACACTGCACCGTTGGTTCACCCGCTTTTCTACTGCTGGTTTTCTGAGCAGGTCAAACCACACGGCTCACAGCCCTGAAGTGGTGGGGACGTGAGGCCTGACCCGGGCACCCTGCTTTCTATGGGGGAGTGCGGGATTCCGCCCTGTGAATAACTTAATTCTGTTTGTTGCAAGCCAGGGACTGCACATCAGTGCCGCTGTTGTGTTGCTCTGCGGCACTCAGTGCACTGACAGGAGCAAGCAGAGCAGAAATAGCGGAGGGCTGGGCAGTAAATACTGTGTCCTCTGGGGGTAGGAAACAGAGCTTCCGCCTGACTTTGCATAGCTCCCAAATGGGGATGGCTGCTATGTCCCCAGAGCAGCTCTTCCCTGATGCCTGTCTGGGATCATTTGCTCTAATTGCTCCCTAGGTGAGGTTATACTGACAGTTCATCATCTTAACACGGAAAGAACTGCAAAACGGGTTCAGCGGGTGAATATTTACAGCACATGCTGGTGTGAAATATGGCAAGGGAAATCATAACTGTCATGGAGGCTGAAAGTGTGGATTTGAAAACAAACCTGATGAGAGACCAGGGGAGGCCACACATCCCACAAGCATTATGTGAGAGTGCTGGGCTTTGCGGCAGTTTAACAACGAGAGGTATCAAAATGCTCTTGTGAATTTCAGGCTGCCAAGCTGTTCTTTATGTTCTGATCTTCCTAAAGGTTGTGAATAGACCAGGTCTGAAATCCATCCATAGCCGTAAAAACCAGCCGTGCTCATGTAGACACAAGCCGTGAGACCTCGCAGAGTGGGACAGGGCTGGATTGGCACCGAGAGCCCCACTGTTACCAATGCAGACATTATAGCAGAGAAGGGTCCAGCGACTCACCCTACATAGTCACTGAGCTTCGAAAGCTGCTTCTTTCCCTAGCTACCATCAGAGAGGAGCTGCCCCCACCAACAGTCCTGAGCGCTAAATATCTGGGCACTAAGGGCAGGGCATTCTCAATGGGCACATTCTTCAGCTTTGGAGTTCATGCCCCTCGGGAGCCTGAGACCCTGGAGCCTGGGTGTGATACCAGGCCGGTGTAGCCCCTGGAGCGTTTCCCGGGGAGGGTGCCTCTGTGGCACATGCCAACGTGCCGGTGTCGTTTGGCCATCCCGAATCCTTTCGGACAGTGATAACGATGCGCTTTAGGGCATTTGTGAAGGACTTTTACCAACTGAAACACTAACTCTCACGGCCCCCTGGCTAGCAGTGCACGCCCCCCCCCCACGACAGCAGAGCTGGGGTAACTGCCCGGCTCGCCAAGCTGAGTTAGTGCCACCCCGCTCTGCCCCACACCACAGCTGCAGACAGAAAGCTCAGGACTCCCTTCAGCTCCCTCCTGCAGCAGCACGGCCAGGAGAGGAGCATCGCGGTCACCGACATGTGAACGCAGCCACAGACCCTCCCTCTCCCATCCTTCCCAGCGCTGTAGGGCAAGTCTGCACCCAAGAGGCTCAGAGAGAGCCGGAGCTGTCGTTCCCCAGCGAGCAGCGATCACAGCCCAGTTCCCCATGGACCGGCGTTCATCTCACAAGATCCCTCACTGGACTGAGGGGCAGTGCTGTCAGCCTGGTGCCCTCTCACCCGGCAGTCACGTCTGTCATTTTCCGGCTGGGGTTGCCCCGCTGCCCGGAGAGCTGGCGCTGAGGGGTGGCCTGGGGCAGTGGTCACCCAGTGCTCCTGGCAGTTCCAAAGGCAGGTTGACAGGCTGAGGTACAGCATCTCCCAGAGCTCTGCTGGGACAACGTCCACATCCACCCCACGCGTGCCTTGGATCCTCGACCTGGGTCAAGCTGGGGCCTTCCTGGCTCATGCATCAGCCCCAGCGTAAACGTGTTTCCAACTCCTGCCGCATGGAATGTGTGAGCTGGACAGGAACCCGGCTTGCTCTCCCATAGCTGGTCGGGCCAGCCACATGAAAGCTGGCTTCGGCCGCCGGGCTGGCGGTGTAACATTGTGCTCTTCCACAGGTACCTACCAGAACCGGCCGAGGGTGTTCCAATAGAGCTTCCGTCGGGGCAGCACCTCGGGATCAAAGTGCTGAGCGAACAGTGGCCAAGAAGAGACCCACGTCGCTCCGAACGCACACTGGGGGAACATGTGCTCAGAAAGAAGGGATGCATCTGTGCAGAATCCAACCCACACAAAGGACAGCAGAGCTCTAAAATGGCCAAGCCCAGTGCAAAATGGCCAGTTCCAGTTCACAGGCCCACACTTGGCATGGGAGCCGGCAGTTCTGTGCTTCCAAACACCCAGGTCATTCAGCTGCAGACCCAACCCAGGAGTCCAGTCCATCCTTGAGGGAAACGAAAGCCTGGCCTACAAAGTGCAGAGGCATGAAGCAGCTGTGACTTGTTGCCCCTCCCACTTCTGCCTTGAGAACGAAGCTTCGCTCCTGAGAAAATAACCATGAGAGGCCCGTGAGGCCTGCATCAGTGTCGCCTTCCCCCAGAGAGACAGCCCTGCTTGGGAAGGTCACTACAGTGTCTTGCCAGCTCCTCTCTCTAATCACGTGGCTCGTTGTAATCACCAAAAATTGTCTTTGCCCATCAAAGAATCCTTAACTCAAGGCTGACTCCGATATAGAACCTGTTAGTGAGGCCAGCGCAGGCAATGCAGGTGCTGGCATGAGGCTGACTCCCCCGAGGCCGTCAGGTCAGGCTTGGGGAGAGCTGGGATAGAGAGTGAAGTCAGTTCCTGTTGCCCACTCCTGCACCAGCCCCTCCTGCCCCAGCAACACTCGCTCGCTCCACAGGGACTTTGGTTTGCCTAGGGCAGTTGCTACGATTTTTCATCAGTGAAAGGCTTCTCCAGTGTGAGCACAGCGAGGCCTTGCTAAGTAAGGCAACGAGCACCGGGGCAGCTGCACCGATTGAGTGACCCCAATTCAAGCCCCTCGAGCGATGCAACGTAAGCCCCACCCTGCATCCGTCAGTCCTGCATCTGCTTCTTGCTCTGCCTCCTCTTCCTCCCTCAGGTGGAATCGAACCCCCTGGAAAGAACAGGGAATCTGTGACCCACGAGGGAGCTGCTTCCTTGTACTAACAGCCGCTTTTCAACTAATCCAATAGAATGACAAACATCTAATCCAGCCAGCTTTAGAGCACCTTGCTTTATGGCAAAACAAAGTATCCTTTCAAGGCAAACACAATGGCCTGGCTTTCGGTAATCCTGCAAAAACTGTCTCAGTCCTGCTCTTCCCATGTCTGCGGGGCCTGTCACTGCAGTGCTCAGCCTCTCTGGAATCCTTGCGGTCTAAATAACGTAACACTGGCGACTTCTACCCATTAGCACCAGACTCTCGTTGGCGTGCAGGGAATTCTCCTGCCCCCTGTCAGACTGCGCCCGCTGCCGGTCTGCACTCCAGCATTGGAGCGACATGCACCACCCCGGCTCTCTGGAGCCAGGCGTCCTGAGATCCACGCAGCCTTTGCCCAGCTGCGGATGCACCAGCACCAGGAAAGGTGGCAGTCTGTAAATGATGAGCGATTCCTTTCTTCATTCCCTGTGATTAAACATACCAGCCTCATCAATTAGCTCATTTCCTGCCCTTTAAAGAAAAGAACTCTCTCCTCCCTCTTTTGCAGGGTTGGGAACTGCTCTGTGCTCGGGGAGTGAGCACCTTGACTCCTGCAGTAAGCTGAAGTCATCTGCCTTTTTTCACCCATCCTGCAATGGGGACAGGGACAAAATCATCAGCCTCTTTGAAACAAATGTTTAAAATGCTCTGTAGCCAAGACTTAACTCCCATCCCCCAGCTGCACTCCCCGAAACTGGCACTAGGAGGGAAACGGTTGTGGCGGAGTCCCAGCATGGCACGAAGAGCACAGCTGTGAAACAGCCCGGGACGCTGGCATTCATCATGTTATCGCCTTGCGTTAGCTGGAGCCCCTTGCTTACTTTGTTCTCCACGATGGCTGTGCCTGTCCCTAACCTACAAGACACCTCTCAGGCTGGTTACACCACAGAGTCAGGTCGATGCGAGGCAGCTTACGTCACCTTAACTCTGTAAAGTGTCTGCGGGGGGCTCCAGTTATCAGTGCCCCGCAGTTAAGTGGGTGGACGTGCTCCTGGTGAGGACACGCACCGCTGACAGAAGGCGCTAGTGGGGATGTGAACCACCGCTTCCGTTACTGCGGGAGCTGTGACCTGATTCTATAGTGTGGACATGCTCCTGGTCTGTGCGATGGAAGCAGCCTCTGAGGTAGAAACCACCTGACCTCTCTCTCCACGTGCCCTTCTGGAGGTCTCTGTGCACTGGGCAAGCAAAGATGCTCCTTCAGGAATGCCGGGCAATCACCTCCTGCCCCCTCTGTACGCGCTCCCCACAGGCAACAACCAGAGAGTGACAACAACCAGAAACCAGGGGCACAGCCTGCTTGTGGCTGCTGTGCCCAACCGGCAGCTCATGGCCCACAAGCACGTGTGATGGGGAGGAGCCAGTTCCCATCCTTTCAAAGGAGCTCTGCCCGGAGCTCTGCCCTGAGCCAGCAGGTCCCACCACACTGAGACGCTGCTCCCCCCAGCAGCAAATCCCCGTCACGGCCTGGCCCCAGGTCACTGACTCCTGTTCTGCAGCATGTCCCAGTGCGTTGCTCGTTTGGGGAGACAAGAGACTCGGATTAGCCATTCACCAATCACTGAGGAACTGCTCAGAGCTGGCACTGCAGAGTCACGCTTGGTTTGCCACGGAGAGGGGGTTTCCCTGGCGGGCTGGCAGAGGAAATCATAGTCACAGAGAGCTGAGGTCCCAGCTATCCGGGCCTTTGGAGGCAGCCTCATGGGAATCACAGTGCCTGTGTTTGGCGTGGCTCGTGTAGCTGAGTTCTTACAGGACACTTTCCCAGCATGCCGTTAACAAAGGATACAAACCAGAGGACAGTTAAAATGCACCTACTGCACCGTGTCAACTCCGGGAGCTTTAGGGTTGCAAAATGAACTGGGGCTTGATGGCTTAAGACAGGAGGCCAGGTCCCCAGGTGCCTCATCTCTCAGCGACATTGGTCTCTGGAGGCTAGAAATCACATCTTAATGCTGGGAAATCACAGCTGTGGGTGCAGAGTGCAGGCCACTTACGGGGGAACCGGCACATGTGGCTGCTGCTCTGAACAGTGATTCTGGATGGGTAGAAAGACATCCGGAAAGGCCCCGAATGCTACCTGGAAATAAGTCATATGCAGAGTCACCCATACATTTTGCAGCTGGCTGAGGAATTGCCGTCTCTGTACAGTCATTGTTATTTTATTTATTAAGTATCCCGTGGACTGGTTTTGGCTGACGAAGGAAACATACCATCGAAGGGTGAGAGCTTCAGGAGCACAGCAGTGACGTAGGAGCACAAGGCCCCGTGACTTTCACTCACATCATGCGATGACTTTTAAAAATGGCTTCCCACAGGCTTTCACACACAACCAGCATCTCTGCTGAGTGCAAGGATCTTGCTGTCAGATGTGGGGGTGTGGTTCACATTAAACTCAGTGGGTGGAAAACCCCCTTCTCCCCCCGGCCCAACCCAAGAAGTGATGTGTTAGTTGCACATAAAACCGTGGCAGGAGGGGAATCTAAATCAGTGTAACTTTCATAGGCCAGCTGCCCAATTCCAGTCACTGACACCGGTTACAAACGAGAATCACGCTTTAGAAGCCAAGGGAATTTCCTGTACGTTGGGAAACAAAGGTCAAGATAAATGACTGCTAGTAGCTGATGTGACTAGTCTGACTCAGCTGTACCTGGGAATGGAGCATGCCCCATGTGGCCAAAGAAAGTGTGGGTTAAAGTAAGGGGACTGTGAGCTGCTGTTCGTGCCGCACCCCCTCTGCCACCCTGAGTGTGTATGTTACACTCGTTTACAGATGGCCAGGCCAGAAGGCCCCCTGTGATCATCTAGACTAGACTGAAAACCTGCCTCACCCAGGCTAGAGGACCTCACCCAGCGACGCCTGCAGCTAGTCCAGTAACTTCTGGCGTAGCTGGAGCACGGCTTTTCGTCAGACAGATGGCGTGGAAAGACTCCGGATGGAGAATCCACCATGTCCCTTGGAGAGCTCTTACAATCGCTACCCGCACCGTAAAAAACCTGCATCTTATTTCCAGTGTGAACGTGAATTAAACTTCCTTAGGGCCACCTTGCTCCAATTTATCTGGCTAGGGATTTCACCCACTTGGCGATGAGCACCCTACAGCAACCTACATATGGGTGATGCTGCCCTGACTTCATGCACCTCCTGGAGCAGAGCCTGCAGCCCTGTCCCGCTCCCACACGGGCACTCCCCCCTCCTTCCCGCTGCGCACTGGGCTCAGGCCAGCCCAGAGCAGTTCCGTGCGAGGGACGTAGGTGCCAGCAATGGCTGGGAAGGGGGAAATTCTCCATTTACATGGGAGCCGGGCATTTCCGATTGGCTGCACTCCCCAGAGACGGCTCAGAAGAGAGCCTGGCCAGGTGTATCCCGTGGCATGCGGGTGGCACCGGGATCCCACCTCCAATCCAGGCCCGGCCCTTTGGAAGGAAGAGAATGTGTAGCCCCGTGGAGTCTCTACCCCACCCCCCACACCCGTCGCCCACTTCTGGGACTACATCTGGATCCATTTCTATCAGTCTTTCTAGGCTTCACACTACACCCCACACTACAGGGCTCAGCAGCTGGGGGATGCAGAGAGAGCTGGTGGCTCAGGGCTTTGGGAATGGCCACAGAGCCTTTCACATCAGTTACGTGCTGGGATCCAGCCCTGGCTGGTTGGAATCTCTGGACCACTGCTGCCGGCTGCAAGCAGAGCTGCTGGTTTCAGCCCAATTGCTCATGGGCAGGAGGGTGTATCACACAGCCCCCTCTCTGGACCCCAGCACACCACTGGCAGACTATCTGTGGACAGGCTGAGGTCCGAAAGAGGTAGAGAGGGCAAAGTCCTGTTGTTCCCTGGCAGGGTCCCTGCTAGCCAGGCTGGAGGCACCAAGTGAGGCAGTGCAGGGATCAGCCGGGCGGTGCTTGGAGCAAAGAAACTGGGCATAAAACAGCCAAGTCCAGATTCTTCAAGTTCCTGCCCAAGAATTCACAGCAAGGCATAAAGGAGGCTGGTTAGGAGGTTCTCAGAGACACTGTGCAAATCCAGTCCCAGTGCATGGGGCTCAAGATCTGCCCCCAATGAAGTGAAGAGCAAAGTACTTCAATTTATGTAAAATGGCAGTAATTGGATTTTACGAGTCACTTAAATGTGCTTCCAAGTGAATTTGAAAGCTACTTAGAGGAAGAGTAAATCATCCAGTGAGAGCCTGCTTAGCGCAGCCTGCAAGTCACCAATGCACCATGGACTTTCCATGCCAGCTGGGGCAAAGCCACTGAAGCCACCCCCCCACCCCGAGGGTTAGCGAGGAGCATGCAGGAGTGTCCTCTCCCCGAGTTAACCAGACCCTGCAGCCTATCAGATCTGAGAGGTGTACGTGAGCAAAATTTAGCTGGTGTTTTGCAGGGGGAAAAGCACAAAAGAGCTGCCTCTTATAAAATGACATTGTAAAATAATTGCACCACCTCCATATTGCAGCAATTTGTGTTTCCATGGAAGGAAACTCAGCGTTTGCAGACGTTCTACATGCAGGGTCTGGGGCACACGCCGAGTGCTGGAGTCTAGTAGTCACTCGTGGAGTTTCACTGGGGTGGTGCTAGCCGTAGGGACAGAGCTAATTTCACCGGGCCGCAGAGTGCAGGATAACCTCCCCCGGCACACTTGTGTGACTCTCTCACACCCCCCGGCTTGATCTCCGGGGGCAAGGGCTGTGCAGAAGCGCGTGTGGAAAGTTTCCCATTACAGGAGAGTCAAACGCATGGGGTCAGATTCACTCCCCTGGCTTCGGCAGATGACTTTGGCCCAGTGTTTCTGCCAGGGATTGGGAGCAGCTCAGAACTCTCCTTTTCCTTGATACCATATACACTGCAGTTATTGTGCCACCCAGCGGTTCTCTGGGCCCTGGCCCTTTGGCCACGTGCCTTTTCACACTTTCACTCTCTCATTAAGCCCCAACTACAGCTTTGTTTGGGGGCCCAATTCTTGAAGGAGCTGAGCTCCCTCATCCTCCACCAAAGTCAATGGCACCTGAGCCCCTGATTCATCAACTTGTTTATGCACATTTTTAACTGCAGACATGTGCTTAAGTGTTTTGCTGACTAGGGCTGAAGTGTGGAAGGGGCACTCAGCTTCCCCAGCAGGTGGGTTGCCCTTTGAGACACATCCCTTATTCTGCATGGCGTCTTCCCCCCACACCACGTCCCTCAGTACGTGGCAGAGGCAGCTGGTGCAATAACAAAAGGAAACTGCAAATGTTTTCCTTTTCCAAGGCAAATCCTAGCCAGTGAGGCTCATGGATCGCCTCCTGGCACCCTTCCCTGCCCACAGACGGGGCAGGAGGCTGCCTGCTGAGGCAGGGCAGCACGAGCAGGTGTGGCCGCAGTATTGGACACAGGCACAATGTCTCCTGGCAGCTCATTGCCTGTTGTTGCAGGGCTGGGCAGGCATCTCACAGTCCCGTTCTGCTCACCACCATTGAGGGAAGACCAGGCTAATTCTCAGGGGAAATCCGGGGGACATGTCAGGCCACATGCAAACCCCTAAAGAGCAAGTGGAGAAAAAGAAGAAGTGTCATGAATCCGATCCCACCTGACCCTGGGTTCTGCCTCCCCAGAGGGCACTGAGCATTTTGGAAATCTGCAATGTCGCTGGTGCCAGTCGCGGGAGTGGGATCAGGGCTGTGCCTAGGGCTGTGCAATCAGGCCAGCCATGTTCATCTCCTTAGCAGAGTACTTCAGCCAGCCCAGGGCAGTGACTGAAGAACACCCTGGGGCTGCCTAAGAACAGCCCTGATTGTTAAGTTGTTCATTTGGGGGGATGGATGGTGACAGGTGATGGGGACGTGGACACTCGCTAGAAGCTGTAACAAGTAACCAGAGGGGCCTTTTGGTGCAATGGACCTGGCTACAGAGCTGGGCCAGGCAGTGTGAAACAGGACCAATTCCTACTGGAAACTTGGCACAGATCCACTGGTGAAAAGTGCACGTGGGTGGGGCTGGCCCTCCATGTCACTTCTGTCATACACAGGCTTTCCAAACTACCAAGGGGATCACTGCTTTGGGCATCGCAGGGGGGCAGAGGTGGATGGAGAAGGCATGTTCTGAGCAGCGGGCAGGGTAGATCCCGTCACAAACAGCCCAGCAGTCCTGGTTATACACATATATACAGAGCACTGTAGAGGGGAGAGAATAGTTCGCCATGAATGAGACCTACTGAATAGAATCAGAACGGCTTCATGGTGTGTCATGTGCCCTATAGTGCTAATGGCTCACTGGGACTCCCCTTTCCTCCTCAGCTCTCAAGGCAGGGGCTTGTGCTACAGGAGCAGGAGGATCTGAATTCCACCCATGTTGCTGCTGTATGTGATCAAAGGATCAAAGCCCAGCAGCCATCTCAGCCGCAGCGTGGCAGCCATGTTGGGCCTCGTGAGAAAGGTGAACGAACTTGACGAAGAATTTGGTGATATATATTGAACTTCTGAAAGGAAATTCAGTGCGAATAACCTCAAGAGACCATGCTGAGCCATACTGTATGCAACCACCTCTAGAGAGAGCCCTGGGAAGAGGCTAGCTTCAGATTTTTGCAAATTCAGAGAACATCATTCTCTCACCACTGCTCACTGCTTTTCCAGGTACCTAGAATTCATGTACTTGGAAGACACAACATGTCGCAGCAGCATTATCGAGAAACTAACGTGCACTTTGCTCATTTTGGTGTTCCAGAACAGCACCTGATGGCCACCAGAGCCCAATTCCCCTGGCAAGGGGATTCAAGCCCTTCCCAGTGAAATACGATTGTGATGCTATTTCTAGCAGCTCACATTCCCCACAAGCGCTAGGAGAGGCTCCCCGTGCACAGACAGCAGCAGACTGGGGTGCACAGGAAGGGGATGGAGGGGAGCCAGTGCACCCCAGGGCATACGGGAGGCCTCTCCCCAGGCAGGGTCATTCCCAGGCCCAGACCCATGGAAAGCTGCCTTCCATCCCGACTCCTGGGCAGCACAGGGCGCCCTGACATGGAAAGCTCCCACCCTCCTTGTGGGGTGTCTGGGGCAGAGGCACAGCCAGGACCTGGACAGACCTGCGGTGACAGAGGAAGGTGGGGATGGTTCATGGCTGAACAGCGCCCATTCGTCCCACGGAATGGCAGCCTTGCAAGGGGTAACGGTGTGTGGTGGTTTGGATCTCGGCTGGCTAAGTGCTCCCGGACCTGGGGTGCCACATTGCACAGGAAGTGTCAAACTTTCCGGCCTCGCAGGAGGAGACTGCACATGGTGCAGGGATTTCTCAGCGGAGGGCACCGGGGACATCTCGCACACTGTCCTTGTCCCCAGCACCCACAATGCCGTCCAGGGACAGACAGACACAGGGCTTATGCCTGCTTTGCCTCCCGTGATCCTGGCCCCTCTGTGCCCTGGGCTGGCCCCTGGCATGAAGGAAACGCCATTACAGCAGCCTGGCACCATGGGGGTGCAGGGGAGCCCCGACTGCCCAGACCCTATGGAGGGAGCAGAATAGGAGCCACATTCCAGCTCTGTGCACGGGAGGCTGTCCTGCACCGATCATCCCGCGGCTGGCCATGCTGGCTAGCACCCTCTGCGCTGGCGGCGTGATGCAAAGCTGCCCTGGAGCTGCCCAGGGTCAGGCCAGAGTCACTGCCCTGGTAGAATTGCTCATTCCTTTGTTAATGGACCCCTCGTCCTGCTATTGCTAATTACAGCGTGCAGCTGACTAATGGCTCAGTCCACTGGCTTGCTCCAGATTTAAAGGCAGTTCTACAGGCAGCAGAGCTTGATGGCAGCTCTCAGTGTGACACCGGATTGTACCGGCTGTATGGATCTCAGAAAGTGCACCCCTGGACTTCCTGAGCCACCGTCATCCCTATGGTCAATGATCCCGGGGATGACTGGCCCCTTGTCCCTCCCTGGCTCTTCCATTAACACAACCCTTGTGAAAGAATCCTGCTAACGGGCCATGCGCTGGGTCTGACGTCTCTGCTCACTTCTGCACCTGGGCAATGACAACGTTCCTGCTCGTCTAGGGCTGCCTGGAGATGGTGGGTAGCAAACATAGTGGGTTGCCCCAGGAGTGCTGTAAAACACAGCACCGCATCGATACAGGCCACAAGCATCGGAGCTGGTACCTGGATCGGAGCATCTGCTTCAACAGGCAGGTTGGATTGTGCATTGGGTCGGCTTCTTCATCCTTATGCACATTCTTCCCCACACGACTAAGCAGGGTCTGCACGCATGGCAGAAGAGAGGGTGTGGCTGCAGTGTGAAATGAATTCCCAGGCAGCCACCCTGGCTCAGATTGTAATCGAAACAAAGAACTCACCTAACCACAGGGCGCTCCCCTGCCTGTGTGCCCATCTGGCCGAGGGAGGCACAGGGCCCAGCTGCCTCTGTGGGCAGTCTGACCTATCCGGATACACGGGGCCAATACAAACCTATCAAGCCTATCTACAAGGAGTTCAAGATGTGGCTAATTTGGGATTTGGTCACACTCATAATTTTTATTCTCCTGGGAAGAGACGAGAATTAGATGCCTTGGGAGTAGTAGGAGCCATGTCAGCGTTGTTTGGTTCAGAAATGTTAATTGGGAATTGTGTAAACTTGTGTAAAAATTAGGAAATATGTTAATTATGTGTTAAAATAATAAGCCAAGAAAGCAACTAATCCACTTTGTAACACATGGAGAACTGCCCCCCCATGACCCCTCTCCAAAAAGATTTACAGTTTTTCTATGCATGAAATTGCTGCAATGTTTAATGAAATCCAAATTAAAGTGAGTAAATTGTTTTTTGTAATGATCAAGCCAGAAATTATTGTGTGGGGAAAATAATTTGTCTTGTTTATGAAAAATATGTTTTGGACACAGTAATCCAAATATTAGTACGTTTGGAATTGGGAAAAGTGCCTGATTTGATTATGAACAAATAACTATTAAATCGGTATTGCTTTAATTATATACACAATGATCCAGGAAGAAAGACTGAATGTCTTTCAAATGTGTGAGAAATTGTCCTTTAGGGCAGTGAGGAATTTGGGATCAGCGACACCTCATCCTAAACATACTTCCTGTTATTTACCTAAGACCTGCACTGTGTATCACTTTTTGTGGGTTTTTTACAGCCTCACTACTCATATTTAACCTGAACGCAGATGCGTTTGCTGACTTGCCCTCGTTCAATCCACAGACCATCTCCACGCAAACATCTACCAAGAAAGGTTGAGGGTACATCCCTATGAGACACAGACATGGAACACCCTGCAGACCGCATGTAGCTCTGGGAAGGGGCTTCTGTACGTCTCTCGCTGTAATGTGTTTGAAGTGCTTATGCCTGTCTGTGGCTAAGCGGCGTGGGACCAAAAGCACAACCAATCAGAGGAACATGCCGAGTGCGACTAACACAATGAAAGACACCAGTGGAGAGCGTGGTCTGTGGGAATGATGGATGTTGTTATAGTGATTAATAGAAAAAAATATTATATTGGAATGAAGTGCTCTGTTACACACCCCAGGGTTTGCGTTAGTTTAACAATATACATCATGATTGGCCATACAGCAATTTGTTAACGATAATTGATATATTGTTAACTATAATTGATTTTACCCTTAATTACCAGAATTTAGTAGAGCAGCTTATTCCAGAGTTCAGAATACCTATTTTAAAATTAGGGCTTAATTGACAAATTTTCTTAAAAGGAAAGAACTCCATTTAGTTGAAATTGGTAATAATGTTTAAAAAATAAAAATAAGTTAAATTAATTGTTTAATAGATGCTGAAGTGTTAGTTATTTTTGTGAATAAAAATTTAAATTAAAAAATATTGTGTCGGGTATTACCAGTGTAACAATGAGCAGAGCATGAGGCTGCTTGTGCAATAAAGTTAAAATGGTCAATAGCTTTCTTGATCAGTGAAGCGGTACTAAAGGCCAGCCCTTATTGCTTCATCAGAGGGGCAGCTGTGGCCTAGAGCAGTGGTCTCCAAACTTTTTTGATCGCGCACCCCTATCAGTAAAAAATTTTGGAGCACGCACCCCCAATATCTGTATATTTATGTATGTATAAATTATATCCATGTGCTACTGTCCGAAGATATCATGTAAATTATAAAACATACACAAAAAATAGAAATTAAAAGCCGATGAGATAAAGATGAAATAAACAATAATAAAATAATTTTTTATTTTATTTTATTTATTAACGGTACAAAAAACCTTTTTCCTCTCACTAAAAAAATTAGTATTAATAATATTTTGAGTGAGAGCAATGTGATGGAACGCGCTTCGTTATTTTTGAAAATCTTGGTTTAACACTTTGTGATACCGTGGGCACTCAGAGTGGGGGTGCGGAGTCCGGGAGGGAGTTAGGGGGCGGGAGGGCGCTCAGAGTGGGGGTGCGGAGTCCGGGAGGGAGTTAGGGGGCGGGAGGGCGCTCAGAGTGGGGGTGCGGAGTCCAGGAGGGAGTTAGGGGGCAGGACGGCGCTCAGGGTGGGAGTGCGGGGTCTGGGAGGGAGTTAGGGGGCGGGAGGGCGCTCAGGGTGGGAGTGCGGGGTCCGGGAGGGAGTTAGGGGGCGGAAGGGCGCTCAGGGTGGGGGTGCGGAGTCCGGGAGGGAGTTAGGGGGCGGGAGGGCGCTCAGGGTGGGAGTGCGGGGTCTGGGAGGGAGTTAGGGGGCGGGAGGGCGCTCAGAGTGGGGGTGCAGAGTCCGGGAGGGAGTTAGGGGGCGGGAGGGCGCTCAGGGTGGGGGTGCGGGGTCTGGGAGGGAGTTAGAGGGCGGGAGGGCGCTCAGAGTGGGGGTGCGGAGTCCGGGAGGGAGTTAGGGGGCGGGAGGGCGCTCAGAGTGGGGGTGCGGAGTCCAGGAGGGAGTTAGGGGGCAGGACGGCGCTCAGGGTGGGAGTGCGGGGTCTGGGAGGGAGTTAGGGGGCGGGAGGGCGCTCAGGGTGGGAGTGCGGGGTCCGGGAGGGAGTTAGGGGGCGGAAGGGCGCTCAGGGTGGGAGTGCGGAGTCCGGGAGGGAGTTAGGGGGCGGGAGGGCGCTCAGGGTGGGAGTGCGGGGTCTGGGAGGGAGTTAGGGGGCGGGAGGGCGCTCAGAGTGGGGGTGCAGAGTCCGGGAGGGAGTTAGGGGGCGGGAGGGCGCTCAGGGTGGGGGTGCGGGGTCTGGGAGGGAGTTAGAGGGCGGGAGGGCGCTCAGAGTGGGGGTGCGGAGTCCGGGAGGGAGTTAGGGGGCGGGAGGGCGCTCAGAGTGGGGGTGCGGAGTCCGGGAGGGAGTTAGGGGGCGGGAGGGCGCTCAGGGTGGGAGTGTGGGGTCTGGGAGGGAGTTAGGGGGCCGGAGAGTGCTCAGGGTGGGAGTGCGGGGTCTGGGAGGGAGTTAGGGGGCGGGAGGGCGCTCAGGGTGGGAGTGCGGGGTCTGGGAGGGAGTTAGAGGGCGGGAGGGCGCTCAGAGTGGGGGTGCGGAGTCCGGGAGGGAGTTAGGGGGCGGGAGGGCGCTCAGAGTGGGGGTGCGGAGTCCGGGAGGGAGTTAGGGGGCGGGAGGGCGCTCAGGGTGGGAGTGTGGGGTCTGGGAGGGAGTTAGGGGGCCGGAGAGTGCTCAGGGTGGGAGTGCGGGGTCTGGGAGGGAGTTAGGGGGCGGGAGGGCGCTCAGGGTGGGAGTGCGGGGTCTGGAAGGGATTTAGGGGGCGGGAGGGCGCTCAGAGTGGGGGTGCGGAGTCCGGGAGGGAGTTAGGGGGCGGGAGGGCGCTCAGGGTGGGAGTGCGGGGTCTGGGAGAGAGTTAGGGGGCGGGAGGGCGCTCAGGGTGGGGGTGCGGAGTCCGGGAGGGAGTTAGGGGGCGGGAGGGCGCTCAGAGTGGGGGTGCGGAGTCCGGGAGGGAGTTAGGGGGCGGGAGGGCGCTCAGGGTGGGAGTGCGGGGTCTGGGAGGGAGTTAGGGGGCGGGAGGGTGCTCAGGGTGGGAGTGCGGGGTCTGGGAGGGAGTTAGGGGGCGGGAGGGCGCTCAGGGTGGGGGTGCGGGGTCTGGGAGGGAGTTAGGGGGCCGGAGAGCGCTCAGGGTGGGAGTGCGGGGTCTGGGAGGGAGTTGGGGGCGGGAGGGCGCTCAGAGTGGGGGTGCGGAGTCCGGGAGGGAGTTAGGGGGCGGGAGGGCGCTCAGGGTGGGAGTGCGGGGTCTGGGAGGGAGTTAGGGGGCGGGAGGGCGCTCAGAGTGGGGGTGCGGAGTCCGGGAGGGAGTTAGGGGGCGGGAGGGCGCTCAGGGTGGGAGTGCGGGGTCTGGGAGGGAGTTAGGGGGCGGGAGGGCGCTCAGGGTGGGAGTGCGGGGTCTGGGAGGGAGTTAGGGGGCGGGAGGGCGCTCAGAGTGGGGGTGCGGAGTCCGGGAGGGAGTTAGGGGGCGGGAGGGCGCTCAGGGTGGGAGTGCGGGGTCTGGGAGGGAGTTAGGGGGCGGGAGGGCGCTCAGGGTGGGGGTGCGGGGTCTGGGAGGGAGTTAGGGGGCGGGAGGGCGCTCAGAGTGGGGGTGCGGAGTCCGGGAGGGAGTTAGGGGGCGGGAGGGCACTCAGGGTGGGAGTGCGGGGTCTGGGAGGGAGTTAGGGGGTGGGAGGGCACTCAGGGTGGGGGTGCGGGGTCTGGGAGGGAGTTAGGGGGCGGGAGGGCGCTCAGGGTGGGAGTGCGGGGTCTGGGAGGGAGTTAGGGGGCGGGAGGGCGCTCAGAGTGGGGGTGCAGAGTCCGGGAGGGAGTTAGGGGGCGGGAGGGCGCTCAGGGTGGGGGTGCGGGGTCTGGGAGGGAGTTAGAGGGCGGGAGGGCGCTCAGAGTGGGGGTGCGGAGTCCGGGAGGGAGTTAGGGGGCGGGAGGGCGCTCAGAGTGGGGGTGCGGAGTCCGGGAGGGAGTTAGGGGGCGGGAGGGCGCTCAGGGTGGGAGTGTGGGGTCTGGGAGGGAGTTAGGGGGCCGGAGAGCGCTCAGGGTGGGAGTGCGGGGTCTGGGAGGGAGTTAGGGGGCGGGAGGGCGCTCAGGGTGGGAGTGCGGGGTCTGGAAGGGATTTAGGGGGCGGGAGGGCGCTCAGAGTGGGGGTGCGGAGTCCGGGAGGGAGTTAGGGGGCGGGAGGGCGCTCAGGGTGGGAGTGCGGGGTCTGGGAGAGAGTTAGGGGGCGGGAGGGCGCTCAGGGTGGGGGTGCGGAGTCCGGGAGGGAGTTAGGGGGCGGGAGGGCGCTCAGATTGGGGGTGCGGAGTCCGGGAGGGAGTTAGGGGGCGGGAGGGCGCTCAGGGTGGGAGTGCGGGGTCTGGGAGGGAGTTAGGGGGCCGGAGGGCGTTCAGGGTGGGAGTGCGGGGTCTGGGAGGGAGTTAGGGGGCGGGAGGGCGCTCAGGGTGGGGGTGCGGGGTCTGGGAGGGAGTTAGGGGGCGGGAGGGCGCTCAGGGTGGGAGTGCGGGGTCTGGGAGGGAGTTAGGGGGCGGGAGGGCGCTCAGGGTGGGAGTGCGGGGTCTGGGAGGGAGTTAGG
Organism: Eretmochelys imbricata; assembly: GCF_965152235.1. Lineage (NCBI taxonomy): Eukaryota > Metazoa > Chordata > Testudines > Cheloniidae > Eretmochelys > Eretmochelys imbricata. Next base: position 1,253,547 of record NC_135580.1, on the reverse strand, counting down.
GGGTGGGAGGGCGCTCAGAGTGGGGGTGCGGAGTCCGGGAGGGAGTTAGGGGGCGGGAGGGCGCTCAGGGTGGGAGTGCGGGAGGAGGCTCAGGGCTGGGGCAGGCAGGGGGTGCAGAGCACATACCTGGGGCAGCTCCTGTTTGGTGGGGGGGTGCAGGTGGCTCCCCGCAGAGTAGCACTGCCCCCATGGCCACGATTCTGGGAGCCACGAGTCTGGGAGCTCCCCCTCCCCCGGAACGCAGCGGCTTTAGGGGCTGCAGGGCTCGGGGCTAAGGGGCGCCGGGGCCCCAGCCAGAAGCAGGGGCGGCCGCGCAGCCGGAGAGAAGTGGCGCCTTCCCCTTCAGAGCCCCGGGGCCTGAGATCAGAAGCAGGCTCCGGGACAGAAAACAACATCTATGGCTTTTGCAACAGGCAGTGCTGAGGCTGCCTAGAAACCAAGCCGTGGGTCCATTTAAATGTACAGTGGGGGGCAATCCTGACCCCACTGGAGTCAGTCATTGCCTGATGGGGCTGCAATTTGGTGCAGGCTGTGTACGCGTCACAGCCTTGCCAGCCCACAGACGCGAGGCCAGCATGAATGCAGTAGAGGCCATGGCTCCAACCGTGCCCTCTGATTGTCACCGCCCTAGTGTGCCTAATGCTCTGCATTTAGTTGGGGATCGGTCCTGCTTTGAGCAGGGGGTGGGACTAGATGACCTCCTGAGGTCCCTTCCAACCGTGATAGACTGTGATTCTGTGATTTGGGAGTAGTGTGTGCTCAGCAGCTCTGGAGATCACACCCCAGGAACCTCAGACTGGGAACCCCAGAATGGCTGCACCCCAAATTACAGGCCACCTCTGAAAAGTTGGGCCGTTATAATGTTCTAAAACCAATTCCTCTCCCCTAAAGATGCTACCTGCCTCCTCCCGCTCAGAGCAATGAATGTGCTAGGATGCTTGGCCACACCAGGAACCTTTTCCATGTGAACCGTTCCTGCATCCACTCTCTCCGCATCGATCATGGCAGCTGTTGTCCGTGCACCCCATTATACTGTGAAGTGTTTCTTACAGCTCATTCATGCCTTGCTGTTGCAAACCATTTTAGAGCCTTAGTATTAAAGACATAGGCACAGGACAGAGATTCAGGCCAAGCCCAGCTCTCACACTGTGTCCAATGTTTCACGCCCACGCCAGGAGAGAACTGAGTCAAAGGTGTGAATATTGTAAACCCCTCAATTTCAGCACTTGTGTGTCACCAGGATTTTCAGTTCTGAAAGTGACAAGATGCAAACGTCAATCGATTCACTGGTGGGTGGGGACATAGCAATTTGGCTGGCAACCAAGGATTTGTTTTTGTTTCCGTGTGTTTGTGTGCAATGTGGTAGAAACACAGCATCTCTGAGAATTTGCCAGCCTAATGAAAACAGGAAGCAGCAGGGGTGTGCACGGGGGCGGGAGGGGCAAGCAGGGGCATAGGCCCACCCAATAATTGGCAGGAGTTGACAGCGCCTCTGGCCCCAGAGCCACGGCGGGGGCACAGAACACGCCCCTCCAAAAGTGGTCAAATTTAAATTCCTGCGCACGCTCCCGGAAGCAGTTATGCCTCTCCCCCCCACTAATTCACAGATGTGGGGAGCAGTTTCCAAAAGCATTCACCCCCCAAGCTGCTCCCACTGCAACCCCTCAGAAGGGATTTCCAGAAAAGGTCGGTGTGGGCTTAACTCTGTGCCCACTGCAGTCGACCTACTTAGACATATGGTGAAAAGGCACTTTGAGTGCAATCGTAATACCAATAATAGAGCCATGTGACTAATTAACTCATCACTCCATCAGTACTGGTGGTTTCATTAACGGTGTTTACACTTAAACCCCAGCACCCCTCACTCTATTGCAGAGAGGCTGCTGGCTCATATTTAATGGCTCTGTATTCTGTATCCATGTGCAAAGAAGTGGCTTTCTCTTCAAGGTTTGGTGGCAATGCTGAGCACTAGCATTCATCCTGGGCTCTAAAGAACAGGCCCTCCAGCCATCTGCTGCAGGCAGTAAGTGCCTCTACCCGGTGCCATCAGAACAAGATCTAAAATAACGAAATCTCTGAGTTAAACTTGCAAGTCCAGGAAGTGAGGGGAGCTCCCTCCCCCGTCCCTGCGACACCCAGTGAGTGGCATCTGCAGGGTACCCTTTGGCTGCCCGGCAGACAGCTCTGTTGGCTGTAATGCAGCCAGGCTGATTCATCCAGTGACCCGGTGCCCACTGTGTAGGGGCCTGGGTGTCTTCACCCGCCCAAACGGCACAGATGGGGAGGCGGGTAAAGCCCAGGGGGCTGGACACCAACACAGCCCAGTGATCTCTGCGAGTTAGATGTGGCCACTGCACACAAGCAGCTGCTTCCAGCAAGGTGTTTCTAGTGTATTAGACAAACACCATGAGAGGCAGCCCAGGACTTGATCACAAGGTGTTGCCATCTGAGGCCAGCCCAGTGATGTCAGCGCCATGAGTTGGTGGGCTCAGTCCAGTCCCCCCGGTGGCCTGGTGTCTCTGACCCAAACCGCCTGATACACAGCCTGGCCAAGGACCGAACCAAACCTCAGAAGGTCTTGACTCACCCATCCTGGGAGCCACAGCAGGACCCTCCTCTGCTTTGTCTGCTCTGATGGCCTTGCAGCTACTGCCGTGTAACAAGGGAGGGGAGCTCCGGGGCCAGCCTCTGCGCTCACCCACATGGGTGTGAAGCCGGAGCGTGAGTCCTCCGGGGATCGGCACCAGTGAAGTTCCTCCAGCAATAAGTAAGACCAGCCTCACCCCGCTGGTACCGGCCTCGGTGAAACAGACTCTACCAGGGCCCCTAGGCTGTGATAGAATCCCAGACCTGTAGCCTAGTCCAGAGGGGTACAGTCAGTTCAGTCACAGCATCAGGCCCCAAGACCCTGAGCAGCTGGGCAAAGTTGCTCTGCACAGGCTAGTTCCTGCTCCTGATGCGATTATGCTGGATCTGCTGTGATCGGCCTTTCTCACTCCCTAGGCAACAAATGATTCAAAGGTGCTACTGAGACTGGAGCAGCCCAGATCTCCCAGTGTCTCCGGACTGCAGCCTCACCAGCTTCCTGTGTTCACACTCGGGAATCAGACCCCCAAAAGCAGCGATTTTTGAAAAATAGTAAAGTGAGGTCTCGGTTCCTTTGGTCTCCGTCTGCAGGGCTGGCCCCAGGGCCACTGGGGAGGGACATGTCAGAACCCAGAGCCTCCCACTCCCAGCACACCCCATCTTCCAGGGAGTCCATAGCCCGCAGCCAGGCGGCCCCCAAATGCTCAGCTTGGACCATTGCGAATTAATAGGGAAAGACCTTGAGCTCGGCAGGAGCCTGGGGCCGCCTGCCCTGATGCCAGAGCCTGGGCACCCACACTCAGCCTCCATGCCCCCCGCAGCCCGCAGCCCAGAAGTGCAGATGAAAAGGCACTGCGTCAGCTCCCCTCCTGGCCAGGGCTGCTGCCCCGACAGGCTGGTCGTGGGGCAGTGAGCTCATCCCTTGGCCTTTGCCAGCTGGGGTTCACTGTGGGTCAGGGGAGCCTGCTTACGGCCCTGGGGGCCTGCAGGGCCCTGTGCTGGGTGGCCATGGGGGGGCGGTTGCTTTTAGGGACCAGCCCTTCCTCCATGTCCCTGGGTGCAGACGTCCCCAGAGGCAGGGATCCGGAGTCACAGCATTGTGCAGAAGCAGGACAATGGAAAACCCACAGAGTCCTGCCCCTGCACACCGCGGCTGCCCTCTGCAGAGCCAGGGAACGGGCTGGCCATGAGCAGGGCAGACAGCACGGGAGCCAGTGGAGTGGTAATTACCTCAGTCCCTAATGGGCCCTCAGTAACGGCTCTCTGGCCCTCCATGCCCTGTAGGAGCCGTACAGAGCCGTGTATCGGAGTGTGGCGAAGGGAACGGGGCTGGGCTCATGGCTTGGGACAGAGTGAGCCACGGTCTCCAAATGCAGGTGGCTCCGAATCCTCCCACAGCTCTGAGGACAGCCAGGACTATAGAGAAACATGGCTCTGCCAAGCAGCCAGGGCTGTGAGAGGAGCAGTCCTTCTGAATTAGCAGCTTGTGTGGGCAGGGAGGCAGGGCTGACGGCGACGCTGAGCCCAGAGTGGCATGGCAGCTGCGGCTAGGTTCCTGCCCTCTGTTTGTTCAGGTGAGCTCAGTACATATACAGCATCCTGCTACCTGAGCATGGGAGCGGAGCTCCGTAAAAGTCAGACTGGCCCAGGCCCTGCACTTACTGCTTAGTCACAGTACTGCCAGGGCAGTTTGCCTGGGCGCTGTATTTTCTGAGGCTGCAGTTCCAGGGTATCTAATAATGGGAGCTCGGATGCAGTGCGGCCCTTATCTAAATGCACTCCAGTAATGGTGAAAAACAGTCCAGCTTCCAAGAGTGTGTAGAGCCATTCTAGCCATTTCCGTTCTGCAGCATTTACTATTAAGGAAATATTTCTAACCCCCCCAGCCCCTGGGAAGTAAGGAGCCCTGACAAAGGGACTGTGAAAAGGAGACAGAAAGACCAAAAGGAAAAATATCCTGTAATTTTGAGAAAAATTGGACTCCCCTCCATTTCTAGGTGAAGATGAGTTAGTGAGATTGCATGTTCTCTGTCTACTAACGGGTCATTTCGATGACTCAAGGGTTTTTCCAGAAGGGCTTTTCCCCACAACCTGCCAGTTCGTTAGTTTTGCATAAACTGAAGCTAAGAAACATGGAAACTAAAATTAAAGAAAATATTTTTTAATGACAAATACAAATCAGATACTTGGTTCTGCTTCCAGGGGCATCCCCAGTGAATGTTTTCCCTGCTCTCTCCCGTGTTGGATTCTCTTCTGCGCAGGGCTCAGAGACACAGGTGATAAGTAGCAGTGACGGGTGTGTGGCTAATGAATAATGGGCAAATTAGATAAATAAGAACATAACATAAGAACAGCCGGGCTGGGTCAGACCAAAGGTCCATCTAGCCCAGTATCCTGCCTTCTGACAGTGGATGGTGCCGGATGCTTCAGAGGGAATGAACAGACCAGGGCAAGTTATGGAGTGATCCAGCCCCACTTCCAGCAGTCAGAGGTTTTACAGTCTGGGGAAGCAATGTTATTTTTTAAACAGACCTGAGCAGCATTTGTTAGTGCTGCATTATGGATCATAGACCTGAGAGCTACTTGTGTGGCATCTGCTCCAGCTCGTATTACTGTGAAGAGCACTCTCTCTGTGTGTGCTTTGGTCGCACTGCAGGCCTGCAGCTGTCTCGGCAGGTGCCGAGCGTGACAGGACTGGGCCAGCATTATGCATATTATCGCAGGGCCCAGGGCCCCTGGTGCCAGGTGCTGTTCAGACAGAACAAAAAGGCCCTGTCCCAAAGAACTGACAAGCTAAGAATCTCTGACACCCGCCATTATTATTGTGTCATGTAAATGAAAGCCCTTTGAGCCTCGCTAGCGCCTGGCATCGGCGGGTCTCAAAAACGCGACGTTCTGTCAGGCCAAAGGGTAACGGCCGGAGCTACGGTGCGATGGGCAAAGCCCGCATGCTGCTGATTTAGGGAAGCCCCCTGGGCCTCAGCTGTGTCACATGGATTGGTCATGCGGGGCACTGGTTTTGCCAGAAGCAGCACCTGGCAAAGACGCCTTTGGCTGGAGAGCGGAGGGCAGGTCTGTGTCTGATCCCCAGCTGAGCAGAGCTATGGAGCCAGGCAAGGACATCGGACTAGCCTCTGCCATGCCTGGCTCTGTGAGGCGGCTGACAGCCGCCCCAGCCCAGAACAATAGTCCAACAGTTGGCTGGAGTCCAACACAGAGCACCCAGAACTATTCCAGGTGGAGCCGCAGGACTGCGTGTCATATCCGCTCCCAGGGCAGTCCAGATGGTCTAGAACAGTGGAGCCTGGCAGAACCCAGGCTATCCTGGCCATGGCCACGTTCTGGCTGCAGCCTGCGGACCCAAGGTTAAAGTGGGCCAGCGTTCGTGGGATCACACAGTACGGAGACCTCTATGTCTGAGACAGGTCAGTTGCTCTCGAGGACTAGATTTAAAAGGGGCTGTCTAAGCCCTAAAGTGTATCCCCAGCAGGTCAGATTGCTGAGCAGTGACTCAGCACGGGCTGAGGACACAGCTGTGGGTTTTTTGCTGACGACCTTAGGTGACAAGCAGACTTGTCCTTTGGTGAGCAGACAATGCTATGGGTGTGATGATGCATTTCTATGTTTATGTACATGTGTATTGTCAAGGTTCCTTCCCCCCTTTGAACTGTAGGGTACAAATGTGGAGACCTGCATGAAAACCTCCTAAGCTTACTTTTACCAGCTTAGGTTAAAACTTCCCCAAGGTACAAACTATTTTACACTTTGCCCTTGGTTTTCCACTGCCACCACCAAACTTTTCTCTGGGTTTTTGGGAAAGCGTTGTTTGGAAACATCTTTCCCCCAAAAATCCTCCCAACCCTTGCACCCTGCTTCTTGGGGAAGGTTTGGTAAAAATCCTCACCAATTTGCATATGTGACCACAGACCCAAGCCCTTGGATCTTAGAACAATGAAAAAGCATTCAGTTCTTGAAAAGAAATATTTTAATAGAAGAAACAGTAAAAAGAAAAGGATCACCTCTGTAAGACCAGGATGGTAAATACCTTACAGGGTAATTAGATTCAAATCATAGAGAATCCCCCGAGGCAAAACCATAGGTTACAAAAAAGACACACAGACAGGAATATTCATTCTGTTCAGCACAACTTATTTTCTCAGCCATTTAAAGAAATCATCATCTAATGCATACCTAGCTAGATTACTTACTAAGTTCTAAGACTCTATTCCTGTTCTGTCCACAGCAAAAGCATCACACAGACAGACACAGACCCTTTGATGTTCTCCCTCTTTCCAGCTTTTGAAAGTATCTTGTCTCCTCATTGGTCATTTTGGTCAGGTGCCAGCGAGGTTATCCTAGCTTCTTAGCCCTTTACAGGTGAAAGGGTTTTTCCCTCTGGCCAGGAGGGATTTAAAGGTGATTAGCCTTCCCTTTATATTTATCACATGTATAAAAGGAGGTACAAGGCTCTGGTTGCAGAGTCTGGAATCCCCTGGCCTGTGCTGTCTTGTGCAGATGCATTAGGTGTGCAAACTACAAATATTTTGAAATAATAGGCTCGTAACAGGCAGATCTTCATGATAAGCAGTAATCTCAGTACCAGGGCGGCTCCTACTAGTGTTACAGTAATAATGTCGCTGGATCAGTCCCTGCACAGGATAGCCTGGCCCTAGGAGTGTTCTGGGGATGCCCACGTGCCCAGGAGCGATTATCGCCTGGTGACGACAAATCAGCACAGCAAACGTGCCGGGAACCAGGAGAACCCACGTGCAGCCTCTGGCTCCCATCCATTGCTGATCAGCTCGGGACCAGTGAGTCTCACCAGCCCTTTGCCTTGTCGGCTTCCTCTCAAAACGAAGGCAAATGCAAATATCTCAGAGTGTGTGCTGCAAGGGGCGGACTCTGTCCTTGACTCCTCTCTAAGGTGGGCGTCACTAAGCAGGAGCTGGACTTGCCCTTCCGTCTGACATGCCCTTTACTCGCTAGCCATCCCAGTGCAAGGTCTGGCTGAGCCTGCCTGGGCCACTCAGCCACCTCTGGAGGCAACACCACAGCAGCGAGAGCAGCTGTGTCACCCATTAGGGGCTGACCCGCAGAGGACAGACCCTACAGGCCAGCCCCCAGCCCTTGTCACTCAGTGTCACTCCATGGAAGACAGAGGGAAAGGAAAGGGGGGGGATGGAGGGGAACAGCCCATCCTCTCGTTATTTTGCCTACTAATTAGGCCTAATTTCCAAAACACCAGTCGTGGCTCTCTCACTCTCGTTTCCCAGGCACAGTCTCAGCACAGCCATTAACGTGTGGCCGGAGCCTTGTTGTTTGGCTAGGCCAGCCCTTCCGCTTTCACTTGTACCGATGTTTCTAAACAGTTTTACACAAGGGGCTGAGCTGGAATTTTGTTACCTTTCCCTGTCAGCGTTTAGCATTATCGGCACTGGGCCACGTTATAGACGTCTCTCCACTTCCCACAGGCAGGCTCACCGGGGTGGGGGGAGCTAGGCTTCTAGCCCCAGTCCTTGCAAAACCCTCCCACAGGTTTACACTGAGCTGCTCCTGATTCACACTGGGGTCACTGCGAGCACAGGCCCCTGTCCCCCCACAGGCCCCACTGCTGCCGTGGGTGTCTGAGGGGCACAGCAAAGGGGAAGGAGTGGGAGTGCATCACAGCCCCGGAGCACTCAGGAATCATGAGTCAGGCCCCCAACTCATGAGATCTTTAAAAACAATCAGCACTGGGTTTTATGGATTTGCCAAATGGTCTGGCCCTTCCAGGGTCACGTTTGGGGCCTTTTGGGGTCACGTTTCCCAGCTTTTTTCCTCAACCACAAGGGCTGGGAATGGGCTTGTTTAAGAAAGCCAAGATCCTCGCTTAGCCCAGGACTGCAGGAGCTGGAGCTTTAAGGAAAACACCCAAACTCATGAGACTCGTGCTATATAACATGAGTATCGGGCTCTGGGGCCAGTGGCGGGGGTGAGCCTGCTTAGTCTCCCTCGGGAAGAGCCATGGCCATTAACAGGGAACCAGCCAGAGCCGTAGAGGACACGCTGCGTGGAGTGGCTCACGGTGGCCAGGGAGGGAACAGTCCTGTGTCCATTGCTGCCTTGTTCTCTCATGCTTCTCTCAGCTTCTTGCTTTGTGAGCAAACTTCTCCCCCCAGTCACCAAAATCAGCCTCCTTCCTCCGCCAGTGCCCAAAGCCCAGGGAAAGCCCCCGGAGGGCTTCTAGCTGCTCCTGAGAGGGGAACGACCTGGGCTTGTTCACCAGATTTCTGGTTTCCAGCACTAATTGCCCTGCAAGAGGAATCCTGTGACTCCGGGGCCTGGCTGGGCTCCAAAGCCAAGCCTAGCCACAGCCACTGAGCGCCTTGATTAATTCACTTTGCTGCAGGAACAGAAAACACCCCCTTTGTGTTCAGCAATAACATCTGTCATGTTAAACATCCCCTGGCCAGCCTCACCAAAGGCTGCATGCTGAGTAATTGGGAACATCTTGTGATAAGCTGCTGCGAGCTATAAATAGCACTTGCTGGTAGAACCATTCTCCACTCTTAGCAGGGCACAAATGGGCCTGGCTGTGCTCGGGTACCAGAAAACAACGGCTGGGCTGGGGTGGCCCCAGCCTGCTAGCAAGGCCCTTTGCCGAAGCCGAGGTAGCAGCACTGTGAGCGGGTCGAGGGGGAGCTTTCCTGTCTGGTATGGGACGAGCTCTGTGCTCAAGGGGCCATAATTTCAGACAGAGGTTTTCTGCTGGAGAAACACCCCCCCTGCCCCTGCCTTCCCCACTGCGGCTCCAGTGCTTGGACCCCCACCCCGGCCTCGCCGGCCTTCCCTGCTGCCGGGCCCCTCATCATCTCCCACCTCAATGGCTGCAGCCCTTCCCTGGCCCCCCAGCCCCCGCTACTGTCCACGCAGAATGCAGCCTCTGAACCCGTCTCCCTTTCTCATCGCCCCATCTCCGGCTCCTTCGCCACATCAGCTGCAAGCTCCTCGGCCTTGCTGTCACAGCGTGCACGGCTCTGCCCCACCGACACATCTGCCAGGATCGCATCACCCCACCCACAACAGCCTGGCCACCTCCTTCCTCTGCGTCTCCTGCAACTGCCTCTGCAATTCCTTCGTCCCCGCGCCCGGCCTGTCAGACACCCTGCTGGGCCGCTCCCCTCCACCCCGCTGCTCTGACACCTGCAAAGGAGCAGCCGGCTGCTGGAGCCTGGGTGGAGAGGCAGCTGCGGAGATGGGCTGAGCTAGACTGGAAAGGGAACCAGCCAGCCCCGTGCCAGCCCCACCCTGACGCCTCTGCTGAGAGCTGGATCTCATCTCCTGGCGTCTCTGTTTAGATCATGAGCTACTTGGGGCAGGGACTGTGCCTTCCTGGGGGTCTGTGCAGGGCCTGGGGTGGCCTGGTCTCTTCTATAATGATGGCTTTTGCTATGACATTTCCCTTCTGTAACAATATCAAACAATTCAAATAGCCCCTTTCACCAAAGAGCCCCAAATCAACCAAGCTATTTACCCAGTAAGCCAGCCCTGAAATAAGGCTGCCTCTCGGTTGAGCGGACCAGCAATGTGATAGTACACAGCAACATGGTTTAGGACAGGAAGCGAGGAAGGATTTTTAGGTAGGCAGAGTGCAGGTCCCTACACCCAGCGGTGGCCAGGACTCTGGGGCTACCCTCCATCTCACCACTGCAGTAAGCGCTACAGGGCCCCTGTGTGGCCCCAGAGCCCATGCCCACCTCCAGTCACACCCGGCTGCTGGCACCGTACTGGGTCATGGCATCAGCACTGACTCAGAAGAGTTTTATTTAATTCCACAGCAGCGCCCCAACGCCGAGGTGCTGACCAACGACAGCACATACCAGCTGGCCTCACCCCGTTTGGCCTCGCAGCCGCCTGGAGCTCGGAAGCAGCGCTAGGCGAGCGTCATGGGGAAGCTCTGATGGGCCTGGGCCAGTGCTGGCCAGCTGCCGCCCATTCAGCCAGGACTGTGTGTTTTCCCCTGTCCTGTGGGGACTCCGTGGGGCTGCCCCATGGAGGTTACCAGGACAGAGGTGCCCCCATGGGATGTTTTCACCAAGGTGCTCGCGGCTCCGTGGCAGGCAGAGCCATAGGCCAATGAGGAGGCTAATGCATGGTGGAGCTGACGCTCGGGCGCGCGGGCCAAGCTCCCGTTCTGCCTTCCGAGGCTGCTGCCTGGCATAACTGGCTGGCTCGCCCAGCACAGTGAGACTGTGCTAAGTGCAGGGTAACGAGCCACCTTGTCATTATGGAGCAAAGCCGGCTATTTTTACCCTGCAGGCACTTGGTATTTTCGGCTCCAGCCAGCAAGGCTGTTTTATGAGACCTGCCTGATTTGATAAATATATTTTGGTTTCTTAAGGAAACGGAAAATGAATCCTGCTGTGTGATGCTGAAATTAATGAGAAGCATTCAGCTCAGGCTCCTTCGGGCACAGAGCTAGCCCCGACTACACCTTCCAGCTCGGTCATGGGCCTTGGAGGGAGCAAACACAACCAGTGGGAATGTAACAGAGGCTGGCGGCTCAGGGAACCATGGGCCAGCCGGCTGCGCCCCATCACAGGGGGATCCAACCTGCCCCACAGCCCCTCTATATAGCTAGAGATGCACAGGGAACCGGAGCAAGAATACTGCTCTTGAGTGTCCCTTCCAGCCCAGGACCGTTCGGTAGGTAGGACGCTGTGCACTGGAGTCTGGGTTGCAGCTGCATGTAGCAGGCGCAGGGCCAGGACAGAGACCCCCACCCTCCAGCCTTCCCAGGTGGCTTTGGCTTTGGAGCTGCACCCCCGAGAACGATGGCTTTCAGCTATTGCTGTAACAAACCTTCTGCTCCCTGCTGAGCTGGTGGGATGGATCCAGCCAGTGGAGGGGATTGTGTTTCTCAGCTGGCAGAGGGCTCCCCAATCCCCAGGCACGGGACAGCCATGGGCTGTCTGCGGACGAAGCCGGAGGAGTTGGCTGCAGAGGAGAAGCTGGGCGCTGAGCAGCTGGGTGGGCGCAAAGGGGTCCTGAAGAGACACTTGTCCCCGGGACCCCTGGGAACTGCTAGTTTGTCATTTATTGACACCTGAAGTTCGGGGTATTTGCACTGTGGGGTGGTGCTGGGGAGCTGGCAGCCTGGTGAAGCCTCTGCAGTCACTTCCTCAGCATGAGTGATAGTCCATGGGAACCCAGCCAACAGCCCTGGCCTCTCCATGTGCGGCACAGAGCAGCTGGCAGCCATTCCAGGGGACTGGTGCGATGGCCCTGCCCTGCAGCAGGTCAGGCACAAACCGGCAGTAGCCCAAGAGAGAGAAGGACCCTTGTATTCAGCACCAGGTTGAGAGGCAGCCCAGGTGTGCAGGGAGCAGGTGTGGGAGCCAAGTGCCCCAGGATTGCTCTGTAGGTGGCAGCGAGACAGGGCGACAAGGGGTGGCCCTCATGGGGGGCACAGGCTGGCAATGGAGCAGACTCAGGCAAACCATCGACACTGGCGAGCGGCGTAGCTGTCAGGAAAGGAGAGTTTATGATAGCCATGCTGATACCATTTCCTTACCGTTTTCAATGAAAAGAGTGAAACGTTCTGGTGTCACACCGTCGTTCTGCAGCCCGCTGAGCTTGGAGTAACAGAACCAACGGCTCATGAACACTCATTTTTCAAAAGGCCATTTCTGGGATGTTGGCTTGTGGGTCCAGCCCAGCCTCACTACACTGTGGAGCCCACACTCCAGCACCAGCATCCGGCTCCTCCAAACCCTGCTGTTGCTGTCATGTTTGGGGCATTGGGCCCAGAAGCTGGCTCCTGAATAGAGCCCCTGTAAAGAGTGGGCCTGCAGTTTCCTGAGCACGGATCGGCTGACACAGCACCCTTGCTGGGCGTTCCTCCTTTGAGACCCATCTTCTGGAGGTGATGTCACAGGGTGACTCTCCAGGTCACCCCTCCCCTCCAGCAGCAGGTGTCTGAGCTTTTGGTCCTGCTTTGAGCAGGGGGTTGGACTAGATGACCTCCTGAGGTATCTTCCAACCCTAATCTCCTATGATTCTATGATTTTATTCTGACAGGATCATTCAGCCTGGTTCAGCAGCACCACGTGTTCATTCTGTACTTGTAATGAACGGACCATCTGCCAGGTAAGCCCTGCACCAGACCGGCAGCGGCCATGTCACCCAAGGAGCCTCCAACCTAGAGCAACAACGTCCATGGTCCATGGCTTGAGACAGACAGCTGTGCATCCTTGCCTCGCTGACAAGGCTCTGCCTTCCTTCAGAGAGGGGCTCTGACATGCTGAGCACAAGAAACAACCCCTGGGTCCAGCTCCTCGCAGTGCTTACCGAGGGCTAGGCATCCAGGTGAGTCAAACCTGGCTGTGAGCATCCACACTTCGGTCAGACTCCCGGTCCCACTGGTGCTGCTCGATCCAGGCTGGGCACTAGGATTTCCGGGGGCAAATGCCCTGGTGCTCGGCACTGTGCAGCCCTCGGAAACATTTGCAGTGTATTGTGGGTCAGGCTGGCTGTCCTGCCCAATGTGGACCAATGAGAACACTTGCTGGACTAGCAATGTGGGTTAGATGTGGACACACATTGCTGTGTCCCTCCTCCCCCACCTGTCTCTCCCTGCTGTCTGCCACTAGCTCTTGTCGCACCTTAGCTGCCGGGCCTAAGCCTACGAACACTACAGGGGTTCCTACGCACTTGTAGGGCTGGGCCCTCAGCCTGCAGGTTCCACCTCTTCCTAGCCAGTCAGGAGGGCGCTGAGTGCAGCTGTGGAGGTTTTAAAACCCTCCCCACATGACCACACAGTTGCTGAGCTCTGGGGTCTCTCTGGCTGTCCTTTGTCCTAATGAGCAAGCCCCAGTCTGGGAGCTGTCACCAAAGCCCCACATCCGCCTGGCGGAGCAGAGGGTGTTATACTTAGAAAATAAAAACCAGCAGGATCTTATTCAGGGGGTAAGGCAATATGCCGCGTTTATTGTGAATACAGACAAAATCAGAGTAAGCAGTCAGTTATAGCTATAACATTCCATTCACTCACACACACAAGTTCTGCAAGGTTGTTGTCATAGTTACCAGCCTAGGAGTTGCTTGTGCCAAGCCGCTGGCCAGGTGGCCTGGACACGAGGATGGAGCCGGGCCTTGTCAGATGCGCAGCCGATGCTCCTGGAAGTTGGTTGCAGAACCAGACCCAAAGTCCTCAGTCTTTAGGGTCTATCTTTATAGGGCTCCAGCCTCACACAAGTCTATGGGGTTTGCCTCATCATGCTGTTCTCACATTTAGTCAATCCCGCAGACGGCACAGCAGTGACGGCTTGTTGTTATCTTGCTCTTCGGTTCTTTGGTCCCCCTGTCCTTGGGGCGATTGGGGGGTGGATTCCGGTGTGCCCTCAGCGTTATCTCACCCAGCGTATTCTTCGGCCAAACGGTCCTGTCGGAGGGTAGCTGTTTTTCTTCCACGAGACGTGGTGTTGTTTATTATGATTTTAAGGCTGGTGCCTCAACCTTTTACTCCTCATCCAAACACACACCCGCAATCACACTCTCGTTCACTGAGCATTTTTCCCTTTCACAGCCACATTTGATTACCTACTCATTCTTTACCATAACCACGCTAAAATCACTGTGGCTTGACAGAGTCCAATAACCCTGTTTATACCACTTATTACATATGAAAAGAAAACAAGCAAAATAAAAATGCAAGTGTGGGGATTAAGAGCTCTTATCCCTGAGTTCAGGAAAACAAGTTGTAACAGCAGCTGTCCTTAATGGTAATCTTGTCACTTTGGAACAGACTTTTTGGCTCAGGATGTGCTTTTACAATTCACACAGATCTTGTAAACTGACAGGCATATTTCAATTAGCACAGACTCCACAGGCTGAGAGGCCTATTTCTTTCTACTGGTCAGGCCAAATCTGGGGGGGGGCTGTTCTGGGCCAGTCTTCCTCACACTTTCCCATTACATAAATGTATTAATTGTTACTGTACTCCAGCAAGGGACGCCACTGCGTGACACTGCTGCGCAGCTTTGCTACACTATTTGACTACGGGTTACAAATGCGTGTAGATGCTCAAGCCCGAGGTTCACAAACCCAGGGTCTGATACGATGAGTTCTACGAACCCTGGCTTATGCTGCAGTGTAGATGAGCCCTAAGAGGTTTTCTACATGTGTATTTGCTCGTGCTCCCAATTCTGTACACTGAACTTGCCCTCCCTCTCCATCGCCCCAGAATAATCCATCATGCAAGCTGCTCTCCGAGCAGGCCTCCTGTCCGTCAGCGCTGCGCCAGGCAGCAATGAACGGTCACTCTGTCCTAGAGCCGGGGGTGGTGCCTGATGCTGGAGCGGCTCGTTCCACCTCATGGCACTTTGCAGACGCCTGACCCCACCCCCACCCCCGCCGCCTGTGCTGCCCCCCACACGCTCCAAGGGTGCGCTACCTAAACCCTTGTCTGGGCAGGCACCCTAAACCTCTTCCTGGTCAAGCGGCATAAAGCCCTGCTCCCTTTGAATGCAATCTCCCCCCCCGCCCCAGGGCCAACCTAAAGGGTCCCCTCATGCTCATCCCAAGGTGACCCCCCTCCCCCAGTGCTCTCTGGGTAAACCACCCCCTTGCGCACACCCTAGGCCCTGCCCCTCTGAGTCCTCTGAGCCCTCTGACGCTCGGGCGTGGGGTGACGCGTGGCTAGAAGTGCCCCAGGGAAAGCACTCACTGCCACCATCGAGTGGTGAATGGGCACAGGCCAGCTCCAGGACGGTCGCCTGCCCACCCCACACTGCTCCGTGCGACACACGAGGGCGTGGGACACCCCCCCCCCCCCCAAGCCGGGGAGAGGGGGCCGCATGGGACTGATGAGGGACGGGGCCAGGTGCCGTGGCATGGCAAGGCCGCAGCTCCAGGCTTCGCGGCTGCTCCCCAATTTGCCCCCCCCCCAGGACACATTGACACAGTGGCATTGTGCAGTGAACAATGGCCCACCGGGGGGGGGTGGGGGGGAGGAGCCTGGCGCTGGGTACTCACACCCCAGGGAGTACGAGTGGGGCTGAGTACACACCAGGATGGGGCCCCCCCCCCACCACCCTCTGGCCCCAGTAATGCTGCAATCACTAGTGATGGGCTGGGTTGGCTGGTGCCTGCCCCTGGGTTCTGGGACACATGGGGGCCATAGTGCCTGGCAAGCGTAGCTGGAGGAGCCGGGGCGGGGGGGTTGTCAGTTCCCCAGGTTTCTGCTGCGCCCCCCCCCATGTGCCTTCTAAGTGTACCCCCTAATGCCATTGTGTGTTCTCATCATCACCCCACGCACACTCACCCTAAACAGACCCCCCCCCCATAGACGACCCATACATGCTGCGTGTGTGTGGGGGGGCAACAACCCCAGAACCGCTCAAGTCATACCCCACCATCCCCATCCCCAGAAAGCAGCAGCCCCCTCCCCTGCAGGTCCCATCTGGTCCTCTCCCTGCCCGGCACAGCTGCTTCGCTGGGAGGTGGCCCCCGGCCACACCATGTGATGAATAATCGGGGGGGACATGTGACAGTCCCCCCCCCACACATATGCCCCTCCACACTTCACCTCTGCTCCCTCACATGTGTTCCAGCATCTTTGGCTGAACTGAGCAACCTGACCACTGCCCTCCACCCTGGCCTATGCCAGGGGCCTGCCTGGTTTGCCTTGGTCCTGCTCACAGGCTGCAAGACCTGCACGCCTGGGGCTCCTCCTCTCCTCACATCAAGGTGCCCTGTCGTCAGTTAGGCCTGGGGCCCGCCAGCCACAACCCCAGCAGCACTATGATGTGGTGCCCACGGGGCGACCCTCCAACACACACACACTCGGGGCCCAGGCAGGAATGAGGGTGTCAGCAGACGCACCCATCTGAGTACCAGGGTCTGGCTTACACTCCAGTGTGGCGACTGGGGCAGTTTCCTGTCTCCAGGCTGGCGGTTCAGGCTCTCTGCAGACTCAGACAGCTGTGGCTCCATCGGCTGTACCTGGGTCACAGCTCCATGCTTTGTTTCACATCCATAAGGCCTGGAAACGCACTAGCTGAGAGGCCCTAGTCAGGATGCTCCTTCGTCTGGCCCTGGGCATGGCGCCTTGAGCCCCTACTGCCTGGCACCATTACGCCGTGTGGCCCCGGCTGTGTGAGGGACCCGAGTGCGTCGAGCAGGCACCTGGGGCAAAGCCAAATGCTAGTTTATAAGCCACCCTTTTACCGGCCAAACGTAATCGCCGTGGCATCTGCTCGTCGTCAGGGCGATTAGCCCTGGCTGAAGTTTTGCGCCCATTAGTGCCTGGGTCTAAGTGGCCGGGCCACTGGTGGTGAAGGCCTGAGGGCTAGCGAGGGCTGGACTCTGGAAAGCCCCAGCCCAGCTCAGCTGCTCGCCTGCTTCCCCACAGCAGCATCGGGGGTCCAGCATCAGGGTGTGCGCCTCCTGCCTGGCCCCGGCCCAGTGCGGCCCAGCCCTCGCCGATGATGTGGGCAGCCAGGAGGCCGCTGAGTAGCCAACGGGGCCGTGCTGTGAACACCCGTGTCCTCGGCCCGGCCCTGAGCCTCCCGGCCCAGACCCCGTCTCTGTGCGGGGTGACTGGGGCCCAGCGTCACAAAGCTGTTCAGGGCCGGAGTCAACGCTCAGAGCCCAGGACGCACCTTCCCAGCCGGCTCAGCCCCTTCGAACACAGCTCCTGCCACCCGTGTCGGTAACGTGGTTAAAAGAGCGACCGGTACAACGAGGTGCCGGCCAGGGCGTGCCGCGTAGGGCGAGGAAACCACGCTCTGTGCGCTGGGGGCTGACGTGCGGTTCCTTGCTGGGGGCAGCACTGTAAGCGTCCCGCTACCAGGTCTGTGTGACTGCGTAACAAGACCGTTACCCACGTCAGCCCTGGCCATCGCTGGGGTGGGCATGGCAGCTCAGCATGAGCAGCGAGCGGCCTTGCCAGCCGCCGGCTGGAGGAGGGGACGGGGGCGTCCAGCCTCCTGGGGTCTGTTCGCCTCGGCCACGGATTTGCTGCGTCACCGTGAGCAGATCACTTTACCGCGCTGTGCCTTGGGGCCCCAGCTATGGCGTGGGGGCCAGTGCGAGGGTGTGAGGCTTGTTTCACTGCAAGGAGAACGGCAAGGCTCAGTCGAGAAGAGCTGCAGCCAGGCAAAGGCCTTTTACACATAGTAGCGGGCCCAAGCTGAGCCTGGGACCCCCACACAGAAGGTCGCTTCAGGCCCATTGTGGCTGCCTCGCTCCGAGCACGCAGGCTTCTGGGCAAAGCCAGTTTGTACTGAAGGGCGCAGCTGGAAAAAGTCACCTCTGACTTTGGCTTTACTGGGGGCACTAAATCACCAGCTCTGCTTTAGCCCGGGCACTGGTGCACTGCATCCTCCAGCACTGGCAGGCCGGGCACAGCTGGGCCACAGCTGACGCTGCTCTCAGGGGGGTCACAATGATTGTTCATCTCCTCCCCTTTGTTAAAATGGTGGAGTAATGAAAAGAGACATTGCTTCTCCCTTGTTCTCAGTCACCCTTTAGTAATTCCTTCCCTGAGGACCTGGGAGGAAATTTGGAGCCGAGCACTTGTGCTGTGATTTGGAAACAGATTGGTTCTGCGACTCAAAGAAGGAGCAGGCTTAGTGCTGGGGCCATCCAACAGCGTGAAGAGCTGCTGCTTGTCTGGGGTTCAAAATGAGGCGAAGGTGAGCGATGCTCAGACCCACCACTGCCAAGCTGGTTACATTTGTTGCCAGCTTTTTTTTGCCTTTAAAAAAATTAAAAGCTATTCCTTTATTAACAGGCAGCAACGGAGTTAAAAGTTCTCACTGCATTGCCCCCCCTCCCCCATTCCCACTTAGCAGAGTGGAAGTGGAACCCCCACATCTCCTGGGTGTGGGGTTCTGGCCCATCAAGTGGCACCAAGACCACTTAGAGAGAGATTAATGAGTCTGCCCTACAGCCTAAGGGCCATGTGGTGTTTCGCGCATGCACTAAGGGCCAGAGGCCCCAGGTTTGATCCCACCTGCCGACGACTGGGAGTCTGGTGTCATTACAGAAGGATGAAGAATAGTATGTATAGAAGCAAAAGCACCGAGGCTGCTGTGTTAATCACAGGGTTGTCATGTGCCATGCTATTTACCATGTGGTCATTAGCGCTAGGTTGTAGGGTAACTGACGATTAACTAAGCCCCTGTCTACACACACAAGGGGTGTTGATTCTACCAACCCAGGTTGGAAACTCATAGTTAAATGGGTACAGTGTCCAGCGCAAATTCATTACAGGGTTAGTGATCTTCCTACATGGGGGCCAGCCTCGCCCCACCCTCCCTTGAGCAAGCAAACACAGGTGCAGAGACAGGCTTTGCACTGCCTGAGAGCAAGGGCTGTGACTCTGAAGAGGAGCAGGCGGGGAGTGGCACTTTACAGCTTTGGCCCCATAAATGGCACTTCATATGACCGATAGCGTTGTACTCTATTGTGTGACCCCTCCAAGAGGTAGCATGTGCTAGAGAAGAGACCCAGCACTCTTGTTCTGAGCCGCAGACCCGCGGTAAGCAATAACATGACCAGACCTGAAGCATATTCAGACACATGCAGGGTTAGTAAGGCAGACAAGCCACAGCTGCTCTCACATCATGCACTTCTAACTGCTGTGCCTGGTAACTCATATTCACCCTAATCAAGCTGGCTAGAAGAGCGTGTGCTTGGGTGGGTAAACTCCTCTGGTGATTTTGCCAAGCTGTCTGTGTTTGCAGAGTAGGTGCGTTTTCACTGTCCAGGAGTTTCTCAATATTCAGGAAGCCAGACGTTGCAGGAGGAAGGCTGTGAATAGCTGAGCCCAGGGCTGATATTTACATGTATGTTGTCAGCCTGTGATGCAGCAATACCTTGTGTAACTTGGATTTTATTCTGTGCTGCTCACTGAACGACGGACACGTTACACTAGAAAGTACAGACTGGTCTTAGCGCCGCTGAAGGCCCTAGGCTAAGTGCAACTGTCGCAATTCTGCTGGACATGGAGCTTAGGCTGTGTCGAGATCCCCGGGAAATCTGCACCCCTTCCTGCAGGCTCTGTTCCACAAGGCCTGCCTCTTGTGGGGGACCGATGGGGATTCGCTGGCAAGGCAGGAGGTGGGTTTGGGCAGTGGCTAACGGCGCCACAGGATTAAAGCCCATGTACTAATACCCCTGTCCTCTCTCTCGCATACGGCAAGGCGTTCAGTACACAGCAGCTGTCCTAGAGACTGAAACAACCAGTTCTCTGCAGCGCTTTGTGCCCCCCTCTGGAATTGCTGGGTCAGGACCAAACACATGTCCTCAGCTAAAGAGCTGGAGCACACCATTCACACCCCAGCTAGGGCCTGCAAGACCCTCACTTCCTGCCCTCCTGATTAACCCGTTAGGCCGCACCACACAAGCCAATCACTAAATGCCTGGCGGTAGGAAGAAGCTTCCCCAGCGTGCAGGATATCCCACCTTCGTCTGCTGCTGCTGCAGGCTGTCGGCAGAGCCAGGACACTGGGCTAGATCCACCCCTAGTGATTCCTCCGCGACGGAGGAATCTGGGAGAGACCGGACAGGACCCGGAGCGCTTGGGGGTGCTGTGCACGGCCGTCAGAGAGCACTCTGCCAGCATGGGCTGGAAAGCTGCAGGCTTTACCTGGTGAAAAGCAGCTCACCGCTGCTAAGGAAGGACAATGGTCTAATGAGGCTCATTATCTCTGCCATTTATAATCAGCCACACACACAGGGGCAATAACAACTGCCATGAATATATTTTATTATAGACCTGACTCAGGACTCTCAGGCGGTTAAACAGAGTGGCGATGGTACGTAGGACACCATTTTTTCATTTACCCAACAGCCGCATATCAGCTACTTTTTAATCACAGTAAGAAAGAACCAAACCCTTATCAAACCTTTTCACCCAGGCCATCAGCTGTGCTGTGGAAAATGGACACAGAGTATTTTACATTTGCACCTTTATTCTAGCACAAAAGGTTAACTGAAGAGCTAGTAAAAAAGAACACACTAGTCCACACTCTGTGTGGTTCTAAGATGAGAACAGCAGAAAAGCTTTTAGCACTGGGAAGAACCAAGAGAAGGCTTTAAAGCTCATCTGGATTCAATTTTGGTCCAGGAGTAACCCAGTGTTAATGCAGCTTTGTAATTTCATCAGCACAAATCAGTCTTTACAAAGTCTCGTTTGGCTTTTATTCTAAATGAGGCCAGGCTGGAGATGGCGTCTCCTCGCCCTGCATTAGACACAGAAATAGGTCACCGAGTGATGGTCCCTTTTGTAGGTACAGCAAATAACAATGCAATGCTCATGAACACTGTGCAAACATTGACACGGTCAGTATCAAATGAGGCGCTGTCCCTATCCCACAGGGCGACGCACCCAGGACGTGAGGGCAGGCAGTGTTATGTGCCGTTGCACTGAATCGGCATACATTGCATGTACATAGGGGCTTTCGCTGCTCGAACTCATTCAGCCTCACAGTGGGAGGAGGGTAAATATTATTAGCCCCATTTTACAGGTAGGGAGACTGTGGCATGGAGGAGCGACATGCCTTGCCCAACTCATGTAGCCATGTCAGTGTCTGAGTTGGGAGCAGAACCCTGGTGCCCTGGTTTAACCACTAGACTGCACTTCCTCCCTGAGGTGAGGTGCGTTGGAATGTTCCTGGAACAGCTGGAGTGTGGTGCGGAAGCCTAGCGCACAATGGGGTGGACACACCTTTGCACGGGGCATTGGTACACACACTTCACTAGCTGCTTCTCCCACCACTGAAAAGGCAGTGCTGCCCCCAGCAGACAGAGACGAGCGGCCTAGTCCTCGGGGATCGGCGTGTTGCAGTTCCCATGGTAGATTCTGACTTGGCCCTCGCACCTGAAGTACTGATCAAACACGTCGCTGTACCCATGCTCCCTCCACCAGGAGCAGAGCTGCCGGTTCCAGGTGCAGTTCAGCACATGGAACAGCTCGGGGTGCTCCATGCCAATCATGGTGAAGAAGTCCTGGTCCCCCAGGTGGCCCTTGAAGTGGTACTTCTCCGTGAGCTGCCGCACCATGTCTGGCTCCAGCAACTGGTTGTAGAGTTGAGACTGGCGCATGGCTTCCAGGTCCAGCAGCATGACCCCGCTGTTAAAGCCAGGCAGTCCGTCAGGAGGGGGTTCACCCACCTTGGTCTGGGGGTTCTCACGGCGGAACTGCCAGAACGTGTGCCTGGAGAAGGGAGAAAAGCACAACATGGGGGCGTTACAGGCCACGGGCAGATGGCTCCAACAGCAACCAGGTTTGGGCTGAGCACAAGCCTCGCAAGAAGCACTAACTCCACCAGCTACAAAAATGCTCTCTGTACCCCAGGGAAACTCGCTCACCCTCAGCATTGCCCCTGCAGGACTGAGATAAAAGTCCACCCCGGGACCCATTCCTTGCAAGCCCACACTTCTCCAGGCTCCAGGTGTTCCGGGTGGACAAGGAATGCAAGCCTGAGCTCACACCTGCCTCAGGGACTCCTAGATTTAAGACCAGAAGGGATTATGGGACTGGAAAGGACCTCAAGAAGTCATCAAGTCCAGCCCCCTGCAGTGAGCAGGGCCAAGTAAATCTGGACCATCCCAGTGACGGGGATTCCACAACCTGCTTCGGAAGCCTGTTCCAGAGCTTAACCACCCTGAGAGTTAGGTTAGATATTAGAAAAATCTTTCTAAATCAGCCTGGCTGCAGATTAATCCCATTACTGCTTGTCCTACCTTCAGTGGACATGGAGAGCAATTGATCCCTGACCTCTTTATAACAGCCCTTAATAGATTTAAAGAGTGGCCATTGTGGTCATTTTGTCTGACCTCCTGCATAACACAAGCCAGAAAACCTCACCCAGTAATTCCTGGGTCAAGCCCCTAATGTTTGGCTAAGATAGAGCAGGGCTTTTGGGAAGACATGCAGTCTTCATTTAAAAATGGCAAGTGCTGGAGAATCCACCCCAACTCTTGGTAAATGATGCCAACCATTAATTACCCTCCCACCGTTTAAAAATGTGCCTCTTATTTGTGGTTTGAATTTATCTAGTCTCAACTTCCAACCATGGAATCATATTAAGCCTTTTTCTGATCAGTTACAGAGCCCTCTGCTATCAGAAACTCCTACCCAGGTAGAGCTCGCCCTTCTGTTGGGTAAACTGGTCTTTAATCCCTTAACATGGGCTGCACCGATTTCTGTAGTGTGCTGTTTTTATCAGGAAGTTATGCAGGCCTCAGTCAACACAGTGACCTCTATCAGCTACACTTGTGATCTCCTCACAAACAGGACGACGGGGTGGTGTGACAAGTCCTGCTTCCCACAGAGCCCCCCATGCTGATGGGCATTCATTCTGTTACCATCTTTTCATGCTGTATTGCCGGCATCCCCCATCAGCCTTCCCAGGGGTTTGCGGGGATCAGCATCAGGCTCCCCAGTTTCCTGGGTCACCCTGCTTGGTCCCCTGGGAAGGATCTGCTGGTGCAGAAAAAGGCTTGGAAGATTAATGGGCTGCATTGCAGGGGTGCTGCCGACTGAGAGGTCAAAGGCCTTGACAGCTACTGGCTAACCCAGCCCCCGAGCCGCTGTGCAATGTGTGCTGCCGATGGGGCACTCAGGGACACAGGGTTCAGCTCCCCTGCAAAGGCAAATTCTAGAAGACAAGCGGAATAAAAACAGTGAAACAAAGTGGGCCAGATTCTGCTTGTAGGCCCTCTGGCGTCAGTCTGCAGTGACTCCATTCCCGCCCGTATCACTGGGGTCACAAGCTCTCCCACTACAGGAAGGGGCTGGGAATTAAAGCCAACCCCCGGTGCCTCCCAAGAAAGGATGGAAAAGAGGCCAGACGAGCTCCCTGCAGAGCAACACTCAAACCCTTCTCAGCCCTGCCACCATTTCTCAAGGTCCCGTGAACACTGTTCACACGGAGCCCGTCAAAGCTCCATCCCAGACAAAGCCTCCCCGCGGCAGGGGTGACGGCAGGAAGAGTCACAACGGGGCTTTGGGCAGGGCCGCAGGGTTACCCAGACACAACGCTCCTGTGAAAGACGCACACAGGAGTCTGAGTGGCTACAGAAGAAGCCCCACGCAGCTCCTTCCCCAGCAGTGACGCCGTCAGTCCCTCTGCCCTGCGAACCCCCTGACTTCTCCGGTACAACAGAGCGCTCGCGGGAGAGCTCTCTGATGTGTTGGCTCCTGGCGCTCGCGTCCGAGTGCAGAGACCTGCACGGGAACCCCACACAACCCCGAGCAGCTGCGAACAATAGCCGTGGTTCAGCTGTGCGTGCAGCAGGAACAGGCTCCTGACTCGCAGAGGAAACGCAGATCAAGTTGCTCTTGTGTCCTGTCTGCAGGGGCCCTGCGATGCCAGGACTGTGGCAGGACTAGGTGAGCCAGCAGTCCGGCTTCTTCCTCTCATTTTGGACAGGCATGAGACAAATACAAGGGTGGGACTGTGCGGTCCATACACAGCACTGGTCACTTTGGACACACCCTGCGTTCTTTGGGCACCGAAACTCCCCCTGGAGTCACACTGTACTTGCACAGTGGGTTGAGTTTGCTGCAGTCAGTGCGGCTGCCCCAGTTCAGGCCACCTTCCTTCATTCCAGGGCATCCTGATGCACTTTGCAAACTTTTCACCACTGACATGCAGCCACCTCTGGGGTGGAATGTGGTAGCTCCGTAAGAGCACTCACCCATTTCAAAGCATTACACCATGTCCAATGGCAGCTGCATGGGGATTTCAGGAAAGCTGCTGGAATCTGACCAAGACACCATGACTAAAGCCACTGCGCTCACTGGGGGGTTTTAATGATCACCATCAGGCAGGTCCTCGGCTTTACATCTTGGCGGAAAGACAGTGCCTCCAGGAGCCTGGGGCTCCCTGGAACAGCACTGAGGGCTGACTCAGCAGAGCACTGAAACACCACGCCCACGGCCTGAAGTACCATTGTGATCTCTGGGGGCCTTTCACGCAGGCAGAAAATCAGAGCTCGCCTGCAGATAAAAGCTTTGTATACCCACGTGGGAGGGGAATAAGCTGGGCTGGCAGGAGCCCTGCATCCACACCAGGCAGAACTATTGCAGTGAACATCACACCATTGATCCAGATGGTGTAAGTGGTTAAAACCAGGCTTTGGTCTGGCCCTGCTTAGCTCACAGGACTGGTGAGCATCACAGCACAAAGCAGCCCTTCTGTTCCTCCAGTCAGTCTCTGTCCTCTCTCTGGGTGCCCACAAACACTGGTTTCATGGGGGCAGGGTCCCAGCATCCTGTCCTTGGGAGGATACTGCACCCCCCTTGCGTGGACTGGGGTCCACCCACAGCCCTGCACGAGGGGGGAATGGCAGCAGTGCATAACCATCCTGCTGAGGCTTAGCGGGCTTGGTTCTGATCTAACTGCACTGCCTCCTGACTGACCCTCGGATCAGCGAGCCCAGACGCAGACCCCTGAGGGACTGGATGCTGTCTGCTGGTGCCTAGTCACCGCCTCGTTGCTCTTTCAGCCCGTGGTGCAGTGCAGGCTAGACGCTAAGACCCCACTCACCAATCTGCTAGTCCAGGGGTGGGCAAACTACAGCCCATGGGCCGGATCCGGCCCGCAAGCCACACCACATAGCTCAGCCCCGCTCCGGCCGGGGTG
The DNA here is from genome assembly GCF_965152235.1 of Eretmochelys imbricata. NCBI lineage: Eukaryota > Metazoa > Chordata > Testudines > Cheloniidae > Eretmochelys > Eretmochelys imbricata. The sequence goes on along the minus strand of NC_135580.1, from coordinate 1,228,321 downwards.
CTGGGTCGGGGGCCGCACCACCCTTGAGGTAAGTGCCGCTCAGAGCCTGCACCCCCTGAGCCTCTCCCCATGCCCCAACCCCCTTGACCCAGCTCTGATCCCACTCCTGCTCTCCAAAGCCAGACCGGAGCACCCTCCTGCATCCCAAACCTCTCATCCCCAGCCCCACCCAAAGCCCGTACCCCCAACCAGAATCTGCACCCCTTCCTGTACCTGTCCCAGCCCTGATCCCCCTCCCACCCTCCAAACGCCTTGGTCCCAGCCCAGAGCACCCTCCTACACCCCAAACTCCTCATCTCCAGCACCAGCCCAAAGCCAACCCCCCAACCCCCGTTTTGTGAGCATTCATGGCCCGCCATACAATTTCTATTCCCCGATGTGGCCCTCAGGCCAAAAAGTCCCCCCGCCCCGTGCTAGTCCCTCTGAATGAGAGAGGTGGTCACTGCCGTTCAGGGCAGGTTTTGCAGCTCCCCCGCAGAACAGCCGCAATGGGAACAGGCCCAGCTCCCCCTCTTCAAAACATGACCACCACCTCAGAGCCACAGTAACCAAGAGTGCTGGCAGGCGTGGCAGCCCCCCGCTCGTCTAGATCTGCTCCTCTCCCGCACCGGAAGCAGGCTCCAGGCAGCTGCAGCAAGCACAGGAACTCACTCAGACACAGCGGGTCACACACAACCCAAACTTGCTGATGAAGGCTGTTTGCAACATCGGGCAGGCGTGTCCGAGCCAAGAGAGGCCTCCGGCTCAGAGTGTGGCAGGATATGTTCAAATGTGCACACCAGCAGCGGTGTGGTGGTGTGTTTAAATGTTCCAAGTTCCTATGCACTGCTCTGAATCTACGCATCCATGCCCGGACCGCTCCAATAATCCTCCACGACCCTTGTGCAGCCAGTGAACCGGGCTGAACGGCAGCATTTACAGCCCATTGTGCACGGGTGTCATGACTGTGCAAGCAGCAAGGCAGCGGAGAATCAGGCCCATTGTTAGCAATGTAGAGAGAGAGAGCTGGTCAGAGCACAGGACTGGGAGCCAGGACCCAGTGGGTTCCCAGCTCTGTACCTGGCCCTCTGTGACCCCAGGACACTCACATGCAGCCAGACCTTTCCCAACACTCGGGTCTCACAATGTCTGGGTGCACAACTTGAGCCTCCAAAGATGAGACAACTGAATCCAGTAGGTGCTTTTGGACACAGCAGAGTGAATGGCTCTGTGCCTCGGTTTCCCCAGCTGCAAGTGTAATGTCCATCTCACAGGGGAACTGTGGCACAGGCTGATTAGAAGGCGTCTTGTGGCTGAAGGTTGCTAGACAGTAGAGACACGCTCTCCAATCCAATTTGGACATAACACTTAGGGTCTGTAAAAACAGGCTTTTTAAAACAGCTGACAAAATCCCTAAGAGCAGCAGAAATGTTCTGCGAAGCTCAAAACAACTCCCACAGAAACAGATTTATTAAACCAGATGAACACCCCTGCAGCGTTTGCAGCCCAAGCCTGGTGGACAGACAGCGAAACTGACAGCAGTCGCACTGACAAGTTCGTTTTCCAGCCACCACGCTGAGTAAAAGCGAAGGGTGAGAGACACTAATCCACACGGCACTGCCACCAGCCCTGTGCTTGGTGGCTGGTTCCCCCGGCACCTGGCAGCCCAGCAGAAGGTGGTGCTGACAGCCGGAGCACACAACTATGGTGCGTGGGGACAGGCCTTGCTTAGATCCAGAGGAAGGGTTGGGGGGAAGCTGTTTTTCATTGCTTTAGGATTCATTGCTCCAAGCACATCACATTCACGGCTCAGGGTTCTAGGGGGCTCAGCAGACCCCCCGAAGGTGAGTTTGCTGGGTGGCTGGAAGCTGTCCCTCAGCAGTTGGGAGAACCGTCACCAGGCAAACCAGAGCAGCAGGGAAGCCACAAGACACACACAAACCAGCTCATGGCTCTGAAAAGCTGTCCCGTGCCCTGAGCTCTGGCTCCATTTGTGCGGTGGGGCGGGAAGGCTCTCAGCTCCAAATGCCACCCTAGCCAGAAGGGATGGCAGAGGAGGTGGAGCCCTGGAGAAGTCCTGCTGATTTTCTGCCAGGTCCCAGCAGTGAGGCACTTTCCACAGGACACATCAACGGCCCTGCAGCACCTCTGGACGTGCCCTTGGTAGGAAAGCAACGGAAGCCGGGCTGCGTTAACCTGCGCTCTGCACACATGCGCCCAAGACACGGGGCCGGCACTGCAGAAACCCCAGTTAACGGTTCTTGCAGCTCCAGGGGAGACACTGCAGTGGCCTCAGGAGTCTGAGGGGAGGGCAGCCGCCAGGGTCCACACCAGCGCAGCTCGACCTGCCACTCTCCCAACACGCTGGTGCTCATAACAGTGGGGCTGACTCAGGGCTGCGTCGCACACAAGGACGGCCAGGCTGGGTCAGACCACAGCTCCATCCAGCCCAGTATCCCGTCTTCCAACAGTGGGCCAGCTGCCCCAGAGGGAATGAACAGAACAGGGAATCATCGAGCGATCCATCCCCTGTCACCCATTCCCAGCTTCTGGCCAACAGAGACGAGGGACGCCCAGAGCATGAGGCATCCCTGACCATCTTGTTAATAACCATTGATGGACCTATCCTCCATTAACTTATCTAATTCTCTTTCGAGCTCAGTTATACTTTTGGCCTTCACAACATCCTCTGGCGAGGAGTTCCACAGGTGGACTGTGCGTTGTGTGAAGAAATACTTCCTTTTGTGTGTTTTAAACCTGCTGCCTGTTCATTTCATTGGGTGACCCCTAGGTCATGTGTTATCTGAAGGAGTAAATAACACTTCCTGATTCACTTTCTCCACACCAGTCATGATTTTATAGACCTCAATCATATCCCCCCTTAGTCGTCTCTTTCCCAAGCTGAAATCTCCTTCCCTCTCCCCTGCCTGGGTGTGGCCAGCACCCGGACCAGGGCTTTACACTGCATCCACCTTCCGGCTCGCAGATGAACACGAGTGCAGCGGGAACACTCTGCACCACAACTCACCAGCGCTGCCTCCCTCATGCACGGCAAAGCCCTAACCGGGCCGGGGTCTCATCCGAGTCCCTCGTTCAACCAGGCATTGGGAAAGCAAAAGTCCTGCGTCTCCTGGGACGGAAGAAATGAGACAGCCATCCACCACCTGCCTGGTGGTTCCACAGCCCAAGTTTTGCACCCTCCCAGAGCCCTCCCACGCCCACTGGCAGGAGGGGTGTCCGTGTAGAACCACGGAGAGCGGTGGCGTCGAACGGGAGCCAAAGCCCAAGGCCAGAGTGACCAGGCATTCTCGGTAGGAAACGTTCTCCTGGCAGAAAACATGGCTTTGTCAAAACCATGTCGACTGGGACAATACTCTTCAGCTTTCTGATCAGCTGAATCAAACCGAGAATGTCAGTTCCAAACATTGAGCCCATTTCTTTGCAAGTGGAAAGGCAAAATTTTCCATCTAGGCGTTTCTAATGTGAAACTTGGGAATTTTTGTTTTGTGAATATTTCTGATACTTTGGCCTTTCCTTCCAATGTGGAAGTGAAAGCCATTTTGAAATGTGGCCATTACCCATGGAAGGAAAACTCCATTTTCTGACAGTTCTACCCAAACCCTTGTCTGGGATTTCGGAGGCAGAAGAATGGAAGTGATGATGTGTGTGTCGGGGCGGGGGGCAGTGCATGGTCTGCTCAGCGAAGGCGCATGGGGCAGTCGGTACGGTCTGATGATCAGTGCAATCCAAAGTGCTGGGAAGAGAGAAAAGAATCAGACCTTTCTCCATCAGGCTCTGTGGCTAGCACAGAAATCTCTCAGACAGGACCACGCAGGCCACAGTGATCACAGAATCATAGAATCTCAGGAGGTCATCTAGTCCAACCCCCTGCTCAAAGCAGGACCAATCCCCAATTTTTGCCCCAGATCCCTAAATGGCCCCCTCAAGGATTGAACTCACAACCCTGGGTTTAGCAGGCCAATGCTCAAACCACGGAGCTATCCCTCCCCCCAGACTGATGTCAGTCTGTCTGTGAGTGCCAATGAACCAAGCAAATACCAGGTGTGAGACAGCATCGCATCATCTACGTTGCACTTACAGGAGAAAGAAAATAACAAAACTACACAGAGTTAGAGATAGCCCAAGATGCAAAGACTGGATCCAGAACCAAGCTTCCCCAGCGTGCAGGGTTTGATTCAGCCCTTGGTAGATACAGACCTGCACCCCAAAGCTTGGCTCCGGAGCGACACTTCCTCAATGTTCAGGGCCTCTGGATCAGGGCTGGGGCTCCAGCCCATCTCTATATATTACCTGATCCAGCTTCTCTTCTGAGCGCTCAAGCATTATAATGAAAATAATCAGCTTCCACCCACGGAAATGAGAGAAAATAACGTAGAGCAGAGGAAGGGACAGAGCCAGACGCCAAGAGGGGAAAGGGACGGCGGCACCTCGGAAGCGATGGGACTGATCCTTTGTTTCACATTTTTATTTTAAAGAAGCGTGCTGCACCCTCGATAGCCGAGGGGTAGCCCAGAGCGACTGTCGAAGAGCTGGATTATAACCCCTGAAAACAGGATTATAACCCCTGTCGCTGTAACAGGAACATTGACACAGCCGCAACCCAGAGCGCCACTCATCCCTCGACTGCGCCATCCACCAGCGTAGGCTGGGCTCCAGCCCCAGCTCGACCAGGCAGAAAAGCAGATTTACTTTAAATGACTAAATCAGTTTTAGAGCAGCATCGTTCCCCAGGGGATTAGCGTGCAGCCGCTAATCCAAGTAAATGCAGACGCAGTAAGGGGAAGAGAACAATACCCTGCTTTTTGGTGGACAAACAAACAGCAATTGTTTAGTCCCGAGCCAAAGCCTGGAGGAGGAAGTGTTACTTTCCCTTGTCCTGTATGTACTAGGTCGAATCACAGTGCGTGTGCGCGCACGTGTAACTGCACTGTTCACAAGGGAATAAATCCCAGCGCAGCTCTTCAGAGACACAGGGACCCGGTGTCAGCTGCCAAAGGCACAGAGTCCATGAGGGTGAGAACAGTTCAGTGGCAAGGGAGCGGACAGCTCCAGGAGCGAGTAACAGCATGGACAGCTTTTAACCTTTCAGGTGCAGGTTCAAATCCAACCAACAACAGCTGCTTTGGAGTGGTCTGGCGTCCCACTGGCGTGGTCTCTCGTGCAGATCTCACCGTCACTGACCATTCTGCCAAATCGCTCCTTTAATTGTGGCATTTTGGTTCTCTCTAGCTAGGAGTATGGGAAGAGGGAGCCCAGCCAAAGGGAGCGCCCCATGGAGGTTGGGGGGGGGGGGGAGGATGAGATCAAGAGAGATGGAAGAGGTCGATTTTCTTTAAAGGAAACCAGAGTGGGCGAAACAACCAAGCGCCAAATCTATGTGATCTAATGGTCGTGTACTGACAAAAAAATATAAGTGGTTAAACTAACCCAAACTAAACTCCATATTCCCCAAACGAGAAGTGGGTAAAGTCAGCTACCCGAGTTTACACTCAGTGAGGACAAACATTACCCAGTGTTTGAGTGTCGGAGAGAATCTGCAGGAGAAATTCCCCTCCCTCCTGCACCCAAATTTGTGCAGAGTCTGGGAGGAAAATTCTACAGGATTTGGTAAAATTCCCCACCGATTCCCAGGGGTTCAAGAGGCGGCCTAGCCAGGCTGCTGTCCGGAAAGTAAAGTGCACCCCACAGGCAGTTCCATCGTGCATTCAGCGTCTGATCCGGATCCCTATTTTGGGTGGTTCAGGGCAGCCAGTTCCCTGTGTGGGGTAACTCTTTGCAGAATCAGGCTCAAGCTCCCAGAGCTCCGGAGAGGCACTGACATACCCAGATACACACAGGCCCTGCAGGGCAGGCGGTGCAGTTCCCCCATGGCATGGGTCTAGCGTGGACGCACAGTTGCTAATGCTCTGGGAGCATGTTTGCTATGCTCCTGGCATAGCTACCGGCAGGCTGGAATTAAACCGTTAATTCGTCCTGGTGATTCCCAGAGCACAGAGGCAGGCTGGAGTCCATGTGTCTGTTGTGTGGTTACTAACTAAAAGAGCCTGGGACTGCTCCGGGAGGATACACTGTCACAACTAGTGTTCCCCTTGGCGCCCGAGGGCTGCTGATTTCTCTGATCAGCAGGAGCTACTAAACACAGCTGCCTGGCAGATGCTCCGGCTGTGGCTTTTCATCCCTAAACTCCTTGGAACCTTTTCCTGCTCTTCCTGCAAACAGAAACTTCAGCATTTGGGAAGGAAATCCAGGTGGGTGCTTCATACTCCTCAATACGACAGCAAAGTAAAACAAAACACAAACGGCATGCCACCTAAACCGACCACTGCACTGAAATCCACGTGGGCAAATGACCCTGAACAGCAGAGTTCGCACTACAGCGAAAGCCCAGCTGTCCCCCAGGCCTGCGGGTTGGGCAGAGTTCTGTTTCTCTGGGCTGCAACTTTCCATACCTGATAACCATGCACATCAGCTTTCCATGGGAAGACCAGGCCAAAGTCCCAGCTCCTCACCCTCCCCAGACTCCAGCCAGGCTGTGCACGGCCTGGTATTTTTCTCCACTAACCCCAGGGCCAGCTGTGATTTTTCCAGCACGCTCATTCCAACGTGCTTTGGTTTTGCTTTAAAAGCAACAGGTGCTTTCTGATGGCGGGGGTGGTGGTGGTGGGGGAACAAATGGAAAAGTTTTATGTTTCGAGAGGCGACGGAATAAGCAGGAGCGCCAAAACAATGGAACACACCAGGGGTGTAGAATACACAGATCACAGGCAAATCAGGAAGAAATGAAATGTGGAGCCGAGAGGCCAGGCGAAGGGGACCAGGTGCCTGAGCCAGGCACTTCAGGGGGAAGAAGAAGGACATGGAAAGGAACAAAGGAAACAGCCATGAGAATCCACCCGTGTGGCCCGTCTGGGTCCCATGCAGCTCTGCGGCTCCTCAGCATCGCACCCTCTGCGCACAGCCCCGGGCGAGCCAAGGTCTCTGCAGCCTGCTCTGCGCCCTGCAGGAGTGCGCCCCTGTGGCCGCACAGGACTTTAGCTCAAGGCCCAGCAGTGCTTTCGGAGGCTCTCAGGATCGCTCGCAGGAGTGCTGGGTAGGCCCGAGGTGGTTTCCTTCTGCTCAGTGGGACTGAGGTAGATGGGGTTGGGCATGTGACACCTGTGAAAACGCCATCAGCATTGTGCTCATGGAGCGCTGTGACAAGCTGTATTCACAGCCCCTGCGCTCTGCGGCAAACTGGACCCCCACGTCCCAGCACGAGACGCTGGATTCTGCATTGCTCTGGAATTAAATACGAGGAGAAGCAGAGGATTCGAGCTGTGGCTCCTGGGCCAGAGTCTGATGTTGAAGTCAGCTTAGCTTATGCTCTCCTCCATGTTCAGCTCTCAGCGTCGTGAGATCTTCACACTGCCCGGCAAGCGGCACTGGGGGAAGCTGGAGGCTGGGCAGGCCGGAGAGCCCAGGTCTTGCCTGAGGGAGGCTGCGAGCCTGCACTCGCCGGGGGAAGATCTGACTCCCGGATGCCCCGTTCCTCTGCTTGGGACAGACAGAGATGAGCACAGGATCAGGCCCTAAAGCAGAGAGCCCACATAGATGGGACACGCCAGGGCCTGAGAGCCCCCGCGAGGGGCTACGGAGAGCCCTATACCATTGTGGGAGACGGCCTTCTTGGCGGTGCGGGTTAGGGTTTGTGCAGCTGCTATTGCAGGCCTCAGAGACCCGCAGGCTCCTGCTGCCACGACGGCAACACGGTCGCCTGGCAGCACGGGTTAGGGAGGGGAACCCAGACGCTCACACGAGCAGCAGGATATGCATGGCCAGCCATTCCCACCCCGTGTCCAGGCGCCAGGAAACCTCCCCACAAGCACATGGCCCTGATGTACCCAGCAAGCAAGTGGCATGGTCCCAGGGCATCTCATTGAGAGGTGACTACTTCAAGGGACGGACGCTCGCTGGCCATTCGGTCCTGTGAGTTCATGCCTGCTGGACGGGACGGCCCCAGCTGGGTCCCCGCTCCGCTCACTCTCCGGTCGGTAACACTGCAGTGCTCCCACTGGGGGGGCTGCTGCCAGGCTTACCGCTTACCCTGGCCACTGCAGTGTTAGCCCTTCCCCTCAGGCCAGACCAAATCTCCTCACCACCTGCTCGGGAGACTCTGGTATTCATGGGATAAGCAAAGGGGAACCAAAGCTAACAGTGAGAACTTACCGGGGGCCCTGGGGACCCCAGAGTCCTCCCGCATGGTTACAGATAGGGCAGACAGGAGCTGTGTCCTGGCCAGGCAGAAGCTGCCTTTAGTGTGCACTTGGGAATGCAGGGAAAGCCCCAGTCTCCCCGGTACGCTGTAATCCAACAAACGTGCTATCTGCAGCTCACGGCTTTGTGACATCGGCTGTGCCAGGAGCCAGGGAAGGGGCCAGAGGAGAATCTCACATGGGGCTCCGGGGCACGGCCTGAATGGGGATGCTTTGATAGTGGGGAGGAAAGGAGTACTTGTGGCACCTTAGAGACTAACCAGTTTATTTGAGCATATTTCCGCTGAATGCATCCGATGAAGTGAGCTGTCGCTCACGAAAGCTTATGCTCAAATAAACTGGTTAGTCTCTAAGGAGCCACAAGTCCTCCTTTCCTTTTTGCGAATACAGACTAACACGGCTGCTACTCTGGAACTTGATAGTGGGGGCGTCTGTTCACAAACCCCTCTGCGGACAGAGGATGGAGCCACACTTTTGCAGCCAGATGCCATCGCACCAAAGGCTTGTCACACCAGGGGTACGTCCGCTTTAAAGTCACCCCCAACCTTAAACCGAATTAACTTCCTGGTGCAGACAGGCCCTCTCTGCCCACCGGCCGTGAGCCAACAGCACTGAAATCAAAGGGAGACACAAACCCCTCACCCCCCCCACCCCCCTAGAGCTGGGCCAGGCCTCGGTGTCTCCACCCCTCGGGTGCCTGCAGGGGCCACAGAGCCCCGGCCTGCACTACCCTGCAACACCAGCACATCCCATTGTTACTGGGACGGGGCGGGCGCTATGGGGACCAGCAGCAGCCGGAAATTGTTGCTCCAAACTCCCCCTGCTGGCAAGGCCCCCGGGGACAGACTCTGGCCATGGTACATCGGTAGTGAGAGGAGGGCAAAAGCTGAGCCATGAACGGCCCTTCTCCCGGCCTGTGTGAAACTCTGCCGTCTGCGCCGTCTGCTGCATCCAGTGGTCTCCCCCACGCTAGGCTGCGTTACGTCAGCCCAGGGTCTGGCCTCTGGCGTTAACGGCGTGACACACCCTCCCGTCGCGGAGTGACACCCTGCCCTGTGACCGCTCCAGCTCTCTCGGCCACCCAGGAGCCCCCGGCAAAGGCAGGACGACAGACCTCACTAGCCCTGCTCTCTCCCCAGGCTGACAAGCAGCAGGAAGTTGCTCTGTGGAGAAGAGAAACTTTCAGCCTTTCATTAAACTTCAAGCCTGATCATGGCGTAGCTTCATTAGCCTCCACGGTCCCTTTCAAAAGGGGAAAAAGGCTCCAGACAAAGCCAGGGCAAGAGAGCAGCCCAGGGGCCTTGACCCCAAAACAAAACATGGTCAAGTTTTTCACTTGTGTTGTTAATGACTCTGCAGCCTTGCGCCCCCTTGGCTGAGGGCTACCCCTTGCAGAGGGGCTCTGCTGTGAGCAACTGTTTATAAACAGAGCGTCCATGTGCTAGGAAACATCTGGAGAATAGCACTTCCCAGCATTCAAAGCACACAGCCCAGGAAAGCTAGATAAAAAATTCCACAAGGACTTCCCCTGCCGGCTGAGCACTGGGCACACAGTTGCTGGCCTGGCTTCCTCTGATGTTTCCTTTAACGCTCAGTGCTGCTGCCTGGCCAGCTCAGATGACTGTCCTACCTCAGAGCTATCTGCCTTAGAAATAAACAACCTACCAGTGCTTGGCAGACCGACGATCCTGGCATACAGCAGGGCTTCAAGGCAGGGCTGTAATAATATGTTCTAAAATAGCTTCTTGTTAAATCACCAAGAATATTCTCAAAGGTGAAAATAGATATTTCCATGTATTGTATATGTTTGTATATGTCTATCTGTCTCTCTCTCTCACCCACCCCCCCCCCCCCCGCCCCAGATCTGCATCTCCTATGCACCCAGAATCCCTCCTACTTTCACGGGTTTGCCATGACGAGATGACAAGAGCCATGGTACAATAATTGCTTAGGACCTGCTCCCATTCAAGTCAACAAGAGATTTGCTACGTGCTACAAATGAGGAAGTGCTGTGCCTTTAATAGATCCCAAGGCCAGAAGGGACGATTGTAATCATATAGTCCAGAGGTTCGCAAACTTCATTGCACCATGACCCCCTTCTGACAACAAAAATTACTACACGACTGCCAGAGGGGGGATCAAAGCCTGAGACATCTGAGCCCCACTGCTTTGGGAGGAGGAGAAGGGGGGGCCAAAGACGAAGCCCAAGGTCTTCAGCCCTGCTGCCCAGAGCTGAAGCCCTCAGGCTTGGACTCCAGGCTTGGGCCCCAGGCCCCAGCAAGTCTAACACCAGCCCTGGCGACCCCATTAAAATGGGGTCGCAACCCACTTTGGGGTCGCAACCTACAGTTTGAGAACTGATCTCGTCTGACCTGATCTTGTCTGACCACTGATCTTGTCTGACCTCCTGTACAGCGCAGGCAGAGAACTGCCCCACAAGAATCCCTAGAACAGAGCTTTCCGAAAACCACCCAATTGCCAGTGACGGAGAATCTACCACGACCCTTGGTCAGTTGTTCCCATGGTCAGTAACTCTCTTTCTCAAAAATGTATACCTTATTTCCATTCTAAACTTGTCTACCTTCAATTTCCAGCCACTAGATCATGCTAGGCCTACCTCTGCTAGCCTGAAGAGCCCATTATCAAACAGCTGTTCCCCATGTAGGTACTGACAGATTGTGACCAAGTCACCCCTTAACCTTCTCTTTGTTAAGCTAAATAGATTGAACTCTTTGACTCTGTCACTCTAAGGCAGGTTTTCTAATCCTGTAATCATTCTCATGGCTCTTCTCTGAACTGTCTCCAATTTATCAACATCCTCCTTGAACTGTGGACACTGAACTGGACACAGGATTCCAGCCGTCATCACACCAATGCTAAATACAGAGGGAAAATAACCTCCCTACTCCCATTTATCCATCCCAGGACCATATTCACTCTTTTGGCCACAGTGTCACACGGGGAGTCCGTGTTCAGCTGATTATCTACCACCACCGCCAAATCTTTTTCAGAGTCCCTGCTTCCCAGGAAAGAGTCCTCCAGCCTGTAAACATGACCTGCATTCTTTGTTCCCAGACATATACATTTACAATTAGCCATAGCAAAACACATAGTATTAGTTTTCGCCTAGTTAACCAAGCGATCCAGATTGTTCTGTATCAGAATTGTCCTCTGTATTATTTAACATTCACCCAATTTTTGTATCACCTGCAAACTTTATCAGGGATGATTTTGTTTTCCTCCAGGTCATTGATAAAGATGTTCTATACTGTAGGGCCAAGAACTGATCCCAGCAGGGCCCTACTGGAAACACACCCACTCAATGTCAATTCCCCGTTTACTGTTACATTTGGAGACAATCAGTTAGCCAGTTTTCAATCCATTTATTGTCTGCCAGGTTAATTTTATATCATTCTAGTTTTTTTAAATGCAATTTTATTCAGTACCAAGTCAAATGCCTCACAAACACCTAAATATATTACATCAGTCCTATTACCTTTATTAACCACATTTATAATCTCAACAAAAATGATATCAAGTTAGTGTGACAAGATCTATTTTTCTAAAAAGCCGTGTTGATTGGCATTAATTCTATTACTCTCCTTTAATCCTTTATTAATGGAGTCCTGTGTCAGCCACTCGACTATCTTCTCTGGGATCCATGTCAGGCAAGATGATGGGCACGCAGGGCAAAAGGAGCAGCCCCCAGCTCTGGGGATCTGGGCTGTGAGGGCAAGTATCGCCTGGCAGTGCCACTCGATCGCTCGGGGTGATAGCGTTTTACAAGGAGTGGCTGGTGCCTGGTGAGCAGGACATGTGTGAAGACTTTCACAGGAACAGAGAGCAGAGTTCCTGGACTAACGCTCCTGCAGTCAGTGTGTGGGCCTTTCCCCTGACAGCGGGAGAAAGATCTGGCCTTCCACTCCACCAGTGCCAGCCCAGTAGCCCAAGCCCTGACCAAACACTGGTGTCATGCTACACTTCTGGCCCTGGGGCGCACTGAGGCGTTGGGGAGCCAGGCTGGGCGAGCAGGCCAGATGTGCTTTCTCTCTCCTCTCGTTAGGACGTCTGCAGCTCCATGGGGTAGGCATGGTTTCAAACTTGGATCAAAACGCGTCTCCCCTTGGGTCCAGGTGCGTGAATGTGCCTACAAGTGTCACTGGCTCAGGGACCCATCACTTCTCTCCTCCCTTCCTGCACCCCGGAGCCACCGCCCGCAGCAGAGAGCAGGGCATCAGTCTCTGTGCCCCAGGGGACCACTGAGGGCTGGTCTGTGGGATGTGGACACTTGCCCAGACATCCACGTTTTACAAAGGCACCAGGAAAGGCAACAATTCTGGTCACTGTTGGCTGGATTCGAGCTGATGTCTGCAGTCAGTGAATCCGTTGCTGACTGAGGATCTGCCATGACTCCACCTTCTCCAGGACTAATGACATGAGCAAAGAGGTTCGGACTCACGGGCGAAGGGCTAGGGCAGCCCAAAGGGCTGAGAAAGAACACCAGGAACCGTTGATGGGGAGTGAACAGCAGCTGGGGAAAGTGGGACTTTGCTGAATGATGACCGTGGCCCTACCAGATGAGGAAAGGGGCTGGGAAGCTGACAGGACTCCCTGGAGCTGAAGAGACATTCTGGACAGCTGTGAAAAACACATGGCCCTAGAGGAAGACAGCTTATTAGGAGTTTGTTGCCTGCAGTTGCCTGAGATTCAGCTACAGCATAACAGGTTCACAACAAAACCTGGCTGGCTGCTTGGATGTCTTGTAAAGTTCTCGTCAAACCGTCAAGAAATTATTTTACTACCCAAAACTTCCAGGGAATCTGAGTGCTAGAAACTTGCATTCCTGCAATCTGGCCCAGACACCACCCAAACCTGGGTATCTGGCTTGCCGTAAGCCCCGTGCCTGCACAATGGGAGAGAAGATATAGGCAGCTCCCTCCTGCAGAGCCCCCTTTGGCCACGTGTCTGGCCTCCAGCGGCAGCTTGGTAACACTGCGCAGTGCAGGGCTGGGTCTGTGCGTGGATGGAAGCTCCTGCAGCTGGTGACTCAGTGAGGGGCACTCAGCGTCAACGCCGAGCCAGCTCTTAGCCTCATGGTAGCGGTGCTGGACTGCTGGACAGGACAGCTTTGGGATGCAGTGTCAGACTGAGGGGCTGGCCGCTGGGGCCATTAGCGGTAAGGGGGCCCCAGGGCCCCATGTCTACGGGCTGAGACAAGACCCAGATCTGATGGGATTATTTACGGGTTCAATAACATAGCCCGGGGTGCGTGGTTAGAGGAACGGGCACATGCTCTTCCAGAGTCTTGGAGGCCCTGGACTTCTGCTTTATTCCTCACAAAGCACACAAGGCATCCGGGCTGAACGGACAGCTGCGTCTGGAAGGAAGGGTTTCCCTGCTCCCTGCACTCCAGACGGTAAAAGAAAAGAACCAGAGGCCAGGAGAGGTTGGAGACAAACACCAACTGCGCGTCCTTTAGGCTGGGGCTCCAGCCAGCTTGCCTCTCCAGGGTTGGGCAGCCCAGCTTGCTTCTCCACTACCAACTCTCAGCGAAACAAGGAAGCTTTTCGACATGCCTCCTCCTGGGGGGAGCACTAGCACCAGTCCACCCCACCCCACCAGCTGGGATCCATTTCCCTGTTTACATTCCCAAGCTTGTTCAAAAGCAAACTCTGTCAATTGACAATTGGAGATTAGGGGGGTTTGGCATTTCAGCTCGGAGCCAGTCACCGCACCGCCAAAGCTCTCCAGAGTCCCTGGCTGACTGCTCCGGGCGGTGAGCCAAGGGAACACAGCAACAACCAATGTTTTAGGCTGCAGGAAGCCTTAGTGCGGGGCTCTGTCCCCTGCACTCTGGTCCTTGAGGCGGTTAAGGCAGTCTCCTCTCTTCCCTTAGGATCAGTGCAAGGAACATGAGACCCATCTACTGCGCACACCCGGACAGCCCCGTGCAGTAGCACCCACAGCCCCCCCATTTCAGCTAAGGCCTCCCCCAGGGCCGCATCCTTTTCCTCACCTCCTTGGGCTGCTGCTCTTCAGTCCCCGTCCTCCACTCTCTCCCTGCTCCAGCACTATGCCGCAAGCGCGGTACATTAATCCATCCTGTCGAGAATCCTGCTGCCCTGGCCCACCGCCGCCGCGCGTGCCACGGAGGGTGCCTACTGCCAAGCTGGCAGGATGCCATTCCCGAGACAGTGCCTCGCTGTCGTTAGCAGCGTCCGCGAGGGCAGGGGCACACGGGTTGAGGCAGGCCCGCACGCTCCTTGTGACGACGCCGGGCACCTTAGAGGAGAAATCCCAGAGCCCAGAGAGGATGAAAACCCTCTCCTGCTCCCTGAAAGCAATGTCACCTCGTCTGAGCTGCCAGCCCGTGCTCTGAGAGCTGAGGCCGGGAGAGGCAAGGGTGGAGGGGCAGGAACCTCAGGTGGTGGCTGGCAGCAGACACTGTCTGTTACCGGCTATCAATGGGTCCTGACCATGGGCCAAATGCATCCCTGGGGCGAGTCTCCTGAAACCCGTGGGATTCACCAGGCGTGGCTTTGGCCCAAGGGCCCTAAAGGTCTAAAGCCCAGCGCCATGCTCCAAGTACCATGCCACAGCTCTTCTCCGCAGTGCAGCCTGCCGGGTCCCGGGGGCTGTACCGAGCACCTGGCATGACTCTGGGGACAGTCTTACAGCATCGCTACCTGATCATCCAGCTCTCCCAGAGAGCCACATGGAGCACAGCCCACTGTATAGGCCCCCACAGTTATTTCATATCTAGCTGCATGAGACGGTGTAACAGACCCACCCGGACCCTCTTCCCATTTGCATTAATTCAGAACCAAACAGAACTGAGCTGCAGAATGTCAGGCCCCAGGGCTAAGAACGTTCTTTCAGGTTCCCTGGTGCCACGAGGGAGACACACCTCCAACAGCCTGGTGCTGAGCCGAGCTCTCTCATGCTGCTCCGGCACCTCTCCTCTGGAGATTTTGGAGTGTGCGCCAGCCCTAAGTAACCCCCTCACATCCCCAAATACCTTCGTCCCTTGGTCACAGACTTGTTGGTGTCTATTGTTGGATATTTACTACTAACTGGGCAGTCCCCACCAGCTCTGAGCATGGGATGAGCAAGGCCTGGCTTGTAAACATTCCCAACTGGTTCAAACAAAATAACATCCTCTTATTCCCCCACCCAGACACACTAGCCAGGGTGCCAACCATCACAGCACTCACCCCCCGCCCCCAAAAGCAGACACGCGAGGACCCCCCAAGCAGAACACACGAAGCTCTGAGCCCTGCGAAGTACATCTGCTTCGCACCCAGTGCCGATGGCGAGCCGAGAAGCGATGCATGCCCTCGCCATGCGCTGCACCCCGGCAGTCCCATGGGACGCCCCCACACACACCCGGCACAACCTGAGAGCACGGATATCGAGCACAGAACCACCAGCACCAGCTCATTTCGATCAAAAGTGCCGCATCCGGACGACACAGATATAAACAGATATAGAAGGGCAACAAAAAATGATTAGGGGTCTAGAACACATGACTTATGAGGAGAGGCTGAGGGAGCTGGGATTGTTTAGCCTGCAGAAGAGAAGATTGAGGGGGGATTTGATAACTGCTTTCAACTACCTGAAAGGGGGTTCCAAAGAGGATGGCTCTAGACTGTTCTCAATGGTAGCAGATGACAGAACGAGGAGTAATGGTCTCAAGTTGCAGTGGGGGAGGTTTAGATTGGATATTAGGAAAAACTTTTTCACTAAGAGGGTGGTGAAACACTGGAATGCGTTGCCTAGGGAGGTGGTGGAATCTCCTTCCTTGGAACTTTTTAAGGTCAGGCTTGACAAAGCCCTGGCTGGGATGATTTAACTGGGAATTGGTCCTGCTTCGAGCAGGGGGTTGGACTAGATGACCTTCAGGGGTCCCTTCCAATCCTGATATTCTATGATTCTATGAAACCGCTCCCCATCTGCATATAAGCGGTGAGCAGGGCCACGCCCAGTGCACAGCGACAGACAGCCCACTTGGACCCCTGCCCGCCCACGGTCCTCCAGCAGCGCTCCCACCTGTCCTGCCTCCTCTGGCATGCAACAGGTGCTGTCTGCACGGCCAGGACGAGCACCATCTGGATCCACGGCCCAGCATAGCCAGGCACTGGAGGTGGGGAGGAGCAGAGT
The DNA here is from genome assembly GCF_965152235.1 of Eretmochelys imbricata. Taxonomy (NCBI): domain Eukaryota; kingdom Metazoa; phylum Chordata; order Testudines; family Cheloniidae; genus Eretmochelys; species Eretmochelys imbricata. The sequence goes on along the minus strand of NC_135580.1, from coordinate 1,211,909 downwards.
AAATTGGTTTGCCCCATCCCTATTCCACCGCTCAGGGGGGTAGACACCTTGCGGCTCACCACAGCTCCAGGATACGTCCCCCTCCCACGGCACGTGCGTGGAGATGGATGAGCTGGGGCAGCCAGTGCTGCAGGGAAGGTCCCATGCAGTGTTCGTTTCACTGTAGCCCCACTTCGTTCCCTCGTAGCTTCTGGGGGGAGGGAAAAGCTCCTCTGAGGCTGTAACTGTCCACTCGGGCCAATCTGCCCCGCACGGCCGCCTGTGTCACTAATGCCGTCCACACACAGCCACTCCCTTTGCTCAGGACCACGCCGGAGCGCTCGGCTGACCCCTGCAGGTGAGGCCCCTGCGGCTGGTCCACGGTGAAGGGACCACCACAGAACTATTGTTTCTGAGCGTGCTCAGTGGTCCCTGCAGCTGCGCCCCGGGAAGCACGGGCTGCATGTTCCCGCCCGGGCTGACAGAGCAGGCATGGGGCTGCAGCGGGGGCAGGCCGCACAGGGACATGGTGCATTCCTGCCAGAGTGCACACGCACAGCTGGACTCAGAGCCCACTGTGGTCAATGGAAATACTCCCGCTGACTTCGGTGGGCTTTGGGTGAGGCCCCAACACAACGAAGTCTACCCTGACCACCTCTGCCTCCAGGCCAGAGCCAGGGGAGACGCGGAGGGATGGACAGGTCCAGGTTCATGCAGAAGAGGGAGCAACACGCCCCGTTTTCCCAAGGCAAATGTGAATAATTCTGGGCAGCTTTTACCAAGGGGCTATGATTTCCGAGTGGCTCCAGGGCCTTGTCAGATCAAAGACTCTTTCAATGTGATTGCAAAGGGCACTTTGACCGACACTGATTCCATTGCAGGTCTTCAAGGCTTGGTATTTCCTTTGTGCGGGGGTTAGCCCTCATCAGGTCTTGTGTGCACAAAGATGAAGGCTCTGGCCTTCACCAGCTCTGTCAAGAGCAGGCTGAGCTCCCATAGAGAAGTGCAGGGGGTGGGCATAGACTTCCAACTTCAGACAGGGACTGTCTGTTTGGTTAGTGACAACACCCTGCCCTCCGGGTGCTGCCAGGCCTGCACAATCCACATCCTTTCCCCTCAGCAAGATCACATCACAGTTGCCTCAGCCGTGTGCGCTGCAAGCCACAGCGCCATCAAGAGCTGGCTACGCACAAAGCGTCTTCCCAGGCAAGAGCCGTTGCTGGTTCCACTGGGTCCTGGTCCAAGTCTGAAACGTGCCCAGCGGGTCCAGCTGAGAGCTGGCCAGCCAGGCCGGAGCAGCATGAAATGGTGATCTCTGCGCGCTTTGCCACCCAGAGAGTCCTGCCCCCTATATGCAAGCGCCCCAGTCACAAGTGTGGTATAAACACCTAGACACACAGAGCTTTAGCTCAGACAGCAACATGGCAAAGCAACAGGAGAGCATCTCATCGCTGCCGCTAATTACCCGGAGAGTAAAATGCACAGAACATATTAAATCCAGAAGATGTCAATAATCACCCAGATAAGCACCATCTCAGGAATGGGAGAAGGCAGCGGAGAGAGAGGAGATGCAGCTGCCCTGAATGATGAGAAAAGCAGAGACCTTCATGCCTGTATTTTGAACCATGGCTTTTGATTCTTGGCTACGACTGGCTGCTGGAAACTTGTGCAATCCAGCCAGGGGCAAGCACTAAGCAAAGCCCTGATGACAGCAAGGCCTCGCACACTCAGATCCCAACTCTGGCAAGGGTCTACGTGCAGGCTCACAGCCCTAGTCCATCCCTGGCAAGTTCGGGGCTTTTACTAAAAAAACGCTTTGACTTATCCAAGCACTTGTGCACACCCACACGTTATCTTAAGCTTTCTCAGCTGCTGAGAAGTATCGTCTCTGTAGCACTTGGGATTCTCCAAAATGGGCGAATACAATTTTGCCAAAGCTACAGAAAAAATAAAGTCAGTTTTGGACTCAGAAAAAAGAACATCCCGGGCCAGCTGCTCAGCAACGCTCAGTCAGTGCTGCCCCATGATGCACACACATCATACCACCCTCCCCCGCCCCAGACAGAGTGTACGTGAGAACGTGTGTGCACACTGTGGGTTACAAAACAGGGGGTGTTTATTTGATCAAAAGCTTACAGTGCAGCTCCTGCTGCTCTCTGCAAATCAGGGTGTCTCCTGCCAGTTTCTAAAGGCACTGGCTGTTCTGTAATTCTGGCTGCTTCTTCTAGGGAGCGACTGCCCAACAATTCCTAGGCTCCGTTCTTCCCCACACATAGAACAGCAGCACTGACTGCAACTTGATGTGCAGCCTTGCAGTGGCTGATCTCCTGACGGGCAGAAGGCTGCTCTGCATGCCTAGCTCATGTGTGCTGGGAGCTTGTGCAAGCCTGTCAGGAACCATCAGGTGTTGCTGGCAGTGCTCGACAGCAGCCAACGCTGCCAGGAGGAGGAACGGCTGGGAAGAATGGGCTGGCTGGACTCGGACAGGCCACAGGGACCACACGTGCAGAGGGCCTGTGGCCAGGGCCTGCCCTGAAGGAGGTTCCATGCTCCCAACGGGAAGGCACAGCACTGAATATAGCCATGGACTTTCCCCCAGGGAGGAAACAAACAGTGGTACTATCATGGCCAAACCGAATCTGCCCGAGCCCCTGGGGCGTTTCGCAGCCCCAAGACCCAGCCCCTGCACACTGCAACTGGCTCCGAGGTAATGCCGGAGGATCCACAACACCTTGGGTCCCCCAGTCGTTCCCCTGCCCAGCCGGAGAGCCCAGGGTGGCACAAGGGCCATGAAGATGGAGCCTGCCCGTGGCAGGCACGGCAACCACAGGCAAGCTCCAGCTCTAGACTGAGTCCTGAGCTGATGGCGCTCAGTTTTACACCCGACACTCGGGGGGAATTTGCCTGTGAAAGGAGCAAGTCAAATCAGAATAGAACTGAGCAGTATTAACAGACGGGAAACAAAGGGTAGGAATAAATGGTCAGTTTTCAGACTGTAGAGAGGTAAATAGTGGTGTCCCCCAGGGGACTGTTCTGAGCCCAATCCTATTTAACATATTCATAAATGATCTGGAAAAAGGGGTAAACAGTGAGGTGGCAACATTTGCAGATAACTGTCTTGAACAGTTTTGTGCCAAGTCCCAGGCAGACTGCGAAGAGCTACAAAAGGATCTCTCAAAACTGGGTGACTGGGCAACAAACTGGCAGATGAAATTCAATGTTGATAAATGCAAAGTAATGCACATTGGAAACCATAATCACAACTATACATATACAATGATGGGGTCTACATTAGCTGTAACCACTCAAGAAAGAGATCTTGGAGTCACTGGACAGTTCTCTGAAAACACCCACTCAATGGGCAGCAGCAGTCAAAAAAACAAACAGAGCGTTAGGAACTATTAGGAAAGGGATAGATAATAAGACAGAAAATATCATAATGCCTCTAATGCCACACCTTGAAAACTAGGTGAAGTTCTGGTCACCCCATCTCAGAAAAGACAAATTAGTCATGGAAAAGGTGCAGAGAAGGGGAACAAAAATGATGAGGGGTATGGAACAGCTTCTGTATGAGGAGAGATTAGAAAGACTGGGACCATTCAGCCTCGGAAAGAGACGGCTAAGGGGGAGATGATCGAGGTCTATAAAGTCATGACAGGTGTGGAGACAGAGAATCAGGACGTGTTATTTACTCCTTCACAATGCAAGAACTTGGGGTCATCCAATGACATTAACAGGCAACAGGTTGAAAACAAACTAAAGGAAGTATTTCTCCACACAACGCACAGTTGACCTGTGGAACTCGTTGCCAGGGGACGTTGTGAAGGCCAAAACTATAACTGGGTTAAAAAAAAATAATCAGATAAGCTCATGGAGGATAGGTCCATCAATGGCTATTAGGCAAGATGGGCAGGGACACAACCCCATGCTCTGGGTGTCCCTAAACCTCTGACTGCCAGAAGCTGGGACTGGCTGGCAGGGGATGGATCACTCGGTAATTGTCCTGTTCTGTTCATTCCCTCTGAAGCAGCTGGCATTGGCCACTGTCAGAAGACAGGACACTGGGCTAGATGGACCATTGGTCTGACCCACTATGGCTGTTCTTATCCCCCGCAGGCGTCCCCTCTGCCTTTTGTAGGGTACCTAATGTCCATGCAAAGGGCTCCATGGAGAACTTTTAACCCCCTTGACTGCAACTGACCATTCCAGATGCATCCAAGTCAACCATTACCTACTGAGCTGCTCCAAGGGCCAGGTGCGTGCCCCCCCAACCCCTGCCTCCACCAGGACACCCGTAGATCACAGCAGGTTGGCAGGAGCGCTGGCAGTGAGAGGGTTAACAAACACCACAGGCATTACCAGCCTGGATCGGACCCAGGATCCATCTGGCCTGGTGTCCCCCCTCCAACAGCGGCCAGTGCCACAGGGAGCTGCAAGAACCCTGCTACGGCTGTGATGGGATGGCCTGCGCTGGTTGCCTGCAGCCCTGCCTACGCCCTCAGATAACGTTTCAGGCTCGCTAGTCCAAGCCTGTCTAGGTATGAATCCGCCACGGGCTGGCAGTGCAGCTGCTGGGCCCCGTTTCTGCAGTCGTTTTCTGTCCACCCTGTCCAGACCCACCTGACTGGCAGAGACTCTCCAAGCGGGGACAGCGCTAGGATCAGCAGGATTTGGTGATCTATGAAATCAGGGGATTACATCTGAGCCATGAACCACGCCAGCCAGCATGCGCCTGCAACCAACACCCTGCAGAGACCCCTTGGCAATCGCCCACTGGGATCCATTCTGTCGCTGCCCCGGTTGGTGGCTCAGGCCACAGAGCTCTGGCCACGTTCTGCTGCTGGAGACTTCGTGCCATCCGGACCCTGAGAGAGCCCCGGGAAATGCAGCAGTTTCCCCGTGCCGTCCTGCTGGCGAACCAGCCCCACAATGCGAGAGGCAGTACAGTGTTCTGCGCAGGGACCCAGGGAGAAGACTTGCCATTAGCAGACCCACAGTGTGGCTCTGAAAATCACCCAGCTCTTGTCCACACTTGGGGTTCAGATAGTGGTGAGCTGCCGCCCTCCAGCAGGCAAGGAAATCTGCAGCCGGCACCTCTGCCGTGACTGCCGGTAGGGCGAGCACAGTGCAGCCCAGGGCAGACACTTCCGCCCCGATCTCTGCCTCAGCCTCCCCATTGCCGACACGGGGACAGCACTTCCCACAGCTGTGCACAAAGCGTCCAGCATCGCAGCCCACTGATCCGTTGCCCCCTGACCCCCGGCGTTCATAGAATCATAGAATATCAGGGTTGGAAGGGACCCCTGAAGGTCATCTAGTCCAACCCCCTGCTCGAAGCAGGACCAATTCCCAGTTAAATCATCCCAGCCAGGGCTTTGTCAAGCCTGACCTTAAAAACCTCTAAGGAAGGAGATTCCACCACCTCCCTAGGTAACGCATTCCAGTGTTTCACCACCCTCATAGTGAAAAAGTTTTTCCTAATATCCAACCTAGACCTCCCCCACTGCAACTTGAGACCATTACTCCTCGTTCTGTCATCTGCTACCATTGAGAACAGTCTAGAGCCATCCTCTTTGGAACCCCCTTTCAGGTAGTTGAAAGCAGCTATCAAATCCCCCCTCATTCTTCTCTTCTGCAGGCTAAACAATCCCAGCTCCCTCAGCCTCTCCTCATAAGTCATGTGTTCTAGACCCCTAATCATTTTTGTTGCCCTTCGCTGGACTCTCTCCAATTTATCCACATCCTTCTTGTAGTGTGGGGCCCAAAACTGGACACAGTACTCCAGATGAGGCCTCACCAATGTCGAATAGAGGGGAACGATCACGTCCCTCGATCTGCTCGCTATGCCCCTACTTATACATCCCAAAATGCCATTGGCCTTCTTGGCAACAAGGGCACACTGCTGACTCATATCCAGCTTCTCGTCCACTGTCACCCCTAGGTCCTTTTCCGCAGAACTGCTGCCTAGCCATTCGGTCCCTAGTCTGTAGCGGTGCATTGGATTCTTCCATCCTAAGTGCAGGACCCTGCACTTATCCTTATTGAACCTTATCAGATTTCTTTTGGCCCAATCCTCCAATTTGTCTAGGTCCCTCTGTATCCTATCCCTGCCCTCCAGCGTATCTACCACTCCTCCCAGTTTAGTATCATCCGCAAATTTGCTGAGAGTGCAATCCACACCATCCTCCAGATCATTTATGAAGATATTGAACAAAACCGGCCCCAGGACCGACCCTTGGGGCACTCCACTTGATACCGGCTGCCAACTAGACATGGAGCCATTGATCACTACCTGTTGAGCCCGACAATCTAGCCAGCTTTCTATCCACCTTATAGTGCAAACACGGCGCACAGTACAGAGCCAGCTGCGCTCTGTCGACTGCTGGCTGCAAAGTAGCACATCCCAGCACAGGGCTCCACATGGCAATTGGCACACAGAATCATACTCTATCAGGGATGGAAGGGACCTCAGGAGGTCATCTCGTCCGACCCCCTGCTCAAAGCAGGACCAATCCCCAGTTTTTGGCCCAGATCCCTAAATGGCCCCCGCAAGCATTGAACTCACAACCCTGGGTTTAGCAGGCCAATGCTCAAACCACTGAGCTCTCCTCCCCCCGAAAGAGAACCTGGAGATGCTGGCGATTGAACCCAGGGCCTCCTACGTTTGAAGCACACGTGCTGACACGGGAAGTCACGCTCTGGGCTTTGGCTGTTCCTTCCCCAGGGACAGTTCACAGGTTCCAATCCCCGAGGGCTGCCTCCGCAGGCGGGGTGTTCCCCACAGACCAGCAGGGCTGGTACGTGCCAAGGAAGCACTCCGAAGGGAAGTGCAAAGCATAGCCCAAGACAGCAGTGATCTGGCACAATGGGCGAGACCGGCAGCCCCGGCTCTTCCTCGGGGGTGGGGTCATAGCACTCAGGACTGGACATTTCCCACCCTGTGCATCTTTCCGCTCACCCGTGAAGACGAGGCTCTGCCCTGTGCACTGACGGGAAGGGCCCCACACACGGTGACAGCAGCAATGCGATCCCACTGCCTGGGGGCAGGCCATGCAGAGACTGCCGGATGGAGGACTCCACGGCAGCTCTCCATCCCAACGGCTCCATGTCCACAACCCTGTGTGGAGGGGGTGCAAAGGGGCCAGGACTGAGGCCTGAGGCCCTGCAGCATGGCCTGGAGCGGGGATCTGCCCCCCAGCTCAGTTGAACACCTTGTTCAGGAAGTCCAGCTTTGTGCAGGGGGTTAGGGTCTAGCTGTGAGCCAAGCAGCGTCTCCTGTCAGACCCTCGTCCTGTCACTCCTGGCTCTACGCCTGCAGCCTGCGGAGTTTGCCTGCACATCCAAGAGGGCTGTTGATGCAGCCATGTGGCCAGAGGGTAGGAGGTTTGGAATCGTCTGGCCACTGGCGTGCGGGGACCACTGCCTCTCTGGCTGACCAATGCCCCATTGTTTCCTAGTGCTCCCCTGGTGGGCTGTCTCTTGTGTCGTACTTCGATTGTAGCCTCTGGGGGCAGGAACTGTCTTTCTGTCCCATGTTTGTGCAGCGCTGGGGCCTGGTCCATGGCCGGGGCTCTTGGGCACCACGGCAATGCTAATAATAAATGATAATCACTCTCAGTGAGCTCAGGAGCTGGCACGGAAGCCCAGCTGCTGGACGAAGGGCATCGTCCCCAGCCCTCTGCCAGCCGGTGCACACGTTACTAAGCAGCACACCCGATTAGCTGGAACGCTAAGCAGGCGCAATAAGCTTTGTAAAGATTATGACTTTGCATAAGTGCTTCCTTGCGCAGAACCCCGTCTGCTAATATAAACCTTGGGGCTGAGCTGATGCCATGGCCACAATCCCCTACGCTAACACAGATGCACCAGCCCAGGCGTTAGTCCCCTTACGTGCAGAGAACATGTGACCAGGCACCGGACTGTCCTCAAGGGGCCCCACCTGCAAACCTCACACACAGTCCCTGTATAACCCACATCCTGCTGGGGACCAAGGGCTGGCGGCATCAGAGCCCAGTGCTGCCACTACGAACCTACCGGCACGTTCTAGCTTAAGGCACAGTCCTGCGCAGATGCTGAGTGCCCTCAACTCCCACTGGAGTCAAGGGCAGCTGAGCGTGCTCAGCACCTGGCTGGATCAGCCCCTTCCTGTGGCCGGTCTTGCAGAGACATTTGTAATCCCCTGTACCGTGTGTCTGATGCAAGTGGAGCAGGAAGTACAGCATGTCTGAGCCATGAAAAGAACCTGGGTCAAAACACAGCAGCTGGCAGAAAAGGGCGAGCCCAGCTCAGGAAAGGGTACGGGACACATCCAGCTTTACATTTCAATGGTATTTAATAACATGCCAGAGGAGGGACCCATGCAGGCTCCCCACACCCTCTCCCACCCATGGTGCATCCATGCCACAGAAAGCAGCATCTGCACCCCACTGAGTACGTCAATATTGTGTTGTCCACTCGACCGCCAAAGCAAACCTGCCAGGGCACGGCTGGGCCACAATGCTGGGATCCCAGGGGAGAGCGAAACATGCAGAGCATCACCTGCAAGTAACAAGCCGCAGTGCAACGATCTGAGCCATCACTGCTCAGGAGAGGTGCCATCCCCAGCCAACGCAACAGAAACCTCAGCAACTTGCTCTCGGACAGGCTGAGAGACTGTCATGCTCTGGAAATGCACTTGTCCAACACAAACATCACCCAGGCATTGTTTCAGCATGAGTCAGTGACTGGAAACACTCCAGCACCACCCTGTTCTGCTATGTGGAGGTTTCCCCTAACTCTGCAGGATATGAGCGCAGGCTCGGGGCCGTTTCCTATCTGCTTCTCTCTTACTGTTACATTTCCTGCAAGCATTTGTACTGATACTGCCCAGCAGCTCAGTGCTCCGGGTTTCTGCACCGACAGCATTTTATGGTTACAAAGCCTAAAAACAGAAAACAGAAATGCAAATGGATGGCGTGAGCGGGAAGCTGCGTCCTAGACCCTGGGAGGCATGCAGGGGAACAGCAGCATTTCACCTTGGCGTTGAAAAAAAGATTCTGATTAAACACTCCCCATCTACTCTGACAGGGGCTGTGTGTGTAGATTCATAGATCCCGAGGCCAGAGGGAACTTTGTGCTCGGCTAGACCGACCTCCTGTATAACACAGGCCAGAGAACTGCCCCAACATAGAGAAGATCTGTTAGAAAAACATCCAGTCTAGATTTTAAAGATGTCAGCGACGGTGGATCCACCACAACCCTTGGTAACTTGCTCCAGTGGTTAATTACTGTCACTGTTAAAAATTTACATCTTATTTCCAGTCTGAATTTGTCTAGCTTCAAATTCCAGCCAGTGGATCCTGTTAGACCTGTCTCTGCTAGACTGAAGAGTCCATTATTAAATCTTTGTTCCCCATGTAGATACTTACAGACTGGCATCAAGTCACCCCGAATCTTCTCTTTGTTAAGCTAAATAGACCGAGCTCTTTGAGTCTCTCACTATAAGGCATTGTCTCTAATTCTTTTTTCTCTGACCCCTCTCCAGTTTATCAACAGCCTTCTTGAACAGTGAACCCCAGAACTGGACACAGTATTCCAGCCGCAGTCACACCAATGACAAATATAAAAGGTAAAAGAACCTCTCTGCTCCTACTCGAGAGTCCCCAGTCTGCGTGTCCTAGCTAGGTGACCAGATAGCAACTGTGAAAAAACGGGACAGGGGGTGGGGGGTAACAGGCGCCTATATAAGAAAAAGTCCCAAAAAACGGGACTGTCCCTATAAAAATGGGACATCTGGTCACGCAAGTCCTAGCCCATGTTGTTATTGTTGATCACATGAGCTCTTTCGGCCCCAGCATCACACTAGGAGCTCATGTTCACCTGATTATCCACCATGACCATCAAACCTTTTTCAGAGTCACTGCTTCCCAGGAGAGAGCCCCCCATCCCGTATGTCTGGCTGACATTCCTTGTTCTTAGAGGTTTCCATCTGCATTTAGCAGTACTGAAACCCGTATTATTTGCTTGTGCCCAGTTTACCAAGCGATCCAGATCGCTCTGTATCAGTGACCTGTCCTCTTCATTATTTATCACTCCTCCAATTGTGGTGTCATTTTAATTCCAGATCATTGAAAAAAATGTTAATCAGCTCAGGGCCAAGAATCGATCCCTGTGGGACCCCACTGGAAACACACCCACTCAGTGATGATTCCCCATTTATAGTCACAGTTTGAGACTTATCAGCTGGCCAGTTTTTAATCCATTTAATGTGTGCCATGTTAATTAATTGTTGTTTAATCAAAATTGTGTGGTACCCAGTCAAAGACCTTACAGAAGTCTAGGTATATTACATCAACACTATAATCTAAATCTATCAGACTTTCTAGAAATCCATGTTGATTTGCATTAGTTACATTACCCTGCTTTAATTCTGTATTAATTGAGTCCCATATTAGCCATTCCATTATCTTGCCCATGATCCATGTCAGGCTGACAGATCTAGAATTATCCAGGTCATGCCGTTTACAGTTTTTAAATATTCCAGTCTTCTGGAACTTGCCTCGTGCTCCAAGACTTACTGAAAAGCAACACTAATGGTCTAGCAAGCTCCTAAGCCAGCTCTTTTAAAACTCTTGGAGGCAAGTTACCTGCTGATTGTAAAATGTCCAACTTTAGTAGCTTCTGTTTAACATCCTCCAGAGATATTGGTGGAATGGAAAGAGTGTTATCATCACCATATGATGAGACTGCATCATCTCTTGTTTCCCTTAATATAGCATAGAAATATTTATTGAACACTTCTGCCTTGTTATTGAAAATTCTACCATTTCCATCTACTAATACACAAATATTATCAGGATTCTTTTTGTTTCTAATATATTTTAAAAACTCCTTCTTACTGTGATTAACTCTGCTTGGCATAGACTTCTCCTTGTGTCCCTCTGCTTTCCTTATCAATTTTCTACAATTCCTAACTTCTGATTTATCTTCATTACTATCAACTTCCCCGTTTTTCCATTTGTCATATATTATTATTTTTATAGCTCCCTTCACTTCCCCTCTAAACCAGGTCAGTTTTTTAACCAGCATGGCCTTCTTCCTCAGTTGTGGGATTATGCCTTTTGGGGCATCTAGTTTGGTGTTCTTAAATGATTCCCAATTATCATTCAGATTTTTCTGATGAAATTCTTCCTCTCAGTTGATTTAGCTCATAACTGTTTTCAGCTTTGTGAAATTGGCCCTATTAAAGCACCAAGTGTATATATGACTGGTCTTGACTTAATTCTATTTGCACATTATAAATGTGATCAAGTCATGATCACTTGTACCTAAGCTACCATTAACTTTTAACAGGTTACAAGTAACACAATGATGGCCCATAAGAGACAGTGAACATGTGATCACAGGCAACAGGGCAGAGGTGATTTGACTCCGGATGGACAGGGAGAATGGGGTCAAAGGAAATCTGACGAATACATGGGTAAGGGAAACCCCAGGCCCACTGATGGCATGAACTCAGGCATCTCCGGGCCTTGTCTGCACTATGGGATTCTCTGTGTGTTTTTCTGCACAGCTGTGAGCATGCGGGCGTTTTTACTGCTGTGCTATTTAGCCTTGCCCCGGGCAGGCTTTCATGACCCGCTACTCAAGATGCCTGAGCCCTGCCTGTCATTGTGCCGACACCGTGGGTAGCACAAGAGGCACTGCACTTCCTAGCACAGTCAGAGCCGCAGCACATGGCCCTGGGCACGGCCACTGCTCGCACAAACGCGATCTGACCCCAGGCGAACGTGCACCTTGTTGCTGGACATGGATCGCAGAACCCTGGGCAACCAACCGGGGGCCAATCCTTGAAACACCACTCTGCCAGCTTCACTCTGGGGCTGCAGCACCATCGCACCCACAGAGGGGACCTGTCAAAGCTGCAAGGGAGCAGGGAGGAAGTCACAAGGGAAAAGCAGGGTCCCCCCAGACCTGTAGCCAGCACGGCCTCAGGCACCGCAAGCAGCGCCTTCAATCCATCCCTGGGTCACAGGGCACACGAGAAAGGACCTGGCTGCAGTTCTGATGCCCTGTTTTTCTGTATAAATAACGCACCATTTTCATCAGGGTCCTAGCTCCTGTTCTTGTGTTGTTTGTTTGGTTTCTGTTTGCCAAGTCTTCCACCAAGGGGGGTTTCAGTGCTAACGAGCAAGAGGAGTTCTGCAGGAGTGGGTGCCCTGGCTACCCCATAGCTCTCCATGCCCTGGATGGCTGGAGGACAGGGAGTCTTGGGTTTTTAATATGGATAAAAACAACAATACGGATAATCCAAACCAAACACGAGAGGATCAGTCAGAAGCAAAAACTGGTCTGAAAACATGAAATAGGGATATAAATAACCACTCACCCAGCCTGTCACTGCCATGAATATTCGCTGGACACCACACCCCAGTCTGCTACCATGCAGGTGCTTTCCTTTGACAGCAAAAAGTAAAGCACTACACCCTTATTCAGCCCTCCCAGGATGGCCAATTGTTCATGGACTTGGCCCGAGAACCACAACTTGCCTTTACAAGATCACTTGCAGAGAGGGGTTAGCAGGCTACATCCTCCAGAGCTACCCATAAGGCTGCTCCGGCCTCAGCCACCACACACAGAGCCATTCTACCTCTGAGGCATTCCTGGAAAACAAAGACACATTTTGTTCCATGCACACAGACTCCTGGAGTCTACACTGCGAACACTGTACAATGATCTCAGTCTGACGTTAACCTTGAAATCTGACTCTGCAACACCGTAGCTAGTCCCTGTGGTGTATTAAATGTGGCCACTGAGCCGGCTTCGGACGAGAGACCTAGAGGTGACAACAAGCACCACAGCCCATTGCCATTCCTCTCCCTGAGCTATGCACCAGCATCACAGGGGCGCAGCAAACAGCCGCTTTCATTTCAGCTCCGCTCACAAAACTGTTAAAAAAATAAACAGTGTTAAATGGAAAGGGATCCATTTAGCCAGAACACGTCCCCCACATGGTCCCACTGGCTTCGCCAACCCCGGAGAGCGAGAAGGGTTGTGTGCAAAGACGAGCCCTGGTCCCGCAGTCATGACTCTGGATGGGTGCCGGGATTCGACTGCAGGGTGGGAGCCAAAGTCAGAGAACAAATGGTACTGTGGCTCCATATACAGTCTCTCTCAAACCGAGCAAATTTGCTCTAATTACAAATAAGATATTTTCTACCAGCCCAGCAAACTCAGTCAGGGTCCTGAAAGTCAAGACTGGTTATTCCTGGCCTGTGCGTTCTCCCTGGGAACACAGATCTACAGCAGGAGCACAGGGGACAGCTGGTTGGCGATTTGTCAGGCAGGCTGCATGCAGCTCATTCTCCCATGGCTCTCGTCACGAGGGTGCAAGCGGCACACTGGTGTCACGTAAGCCTCTGCACAGTAAAAATACCCCCCGGTGCCAGCCACTGTTCGACCCACCCAGCAATGCTAGTGTACCCAGCTTCCATACCACCCCTGGAGGAGGGTGAAGGGAGGCTGTGTGGCCAGAGACTGCTGCACTTCAGCTAGCTCCTGATGGCCTTTGATCCCGTGGGGACGGTTGCCAGGTGGCATAGGTGAGAGCAGCCTCAGGGCTGGGGGGGCAGGGCTACGTGCTGAAAACCAGGAAGCCCCAAGCCTCCCGCCTGCTGCACAGAGTCTCATAGCAGGAGAGAATCTGGGCCTTTAATTTCCAATATTAAGAAAAATCCATTTAGACTGATAAATAACAAATCTTAAACATTGGCACATTTCCTTTGGGCACAAGCCTGCCGCTGCCTGTCCGTTATACAGACTGGGCATGGGAGCAGAATCCACGCCATGTCTGTGCACCCAGCACTGAATTTATCCTGGCTCCAGCCAGCCAGCAGCGCACATAGTATGGCTGGGCTCCCCTCGGAAGAAGATTTAATTATTAATGCCCATTACTAACAGTTGAAATGGGAAAAGAAGAGACATGAAGAGCTGGTAATTTCTGATCTTTCCCTGAGCACACACTTATTACAACCAGCAATTCCAGTCTGGGGAGCTGAGCCGCTCCACCTGAGAACCCTCGTGCAAGCCAATCTGGTACAACCAACTCATCAAGGCATCTCACGGTGAGGATCTGGCTCAGCCTCGATTACAACGAAATTTGAGATTCGTCTTTTGAACAGACAAGGCCAAACTAAATCAATTTCCTTGCGTACTAATCAGAACATTGTGAATTTCAGTTTAGAGGAGACATCCTCAAAGGGGATCTGGAAATGACACCGCAAGAACCTGCTTTGCTCCTTTAGTCTGACTGCACTGTGCGGAAAGCCGGCCACACGCGTCACAGGCACAAAGGGAGTGATGCTGCTGACTCACGTTGCACAGCACCTTACTAGTCTCTAATGAAAAATGCTGTGTCAGAGTTAGGAATTACTATTGTTACAGGCAGGAAGTTACGGCTGAATTTGACAGCAGGCGTGCGCACTCCTGCTGCATTCAGAGATGAGGAACGGTGCCCACGGGGTAGCAGTGTCCCCCGGCCCCCCGAGGAGTCAGACACAGCAGAACAAACCCTGAAGTCCCTTCTAGGCTGTAATTCAGCAAAGCCCTTGCCCAGGTCTCATGGAAGGTCCATGGGAGCGGCAGGTGCTCAGCACACTTGTAAATCAGGCACCTCGAGACAGGCGCCCGAGGACAGAGTTCGAATTCTGTCTACGGGCCACCAAGGGAACTTTGCTCCAGCCACCTGCCCGAGTTCACCTAGATCCGTGCTGGGATTAGAACTTGGGGGCTCCTGGTGTCAAGCTGTCCTGCAGCAGCTCCAGGTCATGACTACCAAGCTCCGGGAAGACTGTTAGGAACCAGGGCACAAACCCCAGATTGGCTGCGAGTTCTACACTTAGATTTCACCGACCAATTAGCAAGTGTAAACTCCCCGGCCACTATAACCGTCTTCACATGGAGTCACAGACAGACAGTCTCCTTGGGTACTCCAATCTGTCTCTCCACCTAAGTGTGACAGATGGTCCCTGACACCAAGGATCACAACAATATTCAGGTTACTCCCACTCCAAAGGACCAGTCACTTTCCCAAGGCACCTTAGATCCTATCACAAAAGACAATGCTTGTAGCCAATCTTATAATAAACCAACTAAAGATGTATTAAATAGGAAAAGGAAACAAGAGCTTAAAGAACAAGGTTAAAGCAGGTAAATTTACATACACAAATAAGCTACCATCTTAAGTTTCAAAAGGTACTAGAAGCTTCTATAAAAAGCAAGCTCTATATGTCCTTTAGGGCTAACCCAAGCTAAGCACTGGGGTTCTCTTGCTTGTGCCTAAAAACCTTGCCCCCAGAGTCCAGTCCTCCTTCTTAGGGCGTTTGATTCCCATCCGCCCATGTGCCCTGAACTGTGACCTCAGCGGATGGGAGGAAGCCACTTGCAAGACTCATCTTCATTGGGGTGGGGGAAGAGCAGAGCAACAAAGTCTTTTATCCTCTTTAATGTCCCACACTAGCCCGTCTGGTGTCGATGGGCCTTCCTTGTTGGCCAGGATGGTCTCCTTCTGTTGGAGACCAGCACTTTACACTAGTTAATGTCCCTCCCCTGTTTGGTGATTACGCAGTCACAGGGGCTTACTGTATCAATGCTTACATAGAATATCTGCATCCCATGTTACATAGTAATAAGTGAGATTAACGTAAACAGCAACTCACAAGCATTCAATACAGTCTAAACATAAACCCGTAGCACCCAGATGAGCCAGTTCGGTTCGAGCTGTGGGCGTGTCCGTGCTCAGTTGGGACCTGGGGACCTTCGCATGAGCTGGCACCTGGTCTGCCAGCTCGCTCCAGCTCCCTGGTCTGCGCTCAGATCACTCCCCTGCACCTCTCTTCAATAACAACTTTCTCTCTGCACATGAAGGAGCCTGGCATTGCCCTCACACCACCGTCTTTATGGTTTGTGTTTTAGGCTCGTCTGTCCCCAAAGCTGGGGTGAAGTTGTGGGGCATCGTCAAACTCAAAGCCACTGTCTGAAGCATTTCTTCCCTGCCACCGTTACAGGCCTCGCGTATGGTCACTAGAGGTGAGAGAGGCAGAGACACATCCCTTGGGCTGGCAGTTCGGTTACTCTGTGCCCAGGAGAGGCCCTTGTGCACAGTGGTGCCGCTGTGTCCCTGAGCAGCCAGCCAGCCAGGCTCCCAGTCTCTGTGGCTCTTTCGCACAGCAGCATGGGCGGGGTTTGGTTTTATATAAGAGTTTGTAACCCCCATGAACCTGGCAGGAGGGGAAGTGGTGGGTGGGTGCGGCAGCAGGGACAGGGAAAGACCCTGACATACCTTCAACTCCTTTAAAACAATGGATCAGGTTCCCATTGCACTGGATGGTTGTGCATCACCATGGATGCTGTGCAGCTTGGAGCTCGCTTGAGGCTCCGGGGCCACGTCACCCTGATCACACAAGACCAAGCTGATGGAATGGCTCAGCTCCCAACACACCGGGCTCTGCTGAAAACGAGGCTACTTACTGAGGTGCCAAGGGGGAGCTCCGTGAATCTCTGGGCCTACTGGGTGCACACTCAGCTCTGGCTGTGACGGGGGACGCCAGAGCTCTGTTAACTCCACTTCCCAGCTGCTGGGATTTGCAGTGGTGAAGGGCGACAGCCCTGGAAAACCCTGGCTCCTCGTTATCCACAAGCCTGGCCCAGTCAAGGAAGTGAAAACATCCATTTCCTACACCTTGCTGATGGCCTGAAACCTGACCCACATTTCTGTCTCTGAAAAGGAAACGGGACCTCACTCTGCACTGGCTCAGTCTGGACTTCCTGCTGAGCACAAGCGACTCAATGGTGCCAAGAGACACCCAGATCGGACAATTACTTTGTGAGGAGTTCATTAGCGTGTGAATCCAGATCCATGATCCCACTGAGCTCATGTTGCAAGAGGACTCCCAATGTGAAACCAAGGCACAGCTTGGAGATGGACCCTAATCTCACAGAAAAACATTTCAGAAGGATTATCGTGTTTTAGCAACCAGGCCAAGTCCCAGGCCAGTGACTCTCACTGGAAGCAGTCACGTTTCCTTAAAGAAATCCCAGCACTCTCAGAAGCGGTTACACATATTTAAAAAGATCATACTGTGGTCTGAAGCCATGTGAATGTCTCTAGCTCTAGTGATCCCAGATGCTGTGTCAGGGATAGAGAGAAGGGAAAACGGTTTCTCTTCCCTGGCCGGGGTCACTTTTTAGCACTGAATGTGGTCTGAAATCGGTGCAGGAAGTGGAGGGTGAGACCCATTTACACCTAGCATCACCACGATGCCGTGCACGCAGCCCCCCGAGGTGAGCAGAGAGGCCAGGAGGATGGCCGCACTGCACAGAGCCTGTGATTAGAACTTGGTTCGGCTCAGTGGTCAGACTAGCAAAACACACATGCAGCTGTCACTTGGCACCCACCTTGGCCTGGGAAACCGTTGCTGCTCTGACTGACAGAACTGAATCTTTGTGGCCAAGGTTTTAGATGGAGACGCCCAGAGTTAGGCTCCTAAATCCAGCTGTAGGCACCTAGAGAGAAGCGGCCTTAGCACCCACAAGTCACAGCGACTCCTCTGGGAGCAGCACGGCCGGGAGCCAGGCCACGTCCAGGGAGCCCACGTACAGACTTCAGGAACTCAGCTTTGCAAGTTTCGGCCTCTCTGTCCAAAGTGACACATGGAGTTAATGACTTAGGCAAAGAACAGCATCCTGTATGTTTCCCTTCACACAGACACCAGACTCTGAATACCCCCAATACACAGCCCCAGTAAGCAGGACTCATGGGATCTCTGTACTTTGCTCTGCAGGGTAAGTCTCCATGTGAGCAAAGCACAGGAACGCCAGCCGCTGTCTCGCCACCTCTGCTGAGTACCACACACACTGGGATACCTGTAGACAGGCTGCATCTCTCTGGCTATCCCAATGACGGCTCCTTGCAGGAAATGGTCAAACTCCTCAAACAGCTCTCGGATGTTGGTCTTGTACTGCAGGTCCAAGTCCAGCTGGATTATCCGTTCTATCTCTAGAAGAGAGAGAGAAGAAAGATCAGCAACACAAGGTGACAAACTCACGCAGCTGTAAATCCATGGGGACGTCAAGGGGGCTACGCCGATTTACTCCACCTCAATAGATGGGGGACCAATCTCCTTGGGGACTGGCTAGCCACAGCAGTAAGGAGGGGGTTAAACTAACAGCAGCAGAGGAGGGTAAAAACAGGGAAAACACGAGCCTTCAGTCAACACAAAATTGAGATGAAGACGACAAAATTAATGATGGAACCAAAGGCTGTGAAAAGAAGAAATTTTTAAATTGCCAACACATCAGTGCGAGGAGCCTGGGTAACTGCCAAGAGGAATCGGAATTGCTCATCGTTAATGCTACAATTTTGACACAGAAGTAGCCGAAGTCACGGAATCCGTGACTTCCAAAGACCTCTGTGACTTCAGCCTCGGCAGCTGGGATCTGCATGGTCCCGCTGCCTCCTGCAGCAGCAGGGAGCTGTGAGGTACCCCCTTCCCAGCCTCTGCGGGGGACAGGATGATCCACGCAGCTCCCTGCCAGCCGTGGCAGCAGGGGGACACCCACACCTCCCTGCCAGCTGCTGTGGAGCAGGGGGACCCCAGCGGCTCCCCGGCCATGGCGCAGAGGGACCCCAGCGGCTCTCCACTGCCTCTGGGAAGGAGGACGACCCTGGCAGCTCCTTGGACACTGCTACAGTTATTAGTTATTATTATCCATGACAAAATCTTAGCCTCACTCATTGTGACCGTAAATGCCACCTAGTTGGCATTGCTGACACCGGGTGGGGTGATGCCAATGACTGCACTGTTAAAATCAGTGGTTATCACCTACTGAGGAAGGACTGAGTAAGCAAAAGGGGAGGGAGAGGGGAGGGGCACTCTGTGTCAAAAATGGTATCAGCTGTGTCTGGGTCACTGATAACTCAGAAGACAATGCTCTTGAATGCTTATGGATCAATGTCCAATGGATCAAGCACAAGATGGGGGGGGGTATTAGCTGGTGTCTGCTACAGACCCCAAATCACACTAGAGAACAGGATGACAGGCTCCTTATGCACCTATCTGTAATGTTTAGGAAGAAAAGCTGAGTGATCAAGGGGAACTTCAATTTGAGCGACATACATTGCAGGTCTCATGTTGCCAGTATTAAAACATCCTTGGAATTTCTAAACATTATAGATGACAATTTCCTAACTCAACACAGGGGAATTCTTTATTAGGCTTTATCCTAACAGATCACAGAACTAAAAGTTAATGGTAACTTAGGTATAAGACACCATGATTGGATCACATTTATAATGTCCAAGAACAATGAATTCCAGACCAGTTATATATACTTGGTGTTTTAATGGGACCAATTTCACAAAGCTGAAAACGAATATGAGACAAATCAGCTGGGAGGAACAATTTAATCAGAAAAATCTGAATGATAACTGGGAATTGTTTAAGAACACCTTACTAGCTGCCCAAAAAACCACAATCGAGGAAGAAGGTGTACCGGTTTAAAAAAACCACCTGGGTTAGAGGATAAGTGAAGGCACCTATAAAAAATAATGTGTTTACACACATACACCACAACAAATTGAAGAATGGGGAAGTTGATAGTCATGAATATATATCAGAATTTAGGAACTGTAGAAAATTGATAAGGGAAGCAAAGGAACATAAGAAGTCTATGGCCAGCAGAGTTAAGGACAATAACGAAGTGTTTTAAAAAACATACCAGGAACAAAAAGAATCCTGACAACAGTACTGGTCCGTTACTAGATGGAAATAGAAGAATTATCAACAGTAATGTAGAAAAGGCAGGAGCATTCCATATATATTTCTATTCTGTATTTAGGGAAAAAAACAGATTTAGGCAATCTCAGTGTATGGTGATAACACTCTTTCCATTCCACCAATGTATCTGGATATTAAATAGAAGCTATTAAAGTCAGACATTTTAAAATCAGCAAGTCACGATAATTTGCATCCAAAAGCTTTAAAAGAGCTGGCTGAGAAGCTCGCTGGACTGTTAATGTTGATTTTCAATAAGTCTTGGAGCACTGGGGAATTTCCAGAAGACTGGAAGAAAGCTAATGTTGTGCTAACATTTTAAAAGTGTAATCAGGATGACCTGTGTAATTATAACTCTGTCAGCATGATATCAATCCCAGGTAAGATAATGGAGTGGCTGCTGTGGGATTCGATTAATAATTAAAATAAGGTAATGTAAGTAATGCAAATCAACATGGGTTTATGAAAAACAGATCCTGTCAAATTAAGTTTATATATTTTTGATGAGATTACAAGTTTGGTTGATAAAAGTAATAGTGTTTACATAAGAAATTAAGAATGACCCTACTGGGTCAGACCAAAGGTCCATCTAGCCCAGTATCCTGTCTTCCAACAGTGGCCAATGCCAGGTGCCCCAGAGGGAATGAATAGAACAGGGAATCATCAAGTGATCCATGCCCTGTCACCCATTCCCAGCTTCTGACAAACAGAGGCTAGGGACACCATCCCTATCCATTCTGATTAAAAGCCATTGATGGACCTAACCTCCACGAATTTATCTAGTTCTGTATTAAACCTTTTTATGGTCTTGGCTTTCACAACATCCTCTAGCAAAGAGTTCCACAGGTTGACTGTGCGTTGTGTGAAGAAATACTTCCTTCTGTTTGTTTCAAACCTGCTGCCTATTAATTTCATTTGGCAACCCCTAGTTCATGTGTTATGAGAAGGAGTAAACACCACTTCCCTATTTACTTTCTCCATGCCAGTCATGATTTTATAGACCTCTATCATATCCCCCATTAATCATCTCTTTTCCAAGCTTAAAAATCCCAGCCTAATTAATCTCTCCTCATATGGAAGCCATTCCATACCCCTAATCATTTCTGTTGTCCTTTTCTGAATCTTTTCCAATTCCAATATATCTTTTTGAGATGGGGCAACCACATCTGCATGCAGTATTCAAGTTGTGGGCATACCATGGATTTATCTAGAGGCAACATGATATTTTCTATCTTATTTTCTATCCCTTTCTTAATGATTCCCAATAATTTTGTTTGCTTTTTTGACTGCCACTGCCCATTGAGTGGATGTTTTCAGAGAACTATCCACAACGACTCCAGATCTCTTTCTTGAGTGGTAACAGCTAATTTAGACCCCATCATTTTATATTTATAGTTGGGATTATGTTTTCCAGTGTGCATTTCTTTGCATTTATCAACACTGAATTTCATCTGCCATTTTGTTGCCCAGTCACCCAGTTTTGAGAGATCCTTTTGTAGCTCTTTGCAGTCTGCAAATTTTGGTACCTCACTGTTTACCCCTGTTTATGAATATATTAAATAGGACTGGGCCCAGTACAGACCCCTGGGGGACACCACTATTTACTGCTCTCTATTCTGAAAACTGACCATTTATTCCTACCCTTCGTTTCCTATCTTTTAACCAGTTACCAATCCATGAGAGAACCTTCCCTCTTATCCCATGACAGCTTATTTTGCTTTAGAGCCTTTGGTGAGGGACCTTGTCAAAGGCTTTCTGAAAATCTAAGTACACTATAGTCACTGGATCCCCCTTGTCCACATGCTTGTTGACCCCTTCAAAGAATTCTAGTAGATTGGTGAGGCATGATTTCAAAAAGCACATTGACTCTTTCCCAACAAATTATGTTCATCTATGTGTCTGACAATTCTGCTCTTTACGATAGTTTTAACCAGTTTGCCTGGTACTGAAGTCAGGCTTACTGGCCTCTAATTGCCGGGATCACCTCTGGATCCCATTTTTAAAATTGGCGTCACATTAGCTATCCTCCAGTCATTTGGTACAGAAGCTGATTTGAATGGTAGGTTACAGACGACAGTTAGTAGTCCTGCAATTTCACATTTGAGTTCCTTCAGAACTCTTGGGTGAATACCATCTGGTCCTGGTGACTTATTACTGTTTAGTTTATCAATTTGTTCCAAAACCTCCTCTAATGACACCTCAGTCTGGGACAGTTCCTCAGATTTGTCATCTAAAAATGATATATTTAATATAAATACATAATATACTTACAGACTTCTGTAAGGCACTGGACTGGCACCACACAATTATTTGATTAAAAAGCTAGAACAATATATAAAATCAACATTGTACAGATTAAATGGTTTAAAAACTGGCTAATTGATAGGTCTCAAAATATAACTGTAAAATGGGGAATTGTCATTGAGTGGGACTGTTTTACCCTGGGATTGGTTTTTAGTCCTATGCTATTTAACATTTTTATCAATGACCTGGAAGAAAATAGAAAATCATAACTGATAACATTTGCAGACGACACAACAACTGGGGGAGTGCTAAACAGCGAAGAGGACATGTCACTGATTCAGAGCAATCTGGATCATTTGGTAAGCTGGGCGCAAGCAAATAGCGTGTGTTGTAATACAGCTAAGTGTAAATGTATCCATCTAGGAACAAAGAACTGCTTTCTTACAGGATTGGGGGGTCCCCACGTGGGAAGCAGGGACTCTGAAAAAGATTTGGGAGGCATGATGGCCAATCAGATGAACATGAGCGCCCGGCGTGATGAACAACAAGCTAATGTGATCAACAACAACAACATGCTCTGGGATGGATAAACAGGGGACTCTCGAGTAGGAGCTGACAGCTTATTTTACCTCTATATTTGCACTGGTGTTACTGGTACTTGAATCCCGTGTCCAGTTCGGGGTCCCACAATTCAAGAGGGATGTTGATAAACTGGAGAGAGGAGCCACGAGAATGATCAAAAGATTAGAAAACCAGCCTTGTAGTGACAGACTCAAGGACCTCCATCTATTTAGTTTAACAAAGAGAAGGTTAAGGGGCGACTTGATCACAGTCTGTAAGTACCTGCCTGGGGACCAAAGATTTAATAATGGACTCTTCAGTCTAGCAGAGACAGGTCTAACAGGATCCAGTGGCTGGAAGGTGAAGCTAGACAAATTCAGACTGGAAATAAGGCGAATATTTTTAACAGTGAGATTAATTAACCACCTGAACAATTTACCAAGGGTCGTGGTGGATTCTCCATGACTGACAATTTTTAAATCAAGATGGGATGTTTTTCTAAAAGCTCTGCTCTGGGAATTATTGTGGAGCAGTTAAATGGCCTGTGCTGTACAGGAAGTCAGACGAGATGATCATGACAGTCCCGTCCAGCCTTGGAATCTATGAATCTAGGATCTGGGCCACACAGCTCAGTGGGCCAGATTCTGATCTCACTTACTTTGGTGTAACCTGAGAACAGCTCCATCAAATTCAGGAAACTTAAATACTAATAACTTAGGGCCGATTCTTCAAAGGTATCTGGGCAATGGAAGTTAGAAGTTTAAAGACCTTCCAGGTCTCGGCCCTCATGCTTTGGACAGGCATTCTAATGTGCCAGTGGACCCCTCTGATAGACCACTAACAGAGCCACCGTTTAGGCTAGTTACAATTCTAGATTCTCTGGGCCAGATTCTAATTTCTCTTCCACTTGTGTAAACTGATTTCTAATCATCATTTAGCTCTCGCTGCTGTCTAAACCTCTCCCTGCTCTAGTTTGGTCTGTTGTTAGCCACCAGGAGAAGTAAAGGCAATTCCGAGCTGTAGATTTATTGAGTCTCCATGGATACCTTTAAGCACGGAGCTGTCTTGGGAAGTGAGTCTGTAGAAAGAGCATCACCTGCGCATTCACTGTGTCTCAGGCTACGGCTACAGGACAGCGCTTACGGCAGCGCCGCTGTCCACTGCAGAGCCGCTAGAGCAGACAGAGCTCTCCGTCGATGTAATTCATCCACCCCCAACCAGCGGCGGACGCTCTCCTGCCAACACTGCGCCGTCCACACCAGCACTCAGGTCGGTGTAACTCAGGTCGCTGGGGGGGTGGGGTATTCACACCCCCCCCGAGCGACATAACCTATGCCAACCTAAGCAGTAATGGGTACACAGCCTCACTGAGTCCTAGAGCACATCAGCTCATCCCCCAAGCACAGAGTGCTCCAGCTGCCAGCCCCGCAGACTCGGAGTGCTACCGTGGGGCTGTTCCACCTTAGGCTGGATCATTACGCAAGTCAGGTTCTATGGGTCAAATTACATCCTCAGCATCCCCGGTGCAACCCACTAGCTTTCCGTGAGTGTGGGTAGCGAGCTCCCAGGTCACAGCACTGACTCGGCTGCATGGGAGCTGCCCGATTTCGCAGGGCTGGCAGCTGGAGAGTGCTCTTTGGCTGCAGGATGAGGCAACGTGCTCTAGAAATCAGAGACGCAGCGAGAAATGAGGGTCACTTGCAGAGCAGACCTGCGCCGAGTGCCCAGCTCAAGGCTCACTGCATGATTTGCTTCTCCAGAAGAAACACTCCAATACTGTTCTAAGCACCACGCACCAAGCCGCTCACACCTGACAACACACCGAGGCCGATCTGCGCAGTGACTTTACCAGGGTAAAAGTGATGGGCTGACAGTGCTGAGTGCCAGAGGCCTCCACTTAACTACAGAGAAGGTGCAGGGACAAGCATCTTCACCTAGTTCAGCCACATGCCTGCCCCTGCCCTGGCGTGCCAGACACAGCTCAGTCTCCATGGTCTGCCCGGGCCTTGCCCTCACCCTCTGCTGACACAGCCAGTCAGTGACCATCGTGGGGCCCTGTTCACTTGGAACAGGTCTGAGATCCAACATGTCAGCCCCTGCGCACCAAGCAGCCAGAGGATCACGCCGGGCTCATTCCAAGCTGCCAAGAGGGAGGTGAAAGGCTCCCTGGCCCATTCCCGATCCTGAGACACCTAGCTCCTTCACACACCACCGAGGCGGAAGGGCACTGGCAGCCCAGCCAGGTAAGGTGGACTCTGACAAGAGGGGACGGGAGGGGAGACTGCCACATTACCCTACCCTACGTTTATAGAACAGTTCACTGTACAACAGGGCTGGCATCATTCAGGGCCGATGGGGACAAACCCTTTTCCAGAGCGCTTGTTCCATGTGGATTTCATTCACTCCATTTACATTTCAGCGGGCTGAAGAGCAATGCAGCAAGGGCAGAAAGACAGCATTTCCCTTTCCCCTGCCCACGGCCAAACATCTTACATTGCTACGCGCTCTCTGGCCGCTCTGCACACGGGTCACACCATCCGCAGTTACCATTGTGCTGAGGATGGGTGGAAAGCCCTCCGTTTTCAGATCTAAAAGCATACTGCAGGGAATAGGAGAGACGACGCAGACTGGAGGGGCTAGGAACATATAGATCAAGTATGTGGCTTTTCCATTTCAAATGCATCCAGCACTTTCTATTTATATGTCTCCGGAACACATGGCTTTACAGCAGCACTGAATTCTTTGCAAAACCCTGCACTAATCCAGGGCACTCAGCACCTGGCCTATCCACTATCCTCAGTGGAAAAGAAAAAGAAAAAAAGAATAAACCATGACATCAGACAAGAGACTTGCAGTCTAGTCGCTGAAGTATCGAAGCTAAACTGTAAATCAAGGTGAAATACTGTCTGAGCGCCAACCTGCTCAGTATTTTGTTTTGTTAGCTGGAGATGTGCTCATCCAACACTATCTAAAGGGGAGAGATGTACTCACTTCAGACTGCAGCAAACAATCCCACGGCCTGGCTAGTATTTACCACCATCCTAATCCTCTGTTTGCAAAGATTTCAAACCAGTGTGCAGTAATGTGTGTGCTAAAGCAGATCCCCTCACTTTCCGGCTAACTTTAGGAAGCGTTAGCACGATGCAAGCAGAGTGACATAGGAGTAGGCTCTCTGAACTGGGAACATGAGACACAGGCCTGAACACCCCTGGGTCTTTCCAGGGTGCCTTCTCGAACCTTAAAGCTAAACCAGGATTTCACAGCTGCTCAGTATCGCTACAGAGGGCCAAACCAAATCCCTGTACCCACATGTCCCATGAACGCAGACGTGGATATAGATAAAACTGGGCTGGCTAGCCCCATCACTCACAGGGACCTGAAGACGGATCCTGGAAGTCACTTGTGCAGACCAGCACCGTGCATTCACTGACCGAACCAGAACAGCCCCTGGGCTACACACAGGAATAAGGGAGCGGGGATTAGAGAGGTGTGCCCCATTTGGGATTTAGGGCAAACCACATAAATGGGATAGTCCAACCCCAGGCGAAGGGAACCATTTGGCGGGAAAGGGCGTGCTGTGAAATCGATAGCGTTACCAGCCAGCAGGCTCGCAGGGTGCAAACTCGCCCGCATCGCTGCTTTCCATGGCAGCGCAGGCTCCGTGGACCGTGGCTGGGACAACAGGCTGTTTCTGGAAGCTCTCATGCTGTGCAGGGAGGTGCCTCCAGCTGTCAGTCACATGCAGAATCTTTCTTTCATTTACCAGAACGTTTTTTAAGAATCCGACTTCGGCTCAGCTGCAGCCAGGCAACTGCAAGGAGGGCCCGTCACAGGTCAGTGCTCAACAACTTGTGCTAAAAGGGAATCTCCACTAGCGGTTTGCTATATAGGCACTATGACACATAGATGAGTGGGTAATTCCACACAGCGGAGGACAGTGACAGACATATGCTGCCATGCTCTAATGCAGCTACTGCTTCCTCCTATGGCAACATCCATCTGAGATGCTCCGAGAACTTTAACTGTTCGTGAACTTGCCTCACAAGTGCCAGGGGACGGAGGCGTCATTAGCCCTGTTACAGGCGGGGATACGAAGTGCTTTCCCCAAGGTCATCCAGGGAGTCCGGCAGAGCTGGGAACTGAACCCAGAGCTCCTGAGCCCCAATTCCCTGCTTTAACTACAAGACATTTAACCAAAATCGCCAAACTGTCTCCAGGAGGAATTGGGCCCCTGAGCTCCTGCAGCACCCGGGCGAAGATGGGAAATTTTGACCTGTTTCTGTGGAAAGCGCACAGTTTGCACCAGGCCCAACTTTGGCCCCTGCAAACCCGCAGCCAAGGAGGCAGAGCGATCTCCATGGGAGCAGGCGGCTGTAACCTCTGCCGGGGAGAAGCACCCCAAGGAGCAGCCTGGCTTCAGAACGGGGGAGCCAGGAGGAGGGGACTGAAACTTCCATCTGCCATGTGCTTCCAAGGAGCAGGAATGGGGGAAGGGATC
Organism: Eretmochelys imbricata; assembly: GCF_965152235.1. Classification (NCBI taxonomy): domain Eukaryota; kingdom Metazoa; phylum Chordata; order Testudines; family Cheloniidae; genus Eretmochelys; species Eretmochelys imbricata. The sequence goes on along the minus strand of NC_135580.1, from coordinate 1,184,816 downwards.
TGGTACCCCCAGAAGGGACGGCTCTGGGAAGAGCTCCCAGCCGCAGCAGGCGAGGTTTCCAAAGCTCTCTACTCTAGCGCACAGCAGCCTTGAGACAGCTCATCGGGTTTCAATTAAACCAGCCACCAGCCATGCCACCTGACAGCTCTCTGTAATTCTAGAAAACAAACTGCAATTAATTGTGCCCCAGAAGGAAGCTGAGCTCAGAGAGGAACTCCAATTTCCTCTCGCCTCTCTGCACTGGTCTGTAGGCCGCGCTGGCTGACACACCTCCAGAGAACAGCCACCCTCAAGTGAGACATGGAGAGAGTAAAAACATTACAAAAGCATCTCGCACTTAGGCAGAAAATGAGCACGGGAGAAAATAACCACTGCTCTGCCAGCTGCCGTCTGCCCAGCTGGATTAACGGCTCCGAGCACGGCTTGTGCGCTCCCTGGTAACGGCAGTGTGCTGGGCTGGAATCGTTATGATCTACTGGGGCACTTGGTCCCTTTACAGATAGTTTCCCCTTTCTCCCAAGGGCGGGTGGAGGAACCAGGTGGTTCCAGCTCCGAGGCCCAATCTCACCCCCCGCGCAGGGTACCAGTTCGTGCGTGGAACCGTGAGGATGTGTCTCGGAAGACAAGGTTTTTTTTAACTTTGCCACTGAACCGGTAACTATATTTTGCCATCCGTTCCCTTCGATCCTGGGGCTTTCAGCCGCTGTGCAAACAAGGGCTTTAAACCACTCCCAGCAGAGCCTGGCCCAGTGACAGCCTGTCAGCACTGCAATTGCTGCAGCAGCCAGCATGGTTCAGGCGCTCCGGGTAATGCACAGGAATGGCCCTGGGGGCCAGGGCCCCTCTTCAGTGCACTCAAGGGGTACCGTGGGCTTGAAAATGACATTTTCCCTCTCGCTCCAGCTGCGTTACACTGAGCTCCCCAGACACTCCCCGCCCAGAGCTCTCACCCTGCCGTGGCCAGGAGCCTGGCTTTACCATGTGCGGCGAGGGACGCAGACAGCAGAGGAGGAAGTGGCAAAGGCACGATTCGTTTCTTTGCCAGAGCTGAGTTTCCATGAGAGCGCAAATTAATCTGTGATCTAAACTCCGGATAGGGGCCGGGCGTTACTGAGCTCTAGTCCCCGCTCTGACACGGGCTCTGCCTGGCAATGGGCATGTCACCAGGCCCTGGGCCGGCAAACGGATCCACACCTGTGGCTGGATCAGGGCCTTCCTTCTCCTGCCCTGGATTCCCCCGCTCCTCATGGGGGTGCTGTGAGGCTTAAGCAGCAAGCGTGGGCCAGGCCCACTGCCAGCGCTCTCTCAGGGTACGTCCACACTGCAATTACACACTGACAGGCTGCAGGGCGATCGAACTGCAGCGTCCGGGCTCCAGCCCAAGTCAGCTGACACAGGCCAGCCGCGGGTGTTTAACTGCAGTGTAGACGCACACTGTGGCTCTGTGGGGTGCAGGGCTGCCCCAAACCAAATGGCACCCGAGGCGAGGAGAGTCTTCGGCACCTCCCCCCACCTCCATTGGTTGCATGAGGGAGCCTGCGCAGATGGTGCATTACCGGGCCCAGCTGTGCCACCCCTGCGACCGCCCCGCCTTGCGGCTCCTCGGCAGGGTCCCGCAGTGCAGTGGGTGCCTTTGGCACGTCGGGAATGAGCAATGGCACTGGAGAGCAGGAGTCTGTCCTCGCTGGCTGGCTGAACTCCTCAAGCCCAGCAGCCCCCGCTGTGAGCAGGGCTGGCGTCAGGGCCTTTGGCCTGAGATGGAGCATTGAAAGACTCCGAGATTCCCCAGCTCCACTTCAGACTGATCAACGCCAAACCTCCCCAGAGAGAGCAAGCGGGACACACGGGACTCGCTGCAGGGGAATGGAGAGCAGGGCCTGTAGCGCAGAGAGCAGAAATGGAGCCCCGGCCCTGTCCAGCAGCCATGCAGCTCAGCGGGCCAGTGGGAGCAGGGCTGGGACCTGGCAGTCAAGGCACAATGCCCACTGGCTGTGATCGGAGCAGGCCTGGCCCGAAAGTCAACCCCGGGCCAGCTACAGCACATGGCTGGGGTGCAGAGCTCTGCACTGCAATGCACGGCTGTCACACATGCCACGAGGCGCCCGCCGGTTTGCTGCAGCTGAGCTGTGGCCGTGCAGCAGATGCACGGGGAAAAGCGCACCCCGCAATACTCACGCTGCGGGAGGGTGCGAAGCCCAGGGTCCCGCAGCGCATGCCGGGCCTGGGAGGAGCCGGCCGCCCTCGCACTTACCTTTAGCTTTACGTTTAGCTTTCAATCACATCAGCAAACATGACTGTTCCCCGTACCGGCCCCACCAGGCAACTTGCAGACGTGCTGGGGCAGACACGCCCGCCCCTGCAGAAGAAGCAGCCTGTGCTCAGGTGGTTTCTTACCGATGTTCCCTTCACGGGCCAAATGAATCCCTGGCATAACGGGGACCTTGCTGCCACTGGCCTCCAGCGACCTGACCATCGGGCCGCCAGCTGGCCAGGGGCTGGCGGGACGAGTAAATGCAGCGCGGCCTCCAGCCCACGCGGGCGACGTGAAGGCGCAGAGCCAGCGGTACAGGCTCCTGGGACCGGCCCGTCACGCGCAGCCCGCAGGGTTTTGCCTCGTGAAGGGCGCGCTCTACGCCGAGCTGCAGCCGTCCTGCAGCCAAAGGAACGAGAGCCTCCCCTGTGTTAGATCCCACTCCGCCTGCGCAAGGGAAACCACGGGGGAGGGGGCACGTACCCCCTCGCTCACACGCTCATTTCCCACGGCCCGGGAAGTGCTCGCCACGGAAACCAGACATCTCCACGGGAGCCAGGTGTCAGCAGCTCTTTAGCAGGATGGCAGCCTGACACAGCTGCTCCTTCCCCACAGCACGAGAGCCCTTAGCTGTTCGCCGTCCCTGGGGGCAGCTGTCTCCAGGCAGGGGCAGGGGGCTACCCATCAGACTCCTGGCTTTGCTTCCCGGCTCAACCCGGAGTGGCTGTGAGACCCTGAGCACGTCCTTTGGCCTCTCCGTGTCTGCCCCTCTGTACAGAGGGGACAAGCTCCCTGCAAGCTCAGCTCCACCCAGGTTGGATCTCTAGTGCAGGGTGCGGAGGTGTCTGCCTGACCCACGGGAACTTGCTCTCTGCTGCGCTGAGGCCTGTGTGGGCTCAGGCTGGAAAACTCTCAGAGGAGAATTTAAGACAAGGAGAAAAATGCCTAGAAGTCCCAGATTTCATTTCCTTCCCTTTCCTCCCCGCGGCTCTAGCACCAGCCCGTTTCCTGCCTCCGGAGAGCGTGGAAAGCGCTGGTCCCGGGGCAAGCAGCCAAAGCCACGTATTGACCAGGCGGGTGGGCGTTATAACCCGCACTGAGCAATGCCGTGAACAGCTGTGTCCAGCTTCGCAGCGGCATGCCCTGCATTCCTGGGGACTGCGAGGGAGAGGCAGCAACCTCCCGCGGAGATGCGTGAGGACTACAGCCACGGGACTGACAGCGGGTGGCTTCTTGTCTGAGCTGACTGCCTGGCATCTGTACGGACAGGGTGTAAAGCTCAGGGGGGTGGGGGGGAGCCGCCAAGTCACACACGGGAGGCAAGAGAGCACCACCTACGGGCCGCATGCAGGCTGCCAGCAAGCCTCCCTCGCGTGCGTGCACGTGTGTGTTTTAGGAACTGGTGTCGAGCAACCCGATGAAACAAAGCCCTTTAACTTGGGCTGGGAGCTGCCTCCTTGCCAGCGCGCGGGGGAGTGCGTGCAGCCAGCCAAGCGAGCGATGAGGTGACGTGGCCCCGCCCCTGAGCCAAGCCGAGCGCGCGGGCCGGCCTGAAGGCCAGGCAGCCAGCAGGTGCGGCAGAGACGCGCACCGGGCTGCACGCTCACTGCTCCATTGTTTCACGTGTGAATCTTGACTCCTTTGATGATTTTTGCTACTTGGAAATGACTCTCATGACGGGGAGAGCAGCAAGTTCCCACGTGCTGAGTGTGAACCTCCAGCCCAGAGCCAGCGCTGTTCACTAGACGGGCCCCGGGCAGCTCCACATGCCACAGCCCACCCTCTCAGCCTTGCACCATCTCCCACCTGGATTTGAACTTGGAGAACGGCCCCTTATCTCCACCACACCCCAGAACTGAACGGGCACATGCTTTGGCTAAGCCCCACCCCAGCTGTGGCCTGTCTCTGTGGGCATGGGCCGGCCTAGAGCCCCCTTTTGCACTGCCTGGGAGATCCGGCTGGCACCCGGCTGTGCACCCGCAACAGTCACTCCTTCCAGGTCAGGGCATGATCTCAAGAGGTGCTGAGCACTCCCATCCCCCAGGGAAGTCAGCTCAGCACCACCTCCCAGATCGTGCCCCAGCCTCCGACCACCCTGTGCTCCACAGTGCACTACGGCTGCTCTGGGACTTGAATGTGTATTGAACACATGCTGTGCGTACACACACCACGTGCACACTTGTGCATAAGCACACACACGCGTGCACGCGCACAGACATGCATAAAGTGTATTTCACTGGCTCGGGCAACTGGGTCAGCCAGCAGGGTGTGAAGCCCGGCTCCAGCAACGCCCACGGATACCCAGGTAAAAGCATCACCTAAGCGACCAAATTAGCACTCCGATGCCCAAAGGGAGATGTGGGAAGGGGCCTGGGCAGGCAGTGGATGGGGGAGAGAAGCCATCTGTACTGTGCCAGGTGACTCTTAAAGGGCCCAGCACAGTTTGCCGGGCACAGGGGATGCCAATGGCAACGGGCAGCAGGGCACAGGCACAAGGTGACACAAGTCAGCAGAGAAGCTCCTCAGATGCCCAGACCTATGGTAAACCTCACATGGATATGCAGGTTATTTATACAAACACGCTCCGCTCCTTTGTTCATGGCTTCCTTTGTTTTTCGAACCCCCGTGTTCTGGGCTGTTCCTGGCAGTTTTCCCCTGGGCTTCTCTGAGGGCTGTGAGCAGTTTCCTGTTTTGTTGTGTGTTCCCCTGTTAGGGTCCTGTTTTCTTGACAGATAAAGTCTCTCCCTCTGCCCCCAGGACAAATCCTGCCTCCCACGGAGCAGAGCCCTGACTACGTCAGAGCCACGCCAAGAGGAAGCCGGGAGGCTGCTGTCAGAAGCTGCAGTGTGAGCAAGAGCAAACGTGACACAGTTCACAAGCTCTGCAGCCAGCGTGAAGGGCACACCATGGGACAGCTGGCCTGAGAACTCAGAACACTGCGCCATGGTCAGGGAACTGCACACTCCTGGCATCCCCCCCCACACATGTGCCTTTTGAAAACGATCCTTTCGCAAGGCAGCTGCAAGCTCCAAACACGCATGGAAATGTCCCGCTCCAGCCCCAGTGGCTGCGTCCTGTGGCCACCTGAGCCCTGCTAAAGCCCAGGTGGCACAGCTGAGCTGCACTCGCCTGGAGGAGGAGACCCCTGGAAAAGCCCATTACGGTCCTGAGACGCTCCACTCCCGGGCCTGGTGTGAAACGCAGCTCCCCCCAGCATGCCCCCGGCAGCCCCACACTGACACCATCTTGGGCTACGCCAAGCAGGCCAGCTCCATCCTTAGGGTCACGTTGGGGCCCTCTGCCACTGGCCAGAGCAGGGGGCTATGCAGACCCCTGGGGATGATACATGGTGAGCTACAAGTCTTCCCAAGCAGCCGGGCATGCAGGGAAGTTGTCCCTCCTTTCGGCTGTCAGGTGGGGCAGGGGATGCAATGCCCCCTCCCCACACGGACCAGCAGGTCTCTGGGGCACACTGAAGGAGATGCACCCACACTCCCCACTGCTACAGACTCTCGTGCGAGTTGTGCACGGGGCCAAGGCCCGGCTTGCTCTCAGCCTCTCACAATTTGGCCCTTGGGGGTTTCTTGCAACCCGCCCTTTCAGCTACTCATCCAGCCGCGCACGACGGCACAACATCCATCTTCTCTCACTGGTGCCCACTCCCACAGCGCCCTGATCCATACACCGCTCAGCTCTCTTGTTCTGCTACAGTGACACTCAGACACGAACGGTGTTTGCCCATCCACCTGTCCCTCCGTCCCACGCTCAGAACAGGCGCTGGCCACACGAGACTGGCGGGGAAGGACGTCTGCGATGGGACCTGAGCTCCACCCCAGACTTGGATTAGCCAGGGGTACACTGCTGGGCATGTGTCACTGCACCCTCACCCCTGGAAGGGACAGGACTTGCAGCGTGCGCCAGGGGGCGAGACATGGGCTTGCCCAGGCAATTCCAGAGTGACCGGATCCCAGAAGCTGCACCGTGGGCGCTCCCTGAACAGTGCTCCCAATCTCCCTCTCATTGCTAGGGGCTGCAGCTAAGGCGGCTCCCCACCCGCAACCCTGCACCCAGGCGGGAGATGCTGGTTTCCTCTCTTTACCCACAGGAAGTTTTAAAGTCAACTGAAGAAAACCAGCCCCCCCGCCCCCGTCCGCCTGTTCTGGAGACAGTCCAGAGCAGTCAGTTCACACCAGCCCCCCCGTCCGCCTCTTCTGGAGACAGTCCAGAGCAGGCAGTTCACACCAGCTGTCCAATGAGCAGAAGCCCCAGCATGCTCTTGACCCAGCCAGAGGCATCTGTCAGACTGCCCGGGAAATACCTGCCGCAGAAGAGATGGCCAGAGGAGTGGAAGGATGTTCCCCAGAGGCAAAACTCACTCTCCTGATTAATGATGTCAGTAAGCAGAGGCCACAACCCCATCATGCCTCTGACACAGCAGAACAGCAGCTCCTGCAAAGCGATTCCAGCCCATCAGCTAATTAACCAGTTAGGATGTGTGCCAGCCACTGGTGACAAACCATCAACAGCCCCTGCACCTGGCTGCTTCTGCACTTGCACCGCAGCTTCCACATGGTTTTGTTATTTCCCAGCGACAGGCAGCGAGCAGCTCAGAGCAGGCCACGGGTCTGTCACAGGGCGAGGCTGGGAGCAACAGCCCGGAGGAGCAGTGGCCTGGTGTGACAGGGTTAGCAAGGCATGCAATTCTGCACTCGCATGCCTTAAGCCATCCAAAATGGCAGCCTCCATGCGGTGTGCCCTCGTGTGTACGGTGCGTGAGGTCATACTGAGAGGGTCTGCTCTCCAAACAGACATCCTGCTCCGACCAGTGAGGCACCAGCTGGCCAAGGCTCCACCGGTCGGGCACGCAGGGCACACCTGGCACAGACAGACGGCACGACGGAGCTGATGAGTGACTTGGGTGCCTCACTTGAGAGGAGCCTGAGTGCTCAGCATTGCCTGAAAACCCGACCCTCTTGTGGAAGGCCACAGCATGACATGGGTGCCTGCCTCAGTTTCCCCCTCAGAAAACCCAAGGACTCTCCACCAGGCGCTTTTGATACGATCGTACATCTCCTTTCAAAACCACTGAGCAAACTGTCCAAAACCTAAGTCCCAACACGTAGCCCATTTATCACCCTACTGCAAGTAGTCATTAAAATCCCATCCCTCGGCGCCCGACATACCCCACACAGACGCCTTTTGCCACACCTAGGCTCCTTGGAGGTCCTCTTCTGTCCCTCTGCCAGGCAGTCACCCAGCCCATCCAGCGGGAGCACAACCAGGCTCTTCCCAGTGGGAACCACCGCAGCCTGTCTGCCAGGAGACCACCCCTGCCACTCCCCCGGGCCCTTGCTCCCCCGGTCCTCTCACAGTTCCTCTGGGGTGGAAACTCCATCAGGCAAACTCCTCCGTTGCCCCCTTCCCTTCAGCCTCTCCACGTACGACGAACACTTGAACTACGTCCGTATCGGCCCTGGTGTTCGCTCCGCCTGAACGGTGCTCTGTGGGCCGGGCGCGTAGCGACACCCTCAATTTGTTGACAGGGAGCAGAACCTGGTCACTTGCATTGCTAGTGGCTGCTGGAACTGTACGTCCATTTCCAGTCTGTGCATACCCGTGCACACGGCTCCGCCAGGCCTCCGATGAGACACCGCTACTGGCAAACCTGCTGGGAGAGCGGGGACAGATGACCCCAATTTCAGCTCTGCCTGACTGACGCCCCGTTTTCAGGCAGGAAACAAAACACGGCACAACTCAGAGTTTTGCTGGTACTCAGGGCAGGAATCCCCCTGCTGCCGGCTGGGATGAGACACCGCGGCTGAGCTCTCAACACCCCTTTGCTGTGGCAGCCCACACGCCCGGGGGAGCTGTACTACGGACCCTCTACCATGCACGGCCCCCAGGGAGCAGCCGACGACAGCCTTACCGAGGGGACGCGTCGGTGGGAGAGCGCGTCTGACACACTACGTAAATTCAGGAGTCCATGGCTGCCTCCCCGCCTCCCTGACTGTAGATCCTGGACCAGCCTCAACAAGCTGCTCTGAGTCCTCCGCAGCTGCCCCAGCTAGGCACCGCCTGGGCCTGGTTTCCTGCCCCAGCTGTGACCGTGGGACAGCGCTGCAGGGGTAACTCATGCTGCAAGTGTCCAACTCGACATCCGGAGGGCAGTTTACAACATCCAGCCCCCCTCGATAGTGGCCAACCGCTGGTTACAGCACCTGGGCACTGATCTCGGATGCTGGCATATGAGACACAGAGCCCTTGGGTTTTGGCTCTGGCTTAAATAGAGAGCAGCTCGGCTGCTCCTCCTGTCCTCAGCCCCCCAGCCCTGGCTCTCTGGCTTGGAGAAGTCACCCGGCAAACCCCCCTTACTGCTCACTTGCCTCCAGGACCTGCCTTCTGATGCTGGCGGCTCTCCCCTGCCTCTTTCCCTGACTCTCAGGCTGCTCTGAGTCACCAGCTCGTTCGCAATCAGAATCCACCTGGTCCTTCATAGCCCACAGGTGCTGCCCCAGCCTCTTACCTGGTCAAATGGGAGCACATGCCCTGGCCCAGGGCCAGATCTGCTTCATACCCAGGACCCAGCCACCGTGGGACAATGCTGCACCCTCCCCTTTGCTTGTGCCTAGGCACTGGCCAGGCAATGCAGGGCACCCTCCCTGGCTAGGCCAGTCCTCGGGCAGCAGGCGCCTCCCCTCCTCCCAGAGCAAGAGGGAAGCGGGAGGCAAGCTGCCCTCTGTGTCAGACAAGTTTCCTGGGCTTTTCCGGGGCAGTGCAAAGCCACGCTTCCCCTCCCCTGGCCCTGCAGCAAGGCCTGTTTGGCCGGCCCAGGGCTGTGCAGGACCCTGTACAATGGGGCCCCGTCTCAGTCAGGACTCCACGTGACAGACCCAGGGGGGTGCCCACGTGCTCGTCCCCCTGGCTAGCAGGGTTAAGCCTGGGCTCACCGGTGACTGGTACATTTTTCAAGCCTTAATTATAAGCGTCTCCCACCCAAGTCCCTCGTTCCAAGTCGTGGTTTCTCCCAGCATTTTAGCCCTGGCTGAGAGGGGCTGTGGCTCCCCAAGGGCAAACACACAGTTATTTTAACCCCATTCAGAGCTGGGGTGATGCTTACTGGATGTCCTAGCACATCAGGGCCCCTGATGCCAGCCACATCTCCCACAGGGATTGGGAGCAACGACTCTCCCTGGTCCACCCCTCTCTACAGCCTCCTCCGGCACTCGGCTGGATGTGTGTGTGTGTGTACGTCTGTGCACACACGTGTCCGGTTCCACCAGCCAGAGCGATCACTGAGACACCCAGACCTGCCCGTTACTGCCACCAGATGGCAGGACAAAGGCGAGAGAAGGGCCCACGCCCTCCGACCCTCACCCACCACTCCTGTGCCCAGGCCTGTGGGCGTCCCTGGAACCCGAGCAGCAGGCTGCTTCCAGCTCCCCTGCAGCCAGGGACGGTGCAGGGGTGATGCCACAGGCACCAGCTGGCCAATCTGCCCTACCCAGCGCTCACCAACTTGTCCCTCCTCGGGCCCCCAGATGAGTTCGCTCTACGCCGCGCGGCCATGCAGCTGCCTGTTAAGCCCTGTGCAGGGGCTCAGGCCTGTGGCGGGGAGAGATGCCTCTCCTGCAGCACGGACCTGCTGCAGTGGGGAGAGGAGCCCCTCCCTCGGCCTAGCTCAACCCCATCGGCCTTGCCGACGGGGAGAGGCACCTCTGCCCCAGCCCTGAGCTGCTGCGGTGAGAGGGCTGTGGGGGGGCCTCTCTCCCTGCTGCAGTCCCGGGACAACCTGCATCCCCAAACCCCTCATGCCGGGCCCCACCCCCCAACACCCCAACCCTCTGCCCCAGCCCTGAGCCACCTCCTGCATCCCAGCCCCACCCTAGACCCTTCACCCCAGGCATAGCTCTCACCCTCCGCACCCCAACCCTCTGCCCAGCCCTGAGCCCCCTCACGCATGCCAAACCCCTCAGCTCCACCCCGACCACATGAATTTTGTGATGTGCTCCCATATGAAGGTGATGAAGCCACATGGGGACTTCCCACATCTTGAACTCCACCCTAAGGAGCAAGTCATCAAGGGTGGGACAGAGACTCGTGCTTTGGTGACACATGCCTCAGCCTTTTCTGAAACCAGCTTCCTGTCGTGTTAGTTTTGCTTCTCTTCTTCATTTCCTGCAATCCTGGATTATGGGGCGCAGAACTTTGCTTGTGAACAATATCAGGGAGATGGTTCAACAGTTACTACTCTCCTATGTTTGGTTTCTCTTCTTTGGAAAGGGCTGAAAAATTCCCTGCGTCCAATCCGCCAGCCAATTTATAGTCATCCACACATCGTTACAAATTTTTAACACAAGATCAGTACCACATTGGCCAATCCCTTTCAACAATCCTGCAGGCACATTGTCTAGATGCTTTCCCGGGTTTCATCTGACAATAGCATGCATCACTTCCCCTCTCAGGACTGGTGGCTCCTGATCCACCTACATTTAGTATCATCACCCTCAGTGAGGACTCTGCCATCATCTTTGATTATGTCTGATCGCAGGGGAACCTTTCGATAAGAAGTTTGACCACTGTGACCATACCGTTTCTATTATTACTTGTTTTATAATTCTCACATTCCATACATTTTGCCCTTATATATATTCACCCTTTTCTCAACTAATCTACCTTTGAATCTGTCTACTTGGTTCCTTATATTCTCTCCTACATTCGTCCATTTCCATGCCAGGCTCTTTCACTCTGTCTCCTTTTTCTGCAGCTCAAACACCTTCTCAGTTAACCATGGTGTGGCTTGACACTGACTTTATGCAATGAGTGCTCGGGTGGTTTTAAGCATAATCGTTTTTGTTTGATTCCAAAGTTCATTGGGGTTTGTCTCCTCTTTCATGCATCCACCAAAGGTAAACGAGCTCATGCCTTAACTAGCTACCGAGAGCAGTTAGGGAGGGACAATGGTACCACAGACAAATACCATCCTCGTTTCATCTTCTTCTAAACTCGCAAATCCTTAGAAGATGGCTGGCAAGACTCCACAGTGCAGCTGGCCCTGCACAGCCATCCATGTCACACCTCACTGTCGACCTGGTGTGTAAATACCAGGGCAGGCACCGTACAATGCACTCCCAAGTCGTCTTTATGCTGCGATGCTCCTTTAAACACAGAAAGAGTGGCCGAAGGCACAGAGAGAATCAGTGCCGCCCCAAAGCCATTGGCTGGCACCGGTTGCTGTTTAACTTCTCTCCAACCCTCCCACTTCCCATGATCACAATCAATAGTCACTGCTACAAATGCTAGAAGAAAGCCTCCCCCAGGACGTGTATCTGCATAACAGCACTGGCAGGGCAGATGCCAAGACCCTGTCGCTCCGCAGCAGGTGAAATAACACCACATGCCTGCCTTGCTTTGACAGATCTAGGACGCCGAAAATAATCAGCTACAGCAAGGGGCAGCTCACGGAAATAACACAAACTGACACTACCCCCGGGGGGGGCTATGGGTCACGACTGACTGAGACGATGGTTCTACAGGGGAAACAGGCGTTTTAGGCTAAGCACCGTCCATGGGACTGTCCTGAACACGCCTCTCCCATTACGCTCAAACAGCAACAATATCATCCCTGTCACAGCGGCCCTGCTGAATGTGAGCGGCACGCACTGAGTCTGCTTGTTCACCAGAGTCTGAGCGACAGAGTGAGAGTGCTCATGAGAGGTGCCAGATGGACAGCCCCGGGCACCGAAGGCCTCTGCTCACCCCTGGAGCAGCAGGTTCAACACAGACCAGGGCAGCAGCTTTCCCCACTTCTGGTCTCCACAGCTCTTAGCCTGCCTGTGTTACACCCAGGTGCATGTGTGCACACAGACATACACACTCTCACGCTCGCCCTCTCTGCAGGGTCTCCCTGGTGGTTTTGGTCATTAGTGTACTATTTTATTTGCTAAAGAAGGGCAAGACTTCAGCACAATTTAAGTACAGACCAGTTGGTAGGAAAATGTGGGGTTTACCCCACGGAAACCAAAATCCCTTGGCCGAAAAGTGAAATATTTTGATTCTGAAATGCTGCTTCAGTGCCTCACGGCAGCCATAGATCAGGTGCCCCAGGGCCCATTCTCCTCTAAGCATATGTGCTGGAACTCGGGTTGCTGCCACATCCCCTGGCTTGACGTGGGTTTACAGTTTGGTTCAATGGCTCCCAGCACCCCCACTATAAAAACTGTTCCAGCCCCTCTGCCTTTAAGAGTCAGGGCCCTACCCAAATGACGCCTCCCATGATGTGCCACAACCCAGCCCGCCTTGGGCGAGGGCGCATGGCTACAATGCATCATGGGAGGGGGAGCCCAGTCCATAGAGGAGAGGGGGGCATGAGATACCCAAACCACAACTTCCGTGAGGAACCATGGACGGCACTTTAGGTTTTCAGCCTAAAACATTTTGGCCTAAAACGTTTCTGTGGAAAGCACACACCGTGCATGAAAAGTTGTTTTGTCAAAAACCCAATTTTCTCTCGAAAAACAGTGTTAATGGAGATTTTTCAACCAGACCTGGACGCTATGGCCAGACGGCAGCTGTCGTGTAGGTGGGCCTGAGCGCCAGCTGATTTAGATTCCAAGCTCTGCAGGGTGGCTCTTGCTTCAAGCCAGGCTCTAACCAACAACAGCAGCAGGATTTCCTGAAGCTCGCTCTTGAGCCAGGACTGGTTTGCAGGAGGTTTGCACTTGCTCAGTGGAGCCGCCAAGCACTGGACAAAATGGAAGGTCACTCTGGGGAGGAGATGGCTATTTTACACATTCCTGCTTAGTTTTAAGGTTACTGCTTCAGTTGGTGTTGGTTCAGTCTGGGTGCCTCTGAAAGTGCCATATTACAGCCCAGTCAAGGCACCTGAGGGATTCCCCCAGGCACACATGTAAGCTGGCAGATATGTGGGCAAAGCAAGATGTGCAGTCCATGGCCTGTCATACACTCACTGTGTGTGCACTGTACATCCTAGAAATTCACGGCAGGGAGCAAGCCTGGCAATCCACAGCCCTGATACGAATGATCGGATTTCCCTACCCAGAGTGTCATTTAGAAACTCCAGCCTTCCTTCCAGATGCCAATGTCACTGTTTCGGGGAAAGGAGGGTTCCTGGGAAGAAGCAATCAGTCTGTGTCCCACTGGGCTGCTGGCACTGGAAGGGAACTGTCTTCACTTTCCTTGTCCTAGATTCTTGTTAAAGGGCTGGTGTGAGTCTAGGCGAAGATTATTATTAGCAGTTATTTTCCTCCAGTTTTGTTAACAGCTCCAGCTTGTTTAGAAATCTTAAAGCACCTCGGTTTGTTGCCCTTGAAACGCCTGATCACAACGCCATGCTGCTGTGATTAGAACCAGACAGAAAAGTTTCCCCTGTGGAAAATGTTGTGTTTTCAGCCAAAAATCAACAACAAAATACTGCAGTTCTGACATGCTGTTGCACTGCCTCATGGGAGTTCACTTCGGGTGCTTCCAGCTGCCCTTCTCCTCCACAGATGCTGCAATGACATTTCTTAAAGTCCGTCACCCCAACCCACCCGTTACTGTTTTGTGTAACAATCCATTGTTACCTTGCCATTGAAAATGGCGCTCGCTCACCTCACAATGCATGTGGCTTTGTCAGGGCAGCGGCGTTCAGACGATCTGGCCCGATCGGCCTGTGCGGTAGCTGCTGCAACAAAGTATGAAGTCTGGATACCTGGGTTTTACTCCCAGCTCTCCCACTGGCCTCAGTTTCTCTCAGGGTACGTCTACACAGCAGTTAAACACCTGTGGCTGGCCAGTGAGAGCTGACTCGCACTCCTGGGGCTCGGGCTAAGGGGCTGTGTAATGGTGGTGTAGACGCTGAGGTCTGGGCTGCAGCACGAGCTCTGGGACCCTCCCACCTCACAGGGTCCTGGGGCTTGAGCTTGGGCTCCAGCTTGTGCCCCAATGACTACACCAGAGGCGTAGGGCGAGTTTGCACCGCAGCTGGGCGCGTGCTTCCCAGCGCAGCCAGCCAGACGCGCTAGCCCAGAGCGAGCTCACGTGCTAAAAGCAGCAGCGTGGCAGCGGCTGGGGCCAGCTCTCTGCTCTGGGTGCTGTGACCTAGCGCAGGGCCGGCATTAGGGGGCCGCAAGCAGGGCAGTTACCCAGGGCCCCACGCCACAGGGGCCTCTGTGAAGCTAAATTACATGATCGGGCTTCGGCTTCAGCCCTGGGTGGAGGGGCTTGGGCTTCGATGCGTTAGTTTCTGCCCTGGGCCCCAACGAATCTAACGCCGCCCTGACCTAGCGCACAGGTTCGCAGTGCCACTCGGACAGAGGGGCGGCTGGCCCAACCCCGATGGCACCAGGACCCTGTGTGCCAGGCTGTAATGTCTGGCCAGCCCCGTGGCCCAGGAGCGCTCGCTGTCCAGCCCCGCTCCCTGGGGCCTCCCCGCTGCATCAGGCTGGGATTAGGATTGCAGTGCTGGGGAAAAGACACAATGCGGTGGGTGAATCTCCTTGGTAAAAAGATGCAAAGCCCTGTGCCAGAGGCAACCTCCCTCTCATCTTGGGAACCTTAAGGCCTGAGGGCACTTTGCAGTCTGGGCTGGTTTCTTCCTCTATTGCCAGGGCGTCTTTCTTCCTGTCAGTTTGTTTAGCAGGTACAGAACGTCTGCAAGGCCTGCCTCTCATGCCGCTCGAATGGGGCCTGTACGGGGCACGTCTGCACTGCAGAATGCCAGCCGCCCGTCCAGGTAGCCCAAGCCGGCCGCCTGGGCTGCCACACTGCTGCTTTTAGCACGTGAGCTCGCTCTCGGCTAGCGCATCTGTCTGGCTGCGCTGGGAAGCACGCGCCCAGCCGCGGTGCAAACGCACCCCACGCCTCTTCCTAAGCCTGCCAGCTGTTCTTATTGGCCAAGCAAGAACCTGCTGCCTCCCGGTTACCGAACGCCACCTTCACCCAAATTCTACGAAACCTCTCTGACTCCACAGGGCACGTCTGCCTGCCCGTGACCTTTCAGAGATTCCCTCAAAGCTGAAAGATGCCAATCCTCCAGTGTAATCAGAGGCTATAAACTAGAGAGCTGTCTGACGCAAAACACAACAGCCAGATACACATTTATAACCTTCAGGTCCCATGTATTTGGATCAGATGTTTACAGTCCATCATATTCCCGAGGAGCACCCCCTTGATTCCTTTTCCCATCATCCCATCCAACTCTCCTGACTCAGCATACTCTGAATGGAACAGATAAATAACAATCAAACGAACAGGGCGAAGTTTCAAAGCTGGGCCTACCCCACTGGAGTCTTCTCCTGAGTGACAAACCAGCTGCTCACGACACTCGCTGACATCAGCTCACCACACGCTGGTAAAAATTTTCAATTAGCAATAATCACACCTCAGGTTTCAGAGTAACAGCCGTGTTAGTCTGTATTCGCAAAAAGAAAAGGAGTACTTGTGGCACCTTAGAGACTAACCAATTTATTTGAGCATAAGCTTTCGTGAGCTACAGCTCACTTCATCAGATGCTGTAGCTCACGAAAGCTTATGCTCAAATAAATTGGTTAGTCTCTAAGGTGCCACAAGTACTCCTTTTCTTTTTGCTAATCACACCTCAGTTGAACCTCACAGACTATGATTTTTATTCAGGCTCGTTAAAAGTGAAGCTCTGGCTCCTTAGGCCCTTGAATTCTACTCACATCACCGGCCCCGCACAGAAGCATTCCTTCTCTCTCCTGGGTAACGGATCTGAGCTCACAGTAGGCTTCGGTGCCTCCTTTGTCACCAATCCTTGGCCACCAATGCAAAGAGACTCTGGGGGTGACCGCGTGGCCCAGGGGATGAGAAATGGGTGACAGAGCCCTTCAGCTTTACATCAGCCATTTTGAATCTGGGTCAGATCAAATGTGACCAAAAGGTGTTAGCTTGTGAAGAACTGAATTTGGTGCCTCAAGTCAGGTTCTCCTGGACAAGCATCCGCAACATCAAACCAGCACCATAATCAGCACTAATTGTCACCTGCTGGCAGAGTCAGTCAGACAGCAAAGGAGTGACTGGGATGGTACCTCTACTGCATCCACCTTCAGGGAACCCACCCCTTCTCACTCCAGGTGGGATAAGGACATAGAATCATAGAAGATTAGGGTTGGAAGAGACCTCAGGAGGTCATCTAGTCCAATCCCCTGCTCAAAGAGCCCTTTGCAAGCAGGAAGCTTTGCACACCTCTGGAGAGGCATTATTTCACCTTGACACCATCCTTAACTTGGCAATATCCTCAAAGCTCAGAACTTCCCACATTCTCTGACCGGGCAAGTCTCCCCAGCACAAAATCGACCATTGTATTGAAAAACGGTACATGAGCCCAAACCAGAGTCTAAGAGTTATGCAAGTCACACTACTGCATACAGTGGCCCAGATCCTCCACCCATTCAAATCAGATTAACTCCACTGAAGTTAGAAATGTAAGGGCTTGTCTACACTTAAAACTAGTGCTCTCAAGCGATTGAAAAAATTAATTGCGATAAATCGCACTGTTACACAATAACGGAATTCCATTTATTTAAATATTTTTGGATGTTTTCTACGTTTTCAAATATATTGATTTCAATTACAACACAGGGAGTGAGCCTGGAGGCCTGGCCCACCCTGTCAATCACCACAGGCACTGCAAACATAATGCAGACACCTGGGGCAGTAAATCTGACCACGCTGAGAAGGAAGCATCAATCAGCTTCACTAGCAGCTTCTGAAACAAGTTAAACTCGTTAAACTGTCACACGTCTTTTTAAAAATACTGGGCACCAAGCCAGCCCCTGCGAGGCTCGGACAGATGGGCAGGCAGGCAGGCAGACAGACAGAGACAGACAGACAGACAGAGACACAGAAAGGTCTCTATGAGACCCTAGAGCCAGGACTGCAACCCCCAAGTTACACTTGTCAGCTGAGAACAAGCATTTCACATTAAGTAGCTTCAGACTCCTCTGCGACAGGGCAGCATGGAGATCCTGAGCATTTCAAGTCATAGAATAAAGAAACCAGGACAGTGTCTAAGTGACGCAGACCATAATAATACTGCTATTTGCATTCAGGATACGTCCTACACCTCCAAAACCGTAACAAGAGCTTAATGGAAAAGTGGCTCCAGCAAACGTCTTTCCTGGCCTGCTGCTACTCAGCCCAGACCCCACCTGAGTCACGCCCCACCAGGTGTGAAAAGAGAGCTCCCTTCCACCCGCAGGGCACTGAGGGTGCACACGCACACCCGCACCACGGTTACATCAGCAGTCGCATGGGATGAGACGCACCCGGCTTGGGCGTAGCTGGGCCAGGCTGATCAGGGCTGAACACCTGAAAGAAGCGATACCCCAGTTCATTGGGCATCTCTCGGAGGCGCAAACCTGAGGCTGCTGACAGGGTCTCGGCCTCCACGACAGCCGTACCAGCGCTGCCCAGTGCTGACAGGACCGGGCAGCTCAGCCTGCATCCGGGGGGCGGGCAACAGGCCCGTGGTCTTTCCCACTCAGAGAGTCACATTCTCAGGCCTCTCCAGTGCCCGGCAACATGAGGGCGGTCCGCCACTTTAGTCCCAGTGTTCCCTAGCACGCTAGGTGTCTCCCCCACCCCTTGGCCACAAGGCAGACTAAGGGGTGACTTGATCCCAGTGAGGAGTGTCCACGGGGAGGGGATTCCTGCTGGCAGAGGGCTGCTTCCGCCAGAAGCCGAAGGCAGAACGAGACCCAGCAGTGGGAAGCTGGGGCCAGACAACGTCTGACTAGAAACAAGAGGGTTTAGCCCCGGAACAACTCCCAAGGGCTGCGGTGGATTCGCCACCACGTGAGCTCTTTCAATCAACAGTGGGCGCCTTTCTAACAGCTGGGCTGGAGCTTAGCCACGGGAATCCCTGGCTGGGTTCTCCGGCCTGCACGCGGATCAGAATGGCCCCTCCTCCCGGCCCCCGCTTGCTATGCTAGCTAAGAGGGTTGGAGAGCAGGAGGACCAAATTGCAGAGCTGCCATGGTGGGGCAGAGTTATTCACACAGCGCAAATGAACCCTCAGCAATTCATGTGTCCGCTGCTCATTCTGGGTGTGCATCCCACACTTGGGCCTTGGCGGGCAGAGAGACGTGCACCCTCAGGCCCGGGGCATCGCATCCCCAGCGCCGACACAAGAGGGAGGGGCAGGCCTCGCACCCCCAGCAGCGCGACAGAAGAGCACTGGGTGTTAAGCCAGGTCCGGCCTGGCTGGGTGCCCCAGGACCCGCTCCCTGCTCCACAACCTGCACTGCGTGGCTCTCGTTTTTTATTATTCAAATTCGTAAACAACCCAGGGCCCTGGGCCTGAGTGACTGGCCCATGCTGCCTGCTTCAGGCCCAAGCGGGAAATCTGCAGAGCTGGAGCTGCAGCCCGGCTGCTTCGGGGCCTATGACCTGGGATCCCCACCACCCAGCGGGGGCAGCTTTCAGCCCATGACAACTCGGCTCCTGCTTAGGCTGAACGGTCATGGACTTGTTCCTGCCCTGGGATCTCCTTGGGCTAGCGGCACTATTTAGGAGCCTCATCCCCAGAGGCCTCCCAATAATTCTCACAGGCAAAGCAACCTATTGGGGCTCCCCGGACAGAAGTGCATTTACTCGACATGGAAACAGGTTATCCACCTGCCACATGGGCACGCAGGGCCGGCGGAACAAGCCACGTTCTGCATTTGCTCCCGACACCCGGGCACTGCACATGCGCAGGCAAAGAGACTGCACTGGCAACTGGCCCCGGGTCTTCGGAGGCACCCTTGGTCCCCAGCGCCCCACTGACCCCTCTGCTCTCAAAGCCATCACCACGGTGAGCCTCCGAGCCAGGAGCCAACTGCATTTTAAGGGTCACATAGCCCTCGCGTATCCCTCTGGACCGGACACAGGGCACGTGACTCCCTAGCACAGAAAGACAGCCTGGTGCTGGTCTGCAGAGAGCGGCCAGCACCTGCTCTGCTCCTTTGCCTGGGAGGGGTGGCGGGGCACTGTTTACATCAGCCTGGCCCCTCTCCGGTGAGAGCCTGCCCCAACCCCTGGTCTCTGCTCACTCTTGCGCTCAGACCCAGCGGAGCTGAGGAGCTGCAAATGGCGCCGCTCCCTGCATTAAAGCAGGGAGCAGGTTCCTGCTTCTGAAGATCAGCACGGGCTGCGGCACCGTTCTCCAGCCGGAGCAGGCAACGAGAGCAGTGTCATAAACTCATCTGCCACCTGCAGCTTCCACGCTTCTCCTCACGGCAGCAACAGCAGGCCCCAGAGCCCCCTGCTGCCAAAGCACCCCAGCAGTGGAACTAAAGCGGACTCTCCCTTAGCACTCTGCAGTATACGGCCTGTGACACACAGCTGGCAGTTCTGATTCGGCCCAGGGCAGGGTAGTGGCGCATGCCTGATAGCCAGTTCATTACAACAGCGTCAACAGGAAAGAGGTTCAGTCTCCACTGGAACATAAGAATGGCCAGACTGGGCCAGACCAACGGTCCATCCAGCCCAGTGTCCTGCCTTCCGACAGCAGCCAATGCCAGGTGCCCCAGAGGGAACGAACAGAACAGGGAATCATCAAATAATCCACCCCATTGCCCATTCCCAGCTTCTGGCAAACTGAGGCAAGGGACACCCAGAGCATGGGGCTGCATTCCTGACCATCCTGGCTATTAGCCATTGAAGGGCCTATCCTCCATGAACTTATCTAATTCTTTCTTGAACCCAGTTATACTTTTGGCCTTCACAACAACCATGGCAACAAGTTCCTCAGGTTGACTGTGCATTGTGTGAAGAAGTACTTCTTTATGTCTGTTTTAAACCTGCTACCTGTTAATTTCATTGGGTGACCCCTGATTCTTGTGCTAAGTAAGGGGTAAATAACACTTCCTTATTCATTTTCTCCACCAGTCATTTTCTCCCCTTAGTCATCTCTTTTCCAAGCTGAAAAGTCCTAGTTTTATTAATCTCTCCTTAAACGGAAGCTGTTCCATGCCCCTAATAATTTTTGTTGCCCTTCTCTGTACCTTTTCCAATTCCAATATATCTTTTCTGAGATGCAGCAACCAGATATGCACACAGTGTGCAAGGTGTGGGGGTACCATAAATTTATATACATGCATTATGACAGTTTCTGATTTATTATCTATCCCTTTCCTAATGGTTCCTAACTTTCTAGTAGCTTTTCTGACTGACACTATACAGCTCAGCAAATGCAGTCAGGGAACTATCCACAAATGACTCCAAGATCTTTCTTGAGTGGTAACAGCTAATTTAGACTCCATCATTGTATATGTATAGTTGGGATTATGTTTTCCAATGTGTATTACTTTGCATTTATCAATATTGAATTTTATCTGCCATTTTGTTGCCCAGTCACCCAGGTTTGTGAGATCCCTTTGTAGCTCCTCTCAATCAGCTTTGGACTTAACTATCTTGAGTAATTTTGTATCATCTGCAAATGTTGCCACCTCACTGTTTACCCCTTTTTCCAGATCATTTATGAATATGTTAAAAAGGACTGGGCCCAGTACAGAGCCCTAGGAGAAACCACTATTTACCTCTCTCCATTCAGAAAACTATTTATTCCTACCCTGGCTGGCTGGCTGGCATGTTGGTCCATTCTGCGCACGACATGCAGTCTGTTCCTCACCTTTCCTTGTTCCCTGCATGCCTCTGCCCGCCCCAGCATCACCTGACCACTCCTCCTCCAGCAGCTCAAACCACGGCAGACGCGTTATGCTCAGAGCGACGACGGAACCTGCGTGTTTCAGAGCCTCTCTGACAAGGTTTCCAAGGATGTGACTTTCTCCAGTCTGCGCTTTTCCGTCTCTTTTGTTAATGGCAAGTGACCAGTCATCGCTAGCTGTCCCAGATGCCCACAGGAAGGAGACTCCGGCTTCAGGAACGTGACAAGTGACTGACATGTCTGGCCACCAAGACATTGCCCTTTGCATTTCACACCTGCCTCTGCAGAGGGAGACAGTGCTCGCAGTTTGCCAAGCTGCACAAAGCACGCAGGCGGGATTTACGCTGGGTGGAGGCCAGCAGGCTCAAGTGGCTCTGCCTTATCCTTGGAAGGTAAGCGCCAGCTTCACAGGAAGCCAGTGATACAAGCCAAAGAAAGGAGCCAATTTCAGAGCGACAAGAATTCACAAATGGGAACCATCACCACAGAGCCCTGCTGCACGGGAAGCAACTAGAGGCAGTCGTTCAAAATCCATTCCAAAGGGCCCACAATCCCATGCAGCCAATGATCCACAGCGAGAGCACCTTACCCTTCCGACAGGAGTCACGTCAGGAGAGCCAAGCTCACTGCCTGGCACTCGGTCACCGCAGCAGGGAAACCTTTCAGTCAGGGTCCTGGCACAGCTCCAGGCCTGGGAGGAGGGGGCAGAGGGGGCTGCAGTCATTTCAGCTGCGGTAGGTACAAAATCAGCCACCATGTAACAGAATGCCCCTACTGCTGTCCTGATCCATGAATTTCAACAAATACGCAAAGGCTGCTGTGAGACCCATCTCTGGGGTTTGGGATTGCAGCATTCCAAGCCAAACTGAGACTTCCCGGAGGGCAGGTGGGATGTACCTGCTTCTCAGATGGAGGAGGACAAATCAGGATGGGAAGAAACACAAGAGAGCAGCCTGCTGGGCTGTAGAAAAGCAGGTCTTTGATGTTTTGGAAATTAACGAGCATCAAGGACAGATTCCTGGACTCAGCCCCCACCCACTGTCCTGTTCTGCCCCACACCGGGTGCCTGGCCAGGCCAATCCAGATATCTAACAACACTGGGCATTAGACAGATTCACTTTATCTGGGTGACTGTTCAGAGAATAGAAAGCCCATCACAAAATAACCCAAGACAGCCTCTTTCTTCCAGAGATTCCCCCCTCCCCCACAAACCATTCTGCATGCCTCATGGTGCCAGTTGGTCCAGACCTCCACCAGGAAGGTCTTGGGTCACCCTCCTGCCTTCCCTGCTGCCTGACGCTATGACCCTCCTCCAGAAGGCTGCGTTTGAAAGGACGGCCCAAGAACAAAGGAAGGATGCCAGAGTCTGCTCCATTTCCTCCTTGTCTGGAAAATAACAACTGCTCATATAACTGCCGGCGCTGCACGATACACTATGGGCTCAGGCAAGCCACCCCCTCATGTTCACTCAGCTATAATGGGCTTTATGGCCCAACAGAAACTTCCCTGAGCACATTTCAGTGCCCCTGGCTTACAGCCAATCATTAATGACACCTACGTCCACACTGCCATCAGAGGCGTGACGGTAGCACAAGCAGACATACCCGAGCCAGCTTTGATCTAGGCAGCGCAAGTAACAAGAGCAGGGAAGCCAGGGGACTTGGTGACACCTCGACCCAGGACATGCACACAAGCAGCTGCTGCCAGGTGACTTGGATTCCATGAGAATTGGGTGTCCAAATCCCTTAGACAGCTTTGGAGAGCTCAACTCTGCCCTAGTAGAATGAAGCTTCCCCATGAGAAGAAGCTTCACATGAGAAGAAGACGAGAAGCTGGATATGAGTCAGCAGTGTGCCCTTGTTGCCAAGAAGGCCAATGGCATTTTGGGATGTATAAGTAGGGGCATAGCGAGCAGATCGAGGGACGTGATCGTCCCCCTCTATTCGACATTGGTGAGGCCTCATCTGGAGTACTGTGTCCAGTTTTGGGCCCCACACTATAAGAAGGATGTGGATAAATTGGAAAGAGTCCAGCGAAGGGCAACAAAAATGATTAGGGGTCTGGAACATATGACTTATGAGGAGAGGCTGAGGGAACTGGGATTGTTTAGTCTGCAGAAGAGAAGAATGAGGGGGGATTTGATAGCTGCTTTCAACTACCTGAGAGGTGGTTCCAGAGAGGATGGTTCTAGACTATTCTCAGTGGTAGAAGAGGACAGGACAAGGAGTAATGGTCTCAAGTTGCAGGGGGGGAGGTTTAGGTTGGATATTAGGAAAAACTTTTTCACTAGGAGGGTGGTGAAACACTGGAATGCGTTGCCTAAGGAGGTGGTGGAATCTCCTTCCTTAGAAGTTTTTAAGGTCAGGCTTGACAAAGCCCTGGCAGGGATGATTTAATTGGGGATTGGTCCTGCTTTTGAGCAGGGGGTGGGACTAGATGACCTCCTGAGGTCCCTTCCAACCCTGATATTCTATGATTCTATGATAAGCCCTGGGAGTGCTGTCACTGGGAACACTGGCTGGCCAGAACATAGCTCCAGAGCCAGCCACCCCGCACTGGCAGGCAGTTGGGCTAGATGACCTAACAGGCCTTTCCCGTCACCGATGCAAATGCTGATTCCCTGCCCCCTGTTCTAACCACTGCAACGCATTCCCCGCCATAGCCAAACACTGCTCAGTGGCCCAGCTCAGCAAGACACTGACATGTGTGCTGAGCTGCAAGAGCCGGGCTGCCCCCCTGAAGCCAGAGGGCTCCTCAAACGCAGGTACCTTGCTGAATCAGGGATGCAAAACGCTATGAAGGCTCCACAACACCCATATGGTCTGTGACCATCAAATTCTGACCCAAACATTCATTAGTGCGCCAGCAACTCAGCCACTCTCCCAGGTCTGGCCCCTGCTGTGAGAAACAGGAGTCTTAGCAGGAAGGGAGGACAGAGCAGGGACACAGCGAGTTACAGGCCGAGCTTACAGAGAAGATGTGTCCCAGGAGAACTACCCACAGGCTGCAGAGGAAGGAAAAGGCTGCAGCTAACTGAGCCAAGCCCCTTTTCCAGGGCTGCTTTGTTTTCCTGTAGATTTATTGCTGTCCCTTGGTTCCACAATAATGCAGAGAGCAAGGCAAGATAAGAACAGATAAAGACAAAATCAATGACCATCCATCAACAGAGCTTTCCGATGGGAAAGGAATGCACTAATCAATACCCTGCTCTGCTCCCAGTGTCTGCTCACACGGAGCCAGCCAGCCAGAGGCCATCAGCTACCACAAACCTGCTGTGTCCCCATCTGCTCGCCAGGCATGGGCGGGGATGGAAAAGCAGGAAGTTAACATAGCTGGAGAATTTCAGATATTGTCGGAAGCAGAGACAGGGCCAGGGCAACCTCCTGCTCCATACTACTTTACAGCTCAGGGCTGTTTGGATCCTCGACTTCAGTTCCTTTCAGTGGGCTCCAGGGGCATGAAGGAGACTCAGACGTAACACAGCAGCGTCCTGACACGCTGACTCAACCCGCAAAATCACTGGCGCTCCGAACACACACCCGTATCCCAGCCGCCGTCCCATTCACAAGCGCCGAGCACCTTTCGCCAGCAACACCCCTTTCAACCTGAGCTTCTGGGGCAGTCACAGCTTCAGGCCCGCATGGCGCAGAGAGCTTCCTCTGGCCTGGTCCACAACAGGGCTGGTTTGAAACCACCGTAGGTGAAGGAAAGATCTGTGTCTGAGGACTGGCCTTTTAAATGCAGGCTCCCCGACCCACCAGCTCTCCCACCCGGGGCTTTGGGGACAGCTCAGCCCAACCTGGATGCTGGAGAGACTAGATGTGCTGGGCTGAGGGAGGCCAGGCCTGAGGCCCAGAGAGTTTCCTGTGCTGGGTTCAGATGCTCAATACACCCTCCTGTGTTCCGCTGACTGAGAGTTGCTCTGATCCAGAGATCAGGGTGGCATTATTCCCCCGGGAATGGAGGCCCCGGGGGTCCAGAGCGAGGGGACTCCCTGAGGGGGCCCACAGTGAGTCAGGCATGCTGGAGGCTCAGAGAGGTGCGGCTTCAGGAGGCGGAGGGGCTTAACCCCCAAGAGAGAGTGGACCCCTGAGAAGGGCTGTCGCACTGTAGGGAGTTTCCCCCAGGGACCGCACGGAGCCAGGAGAGCACGACCTGTGAGTCCATGACAACTTGGGCCATCACCAGGCTCCTTAAGAACAGGGAGCAGAAATCAGGTTCTGACCCCATCACAGGGAATTACCTCCTCGGGGGAACGTGTGAGCATACTTCGGAGCCTCGGGAGGAGAGGCCTTATGCAGTGTCAGCAGCTGGAAAGAACATCTGACTGCAGGGCTCAGCCCCACTGCAGGTCAGCCCTGGGCACTCCCAAGCCACCACCTGGAAACAACAGCTGCAGCATTGCACCTTCCAGCACCACCTTTGTAACGGGCCAGGGAGCCCCAGGGCACAGCTGGAAATCACCAGCCAACACAGCCCTGTGTGTGTCAGTGATGCAGTATTGGGCACCAGGCTACACAGAATGCCCTTGTGCGCCACACTAGGGCAGTGGCTCATAGCTCATCGAGGTCAAACCTGCCTGTCGGCACATGGACAAGCTTGCTGTTCCCGTGACAGCAGCCTCTCTGCATTGCATGGACCACTGGGTACATTTACGTGCTGGGAGAAACCCGCTGTGCTGCCCCTGGCTGCTGCCGCGCCCGGAAGGCTCACCTGTGGGCATGATGCGGTGCATGGCCACGGACAGGAAGAAGATGGAGTCGCTGTAGTAGGCCCCGGACCCAGCACTGAAGTGTTTCTGCATGGCCTCAACCACTGGGAACAGCTGTTCTGTCAGTACGTCCACGTCATGGAATATTACCTGGGGGAGACACACAAACCACCACTGGGCTCACTGTGCACCGCAGACAATCCCCGCCACGTGCTGGGCACATTCGCTGGTGCTTAATACTGAACCACGTAGATTATTTAGAGGGACTTCAGTTTTGCCAAGAGGCCTCCCTGGGCTGGGCACTGCACACACACAGTTAAGGGCCCCTGACCCAAGGAGTTTACAATTTAAATAGATGAGATAGGGCAAGGGAACTGTTTATCTCCATTGTTCAGATGGGGAAACTGAGGCACACAGCAATTACGTGATTTGCCAAAGGCCACAGAGGGAATCTGGGGCAGGGCCAGGAGCTGAACCCGGAGCCCCAGCCCAGTGCTTTGACCACAAGCCCAGCCTCCTTCTCTAACATTTCAGCACAAGACTAGGTGCAGGGAAGGATGGGCCACAGCATGCGAACGAGCAAATAAAAGAGGGTCCAATAACTGCACCAGTAGGAGGTCAGAGCCTGTGGCACAGGTGGCTTCCTGGGGTTTCTTACACTGCTGTTGATGCAGTGAGAATGTGCTATGGGCCAATGGCCCGGACCTGCTCTCATTTAAGCCAGTGGCAAAACTCCCTTCAATGTCAGTGGTCAGGGACCAGAAACTCTCACCCCGGGAGATCTCACTGTAGCCACAGGTGGTCAGCAGGGGCCTGATCCCACCAGGTGTGACTGCACACCCTTGCCTGCAAGTTCTTTGCAGCAGGGACTCTGCCTCCATCTAGGTCTGCACAGTATCTCGCACAAGGAGGGCACACACCATAAATGCTAATAAAACAACCACCACCATCATCCACGAGAACAATTCCCACCCAGATCAAAGGTAACATCTCACTTTTCCCATGCGGATCTCTCAGTACACTTTATATCTCCATGAACCCTGTGCTGAATGAGGGGGTATAACAGACTCTCCTGTGGCACTAGTTTGCTGCCAGGGCTTGGGCACTCACGAGGCCAAGGACTGCAGTCGCTGCACGGTGCATTGAAAGAAAGAAAAATAACTGCTCTCTGCTAGTGCTTCACAGGGTCCCTGGACATCAGTGCCACAAACCCGCCCGGTGTATCTGCTGCTACGGTGCACTACAGGCTGTCAGATCAGAGGCTGGTTTAATACGGGATTGAACACATCACATCACAAGCAGAGCACTCTCCCCTTCCCTTCCCGGGGCTGGTTTCTGTGGCTGGACATGCAGGGAGATTGTGAGCCCTGCACAGACATCACTGTGGCCTGCCACTGTAAATACGGTGGAGAACATTATGGCCCGGAACACTTGGACTCCCATGATGCTCTGTGACACCCTGCTGCATAGAGATCTCTTCCGAATGCATGCTGTTTATAACCCCTCTTGCTGGTGACACACGACATAATTAAATAGATGCACAAATGAAAATCTGGTTATTTTCATGAGCTATAGGAAAGCAAAACAACAACGCACCCACATGCTGTACTGCCCTCTGAGAGACTGGAGACTACACAAAGGAGGCTAACAAAGGGGCTTTGCCAAGAGGAGCACGTGTTCCCAGATGTACTTCGTCAGCCATTAGCTACTGACATTTTACAAGCCCCTAATTGATTTTGAGATGCGACTAAGTTGACACACAGTAACTACTATGCAGTCCAATGTTTATTATCCAAACACCATACTACAGGTTACTGAGTCATGCCAGATAACCAACCGAACATTCAGGGTAATTAACAGACATCAAGAACCTGACCCTGTTGCTGATAAGAGAGTTTGGGATCTCTGAGACCTGGAGAGTCAAGGTCACGTTGTATTCTGCATGTAAAGGAAAACTGGAAAAGTTCAACCAGACACTGGCTCTTCAGTAACGTTAAACGCAGCCGAATCCAGAGAGGACAAAGGGGCTGTACTCCATGGCTCTCCCTTCCCAGACATTTCCCAGGCAGTACTGTCTCACTAAAACATCATCACTAGACGAGCTGCAAATTGATTCTAAACTAGACTCAGAGACCAACCCTCAAACAGACTGTGATGGGTTTTACTTCAATCCATCAAACCAAGAGGTAATTCATCCACACGAGGGAGAAGTCTCTGATACCTGGGAAACGCACTAACTGACAACACCATCTTCCATTCTTCTGCAAGACACATTATGTAACAGTGACCTCAGGAAAGTGCAGCAAGGGTTACCTCTGCGTACGGACCTTCCCTCCCTGTCGTCTGGTTTGATCTTGAAGTTGAAGTTTTACCTTGACTGTGATATTCCCGATGAACAGGGAATAGAGAAGTCAAATCACAGGCTGGCAGCATTGCTGACTAAATACAGAAGAGGGTCCGTTAATAGGGTACCGATTTCTCCTCGAGTCCCCTCCAGGGCAGGGATCTCAGCAGCATTCCCCTCTCCAAGCCTTGTCAGACGCATGCCAAGACTTCTCAGACACTGGCTGCATGAGGAAAATGGCTCATGGTGGACAATAGCTGCCAGCCACAGGTCACGTTCCTTGTGCAGAGAGTGCTCTAGTCTCGAACTCTGCCAGGCTCCCGGAATGAGCTCTGCAAGCCACGTTAGCGCCCTGGGCATGAGCGCCCCGGCCAAATGGAGCAGTTAGTGCAGGGCCTGACGAGGCCGAACTCATTGGACCATGTAAAGTGGTTGGAAAGCTTCAGCTGGCGAGTGGAAGAGAAGTGCAGTGCTATTTAACGAATGTCCTGGGCACCGAAACGGGGGCAGTGGGAAGCAGAAACCCAGGACAGGCCATCACTGATCACTGCTGGGCCCTTGGCCTTCCACGCAGCTTCCAAGAGAGATGCCAGCCAGACGGCCCTTAGCCTCAGAGGTACTGCCCCGCTCTGCTCCCCCCAGCCCTGGGGGTGGGCATCTTGCCCCCCGCTCCTCCTGCCATAAAGGGAAGTCATCTCGGACCCCACCTGCTCCCCTATCCCCAGGGGGGCATCTCACCCCCTCCCAGTTCCTCCAGCCTTGCGGGGGGCATCTTGCACACACACATCCTGCTCCCCCAGCCCTGAATGATAACGGCTCGCACCAAGAGGAGAAGCGACTCCTCTGCACAGCGAGCTGTCTGTGGGGACCTGAGCTACCTGCTGAGGAAGGCCAAACACGCCACTTTGTCTGGATGGGACTGGCTGCCTTTCACGTATCCACGTTTGCTTCCGTGCTGCGCTCCCGCCCCGGGGTGGGGGGAAGGCCAACCCCGTGCCATGCTGCGCTCCCCCCTCGGGAGGGGCAGGCCGCAGCTCAAGTTGTATTGGGGATCTGCCTGTGGCTGATGGAGACACAGGCTGATGCCAACACAGCGATACACAGGGTGTACGTGAGGATTTTGTCTCTTTATGCAGCGCGGTTCCACAGGCCATGCGGGAGCCCAGATGTAGCTAAAAAGCATTTGCTAAGAGATCAACAAACAACAGTTTGGTCTGGCCTGTAGGGGTGTGAGAGAGTGCACAGAAAAATGGCTGGCGCGGAGAGCTGGGACTCCAAATTACCCCTTTCCTGACATGAGGGAGCAAGGGGCAGCCCACGAACTGAAAGGCAACACATTTACAACTCCCACAAGGATTTCTTTTTACCACAATGCATATTAACCCATGGAACTCACTGCCACAAGACGATATTGAAGCCAAGTGCTCAGCAGGATTCGAAAAAGGATGAGACATTTATCTGGACAAGAAGAATGTCCAGCATTACATCACTGTGATGGTCTATTCTATTATGGTCATCACTTTTACAAGACTCTGATAAATTTAGTACAAAGTATGCCTTGTGAGATATCATTTGAAAACTCATAATCTGCTGAATATTGTCATCCTGATAAACAGTGTGTATCAACACTGTATGTTAAATTGTTAGATTCTAGTATGTATCATTGTTATCACATGCTCCAAGATTAAGACAAGCAGGCACAAACCAGTTTTTCAGAGACAAAGACACACTGGCCCTCCCAGATAGGTATCAACAAAGTCAATGGGCTGACTTAAGCATCCCTTCTCCAGCAACTGGAAGGTGTGAACAAGAAATTTACGTTGCATCACAGGAATGTTTCAAACCACAGGTCCACAATGGACTATGTGTCACCACGACTCAGCAACGATGTTTCTCGCCCAAGAAATTGAGCTTTAATAAATCGTTTTCCTTTGATGAAATGACAGACTTTCTGTGAGCTTTACTGTTCAGTAGTGTGCTAGACAGTACAAGAGGCACAGTTCTGAGGAAAGTCTGGGACTAAGAATTTGCTGGTGTTGCTCTGCAGTTTAATTCTTGAGTGGCTAACAAGGAGCGCTCAATGCGGTGCCACGGGGAGTGATTTTACATGTTTGAGGTGGTGTGTGAACAGACCAGGAGTGGAGGTTCTTACCGCAAGCAACATAAGAGTCACCCCAGGTTGGTGAACTGATGGGACACAGCTGTTCAGTGCTCCAGATTGTACTCTGGGGAATGTCACAGTCACACAGGATAAAAATTTACAAAGGGCAAAAAAAATCCTCCTGCTTCAGGGCATGAGTCAGCCTGTAGCTGACAGGGGCCAGGAAGAAACTTCCCTGTGGGCAGCTCCCTGGCAAGTCGCCCACTACAGGACTGTCTGCACCGTCATCAGAGGCAGCTGGCCCCAGCCATTCTCAGAGATGGGGGAGAGGAGAGGGAACTGCTATGGTCAAATTGCTCGCAGGCTGGGGTTTCTCCAACGACGTCATATTGCTGACACTCCTCTCAGGAGCGCCCTTCCGCGCCATGCCATGCCTGCTGGCAGCTCACCCTCGCCCCTTCTCTCCTCAGCACCCAATGGATGCATTTCTCTCCATCCGTGACACGTTCCTCGCCTTCCTAGACCATAACGTCTCCAGCGCACGGCCTACGTACGCCGCCCCAGAGCCCACCCAGCACAGCAGGGCCCTGACCCCATCGCACCTCGGCCTGGCACCAGGACATGACTAGTCACGTCACTGTGCTGGATGGAACTGGTGACTTAGGCGGCTCCTCGCATCACTGCCAATCCCTGAGCCAGCCACTCCCTCTCAGAGCCAACAGTGTTGTCAGCAGAGTAAACACGGGAGCAACATGACACGGACACGTGGGAAGGAAAGAAACGGCTCCAGCAGGCCCTGTAACCGGGGGAAGAGCCAAAGGAACACAGACTTCCCCCCAGTGAGCGCTCCTCAGTCACGGAAGGCATGTCCAAGATCACGTACTATAGTCAGCCCTGATAAAGTGCCCATCATCCTGGTATCAGGGCAACCTGTCTGTGCCAGTGGAGAGGCCGGTGCATCTAGCAGTCAGTGATTTCCCTCTCGGACCCAACGGTGAGGATGGAAAGCAGGAGAGATGCACCAAGGGGAGCGTAGCAGTAAGTCTGGGAGGAGAGTCTATTATTAGCCACAGGTTTTGTGTTTTGGGTGACATGACCAGCATAAAAGCCCTTCTGAGGCACCGCTGCAGAGAGCACGTAACACCGGTTACAGCGTTTGAGCAATAATCATGCTGTCAGGAGACCGACCATCTCCGTGAGTGGATAATGGCAAGGCCAATGTGAAACGGAGCTCTCTCTTGACCCCGGTAACATCGAGATGCACAGAGGACTCTGGCATTTCAACCACGTTCATCGCAGAGCACCCAAGACACCTGCTCTGCAGGGCTCGGTTTCCCACACAGGCTGGAGCAGGGGCGTTGTGCTGCGGTGAGGCCAATGCTGTCTTGCTATCAGGCAAGCACGGGAGCAGGGAACATCCCCAGCAAGGAGCTCTTCCCCTCTGCACTGGCGACAGGACAAGGGCTGCTGCTATCAGTGGGAGCCCAGCACCCCAGCACCCCACACACGGCACCATTTCCAGGGCTGCAGCTGGGAAGTGGGCTGACCTGTACTTCAGAGAGCCCCGGGAAGGAACTCCCACACATGCCAGCTGGTCACAGCACCCAGCCACCAGACTGGAGTGAGCAGGACTGCGCTATTAGGAACATGAGGGCCGAGTCTCCTGCAATGCTGTGGAGTTACATCAGTGAATGTGCGAGGAGAATCAGGCCATGGGATTTCCCCAACCCTCTGGCATATGGGAAGTAGCCCCAGCTTTTCCCTGTCTGTTGCAGAGAAAGGAGCAGACCTTCCACTCCAAGAATTCTCTTTTCATGCAGTACATTCTTGAGCAATAAAGACAAGGAATGAATCGACTCTGCCTCCAGAAACACAAGGGGCAGGAGACCTGTGAGCCGTGCAGCCAGGCATCAGAGCAGATTGCTCCTGTGCGCACACAGCCAAAAGGCAGCACCTGCACCTCAGCTCCAGTGAGCGTCTCTCTCCCAGGACACTGCAGGTAGGGCAGCAGTATCTGGAGAGGCTCATCAGGCATGCTGCTGGGCTGCGCACACGTGTGGGCAATAAGCAGGTTTGTCGCAGGCTGGGACGTTTCCATGCACTCGGAGAACCTCCCAGCGCTACATGAATTTTTCAGATGGCACTTAGTGGGAAAACAGAGCGACTGGCTTTCTTTTCTGTTCTTCTCTCTCAGGGCATGGGTGTCATTAAACCAGGAGTCTGCCAAGGGCGCCACCAGACCGGGAGCCTCCTGAGCTGTTTTCAGACCCTAATTCCTGCAGGGTCCCTCCCTGCCAGAAGCCAACTTTCTCCCAGGGTATCGTCATCCCTGGTACCAGCTCTGCAGCCGGGGGACGGCGTGAGCACAGCGTGTGTTGCTAACACCGTCACCACTGCACAATGGCCCTATCACATGAGTGCAAGACATTTCGGGTGCACAAACTCGGTGCAAATGCTGGTTCCTGGGCAGTGTTCTGGGATCTGGGAGGGGAAGCCCTATTGCATTGCTGGATTTCCCCCATAAGAACATAAGGACGGCCCTACTGGGTCAGACCAATGGTCCATCTAGCCCAGTATCCTCTCCTCCGACAGTGGCCAGGTGCCCCAGAAGGAATGAACAGAACAGCTAATCATCAAGTGATCCATCCCCCTAAGCCACACGGTTTCTCTCCCTTTCTCACCGGCACAATCATCTGTGCAACATGATTAAGCTTCTTCTTTTGCTTGTGTTTGGGACTGCAAAAAACCAGCGAAGGGCAGCCTGATTGTGACGCTGTCTCCCGGGAGCTGGAACGCAGCCACGCGCCTGTCACATGGGCTCTGCAAGGGTCACGGCCCAGGAATGGGACACAACCCCTCTCCAGGCCACCAGTTCCCATACAGACCAGGTCAGCAACCAAGAGCTGTTATCGGCTGTCCGTTGGGTCGGAGGAGCGTCTGAGAAGGGGAAGGAAGAATTGGT
Source organism: Eretmochelys imbricata (assembly GCF_965152235.1). Classification (NCBI taxonomy): domain Eukaryota; kingdom Metazoa; phylum Chordata; order Testudines; family Cheloniidae; genus Eretmochelys; species Eretmochelys imbricata. Next base: position 1,151,777 of record NC_135580.1, on the reverse strand, counting down.
TCAGCTAGTGCCATAGGCCAAGACACTGACCATTGCGTTTAAAAGCTGCTGCTGCTGAAATGGATGAAGCAGACACATGGGAGGGGCTGGGAAATCAAATGCGAGTGGAAGAAAAACGGGGGGGTGCAGTGGGCGTTGAGCTGGCACGGACCTGGGGAGGGCAGCGAAGAGCTACAGGAACGAAGTGGTGCTGCACAGAGGAGAGAGAAGGAAAGGCTCCAGCCAGACGGCTGGGGGGAGCCAGTGTCACAGCTTAGCGCCCAGCACAGCAGAGGCCTGAGATGCAGCCGTGGGCTGGGCGTCAGAGTGCAGATCCCCAGCAGCGCCAGGCTGGAGAAGGCCGCCAATAGAACCATGCACAGTAAACTTCCCAGGCCGTGCTATGGCGGGTGGGCTGGGGCAAGGAGAGCTCTCCTGGTCTGTGCACCAGCTTGGAACCAGGAGCGCCTACGGTAATCCCAGCCTGGCTCTGAGCCCGCAGGGGGCTGGGCTGCATGCAGCTACAGCCCAGGCCAGCGGGGGGCGCTGCTGCATGCTGGCAAAGGGGCACTATCAAGCGGACATCCATGGGTTGCAAGAGCCCTAGCCTTAAACGCTCATGCTGCAGCAGCAGCAGCTCGAGAATCGCCCCCCCCACCCCGATCAGAGCCCCAGCCTCCCATGCAGGCCCCCAGCGAACACCAGCTCCCAAGAGTGCATGGTCTATGTGCCGAGACAGAACCACCAGTGAGCGGGTCGGGCTGGGGGAGGGGAGATGTGATAACTGGGCGAGCGTGAGGCTCAGCCCATGGGGCAGCGATCGCAACTCGGCTCTGCCTCAGGCAGTCCCACCAACCCATCTCCCCCAGAGATCGCCATCAGCCCCGGGCTGCCCCAGCCTGCCTGGGAGCCGCTGCCCGGCCCTGGTGCTGCCTCACTGTGCCCCGAGGTGCAGGGCTCCCCTCCCTGCCACAGAAAGGGAAGCTGCTGCTGTCTGAGTCACGGTGCCCCACGTTACCTCTGCTCCTTTACTGCCACTTCCTCGTCACTAATAAAAGCCATCAGCAGCGCTTCCGCCCCGCCGCCACGCGAACAAATCACCCTCCGAGCAGTTCCTGATAAATGGCTCTGCGTGCCGGGCCGGGGCCAGGTGCACAGGGCCTGGGCGGAAAGGGGAATTCTGCTCCCCTCAGGGCTCGCGCGCTGTCAAAACAAGCCAAAGCCAAGCCCACCCAGCCCCACGCGCCGGGGTGGAAGCTGCTGCATCCAGAGACGTGGAAACAAGTGGCAGAGCTTGGCCAGAAATGGAGCAAGAGGAATAAAACTGGGTCCAAGTGGCCTTTGGCACAGGACCAATGCAAAGACCACTTCAGGCTGGTGCCGACAGAGCAGCCTCCTACCGGCATCTGCAACACCCCCACACTCAGACGGGCTGTGTCAAAGAACCCTTCACCCATGGGAGGATCCCTCCACGGACCCTCTCCCGCCCACGGAGACGGGATGGGCCAGGATGACCAGGTGTGGGGCGACGACCGCCACAGAAACACAAACTCTTCGCAACAGATCCAGCCACGGCTGGTGCCCTGGAGAACCGCAGCAACTAGGCCTCTCTGAGCAGGCTTTGAGGGCGTGGTGCTCGACACTGCACGGCCAGCCGCCAGGGCTCCCACAGCGGGGCGCTGAGCCAGCCTTAGCAAAGCAGGGACGTCAGCTGAAGGGCTCCCCAGTGCCGAGAGCGGCCTCCATGCATGGGGAGCGACGGGGAAGGTAAAGTCCGGTTCGCACTGCAAGGGAGGTCACATCAGCTCCACGACCTTCTGCCGTCATCTCACCAGACTCCTCTGCATAACATCGCTAACTCAGAGATGCTGCACAAGCAACAAAGAAATCCTTTATCTACGTTCCCCTTCCTCAGGGCAGGTGGGGAACCAGGTACTGCCCCAGGTGGGCTCTCACGGCCGAGAGAGGGGTCTGTTTGGAGCCCGGTTTTGTGGCTGCCTGACCTCTGTGCACGGGGCCGTGTGCCCAGGGGTTAGATGATAGCCAGGGAAGAGGCAGCGCATCAGCATCTCACCCCAGACAACCTGGAACAAAGTGACTCGTTCGCTCTCGTTCTAGAGCTAACGGCACCAGCACCAGGAGCCGCGGGACATCTGGCGAACACCCCCCACCCCCCGTTTTTTGCTGTCCTAAATGCAAGCTGCAATGGGGTGTGGAGAAGAGGCTGGGGTCACAGCGCCCCCTCTCCCGGGGCTCAGCAAAGCGAAGCTCCAGGGCCCAGAAGAACTGAGACTGGCAGGAGCAGGCTGGAAGGAAGAGCGGGGGGGGGGGGGGGGGACGACAAGGACCAGCAGGGACCTTTGGCCATGGGTGATGTTACGCAGCTGGTGTCCCTGTGCTCCCTCCAGGCACACTCTCCTCTGTGATGACTGGCCTGGGCACTTCGCCTCACCTGCTCCAGCTGCCTTGCCTGAGCCCCGCCCCGGCTCTCTGGCTGATCCCAGAGGCTAACACAACACAAACCCCCGCTCTGCCCAGGTTACATCTGCCGCAGACCATAGCTAGGGCCTGGGTCTGTCTCCTCTGACCGTGCAAATGGCAGCATCAGCAGCACCATGCTTCTCAGCCGCAAGCCAGGGCGTCAGTTCAATGCTGACTCAGAGGGAAGAGCCCCCCTCCTGGAGCCCTGCAGCACCTCCGGTGGCTCCCTTCCCGGGCTAATCAGCACCGAGCTGGGACAGAGTGGAGCCTGCTGCCTTGGAAATGCACACAAAGCCCAACAGCAAAGGCAAAACTACTGGAAAACAGACTCTGAAGCTGCAGCCGTCAGAAGGAGCATTGCCGAAAACAGATGGGAAAATAACTGCATTCAGCATGTGCTTTCAATAACCACAGGCAGTTCTGCACCGCAGCCGGGGGGGGGGGGGGGGGGGGGGGGGGGCTTTCTCCTCCAGAGGAGCTGTGCTCTGATATTTCAAGGGCCTTTTTTCCTCTCCCCAGCACAGATTTGGACACAGCGAGTTCATCTGCTGTAGTTTTGTATTTCATTCTTTAGTTGTGTTGCAGCATTCAAGTAAAATCCCTGGTGCAAAATCTGGCTGAGTTCGTTTAGGACTTGAGGAAAGTGTGGCTGTGGGTTTCCTGTGCAAACAGCTTTTAATACACACACCACCCACACGGAGAAGAGACCCCTTCCATGCACCCTCACTAACACCCAGGTTCCATTTCTACTTTATCCCTGCTTTCCCCCCGCCCCCTCTGCCAATTAGCTTCACAGTGATGGCATAAGCACAGCATTACAGACAGATCAGCAGCGCTTCACTGCAGGATCAACTCACAGGAGGAGACAGGGAATACTCCTCTCTGGTCCAGTGCCGAACTCGGCAGTAAGGGCGTTATTATCCACAGGTTACAGATGGGGAAAGCAAAGCACAGAGAGTGGAAGCTACCTGCCCAGGGCTGCAAAGCCAGCAAGCAGCACAGCTGGTAACAAACGTCAGATCACAGTGATGCTTCCCTGTGATAGGCTGGGAGAACAAGCTCTGTTTTAAAGCAAAAATAGCTCTGGCAATTAGAAAATGGGTAACTCTGATGACAAGACATGGGAATGGTTCACTGGGTTATTGTTAAGTCCAAGACATGCGCACGTCTGCCCCTCTGCACCGCACTGCCGGGAGGAGGCAAAGACAAGCACGGCTCTGCAGCTTTCACATCAGCTTTTCTTTACAAATAAATCTGTGCTAACCCAGCCGCGGGCAGCGCTCCCTGGAGGAGGCCAGCCTGACTGCAGCCAAGGGAGCCGCACGGCCACGGGGATGGCGCACCAGCCCTGCAGTTCCAGAATGGGAGCGCGGCGCTGTGGAGAACGCAGCGCCGTCAGCCGTATCCTGGGGGCAAGGCAGGGCTGGCAGCCCGGGGGCGTCGGAGCCCGGCAGGCCGGAAACGCTCGCCCTCAAGAACTTTCAACAGAAACAAACAATAAAAATCCAGCAAAACCTCCAAAAATAGAGCAGAGCCAGGGCGCTGGAGGAAGCAGCTGGGGAAGGAGGGGCCTGGCACTCGCAGGGTCCTTCTACCCAGCCACCGAGACACTTGCAACAAACTCCTCTGGTTCCTCTCTGGCTGCCTGGCAGCTTTGCCGTGCAGCCTCACGGTGCACCAGTGCCCCCTGCTGCCGGGCGGCAAGGATGGCTCCTTCCCAGCAGCCTGGCCTCCAGGGGACCTTCTCCCACCTTCTGGGCGTTTGACACCCGCTCCAGTGCAGGCTGCTGATCTGGCCCTGGGATCATGGGGTCCGTGCCCTGGGCCCTGCGGTGTGCTCCCAGCCTCTGCGACTGCAGGCCCTACCCCGAAGAGCTTCCCAGCCTAACTGACGCTGAGTGACCCAGTCGTGCCAGCGTGAGGGCAGGGCCATGCCTTGCTCCTGTGAACCCGCTTCCTGCACGGATGTCGGCTCATCTTTAAACCTTTTCTGCTAGTTTCATTTTTCTCCCCTGTGCCTTTATATCCACGACTAATTAGGTGCAGTCCCTACTGCCCGACGCTATTTACTCCTGGGGGAATTCTGCAACACTGCGCAATGCAGAATTTCACAGAAATTAATGTTCTATGCGCAGAATTTCCCTTTTCCCCCACAGCCATGGGCTGCAGAGACGTTGGCCACCACTAGGGGCAGAGCCCAGATCGCAAACGTAAGACAAGGCCGAGGGGAGCGGGAGGAAACCGGAAGGTTCCCAGCACTTGCAGATCCCAGCACGCCCTGAAGGAAGAAGGCGGCAGCGCGAAGGAAACTCCCTGCAAGCCCAGGACCCATGAATGAGGGAGGCAACCTAGTGACGGAGGATGTGGAAAAAGCTAATGTACTCAATGCTTTTTTTGCCTCTGTCTTCACGAACAAGGTCAGCTCCCAGACTGCTGTGCTGGGCATCACAACACAGGGAATAGATGGCCAGCCCTCTGTGGAGAAAGAGGTGGTTAGGGACTATTTAGAAAAACTGGACGTGCACAAGTCCATGGGGCCGGATGAGTTGCATCTGAGAGTGCTAAAGGAATTGGCGGCTGTGATTGCAGAGCCATTGGCCATTATCTTTGAAAACTCGTGGCGAACGGGGGAAGTCCCGGATGACTGGAAAAAGGCTAATGTAGTGCCAATCTTTAAAAAAGGGAAGAAGGAGGATCCTGGGAACTACAGGCCAGTAAGCCTCACTTCAGTCCCCGGAAAAATCATGGAGCAGGTCCTCAAAGAATCAATCCTGAAGCACTTACATGAGAGGAAAGTGATCAGGAACAGTCAGCATGGATTCACCAAGGGAAGGTCATGCCTGACTAATCTAATCGCCTTCTATGATGAGATTACTGGTTCTGTGGATGAAGGGAAAGCAGTGGATGTATTGTATCTTGACTTTAGCAAAGCTTTTGACACGGTCTCCCACAGTATTCTTGTCAGCAAGTTAAAGAAGTACGGGCTGGATGAATGCACTATAAGGTGGGTAGAAAGTTGGCTAGATTGTCGGGCTCAACGGGTAGTGATCAATGGCTCCATGTCTAGTTGGCAGCCGGTGTCAAATGGAGTGCCCCAGGGGTCGGTCCTGGGGCTGGTTTTGTTCAATATCTTCATAAATGATCTGGAGGATGGTGTGGATTGCACTCACAGCAAATTTGCGGATGATACTAAACTGGGAGGAGTGGTAGATATGCTGGAGGGCAGGGATAGGATACAGAGGGACCTAGACAAATTGGAGGATTGGGCCAAAAGAAATCTGATGAGGTTCAATAAGGATAAGTGCAGGGTCCTGCACTTAGGACGGACGAACCCAATGCACAGCTACAGACTAGGGACCGAATGGCTAGGCAGCAGTTCTGCGGAAAAGGACCTAGGGGTGACAGTGGACGAGAAGCTGGATATGAGTCAGCAGTGTGCCCTTGGTTGCCAAGAAGGCCAATGGCATTTTGGGATGTATAAGTAGGGGCATAGCGAGCAGATCGAGGGACGTGACCGTCCCCCTCTATTCGACATTGGTGAGGCCTCATCTGGAGTACTGTGTCCAGTTTTGGGCCCCACACTACAAGAAGGATGTGGATAAACTGGAGAGAGTCCAGCGAAGGGCAACAAAAATGATTAGGGGTCTGGAACACATGACTTATGAGGAGAGGCTGAGGGAACTGGGATTGTTTAGTCTGCGGAAGAGAAGAATGAGGGGGGATTTGATAGCTGCTTTCAACTACCTGAGAGGTGGTTCCAGAGAGGATGGTTCTAGACTATTCTCAGTGGTGGAAGAGGACAGGACAAGGAGTAATGGTCTCAAGTTGCAGGGGGGGAGGTTTAGGTTGGATATTAGAAAAACTTTTTCACTAGGAAGGTGGTGAAACACTGGAATGCGTTGCCTAGGGAGGTGGTGGAATCTCCTTCCTTAGAAGTTTTTAAGGTCAGGCTTGACAAAGCCCTGGCTGGGATGATTTAATTGGGTATGGGTCCTGCTTTTGAGCAGGGGGTTGGACTAGATGACCTCCTGAGGTCCCTTCCAATCCTGATATTCTATGATTCCCTCTGGATCCCTAGGCTCTAGGAGGATTGGGTGGAAGGGGGGGCCCGCCGCATCTTGCCTCTGGAGGGTAGAGTGTGAGAGTGTCTGGGCTGGGGGGGCAGCAGCTGGGCTCTGGAGGGGCAGGGGTGTGAGTGTCTGGGCTGGTGGGGAAGGGAAGACAAACAGGAACTGGGTTGTCATAGGGGTTTCTTTAACTCTCTACTCCTGGGGAAATTTTTGTGTGTGTCTGTATTGCCAGACATATTTGCTGACAGGTATTTTGAAATAAATTACCAAAATAATTGGACCTGGTGTGATTTATTTTTACAAATAAAATTTGCAGAATTTTAAAATATTGTGCGCAGAATTTTTATTTTTTTGGCACAGAATGCCCCCAGGAGTAACTACTGTCCCTGCCTGGTTCCCCTCCGAGTTCTCTGTGATCCTTCCTGGTTTGCTATGCCTTTAGATTAACCTGGCTTTCTTAAGGTTTCTCTAGCTGCGTTTCAAATTCCTCTCCACTGAGCTCAGCTTCTTTCAGGTTCAGCTGCCTTTGCACTGGCATTTCTCATGCAACTGCCACATTTTCACTCCCTAAGGCTGGACCAAGTGACAGATGATGCTACCTGGAGCCAGCCTCATAGGCGGCGAGCACAGCACATGAGCTGGATCAGCTGAATTAAGCGTGGAAGCAATAAGAACATCCAGTGCAACGTGAGTGACCCCAGGGCCCGTGCTGTTCAACAGCCTGCAACGTGGGTGCCTATCAAAGCTCTGGGGTGTGGGCGTGTTTCTAGCAGGGTCCCCCAGGGATCACTGCCTGATTTGAAATGATTTAAATGATTTAAAATTTTGATCAATGACCTAGAAGAAAACATAAAATCGTCACTGATAAAGTTTGCAGATGACACAAAGATCAGGGGAGTGGTAAATAATGCAGAGGACGGGTCACTGAGTCAGAGCGATCGGCATTGCTTGGTAAGCCGGACACAAGCAAACAATATGGTCTTTAATATGGCTACTCTAAATGTACACATCTAGGAATAATGAATGTAGACCATGCTTACTGGATGGGGTGCTCTATCCTGGGAAGCTGACTCTTACAAAGACTTGGGGGGAAGGGGAGTTTTAAATCGGCTGAACATGAATTCCCAGTGTGACCAAAAGAGCTAATGAGATCCTTGGATGCGTAAACAAGGGAATCTGGAGTAGGAGTAGAGAAGTTACTTTACCTCTGTATTTGGTACTGGTGTGAACCTTGCTAGAATATTATGTCCAGTTCTGGTGTCCACAATTCAGGAAGGATGTTCATAAACTAAAGAGGATTAAGAACATAAGAATGGCCATACTGGGGTCAGACCAAAGGTCCATCTCGCCCAGTATCCTGTCTTCCGACAGTGGCCAATGCCAGGTGCCTCAGTGGGAAGGAACAGAGCAGGTAATTACCAAGTGATTCATCCCCTGTTTCCCATTCCCAGCTTCTGGCAAACAGAGGCTAGGGACACCACCCCTGCCCATCCTGGCTAATAGCCATCCTCTGTGAATTTATCTAGTTCTTTTTTGAACCCTGTTTTGTCTTGACCTTCACATCATCCTCTGGCAAAGAGTTCCACAGGTTGACTGTGCGTTGTGTGGAAAAAATACTTCCTTTTGTTTGTTTCAAACCTGCTGCCTGTTAATTTCATTTGGCAACCCCTAGTTCATGTGTTTTGAGAAGGAGTAAATAACACTTCCTTATTTACTTTCTCCACACCAGTCATGATTTTATAGACCTCTATCATATCCCCCTTAGTCGTCTCTTTTCCAAGCTGAAAAGTCCCAGTCTTATTAATCTCTCCTCATATGGCAGCCACTCCACACCCCTAATCATTTCTGTTGCCCTTTTCTGAACCTTTTCCAATTCCAATATATCTTTTTTGAGATGGGGCGACCACATCTGTATTCAAGATGTGGGCGTACCATGGATTTCTACAGAGGCAACATGATATTTTCTGTCTTATTTTCTATCCCTTTCTTAATGATTCCCAACGTTCTGTTCACTTTTTTGACTGCCGCTGCACATTGAGTGGATGTTTTCAGAGAACTATTCACAATGACGTCAAGATCTCTTTCTTGAGTGGTAACAGCTAATCTAGACCCCATCATTTTATATGTATAGTTGGGATTATGTTTTCCAGTGTGCATTCCTTTGCATTTATCAACATCGAATTTCATCTGCCATTTTGTTGCTCAGTCACCCAGTTTTGAGAGATCCTTTTGTAGCTCTTCGCAGTCTGCCTGGGACTTAACTATCTTGAGTTGTTTTGTATCATCTGCAAATGTTGCCACCTCACTATTTACCCCTTTTTATGACTCTATTAAATAGGACTGGGCCCAGTACAGACCCCTGGGAGACACCACTATTTACTGCTCTCCATTCTGAAAACTGACCATTTATTCCTACCCTTCGTTTCCAATTTTTTAACCAGTCACCAGTCCATGAGAGAACCTTCCCTCTTATCCCATGACAGCTTACTTTGCTTAAGAGCCTTTGGTGATGGACCTTGTCAAAGGCTTTCTGAAAATCTAAGTACACTATATCCACTGGATCCCCCTTGTCCACATGCTTGTTGATCCCCTCAAAGAATTCTAGGAGATTGGTGAGGCATGATTTCCCTCTACAAAAACCATGTTGACTCTTCCCCAACAAATTATGTTCATCTATGTGTCTGACAATTTTGTTCTTTACTGTAGCTTCAACCAGTCTGCCTGATGCTGAAGTCGGGTTTACCAGCCTCTAATTGCCGGGATCACCTCTGGAGCCCTTTTTAAAAATTGGCATCACATTAGCTATCCTCCAGTCATTTGGTACAGAAGCTGATTTAAATGATGGGTTACAGACTACAGTTAGTAGTCCGCAATTTCACATTTGAGTTCCTTCAGAACTCTTGGGGGGAAGACCATCTGGTCCCGGTGACTTATTACTGTTTAGTTTATCAATTTGTTCCAAAACCTCCTCTAATGATACCTCAATCTGGGACAGTTCCTCAGATTTGTCAGCTAAAAAGAATGGCTCAGGTTTGGGAATCTCCCTCAGGTCCTCAGCCATTAAGACTGATGCAAAGAATTCATTTAGTTTCTCCAGAGTGCTCCTTTAGCATCTCAATCATCCAGTGGCCCCACTGGTTGTTTAGCAGGCTTCCTGCTTCTGATGTACTTACAAAAAATGTTTCTATTAATTTTTGAGTCTTTGTCTAGCTGTTTTTCAAATTCTTTTTTGGCCTTCCTAATTATATTTTTACACTTCATTTGCCAGCGTTTATGCTCACAGAAGAGCCATAACAGAGATCAGAGGATTAGAACACATACTGCCAGTGACAGACTCAAGGAGCTCAATCTATTTAGCTTAACAAAGAGAAGATGAAGGGGTGACTTAAAGTATCTACATGGGGAACTAATATTTGATGACAGGCTCTTCAATCTAGCAGAGAAAGGTCTAACACGTTCCAACGGCTGGAAGTTGAAGCTAGACAAATTCAGATTGGAAATATAAAGTAAATTTCTAAAAGTGACGGTAATTAACCACTGGAACAATTTACCAGCGGTCATGGTGGATCCTCCATCACTGATGATGTTTACTCAAGGAGGTGGGGACGACAATAACAAAAAATGTGGAAATGATGGAAGTCCTAAATGCTCTTTTTGTTTCAGTTTTCACCAAGAAGGTTGGTGGTGACTGGACGTCTAACATAGCAAACGGCAGTGGAAATGAGGTAGGATCAGAAGCTAAAATAGGGAAAGGACAAGTTAAAAATTACTTAGACAAGTTAGATGTCTTCAAGTCACCAGGGCCTGATGAAATGCGTCCTAGAATACTCAAGGAGTTGACTGAGGAGATATCTGAACCATAAGCAATTATCTTTGAAAAGTCATGGAAGGTGGGAGAGATTCCAGAAGACTAGAAAAGGGCAAATATAGTGCCAATCTACAAAAAGGGAAATCAAAGACAACCTGGGGAATTATAGACCAGTCAACTTAACTTTACTGCTTGGAAAGATAATGGAGGAAATAATTAAGCAATCAATTTACAAACATCTAGAAGATAATAAGGTAATAAGTAACAGTCAGCATGGATTTGTCAAGAACAAATCCTGTCAAACCAACCTGAGTGCTTTCTTTGACAGGGTAACAAGCCTTGTGGATGGGGGGAAGCGGTAGACGTGGTGTATCTTGATTTTAGTACCTCATACTGTCTCGCATGACCGTCTCACAACCAAACTAGGGAATGTAACCTAGATGGAGCTACTATAAGGTGGGTGCAACACTGGTTGGAAAACGGTTCCCAGAGAGTAGTTATCAGTGGTTCACAGTCATGCGGGAAGGGCATAATGAGTGAGGTCCCGCAGGGATCAGTTCTGGGTCCGGTTCTGTTCAATATCTTCAGCAATGATTTAGATAATGGCATAGAGAGTACACTTATAAAGTTAGTGGACGATACCAAGCTGGGAGGGGTTGCAAGTGTTTTGGAGGATAGGATTAAAATTCAAAATGATCTGGATAAACTGGAGAAATGGTCTGAAGTAAATAGGATGAAATTCAATAGGGACAAATGCAAAGTACTCCACTTAGGCAGGAACAATCAGTTGCACACACACAAAATGGGAAATGACTGCCTAGGTAGGAGTACTGCAGAAAGGGATCTGGGGGTCATAGTGAATCACAAGCTAAATATGAGTCAACAGTGTAACACTGCTGCAAAAAAAAAACAACACCCCCCCCCATCATTCTGAGAGCTAGAGTGTTGTAAGCAAGACACGAGAAGTAATTCTTCCGCTGTACTCCGCACTGATTAGGCCTCAACTGGAGTACTGTGTCCAGTTCTGGGTGCCACATTTCAGGAAAGATGTGGACAAGTTGGAGAAAGTCCAGAGAAGAGCAACAAAAATGATTAAAGGTCTAGAAAACATGACCAATGAGGGAAGATTGAAAAAACTGGGTTTGTTTAGTCTGGAAAAGAGAAGCCTGAGGGGGGACAGGATAACAGTTTTCAAGTACATAAAAAGTTGTTACAAAGAGGAGGAAGAAAAATTGTTTTTCTTAACCTCTGAGGATAGGACAAGAAGCAGTGGGCTTAACTTGCAGCAAGGGCGGTTTAGGCTGGACATTAGGAAAAACTTCCTAACTGTCAGGGTGGTTAAGCACGGGAATAAATTGCCTAGGGAGGTTGTGGAGTCTCCATCATTGGAGATTTTTAAGAGCAGGTTAGACAAAAACCTGTCAAGGGTGGTCTAAAAGATAATATTCAGTTCTGCCTTGAGTGCAGGGGACTGGACTAGATGTCCTCTCGAGGTCTCTTCCAATCCTACAAGTCTATGATTTTTATGAAATGATGACTGGATTTTTTTTCTGAATGCTCTGCTCTAGGCATTCTTGTGGGGCAGTTCTCTGACCTGTGCTGTACAGGAGGTCAGATGATGACAATGGTCCCTGCTGGCCTTGCCATCTGTGAACCGATAAGGACCTCAGCACCCAGGCCTGGGAGGAGGGGAACTCACCCCTATGTCAAAGGAGCAGGGGCTGCAGCTCTGTGCAGGCAGCTTGCCCACAGCCACAGGGGAGTCGGCTGCCTTTTGCACTACAGCGCTTTGAGAAGCAAGTGCGTCTGTAGCTGAGGAATGCAGGATTCCCAAGTATCAGGTGCAAAAGCCCAGGGATTCAGTCTCAGCATGACCATCCCCCAACTCATCCTTTAGGGAAGGCCCTGCCCTAGCTAAGATGTCAGTCAAGGAGCTGGAACATGTGCTGGACGCACGCAAGGAGCAAGTCAAACTCCCCGGCAGTCTCTCTCTCTTGCTCTATGTTTTCCATACCCATGAACCCAGCCAGGTCAGCAGAGTCCAGACGGGTGGCTCTGCATGCAGCATCCCCCACTATCCTCTTCACAGTGTTTTCAGCAGCCAGAGCGGGCTGAAAGCTATCTACAGTTCCCAGGGCCCCCAGCCAACAAGACGGAAAATGATTTAACAAACTGTAGTCATTTCCTAACAGCATTCTTTGATCACAGGTTACTCAATGATTAATTATTCAGCCAAAAGCGTCTGTAAAGAAGAGGATCTTGCTTTCGGAATATCAGAGGAGCGAATGACATCTCACCAGCTCTGTTCTAATTTCATTAGAAGAAGGCGCATTCCACACTGTTCAAATACATTTGAAACATTCCATTTAAAGTGACGGACAGAGAGAAAGTCTCTCTACTGCGACAGCAGCTTCCTGGAACCTCTGAGCACTTACGTTCATGCTTCTGCTCTGTGCCCATTCCACAGCTAGCCACGTTCCGACTCAGAGCGTGCGGCCAGAACGGACCTTAGTCTGACCTCCTGTGGAGCACAGGCCCCTGCATGTCCCCCAGCCACCCCTGCTCTGAGCCCAGTAACTTGGGTTTGGCTAAAACATCTTCCAGAAAGGCTCCAGTCTGGGTCTGAAGTCACAGACAGTTGGAGAATCCACCACTTCCCAGGGGAGTTTGTTCCAATGGCTAATCACCCTCACTGTGCCGGATTACTCATTTCCATTGGTCTGGCTTCAGCTTCCAGCCCTTGGTTCTAGTTCTGCCTTTCTCCGCCAGATCAAAGAGCCCTTCAGTAGCAGGTGTTTTCTCCCCGGAAGATCCTTACGCACTGACGCACTGATCGTGTCCCAAAGTCAGCCAGCACATTCATCCTCCAGTGAATGAAACAGGAAACTCAGGCCGGTTCTCATTTACATTTGACGAGGCTGTGCTTTGCCCCTCTCCCCTCGAGCCGCGTATTCACCCATCAGCCGGAGGCACCAGAAGGGGCCCGATTCCTAGGAAGCGCTGAGCGCCCATTCTCTGACAGTCAACCGCACTTGTCGACGTTGTGGAAGAGCACAAAAGGCCATGGGGCACCCTTAACGCTGCATTAACTCACACTTCTGAAACCCAGGAAGTACAGAGTTACAGAACATGCCAGGGCACTGACTCTGCCCCGGGAGCGGGCAGCACTCACTGCGAATAAACTGCATGCTCTCCAGCTGCATGCCCTGGGCTGGGTAGCTGTACTGACCGGTGGAGGAATTAGTTGGACCAGCTTGTCAGAGCTGTGATTGCATTATGAGGAGCACTTGGCATCTTGACAGAGCACAAGTCTCTTGAGGCCATTGCAGAAAAGCTAAATGAATTCTTTACATCTGTATTCGCTGCAGAGGATGAGAGGGAGATTCCCACACCTGAGCCTTTCACTTTAGGAGACAAGTCTGAAAAACTGTCCCAGATTGAGGTATCAATAGAGGAGGTTTCGGAACAAAATGACAAATTAAACAGCAACAAGTAGGACGAGATGGTATTCACCCAAGAGTTCTAAAGGAACTCAAATATAAAATTGAAGAACTACTAACTGGTATGTAACCTATCGCTTAAATCGGCCTCTGTGCCAGATGACTGGAGGGTAACTAATGTGACTGCTTTTTAAAAAAGACTCCAATTAGAGGCCGGTCAGCCTAACTTCAGTACCAGGCAAATTGGTTGAAACTACAGTAAAGAACAGAATTATCAGACACATAGATAAACACAATATGTTGTGAAAGAGTCAACATGGCTTTTGTAAAGGGAAATCGTGCTGACCAATCTATTAGAATTCTCTGAGGGGGTCAACAAACGTGAACAAGGATGATCCAGTGGATATAGGATACCTGGACTTTCAAAAAGCCTTTGACAAGGTCCCTCAACAAAGGCTCTTAAGCAATGTAAGCAGTCATGGGACAAGAAGTCTCATGGATCAGTAACTGGTTAAAAGATAGGAAACAACGGGTAGGAATAAATGGTTAATTTTCACAATGGAGAGAAGTAAATAGTGGGGTCCCTCAAGGATCTGTACTGGGACCAGTGCTGTTCACCATATTCATAAATGATCTGGAAAAGGGGGTGAACAGTAAAGCTGTAAAGTTTGAAGATACTAAATTCCTTTAGACTTACCTATCCTAAATAGACTATGAGGAGTTACAAAGGGATCTCATAAAACGGAGTGACTGGGCAACAAAACGGCAGATGAAATTCAACATTGATAAATGCAAAATAATGCAAGTTGGAAAAAAATAATCCCAATTACACATATCAAATGACGGGGTCTAAATTAGCTATTACCACTCAAGAAAGAGATCTTGGAGTCATTGTGGATAGTTCTCTGAAAACATCCATGCAATGGGCAGCGGCAGTCAAAAAAGGGAACAGAAATTTAAGAACCATCAGGAATGGGATAGACAATAAGACAGAAAATATCATAATGCCACGATAGAAACCCATGACATTTCCACACCTTGAATACTGCATGTAGTTCTTGTTGCCCCATCTCATAAAACATATATTAAAACTGGTAAAGATACAGAGAAGGGCAACACAAACGATGAGGGGATGTGGAACAGCTTCCCTGGGCGGAGAGATTAAAAAGACTGGGACTGATCATCTTATAAAAGGGACGACTACGGGGGATGTGACTGAGGTCAAAAAACCATGACTGCTGTAGAGAAAGCGAATAGGAAAATGTTACTTACCCCCTCTAACAACACAAGAACCAGGGGCCACCCAATGAAATTAACAGGCAGCTGGTTTAAAACAAAGAAAAAGAAGTATTTCTGCACACAGTACATGGTCAGTCTGTGAAACTCGTTGCCAGGGGATGTTGTGAAGGCCAAGACTATCAGTGGGTTAATAAAACAATTAGCTGAGTTCATGGAGGACAGGGCCATCAATGGCTATTAGCCAAGATGGTCAGGGACAGAACCCCAAGCAGCAGGGCACAGGGGTCTTCTTGCCATGGGGTCTTCGTGCCCCCGTCGCAGTGATTTTCAGGGGGCCACACTCTGCTGTGGGTCCAGGCCGCCGCTGGAGAGGCCAAGCTGCCAGAGACCTGGGCTAGGAGCAGCAGTGACGGAACACGAGGGGGAGACCCGAGTCCCCATCCACACGTGTGCATTCCTATGTCGAGTCCTCCTAGCTTGCCTCTTCCGTGTCCTGCTGTAGGCACGGCACCCTCCTTAGGCAGGCCAGAGCCGGCCCCAGCGCTGCCGGTCACAGCTCCAACGAACCCAAACGATGGGAGAGCAGGCAGCAGCCCCCCAGCGGAGGAATCAGACAGGTCTCAGAAGAGATGAGTCCTCTCTCAGGGGCTTCCGGTCAGCGTGAGGCCTGTGCGTCCAGGCACGGGAAGCAGAGCCCAGGTGCTGGGGCATGTGAGATGGCAGGAAGAGGAACGTTTGCACGGCTGGGGATGTGTCCCCCGCAGCCAGGCTCACTGGCACTGTATCAGGCAGAAAGGAGCCTGCCCAGTGGCTAGGCCTGCTCAGAGAGAGTCCGGCCTACATGCTGGGGCGATCCCATGTGCTGCGGGGAGCACATTTGAGCGTGGACACAAGGTGCGTCGCCATCAGACAGGGCCCAGCAACCACAGCGTGAGGAAGCCTCAGGCTAGGCAGCCAGGCAGTTCTAGCAGCCCCAGGAGTCCTTCCGATCACTGCAGGAGAGGGCCAGGCATTAGAAGCAATCCAGGAGGGGCCTGAAACTGGCAGAGAGGTTCCCCAGTTGCCAGCATTTCAATAAGGGGAACAGCCCCTCACAGGCCACCCAAAGAAACTAAAAGACAACATATTTAAAACTCAAATCCAATGTTTTCTGTGGCACAGAATTAACTTGTGGGACTCACTGCCACATGAGACCAGAGCGCTAAAAGATTTAAAAGGGGGATTCAACATTTAGAAGGATAACATAAAACTCCAGAGTTACATGAATAAAAAGAAAAGGAGTACTTGTGGCACCTTAGAGACTAACCAATTTATTTGAGCATGAGCTTTCGTGAGCTACAGCTCACTTCATCAGATGTATACCGTGGAAACTGCAGCAGACTTTATATATACACAGAGAATATGAAACAATACCTCCTCCCACCCCACTGTCCTGCTGGTAATAGCTTATCTAAAGTAATCGTCAGGTTAGGCCATTTCCAGCACAAATCCAGGTTTTCTCACCCTCCACCCCCCCACACAAATTCACTCTCCTGCTGGTGATAGCCCATCCAAAGTGACAACTCTTTACACAATGTGCATGATAATGAAGTTAGGCCATTTCCTGCACAAATCCAGGTTCTCTCACTCCCTCACCCCCCTCCAAAAACCACCCCCATACACACACAGACTCACTCTCCTGCTGGTAATAGCTCATCCAAACTGACCACTCTCCAAGTTTAAATCCAAGTTAAACCAGAACATCTGGGGGGAGGAGGGGGTAGGAAAAAACAAGAGGAAATAGGCTACCTTGCATAATGACTTAGCCACTCCCAGTCTCTATTTAAGCCTAAATTAATAGTATCCAATTTGCAAATGAATTCCAATTCAGCAGTTTCTCGCTGGAGTCTGGATTTGAAGTTTTTTTGTTTTAAGATAGCGACCTTCATGTCTGTGATTGCGTGACCAGAGAGATTGAAGTGTTCTCCGACTGGTTTATGAATGTTATAATTCTTGACATCTGATTTGTGTCCATTTATTCTTTTACGTAGAGACTGTCCAGTTTGACCAATGTACATGGCAGAGGGGCATTGCTGGCACATGATGGCATAAATCACATTGGTGGATGTGCAGGTGAACGAGCCTCTGATAGTGTGGCTGATGTTATTAGGCCCTGTGATGATTGTGGAAAAGCAGCATCACTTGCCCCATAACCTCAGCCATGCGGAACGCAATGCCATCCACAGCCTCAGAAACAACTCTGACATCATAATCAAAAAGGCTGACAAAGGAGGTGCTGTTGTCATCATGAATAGGTCGGAATATGAACAAGAGGCTGCTCGGCAGCTCTCCAACACGAGTTTCTACAAGCCATTACCCTATGATCCCACTGAGAGTTACCAAAAGCAACTACAGCATTTGCTCAAGAAACTTCCTGAAAAAGCACAAGATCAAATCCACACAGACACACCCCTGGAACCCCGACCTGGGGTATTCTATCTGCTACCCAAGATCCATAAACCTGGAACTCCTGGGCGCCCCATCATTTCAGGCATTGGCACCCTGATAGCAGGATTGTCTGGCTATGTAGACTCCCTCCTCAGGCCCTACGCTACCAGCACTCCCAGCTACCTTCGAGACACCACTGACTTCCTGAGGAAACTTCAATCCATCGGTGATCTTCCTGATAACACCATCCTGGCCACTATGGATGTAGAAGCCCTCTACACCAACATTCCACACAAAGATGGACTACAAGCCGTCAGGAACACTATCCCCGATAATGTCACGGCTAACCTGGTGGCTGAACTTTGTGACTTTGTCCTTACCCATAACTATTTCACATTTGGGGACAATGTATACCTTCAGATCAGCGGCACTGCTATGGGTACCCGCATGGCCCCACAATATGCCAACATTTTTATGGCTGATTTAGAACAACGCTTCCTCAGCTCTCATCCCCTAAAGCCCCTACTCTACTTGCGCTATATTGATGACATCTTCATCATCTGGACCCATGGAAAAGAAGCCCTTGAGGAATTCCACCATGATTTCAACAATTTCCATCCCACCATCAACCTCAGCCTGGTCCAGTCCACACAAGAGATCCACTTCCTGGACACTACAGTGCTAATAAACAATGGTCACATAAACACCACCCTATACCGGAAACCTACTGACCGCTATTCCTACCTGCATGCCTCCAGCTTTCACCCTGACCACACCACACGATCCATCGTCTACAGCCAAGCTCTGCGATACAACCGCATTTGCTCCAACCCCTCAGACAGAGACAAACACCTACAAGATCTCTGTCAAGCTTTCTTACAACTACAATACCCACCTGCGGAAGTAAAGAAACAGATTGATAGGGCCAGAAGAGTTCCCAGAAGTTACCTACTACAGGACAGGCCTAACAAAGAAAATAACAGAACGCCACTAGCCATCACCTTCAGCCCCCAACTAAAACCCCTCCAACGCATTATTAAGGATCTACAACCTATCCTAAAGGATGACCCAACACTCTCACAAATCTTGGGAGACAGGCCAGTCCTTGCCTACAGACAGCCCCGCAACCTGAAGCAAATACTCACCAACAACCACATACCACACAACAGAACCACTAACCCAGGAACTTATCCTTGCAACAAAGCCCGTTGCCAATTGTGCCCACATATCTATTCAGGGGACACCATCACAGGGCCTAATAACATCAGCCACACTATCAGAGGCTCGTTCACCTGCACATCCACCAATGTGATTTATGCCATCATGTGCCAGCAATGCCCCTCTGCCATGTACATTGGTCAAACTGGACAGTCTCTACGTAAAAGAATAAATGGACACAAATCAGATGTCAAGAATTATAACATTCATAAACCAGTCGGAGAACACTTCAATCTCTCTGGTCACGCAATCACAGACATGAAGGTCGCTATCTTAAAACAAAAAAACTTCAAATCCAGACTCCAGCAAGAAACTGCTGAATTGGAATTCATTTGCAAATTGGATACTATTAATTTAGGCTTAAATAGAGACTGGGAGTGGCTAAGTCATTATGCAAGGTAGCCTATTTCCTCTTGTTTTTTCCTACCCCCTCCTCCCCCCAGATGTTCTGGTTTAACTTGGATTTAAACTTGGAGAGTGGTCAGTTTGGATGAGCTATTACCAGCAGGAGAGTGAGTCTGTGTGTGTATGGGGGTGGTTTTTGGAGGGGGGTGAGGGAGTGAGAGAACCTGGATTTGTGCAGGAAATGGCCTAACTTCATTATCATGCACATTGTGTAAAGAGTTGTCACTTTGGATGGGCTATCACCAGCAGGAGAGTGAATTTGTGTGGGGGGGTGGAGGGTGAGAAAACCTGGATTTGTGCTGGAAATGGCCTAACCTGACGATTACTTTAGATAAGCTATTACCAGCAGGACAGTGG
Source organism: Eretmochelys imbricata (assembly GCF_965152235.1). Taxonomy (NCBI): domain Eukaryota; kingdom Metazoa; phylum Chordata; order Testudines; family Cheloniidae; genus Eretmochelys; species Eretmochelys imbricata. The sequence goes on along the minus strand of NC_135580.1, from coordinate 1,132,353 downwards.
GGTGGGAGGAGGTATTGTTTCATATTCTCTGTGTATATATAAAGTCTGCTGCAGTTTCCACGGTATACATCTGATGAAGTGAGCTGTAGCTCACGAAAGCTCATGCTCAAATAAATTGGTTAGTCTCTAAGGTGCCACAAGTACTCCTTTTCTTTTTGCGAATACAGACTAACACGGCTGTTACTCTGAAACCTATGAATAAAAAGCCAAGGGATAGTAGCCCTCCTGCTCTGCCTGACCCACCCACTCCCTGGCTGGGACTCGGGAGAAGACTTCTCTATAGACAAGGTCTCTGCATAGTCGCTCGTTATTGGGTGTGCAGCACCATCCCCTCGTGCAGCTGGCACCTGTCCCTTTCGGACAGCCCCTCTGACAAAGAACCTGGGACTAAGCCCTGGGGTGGGAGAGTGGCAGGGCACTGGCTCCTGGGGATCTGCCAAGAGGGGTGCACAGTCCCATGGAACGGAACTGCGGGTACCAGCCCTCGGGTGCCCGGGCAGGGCTGGCCCAGGCCACCCCAGCGCCCTGTGCCCGGCACAGCCATCCCGCCTCGGTGCCCGGTGCCACCCCAGCACCCTGTGCCCGGCACAGACGTAAAACCCCAGCGCCCGGTGCCACCCCAGCGCCCGGTGCCCGGCACAGACGTCACACCCCAGCGCCCGGTGCCACCCCAGCGCCCTGTGCCCGGCACAGCCATCCTGCCTCAGTGCCCAGTGCCACCCCAGCGCCCTGTGCCCGGCACAGACGTCACACCCCAGCGCCCGGTGCCACCCCAGTGCCCTGTGCCCGGCACAGCCATCCCGCCTCAGTGCCCAGTGCCACCCCAGCGCCCTGTGCCCGGCACAGACGTCACACCCCAGCGCCCGGTGCCACCCCAGTGCCCTGTGCCCGGCACAGCCATCCCGCCTCAGTGCCCAGAGCCACCCCAGCGCCCTGTGCCCGGCACAGACGTCAAACCCCAGCGCCCGGTGCCACCCCAGCGCCCGGTGCCCGGCACAGACGTCACACCCCAGCGCCCTGTGCCCGGCACAGACGTCACACCCCAGTGCCCGGTGCCACCCCAGCGCCCTGCACTCAGCACAGCCATCCCGCCTCAGTGCCCGGTGCCCCCAGCGCCCAGTGCTGCTGCCCCCCTGCCCCAGTGCCCCGTGCCCGGCACAGCCATCCCGCCTCGGTGCCCAGTGCCACCCCAGCGCCCTGTGCCCGGCACAGACGTCACACCCCAGTGCCCGGTGCCACCCCAGCGCCCTGCACTCAGCACAGCCATCCCGCCTCAGTGCCCGGTGCCCCCAGCGCCCAGTGCTGCTGCCCCCCTGCCCCAGTGCCCCGTGCCCGGCACAGCCATCCCGCCTCGGTGCCCAGTGCCACCCCAGCGCCCGATGCCCGGCACAGACGTCACACCCCAGTGCCCGGTGCCACCCCAGCGCCCTGTGCCCGGCACAGACGTCAAACCCCAGCGCCCGGTGCCACCCCAGCGCCCTGTGCCTGGCACAGCCATCCCGCCTCAGTGCCCAGTGCCACCCCAGCGCCCTGTGCCCGGCACAGACGTCACACCCCAGTGCCCGGTGCCACCCCAGCGCCCTGTGCCCGGCACAGCCATCCCGCCTCGGTGCCCGGTGCCACCCCAGTGCCCTGTGCCCGGCACAGACGTCACACCCCAGTGCCCCGTGCCCGGTGCCATCCCATCCTCCCCGCAGCGCCCCCCGCCCGGTACCATCCCCCCCCCCGCCCCAGTGCCCCGTGCCCGGTGCCATCCCATCCCCCCCCCGCAGCGCCCCCCGCCCGGCAGAGCCTCAGTGCCCGGAGCCCCCAGTCCCCCCCGTCCCCCCGCGGCGCCCCGCGCTACCTGGCAGCGGAAGCGGAGGCCGGGCAGCAGCGGGCGCAGCAGGCCGCGGGCGACCTGCCGGCTGCGCGGCTCGCTGACGAAGTGCAGGTGCAGCGCCTGGCCCGGCGGGAGGCGCGCGCGGCGCAGCAGGGAGCGCAGCGCAGCCTGGGCGCGGGCCTGCAGCGCCGAGCCGCGCGCCGCCTTGGTGAACATCAGCAGCAGGTGGAGGCGGGCGGCGGCCGGGGCCGGGGCGGGGGCCGGGGCCCGGCGCGGGCCCGGGGGGGCGCCGGAGAAGGGCCCGCGCCCCGCGCCCAGGCCGAAGAAGGCGCAGACGCCCAGCGCGGCGCCCAGCAGCAGCAGCGGCGGCAGCGCGCAGGGCGGGGGGCGCAGGGCGCCCAGCCGGGCCATGGCGGCGCGCACGGGCCGGGTCGGGCCGGGCCGGGCCGGGCGCTCCAGAGGCCGCCGGGCTGCGCGGGGAGCGGCCCCGCCTCCGAGCCACGTGGGGCCGGGCGGAGCTCGGGGGGTCCCGGCCCGCGGGGCGGGTGGCGGGAGAGCCCGGCCGGAGCTCGCCAGACACGGGGCAGGGCGCGGGGCGAGCCTGGGGCCCCGGCGGGCTCTGCCCGGTCGCGGCCGGGGCGGCTCGGGACCGGGACCGGGACCGGGCGGGGTGGGGGCAACAGGAGCCTCTAGGGAAAAAGCCCCAGGCTCGGGGCTGTCCCTCGGAAAGCAGCCGCCCCCCGGCTCCGCCCCGGCTGCAGGAACCGACCTGCCCCGGGCCCGCGGCGGGCACCATCCCCTCGCCCCAGGGCGGCGCCCGGCAGGGCGCGGGTCGGAAACGCCCCGTCCTCCGTCAGCCAGCCCCGGGCTGCAGCGCCCGGCCTCCGGCTCCCGGGGGCTAAAGCAAAGCGCGAGGAATCCGGCAGCCTCCAGTTCTGCCGAGCCCGATCTCCCCCTGGCGCAGCTGGGGCCGGAAAGCGCAGGGTTGCGAGAGGAGCTCGTTGCGAGGGAAGGGGCCTTTTAAACGGACCCAAGGAGCCTGCAGCCCCCGCGCAATCAGCTCAGGAGCGACCAGGGGAAGGGTGAACCCACCTGGCCCTGGGCGGGCGAGGGCTGGGAGAGTCAAGACGGGAAACGCGCCCTGCCTTGCTGAGCCAGACCCAACCTGCCGGCCTGGACCCGCGGCGCCGGTCTCCTGCCCCAGCCAGGCCCAGCCTTGCCCCTTTGAACGCCCAGTCCTAGTGGCCATCCGCGGCCGCCCCACTTCCCCATACAAACGGGTTTTAAAAAACCCGAATGTTTAACTAAATTCAAAAATTCATAGGCTTGTTCTGTTAAAATAGCGTTTGCTCTTGAAGAAAAAAATCCAGAATACATAATGTTGCTGTAGTTAAAAAACAACAATTGAAATGTTTGTCTGGTGAGGTTCTCCTCCTAATACAGCCTGGAAAGAAAATCCTCCAAATATTAATGATTAACCTGTTGAAGTGGAGATAGTTCACCTCCCAGTGACTTCATAAATATCTGCTTCAAATACCTTTGGTAAATGAACTAACCAAACAATCATACGTTTTGTGATATAGCTGTAAAACTCATCTGAAAAGTTCTCAGAATAAATCACTTTAAAATTGTATAGCATGTGCCTTCTGAAAATGAAACCTACATCTGAGTTGTGAAGAATATGCATTAAGGTTAAAACAACCAACAAGAATGTGCTTTTATGTAGAAATCCATAATTAAATAGTCTTCCTGACTAGTGATTTAAATCAGGATTTAAATCAAATCTACCCTACAGGAGCATATTCAGGGCCTCTCTGACCGTGGAGCATGCACACTGGTCAGCACTAGGAGCTGTGAGATACTCCAGCAGGCTCAGCAAGGGCACAATCTTCAGAGGTTTCTGCTATCAAAAGATCAAAGAAGTCTGCTGAGTACGTGACACCTGCCATTTTTCAGAGCCTTATAACTTGGCCCAATTTGGGCAGATTTTCGTGGGGAAGACAAAAGGCACATCCCTCACACAAAGACCCCCTCCACTGTCAAATTTCAGCTCCCTAATCCAAAGCATCAGGGTGCGGGAGCATTTCAAAGAAAAGATCAAGAATTTTGTAATATTGGCAAAACAATGTTTTCCTCTAGCTTTTTTCTCAGAAACAACCCAACTGTATGGACTGAATTTAAAAAAAGAAATCATCCTGAGGCAGATACCTGGTGTGACGTTATTGACATGAACTGTGACCGTATAGATCATTGGTGCAACCGAGGTCCTATAGTTGCCCCAAATCTTGTACAAAGGAGGTAGACTAAGGTAATTTGCTGGTTATGATTATGCTGTATCATTTTTGTATTTGAAGTTATGAATATTGACTATGTACTTGTATCGCAATGTGTTTGATTCTAAGTAGCCTCAGTGAAGCATTTGGTCAGCTTCTTGAGAAAGGACTATTCTCAGTAAGTGCCCAGTCAAGAAACACTTAACTGACAATGGACTTTGGGAGATGCCAATCCACACCTGAGCTTTCCTGGGAACGTTCAAACTAACATGTAAATAATGGCATTGGCCTGCAAAAAGCTGAATCATTCATGGACATGACTTGCCCAGGTGGCTACAAACTCCATCTTGTTGCAGTTATTTTCCACAGACGAACAAAGGGGTTTCCGCCCACAAGAGAGAATATAAGGCCCTGGAAGCCTCTGCATTTTGTCTTCAGCTGGCTCAAGAGATGGCCTCTCCACACCCCAAAGAGATGCCTGAAAGAAACTGGAACAAAGGTCTGTAACTACGGGAGTAAGAGATTCCTGGACCCAGGCCATAAGCGACGTTGGACTGAAAAGGACTGGGCCCAGACTAGGAAGGAGTCTAGTCTGTGAAAGAAGCTTACTGAAACATCTGAGGGTGAGATTTACCTGTATTCAGTTTCCTACTGTATTAGGCTTAGACTTGTGTGTTTTGTTTTACTTTGCTTGGTAACTTACTTTGTTCTGTCTGTTATTTCTTGAAACCACTTAAATCCTACTTTTTATACTTAATAAAATCACTTTTATTTATTAATTCACCCAGAATAAGTAATTAATACCTGGGGGAGCAAACAGCTGTGCATCTCTATCAGCATTATAGAGGGTGGACAATTTATGAGTTTACCTTGTATAAGCTTTATACAGAGTAAAACAGATTTATTTGGGGTTTGGATCCCATTGGGAGCTGGGTGCTAGAGACAGCAGCAGTTGCTAAGCTGTTTGCAGTTAAGTCTACAGCTTTGGGGCATGTGGTTCAGACCCTGGGTCTGTGTTGCATCAGGCTTGTGTGTCTGGCTCAACAAGACAGGGTTCTGGAGTCCCAAGCTGCCAGGGAAAACGGGCTCAGAGGTATTCTCAGCACATCAGGTGACAGTCCCAAGGGGGTCTCTGTGACCGAACGTGTCACACCTGGCATGGAAAATTTCAGCCAAGTTACATTTTGGTAAAATTTTAAACAGAGAAGAGGGTCTTATAATGGGAAGTGTTAGGCAACTTGAATAATAGGCAGCGCTACCAGCCCCACCTATAGTGTGCCTGGGAGGATTCTTCCCAGTTTTGTTTCAGATTGGCTGCAACACTTGTTCCACCTCTGCATCAGTCTGGGCTACTTCTTTCAAAATCCATCAGAAATAATCTGCTCTTTAAATTGAAACTTTAGAAAAACTGCAAACTGGGATGATTTGAGCAGTTAAGAATTTGAATTTTCCTTCTGCAAAATTCCAAAGCTCTGCAGGAGAGGCTCCTTCCCAACGCAGTGATTGGAAGCGTTACTCTGCCAAGGCACCTGCCATTGCTGAACTTTTACTCACAAATGCAGTATGCCAAGGGTAGGTGTAGCTCACAACCAAACTAGCAGTTGAAGGCTACTTGCTTTAAGCTGTATTAACTTTTAGTTCTAAGAGTGTGGCAAAGCCTTGACAGCTGTACACATTTCACCAGGATTTTGCAGCATACAAAGTCTTTATTCAAGTATAGTATTTACAATTCTTACATAATGTACATAGAGTAACTATTAAGATAATGTATTTTTCTTCATTTACAATGAAACTACAATAAAACTACATTCAAGTTTCTGATACAAAGTCTATAGACTTATTAAATGCGAAGTAGGACTGGTTATACATTCTTTCCAATTATGCATTTAGGAAAACCAAAAAAAAAAAATAACAATTTACTACTGGACTGGTTCAAAACCACTGTCTAGTAAAGATGTACTTAGGGATAGGTACAGAAAGTCATTTATCACTCCAAACAGAATAACCTTCCAGTTTGAGGAAACATGGTTTGATTCCTCAGTAATTACTATCATAACATGGGAAAAATTCTGATCTGAGGATAAAAATCAAGTGGGAATTTTCCTTCTTTACCATCTCCTTCCATGGGAAAAGAGAGAAGAAATACAGTACGCAGAAAGGTAAAGAAAGAATGGTGAAGGGGGAAAATGCAAATAAAAAAGTACATTCATCTCCTCCCCCCATCGTGTCTGTACATAGTTGGCTGACTGTTTTAAAAAAGTGCCCATTTGTACAAACAGATACCTATACCGAGACACGTGTGTGTCAGGCAGAACTCTGTGCAAAGGAGCATCAACCATGGCATTGTATTAAACTGGGGAAAACATTCTTTACCTATCTGTAAGTGGATGGATAGTGGATATTTTCAGAATTGGCTTTTAAAATGCTTTCAGTATCTTAATCATCAGTTCTAATCCTTCTGATATACAAATACTCGTGCCTTGGACTCAAGGCATTTGTACATTTGGAATTCCATGAAATGGTCCTTTTATGTTCTCTGTGCCATTCAGAGATTATTAAAATGCATACGTCACATGCACGTTTGTTAAAAAAACAGGATTTCCCTGCTTCCCACCAGCAGTCTACACACTGAAAACATTATAGCAAATGTTACACTTCTTCTAGTTCTCATGTATCCCTTGCACCAGTGCTTACATATAATTGCTATACATCAAACAACATGCTGTGGGTACAAGTCATGATTCAGAATGAGAGAAAGACACTCCGTTTTACATGGAGAATTTACTGATAAATCAACAGCACTTGGAGGGGGTTTGTTTACATGTCAGCCCTGTCTACATGTAAAGCAAGTGAAAATGAATCCCTACAAGTGAAAGATACAGACAGACAGTTATCTTCCAACATACCATGAACATTATAAATCATTAAGAGCATAATCTGAGTTCAGTGAAGTCAATGGGAAGGCTCCCGCTGATTTCGATGAGGTTGAGATTAGGTCCCAATTGCGCAGGTGAGGAAACTAAATTCTACCCTGTATTAATGAACTGATGTGCGTGTTCCAACTGCAACATGAGTGAAAGCAAAGCAAGACTTCTACCACCTACTGGATTCCCTCAAACTTAAGGAAAAGGATAACAATTTCAATATGTCAAATAGTATAAAATTCAGCAGAGTACAGAAATATCTGAATATATAAGCATTGTACCCAAAGTAACAGAAAACAGGAAGCCTTAAAAACAAGTACAGATTGTAATGAAACATTATAGCCAAAATTTTAACCAGCAGGTAACCTACATAAATCATGTCCAAAAGTATGCTAAAATGTATTATGTGCTTTTCCATATTTACTCATTCCAAAAGTCTTTCTGCACATCTGGCCCTGGCTAGGATAAAGATAATAAAAGCCTAAAATAAATGATCAATTTATTTTAAACTGTGTTAAGAAAATACTGCTGCCTTCTCCACAAGTTAAGGCCAGTTGTATTCTACACATAGGTGAAAATATGAACTGGAACTAAACTTTCCCAGTACTTGGCACATGGCTCAGCAGATACTAAAGCCCAACGGAGTCTTACTTCATGCACACTATTCAAGTTATATTCAGATTTACCTCACAGCAGGAGTGGGAATTTCCTAATACTACTAAGCAAAACAGCAACACATGAGTTACAGATTTGCCCATCAAGCACCATCTCTAAAGCCAGGGGGGTCAACTATACTTCATCCTGCAAACTGAACACTTGATCTTGCTACACACCAGATAGCTTCACGGCATGTCCATTTTTGTCAGTGTGTCGATGATCACAACAATGCTCTTCTGGTGAACGCACATTACACTGCACATCTCAGCGCACATACCAGGCCAAGGAACTACCCCTCCTAGCCTGGGCTGCCAAAACGAGTTCAAGTTTTTACAAACTCTAGGTCTTCTGTCAGAGCACTCGGATACAATCACGCACTGACAAACAATCCAAGCAGATTCTACAATTTAGCATAAACACAGTATCAAAAGCTGGGTCACTCACTCCCCTGACTGGCGAGAGCTGGGAACGCAGCAGGGGCTCCACACAGCTACAGAGAAAGAGCTGTGCTTTATAGGGAACCCTTTTGCAAGTTTAAGCAGCAGACCTGAGTGACTGGGAAGGAAATGCTGCAATGGTCACAAAGGTGGAGATATGGCATGGGGCATCTCAGAGGAGAGACTTCCAATATCTTTCAGCACTACGGAATAAAGACAGTGATTGTGCCCTGAAGCTTCAGGCAGCTTTTCTGTACAGTCACTCTCACTGTACACCAAGCATTATTTGTAACGTAAGAGGACAAGGCATCTAGACAAAACTGTGTATCTGAAATGAGTATTCTATAATGGGCGTATTTTACACAGCGTCCCAACTCTACGTGTGGAAGCTTCTACTCTCTAAGCTCTAACTTACTCAAGATAGAATGCTATTTAAGGAGACAGATCAGAGAGCACCCAATCGTTCTCCAGGAACCAATTCCTATTAAAAAAGCTTATGAAACTCATTTGTAAGCAGTAACTGCAAATGTATTACTCTCCAAAAATCAATGCAGTTAAAATGGGCACAATTTACTTTGCTTCAAGTAATTAGGCTACAAATAAAGCAATGATGAGACTGTAAAATTCACCCATTTACCACAATAACCTATTGGACACTTTCTATAGCATGAAGATCTTATTCTGGTATCAAAAATTTTTCATATATTTTATTTTTGATTAGCTATTGAATGCACAAGGATAAATAAAAACTCTCTGAAATGTAACATGCCTGGAAAAGCTTAATTTTATCACACATTTACATAAATTTAGAAAGCCCCTTCTGTATCTGCATTGTAACAAGCTAATGTTTTTAAATCTCACTTATTTCCAAAGTAAATTTTAGCAGCAGTATAGTATATTGTTCTGAATAGTTGACGAAGATTACAGGAAACCTGCAGTAGTTTGGAAGGCCTACCTAGAAATCCTTCTTACACTGTTGAAAGTGCCAGCAAATGGAGGACCAATAACTAAAAGTCTGTGATGCTTCTGGGGCTCAGATGTATATTATCTATCTATGTGCTATCTACTATAAATACACAGATAAATCTTTACTTTTATACATCATGTGCATGCGCACATCAGCAGAACACAGGGTGGAGCCCACTGAAAAGTTCTGGTTGCTGCCAACAGAATACCACTTCTGATTATATTCTTTTTTTAGAGCAGCCGTACAGTAAGACTTCCAGGTTTTCTACTACATGCCCTATTTTAGAGAGCCAGTACACAGATTATATTATGGCAGGCTCTGGCAAAAAGGATTGATTGCTCCGCGTGTAGGACGGCTGCATAACTTGTGAGTGTTTTAATATTTCTTTATTGGGAACAATCCTGACAACAGCTTGGCAGGAGAGGCAACCTTTCATTTGTATGCCTGTCCTATGTTAATGTTCTGCTTGGCTCACTATTTATTTTCTACTCCCTAATTCCAGCTTTTGAGATGCATTTTGATGTCAGTCAAACGCATTAAAAACAAAACTTGATGGCATTAGGGGATCAAATTTACTCCAAAGGGAAAGTTCCACAGAGAATCAATCAAACAAGCAACTTTGTTCACAACAAGTCTTATAGTAAAATAGGGAAGTTGCTGCTTTTCTGACATGTGGTCCTCCAGAATACATACGTACAGCGACAGGACAGCAGTCACTGGCCTCATGGCCTGCACTGGTTAGAAGGAGTCAGCTGTGGAAGAGCCTGCAACGTCATCATCATTTCCTGTGTTAGTAGCACACCGGGCAGAGGAGATGGACGATCGTGTGTGTGTGTGTCATGGGCAGATGTACAGAAGGGGAGTTCAGGCAGGTGATCACCAGCTTTCCCATCCAAACAGACTGGAGAGGGAAAAGGCAAGCTGGTCCTTGCCTGAAGAGATAGGAGCTGTAGGGTTACAGCTAGGCAGAACGGGAGGCATGGGGAAATTGTGCTGCTAGCAACTGCCCATGAGCAGTGAGGATCTGGTCATCCCACACCACTGACAGAGGAGGAGTTCTGCAACGCTCCCAGCTTCCGCCAGCCTTGAGTGTGACTCAACCTAATCCTGCCTCCACATGGCAAAACAAAAAACTCTCCAATCAGAGGCAGTATCCCTTGCTAAAACAGCTCATCTCCAGCTGCTGCAGTATTCACCCTGAATCACATGCAGCAAATTACACCTCCCACCCAGCCTAAGGCTACACTAGAGTGCTCACTCAATCCAGACTACCAAATATATCACAAAAAACACATAATGAAAGCAGTTTAAAAAAATAAAGACTGCTGCTCTAGAAGCATTAGAAAAGAACCAGGTTTAGTTCTTTTTCTTCTTAGACACTCAAGACTTCTGTGAATCTGATTGCTGAAAACGGTTTAGCTTCTCTGGATTATTGGACGCCATTTGAGAAAAATCACGAAAAATGTCCTGGTAAGTTTCATCTCCTGGGTAGAAGAAAAAAAAAAAAATTAGGAAAATATTTCTAAAATATTTACCATGATGGCTAACACCATGCATCATCTCACAAATCTCTTAGTCCTTACTGCATAACATTTATATGTTTGTATAACAGATTTTTCATATATGGTATCAAATGGGTGACATGAAAGGTGACAGACTGGTTAACTACATGCAGACTCTGTAAAAGCAAATTAAACAAAGCCAAATTATACCTGAAAATAGCACCTCAAAGGCAGCCACACAGAGGAAAGTTCAGAGTTAGAAAGGAGAGATGCAAGTATTTTACAACAATGTAAAAGAAAAACATGTTTAATATATACAGAATAAAATCATTATTTTAAAAACGAAAAAGTCAGAGGCTCTCTTGAAAGTAGATCTATGGCAGAAATAAGGGATGAAGAAAAAATGTCATAACCAGCTAGTCCATACTATAACAATTATTAGCAAGCAACAGTATAAGAGCAGAGCACATTCCCACATTACTGAGGAAATTAAAGTTTGCAAGTGCTGGTGCTTTAGTATTTTAATAGGTAAAACGGCATTTTGTTTTATTTTTAAATGCAATGGGAGTCTCTCTACACTAAGACAATGACCCATTGCTGACAATGTTTCTTCAGCAGTGTCACCCAGCCCCCTTCAATGGGTACTGAAAATGATTTTGCTGATAGACAGTGGAGCATGGAAAGGAGATTTGTTCCAGGTCTCTCTTCCTGTCTTGTCTACACTAGCAGCTAAGCAATTTTCAGCCATTGATTTCCATGGAATTTATTCATGTGCTGAACGCCTTGCAGAAGCAGGTAATATGCTGCCATCCAAAACCTGCCCCTTCCAAGTCGGGAAAGGAGTATGCGGGGGCCAAACACTGCTGTTCCCTGTCTGACAACTCCATTATATGTTGCACATCATAAGAGAAGAGGGGAACCAAAAGTTTACCTCTCTCACCAACTACAGTGGTGTGCAACACACACCTCCCTTCCCTTTGTCCGGTTGGCGAAGGGAAGCAGACAGTCCCCCTTCATCCATTTCCACGTGGTTTTAAATGACTTTACAGAGTCTTTAAGGGACAGGGAGTAGAAGGTTACATTGCCATTATGTCTTTCCGCCATTTTATATGTGCATTTCCAGTGCCAAACCTGTCTCATTCCTGTGTATTTGTGGTTAGCATTGTGTTCATTTGAAAACAGATTCTCAGAAATGACAGTTGGCCAGAACAAAATTAGAATAGTGGCAGGGCTTACATAAAAATGTAAGGTTTCAGAGTAACAGTCGTGTTAGTCTGTATTCGCAAAAAGAAAAGGAGTACTTGTGGCACCTTAGAGACTAACCAATTTATCTGAGCATAAGCTTTTGTGAGCTACAGCTCACTTCATTAGATGTATGCTTTTTTGTTTTTGCAAGATATATTTTTGGCTCTATTTTTGGCTAATAACAAAAAAGTATCACGTACAAAAATAGACGAGTAAAATAAAATATCCCTTAAGTTTGCACACTGCATGAACATACTTAATACTGTAAACCTTGTAAATATTATTTTTAAGTGTTTAAAATTGAATTCTGGAAAGCCCCTTTCCAAGCAAAATGTAGCTAAAGTGCAGATTTTTAATACAAAAATACTATATCACTGATTAACCATTCAACAGCAAAATAACTTCAAAGGCACACATTGAACATTTAAGAAAAGACAGGAAAAGGGGTAGCAGACACATAGTAACAGATGTTCTGCAGCACCAAAAGGTAAGCATTCTCGAGTATTATGCAAGGAACGGTACCCATGGAGTATATGGCTTCTACCAGCAGCAATGCCTATTTTGTAGAATGAGCTGTTTAAATCAGCTAATACCCATTACATAAAGTATATTTTGGAAGACCCACTGTACCATGCAAAATCATGTATATGTTCCATCAACGGGTCAAACCAATCACATGTTTTTACACCAGAAATGCTGATGCTACCTAGCTAAACTAATCATTGGTTTCACTTACTTCATAGCATGGGTAAGTGGATACTGCAATCGGAGGGGTGACTGCAGCTCAGGTAGGCATACCTGCACTAACTTAATCTAGCTAATGCAGCTAAAAATAGCAGTGAAAACCTGGCAACACAGATCTTTGCTGCAGTCCAGCAACACAAGTATGTAACCCAGGTTCCAGGTGGGTTTGTACAATCTATGTTAAAGCCAGTGTTACCACACCTTCACTGTTATTTTTAGCCACACAGTCTCATTAAAGCTTCCACAGGTATGCCTACCTGAGCTCTGACTGCAGTGTAGACATACCTTAAAGTAGAGAAGTATCTACTTCGCATCACTCCATGCTTATATCAGGACTCTCTTACACCACACTTACCCTCATCCAACTCCCAATCCCAGGAAAATTATCAAAGAATCTGTAATTATACCATCATCTTTTTCAGAACCACCTCTGAAGAGCAGTATTAGAGTAAGGGTGGTAAGGACACTTTAAGATACATCTCTCTTGCAAAGCTGTTGCCTTTATTGTCACCGTAAAGGCAGGGTGAACATATTTTGCTCTCAGGCTGGTAAGTTCACAGGACAATTTGCCAGGCTAACATATACTAACATTGAAAACATTCAGATCATTTGTTATAATTTGTAAATGTTCTGAGTCAATCAAATACTGCTGGTCACAAAGTGCCCAGGGAGGTGGCATGATCCGGTGATTGAGGTGCTGGACCACGAGTCAGGAGACCCATGTTCTACCACTGGCTCTGCCAATCGCCTCCTGCATAACTTGACGCAAGTCACTTCCCCCCTCTGCACTTCTATTTTCCCTTTGTCAGTCTTGCTGATTTAGATTGGGCAGGGACTGATTCTCACTGTACCATGCCCAGCACAATGGGGTCTCCAATTTCAGCTGGGGCTTGGAGATACTGCTGTAACACAGATAATAGATAATCCTCAAATTGTCTTTGATGAAACAAATTCTCTACGTTTTCCGAGTTCTCCAGATGGTTGAAAAAATTTTGTCTAAAAATCCTTTGAACACAACGCTAGGGAAGACATTTTCAGTCACCTCAAGTTAAAGGTTAGACATTCGATGCACTTTATGTAAATAAAATTTGCCTGTATTCGTTATGAATGAAAGCCAGCGCAAGCCCTGGAATGTTCAGTAACAAAAACCTTTTCTATACACTATACAAATACAAATTTTGATTTCTAACACTTTCACATCTGTGGCACACCAGTTAATTTACCCAAAATTTATATAAAAGATTTTACTTTGGAGCTACCAAATTCAAGCATTTTGCTGCAAAGCAAATGCATTCCACCCTTGAAATTAGATGGTCATTTCTTTTTTTAACTTTAAAATGAAATTGAGAACTAAATAGTTAGGAGGTTCCCTGTTACCTGTAGCCTGTCAATCAAACAGCACACATCTTGTTAGCTGTTAATGTCACTGGCTAAATGTTGGACAGTCAAAAAGGCGATGGACTTTCCTTTACTCAGCAGAAGAGCCTGCATCATTTTTGACTGGTGGTTTCTTCCAAGTTTAATGTCAAAAACCTTTAATATTAACAACTCCAAGAAAATTCAGAGTTATGGTTGAAAATCCGTCCTTAAGGTCTGTTATGAAATGCATAATCCTAGGTTGCTGAATACTGGATTATGCTGCAGGATTTATGTGCATATTTATGGGCTATTGGTATATGGTTTGATCTGCTGGTAAAGCACTTTTGCAGTGTCACTTTGAAGTGACAGGTTTCAGAGTAACAGCTGTGTTAGTCTGTATTCGCAAAAAGAAAAAGGAGTACTTGTGGCACCTTAGAGACTAACCAATTTATTTGAGCATGAGCTTTCGTGAGCTACAGCTCACTTCATCGGATGCATACCATGGAAACTGCCACGGTTGCCAAGTTTCCACGGTATGCATCCGATGAAGTGAGCTGTAGCTCACGAAAGCTCATGCTCAAATAAATTGGTTAGTCTCTAAGGTGCCACAAGTACTCCTTTTCTTTTTACTTTGAAGTGAATGGCACAAGCTTAAGTGCTTTGTTGGATCAACACCACAGTGATTAGCACGTTGCAGGAACGAGCCCTTTAAGCAGGATGGTTTTGCTTTAACTAAATTGCCTGGCTGGTGCCCATTTAAGTCAGATTTAACAATACCTAGTACTAGAACTTGTCAACCAGCTTCATTTCTATTATTGGTTTCCTTTAGCATTAGTTTAAATAAGTCCTCTATAATAAAAGTGGTTTGTATAAATACAAGTTTAGACATTTAAGTGTAAATGGTATTGTTTGCCTGTGAGTTATTTGTACATATATGCTAAGTGAGATTTTTTTGCTTTTTAATACCAATTGGACCAAATGCCTGCCAATTTTTTCTGATGTACTGGTTTAGTTGTATAGTACAAAAACGGGTCTTTAAAAATGAATGTTTGGTCTAAAACATTTTAAAAAATTAGTGCAAAAAAAGCCCTTCTTTTTATGTTTCTGCCCACAGTGATTCTGTAGGAAAGTTTGGTGTAGGGTTATAATGGAGATGGGGTTATAATGAAGACGACAGACACAACGGGGTTATAACGGAGAAGACAGACATCCCGTAGTAAGATTAACGCTTGACTGCCGCTGAACCATCCAGATAGAAGGCAGCAGCTGACCATTGCCTGGGTCTCAGCAGCACATTACTAGAAAGCTGCACAGCGGATGGTGTGGAGGGCCAGCAGCAAAAAGAGTTGCATACAACAGTGCTAACATGTACCACTACAATTGTGAATTTCAAACACCCTCCCTCCTCCACTTGTGAACACATGACCGTTTAGAGTATACAACTGTCCACTTCAATCTAACATCATACATGTATATGTTGCTTATGAACACACTGTGGTATGAAGCTACTTTAATTTTCTTTTGCTCAAAAACTATGAATCTAGCTGTAAACTAATAAATTCCTGAATGCATTTCTTATACTGCATCTCAGTATGGTTATTAGTAGAGTATTGACCTGGCTGTCCATAAAGTCCTTCTGATTCCCTCATTTCTTCATTCATTCTTGCCAAACGTAACCTATGGTTTGGAAAAGACAAGAACGTCATTTTGACTACATTGAAAACAACATAGTACAAACTATAATGCATTTCTGAGTTTCATCAGTGAAAGATACACAGGGCTTCTTTCAGTTCATCCAGTGAACACTGTGCCCCCCCTCTCTGGATTGTCTTGAGTTTGTCCATTCTGGTATAAATCCAATCAAGTATTTCTTATATGCTTACAGGACTCAGAGTATAGCAATACAGGAAAAAATCTGAAATTCAGCCTAATCGAACACACTTACAGAGTTACGATATCTGCATTTGCAGCTTCTACAGCTATACTCAAAGGGTCTTTCCCTTCTTCATCAGTGGCATGCTGATTTGCTCCTCGTTTTAGGAATAAACACACTTGCCTATTAAAGAAATTGCATTATTGCATAATTTCCACTAGAAAAAACAAAAGAAAACATTTTTACAGACGAACAAGCAGGATTCAATCCAGTTTAGTTTAAACCAACTAAAATAATCTGAACATCTCAAATCTCGTCCAAGTACATTTTACACAAACCCTAGCAACACAGCTTCAATCCATCAGCTCAATTAATCTGAAATGATGCCAAGATTTCAATAGTGCAGAAAGTCATTTCTTAATTTAATCAAAACTAAGCTGGAGCTGTGGAATAGTTTTTGATAAATATCACAGGTGCACCTTGCAGATCAGGTTAAGGGAATGGAGACTGTTACAATGGGCCCCTCCTCCCTTTGGAGATCACACTCAGTAGGACCAAAGGCTTTAAGACCTCATAAGAACGTAAGAATGATCATATGGGCAATACTAGGACAATGGTCCATCTAGCCAAGGAATCCGGTCTTCTGACAGTGGCTACTGCCAGACGCTTCAGAGGGAATGAACAGAACAGGCAACCATCAAGTGATCCATCCCCTGTCATCCACTTCCAGTTCCTAGCAGTCAGAGGCTTAGGGGCCTGGGGCTACATCCCTGCCCAACCTGGCTAATAGCCATTGATGGACCTATCCTCCATGAAGTTATCTAGTTTTTTTGAACCCTCTTGTAGATTTGGCCTTCACAACATCCCCTGGCAATGAGTTCCACAGGTTGACTGTGCATTGTGTGAAGTAGTACCTCCTTTTGTTTTAAACCTTCTGCCTGTTAATTTAATTGGGTGACCCTGGTTCTTCCGTTATGAGAAAGGGTAAACAACACTTCTTTATTCACTCTTCATACCACTCATGATTTTATAGACCTCTATCAAATCTGCCATCCTCACTCTTCTAAACTGAAGAGTCCCAGTCTTTTTAATCTTTCTTCATAGGGAAGCTCTTCCATACCCCTAATCATGTGCTGCCCTTCCCTGTACCTTTTCCAATTCTAATATATCTTTTTTGAGATGGGGCAACCAGAACTGCATGCAATATTCAAGATATAGGAGTACCATGGATTTATATAGTGGCATCTTCTGTCTTATTATCTATCCCTTTCCTAACATTCTGGTAGCTTTTTGACTGCTGCTGCACATTGAGCAAATGTTTTCAGAGAACTCTCCACAATGACTACAAGATCTCTTTCTTCAGTGGTAAGAACTAATTTAGACCCCAACATTTTGTATGCAAACCTGGGATTCTATTTTCCAATTTGCATTACGATGCATTTATCAGCATTGAATTTCATCTGACATTTTGTTGCCCTATCACCCAGTTTAATGGGATCCCATCTCTGCAGTCAGCTTTGGATTTAACTATCTTGAGTAATTTAGTATCAAATGCAAACTTTGCCACTTCATTATTCACCACCTTTTCCCAGTCATTTATGAATATGTTGAAGAGCACTGGTACCAGTACAGATCCTTGGGGGACCCCCATTTTTTACCTCTCCCCACTGTGAAAACTGGCCATTTGTTCCTACCCTTTGTTTCCTATCTTTTAACCAGTTAGTGATCCAACAGAGAACCTTCCCCCTTATCCCATGACTGCCTAGTTTGCTTAATGAGCATTTGTTGAGGAAGGAACCTTGTCAAAGGCTTTCTGAAAGTCCAAGTACTCTATAGCCACTGGATCACCCTTGGCCACATTTGCTGACCCGCTCAGAGAATTTTAAGAGATCGATGAGAAATAATTTTCCTTTACTGAAGTGGCATTGACTTCCATCATATCATGTTCATCTGTATCTCTGATAATTATTTTATTTACTATACTTTCAAGAAATTTTCCTGGTACTAAAGTTAGACTCAATGGCCTGAAATTACCAGGATCAACTCTGGAGCCTTTTAAAAAAATTGATGTTACATTAGCTGTCTGCCAGTCATCTGGTACAGAGGTTGATTTAAGTGATAGGTTACACACCAGAGTTAGTAGTTCTGTAATTTCAGGTTTGAGTTCCTTCAGAACTCTTGGGTGAACAGCATCTATTCCTGGTGACTTACTATTGTTTAATTTATCAATTTATTCCAAAATGTCCTCTACTGACACCTCAATCTGGGACAGCTCTCCAGATCAGTTACCTAAAAAAAGGTCTCAGGTGTGGGAATCTCCCTCACATTCTCTTCAGTGAAGACCAATGCAAAGAATTTTTTTAGCTTCTCCGCAATGGCCTTGTCTTCCTTGAGTGCTCCTTTACCATCTTAATCATCCAGAAGTCCTACCGATTGTTTGACGGGCTTCCTACTCCTAATCTACTTAAAACAAACTTTTGCCGATAATTTTTGTCTTTTGCTAGTTGCTCTTCAAATCCTTTTTTAGCCTGCCTGATTATATGTTTACGCTTGAATCATTAGCGTTTATGTTCCTTTACTTTCCTCAGTAGGATTTTACTTTCAATTTTAAAGGATACCTCTTTGTCTCTAACTGCCTCTTTTACTCTGTTTAGCCATGGTGGCTTTTTGGAGGGGATCCTCTTGGGTTTTTTTGTTGTTTTTCCAGGTACAGTTTGCACCTCTACTCTGAGGTTTTTTTAAAAAAAAAACTCCATGCAGCTTGCAGGCATTTCGCTCCTGTGACCCCCTAACTTCCGTTTATCTAGCCTCCTCTTTTTTGTGTTGTTCCCTTTTTTGATGGTAAATGCTATGGTGGTGGGTTTCTTTGGCATTTTCTCCCCTACAACGATGTTACATTTAATTACATGATGGTTGCTATTACTGAGCGGTTCAGCTGTATTCCCCTCCTGGACCAGATCCTGTGCACCACTTAGGACTAAATCAAGAATGGCCTCTCCTCTGGTGGGTTCCAGGACTAGCTGCTCCAAGAAGCTGTCATTAATGGTGTCTAGACATTTTATCTCTGCATGCTGCCCTGAGGGGACATGCTCCTTGACAATATGGGGATAGTTGAAATCCCCCATTATTATTGGGGTGTTTTGGGTTTTTTGTATTCTCTCTAATCTCCCTGAGCATTTCACAATCACTGGTCAGGTGGTCCGTGGTATATTCCTACTGCTATACTCTTATTATTCAAGCTATGGATAGAAATTCCAAGAGATTCTATGGTACAGTTTGATTCATTTAAGATTTTTTACTATATTTGATTCAGCTTTCTTTCACATATAGTGCCACTCCCCATCAATGCAACCTACTCCATCATTCCTATACAGTAGAACCTCAGATTTACAAAACCCAGAGTTACAAAGTGACCGGTCCACCACACCCTTCATTTGGAACCAAAAGTACACAATCAGGCAGCAGCAGAGACGAAAAAAAGCAAACAGTACAGTGCTGTGTTAAACGTAAACTACTAAAAAATAAAAGGAAAATTTAAAAAAAGATTTGACACGGAAAGGAAACTGTTTCTGTGCTTGTTTCATTTAAATTAAGACGGTTAAAAGCAGCCTTTTTCTTCTGCACATTAAAGTTTCAAAGCTGTATAAAATCAGTGTTCAGTTGTAAACTTTTGTTCAGAATTATGAACCACCTCCATTCCAGAGGTGTTCATAGCTCAGGTTCTACTGTATATTTTATATCATCATTATTCCACTAAGCTTCTGTGATGCTGATTATATCAACAACCTCATTTAATCCCAGACACTCAAATTCACCCATCTTAGTATTTAGACTTATTGCTTTTGTATACAAACACTTGCAAAACTGGTCAGTATTTGGTTGTCTGCCTTCACCTGATGTAATTGAATGGGCCACTTTTTGTCTGTTTCTTTTCATTTTCTGCCTGTATTTTATCAACTTCTATCCTCTCCTCTTTACTAGGATATAGAAGATCCTCTTTAATAAATCCTCCCCTAAGGGATGTCTCTGTTGGAAGAAGGTGCTCCCTCCGCACCTGTCTGTTTCCCCCAGCCCTTAGTTTAAAATCTCCTTTACAATCTTTTTAATGTGACATGCCAGAAATCTGGCCGCCCACCTCCAGTGTGTTGCAAGAGAACCACCACTGAGCAGCACAAACAAGATAGAATGTACATGCTGAAGAGTCTTCAGATTCAGGCACCTGCTTGTAGCAGTGGAGAGAGACTGTCTGAAACCCTGTTCAGTTGCCCGGCACTGGGGGCCCTTCACCCACACCAGGGAAGGCACTAAGCTTTTCCTCCCTTCCTCAAAACTCCCCCAGGACGAAGTGAAATTCTGGCAAGCCTGGCAGTATCTCGTCAAGAGAAGTTCAAGCAGGTGTATAGCAGGGACACTGCAGGTCAGACTATTATTTTCTACTACTTATTTTTATTGCAGTAGCATGTAGGGGCCTCAGTCATAGATCTGTGCCCCACTGCGCTTGGCGATGTTTGAACACACGTGAGGCGCACTGGCAGAGCAGTGTGTGTTGACAGGAAGAAATCAGGGACTGTTCTGGCCCCCTCTACACCAGTTCTATCTGTTTGTCACTTTCGTAAGAAGTGCAGTGCCCCTCAGGAGTTAGCAGCAATTGGTAATTGAAATACGTCCCAAGTTCTTCTAACTATCATTTAATACATATTATTATCAAAAGGACACTGGACTTTTCAGTCTAGCCCTTTACAGTCCAATACTCTGCTTGTTAATGAATGAAAATGCTAGTTTGAAAAGGGGCTGTGCATAAAAAGTCAGAATGTCCTTAAGAATAACTTCAGTTTTTCAACATATATTAAAATGCCAGGAAATGCTGAAAACGTAAGAAGTATATTTGCAAATCAATGAATACAGGGAAGAATGGGTGTTCAACAAGTCCTGCAGCAGCGTGTTACCCAGTGTGCCCCAAGACTGTGCCATGGTGTAGTGGTCCTCTTCCTTTCACATCCCTATGGTTGACATTGGCACCATTCTGCAGCAAAAACTCACATGTAACCAATGAGCCCTAAGGAATGAAGACAAAAGACCAATTCAATGCTTAACCCTTTAGAACCAAGACCAAATCCTGCCTTCAGTGGATTTGGCCTCAGATATCACATTTCAGTATTGGCAGTGTATATGGTCTCAACCAGGTCAGTAACAGAGAAATGTTCAGAGATCACTTTATGAGAAAGGAAGGTAAATTGATAGTCAACTTTGGTACCACAAATCAAATGCCATCATTAGATAGCAAGGCAAATAATTAGCTGTTATCACCTATCCAGTGATATTTCTACTAGTTCCCCCCATGAATCAAGATGCAGTAAGTCACATACCCCTAAGACTGCCTGAATCAGTGGTGTTGCTTTGTTTTCTTCTGTATTGACCCAGTTTACGTCAGCTCCATGGGCCAATGCCTCTGCCATATCAGGAAGGTTCTTCTCATAGGCAGCTCGATAAAGCTGCAGTCCTGGATGAAGCTGTTTTGAATCATGAAACAAACAAGAATCTCGCTTTTCTCCTTCTGAAAGAAAGAAGATTAATTACTTGTAATTCTTGCTCTCAGAAGGTGCTGAATACACTTAGAGTATAGAAATAGATCACTCCACACTGCAAATCCATGCCTCTGGCACATGGCAGGTCAGACTTTGCAGAACAGTGTTCTGAGCCACTGAACCATCTTGCCATTGGGGGACATAGATGGCCATGGCTAAGTTCAATAAAAGTCACTAGCCAATAAAAGTCACTTTGTGGTTCCATTCAAAACTATTAATAACCACCAAGTTATTAGTAATTGTGGAAGGTCACTCATTAATCTAGCTGTTGTATCTGACTTCAGAGAACAAGAATTACAGCCAAGAAATTTTCTTTTCTCCCAAGGTACAGCTTGTAAAGGAAACTAGAGAGCTCCAGGGATGCATCCATAAAAAGCACCTTAACTAGCAACCTATATGTTTCAGAGTAGCATCCGTGTTAGTCTGTATTCGCAAAAAGAAAAGGAGGACTTGTGGCACCTTAGAGACTAACCAATTTATCTGAGCATGAGCTTTCGTGAGCTACAGCTCACTTCATCGGATGCATACTGTCTTCTGCAGTTTCCACAGTATGTAGCTGTAGCTCACGAAAGCTTATGCTCAAATAAATTGGTTAGTTTCTAAGGTGCCACAAGTCCTCCTTTTCTTTTAGCAATGTATAGAAACTTGCTATTAAGCTAACCTAGTAGAAATAGGGGTCAAAGGAACCACCTAGTGTCAATACAATGCATAAACAAACAGTAATGCAAAGTTTTAAATAGAGAGGCAAGATTGCTCTGAATATGAAAAAAAAAAAGTATATGGAAGCAGAGTTTGGGTACTCAACCCAGAAAATGGTTGCTGAGCAGATGGCACAAACCAGGATTGGTGCCATGATAGTGAGTCTATGCAATAATGCTTTGTACACACATGAGAACTGCATGTGGCTGCCCTGCAACTCCATTGCACAGGAGCTAATCTAGCAACTGTTGCAGACTTGCCCTCTGTCCGAATGTGCCTTAACACAGCTTTCAAGCTGAAGCCTAATTGGGAATAACAGTGAAAAATGATGTCAGACAGCTCTTCGGCATGGCATGAATAAGGATATTTGTGACCAATTAAAGAAAAGGAAAGACTGGATGCAAGAGATTCCAGATACCTTGGTGCAATTATACTAGTGATGTGGCTATGCTGCCACGGATCCACCAGCCTGACCCCTCGGAACTGCACCGAGATGCACCGATTCCAGGGCCAGATGGGAACACTGCGATCATCCAGTCTGACCTCCTGCATAGCACAGGCCAGAGAACCTCAGGCACAATTCCCCAAGCAGACTAGAGTGAATAAAAGGCCTGTCTGGGAAGTTCAGTTGTATTTCCAGCAAAGACAAGAGAGGTACATGATGGGAAGAAGCAGCCTTGATGTACATCTTGAGGCAGGCTTCAGGGCATGAAACGTCAAAACTCAGAGCTAATACCTGGACACAGCCCTTCAGCTCTGACCTATGGAACAACAAATAGCTACAAAAATGTTGAAAAGTGCTTCTGGGCCTATCAGGACAGCTCTGCTCTGAAGCACCACTTTTCAACCCAGACTCTCGGTACCAGTGAGAGCTAAACACGGCTTAAGGGCTCCTTCCCTAAGGCTGTGTACCATGATGGTGTTAACTTATGGGATGCATTGGGGCGACTTGTCACAAAACGGCATTCACTCCAGGATCTGACTGCAAGAGGTGATCCTACATGCCAATCCAATACAGGCACTGAAGGCTATGACTGTACCTGGGTGACACCGCTCAACTGCTGGGGTCATTCCCCAAGCGTAACAAACCAACCATCAGAACTGAAACTTAATCTAAAAAAGCCCCAACAAATCAGCAAAAAAGATGCATCACAGACACACAGCACATCAAAGTCTCACCACACTGGCTAAGCCTGGCCTCACTCTAGCAGTCAGGCTTGTAAATAAAAGAAAACTAAGGGTACGTCTACACTTGCAGAGTTCTTGCGCTGTAAGTTTCACCGGTGATAGGGAACCGGGGAAAGAACAGCGCTGGTTTGTCTCCTCACTTCATTCCTCAGGCTTCAGAGTGTTTACATGAGCAGCACTTCCATCCCCGATGAGAGCAGCACACTGAGGGCAGCTATCCCACAGTGCAGCTCTCTCCATTTTTGGGGGAGGAGGGGGGATATCGTGGGGCATCCTGGGTCCCTGCACAGCCTCCTCTCCACAAACACTGATCAGCTCCAGTAGCTCAGCATTGCTCCAAGCAGGAGATCCTTTGCTCCGCGGAGCAGCCATTGTCAGCTGGCCAGATGATAGGCGAGCACTTGCCAAGAAAACAGGAAGGGGCGTTTCAAAGTTCCCGGGGCTCTACAGGGGAGGGGTGGATGTCTGTTTACCTGGCATCAGAGCTGCAGAACTGCTGGCTAGAGTGGTCACTTTAGGCTCTGTGGGAGATCCTACGGAGGCTAAAAGCTCTGTAAACAGGAAGAGCGTGTCTTCACTTGCACATCACCGCAAAAGCATCACCAGTAAGAGCTGTATGGCTCTTGTGGAGGTGGTTTTCTTTTTGCAGTAAAACTTCAGAGTTTCACCGCAAAAAGCCATTGGGCAAGGGTAGACGCTCCCATGGGTTTTTGTGCAAAAAAGGGACTTTTTCCACTTTAAATGGCAAGTGTAGACATGCCCCAAGTCAGCGATTAACTGACAAAAGAATTACAGAGAAACAGGAAACAAGTCATCTGAGATCTGCAAGCAAAGGGCAAGTCAGCATCAAGCATTGAAGGGAACTTCCAATTCCATCCAAGGGCTGAGAAGGGGAGGCCGTGGCGAAGCAGTGGCTGGTTGCTGTATCATTCACAGTCGCAGCAAGGGGCAGCCTGTCTTCAGACACATAGGACATTCAGAAATCTGAGCTGTCTGAATGTCAGACACACAGATCCATCAGGCAGGGAGCAATTACGACTTGTAGCTTTGGTGATCAAGTAAACAAAAGTAAGAGAAGCATGCATGTTGCCAAAAAGATGCCTGATATGTTTCAGCAATGCTGGCAACACGGGAAGATTTCTAAGGCTATGTCTACACTGCACACCTTATAGTGGCATAGCTGTGCTGCTAAAGCCTTGCACTGAAAGGCATGCAGCGTAAGCTGCCTTTTGTTGGCAGGAGAGAGCTCTCCTGCCAACAAAATAAAACCACTCCCAACGACAGGTGGGAGATGCATTCCCGCCCACAAAGCACTGTCCACACCGGCACTTTTCATCGGTAAAACTTTTGTTGGTCAGGGATGAGTTTTTCCTCACACCTCTGACAGACAAAAGTTTTACCAATGGAAGTGCAGTGTAGACATAGCCTGAGTCTGCTCCCTTCTGGTGCAAAGGGTTTACTGACACAGCTCTAGCGGAGAAAAAGATCCCAGTCAGAACTGCTGCAAAAAGCTATAGAACTGTGCTAAAAAAGATGGCCTGGAACCTGGGATTGCCCCCGCTGCCCATTTCAGCAGGGGAACATTTGATCAGACCAGACTGGCAAGAGCAAGTATCCTCTGGGCTCCAGGTGAACAGTGGCAGGAAGAGGTAACTTGGATACTCTGTAATAGCACCATCCCCTGGCGCACTCCCAAACACACACACACACAGCCCAGAGCAGATGTGGAAACTGTATGGGGGAGCTGAGGGGACAGAGGAAGAGGAAAAGGCTTCTCTGCCTCCTGGTGCCATCTATTTAGCAGGCTGTTGTGGGGGTGGGGGTGGAGCTGAATGGCTCTTCTCCCTCCCCCACAACCATGCAGCAGCCTTCCTGCTGCAGCTGCTGCCCTGCTCTCTCTGCCCTACAGGTATATTGTGAATTGTGTTTCGAAACTGAAGCACCTCTGACCAGATCACCACTTTCTGGTATTAGGAAGGCATTCTTCCCTAAGGGCAACACTCCCATTTAGCCAATTAAGAGGCTAGGGCAGCACCTGGAGCTAAAACAGACTAGGGAGATACACAAAGAGAGAGACCTGGTGAATCAGAACTGCCTGAGTGGGAATCAGGGACAGGTGAGAGCTGCCAAGGATCAGGGCTGTTGGATGGTCCCAGAAGGAAGCAGAAGGTCGTTCCTGGGGGAAGGCTGAAGGCAAAGAGAGCAGCAAGAGAGGTTTGCTAGTCTATGTCCCAAGCCGGAGAGCCAGAGCTTGAGAGCAGGGGAGAGGCTTACTGGCTAATGTCTCCATGCTGGAGAGCTGGACCCAGGGGAACAGTGAGAGGGCTATAGGGAGTGACTGATGCTGCCAGGTACCCGCTGGGAAGAACAGAGTTGCACTCCGTATGGAAGTGTGGGCTGGGGCATGGTGAAGAGTGCCGGGGCTGCGCTGGAGGGCTGAGGCCTTGTGGGGGCACCAGAGCTGTGTGTTGCATGTACCATTTGGATGATGCTGGGGAAATTCTATAGCATGGGACATGAATTGTTATGATTTATGTGCATGGGACTTCTGCAATAAATGAACCTCAGAAGGGCTATTTGTCCTCAGAAAGACTTTTGACTATTTCTACAGAGTCTGCAGGGGGGAAATCAGGCAGGTGTGCCAGTCATGCTGCAGCACGCGGCAGGAGAGCTCTTCAGGCCCAGACCACCCTATGACAAGACCGAAAACACTTCAGTTTTTACTAGCTGGGCTAATGAAGGTATCTTGGGGAAATAAGAGCAACTTTTAAAGGAACTCCCAACTCTGACTGTTTCATTGCTCTGCTTTCAGACTCCAACAAGAATTGTACATTCATTAAGTTCCCACTCTTTCTGAGTGAGTCAGAATTCCAGCTACCAGGATGCAATATATATTCAACCATTTATATATGTTCCTCTGGACACCTATTTGCAATTTTTATGAATGGTGGCTAACTAGGGATGTAAGTCTTTAATGCCAGAAGCCTTCCTTCAGAGGACAGTCAAAACAGCACTGCTCTAAAAGATGTAAAAATAAATTCCAGTTTGGTATTATCTGAGGCAGAAAAACATCTTCCAGTGGGATGTAGAAGGATTCAGCTACCTTCCTGCTACCACACATGAGAGGGAGAACGGGTGAAAGACAATACTGCTGCTCGCTCGCAGGAATTAGCAGCTATATTAAAACGACACTCGGAACAGGAGGGGGAAAAGGGGAAATCTTAGTAATACCACCAGTATTTACTGGGACCAGCAAGTCGCAGTCTGCTTTTTGCTAGCATGTTTTTAATCAGAAAAAGAAATCACTTAAGTCCCATCTTTAAGTGCAAGATCAAACGGACCTGGCTCATACAAACTGTTTGTGGAGATGGTGGAAGCGAGGTGTTCTCTACGGTCATTGGCACTGTGCTGGGTCCCACTGTCACTGCTTCTTACTGGTTTTAGGAAAAAACGTATTAGAGTTCACGCTACTAAGGTGCCCATCTCTTACACTTAGTCCTGAATTCATTACCAGTTATTTTTAAGGGAACAGTGGTAACGATTCAATATTTCTAATGTATTCAAAGAAATAATCTGAAACTGCACTTTTGATCCAGACACTTACAGTGGTTCAAGCTGCAACCATTTTATAAAAAGGAAAGAGGTCAGGATAAGTCAAAAGCTTAAAATCATTTCACGGAAACACGAAGCAATGCAATAGCTTGGAGACAATGGACTATAGGTAGAGAGATGACCACGCCACACAATGGACCACAATGCAGATGCTGAACCCGTCATGAGAGTAGTACTTACTACTACGCAGTTTTGAAGAGGTATCAAAGTAGGAGAAGAGTGAATCTAGCTCATCAGGACAGAACAGAGACTCCCGCCTCACCTCGTCGCTACTTACAGCAACCGCTGGGGACATGCAAGTTAGCAAAGCACAAAGCAGGCAGCAAGGAGGGGAAAGGGCAGGAAGAAGTTATTGGGAAAGTTTAGGATGATAAAAATAGGGAGGAAAGACTGTGATTAGTACATGTCTGAATTTAAGATGCTCCTCCCCCTTAAAATCAAACACACTCCAGGGCAAGTATTATATTTCCCCTGAGCCTCTGAAACAGACTTTGAACAACTGAGACCCAGCTCTGCCTTCTCTTTACTGAGATAGCAATTCAGTAAATAAAATATCAGTGACACGTTTTAAAAGAACATGCTAATAGATACAAAGATAGGGGGGTGTAAATACCTGTTGGAGAAGCTGTGACTTGTTCACCAGCCAAAGGGGATTTTTCAGGGATGTTGTGCCTCTTTTCCTCCTGACTTTGAGGCAGAACTTTTGTTCCATGCTCAGGAGACACTGATGCAGGCTGTCTCTCCACAAATTTTTTTTCCACGTATTTTGCTCTGATATAATCCTCTTTCTCCTGCCTGGCATAGACAAACATCAATGAAGTTATATTAACTTTACTGAACACAGTAAGTAGTGCACACATTCATATGAAAGCCATTATTAAAGTAATGCAGTTCAGCCTCTGAGTTATTTGCATGTAAAATCTTTTTTTTAAGAAAGCTGAAAACAGTATTTTCCAGCTCTCTAAAATGCAAAATTCTTGAACAGACTTAAAGTTCACTTTGGAAGTAAGCCTGCATCTGTTTCAGCCCAAGAGAAGAGTTTTTGAGAATGCTAAGTGAATGAACACAAGTTTATAAGAAAACCAAACTCCATATTTAGAATAGCTTACACTCCCATGATAGTGTGTCATACTTTAGAAACATCTGTATACCGTATCTTTATATATGTAACAGCAACCTAATAAAATATTGTCCATTTAGATTTTTATGTAAATATTAATGTTATGCCTGGGAAAGTTAAGATTATAAGGGCTGGACACATGAGTGATGAATGATGCTAGGTGCAAAGTAGGCAGCTGCAGCATAATCTGCACTGAAATGCGCTTTCTTCCTCACCTCAGGGTGCCATCACCAGGTACACACAAAATGTGTGGCAGAGACAAACAGGTGATTTTATTTTTCAGCCACCTTTCAGGTGCAAGCTAAGAAAGAGCAATCAAGTACAGGAATAAATTAACGAAAGGGTTGATGAAACCACCATCACTGGAGTTACTGAAGAATAGCTAAGACACTCGTGGGAATGTCATCAAGCATCCTGCAACAGTGGTTTTCTAGTGTCCATGCACCATGAGTGATCTGCAAAGCGTGGTAGTCCAGAGCATGAAGCTGTGTAAGAACATACAGGAGGGATCTGGGAATTTGGGTATGGAAGTGTTCTACAAAGAGCTCTCTTATAAAGTGACCCACAGAATGAAAGTTTAGAGACCTATTGTTATGCATGATTGGGCACAGCTTGACCATGAAGCATAGGAAGGAATGAGAGGAGACAGAGTGGCAAGATCAGAAATACCTACTTGAAGGTTGTTGAGAACATAATATAAGAATTAAATGCAATAAGGTGGCGATGAGAGAGGGAACCCTGATGCGAAGGACTCAAAAGAGCACTGTTTTGTGAAGAGGTTAGTCATGGAGTGGCAGAGATAGTTGGTAGAGGTGTATTTCATTGCTGCAGGCTGACTGCGAGGAATTGAGTAGCCCTGGAGTCAGACTGTCATCAGCATAAAAGTTGAAGTCACTCAGGTTAAGGGATGGGGACTGAGAAAAGGGAAAAACTAGGGAATCAGCATCAGCACAGGATAAGGATGGCCAATGATGGCCTCCTGGAGGAGAAAGGCGAGGATTTGGACAGGGCAGAGAGCTAAAGAAAAGCTGAAAGGGCCAACAGAAGGCAACAGTGTCCGGGGGGGAAGGGGAAAGAAAGGGCACTCAGAGGGATCTGTGCAAACTGCGTCCCAGGGACCAGTCACATGTTCACAAGGGCAGGAGGAGACGGTATGAGATAGGGTAGCTTTGCTGGAGATTGAGTGACAGCTTCAGAAGGAAGAGAACAAGGGAAGGAATGCTGGGAGGGAGCAGCAGGTGGAATAAGGCTGGTGGGAGATAACAGGGATGCCAGGAGAGCTAGGGTCATAACAAACGCTGCCAGCAGCAAAGAGATGGTGGCAGAGAAGGAGCTGAGGGAGAAATTAATGTACACGAGAACTGGTGGGAGATGAAAATAAGGTGGAACAGAAGCAGCTGAACAGGTAGAGGAAGACTTTACACACGCAGAGAAGGCTAAAGTAAGGCTCTGGCTACACTAGTACTTTCATCGGCAAAACTTTTGTCGGTAAGGGGTGTGAAAAAAAACGCACCCCTGACTGACATAAGTTTCACTGACAAAAGCACCGGTGTGGACAGTGCTATGGTAGTGGGACACATTCTCCCCCTCAAATAGCTACCGCCACTCGTTAATTATGCAAGTGGAAGAGCTTTCTCACCAGCAGAGAGCAGCTGCACGAGAGACCTTACAGCAGCACAGTTGAGTGGTACAGCTGTGTCACTGTAAGGTCTGTAGTGTAGATATAGCCTAAGGCTGGAAGAGACAGAAAATTACAGGATTGTGGGAGGAAGAGACTGGGGAAAGGGTGAAGGGAGCTAAGCAGAAGGCCAAGAGGGAGAATATGGTGCAGTGCTGAGGAGAACACAAAAGCTTTAGTCTCCACCATAAGCAGCGTCTATGAACCAAATTAGTTTTGAGAATTTCCTGGCAAAAGCATGTCAGAGAAAAGCAGACTTTACTTCCTCGCCCCAGTAAATGCTGGGCTGCTGAATGGAAGCAGAGAGAAATACACTGTTCCACAGAGGATTAAAGCAATAGTGATGAAAGAGAACCTGTAACCATTAGGCATTTGACCCGAAGGAGCAATGGTGCAAAATGGGCACAAATTAGCAACACAAAGACAAAATTAAGATATTTGTGCTAAGTGACAATGCAGAGAGTTTAAAGGGAGAACATTTATAGCACTAGTTACAAGAAGATCAGTAAAACCAAACTAAATCACTACCTTTGGCTTCCAGGTTGTGGCTTCTTAACTCCCATTCTTTCAACTTTTGCTTCATATATTCTATTGATGACATCATTCCCCAATTCACACATCAGCTACAAGACAAGAAAATATCAGCACAACTATAAAAGGCATTATCTCTCCGAGTGATATTCATACCTCGCCCATCACCACAGTGTTTGGGCCTCTTGAGATCTCTTTCATTTACAATAGTTTAACAAACCTTGTCAGAGTAGGGGTAATGAAACAAGAGTGGTGAATAAAAGAAAACAGACTTCCAAATGAGGTGATGAAAAAACAGTTTGGGCTGGTAAATGGCAAGTACCAAAAAAGAACTACTCTGTCAAGGGACTAGCAGCAGGTTAAAGTGTGATTCTAGTCTGAAAAGTGATTATGTAAAAATTGCACCACCCTCGTGCTCAACAGTTCTTTTATTCACTCAGCCATACCTGCCCCTTTTACTGAATATACTCCTCTTAGTCCTGCAGAGCCTGCACACATAAGAGGCAATACACTGAGTTCTAGTCCATCTCATGCATCAACAGAATCAGCTCCAATCACTTACATCTGTACAAAACCCTCAACGGTACAGGGGCTGCACAGGTGTCACTGCAAGCAGAATTTCCCTTGCAGAACTGTTATTAGGAGTGGTGTGTCAGAAGGAAAGAATGCAGCTTGACTCTCAGACCCAGATAGAGATTGCTAACCTGACTTTTAAAGGGGCGGGGAGTGCTTAATTGTAAAATTAACACATTTGAGGTGGAAATCCACAACACAAGTAAGATGAAATCCGCACCCTTATCCCTGCTGCCATTTTTACAGGGTTATTCTTTAGGATTAGAAAAGCAGTAAGGCCCAATAACTTGTGAACCATCCTAGCTAGAAACAAATGCTTTGGACCAGCTATCCAACTGCACAAATGTATAAAGCATTTTTTCTATTCATCAGGTGACACTGGATCTTAATAATCACACCATTCTGATAAATACGTACTGTGACAAAGCTCCGATCTTGTCTCAGTGGGTCCCGCGCTTCCTGGCGGATTATGCTAGCCTCAGAGGCTCACTGTGACCCTCCCCACAGCCCTTCTCTCTCTAGAGGCACGGGTCACAGTCTACTGTGTCATTTTCAACATAAGACAGCAAGGGAGGCGAGGAGAAGCTACCCTCCCTTGCACAGTCTCTGTCGTCTCCTAGTCTCAGTGATTCATCGGGGAATGGAGGGGGGAGGCCAGGCCCACCCTCTACTCTAGGCTCCAGCCCAGGGACCCTTATAGTATCAGCTATGGTAGCGGACTTTTTGGAAACAGGACACGTACAATTCCCTGGGCCACGTCCCCACAGCAGCCCTCACTTCCTCAATATCTACTTCACCCTTAGCTCAGGGCCTCCTTCCTTATGCCTGATATGATTTGTACTGTTTAGTATCTCCAGCAGCACGGCTTCCTCCTACAGCTCCTGACACACATGCCCACCTGACTAACTGGGAGGCTTTTAACTGGGAGGCTTTTAACTAGTTTCAGCCAGACCTTGATTGGCTTCAGGTATTCCAATCAACCTAGCTGTCTTCCCTGCTTTCTGGAAGGATCTTAATTGGCCCTAGGTGTTTTAATTGACCTGGAGCAGCTGCCATTTGCTTATCCTGGTAACAGGGATTTGGCTAGCCTGCGGCTAATATATCCATCTCCCACTACATTACTAAAGCCATCTGCCCTTGCCCCGTCACAGTACATACACATAACTCTCTCCTCCCCTCACAATGCGCACACACAAGAAATCTGAAGCAACTGTAGTAATGTCTTGAACATCAATATTCTATACCAAGCGAAGCCTTGGAATCCCTTTTTTCAAATGGTGTTGGGCTTTGATTTGTAACTCAGATTTCATTAGCTATTGTGCTTAAATCAGGTTGAAAATGCTGTGAATAAAAAATATGATAATCCTCTCTCACTTTCCAAGGCTACTTGGCCCACTACTAATTGTTCCGTGCCAACAGACATTTCCAAGCACAAGCTCTAGACCAACAATTAGACAAAAAAATTCAATTCCTGCTACGAACTATTACTATCATTTTTAGAAACTCTCTTCTCATAAAGGATTACCATACCTTTAGAAGTTCAGGCTCCCATGTATCTAGTGTTAAGGATCTAACTTTTGAAAAGTGAACTCCTAGACTCCTAAACAGGGGAGAAAAAAAAACACCTCACATTAATACATAACTACTGTATGCTAACATACTGTCTTATGTTAAGCAGGCTTACTAGTCCCTCTTGCAGATCAAGCTGTTATCTTAATTCTA
Organism: Eretmochelys imbricata; assembly: GCF_965152235.1. NCBI lineage: Eukaryota > Metazoa > Chordata > Testudines > Cheloniidae > Eretmochelys > Eretmochelys imbricata. The sequence goes on along the minus strand of NC_135580.1, from coordinate 1,099,842 downwards.
TCTGCATGCAGGGGTCTCTAATCTTGCCTCCAAACACGTTACAATATGGAAAAAACACCTCATAATGAAGTAATGCTTTGGCCATGCTGCATGAAATGAGGCATGTGTGAAGGGTTTACCTACCTGTGTATCCCAGAACACTCAATACACAATGTGATTCCTAGGTTGATACTGGCCCAACGAGGATCTGCCAGGCCACAATCACAACAGGTGATGTTACCACCAATACATTGAACCCGCTGTAGTGCACTTTCTCCTTTTAACAACTTCTCTTTTGACTCACTGCCAGATTCTAGGCTTCCTGTAGAAGGGGATGACGATTTCTTCTCTAGTTTCTACAAAGAGACAACCAAAAAAAAAAAAAAGAAGAAGAACTAGAGACACAGCAGTTAACATTGCTATGGCCCTGGAGGAAGCTTCCACACTTATCTATAACTCTTTAATTGCTAAACAACAACTGAAAGGAAAGATATGTAACTACAAAAACATCCAATATGCACACGCACCAGGAACCTGAGATCAGAAAATCTTGCAAGCAGCATCTACTGGTCTGCACCTGTGCCCTGGAGCTCCTTGTGCTCAGCAGCAAGCATTATAAAGGGAGCTGTGGACCACCTGCCTCTCCAGTTCCTTCACTACCGTGAATCCAATCCAAAGCAGAAGGGAAAGTGGGCAGGTGGTAGAATACAGATAGGGATCACGTATCTCAAAAAACCACCAGTTAAAACTAACCAACCTCCATTTCTTCTTTGAGTGCTGATCCTTCTGTATTCCACACATGGGTGACTGGTAAGCAAGAGTCAAATAGCAGGGGCGGGGGGGGGGGGGCCACAAGGATGCAGGTGGTACAGATGCCCATAACATGTTCCAAACCTGCATCTGCAGAAGAGGCTTAGACTAAAGTGTAATGCTTCACGAAAGTGTGGCTGGAACCCCAGGCTGCCACCTTACAAAGGTCCACCATAGATGAGTATCAAAGAGATGCTTCTGAGGTTGCTTGTGCTCCAGTAGAATGGGCCCTTACACCGTCCTGGAGAGGGAGATGCACTGACAGTAAAGGAGGATAGAAATCCATGTAAACAGTCTCTGAACAGATATTACTTGTCCCTGTGCTCACTCTGCTATAGCAACAAATAGTCAAGGCATTTTTCTAATTGGTTTCATTCTTTGTAGGCAGAATGCCAAAGCTCATCTGAGAGTCAGGCCTCCTCTCCTTACTGGAGTTATAAACCTTTGAAAAGAATACCGGTAAGTTAACGGACTTGATTTATGTGGAACCCAGAACTTACCTTAGGGATGAATTTTGGGTTGAGGCAAAGGGATACCTTTTCTTTTTGACAAGTTCCCTGTGGTAGGTTGGCCATGATTGCATTCAATCATGCTCACTCACCATCCTGGCTGATGTGATGGTGACAAGGAAGGCAACCTTTGCGAATAGGTGGGACATCAAGCACATGGCCAGCGGTTGAAAGGGCAGCTTAGTAAGTATTGAGAGTACAAGACAGAGGTCCCAGTTAGCTGTTGGCTTCAATTCTGGTGGGAAGGCCCTAGTGAGACCCTTCAGGAATCTGAGTGTTATGGGGTGAGTCAAAATAGACTAGACCTCTACTCAAAGATGCAAGGCACTGATTGCTGCTAGGTGGACCGACAGCAAGTGAATAGGAAGGCCCAACTTCTCAAGAGTGAGGAGGTATTCTAGAACAAACAGGAATACCTGCTGTCTCTGGAGATAAATGATTTTGTTGTGCCCAGGTAGAGAAGTGCCTTCATTTAGCAAGATAGCATTTCTGGTGGAGTCTTGTCTGCAGTGATTAAGAATAGTTTGATGAACAGCCTCCGAACATGAACGCTCTAGGTATGATCCCCTTCCAGACACCAGGCCGTGAGGTGGAAACCGTATGGGCTGGGATGTCTAGTCCTGCCATTCTCTAGTGATAGATGCAGGAAGGGTTGGATGGTGGATGGGTAGACATTCACAGGAGGTCTGGAAATCAGAATAGCCTGGGCCAGTTGAATGCAATAACAATGACTTGCACTTTGTCATGATGAACCTCCCACAGAACCTACAGCAGCAGCAAAACAGGGGGAAAAGCTCAAGTGGTCTTTCCAGGATTGTAGAAAGGCATCGCCTTGGAGTCCCAACCCAGTGCTGCTCTAGTGCAGTATATGTTGAACTCCTTGTATATCAGAGATGAATAGGTCCCACGATGGAGTTCCCCACTGAATGAAGATTTTGTTTAGCACTGAATTGTGTATCTCCCACTCAGGGTCAGTGGAGTAGCTCTTTCTCCTTGAAGTTGATTCCTTTTCTGGTGTGGATACTTCCCTCAGAAGGACTGAGCCTGAAGCCCAGGCGATTATGGGTATGGGAGGGCGAAGATGTCCTCCAGGGAATTATAAGCCTCAGTCTATAAAACTTCAGCTCCACCTTACAGTAGTACAGTGAGCAATCAGACAGGGAAAGGCACCTCCCAGCCAGTCATTGACACTAGAACAACTTCAAGTACACATCCATTTTCCAGCCCAGGAAAGGACAATGGTGGACCACTGAACGTAATGGAAAGACATCCCGGCTCTCGAATCAAGAGGGGATCTCCACAGTCTGTATGACCATGAGTCACCATGTATTGGGGGGGGAGGGAGGGGTGAGAAGCTTTGTAAAAGCAGGCATGTGTCTTAGGGTTGGCCTCCAGAAACTGAGGAGCAGTCTTTAAGTCGGAAGCTGTCTGTGAACCCTTGATCCCCAAGCTAGGGGGATACATGGGAAACTGTCCAAAGGCAATAGGTAACTCATTAGAAAAGGGATTTTATCTAATACAGAAGAACAAAGCCTGATGTTGCATTCATGTTTATTTTATGTGTAACCTGTTTGCTTTCCCTCGCTATTTCAGCTTTGAATCGGTTTTTCTATTAAGTAAATCTTTTGTTTACTTTTCCACCCCAAGCAGCCCTCTATTTGCAAACTGTGTGGCATGTGGATGCCAAAGTGAGTGGATGGCCAAGGGGCTGATGGAGGGGAACAGTCTGAGCATAAGGTACCTAAGAACTCGGAAAGGATGGACTTGGGCAGACTTAGGACTAGAAGCGCTATTGGGGTTACCCTACAAGTAGTAACTGGGCTAGTGGAAGCCAGGGTGAGACCCTGGACTTGTAGGTAGGTGTTGCCACTGAGCTGTGGACAGTCGAGCCTAGTGAAATGAGAGATTAGAGCTAGGTCCAGGGTAGACAGAGTTCAGGAACGGGCCAAGGGTCAGTACTGGAGGGACAGAAGCTGAATGCCAGAGCCAGAGGGTCAACCAGAGTCGTAGGGAAGAAGTGGAGCAGAAGTGGAGCAGTGGAGCCAGAAGGGAACAGGGCTGGTGCAGAGCAGGGGCAAGCCTTGGACGCAGGCTGGAGCAGGGCTGGAACAAGGGCAAGCATAGCTGCAGGACTGGTACGCACTGAGCATCCGCTCATCTACTATCAGGCCAGGCTTATAAGCATGGCTGGTATATCAGCAGCCAATCAGGGGCTGTGGTTACTCTGTCAGTTCAAAGGCACTGCAGCTGGGCTCACTGGTTGCCTAGCAGCGAAGCTACTCAGGGAGGAGACCAGCAGCTGGTCCAGCATCAGGGATGCGAGCTACAGCAGAAGAGCATGAAGGCACCTGAGGTTATAGGGCAGATGGTGAGAGAAACACTTACTGATCTTGGTGATCTCCAAAATGTCACACTTGCTCCTGTGCACCTTACCCTCATGGTTGGGAGGCTTAAGTGGGACTAAGTCTTTAGGACCTGAACGCGAGAGCTCACCCGATTTGGAAGGAGTCGAAGAGGGATCCTCTCTCTTGGGAACAGACCCGGAAGGGCATTTTTTCTTGTTTCTGTGACTGGTGTCCTCAACTCTCATGAGAAGCCTGACACAAAGTTTTTAGCTTTATCAGATCTGGCCTCCGCTCCAGAGCTTATGCTCGGAGGGGTGTTACTCGAGTGCTGAGGCCAACGAACGGGGAACTCACCCCAGCCTGGATCCAACTGAGGTCTCACCACTTTATCCATGAGGTATTTCCTCAGTCGAAGCTCTCATCCCTCGGGTCCAGGGAGGAAAGGGCAGAGAAACATGCCTCTCTAAGGCAGTAAAGATAGCACTGGTGGTCGTTGCTGACCAAGTAGCAGCAAGGACAAGAGAGTTCTTGAACCCTGGGCATAGTTCTCCTCCCAAGAGGGGAAATGGAGAGGGTCCCTGGTGCAGGGAAAAGCTGATCTACACTAACTATAAAGAGACTACCAAATACACTAGACTAAGACCTGGATGCAATTATATTTATAGATAAGAAAGAGTGCAAAGTTATCTTCAGACACAAGAGATTCCAAATCTGGCCACATGATGGTAAGCAGGAACTGCAGAGGCAGTTGGTTCGTACCTCCCCTTATACCCTGGACACAGGCATGGACCAGGGCACAGGCATGGACCAACAGACACTACTTGAAAGGTTTTTGAGTCTCAAGCACTTGATGCACGTGCATGTCACATGTGGAATATACATAGGGACAAACATGGTTAATCCCCCTACAGTAAGGCGGAGGAAAAAAAAATCAGTATTTGAAATTTTATTTTTAAAAATAGGATTTTTTATTTAAATATGGGTTGATTTTTAAAAAACTAAATCATTTAAATTTGAAACTTTGACAACCTATGTTAAGGACTAACCTTAGTATAATCTATTAAAATCAGATACATTAAACAATAGTAAGCAGTACATGCTTGTCGCCAAGTTTCAAAGAAAGTCAAATCACTGAACTTGTGGAAGTCACTGGCTAAGTATCTGCACCCAGAGTTTGCTGAAGTGCTAAATCAGCTTTGATAGCAGTAGTCTTTTTTACAGGTACAGAGAGAATAATTTCTTAATTTCAGTTTATTAAACTAGTTCAGTTAAAAAACTAGTTCATTCAAAGTAAGAAAACATCTGAAAGCTGAAACAGCAGGAAAGCTTGTTGTTATCCTCTCCCACTCTACAGAACAACAATTGGGTGTTCGAGGATGAAAGCTACTAGTTCTAAAATCTTGAAGGACATGGTGACCAGAAAAAATTAGTTCAATTCACTAACAGATAATACTTTTGTTTAATAAATCAGTTAGTTTTAAATGCAAGACATGTTTTTATAACCATTTTTCCCTTATGCATACAGCTCATTTAAGGTCATTTTATTTAACTAATAAACAATTTGAAATGCTTGTGCATTTTAATTTGTTTGAATTTCCATCCAAATACAGCTTGACACAAATCACAAGTTAAAAAACTAATAATTTTACTAAATAAGAAATGCATCATTCACCACTTTCTAACATAAAAATGTAAAAATTAATATTCTGAATAAATGTAAGTTAAGCTATATAACGGCTTAAATAAATGTGTGTAGATGATAGTGTATCCTCCTAGTCAGAAAAACTGGGTAAAGACTATATGTAGTTACAAATCAACATATTTTAATAGTTATCAAATCAATGAGAATCAATCTTTCTGTAGAAAAATACAAATGCAAAACAAAATTAAAATTGATGACAAAGTCTCCTGCTTGCTGATCTAAATTATTAAAAATCAGTGATTTAAATAAGTGACTTAATCAATCCATCTTGCTTCATTTACATTGGTAAGTTTGTCTTGTGGACAGTTTCCTGCTCTGCAGCAAGATGTCAAGGACTACCAGCAAACAACTCCTCCTGGGGAACATCAGCCAGCCAGCATCTAGTTCAGTCATGTTCAGGCAGTCATGTTCAGTTACTCTGGGTTCAGGTGCAGGACTTGACTGTTATTCTGAGAGAGCAGGCGAGGCAGACTCAGTGAGGTGACTGGCCTCTGAACTGACAGTCTCATCAGGTATGGTACCAGAACTGTCTGGCCCAAGCGGATGCTATCAGGATGACTGTCCCTGAATCCTGCTTGAACTTTCACAGGACCCTGGAGAAAAGCATATATGAGGTCTGGAGACCAAGGGATGAGGAAAGCACCTGTGAGGAATCCCAGACTCCGCCTCCTCTGGAGCAGAGCCTCTAGCATTTGTCGCTGTGGCATAACACAAACAAGCCTATTGTTGGGTAGCCGCATCTGCAAAAGACTGTCTGGAGGGCCAAGGGCTTGAGGGGCCACTTGTGGCTCTTGGAGAATCTCTGCTGAGCTGGCCCACCAAGATGTTCCTAAGGCCTGGGAGATGGAAAGCTACTGGGTGACCTGGTGCCGAATACTCCATATCCACAGACTCATAGCTTCTTGGCACCAGGGGGAGGATAGGGCCCTTCCTTGCCTGTTGATGTAGTGCATCACTATGGTATTGTATATAAGCACTTGCACAGGGAGACCCTAAAGGAGAGGTAAGAATACTCTGCATGCCAATCGAATTATTTGGAGTTCCAACACACTGATATGAAGGAATGACATGAGAGCCAACCACTTCCCCTGAATCTAGAGTTGGTCCAAGTGTGCTCCCCACCTATAGGTGGAGGTACTCGTGATCAGATTATTCTAAGGGAGGGAGGCAGACAACGGAGCTCCTGTGCACTCCTGGTCTGGGTGTATCCACTAGTCTAATGAAGAAAGGCTCTCTGTGGAGAGGTATCCACATGTCCTTACAGTCTCTCTTGGGTTAATACACAGATCTTAACCACCCTTTGAGGTTTAGCAAGCTGCAGGTCATACACGACATGAGCCCCAGTAGCTTCAGGCAGATTTTCACTTGCGTTACTGGGTGCACATAAAATTGTCGTATGTCTGTCACTGATGTCTGGGTGCTGTGGAAGGTATCCTTTTGCCAACTAGGAATCTATCACTGTTCCTATGAATTCTGTATATTACATCAAAGTCGGTGTGGATGTTGTGACACTATGCCCCATATGCTTATGATATGAATATGGCATAACTAGGACAGGTTTTATGCAAGATGAGTCATGTAAGCGATTGGAAAGGTTATGATTTACTGAATATGATTATCCTATTTGTAGGCATGTGTCATTTCTGTATCTGAAGTTAGGAATACAGATTATGTATCAACTACAAAAGTGTTTGCACCTGGGGAATGCCCACAAGACTGGCTGGTTAGTCAATGAGCCACTAGGGAGGGCAATAGGACTTTGAAGATGCTAATCTCCCACCTTCCTGAGAAGCTTCCTGGGATGCTGCTTTGACATTGTAGGGTCATGTGATCCTGTCACCTGGTACTGGACTCCATCTTGGCCTGCTAGTATTTTTCCACAGAAGGGGTAAAGACCAAACTGGGAAATAAAGGATTCCCGCCATATGTAAATCCTATTTAAGGCAGGGAAGAAAGTTAATCAGGGCTTCTTCTTCACTGAATCCTCCCACAGGATGACTGCTGAGAAGATCTCAGAAACAAGGACTTGGGGGGAGGGCAGGGAAGAGAGAAGAAGAGTTGAGCCTGGGCCAGAAAAAGTCGTCTGGCCTGTGAAAGAAATGCCTAAAACAATATTTAGGTGCCAGTTTCTTTAGTGTATTGAGCTTAGTTTGCATTTGCTTTATTTGCTCAGTAATCTGCGCTTTGATCTGTTTGTTAACCCTTATAATCACTTAAAAATCTATCCTTCGTAGTTAATAAACTTTTTGGGTTTACACTCCAGAAAGGGCAATTCTCAAGCTGAGTCTTTCCACGCAGAGCTGATTTCCAGTGTCTATGTCCTTCTGCAACCGGGTGTGTCCCTACCTGTCTGTGTGTGCTAGAAGAGGCTTGAGGGCCTGGCACAGCAGGACAGGGTGAAGGAGTACAGGCTGGTGGAACAGGGGGGCTCAGTGATATCCCAGCACATGAGGTGGCACCCCGGAAAATCGGGGTCAACCCGTCACAGTGGCGCAGAGAGCAGGGTAATGTGCACAGCTTATTGCTCTGACACACTGGTGGTGATTTTAAGGGAGTTTTAAGCGTGTTGGCTAGAGAACAGAAAGTGGTTACCAGTTTGTTATTTTCTGTTTGCTTATTTCGGGCAAGGGAAGTAGGGGCAGAAAAAGCAGGAAAATGAGTGATAGTGAAACAGTTGCAAAATTGGAGCTCTGCAGATCGCAGGCAGCAGAAAACGAAAAAGAACACAGAAAACGTATGGAATTACAGAGTCTGCAGATGGAGGCAGAAGCAGCTAGGCAAAAAGCTGCACTGGAACTGCAAGCCAAAGACATGGAGGAGAGAGAAAAAGTGAGACAGCATGAACTGGCCTTGCTAGAGAAGTGGAATCAGAACCCCATACCAGGGGGCCCCACCTCTCCAAAAATCCACAAATGGGAGTGGTTGTGTTCTGCATATAGCGAGACTGGGGACATTGCTGAATATTTCATCACCTTTGAAAGGCTGAGTGCTCCATGAGATTGCTGATGATCAAAAGATGACCACTTTAGTTCCAAAGTTGTCTGGGAGAGCTCTGGATATATTCAGTAAGATGCCAATTAGTAATGCTTCAAATTATGGTAAATTTAAGGAATTGGTTTTAAAAACTAAGTTTCAGATTACACCTGAAACTTACAGTAAAATTTAGAAACCTTAAGAGAGGGGCTGGAATGAGTAATGTGGCATATGTAACCAAATGAGACATTTACTGGATAAGTGTGTAAGGGGAAAAGGTATTTCTTCGAAGCTTGAAATGTGTGATCTGGTTGCCTAGGAACAGTTCCTGAATATGTCTAATGATGAGGTGAAACAGTGTCTATGGGATAAAAAAGGTGAAAAAACTGTTGAAGAGCTTGCTACTTTTGCGGAGGAATTTGAATCCCAAGCATCTATTAGAAATAAATCACAGGCAGAGGGGTTTAAGTTTGGTGGGAAGCAGGCTCCCCATTTTACCCCTGGGAAGAAGGAGGGTGAATGGGAGGGTAGGCTCTCAGCTCCCCAAGTAATTCCTCCAGTCCTCGTCCCAACTCTCCTGAAAAACAGAAGAGCCCAGAAGGTGCTATCATTGTAATTCCACTGAGCACCTGAGGAATAAATGACCAGTGCTGAGTGGGAACAGGCAGCAAGCAGCTCATGGAAATGCTGCTACCCAGAGCACAGAGGCACCTCAGGCAATTGCCACTTATCACACAGGGTTTGTAAAAATAGCAACTGCACAACCTGGCGGGAAGCACAAAGGCTGTCAGAGTAAATGGCAAAGAACTTCTTGGGTGGAAGGATACTGGCACAGAAATTTCTGTGGTCAGGAGAGATCTTGTTCAGGAGGAAGACATACTGCCAGGACAGATGGCAGAGATTTTGTTAGTGGGGGGGGGGGGGTGTCACAAAATCCTTGAGCCTTTGGCTAAAGTGCACATGGAAATTGAGAATTTGCAAGCTGAATTAACAGTTGCTGCTGTTCCCCATAACCCAATCCAAATATTATTGGGGAATGACTTTTTTAATGTGGCTCAGGCTGTCCAGACCAAAGGGTAGGGCTCTGTACTGAGAGCAGGATGTTCATACCATGAACAGCAGGAATTGTTTATGTTCCAGGACTATTTAGATGTGGAAATAAGTATCCTATAGGTCACGAGCTGCAAACCAGTCCATAGGATCCAATGGGGGTTGATGGAGGTTAAGGTGACCATCCAGAACTTGAAACATCAATGAAGGAATTCAGACATCACAGAACTAGGATGGGTCTCCACCCACCATTCCTCTTTGGGATCAAGAAGTAGTGGGAGTAGAAGCATTTTCCTCTCAATGCTTGAGGAACTTCCTCTACAGCTCCCAGTTGTAGTAGGGAGCTGACTTCTAGTTGTAGAAGTGCCTCATTAGAAGAGTTCCTGAAGAGGGACAAGAGGTGGAGGGTGGGTATGGGCGAGGTGAATAGTTTGAAACTGGGTGAGAACCTTTCTTCACAACCTCTGGGACCCACCAGTCCAAGGTCATCCTAACTCAGACTTCTTTGAAACAATAGAGGCCAAACAAAAACCAAGGGGGTGGATCCACAGATGATTTAGCTGAGTTCTCAAGTGTCCCTTGCAAACTGCTTCCTTGGTGTTTGTCCCTGCCGGAGGGCTATGGAGGGTGAGACTGATGAGCACTGCGAGTGGAACCACTGACATTTCCTCAGTAGTTCTGAGAGACGCTGTTGGAATTGTTGCTAGGACTGGTATCTGAAGGAGGACCAAGATCTCTGTAGTTTTTGGTATGGTTTACCCTGGGCGCTGGGACACATGCTGGTGCTCTGCAAGGTGGTTGAGGCCACCTTGCCGCTTATTCTCTCATCTACAGTGGGAGCAGAACCACACCTGTGCCCCTGGAGCCCTCAACAGACACTGTCATTCAAAATAACCCAATCTGTGCACCTGGGGTGCACGCACTCCAACAGTGAAATCTGTGTAGATAATCACTCAAAGAAGTTATTGATTCAAAACATAACGGTCAAAATAACCTTACCAGATGAAAAGCTGAGTAGAGACAGATCAGAGACCTCACAAAAATAATTAAATTTCGTCTACAATTCTCACTTGAAGAAAAAAGGATCAGAAATGGTTTACTGTATTACTGGATCCTGAAAGGTAAATGTACTTGCCTCGGATTCATCCCCCTTCTCTCTGTATGCCGTAGCTATACTGGTTTGAACAGCCTTAATCCATGCCTGCCGCAGCTTTTCAGAATCAGCTTGGAGCATGCAGCTTCTATGAGAAATAAGACAGACTGAGATTCAAGCAAACCGACCAATTGGCTCAAAGAAGAGACTCACTCATTAAAACCCAGACTCTTAAGCAAGTTTTATGTTAGAAACTTCAGCACATCCTTGTATACATACTATACCACACAGTTACTATTATTGTTAACAGCTGGCATGTGCTTGAGCCTTCATAAACACAGAATGAAGACGTTCCCTGCCTCAAAATACTCAAATCTAAATGATGGATACCTTGGTAGGACACTAAGAAATCCAAAGGATGGTTTAATTTGCTGTTTAAATTTCCATGTGGTTATCCTGAAGTTTCTGCTTTGCATCCTCAACTCCCATTCACCTGCATGACTGACTAAATAGGACATGGACATCAGTCCTAGAGAAGGCACAAAGTTCTGATGTCTAACATATGGGACTGAATTCAAAGGCAGGAGACTTCAGGGATTTAAAGAGGAAAAACCGCTGCCCCCACTAACATTCAGAGAAAACAAGTAATCAAGTGTCAAACTGAAGGGTTGAGAAAGCGTAGATAGGCAAAAGCCAAATAGAGGTAGACTTCGGCTACAGGGTAGAGGGAGAAAGAGCAGGAAACAGACAAATAATAAGATGAAGAGAACACACACGCACACACAGAGCCCTGCAAGAGCAGCTGGCCTTATACCACAGGACACTAACGTGACATGAATGTCCAGTTTTTGCACATGCAGAGCTGCCTTTTCTCTCTAAACACACTAGGCAGTATTTTATACTATCTGGTGCTGCTTGGGCTAATATTTACTTTTTAAAAATTCAATATTTTCCTTTTATTATGTTGTGCTTTATTACTGAATTTAGAAATTATCAGACGTGATTGGAAGCCATTTTTTGTACTATTAAGAAGCAGCCTGACAGTACTGCCTGCAACTGATCCATATAGCAGCAATCTGCCTACCAACTGTACTACTGTATAACGAGCACCAGAATGCATATTTATTACAAGTGCAAAAAGCAGACTGAATAGTCACTACGGCTGCCCAGAATATCACATGCTCCAGGTCCCAGAATTTAGAAAACAAAGTGGTTGAGATTCTTTTCCCATTGTGACCACTCCCAAAACACAGAATCATAGGATTGGAAGAGACTTCAAGAGGTCCTCTAGTCCAGAACCCTACATGGCCTTCTTAAATTCCAAGTCTGAAATGGGTATGTAAAACTTGTGTTATATATGAACTTTAAAAAAAATTACCCCTTACTTTGTTGGAGAGACCACCTCGAAGCAGAAACGTCTTTCTATGTCTTCGCAATGCTTAACTGTGCAAAGCCGCAAGTCTTCAACGACTACTGTGGGATTATCCTAGAAAAGGTAAAATGAACAAAACAAGTCAAGTTTATGGTGAGGGGAGAAACTTACTGAAGCCACTGCTAGTCCCAACTGCTTTCCAATTTTTCCATTTCATCAAAACAGACTGCATGTAATATCCATAGTAGAAGTTAAACATTAATGTGTATGAAAATGTAATACAGACTTGGGAGAACCCCCCCCCTTTCCTATAAAAATTGACGGTGTGATTGACAGCTGATATTTAAACAGCACAGTGGCTCAACTGAGTACCACTGTTCTTTCTGAGAAGAAAATAATTAGCTTGCAAATCAGACAGAGGGGTCACAATTAAATGTGCCCACATTTCACTGCAAGTGCAAAATCAGACGCTAAGTTGAAGGTGCTTTAAAAATTGGGTCCATAAAAAAAAACAAAAACTGATGCTAGTTTAAGGATTTTGTTGAAGTATAATATTTGTTATGGTGTCTACAGTGTGATCATGGTAGAATAATAATAATACTGCTCACAAAACATTACCACGAAGCTGTTAGGATTGCCACACACTCCCAGACCTGACAAACCCCCAAATGGAAAAAAGAAAAAAAAAAGTTAAACCACCTAATCAGTACATTCATTCTTCCAGTCCACCCACAGGTAATCCAACCATTACCAGAGCCACCTTACACAACAGACCACACACCACACCCAGCTGCTGGCCACAAGACACTGGACTATATGGACCTCAGTTTTGATCCACTATGGCAATTTCTAACTAACTCTGCCACCCCCACCCCACTTCTGCCCTTCTGCACACAATCCTTTATTAGACTCTTCTCCCCCAACACTAGTAACTGTGGGCGTTTGGTGCAGAAGTTAGTTGTATGGGGAAACGGATAATTTGGTACAGGCATATTTGCTGAAGGGAATGAAGAAGGTTGGCCTCCCTGGGCTGCAGGTGGGGCAGAGTTAGGGATGCTCTGAGCGATCTGTGGTATTTGGTAGCTGTGATAATGTAAGGTGTGCGCTTGTGGGTAGAAGAAAAGAGAATATGTATATAAAGTAGCTTAATTTTTCATAGCCTTGCTTTTGTGGGTTGGGTCAGGCATCTTGTGTGTAGCAACCCCCAAGTGCTTCACAACAAAGCTTTCCATGTATTCATTTCCTATAAGTTTTTTAATTAGGGGTGGGAGGTGGATAAGTAGGCAGGGAGCAGACCAGTAGGGGTAGAAATATAGCTGGTGTTGAAGCATCATAGAATACTGTGTCCAGCAGCAGCTCCACATACCTTCTCTTGTAGGATAAAATCTGACAAAAGTGTAACTCTTAACAGAGAAATTTTTATGTGGATCTGCCCACCTGCACCTCCCAATCAATCAAACAGGACTGCACGTTCCTGGCCCCAATCAGGTTTGTGTGTGCACACAAAAATTTTCAATTATAGGAAGAATATTACTTAAAAAACAAGCTACCTATTGCACCAGATTTGCCCATGTACCACAGCTCTCCCAAGTTCTATGAAAACAGACAATGTTTTTAAAAGTGGCATCAGCCAACAATGAAAAGCTAAATTTGTCACTGGCAGTTTTAACTAAAGCCCAAATTAAAAGTCTTCCTATTACAAATTTCTGAATGAAAGCGAGACAAAAACTGCACAGAAAATTCAAAGGGCATAAAAACTAATACTATATGAAATTTAACAGCAACCAGCAGCCTACTTTGAGAGAAAAACAGGAGTTTATGCTCATTTTGGAATGCAGCCCAACCTGTGGAATCATTATCAGGAACCCCAATGTAACAATGAGCACTTACAAATCACCTATCATTCAGGGATCTCAGAGATTTACAAAGTTGATATTGCCCCATTTTATAGGCGAGAAAATTGAGACAGAGAAATTAAGTGGGTTGCTCAAGGTCATGTTGCAAATGAGTGGCAGCATCTCTCAACTTTCATCCCTCTGCTCTAATCAACAGACCACCCTAATTCCCATTAACAACATTCTTGGGTATTGGAAGTACAGTACCTACCTTAAATTTTTTCTGGTAAACAAGCTGATTATTCTGTATCGAAAACCAGCGTCTATATAAATAAGAAGACATCCAAACATTTAACTGATTTCACAGTGCTTACTGGTTGTAACAGACAAACATATCTATGGAATCACACTGAATAAAATAGTTCACAAAAGTTATGTCTCAGTAAGTGTTGACAAATTTGCACAAGGATGGGCTTTTTCATCAAGACAAAAGAAAAGAAATTAAGCAAGATTCACGTTAGTTAAATCATACACAAGTGCATGCACATTATCACTATGTTAGTGAAGCTATTCATTCCAAAAGTTACATATTCCAATGTATGGTCACATCTATATTTTTATGACAAGCGAAATGTTTTAAATTGTTATTTATCAATCTATTTTAGCTTGTTTACCAATAACACTTAAACTATGGAGTGGCTGGAAGCTGAGAGGTTAGACATTCAGACTGAAATCAAGGCAGTGAGGTAATTAAGCACTGAACAATATACCAAGGGTTGTGATGGACTTTCCATTATTGGCAAATTTAAAATCAAGATTTGATGTGATTTTAATAACTGCTTTAGTTCAAACAGGGAATTATTTCGGGGAAGTTCCATGAACTGTTATGCAGGAGGTTGGACTAGGTGATCACCGCAGTCACTTCCAGCCTTAGAATATATGAATTCCTCACTCAAATATTTTTTGAGAGAGAGAGGTTTTAGAAATAACTTATGAAGTTGCTGAAACTATTGCAGTGTTGCCACCTCTTGCGATTTATTGCAAGTTTTCTAGTATTTGGTGTTTCTTAAAGCCCTAGATGCTAGAATCAAGGCGGAGGGATAGCTCAATAGTTTGAGCTTTGGCCTGCTAAACCCAGGGTTGTGAGTTCAATCCTTGAGGGGGCCATTTAGGGATCTGGGGCAAAAACTGGGGATTGGTCCTGCTTTGAGCAGGGGGTGGGACTAGATGACCTCCTGAGGTCCCTTCCAACCCTGATATTCTATGATTCTAAGAGACTGCATGAGAATCAACCTTTTTTTTTTTTTTTTAAGCTAGTTCCTAGCCCCTGCTTTTGGAGAGAGAAGCTTGAAAACATGAAGCAAATTCACCCTGCAGGCTCAAATACCAGAAGGCAAATAAAAAGACTCCCAAAACTGCCAATCTTATTTTTGGGGCCCTGACTCATGGTTTTTGAATGCTTGGGGTTGGAAATACTGCTACTACTCTGGAAAAGACACTGCATATAGGACCCTGGTCCAGAACATCTGATTCATCATCAGATCAGGCTACCATACACGAAACATGACAAATATAACTGATTAACTGCCACTCTATTTCCTTGGGATGCAATCACAAAATTGGAATCACTGTAACTGGCTAAAGAGTACAGAAAAAACTAAAAAACAAAACAAAAGCAATTCAGCACTACAGTCAAAGTTGGGCATATTTGTTTAATATAAGATATAAAACACAGGCTTGTATTAAAATAAACCTTTATCAAAGTGGCTATCACAAACACACTCATACAGTATGTCACTTATTTTTGGCTGCCTGTTAAGACGAAGAACAATGTTATGTAAAGTACCCATCAAAACATTTAGTCACATATCCATGAAATTGTTTAATACTGAACTCTACTTCACTACAAATAGTAACAAAACACCCCTATTCATTCAACCACCACAAGCACAAAAAATACTTAAGGAAGAACAAAGCAGGAAATAAGGTATAAAAAGAATTAGACTCATGCCAGGAATTTGTTATTGTAAAACAGTTAGTACTTAGCCTGTAGAAAGCTGAGATTTCTACCTTTTAACAATTATATTTCCAAATGTTGTAGGAATATATTTAGTTTCAAAAAGCAAGATCTCCATTTAGAAAATTATAAAGGTTAATTCTAAATGACTGAAATACTTAGATGAAATATGGAAAGGATTTTTTCAAGTTATTAACTACAGTATATTTCAGTCACTGAAATTTAAAAGGTATCACCTTTACCATCTAAAAGGAATGTATTAATCGAGGATGTAACCCAATCATTATGTAGATTTTTAAGTAAAGAAATGGATAATTCAGCTACAAAGCAGGCTGAAAAAGGAAGATAAACTCCCACTTATTCTTTGCTTTTGTACAGACAACCAGTTAGATACATGAAAAGCAACCCCTACAAAGCAAAGAAAAGTGCAGCCCTGCCACAAGAGATAACATGCAATGGAGCAAATCTCTAATAATACTGTTAAGTGTGGTGAGTTTTATGAATGCAACACACTCCACTTGTACAGTTAACATTTAGTGAATCTCCACAGTGAATAAACTCCAATCTGGCAACCATGGTATATCTGACAGTATAAATGTACAGTATGACAACACTTCTGAGATCTTCTCTTGGAGGTTTTCACACTGCTCTATCTACCTTTTACAAAAAGTCAAGGTAAAGAAGCCCAATGATTTAAATTTTTAGAGATGGGGAAAAAATTTCACTGAAAATGTAACCCTTTATTTGGTACAGTATATGCCATAATGAATACTCGTTAGTTTCTGGCTTTACTTTAGCCACAGGTCTATGCCAAATGGGTGAGTGACTGCGCATTAGCATTATAGCATTTTCTGAAAAGTGACAACTACAAAATACAGTGCATTAAGGTCACTAGTAGCACCACAGTGATTTCATTATTAAAGATAATCGAGATTTTTTTAGGCCCAAATTTTAGTCTATCTTAAAAGGGTTAGATCCGATGAGGGAAGTTCTCTGGTTTCTAATCCACACAGAAGGGCATGGTCCAAAGACAAATCAGACTCGCACCTTGTGCCTCTGTTCCTACATTATTTGGATGCAACGTCCTTAGTGCGTTCCTGGGATTGATTGTAAATGATTTGGAGACTAGCTGTGTTGTAAGTGCTGAGCTTTATCAACCATGTGTTTTAAATACATCACTCTATTACCTCAAAACACGGGGGGAAGAGACAGTTTGTGGGGGCCTAAAAAAAATTAGTTTTGTTCCTGCTGGCTCGCTAGTAGCACATAACTAAAACGATGCTGCTCCACAAGGCAGATATTTTGACATTAAATTCTTCTATATCATTCAAAGTTGCCGTTAAATAAAATGGCTAATTTCACTTCTTTATCCAAAAGAAAGGAAAAATAAAATCAACACTTGTCAGTTAGAAAAGAACAAAAATCAGTGGAGAGTAGTTCTTAAGATGTCTGAAAATACAAGAGAGAAAAAAGAGCAATGAGAAAAGAAAATTTTAAAAATGACATTTGTGTCTTTACATAAAACTTAAATCAGCTTTAACAACTTTCAAGAGGGAGTCATTTTGTTTATTGTTTGACAGGCATGCAGCTGACCGAATCATCTAGGCTCAGAGAATTAAATAGAATGATCAAAAGAGAAACACTTGAAGACCCAATCCTGCTCCCACTGAAGTCAGTAGCAAAATGCCTATTGACTTTTAAATGGGAGCAAGACAGCACTTTTAACATATATTCTGGAAAAGTCTGACAGTGGAGACTAAGTTGGGGAAGCAGGGGTGTTTTAAGCTCCTCTGACTATAAATGCATCAAACCTTCTTATCAACTTAAAAGGTGTTGAACAGCATATGTGCTGTCAATCCATGCAAAATCCTTCTGTTTTCATAAACAGACACTTTATATCCATTGCAAGTAATCAAAATGAAATGCAGGGTTAATGATGAGCTTTTACGTGCCAAAGAACATTGGGAAAGTATAAAAAGCTGGTTGGTACCTGATGTGATCTGGCTTTTTCCTGTCATGTGAAAAAATTGGGTAGGATTAAAACATAAGGGAAAGGAGGGAAAGGAATGAAAATGCAAAATGAGCAAAATAAATGAAGAATTAGCATGATATGAAAACCCAGCACAAATCAAAGGTAAGGCTTACAGTGCCCACAACCTGACAAACTGCACAGAATACACAGAGAGTACTACTGTATTTCCTAAGGGGTTTGTTTCCACCCACCACATTCACACCACTGATAGAGTGAAGGAATTTTTGTAAAATACTGAATTTCCAGGAACCCAAGTAATTTTCCATAGAGTGCATCACACTAAGAACAGAGTGTGGTTTCACTTCCTGAACCACTGAGGTGACATATGTGTGTATCTTTTAGTACATATATCGATAACTCCAGCAGAAATCTGCATACCCCTCTTTGCAAGCTTTCCATTGTCCAATTACTACATTTCAGCTCCCATCGCCACTGATGTCCATCATCACGTATATGAATACTCACAGTAAGTAGTATACAAGATTTCAAAATGTTTAGCTCCTAATACTTTAAAAAGAAGGAGCACTGGGTACCACCCTCATCCCCCTCAAACACACACACACTTGCAGAGCATACAATTACACAAAATGAAAATAAAGGGAAGAACACTCAATATCACAAATAATGTTCAGAGAATATCACCCAATTGTTTTGTCTTGACTGATAAGTTACATCACAACAATGTCACACTGTGTAGAGTTTCCATATTTGCCTAGTAATCCGTCCACAAGTTTATTTATGAATCTTATATACCAAGACATGCACCATCAACAGTATTTGTCAGCTAGCACTGCACTGATCTGTTCCACACCCAATGAAAACTTACAATAGTATTTTTATTGGGAAAAGGGGCGGGGTTGCCTGTAAACAGATAATTTCCCCCAAAGAATCCCAAAAGCTGTCAACTTCCTTTTTCTTACATTTCCATATGATGTCTTCATCAAAGGTAATATAAACTTATTTAATTAGGGCAGCATACATTTGATAGTTAAGGAAACACAATGGCAGTTTTAAAAAGGCAGTCTAACGTAAAACATCTTGGAAAGTTAAGAGCAAAATGTTTTTGTAAAACGTGCCATGATTTTTACTACAATGTATTTTTAGAAAATGAGTTACAAAGAACTATTTTAAAATACTGAAGAGATGTCAAAGTGCTAATTGACAGAAACTGGGTGGAACTGGCAGTTACCCTTTTTAAAATAATTACAACTGGAAATGCAGCCTGCACTTAGCAAGAAAGAAGATCAGCACTGTAGAAGGAGACTCAGGAAAGTACATTTCAACAGCACTTTCTAGGCAAATTCTATATTTTTTCCTAAGGCTTTTTGTTGTTTTTCCCCCCATTTCACGTGTGCAGAAATATCTTTTTTTAAAAAAAAACCACTGTGGAAGTTTCCTGCGCTTCCCTGGGTCTTGCAGCTCTCAACTTTTTCAGATGTATAAAGGCATCAGAATTCCTAAATGCTTTCTGCTTCATTTTACATTTTTATATACAGGACATTTTAAAGAAATAAACAGCACTATAGTCGTGTTATATGCGGTCAAGTGACTGGAGACATTCTAATGCAGTTTTCCTTTAATACACTGTAAACTTTAAATCTTAACTATGAGCCTCAGCCATCAGAATCCACAGAAGTTTCTAACATCTTCACCACTTACTGGCATTACTGTCATAACACCAGACAGACCTTTTTAATTAAATTAACACTAAAGTCTCTGCTTCTGTAGTAAAAAAAATTATTTTTTTTTTTAAAAAGAGAAAAATAAATAAAGAATTGCACTGCAGCATCAATACTAATCTTAAAAAAAAGCGCCACACTGAAAACCAGTCTGAACTCCTGGCAATAATGTTAATTGTATAGCCAATAAGAGAGTGCTCTGGACTATAGCATCTGATTCCTGGCTATTTCTGGAATCTCAGGAATATGAACACAAACCAAAAGCAAATCTTTTGCCCAGAGGATTGCACAATACATGGAGAGAAGCTGGCCAGTTTGGGAATTGAAGTAACCACACACCAGAAAATAGGAGAGCAAGAGAAAAATGTTATCTTTTTTTCTTGACAGAATGCATCTCATTGTGATAAAGTGTGATGTCACTGTAATAAGTGTGTAAAACTGGTTCTTATGTCACCTTTACCTTTCATATTTCTAATTACATTTCAGTGAGATGTCCAGTTTCTATATGTAAACAATGCATTTGATCACCTCTTATTTTAGGCTTCAGAAACAGATAGGAAGTTACTGCATTTATGCCTAAGAATGCAACAAACTAAAGTTAGAAATGTACTTGTAAATAAAAATAAAGAAAAATATATTTACAACAAATGGAAGAAAGGGGAAGTTGATAATAATGAATACAAATCCAAAGTTAGGAATTACAGAAAACTGATAAGGAAAGCTGAGGGACACAAGAAAAAATCCAGTCAGTGGTGCTAAGGACAGTAAAGGAGATGTTAAAGTATATATTAGGAACAAAGAATCCGAATAAGCGTACTGGTCCATTTCTAGGTGCCAATGGTACAATTATCAATAATAATGCACAAAATGCAGAAGCATTCTATAAATATTTCTGTTCTGTATTTGGGGAAAAACATTTGATGTAATCATATCATATGATAAAACACTTTCCATTCCACTAGCAGCTCAGGAACATGTTAAATAGCAGCTAAAGTTAGACATTTTTAAAATCAGGAAGACTGGATAACCTGCATCCAATCATTTTAAAGGAGCTCGCTGAGGTGCTTGCTGGACCATCAATAAGTCTTGGAGCACTGGGAAAGTTCCAGAAGAAAGCTAATGTGGTGCCAATATTTAAAGAGTTAACAGAATGACCCAAGAAATTATAAGCCTGCCTGTCTGACAATTGATAGCAGGCAAAATGACAGCATGGCTGATATAGGACATGATTAATCAAGAATTAAAGTAGGGCAATAGAATTAATGCCAGCCAGCATGACTTTTTGGAAAATAGATCCTGTCACACTAACCTGATGTTTTTAAAGATGGCATTACAAGTTTGGTTGTTAAAGGTAATAGCGTTGACGTAATATACTTAGACTTGTGGGAGGCATTTGACTTAGTACTCCACAACATTTTGATTAAAAAACTAGAAGATATAAAATTAACATGGCCCACAGCCAATTTTAAATCCATTTAATAACTGACAAGTCTTAAAATGTAGTTATAAACACAGAATCATCATTGAACAGGTGTGTTTCCAGTGGGATCCGCAGAGATTTGTTATTGGTTGAATGCTATTTAACATTTTTATTAATGACTTGGAAGACCAAACCAGCACTGCTAAAGTTTGTAGATGACAAAAATTAGGGGAGTGGTAAATAATGCAGAGGACAGGTCACTGATACACAGCTATCTGGATAATTTGGTAAGCTGGGAGCAAGCAAACAATATGCATTTTAATATGACTAATTGTAAATATATGCATCTAGGAACAAGGAATGTAGGCCATACTTACAGGATGGGGCATTCTAGCTTGTGAAACAGTGACTCTGATAATCAACTGAACATTTGTTCTAGTGCAACGCTGTGACCAAATGACATTGTGCACACAATCACGAGTTTCATGCTCCACCCAAAGAGCAAGGCAAAGTTTGTGTGAAGTCACAACCCATGGGCCCAATCCAGCAAGCCAGCGGGCGCACCAATGGAGAAAAATTAGCAGGTGCTTAGCACCCACTGGCAGCCAAGCTCCCCTCCTTCTCCCCCCAGTCCTGCCCACCGGCAGCCCTACCAATCAACTCCTCCCCCTCCCTCCCAGCACCTCCTGCAGGCCAGGGAACAG
This sequence comes from Eretmochelys imbricata, assembly GCF_965152235.1. Lineage (NCBI taxonomy): Eukaryota > Metazoa > Chordata > Testudines > Cheloniidae > Eretmochelys > Eretmochelys imbricata. The sequence continues at coordinate 1,078,322 of NC_135580.1, read as the reverse complement.
TGTGCAGGAGGTGTTAGCAGGGAGGGGGAGGAGCAGGGATGGGGCAGTGGGGGAGGGGTGGAGTGGAAGTGGGGCCAGGGGTGGAGCAGGGTTTGAGCACCTCCGGGGAAAATTAGAAGCCAGCACCTGTGGCATCAGTGGATTTCAACAGAAGCTCTGAGAAGAGAACTTGCAAAGATCTGGCCTTGTGCTTTCAAACAAGCAAGAAAACAAAACAAAAGAAGAAATTTCCTTGAATTCTGTACAGTCACTGCAGTAAATATAACTGGCCAAATGGTGCACCAATTTATGCCTCAGGCAACTTTGTGGAATTAATGGGTTTTCCAGGGTTATAAATCAGCCCAGAATTTAGCCTAATAATCAGCATGGTTACAAACCATAACAAGGAGAGTTTTTGAAGTCTTACCTGTTCCAAGTCTTGAAGGCATTGCTGGCTCGCTTAAAGAGATACCCTTCCATAACAATGCCATTGGCTGCATCTACATTGTATTCTAGCTTAGTATCATCACTGGAGAAATCCTGGTATTTAAAAAAAAAAAAAATTTCAAATGCAGCTCAAAAACATTAATTTTAAACTGTGCAGATATTTGGCAATAGCATCATGCCTGCAATACCTAGTGATTACTCTGCAGCTATTAGGCCCACACACAACATTAAGAAGGTTTCAGAGTAGCATCCGTGTTAGTCTGTATTCGCAAAAAGAAAAGGAGTACTTGTGGCACCTTAGAGACTAATAATGCTCAAATAAATTGGTTAGTCTCTAAGGTGCCACAAGTACTCCTTTTCTTTTTGCGAACATTAAGAAGGTGAATTTTCAGGGAAGATTAAGGCACTAGAGTCAATTTTATTTCACAAAATCTATACCTGTCATAATTGCATTACATAACAAGACATGGGGAGTTTTACCAGCCATATTTACAGATACTTGCGAAAAAGAGCAGCATTCTACAGCTCAGTAAACTGCACATCAGCAGTGGGCAAGCGGCAGAAAAGCCAAGAAACTGAAATCAAACTGAAAGGAAATATGAAAACTTCTGTAATTTCATTAAAAGCAGAGCATCCAACTGTCTAGATACAAAAGAGTGACTGAGTAACAATACCTGAACTAAGAGTATATTTTCAGAAAGTTGCAATTAAGCAGAAATTGTGGTAATCACCATGTCTTTACTGGAACATTATATTTCACAGCAACACACTCAACTAGGGTGACCAGATGAAACGGACAAAATATTGGGACACACGGGGGAAACAAAAAAACAAAAGTAACGTTAAAAAAGCGGCCGGAGTTGCCGAAGCAAAAAAAAAAAAAGAACCCCAAACCAACCACCAGAACGGCCAAAGCCGCAATATCGGGACAAATGGTGTCCCGACCATGCATCAGTCGGGAGGCGGGACAAAGAACTAAAAATCGGGACAGTCCCGATTTTATCGGGACGTCTGGTCACCCTACGCTCAACACTGTATATTTGTGTTTTGTACAGAGTCCCCCATCCCATGATCCTATTTCTTTTATTATCTCTCTGCTTTGATTACATCTGAATTTTACATCTGATATTTTATTAATAGGGTGAGATTTTCAAAGATGTCTAAGGGATATGAACACTATTCCCAATCAAATGAATAGTAAATAGGCATCCAAATACAGTAGATGGCTGTGAAATTCATATCCTAAACTGCCCTTTGGAATCATGACTGAACTCACAACTATGTATCAACAGACATTATTCAATAAATGTATGAGGTGGAGAAAACAGTGAGCAAAGGAAGACCATATCTGGCTAAAAGTCTGATAGGACTTCTCCTCAACCTTGCCGACAAACACAAACCTAATGGAAGTTGAACATCCAGAGCATAAAATAAATACATCACAGGGTCCACCGAAAAAAACATGGGCACTGCTGTCAATAAAGATACAGCCAATGGATTTTGGAATAATAAGCACGATCCCAAAACAATTTCTGCAATGACAAAATGCACCTTCATTTGAAAGGGAACACAATACCCAACCACCCCTTCAAAGATTTTCCCCCTCTTCTGACCAGCCTCCCTTGAGTCTTGCTTGCTTTGATATGAGGTAGCTGCTCTTCTTCCAGGAGTTAGTCACCTGTAGACCTGCAGCAACCTTATGCAGACGTTAGTTGACTTTTTGGAAAAGGAAAGATAGCTGAGTTTCATCAACCTTTTATTGGCCTCACCACTCTCTAAATGGTCTTGCATGGTTACTAAAGAGGGAGACTAGGATAGGTCCTTAGGTGAGGGTTAGGGGATGTGGGAAAGGAAGAGAAGCAGTTGTCCATTCTCTCTGCATCTGGTTGGAGAGAAACGATTGAAGCCATTGTATATCTACACCACCGTCTCCTGACACATCTAAACAGGGCAGCTGTGTCAAAAGTCAGAGGAGAGGTTAAGTGTGGAAACACTGAGATGTAGTCTCCATCCATTGCCATAAGAAGGCTCTCTTAACGCCATTAGTGCTGGCTGTATGCCAGGTGTGGCCAAACCGCAGCTCATGAGCCACATACAGCTCTTTTACAGTTAAAGCATGGCTCGCAGAGCCCTCTGCACTCCCCCACCATTCTCCAGCTACCAGTCTAGGGGAGGGAGCTTGGGGCCTCTGCCCTGCATCAAGGTGGTGAGGCTAGGGACTTCTGCCCTGCAGGGACGGGAGGGAAATGGTGTGGGTCAGGTCTTTAGCCAGGTGTGCCCCCCAGCAGGCACCACACAACGGGGTGGAAGCCCAAAGCTACGGCATGCGCCGCCCCACCGGGATGAAGTCCCAATAGGCTCCGCCCCACAGGGCAGGTTGCATATATCTTGGGGCTCTCAAATTTCTGAAGATTACTGTATGTGGCTCAGAGGAACAATAAGTCTGGCCACCCTTGCTTTATGCTGTGTCCTTGTCTGGGGCCTGATTGCAAAGCATCCAGCATGGCTGCAGAGATCATACAAGGCTGGAGCTTGGCTGTCACTATTTTCTCAATGATTTTACTGCAGAATGATGCTAGAGACAGGACGATAGAAAGATTGTCTCCATCTTATATTGGCTTTTTTCAGGACTGGGTCAGCTAGTACATTCTTCAGGGAGGCTGACAGATTTACTTCTATGAAGGAGGTGCTGATCTATAAGTAGAATACATCGTCATTGTTGCTGGTTTTCATATTCCTGGAGGTGCACAGACCTGTTCTTGGGTGGAGAGTTCAAATCTTCCTAAGAAATTCTAGATCTTCATTGCATGTAACAGGCTGAAGTCTGCCATGGATTTACATGCACACAGAGTGACATTATATACATATATACACTGTGAAACCTTACGCCATGGCCCAAAGGACAAGAAATACATTTAGAACTTGGTTACACTTGGGCAAACTCAGGAAACAAACTGAATTCACTTTCAGAGTAGTTTAAACTGCATGAAACCACTGCGTGGTCATGCTTATTCAGATTTAAAGTGACCTGAATTCAGTATTATCTTAATTCACGTTGTAAACGAATTGAAATAAACTGAGGGCTTTTCTACTATAACATTTAGCTCATGGCAAGCTGGGATTTGAATCTACCCTATAGAGCAGGGCTATGTAGACAAACCCTAAGTTTAACCAGTCCTTCATCACATTGGGGGCAGTTCATTGCTGAGGGTGAGAATGACAAACTTGCACAGAGACTTTTCACAAAGAGCAAGGTGGCCAGACTATACTAATTTTTAGCAGTAGCTAAGTTAATGAGGGACGTCCATTTAATTCTCTGATTTGAGCTTTGCTCCATAGGGGCTCATCTACCAACACTTTCTGTATTGCTTATAACTATATCAGATATGAGTGTCGTTAGAGCAGTACAACCTCCTAGTATGGAGACAGTCATATCGGTATAAAGATGCTTGTTGAAGCATAGCTTATTCATGGAAATGTGGAGGAAGAAGCTTTACTTCCATAAGGCATCTTTATACTGGTATACCTGTGTCCTCACTACGGGTTGTACTGATTTAGCTATTTTGGGGGGGGGGGGGGTGCGCGCACACATGCACAGGGGTGGGGTGGGTTCTTGCCCTTAACTGAAATAGTTGAATGGACACAAAAACTGTGTCATGAACAGACCTAGGGTAGAAGGAAAAGGAGGCAGCAGCAAAGACAGCATAATCTGCTCCCACTGATGAGCCTCATACCCTACTAATAGGATTCTAAAAAGATCCCAAAGGGAACACTGCTCTGCCCCTGTGATTGGAAGAAAGTGGTAACCCAGAAGGGCACGGTTACAACTGTTAATTTAGGCCTTTTATGAATGGATGCAGGCAATAAAGACAGCAGGTGCCTGGGCCCAGGACAGTATATTATTCAATAAAATGGCCGAAGAGCTTACACACAGAATATTCTCAGCTATTCCCGATTTATTTTAATAGGTAACTATATCATGATCAGAATATTGGCTAATAATTCAGAATCTGATAGTAGGCACTCCCTATAAAAGTGAAAACTACTCTTTGAATTTTAGCAGTAACGAGCTATTGTATGGGCATATATGTTAAAAACAACACAAACAAAGCAGTTATAACCCGATGCTCATAAAACCCAGAATTCAGACATGCATACTTTTCTTTAGTCCTCAACACTTCATAAACCTTAATACTCTGATACCTGGTCCCCAATTCAGAAGATGCTAAATATTAAAAAGATTTCATATAAAAATGCACACTCAGTATAAATATTATAGTACCATTTTAGTATAATGTAAGAATTCATGTATAACATACAAACATTTTAAAATATAAGTGTTTTACAAAGTATTTTCAGGGTTTCTTTTTCCATACTGTAACCTTTTCAAAAGGGCTAAAATTTGCTGAGTTAACGTTCTTCTTACAAAATGTAATTAAGTTAATAAATGTTTTAATTTCGCTCAAACTTACCAACTCCCAAACATAATGGAACCTGCTAAAGATTTGCATCTTACTGTCCTTAATGATTTCTGTGATTTGTCGTCTGAGGAAAAAAGGTAGATTTCCTGGATTCTTTCTGCCCAACCAAGAGTGCCATGCAGTCATCACATTCTCCTCTAGGTTCGCAAAGTTGTTTGACATTGCAATTGTTTTGTAAAAAGAAACGTGATCCATTAGTTGCTTTCTTTGTAGCCTTGCGTGAATGATCCAAGTGCTCTCTCATTATGCAGCTCCTGCTTCAATTCACATTGACTGAAACCATGACTTTCTCTTAAGGCCTGGACAATACTGCTGATGTTAGCTCAACTGACTTGCAACCTTACATGGTACATTAAGACTTGAGAGTAGGTGCAGACAGTAGTTTCATACTTTCCTAACTACATGCAGTACACAACTGACTAATTTCAAAAAAAAAAAGGAGTACTTGTGGCACCTTTTTACAACTGACTAAGTATTTTTAATATTTGTACTTCACAGCAGGTCATTTACATATGAGTCAAAGATCAAACTGCAAGAGAAAGCCAAAACCAATTAAAGGCCTCCAATGCTCTATCCATGGTAGTTTACTGGTGGAGGTTTTCTTTTTCTTTTTTTTTTTTTTTTTTGGGGGGGGGGGATTTTCTATAACAGCAACAGAGTAGTTGTTGAAAAAGAAACTGGCAAACAGAGTATCATCTTTAGCGTCTTTGTATTTCATAATATAAACAAGAGGGGCAAAGCAGTCATATTATTGTAATGTATTTTTATCCTGGCAAATGGAAAAAAGTTTAATGAATCACAAAAATAATCAGAGGGGGAAAAAAAAAAAAAAAAAAATACTTCCAGCTCTTTCCAGAGAGCTCTATAGGAAATAAACCCACTCATTTCACATGATTTAGAATTTTATATTCCTTAAGCATAAAAATATTTGCTAAAGACTGAATTTGCAAATTTATTTACATTTAAAAACAGAAATTATGTTTCCACTAGCCAGCATAGACAAAACTGAAGTGCTACAACATTAGATTTCTAATTCAAACTATATTTTCTATTTTGGTATTCATTCATTTCTCAAGATTTGCCATTTACTGGGGGAGGGTCACGTAGAGGAAATGAGCCAGACAAACAATTGAAATGTATAGTATGGTCTTCTACTTTTTCATATCTTTGAAAGCAGGGATCCCCCTTTAGTAAAGCTACCCCAAGGCAACTTTAACATGTGCAACCAACACTAATTTAGTAAGTCACACGCCTAATTGCTGACTTTGTGGGTGCTCTGGGCTCAAGCACCCACAGAAAAAAAATGTGGGTGCTCAGCACCACCAGCATCGGCTGTTGGACGGCTGGGGGCAGCCGATCAGCTGTTGGGTGGCTGGAGGCAGTGCTTGAGGGCATGCAGAGAAAAACGAGCAGTGGGGGTCTCGGGGGAGGGTTTGGAGCAGAGGCAAGAAGAGGCGGAGTGATGGCGGAGCAGGGGTGGGAAGAGGCTGTGCAAGGGCAGGGCCTCAGGGGAAGGGGTGGAGCAGAGCACCCCCAGGAAAAAATTTTAAAAAGTCAGCGCCTATGCAACATCGCAGTACGTCTTACTAAATCTGACAGTGTTACATAAGAGCCATAATGTCTCAGAAATGCTTGAAAAACACCACCAATATTCTGGACATATTGGATTTTAAAACTTGCTATGCGACATGTATTTTTTCCACTTTTATCATAAGATAATTTTCTTGCGGCTATTGCATATAATCCTATTCTTTAGCAACTGCAGTTCTAGAGCCTTGCAATAGCCAAAATTAGTGATTGGTTATAAGTTCTTCATTAAAGTCTATAGAAAAGATGGTTAAACTCATTTTGCCAGACTCTGAAGGCACTCAATGTTCAAATGTTGGGTTTGTATTTTGCTTAAGTGATACTGTCAAAAAAGGAGCAGAGAAAAAAATTCAATGAAAAATAGGGTGGAAAATGGGGCAGGTTGAATGAACATCAAATACAAACAGCGCGACAAACACAGAGATGACTGGAGAGGAAATCTTAATGAAAAATAAGTACAGCATACCCAGTATTTAGGATATCCACTGTGCAAATCCAGCTTTTGAGAGGGGAATCATCTATTCCCCTCACACAGTGCCAGCATCACAGAAAGGTATCTTTGGTTTTGAAACTGAATCACCACGAGAAAAAAAAAAAAAGCCAACAAACTTGAGATATTTTAGCAAAACCTGAAATAGTTTGAGTAGTTAGCAGAAGCTGGGAAAACACAAGGTTGTTTCATCCCTATTTTAGGGCCAGGAAGTAACTCTTATTTTTCCAACAGCAGTTCTGTTTTAGGTGGACGAGAGGGATCATTCTCCCTTCAGGAGCAAAGGGCCAAAATGTGCACGTGCTTCAGCAACAGCAGTGAAGGAATCCACTCCTGATTTATAGACATGGCAGCATCTGGCTCCTCATCTTGGCTGAAGGAGACTGCCCTGGTCTACACTATGAGTTTAAGTCGAATTTAGCAGCGTTCAATCGATTTAACCCTGCACCCGTCCACATAACGAAGCATTTACGTCAACTTAAAGGGCTCTTAAAACAGATTTCTGTACTCCTCTCCCGACGAGGGGATTAGCGCTGAAATCGACCTTGCCGGGTTGAAATTGGGGTAGTGTGGTCACAATTCGACGTTATTGGCCTCCGGAAGCTATCCCAGAGTGTTGATTGTGACCGCTCTGGACAGCGCTCTCAACTCAGATGCACTGGCCAGGTAGACAGGAAAAGGCCTGCGAACTTTTGAATCTTATTTCCTGTTTGGCCAGCATAGTGAGCTGCGGGTGAGTGCAGATCTCATCAGCACAGGTGACCACGCAGTCTCAGAATCGCAAAAGAGCTCCAGCATGGACCGAATGGGAGGTACTGGATCTGATCGCTGTATGGGGAGACGAATTTGTGCTATCAGAACTCCGTTCCAAAAGACGAAATGCCCAAGCATTTGAAAAAAATCTCCAAGAACATGAAGGACAGAGGCTATAACAGGGACCCGCAGCAGTGCCATGTGAAACTTGAGCTCAGGCAAGCCTACCAAAAAAGAGAGGCAAACAGCCACTCAGGGTCAGAGCCCCAGACATGCCACTTCTGTGATGAGCTTGCATGCCATTCTAGGGAGTGCAGCCACCACTACCCAACCCGTGCTTTCACTCCGTCAATGGATTATCACGCAACAGGGATGCGCATTTTGGGGACGAGGAAGATGAGGAGGAGGCGGCGGCTGAAGATAGTGCACAGCAAGCAAGCAGAGAAACCATTAGTTGGCCCCTCGTTTTAAATTGCCAACTCATTTTAAATAGCCAACCCAATGGCTGTTTGGTATGGGAAATGCGGGCGCTGCTGTTTGAAACCATTGCCACGTTATGAAGGTTAAAGAAGCCAAAAGACCGTGGCTTACCATGGCTGCCTGCAAGCCCAATTCTGTTGCCCACCAGCCCTGCGTGTGTGATCTCTCACACCAAACCGGCAGACCCTCAATATAAGAGGCAAAATGCGATCTTGTAGCAAATGCACATGTGCTATATAATATTAACAGCAAAGTTCACCCTGAAAGAGTCTACCCATTATTCTCTAAAATGTGTCTAACTACTACTCTCCCTTTTTTCCTTCTGCAGCTGCAAATGTTTCAACACTCACAACATCATCTCCTTCCCAGAGACTAGCGAAGATTAGAAGGCGAAAAAAAACGCACTTGTGATGAAATGTTCTCTGAGCTCATGCAGTCCTCCTGCACTAAAAGAGCCCAGCAGAATGCATGGAGGCAGACAATATTAGAGTCCAGGAGAGCACAATATGAACACAAGGACAGGTGGCAGGTTGAAGATGATAGGTGGCGTCAGCTTGCTGACAGAAGGCAGGAGCCAATGCTGAGGTTACTGGAGGATCAAACTGATATGCTCCGGCGTATGGTTGAGGTGCAGGAAAGGCAGCATCAGCACAGAGCGCCGCTACAGCTCCTTTGTAACCAACCGCCTTCTCCCCAAGTTCCATAGCCTCCTCACCCAGACACCCAAGAATGCCGTGGGGGGGGCCCTCCGGTCACCCAACCACTACACCCCAGAGGACTGCCCAAGCAACAGAAAGCTGGCATTCAGTAAGTTTTGAAGTGCAGCTTGGCCTTGTCCTTCCCTCCTGCCCCATCCCTCCTGGGCTACCTTAGCAGTTATCCCCCTATTTGTGTGAATAAATAAATAAAGAATGCATGAATTTGAAGCAACAATGACTTTACTGCCTCTGCAAGTGGTGATTCAAGGGGGAAGGAGAGGGTGGTTAGCTTACAGGGAAGAAGGTTTTCATCAAGGAGAAACAAAGAACTTTCACACCGTAGCCTGGCCAGTCATGAAACTGGTTTTCAAAGCTTCTCTGATGCGCACCGCACCCTCCTGTACTCTTCTAACCGCCCTGGTGTCTGGCTGCGCGTAATCAGCAGCCAGGCGATTTGCCTCAACCTCCCACCCCACCATAAACGTCTCCCCCTTACTCTCACAGATATTGTGGAGCACACAGCAAGCAGTAATAACAGTGGGAATACTGGTTTCGCTGAGGTCTAACCTAGTCAGTAAACTGCGCCAGCGTGCTTTTAAACGTCCAAATGCACATTCTACCACCATTCTGCACTTGCTCAGCCTGTAGTTGAACAGCTCCTGACTGCTGTCCAGGCTGCCTGTGTACGGCTTCATGAGCCATGGCATTAAAGGGTAGGGTGGGTCCCCAAGGATAACTAAGCACTAAGAATGCATTTGTTACTTATTTCTGGGGGGAGAGTTACACTGTGGTAAGGAAAGGAGTACCTGTGGCACCTTAGAGACTAACAAATTTGTTTGAGCATAAGTTTTCGTGAGCTACAGCTCACTTCAGGCATTTCAACATCCCCAACAGTTATTTTCTGGTCTGGGAAGAAAGTCCTTGCTGCAGCTGTTGAAACAGACCAGATTCCTGAAGATGTGAGCGTCATGTACCTTTCCCGGCCATCCCACATTGACGTTGGTGAAACGTCCCTTGTGATCCACCAGTGCTTGAAGCACCATTGAAAAGTACCCCTTGCGGTTTACGTACTCGCTGCCTTGGTGCTCCGGTGCCAAGATAGGGATACGGGTTCCATCTATCGCCCCACCACAGTTAGGGAATCCCATTGCAGCAAAGCCATCCACTATGACCTGCACATTTCCCAGAGTCACTACCCTTGGCAGCAGCAGCTCAGTGATTGTGTTGGCTACTTGAATCACAGCAGCCCCCACAGAAGGTTTGCCCACTCCAAATTGATTCCCAACTAACGGGTAGCTGTCTGGCATTGCAAGCTTCCACAGGGCTATCACCACTCATTTGTGAACTGTGAGGGCTGCTCTCATCTTGGTATTCTGGCACTTCAGGGCAGGGGAAAGCAAGTCAGTTCCCTGAAAGTTCCCTTATGGATGCGAAAGTTTCGCAGCCATTGGGAATTGTCCCACACCTGCAACACTATGCGGTCCCACCAGTCTGTGCTTCTTTCCCGGGCCGAGAATTGGCGTTCCACGGCATGAACCTGCCCCATTACCACCATCGTCGTCTCCTGGGTGCTTGCCAGCAGACAGTGCAGTACAACTGCTAGCTGTCATCGTCTCCTGGGTACTCGCAGTGCTGCTGGCCGGGAGAGCAGCCTGAGGCAGAATGGCCCACTCAGGGATTGAACTCACAACCCTGAGTTTAGAAGGCCAATGCTCAAACCACTGAGCTATCCCTCTGCCAATATTCCAGGCAGGACTGAATCTCCATTAGACAAAACTTGGAGAATGACCTGAGTCACTCCCATTTATGTCCAGGCGCCCCTGACAGATCTCACTGAGGTCTGCCAGGAGCACCCATGTCTGCCCAAGCACCCCAACCGCCCTCACCGAGGCCGGCCAAGAGCACCCAGGAGACGACAAGGATGGCTACCAGTCGTAATGCACCATCCACTGCCACAAGGCAATGAGCTGCTGCTGCTGCTGTGTAGCAATGCAGTCCTGGGTCTACCAACACCCAGGAGATGTACGGTGACGGTGAGCTGAGCAGGCTCCATGCTCGCCGTAGCATGGCATCTGCATGGGTAACCCAGGAAAGAAGGCACAAAACAATTGTCTGCCATTGCTTTAACTGGGGAGGGGGGGTGGGGGGGGCTGACAACATGTACCCAGAACCACCCATGACAATGTTTTTTTGCCCCATCAGGCATTGGGACCTCAACACAGAATTCCAATGGGCAGCGGAGACTGCAGGAACTGTGGGATAGCTACCCACAGTGCAATGCTCCAGAAGTCGACGCTAGCCTCGGTACTGTGGAAGCACTCCGCCGACTTAAACGGTCTTAAGTGGGGACACACAATCGACTGTATAAAATCAATTTCTAAAAAAACAACCTCTATAAATTCGACCTAATTTTGTAGCGTAGACACAGCCTGTGCTATGATACTTTGCTCATCCACCTCCCCTAACTCCAGCTCCCTCCTAACCATTACTCTAAGTTGCTTTTTACATGAAAGAATAGTGTTTGAATACAATGAAAAACATACTTTGAATACAGTAAAAACATATTTTACCGTATTATTGCTGTGTTCACAGCATCATATAAGCTATGTTACAAAACAAAAAGTCATTATAGCCTTGAGAGAAAGGGATTAATGTAGTGAGTCCAAAGTTATTTAATTACACAACAGTTGTTCCTGCAACACACGGCTGCATCAGACTAAGAAAACAAGAAATCTGGCAGTCTCACATTAGACTGACAATACTATTCGCTGAAGGCTGCCTATCCTCTTTTGGCAGCTAAAATACTTGTTTTTCCGTCTGTAAATTTATAGCAAAAAGGGTCCTAGAATTCACCTGGTGTTGCCATCTTATTCCACCAACCACCATGTACCTGAGCAAATATGAGATAAAAGTTTATTCTATTTTTATACATATGGATTGCTTCTAGCATCCTTGCAGTATGTGCATGAACCTGACAGACATAAATTAAACCATAACAAATGGAGGCCATCTTACCTACAGAAAAACCAGACTACCCAGCACATCTAAACCAGCCCCACCACTTTTACACCAACCTCTCAGGAAAAGAGAAAATTAAAAAATACACTTTTCAGCACACTGAACATCAACTTGAGAAATGAGTTATTAATTAGGATTACTATATACACAAGTCCTGTCCCTGAAAAGCTTGCCATCTACACAAAATCCGGTTATTGACCTTCCATAACTGCTGTTCTTTGAGATATGATGCTCTTGTCCATTCCACGTTAGGTGTGTGCACGTTATGTGCACCACTGCTGGAGATTTTTCCCTCAGTGACCAGAGGGGTAAAAGCGTGGGTTGGGGAATGGACATGAGCAATGCATATCTAAGAACAAAAGGTCAGTAACCATTTTTTCTTTTATTTTTACCAGCAGGACAGTGGGGTGGGAGGAGGTATTGTTTCATATTCTCTGTGTATATATAAAGTCTGCTGCAGTTTCCACAGTATGCATCTGATGAAGTGAGCTGTAGCTCACGAAAGCTCATGCTCAAATAAATTGGTTAGTCTCTAAGGTGCCACAAGTACTCCATTTCTTTTTGCAAATACAGACTAACACGGCTGTTACTCTGAAACCTGTCATTTTTTCTTCGAGTGCTTTCTCATGTCCATTCCACATTAGGTGACTCACAAGCAGTACCCAAGAAGGTGGGCTCTGAGTTCATGGACATGCGTACTTCAACACTGCTCTCCCGAACCTGGCGTCATCTCAAGCCTGCTGGGTGATGGCGTAGGGGGATGAGAAAGTATGCACCGATGACCAGATTGCAGCACTGCAGACGTCTTGGATTGGAACATGGGCCAGAAACGCTGCTGAAGAAGCCTGAGCTCTTATGGAATGAATGGTCAAGATGGCAGGCGGCGGAACATTCGCCTGCTCATAGCATACCCAAATGCAGGAGATTATCCAGGATGAGATTCTCTTGACTGAAACTGGTTGTCCTTTCATCCTCTCTGCTGTTGCCACAAAGAGTTGTATGGATCTGCGAAACAATTTAGCCCTCTCGATGTAGAAAGCAAGGGCACGACTAACATTCCATGAGTGAAGTTGTCGCTCTTCTGAATTCTTGTGCAGCTTTGGGAAGACGACTGGCGGGAAAATGGCTTGGTTGCCTTGGAACTGCGAGACCACCTTTGGCAGGAGGGCCATATGGGGGGGGCCCAGTTGAACCTTGCCCTTCAAGAACACCACGTACAGTGGTTCTGACATAAGGGCCCTGATTTCAGAGACCTTTCTGGCTGAGGTCATCGCTATCAGGAAGGCGACCTTCCAGGAGAGAAACAGCAGAGGACATGATACTAGCCGCTCAAAAGGACCAAGTTCAAATCCCACATGGGAATCAGTTCACAAACCTGACAGTAAAGTCTCTCTAACCCCTTAAAGTGGATTGTCATCCCGTGAAAGAAAAATGACCTTCCCCCCACTGACAGATGGAAGGCTGAGACTGCTGCTAGGTGTGACAGATGTGAATGCCAGACCTCCTTGTTTAAGGTGGAGCAAGCAGTCCAAAATGGATTGAAGAGAAGACTGAGTCAGAAAGGCCTCGTCGGGACAACCATATCAAAAAAATGCTTCCACTTAGCGAGGTAGGTTGCTCTAGTGGACAGCTTCCTACTACCCAGCAAGACCTGTCAAACTTGTTCCAAACAGGTTTGCTCCTCCAGGTTCAGTCATGGAGCTTCCATGCAGTCAGGTAAAGGGACACGAGGTTCAGGTGGAGTAAACAGCCATTGTCTTACAGCCGCGTAGCCAGGGTCAGGTCTAATCATAGAATCATAGAATATCAGGGTTGGAAGGGACCCCTGAAGGTCATCTAGTCCAACCCCCTGCTCGAAGCAGGACCAATTCCCAGTTAAATCATCCCAGCCAGGGCTTTCTCAAGCCTGACCTTAAAAACCTCTAAGGAAGGAGATTCTACCATCTCCCTAGGTAATGCATTCCAGTGTTTCACCACCCTCTTAGTGAAAAAGTTTTTCCTAATATCCAATCTAAACCTCCCCCACTGCAACTTGAGACCATTACTCCTCGTTCTGTCATCCGCTACCATTGAGAACAGTCTAGAGCCATCCTCTTTGGAACCCCCTTTCAGGTAGTTGAAAGCAGCTATCAAATCCCCCCTCATTCTTCTCTTCTGCAGGCTAAACAATCCCAGCTCCCTCAGCCTCTCCTCATAAGTCATGTGTTCTAGACCCCTAATCATTTTTGTTGCCCTTCGCTGGACTCTCTCCAATTTATCCACATCCTTCTTGTAGTGTGGGGCCCAAAACTGGACACAGTACTCCAGATGAGGCCTCACCAATGTTGAATAGAGGGGAACGATCACGTCCCTCCATCTGCTCGCTATGCCCCTACTTATACATTCCAAAATGCCATTGGCCTTCTTGGCAACAAGGGCACACTGCTGACTCATATCCAGCTTCTCATCCACTGTCACCCCTAGGTCCTTTTCCGCAGAACTGCTGCCTAGCCATTCGGTCCCTAGTCTGTAGCTGTGCATTGGATTCTTCCATCCTAAGTGCAGGACCCTGCACTTATCCTTATTGAACCTCATCAGATTTCTTTTGGCCCAATCCTCCAAATTTGTCTAGGTCCCTCTGTATCCTATCCCTCCCCTCCAGCGTATCTACCACTCCTCCCAGTTTAGTATCATCCGCAAATTTGCTGAGAGTGCAATCTACACCATCCTCCAGATCATTTATGAAGATATTGAACAAAACCGGCCCCAGGACCGACCCCTGGGGCACTCCACTTGACACCGGCTGCCAACTAGACATGGAGCCATTGATCACTACCCGTTGAGCCCGACAATCTAGCCAACTTTCTACCCACCTTATAGTGCATTCATCCAGCCCATACTACTTTAACTTGCTGACAAGAACACTGTGGGAGACCGTGTCAAAAGCTTTGCTAAAGTCAAGAAACAATACATCCACTGCTTTCCCTTCATCCACAGAACCAGTAACCTCATCATAGAAGGCAATTAGATTAGTCAGGCATGACCTTCCCTTGGTGAATCCATGCTGACTGTTCCTGGATCACTTTCCTCTCATGTAAGTGCTTCAGGATTGATTCTTTGAGGACCTGCTCCATGATTTTTCCAGGGACTGAGGTGAGGCTGACTGGCCTGTAGTTCCCAGGATCCTCCTCCTTCCCTTTTTTAAAGATTGGCACTACATTAGCCTTTTTCCAGTCATCTGGGACTTCCCCCGTTCGCCACGAGTTTTCAAAGATAATGGCCAATGGCTCTGCAATCACAGCCGCCAATTCCTTTAGCACTCTCGGATTCAACTCGTCCGGCCCCGTGGACTTGTGCACGTCCAGCTTTTCTAAATAGTCCCTAACCACCTCTTTCTCCACAGAGGGCTGGCCATCTATTCCCCATGTTGTGATGCCCAGCGCAGCAATCTGGGAGCTGACCTTGTTAGTGAAGACAGAGGCAAAAAAAGCATTGAGTACATTAGCTTTTTCCACATCCTCTGTCACTAGGTTGCCTCCCTCATTCATTAAGGGGCCCACACTTTCTTTGGCTTTCTTCTTGTTGCCAACATACCTGAAGAAACCCTTCTTGTTACTCTCGACATCTCTTGCTAGCTGCAGCTCCAAGTGCGATTTGGCCCTCCTGATTTCATTCCTACATGCCCGAGCAATATTTTTATACTCTTCCCTGGTCATATGTCCAACCTTCCACTTCTGGTAAGCTTCTTTTTTATGTTTAAGATCCGCTAGGATTTCACCGTTAAGCCAAGCTGGTCGCCTGCCATATTTACTATTCTTTCGACTCATTGGGATGGTTTGTCCCTGTAACCTCAACAGGGATTCCTTGAAATACAGCCAGCTCTCCTGGACTCCTTTCCCCTTCAAGTTAGTCCCCCAGGGGATCCTGGCCATCCGTCTAGGCGGAGTGGAAGCAGTAGCGCTATGGATAAGTCTAACAGCATGCCGAACCAGTGTTGGCATGACTGCACTAGGGCTATAAGAATAGCTCTTGCCTTGCCCCACTTGATTTTTAGAAGGACCTTGTGTACCAGAGAAACTGAGGAAATGCATAGAACAGAAGCTCTGTTCCTGGAAACAGGAAGCGTCTGAAAGGGAGCCAGGGCTGTTCCTGTTCAGCGAACAAAACTGATGGGCTTTCCTGTTCTGCTTGGTCACGAACAGGTCTACCTGGGGAGATCCCCACCTTTGGGGCATGCACTTCATGACCTCTGGGTGAAGGGACCACTCGTGGTGAGGGGAAAAAGATCTGCTGAGATTATCTTCCAGGGCACTCTTGCCTCTTGAAAGATTGGATGCCTCGAGGTGAATTGAGTGCTTTACACAGAAGTCCCATAGAGGTGTGGCCTCTTGACTCAGGGCGGAGGAACGTGCTCCTCTCTGCTTGTAGAAGATGACTGAGGTGTCTGCCTGTGATTTGGGGAAGAAACACTTGGCAAACTAAGTAGACCGCTTGGAGCTCCCTAACATTTACATGCTGGGAGAGTCCGTCCTGGGACCGCAGGGCCTGTGTCCTGAGGTGATCAAGGTCAGTAGCGTAGCTAGGGGGGAGCGGGGCAGCGCCCGCTCCCCCACTGAGCGCAAGTGGCACCTTCTCAATGTCTTGGTGCCTTTTAAATTTTCCCCTGTTGAGGGAACGGGGGGAGTGATCCAAAAAAAAAAAAAAAAAAAGGCGCCACCCGCTGCAGGGCTTTTACTCACCCGGCAGCGCCCCGGGGCTTTGGCGGCACCGCGGCAGGACCGTCACGCACGCCGGGGCTTCGGTGGCAGACACCCGGAGCGAGCGAGGGCGACCGCCAGAGCGCCGCTGGGTGAGTCAAAGCGCCACAGCGGGTGGCGTTGGTTTTTTCGGATCGCTCCCCCATTCCCTCCCCCCGGCTATGCGGCGGATCGAGGTGTGCTCTCCAACCCAGGTCTAAAGCATCTGACGCTCCAGACAGTGACGGCTGAGGGGCGACAACGGGGACACCCGCCATCACAGAAGGGGGGCTCTTACACCAGTCGAGGGAGGCAGGGACCAGGGCTGGAACAGTGAGCACCGAGTCCAGGTGGTGTCTGTTTGGCGAGTACACTGAACCTAACCACACGTGCAGGCCCTGAGGCACAGCCTTATGTGCCGTACCACGTAGTGCACGTGGTCATGTGTCCCAGGAGCTTGAGGCAAAATCGGACTGCTGTGATTGGATGGGCCATGACCTTGGGTATCAGGTCCAACATTGTCTGGAATTGAGCCTCTGGAAGAAAGGTTCTGTCCTGGTCAAGTCGAACACTGCCCCAGTAAACTCTATTCTCTGTACTGGAATGAGAGTCAGCTTCTGTTCCTTTATCAACAGGCTCAGTACTCAGAAGGTGGCTTCGCCCATGCTGATGCTGTTCTTTGCTTGGACTTTGATCAGCCAGCCATCAAGGTACGGGTAGACTAGAATGCCTCGCCTTCTGAGGAAAGCCACTACCATCACCATGCATTTTGTAAGAACCCGGGGGCCATGGACAGGCCAAAAGGAAGAGCAGTGAATTAATAATGAGTCTGGTTTACCATAAATCTGAGGAATCTTCTGTGGCCACAGAAGATGGAAATGTAAAAGTAAGCAACCTTCAAGTCGAGGGCAGTGTACCAGTCCCCTGGATCCAAGGATGGGATGATGGAGGCTAGGGAGACAATGTGGAACGTCAGTTTCTTGAGATAATTGTTGTGGTGACACAGGTCCAGAATGGGACCAAGGGCCCACTTGGCCTTTGGGATTAAGAAATTTTGGGAGTAAAACCCTTTCCCTCTCAATTTTTGAGGTACCTCTTCCACAGTCATCACCTGTAGGGCTAAGAGTTGTTCATGATAAGGGTCCCTGAAGAGGAACGGGGATGGGTGGTGGCAGGCAAGGGTGGACAAAAACTGAAGGATATAACTGCCCACCACTGTATTTAGCACCCAGTGGTCTGACATGTTGTGGGACCACGCCAGGCTGAAGTGGGAAAGTTGGTCCAAAAACAAAGGCGGGAAAGGATCCAAAGCAGGAACTGGCATAGTGCCCTCAGGTGCACCTTCAAAAGGCCTGCTTGGGCCCGCCCAAAGTACCTATACGACCCCTGCATTGAGGCGGAGGCAGATGGAAGCAGTGAATGCGCTTGTAACCTCCGCTTCTTCTTTTGAACAAGTCCTGTCTTGGTGGCAGAGCCGAAAAAACGGGTTGGCTACTGAGGCTCCAAGTGTTTCCTTGAAGGGGCTGGAGCATAGAAGCCCAGGGACCCGAGGGTAGGCTTTGAGTTCTTCAGGCCTTGGAGCTTTATGTCCGTTTGCTTCAAAAAACAACAATAAGCCTTTGAAAGGGAGGTCCTGAATCAATTATTGGACCTCCTGAGGTAGCCCTGAAGACTCCAGCCAAGAACACTGCCTCATAGCCACTGCAAAGGCCACTGGCCTGGCCACCGTGTTGGCTGCGTCCAGGTCTGCCTGGAGAGAGGTTCTGGCAACGTTCTTTCCCTCCTCTAAGAGGGCAGAGGATTCCTGCCTTGAGTCCTGAGGCACAGAGTCTTTACATTTGAGGAGTCCCACAAGTTGTAATTTTGCATCTCCCAAGCAGGGCTTCTTGGTTCGAGATTCATGGCTGTAGTCTGCCTGGCGAATAAATGTTTCTCCCAAACAGATTGGGTTTCTGTGTGTCCTTCTGCTTGATAGGATATAAAGTCATCTTGCAGCAGTGAGCCGCTTGGTCCAGAGATGGGAGGAAGAGGCCTGTACCGGGGGGGACTACTTCCTCTTCTTCAGTCTCAACTACCTCAATGGGGTCCATGTCCTGTGTCAGTACTGGGTTCAGTGCCGAATGGAGTGGTGCAGGAGCTCTCCTCTCAGAAGCAACCGAGTAGAACCGGTGAGGAGATGGACCCGATACCAGGGAAAACCCTCATGGGTTCCAGAATGGCCACTGCATAAGCCCTGACCACCTGGCAGGTACCAGCAAAGAGAACCTCACCAGGGTCCGGCAGCACATAAGATGGGTACCGGTAGCAGTTCTTGGACTGGGTGTAGGAGGAGTCCTGAGGTGACCACAGGGGAGCGGTAACCCTCACTTCCACGAATCAGTGTTGAGAGTCTGGCAACAAGTGCTGGACTGGGGTTGACCTCATAGAAGAAAGTAGGGTCAGTTTGCCCCTGGAAGGTATCAAAGGTCACGGTGCTGGGAAGGAGCTCGGAACACCATGTTCTCTCCTGCTCATGCTCATCGGAGCTGGTGGTTGTACCATTGGAGTCGGTGGTACCAGGAGTAATAAGTCCTTGGCTGCTGCAAAGGCCTCTGGGGTTGAAGGCACCATGATTCCACTGGTGCCACAATGACTTCTCGGCATCAGCAGAGGGTCCCGCAACAGAATCAACATTCTGGGCGGAGTCAACGGTGCAGAAGGGAAGGAAGGGGGCGGAGTGGTCCAACATGGGTTGCACTCTACTACCTTCCCCTTGCTTGCCTTTCTCTCTTTGGCACCAGCAAGCGCCCTCTCTGATTATTGCTTTTTATGTTTCTTCCTCAGCACCAGAGATAGAGAATGGTATCGGGATACATGCAGTCCTGGAGGAGTGTTTTGCACTGAGGCCCAAGTGCTCTGTGCCAAATGCAAGCAGCTTGGCTCCAAAGCCAGTCTAAGAGCGGCTTCTATTAGGATAGACCTCGATCTAGCCTCTGTCTTTCTTCATACGAGGCTTAAATTCTCAACAAATTTGACAGCGCTCTCATACGTGAGCCACTCCCAGACACTTCAGACAACTGGAATGTGGGTCATGCCACAGGAGGGGTTCTAACTATCTACGCTAGTCTTATTTATAATATTTATGCTACAATTATACTAAGATTAAAAAACTAGGAAACAGACGAAACCACTGAAAGACACCTTGCCAAAGCAAGAGGAGTTGTTCCAGTAGCCATCACAGGTGGTAAGAAGGAACTCAGAGGGAGTGGGGTCCGTGGGGCCCCTTATACCGATGCATAAGCGCGCAGCACCAGAGGGTGCTGGAGCCGGCCCAACGGATACCACTGAGGGAAAAATCTCCGGCAACAGTGCACATGGCATGCGCACAACATGGAATGGACATGAGCAAGTACTCAAAGAAGAATACACACACCGTAAAACCTAGATAAGGTGTCAAGTTAAAACTATGAATTATATATACACACATACACACACACGCACTTTTTATTGAAGGTTAATGTTTGTGGGAATAAGTGAACCTTTAGGAGGGATGTGAATACTGGTAGGAGGAGGGAAGTGCTTGGCTTGCCAACATTGTGAGGGTTCATGCCTATGGGCAGTATGGAAGAAGGTACAATGATGGGAATGGGAGGGGGAGAAGGAAAGAAATGGGACAGCAAGGGCTGGCACTCTAGATCGAGTGACAGGGAAATGAGATGACACAAGAAACCAGAGCTAGGCTTTAGGCCAGCTGAGAGCTGTGAAGGCCCTGCGAGGCAAGAAGCTTAAACCTGGTACATAGGCAAGTGGAAGGATCTGAAGAGGATAGAGAGACAAGGAAAGCAATTTAAGAAGCTGCTGTTCAAGTTAAGCGCTTTCCACCAAAAACTCTGTCTTCCTTCAAGCCCCAGAATGATGAATTTAGGGACTATCATCACAGCAAATGAGGTGATCCTGACTTATGAGATGAGGAGCATATGTCCAACAGAAACAAGGCCTAAACCCTAGGGCTTTTTAGAGCAAAACCAGCATGAATAGCATCTGTAAACGCACTGGGAGTCTTTGTAAACGGTGTAACATTATTAAGAAACTAAAATAATTACAGATGACTTGATGAATTATTTTCATATAGTTTGCTAACCTAACTCAAGTGCAGTAGTTGAACGGCAACAAGAAGTAAGATCCAATTCGTGTTTTTGAAGTTCTAACTGATCAGGTTTCCATAAGTACTGGATTTCTTTATCAAAGCTCCATAGTAACCACTCAGCTTATTAGAAATAGTTTACCTGTAATGCAGCCTTATGCAGCATTTAAGGAAAAAAACAAAACAAGTAAGGATAATGGGCCTACAGCAATTATTATAGCTCATGGTAACTAATCACGTAACTTATTCCTTCAATGGTCAATTGATAGTATGTACCAAGAGAGGTCTTAATCCTGTGCCAGGTGCTGCTGCTCTCTAACAGAAGCTATTACTTTCCAGCTATAGCTTTTCCCCAAAAAAGAACTTCCATCCTATTCCCAACTTCATTTTGCTACTGAATTTTCTTATTAAATTCTAGCATTACAATAAGAAAATGAATATTGACCCAGATCTTTATAACTATTCATGCGACTGAAGATGCTTTGTTCCACTTTAACTGGCTGCAATTTTCCCAACATGCAATAGCACCAGTTAGTACATATCCAAATTTGCCAATAATTAACTTTCAGTTAGTGTTTAGCTTTCACATTCATATACATTTAAATAAGAAATACAAGCCAAGCTTCCCCTTGGGTTTTCTTTAACTGTTTGTCTACAAGAGTGGCAGATACTCTCAACTTCAAAACACTATATTTCGCCCCAATTCAGGAAGAAAGTAAAAAGAACGTACATCTACAAGGCCACATGGAGGATGCCCTTTCTATAACAATTACAGCAAGCAAAAAGTTAACTTTATGGCAAAGAAGACTCCAAGATACCATATTCAGAGTCAGGTTTCTAATAAATGGGTTATATTTCTCAGCATTTGAATATAGTCATTCAGTAGAACAGTGAAATTGATATTTTAGCTAGCGCACAGAAATATTGTGACCTTGTTTGGTAACACAATCCGAACGTCTGCAAACCATCTCTCCGTTTAATTACCTGTAATTCTATTTCACTGCACTGCAAGGACACTATTTCTAGCAGTTCTAATGCAGTTATGCTCTGTTGCTGAGACATACCAAACAGATGTACAAAATGTGTGTACAGTTTCTATTTTACATTCCTTCAAGTACCTTTTGTTGAATAGTGGAGTGCTTTTGCTCCATATCTCTCTTCTCCTTTGCAGCATCTACACCCAACTGATCCAGCTGTAAAGAGAAAAAGAAATTTGGCTCTTTAGACTTTATAATGCATGTTAGAAAAAATATATTATGTCTAGACATTGCATGACTTGCCTTATACACAGGAAGGTCACTTCCTTGATCACAGACATTTACCTTTAATATCAACTAAAGTCCTGTTTAAAGCATTTTACTACCATTCTGAATTAACAGGACAAATTTTCCTGACACAAAACCTCTTTGATAGGTGTACATTTCCTTTAGGCTCTAAGGAAAACGTTTCCAAGAATAGTATGGTGCCAGGGATATGCGACTGGTACACTGCATTGATGACATGTTCAGCCTCTGAAGAAAGGAATGACTCATGCTTTAGCTGCTCTTGCTGGCTGACTGGTCCGTTCAGCAGCAGTGGCATTAGCAGAGAAAGCCAGACAGAAGGGGAGGTTGGGGACTTTCCCCTCCAAAGAGAAGGTGGTGATGTCCCCAGCTGAGCTTTTTTAAAATTGACAGCTCCCATGTGCTCCCTGAGACAGCATTAAATGGGGCAAGGTTCTATAGCTATTCAGGTGGTTTGCGGCTTCCCAGATGTTGTAAAAATAGTGATTATTGCAGAAAACATGGCATACAGGAGATATTTCTAAAAAAAAACCACATTTAAATGTCTTAAGATAAAAAATATCACTATTTAAAACCTGTCTTGTAATAAAATATCAGTAGAACTATGATAATACCGTTACTGATGTCAGTGCTTTTGCCCAGAATTACTTGAGAGAGATCTATGAATATATGACTGGTTAAAAGGTATTCTGATGTGGTGGAGATAGAAGCTCGTTGACAGATCCTTTGGTACGATACAGCGTGGTATAATATTTTGTATACTCTTGTAGACTTTAGTCTTTCAACATCCTATAAAAATTAAGTACGGTAATTTGGTCCTTTTACCCCAAACCAGAATATTATACTTCCCTCAGCCCCAATCAGTGTTACAAGATCACTGAACATTAATGCAGATAAAGAAGTTACGGCTGGAGGACTAAGAGTTGGCACTAAACAGAGTGATGACCAGCAATTTTGCATATGTGATTTTGTGCAGCCTTTGCCCTACCTCAGCACTGGGGTAGCAAAGTTGTATGTATCAGAGAGCAACTGCACTTCACCACCACAAGTCAGTCGTGGAGAAGGGCACAGTATCTGACCAACAGAATCCCTAGTAGAGAAACTCATCGTGTAAAACTAACTATGGGTGAGGAAGTCTGCCCAGCCCTTCTCATTTCTACCATTACGGCAATGCAAAAGGGATGGAGACTGGCCGCATCTCTGTTTGCCATTTCCTCAGGAGGAATAGATGCTCTGTAGCTGGTTCCTCTGCTATCGCCCCTCTACCCTCTAGTACAGCGGGTGTCCAGAGCATGCTTTACTCCAGCTATCCTTGGGGTTCCATTACTATCTGGCCATGTTTAGAACAGGCCTTCGACTGCTCTAAACTTCATAGGGCCAGGCCTGGCACAAAACTGACCTCAGAATCTGGAAGCCGTACTTGGCTTCTTGCCAGCACTCCCCCCACCCCGCTGCACAGGGTGGAAGATGACTGCAGTACTAAATCCCCGCATCATTCTAGAAGTCTTGCTCTGCTCGACATTAATATGTCATTGGATTGTATGTGCTATCGTTGTATGTGAAGTTATGAAGTTTGGCTAGGTATGTATTACTGAAACATGTTCTGACGTTGAACACACCCACAAGCAGTCTTTCAGGTCCAACAGTAAAAAGGCCAGACAATGTTAATAGCTTATTGAGGAAATGCACAAAAGCACCAGGATTACCCCAGCAACTGTGTACAATAGAAACCTCTCTCTGTGTAGAGATAGCACTACACAGTGGGAACTGTTTGACCCAGGGCATAGCAAAAGAGCTTTCCAGAAAGTGAGAAGATATAAAATGGAGGAAATGACATCATGATGGTACCTCACTCTCCCTACAACACCTGGAAACACCTGAGGAACAAAGACTGAATGGGGGGAAGTGATGGTCCCAGGCTAAAGGGATTTCTAGCCTGTGTATGAAAACCTGGGAAACCCAAGCTGCAAAGCCAAGGTAGCTTGTGCCTTAAGAATCTGCCAGCCTCTTTACCACTCAGGGTGAGAATTTACTAATTCATATCCTACCTATCTAGTATGTTAAGCTCAGTTTGCGGTTTTGTTTATTTACTAGGTAATCTGCTTTGATCTGTTTGCTACCACTTATCACTTAAAAATCTATCCTTTTGTAGTTAAACTTATTTTATGTTTTAATCCAAATCAGTGTGCGTTTAACTAAGGTCTCTGGGGAAAATCTCAGCTTGGTCACCACAAGCATGTATGGTCCTCTTCACATTGAGGGAGAGGCGTACAAGGTGTTAAACCCATATACTGGCCAGATTTGACCGTGACAGGACAGTACCGCTCCGGGGTCCTAGGCTAGGAAGCTGATGGTTAGAAAGCATGCATGTGACTGCAGCTGGGCGTGTCCCTACCTGTGTGAATGCTGGTGAAAGTGCAAGCTTGGAGGCCTTTG
Organism: Eretmochelys imbricata; assembly: GCF_965152235.1. Taxonomy (NCBI): domain Eukaryota; kingdom Metazoa; phylum Chordata; order Testudines; family Cheloniidae; genus Eretmochelys; species Eretmochelys imbricata. The sequence continues at coordinate 1,053,832 of NC_135580.1, read as the reverse complement.
CAACTAGTCACAGCAGCACAGTGTGAAAGGGAGCCCAGGCTGGTGGGTCAGAGTGCTCAGTGGTACCCCAGCTCCAGATGGCACCCCGGGGGGAATCAATCACATGCATTTGTTCAAAAAAGGCACAAAATAATTTTCTAAGCTGATTTTTTTCAGCTGAATCCTTTCACATCACTGGCTGATTTTGCAAAGGCCTTATGCTCAACTTGACAGCATTTCTGTTGGTCTATAACACGATGACATCTGAACACCATTTCTGATCAATTTCAAAATTTCAGGGAGTGTTCAGGCCTCAAAGGGTAAAACCCTATTGATTTGGGGGGAATTCCAAAAACCAAAAGGGAAAAGGGGGGGGGGGCACAAGGAGCCCCTGCCACCTGATTAGCAAAGCCACAGCTCTAAGCACCTCTGAAATAGTCTATATATCCAACTAGATGATGACACCTATTCACATCTTCCAGCATAACACTATCCCTGCTCATCCTCCCAGCAGAATGGAACATGTTGACACCCTGAATGACTTACATCCCGAGAGAGAGAGAAGAAACAGCTGCTCTCCCTGCTGGGAGCCATGGGACAGATGTCAGTCAGCAGAGGCAGCCAGAGGGATAGGAGAGAGGAGGCGGCTTCATTCTTTCCCTCCTCCTAGCCCCCTGCCTACTCCCCTGGGAGGTGGGGTGTACTTTGGGGAAGGAAAAGAAGAGACACTGAGCTCCTGACATGATAATGGGAAAACCTGCTGTGAGATGCAGAGGAAATGGGAAGCAGACAGAGTCCCTGGCATGCAAGGGAAAGGAGCAATGGTCTGCGCACACAGCCCCTGCCTTGGTGAGGCACTCTGGAACAGTGAAAGAGGAATAGGGGATTCCCCCTCACCAGGAGTTCTGGGTATTAGGGGACCATGACATGGGGGAGGAGGGAAGGGGCACACACAAAGCCAGTAGTATGGGAGAAGAATGGGGAACCCTGATATGGGAGCTAGAGGCAAATGGAGTGCACACAGATTCCCTGGCAGAGGGAAACTGGGGGACCCTGGCATGTGGCAGAAGAGGGAATGGAGGTACACACAGAGCCCCAGGCAGCACACACTGGTTAAGGTCTCCCACTAAAACTCTGAACTACGCTCTCTGGACTGACATTTCCCATCCCTGCTTTCAACTGAAGGGTGATGCTATTGCTGAAAGCTTAAGAAAAATCATGTCATACATTTGAATTATGAAAGGAATATGGTTCTCTCATTGAAAAAAATTAATGCCATGCTTCTTCTGTAGAGAGAGCTAAAATCAACTGAACTTCAAAAGTCAACGTGTAAATAGTAGCCATTTTAAAATACATCCACAACCAGACTGGTTACAAGCAACTGAAAATTCACTTATGAGCATGATCAGTAGGTATCTGCTAAAGTTTTCTGTAGAGTCTAATGAATCCCCTCCCATTCTGGGATGACACAATATACCTTCTTTCTAACCTGTCAAATATAGGGGCTGCTACCAGTACAAATTATATAACAATTGTAACTCTCTCATGGAAACTGCACCCTCAGCAAGTTTGCAGATGACACTAAACTGGGAGGAGAGCTAGATACGCTGGAGGATAGGATACAGAGGGCCCTAGACAAATTAGAGGATTGGGCCAAAAGAAATCTGATGAGGTTCAACAATGCTTTTTTTGCCTCTGTTTTCACTAACAAGGACAGCGCTCCCAGACTGCTACGCTGGGCATCACAAAATGGGGAAGAGATGGCCAGCCCTCTGTGGAGATAGAGGTGGTTAGGGACTATTTAGAAAAGCTGGACGTGCACAAGTCCATGGGGCCGGACGAGTTGCATCCGAGAGTGCTGAAGGAATTGGCGGCTGTGATTGCAGAGCCATTGGCCATTATCTTTGAAAACTCGTGGCGAACCCGGGAAGTCCCGGATGACTGGAAAAAGGCTAATGTAGTGCCAATCTTTAAAAAAGGGAAGAAGGAGGATCCTGGGAACTACAGGCCAGTCAGCCTCACCTCAGTCCCTGGAAAAATCATGGAGCAGGTCCTCAAAGAATCAATCTTGAAGTACTTGCATGAAAGGAAAGTGATCAGGAACAGCCAGCATGGATTCACCAAGGGAAGGTCATGCCTGACTAATCTAATCGCCTTTTATCATGAGATTACTGGTTCTGTGGATGAAGGGAAAGCAGTGGATGTATTGTTTCTTGACTTTAGCAAAGCTTTTGACACGGTCTCCCACAGTATTCTTGTCAGCAAGTTAAGGAAGTATGGGCTGGATGAATGCACTATAGGGTGGGTAGAAAGCTGGCTAGATTGTCGGGCTCAACGGGTAGTGATCAATGGCTCCATGTCTAGTTGGCAGCCGGTGTCAAGTGGAGTGCCCCAGGGGTCGGTCCTGGGGCCGGTTTTGTTCAATATCTTCATAAATGATCTGGAGGATGGTGTGGATTGCACTCTCAGCAAATTTGCGGACGATACTAAACTGGGAGGAGTGGTAGATACGCTGGAGGGGAGGGATAGGATACAGAAGGACCTAGACAAATTGGAGGATTGGGCCAAAAGAAATCTGATGAGGTTCAATAAGGATAAGTGCAGGGTCCTGCACTTAGGACGGAAGAATCCAATGCACCGCTACAGACTAGGGACCGAATGGCTAGGCAGCAGTTCTGCGGAAAAGGACCTAGGGGTGACAGTGGACGAGAAGCTGGATATGAGTCAGCAGTGTGCCCTTGTTGCCAAGAAGGCCAATGGCATTTTGGGATGTATACGTAGGGGCATAGCGAGCAGATCGAGGGACGTGATCGTCCCCCTCTATTCGACATTGGTGAGGCCTCATCTGGAGTACTGTGTCCAGTTTTGGGCCCCACACTACAAGAAGGATGTGGATAAATTGGAGAGAGTCCAGCGAAGGGCAACAAAAATGATTAGGGGTCTAGAACACATGACTTCTGAGGAGAGGCTGAGGGAGCTGGGATTGTTTAGCCTGCAGAAGAGAAGAATGAGGGGGGATTTGATAGCTGCTTTCAACTACCTGAAAGGGGGTTCCAAAGAGGATGGCTCTAGACTGTTCTCAATGGTAGCAGATGACAGAACGAGGAGTAATGGCTTCAAGTTGCAGTGGGGGAGGTTTAGATTGGATATTAGGAAAAACTTTTTCACTAAGAGGGTGGTGAAACACTGGAATGCGTTGCCTAGGGAGGTGGTGGAATCTCCTTCCTTGGAAGTTTTTAAGGTCAGGCTTGACAAAGCCCTGGCTGGGATGATTTAACTGGGAATTGGTCCTGCTTCGAGCAGGGGGTTGGACTAGATGACCTTCAGGGGTCCCTTCCAACCCTGATATTCTATGATTCTATGATTCTAAGGACAAGTGCAGAGTCCTGCACTTAGGACGGAAGAATCCAGTGCACTGCTACAGACTAGGGACCGAATGGCTCGGCAGCAGTTCTGCAGAAAAGGACCTAGGGGTTACAGTGAACGAGAGCTGGATATGAGTCAACAGTGTGCTGTTGTTGCCAAGAAGGTCAATGGCATTTTGGGATGTATAAGTAGGGGCACTGCCAGCAGATCGACGGATGTGATCGTTCCCCTCTATTCAACATTGGTGAGGCCTCATCTGGAGTACTGTGTCCACTTTTGGACCCCACACTACAAGAAGGATGTGGAAAAATTGGAAAACGTCCAGTGGAAGGCAACAAAAATGATTAGGGGACTGGAACACATGACTTATGAGGAGAGGCTGAGGGAACTGGGATTGTTTAGTCTGCCGAAGTGAAGAATGAGGGGGTATTTGATAGCTGCTTTCAACTACCTGAAAGGGGGTTCCAAAGAGGATGGATCTAGACTGTTCTCAGTGGTGGCAGATGACAGAACGAGGAGTAATGGTCTCAAGTTGCAGTGGGGGAGGTTTAGGTTGGATATTAGGAAAAACTTTTTCACTACGAGGGTGGTGAAGCACTGGAATGCGTTACCTAGAGAGGTGGTAGAATCTCCTTCCTTAGAGGTTTTTAAAAGGTCAGGCTTGACAAAGCCCTGGCTGGGATGATTTAGTTGGGGTTGGTCCTGCTTTGAGCAGGGGGTGGGACTAGATGACCTCCTGAGGTCCCTTCCAACCCTGATATTCTATTAAACTCAACAAGCACAATTCTTCACAACAAAAAATAGACATGATCTTAACATACCGTATACACTTGTTCATTAGCCTGTTCGTTTATAAGCTGACCCCTCCAAGATGGATAGGTAAAAATAGTAAAAACTGTATGACCCTTTCGTAAGCCAACCCTATATTTCCGGGGTTGGCAAACTTTGCCTCCCAGCCCATCAGGGTAAGCCACTTCCCACAGCTCCCAATGGCTGTGAACAGCGAACCGCAGTCACAGGGAGCTGAGGGGCTCCGTTCCTGCCAACGCTCCAGGTAAACAAAACGACAATGTATTAGATATTCAATTCAATGATTTCATAGAGTTTAAAATCAAATTTTGGTGCTGACCCGTTTATAAGCCGACCCCTGCTCTTTGATGCATCACTTTTTTACCAAAAATATTCGGCTTATGAACAAGTATATAAGGTAATAGAAAGAAGAAAGTACAGAGGGGGGAAAAATTAACTGACGCATTGAATAAACTTGTACATTTTACAGTATATACTGAACAACATGAACATACTTAACAAAACAGGGACAGATTTTACTATATATGTGGAACTTAATTAAGAAAATTAAGGAAAAGGAAATTTTGCTGTGGGAAATCTGAAAAATGCAAGGAAATAAAATTTATTTTTATGTGCAGCCTTAATGTTGTATTAACTTTTTTTTTTGCATTTAATTAGTAACACATTTTTAAATGTATAATTTTTATGGTGACACTATGCCTTCATCTTGGCTATCTCCCAAAGTTTCCACTTTTATTGCATAAACGTACAGTGGCTCTGGTACATACATAGTTCTCCCCAACGGTTTTCCCAAGCACAAATTAGTATGTGCATTTTAATTCAGGAGTTGTATTGTAACATTACCTGTGCTCCAAGATCATTCATGTATGGCCTAAGCTCGCTAAATAGATCATAGCCTTGATGAAAGAAGGTCAGATGAGCATACATAAAGGATAACATCTAGAAGGAAGAAAGAATACAAGTATATGTTAGAAAGGAGTTTTAAATAGAGCGTTATCAGATCTTGCATACATAACTCACACTGAATGAACTCTCACAAACAAGCTTGAAGTGCAGGGCTTAATTCTCCACTGCTCTGCACTTCGTGGAGATACACATGAGTACAAAGTGAGTGCAAGGTGCATGCAAAATACTACCATTCTGCCTTGGTAGTGCTCTACACCCACTCTGTGGTCACTTTGCACAGGTCTAAATGACTATACGAGGGTCAAGACAGAAATGAATCATCCCACCAAGTTAAATCTTTCATAAACGGGCTAATAAAATTATCCTATAAAACCTGATTGACAGGTGAGATCATGTTTTAGTCCGATTATTTAAAACTTGTTAAAAAAATATGCCACTCAAACACCTAAGAAACCAGCTGGAAGGCACAGAATCTGCTTGTTAAAGATCCATAACTTCTACAGTTACAGCTGAAATAGCTCACAATCTGCTTCCCTGGGATTTCCAAGACGACTCACCAAAAACAAGAGACGAAACCATCAAGCAGTCTGCATACATTGTGAGAAAAAAAGAAGGGAAGATATCCAGGATTCCAAAGGCACAGAGAAAAAGATTGGTTTGTAATAATGACCCAACCTGTCACAGTTTGTATAATTCATTTAATCTCATGAAAAAAACATGTGAAGGAATGGAAAGTGGAATTTGAAAGGGACAAAGTCAAGGACACGGTCTCCAGTTATGTATCTGGCACTCAAAAGAGATGAGATTGGAAGCAAAAATGTACATTAGCCTCAAATGGTCCCAATCTATTTTCTTCATGTAAAAATGTGCCATTTTAAGGAAACGAGAGACAACCTTGAAAACAGATTTGGAGAAGTACTAATTTTAAGTGAATGCAGCTTTCCCAAAGGGTGCCTTATTGAAAGCCTTGGAGGCCAAACTATTCAAGTTTCGCTACAAAACATGTACAGCATACACAATAGCCATAAAACCTTAGTGATTTCCTCCACCCTGATGTGAAAGGATCACCATTAGGTGTATGTCTACGCTGCAGTCAGAGCTGCAAGTGCAGCTCAGGTGGGCACACCGGGACAAACTTTAAGCTAGCTACCACAGCTAGAAATAGCAGTGACGATGTGGTGGCGTGGATCTTGGGGCAGCTAGCACAACACACACACATCCAGGTTTCTGGGAAGATTTGTACAGTCTGCGCTGAAGCCCAAGCCATCGTCTCTTCACTGCTATTTTTAGCTGCACTTGCTAAATTAAAGTTAGCATGGGTGCGCCTACATGAGCTGCAATCCCACCTCCGACTGCAGTGCAGGCACAGTGATAGAGTGTAGTTCACATGCCCACCCAGTCTTAGCCTCTCTTGCTACCACCAGCCAGCGTGCCAGTTGTGATGGTGGCTGTGCGACATGGAGACAAACAGACAAATTCATGTTACATAGGTCGCTGATCAGAGGGTAGCAACTTGTAGTCTCAAATGTTTATTTTTTATATTTCAGATTTAATCAGACATTTTACACATAAAATGTAAAGATCTTACCGATTTTAAGATCTCTGATCTTCTCTTAGATTGAAGAACATTAATCTAGGAAAAAATAAACATCTTGCTTTATTCACCAGTCCCCACGCAAACTGCAATAATCCAGGTTATGTGTAACTGTTAATAAATAAAGTAACCTTAAAATATGGGGAAAACAGAATTCAAAAATCTGACTTCATAGAAATTTTTTTAATATTACAGAGAAGACTGCAACTAATTGTATTTACCATCGCCATTTACAGTTAAGAGAAAAAACTTGCAATGCTAGAATTCCCAAAAGATGCTCACAAAGTTTCAATATTAGTTGAAAAAAGTATTTTACAAACCTCATGGGTTATGTTCTTAAAATCTATTCATGTAATGCCAAAACATGTCAGACACTTTAAAGTCACTTAAGATGACTGGGTCCCCACCTCTGGGAGCGGAGTCTAAAAGTCTTCGCAAGAATTCTATTAAGCTAATTACATTTTATCTTTGCCACCTCAATCATGCTATTAAGTTAGTTGACATCACTAACCACTTGTGTTCATTGGTTATCCAAGAAAGTAACATTCATGCCCCTTGTCTTATTTTATGTGCAATATCTGATTTTTCACATGTATCTAGTCCTCTTCTTGCTTTCTCGTCAGTGGCTTTAATTACCTGCCACAATATAAGATTTTCTCAAAAAACCCTCACTTAACGGACACATACATTATTGTGGAATTCACTTCCTTAGTATGTCTGTTTAATGCTAATAAGTACAATATTTTTACAGAACTTGTAAACAAAAACATGGTATTTTAAAGCTACACATCCAATGCTTTGGAAAGCATTCTGCAACACACACACACACACACACTCAGAAAAGACTTTCCTGGATAAAAAAATAAAAGGGAACTCAGAGAAATATTGAAATACAAATTAAATCCAAGTAAATATGACCACAGAGACACTCCAGTAGAGTCCTTTCATAGTGAAGTCATTTTTTCCTCAAGAAGAAAGCTTCATTGTAAGCAGAAAGGTCCATCTATAACTTGAATTGTTTGCATGGCGGATTACATGGAAAATTTGGGAGTTTCCTTCACCATAAATGCAGTTTTATTAAGTGGACTGTAGTGTACACAAGAATAGACGAACTCCAAAAGGCACATGAATTCCAATATAGAATGTGCAAAAATGGCTGAATGCATGTGATCATTTCTCCTAAGCCTGTACCAAAATAGTAAGAGCCTGCTACGGACAGCTAAGTTACAGTAGAACCTCACAGTTACGAACACCTCAGGAATGGACGTGTTCATAACTCAAATGTTGGTAATTCTAAACAAAATGTTATGGTTGTTCTTTCAAAGTTTACAACTGGACATTTACTTAATACAGCTTTGAAACTTTACTATGAAGAAAAATTCTGCTTTTAACCATCTTAAAGGAAACAAGCACAGTTTCCTTGCCTTGCTTTATTTTGGTGGGGGGACAGGGGTGGGTCTTTGATGCCTGACTGCATCCTTCCAGGTTCCAAATGAGGTATGTGGTTGACTGGTCAGTTCATAACCCTGGTGTTTGTAACTCTACTGTACTCCTTTATCTCACATGGTAGGAACTAAATTCACCCCTATATTGACCCTTATGAACCACTTATGTTCACTTAAGCATCTTCTGAAACCTCTCCTCTGACATAATGCCAACAAAAAAAGCCTTGATAATGATTAGGCAGCTGGAATGCTGTGAGTACGGCTTGTGCTGTTCTTTGTTATGTTACACTTCTCATTTACCGAATAAACCTTTATTTTTTCTCTTATACTAGTTCTTCGGGACAGGGAATGTTTTTATTGCACCTGTACAGTGTCTAGCCTGCAGGTGCAGCCTCAGTTCTAATTGTAAAGTGGTCCAGAGATCATAGATCTTGTGCAGGGCCTCTGGACAGGAATTAATTTAATCCTTGGTGCTGAAGGTTTCAGATTCAATCCCTGCTGATGACCACAGGGTCTGTATCCATCCATGGATCGATACAGACCTGTCACGGCATTAGAGAGAAACAGGAACTGAGTTGTCATAGGGGTTTCTTTAACTCCCTACTCCCGGGGTGGGGGGGGGAAGGGGGGGGGGAGATTGTGTGTGTGTGTGTCTGTATTGTTACACACACACACTTGCTGACAGGTATTTTGACATAAATTACCAAAATAATTTAAACTGGTGTGATTATGCAGTGTTATTTTGACAATAAAATTTGTAGATTTTAAAATATTGTGTGCAGAATTTTTAGTTTTTGGTGCAGAACACCCCCAGGAGTAACACATTGTTCTTGAAAAACTACACTTACCTGAAGAACATAATCCAGAGCTATGTGCCGAAAGCATTTTCGTGTTGCAGTGAGAATGTTGGTGGCCTCCTCTACTTCATGTTGTTTATTTCTTTGAACTTGAGCATTTTTTGCTAGTGCATTTTCTTTTTCTTCACTGACTTTTTCAAACTGCTTCTTTGCATCTTTAAATTTTCTAATATCTCTAAACAAAAGGGGAGATGAATTGCAATATCCTTGGAAGGCTCATTTTGTTGATCATGAAATATTTAAAAATATACCAAATTTTAAACCTTTTCTAACATGGTTCCATTTACAGGTATCATATTTGATCTTTTTATTATTTCCCTTTTCAACCTTAAATATCTGGATCAGGTGCAAGTTACAGCACAAGAATGATGGAAGTGTGACTGTCCTGGCTGCTCTGTTCTTCTGAACAAGTGAGGGAGTATAATTTGAAAGAATACATCTTGTAGACACTGGTATATTCCTCTAGTCCAACCCAGGGCAGATGATAACCATGATTAAAAAAAATCTGATTTAAAACAAAAAAGGTGGGTTGCTTTGTATTTTCTTTAAATAGTTTCCTAATTGTTACTAGAATTTCAGATTTAACAGTTTTTTTCTGCTGAGATTCACATTAAATGTTCATCTACCCTGAAAAAGACAATCCATGATCTCATTCAACATCTCTACTGTGATACCACCACAAACTCAAACACAAAATTGGTAAGGAAACAGGCCATGCTACGTTTGAAACCAGCACTACCTTCTGATGTATTGAACTTCAAAATGTCAAGAAAGCTGAAATGCTTCAACCAGGTCATACTATTCCTTTACAGTTTGCAGTCTGAAGTTAACGGGACTTGTGCTTCTAAGTGGCTTAGGTGCTTTTGACATCCCAACCTTAGGTGCTTAAATATGAATCTTTGCTGTTAGTTCTGAAGTACTGTTTTAAAGTGAAAGATTTTATGACACTAAGGCCCCAATCCTTCAAAAACGTATGCACATACTAATTTTATGCACTGTGAGCACAGTCCCACCAAAGTCACTGAGACTACTTCCAGGGCAGAGTTAAGGAGCTGCTTAACTGTTTGCAGGATGAGGGCCTACAAGAGAAAATTTTAATACAAAAGCTCCTCATATGGAAAACACTTCAGCTCATGCTTAACTTTAAACATATTGATAGTTCCACTGAAGTCAATGGGACTACTCAGGTGAGTAAAGTTACATATCTGTTTCAGTGTTTGCATGATCAGGGCCATTATTTTCAATCTTTTGTTTTTTGCCCATTATAGTTTCGTAAAATTAAAATAAGATACCATCCCAGTAGTGACATTAAAAAAACATCCATAATTGAATTCATTATAAATGGTATTTTAAAGTTGCAATAGTACAGATTTTCAGATTAGTTTGACAAACACTCAATGCATGACTTAAAGCAATGATTTAAAAAAATACAATGACTGAAAATGTCTCCATGCCAGTCCAACCCCTATTGGGCTGTTGGGTTATTTTTGGCAAGTTTAAGAGGTGCTATGCAAGCTATGGCTTGACGATTTCCAAATATCTTCAACCTCTCTTAGAAGCTGATTTCACTTCCTAGTTGGTCTTAGTGGAGATATTTTTCCTTGCAGTTTATTAAGGTGAATTTATTTGAAATGAAAATTAACTTACTCTTTAACGAACATCTGAAGCTGTGTTTTAATTGATCTTTGGGTTTGGTCAAATAGGGTCTGAAAGAGGAAAAAAACATAAAAACTTCGTTCAATAAAGGATTTGGAAATATTGGAGTCCTTTAATTTTAGGCCAAAAAACATCTAAAGCCTTTAATTCTGCCGAAGACCTGGATCTCTTTAGGCCATCTCTCTGAAGTCTCCAGGTCTAACAGTAGATTTTGCATTTAAACTGCATTTCTCATTATTCTAATTGTTTTTAAAAAATTAGACATATTTCAAAATTAAAAACATCTTTCACCTGAAAAGTCTTCGCAGCATACCACTATGCAGCAAGATAAAAGAAAAGCTAAAGCTACTCTAGTGACGAACTCTGGCTGCTGCTCTTGTACTTGTTCCCAATGATGTGCATATGAGAAAGTTTAAAGCATAAAGCTGGGGAAGGAAGTTACCCACCTTGTGAAGTTACTGTAGTTCTTTGAGATGTGTCCCCCATGGGAGCTCCATTTCAGGTGCACATATGCCCCAAGTGCCTTTGATCGGAGATTTTCACTATCAATCTCCGCTCGGCCCATGCATGCACCCTATTCATCCTCATGCCCTGCACCAAGACTATACAGGATTTAGCAGGCGAACCTTCCTCAGTTCCTTCTCTACCACGAAGTCCACCAAGGGAACTTTGAAGCAGGGAGGAAAAGAGGGCAGGTAGTGGAGCACCTATAAGAACACACATTCAGTGGAGTATTCTACCTAACATTCATGTGCCCGCATGATTACACCTCATTCCAAGAGGTTAACGAAAAATAGTGAATTAGACAAACCATTACTTAGCTCAACTGTGACTCTTTGACATCTTGTCCCTATGTATTTCATTCTTGGTGCACATGCGCCCCATGCACTCAAGATTGAATCCATTTGGCCAGCACAGTGTTGTTGGGGCACCTCACCCAAAAGCATAAAAGGTGGGGTGACCACAAATATCTCAGTTCCTTTGCCAGTACACAATTCAGATAGTAATCTCTGCAGCAGCGGGGAAAGGTCGCAGAATATGTATGGACAACATCTCTAAGAACCACAGTTTCCCTAAGGTAACCATTTCTTCTTTGAGTGCTTGTCCAAGTACACTCCTCTCTTGGTGACTGAGAAGTAGTAATCTGTATGATAGGAGGTGGGTGCTATCTAGTCCTAAGGCTCTCAGAACAACTAATTTGGTGGCCACAAAGTGCAGCCACCAACCCTCGCTGGTGGCTGCTCTCACACTTTTCCTAAAATACTTAATTAGCATTAGGAACAAACAAACATGCACACATACATGTCCAACTCGAAATTTATTTATTGCTAGCTAGTAAGTCTGTTGTGAAAAGTGATATTAACTAACATTCACAGCAGACTTACTCAGCCCTGGCAAGTCTGGGGACAAATTAAGCCCTGGATGGGTGATCAGGGGAGGCAGCTGGGGCCAGTGAGACAGCAGGGGGCTGGGTCCAAAGCCTCGTGGCCAGAGGACAGAGCCCAAAGCCGGAGCCAGATCCTGCCGCCCCGCCACCCCAGGGCTGAACCCCAAAGCCTGAGTCCCACAGCCCCTGGGAAGGTGGGGAACCCATGGCTGCCTGCTCCTCCACCATTGTGCCCCAAGCGTCTCCAGATGGGGACAGGGCTCAAGTGGCCCCAGCAATCAACACCAAGGCAGTGTATCCAGGAGCACCAGGGAGGAGCCACTGCTTCCCCCCTCACCCTCCAGTCACAGCCCAGGAGGCTGTGGCCACAAGAGGGCACAGTGGCCGCATTTGAGAAATGCTGTAATCTAGTCTGACCTCCTGTCAAACACAGGCCATAGAACTTCCCCAAAATAATTCTTAGGGTAGATCTTTTAGAAAAAAGATCCAATCTTGATTTTGAAACTACTAATGATGGAGAATTCTCCACAACCCTTGGCAAGTTGTTCCAATGGTTAATTACCCTCATAGTTAAAATGTATGCCTTATTTCCAATCTGAATTTGTCTACCTTCAACTTGCGGCCACTAGATTCTATTATACCTGTCTGTGCTAGACTGACATGCCCATTAAATATTTGTTCCCCATGTAGGGTTTTTTATAGAGTTCAGGTCACCCTTTAACTTTCTCTTTGTTAAACTAAACAGATTGAGCTCTTGAATAGATCACTATAAAGCATATTTTCTAATCCTTCAAGCGTTCTTGTGGCTCTTCTCTGAGCTCTCTCTAATTTATTAACATCCTTCATGAATTGTGAACACAAGAACTGGACACTATATTCCAGCAGCAGTTGTAACCATGCCAAATATAGAAAAAAATAACCTCTCTACTTGTACTTGAGCTTCCAGATGGAGTCCACAATGGTACAAACTACTGCTGTGTTCAAACTTGGCATTTTCTCTGTTTTCTGTTCTGGACTGATCTGTCACAGCTCCAAAGAAGGAAGCTGCACAAAGAACAGAGACACTGCATCTGCTGTATCATCTCTGTTGTGCCAGAAACATTGAGCAAACAATGGAGAGGGAAAGCAAGACTCAGTCTGGCAAAGAACTCTGGCTACAAATTGGTTCTGTTGCCATTAGTCTGCTAAGAAGGGAGGAGTAACCCACAGTTTCCAGATCTGCATCAAAGGGTGCAAAGTTGAGTTCCAGCAATATCAGCACAATCAAGGCATACACATTTCAAATCCATTAAGAATTAAGGGCCATAAATATTATAATATACCATTAGCTAGCAAAATCTGTTTGTTTAGGTGAAGTGGTCACAATCATCCTCCAATTACCCACACTTACTGTGTGATAATTGATCATTTCCTGTAGGCTGTCAGAAAACTTTGTCAAGCTCGTCTGTAAAGAAAGAAAACAAATAGGTAAAGGTAAATCCCATCAGATATGGAACACAAAAAGTAAACCTTCAAAAGGCTATAGATTTTCCATTATACTGAGAACATAAAGTGTATAGCAAGGGTTCTCAAACTGGGGGTCGGGACCCCTCGGGGGTCGCAAGGTTATTACGTGAGGGGTCACGAGCTGTCAACCTCCACCCCAAACCCCGCTTTGCCTCCAACATTTATAATGGTGTTAAATATATAAAAAGTGTTTTTAATTTATAAGTGGGGGGAGGTCCACACTCAGAGGCTTGCTGTGTGAAAGGGGTCAACTATTGTCAAACAAAAAAAGAATGATTCCCCAGCTGCTGCAAATCAGCATAGTTCAACAGAGCAACATCTCAAGTGAACTTCTGTATCCTTTACAATGTCTCCATGAAAAGTGTTATAAAGCAGTGGTCCTTGGCCTTTTCAAGCAACTGTATCCAGAGGTTAGCAAACAAAAAGCTACTTGGAATTCAGACATTTTCAAATTTCATTAATTACAAATGATCCAGATTTTCCATGGAAAAAACTTTGCTGTTTTATGTGCATTTTTCAGTAAAATCATTTTCAAACAAAAAATGAGAATTTTTCAGTTAGATGTAAACTTCATATTGAAAACATACACACACACGACATCTTCACAAGTTTTCAATGAAAAATACGTAGGCCAGGTCTACACTACAAACTTACGTCAGTATAACTGTGTTGCTCAGGACTGTGAAAAAATCCACACTCCTGAGTTATACCGTCCTAACCTGCAGTGTAGACAGCGCTACTGGTGGTGTCCCCAGGGGTCAGTCCTAGACCAGTCCTATTCAACTTATTCATAAATGATCTGGAGAAAGCGGTAAACAGCGAGGTGGCAAAGACGACACTGAACGGCTCAAGATAGTTAAGACCAAAGCAGACTGTGAAGAACTTCAAAGAGATCTCACAAAACTAAGTGACTGGGCAACAAAATGGCAAATGAAATTTAATGTGGATAAATGTAAAGTAATGCACATTGGAAAAAAAATCCCCAACTATACACACAACATGGGGGCTAATTTAGCTACAACTAATCAGGAGAAAGATCTCTTGGAGTCATCGTGGATAGTTCTCTGAAGACGTCCATGCAGTGTGCAGCGGCAGTCAAAAAAAGCAAACGGGATGTTAGGAATCATTAAAAAAGGGAGAGAGAATAAGACGGAGAATATCTTACTGCCCTTATATAAATCCATGGTACACCCACATCTTGAATACTGCATACAGATGTGGTCTCATCTCAAAAAAGATATACTGGCATTAGAAAAGGTTCAGAGAAGGGCAACTAAAATGATTAGGGGTTTGGAACAGCCCCCATATGAGGAGAGATTAGAGAGACGAGGACTTTTCAGTTTGGAAAAGAGGAGACTAAGGGGGGATATGATACAGGTATGTAAAATCATGAGTGGTGTGGAGAAAGTGAATAAGGAAAAGTTATTTACTTGTTCCCATAATATAAGAACTAGGAGCCACCAAATGAAATTAATGGGTAGCAGGTTTAAAACAAATAAAAGGAAGCTCTTCTTCACTCAGCGCACAGTCAACCTGTGGAACTCCTTGCCTGAGGAGGTTGTAAAGGCTATGACTATAACAGGGTTTAAAAGAGAACTGGATAAATTCATGGAGGTTAAGTCCATCAATGGCTATTAGCCAGGATGGGTAAGGAATGGTGTCCCTAGCCTCTGTTTGTCAGAGGGTGGAGATGGATGGCGAGAGAGAGATCACCTGATCATTACCTGTTCTGTTCACTCCCTCTGGTGCACCTGTCATTGGCCACTGTCGGCAGATGGGGTACTGGGCTGGATGGGCCTTTGGTCTGACCCAGCATGGCCATTCTTATGTTCTTATGCTACGTTGAAGGGAGAGTTTCTCCGGCCAACATAGCTACTGCCTCTCGGGGAGGTGGATTAACCAGACCAACCAGAGAAGCTCTCCCATCGGTAGAGTAGCACCTTCGCTGCAGTGCTACGGCAGCAGAGCTGCAATGGTGTCGCTGCCGTGCTGTATGTGTAGACAAGCTCTTCGTTGAAATAGCAAGTCAAAATTTCAGGGGGCGAAGGGAGAAAAATCACACTTAAAAGGAATTTTATGCAGAATTCCATAGAACAAAATTTGTATATTTTCTAGGACAAGTTATACCAGTTTACCAGACTAAAGAACTTAGCTGTACCAGACAACATTTGAATTTGAAGTTATGCCTCTGCTGAAATGGGCCCAGTGCAGTGCAAAGGTAGGCCAGGAGAGTATTTTATTTACAAAAAGTGCTTTATCTCAGACCCATGATCTAAACTGATGCTACCTATTTTGTGGTTTATTGTAGTCAAACCTAGACCAGTGGTTCTCTAGCTTTTCCATACCAGTACCCAACCCCCTACATAGGAAGGGGCACAGTGATTGTGACCGTCATGCCTGTTCAGCACCCCCCAACTTGAGAACCCTGTCCCAGAATATTTTTTGTAGGGGTGTGGCACAACCCAATCTCCAGTGCAGGTCAGAACCCAAAACTGAATAGGAGATTGTGCCATGGCCTGGAATGAAGCCTCTTCATCAAGACAGGTGTGCTAGTGATGGTTAAGTAAGTTTGTATAGAAGTAGCAAGAATGAGTAATACTGTAAATGAAAGATTTCTCCAACACTTGCTCCCACTTAAATTATTATATGTTTCCACCTTTTAAATATTTAACCCTCAAACACTTACCTCAACTATTACGTCCTTATTGGAATACTGTGCAAGGTCTCGAATTCCATTCATGAAGTGCTTGTTGGCAGCACAAAAAGCTTTACCAGTATCGATCATCGCAATGCAAAGCTTTACTAGCTAAAGGGAGGAGGGGAAAATGATCATAGTAAATAAAAAAAATTTCAGTTACTTTGTTACACAGAATTTCAAAGTTATTTCCTGTGAAAGACAACCTTTATAGGTACATAGCAAGCGATCACACACAGGTGCAGTAGTTATTTTGACCCATTAGATAAGCCAAGTTGTTGTAGCAGATTTAGTCCAGGCATAGGAGAGAGCCTGAACTAAAACAAATACTTTAGAAACCAATGATTTGACTTCAGTATTTCAGAAATTGTTGCTTAATTTTGTCCTAAGCTGTATGAAAATATTTAACCGCAAGCTGTTATAGACTGATCTCACCAGCATTCCAAGAGACTGTTTAGAGTGCTTGTGACATTAAGAGGTTTATTCTTCTCACCATCAGTAAGCACAAATTCCCTTACAGTTAACAGAGATCACACACACTTTCTTCAAAAACAGAAGGCAACTCCAAGTCATCACCATCAGTATGGTTCAGCGGTAGCACTTTCACTTCCTCAAAGGAGTTTGGATTTAGTCATTCTATTTTATTGCTGGGTTATTACCAATATTGTCTTATCGAAGTACTGCACTATCATGCTGTTTCTGATAGTGAAAACTCCAGCATCTTAATTCATGTATGCACTCTAAATGAAACATTCTGATTTTCAAGGTGGAACGTAAGCTTGTGCTTTGTGGAAAATGGCTGCTCCATTTACTTACAGAGTCAGTGAAATATCAGTAACTTACTCATTACTGTGTAATGCACCTTGACTGTTTCTTAACTATGAAAAGGACACAGTATTATTTTTCTCCTGTCCCATTAACTCAAAAGTTCTACACCTCATGCCTAGTTGTTGCTTTCAGATCACCTTGATTGATTTTTGCTCTCTCTGATTTGACTGCAGCTGGAACTTCTACAGTTCCAATAAAGGTTAAAAAAAAGAGAAAGTTTACTTTTGCAGTATCATTATTAGAGCCAGTTGTGTTTAATCTACAACTATGTGTGAATCTCAGACTTGTAACAAACCAGAAGGAAGCAATATGAAACTGATTTAAAGAGGAGCATATTACCCACCATGCATGCAAGAGGAAAGAATTTCTCCTATTATACTTTTATAAACACTATCCTATTACTGTATGAAAGAACTGGAAGATCAAGAGAAGCAGTGAATGGAAACATCCTGGTCAGGTGGAAAGGGGAAGTACTGGGAGCATTTTAAAAAAAAGTTACAGAGTAAAATAATGCAAAGAAAAATGTACTTGTTTGCAAGGTTCACATTAAAATAGCACAAAAACTCAGTAAAAGTAGAATCAGTTAAAGGTGACATGATGGCCAAGAGGAGTCAATTTATTTTTAAAATACATGTAATTGCAAAATGCTTAGTGACGACGAGCACCGGAATTCAAATGGGTAACTTGCACTTCAAGACAACAGCAGAGATACAGTAGTGCTGAGTGACCTTGTAGAAAGTTCCTCTTGTTTCCAGCAACAACCCACCTTTTGTCTATTAAATAGATTTAGCAACAATCTGATACTTTTAACCTTAGTTCTATTGCTTCTGAAATCATTTATTATATGCAAAATTTACAATTTTGCTTATCTATAGCTGTGACTACTATCCCAAATCTGGTTTAGTACTTAACCCCTTGACTGTGCCTAACACAAAAAGCAGGTCATAGAAAATGAAGGACTGTGCTGCTGAATGTATCAGGTACATCCTAACGTAACATTAATTGCAACAGAACATCAGCACTGCAACAGTTGCCACAGAGAATCAGAAGCAGAATAATAGGTTTATTTGATCCTGTTCATCTGAATTTTTTTAAGTTTTCAAAGTGTACACAATCAACTTAAGCATCTTACCTTTTCAAGTTTCAGTTCTAATTCTGCCACATCTCCTTCCACTTCCTCTAACGCAGCCCTGCAAAGTTAAAAACAATATATTGGAAAGTAAGACTTTACACAGAAAATACACTTCATCTTTTATTTTAAAAATTCTCTTGATTTAGCATGAGGTCTCAGTTGCTCATATTAACAGCTTTCATGAGTCCACAGTTTCATGCAGACTTGAATGCTTAAGAACACAGTTTAGACTAGCATGGGTTATAATGGAGCACAAAGGAGGCGACATGCTTAATCCCTTGCTAATTGAATGTGCACCACATTACCAGAAAAATAGTGACAAGTTGGCTGGTTTGGGGAAGAAGGGCTGGTGGAATTGATTTATGAGAAATATTACATATGTATAAGCTTGGCTAAGCAATGACTAAGGCAGTGGTTCCCAGATTGGGGTTCATGAACCCCTGGGAGGTTTGCGAAATGTTACAGGGGTTTCCCAGGAAAAAATTCTCTAATGGCGGACAGAGCTGTCCCTAGGAACCCCAGGTAGCACGGGGCCAGCAGCCCGGAGCCCCTGGACTTCCAAGAGCTAAGCAGATCAAAGCAAGCATATCTATCACACTGAGGAGATTTAAACTTCAAGACTACTTATAAGAAATGGAAAGGGAGGTGGATATTTTTTTGATGTTTTTAAAATTAAATAAATAGGCAGCTGGTATTGTTTTTAAAATTATTATGAAGAACAAGTTTAAGCTTTGGGTGTAACATGCATTGTTTGCCTGGACTGCTCAAGACCTGAATGCTTGTGTAGGAGGAACTCTGAGTTGGCTTCTTAAATACCTTCATGCTGTTCCACATCTGATACCCACTGATGAAACATAGGAGCCTTGTCTTATAACAGGCTTATTTAAAGTGATACAAGCTACGAAAGTGAGATCTTGGAAGAGTGCTGCTATTTTCATAATGTAATAAAAATACTGTAATCATAGTAGTGTGTAATAAGCATGTCATAAAAGCAACATTTTATATTTCCAAAATCACTGCTTTTATAATTTATACTCAGGTAAAGGAGAAAATCCCTGGAAATATTCATTTTCAGGAGGGGGTTCACGAGACGACATTTTAGTGAAAGGGGTTCACAGGTTGTTAAAGTGTGGGAACCACTAGACTAAGGGAACACATGACAACTGCCTACAAACATTTGAAGATGATAGCACCAAAGGATGAGAGGAATCATGTGACACATTGAAGCTTAAATTCTTTGGGGGGGCAGGGACTGTCTATATTATGCATCTCAGACAGTGCCAATCACCCTGTATCATCATTCAACAAACAATTAGAGGATGAGCTTTTAAAAAGGTGAAATTTAGACTGAAAAATCAGAAAAAAATCACACATAATTCATAGATTCATAGATATTTAGGTCAGAAGGGACCAATATGACCACCTAGTCGGACCTCCTGCACAACGCAGGCCACAGAATTTCACCCACCACTCCTACAAAAAACCTCTCACCTATGTCTGAGCTACTGAAGTCCTCAAATCGTGGTTTAAAGACTTCAAGGAGTAGAGGATCCTCCAGCAAGTGACCCGTACCCCGTGCTACAGAGGAAGGTGAAAAACCTCCAGGGCCTCTTCTAATCTGCCCTGGAGGAAAATTCCTTCCCGACCCCAAATATGGCGATCAACTAAACCCTGAGCATATGGGCAAGATTCACCAGCCAGATATTACAGAAAATTCTTTCCTGGGTAACTCAGATCCCACCCCATCTAATATCCCATCACAGGCCATTGGGCCTATTTACCATGAATATTTAATTACCAAAACCATGATATCCCATCATACCATCTCCTCCAATGTACACAATAATGTATCTGTCTTTGTAGTAAAATACCAGATGACACACTTTTAGGTCTTGTGTCAAGTCTAGTCAGATTCTGTTTTTCTTTCATATTTATGTGAGCTAACACAAGCTGCTTGGAGAAGGCATTTCTAAAACCTACTTTATGACCAGAGTGGCTTATGTGGTGGTCCCACCTCCCCTTTGAGAGGTTTAAAATTTAATTTAGAAAAAGATCACTGGTACTTGAAACATGCAGCACTGAGAACTGCTTTATAGATTAAGGGAGGTTTGCAAAAAGTTTATTACCATATTAGAATTGCTCAGTCTAATGCTTGGGACTTTGAATCCTTCCACTTCTAGCAATAAATGCTGCATCATGAAAATCTGCTCATTTACTTTCTCTGGTATAAACCCAGCATCTTCCTTCTCTCAATCTTGCTCTTCTCAGAACGATAAGCCTACACTGCACCATTTTCTGCTGTAATCCTCAGCAAGATAAAGTCAAATGTTTTTGTTCAGTTATTCATCTATGACAAAGTCAGGCACCAGTGCTTGTCTTATGGCAATATAGCTCTCAAGCTACACAACAATCTACCATCCTGGTCTCACCCCCTCTTCACCTACATTTACACAGCGTTCTATGATTTCACTTAACACCTAAAGATCCAGCCTTTTGCTCCGTTTTAGTAGACTGGAATTTTCCATTTTCCTTACAAATTTTGGTAGCTCTTCCTCCAATTCACATTTGTTCACAGAGACCAAGAAATACAGAGCTAGAAATCCTAAACCCTGGCAAGTTTATTAGAGTCCAGTTCTGTAAGGTGTTGCTGATTACCCTCAGTGGCTTCAATGGGAGGCTCTCAACACATCACAGGATGTGGTACATCTATAGCACTACTCTCTCTAAATCTAAAAAATGTGTTCTCCAGCACCAGAACATGCAGGATTTCAGGTATGACAGAGTCATTGATCACTCCCTTCCACCTCCTGCTCATAAGGGATTCATTTTCATCTGGTCTCTACAGTAGGTACTTGTTTTTCAAAGGAGAGCTGGGATTAGGGTCAAACAGAAAGGAAGAACTGAATAGGTACTTAGATGTTTAGATAGCAAATTAAAAAAAAAAAAAAGAATGAATTAATTCTTCAGTACATTTGCCAGGTGAGGGTGCCATCCTGAAAACACACTCCTAACATTACTTATCTGAGTGAAATTACATTCATGCATGTGTGTTTTGCAAGATCAGACCCACAACGCGTTAATATTAGGACAGACAATGAATGGGCTGTCCTTCCTGCACAAGGAATGTAGTAGTAGCAGTGTATCAATGAATTTTCAAGCTACTTGAAAAGAATGAATTATTGCCATATCGGAGAACACACTGAGAACAGCTCATCTCAGACTGTTATACTAACAAAAAAATTTGTTTTCTCTTTTTAGTTGCCAGAAGGGAGGCGATGCAAACTAAAGCACGCACATTTTCTACACTATAAGGCATCTGGGGCAGGGATCATTTAAACCTCATAAAAACTAATTCAGACCTAAACCCCATACTTAGTCAAAACTCTAACACGGGAAGTAGTCATAAAACAAGACCAAAAGTTGAGTACCAGGAATGCTTGTCCATTAGTGAGTGAATTTCCAGGAAGAAGCAGGATGTGGGGTTAGGGCTTTGAGCCACTGTAGTCTCTAACAGACTGGTTTGCCACGAGGACTAAGGGAACAACTCTACTGCCTTGATTCTCACTCATGCAACATGAAACTTTTATACCCTCCTGAGCTAGTCAAACCCAAGCAGGCAAAACAAAACCAGAGCAGCAGTTGAAGAGAGCATGATGTCTGGTGCAAATGAGTTACCTCTTCTCTTGCACTGCTCAAGATAGTTAAGACCAAAGCAGACTGTGAAGAACTTCAAAAAGATCTCACAAAACTAAGTGATTGGGGCAACAAAATGGCAAATGAAATTTAATGTGGATAAACGTAAAGTAATGTACATTGGAAAAAATAACCCCAATTGTACATACAACATGATGGGGGCTTATTTAGCTACAACTAATCAGGAAAGAGATCTTGGAGTCATCGTGGATAGTTCTCTGAAGACGTCCAAGCAGCATGCAGCAGCAGTCAAAAAAGCAAACGGGATGTTAGGAATCATTAAAAAAAGGGATAGAGAATAAGATGGTGTGAAAGTTGAAATATAGTTGTCAGGAAGAGAAACATTAAGGAGTGTGAGACAATGGGTCTTCAAACTAATTAACTTAGAGCTCCTACTGAGCTAGGAGATTGGTAAACGTTAGTATGCAAATAAGATATGTATGTATATTTGTCAGTTTCTGCTTCCTCTTGTCTCTTATGTTAAATTGGCTTTCCCTTATCTGTTTAAATAAGTTAGCTTGAGCTTTTGCAGGAGGCTCACATATCTAGGTGCATTGGCAAAGCGCTTTGCTAATAAACAAAGTGGTCTGACTAATTTTGAGAGTCTTGAATCTGACTTTGACAATTTGGAGGTTCCACCGAGATGGCAACCATCTTCACTGGGGCCGTGTGACTCCTGACCATTCTTAGGACGGCCGTGGCAAGCCGGCACCTGGCCCAAGCGGTCCTCCACCAGAACGAAAGGGTGCATGACCACAGTGAAGTCTACACCATCGAACCTGTTGGTTCCCACTCTGTTCTGGTAGGGATCCTGGGATCTGACATCAGGAATCTGGTCAGGTAATTATTTCTGTGTTTTGTCCGGACTGAGGACTGTCTTGTCTCTGTGTCTATCTGTCCTCCCTGTGGTGTGTTTGAGTCTGGGCACCATCTCCATCTGGTGATCGGCTGACCAAAGGGTTTCTGTCCCCACGGTCTGAGTGAGTGAAATCTGCACAATCGCAGCCGCACCACACCTTGGGTAAAACCCTCGGTGTGAAAGCAAGGGCGACTGAGGCAGTAGCCTGTGGGCTCCTTTTGTGCGTTGCACCAGGCATCGCTCTGACGAACCCGACTTTCCTTCTTGTGTGATTGGTGTGTAAAGTCCTCCTGTATGGGTTACCAGACGTCTAAGTCGGGACAGTTCCCTAAAGGAACACCGGCTCATTTTATGTATTTTAGGAAGGGTCCGGACTCCTGTAAATTACTGGAAAAATGGTCTAGGCTAACTCAGGAGAATCCCAAAATTCAGTGGCCACTGTTAGGATCTTGGGACAAAGACCGAGTAGACATCTTAAACAACAAACTCGGCCAAACTAAATTGGCAAAAGGAGAGGTTGATTTTCATGCAGTGGTGGGAAAAGGCAAATTATAGGTGGACAGAATCAAAACTTGCCTCTCTCAAAGATTCAAATGATAAGTTAAAAGCTTTATTAGAAGCCTCCCCTCTCGCTGCCAGACCGAGTGCTCCCCTTTATCCAGTTCTCTGAGAAAACCAGGATCGATCCCATCCCCCTTCATACTCCCATCTCATTGTGGGAAAGGACGAAGAAAACCCCTTGTTAAATTCTGGGGATGACGATGAGGAAGATGCATTAATTGGCCTGGCATCCTTGCATCGGATCAATAGGCGGTCACAACAACTCCCAGGGGTCTCCAGTTCAGACCAGTCCAGATCGTCCAATACTGTTCAGGCCCATTCCTCCGGTACCACTCAGACCCGTAAAGAAAAACCCCCCGTTCCCCTGAAATCCTCCAGTCTGCCTGACTCCTCTATTTTTCCCCCATACATACGAAGACAGCTTGGACACTGATTGGGCCCAACGCTTATGCTCTGGCTCTAAACCTATCCAGGCTCCCCTCCGAATCCTGCATACTGGGGGCCAACAAGAGGGTTCCACTTGGAGCTATGAACCCTGGACTCGTACAGAGCTCCTTTCAATTATAAAAGGCTTTCCAAAGCCCCTGGAAAATCCTACCACATTTGCAGAGGAATTTTTATTAGCGTGCGACACCTATGAACCATCTGAGGCAGACCTCCTGCAGCTGTGCAAGCTACTTGTAACCCCTAGCGAGCACGAAAAATGGCTCACAGCAGCCAACTGGCCCATCAGTGAGCGCCATTCAACTTTACCAGACACCGGTCCTGACGCTGAACACCGGAAAAAGTGTAAAGACCGAGCTAAAAACCTACATGAGGCCATCCCTCGAGTATGGACTCCAAAAACAAACTGGACAGCCATACATTACTGTAAACAGCGACAGGGAGAAAGTCCGGGTGACTGTCGCACCCAACGGACTGATGTTTTTCTGCAACATTCTGGTATACAGCAACCGAGTGAAAATGGGAAGTGCGCCCTGGCTCATGCGTTTGTTAATGGCCTCCTACCTGCTACTGGCAGTATGCTGAAGCAAGTAAGTGTTGGGTAGGAAACTGAAACCATGGATAGATTGCAATCAGTGGCAGAACACTGCCATCGCACTCTAAAGGGAAAGGAGGAACAATCTGCCCAAAAGTTAATGGCCCTGCAAATACAGCATTATTCAGGGCAAGGTAAACAGTACCGGGGGGGGGGTGGACATGGTCACGGGAGGGGCCGCGGAACTGGATTTTCGGGTTTTGGGGGTGTTTGTAATTACTGTAAACAACCCGGACATTGGAAAAACGAGTGTCCGTGCCGGCCTAATAGCTCTGTAAACAACCAGCTAGACCCCCCGTCGGCACAGCCCGACAGTCCCCAGACTTACTGTGTCCCACAGCAATGACAGAACACCAGGGAACCTCAGGAAATTTTAGCTCCTTTACTACCTCTCACTCCCACGGGTGAATGTGTTTTGACTATTAATGATCTTTCTCTCCCTTTCCTTGTTGATACGGGAGTTTCGCTCTCTGCAGTTCGTACTGTCGACTTGCCCGAGGTTCCCCGCTCCGAAAAAACCATATCCGCTGTGGGCATTATGGGAGTCCCAACCCCTTATCCCCTTTCAAAACCTCTACCAGTCCAGGTTGGTCCCCTTTCCGCGGACCATGCATTCCTCCTCTCGGATTCCACTCCGGTGAACCTTTCGGGTCGGGACCTGTTATGTAAACTTGGCTGTACCATCTACTGTTCCCCGGATGGTGTCTACTTACAAATCCCCCAGTCCTCTCTGAGTGATTCTGTAGTCTCCCTATTGTCTGAAACTCCCCTTTCCACTGCGGTCCCCTGCTACCCATTGGTCCCATCCCTTGAACACCTAATTTCACAGGTCCCATCCTCTGTGGCCAACCCACCCATCTGAAGTGGGCCGTTTACATACTGACCCCGTCTGCATTATTGTTGATTCCTCCAAACCTCTGCCTCGCCTGTCTCAATACCCTTTAAACCCCGAAGCATAGGCTGGAATTGCTCCAGTCTTGACCGCCCTGCGGGAACAAGGCATTATCATCCCCTGCTCTAGCCCCTATCCTCCCAGTTTGAAAAGCTGATGGTAAATCGTGCGGTTTGTTCAGGATCTTCGGGCCATTAACCGCATTGTCATACCTGCCTTTCCCATTGTCCCTAACCCAGCGACGATTCTGGCTTCTATCCCACCAGATGCAACTCATTTTACTGTTGTTGATTTGTGCTCTGCTTTCTTTTCTGTCCCGGTTCACCGACTCCCAGTTCCTGTTTGCCTTTTCTTACAAGGAGCAACAGTACACGTGGACCACACTGCCCCAGGGGTATACTGAAAGCCCGTCATATTTTTCCCAAGCATTAGCCCGAGACCTTGCTGACCTTGTTTTCCCATCCAGGTCCACACTAGTCCAATATGTAGATGATCTACTCCTCTGTTCCCCTTCACTGTCTGCCTCTGAAACTGACTATTTAGTGCTCCTTACTGCCCTAGCAAATAAGAGTCACAAAGCTTCTCGCTCTAAACTACAACTCTGTCAAGCTTCTGTCACATACCTTGGTTTTCTCCTCTCCCAGGGTTCCCATGAACTTTCTCCCACCCGCATCCAAGCTATCCTTAGCTTTCCCCGACCCCGCTCCGCACGCCAGGTCCAGAAGTTTTTAGGCATGGCTGGATTTTGCAGACAGTGGATTCCAATATGCCTCCCTTGCAAAACCTCTCCAGGAACTCACTCGATTCTCTGTGCCTGACCCCATGCCGTGGCCCCCTGAAGCCAATTCTGCCTTTGTTTCCCTCAAACAGGGTTTGGTTTCTGCCCCCGCCTTAGGGCTGCCTGACTATTCTAAGCCTTTTACCCTTTTCTGCCACGAACAATCTGGGTGTGCACTTGGAGTTCTCACTCAGACGCACGGGGAAAAGAACCGCCCAGTGGCTTATTTCTCTGACACTTGAGACCCTGTTGCCCAAGGCTTACCCCCCCCCGCCTGCGTGCTGTGGCTGCCGCAGCGCGCCTAGTTGAAATGTCTGATTCCCTTGTTCTCCGCTCTCCTCTTACCCTCCTGGTCCCTCACTCTGTAGAAACTCTCCTGCTACAACATAACACAGGCCACCTCTCCTCTGCCCGCCTAACCAGGTACGAACTTTTACTACTATCAGCTTCATATATCACCATAAAGCGTTGTTCTCAGTTAAACTCTGCCACTCTCCTTCCTTTGTCTAATGACGGTGATCCCCATGATTGCCTTGCAACTGTCTCTGCTGTTACCATCCCGCACTCTGACCTTTCTGATGTCCCTCTCCCTAACTCTGACCTTGTTTTATTTACTGATGGTTCCTGTTTTCGAGAAGGCCAAGGTTGTCTCCTTGCAGGATACGCTGTAGTTTCATTCTCTGAAACCCAGGAAGCTGAGCCTTTACCTTCTGTAACCTCAGCACAAGTCGCTGAATTAGTTGCTCTTAACCGTGCCTGCTTTTCGGCGGAGGGATGCTCCGCCACCATTTACACTGACTCCCGCTACGCTTTTGGGGTTGTACATGACTTTGGTACCCTCTGGCAAACTCAGGGTTTCCTTACCTCTGCCAGTACCCCTATTAAAAATGAGCCCTACATCGCTGCCCTTCTGTATGTAGTTTTTCTTCCGTCTGCCCTAGCTATTGTTAAGTGCCCTGGCCACTCAATGGCGGATACTGATGTTGCTAAGGGTAACGCATTTGCTGACACCTCTGCTAAACATGCTGCTGCCACAGAACCGTCCCCAGATGCATTTCTAGGTTCCCTTTCTGTTTCTATACTGCCGCCGTCCCTCACTGACCTCATCGTGCTCCAAGACTGTGCCCCAGAAACCGACAAAGAATCCTGGGTTGCCCAAGGTTGCTCTCTACATCTCGATTCTCTTTGGCACTTGCCTACTGGTGCCTTTGTAGCCCCCTTTTCATTCTACCTGTCTCTCGCCACCCTGCTACACGGTGTTTTGTATGTCGGAAAGGAGGGGATGGTCTCTGCTGTAACTAAGACAGGATGGTGGGCCCCCCATTTTAGCTCTTTTGCAGCCCGCCACTGTGCAGCCTGTACCATTTGCCAAAGCCATAATATTGGTAAACCTGTAAAAGTGGCCCATGGGTTCCGGGGCCTGCCTCAAGCACCATTCTTGCATTGGCAACTTGATTTTGTACAAATGCCTAAGTGTCAACAATATGAATTTATATTGGTTATGGTATGTTTATTCTCTAGCTGGATTGAAGCCTTTCCTCGTCGCCAAGCTGACTCACTGTCTGTTGCCAAATGTTTGTTAAATCATAGTATGCCTGCCAAGGGAATTCCTGCTACTCTGTCCAGTGATTGGGGTACACATTTTACTGGACAACTTGTTCAACACCTGGACTGTATACTGCATATCAAACACCTGTGGCACTGTCCCTACCACCCACAGAGTGCAGGTGCAGTTGAAAGACGAACTAGTGTACTTAAGAATAAGCTTGCTAAAATTTCTGACTACAGGATTAAGCTGGCCGGTAGCCTTACAATTAGCCCCTATGGACATGAGATCCACTCCATCCCAAAGGCATAAATTAAGTCCCTTTGAAATTATTATGGGACGCCCTATGTGAGCTATGACTACCATTACTCCTGTTCCAGATTTTAACTTGACTCACAGTGCGCTCCTTCAGTATTGCAATGGACTAATGCAAGCTGTAAGTCACTTCCATTCACAGGTTCGAGCCGCCTGGCCCACATAACCCACCTCCAACGCTTGCCACAACCTCGAGCCAGGCGATTGGGTCTACGTACGGCGCCATCATCAAAAGCACGCCTTGGAGCCCCGGTGGAAGGGTCCTCATCAGGTACTGCTTACTACACAGACAGCAGTCAAACTATCTGGCATCGCAGCGTGGATACATGCTTCACACTGTAAGAAGGCACCATCCCCAGAGAACCACTCATCACCTCAGGACAACGCAGAGTCAATTTTGACTCCAGAAGACGACGCAGAGAAACAGTCTGCAATACCTTACAATCTACGCTCTCGTAAGGGTTGCCAGAAGCAGACGATGAACAAAAAAAAGCAGTTGCGAGCCTAGCGCCTACTGCCTGGTGGGCGTAAAACCATGACTGCGGTTTCCTCAGTTGAGATTGTCAGAACCAGAAGAGCCTTGCCTCCAACGTGCGCCTCTGCCTGTTCCTTGGCTGCTGGTGCCTTACGGTCTGGGGAGACCATGATGACAATTCTTTTATCCAGCAGCAGGTGTGGATAACTCAGACCCTTAATATTTCTAATTGCTGGGTCTGTGCAGCCACATCCCAGTCCACTCTCAAACTGGTGTTCCTGTCCTGGCTATCCCACTCAAGTCCCCAGACCTCACTGGAGGGCCTCGTCCATTTAACAAAATATGGAACAGCAATAACACTTGGGAAGCGGTGGGAATAAATGCATCTAAATGGATAAGTGTGGTGGAGGGAAAAGGTCATTGGTGTCGGGTGTGGTGTCGGGTGTGTAATAGGACAGGGCTGGATCTGGGGAAAAGTCATTGCCTTCAGCATATTGTGGCCAATGGTGTATGGGATTATTCAAACAAAACTAAAAAGTGGCGGGCCGAGTACGGAGATATGAATTTTTTCTCAACCTGGAATCAAACAGAGAAATCAATCTCATATTCCCCCTACAGTAACCTTAGTGAAAACAATACAATCTTTCAATGTCATGCAAATAACACCACTCCTCGTAAGGAGAATTACCCTGTACCCTTTGGGGGATATTACTCCTCCTTTGCAAACATCTATATGACAAATGGGTGCAACCAACCCTTCTCAGCCTTAATAGGCTATCACTGGGTGTGTGGGACCAGAGCTTATACCGCACTACCAGCTAATTGGTCAGGAATCTGTTATCCCACCCGTCTCTTCCCACAATTCCGAGTACTAGGAACCTTCCCTTGAGAACACCTCTGCAATTTCAGGCGAAAAAGGGACTTAACAGATGCCCAGTGGTGTGTAAATAACATAAGCCCCTTAACCTGGGAAGAGGCCATTGGCGGTTCCTTCATACCATTAGGGGGAGTAATACACCATGCAAAAAGGCTCTTAAGGTTACAAGCAGTAGTTGAAATAATGGCAAATGAAACCAGAGAAAGTTTAAGAGCCCTGGCCAAAGAAACAGGGGCAAAATGGCCCTCCAAAACCGTCAGGCATTGGACATAGTGCTGGCGGCAAAAGGAGGAACTTGTGCTCTCATTGGAAAAGACTGCTGTGTGTATATACCAGACAACACCAATGAGGTAATAGCTCATGCTAGCCACTTAGAACAAATCGCATATCTTCCCCACGAAGAGCCAAG
The DNA here is from genome assembly GCF_965152235.1 of Eretmochelys imbricata. NCBI lineage: Eukaryota > Metazoa > Chordata > Testudines > Cheloniidae > Eretmochelys > Eretmochelys imbricata. The sequence continues at coordinate 1,024,227 of NC_135580.1, read as the reverse complement.
TTCTTTATGGAAGTGGCTAAGTAACCTTTTCAATTTCTCTGACATAGGAAACTGGTTGTTTCAGGGAGCCCTAACTCTCCTGTTTGGAATCCTAATAATTTTTGTATGTTTTCAGTTACTTTCCTTTTGTATCCAAAATTGTGTCAGGTATGCTACACAGTGTGCCCTTGTTGCCAAGAAGGCCAATGGCATTTTGGGGTGTATAAGTAGGGGCATTGCCAGCAGGTCGAGGGACGTGATCGCTCCCCTCTATTCGACATTGGTGAGGCCTCATCTGGAGTACTGTGTCCACTTTTGAGCCCCACACTACAAGAAGGATGTGGAGAAATTGGAGAGAGTCCAGCGAAGGGCAACAAAAATTATTAGGGGTCTGGAACACATGACTTATGAGGAGAGGCTGAGGGAACTGGGATTGTTTAGTCTACGGAAAAGAAGAACGAGGGGGGATTTGATAGCTGCTTTTAACTACCTGAAAGGTGGATCCAAAGAGGATGGATCTAGACTATTCTCAGCGATAGCAGATGACAGGACAAGGAGTAATGGTCTCAAGTTGCAGTGGGGGAGATTTAGGTTGGATATTAGGAAAAAGTTTTTCACTACGAGGGTGATGAAACACTGGAATGTGTTACCTAGGGAAGTGGTGGAATCTCCTTCCTTAGAAGTTTTTAAGGTCAGGCTTGACAAAGCCCTGGCTGGGATGATTTAGTTGGGGATTGGTCCTGCTCTGGGCAGGAGGTTGGACTAGATGACCTCTAGAGGTCCCTTCCAACTCTGATATTCTATGATTCTGATAGCTGCCCCAAACCAGAGTGCTAATGTGATGATTTTAAGTATCACAGATGAACAAAGAGAAAGAACGATTGATATGTGGAACCCAGTAATTGTTGGCCATTGTGTAGCTTGACCAAAAGAAGGGACTGTGAAAATAGAAAGAATTATATTGAAATTATAATTTATTAAAGAAATGCTCCTTGAAGGGTTTGTTGAAATATAGTTGTCAGGAAGAGAAACATTAAGGAGTGTGAGACAATGGGTCTTCAAACTAATTAACTTAGAGCTCCTACTGAGCTAGGAGATTGGTAAACGTTAGTATGCAAATAAGATATGTATGTATATTTGTCAGTTTCTGCTTCCTCTTGTCTCTTATGTTAAATTGGCTTTCCCTTATCGGTTTAAATAAGTTAGCTTGAGCTTTTGCAGGAGGCTCACATATCTGAGTGCATTGCAAAGCGCTTTGCTAATAAGCAGAGTGGTCTGACTAATTTTGAGAGTAATGAAACTGACTTTGACAATGGAGAATATCTTATTTCCCTTATATAAATCCATGGTACGCCCACATCTTGAATACTGCATACAGATGTGGTCCCCTCATCTCAAAAGAGATATACTGGCATTAGGAAAGGTTCAGAGAAGGGCAACTAAAATGATTAGGGGTTTGGAACAGCCCCCATATGAGGAGAGATTAGAGAGACGAGGACTTTTCAGTTTGGAAAAGAGGAGACTAAGGGGGGATATGATACAGGTATGTAAAATCATGAATGGTGTGGAGAAAGTGAAAAAGGAAAAGTTATTTACTTGTTCCCATAATATAAGAACTAGGAGCCACCAAATGAAATTAATGGGTAGCAGGTTTAAAACAAATAAAAGGAAGCTCTTCTTCACTCAGCACACAGTCAACCTGTGGAACTCCTTGCCTGAGGACGTTGTGAGGGCTAAGACTATAACAGGGTTTAAAAGAGAACTGGATAAATTCATGGAGGTTAAGTCCATTAATGGCTATTGGCCAAGATGGGTAAGGAATGGTGTCCCTAGCCTCTGTTTGTCAGAGGGTGGAGATGGATGGCGAGAGAGAGAGATCACCTGATCATTACCTGTTCTGTTCACTCCCTCTGGTGCACCTGGCATTGGCCACTGTTGGTAGACAGGACACTGTGCTGGATGGACCTTTGGTCTGACCCAGTCTGGCCAATCTTATGTTCACTCTGTAATGCAGACTCAAGAACATCACTCTCTCCTCTGCAGCCACCCACCGAGTGTGGTGCAGTGTGGTTAGAGTCAATCTCCCTGAATGGCCTCAGACGGATGGCAGGAGCAGTAGGGGAGATGATGGGAAAAAAAACTTAAGGTCTGGCTTAATTGTCTTTTTTTTTTTGAAAGAACAAAATGAAAGTGACGATAGTTACCTCACCCTCTAGTTGATGCAGGAAGGCTGGCCAATTTGTTACTCCAATCTCCTTGCCTCACTCAGGTGTTATGTCTTGTTTTAGACTATAGGGTTTGGGAGGCGGGAGCTGTCAGTCACTGCATGTTTGTACAGCGCCTAACACAATGGGTGCCACCTGTCTGAGGCCTCAAGGTGATACTCAACATATAACGTTGAGTCATAATTTTACAGGAATAACGCATCTCAAATTTAGGAGATAATTTCCTTAGAAAGAAGAGATAGAACCTCGGTACACAAGGAAAGCAGAGCTAGCCAAATGCTACCATAATTTCTTCAGATTTATTTCAATTAAGTGAAAGGCTCAGAAGACTATACTTTTACTGGCAGCTGGCCAGTATACAAGAGTACAAAATTAAGTGCTATCTGTGGAGATACCCCTAGCCACCAGCCTGTACATTTTCTATTTCTGAGATGGGGACAATAGGTTTTCATTGTTTGAAGTTTTATCAATGCTAAGTTGTACTGTAAAAACACAATGTTAGTTAAGTGACATTTTCAAAATCTGGGAAGAGTCAAGTTTCCTGCATGTACCCCCGATGCATGACTTGGACTAGCAGCTGTCTCCTTCAGACGAATATCCACACCAATTCAATAGCATAAAATGAATAAGCAAAATTAGCTATAGATTTTCTAGTGAATTCCAGTTTTCTTCAGATGTCTAATTTTATGGTGAAGTTACCGCAATCACTTTTTCATTTACTACAGTGTAGCTGCATTCAACTTCAAAGGCTGGCTCTAGAGTAACAAAAGTAAATAAAGCACCATTGCCATGCTCCATTTAATGAGGGACAGCTAACAAGTGAACGGTTTTGTGGTGAACGCCCTTTTGTCCTTTTCCCACTGTTCTTACTTCCTCACTTTAACATTTAAGGAGATTAGGAAATCTGAGCAATACAAGCTAACAGAGCTCTCTAACTCGGTCAAGTAGATTTGGGTTTTAGGTGGCCTAGGTAAGAGGGATTTACCATTTTAGTTAGTAGCTTCAAATCCAGAGCCAGTGTATGTGTTACTGTGGACAAAATGCCCATCATTTAAGGTTACTTGACAAAATCCTGTCCTCAATTATGTGTCCAAACCAACAAGTCCAGAGCTAAATTTACACTGCAAAACAGCATGACCCCAACTGCTTCCTCATCCTACTTCCCATTCCTCTGCACTAAATACTATGTCACACCAATCTGAAAATTTACCTCAAGACAAGAAAGGACAGAGTCAAAGATTCTCCACACGCATTCTTAAATTGCAAATACAAACTTGCAAAGCAGGCGATTCCTCAAATTCTAACACATTTCTGTACAAATTGAGTATTCATACTAACTTTTTTAAAGGCATCACTACTAAACAAAGTAATGGCAAACCTAGCAACTGAAAAAATCTTTGTCTCCAAACTATATTTATCGAGACTAAATTTATTTACGCAATTTAAATTTATATTTAACCTATAGTGGTCGTCAACCACTATAGAAGACCATCTCTTCCCTGGATATTCCAGCTGTAATTTAGCCCTTGTTCCTCACATTCCTATTTGGTAGATCCTAGCAAGAAATCCAAGTTTCAAGTAGGTGAGGGATGGCTCCCAAAATTTGGGATTACTAAAGGTAGATGAGTAATTTTTGAGCATTTGCTTACATTTATCATGTTTCAAATCTTGAGACAACTGTGGGCATCTTTGAAAGTTAGGGCAACAGTGAGCTAATACTGCTAACAACTCAAAAATGCTGTACAATGTTTGCAGTATCTTACTAAACATTGGGATTTTGTTTTCTGAGGAATTATGTTAGTTTTCTGTAAAATTTCAGAATTAATTTGCCAAATTGCAATGATCTCATACACTTAACTTAGCTTGCCTCTTGTACTTTTCTTTCAGAATCACCTGACCAATAAGTCCTTACTATATTCAGAATACTCAGCTTAAAATGGTTGTTAAAAAAGTACATTAAAAGAACATATTAAATGTATTCCACAACTCTTCTTTGCATATTAATCTATCACACTCATTATCATCTGTATGTGTCAATCTAAGGGCTTATATGGATCCCTTCAGCTAAATTATATATCACAAACATTAATTTGTCCTCAAAACAACCCTGTGAGATAGGGAAATATTACTATCTGAATTTTATAAATGGCAAACTGAGGAACAGAGACTAAGTGACTTGCTCATGGACACACACAGAGTCTATGGTTGAGCCAGGTTCCGAAACAGATCGCCTGAGTGATGACCAAGTCTCATGATTTTTGGCAGTGTAGGAGATATCATAGGACAAGTGGACTAGAATCAGGCTGAAACTGAAGAGAAAACAGTTTTGGTCCATATTCTCATCAGTGACAAACAACTGTAGACAAAAGGTCACGAAAACTAGGTGTCAGGAATTATAACAAGTAAACTAGAGAACAGCACCCCCCTAAATGATCATTTTCTTGGACATATCTATGCCCAGGTACATGAGGAACCAAGTGTACTAAGAATATAGCTGCAAATATAGTCTGTTTTCAAGTTTGTGCCTCTTTTCCCTTTGTTTTGTTTTATGTAATGTCCCTCTCCTCTCCCCATATGGCTTGATGTTATCTTTCATAAGTTTGGGTTGTTTACATAGTAAGGTCCTTGGACCAAGAACTTGTGTTCATCTGAAGCACTACACACACACACACACACACACACACACCACCCCAATGGCAATATATAAACAATAAAAAAAGGCAAATGGGCAGACAGAAGCGTGATGATTACATGCACACAAAAAGGTGCAACAACAAATCGGCTGACTGGGTAGATACATCTGCTGGGATGAATATAAACTAGTAAGCAGAAAAGGAGAGACACAGGAGAGAATATTAAGTATAGATAAAGAAAGAAGCTGTATAAATAATCAGATGGTTGCATGGAGAGGAAGCAAACAGTGAAACAAACATTATCTTCCTATCTTGGGCTATGAAAAATGCTTGGGAAAGACTACTTAACACACTAAAAGAAATAATGGTTGTCCCAGGAAAGTTAAGATTCCTGTGTCAGAAAAAGAAAATTATGAAAAAATATATATTCAGAAAGTGAAATCAAAATAATTGGCATATACAAAATATGATAGGTAACCAGAAGTCAGTAGGAGTAAATTATTCCTGGTGCTCAAGATGAGAAACAAGGACACACAAAAAAGAGTAGTTATCTTAAGTAGTCATTTAGTTTTCAAGAGCTGGCAACTGTAAATTATTATTAAAAGGACATTAGCAGCAGTAGCTCCCTGAATTCCTCATTGACAAAAGGAGGGTGGATATTCTGCAAACAGAAATAAACTTTTAGGGGAAAGAATAAGTGAAAAAAAGAACATCAGGGTCACACCTGGGCAGCAACTCAAGAGAGAAAACTGACAGTGTCAGGGCCAGCGAGGAGGCACCTCAGAATTCTTAGAAGAGTGGACGTAACATTCCCCAAGGTTCTTGGCCCTGGAGAAGTGAGCTGCTACGAGATGGATGTTATGCTACAGACAGGAGTCCCAGAGCCCGAGGGTTTCCTGACAAAGGGCAGACGATCTAGCTCCGCCTTGCTTGTTGATATAGAACATAGTCACTATATTGTCTGTTAGGACCTGGACCACCTTGCTTTCTTTATGAGGTAGAAAGGCTTGGCAGGCCAGGCAAACCTCTGAGCTCTCTGACATTGACATGTAGAGAGCAATCATGACTGGACCAATGACTTCACATGCTAAGATTGCCTAGGTGGACTCCCCACCTCAGGTCCGATGCATCGGAGACGGGGGTCACTGACAGGATGGAGCCACAAAGGGGACTCCTTCAATTACCGATGTAGAATTCTGCCACCAGGTGAATGACAACAGTACATGGTCCGGAACCCTGACCACCCAGCCCATTCTGTGCCTCTTGGGGATGTAGACTGACACCAACTATGCATGCAGGGGCCTAAGGCAGAGCCGCATGTGCCGAACCATGTAGGTGCAGGCCGCCATGTGTCCCAACAATAGCACGCATGTGTGAGCAGAGGTGAGAGGGTGGGCTTGCATGCACAAGATGAGGTCTCCCATGGCTTGGAACCAAGCCTCAGGGCGGAAGGCTCCGGTCTGAGTGGAGTCGAGGACTGCTCCAATTAATTCTATGCACTGCACTGGGGATACGATTGACTCTCTCATTTATTAACAGCCCCAGGTCACAGCAGGTGGAACAAACCAGACTGAGATGCCGCCACTGCACCTGATCCTGGGACCGGCCCTTTATCAACCAGTCATCAAGGTACAGATAACTTTGAACACCCCAATGCCGGAGGTAAGTAGCCACTGGCGCTATGCACTCTGTGCACACTCTCAGGGATGATGAGAGACAAAGGGCATTGCTGTGAATTGGAAATGGCGCTGGCCCAGCATAAAATTAAGGAAGTGCCTGTGCCCCGGGAAAATGGAAATACATGTTTTAGTCAAGGGCGGCATACCAGTCTCCTGGATCCAGGGAGGGGATAACGGAAACCAGGGAGACCATGAGAAATTTCAACTTCTTGAGAGACCTGCTGAGACGAGACAGGTCCAAGATGGGTCTGAGGCCCCCTTTTGCTTTCAGGATTTACACGAAGCCTGGGGAACAAGCAGGGAGAACTGGAAGTCCTGGCACAGTCAAGGAATTATGATGCGATTGGAACAACAGACTTGGTGAGATAACTCACATGACTGGAGTACTGTCATGGATGGATATAAGCTGTTCAGAAAGGACAGGCAGGGCAGAAAAGGTGGGGGAGTTGCACTGTATGTAAGGGAGCAGTATGACGGCTCAGAGCTCAAGTATGAAACTGCAGAAAAACCTGAGTGTCTCTGGATTAAGTTTAGAAGTGTGAGCAACAAGGGTGATGTCGTGGTGGGAGTCTACTATAGACCACTGGACCAGGGGAATGAGGTGGATGAGGCTTTCTTCCGGCAACTCACAGAAGTTACTAGATCGCACGCCCTGGTTCTCATGGGAGACTTCAATCACCCTGATATCTGCTGGGAGAGCAATACAGCGGTGCACAGGCAATCCAGGAAGTTTCTGGAAAACGTAGGGGACAATTTCCTGGTGCAAGTGCTGGAGGAACCAACTAGGGGCAGAGCTCTTCTTGACTTGCTGCTCACAAACCGGGAAGAATCAGTAGGGAAGCAAAAGTGGATGGGAACCTGGGACGCAGTGACCATGAGATGGTCGAGTTCAGGATCCTGACACAAGCAAGAAGGGAAAGCAGCAGAATACGGATCCTGGACTTCAGAAAAGCAGACTGACTCCCGCAGGGAATTGATGGGCAAGATCCCCTGGGAGAAGAACATGAGGGGGAAAGGAGTCCAGGAGAGCTGGCTGTATTTTAAAGAATCCTTATTGAGGTTACAGAGACAAACCATCCCGATGTGTAGAAAAAACAGTAAATATGGCAGGCGACCAGCTTGGCTTCACAGTGAAATCCTTGCTGATCTTAAACACAAAAGAGAAGCTTACAAGAAGAAGTGGAAGATTGGACAAATGACCAGGGAAGAGTACAAAAATATTGCTCGGGCATGTAGGAATGAAATCAGGAGGGCCAAATCGCACTTGGAGCTGCAGCTAGCAAGACTAACAAGAAGGGTTTCTTCAGCTATGTTAGCAACAAGAAGGAAGTCAAGGAAAGTGTGGGCCCCTTACTGAATGAGGGAGGCAACCTAGTGACAGAGGATGTACTCAATGCTTTTTTTGCCTCTGTCTTCACAAACAAGGTCAACTCCCAGACTACTGCACTGGGCAGCACAGCATGGGGAGGAGGTGACCAGCCCTCTGTGGAGAAAGAAGTGATTCGGGACTATTTAGAAAAGCTGGACGTGCACAAGTCCATGGGGCCGGATGCGTTGCACCCGAGAGTGCTAAAGGACTTGGCGGATGTGATTGCAGAGCCATTGGCCATTATCTTTGAAAACTCATGGAGATCGGGGGAAGTCCTGGACAACTGGAAAAAGGCTAATGTAGTGCCCATCTTTAAAAAAGGGAAGAAGGAGGATCCTGGGAACTACAGGCCAGTCAGCCTCACCTCAGTCCCTGGAAAAATCATGGAGCAGGTCCTCAAGGAATCAATTCTGAAGCACTTAGAGGAGAGGAAAGTGATCAGGAACAGTCAGCATGGATTCACCAAGGACAAGTCATGCCTGACTAATCTAATTGCCTTCTATGAGGAGATAACTGGTTCTGTGGATGAAAGGAAACCAGTGGACGTGTTGTTCCTTGACTTTAGCGAAGCTTTTGACACGGTCTCCCACAGCATTCTTGCCAGCAAGTTAAAGAAGTATGGGCTGGATGAATGGACTATAAGGTGGACAGAAAGCTGGCTAGATTGTCGGGCTCAACGGGTAGTGATCAATGGCTCCATGTCTAGTTGGCAGCCAGTATCAAGCGGAGTGCCCCAAGGGTCGGTCCTGGGGCCGGTTTTGTTCAATATCTTCATTAACGATCTGGAGGATGGTGTGGATTGCACCCTCAGCAAGTTTGCAGAGGACACTAAACTGGGAGGAGAGGTAGATACGCTGGAGGGTAGGGATAGGATACAGAGGGACCTAGACAAACTGGAGGATTGGGCCAAAAGAAATCTGATGAGGTTCAACAAGGACAAGTGCAGAGTCCTGCACTTAGGACGGAAGAATCCAGTGCACTGCTACAGACTAGGGACCGAATGGCTCGGCAGCAGTTCTGCAGAAAAGAACCTAGGGGTGACAGTGGATGAGAAGCTGGATATGAGTCAGCAGTGTGCCCTTGTTTCTAAGGAGGCCAATGGCATTTTGGGGTGTATAAGTAGGGGCATTGCCAGCAGATCGAGGGACGTGATCGTTCCCCTCCATTCGACACTGGTGAGGCCTCATCTGGAGTACTGTGTCCACTTTTGGGCCCCACACTACAAGACGGATGTGGAAAAATTGGAAAGAGTCCAGCGGAGGGCAACAAAAATGATTAGGGGACTGGAACACATGACTTATGAGGAGAGGCTAAGGGAACCAGGGATGTTTAGTCTATGGAAGAGAAGAACGAGGGGGGATTTGATAGCTGCTTTCAACTACCTGAAAGGGGGTTCCAAAGAGGATGGCTCTAGACTGTTCTCCGTGGTAGCAGATGACTGGACAAGGAATAATGGTCTCAAGTTGCAGTGGGGGAGATTTAGGTTGGATATTAGGAAAAACTTTTTCACTACGAGGGTGGTGAAACACTAGCATGGGTTACCTCGGGAGGTGGTGGAATCTCCTTCCTTAGAAGTTTTTAAGGTCAGGCTTGACAAAGCCCTGGCTGGGATGATTTAATTGGGGATCGGTCCTGCTTTGAGCAGGGGGTCGGACTAGATGACCTCCTGAGGTCCCTTCCAACCCTGATATTCTAGGATATTCTATGATTAGTAAGTAGTGGGAATATAATCCCTTTCCCTTCATGTTCTGAGGTACTTCCTCCACTGCCCCCAGGCGCAGGAGATTTTCGACCTCCTAGACAAGCATCTGCTTGTAAGAAGAGTCCCTGAAAGGGATGGGGAAGGGGGGTAGAAGAGAGGGTTGTCTATGAACTGTAGGGTGTAACCTGAGGATATTACTTCCAGCACCCAACGGTCTGAGGTTAGCCAAGACCAGGCCAACTGGAAGGGGCGGAGGCGATCAAGGAAAGAGAGGGAGGGTAGATCAAGTGAAGTGACTGGGGTGTAATCCTTGAGCACACCCTCAAAATGACTGCTTCTGGCGTCCCTGGTTTCTGGGAGGGTCAGGCTGAGCAGACAGGTGGGAAGATGATGGTATTGCCATTTAGACCCTTGTCTCTGTCCTTTCTCCTGTAGGAACCCGATCGGGGAGTTCCCCAGGACCTAGACTGCGGGGGCAGAGGACAGAATGGCTTCCTGGCCTGCTGAGGAGTGTGAATGCCCAAGGAGCAGAGGGTGGAGCGGCAGTCTTTAAGGCCCTGAGCTTGGAAAAGAGCACCACCCTCTCAAACGGGAGGTCCTGAATAGTGGTCTGCATCTCCTGGGACAACCTGGAGGACTGCAACCAGGAGCTGCACCTCATGGCCACCGCAGAGGCAACCATCCTGGCCTCTGAGTCAGCAGCGTCCAAGGCCATTTGCCACTGCAGTACCCTCGTCCACCAAAGTGACAAACTCCTGGGCTCAATCCTGTGGGATGGCCTCTTTGAATTTGTTAAGGGAATCCCATAGGTTAAAACTGTACCTGACTATCAGTGCCTGGTGATTAGACACCCGGATTTGTAGGCTGACTGTTGAATAAATCTTCCTGCCAAATAAATCAGGTCTCTTGGCATCTTTGTTCTTGGGTGTGTCACTAATGTGGCCCTACCTGTCCTATTTGTTCACAGCGTACACGACCAGTGACGTTGCCGGAGGGTGCATGTAGAGGTATTTGAACCCTTTCGTAGGGACGTAATATTTCTTTGCCACCTTCTTAGAAGTTGACAGAACGGAAGAGGGGGTTTGTCACAGTGATTTGACAATTTTAAGGACGCCTGGGTGAACAGACAACGTGACCCGGGCTGGGGTAGATGAGGTTATAAGGTTAAATAGGTAATTAGACTCCTCCGCAACCTCCTCAGACTGTAGGTTCAAGTTAGCAACCACCCTTTTGAAGAGGGTCTGGTGCACACTGAAGCCGTCAGAGGACTGCCTGTTTGGGAGGGATCTACCACCGCTTCGTCCGGGGACAACTCCTGCTCAAACGGTACCAGGGAAAGGGGACTGGTGCCGTGACCAGGAGCAGCCCTGCCTGGGCGGGGACCAATGACTGGGAAACTATCTAGGCAAAGGTGACCTGGACCACAGCGATCTGATGGGAAGCTTGCTGATACCAGTGGTATGGGGACCGGCACCGAGAGTCTGGCGTCCCACGTCTTGTAGGTGGGGAGTGCGTCAAAGACCTCGGCCTTCTGGTCGGAGACCTAGGATACGGTGCTGGGGTCCACGGCCGCAGAGATGGAGATCTGCGCCTGCAGCCCGGTGACCAAGGTGCTCCACTGCCCTATGAAGCAGTCCCATGATCAGCTGGCCCTTAGATGTCAGGGTCTTAGCCAAGTCTTCCGCCTGATGCAGTGCCTGTGGTGCCAGTCAACCTACTTATTCTTTAGCCGCCAGGGCCACTTCAGACTATGAGGGTCCTGGGAGAGACCAGGGTCTCCTGCCACTCCCCGGAGGCGGATCCCTGGTTGGGCTGGGGAGGTCCGACCTCTACAGTACACCAGCGAAGCCCCAAGGCAGTCACGTGGCCTGACATCGGTCCTTTGCTCAAAGCCCCCTTCCCTTCCAGTGTCAGGAGGCTCTTCTTTTGCCACTTAGGCACTGGTGAGGGGGATCGGTGCCGGGCGGAGCACTCCACACCGAAGCCAAAGTACTCAGCATGGGGCCGAGTGGGAGGGCTCTGATGCAGTACAAAATGCAGCCTCTATGAGGAGGGCCTTCAAGTGGATATCCCATTCCTTTTGGGTTCAAGGTCAAATGTTTTTACAGATTTGACACTTTTCCTTTCTATGAGTTTCCCCCAAACTCTTCAAACAGCTGTTGTGGGGGACACCGATATGCATTGGCCTGCTGCACAACCAGCACGGTTTGAAGTTAGGAGAGTGGAGCATGCCCTGCTCCGGGATGAAATCCCAGCTGGGACTCTAACTGCCAACTAATCTAACACTTAACAGCTAACTAAAATATACAAAAGAAGATAAACTATATACAAAGAAGATAAGAAAAGCTGTAAAAATCACTAATGCTCTTACCATCTGCAAGACAAGGTACTCCAACCAACCATCAACAGACAGGAAGAAGGAACAGAGAGGGTGTTGAGTCCGCGGCACCTAATATACCGACACATTAGCGCGGCACTCAAAGGGATGCTGAATCCCACCCTACAGATACCGCTTAGGCAAAAGTCTCCAACACCTAGAATGGAATAGACATGAGCAAGCACTCGAAGAAGAACCAAAGTTAAGAATTACTATAACCCGGTCTACACTAGTTAGACTGACATAAGGCAGTTTACATCGACCTAATTCTGTGTCTACATTGCAATGTTGCTTCTGCTGATGTAAGTCACCCACTACACCGACCTATGAACTCCATGTCTGTGAGAGATGTCATGCTTAGGTCGATGTAATTAGGGCAATGCAGTGTCCGTGTAAACACTGCGTTACTTACAATACCCGCTGGCTGTCATTCCCACGCGAGGTTCACAGCTGAAGCCCCACCGCCCCAGGACCAACAGCCTGGCCTGAATGCCTGGGGAAGAAGAGGAGGAGGGGCACTCCAGCTCAGTTTTACTCTGAATGAGTAACCAAAAATACCCAACCCCACCCATTACATGACAGAACAGTTTCAGAAAAGTAAGTTCAGCTCATAGAATTTTTCCTATTTACTCCCAGGTATGCTGTTAAAAGATACAATTCTTTAAGTTTAATATTGTCCATGTAAGTTGCTTATATTTGTCATTGGTAGATTAAGACCAACATTTAAATATTCACTTATGCAAACCAGTTATTTGAGTAAGCTGAGCACAAGGATGTATAACACATCAGTTTCCTCTTGTATTACTACCACAGTAATCCATATCCAAACATCTGCTTCTCACACAACTGACATAAAAATGCAAGAGAATTTTAAGAAATACTTGTTCATTTCTGTACTGTATTTTGTCATTTAATGTTAACAGCATTGTATTCCAATCAGAGGATTCTTCTGACATTCTCATTTTCTCTTCATAAACACACTTTCTGAATCAAGAATTTTATATTACACACTTAGAACATATGCAAGGGATTGAACTGTCCACTTTAATGGCACCTGTACAACTCATGTAATCAATCAAGGCAACAACATAAAAAACCCCAGTTCAGCACAGTTCAGCTTGCTTTCTTACAATTACCTGGATTTCAAATTGACAGTTATTTTGGTCAGAGGAGTTATCAACTAAACTTTGGTTTCAGAGCACTGAGAAAAAATTCTGAAGTCCCCAGAATATTTGCCAAAAGAAGTTCTAGAGTAACAGGCAAGACTATCCCATTTATGCAAGGTGTTTTCAAGCAAGCCTGTTAAAAAAAGAAGTGCAGTAATCTAGTCCTGCAATGGCAAAAGGGTAAATGACTATTTCATGCTCTAATTAAGACAAAAATAAATTTAGGGGACAGAAAAAGATATCTAATCATGCATTCATATTTCTCAAACAACAACATTACAATTAACACAACTACTGGTTTTTAATATGGTGGCAGGACTAATCAAGTCACCATCAACAAAATATTATGCCGCAACAAAAAAAGCTGTAAATATTATTCCCATCTTTTCGGGAGAGGATTTGAGAAAATTCATAGTTCCTGATGGAGCACAGAGCTTGGAACCTGAAAGCCAGTAAGTTGTTGCACTGTTTAATTGCAAAGTTCAAACAGCATTCTGCAACTGATTAAATTAGACATTGCCTATGAACCAAGCAGAATGAAAAATGTGTGAGCACCTAACCATTACGACGCAGTAAATTACTGCAAATGCTACTGAAGGAAGGCTCTGGCCTATGTTCATGCTTTATATAGGGTATTGTTTTTCAGATCCTCACAGAAAAAGAGTAAAGGGACATCTTTGCCCCAAAGAGCTTACAGTCTATATTTAACATGACACATCAAGTGTCATTAAAAGACAAAAAGAGAAGGTATGAGAAAAGGTAACACTTACTCAACGAAGCATGCACAAACCTTAATGGTTCCAATAAAATGGAGCAGCAGTCTTTCTCTCTTCTTGTTCCATGATAGTGAGGAATAACTGGTGTTATTGGGGTTTATTTAATTTCTCAGGGAAAGTAAGGATGTTATAAAATGAGTCTGAAGACAGAGATACGTAAACATCCTGATGTGACCAAGGGAGTTCTACAATTGTGGGACCAACCACTAAACAAGCTTTGTCTCCAGCTCTCAGTCTTATTCTTGTTCTAGACCACTACGCTGTTCCTGAGAAATGCGGTTGTCATGGAAGGTTTGGTTATAGACAGCTGGGTGGTGCTTCAGACAGCTTGATCCCAGCCCATGGAGAGGTGTGAAGATTAGAATTAGGATCTTGAACTTGGGCCAGTATTCTATGGAGAACCACAAATAGCATGAGACCAGTTCTCCAAGACTGCACTGGCTCCTTCCTTGCTGCTTGTGGCCATTCAAGCAGTTTATTTTGATGCATAAAGCTCAGTGTGGTTTGTTCTTCACTACTGGAAACACTGCCTCACAATCTATGTGATATCATGACAGATGAAGTGGGTCACACTTTAGGTCACAGTCCCTGAATCTGAACACTAGGGAACTGGAAGCCAGGCATCATCAATGGAGGGCCCTCAACTCTGGAATTTCCTCGCTCCATTATGCTGGTAGACAGAGTCCGTGAACTTGCAAGGTCTAGTGCAGTTAGCACTGCTGGGAATGAGACAGTCTGGGTTCTGTTCCTAACTGCCAATGATCATCATGTGATTCTGGTCAAATTATATTTTCTCTCTGCACCCCAGTCATCTCACCTGTAAAATGGGAATAAGTGATATTTACTCACCTTTTCTAAGTGCTTTGGAAATCTCACATTTCATGCTTAGAATTGCAAATCACCATCATCATTTAGTCAGGTGTTTTCAGGAAACAGGGATCTATTTTGGGGTTGGCATATGTTTACTTTGACAGTAGTTTAAAAAATTCACAATTTATTAAGAGCACACTGTGTGTGTGATAGGCACATTTTATAAATCCAGAAATAAAATACATTTGATAAAACTCAATATGGGAGAGAAAAACTAGTATACAACTGAGCTTGAATGGTATGGATTTTTGTTATGATAATAGCAGTATGTAAGCACGCTGCTGGAAAAAAATGATACAAAGGATAAGAATACTCATAAGGACTCAGATTTGGTTTTTATTTTCTTTTAAAGTTATCTGTAAAGGAATATTGGTTACTCTTTTACATTATAATAATATTTTCAAATATTTAGTGTTGCCTCTATAAAGGCTCAAGAAAAAAATTAGGAAAACTGTGGGTTACTAGATAGCAACAATAAGCCAAAACAAGCGTTTTGTTTGTTTGTATTTTTTTAAAAAAGGAGAGAGGGAGGGATAACTTCCTAGAAAATAAATGCAATGGATTTTAGCAGAACTGATTTTTGTTACCATTAGATATTTTTAAAAGATTTCCTAACTCTAAAGGTAAATTAGTCAATTGCACATTCCAACTTGCTCCTAGTTAGAAAAGATGTTCTGCATATGACAATTACCAATTCATATAGCTGCTCATCTTTGTGTTTAAAGAGAAGAGCTAAAATAAATTACCTGTGTTACTAACACCACTTCAGACAATTACCAGCAGCAGCAAGATCCATGAGCACTACCCTCCTAAAACACTCAAGTACCTACCCACAGACAGCTGGGATTCTTACCAGCCTGCTGTCCTCAGACCCTGACAAGTTGCTCCACCTTTTTATCAGACTCTGACTAGCAGATATCAGATTAATTAAAAACCTACTACCTTCTCAGGCTTTAAAAGAGGAGAGAAAGCTTTCATTGTTTGCCCCACTTCCCAGTCCCAGTGTCTATGGTCTGCTTTGAGGAAGCTGGAGGGAGTTTCTTCTAATCTAACCCACTGCTCTATTTTAGAGTGGTAGCCATGCTAGCCTGTATCAGCAAAAAAACCGAGGAGTACTAACAATTAGTCTCTAAAGTGCCACAAGCACTCCTTGGTTGATTTTGCTCTTTTAGGCTCTTCTGCAGCAATTTATCAGTTTCCTAAGCAGCAGGGTGAAACTTCATTGTTTTTGTCAGTTTCATGATTGCTCACAGTATTTGAAGATTTTTCCAGTCCCACTTTCCTTCCTTGAGTCTGAATTTGTAAAATTTGTAATACATGACACATTTACAAAAGCTCTTGAACAGGTTTCAGAGTAACAGCCGTGTTAATCTGTATTCGCAAAAAGAAAAGGAGTACTTGTGGCACCTTAGAGACTAACCAATTTATTTGAGCATAAGCTTTCGTGAGCTACAGCTCACTTCATCGGATATATACTGTGGAAAGTACACAAGATCTTTTTATACACACAAAGCATGAAAAAAATGGGTGTTTACCACTACAAAAGGTTTTCTCTCCCCCCACCCCACTCTCCTGCTGGTACTAGCTTATCTAAAGTGATCACTGGAGAGTGATCACTTTAGATAAGCTATTACCAGCAGGAGAGTGGGGTGGGGAGGAGGTATTTTTTCATGCTTTGTGTGTATAAAAAGATCTTCTACACTTTCCACAGTATGCATCCCATGAAGTGAGCTGTAACTCACGAAAGCTTATGCTCAAATAAATTGGTTAGTTTCTTAAGGTGCCACAAGTACTCCTTTTCTTTCTTGAACAATAGTTATGTAATATTCTAGGTGAATTCAATCTATAAAAATAATAAAGTGTTTTTTGTGAGCTCACATTACAGTGCATTAATTATTCCAATGACTATAGAGGCTTTTCCTTCTAAAAAGTGGTAAATTCAAATTGACAATCCTTCATGCAAGCCACTTTCTCCATCAGCCAACTAGGGCGTGGGTGGTATTTTTGTTTTACAAGTCTTACCTAATACATTATAAATATGCAAATCACTTAGATGTCTTTGAGCTATACTCATTCATCACAGGTCAGGTTTAGTGCTTGACTGAAACTGCTGTTGTCAGTTCTAGTCTCTGGCAGTTTTGAATAGAATACCATGGGTACTGTCTAGTTTTTCTAGTTTACTGAACTACAGTACAGATGTTAGGGGTAAGAAAAATTGTACAATTAAAATGTTTGCTGGTTAACATTCTTAGCTAAAGATAAAATAACTTTTAGTCCCCGAGTCTGCAGGGCTAGAACATATTCCTTTCCCGAAGTGACTAATGTGAGAAATGTTCATCCATGTGATATTAGCTAAAATATCCTATTGGGCTAGCAATTCTGCAGTATATATAAGGACCCGTTACCTGCTTTTCATGGGCTCATTTGTACATTGTTTCAGTCCGGTATTTTAACCAAATTTTCTGAAAGGCTGCTTCAGTTACATAAAACTGGATCAGCAGAGTACATTTTTCATTTGACTATTTACTAAGATTGGCAACTGTCACCCACAGCAGATATATTTCCATGTATTTTAAATTTGCTGCTTCTTTTTAAAACTCAAACTAAGACTTTGGTTCTGTTGCCCTGTATTTGTTTCACATATTAGAAAGGAAGTTATCCCCCAGTTATAAACAGAGAAAATGAGTCACATCAACAGAATCTGTTCAACCAACGTCTGACTTATTTGTCACTGTTTAAATACGGTTTGTGTTTTTAATTTTTGCAGAGTACACACACAGGATCTTAATAATACTTGCACTTAAAAAATAAATCAAGACTTTTATCCAATTAGTCTTTGCTACCCCCTATAAAGCTCCTTGTCCCAATTCAGTTCTCACAAGACACGCCCTGCCCCAGGGTCCCTCCGCAGGGCAGCTTCTTCATTGGGTGCAAGGTATTTAAACGTATCAAGAGAGCTGTGTCCCCATTTCCTTGTTAGCTTTGCGTTTTAAGAGGGGGCGCAGAAAGGTCTCACGAGACCCCCATCTCCCAACAGCTCTTGGGGTCTCCAGAAACGAATATAAAAAGTAAAACTTTCCAACTCTACCGCACCTCCTCGTGTGTAGGCTCGCAGAGCGCTTGGCAAGCCCTAACGATCCCGCACCACGCCTCGCAACTCCCCGCCGCAGAACAGCTCCACGATCCCCCTCAAGCCCGCCGGGAGCTCGCGCTCAGCGCGGACAGACGCACCCGCTCCCCGGGCGCTTCGCAGCGGCGCTGAGAGGCCAGAGAGGCGCCGCCGCCGCCCCGGGCCGTGCGAACCCCGCCGCCGCCCCGGGCCGTGCGGGGCTCCTCGCGGGGGGCCAGGCCGGGCCAGCCGCAGAAAAGAAGGGCGAGAAAGTCCGCTCGCAACGCGCCCGCGGCCGTCGCAGCGCGGGGTTCCGGGGGGGGGGGAAGGGGCGCAGGCGGGGGCCCCCTGCGTCGCTGCCGCGGGCCCCCCGCGTCGCTGCCGCAAGCCACGGGACGCCCCCGCGAGGCCATGGAGGCACGGCTGGAGGGAGGACCGCGGCCGCGGGGGCGCGGTGGGACTCCGCCGCCGCCCCCGAGCCCAGCGCAACGCGGTTCCTCCCGCGGGCTCGGCGCTGCGCGGGCTCAGGGGAACCCCCCGGGACCCAGCCCCCACCTGAAGCGCGGCGAGTCCTTCAGACACTCCTCGAAGTCCACGGCCACCTTCATCGCGGGGCGACGGGCAGCGACCCCGGGCCGGCCAGAGCGGGGCGGGGCGGGGCTAGGCGCGCGGGGCGGGGCTCATGGCGGCGCGGGGCGGCCGTAGCCGTTGCTACTACGCCTACACGGGACCGAGAGACGTCCCCGCTCGCGCTCCTCCTGTCCTGCTGAAGGGACTGACAACCCAGCCAGCCAATCGGAAAGCGAACTACACAGGCTTGGCCAATTCTGGGGGGATAGAGGCGGGCTTCCTGCTGCGCTGCCTACTAGCGTGAGTGACAACCAGATTATCCAACCAGATCAGAAGCTGAGCCAGGCCTGGCCAATCACCAAACCCAGCATGGGGCGATGTTTCTACGCCCCGCCTACAGCAGTGGCACGCAGGAAGAGAGAGCCAATCACGGAACGCGACAGAGAGCTACTTCCTTATACCGCCCTTTCTCAGTGAATGACAACCACGCAAGCCAATGGAGATAGAAAAAGTAACGTCTTCTACTGCTGACTGACAGTTAGGTCGATCAACCTCAGAGGGGAAAAGCAGTAGGCGGGGCTTTGCAGCCACCGAGGAAGGACGAGGGGCTGGAGCGGGACTGCTCGTCAGGGGGCGGCGACTCTGCGCCGATTGCGTCGACGTGGACGGGGCGGAGGTGACGCGCCCGCCCGGCCCGTGGCTCCGCCTCCCCGCTTGAGCGGTAGGGCGCCTGCGCCGGCCACGGGGCCTGCGGAACTCCCCGCCGCAAGGCCCCGGAGCCCGCCCGGCGAGAGGTGGGAAGCCCGGGGCAGGCCCTGCCGGCGTAGGTCCGCAGGCGGCCAGGACCCCGCTGCGGGGCCGCTGCTGTGCCGGCCTAGGCCTGCCCCTGCCCCTGCCCCGCAGGGACCCGCCCGGGGGCAGCGCGGGGGCTGCCCTGGCTAGGGCGACCAGAGGTCCCGTCTCTGTGGGGCGGTCCCGCGGCGGGGGCTCTTCGTAGAGCGGCGCCTATTGCCCCCCCAGCCCCGTCCCGTTTTCCCGCCGTTGCGGTCGGGTGACCCTAGCTCGAGCCCGGCTTGGGCTGCGCCCCTCGTGTCGCTTCATGTTAAACCCAGCCCTGGGGGCGAGAGCCCTGCCCGCCAGCGAGGGAGCTGGTCCCTGCAACTCACGGCAGCTGCCCCCCGGGAGAGCTTGCTGCAGCCCTCCAGCATTGTTCTGCAGTCTCCAGCAATTAAAGATTAATCTTTAATTAAAGATTGGCACGTGATGAAATCTCCAGGAATTCCTCCAACCAACGTTAACAGCCCTGCTGTGGCGGAGCAAGAACATGAGACAGTAACCAGCCCTGTACAGGTGTGTTATCCTACAACCCGCAAACAGCCGCCCTGGTGCAAGACAGAAACCACAGGACAGACCTCAGTTACAGGCCTGACCTTTGCACACAGTCCTGACTCATACTTAGACCCTTCGAATTCAGGGGATTCTTACCCATGAACTACTTCCGTAAGCATTCAAGAAGCAAACGCCCTAGTACCATGTGAATAGTAACTGCTGTATTTTAAAAGCAGTGAGTAAATATTTAATTACTGACAACCTATTAAGACAATGCTCCTGTGGTGATTTGACTCACTCTAGGGAAGGGTTCAGTCAAGCCTCTGGTCTGGTCATAAAGAGAAACAGATGCAGTTTTACTAGTTTGCGAGGAAAATTGTAAATTGTGATGTTCAAGTCATCACAGAAACCCCGAGTCCCCTTAAATTTGCTCTTTATTTTTATACGTTTAAAGCAGCCTGGACTTTATCTACATTTAGTATTTTTGTGCATTACACATACATGGAAGAAGAAACATCCTTGGTTTGATTAACAACTGTTACACAATTCAGAATGTGATTTTGGACAGATTGCTCAGTCTCTGACTCAAGTTTATCCCTCTGTATAATGAATATAGTAATCGTTACCTCATGTAGATATTACAAAGCTTCCTTAATTGAGAACAGAAGAATGGGCATACTGGTAGAATGTAGCCCCATATCCTGTCTTCTGACAGTGGCGGCTGCTGCCACATGCTTCAGATGGAATGAACAAAATGGGGTAGTTTTCAAGTGATCCATCCCCTGTCATCCAGTCTCAGCTTCTAGCAGTCAGAGGCTTAGGACACCCATAGCAAGGGGTTGCATCCCTGCACATCTTGGCTAATAGCCATTGATGGTGGACCTATCCTCCATGAACTTAACTAATTTGGAATTAATATTTTTATTCTAGTAAGGATCAGGGCATCCTTGTGTTATGCATTGTACAGACAAGTAACTCAAAATCAGTCCCTGCCTTGGAGCCACCACGCTCTAGGATTCGATGGCTCTAGGATTCTGACAAGATAAACAGCTTAACAGACAAATAGAGTTGGGTAACACTACAGAAATATATGATTGCATAATTAATAGTCAGTGTAAAAAATGATAGCACTAAAAACATTGAGATCCACAGCTATGCAAAGTGTTGTTACAAATAGGTGGAATTTTCATGTCATTTCCTGCAGGGAAGCACAGAAATCTTGCGGGGGTGGGGGCCTTTTCTGTGGAGTACCACAGAATTCCCCCAGGAGTAATTCTAGGAATAGATCAATACCATACCCGTGTTAGGATTCCTTTTGTTCCTAATACACTTTGAAAACTCTTCACTGTCCTTAACTCTGCTAGCCCTTCTTGTGTCATGTTGCACAATTTTAGCTTCTGATATTTATCGCTATCAGTTTCTCCTTTTTTTTTTTAATAGCTGCTTTTATTTCCCCTATAAGGTTGTTTTTTTAATACCAGTTGAGCCTTCTCTCTCAGTTGTGGCATTTTGGGCAATTAGTAATGTATTCTTAAACAGTTCCCATGGAAGCTAGGAGAGCAAATGTAAAGGAAAAAATGTGAATGATGATAGGGAAGACAGATTAAAGAGACTGGAACGGTACAGCAGGGGAAAGAGACACCCGAGAGGGAGGAATATGAATAGTGTGGATAAAGTCAATAGGAAAATGTTATTTACCTCTTCACATAACAGAAGAACAAGATCACACAATGAAATCAATCGGCAGAAGGTTTAGAACAAACACAAGGAAGTATATTTTCACACAATGCACAGTCAACCTGTGGACCTCGTTGCCAGGGCATGTTGTGAAGGCCAAAACTGTAACAGAGTTCAAAAAAGAACTAGATAAATTAATGGGTTATCAATGGCTTGCAATCTCATGCTCTGGGTATCCCTGGCCTCTGAAAGATAGAAACTGGGACTGGAAGAGAGGGGATGGATCACTGGATGATTGCCTCTTCTGTTAGCTTCCTCTGAAGCACCTGGCACCAGCCACTGTCGGAAGATAGGATACTGGGCTAGATGGGCCTTTGGTCCGACCATTCTGACAGAATTCCCAACAAGGATTGTCTGTCCTCCTTGGATGGTTGGAAATCTCTTTGTGGGCGCAGTTGCTTGTCTTTTGGGTTGGGCTTTGTAGCCATCCAGGTCCCATACAATTCTTTATTCCATTAGATCAACCAGATCATCAGCAATATTTTCTTCAGTTTCCATGCTAAGAACTTGATAATGATTGTACACTTCTACCTATGTGTAATTCCTCCTGGTCCTGTTCTGTCTGGTGGTTGCGGCCTGCTCATCCACATCTGCCGCTAGCAGTGCGGAATGCCACCTGGTCCTCTTGTGTCTGGTGGTAAACTGCCCACCACCCTCTCTGGTCTCCACACTCTAGTTCCTTAGTGGCTGGTTCCTTTCTTTCTTGAACCTGGGGTTGTGATGCTTTCTGAATCAGCAAAAAGAAATGGAGTACTTGTGGCACCTTAGAGACTAACCAATTTATTAGAGCATGAGCTTTCGTGAGCTACAGCTCACTTCATCAGATGCATACTGTGGAAACTGCAGCAGACTTTATATATACACAGAGAATATGAAACAATACCTCCTCCCACCCCACTGTCCTGCTGGTAATAGCTTATCTAAAGTAATCGTCAGGTTAGGCCATTTCCAGCACAAATCCAGGTTTTCTCACCCTCCACCCCCCCACACAAATTCACTCTCCTGCTGGTGATAGCCCATCCAAAGTAACAACTCTTTACACAATGTGCATGATAATGAAGTTAGGCCATTTCCTGCACAAATCCAGGTTCTCTCACTCCCTCACCCCCCTCCAAAAACCCACCCCCATACACACACAGACTCACTCTCCTGCTGGTAATAGCTCGTCCAAACTGACCACTCTCCAAGTTTAAATCCAAGTTAAACCAGAACATCTGGGGGGGGGGGGGGGTAGGAAAAAACAAGAGGAAATAGGCTACCTTGCATAATGACTTAGCCACTCCCAGTCTCTATTTAAGCCTAAATTAATAGTATCCAATTTGCAAATGAATTCCAATTCAGCAGTTTCTCGCTGGAGTCTGGATTTGAAGTTTTTTTGTTTTAAGATAGCGACCTTCATGTCTGTGATTGCGTGACCAGAGAGATTGAAGTGTTCTCCGACTGGTTTATGAATGTTATAATTCTTGACATCTGATTTGTGTCCATTTATTCTTTTACGTAGAGACTGTCCAGTTTGACCAATGTACATGGCAGAGGGGCATTGCTGGCACATGATGGCATAAATCACATTGGTGGATGTGCAGGTGAACGAGCCTCTGATAGTGTGGCTGATGTTATTAGGCCCTGTGATGGTGTCCCCTGAATAGATATGTGGGCACAATTGGCAACGGGCTTTGTTGCAAGGATAAGTTCCTGGGTTAGTGGTTCTGTTGTGTGGTATGTGGTTGTTGGTGAGTATTTGCTTCAGGTTGCGGGGCTGTCTGTAGGCAAGGACTGGCCTGTCTCCCAAGATTTGTGAGAGTGTTGGGTCATCCTTTAGGATAGGTTGTAGATCCTTAATAATGCGTTGGAGGGGTTTTAGTTGGGGGCTGAAGGTGACGGCTAGTGGCGTTCTGTTATTTTCTTTGTTAGGCCTGTCCTGTAGTAGGTAACTTCTGGGAACTCTTCTGGCTCTATCAATCTGTTTCTTTACTTCCGCAGGTGGGTACTGTAGTTGTAAGAAAGCTTGACAGAGATCTTGTAGGTGTTTGTCTCTGTCTGAGGGGTTGGAGCAAATGCGGTTGTATCGCAGAGCTTGGCTGTAGACGATGGATCGTGTGGTGTGGTCAGGGTGAAAGCTGGAGGCATGCAGGTAGGAATAGCGGTCAGTAGGTTTCCGGTATAGGGTGGTGTTTATGTGACCATTGTTTATTAGCACTGTAGTGTCCAGGAAGTGGATCTCTTGTGTGGACTGGACCAGGCTGAGGTTGATGGTGGGATGGAAATTGTTGAAATCATGGTGGAATTCCTCAAGGGCTTCTTTTCCATGGGTCCAGATGATGAAGATGTCATCAATATAGCGCAAGTAGAGTAGGGGCTTTAGGGGACGAGAGCTGAGAAAGCGTTGTTCTAAATCAGCCATAAAAATGTTGGCATACTGTGGGGCCATGCGGGTACCCATAGCAGTGCCGCTGATCTGAAGGTATACATTGTCCCCAAATGTGAAATAGTTATGGGTAAGGACAAAGTCACAAAGTTCAGCCACCAGGTTAGCCGTGACATTATCGGGGATACTGTTCCTGACGGCTTGTAGTCCATCTTTGTGTGGAATGTTGGTGTAGAGGGCTTCTACATCCATAGTGGCCAGGATGGTGTTATCAGGAAGATCACCGATGGATTGAAGTTTCCTCAGGAAGTCAGTGGTGTCTCGAAGGTAGCTGGGAGTGCTGGTAGCGTAGGGCCTGAGGAGGGAGTCTACATAGCCAGACAATCCTGCTGTCAGGGTGCCAATGCCTGAAATGATGGGGCGCCCAGGAGTTCCAGGTTTATGGATCTTGGGTAGTAGATAGAATATCCCAGGTCGGGGTTCCAGGGGTGTGTCTGTGCGGATTTGATCTTGTGCTTTTTCAGGAAGTTTCTTGAGCATATGCTGTAGTTGCTTTTGGTAACCCTCAGTGGGATCATAGGGTAATGGCTTGTAGAAACTCGTGTTGGAGGGAGTGAGAGAACCTGGATTTGTGCAGGAAATGGCCTAACTTCATTATCATGCACATTGTGTAAAGAGTTGTCACTTTGGATGGGCTATCACCAGCAGGAGAGTGAATTTGTGTGGGGGGGTGGAGGGTGAGAAAACCTGGATTTGTGCTGGAAATGGCCTAACCTGACGATTACTTTAGATAAGCTA
Source organism: Eretmochelys imbricata (assembly GCF_965152235.1). Lineage (NCBI taxonomy): Eukaryota > Metazoa > Chordata > Testudines > Cheloniidae > Eretmochelys > Eretmochelys imbricata. The sequence continues at coordinate 999,543 of NC_135580.1, read as the reverse complement.
TTACCAGCAGGACAGTGGGGTGGGAGGAGGTATTGTTTCATATTCTCTGTGTATATATAAAGTCTGCTGCAGTTTCCACAGTATGCATCTGATGAAGTGAGCTGTAGCTCACGAAAGCTCATGCTCTAATAAATTGGTTAGTCTCTAAGGTGCCACAAGTACTCCATTTCTTTTTGCGAATACAGACTAACACGGCTGTTACTCTGAAACCTTTCTGAATCAGGTTGTCCAAGTACTCCTTAACCTCTCTGATGCTCTGTCATGTCTGTACTTTGTCCTTCCAGGCCACAAATCTTTTCTTCCAGTGCAGCCACCAGCTTGCACTTGGAGGAAATCCGTTCTGGCAGGAAAAACGTGACATCTGTCTACACTGGCAGGTTTCTGCGCAGTAAAGCAGCTTTGTGCGCTATAACTCCCAAGGCGCACACACCGCCAAGCCACTTAGTACGCAGAAACTGCGCAGTTGCAGCACTGTAAAAAAAACTACCCTGACAAGAGGCGTACAGCTTTCTGCGTTGGGACTAGAGCGCGCGGGGCCAGCGTAGACACCGTGGTGGATTACAGTGCTGCAATTGGCTTCTGAGAGGTGTCCCACAGTGCCTGTTCTCGCCCCTGTTCATCGGTTTGAACTCTACTGCCCTGCCCTCAGGCTGCCCAACCATCATCCCAGCCCCGTAAATTCCTTTGGAATTTTGAAAGTCCCCTTCCTGTTTGCTCGGTGATGCGTGCAGTGGTCTCAGCGCATCTTTCCAGGTGACCATGCCTGCTCCATGCATCAAGCGATTCCCCTCTTGGAGCAATGCTGAGCTGCTGGACCTCATCAACATTGGGGAAGAGGAGGCTGTCCAGTTACAGCTGCGCTTCAGCTGTAGGAATTATGATACCTATGGACAGATTTCATGATGCATGACAGAAAGAGGCCATGACGAGGACACACTGCAGTGCAGGATCAAAGTGAAGGAGCTGTGGAACGCCTACCACAAGGCATGGGAGGCAAACGTCCACTCCAGTGCTGCGCCCATGAGCTGCCGGCTCTACAAAGAGCTGGGCACAATACTCGGCAGCAACCCCACCTCCACTGCGAAGGCCACTGAGATACCTGTGCCAGTCGAGAGTGGACTGAGCCAGGAGGAGTAAATCTTGGACGACGATGTGGAGGGGCACAGGGACCCAGAGGCAGAGGACGACTCGGAGGTCAGAGATGCATGCAGCCAGGAGCTCTTTTCTACCCCGGAGGAGGCTAGCTAGTCACAGCTGTCGGATCTTGGCAAAGCGCAAACAGGAGAGGAGGCCCCTGGACAGTGGATTTGATTTTGGGAATCGCTGAAGCGAGTTGTTGGGGGCAGGAGGGTTGCAGAAAGCAGGCTTGTGTCTGTATGATGCGTGTACCACCACATGTCTAGTCTGAGTGGCGGAACAGGCTGTTGATTGACTCCCTCACTTCGCGGGAATCTGCCTCAGAAACCTCCAGGAAACTCTCACGGAGACACTGGGCAACCTGCTGCCGCAGGTTCTTTGGCAAAGCTTCTTTGTTTCTTGCCCCAATAACAGCAACTTTCCCGTGCCACTCTGCTGTCACGGGGGGGAAGACACCGAGGGGGCAAGGGGCACCGAGGGGGCAAGGGGAAGACCATTGCTGCACACAGGCGAGCCACATCGGGGCCAGGGCAGAAGCCACAGTCTTGGAGAGGACCCTCCCTTGATTCCCTGCTCACCCTCAGCAGCGAGATATCTTCCATAATGATCACATCCTGTGGAAAGTGTGGGGACAGGAATGATTTTCAGGCCCCCTCATACAGTGCTGGCTGTGCCCAAGGGCCACATGCCCAGTGTACAGTAGGGTCCAGGAAGAGTGATTTACCCTGCCGCTGCGGCTACTCACCATTTTGGGGGTCTTGTGGCTCATGTCTGCTTGCCTGGGGTCAGCCAGTTAGTGACAGGTATGTGAATAGTGGCTGTGTTTTAAATCACTGAATCAGTGTTCTGTGAATTGCAAACAATACTGCTTCTGTAAACTGTTGCATTTTGGCTTCACAGAGATGACCTTGGGAGCCCAGCCTCCCTCTTTGTTATCGCCAGCTGAACGGCTGCGCAGAACTAGAAAGAGAACTAAGGATGACTTTCTGCATAACCTTATGATGCAGTCCACGGCCAAGAAACAGGAATTGTAGGAGTGGCGGGACAACGAGAAGAGGGACCGAAAGGAGAATGCTGCACGCCAGAATGAAGCCACAGAGTGGCTCTTAAATGTTATGGAGCACCAAGCGGACACACACCAGGCGATACTAGCTCTGCAAACTAAGCAGCTCTGCATCCATCTTCCCCTGCAGCCACTATCACAAAACTCTTTCCCATGCTCCCACCGGACACCGCCAATACACTCTTATCAACCTCCTGGTTTCCGCCTGTACCCACGGCACTCCACTCCTGTCCCATCACAGTCCAGCCCTGTGGACTCCGAGTACCCACTGCACTCAACACCCGTCCTTCTGCAGTTTGGCCCTGCTGAAGTGCAGTACCTGCTGCATTGTACTCCAGGGATCATATCCCACCTTCTCCTCTGGACATACTCAAATCTTTAGCTGTCCCGGGACCTCACCTCCTCCTGGGACCTTCCATTCCCCCATCCCCCTCAGTGCTGATGTGTTTTTTTGTTTGACTCTCTCCGGCTGTTGTTTTTTAATAAAAGTGTGTTGGTTTGAAAGCAATCTTTATTCTATTAATTGAAATCAAACAAACAGAGCCCTGCAAAGCAACAGACAATTATCTTAAACCTTCATATTGCATCGTCTGCATCAATCCCAATCACCTCCTAGCATTACAAGCACCGCACTCCCGAGCATAGCAACAAATATTAGTGGCTTTCAGCTTCAAATTGCTGCCTCAAGGCATCCCTGAACCTTAAGACCCTGCGCTGCAGCTCTCTAATAGCCCTGGTCTCTGGCTGTTCAAACTCAGCCTCCAGGCACTGAGCCTCTGCGGTCCAGCCCTGAGTGAAGCTTTCACCCTTCCCTCCACAAATATTATGGAGCGTACAGCACGCAGCTATAAGCATAGGAATATTGTCATCAGCCAGGTCCAGCTTCCCATATAGGCAGCACCAGTGGGCCTTTAAATGGCCAAAAGCACACTCAACAGTCATTCTGCACTTGCTCAGCCTGTTCTTGAACCACTGCTTGCTGCTGTCAAGGTGCCCCGTGTATGGTTTTATAAGCCATGGCACTAGGGGGTAGGCAGGGTCTCCCAGGATCACAATGGGCATTTTGACTTCCCGTACAGTGATCTTTAGTCCAGGAAGAAAGTCCCTGCTTGCAGCTTCCTGAACAGGCCAGTGTTCCAAAAGATGCGTGCGTCATGCACCTTTCCGGACCAGCCTGCGTTAATGTCTGTGAAACGTCCATGGTGATCCAGAAGTGCCTGGAAAATAATTGAAAAATTGAGAAATACCCCTTGCGATTAATGTACTCAGTGGCTAGGTGGTCTGGTGGCAGAATTGGAATGTGCGTGCCATCTGTCGCCCCCTCCGCAGTTAGGGAAGCCCATTTGTGCAAAGCCATCCACAATGTCACACACATTGCCCAGAGTCACGGTCTTTCAGCGCAAGATGCGATTAATGGCCCAGCACGCTTCCATCAACACGAATCCAACAGTCGACTTTCCCACTCCGAACTGATTAGTGACTGATCAGTAGCTGTCTGAAGTAGCCAGCTTCCACAGTGCAATTGCCACATGCTTCTCCAGCGACAGGGCAGCTCTCATTCTCGTGTCCTTGTGCCGCAGGGCTGGGACGAGCTCAGCACACAGTCCCATGAACGTGGCTTTCCTCGTGCAAAAGTTTTGCAGCCGCTGTTTGTCATCCCAGACGTGCATCACGATGTGATCCCACCACTCAGTGCTTATTTCCCGAGCCCAAAAGCAGCGTTCCACTGTGGTCAGCACCTCCGTGAATGCCACAAGCAATCTCGTAGCTACTGTGTGTGGTGAGATCAATGTCACACTCCTCCTGCCTTTGTATGGAATGAATCACAGAATATCAGGGTTGGAAGGGACCTCAGGAGGTCATCTAGTCCAACCCCCTGCTCAAAGCAGGACCAATCCCCAAATTTTGCCCCAGATCCCAAATGGCCCCCCTCAAGGATTGAACTCACAACCCTGGGTTTAGCAGGCCAATGCTCAAACCACTGAGCTATCCCTCCCCTTAGTTTAAGGACTAACTCCACTGCCACTCGTGACATGTTGGTCAGAGCGAGCAGCATACTGGTCAACAGTGTGGGACCCATTCCTGCAGCCCAAAGAGGCAGGGCACACAGTACGCAAACCATTGAAAGACAGCGCCCAATGTGGACGGAAGCACAGGGATTGCTGGGATGTGAAGCAGTGCCTCACGGGGCATTGGGAAAGGAACCAGGATGCTCCACGACCCCATCAGCCTTCCCACAATTCTTAGCGGCAGAAGAGGAAGACATGCTTTCTGGGATAGCTTCCCAGAGTGCAATGCTCCAAATACCACTGCAAGTGCCGCAAGTGTGAACACACTATTGCACAGGCAGCTGACAGTGTGAACACACAACAGCAGTTTCCCTTCAGTGCTCTCTGAGCAGCACTGTACCTGCCGGTGCTGTAACTCTGGCCTAAGTCTTCTCTTTGTTAAGCTAAATAGATTGAGCTCCTTGAGGCAGCAATTTTCCAACAGCCTGATTCTCCTTCTAACTTTTTTTTCTTTCAGAGGACCCCAAAAGGGAATAATGAACGAAATAGCTCATCCTCTCACTATTTTGTCCATCAAGTAGGCCTAATTTCTGAGACACCAATTTTGGTCCATTATTTCTCTTCTCCACTTCTCTTGTTTACCAGGCATGATCTTATCATAGTCTTTGAGTTATAACAGTAGGACTTTTCATTTGGATTAATTCAGTCCACCTCCCTTTTGCATCTTTTCCCCAGCAGTATTTACTGTTGTAGGTTATTGTGTCTTTTATGAACTTTCACTCACTCTTCATAGTTCAGCTCACAATTAGGGTATATTTGTAGGTCCCATTATTACTACCTCACCCAGCATTCATCTCGTTGCCAAGGCTAGCTCTCCCTCTTTAATCTCTCCTCAACTTTCCTCCCTGGATGCATGTCTACTGCTGGTTAGTCTCATGGAGTTGAGGAGAGCTGCAGAGGCAGTTTCATGACTGAAACACAAGTTAAATGTCCTGGTAACGAGTTCTTCAAAATTAAAAAAGGAAAAGGATTGATTCTAGAGATGAACTGATGGATATATAGAATGTCTTCTATGATAGTCATGTGTCTGCATTCGATGGACACTATGTAAGCACCACCTCCACAGAACAAAGTACATTTCTGGTAACAGTGGTGCCATTGGGTGCAGGTCCAGAACACCTGCACCATCACTGTCAGTCCTGCTGTCAAAACAAGGGGCAAAGGCAGTTCTTTGAAGGCATATCTTGGTACTGGAAGGGCTTGATGGTCTGTACCAGGGCAGGTGTCTGCATCAACATTGGTGCCGGTACCTCTGTCTCGCAAACCTTCTTCACCAGGGCCTTGCTCCCGTCCCTCAGTGTCAAGCAGGATTTGGAAGACTTGCCTTTGAAAGAATACTTTGAGTCCTTCAGGGGACAAGCACACTGTGCTAAGCTTGCACTCAGTGCGGGTATGTTCCTTGGCGCCTGAAGTGGATGGCATGCTGCCAGATCTCTCTGCCCTGGAGCTGGTGCCAATGTCTGCCAGGGCTGCTGGTGGCGGTATTGGAATCCTTTCAGCTTTTTCCCCAATGAAACCAGGGTTCTGGTGCCTGGTTACTGGGGTACGTGGCATTGATAGCTGCCATAGCTCTGGCTTGGAGGATGTCTCTTCTCCAGGATCAGACGTGACTTTCATGGATTACTCCAACAGATGTCACTTAAGCTTAATGTCTCTTGATTTTGGGATGCGGGAAGAGAAGGAACAGATCCAAACTCGTGGGATGTGTCCTTCCCTGAGGCAGAGGAGACACCTGCTGTGCACATCAATTAAGGGCATAAGACCACTACTTGATGAACAGGGTTTAAACCACATGGATTTAGGTCTGCTGTGCCACCAGCTGCCGCAGTGCTTCACGCTTCCCGTACAGGAGGTGCACAGCGGTGTCTCCCCCAAACCTTTTATTTTTTCTTTGCAATGTTCAATGAAAAGTTAATTACGATGAGAGCGAAGATGGATTTCTTCAGGAAAAGGCCGAGTTTGACATTAGTCACATATTAGCCAGTTGGCCACTCTCCAGGTTTCATCGTGCTGCCCTGGGCAATGCCAGGGAATTCAGGGAGGGCTGTGGCCACACCGCCCCTTTTGCCCAGCACAGGGTGCCTGCCTGGTTCCTGCCGCTGCCATTCAAAACATTCTGATCTCATGCACGAGGAGCCTGTGCACCTACAGTGGGATCCCTACTAAGACTTATGGCTGCAGATACTGGTTAAAGCAGCAGGATGTGTGTATTACACTTTTGTATATGTTGCTAGACTTCAGTGATGGATAGCTGATGCAGCTTTTATTGTTATGAAAGTTAAAAGGGAACCTCTAAAGGAAAAAGCTGGAAGACGGGGAAGGTTGTTCCTTAATGAAGTATGAAAGTAGTTTGAAAAGTGTGTGTGTGTGTTTGGGTTTTTTCTACACATGAGGAAGCTTTTACATTAGAAATTATCTTTTGAAACACTGCAGCTGCACTTAATATGTCAGGATGTGTAAGGAATGGGGATGAAGGATGATACTGAAAACACACCATTGTATAAATCCATGGATACTGTGCGCAGTCACCCCATCTCAGAGTCAGAGGGGTCAGAGGAGGACAAAGATAGATTAGGGGCATGGGAACAACTCCTTTGGAAAGGTTGGGATTGTTACCTGGAAAAGGAGAGAGGTGATATAATCAAAGGGAAGGTGGGGCGGTTGGATGGGGCGGAGGTTCTGGGGGGCAGTCAGGGCACGGGGAACAGGGAGGGTTGGGAGTGGGAGTCCTGGGGCGCCTATCAGGAGGCAGGGATGTGGATAGGGGTCGGGGCAATCAGGGAACAGGGCAGGTTGTATAGGGGGTGAGAGTCCCGGGGGGCCTGTCAGGGGCAGGGGTGTGGATTGGAGTCGGGGGGCAGTCAAGGGACAGGGAGTGGGGGGTTTGGATAAGAGGGTGGGATCCCAGGGGGCAGTTAGGGGTGGGGAGTCCTGGGAGAGGGCAGTTGGATAGGGGGTGGGAGTCCCAAGGGGGCTGTCAGGGGGCGGGGGTGTGGATAGGGGTGGGGGCAGTCAGGGGACAGGGAGAAGGGGGGGGTTGGATAGAGGGTGGGGTTCCAGGGGGCGGTTAGGGTCAGGGGACAAGGAGCAGAGGGGGTTGGAGGTTCTGAGGGGGGCAGGAAATGGGAGGGGGAAGATAGGGGGCCATGGCCAGGCTGTTTGTGGAGGCCCAGCCTTCCCTACCTGGCCCTCCATACAGTTTTGCAACCCTGATGTGGCCCTTGGGCCAAAAAGTTTGCCCACCCCTGTGCTAAAGCAACCAAGTGCAGGCTCTGGCTAGCCTGTGGGTGGGTGGCACCCCCAGCCATGACAGACACTGGACAAAGGGTTCAGGGAAGGGATTTGGCTGCAGGGCACTTCTGTCGTCAGAAACAGCAGCTCCTCAGTTGCTCCCTGTAGAAAGAGAACTCTTGGCCCTGGGGCCAGCCAACCAGAAGGGCCCAGCTTTAAATGGGGTGTTCCCCCTCAACTAGCTGTTCTTGAGACAGTTTGGCTGTTGAAAGCATGGAGCAGAGAGGAGGTGCCCCAGACTCCATATCCAGAGGAAGAGGATTTCTCTGCTTTTATACACCACATTGCAATACTCAGCACCTGACAACCACCATGATATTACAAGTCTATAAGCAATCTGACGATCTTCTTCCTATTAGACAAGCTAAGGAGACTTTTTTCCCTTTTCCTCTCCCTCTCCTTTTCCCCACCCGCAAAAGGTGGGCTATTTTTCAATATGGCAGATTTACAACAAATGGCAGGTACCTTGTACAGTTTTTTTAAAAAACTATATATACTGCATTGCAATAATCACAAATTTTGAAACAAGTTTACCTAATTTTAGCCTTTCAAATGTCTTGAGATATTGGTGTGGATAAAGCCAAGTAATCCCAGTTTCCAGATTGAAACAACGTTTAAGAAACACCAAGTTGTGCCCAAAACAAATGAAATGAACCAACCACCAGCAATAAAACAGAAAATATACACACAATAATATTTTTATAGTGATGGCAAGTGTTAAAGAAAATGTAACAGAGGATCATCTTTATCAATAAAAACCCACTTAAGAAAAAGATAGATTTGTATTTCAGTTGAACTTAATTTATCCCTAACTGAGGTATCAGGGAGATCATGAGTAGCTTGTTTTTGAAGATCCCTTAGTCATCAAAGAGCCTATGTGCTCAAAACAAGTTGCCCAAAGTTAATGAAAGCTAGGGGTGTATAAGGAATTCACGATAACCCTTCCGCCAGGATAGTACAGCCCACCCATACCTGGTGTTTTATGGCTTATCATGGAAAACGGATTCTTTTTAAGATCTACCTTTGTTTACTTAGAAGTAAACAATGTGTGTGTCTATAAAGAAAATCCTGCCCAGGTAGTACTGAGGATGCTAACAGCAGCACCCCCTTGGGGCATTGGCTGTAAATGCGATTCCGTACAAGCAAGAATGAAAAGGGGGGCAGGAGGGAGGGGGGCAAAAGAGAACAAGTGGCTTAAACTGCTCGCTCTTTGGCCCAATCTAGTCTATAGAAACTGCCACGTTTGACACTGAGTGATAGACAGCACATGCAGCATTGAAACTGTAGCTTTACTGCTATGGAGCGGGTCAACACCATTCAGCAGCTGTTTAGCTCCTTTCTTGTAACTGGACAGTTTGTTCATAAGTGATGTCAACCCATCCACAGAGCGGCCCTGTAAATCTAACAAACCAACAATATAAATGGACACATTTAGGAAGACAAGCACAGCAAAGAACTCCAACAGCCACATCCTGGCTCTTGTTTTGGCAGGGGGAGGAGTGGAGAGGTGAAGGAAGAGAACGCCATCCTTCATGGGCACAGGTGTCTAGCAGTTAGTGCTTTCTTATATGAACAGATGCTAAAAATTCTCATCTATCAAGAGAACTGGAGAGGGTCTAATCCTTGAATGCTATGTGCCCTTCAACTCCTGTACTTAATCAAGCCAATGGATGTCAGCTCCCACTAATCACCTCACCTCTCATGGGAGCCCCAGCATCTCTCATGGTTCAGCCAAAGGTGACCAGAATCAAGTTTCAATCAATATTTGTGCAATAATAACATGATCTTTAAAAAAAAGATTGACTGGAAAAACTGTAGCAAATAAAGCAACTATTTTTCATATAATCAAGCAAAAACAGATGGCTCACACAATTGCTCCTTACTTCCAATTAATGGAAAAGACAATTACAGCCAGAAATCAAATCAGGCCTCCACCAAAATTATGAGGTTTTTGTTTGCCTTTTCATGATTGAGCCTTTAGGATTCACATTTTCAAATTTTTACTCCACAACCATGAGGGCTAGAAATGTTTTTATTAATCAATAATGAAAGTTGAGATTCTCACCACTCACACAAATCCAGGAGCTGGGGCTAAGAAATACTAAATATTATAAGAGCTGGCAACACAGTTATCTACAAAATGGGACATTGACCAGAGACTTAGGAATCCACACACTAATTCGGAATAGCTCATCCCCACACTTTTGGCAGAAGATTCAATCTACTGAAACATTCCACGTGATTATATTTTTCCAGTGATAAATATGGCATTCTAGTGTTTCAGAAAAGCTCACACGTGAGTTCAAAATAATTGTAAAGTAACTTTTTCATTCTTTTATTCAGACTTCATAAATACATTTTGGACAGGAAGTCACTTTAAAATAGGTCCGTATAATTACAGACGTTTGGAACGTATCAAATTTAATTCAAATTTAAGAGAAATACAGACATAATTGAATACAAAATATTCCATGACCAACCCACAGCTTTAAGTGTACTTCATTTGCGGAATAAAACCAAGTACTACTCTGAATACCAGTACATCCACACCATAGTCAAGATCTTTTGAGTGGGATGTTATTGTTTACAGTAATCTGTAGGTTCAGTACTCTCTCTCCATCAGGGCTATAGAACCACACTGTTAACAGCACATAAATTATACATTATAGGACAATCTCCCTTCTATTCTTCCAAATAGCCTTCATCTTACAAAAGCAGCTGCTGCAAGTTACATTGGATCAGGAAACTTCTAAACCAGTGGTCTTCAACATACAGATTACAAGTCCCAAGAAGGAATTAGGTCATCAGCAGTTACTAGGCAGAGTGGAAGGCTGGCACGATACAAAGCTACGCCATTCCATCTCCATAGCACTGAAGTAGATTTGCTCAGATAAATACTTATCCTCAGATGCTAGCAGCGCGAGTTCACATCACAGCAAGTCAGAAGGTGCAAAGGATCCTAAGGCAGATCTTAAGAGAATCAGCAGAGAGTGACATTTGGGGGGCCTGAGGGGGAAAATACTGGAAAGAAGTTTTGAGATCTGAACAGATAAATAAGGAAAGTTCCAAAACCCATCCATCCCCAAGGGAAGAGAGCATCACAATCAGATGCAAAATCAAGGTCTGCACATCTCCAGTGTACAAATATCCCACCAGTTGTTAGTGTTGTCTTAGTCAGGAACTAGTAACCGATTCCAAACAGATTTCTTTTTAGACCACAAAAATAATGCAGCTCTGCTCTTATAAAGATTGAGAAAATAGGAGTCATGACATACCTCCATCTAGAGTAACAGGTCAAAAAAATTCTACAAAAAGTTACGCTACTAAAATCATCCCTTTTTAACTGCTAAATTCGCCTGATAGTACATATCAGCCTGTTTGCTGCACTGCTTGGTTCATGAATTCCAGAACCCTTCTACTACAAGAGATACCACAACAGAGTCAAATAAATAATCAACAAAAGCAAAGATACTGATTTTTTGTATAGTTTAAAGCACGTGGTGACAATATGCGCTACGCAAGTTAATTTGTCTCAAATTTCTGGTTTGATGGATTATGAAGCTGTACTCTCCATGAAATACTAGGCACAAGAATAACCAGTTAGGCAGCTTTTCTGCCTAATATACGAGTCTCTAAAGTTAACATTCTTGGCAATACAACACTATAACTGACATGCCTCTCAATACTTAAGAGTCGCAAAACCATGAAGCACCGTACAAGTTTGTAGCTTTGACAAGCAGTTACAGTTCTGGGCAGATCTCTTCTATGCTGTCCACTCTATTCTCCAGCTGGTCACTAGTAGCATGCGCTGTATAAGAGAAAAAAGGAGAGAGATTATGAAACAGATTTAAATAAATATTCATGGTTTGAACCACATGCACTCACAAGGCATTCCTTTGTTGCCACAAAGAGCAGACGTAACATTTGGCAACCCTGAAACATACTTGACTCAGGGTATGTCTACACTGCAATGTAAGCCCAGGGTTTGAACTCAGACTCAAGCCTACCCCACCCCCTTCCATCTACATACAAATTGTGCTAAACCAGGGTCCCAGAATCCCACCAGCGTGGAGGGTGCAAGCCCAAGTCAAGTCAGGACCCAGGTTCAAGCCCTTTTACTTTGCAGTGTAGATGCAGCGAATGAGAGTAGATTATCAAGCCCTAGGGTTAACAAACCCAAGATCTGTTACCTCAAGTTATACTAACCATGGGCTTACGTTGAAGTGTAGACATACCCTCTGCAACCTGCATTTTTTTCTGGGACCTCAGCCACTACCAAAACCCTCCCAAATAGTTCACTTTATTTTCTCCTAAAATGCTGAAAAAACAGAACCTCTTAGCACAGGGGTGGCCAACCTGGGGCTCCGGAGCCACCTGCGGCTCTTCAGACGTTAATCTGCGGCTCCTTGTCTAGGCACCGACTCCGGGTCTGGAGCTACAGGTGCCAACTTTCCAATCTGCTGGGTGGTGCTCACTGCTCAGCCCCTGGCTCTGCCCCCACTCCACCCCTTCCCGCCCCCTCCCCTGAGTCTGCTATGCCCTCACTCCTTCCCCTACCCCTCTGAGCCTCCTGCAGGTCAGGAAACAGCTGATCGGGAGGTGTGGGGAGGGAGGGGAAGGTGCTGATTGGTGGGGCTGCCGGTGGGCAGGAGGTGCTGGAGCAGGGGGGAGCGCTAATGGGGGGCTGCTGACGTATTACTGTGGCACTTTGGCAATGTACATTGGCAAATTCTGGCTCCTGCTCAGGCTCAGGTTGGCCACCCTTGTTTTCGCACATACACAGCATGTGAGAACACAGGATCCTTGCTGCACTACGTGGGACCCTGATATATCCTACAAAATTTCTGAGAAGCTACTCATTTGCAGAGCCCAACATACAAAATTCCTGAAACATAGGCACACTCACCACTTTTTAGCTCAATCTTTACTCCTGGGTGGACCTCCTATACAGAGTTTTGAAACGAAGCAGCACAGTACTATAGTGAAACGCTGCATAAGTATAGTTACAATTAACACATGCCCTCACTTGCTATTTCAGCCTCACCACACTATATGAATTAAAGAAACTAGCACATTACCCATGACTTCTAAGATTTTCCTTAAAGGATTTCTGAATCAGACACACCCAAATTTCAGCTCCATACAATATTACGGAAGAAACTTTTGCATTAAACACACACAATACAACAAAAGAATGATCTTATTCCAACCCTATAAGTAACTAACGCCATCTTGCAAATCCCAGAGGGCTTAAGAGAACACCAAAAAAACAATGCTTCCCACTTACCATCTTGGCAGAATGCAGTCCTAAAGTATTTTTATGCAACCCAAGTATTAATTGGTTCAAAGCAACTGTCTAGTGGCTAGAACAAACAAGGAAATTTAAAAACAAGAATAAGAACTTTTGTCTTTGATAAATGATTTGAAGAGCCCAATTTAAAAGGTATCGGGGAAAGTGTTAGCCTCCAAATGCCAAAAGGAGTCTGAGATACAAGGATAAAGTCTTTTGAGCAATCAAATGGGGGAGTGAAGATATCCTTTGTGGCACTGATATGAACTTTAAAAAAGAAAGGCTTCCCCACACCCTGACCCCTTTGCTACAGGAAAAGGATTAGTCAAGCTGCCAGCACAGCCACATCTAACCTAAAAAACCTTGCTACAGGGCAAAGCTTTGACTACAGTCACTAAACTAAATTTTCCACAGCTGCATGAATTCCATACAATAGAAGTTTGTGACTCAGTCCTGGGCAGATTTTAGATCTATAAAATAAAGTTTCCTGTGCTTAATAGGTTATGCAAAACAATACAGTGGTAAACCTCAGCAAGGACAAAAGCCTAACTAGTGGCCCTACTGTTTCTGGAGGGAAATCAATGAACAATTGCATTGAGAGCTGCCTATGACACCCAGTTCTATCCAGGAATTTGATCTGCGCAGGGGAGATTTCAGAGGGCACACAGCACAACTGTGGTTTTCCCATTTTATCACTAGTAGGAAATTTTAGGTTCAAAATACTCATATCCCTGAGTCAGTCGAGCCAAATGTTCTCAAGTCCGCCTTTTTGAAAACACGCCCACAAATGCAAAGAGTGAAGAATCTGTTGTGAAAAGTCTGTGTTTCTTCCTAAATGGATATAAAACCTAGTTAAGCAAATTTTATCTCCTTTACATTTAAAAAGCCTGTACAAGATTTTTTAACTTTGTTTCCTCTTGCACTCAAATCGGAGTTGAGTTGATTTGGTTGGATTTAACCAGGTAGCAATGAGATCAGCCTACGTTTCATATAAAGTGGCTTCAAAATGACTGACCAAAATCTACAACACCAGAAGCCAAAAGATTATTGTTTAACAACTGAATTCGAGCCTTTGCTAGTTTGTTAATAGAATGAGTGAACTGTGAAATACACTAATTCTTCCCCTAAAAAGAGCAAGGGGGGGGGGGGGGGAGGGAAATCAAACTGAACCAAGATGTAGTACAAGATGGATGCAATAGAAAAATCTTAATAGAATAAAGTGAAATAGACCAAGGCAATACTGTTTGTTTTATATCCTCTCTGATTATACTAGAGAGGAGAAAGAGACCATGACCTGGCCTATCAAACACCTTCTGTATGAAAAATTTAACTCAGTTGTTAGGATTAATCAATATTCCCCATTTCTAGCTGGAAAACTGGTCTCCCTGGAACATCCTTTATTGATAGTCCCTGGGGAGGGAAAAAACCCATTTTGGATGAGAATTACAAAAGAAGATGGCCCAACTGGATCCTATACTTACTTAACATTTCCCTCAGAAGGAACTATCAGAGCCCCACAAAGGGATAAAAGACGTCTCCAGAAGCAGTGTCCTGATCAGAACCCAAACAAGCACTGAAGTTACAATCTATAAATCAATCAGTTGGGCAAACAGTCCATGAGGTAGAAATTCTCTCCTACAGATGATCCCAAAGGGAGTTTGTCTCAGGAAGCAGATACAAGTTGACTGACATCCAGGGAACCTTATCTTGTCTGAGGACCCTAACCAACAAACAGAAGCCATAAAGAGAGAGTAGACAGGGCAATTCAGAAGGAACTGAAGTAATGCAGTATATAATCCTAAAGCAAATCTACACAACTATTAACACCATGCTTTGCATTAAAAAAAAAAAAAAAACACCACATGACAAGGATATCCAGAATACCTGAAAGCAGGGTCACTTGACACCAGAAAGGAATGATTTAACAGTCTGGCCCACAAACGCACAACATTCAAGGACAGAACAGGAAGGCACAAATATACATTAGGTGGTCTGGCTGTTACTGAACTGGATTGATTACCTTCATCTCTCTCAGATAATTGTAGGTTGTGTGAGATCATATGCACTGACAAGGGCAACTCTTAAATTAGCAGGACCTAAGATGGAGCTTGAGTAAGACTATCATCTCTTTAAGACCTCTGTTCTGGTGACAATTTCCTCACCTTTTAACAATGCAGAAAAAGGACACTGGACTGGTAGGGTTAAAACTCATTAGCCTTAGGATAAAACAGAAGGGCAGGAATCCACAAGGGAAGGAAGAGAGCATAGGGTGGGAGTGGTATAAAAAAAGGATGAAGGGATAGTCATGAACATAATGTCACATGTTTGCCAATGGACTCTGCCACTGCCTGGAGTCCTAATCAAGAGGAAATGCTGAAGACACCGTTTTACTCAGCTTTTTTACAAAAGCACAGATGAAAAGTCCAGATCTTCACACCTAAATATAACTGAATCAGCTTCCTAAGATAGAGACTTTCGGCAGCCAAATCATTCCCCACAAGAGAGTAAGAGACACCCCACGCTTACATACCATGGGAGAAGAGAAAAAATTAGAAGAGACTCTGCTAGATCTATGTGCCATCTCAGAGATATGACAGATGAATGAGAAACCTCATCAACAGACTCTCACTGGTATAATGTGAATTAAGTAAAGCCAAGGGCTCAACAGAAATTTGACTAAAAGCCAACACAGGAAAAAATACAGGATGTATCAGTTTCCTTACTAGCCAAAACAGAAGATGCCTTATCAGAAACTTTGGGTGGAGACTTATTATACGGACTCAGATTTTAAGCCCATAAATAATTACTATGAAACTTAGTCTTACCTCCCACATAACAGACCACAGAATTTCACCCAGTATATCCAGCAACGGAAGAAGTTAGCCTTCCTTGCTATGTAAGTAGACATCTGAAGTGAAGTCCAGCATGCAGAGCCACATATGTGCACAAGGTCATGTGCCCCAGTAGTTGTAGGCAGAAGCTAGCTGTTGTCCATAGGTTGGATTTAAGGCTTCCAGACAGGCACTATGGACTGAAACTTGCCCATTCAAAGGTAAGCCATGGAGGCTGGAGCATCAAGCACTGCTCTTATAATAATTATTCATTGTGTTGATTGTAATGTTGATTTGCCTACATTCAGTTTCTTGCCTACACAAGAAAATAACAATCTCATGACAATGATGTGGTTTTGGACAAGAGTGACTGATCTTCTCCAAACCAGACAATCATCCAGGTACGGAAATATCTGGACACATAATTCTAAAAAAGAGACAACTTCCTGAAGCAATACACAGTCCTGTGAGATAGGTCCATGGTAAGGGATAGGAGGGAGCTGAACTGGATGACATGTCCCTCCTTTACAGTGCTGGGCACTTTCCATAGGGAGGGAGGTGAGATATGGTCAGCGTGTTGTCCTTGATCAAACAGTCAAAATAGCTGCTTGAAGGCTGAAGTAGTCTGATGAGAAGGGCCCACTGGGGATGATGCTGACTGGCAACGTCTAGGAGACTTAGGCCTTCTTTTGAAGGTGTCCTGAGACCTCTGCTGATATAAAGCTCTGTAGTATAACTGAGGTTTAAAAGATTTCCTCTTTGTTACTGTGGTTTAAACCCCCACTAAATGAAGGGTGGCATTGGAATCTTTGAAGGTGTGCGTGGAGTCACCTGTTGTCTGGGAAAACAGTCTGAAACCCTTGAAGGGTAAATCTTCTATTGTATTTTGCAGCTCCCTCAGGACACAAGAGGCCACAGCCAAGAGGAGCCTTCAATTAAGATGGCTGCAGCCATGGAGCACGAGGCAGTATCTGCAGGGTCGGTGGCCACTTGAAGTGATGAACAGCTAGCAAAGTGTCCCTCAGAAACTATGGCCAAGAGCTGTCCTCAGTACTCCGCCGGCACTCTGCAAATTTGGAGACTGCTGACCAATTAGTAAAGGTGTATTTAAAACAACAGTGCCTGGCAATTTGACACTCTTCTGAAGACTGGCTGTGGTGCAGGTCTTCCTGCCATTTAAGTCCAGCCTTTTAAAATCCCCGTCTTTAGAGTGGCCTGGAGTGAGACAGCCTGGAATGCTCGTTAGCAGCCATGACCATGAGAGAGTCTAATCAGGTGGGCAAAGAAATAACTGAAGTTTTGCTGAGGAACATGATAGCCTCCGTCCACCTGTTTGGCAGTGGGTGGGACAGAAGCTGACATTTGCTGGAGGGTTTTGGCCAATTCCAGCAAGGCTGGAAAGGGTGACCCTTCCCAGGGCAGGGCTCTGTAAGATACCTAGCTACCTGTGCCAGTTATCTTTTGCAAGCTCTGCCCATGCTCCCAGAGATGTGGCCACCCTTCTCATAAGATCCTAGAACACTTTAAAATCCTCCAGAAGCGAAACAGATGTTGACTTCTGGGTGACAGCCTCTTCTGGAGAAGATGAAATATTTGGTGGGGGAGCGGGGAGAGAACATCTACAGGTTCCTCCAGTATTGCCCTGTCTTTTGTAGGCTCCAACAAGGGAGGAGGCTGAGGGACTGTAGAAGGGGCTTCCCTAGAGGTCCCTGCTATGGGTGAAGGTGACCTCCTTTTAGACTCTGGTGGAGGTCTAGACCTTACTGGAGTAGTCCAAGATGCCCAGTATGACTATTCCCTTGGGGGCATTCTACACTTCATACTGCCCCGCAATGTGGTGGGTGCCACACCAGGGCCTTGTAAGAGAGTCAATCATAACTTTTAGATTTGTTATCCCTGGAGAGAGGTCTGCAATGTGACCTAGGAGACCTCAGAGAAGAAACTGGCTTCTTGGGGCCCAAGTCCGAAGAGAAGATGTAACTCCCCTCAGTAAACAGAGGAGATGTTCATGGAGCTCTTGGTGCTTCTCTCTCAATTTTAGTCTCAAAGCTGTGCATGTTTTATAGATGGAGAGTCCGTCCTCTTGTTGTCAGGGTCCAGTTCCGAAGAAGACTTCTCTTTCTTTGGTATGGTATGGAAGGAGGTACAAACTGAATGTCTCCCCCACCTAGACAAATTAAGCAGATTTTGTACCTACCTGTGACAGGGATCATGGTCCTGCAAGTGGCACATTGCTTAAACCCTGGGTATTTTTTCCATGTTAATGAGTTTCTGAAACAATATCTAACTATCCTAAACCATACTATACTAAATTTAACTAGAACTATATAAAGCGAGAAGAACTCTTTAGAGAGGCTAGTGAACCAAAGCTAAATAGCTACAGGGAGCTCCAACTCTCACCATACGTAATAAGAAGGAACTGAGAGAGAAGTGGCAACAATGCCCCTTGTATGTCCTCAGCTCAGCTCAACACAGGAGGAGAGTCTGGGCATCTACGCCATTTTGTGGTACTGCAGGTAAAATCGCCAACTCAAGTGCATTGAGTGTATACCTACAGTTGAATGTGTATGTCCACAATCACTTGAAGAATAACCAAGAGTTGTTGCCTGCCTGTAGACCTATTAAATCTGAAAGCCTAACTGAGAGCTGTCGGTTCTCTTAACATTAGCCTCATTACAGACAATTTTCGGAAGGTTGGTAGGAATTTAAGACAGGGACAAGACATTTACTAACACAGGTTTGCTTAAAGTTAATTCCACTTTTATCATTCCTACTCCCCTAAAAACTATACATATAATCAGTTACTCAAGGGAGAACTTTCAATCCACTAGCAAAGATAAAAATGAAGAGAGATTGGATTTTCAAGAGAAAAATAATTAGGCAAATGGAGCAAAAGTGAATCAGATATTCAGCCTATTACGTAGAGATTAAAAGGTGATGAAGTATTTCACTGGATTAGGCACAGTGATATAAATGAAAGAATAAACTAAACTGCAGAAAGTTAAGCAACTAGTTCACAAAAAGGAAAACTCAAGCTAAACTAGTTAGGAGAGTTACTGGACTGGTAAGCTGGTAAATAAAGCGTTAGAAACTTATACAGTTAATTGGGCATGAGCAGTCAGTCAAGAATTGATAATTACCAGATGCAGCTCAGAAATCAGATTATGAAGCAGGATGGAGTGATGTCAAACAGCAGAGATGGAAAAATACTGCAAACGCGTGCCCGTCTTTCCCCTGGAGAGTGCAGCTGGGGAGCGGAGCTGCCTCCCTGCTTTATAGCAGGGAGCAGAAAGAAGATGGCAGCTTCAAGCCATGGAGAAAGGCCACAAAGATTCCTACTGGTGTCCTCCTTTCCCCTGGAGAGTGAAGCTCTAGTAAATAGCCATTATATGTCTTAGGATTATGCATTACTAGGACCCTACCAAATTTACAGCCATGAAAAACGCGTCACGGGGACCATGCAATCTGGTCTCCCACCATGAAATCTGGTCTTTTGTGTGCTTTTACCCTATACTATACAGATTTCACAGGGGAGACCAGTGTATCTCAAATTGGGGGTCCTGACCCAAAAGGGAATTGCGGGGGGCATCGGGGGGGTCACAAGGCTATTTTAGGAGAATTGCAGTATTGCCACCCTTACTTCTACGCTGACTTCAGAGCTGGGCGGCCAGAGAATGGTGCCTGCAGACCGTGAGCCCAGCTCTGAAGGCACAGCCACGGCCAGCAGCGGCGCAGAAGTAAGGATGGCATGGTGTGATATTGCCACCCTTACTTCTGCACTGCTGCCTTCAGAACTAGGTGGCCAGACTGTGGCAGCTGCTGACTGAGGGCCCAGCTCTGCGGGCAGCAGCGCAGAAGTAAGGGTGGCAATACCATACCATACCATCCTTACTTCAGACTGCTGCTGGTGGCGGCTCTGCCTTCAGAGCCGGACTCCCAGCCTGCAGCTGCCGCTCTCCAGCTGCCCAGCTCTGGAGGCAGCACCGCCGCCAGCTGCAATGCAGACGTAAGGGAAGCAGTACCGCACCCCCCTATAATAACCTTGTGACACCCTCCCCCCAGCTTCTTTTTGCATCAGGACCCCCTACAATTACAACACCAAGAAATTTCAGATTTAAATAGCTGAAATCATGAAATTTATGATTTTTTGAGTCCTATGACCGTGAAATTGACCAAAATGGACCATGAATTTGGTAGGGCCCTATGCGTTACCATAGAAAGCTAAACAATCAGTGGGACTGAGAATGACAAAAGATGCCTCCCCAAGAGCAGTTATTGTGAGCTTTAGCCCCACAGTAATACATATTGGTACCAAAATATGTGATTTTAGTCAAGAATTGAAAATACCAGTTGCCCAGTCACCTTTCCTGGAGACGGTGGGAGCCTAGACTATTTCTATAGAATTTCTCATTTTACAAAAGACTGTAGTTTATAGTGTTGGGAAGAAAACCTTCCAAATATCAACTAAATGTAAACTAACGCAACACCTTCCAGAGTCTGCTGACAGCTCTAGTGCCTCTGCTACTCACAACTTTGCCAAGCAGCAGCTCAGCAAGGTTAAGACTTCAGATTCATGGCTACTACAGTCTTGCGAGCACCAGTGAAATGGGGGCGGGGGGGAGAGAGAGAACACATCAACTTCATGATGCCCACAGCTGTTTCAAAGAGCTGAGCTGCAGCAAAAGTAGGCACTATAGTTCTTAATGGGGAGGACACCCCAAAAACAGTCTGGGGGGAAGGAGCAGCAGGGTAAGAGATGAAAAGAGAAAGCGTGCTCGCTCTCTCTCCCTCTCTCCCCACAACAGCTAGAAGTGGGATGAAACTTCATATTTATAAAAAATTGCTAGCCCGAAGCTGATACAAAGAATGGAGTCCTGAAACAGATTCCATAAACAGCACCCAGCTAGAAACCACAGAACTCTTCCAGCAGGTGAGAATGCAGGGCGGCTGGGCTTCTCAGTGCAGATACAGAAATGTAAAGTCATTATATAAAATAGGAAACCACATACCAATGTCCTAACTGCTTAGTTGCAAAGTTGCAGTAATGTAAGTGGAAGATTTTAGCTAGAATGGTAGAGACCTGCTCTGCTCTACTCTAACACTAGATTAGTACTTATGAGGTGTGGTGCCAGCCCACAAAGTGGTATGGCAGCACAGTGGAAAGCAAGTGCAAAGAGACACTCCGACATGCCCAGTGCTTATTTTAGTCATCAGTACAAGTCTTGCTCCCACCTCAGTCAAAGTACTGGCAGCTGCTGCAACAAGGGTCAGCTTGCTCAGAGGAAGTAGGACTGGCTGTAGAGAACTTCTGACGTATTTGAAACAAATGGGCTTACTTGTCCATTGTGTCACCACGAAGGAGAACCCCTGCATTTGGGACAGCAACAATACCAATTTGGTGTATTTCTAAAGCTAAGAACCTAGATGTCAAGATGGTGCCTAGATACTACAATGATGGAGGCTATATAAATATAGCAGAGGGAAGGGGATATTCTCAGCCTTTATGGTTACAAATTGAGTGGAAGAGAAGGGTAAACCCCTTTGCTTTTCTGCAATTCTGGCAGTTCAAAGAACCACCATGCTTAAACATTCCTTTGACAATTAGCTGCTCACCAGGTTCAATGGTTTCTGTACTCATGTTTTCTACATCTCCAGCATCAGGCATTTCTTGATCTTCATCATCATCATCCTCCTCCTCCTCATCCTCCTCCTCACCATGTAGTTCTTTTGCAATTAGCTGCCTAGCCAATTTGATATTTCGTCCTTCGTTGTAATGCATTTTTCTCTTCATTTCAAACTGTTTCTTTTTTTCTGTGGAAAGAGCAGGAAAAGATTCTTAGATATATTCTTACACTAGTTCTTTGAAAACATTCCAACATATCACTGTTTGACAGGTAGGAGTTACCTCTCCCAGAGTGTATGTAATCTTTATGTCGTTTAAGTTATTGTATGTTTCGAATATAAAATGTTTTCTTTAAGTAATTAGTTTAAAATACTCTATGGAAGGATTCTGTGTTAGCAAACTATAGCTTAGTGCTCTTAATTACTAGTCAAACTAACAATTAGCAAGATGGCCATACAAATTTTGCCGAGTGAAAATATGTCATCTCAGTAGAGTGGGGCACAACTTACTCCTCACATGTCCTTACTAGGGGATTAACTCTGTTTTGGGGAGATTTAGAGATACAGCCACAGGAAATATGGGAAGAACAACAATTTAAGAATTAGATTTGTTGCCACTTAATTACCCATAAACAGTTATGGAGGTGACACTAAGAAAAAAATCCTGACGTATTTTAGTCAGCTTCTTCCCCAAAGAAGGAAATCTGAATGGATTTGAGGGTGTCTTAAAAGTCTAACTGCTACTCACCAAACATAAGTGATGAAATCTGGACCAAACAAAAACACATGGGAACTTTTCATTCGGGGAATGCAACGGCATACCTGCCCCTATTAAGTGATGCAAGACTAACTTCTCTTTAGTCCTATAGAGAACTTGAACAAATCACTGCAGAGGCCAGCAGATCAAGCCCTAGAGCTGGCTTAACTTGCTTGCCAGCTAATTGCCAAGAGGCAGCTACCAGGGGCATATTTTCCAATCGTAGAAGAAAACCTCTTTCCACCCTTCCCTAAGATCCCAACCTCTGAACATGTGCCGTAGTTTTTCCCTATGAAATAGGTGCCTGGTTACGGTATGACAATTCACCACAACCATATTAATCTTTGCTTCTTGGCAGCCCCAAGTACAGCTTCAACTTCCTTGTCAGAAGTGAAACTGAAAGTTCACACTCTAGAAATGCAAAAAGAAAAGGAGTACTTGTGGCACCTTAGAGACTAACCAATTTATTTGAGCATGAGCTTTCGTGAGCTACAGCTCACTTCATCGGATGCATACCGTGGAAACTGCAGCAGACTTTATATACACACAGAGAATATGAAACAATACCTCCTCCCACCCCACTGTCCTGCTGGTAATAGCTTATCTAAAGTGATCATCAAGTTGGGCCATTTCCAGCACAAATCCAGGTTTTCTCACCCTCCACCCCCCCACACAAATTCACTCTCCTGCTGGTGACAGCCCATCCAAAGTGACAACTCTCTACACAATGTGCATGATAATCAAGTTGGGCCATTTCCTGCACAAATCCAGGTTCTCTCACCCCCTCACCCCCCTCCCAAAAACCACACACACAAACTCACTATCCTGCTGGTAATAGCTCATCCAAAGTGACCACTCTCCCTACAATGTGCATGATAATCAAGGTGGGCCATTTCCAGCACAAATCCAGGTTTTCTCCCCCCCCCTCCCCCCCCATACACACACAAACTCACTCTCCTGCTGGTAATAGCTCATCCAAACTGACCACTCTTTATGGTAATAGCTCATCCAAACTGACCACTCTCCAAGTTTAAACTTAAAGAGTGGTCAGTTTGGATGAGCTATTACCAGCAGGAGAGTGAGTTTGTGTGTGTATGGGGGTGGGGGGGTGAGAAAACCTGGATTTGTGCTGGAAATGGCCCACCTTGATTATCATGCACATTGTAGGGAGAGTGGTCACTTTGGATGAGCTATTACCAGCAGGATAGTGAGTTTGTGTGTGTGGTTTTTGGGAGGGGGATGAGGGGGTGAGAGAACCTGGATTTGTGCAGGAAATGGCCCAACTTGATTATTATGCACATTGTGTAGAGAGTTGTCACTTTGGATAGGCTATCACCAGCAGGAGAGTGAATTTGTGTGGGGGGGTGGAGGGTGAGAAAACCTGGATTTGTGCTGGAAATGGCCCAACTTGATGATCACTTTAGATAAGCTATTACCAGCAGGACAGTGGGGAGGAAGGAGGTATTGTTTCATATTCTCTGTGTGTATATAAAGTCTGCTGCAGTTTCCACGGTATGCATCCGATGAAGTGAGCTGTAGCTCACGAAAGCTCATGCTCAAATAAATTGGTTAGTCTCTAAGGTGCCACAAGTACTCCTTTTCTTTTTGCGAATACAGACTAACACGGCTGTTACTCTGAAACTCTAGAAATGGAGAAGTGGGACCAGAAAAAATGAGAAACAGCAATACCTCTCTGCAGTCTACAACACACACCTGGGTTTGAAACCCAAGATGTTTCACGGCTTGACCATTCTGTTAAAATGCTATAGTCCAAGTTAATTCAGAGTAGTGTCTGCTTTAAAGCTATACTGAAACAACCTACTGAGGAATCGCTACGGATAGCCTGCTAGCTCCCTCTTCCAGCTGATTCATGGAATTACATTGGCTGGAAAGTGTAGTTGCTTTTCCTGCCCATTGAGAGGTAAAAGTGCTATACAGATAGCAATAGACAGGTATTAGTGATAAAGTCTAGGGCTGTCAATCGCCATTAACTCAAGCGATTAACTCAAAACAAATTAACCTGATTAAAAAATTAATGGTGATTAATCAGTTTTAATTGCAAATATTTGTAATAAACAATATAAAGTGAGCACTGTACCCTTTGTATTCTGTGTTGTAACTCAAATCAACATATTTGAAAATGTAGAAAACACCCAAAAATATTTAAATAGTATTCTATTATTGTTTAACAGTGCAATTAAAACTGCGATTAATTTTTTAATCATTTGACAGCCCTAATTAAGTCCAACTGAAAGGTGTGCAGATTAAGGGGTAATCTTCCAAAATAAAACCATCTCTGGGTCAATACACTAGCATTTGTGGAAACTACTCCCATTACCCTCATCTTACAAGAGCTCCTCCAAGACAAGTGAGCCTGATCTTTATGCACTTGCTCCCAGACTAGTTTAGTAGCTGCAATTTAATCAAACCAAATTTGGAAGTATCCAAGTTAACAAGGAATCTAAGTTACCTCCAGAGAGCTGTTTCTCCATTTTCAGATCACAGCATCTTTCTGATGGATGGTACATCTCTTCCTCCTCAGACATTTCTTACTGAAAGAAACAAACTATTCAACAACAGAAAAAATAAAACCTACCTCGTTCTTCAGGCGTTAACTCTTCATCCTCATCCTCCTCCTCCTCTTCCCTGCACTCTTCTTCTTGAGCTAGAATCTTGGGTCCTTTACCTTCAGCTGCCACTAACCTAACAAAAACGTACACGAAGACGTGCTGAAGCAGAGTATCAACATCTCATAACAATTAAGTACTCAGCTTGTACGTATACATAAAAAACCTTCTGGTATACATAAAGATACTTTTGTCCATCATTTAGGACTAGTGTCTCAAGTTAAGTTCGAATTTACTCTGCAAAAAGTTTTGTTTTCAATGGTGTCATTTGCATAGGAAGCTACTACTCAGCATGAGTAGTCATAGCAAAATCCAGCTCTTAATAAAAACAGTAACATCTACCTGAAACCAAGAAATTACTCTGAAGACAGACAATTTTCAAACTTTGTCAATATTCTATTGCCAGCACCACTTACTTTTTAGCTAACACATCTGCTGTTACAGGTTCATTCAATTCTGAATCACTCACTGCATCTTCATCGTCCTCTCCAACCATACTAGAAAGACAAACATGCAAGAGAATTAATTCTAAACTATCTCTGATAAACATTTTGATCAGTAGTGCAGACATTAGACAGCTTTACTTATTTCAGTTCAACTATTCCTTTAAAACTCAATTCCAGGTTTTTCTTTTTCTGGTTTAAATATTTTGATGCAAACAGTTTTGTTTCCTGTTACACAGATACTAAGTCTATTCATTGCAAGACCCTGCAATGTAATCTACAGACAGAATTCCAAAAATGTGTAAAGCTTAAAACATTTAAAGCTTCTCAACATCAATTTATCCCCATTAAAAATGCTACAAAATATTCACCCTAAGCCTTTGTTTAAAACATGTAACATACTTCCAAATGTACCCTAAGTTACTGTTGTCTCATCCAACTCTCATTAACTCATCACTTACAATTCAGATGGATTACCTGAACCCTGTCATGCAGTCAGCTATAGTTCTAGCAGATTCAGTATCATTCACAAGCTTAAGTACGCTGCTAAACTACTTAGGTGTAGTCAAGTATTGCGTCATACTCAATTATTAAAGAATGTTTAAGTGAGTTTACCTATGGTAGGGAGTGCTTGGTTCATCTATTTTCATTAAACCATAGTCCTTGCCTGCTGGATGGTACGTAGCTAGGATGTTCATTTCATCCCACTTTTGGGACTTTTTACTGAAATGAGAAAACAAAGAAAGTTAGTTTCCCCATATGCTAAAAGAAATTTTATTCTCTTTTGACAAGGAAGCAGAACATGCAGGTCCTCCTTTGGTTTCCATTTCCTGACATGTACAAATAGGGAAAGGTCAAGCAGATGGCTGGGAGATTCCTTGAATTAGTAAGCAAGGAAAAAAACTAATAAAATATATTTTGAGACAAGCACTGTTATAAATTATAACTTCATAGTTCTAGTAAGTGAGCTGTTTTCAATATTTTTTGCAAAATAGATGTTAGACCTCTTTATAGTGCTCTGCTATTAAGTATTTGCTAAATGGAGAGACAGTGACCGAGCAAGTTATGAAAAATGGAGGTAGAAGAGTATGAATTACTGAGTCTTCTGCCTGTCAGGAGTATTTATACAACTTAAGTCTTAGTTATCATGTGTATTTTTACACTGTCATGGGGTACACATGAATGTTTTCCCTATAATCTCTGTTCACAATAAGGACTATTACACTAAACAAGAACTTAGAACCACAGAGTTAGAAGGGACTGCAAAGGTCATCTAGTCTAACCCCCAATGCGGAGCCTCAGGTGCTGGTTATTATGTTAGAAAATCCTACCAGATGCCTGATCATCTTTAGGCCCCTAAGATCTGACCACATATCCTCCAGGGTTTTAAAATTAAATAGATCTCATCTTCTCTCACCGGATCCGGAACAAATCCCTGTGGAACTCCACTTGAGACCTCCTTCCAATCTGCCATCCTTTGATTAATAGTTACTCTGTTTGTGGTTGTTTAACCAATTATGTACCCACTTAATGGTAGTTCCACTGAGCCTGCATTTCTCCAGCTTACTTATAAGAATGTCATGGAATCATAGAAGATTAGGGTTAGAAGAGACCTCAGGAGGTCATCTACTCCAAACCCCTGCTCAAAGCAGGACCAACACCAACTAAATCATCCCAGCCAGGGCTTTGTCAAGCCAAGCCTTAAAAACCTGGAAGGATGGAGATTCCACCGCCTCCCTAGGTAACCTATTCCAGTGCTTCACCATCCTTCTAGTGAAATAGTTTCTCCTAATATCCAACCTAGACCTCCCGCACTGCGACTTGAGACCATTGCTCCTTGTTCTGTCATCTGCCACTGAGAATAGTCTAGCTCCATCCTCTTTGGAACCCACCTTCAGGTAGTTGAAGGCTGCTATCAAACCGCCCCTCACTCTTCTGTACTGCAGACTAAGGGCTTGGCTACGCTTGCAAGTTACAGCACAATAAAGGAGCCCCAGGCGCACTAGCTCACTACCTGTCCACACTGGCAAGGCACGTAGAGCACTCTGATTCCGTGGCTACAGCACTGTTGGTACTCCATCTCGGCGAGTGGAATAACATTTGCTGCGCCCCCGCTGGAGCACTGCAGTGCCAGTGTGAACGAGGTGTTGCATTACTACGCTCTGATCAGCCTCCGGAAATGTCCCATAATCCCCTTAAGTTAAGTGGCCACTCTTGTCATTGTTTTGGAACCGCTGCAGGAATGCGGATATGCCCTTTGAAAGCTCCGTTTCTGACAGCCAGTATGCTTATCTGCTCCGAGACAAAGCAACCATTAGCATGGAATGCTGTGAGAGAGAGAGAGGGGGAGGCAGAGGGGTGAGGGGGGTCTGCTGCTGTCTGAACTTACAAGAGAGTATGCTGACATTCTCTCAGCCCCACAAAAACCCACTCTCTCCCCCCACATATACACAACACACTCCCTGTCACACTCCACCCTACCCCACCCCCATTTGAAAAGCACGTTGCAGTCACTTGCATGCTGGGATAGCTGCCCATAATGCACCGCTCCCAATGCCGCTGCAAGTGCCGCAAATGTGGCCACACCAGTGCGCTTGAAGCTGTCAGTGTGGACAGACTGCAGCACTTTCCCTATTCTGCTCTCCAAAGGCTGGTTTAACTCAAAGCGCTCTACATCTGCAAGTGTAGCCATGCCTTAAATAACCCCAGTTCCCTCAACCGCTCCTCATAAGTCATGTGCCCCATACCCCTAATAATTTTTGTTGCCCTCTGCTGGAATCTCTCCAATTTGTCCACATCCTTTCCGTAGGAGAGGCAAAGCTGCTTTTGTAATGAGCCAGCCACTCCCATTCCCTATTCAAGCCCAAATTAATGGTATTAAATTTGCAAATGAATTTTAGTTCTGCTGTTTCTCTTTGAAGTCTGTTTCTGAAGTTTTTTTTGTTCAAGTATAGTCACTTTTAAATCTGTTATAGAATGTACAGGAAGATTAAAGTGTTCTCCTACTGGCTTTTGTATGTTACCATTCCTGATGTCCGACTTGTGTCCATTTATTCTTTTACGTAGGGACTGTCTGGGAGAAGGGCATTGCTGGCACAAAATCTGCAAGGGCACCAAAGAGGGGCTACAACTGATTGTGTTTTCTTTTTCAGATGACTAATGTGCTTTGGAAGCAAAAACCAATCCAGCACCAAAGAAATTCACTAAGCATAAGAAACAGATCTCAACATTAAAAATCCTACCCAAAAGTTCTGTTCAAATGTAGTGTGAAGTAAATGTTACTAGGAAGTGAAAAACCATATGGTGACGTTTTGTAAATTGAAAAAAAACAAAAAAAAACGTGTATTAAAACTAGGAATTAATATTTTGAATCAATTGTACAAATTTTAAAAATATGTATTTTTAAAAATATTTATTTTAACACTTCAGGTAAAACTAAAAATAGTAAAAAAAAAAAAAAAAGATTGATATGCCATAAACTGGAAACAGGTCCAAATGACTTAGGCCCTGTCTACACTGGCAAGTTTCTGTGCAGTAAAGCAGCTTTCTGCATTGTAACTCCCGAGGCACACACACTGCCAAGCCACTTAGTGCACAGAAACTGCGCAGTTGCAACACTGTAAAAAAACCACCCCAATGAGAGGTGTACAGCTTTCTGCGCCAGGAGTACAGCACTGCAGGGCCAGTGTAGACACCCTGGTCGATTACAGCGCTGCAACTAGCCTCTGGCAGGTGTCCCACAATATCTGTTCTTGCCTCTCTGGTCATCGGTTTGAACTCTACTGCCCTGCCCACAAGTGACCAACCGTCATCATCAGCTTGTAAATTCCTTTGAAATTTGGAAGTCCCCTTCCTGTTTGCTCGGTGATGCGTGCAGTGGTCTCAGCGCATCTTTCCAGGTGACCATGCCTGCTCCATGCATCAAGCGATCCCCCTCTTGGAGCAATGCTGAGCGCTGGACCCCATCGGGCATTTGGGGAGAGGAGGCTGTCCAGTCCCAGCTGCGTTCCAGCCACATGAATTATACCACCTATGGCCAGATTTCACGAAGCATGACAGAAAGGGGCCATGACCGGAACACACTGCCATGCAGAGTCAAAGTGAAGGAGCTGTGGAGCAAACTGCCGCTCCAGTGCTGCGCCCATGAGCTACCGATTCTACAAAGAGCTGGATGCAATACTCGGTGGCAACCCCACCTCCACTGCAAAGGCCACTGTGGATACTTTGGTGGCTCACATGCCAGTCGAGAGTGGACCGAGCCAGGACGAGGAAATCTTGGATTTTGATGTTGAGGGGCACGGGGACCCAGAGGCAGAGGTCAGAGATGCATGCAGCCAGGAGCTCTTTTCTACCCCGGAAGAAGCTAGCCAGTCACAGCCCTCGGATCTTGGAGAAGCACAAACAAGAGAGGAGGCCCCTGGTAAATGGATTTGATTTTGGGAATTGCTAAAACAAGTTGTTGGGGTCAGGAGGGTTGCAGAAAGCAGACTTGTGCCTGTATGATGTGTGTACCACCACATGCCTAGTCTGAGCGGCGGAACAGGCTGTTGATTAACTCCCTCACTTCATGGGAATCTGCCTCAGAAACCTCCGGGAAACTCTCATTGAGAAACTTAGCATCTGCTGCTGCAGGTTCTTTGGCAGAGCTTCTTTGTTTCTTGCCCCAATAACAGTAAGTTTCCCACATCAATCTGCCGTCACGGTGGGACCACTGGTTCACACAGGCAAGCCACAAAAGGGCCAGGCAGAAGCCACAGTCATGGAGAAAACCCTCCCTTGCTCACCCTCCCTTGCTCCCTCCTGCTCACCCTCAGCCACGAGATATCTTCCATAATGAACACAGCCTGAGGGAAATGTGGGGACAGGAATGATTTTCAGGGTCCCTCATACAGTGCTAGCTATCCCCAAGGGCCACGTGCCCAGTGTACAGTAGGGTCCGGGAACAGTGATTTACCCTGCCCCTGAGGCTACTCACCATTTTGGGGGCCTTGTGGCTCATGTCTGCTTGCCTGGGGTCAGCCAGTTAGTGACAGGTATGTGAATAGTGGCTGTGTTTTAAATCACTAAATCAGTGTTCTGTGTTTTGAAAACAATACTGCTTCTGTAAAATGTTGCATTTTGGCTTCACAGAGATAACCTTAGGATCCCAGCCTCCTTCTTTGATATCGCCAGCTGAACGGCTGCGCGGAATTAGGAAGCAGCCACGAAGAACTAAGGAGGACTTCCTGCGTGATGTTATGATGCACTCTGCGGCAGAAAAACAGGAATTGAAGGAGTGTCAGGACAGCGAGAAGAGGGACTGAAAGGAGAATGCAGCAAGCCAGAATGGAGCGGCTCTTAAACGTTACGGAGCGCCAAACAGACATGGTCCAACTGATACTAGCACTGCAAAACAAGCAGCTCCGCACCCGCACTCCCCTGCAGCCACTGTCACAGAACTCTTTCCCATGCACCCCCCAGACACCACCAGAACACTCTTATCAATCTCCTGGTTCCAGTCTGCACCCGCAGCATTCCACTCCTCCCCCATCACAGTACAGCACTGCGGACCCCCCGTTCCCACTGCACTCAACAGCCATCCCTCTGCAGTTTGGCCCTGTTGAAGTACAGTACCCCCTGCACTGTACTCCAAAGGAGAAGGCTGGATATGATCCCTGGACATGCATAAATCTTTAACCATCCCGGTACCCCACCTCTTCCTGGCACCTTCCCTTCCCCATCCCGCTCAGTGCTGATGTGTTTTTTTGTTTGACTCTCTCCGGCTGTTTTTTAATAAAAGAATTGTGTTGGTTTGAAAGCAATCTTTTTTCTGTTAACTGAAAACAAACAAACAGAGCCCTGCAAAGCAACAGACAATTATCTTAAACCTTCATATTGCATCGGCTGCATCAATCGCAATCACCTCCTAGCATTACAAGCACCGCACTCCCGAGCATAGCAACAAATATTAGTGGCTTTCAGCTTCAAATTGCTGCCTCAAGGCATCCCTGAACCTTATGGCCCTGCGCTGCACCCCTCTAATAGCCCTGGTCTCTGGCTGCTCAAACTCAGCCTCCAGGTGCTGAGCCTCAACAGTCCAGCCCTGAGTGAAGCTTTCACCTTTCCCTCCACAAATATTATGGCCAAAAGCACACTCAACAGTCATTCTGCACTTGCTTAGCCTGTTCTTGAACTGCTCCTTGCTGCTGTCAAGGTGCCCCGTGTATGGTTTTATAAGCCATGGCACTAGGGGGTAGGCAGGGTCTCCCAGGATCACAATGGGCATTTAGACTTCCCCTATGGTGATCTTCTAGTCCAGGAAGAAGTCCCTGCTTGCAGCTTCCTGAACAGGCCAGTGTTCCAAAAGTTGCGTGTGTCATGCACCTTTCCAGACCAGCCTGCATTAATGTCTGTGAAACACCCACAGTGATCCAGAAGTGCCTGGAGAACCATTGAGAAACACCCCTTGCAATTAACGCACTCGGTGGCTAGGTGGTCTGGTGCCAGAATTGGAATATGCATGCCATCTCTCGCCCCTCCACAGTTAGGGAAGCCCATTTGTGCAAAGCCATCCACGATGTCATGCACGCCGCCCAGAGTCACGGTCTTTTGGAGTAGGATACGATTAATGGCCCTGCACACTTCCGTCAACACAAGTCCAACAGTCGACTTTCCCACTCCGAACTGGTTAGCGACCGATCGGTAGCAGTCTGGAGTAGCCAGCTTCCACAGTGCAATCACCACATGCTTCTCCAATGGCAGATCTCATTCTCATGTCCTTGTGCAGCAGGGTTAGGGCGAGCTCAATGTGCAGCCCCATGAATGTGGTTTTCCTCATGCGAAAGTTCTGCAGCCACTGCACGTCATCCCAGACGTGCATCACGATGTGATCCCACCACTCAGTGCTTGCTTCCTGAGCCCAAAAGTGGCGTTCCACTGTGGTCAGCACCTTCATGAATGCCACAAGGAATCTCGTGTCATAGCGAGATCAATGTTGCACTCCTCTTGCCTTTGCAGTTTAAGGAATAACTCCACTGCCACTCATGATGACGTGTTAGTCAGAGCAAGCAGCATACTGGTCGACAGTTTGGGATCCATTCCTGCAGACCGAAGAGGCAGAGAGCGCACAGTATGCAAACCGTTGAAAGATAGCCCCAAATGCAGATGGAAGCACAGGGATTGCTGGGATTCAAAACGATGCATCACAGGGCATTGGGACAGGACCCAGGATGCCCCGCGACCCCCTCCGTCTTCCCACAACTCTTAGCGGCAGAAAAGGAATACCTGCTTCGTGGGATAGCTCCCCAGAGTGCACCGCTCTGAATACCACTGCAAGTGCCAACGTGCTATTGTGCAGGCAGCTGACAGTGTGAACACACAACAGAGGTTTCCCTTCAGTGCTCTCTAAGAGGCACTGTAACTGCCAGTCCTGTAACTTTGCCAGTGTAGACACCCTCAGGGTTAAATCTATTAAGGAAATACAGTATAATAATATTCAATTTATTTATATGCCAGTGTTATTAACTTTTACCGATCTGCAGCCATCTAAAGAATTGTGCCAACTTGAAACTGGTCAAAAATGGTTAAAGAACTGTTGAAAGAACTTTATGGAGAAAAATTTAAACTTTAAAATGTATAAATCCGCTGAGATGGGGCAGCAACATAATGGGAGGAAACCTGACAGGATCAGCACGGGAGCTGAGCTGTTTTAGACTGGTATGTCACTCTGAAACCAAGCTGACATAGATACGCTGGAGGAACATGACAAGGCATTTCAGTAGAAGCTAGCAGCATGCACTGAATGAGTAAAACCAAGGGCTCATTAATGACACTTTATTAACTGTATATAATATACAATGTAACTGTTTACAATAAAGTACAAGATAAAGTTAATTCGTTACCATATAAGGTAAAAAACAAAAGCAGTAACATGCAATACATGGAAGACACATGCTATACAAAATAAAAGTGGCCTGAAGTGATATAAAGCAAGAAAAAATGTCCTTTTATCACCACAGAGAAGTAAAAATTTGGTACAAGGGAGGTAACCCTAATTGGTGCAGGATAAAAAATATTGAACAAGGGTCCAAACCATTAAGTTACATGTGTGGGGGTGGGGGCGGACTTAGGAATGTTACCATTCGGAGTACTGGAAAGCAATACAACCCATATGGTTTGTTTTCCCTCCTCAATTACTGCTGCAAGACAATGAGAAGGTCTGGGAAGCCCAAGACTTTTATTGCTAGTCGCACCTGGCGGACACTTACATGTCCAGGTATAACGCCTTACAGACCGAGCCGCCAGCATGTGGGTTCAGCACGTGGGAACAGTGTCACTTGAGAGAAGTGACAGGAGTCTAGGGTAATGTGCTAAAATGGTTTGAGTCCTTCCTAGACGGATGCACCCAACAAGCAGTGATAGTAAACTGCACCGCCACCCTACTAGACCCCTCATTCATGGGGTTCCACAAGGATCAAATCTCTCTTCAGTCCTTTTCAGCATCTATATGCAACCATTAGATGAACTGGTTAGTCAACATGGACTCACGTGCCAGCAATATGCAGCTGACACACAACTCTCTACCTATCATTCACGGTATACGAGCACACCACTACTGCCACCAAGATGGCACAATGCTTGATGAGATCAGTTGGCTGAATCAGAACCTGAGAAAAACAGAAGTGATGCTTGTAGGCAAAAGAAAGAATTTTGAAGAGTTTGCAGTTATGGTGCACTCTGACAGAAAGTCCACACCCCAACTTGGCCAATTCAGTCCGTAGTCTAGAACTATTTCTGAATTCCTTGCTGACACTGAGCTCTCACATTGCAATGTCCACAAGTAATGCTTTTTAACATCTGGGACCAATGCTTTCCAACCTATCTTGGCAGATGAAGACCTAGCCTCAGTTATTCATAGAATCATAGAATATCAGGGTTGGAAGGGACCTCAGGAGGTCATCTAATCCAACCCCCTGCTCAAAGCAGGACCAATCCCCAATTAAATCATCCCAGCCAGGGCTTTGTCAAGCCTGACCTTAAAAACTTCTAAGGAAGGAGATTCTACCACCTCCCTAGGTAAAGATTCACACCTTTATCACTTCTTGGCTGGACTACAGCAAAGGGAAATACTTGAACACAAAACCTTCAGCACTTAGGAAACTCCAACTACTACAAACAGTTGCAGCGCACCTCCTCAGCAACAGACTACCATCACACCTGTCTTCTGCTCTCTTCACTGGCCTCTCACTGAATTTTGAATCATTTTCAAGATCTCAGTCCTTATCTTCAAAGCACTCCATATCTTGGGCCCAGCACACTTAAAAGACCATTTAATGGGTTGGGACAAAGACCGTGGTCAGCAACTTCACTCCTCTGGCACAATAGAACTCTTCTCCAGGGGTGATCCGAGACTGCGGAATAAACTACTCCAGAAACTAAGGACTAACACAAACCTCATCACTTTCCCCGCCAACTGCAAGGCGCATTTCTTTGACCTTGCCTTCTCTAATCTAAACACACAGCAACAGGTATATTAAAAAAAAAGAAAAGAAAAGAAAAGACAACTCCACATGCTTCTCCCTCTGGAAAGAGAATGAACATCACATAACATACACATAGAAAAAACACTCAGATACCAAGGAGATTATCGTTACATAAAAACCTATATAGAGCAGAACATCACAGAGCAGGCAAAGTACTGTAGTGGTGATCACACCTGAATAACTGAAGATGCATCAGTAAAGCCACAGAATGTTGTTTTGTGAATATGCAGCAGACATGTATGTATTGCTTTAGGTTTGTACCCACCAATCTATCATATTGTACAGTACTGCAGGGGTAGTCAATAGGTAGATCGGGGGGACCAAATCCAGACTGCCAGATGCTTTTGAACAGACCCTCAAATATTTTATTTGCTGATCATTATTAATGTTATTTTTATTACACTCTTGTCTGGAATCTGGACCTTAACTAAACCTTGCCCAAGAAACATGGACCTTGGCAAAAAAATAACTGACTATCCCTGCAGTACTGTGTGTATATATATGATTAAGATTGTGACCTCCTTGGGGCACAGAACCCGTTTATGTATGTACAGTACCATGCACACCACGGGCACTCAATAACTTATAAGCCACTTTGATCTGTAAAGTGTTCACAGGGCTCTAGAGGTTCCTGGCAAGTCTTCAGTGTATATACCACCTTTACTTTTCAGAAACACTGTGAAATGAAATAAGTATAGGAATTGTTTTAAAAGGACACTTTCAGAACAAACCCCATGCATTTAAAGTGAATCCTTTGCCTGTGCCACTAACACCACCTGAAGCAAGACTCCTGAAGTTTAGCTATTAATGTGGTTTGATTTTACACTTTCACCAACAGGGGCATAACACCCAACGGATCCATTCCTGTCACCGGGCTGGGCGAGGAAAGGGGGCTGACTGGAGGAGAGCTCGCATGGGCCAGCGCCAGCCCAAGGCGCCCACACACCAGTGCCCAAGGGCCTTGGGCTAAGGGGCAGGCAGAGACTCCTCCGCCCCGCAAGGAGAAGGGGCTGGTGGCCTGCAGGGCCAGTCCCGCTCCAACCCAGACTGGCCTCCAAGAGCAGACTGGCCCCAAGAGCAGACTGGCCCCAAGCCTGCCGCCCCAGGGCCGGCTGCTCCAGGGCTCCCCTCAGCTGCTCCCTGGGGCGGGCTCCTGGGCCCGGCGCAGGCTGCTCCCGGGGGGCGCCCGACGCCGGCGGCTCCCCGCGCAAGGGAGGCAGGGAGAGAGGGGCGGCCGGCCCGGGGAGGGGAGGGGCGGCCGGGCTGGGGCCAGGCCTGGGGGAGGGGCGGCCGGCCCCGGGGGGGGGAACGGGGGTGGGTCGGGAGGGGCGGCCGGCCCGGGGAGGAGGCGGGCCCTCCGGCTCTCTCCCCCTGCCCTGGGCTACCCGCGGCTCTGACGGGAGTCGGGAACCTGCCCCGCCCGCGGCTCACCCCTGCTCGTCCTCGAAGGGCCCGGGCGCGGGGCTGGGGCGGCGTGGGGGCGGCGGCGCCGCCGGAGGCTGCGCGCTGCTGCGAAGGCCGCTGCCGCCTGAGCCCCGCTTCTTCAGGATGCCTTTGATGGGCCCGCGCCCCGCCGCGCCCGACGTGGAGGGGGCCGGGGCCGCCATGGCCGGGCCTCTCACGCGGGGACGGGGGCGGCTCCGGGGACCCCGCGCCGCTTCGCTCACTCGCAGGCCCACGCCAGGCGCCACAGAACAGCCGCCCGCGCCGCGCCGCCACTGCGCATGCGCCCGGGAGGCCAGGCCTGCGCCGTGAGGACACGCGCGCCGCAGCCCCCGCCTCCGTCACAATCGGCGAGGGGCGGGGCCGGGCGGCTGGGCCGGAGCTGCGTGCGCAGCGGCTACCGCGATCCCAACCGAGGCGGCGCGCCCGTTGGCGGCATCGCCCCCACACCCCGCCACTGCCGGGTCAGCGCCTCGGAGGGCGCGGCGCGCCCCCGCAGCAACGAGCCGCCCCTCCCCCACGAGCTGCCCCCTGAGGACGCGCGCCCCCGCGGCAACGAGCCGCCCCTCCCCCTACGAGCTGCCCCCTGAGGACGCGCGCCCCCGCAGCAACGAGCCGCCCCTCCCCCACGAGCTGCCCCCTGAGGACGCGCCCCCGCAGCAACGAGCC
Organism: Eretmochelys imbricata; assembly: GCF_965152235.1. Lineage (NCBI taxonomy): Eukaryota > Metazoa > Chordata > Testudines > Cheloniidae > Eretmochelys > Eretmochelys imbricata. The sequence goes on along the minus strand of NC_135580.1, from coordinate 962,780 downwards.
GCCCCTCCCCCCACGAGCTGCCCCCTGAGGACGCGCCCCCGCCAACGAGCTGCCCCTCTCCCACCAGCTGCCCCCTGAGGACGCGCCCCCGCCAACGAGCTGCCCCTCTCCCACGAGCTGCCCCCGAGGACGCGCCCCCGCGGCAACGAGCCGCCCCTCTCCCACCAGCTGCCCCCTGAGGACGCGCCCCCGCCAACGAGCTGCCCCTCTCCCACGAGCTGCCCCCGAGGACGCGCCCCCGCGGCAACGAGCCGCCCCTCTCCCACCAGCTGCCCCCTGAGGACGCGCCCCCGCCAACGAGCTGCCCCCTGAGGAGGAGTCCCCCCAGGCCAAGCACCCCTCCCCAGCAGGTAGCGCAGGGCATGATGGTGAGGGAGGCCTCACTGCACTGGAGGTGGAGTGCATGGCGCTGCACATGCTCCTCAGGCTGCAGGGCCACCCATCAGCCGCTGACCTGACCCTGCACCGCCCTTTGCACCCATTGGGCCTGGGACATGCACACCTGAGGGAATTCTGTGCCACGGTGCATGCGCAGAATTTATGTCCCCTGCAGATTTCTTTGCTTCCCCACAGAAAAATGACTGTGACACAGAAGCAAAAGGAAGCCACAAGAGCAGTCATATGACCCTCCCCAGCAGGATGTCTCAGTGCCCAGGGCAGCCAGCAGCGAGGTAAATCACTGGCAGGGCAGGTGGCGGGACTGGGAAAGACCTGGCTGGTGCCTCCTACCCTGCACTGGGCTCGGCTACTGGTCCTGGCTGGGCTGGGGAGGACGGGACTTCCTCTTTCCCTGCATGGCATCAGGGGTGTGTCAGACCCACCCCCAGATTTCTCTCCTGCCTGTAGGAAGCTCTGCAAACTGTCCCTCCCATGCTTCCTCCACCCATCCTTCCACAGCTGCAGGGGAGCTGCTCCCCCATCCGCCCAATCCTTGTAAATCAGGACCTCCTCATAACCAGACCCTCCTGCTGAGCCTCACCCCTCCACACAGCCAGAACCCCCCCGACAAGCCCCACATCCCCTGCACCTGAACTACCCCAATGAGGCACCCGGATCCCCACCTTACTGAGCTCCAACCAGCTGCACCTGGATCCCCACCCCACTGAGTCCCACTCCCACACCATCTGGATCCCCCCCCACTGAGCTCCCCAGGCCCCCTGCCGAGCTCTATCCCGCCCACACTCAGACCCTCACACTGAGCCCGAATCTCCTTCACCTGGACCCCCCTGCAGATTCCCAATACCATTGTACCCAGAATCCCCCAATAAGCCCTTGTGCATCCAGTTCTCCCCCGCACCCGGATCTCCCATGGGGCCTCCCACACCCAGATTGCCCCACACAGAAGAACCCTCTAAACCTACATCTGGATTCCCCCACATTAAGCCCCTCCATACTTGGATCCTGCCTTGCGGAGCCTGCCTGCCCACACCTGGTCACTTGGCATGGAGGGGCATGGCCCTGGGGTGTTTCTGGGGCAGGCCCAGTCCTTGCACTGTGTCAGAGATGGGTGTAGCCTCACTGCTGAGCCCGTCTCCTGGAGGAGAGCTGCACAGTCATCTCCCATCTCCGTGCAGCCAGTGGCCTGTGCTTCCCAATGCCATGCTGGAGCCTCCACATTTATTTGACAAATAAAATTTGCAGAATTCTGCAGAACGTTAAAATACTGTGTGCATAATTTATAATTTTTTGGTGCAGTATGTCCTCAGGAATAGACATGATGTGCTGGGGGCAATAGTGTCCTACGTGGTCAGTGCCCTGGGCTCCAGCTGCTCCCATTTGCAGCCCTCCCCTGCATACCCCTCTGGATGCAGGCTTGCCTAGGGTTGCCAACTTTCTGACTGCAGAAAACAGAACTCCCCCTGCCTGCCCCTAGGCCCTGCGCACCCTCCCTGCATCCCCCCTCCCTCTGTTGCTCGCTCTCCCCCACCTTGGGACAGGGGTTGGAGTGCAGGAGGGGATTCAGGGTCAGGCCTCCGGGTGGCCCTTACCTCAGGCAGCTCCCAGAGGCAGTGGCATGTCCCCCCATCCAGTTCCTAGGCGCAGGCAAGGCCAGGCAACTCTGTGCGTGCCCCCCGCCGGCGCTGCCCCTGCAGCTCTCATTAGCTGTGGTTCCCAGCAAATGGCAGCTGCGGAGCCAGAACTGGGGGGCAGCACGCAGAGCCCCCTGGGCCGTGCCTCCACGTAGGAGCCAGAGGGAAATGCCAACTGCTTCTGGGAGTTGCATGGAGCCAGGGCAGGCTTAGCCCCGCTGCGCCACCAACCGGACTTTTAACAGCCCGGATCCACCAGGATCCCTTTTCAACAGCCGAGCGTTCTGGTCGAAAACCGGACGCCTGGCAACCCTAGGCTCACTCCCCACCCCCTATATACCAGCTTCCCAGCCTCCTCTCCATGCAGCGTGGACAAATAGGTGCTGGAATTAGGGGTCCTGATGGTGCTGCTGCAACCCTGGCTTGAAGTGGTTTCCATCATAGACAGGGTTTACAGTTTGGGTCAATGGTTCTCAGCACCCCCACTACACACACTGTTCCAGCACCCCTGCGTGGGGAGCCAGCTCCTGCAGCTCCCCTGCAATTCCAGGCTCTGGTCAGCCTGCTGATGGCCCCTCAGCCTGTCTGGTGCCACCTGGGACTCGGCTGGTGGCATTGAGGAAGCTACCCCACCTAGAGCAGCTCCATGTGCTGCTTTCTAGCATCATGGGGCTGCCACAAAAACAAGAGCCACAAATTGTGCAATAAGGAAAATGATCAGGGTGTTAACAAATAGCCACTTTGGGGAGCATGCCCCTACCCTCAGCTTCACTAGCGCCCAGTCTGAGTTACCCCTTTGGGGCTTCAGAAATTTTGACAAGTAGAATCCAGAGATGCTGGTGCTCAAGAATTGTGTGGATTTGGATTATGCTGGAATTTGGATTTATTTTCTAATTTTCTTTTTGTTATGCTTTGATAAAGAAGGCATAATAAACAGTATTATTATTTTATTGCTTTTATATAAGAGAATTGTATGATTAATTTGGGGAGCTAGCGAACAAGAGCAGCTAACGGGAGTTTCGTGAGGGAGTTCTCCAGGTGAAGAAGGAGCAATTCTGTGACTGTTGAGGTAAGTTTGTTGTCTGTTGTGTGTGTGTTTGTGGTGGTGTGTTTGCTGCTTGACTGAAATATATCGTATGGTCTGTTTGTTTGGGGTACCATGGGCTGAGCCTAGCAGCCTACTAAGCAAGGCTGAGAGCTTCTTAACGAGGCTTTGATCCCTAAGCCCTTTAGCACCCATCAACTCTTAACCAGGAGGCAAGGCTACTCAGGAAGACTAGAGCTTTAAAAAGCCTGCTCTTAAGCAACCAGAGAAGCTAGGGAACAGGTGCGGCTAACGGGAGGGAGTTTAGAGGCAGAGTGTGTGTGTGGGGGGGGTTAGATACACTTAACATTCTTTAAACTTAAAGCCATAAACACCCCCTGATAAAACAAAAGAACAACAAAGGAACGAGCTGCAGGAGTAAAAAGAGAATACAGTCAGAAGTCCAGCAACAGAGTGGGAGCTATCGAGTTTATTGCACCCGATACAACATGAATGATTACCTGTCCGATGGGCAGGTGGCATATGTATGCAGGAAGGAGCTCCTGTCATAGATAACATAGATAGCTGGGTTTGTGATGACCGGGAAAATAGCATGGTGCCTGGTGCGAAGGCTGCAGATCTCTTGAGACATCTAGATAGACGTACGTGCAGTGCTGGAGAGGAGCCGGTGGTCTTGATACATGTAGGTACCCATGACATAGGGGAGGATAGGAGAGAGGTCCTGGAGGTCAAATTTAGACTTCTAGGTAAGAGATTCATGCCCAGGACCTCCATGGTAGCATTCTCTGAAATGCTTCCAGTTCCAAGCACAGGCCCAGTTAGACAGGCAGAACTGCAGGGTCTGAATGCATGGATGAGACAATGATGTAGGGAGGAGGGGTTTAGATTTATCAGGAACTGGGGAAACTTTTGGGAGATGGGGAGCCTGTACAGGAAGGATGGTGTCCACGTAAACCAAAATGGAACCAGAATACTGGCACTTAACGTTAAAAAGGTCATAGAGCAGTTTTTAAACTAAGGGCTGGGGAAAAGCTGACAGGTGCGGGGGAGCACGTGGTTTGGACAAAGACATCCCTTAGGGGAGGATCTATTAATGGAGATTCTCCATGTCCCAGTCAGGAGGAGAGGATGGAAGATGATAAAATACAGGTAGGATCTGATGAGAAACAGTCAAATGAAAAACGTTGCATTCAATTACATCATGTAATGGCAGACAGCTAAAAAGTGACAAGTTTTTAAAGTGCTTATATACAAATGCTAGACGTCTAAATAATAAGATGTATGAGCTATAGTGCCTTGTATTAAATGAGGATATTGATATAACAGGCATCACAGAAACTTGGTGGAATGAGGATAATCAATGGGACGCAGTAATACCAGGGTACAAAATATATCGGAAGGACAGAACAGATCGTGCTGGTGGGGGGAGTGGCACTATATGTGGAAAAAAAGCTTATAATCAAATGAAGTAAAAATCTTAAATGAACCAAACTGTATCAGAATCTCTATGGATAATAATTCCATGCTCGAATAATAAGACTACAGCAGTAGGGATATATTACCAACCACCTCACCAGGATGGTGATAGTTACTGTGAAATGCTCAGGGAGATTAGAGAGGCTATTAAAATAAACTCAGTAATAATGGGGGATTTCAACTATGCCCACATTGATTGGGTACATGTCACCTCAGGACGGGATGCAGAGATAAAATTACTTGACACCTTAAATGACTGCTTCTTGGAGCAGCTAGTCCTGGAACCCACAAGAGGAGAGGCAATTCTTGATTTAGTCCTAAATGGAGCACAGGATCAGGTCCAAGAGGTGAATATAGCTGAACCGCTTGGTAATAGTGACCATAATATAATTAAATTTAACATCCTTGTTGTGGGGGAAACACCACACCAGCCCAACACGGTAGCATTTAATTTCAGAAAGGGGAACTACACAAAAATGAGGAGGTTAGTTAAACAGAAATTAAAAGGTACAGCATCAAAAGTGAGATCCCTGCAAGCTGCGTGGAAACTTTTTAAAGACACCATAATAGAGGCTCAACGTAAATGTACACCCCAAATTAAAAAAACATAGTAAGAGAACCAAAAAAGTGCCACTGTGGCTAAACAACAAAGTAAAAGAAGCAGTAAGAGACAAAACGGCATCCCTTAAAAAGTGGAAGTTAAATCCTAGTGAGGAAAATAGAAAGGAGCATAAACTCTGGCAAATGATGTGTAAAAATATAATTAGGAAGGCCAAAAAAGAAGTTGAAGAATAGCTAGCCAAAGACTCAAAAAGTAATATCAAAAATTTTTTTAAGTACATCAGAAGCAGGAAGCCTGCTAAGCAACCAGTGGGGCCACTGAATGATCGAGATGCTAAAGGAGCATGCAAGGATGATAAGGCTATTGCAGAGAAACTAAATGAATTCTGTGCATTGGTCTTCAAGGCTGAAGATGGGAAGGACATGCCCAAACCTGAGCCATTCTTTTTAGGTGACAAATCTGAGGAACTGTTCCAGATTGACATGTCAGTAGGGGAGATGTTGGAACAAATTGATAAATTAAACAGCAATAAATCACCAGGACCAGATGGTATTCACCCAATAGTTCTGAAGGGACTCAAATGTGAAATTGTAGAACTACTAACTGTAGTCTGTAACCCATCATTTAAATCAGCTTCTGTACCAAATGACTGGAGAATAGCTAATGTGACGCCAATTTTTAAAAAGGGCTCCAGAGGTGATCCCGACAATTACAGACTGTAAACCTGACTTCAGTACCGGGCAAACTGGTTGAAACTATCATAAAGAACAAAATTGTCAGACACATAGATGAACATAATTTGTTGGGGAAGAGTCAACATGGTTTTTGTAAAGGGAGATCGTGCCTTACCAATCTACTAGAATTCTTTGCGGTGTCAAGAAGCATGTGGACAAGGGGGATCCAGTGGCTATAGTGTACTTAGATTTACAGAGAGCCTTTGACAAGGTCCCTCACCACAGGCTCTTAAACAAAGTAAGCTGTGATGGCATAAGGGGGAAGGTCCTCTCAGGGACTGGTAACTGGTTAAAAAATAGGGAATAAAGGTTAGGAATAAATGGTCAGTTTTCAGAATGGAAAGCAGTAAATAGTGGTGTCCCCCAGGGGTCTGTACTGGGCCCAGTCCTATTCAACATATTCATAAATGATCTGGAAAAAGGGGTAAACACTGAGGTGGCAACATTTGCAGATGAGACAAAACTACTCAAGATAGTTAAGTCCCAGGCAGACTGCGAAGAGCTACAAAAGGATCTCTCAAAACTGGGTGACTGGGCAACAAAATGGCAGATGAAATTCAATGTTGATAAATGCAAAGTAGTGCACATTGGAAAACAGAAATCCCAACTATACATATAATGATGGGGTCTAAATTAGCTGTTACCATTCAAGAAAGAGATCTTGGCATCATTGTGAATAGTTCTCTGAAAATATCCACCCAACATGCAGTGGCAGTCAAAAAACTGAACAGAATGTTGGCAATCATTAAGAAAGGGGTAGGTAAGAAGACAGAAAATATCATATTACTTCTATATAAATCCATGGTACACCCACATCTTGAATACTCTGTGCAGATGTGGTCACCCCAAAAGATATATTGTAATTGGGAAAGGTTCAGAAAAGGTCAACAAAAATGATTAGGGGTATGGAACAGTTTCCATATGAGGAGAGATTAATCAGACAGGAACTTTTCAGCTTGGAAAAAAGATGACTAAGGGGGATATGATCGAGGTCTATAAAATCATGACTGGAGTGGAGAAAGTAAATAAGGAAGTGTTATTTACTCCTTCTCATAACACAAGGACTAGGGCCCACCAAATGAAATTAATAGGTAGCAGGTTTAAAACAAACAAAAGGAAGTATTTTTTCACAGTGCACAGTCAACCTGTGGAACTCGTTGTCAGAGGATGCTGTGAAGGCCAAGACTGCGTTCAAACAAGAACTAGATATGTTCATGGAGGATAGGTCCATCAGTGGCTATTAGCCAGGATGAACAGGGATGGTGTCCCTAGCCTCTGTTTGCCAGAAGCTGGGAATGGGCGACAGGGCATGGATCACTTGATGATTCCCTGTTCTGTTCATTCCCTCTGGGGCACCTGGCACTGGCCTCTGTCGGAAGACAGGATACTGGGCTAGATGGACCTTTGGTCTGACCCAGTAGTGCCATTCTTATATATTTATGAGAAGTGTTAGAGACAGCATATTCTACAAAACTGTACCAGGTGTGAACACAGCTCTTGACAATTGTATTAGCTGACATGATGTTGAATTTGGTTTGTTCTGACTGTGTTGACCACAAAACCATGGATCAGGATCAAATTTCATAGTGGACAGTAAGGCACTATGGGACCAATTCTGGCTGCTCCAGCAGGGGTGCATGAGGGAGTGTGGTGGTTTTTCATAATGTTTCAAAGGGGGAAGATGAAGCTTTGTGGGGTTCACTGTCAAGCTGCTGATGCTTGCCTCCACTATCTGCCCACTTCTTAAGATTTTAATGCTATACCTTTGTGCTTTCTCCCATGCTGGCCCACAGGCTTGGAAGGCACTTCTTGTAAATTTCCACACAGCTACCCCTTTATCCACCCTAAAATTCCTCCTTAAAACTTCCCTTTGCCATAATACCATCAAAAATCTTGACAACAGTTAGACTGCTGGTGTGTTGAGACTACAGCTACTACACTGACCGTTGTCTCATTGTTTCCTTGTTTCCTTCCTCCATCAGTCTGTCTCTGGCCAACTGTAGTCTCTTCTCTTATCATTAGATTGTAAGCCCTTGGGGCAGGGACCATCTCTTTGTTCTGTGTCTGTACAGCATCTATAACTAGGACCCCATGTGCTATGGTAATACAAATAATGAAGTGCATTTGAAGGAGAAACATGAAGCGGGAGAGGGTGAAGTTTCAGGGATACGGCTGCATGGAAGAAGGCATGAAAATGGGAGAGGGAGAAGGAAACGTTTGTTCTGATTGGTTGTATGGCTTGGGTGGAGGCAGCGAGGGGTTGTGTGGAAGTGTGAGGCAGGTATTTAGACACCTTGCACAGCCCTACATTAATACAAAATAATTTTTTAGAGGAGTCTATCACCTCAGGTAATGTTACTCTGTCACCTGAAGTTAAGAGGCACCAGTTACCAAAGAATCAATACACAGAGCACAGTGACACCCCCCACCCCTCTCCTCGAGTAAGGTTATTATGGAAAAAAATGTTGAAACCATGGAAAGAAGTGAAAACAAGCAGGACTAAAGCAGCAAAATCCAGGAGATTTCAGAACAGATCCAGGATCTGAGAAATGTTGCAAACTTTCTCTTAATTAGGCCTCAGAGAGAGCAATCCAGAGAGTGACCAGGTTGCTGCTCCCTGAGAATACTGTTCAGAGTATATCTAGGACAGGTGTTTGTAGAAGAAGGAGAAGGATATTACTTTGCACTACTATAGCTTATGAGGCTTTCCAAGAGCCTGATTCTGCCCCCCTCACTAACACTGAGTAGTACTTACCTCTGCGAGTGGCTCCAAGGTCCTTATTTATACACTGTAATCAGTGGGACTTCTTACAGAGTAAGGGACTTCTCAAAAGAGCACTGTGTGGGACTGAAGTGGTACCTAGGCCTTGTCCTAGCCTACTGCACAAGGGGGAATCTCACCTGCTGTGAATAAGGGTGGGATGATTACAAAGAGTGGATGGGTTAGCTTGCTATGTTACTGTGACACAGTAGAGGGAGATATTGCTTGGCAATTGAGCGTATTTGGTCACTCGATTACAGACCTAAAAATTGCAATTCTTCAACAAAAAAACTTCAAAAACAGACTCCAACGAGAGACTGCTGAATTGGTATTAATTTGCAAACTGTATACAATTAACTTAGGCTTGAATAGAGACTGGGAATGGATGGGTCATTACACAAAGTAAAACTATTTCCCCATGTTTATGCCAACCCCCCCCCCCCCACTGTTCCTCAGACGTTCTTGTCAACTGCTGGAAATGGCCCACCTTGATTATCACTACAAAAGGCTCCCCTCTCACCTGCTCTCCTGCTGGTAATAGCTCACCTTAAGTGATCACTCTCGTTATAGTGTGTATAGTAATACTCATTGTTTCATGTTCTCTGTGTATATAAATCTCCCCACTATATTTTCCACTGAATGCATCCGATAAAGTGAGCTGTAGCTCACGAAAGCTTATGCTCAAATACATTTTTGTTAGTCTCTAAGGTGCCACAAGTCCTCCTTTTCTTTTTGTCAAAGAAATAAAGCGTAACAGGAGTGGTGTACATAAGACACAGGAGGTAATGGCCCTGCTCTACTTAGGCTGGTGAGGCCTGTGTCCAGTTCAGGGTGCAACACTTTAGGAAAGATGTGGACAAACCAGAGAGAGTCCAGAGGAGAGCAACAAAAATGATCAAAGGTTTAGAAAATCTGACTTACTTTAGAAAATCTGACTTACGAGGAAAGGTTAAAAGAACTGGGTATGTTTAGCTTTGAGAAAAGCAGACTGAGGGGGGACCTGATAACTGTCCTCAGATATGTTGCGGGTGGTTATAAAGAGGAGAGTGATTGATTGTTCTCCGTGTCCACTGAAGGTAGGACAAGAAATAATGGGATTAATCTGCAGCAAGGGAGATTGAAGTTAGATATTAGGAAAAACTTTCTCACTATAAGGGTAGTTAAGCTCTGGAACAGGCTTCCAAGGGAAGCTGTGGAGTCCCCATCACTGGGGGTTTTTAAGGACAGGTTGGACAAACACCTGTCAGGGCTGGTCCAGGTTTAGTTGGACCTGTCTGGGTGCAGGGGGCTGGACTTGAGGATTTCTTGAGGTCACTTTCAGCTCTACATTTCTATGATTCTGTGTAGGAGGAAAAACCCCAAAGAGATATTGTTGAAACAAGCTCAGTAAAGCCAGATAAACTAAATAAGGACGTTGTGGATCATTCTGTCCTGTGAAGTTCAAATCCAGAACTGCAGCTGCAAGAGGCTCCATTACCTTTGCTCAAGACGTATAGGGAGGCCGTCGAGCTCTACCTCTATTTTCCCCCCGTTAATCTATGTTAGGGATTTATACTGCCACCCATCGCTATAGTATCGAGTGCCTCCCACATAATGTCAATAGAATAGCGAAGTCCCTCGTGGACTTCATGGAGTCTCTGGCACATCTCCCTTTATGGGGTCAAAACTCTGATTGGGGTATGTTTTTGTGTTTTGTTTTGTTTTGTTTTGGCAGGGAAGATTGGGAGGAGTTGCTTAGGTCACAGGCCCCAACTTTTCATTGAGCCAGGGGATATTTGACCCCCAGCTCTGCCCCAGGCCCCTCCCTCACTCCACCACCTTTCCCTCAATGCCACACCCCACCCTTTCCCTCCCCATTCCGTTCCTCCCCAAAGCGTGCTGCATCCTTGCTCCTCCCCCCAGCCTCCTGCACAACATGAAACAGCTGATTGTGGTGGGCGGGAAGCACGGGGAGGGAGGGGCAGGCGCTGATCAGCGGGGCCTGCTGGCAGGCAGGAGGCGTTTGTGGGAGTGGGAGGTACTGATAGGAGGGCTGCCAGTGGGTGCTCAGCACCCACCACTTTTTCTCCATGGGTGCTCCAGCCCCGGAGCACCCACACAGTCAGCGCTCATGGATTGGGTTTTGAGAATAAAAGGGATGTTCAAACTGAGAGTGACATGTATAGTGGAAAGATTCTCAAGCGGAAATCTTTGCAACATTTCCTAAAGATGGCAATGTGATGACAAAAGATTTCATAGAGTCATAGAATCATAGAATATCAGGGTTGGAAGGGACCTCAGGACGTCATCTAGTCCAACCCCCTGCTCAAAGCAGGACCAATCCCCAATTAAATCATCCCAGCCAGGGCTTTGTCAAGCCTGACCTTAAAAACTTCTAAGGAAGGAGATTCTACCACCTCCCTAGGTAACGCATTCCAGTGTTTCACCACTCTCCTAGTGAAAAAGATTTTCCTAATCTCCAATCTAAACCTCCCCCACTGCAACTTGAGATCATTACTCCTCGTTCTGTCATCTGCCACCACTGAGAACAGTCTAGAGCCATCCTCTTTGGAACCCCCTTTCAGGTAGTTGAAAGCAGCTATCAAATCCCCCCTCATTCTTCTCTTCCGCAGACTAAACAATCCCAGTTCCCTCAGCCTCTCCTCATAAGTCATGTGTTCCAGACCCCTAATCATTTTTGTTGCCCTTCGCTGGACTCTCTCCAATTTATCCACATCCTTCTTGTAGTGTGGATGTGGACACAGTACTCCAGATGAGGCCTCACCAATGTCGAATAGAGGGGGACGATCACGTCCCTCGATCTGCTCGCTATGCCCCTACTTATACATCCCAAAATGCCATTGGCCTTCTTGGCAACAAGGGCACACTGCTGACTCATATCCAGCTTCTCGTCCACTGTCACCCCTAGGTCCTTTTCCGCAGAACTGCTGCCTAGCCATTCGGTCCCTAGTCTGTAGCGGTGCATTGGGTTCTTCCGTCCTAAGTGCAGGACCCTGCAATTATCCTTATTGAACCTCATCAGATTTCTTTTGGCCCAATCCTCCAATTTGTCTAGGTCCCTCTGTATCCTATCCCTGCCCTCCAGCGTATCTACCACTCCTCCCAGTTTAATATCATCCGCAAATTTGCTGAGAGTGCAATCCACACCATCCTCCAGATCATTTATGAAGATATTGAACAAAACCGGCCCCAGGACCGACCCCTGGGGCACTCCACTTGACACCGGCTGCCAACTAGACATGGAGCCATTGATCACTACCCGTTGAGCCCGACAATCTAGCCAACTTTCTACCCACCTTATAGAGCATTCATCCAGCCCATACTTCTTTAACTTGCTGACAAGAACACTGTGGGAGACCGTGTCAAAAGCTTTGCTAAAGTCAAGATACAATACATCCACTGCTTTCCCTTCATCCACAGAACCAGTAACCTCATCATAGAAGGCGATTAGATTAGTCAGGCATGACCTTCCCTTGGTGAATCCATGCTGACTGTTCCTGATCACTTTCCTCTCATGTAAGCGCTTCAGGATTGATTCTTTGAGGACCTGCTCCATGATTTTTCCAGGGACTGAGGTGAGGCTGACTGGCCTGTAGTTCCCAAGATCCTCCTTCTTCCCTTTTTTAAAGATTGGCACTACATTAGCCTTTTTCCAGTCATCTGGGACTTCCCCCGTTCGCCACGAGTTTTCAAAGATAATGGCCAATGGCTCTGCAATCACAGCCGCCAATTCCTTTAGCACTCTCGGATTCAACTCGTCCGGCCCCGTGGACTTGTGCACGTCCAGCTTTTCTAAATAGTCCCTAACCACCTCTTTCTCCACAGAGGGCTGGCCATCTATTCCCCATGTTGTGATGCCCAGCGCAGCAGTCTGGGAGCTGACCTTGTTAGTGAAGACAGAGGCAAAAAAAGCATTGAGTACATTAGCTTTTTCCACATCCTCTGTCACTAGGTTGCCTCCCTCATTCATTAAGGGGCCTACACTTTCCTTGGCTTTCTTCTTGTTGCCAACATACCTGAAGAAACCCTTCTTGTTACTCTTGACATCTCTTGCTAGCTGCAGCTCCAGGTGCGATTTGGCCCTCCTGATTTCATTCCTACATGCCCGAGCAATATTTTTATACTCTTCCCTGGTCACATGTCCAACCTTCCACTTCTTGTAAGCTTCTTTTTTATGTGTAAGATCCACTAGGATTTCACCATTAAGCCAAGCTGGTTGCCTGCCATATTTACTATTCTTTCGACTCATCGGGATGGTTTGTCCCTGTAACCTCAACAGGGATTCCTTGAAATACAGCCAGCTCTCCTGGACTCCTTTCCCCTTCATGTTAGTCCCCCAGGGGATCCTACCCATTTGTTCCCTGGGGGAGTTGAAGTCTGCTTTCCTGAAGTCCAGGGTCCGTATCCTGCTGCTTACCTTTCTTCCCTGTGTCAGGATCCTGAACTCAACCAACTCATGGTCACTGCCTCCCAGATTCCCATCCACTTTTGCTTCCCCCACTAATTCTTCCTGGTTTGTGAGCAGCAGGTCAAGAAAAGCGCCCCCCCTAGTTGGCTCCTCTAGCACTTGCACCAGGAAATTGTCCCCTACGCTTTCCAAAAGCTTCCTGGATTGTCTATGCACCGCTGTATTGCTCTCCCAGCAGATATCAGGAAAATTAAAGTCACCCATGAGAACCAGGGCGTGCGATCTAGTAGCTTCCGCGAGCTGCCGGAAGAAAGCCTCATCTACCTCATCCCCCTGGTCCGGTGGTCTATAGCAGACTCCCACCACTACATCACTCCTGTTGCTCACACTTCTAAACTTAATCCAGAGACACTCAGGTTTTTCTGCAGTTTCGTACCGGAGCTCTGAGCAGTCATACTGCTCCCTTACATACAGTGCTACTCCCACACCTTTTCTGCCCTGCCTGTCCTTCCTGAACAGCTTATAACCATTCATGACAGTACTCCAGTCATGTGAGTTATCCCACCAAGTCTCTGTTATTCCAATCACGTCATAATTCCTTGACATCACCAGGACCTCCAGTTCTCCCTGCTTGTTTCCAAGGCTTTGTGCATTCATATATAAGCACTTGAGATAGCCTGCTGATCGCCCCTCATTCTCAGTATGAGGCAGGAGCCCTCCCCTCACAGACGTTCCTGCCTGTGCTTCCTCCCGGTATCCCGCTTTCCCACTTACCTCAGGGCTTTGGTCTCCTTCCCCCGGTGAACCTAGTTTAAAGCCCTCCTCACTAGGTTAGCCAGCCTGCTGGCAAAGATGCTCTTCCCTCTCTTCGTTAGGTGGAGCCCGTCTCTGCCCAGCACTCCTCCTTCATGGAACACCATCCCATGGTCAAAGAATCCAAAGCCTTCTCTCCGACACCACCTGCGTAGCCATTCGTTGACTTCCACGATTCGACGGTCCCTACCCAGGCCTTTTCCTTCCACGGGGAGGATGGACGAGAACACCACTTGCTCCTCAAACTCCTTTATCCTTCTTCCCAGAGCCACATTTCTAACCCACATTTCTAACCCACAGCTGTCACAATGGTTCATAGATCAAAATTTGGTCGCCAAGGATGTGGGGCTTAATCCATTAATTGCTTCAGAAATGAGAAACAAGGCCTTAAACTGGCAATGGAAGCTGACTGGTCCAGTAGAGAGAGAGCACTGGCCTGATATGCTCACAGCAGCCTGAGCCATGCAGAAGGCGGGCAGACACAGTCTGTACCACCTGGAGCGTGCACATCATCTTCACATTCAATTTCAGATACAATGAGCTAAAGTAATCCAGCCAGGAGGTGACAAATGCATGGATCACTCCAAGAGCATCAGAACTGGTGGGGGACCAGAGGCCATGTCCCTCCCACTTTTGAGAATGTTCCACCACCGCTGGATCACTGTATGGCTGGATTTCTCTACTCTTCTCCACCATTTAGGGCTGTTCTTCCTGGAATCAGGGGACTGTTGCCTTCTCCTAGTCATGCATGCATCAAGAAGGACCATCAAAACTAAACAGGCCATTATGAAACATCACAATACAAAGACTGGGTTGATGGCCCTCTGACTCCCATGAAGGTGCTACCTGCAAGAAAGCTTGTCCCATCAACATGAATTATGGAAGAAGGAAATAAAGATAGCTGACATGAAAATTTTTCATCTCTTTTACTCTTTGGACTCTCATAGGGCCGGAGTTAGGAAAGAAAAGCAAAGATTTCAAGGATCAACCTGGGTTAGCCCTAAAAGACATTTAGTGCTGGCAAATTTACTACAGCTCTGTAACCTTTTGGAACCATAGACTGTAACTCATTTGTCTAGATAGGCTGCCTGCTTAAACCTATAATGAATCTCATTTCTTTTTCCTAGTTAATAAATCCTTAGTTAGTTTACTCTAGGACTGGCTATATGTATTGTCTTTGGTATGAGGTCTGAGATACAAATTGAGACAGGGTAAGTGACTGGTCTCTTGGGACTGGAAGCAATGTGAATCTTTTGAGATCTTTGACGTATGGCAACCAACTGTCACTAACTCCAGCTTGCCTGGATGGTACAACAGACTGGAGTACCCAAGGGGACGGTCTGTGGCTCCATGGTAAGACTTTTACAGTGCTTCAGGAGTTCCCATCTGTTACTGGGTGGGTGAAATCTCATGATAGACCTTACACTCAGTCTGGGGGGTCTGCCCTGAGGTTGGCACTCACAGTCATGACCCAGCACGACAACACTGATTCCCTGATTTAAGATTTTTGCATATGTAGTTCCAAATGGCCATTACTTACACTGTATGGAGCAGTGCTGAGCAACCCATCCCGTGCCCTAGTCTACTGCTTATCTGGTTATTACTCATTGTTTACATCACAGTATGTGCCTAAGTCTTCAGTCAGGGCCCTGTTGTGCTAGGCACTGTGTAACTAGGGATTAAAAATCCAAGCCCAGTATCAGAGCTCACAATTTAGATTAGAGAAATGACACAACAGGATGATGAAATAAACAAAGGGATAGGGGAAGGTGGGGAAGTAACAATAACACAGAGACTTTCTGAGCACAATGCCACCTGTGATTGTGACCATGGCCTTGCAAAATTGTCTTGAGAACTAGGGGAGAAAAAGCCTGCTGATATTTTATGCACTGGCTAAAAGAAAAGGAACAAAAGCCCTAGTGCAGGAGAGCCAGCAAGTTGGATTTTGTAAACCTGTTTTAGGAACCTTTCATAAAGCTCTTCCTGGAACCCTTTCTTCTCCATCTCTCCTACAGTCAGTGAAGAAATGAGAGACAAGGAGCTGTGATTGCACATGATCACAGCGTCATTTCTTACATTCATTTTTTAAAATATACATTTTCCTGCGAGCAGAGTGGGTTGCAGGCTGCTGTGCAAAGGCTTTTCATCCCATCACAGTGTTCACTCCCCTCCCCGCAGCGTTCACTCTGGCTATTATGACACTCTAATTAGAGAGAAAAACTGACATTAACATCCCTGCGTGAGGATTCAGTGCTCTCTATCTCCAAAACCAGCCGCTTACACTAACAATAATTCTGTCTTTATTAGCCACTGGGATGTAGATTATAAAGTTTACCTGGTCTCTGGTTCAGATTGCCCCCGCAGTATCTTTTTTAATCTTCACTCAGTTCAAATCGGGGGGGGGCAGACTTCACTCTCTGTGTCCCTTGTTCAACCACCTTCTCCTCCGTAGATCAAAGCCAGTTCAGTCTCCTATTTGCACTCCACTGGCTCTCTCTCTTATATGGACCTCAAATTCCATACATGAATTTGCCTATATATAAGACAACACCTCCCATTTTGCTCTCCTGAATCCTTGCTAGATGATCAGGGACATCTCTTCATACAGACATTATTAGACACATACATAAACACAATATTTTAGCGAAGAGGCAACATGGCTTTTGTAAGGGAAATCATGCCTCACCAAGCTACTAGAATTCTTTGAGGTGGTCAGAAAACATGTGGACAAGGGTGATCCAGTTGATAGAGTGCACTTGGACTTTCAGAAAGTCTTTGACACGGTGCCTCACCAAAGGCTCATAAGCAGTCATGAGATAAGGGGGAATGTCCTCCCATGGATCAGTAACTAGTTAAAAGACAGCAAACAAAGGGTCAGAATAAACGGTCATTTTTCACCATGGCGAGAGGTGGGATTCCTCAAGGATCTGTACTGGGCCAGTGTTGTTTAAGATATTCATAAATGATCTGGAAAAAGTGGTAAACTTTGTGGATAGTTCTCTGAAAACATTTGCTCAATGTGCAGCGGCAGTCAAAAAAGCAAATGGAATGTTAGGAACCATTCGGAAAGAGATAGATAATAAGAAAGAAAATATCAGAATGCTACTATATAAATCCATGGTACACCCACACCTTGACTACTGTGTGCAGTTCTGGTCATCCCATCTCCAAAATGATTTATTGGACTTGGAAAAAATACGGAGCAGGGCAACAAAAATGATTTGGGGGATGGAACAGTTCCCATATGAGGAGAGATTAAAAAGACTGGGATTGTTCATCTTAGAAAAGAGAGGACTAAGGGGGGGATATGGCAGAAGTTTATAAAATCATGACTGGTGTGGAGAAAGTGAATAGGGAAGTGTTATTTATCCTCTTCACATAACATATGAACCAGGGGTCTCCCAATGAAATTAACGGGTAGCAGATTTAAAACAAACATAAGGAAGTACTTCTTCATACAATGCACAGTCAACCTGTGGAACTCGTTGCCAGGAGATGTTCTGAAGGAAAACAGTATAACTGGATTCAAACAAGAATTAGACAAGTTCATAAAGGATAGATTCATCAATTACTATTAGCCAAGATGGTCAGTGATGCAACCCCATGCTCTGGGTGTCCCTAAACCTCTGACTGCCAGAAGCTGGGAATGGCCGACAGCAGATGGATCACTCGATACTTGCCCTGTTCTGTTCATTCCCTCTGAAGCATCTGGCATTGGCCCCTGTTGGAAGATGGGCTGCTGGGTTAGATGGACCATTGGTCTGACCCAGCATGGATGTTCTTATAGCGATTTTAAACAAAACTTCACTCATTGCAAGTCCCTCTCCTTCTTACCTCCAGTTTTGCATTTATAAATCATGCTTGTGGAAGAGTACTGTTGGTCACATGGACACAGCCTTTTGTCCTACCACATCTGTGCTCAATCATGTGTATTATAAAATATGAAATGAGCTGGGTGCCCTCATGCTAATCCCTGCTAGCCAGGCACATGTAAGGCAGCCCAGTAGGTAGGTTGTTCCCTTCAGAAAGGCCCAGGCATAGCCCCGGTGGTGACTGAGTGCGAAGGTGCTTTAGTCAGAGCTGTACTGGGAAGTTTATACAGGGTCTGCCATCACTGCACCTGCCCCCAGCCAACATTCTCTCTTTCCGCCTCTGAAAGAATTGGCAAGAACCCTTTGTTTAGTTATTTAATGTATGTTACCGAGTGACATTTCTATAGCATCTGCCATCTGAGAATGTCTGTGAACAGTGATGGATGTGGTCTCACAACTCTCCTGAGAGGTGGGTATATATTATCATCATCTCGCTTGTGTTGATGGGGAAATACGGCACAGAAAGTTTAAATCACTTTCCTAAGGTACGTAACAGAAGTGAAAGCAGAACCCAGCTCTCCTGACACCATGGCCTGGGCATCCTTTTCCTGAATAGTAGTTCTGGGCTCCAGTTTGTAAATGCAGTTGAATATGGCTCTAGACTTTGCATCAAGGACAGCTGTGGCAGTAGGAGTTAGGGCTTTCCTGTGATAACAGATTAAACATGGCAGGCATCTCTGATCGCTACAAGATCCCTCCCTTTGGAGACAAAGTATTTATGCAGTGCTGATTCCCTGCAGTGTTATCAGGATGCCTCAGTGCAAGAGCATGCTTTGCCATGTACTCCACACACATCAGGGATCCTCGCATAATGAGTATGTACCAGCTTAGCCAGTTGTAGCTGATTGCAAAGATGACAAAACAAAACTACTGCCAATTGCCAGCCTTGCCAAAACAAATATATGGGTTTGTTGGAATTACTGAGCTACTGAATTAAGCTGGCACTGCCAGGACCTGGGATCACTACAAAGATTCTGACGGCTGCCAGCCTGTGTTCGCTCAAGCACACAATTACCTTGAAATCATGTCGGTTGCATTTAGTTTTGCTTTTGACAATAATGTTTTCTTGGCCTTTTCCTGTGTCAGGTTTCTGAATCTGTTGCCTTCTCAGGTACTCCCTCAATGGCACCTGCATGCTATATGGAATCCTCACCCACTGCCTCGCTGCAGTCCACCCTCAGAATTTGCTACAGACCTAGTGATGCAGAGTGCTGAATGACCGGGGTTCCCACTGACTGAGTGGATGATACAGGGTGCCTTGCACGCTTGAGCACGCTCATTTGTTTCTTGACATAGGAACCAATATGTCCCATAAATATCCCGTAAGCAGCTGTGCATTAGCCCCTGTTTACAGTAGTGAATAGATGGCAAACGTTGACTCCTGCTGTCTGTCTTTAACAAGGATGAAGGCTGTCACAATGCTTTTTCCAGTGCACTAGCTGGTGCTCACGTTTAATAGACAAGATTTCTGGAGACTAATTTGACCTGTATTGAATTTTCATTGACACTTCAGCCTCCCCAGAATTCAGATAACCAGGTGGGACATTCACGTTTTTTTGCTCTTGTCATAGCGGTAGCTCTGTAAGTGTACACATGCTGAGCTGTAAGTGTGCACGTAACACCTGTGACACACCGTCTACTGTAAACAGCTTCCCTGCCACACATCCCTGCCATGGGGACCACACAGAGATAGGTGCGCTGGCTCTAGCTGATGCATTTCACAGCATGGGTGGATTGGTGGAGGTTTTGCCCAGGAGGCACCTCAGTAAACAGTAGCTGGGAGGTTGTTCTAATCAGAGGGTTTGGCAGGAAGCCCTTTTCAGCCCCAGACAAAAGGGGTAGGTAGGAGAGGTGCAGAACAGAGAAACTCAGTGGCACAGGATGGTACTTTCCTCTCACAGCCTGACTGTCCCTGGCCTTTTCAGTTCTGCAGAAAAGGACCCAGGGGTTACAGTGGACGAGAAGCTGGATATGAGTCAACAGTGTGCCCTTGTTACCAAGAAGGCCAATAGCATGTTGGGATGTATAAGTAGGGGCATTGCCAGCAGATCAAGGGACGTGATCGTTCCCCTCTATTCAACATTGGTGAGGCCTCATCTGGAGTACTGTGTCCAGTTTTGGGCCCCCCATGACAAGAAGGATGTGGAAAAATTGGAAAGAGTCCAGCGGAGGGCAACAAAAATAATTAGGGGACTGGAAAACATGAGTTATGAGGAGAGGCTGAGGGAACTGGGGATGTTTAGTCTGCAGAAGAGAAGAATGGGGGGGGATTTGATAGTGACTTTCAACTACCTGAAAGGGGGTTCCAAAGAGGATGGCTCTAGACTGTTCTCAGTGGTAGCAGATGACAGAACAAGGAGTAATGGTCTCAGGTTGCAGTGGGGGAGATTTAGGTTGCATATTAGGAAAAACTTTTTCACTAGGAGGGTGGTGAAACACTGGAATGCGTTACCTAGGGAGGTGATGGAATCTCCTTCCTTAGAAGTTTTTAAGGTCAGGCTTGACAAAGCCCTGGCTGGGATGATTTAGTTGGGGATTGGTCTTGCTCTGAGCAGGGGGTTGGACTAGATGACCTCCTGAGGTCCCTTCCAACCCTGATCTTCTATCATTCTATGATTCTTTGCATGAATGCACAGGGCTAGGAAGCTGTGTGGCCTAGGGAAGCTGCATTGCTTATGCTTCCCCCCACCCCCGTACACCAGGCAGCCACACTCTGTCTCTGAGCTTCCCCATGGCCGGGCAGTATCTGGGGCCAAAGGGAATTAAACCAGATACAGGTATGTTCAAAGGCAGCTTTACTTTGAGCAGCACTGACCCAGCACGCACCTGCCCTGAGACAATTGCTCTCATTGACAACCTGCAGGCATCTTTTAAGCATCAGCCACACCTGTCTTCTCTCTGCAGCTATTGTGGAACTAACATTTGTTGTGACTGTTTCCAGGGAAATCCCGTTCACAGTAGCGGTTCCTCCTCCAGGGGCCAGGCTGCAGCAGCAGTCTGTATCACACACAGCTTGCAGAAAGTTATCTCCTTTGTGAAGACAGTGCCCTGGGACACCTAGCAAAGGTTATGACCATTATCTACTGTGTTTGGGGGCAAATAGGATGGGGATTGATCACCCTAATTTTATCCTAGGATCCAGAATGTGACCCTGGTTCCCCCTGTTCCCAGCACAGGATGGCATACAAGGGATAGCTGTTGTCTAGCAGAGTGAGCACAAGACTGGCAACAAAGAAATGTGGGGCCTATACCTGGTATCACCACTGAGGTCACAGTGCAACCTTGGGCAAGTCACTTAGCTTCAGTGACCTCATCTGTATAAAATACCATCAAGGGGGAGAATTAGGCTTATCCCACTTCTGTAAAGTGCATCTGTAGAGGAAACACTATGTATATAATTGCAATTATTATTGACAGAAGCAGATGCTGAGGAAGCAACACTTGGAGAATGAGCCTGAACTAAACCAGCTGGAAGAGTCCAAGCCTTTTCCAAGTACCACCCCACTACATCATCAGATAGGAGATACCTGCTTCTAGCAAAAGGCTTTCTACTGTACGTCACTGTGGACTTGGCTTTGTTTCTTTTTATGGCCAAACAGAAAGGAATCTCCACCTTGGTAAATCTTTCTGCTCTCCTGGAAAACACCTTTTGCTTCCAAAGGAGACAAAGGCGTAGAGCTAATGAGAGCGGAGCCACATAGGAAGATCTGGAATGGGTGGATACTGGTCAGCGGTGTTTCATTACAGGGAGAGGCAGAGTCTGCGTTCTGGGGAAGGACTATGCACCCCCAATTCCCCATGTCTGAAGGAAAAGTCTATGCAGCCGTACCGCAGGTACGTTGGTTTCATTTGTAAGGAGCTGTATTGTTACTATGTATACAGAGTCATCTTGACTCCTGAACATCTGTCAGGGGAAAAGGTGATGTCCCGGCTATATCCCAATGAATAAAAAAGCAGCAAGCAGGATGTGAATGAAAGCCTTCCATTGACAGAGTATTTAGATGAAATCCTTGAAGTACAATACACTTACAAGGCAGGGTTAGAGCTCCATTTGCCTGGCACTTGGTCAGCCTCTAGCAGCGGGAAGATGTTCTTTCTCTCCCTGCTTGTTTACAGATCTCAGAAGCTGAGAGCAGTTTAGGTTAGGACACAGAATAGACGCTGCTCCCTTCTCCCCTTACAAAACTGCTCCCATCATAGTTACAGATAGGAGAGGGCACATTCTTAGACAGGGGTATGGGCGACTGGTGCAGACACTCTGGGATGTATTTAGCAATCTGAGATTTGGACATACAAGGCCTGACCCAAAGACCAGTGAAATCACTGAAGAGTTCTGTGGCCTTCACAGCAGCTTATGCCCATGCTGGCGAAGCCATTACATTCCTCAAGTAAAAATAAACATCTCTCACCATAGAGCTGCCAACGTAAACAATGGACAAAAGTTCTCCCTGTAGAGAATCTTGGCTCCCAAATTCTGGCCTCCCTACAGAATCCCTCTTATGTCAATAGGATGCTGTTAGAGAGACGATAGTGATGATGTTGCTGATTGAGCCATGTGCTGATAACAGCCCTACCAGACATCAAGACAAATGCGAAGAAACAAGCCTGCCAGATGCCATGAGAACAGTTTTCCCCAGGGGACATTTGTATGCTACAGCCTACATCCTCCTGCATCCATTCCTGAGAACTTGTATTGGCCACAGAACTTCAGAATCGGCACTCAAAGCCTATTTAACTCTGAAAGAACAGTAAGGATGGAAAGGGTTTTGGTATAATTTACTCAGGCTTCTCAAAGTACATGAGAGAGGTTACACAGGCAGAGTACCAATGCTACGTAGCTGCTATCACAAGTAGACATTACAGTCAGGGTTTACAAGCTACCATTAGCAAAAGAGTTTGTTATTCTAAATTAAGAGGTTTTAACCAACACTAAGAAAGCAACAGAGTTCATAACTATCCTGGACTTGTTCTTCTAAACAGTGGGATCTACATCTCAGGAGGACAATTAATTTGATCAGTTGGCCTCATTTTCTCAGTGTCAATCTTGTAGGAATGGAGAAGGTTCTTCAGGCGTTCCACAGTTTCTGGCTGCAGCTGGGGAGTTCTTGACAGAATCCAGGCATATTCAACGTGGAAGAGCCAGATAAAAGTAGTGCAGGAATACACCATGGAGTAGTTTTCATAGTCAGTGGAGAGTACCCAGTAAGGGCTAGAGGGCATGACTAGAAAAACAGCAGGGGCATCATTAGAAAATATGATTAACCAACATTTGATTTTCCTTGGTGTATGTTAAGCAGTTAGAGGAGTTACGGTAAGTCACGACTCCTGGGTTCTTTTCCCAGTTTTGCTACTGACTTGCTGTGTGACCTATGAAAGGGCAGGAAGTTATTATGTAGAGCTTTCATGTTACACCTGATAGATTCAAGAAAGCCAACAGAATTTTGAACTAAAGACTCATTACTAGTTATGCTGGATGTGTAATACAGCCTAGTGCCAACAGCTAATCCACAGTTAAAAACCAAAACCCCCCCACACGCTGGAATGAAGGGGAGTTTGGTGCACATGAGAACAGACATCAGGGGGTACCGGTCATGTTGGTAGGCCCAGAGATGACTCCACCACACCTCACACCTGGTGCCTGCCCCTGTCCCCTTAGAGTCACTGGGTCAGACCTGCAGCTAAAGCCATATAGTGTAATTCCCTTTTCCTGTTTTTATTTCATGATGTTCAGTCAAAGACACGCGGGCAACACGGGGGGAGTGGTCAAGTGCCCCCCCCCCCGATTGGCCACTGGGAGGGCGGGAGAGGGGCTCTGTCCTCCCACTGCGCCTGTCCCCCAGCAGACTCTGCCCCTGGCAGTCAGGCCCAGGGGGGAGCGGACGGGGTGGGACCAGACACTTCTCATGCCACCAGCCATTCTGGGTCACTGCTCCATGCAGCGCAGCAGCTGCCTGAGAAAGCCTGGCTGGGGAGGCAGTGGCAGGCTGCCCCCCGCCCAGGCCCGGCTGCCAGGGAAGCCAGAGCCCCCTCTACATAGGGATACAGTAACACCATTTATTCATTGAGGATCTGGATGACACGCCTAATTCTGCTCTCCGTTAGAAGAGACTGGTCTAAATTTAGATTGTTGACTTAAATGGAGTTCGAGTTAGGTCAGGTTGACATCAGTCTGATGGAGGGAACTTGGTCCAGCCTGACGTACTCGTGAGAACACAGGTTACAGGGTTCATCCCTTGATCCAGACCTGATTCTCCACTGCCTTGTACCAAGAAAAATGGTAGCACGTTTCACTCCCCCAGTGTGCGAGTGACATCGTGCATGGCAGCGCAGAACTAGCCCTTCCCTGGATTACTTTTTGTGAATAAGAATAGTCTTCTTCCCCACTCCACGCACACAGGAGACATCAGAGCAGCGATCAAACCTCTAACAGGGCAGCAGGAAGGTGTGAGGAACAAGTGTAAAGGTGGACAAAGGGAATACTTTCTGAAACAATATTGTGCACAAGGAGAAACGGGCATGTAACAACGATGGTAGAAGCCTTGATGGCATGATAACAAGTGAAAGAAAAGAAAAAAGCCACATAATTAAATTAAAATAAAATCATTGTCCAACTTCCTAGTCACCACAGAAACATTTATCCTGAACCGTTTCTCATCTGCGGGCCTTACCACTGGGCCTGCTTTCCTCTCACTTGAACTAGTTTTACACCTATGGGACTCCACTGATCTATACCAGTGTGCAAACAGAATCAGGACCCAGCTCTGGGCAGAATTCATGGTGCTACTGAAGCCAATAGCAAGACCCTAGGAGCAGGATTTGGCCCAGTGCAGGGAATGTCTTTAAACTTCTTCCAGGATGAGCCTTTAAACAAACACACTTACACCAGTAAAAGCTGACACCCAGCTTGGCCAGCTCATCGTCTGCCTGGACAGCCTCCCCCTCGATTTGATTAATTCTGCCGTCAGAGCTAAGGGGAGAACAAGAGGTTTGGAAATTAATGGCACAGGTTTGCAATCACATTTAAACAGTTATTTCCAGTAACTCACTCACTTGAGGTGGTAATCTACATATAGTCGGTTAAAATCCAAAGTAAAACCCCACATAACGTGTGTTCCAGTTAACAGCAGCTTCCCAATAGGCACAGAATCAACTTTTAGATGACATGTTTCGATTTCCAGTAACAGCACACTCTAGATGTCATGCCATGCAGAGCAATCTAGATGGCAATATAGGAACGTCGGGATTGCCATACAGGATCAGAGCAGGGGGCCACTTAGCCCAGAACAACCAACTGCCTCTCTGGTGTATTTTCCTGCTTTGTATGTTGCTGAACTGAACAGCTTGTGTCAGCAGAATGTCAGTGTGTGTTTTGCAACTATAAACCCATGGTATAGTGTGTGTACAGTCTATTAATATAAAGAAAAGAAATTAAAAAATCCCCAAATTGTCATGTAGGAGACGAAGAGAGAAAAAACCCAAGCAAGTGACAGATGTTTGTCATGTAGCTTACTACACTGCTGGAAAGCTCTCAGACATGACAGTGATGAGGATAAGATTGAGGAGATAACTCCTCGGGGCAGAGACTGCCCTTTTTTCTCCGTTTGTACAGTGGCTAGCACAGTGGACCCTGATCCAACACAATGCAAATAATAGAATCATAGAATCATAGAATATCAGGGTTGGAAGGGACCTCAGAAGGTCATCTAGTCCAACCCCCTGCTCAAAGCAGGACCAATCCCCAACTAAATCATCCCAGCCAGGGCTTTGTCAATCCTGACCTTAAAATAATAATAATAATAATAGGAAGGAGGGGAAGGAAGGGGAAGTGTGACTTGTTTGGCACTCCATCCTATTGCATAGCCCTGCATGTGCTCACATTGTGCAGGGAATGTTTAAGAGACATCATTTCCTATTCACTTCTCCTTTCTCTCTGAAATTGAGATCCCAACCCCTGAGCAGGCCCAGATCTGCTTAAAATTCAGAAATTGTCATTGTTCTTTCCACGATGCTTCAGTTTTCCCTGTCCTGGTTTCCTTACAAAGTTAACTCATAATAAAATAGCCCCCAGGGCCTGATTCTCCACCATCTGTGGACCAATTCTCTACTTTCCTGTGCTTTGGGTGGAGACTTATACCTGTGCAAAAAGGGTATAAAAAGCTAAGTGTCTGGAGCATTCAGATTTGACAGCACTTCACGCTCACTTTGCATGGGTGAAAGAGGTGCAGCACAAGGACACTAGCTCTCCTCTCACTCACACTGGTGTGAATATGGAGTAACAGGCAGCGTCCACTGGCTCCCTTGACGCCTTTGAGGAGCAGTGGGCACTGTCCGGGGTTCTCTGCTCGGTGTCCCCGTCAGGCTCCCTTCTTTTAACCCTTTAACCGCACTCCTGTCCCTGTTATTTCATTAGTTGTCCCCCGGAATCATTTGGTTTCCAGGTCCTGTGGATCCTCCCCTTAGGCTGGGGTGGGGGTGGGGGGTCCTATAGCAGTGGGCGGGCTTCCGCCCACCCACTTCCCGGAACCCAATAGGTACAGGAGGGAGGGTCAGTCCGCTTAGGCTGCCCTGCTGGCTGGAGCCCTCCCTCTTCTCTGGCTGCCCTGCTGGCTGGAGCTCCTTCTCCCTCCCTTGAGCTGCTGCTGTTGCCGGCTGGAGTGCTCCTTCCCTGGACTGCTGCTGACACCGCTGTTGAGAAAAAAAAAACAAAAAAACACACACCACTGAATGGAGAGGCGGGGCGCAAGGTCAGTGTAAGCGACAGGAGAATCAGGGCAAGTCTACGTGACAAACTTAAGTCATGTCGACATACAGCCAACGTAGTAATTACATTGGTTTCAGCTGCTGGGGCTGACAGCCAGAACAGACCGATGGAAGTGCTGACACTGCGTTGACCTAACTACATCGACCGAAGCGCAACACCTCTCGCGGCGGTGGAGTTATTAGCTTGGTGCAGTGGGCGACTTGCATCGGCCGGAGCAATACTGTAGTGAGTAGACACTGACAGAGCGAGGTTGATGTAACCGCCACACACACAATGCCAGGCAGTGGGGATCAGGCCTCTGCTGTTAAAGGGTAGGAGATGCTGACATCCCTCCTCCGACTCCCACAGAACTTGCCCAGCTTCCAGCAATCGTATCACATGTTCACACCTGTCTAATTGCCCGTGTCCTACTTAGATTAAAGCATATTATTCCCCTTGCTTATTACATGTCCCAGTTTAATAAAGTAAGATTTGTTTAATTACAGACTCTGAACTATCGTCCCAACACCTCCACTCAACAGCAAAAACCCCTATAACAAGAACTGCCCACTTTTGGGGACTGGCAAGGGAGAGGTCACATGGTCTGAAGAAATGAGCATGGGATTACGAGACAAGAGATCCTGAGTTCTATTCCCTATTCCACTGACTCTGTGGCCTTGGGCAAGTCATTGTACCTCTTTGCCTCAGTTTCCCCCATCAGTAAAAAGGAGAAAGTTATAATACTTGCCCACCTGCTTCCTGGGGCCATCGTGAGAATTAGTTTGTTAGTACCAGTACAGTGCTTTGAACATACAAAATGGTAGAAAATGACAAGTATTATCTGTTATGGTTGCTGCCTTGCCCCACCAAGAGCAGAGAGATTGGAAGGGGCTGAAGTGTGTGTGAGCGCTGAGAATGTATGGGTCTATGCAAGCAGCAAAAAACATCCCTGGCTCCTTCTCGTGGCAGCCTCCTCCATCTGCCATTGCATTCAGGGCTGTATGCACAGGAGGGCTGGTGTTCTTTACCTCGAACAGCTCGAGTTATTCTGGAGCTCTCAGGATCCTGAACAGAGTGAAATCATTACACAGACCGTCAGTCACATTACAACCTCCCCCATCTCTTGCAGTTTAATATGGACTCAATGAATTACCCTGCTGTTTGTCAGGCCCTTCTTTGGCAAAGAAGGAGAGGAGACAGTGCTAAGCAGATACAGAGGAAAATGGGCACAAAGGCAAACGGGCACTGCTCATCTGCCAAGCACAAAGAATGGACTGAAATGTTGTTATGTGCAGTAGAACAAAGCCACCATGTCATGCCAGGGAATGCAAAGAACCTTTCATTCATTCACTCACAACAGCCTCCTGTGAAAGCTGAGACTATCTGACAGCACTATAGAAAAAACACCTGGACCAGTCTCTGCAAAAATTCAGAAGAGCTCTGGGCTTGCAAATCGCAAGTAAAATACCACAAACAATCTATTTACAATGCTCATTGATTTACCTGGGTAGCTATTTCTGGCACACATTACACAGCAGGTACTACCAGAGCTAAGTGAATACTGCAAAAACAGACTTACAAATACTTGCTTCACTGAAAATGGCCAATATACTTGGATTGGGTTTGTGGCCTCTTATCTGGTATTTTGGTGGCATCCGCCCGTGAGCAAGGGGCCAGCACAGGGCCCAGGAGCCTGTTCCGCACCAAGCGGTGCAAGGGCCTCGTGCTGCCTCTGCACAGGGATGAACGTCACCCTGAGACTAGTAAAGTCACGTCAGGTTCAGGCCAGCGAGGGCTGCAGGATAGCGCGTAATACTCAGCGCATGCTCTTTTACCAGTGGCTGTACGCACTGATGTATTTCCTATGCGCGGGTCAGGCTTGCAGTGCGACAAGACATGCCGGTGCTCAAAGGGTACAGCACAGAGACCAGAGACCCAAGCTAAAGCACAAGGAGAGGGATGAAGTGCGGCTGGGCCATGCATTATCTCTGACAACAGATCTCTGGCTTGTCCTGCCAGCTGAGTTACTGAAACCATGAGGTGAGCATCCCCTCTGCATTGCATGGTGCCCTCTGGAAGTGAGATGAGGCTGCGTTGGCAGATATGGAGAAAGACAATATCAGCCAGTTAGTGTAATTTAAGAGATTCTCTCTGCTCAGCGGCAAGAAAACTCAAGGCTCATTGGGATCCTGCTGCAGCAAGGATACAAGCTTGGAAAAAGGTACTTACAGGAGCTCTTGATTTACCACTTTAATCTTCCCATTTTCCTTCAGTGAGTAATTGGCCTGGATGCAGATTCCCTTCTCAAAGCTTGCAGGCAGCTTTTCGATTTCATACCATTTCCCAACATACTGAAAAAAGAAAACCCAGAACAAGCCTTGTTAGTGTCCTCAGATTCACAGGGATTCAATGGATGTGATCAACAGGCTACAGGGCAATCTAGTTCCTTCATTAACATTGTCCTTATTCTGCTCAGTTCAAAGAAACTTTTCTACGTTTGTGTGAGAATAACCACATTGGTCCACAGAAGGAACTAAACTGGCAACCTTTAGAATTAAATGCATGTGTCCCTACAACTTGAGCTAGAAAGCCAGGCTCTGTAGGCAGGAGAGGCTGTACCAGTATGGCCTAATGGAGAGAGCGCCGGACTGGGATTAAGGACACATGGGTTCTCTACCACTAGCCTGCTGTAGGACCATGGGCAAGTCAATGTACCTTTGTGCCTCAGTTTCCCCGTTTGTAAAATGGGGATATGGTACGTACCTCCTTTGTAAATCGCTTTGAGACTTATGGATGAAAAGCACTGTCACAGAGCGAAGGGTGTCACTATTAGACTCACGTCCTCTGTGGAGTGGGCACAAGGGAAGGCATAGCACATGGAGCACAAAATCTGCTCCACTGTTCAGCCACCCTGGCAGGCTCGCAGATCTTTACACACCCTCTTTGCCTTAATTGCTTTGAGCCAGCAGAATTTTAGAGTTCTTCACACCTTGGTAACATCAAAGTTCTCCTGGACTGGTGGATCCGGACACGGTCCCCAGCTGAACGTTTGCCCCTCGGTGATGTGGAGGAGACTGAACAGAACTGAAAGCAGCGCCAAAGTCCCTGGCATGGTCACTTGTGGATGCAAATGGGAACCGGAGCTAAAAAGAAATAAAACATAGAATGCCTGGTCTCCCGGAGGAGCAAATCTGTGCACGAGGTGACACGATGACAAACAGAGCGTTAGCGACAGGATGAGGTTAAAACCACAGTCAGAGGAAAAGGAGTGGAAGGACGGAAACCACCAGCACTCTGCTGCGAAGGCAGTCTTAAAATGGCCAATAGCCCAGTGCCTACCTCGAGCATGGCCAAGCCCATCCCCAATCCTTCCTGGTGAAGCAAACTGCCACGCCTGCGTCTGCATATGGTGAGGAGAGCAACAGCAACCTGGAAACAATGGTTTGTAGGCACTGCACAGCCCTGACCGGCAGTGAGATCCAGGGGCGCTGAGGGCATTCAGCACCTCCCAGGCTTGCGCTTTAAGGCTAGTGCTGGGGTTCTTAGGACAAATAATTTGGTGGCCACAGAGTACGGCCACCAACTCTTGCTGGTGGCTGCTCTCACGCTTTTTCCTAAAATACTTACTTAGAGTTAGGAAAAACAAATAAATATGCACATATACATGTCCAAATCGTAATTTATTTATTGCTAGCTAGTAAGTCTGTTGTGAAAAGTGATATTAACTAACATACAGGTATCACTTTTCACAGCAGACTTACTCAGCCCTGGCAAGTTTGGGGACAAAATAAGCCCTGGATGGGGGATCGGGGGAGGCAGCTGGGGCCAGGAAGACAGCGGGGGGCCGGGCCCAAAGCTCCATGGCCAGAGGACAGAGCCCAAAGCCATGCACCCGGAGCCTGCCGCCCCGCAGCTGGATCCCAGGACTGAAGCCTGAAGCCCTGCTCCAGATCCAGAGCCTGTCACCCCACCACCCCAGGGCCTGAGTCCCATGGCCCCTGGGAAAGTGTGGAACCCATGGCTGCCTGCTCCTCCACCGTTGTGCCCCAGGTGTATCCAGAGGGGGGCAGGGCTCAACCCCGATGGTGGCCCCAGCTACCAACAAACACCAAGGCAGTGCATCCGGGAGCACCAGGGAGGGGGGCTGCTACTTTGGCACCTCAATCTCAGCCCGGGAAGCTGTGGCCACAAGAAAAGCCCCTGGTAGCCACACGCGGCCATGGTGGCCACATTTGAGAAATGCTGGGCTAGTGCCCTGATCCAAGGGGAAGCTGCATCAGTACTTTGTGTAAAACACTGACCGGCAGTTAGAGAAGAAACCCCACCACCACCTGCTCCCAGGGAGTGTCAGTGAATGACTTTGAGGGGCTGTAATGAATGGCCCCATCCTGAGGGTGGGTCTGTAAACAGAGAGGGGGCTTTGGCTTTGCTGCCTGTGGCTGGGGCTCTCTGGGACAGAAGCAAGCAGACAGGAGAGCTAGCGAAAGAGACAGAGCAGTGGGCTCCACGGGTGAATGCAGCCCACCCTTTAGTGCCACCTTTCCTGGTGTTTCCCTCCTGGTGGCTCTCGCTCTCCTCTTGCTGGGCGGCACCCAAAGGAGCTCTGGTGTATTTCTCTTTTCTCCCTTTCAAAGCTGAGCACCTCCACCAGGCATTAGAGGGTGTGCAACTCACTGGCAACAATACGAGGAAAATCTTCAACCCTAGACCCCCTACCCCTGACAGGCAGACAGCCCTTAACCTTTCCTGGCTGTCCCAGCACACTTCCAAAACATACATTAAAAATAAATCCAATCAAAGCATTTTTGGCTTGCAGGCAGGGGCACGAATACAGCCATTAAACCAAACTGTAAACCCTGTATATGACTGAAACCACTTCAAGGCAGCAGGGTGGCGCCCCCCGCAGCACCCCTCGTTCCAGCACTTACGATTTCTTCTGGACAAGATCGGGAGTTGCTGAGTGCTGCAAAAAGCAGCAAGAAATATCCCTGGTGAATGAAGGTGAGTCCTGCTAAGGATTAATAATAAAAAATATCGGGATGGGGTGGGGCAGGGGTGCTAAGAAAACAGTCCCTTATTTTTGAAATACAGTGTCAGCACCCCTGTCTACAAGGAATACGACAACCACAGGGCACAAGAAAGCAGCTCCCATTTTATACTGACATGCACCTTCAATCAATTAATTTGGCAACATACCTTTGCTGAGAAGCAGAAGCAAAGTGCTCAGCCCTGTTGATAGAGGCCCGGGTTATGAGGAACAGCTGTCTAGCGAGTTGCCCTCACTTATTTTATAAGTGTGCTGGGGTCATCATTCCTTAACGCTGGCACAAGCCACACCCGGATCCCTGACACGCTTGTTTTTTTGGAATGCAGCTCGGATGGCTTAAATCTGCACCCGATGCAAAACTGCAGAGACTTTCTGTCTTTCAGCCACTCCCCGAAGGGAGACAAGGGAAGACGTGTTTCTAGGCAGAGCACTTGCAGCCGCAGCGGTACTTTGCAGCTGCGAGCGACTGCGTGGCAAGGGGCTGTCAGCGCTATTGAAACAGCCAGTTTTAAAAGGGTGACTTTAAATGTCGCTCTCACTGGTGGAACTGCTCCCAGCCCCGCTGGGGACTGGAGATCGGGGCCAGCTTGCGATCTCAATTACGCCAGAGAAGGCCAGTGCAGTTGCTCTGGATTTATGCTGGAGTAACTGGCTGATGATGTGCTGAGACCACTGCCAGTCATGCTGACCGATCATTGTATCACCATTTCTTTGCGCACCTCGTCTGTCTCCATCTATCGTCTCATGTCCTAGGCCAGGGGTGGGCAAACTATGGCTCGCGGGCCGGATCTGGCCCCTCAGGGCTTTGGATCCGGCCCACGGGATTGCCAGCCCCATGGCGCTGCAGGCCCCACGCCGCTCCCAGAAGCGGCCGGCACCATGTCCCTGCGGCCCCTAGGGAAGGGGTGGGAGGCAGAGGGCTCCGTGCTCTGCCCTTGCCTGCAGGCACCGCCCCTGCACCTCCCATTTGCCTGGAACGGGGAACCGTGGACAATGGGAACTTCAGGGGAGGTACCTGGAGGCGAGGGCAGCGCGTGGAGCCCTCTGCCCCGCCATCCTCCAGGGACCACAGGGTCATGGCGCCAGCTGCTTCTGGGAGCAGCGCACGGCCAGGGCAGGCAGGGAGCCTGCATTAGCCCCTCTGCATGCCGCTGTCACCCCAGAGCTGCTCCAGGCAAGCAGCGCCGGGCCGGAGCCCTCACCCCTAACCTCTCCTGCACCCCACCGCCTGCCCTGAGCCTCTGCCGCATCCACACCCCTCCCTGCACCCCAACCCTCTGCCCTGAGCCTCCTGACGCACTCCTCCTGAACCCCAACTCCCTGCCCTGAGCCCTCTGCTGCACCCCACACTCCTCCTGCACCCCACCCCCTGCCCTGAGCTCCTGCCGCACCCCTCCTGCACCTCAACCCCCTGCCCTGAGCCCCCTGCTGCACCCCACACTCCTCCTGCACCCCACCCCCTGCCCTGAGCCCCTGCTGCACCCCTCCTGCACCCCACCCCCTGCCCTGAGCCTCCTTCCGCACCCCCTCCTACACCCCAACCCCCTGCCCTGAGCCCCCTGCCGTACCCCACACCCCTCCTGCACCCCAATCCCCTGCCCTGAGCCCCCTGCCACATCCCTCCTGCACCCCAACCCCCTGCCCTGAGCCCCTTCCTGCACACGGCACCCCCTCCGACACCCCGCACTCCCTCCTGCACCCCAACCCCCTGCCCCAGCCCTACATTCATGGCCCTGCATGCAATTTCCCCACCCAGATGTGGCCCTCGGGCCAAAAAGTTTGCCAACCCCTGGACTAGGATCTTACTGAAGACAACTGTTTTTAACATGTTTGAAGATGTTTCCCTTAGGAATAATGAAGTTCTCAATCTTTGTGCAACACGTACTCATGACAGTGAAGAGTTGTGCAGCTCAGCCTAGAGATGTGCCAGGCACATGTAGAAATGCAGTCTGCTGCCAGCTTTCTGACCCGCCCCCTCACTTCAGCCAATCAAAGGGATTAGCCCTGCTCTCAGATGGTATCACAAAGATAGGGAGCACTGGTGTGAAATTTAATTTCTCCTTTTTTGGGGGGCGGGGGGGGAGAGTCTGATAAACCTAGGCCGTGTGGCTCTGGGTGAGATGGGATTCTGGGCTCGGATTTCAAATTGAAAGGACTTCGGGGCAGCGAAGAGATCTCCTCTGCTTTGTAAATCATTGGACACACTTATAGTGCTATAGGAATGATGCAGAATAATTGAAAAAGGTGCGATATTTCTTGGAGTGCAGTTGCATGCAGCTTCCAGTCTTGTACCGCTGGCTGTCAAATGTGTCTAATCAGCAAACTCCTCTTTTCACTTTTCCCTCCCTCTGCAAAAAGCTTGCTGAGAATGCCTTGTTTTGGAGAACTTCAGTGTTTGGTTCCGTGTGTGTGTGTTTGCATGCACATGGGTTGAATGGTTCCCTTGCACCGTCCTTCCCTCTCCCCAAGTGACAGCCCCGCCGAGATGGCTGCTTGCAAGGGAGTGGCTCAGAGCAGCCATGCGAAGGCTCCCGTGCCACGCTCCCCACCCCCTTGACCCTCCCAACTACTGGCATCACAGGTCCCACAGCAACAGCTCCGCCGTGCCACCGTCCACAACACAGATCTTTCTTAAGCCTTGTCCCACCCATCCCAACGCTTTTTGGCAAAACCGGGCATATGTCCCATTAGCTCTTGCCAGCTGCTGATCAGATGGCAAGCGCAAACAGGACACATGACCAGTTTTGCCCCAGAAGTGGGGTGCGACCCCTAGCGGGGCCCGGAGGAATGTGCAGGTGGGAGAGCGGCAAGGCCAACCCTGAGTGGAAGGGAGGGAGGGCTCAGGAGAGCAGGCTGGGCTGGGCCAACCCCACAGGGGAAGGTGGCTTCAGGCTGGCCCCGTGTGGGGGGGACCTCGGGCCGGCCCTGCCTGGTGTCCCATTTGCCCTTTGTATGGTCACCCTACTGCTTGTTAAAGCTCTTTTTAAAACTCCCTCCCCGACGGGCAAGCATCTTCACAGCAATGCACCTGGAGGAAGGAGATGTTCCTACTGCTTTCCATCTGCTTCCAGGCCTGGCACTGCATTACCGCAGCCCATTTCTTGTAGGGTCATTTTTTGAACCATGTGATTAATCGTGATTCATTTTTTGAATCCCCTGACAGCCCTAAAATAAATCTTTAGATATTAGATACAAAAGGACTGGCAACAGCGTGATTATTGGTAAGATCTGCGTTATACATTGAGCTGGGTATGTGACACATCTCGAGATTAGAAGAACCGTTTGGTGAAATTGATTTTCAATAACCACTCATCCTTACATCTGGTGTCTGGGTTGTGACAAGGGCTGGGATTCCTCAGGATACTGCATGCCTGACTTCTCGTTAGCCAGCCTGGTGAGACAGAAGTTTGCTTTTGTTACAGCTTATGGAAGAATAACCACCACTTGCGGGTGAGTCTGCCCTATTTCTCAGCAGTTTGTCCTGAATCTGGCATCCTCAGCGTGACCCACTGAGGCACAGTGACAACCGGTGACTGGGGAGCACAGCCCAGTGGGCTGGCAGACGGCCACCCATCCACAGCCTAGGGAAACCCACCCTCATGCCCTGGTCTGCATGCGCTGTGCCCACACACGCACGCACGCACAGGGGAGAAGCAGCCCCTGCAAACCATGCGTTCTGCCACACCACGCTGGGCCACAGCCTGGCCAACACCAGCCAGAGCCAGTGGCCACGCTCGCGGAAAGATCTCCGTCCTCCCATCGGCAAGGGATGGCCATAAACACCATTGAAAACATGCATGCACTCAGCCAGGCCCGGTGCGCCCATGCTCCACACCCCAGTTATTCAGCCACCCCCGCATGCTAATCCTGTCCCAGTTCTGCCTTCTCCCTTCCTGCAGCCACCACGCTGCCCTTCCCACACAAAGGGAGCTGGCAGCAAGTTCGGCCACGGCAGTTGCCTGCATGTCGCAGTGCTGTGCAGCAGAAAGCAGCACGCAGGGCCGCAGCCCCCCTCACAGCATGGCCTCTGTGCTCTGCAGAAAAGCCAGTCAGGGAGGTCACGCCGCCTCCTCCCCCGCACCCGGCTGGGCCTGGCCTACTGCAGTGCCTGGCTAGGGAGCCGTTTAGTCCTCCAGCCTGCGTCGGCCCTGTGATACCACGTGGGTTGTGCAACAAGGGGTGTGGCACCTTCCCCCACACGATGGCTCTCGGCCAGCTGGCCACACACCCAGGCCAACATGGCAGTCGTGTTCCCCACATCTAGATCCAGGCACCAAAACGAAACCAGCCTGAGTGCCAGAGATGCAGGGTCCCTGCAGCACCCGCTGGCTCCAGAGGGCTCGTGGGTGCTCAGCCTCGGGCAATCAACGTGATGCCAGACTGTGGCATCTCACTTGACAGCATCGGCCTCCTCATGTGCTCACAGCGATGGTAACTGCACCCCTGCGCCGGGGAGGCCTGGTCTGCCCTGGGCCCCTGGGATTCTGAGCCTTGTCTAAACACCACATGTGCCTGCCAGGGCTTTGCACCAGTGGATCATTGGGAGAGCCAGAAGCTTCAGCAGCAGCCTTCTCCGTGACCAGCCACGGCCCCCATGACCAGCGTCTGCAGCAGGGGTCAGGGACCGAGCCAGAGGCCAGAACCCAAGGTCAGAGTGGAAGGCAGAAATCAGTGACGTGCCAGGACTGGGTTACCTGGTCTGAGGCAGGGCTGGCAACAAGCAAGCAGAGAACCTCTTCCAGCTGCTGCTTCAGAGCCGGTCTGCTGACTTCTCCAACCAACCAGCCGAAGCCAGTCAGGCAACCTGCTACAGCCAGCTGCACTCGTTAGGTGGCCAGAGCCTGGCTGGGCTGCAGGCTGAGTCGTGACTCTCTGCCCCGCTCTGGCCAGTGCTGCCCTGCGCTGCTCTATCTGCCATTTGCCTGCCTGCTGGGACGTGCCGAGCCGGCTTTGTGACCATGACACTAACATGAACATACCTGGGACCATGGCCTGGGCGTACTGGCCGAGGGCCAGGCATTCCTGGGATCAGTCAGTCGTGTGCAACGGAGCTCCTGCCTTTGGATGCCCTCTGCTTGCAGCTCATGAACACTGTGCTGTGTGCTCAGCGCGGGGCATCTCTGTTCTCACCTGTGCTGTTCAAGACCGCTGCGCGGGCTTGTTGCTCTGTGTGTCAGCCATGGCCTGCCCCAAGAAGATGCTGTCCTGGAGACCACCACCGGCTCACTGTCTGCCCACGACCCTGGCATGCTGGCCCCGGCCCCCAGCACTGTGCCGTACAACCATGCCAGTGCCATTCACTCCAGGACTGCAGTGCCCATGGCCACATCCTGTGTCCAGACAGCAGGTCAACTGCCCTGTCGGGATCCCGTCCATCAGTTGCTTGTGATGGGCTCCTTGGTGCTGCCACCCTCCCTTTATTCCCTTCCTGTGTCTATTCAATCCCATACCCCCAGGGTCCCCACTGACCCCTCCGGGAGCGGCACTTCGCAGCCCTGGGGCCAGCATGACAATGAAGTTGCTGCTCCAGATTGCTACCATTCACTAGTGCTACGGGGCCTCCTCTAGGCCGGGATTGAGATGTCAGCCTGGCCTCCCAGTGGCTGAGCCTCCTGCCCTCCCCCGGCCAGTGCCCACCCTGCATCTACAAGCCCCGAGAGCCACTTCACCTGGCTTCTTTCCTGGGCTGCTCCCCAGCGCCCAGGTGTGTATGCGCTGGGGAGACACATAGTGCTAGGCTCACCCCCTTCCACTCCCGCGTGGTTCTCACCCAGACCTGCCCATCCTGCTCAGTGCGTGAGCTGGGGCTGATCTTTCAGAGGTGCTGAGCCTGTTTTGCAGACATTGCTCTTATTTGCCGTCCTAGGGGCTCTGCCCTTCTAAAATCTGGCCCGAGGGCAGGATCATGGGACTGATTTATTTCCCCCATGTATCCTGTGCTGCTTCCCATAGCATGGGGCATGGCTTCTGGTACGCCTTTCCATGGGCATGCAACCTCCCACCAGGTTGCTCCACATCTCCCCCATGTGGCAAGGAAATGTACTGGAGACACAATGGGGAGCAGGGGAGACACCCTGATTGTGGGAGTGTGTTGCCCTTGCTCCAGGGCCAGCTGCTCTATTGTTAAAGCAGAGTTCTGCTCCACTCTGCTAGAACAGCAGCTGCTTTCCAAGCCATATCTGGGCCATCCAGCCTCCAGGATGCTGCCTGCACACGGACAAGGGTTTGCTGCAAGATGAATAATTTGTGGCATTCCACAAAAATCTTTTTTGTACAGCACCCTCGCCCCCAAATGTGTCATTGGCCGCAGCACCTGGGCCTGCCTCATTTCCAGCGAGCTCTGTGTGTATGACTGCCTGTGGAATCTACAACTCACGCTGCACCAGCCTCTGAATCACACAGCATTCAAACAGCTCAGCTGCACGGGAGACAAAGGGAAGTGCTGCGTGTCAGGGGTCCAGATTCAATGGGCTCCTCTAGGGAGCGGGGGAGACTGCAGCCCTGGCTGAGCCCGCATTTAAATCTGCCAAATGATACGTGCTCGATTGTTTAATGTGGAGGAGACAAAGGCGGATGAGTGTCCAAGTGGGAAACATCCCACCGAGCACAGAGCCCAACGTGCGGGACCTGATTAGGAAACAGGTTTGTGTTCTTGGTTCACTGGATGTGGAGTGTCAGCCTTGCTGAGCTCCCCCTGGGGGCTGCCTGCTTTCAGCACCTCTCTTTCTGTTTTCACACAGTCAGGGTGATACGCCGTGGTGGTGTAACCATGTCACTCCCAGGATATGCGGTAGGGACTGTCTTTTATTGGACCAATGTCTGTTGGAGAGAGAGGCAAGCTCTGGAGCCACACAGCGCTAATGAAGGTAAAAGACATACCTCACCCACCCTGTCTCTCTAATGGTAGTATTCATGAAGTATTTTAATTAGTATCTGACCTAAATCAGCTCTGCTGAATTAGATCACCAGGGCCCCAGCTGCTCCCGGCACCTGGGCCTGGGTGCACAGCTCACCTCAGCCAAAGAGGACCAAGCCCTCAACACACATCAGAAGCAGGGCTTGCCCCAGCCATCATGGAGATGCAGCAGCCTCTTAGCAGTGCTCAACAACGTTACCACCGCTGATACCATGCAGCCCTCTGTGAGCAAACCCCAGTGCACATGCCCCAAGGGACGTGTGCCTCAGAGAGTCACTGGGCTGTGCCCCTAAGGCCTGCAGGCTGACAGCTGCAGGGATGTGCCCACCAGACACTGGAGAACGTGGCCTCCCAGAACACGAGCCCCTTCGTTTCCAGCCCCGGGGCCCACATCCACCACACACGACCTGAGCT
Organism: Eretmochelys imbricata; assembly: GCF_965152235.1. Classification (NCBI taxonomy): domain Eukaryota; kingdom Metazoa; phylum Chordata; order Testudines; family Cheloniidae; genus Eretmochelys; species Eretmochelys imbricata. The sequence goes on along the minus strand of NC_135580.1, from coordinate 923,962 downwards.
AGCCCTGCCAAGGTAGTCCCCGAGTTCACAGGGATGAGGGCTGCTTGCCTGGACTCTCCCCTTGATGCCAGCCCACAAGCAGGCAGAATCTAATCTCTGCATGAGCTGCAGGCAGCTGGCAGCATCTCCCCGAGAGACAGTCACCAAGACTGACCCCCAAAGCCAGCATGCCCATGCAGGCCCACGCTGCACGCAGCCCTGGCTGGAGAAGGCACCTCCCGCAGCCAGATCCCAGCCCACCAAACCAGAGCTCACCTCACGTGGCATGTAAAGACAGCGAGAAGCTCACAGTCCACTGCGCCAGGGTCAGTAAAACCCTCGGCCAAAGATCACAACAGGCCCAGGCTCACCCTACAGCAGCCCTCGGTGATGCACGAGGCAGAAGACCGGGAGATGGCCAGGAGTCTGTGTGCACTGACTTAGCCAGGATCCTCTCCCCTTCACCCAGAGAACCACGGACACAATGGGGGGACCTAGCAGCCATGGCTCAGTGCATCTTGGGGTGACCTTCTCTATCCCTCAGCAAAGGCCTCAGCGGGACCCCTGGAGCAGGCTAGAAGAGTCCAGGCAAGAGGCAGTTAAAACCTGCCCTCAGCTGGAACCCATGTGGCCCAAATTAATCTCCTTGACCAGGATGGAGGAGTGGCGGGGAGCTGCTATGCATGCAGGCTGCCCCAACAACCCACAGTGGGGGGCCTTTATGTCCATGTGCTCAGGGTTCTCAGAGAGCGGGACAGACGCACGGCCCCTCGCTGCAGCCCGCATGCAGTGACGCCGTGGCACAGTGTTGGCTTTTCTCACAGACAGAAGCCAACTGTGTGTCATGTAATATTTCTCTATATAATAGGATTGATTTGTAGCTTTTGCTCATTGTCAACCAAAGCAGCATTTCTGTTCAGAAGCCCAGTGGGTGTGCGGCTAGGATCCCTTGGTTCCGTACAACAGCATTAGATATTAGCTTCATGTTAGCAAAGGACTGATTCCACGTAGACGATTTCACTGCTCGGAGATTCTCTCTCACTCGCTCAAATGCCTGCATTGGACAAAGAAACACCCAGTCACTTACTTGTTATTAAACCACGTGCTGTAACTCTTGTGCAGTCAGACCGAGGGAGTGATTTTACATGCAGTGGGCCAAGCTTTCAGGACTGGCTCCATGTGCATACAACAAGCAGCCACTATCATTCTGCAGCCACACGTACGTTCGATCAGAAATCCCCTTGGTGCTCTGGTATCAGAGATCAGTCACCTCCTGCAGCCAGTGCAATGCTTGTGACAGGAGCTAGGGTCCCTGAGCTGGACAGGCAGAGATCCAGAATTCACACCTTGAGCTGTTACAGTGACGCTAATGACAGAGAAACTGAAGCCAGTGTCACAGGTCAGTGCAACTCCACCTGTATTCCCCCTCCATGGTACGTACGGTACTAGGGTGACCAGGTGTCTGGAACACCCGGCTGAAAAGGGACCCTGGCGGCTCCGGTCAGCACCACCGACCAGGCCGTTAAAAGTCCAGTCGACAGTGCTGCCCGGCTAAGACAGGCTAGTCCCTACTTGTTCTGGCAGCATACTGTGCTCCAGAAGTGGCCAGCAGGTCTGGCTCCTAGGCAGGGGGGCCACAGGGATCCGCATGCTACCCCCACCCTGACCACTGGCTCCACACTCCCATTGGCTGGGAACAGGCCAATGGGAGATGTGGGGGGGAGGGGCGATGTCTGCAGGTGAGAGCAGCGCGCAGAGCCGCATGGGTACCTCCGCCTGGGAGCCGGACCTGCTGCTGGCCGCTTCCAGGGCGTAGCGCAGCCCGCAGTGCCAGGACAGGCAGGAAGCCTGCCTTAGCACCCTTGCTGCGCCGCTGACTGGGAGCTGCCGGAGGTAAGCCCGTGCCCCAACCCCCTGCCTCAGCCCTGAGTCCCCCCAAACCTGGAGCCCCCTCCTGCACCCCAAACCCCTCATCCCTGGACCCATCCTAGAGCCTGCACCACCATCCCACAGCCCTCACACCCCCACACCCCAACCCCCTGCCCCAGCCCAGAGCTCCCTCCCACACCCGTAACCCCTCATCCCCAGCCCATAGCCCTCACCCCCTCCCACACCCCAACCCCCTGCCTCAACTTGCAGCTCTCTCCCGCACTCCAAATCCCTCATCCCCACCCCCCCCCAGCCTCATGCACCCCAAACCCCTCATCCCCGGCCCCAGCCCAGAGCCCACACCCCCAGCCCAGAGCCCGTATGCCCTCCCACACCCCAGCCCCCTGCCTCAACCTGCAGCCCCCTCCCACATTCCAAGTCCCTCGGCCCCAGCCTGGAGCCCCCTCCCGCACCCTGAACCCCTCATTTCTGGCCCCACCCCAGAGCCCATACCCCCCAGTTAGAGCCCTCACCCCCTCCCACACCCCAACCCCCTCTAGCCCAGTGAAAGTGAGTGAGGGTGGGGGAGAGCGAACCACCGAGGGAGGGGGAATGTAGTGAGCAGGGGGCGCCTCAGGGAAGGGACGGGGCTAGGCTGTTCAGTTTTGTGCAGTTAGAAAGCTGGCAACCCTATATGGTATCCTTCACCTTAAGGAGACAAAGAAACCGAGCAATTTGATCTGGGATGGGTCCTGGGCAGGCGAGCCAGTAAAAAGCTGGAAAGGAGACTGGGGTGAGAGAAACCATCTTGAACAAAGACTGTATCTTGCTAGGTTATGTTTAGGCCTGGTAGATGCATGTTTCCACTTGTCTTTGTTTGTAGCCGTTTCTGACTGTATCCCTCATACCTGAACTCACACCAAACCTCTCTTTTTGATTAAATAAACTTATTTTACTTTTATTCTAAACCAACCCTGTGCCGCGTCTGACTTGACATGATTATTAACTCCAGTTAAACTGCTCAGCTTTTGTCTCTTTAAAGGAGCAATGGACCGATTACTCCTCTGAACGTCCCAAGATAGGGCTGGCCATTTCAGAGCAGTAGGTCTGGGGGAAATTCGGGACTGGGAGCGCGCTGGGGTCACTGGTGGAGACCGGGGTGTGGCTGTGGAAGAACAAGCCGGCGGCTGGAGCTGCTGGCCCAGGGCTGCATAACACCCAGACATGCAGGGCCGCTGGCCGCAGAGTCCAGACATGTGGCAACAGTAGCAGAGCAGTTTACGGGCCTCGGGGTTACAGGCCAAGTGGTGACACAACCAGTCACACATCTGAACTGCACCCCAAACCATGACACTGAGGGTGCGGAGTTTGCATCCACCTCTTCCTAGGCATTCCCTGGGAAATCCACCTACCATTTCTTGGTCCAAGAGTCCACTCCTTTCTGGCACATTGTCCACTATCGTCCCTAGATCCCCCAGGCCTCACCTCTGTCCCATCTACCCCTGGAGGGCTTACATACAACCCCAGCTCAGAGGGATTCATAAACCGTTCCTTGAACTACGGACCCCAAAGAGACTGACAATGAATTCAGTCAGTCTCCCAAGGCTAGTGCAGGAAATCACCATCTTGGTCACAGGCAGCCTCAGGAGACGACTGTGCCGGGCCAGGCCATTTGTGCCATCCGGGCTACGGAAACAGCCCATCTCCACTCCTGGCCACCAGGAGGGCCCACGTCCACGTGGAGATCCACGTGCTAGCATGTGGAGCTGGCCAGCCAAAGCCTGACATGTGGCCAGTACGCACATGCTGACAGCAAACTCCACTCTGAACTCTGTCTGTGTAGCCCATGCACCGAGCCAGCCAGAGGGCCAGGGTCTGTTGCGGACACAGCTGAGGAAAAGGGCAGCCCACTGGAATCCGCCATCCAGGCTGGGGGCCTTCCCTCCTCATCACTCCCCTCCTTCTGCTGCTCTGCCCCCTTTACTGCCTGAGCTCACGGGGGCTCGGTGTGCCCGCCCCTCCCACCCCTCCCCTCTCTGCCCAGCCTCCATGGGTTCTGTAGGTGTCTGCAAGGAAAGCCGGGGGGCCACACACCTCCCGCCCACTTGCTACTCGAAGCAGGAAGGGCTTAACCCGTCACTTGCCTAGTCGGGGTAAAGCTTCCAATGACGTCAGCAGTGCAGGATCAAGGCAAAGGCATCTGGGCCTCTGCTCTTGCTGCCTTCCCAGCTCGTCGGGCTGCACGTTCCTGCTCGAACGCAGGCCAGGCAAACAGTGCTACAGAGCACCGCACACACACCTCCACAGCCCTGCACAGCCACGGCCCTGCACAGACCATGTGGCAGATCAACACCCCTCACGTAGCCCCGGCCCCGCACAGACCACGCGGCAGATCAACGCCCCTCACGTAGCCACGGCCCCGCACAGACCACGCGGCAGATCAACGCCCCTCACGTAGCCACGGCCCCCCACAGACAACACGCAGATCAACGCCCCTCACGTAGCCACGGCCCCCCACAGACAACACGCAGATCAACACCCCTCACGTAGCCACGGCCCCGCACAGACCACACGGCAGATCAACGCCCCTCACGTAGCCCCGGCCCCGCACAGACCACGCGGCAGATCAACGCTCCTCACATAGCCACGGCCCTGCACAGACCACACGGCAGATCAACGCCCCTCACGTAGCCACGGCCCCCCACAGACAACACGGCAGATCAACGCTCCTCACATAGCCACGGCCCCGCACAGACCACACGGCAGATCAACGCCCCTCACGTAGCCACGGCCCCGCACAGACCACACGGCAGATCAACACCCCTCACGTAGCCGTGGCCCCGCACAGACCACACGGCAGATCAACACCCCTCACATAGCCACGGCCCCGCACAGACCACACGGCAGATCAACGCCCCTCACGTAGCCACGGCCCCCCACAGACCACACGGCAGATCAACGCCCCTCACGTAGCCACGGCCCCGCACAGACCACACGGCAGATCAACGCCCCTCACGTAGCCACGGCCCCGCACAGACCACACGGCAGATCAACGCCCCTCACGTAGCCACGGCCCCCCACAGACAACACGGCAGATCAACGCCCCTCACGTAGCCACGGCCCCCCACAGACAACACAGCAGATCAACGCCCCTCACGTAGCAACGGCCCCGCACAGACCGCGTGGCAGATCAACACCCCTCACGTAGCCACGGCCCCGCAGAGACCACACGGCAGATCAACACCCCTCACGTAGCCACGGCCCCCCACAGACCACACGGCAGATCAACGCCCCTCACGTAGCCACGGCCCCGCACAGACCACACGGCAGATCAACACCCCGCACGTAGCCACGGCCCCGCACAGACCGCGCAGCAGATCAACACCTCTCACGTAGCCACGGCCCCGCACAGACCACACGGCAGATCAACACCCCGCACGTAGCCACGGCCCCGCACAGACCGCGCAGCAGATCAACACCCCTCACGTAGCCACGGCCCCGCACAGACCACACGGCAGATCAACGCCCCTCACGTAGCCACGGCCCCGCACAGACCACACGGCAGATCAACACCCCTCACGTAGCCACGGCCCCGCACAGACCACACGGCAGATCAACGCCCCTCACGTAGCCACGGCCCCGCACAGACCACACGGCAGATCAACGCCCCTCATGTAGCCACGGCCCCGCACAGACCACGCGGCAGATCAACGCCCCTCACGTAGCCACGGCCCCGCACAGACCACGCGGCAGATCAACACCCCTCACGTAGCCACGGCCCCGCACAGACCACACGGCAGATCAACACCCCGCACGTAGCCACGGCCCCGCACAGACCGCGCGGCAGATCAACACCCCTCACGTAGCCCCGGCCCCGCACAGACCACGCGGCAGATCAACGCCCCTCACGTAGCCACGGCCCCGCACAGACCACACGGCAGATCAACGCCCCTCACGTAGCCACGGCCCCGCACAGACCACACGGCAGATCAACGCCCCTCACGTAGCCACGGCCCCCCACAGACAACACGGCAGATCAACGCCCCTCACGTAGCCACGGCCCCCCACAGACAACACAGCAGATCAACGCCCCTCACGTAGCAACGGCCCCGCACAGACCGCGTGGCAGATCAACACCCCTCACGTAGCCACGGCCCCGCAGAGACCACACGGCAGATCAACACCCCTCACGTAGCCACGGCCCCCCACAGACCACACGGCAGATCAACGCCCCTCACGTAGCCACGGCCCCGCACAGACCACACGGCAGATCAACACCCCGCACGTAGCCACGGCCCCGCACAGACCGCGCAGCAGATCAACACCTCTCACGTAGCCACGGCCCCGCACAGACCACACGGCAGATCAACACCCCGCACGTAGCCACGGCCCCGCACAGACCGCGCAGCAGATCAACACCCCTCACGTAGCCACGGCCCCGCACAGACCACACGGCAGATCAACGCCCCTCACGTAGCCACGGCCCCGCACAGACCACACGGCAGATGAACACCCCTCACGTAGCCACGGCCCCGCACAGACCACACGGCAGATCAACGCCCCTCACGTAGCCACGGCCCCGCACAGACCACACGGCAGATCAACGCCCCTCATGTAGCCACGGCCCCGCACAGACCACGCGGCAGATCAACGCCCCTCACGTAGCCACGGCCCCGCACAGACCACGCGGCAGATCAACACCCCTCACGTAGCCACGGCCCCGCACAGACCACACGGCAGATCAACACCCCGCACGTAGCCACGGCCCCGCACAGACCGCGCGGCAGATCAACACCCCGCACGTAGCCACGGCCCCGCACAGACCACACGGCATATCAACACCCCTCACGTAGCCACGGCCCCGCACAGACCGCGTGGCAGATCAACACCCCTCACGTAGCCACGGCCCCGCACAGACCACACGGCAGATCAACGCCCCGCACGTAGCCACGGCCCCGCACAGACCACACGGCAGATCAACGCCCCTCACATAGCCACGGCCCCGCACAGACCGCGTGGCAGATCAACACCCCGCACGTAGCCACGGCCCCGCACAGACCGCGTGGCAGATCAACACCCCTCACGTAGCCATGGCCCCGCACAGACCGCGCGGCAGATCAACACCCCTCACGTAGCCACGGCCCCGCACAGACCGCGCGGCAGATCAACACCCCGCACGTAGCCACGGCCCCGCACAGACCGCGCAGCAGATCAACACCCCGCACGTAGCCACGGCCCCGCACAGACCACACGGCAGATCAACACCCCTCACGTAGCCATGGCCCCGCACAGATGACACGGCAGATCAACACCCCTCACATAGCCACGGCCCCGCACAGACCACACGGCAGATCAACGCCCCTCACGTAGCCACGGCCCCCCACAGACCACACGGCAGATCAACGCCCCTCATGTAGCCACGGCCCCGCACAGACCACGCGGCAGATCAACGCCCCTCACGTAGCCACGGCCCCGCACAGACCACACGGCAGATCAACACCCCGCACGTAGCCACGGCCCCGCACAGACCGCGCGGCAGATCAACACCCCTCACGTAGCCCCGGCCCCGCACAGACCACGCGGCAGATCAACGCCCCTCACGTAGCCACGGCCCCGCACAGACCACGCGGCAGATCAACGCCCCTCACGTAGCCACGGCCCCCCACAGACAACACGCAGATCAACGCCCCTCACGTAGCCACGGCCCCCCACAGACAACACGCAGATCAACACCCCTCACGTAGCCACGGCCCCGCACAGACCACACGGCAGATCAACGCCCCTCACGTAGCCCCGGCCCCGCACAGACCACGCGGCAGATCAACGCTCCTCACATAGCCACGGCCCTGCACAGACCACACGGCAGATCAACGCCCCTCACGTAGCCACGGCCCCCCACAGACAACACGGCAGATCAACGCTCCTCACATAGCCACGGCCCCGCACAGACCACACGGCAGATCAACGCCCCTCACGTAGCCACGGCCCCGCACAGACCACACGGCAGATCAACACCCCTCACGTAGCCGTGGCCCCGCACAGACCACACGGCAGATCAACACCCCTCACATAGCCACGGCCCCGCACAGACCACACGGCAGATCAACGCCCCTCACGTAGCCACGGCCCCCCACAGACCACACGGCAGATCAACGCCCCTCACGTAGCCACGGCCCCGCACAGACCACACGGCAGATCAACGCCCCTCACGTAGCCACGGCCCCGCACAGACCACACGGCAGATCAACGCCCCTCACGTAGCCACGGCCCCCCACAGACAACACGGCAGATCAACGCCCCTCACGTAGCCACGGCCCCCCACAGACAACACAGCAGATCAACGCCCCTCACGTAGCAACGGCCCCGCACAGACCGCGTGGCAGATCAACACCCCTCACGTAGCCACGGCCCCGCAGAGACCACACGGCAGATCAACACCCCTTACGTAGCCACGGCCCCCCACAGACCACACGGCAGATCAACGCCCCTCACGTAGCCACGGCCCCGCACAGACCACACGGCAGATCAACACCCCGCACGTAGCCACGGCCCCGCACAGACCGAGCAGCAGATCAACACCTCTCACGTAGCCACGGCCCCGCACAGACCACACGGCAGATCAACACCCCGCACGTAGCCACGGCCCCGCACAGACCGCGCAGCAGATCAACACCCCTCACGTAGCCACGGCCCCGCACAGACCACACGGCAGATCAACGCCCCTCACGTAGCCACGGCCCCGCACAGACCACACGGCAGATGAACACCCCTCACGTAGCCACGGCCCCGCACAGACCACACGGCAGATCAACGCCCCTCACGTAGCCACGGCCCCGCACAGACCACACGGCAGATCAACGCCCCTCATGTAGCCACGGCCCCGCACAGACCACGCGGCAGATCAACGCCCCTCACGTAGCCACGGCCCCGCACAGACCACGCGGCAGATCAACACCCCTCACGTAGCCACGGCCCCGCACAGACCACACGGCAGATCAACACCCCGCACGTAGCCACGGCCCCGCACAGACCGCGCGGCAGATCAACACCCCGCACGTAGCCACGGCCCCGCACAGACCACACGGCATATCAACACCCCTCACGTAGCCACGGCCCCGCACAGACCGCGTGGCAGATCAACACCCCTCACGTAGCCACGGCCCCGCACAGACCACACGGCAGATCAACGCCCCGCACGTAGCCACGGCCCCGCACAGACCACACGGCAGATCAACGCCCCTCACATAGCCACGGCCCCGCACAGACCGCGTGGCAGATCAACACCCCGCACGTAGCCACGGCCCCGCACAGACCGCGTGGCAGATCAACACCCCTCACGTAGCCATGGCCCCGCACAGACCGCGCGGCAGATCAACACCCCTCACGTAGCCACGGCCCCGCACAGACCGCGCGGCAGATCAACACCCCGCACGTAGCCACGGCCCCGCACAGACCGCGCAGCAGATCAACACCCCGCACGTAGCCACGGCCCCGCACAGACCACACGGCAGATCAACACCCCTCACGTAGCCATGGCCCCGCACAGATGACACGGCAGATCAACACCCCTCACATAGCCACGGCCCCGCACAGACCACACGGCAGATCAACGCCCCTCACGTAGCCACGGCCCCCCACAGACCACACGGCAGATCAACGCCCCTCATGTAGCCACGGCCCCGCACAGACCACGCGGCAGATCAACGCCCCTCACGTAGCCACGGCCCCGCACAGACCACACGGCAGATCAACACCCCTCACGTAGCCACGGCCCCGCACAGACCACACGGCAGATCAACACCCCGCACGTAGCCACGGCCCCGCACAGACCGCGCAGCAGATCAACACCCCTCACGTAGCCACGGCCCCGCACAGACCACACGGCAGATCAACACCCCGCACGTAGCCATGGCCCCGCACAGATGACACGGCAGATCAACACCCCTCACGTAGCCACGGCCCCGCACAGACCACACGGCAGATCAACGCCCCTCACGTAGCCACGGCCCCCCACAGACCACACGGCAGATCAACGCCCCTCATGTAGCCACGGCCCCGCACAGACCACGCGGCAGATCAACGCCCCTCACGTAGCCACGGCCCCGCACAGACCACACGGCAGATCAACACCCCTCACGTAGCCACGGCCCCGCACAGACCACACGGCAGATCAACACCCCGCACGTAGCCATGGCCCCGCACAGACCGCGCGGCAGATCAACACCCCGCACGTAGCCACGCACCGCACAGACCACACGGCATATCAACACCCCTCACGTAGCCACGGCCCCGCACAGACCGCGTGGCAGATCAACATCCCTCACGTAGCCACGGCCCCGCACAGACCACACGGCAGATCAACGCCCCGCACGTAGCCACGGCCCCGCACAGACCACACGGCAGATCAACGCCCCTCACGTAGCCACGGCCCCGCACAGACCGCGTGGCAGATCAACACCCCGCACGTAGCCACGGCCCCGCACAGACCGCGCGGCAGATCAACACCCCGCACGTAGCCACGGCCCCGCACAGACCGCGCGGCAGATCAACACCCCGCACGTAGCCACGGCCCCGCACAGACCACACGGCAGATCAACACCCCGCACGTAGCCACGGCCCCGCACAGACCGCGCGGCAGATCAACACCCCTCACGTAGCCACGGCCCCGCACAGACCGCGCGGCAGATCAACACCCCGCACGTAGCCACGGCCCCGCACAGACCGCGCCGCAGATCAACACCCCGCACGTAGCCACGGCCCCGCACAGACCACACGGCAGATCAACGCCCCTCACGTAGCCACGGCCCCCCACAGACCACACGGCAGATCAACGCCCCTCACGTAGCCACGGCCCCGCACAGACCGCGCGGCAGATCAACACCCCGCACGTAGCCACGGCCCCGCACAGACCACACGGCAGATCAACACCCCGCACGTAGCCACGGCCCCGCACAGACCGCGTGGCAGATCAACACCCCTCACGTAGCCACGGCCCCGCACAGACCACACGGCAGATCAACGCCCCGCACGTAGCCACGGCCCCGCACAGACCACACGGCAGATCAACGCCCCTCACATAGCCACGGCCCCGCACAGACCGCGTGGCAGATCAACACCCCGCACGTAGCCACGGCCCCGCACAGACCGCGTGGCAGATCAACACCCCTCACGTAGCCACGGCCCCGCACAGACCACACGGCAGATCAACACCCCGCACGTAGCCACGGCCCCGCACAGACCGCGCGGCAGATCAACACCCCGCACGTAGCCACGGCCCCGCACAGACCACACGGCAGATCAACACCCCTCACGTAGCCACGGCCCCGCACAGACCACACGGCAGATCAACGCCCCTCACGTAGCCACGGCCCCGCACAGACCACACGGCAGATCAACGCCCCTCACGTAGCCACGGCCCCGCACAGACCGCGTGGCAGATCAACACCCCGCACGTAGCCACGGCCCCGCACAGACCGCGTGGCAGATCAACACCCCTCACGTAGCCACGGCCCCGCACAGACCGCGCGGCAGATCAACACCCCACACGTAGCCACGGCCCCGCACAGACCGCGCAGCAGATCAACACCCCGCACGTAGCCACGGCCCCGCACAGACCGCGTGGCAGATCAACACCCCTCACGTAGCCACGGCCCCGCACAGACCGCGCGGCAGATCAACACCCCGCACGTAGCCACGGCCCCGCACAGACCGCGCAGCAGATCAACACCCCGCACGTAGCCACGGCCCCGCACAGACCACACGGCAGATCAACACCCCTCACGTAGCCATGGCCCCGCACAGATGACACGGCAGATCAACACCCCTCACATAGCCACGGCCCCGCACAGACCACACGGCAGATCAACGCCCCTCACGTAGCCACGGCCCCCCACAGACCACACGGCAGATCAACGCCCCTCATGTAGCCACGGCCCCGCACAGACCACGCGGCAGATCAACGCCCCTCACGTAGCCACGGCCCCGCACAGACCACGCGGCAGATCAACACCCCTCACGTAGCCACGGCCCCGCACAGACCACACGGCAGATCAACACCCCGCACGTAGCCACGGCCCCGCACAGACCGCGCGGCAGATCAACACCCCGCACGTAGCCACGGCCCCGCACAGACCACACGGCATATCAACACCCCTCACGTAGCCACGGCCCCGCACAGACCGCGTGGCAGATCAACACCCCTCACGTAGCCACGGCCCCGCACAGACCACACGGCAGATCAACGCTTCGCACGTAGCCACGGCCCCGCACAGACCACACGGCAGATCAACGCCCCTCACATAGCCACGGCCCCGCACAGACCGCGTGGCAGATCAACACCCCGCACGTAGCCACGGCCCCGCACAGACCGCGTGGCAGATCAACACCCCTCACGTAGCCATGGCCCCGCACAGACCGCGCGGCAGATCAACACCCCACACGTAGCCACGGCCCCGCACAGACCGCGCAGCAGATCAACACCCCGCACGTAGCCACGGCCCCGCACAGACCGCGTGGCAGATCAACACCCCTCACGTAGCCACGGCCCCGCACAGACCGCGCGGCAGATCAACACCCCGCACGTAGCCACGGCCCCGCACAGACCGCGCAGCAGATCAACACCCCGCACGTAGCCACGGCCCCGCACAGACCACACGGCAGATCAACACCCCTCACGTAGCCATGGCCCCGCACAGATGACACGGCAGATCAACACCCCTCACATAGCCACGGCCCCGCACAGACCACACGGCAGATCAACGCCCCTCACGTAGCCACGGCCCCCCACAGACCACACGGCAGATCAACGCCCCTCATGTAGCCACGGCCCCGCACAGACCACGCGGCAGATCAACGCCCCTCACGTAGCCACGGCCCCGCACAGACCACGCGGCAGATCAACACCCCTCACGTAGCCACGGCCCCGCACAGACCACACGGCAGATCAACACCCCGCACGTAGCCACGGCCCCGCACAGACCGCGCGGCAGATCAACACCCCGCACGTAGCCACGGCCCCGCACAGACCACACGGCATATCAACACCCCTCACGTAGCCACGGCCCCGCACAGACCGCGTGGCAGATCAACACCCCTCACGTAGCCACGGCCCCGCACAGACCACACGGCAGATCAACGCCCCGCACGTAGCCACGGCCCCGCACAGACCACACGGCAGATCAACGCCCCTCACATAGCCACGGCCCCGCACAGACCGCGTGGCAGATCAACACCCCGCACGTAGCCACGGCCCCGCACAGACCGCGTGGCAGATCAACACCCCTCACGTAGCCATGGCCCCGCACAGACCGCGCGGCAGATCAACACCCCTCACGTAGCCACGGCCCCGCACAGACCGCGCGGCAGATCAACACCCCGCACGTAGCCACGGCCCCGCACAGACCGCGCAGCAGATCAACACCCCGCACGTAGCCACGGCCCCGCACAGACCACACGGCAGATCAACACCCCTCACGTAGCCATGGCCCCGCACAGATGACACGGCAGATCAACACCCCTCACATAGCCACGGCCCCGCACAGACCACACGGCAGATCAACGCCCCTCACGTAGCCACGGCCCCCCACAGACCACACGGCAGATCAACGCCCCTCATGTAGCCACGGCCCCGCACAGACCACGCGGCAGATCAACGCCCCTCACGTAGCCACGGCCCCGCACAGACCACACGGCAGATCAACACCCCTCACGTAGCCACGGCCCCGCACAGACCACACGGCAGATCAACACCCCGCACGTAGCCACGGCCCCGCACAGACCGCGCAGCAGATCAACACCCCTCACGTAGCCACGGCCCCGCACAGACCACACGGCAGATCAACACCCCGCACGTAGCCATGGCCCCGCACAGATGACACGGCAGATCAACACCCCTCACATAGCCACGGCCCCGCACAGACCACACGGCAGATCAACGCCCCTCACGTAGCCACGGCCCCCCACAGACCACACGGCAGATCAACGCCCCTCATGTAGCCACGGCCCCGCACAGACCACGCGGCAGATCAACGCCCCTCACGTAGCCACGGCCCCGCACAGACCACACGGCAGATCAACACCCCTCACGTAGCCACGGCCCCGCACAGACCACACGGCAGATCAACACCCCGCACGTAGCCATGGCCCCGCACAGACCGCGCGGCAGATCAACACCCCGCACGTAGCCACGCACCGCACAGACCACACGGCATATCAACACCCCTCACGTAGCCACGGCCCCGCACAGACCGCGTGGCAGATCAACATCCCTCACGTAGCCACGGCCCCGCACAGACCACACGGCAGATCAACGCCCCGCACGTAGCCACGGCCCCGCACAGACCACACGGCAGATCAACGCCCCTCACGTAGCCACGGCCCCGCACAGACCGCGTGGCAGATCAACACCCCGCACGTAGCCACGGCCCCGCACAGACCGCGCGGCAGATCAACACCCCGCACGTAGCCACGGCCCCGCACAGACCGCGCGGCAGATCAACACCCCGCACGTAGCCACGGCCCCGCACAGACCACACGGCAGATCAACACCCCGCACGTAGCCACGGCCCCGCACAGACCGCGCGGCAGATCAACACCCCTCACGTAGCCACGGCCCCGCACAGACCGCGCGGCAGATCAACACCCCGCACGTAGCCACGGCCCCGCACAGACCGCGCCGCAGATCAACACCCCGCACGTAGCCACGGCCCCGCACAGACCACACGGCAGATCAACGCCCCTCACGTAGCCACGGCCCCCCACAGACCACACGGCAGATCAACGCCCCTCACGTAGCCACGGCCCCGCACAGACCGCGCGGCAGATCAACACCCCGCACGTAGCCACGGCCCCGCACAGACCACACGGCAGATCAACACCCCGCACGTAGCCACGGCCCCGCACAGACCGCGTGGCAGATCAACACCCCTCACGTAGCCACGGCCCCGCACAGACCACACGGCAGATCAACGCCCCGCACGTAGCCACGGCCCCGCACAGACCACACGGCAGATCAACGCCCCTCACATAGCCACGGCCCCGCACAGACCGCGTGGCAGATCAACACCCCGCACGTAGCCACGGCCCCGCACAGACCGCGTGGCAGATCAACACCCCTCACGTAGCCACGGCCCCGCACAGACCACACGGCAGATCAACACCCCGCACGTAGCCACGGCCCCGCACAGACCGCGCGGCAGATCAACACCCCGCACGTAGCCACGGCCCCGCACAGACCACACGGCAGATCAACACCCCTCACGTAGCCACGGCCCCGCACAGACCACACGGCAGATCAACGCCCCTCACGTAGCCACGGCCCCGCACAGACCACACGGCAGATCAACGCCCCTCACGTAGCCACGGCCCCGCACAGACCGCGTGGCAGATCAACACCCCGCACGTAGCCACGGCCCCGCACAGACCGCGTGGCAGATCAACACCCCTCACGTAGCCACGGCCCCGCACAGACCGCGCGGCAGATCAACACCCCACACGTAGCCACGGCCCCGCACAGACCGCGCAGCAGATCAACACCCCGCACGTAGCCACGGCCCCGCACAGACCGCGTGGCAGATCAACACCCCTCACGTAGCCACGGCCCCGCACAGACCGCGCGGCAGATCAACACCCCGCACGTAGCCACGGCCCCGCACAGACCGCGCAGCAGATCAACACCCCGCACGTAGCCACGGCCCCGCACAGACCACACGGCAGATCAACACCCCTCACGTAGCCATGGCCCCGCACAGATGACACGGCAGATCAACACCCCTCACATAGCCACGGCCCCGCACAGACCACACGGCAGATCAACGCCCCTCACGTAGCCACGGCCCCCCACAGACCACACGGCAGATCAACGCCCCTCATGTAGCCACGGCCCCGCACAGACCACGCGGCAGATCAACGCCCCTCACGTAGCCACGGCCCCGCACAGACCACGCGGCAGATCAACACCCCTCACGTAGCCACGGCCCCGCACAGACCACACGGCAGATCAACACCCCGCACGTAGCCACGGCCCCGCACAGACCGCGCGGCAGATCAACACCCCGCACGTAGCCACGGCCCCGCACAGACCACACGGCATATCAACACCCCTCACGTAGCCACGGCCCCGCACAGACCGCGTGGCAGATCAACACCCCTCACGTAGCCACGGCCCCGCACAGACCACACGGCAGATCAACGCTTCGCACGTAGCCACGGCCCCGCACAGACCACACGGCAGATCAACGCCCCTCACATAGCCACGGCCCCGCACAGACCGCGTGGCAGATCAACACCCCGCACGTAGCCACGGCCCCGCACAGACCGCGTGGCAGATCAACACCCCTCACGTAGCCATGGCCCCGCACAGACCGCGCGGCAGATCAACACCCCACACGTAGCCACGGCCCCGCACAGACCGCGCAGCAGATCAACACCCCGCACGTAGCCACGGCCCCGCACAGACCGCGTGGCAGATCAACACCCCTCACGTAGCCACGGCCCCGCACAGACCGCGCGGCAGATCAACACCCCGCACGTAGCCACGGCCCCGCACAGACCGCGCAGCAGATCAACACCCCGCACGTAGCCACGGCCCCGCACAGACCACACGGCAGATCAACACCCCTCACGTAGCCATGGCCCCGCACAGATGACACGGCAGATCAACACCCCTCACATAGCCACGGCCCCGCACAGACCACACGGCAGATCAACGCCCCTCACGTAGCCACGGCCCCCCACAGACCACACGGCAGATCAACGCCCCTCATGTAGCCACGGCCCCGCACAGACCACGCGGCAGATCAACGCCCCTCACGTAGCCACGGCCCCGCACAGACCACGCGGCAGATCAACACCCCTCACGTAGCCACGGCCCCGCACAGACCACACGGCAGATCAACACCCCGCACGTAGCCACGGCCCCGCACAGACCGCGCGGCAGATCAACACCCCGCACGTAGCCACGGCCCCGCACAGACCACACGGCATATCAACACCCCTCACGTAGCCACGGCCCCGCACAGACCGCGTGGCAGATCAACACCCCTCACGTAGCCACGGCCCCGCACAGACCACACGGCAGATCAACGCTTCGCACGTAGCCACGGCCCCGCACAGACCACACGGCAGATCAACGCCCCTCACATAGCCACGGCCCCGCACAGACCGCGTGGCAGATCAACACCCCGCACGTAGCCACGGCCCCGCACAGACCGCGTGGCAGATCAACACCCCTCACGTAGCCATGGCCCCGCACAGACCGCGCGGCAGATCAACACCCCTCACGTAGCCACGGCCCCGCACAGACCGCGCGGCAGATCAACACCCCGCACGTAGCCACGGCCCCGCACAGACCGCGCAGCAGATCAACACCCCGCACGTAGCCACGGCCCCGCACAGACCACACGGCAGATCAACGCCCCTCACGTAGCCACGGCCCCCCACAGACCACACGGCAGATCAACGCCCCTCATGTAGCCACGGCCCCGCACAGACCACGCGGCAGATCAACGCCCCTCACGTAGCCACGGCCCCGCACAGACCACGCGGCAGATCAACACCCCTCACGTAGCCACGGCCCCGCACAGACCACACGGCAGATCAACACCCCGCACGTAGCCACGGCCCCGCACAGACCGCGCGGCAGATCAACACCCCGCACGTAGCCACGGCCCCGCACAGACCACACGGCATATCAACACCCCTCACGTAGCCACGGCCCCGCACAGACCGCGTGGCAGATCAACATCCCTCACGTAGCCACGGCCCCGCACAGACCACACGGCAGATCAACGCCCCGCACGTAGCCACGGCCCCGCACAGACCACACGGCAGATCAACGCCCCTCACGTAGCCACGGCCCCGCACAGACCGCGTGGCAGATCAACACCCCGCACGTAGCCACGGCCCCGCACAGACCGCGTGGCAGATCAACACCCCTCACGTAGCCATGGCCCCGCACAGACCGCGCGGCAGATCAACACCCCTCACGTAGCCACGGCCCCGCACAGACCGCGCGGCAGATCAACACCCCGCACGTAGCCACGGCCCCGCACAGACCGCGCAGCAGATCAACACCCCGCACGTAGCCACGGCCCCGCACAGACCACACGGCAGATCAACACCCCTCACGTAGCCACGGCCCCGCACAGACCACACGGCAGATCAACACCCCGCACGTAGCCACGGCCCCGCACAGACCGCGCAGCAGATCAACACCCCTCACGTAGTCACGGCCCCGCACAGACCACACGGCAGATCAACACCCCTCACGTAGCCATGGCCCCGCACAGATGACACGGCAGATCAACACCCCTCACATAGCCACGGCCCCGCACAGACCACACGGCAGATCAACGCCCCTCACGTAGCCACGGCCCCCCACAGACCACGCGGCAGATCAACGCCCCTCACGTAGCCACGGCCCCGCACAGACCACGCGGCAGATCAACACCCCTCACGTAGCCACGGCCCCGCACAGACCACGCGGCAGATCAACACCCCGCACGTAGCCACGGCCCCGCACAGACCGCGCGGCAGATCAACACCCCGCACGTAGCCACGGCCCCGCACAGACCACACGGCATATCAACACCCCTCACGTAGCCACGGCCCCGCACAGACCGCGTGGCAGATCAACATCCCTCACGTAGCCACGGCCCCGCACAGACCACACGGCAGATCAACGCCCCGCACGTAGCCACGGCCCCGCACAGACCACACGGCAGATCAACGCCCCTCACGTAGCCACGGCCCCGCACAGACCGCGTGGCAGATCAACACCCCGCACGTAGCCACGGCCCCGCACAGACCGCGTGGCAGATCAACACCCCTCACGTAGCCACGGCCCCGCACAGACCGCGCGGCAGATCAACACCCCTCACGTAGCCACGGCCCCGCACAGACCACACGGCAGATCAACGCCCCTCACGTAGCCACGGCCCCGCACAGACCGCGTGGCAGATCAACACCCCTCACGTAGCCACGGCCCCGCACAGACCGCGCGGCAGATCAACACCCCGCACGTAGCCACGGCCCCGCACAGACCGCGCAGCAGATCAACACCCCGCACGTAGCCACGGCCCCGCACAGACCACACGGCAGATCAACACCCCGCACGTAGCCACGGCCCCGCACAGACCGCGTGGCAGATCAACACCCCTCACGTAGCCACGGCCCCGCACAGACCGCGCGGCAGATCAACACCCCGCACGTAGCCACGGCCCCGCACAGACCGCGCAGCAGATCAACACCCCGCACGTAGCCACGGCCCCGCACAGACCACACGGCAGATCAACACCCCTCACGTAGCCATGGCCCCGCACAGATGACACGGCAGATCAACACCCCTCACATAGCCACGGCCCCGCACAGACCACACGGCAGATCAACGCCCCTCACGTAGCCACGGCCCCCCACAGACCACACGGCAGATCAACGCCCCTCACGTAGCCACGACCCCGCACAGACCACACGGCAGATCAACGCCCCTCACGTAGCCACGGCCCCGCACAGACCACACGGCAGATCAACGCCCCTCATGTAGCCACGGCCCCGCACAGACCGCGCAGCAGATCAACACCCCTCACGTAGCCACGGCCCCGCACAGACCACACGGCAGATCAACGCCCCTCACGTAGCCACGGCCCCGCACAGACCACACGGCAGATGAACACCCCTCACGTAGCCACGGCCCCGCACAGACCACACGGCAGATCAACGCCCCTCACGTAGCCACGGCCCCGCACAGACCACACGGCAGATCAACGCCCCTCATGTAGCCACGGCCCCGCACAGACCACGCGGCAGATCAACGCCCCTCACGTAGCCACGGCCCCGCACAGACCACGCGGCAGATCAACACCCCTCACGTAGCCACGGCCCCGCACAGACCACACGGCAGATCAACACCCCGCACGTAGCCACGGCCCCGCACAGACCGCGCGGCAGATCAACACCCCGCACGTAGCCACGGCCCCGCACAGACCACACGGCATATCAACACCCCTCACGTAGCCACGGCCCCGCACAGACCGCGTGGCAGATCAACACCCCTCACGTAGCCACGGCCCCGCACAGACCACACGGCAGATCAACGCCCCGCACGTAGCCACGGCCCCGCACAGACCACACGGCAGATCAACGCCCCTCACATAGCCACGGCCCCGCACAGACCGCGTGGCAGATCAACACCCCGCACGTAGCCACGGCCCCGCACAGACCGCGTGGCAGATCAACACCCCTCACGTAGCCATGGCCCCGCACAGACCGCGCGGCAGATCAACACCCCTCACGTAGCCACGGCCCCGCACAGACCGCGCGGCAGATCAACACCCCGCACGTAGCCACGGCCCCGCACAGACCGCGCAGCAGATCAACACCCCGCACGTAGCCACGGCCCCGCACAGACCACACGGCAGATCAACACCCCTCACGTAGCCATGGCCCCGCACAGATGACACGGCAGATCAACACCCCTCACATAGCCACGGCCCCGCACAGACCACACGGCAGATCAACGCCCCTCACGTAGCCACGGCCCCCCACAGACCACACGGCAGATCAACGCCCCTCATGTAGCCACGGCCCCGCACAGACCACGCGGCAGATCAACGCCCCTCACGTAGCCACGGCCCCGCACAGACCACACGGCAGATCAACACCCCTCACGTAGCCACGGCCCCGCACAGACCACACGGCAGATCAACACCCCGCACGTAGCCACGGCCCCGCACAGACCGCGCAGCAGATCAACACCCCTCACGTAGCCACGGCCCCGCACAGACCACACGGCAGATCAACACCCCGCACGTAGCCATGGCCCCGCACAGATGACACGGCAGATCAACACCCCTCACATAGCCACGGCCCCGCACAGACCACACGGCAGATCAACGCCCCTCACGTAGCCACGGCCCCCCACAGACCACACGGCAGATCAACGCCCCTCATGTAGCCACGGCCCCGCACAGACCACGTGGCAGATCAACGCCCCTCACGTAGCCACGGCCCCGCACAGACCACACGGCAGATC
Source organism: Eretmochelys imbricata (assembly GCF_965152235.1). Classification (NCBI taxonomy): domain Eukaryota; kingdom Metazoa; phylum Chordata; order Testudines; family Cheloniidae; genus Eretmochelys; species Eretmochelys imbricata. The sequence goes on along the minus strand of NC_135580.1, from coordinate 903,087 downwards.
AACACCCCTCACGTAGCCACGGCCCCGCACAGACCACACGGCAGATCAACACCCCGCACGTAGCCATGGCCCCGCACAGACCGCGCGGCAGATCAACACCCCGCACGTAGCCACGCACCGCACAGACCACACGGCATATCAACACCCCTCACGTAGCCACGGCCCCGCACAGACCGCGTGGCAGATCAACATCCCTCACGTAGCCACGGCCCCGCACAGACCACACGGCAGATCAACGCCCCGCACGTAGCCACGGCCCCGCACAGACCACACGGCAGATCAACGCCCCTCACGTAGCCACGGCCCCGCACAGACCGCGTGGCAGATCAACACCCCGCACGTAGCCACGGCCCCGCACAGACCGCGCGGCAGATCAACACCCCGCACGTAGCCACGGCCCCGCACAGACCGCGCGGCAGATCAACACCCCGCACGTAGCCACGGCCCCGCACAGACCACACGGCAGATCAACACCCCGCACGTAGCCACGGCCCCGCACAGACCGCGCGGCAGATCAACACCCCTCACGTAGCCACGGCCCCGCACAGACCGCGCGGCAGATCAACACCCCGCACGTAGCCACGGCCCCGCACAGACCGCGCCGCAGATCAACACCCCGCACGTAGCCACGGCCCCGCACAGACCACACGGCAGATCAACGCCCCTCACGTAGCCACGGCCCCCCACAGACCACACGGCAGATCAACGCCCCTCACGTAGCCACGGCCCCGCACAGACCGCGCGGCAGATCAACACCCCGCACGTAGCCACGGCCCCGCACAGACCACACGGCAGATCAACACCCCGCACGTAGCCACGGCCCCGCACAGACCGCGCGGCAGATCAACACCCCGCACGTAGCCACGGCCCCGCACAGACCACACGGCATATCAACACCCCTCACGTAGCCACGGCCCCGCACAGACCGCGTGGCAGATCAACACCCCTCACGTAGCCACGGCCCCGCACAGACCACACGGCAGATCAACGCCCCGCACGTAGCCACGGCCCCGCACAGACCACACGGCAGATCAACGCCCCTCACATAGCCACGGCCCCGCACAGACCGCGTGGCAGATCAACACCCCGCACGTAGCCACGGCCCCGCACAGACCGCGTGGCAGATCAACACCCCTCACGTAGCCACGGCCCCGCACAGACCACACGGCAGATCAACACCCCGCACGTAGCCACGGCCCCGCACAGACCGCGCGGCAGATCAACACCCCGCACGTAGCCACGGCCCCGCACAGACCACACGGCAGATCAACACCCCTCACGTAGCCACGGCCCCGCACAGACCACACGGCAGATCAACGCCCCTCACGTAGCCACGGCCCCGCACAGACCACACGGCAGATCAACGCCCCTCACGTAGCCACGGCCCCGCACAGACCGCGTGGCAGATCAACACCCCGCACGTAGCCACGGCCCCGCACAGACCGCGTGGCAGATCAACACCCCTCACGTAGCCACGGCCCCGCACAGACCGCGCGGCAGATCAACACCCCACACGTAGCCATGGCCCCGCACAGACCGCGCAGCAGATCAACACCCCGCACGTAGCCACGGCCCCGCACAGACCGCGTGGCAGATCAACACCCCTCACGTAGCCACGGCCCCGCACAGACCGCGCGGCAGATCAACACCCCGCACGTAGCCACGGCCCCGCACAGACCGCGCAGCAGATCAACACCCCGCACGTAGCCACGGCCCCGCACAGACCACACGGCAGATCAACACCCCTCACGTAGCCATGGCCCCGCACAGATGACACGGCAGATCAACACCCCTCACATAGCCACGGCCCCGCACAGACCACACGGCAGATCAACGCCCCTCACGTAGCCACGGCCCCCCACAGACCACACGGCAGATCAACGCCCCTCATGTAGCCACGGCCCCGCACAGACCACGCGGCAGATCAACGCCCCTCACGTAGCCACGGCCCCGCACAGACCACGCGGCAGATCAACACCCCTCACGTAGCCACGGCCCCGCACAGACCACACGGCAGATCAACACCCCGCACGTAGCCACGGCCCCGCACAGACCGCGCGGCAGATCAACACCCCGCACGTAGCCACGGCCCCGCACAGACCACACGGCATATCAACACCCCTCACGTAGCCACGGCCCCGCACAGACCGCGTGGCAGATCAACACCCCTCACGTAGCCACGGCCCCGCACAGACCACACGGCAGATCAACGCTTCGCACGTAGCCACGGCCCCGCACAGACCACACGGCAGATCAACGCCCCTCACATAGCCACGGCCCCGCACAGACCGCGTGGCAGATCAACACCCCGCACGTAGCCACGGCCCCGCACAGACCGCGTGGCAGATCAACACCCCTCACGTAGCCATGGCCCCGCACAGACCGCGCGGCAGATCAACACCCCACACGTAGCCACGGCCCCGCACAGACCGCGCAGCAGATCAACACCCCGCACGTAGCCACGGCCCCGCACAGACCGCGTGGCAGATCAACACCCCTCACGTAGCCACGGCCCCGCACAGACCGCGCGGCAGATCAACACCCCGCACGTAGCCACGGCCCCGCACAGACCGCGCAGCAGATCAACACCCCGCACGTAGCCACGGCCCCGCACAGACCACACGGCAGATCAACACCCCTCACGTAGCCATGGCCCCGCACAGATGACACGGCAGATCAACACCCCTCACATAGCCACGGCCCCGCACAGACCACACGGCAGATCAACGCCCCTCACGTAGCCACGGCCCCCCACAGACCACACGGCAGATCAACGCCCCTCATGTAGCCACGGCCCCGCACAGACCACGCGGCAGATCAACGCCCCTCACGTAGCCACGGCCCCGCACAGACCACGCGGCAGATCAACACCCCTCACGTAGCCACGGCCCCGCACAGACCACACGGCAGATCAACACCCCGCACGTAGCCACGGCCCCGCACAGACCGCGCGGCAGATCAACACCCCGCACGTAGCCACGGCCCCGCACAGACCACACGGCATATCAACACCCCTCACGTAGCCACGGCCCCGCACAGACCGCGTGGCAGATCAACACCCCTCACGTAGCCACGGCCCCGCACAGACCACACGGCAGATCAACGCTTCGCACGTAGCCACGGCCCCGCACAGACCACACGGCAGATCAACGCCCCTCACATAGCCACGGCCCCGCACAGACCGCGTGGCAGATCAACACCCCGCACGTAGCCACGGCCCCGCACAGACCGCGTGGCAGATCAACACCCCTCACGTAGCCATGGCCCCGCACAGACCGCGCGGCAGATCAACACCCCTCACGTAGCCACGGCCCCGCACAGACCGCGCGGCAGATCAACACCCCGCACGTAGCCACGGCCCCGCACAGACCGCGCAGCAGATCAACACCCCGCACGTAGCCACGGCCCCGCACAGACCACACGGCAGATCAACGCCCCTCACGTAGCCACGGCCCCCCACAGACCACACGGCAGATCAACGCCCCTCATGTAGCCACGGCCCCGCACAGACCACGCGGCAGATCAACGCCCCTCACGTAGCCACGGCCCCGCACAGACCACGCGGCAGATCAACACCCCTCACGTAGCCACGGCCCCGCACAGACCACACGGCAGATCAACACCCCGCACGTAGCCACGGCCCCGCACAGACCGCGCGGCAGATCAACACCCCGCACGTAGCCACGGCCCCGCACAGACCACACGGCATATCAACACCCCTCACGTAGCCACGGCCCCGCACAGACCGCGTGGCAGATCAACATCCCTCACGTAGCCACGGCCCCGCACAGACCACACGGCAGATCAACGCCCCGCACGTAGCCACGGCCCCGCACAGACCACACGGCAGATCAACGCCCCTCACGTAGCCACGGCCCCGCACAGACCGCGTGGCAGATCAACACCCCGCACGTAGCCACGGCCCCGCACAGACCGCGTGGCAGATCAACACCCCTCACGTAGCCATGGCCCCGCACAGACCGCGCGGCAGATCAACACCCCTCACGTAGCCACGGCCCCGCACAGACCGCGCGGCAGATCAACACCCCGCACGTAGCCACGGCCCCGCACAGACCGCGCAGCAGATCAACACCCCGCACGTAGCCACGGCCCCGCACAGACCACACGGCAGATCAACACCCCTCACGTAGCCACGGCCCCGCACAGACCACACGGCAGATCAACACCCCGCACGTAGCCACGGCCCCGCACAGACCGCGCAGCAGATCAACACCCCTCACGTAGTCACGGCCCCGCACAGACCACACGGCAGATCAACACCCCTCACGTAGCCATGGCCCCGCACAGATGACACGGCAGATCAACACCCCTCACATAGCCACGGCCCCGCACAGACCACACGGCAGATCAACGCCCCTCACGTAGCCACGGCCCCCCACAGACCACGCGGCAGATCAACGCCCCTCACGTAGCCACGGCCCCGCACAGACCACGCGGCAGATCAACACCCCTCACGTAGCCACGGCCCCGCACAGACCACGCGGCAGATCAACACCCCGCACGTAGCCACGGCCCCGCACAGACCGCGCGGCAGATCAACACCCCGCACGTAGCCACGGCCCCGCACAGACCACACGGCATATCAACACCCCTCACGTAGCCACGGCCCCGCACAGACCGCGTGGCAGATCAACATCCCTCACGTAGCCACGGCCCCGCACAGACCACACGGCAGATCAACGCCCCGCACGTAGCCACGGCCCCGCACAGACCACACGGCAGATCAACGCCCCTCACGTAGCCACGGCCCCGCACAGACCGCGTGGCAGATCAACACCCCGCACGTAGCCACGGCCCCGCACAGACCGCGTGGCAGATCAACACCCCTCACGTAGCCACGGCCCCGCACAGACCGCGCGGCAGATCAACACCCCTCACGTAGCCACGGCCCCGCACAGACCACACGGCAGATCAACGCCCCTCACGTAGCCACGGCCCCGCACAGACCGCGTGGCAGATCAACACCCCTCACGTAGCCACGGCCCCGCACAGACCGCGCGGCAGATCAACACCCCGCACGTAGCCACGGCCCCGCACAGACCGCGCAGCAGATCAACACCCCGCACGTAGCCACGGCCCCGCACAGACCACACGGCAGATCAACACCCCGCACGTAGCCACGGCCCCGCACAGACCGCGTGGCAGATCAACACCCCTCACGTAGCCACGGCCCCGCACAGACCGCGCGGCAGATCAACACCCCGCACGTAGCCACGGCCCCGCACAGACCGCGCAGCAGATCAACACCCCGCACGTAGCCACGGCCCCGCACAGACCACACGGCAGATCAACACCCCTCACGTAGCCATGGCCCCGCACAGATGACACGGCAGATCAACACCCCTCACATAGCCACGGCCCCGCACAGACCACACGGCAGATCAACGCCCCTCACGTAGCCACGGCCCCCCACAGACCACACGGCAGATCAACGCCCCTCACGTAGCCACGGCCCCGCACAGACCACGCGGCAGATCAACGCCCCTCACGTAGCCACGGCCCCGCACAGACCACACGGCAGATCAACTCCCCTCACGTAGCCACGGCCCCGCACAGACCACACGGCAGATCAACACCCCTCACGTAGCCACGGTCCCGCACAGACCGCGCGGCAGATCAACGCCCCTCACGTAGCCACGGCCCCGCACAGACCGCGCGGCAGATCAACTCCCCGCACGTAGCCACGGCCCCGCACAGATGACACGGCAGATCAACACCCCTCACATAGCCACGGCCCCGCACAGACCACGTGGCAGATCAACGCCCCTCACGTAGCCACGGCCCCGCACAGACCGCACGGCAGATCAACACCCCTCACATAGCCACGGCCCCGCACAGACCGCACGGCAGATCAACACCCCGCACGTAGCCACGGCCCCGCACAGACCGCGTGGCAGATCAACACCCCTCACGTAGCCACGGCCCCGCACAGACCGCGCAGCAGATCAACACCCCGCACATAGCCACGGCCCCGCACAGACCACACGGCAGATCAACACCCCTCACGTAGCCATGGCCCCGCACAGATGACACGGCAGATCAACACCCCTCACATAGCCACGGCCCCGCACAGACCGCACGGCAGATCAACACCCCTCACGTAGCCACGGCCCCGCACAGACCGCGCAGCAGATCAACACCCCGCACGTAGCCACGGCCCCGCACAGACCACACGGCAGATCAACGCCCCTCACGTAGCCACGGCCCCCCACAGACCACACGGCAGATCAACGCCCCTCATGTAGCCACGGCCCCGCACAGACCACGCGGCAGATCAACGCCCCTCACGTAGCCACGGCCCCGCACAGACCACACGGCAGATCAACTTCCCTCACGTAGCCATGGCCCCGCACAGACCACACGGCAGATCAACACCCCTCACGTAGCCACGGTCCCGCACAGACCACACGGCAGATCAACGCCCCTCACGTAGCCACGGCCCCGCACAGACCGCGCGGCAGATCAACACCCCGCACGTAGCCACGGCCCCGCACAGATGACACGGCAGATCAACACCCCTCACATAGCCACGGCCCCGCACAGACCACATGGCAGATCAACGCCCCTCACGTAGCCACGGCCCCGCACAGACCGCATGGCAGATCAACACCCCGCACGTAGCCACGGCCCCGCACAGACCACACGGCAGATCAACACCTCTCTCCCTGCACAAGCCATATGGCAGATCAACACTCCTCACGCAGCCCGCACTGAGGCCATGGGGGCAGAGGCAGCATATTGTACATGGGTGCTGGGCACATGGAGGGCATGCAGGGCTCTCGTGCAGGGTGCCCAAGGCATGCGGGGGGGAGGGCCTTAGGGCACACAGAGAGCACGTGGAAAGGTGCCCAGGGGTCCACGCGGGGCTCTCATACAGGGTGTACATGGGGGAGCTCAGGGCATGCAGAGAGGCACTCATGGCACACGGGGGGGGGCATGTGGAGCTCTCATGCAGGGGCCCAGGGTGTGTGGGGGAGGCCCAGGGCATGCCCAGGATGCACGGGGGGCGGAGCCCTCAGGGCGTGTGTGGGGCCCAGGGCACGCACACTGGCCATGCAGGGCTCTCTTGCAGAGACTGGCAGCAAGCTCACAGGCTGGCTTGTTGACAAGCCCATAAGCCTGCCACAGCGAGTGAACCAAACCCGGCCCCTCAGCCGCCTGTAGCCTACCTCATGGCTCCACGTTTGACACAAGAGCTTCTCGTGCTCAGCGGTGGGTTGTCCCAGAGACAGAGAGCGGCTGGCCCTGCGGAGACAAGACGGTGGCCACGAGGGAGGGGCCACAGGGACAAAGGACTTTGTGAGCGCAGAAAATGCACTTGTCAGAACGGGTTGGAGCAGGAAAGCGGAACAAGCCCAGCCATAGAGCATCGCCCCAAAGCGACCAGGTTCCAGAGGACAGGATTGGACTCCCCTGCTTCCCTGGAGCCCTTCCCTGGAGAACGAGCAGCTGTGGCATGTCCCACTCATTCCCACCATGCTCACCCCGACACCAGCGGCTGGATCTGACCCTGTATTAGAGACGCCCGGACTGGGCGAGCAAAGGCACAGTCCTGGCTTTCGAGGGACATAGGATCTCACTCGGTTTTGTTTGGCTTCCCAGGTGCTACAGGGATGAGCCCATTCGACGTGCACAGAAATTCCCACGTGTGTCAGGCGCTCTCCTACCGCCACTCGCTCTGCACTGGCTGCTGGGCAGACAAGCTATTGGGGCAGGGACAAGTCTACACAAGCACCAAGTGCCCACAAGCGCCTTCCGCAGCCTGGGAGGGTCAGAGGGCAGCCAGGCCAGGAACGGCGTTCCCAAGCACTCGCTCTCCTCTGCTAGCCACACGTACCTGGAGATCACCACAGCCATGCCATAGATGTCAATGGCAGCGTCGGCCACGCGTTTCAGATGAAACTGTTCGTCTGGGAGAAGAGACGTTGGTGAGACGGGGCATGCATGCACACGCACGTGTTATACTAGTGAAAACTAACAGCAGTTCCGCAGCACTTGCACGGAAGCCAGTGAACCGGCTCTCACTGCGCAGATACATTGGCAGGCCAGAAACTGCTACAAGGACCCACCCACTGACTGGAGACCCTGGGAGGGGGGTGATGCCGCCGGAGCCTGGCACAGGGCGCTCACTGAGCTGGTTGGCTCTAACACGCAGACTGGAGCGTTTTCCTGAGCCAAATGCTCAGCAGCACCCTGCAGTGCGGCCCCAGCCCCCAACGAATTAAACAAACCAGCCAGACCCATCGGTCAATCACTTCTGGTGCCCCTGTTGGATCCTGGCTCTGCGCACTCAGCTCCCCTGGGTGTTAATGAAATGTCATGGGCACACTGAGGGCAGGATACGACTCACGTACAGCTGTTCAGGAGCCCTGGGAGACCATCAGGATCAGGGCTGCATGATGCTGGTGCTACACACAGACCTTGGCCTGCGGAGCTTTGTGGGGCTTTGGATGCAGAGCAGGTACACAGGGCCATGCGGACACCCCAGCTGCACTGCAGTCCTGCAGCCCAGCGACGCTCCAGGCTGGCACGGGGGGAGCTTTCACCCCGGCGTGCCGCAGTGAGGAGACCCATATCGATCCCCAAGGGATGGACGCACACCACCTAGGTCTGTATTCAGAGAGAGGTGCGGTGGGCAGAGCAAGGAGCGTGACGCGGGAAGGAATTCAGAGGGGAAATGGGGAGAGGATGAAGGGGAGAGAAGAGAGCGTTGCAGGAGGTGACAGAAGTGCTGCTGTGGGAGCACACCCTGGGCCCTGGCTCGGTGCCCCAGTGATGGGTTTTACGACAGGCCAAATGGTGGAATGTCGTTTAACGTCATCTGATGGCTGGTTAGAAGCGGGCTGACAGCAGCCACAGAGGCACCCACCTATCACCTTCTCGCCGTACTTCAGCAGGAGGCTCTCAATAGCTTCACCAAACAGGTCAATGGCCCTCGTCACCTTTACATGGACACAGAAGAACAGTTCATTTCCTTTCCAAGACAGCTGTAACTTTCAGCAACCACTGCTGGGTGAGTGGGTGCCTCTGGGGATCAGGGAGCAGCGCTGGGAAAAGCGCGTCCAGCACAGGGCACTGGGCTGGATCCTGGGGACCAGTTGCGCTGTGTTCGGACCTGGAGGCGAATTGGCACTAAGCCACTTTCCAGCCCCAAGCTTGGAGCTGATTCAGCCCTTGGCATGACTTTGAGCAGCCTCAAGGCTGCCCCAACTTCCACTGGCAGGACTGGCCTCCTGGGGCACTCTATCAGCTGGGGATTGCTGGAGCACAAGGCGCTCCTGCCCTGCCTCCATACCATGAGGGCTGGGAGCACGCGGTCTGAAGCCAGCTGCAGCTGCTCTACAACACCCAAGGATTCTCTTGGCCAGGGGATTCCCCAGTTGCCCCCAGAGCAGCCCCTGTGCTTTATGCTGCCTGAGCAACACAAAACACCCAGGCGGGCACTGGGGACTGGCCCTCTGGGTGTCACTGAAACTCAGAGAACAGGGTGGGGCTGGGGAGCTGGCGCTCAGGAACCAGCTAGGGAGAACCCTAGCTCTGCCGGTGACATAGGATCCCAGGGTCCCAGGAGAGCTGCTGAGGGTTTGGGGTCCTCCGCAGACCAGAAACCACCATCACAACTGGGCCCTTGGGGATATGCTCAGCAGTGAGGCCTGTAAAGGAATGGGCCATGGAGACAGAATGGCCATCTCGCCCCGCAAGGGCACAGCTCAATCACTTTGGCAGGGCAGTATGCATCGGTGCTGGAACTAGGGATGCTGGGGGTGCTGCCACACCCCCGGCTTGAAGTGGATTCGATTATATAGAGGGTTTGCAGTTTGGTTCAATGGCTCTCAGCACCCCCACTATACAAATTGTTCCAGCCCCCATGGCAGTACGTGGGGACGCTTGTCTCCTGTACTGGCAGCTTTGTCTTGTGGGTCTCCATGTGCGCTTTGCCCACAATTTCTTTTATCTTAGATGAAGGGAAAACAACAAGAATGAAGTAAAGCAAAACCCCCAGGAGAAAGTACAGCCCCTACAAGAAAACAGAGAGAGAGAGAGAGAGAGAGAGAGTGTGTGTGTGTATCCGTGTTCACATTCATGTGTGGCCATTTGTGTGTGCATGTCCATCCATGTGTGTCCCTCTCTAACACTGTGAGTGATGGAACGTGCTTAGAGATCTGCTGATGCCAAATGCTACTAAAAATGTAAATTATTATTATTGTGCCAGAGACAACAAATCTGACAAATCAGATTGACAAATCTGAAAGAGTGAAATGACAGCTGGGCAATGGTATTTTAAACGTGAAAATGATGTTTCAGTCTGAATCTTGAAAGTTCATATTTAGCAAAGACTTTTTAAATAGCTAACACTTCATTTAAAACACAGGCTTCCAGGTTCATTCCTAACTGTAGGCTACAGAAACATTCCTTGCATGAACTTCATCTAAAGCAGATGCTAGATGAATGCTGTGAATCACAAAAACGTCATCATTGGTGAGTAGATGCTGTCATGAAAATTATTTGCTTTAAGGCTAAAAATGCAAGAAACATACAAAATAATTCAGATCTCATAATACGACAGACAATTTAAGGGTCAGGCCCTGCAGCACTGGAGATGACAGCAGGTTTACCAATGACTCCAACAGCTGCAGGGTCAGGCTCTGAGAAATAAATCTTTCAGAAAGAATTCCCTTACCAGGTATGCACTGTTGTCTAGGCCTGGGTGAACGATTCCCTCCAGAGACAAGCCAGTGGGAATCCCAACTTTACTGCAAAGGGAGAAAAGAGATGAGCAAAAAAATGAAAGGACAAAGGGTTTAAAACACAACGCAGCAGCTCATCCAGGAGCAACTGCATGGCAGTCACTGGGGACTATTCTGCACTACAAAGTTAGGTTCGCTTTACTACATCACTATGGGCAGTGAAAAATTCACACCCTATGCGATGTAGCTAAGCCGACCTAAGCCTGGTGCAGACAGCGCTAGGTGAAATTCTTCCATCGACCTAGTTACCACCTGTTGGGGAGCTGGATTTACTACAGCGAGTGAAGAACCCCTTGTGTCACTGTAGTAAGTGTCTTTATTGATGCTGCCAGGTTCCTAGTGCAGACATACCCTGGAGCTGGAGGTAAAGCAGGGATGAATTTGGCCCAGGATCATTTCAACATAGGGTGACCAGACAGCAAGTGTGAAAAGTCGAGATGGGGGCGCGGGGTAATAGGAGCCTATATAAGAAAAAGACCCACAAATCGGGACTGTCCCTATAAAACTGGGACATCTGGTCAGCTTATTTCAACAACTCATTTCTAAGGTTCACTCCTACCATAAAAGAGTTTGAGTTCAAACAACTGCAGCTAAACCCGGCAGTGCACGATCTCCAGGAAGTGCCCATACCAAGATCAGCCTTTCTACATGAACAATTTCCTCCCACCTTTATCACATGACGCATGTGACATACCATGCACACCATTCTGGGCACAGGACATTAGGTCTGACCTTGCAAAACTCCCACTGAGGTAGCAAAGTGTGAACACTTAAATGGACACTTGGCCAGACCACCTGGTCTAACACCCCAACCAGGTGCGCTGGAACTGGGGGGGCCAGGCTGGCAGCTGGAGCCCGGGCAGCCATGTGGGAGACACAGATCCTCCACCTGCCCTGGGGGTGGGGACACAGGCTGGGAACAGCTCTTGGGCTCTCCCACCCCGGGTAGGTGGAGGGTCCTCAGCTCCCTGGACGAGCTCTGGCTTCCAGCTTGGCTGGGGGTGGGGCCTCAGGGGCAAAGGATGGAGCCATAGAGGGGCAAGGGGCCTGGCCCCCCACTTTTGGGAAGGCTTTGCCATCCCTGACCCCAACTCTTGCAAAAAGGGCTATAGGCAGGTGTGACACCCTGACACCTCAATATTCACCACTGTCATGTAATTAGGATATGTTTTGTACAAAGTATGTCTTGAGGTATCATTCTAAAAGTCTGGATCTGCTAGACAGTAATATCTCGTTGGATTGTACATGCTATCATCGTATGTGAAGTTATGAAGTTTGGCTCTGTGTGTGTTACTCAAACCTGTTCTGAGGTTGAACACACCCACAAGCAGCGTTTCAGGTACAACAGTAAAATGGCCAAACAAGGTTAATGGCTTGTTGAGGAAATGCACACAAGCACCAGGATTACCCCAGTGTGAACAGGAGCACCAGGATTACCCCATTGTAGAGGCAAAGTTGCGGAAGATTGGCGAGGAGCTAAGTGGCGGATCGCGTACATGACTGAATGTAAGCGGAGGAGGCAGGCAGTTTCAATGACCTTTGTCCGACAGACCCTGCCAAAATATATATCTTAGCATAGCTCAGCATGTTTTTTGCCTGTAAACAAGTCAGTTTATATAACAAGCATAAATCATACATGTAAGAACGTAACCAGCTGTTGACCCTATGTAACCCCGAGATAAGCACAGAGAATATAACACTGCAGAGGACTTGCTCCCAGCGGAGTCCTGCCTGGTCAGCTCTCCCGAACGGCGAGAGTCCCCTGCAGCCCCTCTGCATGCCCTAGGGACTCCCCGCGCAGATTGGAGCGTAACTTCTTCCTTCAGTAAAGCATAGCTTGCTGTTTTCAGGCCTGAGTGTCATCCTTTCGCTGGTATCCCCCATCTCCCCCACCCTTGCAGGCACACCCAGGAACTGTGTACAACAAAAACCTCTCAGGGACACAGTGGGAACTGTCTGACCCAAGTCACAGCAAAAGAACTTTCCAGCAAGTGGGAAGAAGATATAAAAGGGGGAAATGACATCACAAAGGTACCTCACTCTCCCTGCAACACCTGGAAACACCTGAGGGGCAAGGACTGAACTGTGGGAAGTGATGGTCCCAGGCTAGAAGGATTTTTAGCCTGTGTATGAAAACCTGGGAAAGCCAAGGCAGCTTGTACCTTGAGAATCTTCCAGCCGGTTTATCACTCAGGGTGAGAATTTGCTAATTTATATCTTACCCATCTAGTTTGCAGTTTTTGTTTATTTACTAAAGTAATCTGCTTTGATCTGTTTGCTATCACTTATAATCACTTAAAATCTATCTTTTGTAGTTAATAACTTGCTTTTGTTTTCTCTAAAACCAGTCTGTGGAATTCATAACTGGGGGACAAAAGGCTGTACATATCTTCCTCCACATTGAGGGAGGGAGTGAATTTCAATGAGCTTATGCTCTGTAGTTCTCTCTGCAGCGCAAGACGACACAATTTTGGGTTTACACTCCAAAGGGGGTGTGCACTTGGGTGCTGGGCAATTCCTTAGCTGAGTTTTCCCATGCAGAACTGATCCCAGCACCTGTGTGAAGCTGCAGCCGTGTGTGTGTGTGATGGAAGGGGGCTTGAGACCCTGTCACAGCAGCACAGAGTAAGGGGAACCCAGGCTGGTGGGACTTGCGAGCTCAGTGGTATCCCAGTTCCAAGTGGCACCCCAGAGGGAACCAATCACAGGAGGGTTGCCAACTTGGTAATATTTAAAAAACAGACACTTCAGCAGGAGTGCTGGAACCTCCCCTGCCTCTCCCCATCCCCCCTAAGGCCCCACCCCTGCCCCGCCCATTCCTCCCAAAGCCCCACCCTTGCTCCACCTCTTCCCCTAAGCCCTCACACCTACCCCACCTCTTCCACTGAGGCCCTGCCTCTGTCCACTCCTCTTACCCCTCCCACCTGTTGCTCACTGCTTTTTCCCTCCAACCCCCCCACCGCCTGGGTCAGGAGGGACTTGCCTGCAGAGCTGGGGTTAGGGCTGCAGCTGCCTGATGAAGGTAGGAGGAGGTCCTGGCTGAGTAAGGGCTGGAGCAGGTGATGAACCAGTGCCTTCTCGCCTCTCCCACTCGCAGAAACTGGTCTTTGGGTGTCTGGTCAGTAGATCTGACCGGACACTGTCAGGCCCCCTTTTCAACCGGACTTTCCAGTCGAAAACCAGGCACCTGGGCACCCTAGCTATAGGATCCTTATGACCACAAATGCTCAGGAATTTGGTTTTACAGCTGGTCTGAAAGGAGGCACCATCAGTGTCACAGCGCCCCTGGTTCCGTGCTGGAAGACTGGCTCACTATTAAGCCTCTGCTCTGGCATCGCAAGCATCACTTCTGATTTCACTGCATGCTCTCAGGACCAGAGGGGCTGGAACTAAGGGTGGAGGGGGTGCTACTGCACCCCCTGGCTTGAAGTGGTGTTCATCATAGACAGGGTTTACAGTTTGCAGGCTTCATCATTTACAGGGTTTACAGTTTGGTTCAACGGCTCTCTGCACTCCCGCCATACAGAAACATTATTCCATCGCCCTGCCAGTAGAAGCAGTATGTTATTTTACACCACTGTAACTGAAAGGCAAACTGTAACAGGTTCTCTGTGCTGCTTACCGTTTTGCTCTCATCCCAATATCTTTTAGGATGGTCTCAGTTTTCCCTGATGGATTCATGACAGTTGTTCGCAGATTCTTTAACTGGACCCCAGCATACTGAAAATGTTTTAAAAATGATTAAAGGAATTTAATTACACACACTCTTAGGGCTACCCCTGCAAAGGGACATGGTCAGGATGAGCCTCAGGGGATTGATACAGCAGGTTCCGAGTTGTGCCGGGCATCTCTGGGTTAACTATACAGTAGCACAGGGGTTCTCAAACTGGGGGTCGGGACCCCTCAGGGGGACACAAGGTTATTATGGGGGGGCGGGGGCACAAGCTGTCAGCCTCCACCCCAAACCCTGCTTTGCATCCAGCATTTATAATAGTGTTAAATATATAAAAAAGTGTTTTTAATTTATAAGGGAGGTCGCACTCAGATGCTTGCTAGGTGAAAGGGGTCACCAGTACAAAAGTTTGAGAACCCCTGCAGTAGCGAAATATGAAAATCTACCACCTTATTTTCTGCAACTAAACTATATTTCAGGGCCTTAGCTCAGTGGAACAGATTGCTTGGATTCATGAAGGATTTATGAAGAATCATTTCTGCATTACAACATTACATGGTACCCAGAGTTCTGTCCATTCACCTAAGTGTTTGTATATACAGCACCCCCAACAAGGGGGCTCCATTCACTGCAGAGGAGAACAAAGTCTACAGCATTAAAAATTGGGATGGGAATGTGTCTAAGATGGGTGACGGATCTGAGGACCTGTCCCAGATGGAGGTGTCAACCGAGGGGGTTTTGAAACAAACTGATAAATCAACCAGTGACGAGTCACCCGGACCAAGTGGTATTCACCCAAGAGTTGTATAGAAAGTCAAATACAAAATTGCAGAACTACTAACTGTGGTATGCAACCTGTAATTTAAATCAGACTTTGTACCAGATGACTGGAAGGTAGCTAATATAACACAGTTTATTTTTAAAAGGCTCCAGAGGAGATCGTGGCAATTACAGGCTGGATAGCCTGACTTCCGTACCAGGCAAATTGGTTGAAACTATAGTAAAGAACAGAATTATCAGACACAAAGATAAACACAATATTTTGGCAAAGAGGCAACACAGCTGTTGTAAAGGGAAATCCTGCCTCACCAACCTCTTAGAATTCTTTGAGGGTGTCAACAAGCATGTGGACAAGGGTGATCTAGTAGATATAGTGTACTTGGGCTTTCAGAAAGCCTTTGACAAGATCTCACACTAAAGGCTCTTAAGCAAAGTAAGCAGTCATGGGATAAGAGGGAAAGTCCTCTCATGGATCAGTAACTACTTAAAAGATAGGAAACACAGAGTAGGAATAAACGGTCAGTTTTCACAGTGTAGAGAGGTAAATAGCGGGGTCCCCTAGGGATCTGTACTGGGACTAGAGCTGTTCAACATATTTATAAGTGATCTGGAAAAGGGAGTGAACAAAGGAGGTGGCAAAGTTTCCATTTGATACTAAATTACTCAAGTATCAGAGGGGTAGCCGTGCTAGTCTGGATCTGTAAAAGCGGCAAAGGGTCCTGTGGCACCTTATAGACTAACAGAAGTATTGGAGCTTAAGCTTGCATGGGTGAATACCCACTTTGTCATACATCTGACGAAGTGGGTATTCACCCACGAAAGCTTATGCTCCAATACGTCTAAATTACTCAAGATAGTTAAGTCCAAAGCAGACAGTGAAGAGTTACAGAGGGATCTCACAGAACTGTGTGACTGGGCAACAAAATGGCAGATGAAATTCAATGCTTATAAGCGCAAAGTAATACACACCGGAAAACATAATCCCAAGTACACATACAAAATGAGAGCGTCTAAATCAGCTGTGACCACTCAAGAAATATGTTGGAGTCATCATAGATAGTTCTATTAAGACATTTGCTCAATGCGCAGCAGCAGTCAAAAAAGCGACCAGAATTTTAGGAACCATTAGGAAAAGGATACATAATAAGACAGAAATAAGAGAATAAGACACCTCTGCCTCCTCCCCTGAGCGCGCCGTGTCCCCGCTGCTCCACCTACCTCCCAGCGCTTGCCACCGCCAAACAGCTGTAGCAAGCAAGGGAGGGGGAAGAAGCGGGGCGGGGGTGGGGATTTGGGGAAGGAGTCAGAATAGGGGCAGGGAGGGGGTGAAGTTGGGGCGGGGACTTTGGGGAAGGGGCTGGAATGAGGGAGGGGGTGGGGCCGGGGGCAGAGCGGGGTCAAGTACCCACCGGCGCCAGTAGAAGTCGGCGCCTATGCCATGGTACGCCCACATCTTGAATACTGCGTGCAGTTCTGGTCGTCCCATCTCAAAAAAGATAAATTAGAATTGGGAAAAGTACAGAGAAGGGCAACAAAAATGAGTATGGTTATAGAACAGCTATGAGGGGAGACTGAAAAGACCGGGACTGTCCATTTTGGGAAAGAGACGACGAAGGGGAAATGTGGTAGAGGTCTCTAATATCACGGCTGGTGTGGAGAACGTGAATAAGGAAGTGTTATTTACCCCTCCACATGGGAGCAGCACAAGAGCTGGGTACGATTGTTATTACTGAAGTCAATGGAGTGCAGAATTTGGCCCATACCATCAGCAATGGACTTTTGCCACAAAATTCAGATCAGGTTCCAAATTCCAAAACATCCCCCTGCCCACCCCCGGCCCAACCCCCCACCCAGCCCCTCCTGTCACAGCTTCGGGGGTTTGGACGGAGGGTTTGGTTCAGCCAATTTCATACGGCTCCCTCCAGCTATGAAGTGTGGATCTGGATCTGGGTTTAGATTCAACCCCCAGTGCTGGGACTGTTCGGATCTGAGCACATTTGGTTCAGGCCCATCTCTACAGCCCATACATTACCCTCCCACGCGATTCTGGAGAGGGCTTTCAGCAGCGGCTAACGCTCTGCGCTGTGGGTGGTGTGAGGAGGCTGCACTATGGCTGCAGGGTTCATAGCTGACTCCACTAGAATCCCTTCAGAGCCAGCTGCACCAGCCTGAGTGCTCCCCCCTGCATCCAGCCAGCCCAGCGGGCCAGTGTGGGGCAGAGGCATAGCCCTGCCCGCACCCCACCCTGGCTCCCTCCGCACTCCGTGGAGAGGCTGTTGCTGGAGGAGGCACTGGAGCAGTGCAGGGACTCTGCTCCTAGTCCCAGGGCAGATTCCTGGCCCCCTCTCCCAGCTGGGCCGTGCAATGCTCGCTCTGTGCCGGAAAATGCCAAGGCCTTTAAGGGGAGGTATTTGCCCACAGACAGCCCCTTACCTCAATGCCCGTCAGTGCCACAAACAAGCGAAGGATATCATTGGTGCCCTCAAAAATGCGGAAAATCCTCAGGTCCCTCAAGACTCTTTCGACACCAGCTTCCTGTGCAAACAAAGACCTTAATAGACTCAAGTGATCCCTGCAAGAGGAGTGCACCACAGCTGCCTTGGCAGAGCACTGCGAGCTCCTGAATACAGCCTTAAAAATTATGCATGTGGTTCTGCTCGGGGCGGATGGAGCCAAGCTCGTTTACCTGCATGTATCCCATTCCTCCAAGGACCTGGATGCACTCATCTGTGACGTGCCAGGCTGCTTCCTAAAGATAAAAACATCACAGTGCAGCAGAGGGGAATGTTTCTAGTCTCGATGTGATAACTCAGATGTGTCAGCATAATAGCAGTTAGCCCGGTGGCTCTGGGCAGTCCTAGGTGGGCCTGCGTTTGTTATAATACTGTAATGGCAAAGGTGGTTACCTATTAGTTACCTGTGCTGTAACTTAGCGACATGCTGCACGTGTCCATCCCACTTCAGGTGGGTGCACACCCAGGGCAACAAAACCAGAGACCCTTTTCCCCGGCAGAACCCCTTGGGGCAGCCCATGCGCACACCCCAGGGTCATGTTACCAGGTGCGGGTATAAAGGGAGAACCCTCCTGAGTGGGTTTGACTCCAGTGTAGAGGGGAGGAGGTGGGTTGTGGGACGGACGTGTGCAACACACCTCAAAGGACAACAGTCACAGAACAGGTAAGTAGCCATTTTTTCTTCTTCAAGTGATCGCACATCCCCATTCCACATCAGGTGACGCACAAGCACTTTGGCAAGGACGATGGTTTTGGAGTCTGTCTGAGCAAGGACTGCAACACCGCTCATCCAAACCCATCACCATCGCACAGTGCCTGGGAAACAGCTTCATGTCTAGTGAAAGGAGGCACCAATGACCAGGCTGCAGCTCTGCGAATATCAGTAATGTGCACCTGATGCAGGAATGCAGCTCACGCTGCTTGAGCTCTTGTAGAACGCACTGAAACTCTTCCGGGCAGAGGGGCCTTAGCTGTGGCAGAGCACAGTAGGGTGCAGGACGAGATCCAGAAAGAAATTCTCTGCCCACAGACAGGGTAACCCTTCAGTCTGGCAGACAAAGAAATGAACAGCTGAGGAAACAGCCTAAATTGTTTGGTCTTGTGCAAGTAACAAGCCAACGCCTTTTGGACATCCCAAGCATGGAGCCCTCCTCATCGTTACGAGGTTTCAGAAAAAAGCTCTGTAAGTAGGTAGCCTGATTAAGGTGGAAGTGCAAGACAACTTTGGTCAGAAATGTAGGGTAAGGATGCAAATCAACCTCATCTGCAAACTACATCTGGAGGGTCAGCACCTAATGCACTCCTCTCTGCTACCCTGCTGGCAGAAGCACTGGCCACCGGGAATGCTGCTTTCATGGAGAGATGGAGCAAGGAATGTGGAGCCATCGGCTCAAAAGGTGGAACCATTAGAGCCGGCAAAAGCTGTAGGATAAATACGACATTAAAGAGTTAGCATTACCTTAAGTTTGGTTAAGGAAATATCTGTAATATGAAGAAAGGCCCTGACTTGCATGTAGAAGGAAGGCCTTGAAAAGAATGAGGTGCAAGGCCAGAAGGAATGAGGGAGGGAGGGTGTTTGGTTTGAGAATAACTGAGGAGATAAGGGGAAGGCCTCAGACCGACAGGGATGGCTGCGGATGAGGATTATAAAGGTGTTCTCCTGCCCAAGTTTGCATAACACTCTTGGAATCTGAGGGACGGGATTAAAGGCATCTAGTAGCTTGTCCTTCCATGACGACAGGAAATCATCTGATATAGATCCTGGGCTGTGACTTGCTCTGGAACAAAACAGGTGACACTTCCTGTTCAGACGAGTAACCAAGACATTGATTTCTGGTACCCTCCACGACTGAAAGATGGATCTTGCAATGTCCGCTCTAAGGGACCACTTGTGATCCCTGCTGAATGATCTGCAGAGACAATCTGCCAGGCAGTTCTGAACACCTTGGTAGGTGTGAAGCTTTGAGTGTGATTGTATTTTTGATGGAACCCTCAAACCCCCATAGATCTACAGCCTCTGGGCAAAGGCGATCCCACCTGGCACTCCACTGCCTGTTCACATAGAACACAGCAGCAGTGTTGTCCGTGAGGACCTGTACTGTACATTCCTCAAGGTGTGGAAGGAAGGCTTGACATGCCAAGTGAATAGCTTGTAGTTCCAGAACATTTCTGTGGAAAGAGAGTTCTTGATCTGACCAAAGACCCTGAGTCTGATGGTCTTCTAGGTAGGATCCCCACCCCAGGGATGAAGCATTTGTGACCAATGTCACGGAGGGCAGAGTCGAGGAGAAAGGAACCCCTTTGCATACATTGGCAGGGTACACCCGCCAATCTAGCCGCTCGCAGGTACGTGAGTCAGCACGTCCAATGGGTGATGAGATGGTCAGTAGATTGACTCCACCTGCCTTGCATGCCTCTGTGGTGAAAAGGCTGCCATGCTGAGTCACATATGTGCCAGCTGCCCTGTGCCCAAGAAGTCTCAGGCGATTCCTTACTGCTGTGCAAGGATGGGCGCTGAGGTCTGCACAGAGGTCCTGTCTTGCTTGGACTCTGGCCAGGCTCAAGTGCGCGCTTGCCAAAGTGGAGTCTAGATCTGCCCCAATAAGCCCGATTTTCTACACAGGGGTGAGAACTCACTTATCCTTGTCAGAACGAAGGAGTCTCTGGATCTTGTTGATGCCAACCTCCCCCTAATGCCTGGAGCATCCCTGAATCAACCAGTCATCCAGGTACAGGAATTCCTGGACAACTGCCTTTCTGAGATACACTGTCGCCATAGCCATGCACTTTGAAAAGACTCACAGGGCTGAAGATGGACTGAAAGGGTGGACAGTGAATGGATAATGAATGTTAGCCATGATGAATCTTTCTCCTGCAGCTCTGGTGGATAGCCTTGTGGAAATCATTCAAGCTGAGAGTGGCAAACCAGTCATTGGGATCTAGAGATGGATAACGGAGGCTAGAGTTACCAGGGGAAATGTTATTTCTTTATGTATTTGTTTAGGTTTTGCAGGTCCAAAATAGGTTTGAGTCTTCCCTCAGAAATAATGGGAACAGAATCCCTTCTCCCAGCGTTAAGGAGAGACCTCTTTGGCTCCCAACTGTAAACCAGACTGTATTTCTTGGATAAGAAAAGCCTTGTGAGATTGGCCCCTGAAAAGGGACTGGGGCTGGGTAGGTAGGTATGGGGAATAGAGACAAACTGCAGGGAATATCCTCATTCCACAGTGCTCAGTATCCAGTATCTGGCTGAAATATGGGTCCAATCAGCTAGGAAGTGGCCTAATCTGCTGCCAAAGGGAGTGATAGGAGAGATGAGATCCAGACACAGTGGTACTTTGGCCTCGACTAAGAAGTCCAATAGGCTGCTTAGAGGTCGAACACTGTCTTGATGAAGTTGAAGCAGATGGAGGAGGAGGTGGCCTTATCCTGTGGAATTTATGTCATCTCTGCTTGATCAGGCTGCCTCTAAGGGTAAAATGGCACCACTGGGTTGTCTAATGATGAAAGTGCCTGAACGTTCCTTCCCAGCGATCTAAGTGCTGCCCTAGAATCTTTTAGGGAATGCAGCATTTCATTGGTTTTCCCTGTAAACATAAATTAGGGCCTTTAAATGGGAGATCCTCAATTGTCAGTTGGATCTCTGCTGGAATCCCAGATGCTTGCAGCCACAAAGAGTGTCACATCATAGGCACAGATGCCATCACTCTAGCCTCAGCCTATTCAAGACGGCATGATGGGAAGATTGGACAACCCTTGTTAATCACAACTCAATATTCCTGTCTAACATCTTCTGGCAGTTTGTCAATAAAGTTAGCCTGTTAACAGAGACTGGGAAACTGTATCTGACCAGGAGAGCCTGGTGATTTGCTATCCCGACCTGTAACCCTGACATAGCATAAATGTTTCTTCCAAAAAGATTTTGCAGTAAAAGAGTTTTTTGAAGTCATTATTTTGAGGTGGATTTGGCGTGACCTTGGCGTGATTTATCATTGACTACACTCACCACCGAGCCCAGGGTAGGGTGAGAATAGAAATGTTCATGACCTTGGAATGGCACTTGGTATCTGCTCTCTGTTCTCTTGGCAGTGGGAGGAAGTGATCCTGGTGTTTGCCATATAATTTTTGTAGGCTCCAAGATGGCTTAATTAATCAGTAGAGCTACTCTACCAGGTCCTGAGGTACGTAAGACATTTCTCCAGACATTTCTCCTTGTCTCAGAGGTGACTTAGACAAGTGAGGTCTCGGAGAAGTACGTAAAGTGGATGGAACGCTCCATGGGTTCCAGAGGGCCCATGGATAAGTCCTGGGGCCCCAGTGAAAAGTAGCCCTTGGCCCCTTGTCTCTAGACCAGCCCCTGAGAGAGCCCGGATACCAAGCTCTGGATCTCTGCGAGGAGGATAGAGAATTATGAGATCTCCTGCAACAGGACTGGGATGCATAAGATTCCTTGGAGGCACAGTACTCCATGGTGCAGGTGACTGGGACTTGTGGCTGGATGTGGCAGTAGTGGGACAGCATGGTGGCTGACCCCGGGAGAGTACCAAGTGTTCGAGTTCCAGCTGCTCATCGTAGGTACCGACATTTGCCGTGCTGAAGCCAGAATCGAATGGTACGTCACTGATGATGTAGACAGCTCCAGAGCTTGTGAAGAAATAGCTGCTACCTATGACTCTAGCTCTTGTACAATCGGGGAGTCTGGTATCAAAAGGCAAAGCAAGTCTCTCGCTGCTGCGTACAGGCTGTTGTTGGTGTCGAGGATGCCATGTACCCGTATGCAGACAATACAGATGGTCCAGGCCAAGGAGTTGGTCTCAATGGTACAGAGGATAGTACCAGAGTCCAAGACTCTACACATATTGCCAAGGAAGCATGTGGTACTGAGGAGCACGTAGCCAGGGCTGGTCCATACCTGACTGACTCCTGGAAGGGCCATTCAGGGACTGGGAGATCCTTGATGAGGAAGATCTGTTAGGCTTAGAGGCATGTGGGTCACAGGATTCAGCTTCTTCTGGGGCCCTGGGGAGGGAGAACGATGTCTCCCTTCTGAACATCTCTGAGGAGGGATAACGGAGACGTCCGGAGGTCACCCCATGGTGGAAGTAGAGCCCCAAGGATTGTGTGCCAAGCAACAGGGCTCGGAGGGAGGACGCAAGTCAGCTTGCATCAGAACACAAGAAAATTTCACTTCCTGAAATGGTTTGGTCCTAATTCTGAACCCACTACAAATCAGGTACCTACCCCGAACATGGCCCTCCCGCAAACCCTTCAGCCACCGGTAGTGAGAGTCACGGACAGACAGAGGCTTATTAGAGCCAGAACTTTGTTTAACACCTGGGGACTGAGACATGCCCTGGCACTGCGCGTCGACAGGGCTAACTACAAGTCTGAAAAGCCAAGAGAAAATGGACGGAAATGAGCCACTATCTAACCAATGAACCAAATTATTTACAACAAATTACACACTTCGCTCAGAGGAAAAGGGAAGATTTGTGCAAGCAGGCACACACGCGCCCCCTCCCGACCATGGGGTGATGAGGAGGAACTGAAGGGGGGCTGGGGCGGCTCTGCCCCTTTATACCATCAGCTGGTAGCATGAGCGTGCAGAGGTCGCACGTGCCGCCCTGACGGGTACCACTCAGGGAAAAAGTTCTCCAGCTTCAGCACGCTGGGCATGCAGACACCTGACGTGGCCTGGCCATGTGCAATCACTCAACGAAGAACTGCAGGTACCGAACTGCCGGGTTCTGCTGCTGACTCCACAGGGGCTGCGACAGCACGGGACTGTGGCGGCAGCTGGGCAGTCAATGCAGGCAGTGCTGGGGGAAACAGCCTGGTCTGGAGAGAGACTTGTAGGAAAGCCAGCTCCAGTGGACACTGCTTAGTCACACCTGCCTGAGCAGTCTCCCTTTGCATTGTCCATGCCCAGCAGTGAGAGCGCAATGAGAACTGGGTGGTTTGGGGCGGAGGGATCTTCCAGGAGAAGGGTGGAACAGGAACAAGCCGCCTGCTGGAAGCAGGAGAGGCCGATCGCAGTCCGGGAGGGAGCTGCTCTCTGGCTCCAGGGTTGATGCCTCAGGCGGGGTTCCTGCGGGTGCAATCCCTGGGATGCAGTGCCACCAGAGAGGAGAGAATAGCTTGTCTCTGCAGCACGCCTTTCCCTTCCAGTGGGACACCGACGTAGCAAAGCCCTGACACCTGCTACTGCTCAGCAACGGGGCAGCATGAGCCCGACACTGACAGGCCATGCTTGCTCTAACCCCTCCTTGCGGAGACATCTCGCGCTGGGAATCAAACACACTTACTGAGGCAAAAATCTTGCTGATTGCAGCTTCGAGCATGTAATCGGGCACCTTCATGTCCATGTTGGCGCTCACCACGTAGGCCATCGACTGCAGGGAAGCCAGCCATTTCCCTTTGGTTACATGGTGTATGTGCCAAAGACACCATCCCACACCCCAAGGTATGCTGTATGGAGGGCCTGGCTTGGCTTGGCTCCATCCTCTCCCTCTCTTCTGCAGTGGGCACTGCCCATCAGAGGTCCCATCTCAAAATCTAGTCCTCCCATGCTGTCCCCTGCAGGCATAAGGCTCGTCCTGACCTGATTCATAAGGGCACTACCCTCTCCTCCTTTCATCCCCCCTCAGCCCAATTCCCTGCCCTGCACACAAGAAGCCAGACAGTCAGTGAAGGGCAAGCTGAGGGGCAGGAAGATGCAGTGGATTTCAAACCTGTGTAACCCTGGGATCTTGTCATCATTAGCCTCATCCCCCTCCCACCACACACCGCCAGGGGTCGTTACGCTCATTTGTTCTATCTCATTTCCAATTAGACTGTAAATGCTGGGGCAGGGACCAGGCCTTTCCCAGTGCTCAGATGCACAAGGGGACCAGATCCTGACTGGGGCAGCTGGGCACTGCTGCAATAAAAACCACCTTAAACCAGCTCATAACAGAGACGGCTGCTAGTCATCCTGCCGCCCGCTTCACCCTCGGCGAGCACACAACTGCCCGAGGGGGTACAGCCGCTCCTGCACAGCTCAGCAACGGGCCACAGCCATTAGGGGAAAATGCATGTTTCAGGTAATAGTGGGAGGAAGCTGTGTGGGTGACAGAGAGAGATATAGTCCTCCTCTCCTGCAGGGTGAATTCCCTGGAATTGTGAGTTCCTGGATTGGTTGGCCAGGATGGGAGAGGAAAGAGGAGTTTTGTTGGGAGGATTGGGGTTGCTTGTTTTTTTTAAACCCAAGGCTGCTTCCAATCCACAGGACAAGAGGAATTTTAAAGGGCCAGAGCTGTGGGCAGCATGGAATTACTCACGCTGGAATTTGGCCGGGATGCTGAGGTTAACACAGCTCCAGTCCTATGAACCGGTCTATGGGAACATTGCCGAAACTCAGCACAGGGCTCCCAATACCACTCTGGGGCACTGGCTCAGAGTCAGAGGGCCTGATTCTTCCCAAATGCACATGGGTTTCAGGCCAGCTTTATGCCAGAGTCTTTATGGCACGACTCCCACTTTACACCAGTGTAGGCAAGCACAGAATCAAGCCCAGAGAAATGAGGGCTGCCCAGTGATTTGCCAACACCACCTGGAAGTCTCATCCAAACACTGAACCAACCCAGCCTGCCAGCTCAGCCTCTGAGATATGACACCAGCACAAACTGGGATGGCAGCAGGTACAATCTGTTCTATTTGATATAGATTTTTATACCATCTGCATCACTGTAGTATCTGAGCGCCATCCACCTATGCATTAAATAACATCTAATATCAAGTGTGGGTCACTTTCTCTCATCCACTCCCCAGAGGGAGAACTGGGTGTGCAGTGGACTGTTTTGTTTTTTCATTGTGTTTATTTATATGACAACACTGCTCTGTGTTTATATCAGAGAAGGCAGGTCAGAGAATGTGCCTGGGGCTTGAGAAGGAAGCAGGGAGGTGTGGGATGGTTCTTAGTTCATGGTAAACTTCATTCCACAGTCTGGGGTGGGACCAGCCCCCCAGAACGCCCTGTCTCCTGAACAGACAAGCTTTACCCTGAGAGTTCTGCTGTGCCTGTAAAATGGAGTTGTTGACCATGGTCTTGATCCTGCAATTAAAAGGAATTTCTCACCTCCGTAACATAGTGCAGCATGGCCATCCGTGCAACTTTCTCCTGAATAGCCCCATAGTTGCTGATCTTGTCTCCAAACTGCTTACGATTAGCAGCATGATCAACCTGGTGTTACATAAGAACCCATGATCACAGCAAGAAGCTAACGTAATACAGACAAGAGGAATTTAGTCTGTGTCCAAGCTGCAGGATTTGACCATATATTTCAATTTTAAACAAAATCAAGTTAGCTAATGTTTATAGGAATATCTATACTAGGATGTCAAGCCCTATGTAGCTTGTGTCGGCCAAGCTTGCTGCACACCCCAAGGGCTTCTGGCGTCTCTCCCATCCCCACAAGATCCCTGTGAGCCACCTCCTACCCCCTCTAGTGCAGAGACTCATTTCAACCCTCCCATTCGCTCCCCCAGGCCACAGGCTCTGTGTATATTCCATTTCCCCCTTTTGGGTTTTCCAATTTCCACCAAAATCAATAGGCTTCTGCCCAGTGATGCCTAGAAAAATTTCTGAAATTTTGCAATTGATTGGATACAGCGTTCCAAAGGTATCACATTACATCCAACCAGAAACACCACCAAGTTAATTCTAAGGGTCTTGTAAGCTCGGCCATCAACTTAACTCCAGCCCCAAAACCCCAGCCCTTAGCCCAATCTCATCCCATTACACAAAAGAGAGAACAAGAAGAATTTCTGTCTAAAAGACTAACCAACATATGCAGCTAAGTAAACTAAGGCCCCAAATCTGGACACGTCTTACAAGCATGCGGAGAATCCCACTGAAGCCATCAGGACCAGACATATGCTTAAAATTAAACACAGACATTTCACTGTAATTCTATTTGTCTAAATGCAGACCTTTGACCTGTTGGCTCTTCCAGCATCAGCTCCTATCTCTCTCTCTGGATACACATGTAACATGGGTTTCCCAGAGCCATTCCCCCATGGGGATGTCGCACAGAATAACTGACCCTTGCGTCTCACTGACTACGCTCTGTTAACATGTGGGACAAGTAGACAGTCCATTGTCACTTGCCCTGCACAAACCATCAGCGTGATCTAATCCTGTTTCAAGAACAAGAACGTACGGCTTTGACAATCACTCCACGCATGGTGCCTGCCAGGGCGGAGGCCATCCCAAAGCGCCCATTGTTCAGTATGTTCATGGCGACCAGGAAGCCTTTTCCAAGCTCCCCGAGCAGATTTTCTGCTGGCACCTTCACGTTATCAAAGTGCACTTCAGCTGTATTGGAGCACTTGATCCCCATCTTCTTCTCCGGGGGGCCACTGACAAAACAGAAGGAAACGAGAGATGACCTCAGCCTGGCTGTGACCTTCGGACATGCACACCTATCTGCACGTGCAGTTTCTGCATTTGTGCCTGTAAATGAGCATTCTCACGTGCGTGCTGGTAATTGCGCACCCTGGCCCTGACCCTGCAAAGGGGCAAGTGCCCTCGAACTCACAGTGAAGTCAATGGAAGTTGAGGCGACTCAGCTTCTGGTAGGATCCAAGTTATTTGATAAAATGTGATAAACCTGGCATGATAAATGATAAATGATAAACATGTGATAAAACCTGGCAGTGTGCAAAGGTGGGTGCACATTTACATGTGGTAATTCTGTGTGCCAATAAAATGTTAACACAATGTCTTATATAGAAACAGGGAGCAGTTTAAACATAAACTAAATAACCATTGCCCATTTCTAAAGGCTCTGGAACGTTGTACCCTATGCCAGACCATGTAGCTGCATAATCTCAAGCACTGTGCCCCTGGTAATGCCAACACTTCTCTCCTAATGTTTGTCATACTCATTGTAGCAAATCGCTCAGCAGAGGGAAGTTTAAAGGAGCATGGATTATATTTTGTTATAAATGGAAAGTGAAAGTGGTGCATGAACATAATGGTCTAGCACCCTCTTGTGGCTGGAGGCCTGGAAAGCAGATCCAAGGACGTCAGCACCTGATAGATAGCTGGATAATCATTATAGCATCCCTGGTTAAAGTCCCACACTATGGTGCTTGACCCTACAAGGTGCTGAGTCCCTCCAGGATCAGGCATGGCATT
Organism: Eretmochelys imbricata; assembly: GCF_965152235.1. Taxonomy (NCBI): domain Eukaryota; kingdom Metazoa; phylum Chordata; order Testudines; family Cheloniidae; genus Eretmochelys; species Eretmochelys imbricata. Next base: position 875,172 of record NC_135580.1, on the reverse strand, counting down.
TGGCATGGCAGGATGGTGTGGTCAGATGTTTGGCTGCGAGTGTGCGTTCTCCTAGTGTGCTGTCCCAGCTCTGTGCAAACAGCTGGCACAGCAGACCTTGAGCAAACTGCCCAATCATCACAAGATCTGTTAAGGTACGAAGGCACCCAAGCAGGTTTATTGTTGATATGGTACTAGTATCCCACAGACTCTACTGGACCACTAATACTTGTATGCCTGTAACAATGGACCAGCTCAGTGAACGGCGGGACTTTCTGTTCCTCCCTCGGCCAGGGGAAGACACTCCCTTTAAGGCAGTGATTGTATATATCAATACAAAGAAGTTACGTACTGCCCCTCTGAGGTAGTTAGTTGACACCTTCTGACGTAGACGGTTACGCTCCATCACCTTGTACGTCTTTATCCATCACACTGTCATCCTGACCCTATCTTTAGGATGGGTCAGTGTGCTGCTGTTACCTTTAGGGAATGTGTTGGTATCGGGGTGTTCTGGTACCACCCTTCTGGAATGTGTTCGTGCAAGTGCTCTGTGCCCAGCACCTCTTAGGAACGTGTGTTTTGGCAATATCAGCCCTGTTCTTGACAGAGTCTGTGAGCAGGGCCTGCCTCTAGCTCACAGCCTGACTTTGCTTGATATTAGCAAAGTTTTGACCGTTACTTTAGCCCAGGCCTCAGGCCTCATACCAGGCCTCTGATACAAGGCCTTATGTCTCAGTCTCTCTTCCTTCTACATTCCCCCACTTTTTGTCTTTTTATGGGGAGGATGTTTACCCATCATCCTGGAAAAGCATAATGCAATGAGGAAAATAGCAATAAATAACAACACTTAATATTTATTACACTTTTTGTTGTTAAAAGTGCACAAACTGGCCAATGATAACACCACTTTTGGGTGGCAGGGAAGTATTGCTATCACCCTTGAACCGACAAGGGACTCAAGGCATACAGCAGTTAAGAGACTTGCTAAAGAGCACACAACAAGTCAGTGCTGGAAACACGGTTCCTGGATCTTAGTCCTAGGCTGAGCCTTGTAAACATAAGGGCATAGGAACATAAGAATGGCCACAGTGCAGGGGTTCTCAAACTTCATTGCACCGCGACCCCCTGCTGACAACAAAAGTTACTACACAACCCCAGGAGGGGGGACTGAAATCTGAGCCCATCTGAGCCCCACTGCCCTGGGTGGGATGGCAGGACAAAACCCAAGAGCTTCAGTCCCAGGCAGGGAGCCTGTAATCTGAGCCCCAATGTCCAGGGCTGAAGCCCATGGGCTTTGGCTGCAGCCCCAGGAGGTGGGGCTCAGGCTTCGGCCCCAGGCCCCAGCAAGTCTAAGACAGTCCTGGTGACTCCATTAAAATTGGCTCACGACTCACTTTGGGGTCCGGACCCACAGTTTGAGAACCACTGCCATAGTGGGTCAGACCAAAGGATCATCTAGCCCAGAATGCTGTCTTCCGAAAGTGACCAATGCCAGGTGCCCAGAGGGAATGAACAGAATCTGGCAATTATCATGTGATCCATCCCCTGTCACCCAGTTCCAGCTTCTGTCAATTAGAAGTTTAGTGACACTCAGCGCGTCGGGTTCCATTCTGATAGTAGCCATTGATAGAGCTATCCTCCATGAACTCATCTAGTTCTTTTTTGAACCCTGTTATAGTTTTGGCCTTCACAACGTCCCCTGGCAACGAGTTTCATAGGTTGACTATGTGTCATGTGAAGAAATACTTCCTTTTGTTTTAAACCTGCTGCCTGTTAATTTCATGGGTGACTCCTGGTTTTTGTGTGATGTGAAGGGGTAACACTTTCCTATTCACTGTCTCCACACCAGTCATGATTTTATAGACCTCAATCATATCCTGCTGAGTCTCTTTTCTAAGCTGAACAGTCCCAGTCCTTTTAATATCTCCTCAAACCGTGCCTGTTAAGTTATAAACTTCTCTCACCTGGTCACGCCCCCAAACGCTCTCTCCACAATGAAGGCTGAGATTTTGTCCTTCACTTCCCCTGTTGGCTGCTTTACCGGGGTCTTGGCGAACACTGTGAAGATCTCAGCTATGCCTCCATTACTGGAACCCAAAGCAATTAGGGAAACAGTGAGTCCCAGCTCCCGACCACCTGTATTTACTCAGGCTCTTCTCTTTCCCTCTCAGTGATTTCCCTTTTTCCATTACATCCTTTTACGCACACTTTTTTACTGCAGTTAATAACAACAGCAGCTAGCCTGTGTGTAATTAGCCCTAGCACAACACTTCATGCTGTCAGAGACAAACAATAATTCATCTTCCTCTCCTCCTTAGAGGGAGGTAATTAGACTGCATTATCCAGAGACAATTCAGAGGTGAGGCAGATGGTGGATAAATTACACACCCTGGTTGAATGAGTGCATCCCACACACTAAGGCTTGCATATATACACAAGTTGTCGTGCTTTACCCACACCGGTCTAGTTAAAGTGATACAATGCCCCTAGTACAGACACTATGGGAGGAGGAATAAGCTATAGCGCCATACGGACCCTTTATACCAATAGAGTTGAGTGCATACCAGAGGTTGTACCAGTGTGAGCAATTCGGTAAAAAGTCACACCCCTACCTGACAAAGTTATACTAGTGCCAAACCTGTGTGTGGACCAGGCCTATGGGGCAGAAGGGGAAGGCTGTAGCAGGAAAAGGAGCCAGGGATGGGTAAGGTAAAGTCGAGTCCCTTTCTTTTAGCTAAGACCTTGTTATACCTTCCTGCTGGCTGTCTTCCCTGATATAAACCTGCTCTTCCACCCCCTCACCGTAACTTTCCCTGACACCTGATTACTGACATACAGCTGGAACCACCCATTACATACCTTAGAACGTGACCTAGAAAGACAAGGGACTTGCCCAAGGCCATACAGGGACTCAGTGGCAGAATGGGGGCTAGAACTCAGGAGCGCCTCACTCCCAGCATGGTGCTCAGTACACTCTACCACACTGCCTCTCCTTGGGCCACAGGAAAACATCCTGATTCATTCACTGGGACCTAAGCATGCGCTGAAATGCTATCTTGGCTCAGGACTATAGTTAGCCCTGATCACGGATGCTCTAACATCTTACACCCTAAACAGCAGGGGCAGGGGAGCTGGTTCAACCGACGTGAGAAACTACTCTCCTGAATCATCACTCCAGTTCTGCACCATAAGGTTTGGGGAAGTCCCACATCTCCTCCTCCTTCCAGGCCCACAACTGCCTCTCTGTACCAGGGTGTGACGGGGTCTGCTTACCCCGCACGAGCCCAGACAGGGTTAAGTCCATATTACTGACAGCGGAAGTCCTGCCTCCCCGGCGGGACTGGGCATGCTCCAGATGCTCTAGCAATATAAAGGGAAGAAGCCCAGCTCGTTCTGGGCTGGAGGCTGTAGGCAAGGACCTGTCTGGGAAGCTCCTGCGGAGGGCCAGCTACAGCCCTTGACTGTGCTGGGATTCAGAGCCTCCCCAGGCCTGCTTGAACCCCAGCGACTGGAGGAGCCACAGGAGGCTGACCCCAAGCAGGGCTGGGCCCAGGCTGCAGGATTCGTCCCGTCCCCGCTGCCGAGGACCCTGGGCCGGACCTCACAGGCTTTGGGAGCTCCAGTCGAAGTGCATTTCCTGCTGTTATACTGAGCAAGAGCTCTGATGGCTTTGGATGCTTCCTGTGTCACTGGGGCCTGCAGAATCTCCCGGCTCTCATGGGACCTCGAGGAACCCTTTCGGCCTCCCGACTTCTCTCACCTGATCCATATTTTCCCGCCGTTCAGGGTGTAGAATTTCCCACACTCGCTGAGCTCTGCGAGGGTTTTAATAGATGCTGCGTCTGAGCCACTAGACGGCTCCGTCAGGCAGAAGGCAGCGATGGTCTCTCCTGCAGAAGGGAGCAGAACGGTCACTGATGGCACAGACTTTAACAGCATAGAGAACACAAAAGAACCCACACGCAGCCAGGGCTCTGCCGGGGGCCCAGGACCCGCACTGCCCTGAGGACTCCCCACCTACACAGCAGGGAGTGAGTCCATGGCGGGCAGGCACGTCGGGCGGGATGAGGATGGGGTGGGGTACATCCATGCACACCCCAGGGCAACCAGCTGGCCGTATGTAAACAGACAACTACAGAAAGCTGCACTTTTCTGCAACTCAACCGGTGCCTTGCCTTGGGTATCCCGCAGATCCCCTGCTGGCACAGCGACATGCCAGCCTGCAGTGTGAGCTCGAAGGCTGTGCTCTGACGGGGCTTGATGGCTTCTGCACTGAACTGGCAGAGCAGTGCAGAGAAGCTTGCACAGAGCTTGCCTGTGCTACACCTAGCTCTCCCCACTGCTGTCAGCCACCCGCCGTCACCACCCCTCCCCACAACCTGCAAGCAGAGTGCTGAAAGCCCAGCTCAGAGCAGTGTCTGGGAGACCTGCAAGAAGCCAGGAGGGTGGGTAAAGATCTACATTATACCTTTCATAGGGCACAACAGAGTGAAGAAAACAGGCCCTGTTTCCTACCAGATGCTAACTTGGGCAGGTATTTCTCCTTCTGACTCTGGGTCCCAAAGAGCAGGATTCCCTTAAAGCCGATTGACTGATGAGCACCAAGGCTTATGCCCACACCAAGGTCGTGCACTCCAACCACCTCCACCATCCGAGCATACTAAAGGGAAAGCAAAAGAGAAATGGTGGGGACGGGGATTAGGTTGGAACCACTGCCCAGTTTGACCTTCAGATACTACAGCTTCTGGGGACTAGCAAACACTCCACATCAACACTAATATTAACACTGCTCCCATCTGCTCCTCCTAATCACCCCTGCCAGGGCCCAATGCAGGACACTGGGGGCATAGACCAGTCATCAGGAGCCTTCAGACACTCTCAGGCCCATTCAGCTGGCTGATCCCTGCCCCGCACTGTGTCTGGCTCACAAGGGCAGAGGGGAGGAGGTAGGAGAAGGTTTGGGTAGAACTTTTTAAAAGAGGAAAAAGAAAACCCACACCTAGCGAGATATGCACATTGGAGATGTTACTGATACATCATCTGTCTACCACTGTGTCTGTCTTGTCTATTTAAGGACTGCCTCTGACTGTTTGGCCGAGCAACACCCAGCCATGCGCTACTGCAGAATTGATGGTAATGAATATTTATTGATGGAATTACTAGAAAGCAAGACTCAGGGAAGTGACTAGACTACTGTCATATAGCAAGAGGAAACCAGGTCTGGGAACAGAATCTGGTTCTCCCGGCTCCCACGCTGGTTCCCTATCCCACACTGCCTCACCTCTGAACTATCCAGGTGATATTTTCACACTCCCTAGCTACTATAACGGGCACAGGATAAAAACCTAGCTGGAGGGATTGGTGGAGCTCAGCACAGCAGCTGGAGGCTTTCCAGTGACTGTTGGTCTACTGCCTGTAGGGACAGCCCTGGTCTGTGTGGGGCTGACAGGTGACATGGCTTCAGAGCTCTCAGATCTTCCAGAGGGTTAGGCCAGGTGGGTACAAACTGGCTGACCATCTTTTCTGTGCTGTTACAACTAAACCCTGGTAGAGCTTGGACGCTGCATAGGGAGGTGAAGCTTGTCCGCACAAACTGACACGTAGCTGTCTGTGGCTCACTGGGGACTGAGAGCACGCAGCAAGCTGGATTCATATGCCCGGTGCACAGGACCACAGGAATGGAACGTCACGCACTTCAGCGTCGGGCTGCTCTCAGGCTGAGCACGGCCATGCTCCCCAGGCAGGGCTTCATTCGGAATGAAAGAGGTGCCTGGGATCCAGCAACTTTTTACTTTCATACCTGATGCAGCAAGTCCAGCGGGGCGGGCTCTGAACTGCCAGGCTCTGGCACAAAGTAAGCACTGCCCCTTCGCCTCTGAATCACGGCCCCGCTCTTCTCTGCTCCCGACCTCCTCCAGGAAGAGACTCTACCATGTTACAGTGGGGGAGGGGCCGCGAGAAGAGAGAACGGGCCCACCTGCCCACCAGGTCAGGACAGCTCTCATGCTCCGAGTCAAACCTGGGGGAGGCTGGATCTGAGTTCCATGCCTGGCCCCCCCATCACAGGCCTGAGCCAGACACGCTCCAAACACCCGACCTCAGGGCGAGTTCAGATCCCGGCCCCTACTTTCCCATCATGCCTGCATCCCCAAGGCTCTGTCTTACCTGGGTGTTTGTCAGCCCAACTCCCCCCAGCTCCTCAGGCACCTGCAGCCCAAAGGCTCCCATCTCCTTCAGCCCCGCCAGGGTGGTCTTCTCAATGCTCTCCAGCTTCTCGTTCTCCACAGGATCATTGACCTCCTTCAAGTAACGAAAGGGAGCGAGTGAAAGGCAGGTGCAACGCCGAGGCGAACGCTGCATGGGGCAAGGCCAGAGGGGCCAGCAAAGTCGACGTTTACGCATCGCCTACCGGGCACCAAGGAGCTGCTGGATCCTAGAGCAGGCAATCTGGGCACTGGTGTGTTAGTGTCCTGCTGTTGCTGTGCGAGTGAGCCCGAGGGTCAGTGTGTGTGTGTGGGGGGGGTAAGCCTCGGAGTGAGCGATCTATGACCTGATTGCCCTTCCCCTCTGCCTCTGCCCCACGCTCCCTCCCTCCCTCCAAGCCTGTTCTCTATCTCTGGGGAGGGCCAGGCCTCGCAGAGCCACCCTGTCTTTCAAATATCCCTGCGGAAAGGCCTCCCACATGAACTCCTTCACTGCCAACACCCAAACAGGTAACCCACGGCTGGGTCTGACAGACTGGTGGCGCGTTGTATGAGACATGGGCATTAGAGGCACTCAGGAAATCACAATCAGGAGGAGAACGTGGATGTGTGCTTGTGCATCCTCCAGGCTTCAGAAAGAGGGTAGATTCGCCAGGAGAAGTAATTTTTTTTAATGGTGGTGAGGCCAGCCGTCCCACGTCACTGTCTAAGGAAGACGGAGTCCTTTTCCTTTGTTTACAACACACACTTCAGGCTATTCCGTAATCAAACAGGCAGCAGACTGCCACTAACCTTGAAGAAGCGGGTGCAGGGATCTACCAGGGCTTGCAGGAACTGCATCTGCTCCATTGAGAGCACTAGGGAGGGGCAAAGTTACAGCTAGATTAGCAGGATGTGTCTAACCCTCATCACTTTATTACATGATTTGACACAAACACCCTTATGTGAGGAGGCACCTTCTAAGACTGGATGTTTGTCTAAGAGATCTGCTGTAGTCCAGAAGGGGTGGAATGGGGCGGGGCTGGGGCAGGAAGGGGCAGGGGGGCGAACAGGGGCGGGGGCTTTGGGGAAGGGGTGGAATGGGGCAGGGCTGGGGCAGGAAGGGCGGGGGGGTGAACAGGGGCGGGGGCTTTGGGGAAGGGGTGGAATGGGGCGGGGCTGGGGCAGGAAGGGCGGGGGGGTGAACAGGGGCGGTGGCTTTGGGGAAGGGGTGGGAGGGCAGGGGTCTTGGGGAAGAGGTGGAGGGGGGCTAGAGCAGCACGCAGCAGTGCAGGTGTCCTACGCAGCTGCATACTTTGCGTATGGGTAGGGATGGCCCTGCCTGGTCAGCAGACTGAACCGAGAGCTCCATGGAAACTCAACTAGCCTCTCGCTGGGGGTGGGAGGAGCACATGGCCTGTGTTCTGTGACTTTGGTGGCTTTGGTCTGCTATGCCATTAAACCAGCAAAGGTCACCATCAGCACTAAATCCATAAGGAAATTTTAAATAAAAATATCCTACCTGCGGGAAAAGGAAAAACATTGTCAGGTATAAGCTTCCCGTTGAACAGGTTCATGACAAAGGATGTGGATTCCTGGAGGAGACAGATGATAACAAGAGCACTTACACACATGAGCCCTGCAGAGCGGAGTGATACTAGGAGAGGGAAGTTCATGGTATGCTTTCTGCACAGCTCAGAGATGGGGAGTCCAGGAGGAGAACCGCTCCTGTGCTGACTGCAGAACCATGGCACCCTGCAGGACATGCTGAGAAGCACAGTGAAAATGTGCGTAAGTGAAGAGGGTATTTTTGCCTTTGCGGAGATCTCGGGACTGTGGTGCACCCAACTCCCACAGAGAGGTTCCACCTGTTCTCAGAGGCTCAGAGCTCTCAAGATCACGGACAGCTGTTCTGATGATGTCATGTTTCCACCTCGTGTTTCACTGGCTGGGCATATTGTCACTCTGCAGTGTGGCCTCTTGGGAGAGGCTGCCAAGACCCCCCTTTACTGTCATTGTGCAGCAGACGGGGAGGCTGTTAAGAATTGAGCTGCTTTTCAGATTTTCCTCCCAGTTCTTATTCACACACTTGCCTCAAACACAACGTGAATCTCATCAGACGTCAGGCCTCCACGCTTGTGTGGTTTGGCACCATTACAGTACCATACCCGCTGTGTTACCCTAGAGCCAGCAGAAGCAGCATCAGGCATCACTTTATTTTCTTCTTTGGTGCTTTATTTTTTTATATGCCAATGCTATTCACTGCCTCTGAGGCTGACCAGATCTGATTGCCACGCCCAGCTGAAGTCAATGGGAGAGGAGTGAGCTGAGAATCAGGCCCACAGTATCTATGAAGTATGGAGGAGTCCCCCCTGGGGACAGTGGCAGTCTCAACATCAGTCATTAACACAGTCCGGGACAAAGCACTGAGCGCAGACCTGCAGCCACTTCCCAAGGCTTTCAAAGCAAAATTATACAAGCAGTGTGACTTACCTTGTTCGCTTTATTTGAGTATCTCCCTTTTTGATGTGTTATATAGTATGGAGGCGATGTCAGTCTGGGGAAAAGAACAAAATCGCTGTGACATCATGCAAGTGCAATTTTCACCATCAGTCACAAGCATTTACTTGGGTGACTGTCAGCAGTGGAAGGCATGTGTCTGCGGTTTGATGGTCACGGCACAGCACCTTTAAAGAAAGCCCGAGAGACCACCTGGAAAACTGTAAAAGGAATCTGCTTCGATGGCATCTCCGATCTCCATCTTGACTACCAGGGATTTTGCACAAAAGCAGTATTTTAGGTTCTTTCGCCAGCTGGTACTTTATTGGGGAAAACAGGCAGACGGGAGTTCATTTAGTAAGAGTAATTAACTACTCAGGCTCCCCAAACAGATATGGATCTTGGGAACTAGCACTGGAGTTGGATTTTTAGGGTACGTCTTCGCTTTAAAAAAAAAGGGGGGGGGGCATGTTCTTAACTCAGGTTAGGTAACCCAGGATAAAACAGCAGTGAAGCACAGTAATTTGGCTTTTAACTTGAGTTAGCCACTCGAGTTAAAGCCGATAGGGGAGCCTGGGGTTGACTTGACCTGCTAACTGGGTTAAACACAGAGTTGCCATGTCTTCACTGCTATTTTAGTCCAGCAAGCTAACCTGGGTTAAGCACACATATTTTTGGAGGGGTGGGGGGGCGCAATGAAGACATACCTCTAGAATCTAACTCCATCTGTCTTGCTGCATAGGTATTATGGTGCTGGGCACACCAAAAATACTTCGATATTTGAAGTGTTAGCTAGAAACAGCTTCCATAAAGCCCTCCTTTAACTTTGTCTTATAAGTTTGATCTGATACCTGCCAGATACCGTCCAAAGTCTTGAAGAAAGCTTGTCAACCTGTCTTTGAGTTACAGAGCTTTAAAGTGCCCTGAGGTGAAGCTCTGACTTCTCTTAATTTTTTTTGTTCTGGTTTGGCCCCTGGACCCTCACGGTCGAGTTACAGCTCCTTGGAGTGCGGCGCTAGCCAGCTTTGAAGAAAATAGGCTGTAATTAAGCAAACTGGATGATTATTTTTGTGTGTAGTTTTGGGTCCAATCCTGCTCCCACTGATTTTGATGGAAGTTATGGGCACATGTGTTTCTTTGTCCTTTATAAGAATAACATATCGGTTTGTTCTATGTTGTGAGCAATGGATCAGCCTGCTCCCCCCTCTACTTCTGTAAACAATGGGTCAGTCTGCTCCCCCCTCCCCCTGAAAACAATGGGTCAGCTTGCTCTCCCCCCCACAAATAATGGGTCAGCCTGCTTCTCCCCCCTCTACCCCCCCAAACAATGGGTGAGCCTGCTCCCTCCCCCACAAATAATGGATTAGCCTGCTCCCCCCCACACAAACAATGGGTCAGCCTGCTCCCCCCTCCCCCTGAAAACAATGGGTCAGCCTATTTCCCCCCCACACACACACAAACAATGGGTCAGCCTGCTCCCCTCTCTCTGTGAAAACAATGGGTCAGCCTAATTCCCCCCCCACACACACACACAAACAATGGGTCAGCCTGCTCCCTTCTCCCTGTGAAAACAATGGGTCAGCCTGCTCCCCCCTCCCCCTGAAAACAGTGGGTCAGCTTGCTCTCCACCCCACACAAATAATGGGTCAGCCTGCTTCCTGACACACAAACAATGGGTCAGCCTGCTCCCCCCACCCCCTGAAAACAATGGGTCAGCTTGCTTCTCCCCCTCCACACACACATACAAACAATGGGTCAGCCTGCTCCCTCCTCGTCTCCTCTCCATCCCCGCCCAGCTGTGCTGGAAAGGGCAAGAGGGGGCGAAGAATCCCTGGCGCTGCCCCCAGGGCCAGGCTCCACGAAGGGAGTTACTGCATTTTAGCTACGGCGCAAGGACAGAGACTCATAGACGTTATGGCCTGACGGGAGCATCATGATCTAGTCTGGCCTCCTGCTCATGGCAGGCCACAGAACCTCACCCACCCGCTGCTGTGATGGACCCCTCACCTCTGGCTGAGTTACTGAACTCCTCAAGTCACGGTGTAAAGATTTCAAATCCGCCAGCTGTACTCATAAATTGAGCTCAGTTTACTCTACCTGAAGTGGGGCGTAGCCAGAGCTTGTGCCCAAAGTTGCCTCCACCAGCTGGCACTCAGTCTAGTCCTGATCAAACGAAGCATTCTCTCTGCAGGCACTGCTCAGCTCACTTCCTCTGCGGAAAAAGGAGGAGGGTGAACACAAGACAAGGTGTATGTAGCAATTTATCCTGAAATCTGAACCATTTCATCACTCCAGTCAAGGCCAACATCACCAGGGGACCTATCTCCCTTCTAAACAGCCTTCCCCCAACCCCTCCTTTTTGGGCTTGATCCCAAATAGCCCCTACCAGGGCTTTCCCGCCTCCATTGTATGGCATGTGTAGCCTATACAGGATCTTCACTATTTCCCATCCCAAAATTCAGCCCCGATCCCATAGTGGGCTTGTGACTTACTCCTAGAAAGCCACTGGGAGGAACACCTTGCTGAGTAGGTTGGCACAGAGCTTTTCTGCCGTGGAATCTTGATAAAGAAGTGCTTGCTTCTGCAATGTGACATCATTGCTTCAGGGGTGATGTCACTCAGGGTATTATGATGTCATCACCTGTATTATCTATATTCTATTACCATCCAGGGGAACCAATCAAGAATCAAGGCCTCATTATGCTAGGCGCTGCATAGGCATACAATAAAAGGTCAGCCACGACGAGCTAGTAGTCTTGGTAATCAGAACCAACAGGTAGATGAGATAAACAAATAGGGAGTAGAGGTGGGGAAAAGAGGGAAGATGAGGTAACTGTGACATGAGCAAGAAGTTATCCATGATAAGCAGCAGTCTCATCGCACCACCTGCCTACTCACTGCTAGCTGGTCATAAGCTGACAGCAGAGGAGAGTTTTAAGGAGGAGGAAATAGATCTGGGATCACTTTAGGCACATCTCTCTCCACTAATAACTCATCCAAGCATCGTTTGATGCTACCTAGTGACACATAAACATCCTGAACTTTTCCAGATCATTGTGAATAAAGAACACCCCAACAGAATGGAAATGCCTGATAATTAGCATCATAAATTGTGCTCCTAGCTGTACCAGTCCAGAATAGGGTTTGAGAAATAAGCAAATGCTGCATTTCCTGGTTTGCTTATGTGGTTTCAGCTGCAGATACATTACTGCCTCTTGTGATGCTATTCACCCTTGCTCTGCAGGCCTGAGTTGGATTGGTAGAAAATGGAGTAGGAAGCCAGATCTGGATGGCACAAGGTAGTCACAGGAATGTATAGATCATCACAGCCATCATTACAGGGTTAAACTCAAACCTTATTTGCCAGAGGTGTGGATGTGGAAACCTCACATAGCCAGGCAGGATTTTATTGTTATTTACATGCTGACATAGGGTACATGATGCCTTCCATGCAAAAAGGAGACCAAAGGCCAAATCTACATCTGTGTAATAATCTGCAGTCACTGCATTAAAGGTAGCGTACAGCAGGGTAGCAGAGATTAACCCTTTCTGGCCATGTAGTAGCACCAGGGCCCAATCGTGCTCTTACTGAAGTCAGTGGGAACTTTCCTACTGACTGAAATGGGAATAGAATTGGGTGCAAAGGGGCCACTTCTGCAACCCCCTTATTCCCATAAATAACCCCATGAACACAGGTTTGCAGGATCGGGCCCTTTATCAAGACTTCACAAGGGAAGGTACTGAATACTGGGGGAAGAGAGAAGGGTTGCAGCAATGCGAGTATATAGTGGTGTTGGTTATCAATGTGCATAGCTTAAATTCCCTGAACTATACAAAAATAAAAAAGCAATTTAAATGGAAATTAAAAGAAGCAGTCACAAGGGTGAAATGCCTGGAAATTGCATGGAGACTATTTAAAAACACCATATTAGAGGCTCAAACTAAATGGATACTCCACAATTACAAACAAACAAACAAACAGTAAGAAGACCAAAGATGCAGCGTGAAAGAGGCACTTAAAGGCAAAAAAGCATCCTTTAAAAATTGGAAACCAAATCCTACTGAGGAAAATATAAAGGAACATAAATTCTGGCAAGTCAAATCTAAAAGTGTAATAAAGCAGGCTAAGAAAGAATTTGAAGAGCATCTATCTAAGGACACAAAAAGTAACAGCAAAATGTTTTTTAAGTCTCTCAGAAGCAGGAAGCCTGCCAAACAGTGAGCAGGGCTACTGGGTGGAAAAGGGGCCAAAGGAGCGCTCCAGGAAGACAAAGCTGTTGCTGAGAAGCTAAATGAATTATTTGCATTAGTCTTCATTGCAGAGGATGTGGGGGAGATTCCCACACCTGAGCCATTCTTTCTAGGTGACAAATCTGAGGACGTGTCCCAAATTGAGATGTCAGTAGAGGAGGTTTTGGAATGAATTGGTAAATTAAACAGTAATACATCACCAGATGGTATTCACCCAAGACTTCTAAAGGAACTCAAATATTAAATCGCAGAACAACTAACTGGTGTGTAACCTATCATTTAAATCAGCCTCTGTACCAGGTGACTGGAGGGTAGCTAATGTAATGCCTATTTTTAAAGAAAGGTTCCAGACGTGATCCTGGCAATTAGAGGCCAGTAAGCCTGACTTCTGTACCAGGCAAATTGGTTGAAACTATCATAAAGAGCAGAATTATCAGACACATAGATAAACACAATATGCTGGGGAAAAGTCAACATGGCTTTTGTAAATGGAAATCATGCCTCACCCATCTATTAGAATTCTTTGAGGGGGTCAATAAATATGTGAACAAAGCTGATCCAGTGGATACAGTGTACTTGGACTTTCAGAAAGCCTTTGACAAAATCCCTCACCAAAGGCTCTTAAGCAAACTAAACAGTCATGGGATAAGAGGAAAGATCCTCTAATGGATCAGTAACTGGTTAAAAGATAGGAAACAAAGGGTAGGAATAAATGGTCAGTTTTCACCATGAAGAGAGGTTATTTACCCCTTCTCATGACACAAGAACCAGGGGTCACTCAATGAAATTAATAGGCAGCAGGTTTAAAACAAACAAAAGGAAGTACTTCTTCATATAACACACAGTCAACTTGTGGAACTCATTGTCAGGGGATGTTATGAAGGCCAAAAGTATAGCTGGGTTAAAAAAATAATTAGATAAGTTCATGGAGGTTAGGTCCATCAATGGCTATTAGCCAAGATGGTCAGGGATGTGACCCCATGCTCCGGGTGTCCCTAAACCTCCAACTGCTAGAAGCTGGGACTGGATGAGAGGGGATGGATCACTCAAAGTTATCCTGTTCTATTCATTCCCTGTGAAGCATCTGGAGATGGGGCAAGACCTATGTTATTAACTGTTGTGGTATGTGCAATTTTTCTAAAAGCCCCAGCTCCTTTAGTCAAGAAATTAGGTGAGAATCTCAGCTTGCATTTTTTAAAAGTAAGTTTCTAGCTCGGGTGGTTGCAGCAAAAAGTTGAACACACATATCTGGACATCTGACCCACAAAGGTGGGATTGAGTGATTTACAGTGGAAAGACAAAAAGGATCAAAACCCAGAAAGCAAATAAAAACCACCCAACATTTCTTAGTTTAAAAAATCTCAGTTTTAAAGCCAGTCTTGTGCTGTTTGGGTATGTCCACACTGGAATAAAAGGCCCGACACATGGCCACGGCTGGCCCAGATTAGCTGACTCAGGCTCACAGGGTTATGGGCTCCCATAGCTCGGACTCAGGCTGCCTACACAGAAATCTTACAGCCCCGCAGCCCGAGCCAGTTGAGTAAACGTACCCTTTGGGCACTTGGGTTGGCAGCGCTGCACCCCCTGACTGACTCCAGCCATAAAACTGGCTTGCTCCTCCCAGGAGGATCAGCTCCATGTGTGGGTGCTCTGCAGTGGCTTGGAGCCAACCGAAGGGCTCTGACAGCAGACACCCTTCCTGCTGCCAGGGAGAGTGGAAAGTGGGTGTGGCTGGGGTGTCCCTGCACTATGCAGAGACTCAGCTGTGTTCTCAGCCTCTTGTGGCTATTGCGGTGTGGCCTAATTTACAGCAGCCTCCAGACTGCTCTGAATACAGCATAGGACCTGGCTCTGCACAGTCACTGCAGGACCACATGCATGAATCATAGAATATCAGGGTTGGAAGGGACCCCAGAAGGTCATCTAGTCCAACCCCCTGCTCGAAGCAGGACCAATTCCCAGTTAAATCATCCCAGCCAGGGCTTTGTCAAGCCTGACCTTAAAAACCTCTAAGGAAGGAGATTCTACCACCTCCCTAGGTAACGCATTCCAGTGTTTCACCACCCTCATAGTGAAAAAGTTTTTCCTAATATCCAATCTAAACCTCCCCCACTGCAACTTGAGACCATTACTCCTCGTTCTGTCATCTGCTACCATTGAGAACAGTCTAGAGCCATCCTCTTTGGAACCCCCTTTCAGGTAGTTGAAAGCAGCTATCAAATCCCCCCTCATTCTTCTCTTCTGCAGACTAAACAATCCCAGCTCCCTCAGCCTCTCCTCATAACTCATGTTTTCCAGTCCCCTAATCATTTTTGTTGCCCTTCGCTGGACTCTCTCCAATTTATCCACATCCTTCTTGTAGTGTGGGGCCCAAAACTGGACACAGTACTCCAGATGAGGCCTCACCAATGTCGAATAGAGGGGAACGATCACGTCCCTCGATCTGCTCGCTATGCCCCTACTTATACATCCCAAAATGCCATTGGCCTTCTTGGCAACAAGGGCACACTGCTGACTCATATCCAGCTTCTCGTCCACTGTCACCCCTAGGTCCTTTTCCGCAGAACTGCTGCCTATCCATTTGGCCCCTAGTCTGTAGCGGTGCATTGGGTTCTTCCATCCTAAGTGCAGGACCCTGCACTTATCCTTATTGAACCTCATCAGATTTCTTTTGGCCCAATCCTCCAATGTGTCTAGGTCCTTCTGTATCCTATCCCTCCCCTCCAGCGTATCTACCACTCCTCCCAGTTTAGTATCATCCACAAATTTGCTGAGAGTGCAATCTACACCATCCTCCAGATCATTTATGAAGATATTGAACAAAACCGGCCCCAGGACCGACCCCTGGGGCACTCCACTTGACACCGGCTGCCAACTAGACATGGAGCCATTGATCACTACCCGTTGAGCCCGACAATCTAGCCAGCTTTCTACCCACCTTGTAGTGCATTCATCCAGCCCATACTTCCTTAACTTGCTGACAAGAATACTGTGGGAGACCGTGTCAAAAGCTTTGCTAAAGTCAAGAAACAATACATCCACTGCTTTCCCTTCATCCACAGAACCAGTAATCTCATCATAAAAGGCGATTAGATTAGTCAGGCATGACCTTCCCTTGGTGAATCCATGCTGGCTGTTCCTGATCACTTTCCTCTCATGCAAGTGCTTCAGGATTGATTCTTTGAGGACCTGCTCCATGATTTTTCCAGGGACTGAGGTGAAGCTGACTGGCCTGTAGTTCCCAGGATCCTCCTTCTTCCCTTTTTTAAAGATTGGCACTACATTAGCCTTTTTCCAGTCATCCGGGACTTCCCCCGTACGCCACGAGTTTTCAAAGATAATGGCCAATGGCTCTGCAATCACAGCCGCCAATTCCTTTAGCACTCTCGGATGCAACTCGTCCGGCCCCATGGACTTGTGCACGTCCAGCTTTTCTAAATAGTCCCTAACCACCTCTATCTCCACGGAGGGCTGGCCATCTCTTCCCCATGTTGTGATGCCCAGCGCAGCAGTCTGGGAGCTGACCTTGTTAGTGAAGACAGAGGCAAAAAAAGCATTGAGTACATTAGCTTTTTCCACATCCTCTGTCACTAGGTTGCCTCCCTCATTCAGGGAGGCAACCTCTATGCACAGGTGTTTTGGGGTCTAACGCTTGGCGTCTACTGCTCAAGCAGATTCCCACGTATACTGAATTGTAGCGGAGCCGCCAGTAGAGGGAGTTACACGTCAGCAGTTCAGAGTACAAGGGCTGAAGCTAGAAAGATCTGGGATAGTCACATCTCCTTCAGTCTGTGCATTCTGCTCTCCTTGACACCAGCACAACCCTTGAGTAACTGCACTGACTTACACAAGAGTCTCTTGAGATGTACACGGCAGAACAGGTCGGAATTTGAGCCCTGTATCACCATCACGCTAGCCTTTATGACATATAATTAAGCTTTGATTTAAAGTCACATCAAGTGGATTTACTTACCTACTATTTTCAGAAGAATCATTTGTATAAAAAGTTTTAAAGTTGGACTTCAATGGGGCTATTTATGGGCTTACAATTAACTAGGCACTTAAGGGCATCCAGAGTGGTCAGCTTGTTGCAAGACCAAGCCCATGGTCCACCCCTTGCCAAAGAAGAATTTGCATGGATTCCTGAATGCTTTGTGCAGCTGAGTTTTAACTGTCCCAAGCAGTGCAGTGAGGTTTCCAACACGTCCCTTGGGAGACCACTGCACAGCCAGATACCACACATCTTACTGGGTTTTCCCTCAGATTCATTCAAAGTGGGATTTTTGTTATTTGGCTGGGTTTAATTCCATCCTTCTCCTACCCCCTTGGTTCCCCCATTCTCCTTCCCATGATTGTTTTGCTCCCTTCACCTACAGAGGGATGTTTATTACAACCCTCCCATCACCATCATTTGGACACATTTTGTTCTTTTAGCCTTTCCTTACAAGTCAGTCTCTCTCTAATTTTTTTTGCTCTTCTCTGATTTCCCTCCAATTTGGCAGCATCAGCCAATGAAGAAGTCTGGTGTATAACTGTAGGCACTTTTCTTTATTTTAAATAAACAGCCACTCTATTTAATGGACAAAATGTACCATTAATTATCTGTGTTATCAAAGAACCTCAGAGCTCTCAGTCCTGGACCAGGAGGACTCTATTGTGCTAGGCATGGTGCAAACACAGAACAAAGACGATCCCTGCTGCAAAGAACGTGCAATCTAACTATAAGACAAGAGACAGCAGACAGATACAGACAGATGGGGGAGTCCAAGAACCCAAGGAAATACAGATCAGCATGATGGGCTGTGGTCACTGCTGTCACGTTTTTTGTGGCCATCACAGCAAAGGAGAGTTTTGAGGAGGGATTTGGAGGAGGGTGAGATAGCTTTGTGGCTGTTTATGAGCTCCTCCCAGGCATGAGGAGCAGCATGGAAAAAAGCATGAAGGTGCCTGTTTGAAAATTAAACAGGTGGTCAACAATGGCTGACTTCATGGGCTGACGGGAGTTAGAAGCTGATACATGGATATCGAGTGAGAGATGATCGGTAGGGTGGGGACAGGCCGTGACGGTGAAGACAAGCAGCCTGTGTCTGATATGAGAGACCAGGGAAAGCCAGCAGAGGGGACTGGCCCACAGCAGGTGTAAGCTCTAATGCTCCCTGAGCTAGGTGAGATCTCCAAGCAGTAAGGGCTCTGCTTTAAATCACTGATGTAAGGGAAGGGGCAGGATGAACCAGGGGTCTGTGCAGCCCAGGTGAGCAGAACATGTGATCACAGGCTCAGGCTGGCTCAGCCATGGGCAGGACCCTTCCTCTCACCTGAAACACCTCCTGCTGCCTACATACCCAATGGGGCCAGGTTTTTACTTCTGTTCCTCCCCTCCTCTCCTGGACAGCACACCTTGCAGTGGGTAGCTGTGAACAGAGAGGCCCAAGAGGTTCATTTCAACCCCGTTTAACTTGCACAGAAGAGATGGTGTCAATATCCACAGCCTCGGAGCTGATGTTCATTTTGGCACCTTGACTGACTGAGTTTTTTGGTGCATTCTGTAGCTGCCACATCAAATATTTACACGGAGGAAGATGCAGTGAGCTCTGTATGTTAAACTGCTGAGACAACAAGCACAGCAGGGTCAGAGAGCTGTGGGCTTGGGGGACCTGCAGTGAGCAAGCTTTGACAACGGACATAAATGCACAATGCTAATCTCCATACGGGGAGTGGGCCTGCACCCCGGTGCTGGAGGAGAGAGAGTATGTCAGGGGTGTCACAGGTTAGATGGTCTTTGAGTGTCCTGCTTTGGTGCCCCATAGTGCTGCTGCTAAGAGCAGGCACATCCCGAGCGTCTCTCCCACACGCTAGCGAGGCAAGGCCCAGGATGTTATAACTCGAAACACACTCCTCATGCTGTGTGCCGAGAATCTCAGACATTACAAGGGGTATGTTACCATGTCTGCCAAAGAAGTACGAATCAGTAGGTGGTACTAGGAACACAGGTGGGTAATAGAGATTCAGCCACTGTATGACTGTGGTCCACAAATCCTGCCATTTATTGAGACCTCAATTTCAATCTCAGTTGAAGCCCTGTAGACAGTGGAAGACAGCAGCACTTGCTACTATTTTGGCACCACTGTGGTTTGTTTGCTTGCACAGGTGTAACCCAAGAACAATTCAGAGAGACAGACACAAGACAGGGAACTATTCTGATTGGTTACATTCTGAGCTTCTAAGAGGATGGGCATCACAGCTGACAATAAGCATTTCTCCCCATTCTAATGCCTACATGTTAAAATAAGTAAGATATAGCACTGTCTGTAACATCACCATCCGGTGACTCCCAATAACTTTACATAATTTACATTCAGTATTGTACAATCACCATTGTCCTAATTCTCACTGAAAAAATGAAACTACACTACAAGACTATGGAGAAGGGGCAACCTTAGCTGCTGTTTGCCTGCTGTCTCTCTCAGTACTTTGACGCGAGTGCCTAGAAATAGAAACCATGTCAACAGCCTGCCACAAGCCACTTCCTTTGCAGTTCCAGACACCTAGAAGAGCCTCCTGTGCTCACAATCTTTGTTCACATCTCTTCTGAACACATATTTTCTCCCCTGTGCATTTTGATTCCTTGTATCCTTTGGTATTACTTGTTATTTCACTCTGAGAAGTGCTGGAGTTATGGCTGGAATCACAGCTGCTGTGGGGTTTGGAATTTTGTTTTGTGGTCAAGACAGACAAAACCTTAGGCTATTAAGAGTGCACCAGGCTGTCCAGACAGATGCACCCTGCTCCCTGTTAAAGATTCTGGGAGGTCTTTCCTGCACTGAATAGAACTAGAGCAATCCCTAGGGGAAAACCTAAACACAACAAGTCCCATCACATTCCCCAGATCTGTGCACAAATCCCCCTTCTGCTGAGCAGAAAGGGGAGCCAGGGGTGCTCTCCACAGGGCAGCATTTGTGAGGGGGGCAGAGGATGTGCATTAGTCCTCCCTAGAGCTCTACATGGACTACCTGGAAAAGTTGATCTAGTTCTATGGGCCCCTGTGCACCGGGCAGCTAATATGGACCATGGGGAATCTCTGGCAGCCCAGCTCCTTCAGGGCTGCGCCACCCTGGGCCTGGTGGGACCCCACGGACAGATGGGAGGCAAGGGACCTCTGCACAGCTAGTCCTGTGCTTTCCTGCAACCTAGGAGATCTGTGAGGTTTGAGGTCAGAACCCCCCAGCAGCAGGGTTTGGCAGGAACTCTGCAAGGAAAACTCAAGGAATTTTCCTTCACCTGGTCCCCTCCAGCTCTGTGTGCATTTGTGTTACTCCTAGGTAGAGAAACCAGGGCCCACCCCTGCAGCCCTTGCTCCAATGAGGAGTCAGGCCCTAAAGCAGCACAGATGCTCTGCGGGGAGGGAGAGACAATGTTTCCTCCCAAAGGCCGCATCCTGCTCCCAGTGGTAGGTTGGTTCGCTGCTGGAGGGCGGAACTGGCTGCTGCGGTGGCTGCTGCAGAAAGTGCCTTTGCTGTGCGCTACGCAAGGAGCGTCACAGCACAGAAGCAGGGTCAGGCTCAGACTGACACAGGGCACCTTAAACATTTAGAGTGTGCACATGGGGCAAAGCTCGGCACCACCGCAAACGGGCACCTTTCAGTGTGGTCCATTAGCCAAACTCACCCATTTTGAAGTTATGATGAGTTACATATTTAAGTACAAAATACTCATCCTGACAAACTAAGGCAAGACAAGAGCTGCCAGACCGACAGCAGGAGTGGATCAGTCACTGTGCCATCGGGGTTACAGCAACCCGCGGGAGAAAAATGTGCCCTGCTAACAGAGTCTGATCAGAGACTGCCATGATGTGACTCACGTGGGGGGGGGGGGGGGGGGGAAACTGGGATGCACAAGTTAATGAGTGTCAGCAAATGCTCCAATGCTCCACCACCACGAGGAACCACTTCTCGAAGTGAAACAGCATTTTCCCTGTGCAGCAGTTCAGGGAGTGCATTTAGGAAATGATAAAGACCACAACGGCTCAGACGTATCCAGCATCCAGCTGAAAACAGCAGGGGAGTGCAGATAGCCAGCAACTACACACCTGGAATCTGGCCAAGACACTTGGCCAACTCACCTCCGCTTGCAAGGTGTTTCATGGGCTCTAATAACCACAGGTCACCATGACCTCAGTTTTCTGCCTCATCCAAAAGGAACTTAGTTTCTCTGACCTATTTCAGGGATTTTTGCCTCTGTCTGCAAGAGATTTCTGAGGAACAGGGCCGGCTCCAGGCCCCAGCTTTCCAAGCAGGTGCTTGGGGCGGCAATTAGAATGGGGCGGCAGCTCCGTGTCCCGTGGCAGTTGTTGTGGCAGTGGCCATTCAGCGGCGGCTGCTTGGGGCGGCAAAATTGGCAGAGTCGGCCATGCTGAGGAAGTCACTTTCTTCTCCCCACTCTGACTAAAACTGGGAAAGAGCACAGAGAAATTGCAGCTGTGTAAATAGCACTCAGATTTCCTTCATAAACCAAGGCGGAT
The DNA here is from genome assembly GCF_965152235.1 of Eretmochelys imbricata. NCBI lineage: Eukaryota > Metazoa > Chordata > Testudines > Cheloniidae > Eretmochelys > Eretmochelys imbricata. The sequence goes on along the minus strand of NC_135580.1, from coordinate 853,743 downwards.
TAAAAACCGTTGCAGCCTAACAGGAAAGTAACTGATTTATTTGTAGACGAGGGCAGGTCTAACTAACCTGCTCTGGCTTAGGAACTGATGAAAGGCCAGTCAGCTCTACCCACCTGCTTTAAACTCCTATTTCTCTGCAGTTGGTTAAGTATTTTCTTATCTGGTATGAAAAGTTTACTGTGCAAATATTCACGAGAGCGTGTATCTTTACGGCTGCAGTGATTCAGGCTGGTTAGGAATGAATTCTTTTTTATACTGTGTTTGCATTTAGTAACCAGAGACTGAAACAAATGGCCAGCTCCTGCAATTGCTTCATTTTCCATTAACCTTCCACAGACTGTCTATATCCAGTGAGCTTCCATGTTTCCATCCACAGGGGTCTCTTTAGTGCAGAGGTTCTCAACCTTTCCAGAGCCTGATTTGTCTTGTGTACCCCCAAATTTCACCTCACTTAAAAACTAACAAAATCAGACATAAAAATACAGAAGTGTCACAGCCAAGCTATTACTGAAGAATTGTTTTTTCTCTCATTACCATATGATAAAATAAATCAATTGGAATATAAACATTGTACTTACATGTCCGAGTATCGTACAGAGAGCAGTAGAAACCAGTCAGCGTCTGTATGAAATGTTAGTTTGCATTGACTTCGCTAGTGCTTGTTATGTGGCCTGTTGTAAAACAAGGCAAATCTCTAGCTGAGTTGTCCCCCCTTGGAAGGCCTCTGATTACCCCCAGGGGTACACGTGCCCCTGGTTGAGAACCACTGCTTTAGCATCTTTATGTTACCTACTGTTGATCATATAACAGCCACTACGGTTCTCATGCTATGGCTATTATAACCCTCGGGTTCCCCAGTATTTTCCTGTCCTGCTTTCCTCTCTGTCCAGTTCTTTAGATCTGACCTTTCTATTCGTATTACAAAGTCAGTGTCAATTGCAAAACTCCTTTTAATTCCAAGAAGTAGCATTAGGGATTCAGATCAGAAACATACCAATCCCTGTGCTACTGAGATACCTAGCAGAAGTATAAAGAGCAGATTCAATAAGAACTACAAGGAGTTTTTGGCTTCCACAGCTTGGTGCCTGGCTCCAGTTGGTGACAAAGGAGAACAAGTCACCGTCTGGTGAACTCTAAAAAGTAAAGGTATGGAGCCAGATTTTCAAAGTGCAGCACATCCAACAGCGAACACACCTTTGCACACACCTAGTCACCCATGCAAGTGCCCAGTAAGCCCACCCAGATCTGGTGTTTGCATGTGCACAGGACCAATTATGTGTCCAAGTGCTCATGTGTGCATCAAATGAGAAAACTGGGTGCACACAATGGGATATTTGTACATGTAAGTTAAGTGAACACAATGGCACTTCCATTTGACTGTAGCTTGTAACTTCCTTATCACGCCCATGACTGTCTGCATACATAACAATTACATACTCCCATGTTCAGAAAGAAAAGTCACTGCCACCGTACATGAGGAGGCACAGCAATGAGCCCCATAATAAGAACAAAAGTTTAACTTCATGGCATACTGTGACTACCAACAGAATCATGAACCCAGCTATGGAAAGGAACACTTGGGCCACCTTAGCCATCCCCTGCCTGCTCACAGTTCACGTAACTCCCTCCACTGTTAATAAAGAAGTATTTATCTGATACTTGTTATTCCAGAACTGCAAGTTTGAGCCTTTCAGTGGTGGGAGTTGTCTGCACAGAGCTGTCACCCCAACAGGAAGAGATACTGGTGATTGACCTCTCATCTGAGAGTTCTTAAAGGGGCGGAGAAGAGGCATGCAGCAGCAGTCCAAGGACAGGCTGGGAACCCAGAAGTTCCTGAGTTCTAATCCTAGCAGTGACACCTTGGGCAAGTCACAGACCCTTTGAATTTCAATTCTCCATCTGTGAAAAGAGGATAATTCTATCTGGCCCGATAGCTCTGTGTCTGTGTGATTGTCTGCAGAACGCTAAGCCGACGAGCAGTGCTGTGAATGCGCACCATCAGTCAGCTTGAATGGCGGTGCTCTGAGAAAATTGCACCATGGAAATAGGGTTGCCAGGCGTCTGGTTTTCAACCGGAACACCCGGTCGAAAAGGGAACCTGGCGGCTCTGGTCAGCATTGGCGACTGGGCTGTTAACAGTCCGGTCAGCAGTGCAGCTGGGGGCCAGGGCTAAGGCAGGCTCCCTACCTGCCCTTGGTCTGTGCTGGTCCCAGAAGCGACCACCAGGTTCCTGTGGCCCCTAAGCACTGGGGTGGCCAGGGACTGGGAGGCTCTGCACACTGCCCCCCCTCAGTGCCGGCTCCGCAGCTCCTATTGGCCGGGAACTGTGACCAATGGGAGCTCCAGAGGTCAGCACCTGAAGACACAAAGGCAGTGCATGCCCTGCAGAGCCGCCCGGCCACCCAAGCGCCTAGAGGCCACAGGGACCTGGCTACTACTTCCTCAGAGCCATGGTAAGCGCCACTGGGATCCCGCACAACCCCTGTACCTCACCCCAGAGCCCACCCCCCCAGCTGGAGCCCTCATCCCCCCGCACCCCAGCCCCCTGCCCCAACCCAGAGTCCCCTCCTGCACCCGAAACCCCTCATCCCCAGCCCCACCCCAGAGCCCACCCCGCCACACCCCAAACCCCTTGGCCCCAGGCCGGAGCCCCCTCCTGCACCACACACCCCTCATCCCCAGCCCCATCCAAGCCTGCACCCCCAGCCAGAGCCCACACCCCCTCCCGCACCCAACCCCCTGCCCCAGCCCAGTGAAAATGAGTGTGGGGAAGAGTGAGTGACGGGGAGGGGATGGAGCGAGTTGGGGCAGGGCCTTGGAGAATGGGCGGGGCAGGAGGTGTTCGGTTTTGTGCGATTAGAAAGTTGGCAACCCGACATGGAAAGTATAAAATAAAGCTGCGGTTTGAGTCGCTGAGCTTCCTTGCGCACTGACGGAGCAGTGGCTTAGTGATCAGCTACATCCCCACGACCAGAGACCCGAGCAGACAAGCAAAGCTGGGCGGAACGTTTCCTTGCTACCACAAAGATTAAAGATGTTCCACCAACAAGAAATGATTCCCAAGCCCAGTCTGGATGCGGAGAAAAGACTCAGAAAGCCCTTCTGGGACACCCGCTCAGTTTCAGGCTTTGTAAGACTTCTCTGACCCTGGAGCTCTTCCACCCATCTGCACCAACTGGGACTGCATGAGGAAAGCTCCCCTGCACAGCAGTCTTCAATAACCCAGCGAACCCAGGGCAGAGGGATGGGCAGGTGGTTAAAGCCCTGGCCTGGGACTCGTGAAACCTGGGTTCAACAGCCCCCTCTGCCAGAGACTCCTGGTGTGACAAGTCAGTCACCCCCTTTGCCTCTATCCATAACATGGGGATAATAATCCTTATTTGTTCTGTCTTGCCTACGTAGACCCTAAGATCTGTGGGGCTGGGGACCTCACTGGACATCTGCACAGCACCCACCACAATAGGGCCCAGATCTTGGATGTGGCCTTCAGGGGCAACCATAACACCACTAAACCAAACAATAATGAGCAGAATTGGCTGGGGAGCCTGTGAACCGCAGCCCTCGACTGATGGATGCTGACCTGCTCTGGTGTTTGCAGCCATGCGTTGGGGGTCTGTCAAGAGCAGGGGTCCCAAACACGCGGCTGGCGGGGTTATTTTCTGCAGCCCACCAGCTCCCCCAGCATTTACCGAGAGCGGCTCCAGCCCGGCACGCACCGGGGGCAGGGCAGGCTCCCTGCCTGCCCGCCCTGCCCCCAGGCCGCTCTGGCAAGCGGCTGGAACCTGTTGGGGGGGGCACAGGGGGCTGTGTGTTGCGGGGGAAGCTCCCATTGGCCGGGAACAGGGAAACACGGCCAATGGGAGCTTCGGGGGAGGTACCTGGAGGCGCGGCCAGGGCAACACACAGACCCCTGTGCCGGCCCCCCCAGGCCTCGGCTGCTTCCCAGAGCGGCGCGGGGGCAGGGCAGGCAGGGAGGGACCCTGCCCTGCCCCCAGTGCGCGCCGGGCTGGACCCGTCCCCGAACCCCTCCTGCAGCCGAACCCCCTGCCCTGAGCCCCCTGCCGTACCCCACACCCTGATCCCCTGCCCTGAGCCCCCTCCACCCCTTCTGCACCCCCTGGGGGCAGGGAGGGGGCAGAGATTTCAGGGAAGGGGTTGGAATGGGGGCAGGGAAGGTGTGGAAAGAGATGGGGCAGGGGCAGGGCCTCACGGAAGGGGTGGAGTGGGGGTGGGGCCAGGGCGGCGGGGCAGGGTGGTCAGTGGTGCGGCCCTCGGGCCAATGTACTAGTCCTCATGTGGCCCTCGTGGTCATTTGCGTTTGAGACCGCTGGTCAAGAGCCTCAATGGCGCTGAGCCACGGCAGTATTTGTTCAGTGCATGGGGTGTGTGGGGGCGTGTGGTAGCTGACAACCACGCTACCAGGGCAGGCTACATACCTCTTCATCCTTCCCTCCCTATCGGCACCATAGAGTGCAGGTCCGTTTCAGTGACAGAATATGAACTCCTTCGATTTTAAAAGCCACATAAAACTCAATCCTGGAGCCCTTACTTACCTGAGTCCCTTTACTCCAATGGGGCTACTCAGGTAAGTAAGTGCTGCAGACCTGTGATAGACCTGGCAATATCCTGGACAAACCTTATTGAGTTAAATGTGTGTGTCATTGTGGGCCAGGGGCTGTCTGTAATTCCATCAGGGAGGGAGTCCTCGGGTCTCCAGGAACTAAGAACAGTGGGGGGCAAATTCACTCATGTTATAACAACTCCCGCCAGGCACCACTGCCTGAAAAGGCTCACAGATACTGGTTCCAATTGGATTCTCTAGATCAGAGGTCTCCAAACTTTTTGGTTGATGCACCCCCAGGGTGAAGACTGGAAGACCTGCCACAGGCAGGCCGCCGCCGGAAGACGACCGGAAGACCAGCCACAGGCAGGCCGCCGCCGGAAGACGACCGGAAGACCAGCCGCAGGCAGGCCGCCGCCGGAAGAAGACCGGAAGACCAGCCACAGGTGCGCCGCCGCCCACAGACGACAGGAAGACCAGCCGCAGGCGCGCCGTCGCCCGAAGACGACCGGAAGACCTGCCGCAGACAGGCCACCGCCGGAAGACGGCCGGAAGACGACCGGAAGACCTGCCGCAGGCGCGCCGCCACCGGAAGACGACTGGAAGACCAGCCGCAGGCAGGCCACCGCCGGAAGACGGCCGGAAGACGACTGGAAGACCTGCCGCAGGCGCGCCGCCACCGGAAGACGACCGGAAGACCAGCCGCAGGCAGGCCACCGCCGGAAGACGACCGGAAGACCAGCCAAAGGCGCGCCGCCGCCGGAAGACGACCAGAAGACCAGCCGCAGGCGCGCCGCCGCCGGAAGACGACCAGAAGACCAGCCGCAGGCGCGCCGCCGCCGGAAGACGACCAGAAGACCAGCCGCAGGCGCGCCGCCGCCGGAAGACGACCAGAAGACCAGCCGCAGGCGCGCCGCCGCCGGAAGACGACCGGAAGACCAGCCGCAGGCGCGCCGCCACCGGAAGACGACTGGAAGACCAGCCACAGGCAGGCCGCCGCCGGAAGACGACCGGAAGACCAGCCGCAGGCAGGCCGCCGCCGGAAGACGACCGGAAGACCAGCCGCAGGCGCGCCGCCACCGGAAGACGACCGGAAGACCAGCCGCAGGCGCGCCGTTGCCGGAAGACGACTGGAAGACCAGCCGCAGGCACGCCGCCGCCGGAAGACGACCGGAAGACCAGCCGCAGGCGCGCCGCCGCCGGAAGACGACCGGAAGACCTGCCGCAGGCGCGCCGCCACCGGAAGACGACTGGAAGACCAGCCGCAGGCAGGCCACCGCCGGAAGACGGCCGGAAGACGACTGGAAGACCTGCCGCAGGCGCGCCGCCACCGGAAGACGACCGGAAGACCAGCCGCAGGCAGGCCACCGCCGGAAGACGACCGGAAGACCAGCCAAAGGCGCGCCGCCGCCGGAAGACGACCAGAAGACCAGCCGCAGGCGCGCCGCCGCCGGAAGACGACCAGAAGACCAGCCGCAGGCGCGCCGCCGCCGGAAGACGACCAGAAGACCAGCCGCAGGCGCGCCGCTGCTGGAAGACGACCGGAAGACCAGCCAAAGGCGCGCCGCCGCCGGAAGACGACCAGAAGACCAGCCGCAGGCGCGCCGCCGCCGGAAGACGACCAGAAGACCAGCCGCAGGCGCGCCGCCGCCGGAAGACGACCAGAAGACCAGCCGCAGGCGCGCCGCCGCCGGAAGACGACCAGAAGACCAGCCGCAGGCGCGCCGCCGCCGGAAGACGACCAGAAGACCAGCCGCAGGCAGGCCGCCGCCGGAAGACGACCGGAAGACCAGCCGCAGGCGCGCCGCCACCGGAAGACGACTGGAAGACCAGCCACAGGCAGGCCGCCGCCGGAAGACGACCGGAAGACCAGCCGCAGGCAGGCCGCCGCCGGAAGACGACCGGAAGACCAGCCGCAGGCGCGCCGCCACCGGAAGACGACCGGAAGACCAGCCGCAGGCGCGCCGTTGCCGGAAGACGACTGGAAGACCAGCCGCAGGCACGCCGCCGCCGGAAGACGACCGGAAGACCAGCCGCAGGCGCGCCGCCGCCGGAAGACGACCGGAAGACCAGCCGCAGGCGCGCCGCCACCGGAAGACGACTGGAAGACCAGCCACAGGCAGGCCGCCGCCGGAAGACGACCAGAAGACCAGCCGCAGGCGCGCCGCCGCCGGAAGACGACCAGAAGACCAGCCGCAGGCGCGCCGCCGCCGGAAGACGACCAGAAGACCAGCCGCAGGCGCGCCGCCGCCGGAAGACGACCGGAAGACCAGCCGCAGGCGCGCCGCCACCGGAAGACGACTGGAAGACCAGCCACAGGCAGGCCGCCGCCGGAAGACGACCGGAAGACCAGCCGCAGGCAGGCCGCCGCCGGAAGACGACCGGAAGACCAGCCGCAGGCGCGCCGCCACCGGAAGACGACCGGAAGACCAGCCGCAGGCGCGCCGTTGCCGGAAGACGACTGGAAGACCAGCCGCAGGCACGCCGCCGCCGGAAGACGACCGGAAGACCAGCCGCAGGCGCGCCGCCGCCGGAAGACGACCGGAAGACCAGCCGCAGGCGCGCCGCCACCGGAAGACGACTGGAAGACCAGCCACAGGCAGGCCGCCGCCGGAAGACGACCAGAAGACCAGCCGCAGGCGCGCCGCCGCCGGAAGACGACCAGAAGACCAGCCGCAGGCGCGCCGCCGCCGGAAGACGACCAGAAGACCAGCCGCAGGCGCGCCGCCGCCGGAAGACGACCGGAAGACCAGCCGCAGGCGCGCCGCCACCGGAAGACGACTGGAAGACCAGCCACAGGCAGGCCGCCGCCGGAAGACGACCGGAAGACCAGCCGCAGACAGGCCACCGCCGGAAGATGACCGGAAGACCTGCCGCAGGCAGGCCGCCGCCGGAAGACGACTGGAAGACCAGCCGCAGGCAGGCCGCCGCCGGAAGACGACCAGAAGACCAGCCGCAGGCGCGCCGCCGCCGGAAGACGACCGGAAGACCAGCCGCAGGCGCGCCGCCGTCGGAAGACGACCAGAAGACCAGCCACAGGCGCGCCGTTGCCGGAAGACGACCGGAAGACCAGCCGCAGGCAGGCCGCCGCCGGAAGACGACCGGAAGACCAGCCGCAGGTGCGCTGCCGCCGGAAGACGACCGGAAGACCAGCCGCAGGCGCACCGCTGCCGGAAGACGACCGGAAGACCAGCCGCAGGCAGGCCGCCGCCGGAAGACAACCGGAAGACCAGCCGCAGGTGCGCCGCCGCCGGAAGACGACCGGAAGACCTGCCGCAGGCGCGCCGCCGCCGGAAGACGACCCGGAAGACCTGCCGCAGGCAGGCCGCCGCCGGAAGACGACCGGAAGACCAGCCGCAGGCAGGCCGCCGCCGGAAGACGACCGGAAGACCAGCCAAAGGCGCGCCGTTGCCGGAAGATGACCGGAAGACCAGCCGCAGGCGCGCCGCTGCTGGAAGACGACCGGAAGACCAGCCAAAGGCGCGCCGCTGCCGGAAGACGACCGGAAGACCAGCCGCAGGCAGGCCGCCGCCGGAAGACAACCGGAAGACCAGCCGCAGGCGCGCCGCCGCCGGAAGACGACCGGAAGACCTGCCGCAGGCAGGCCGCTGCCGGAAGATGACCGGAAGACCAGCCAAAGGCGCGCCGTTGCCGGAAGACGACCGGAAGACCAGCCGCAGGCGCGCCGCTGCTGGAAGACGACCGGAAGACCAGCCAAAGGCGCGCCGCTGCCGGAAGACGACCGGAAGACCAGCCAAAGGCGCGCCGCTGCCGGAAGACGACTGGAAGACCAGCCGCAGGCGCGCCGCCGCCGGAAGACGACCGGAAGACCAGCCGCAGGCAGGCCGCCGCCGGAAGACGACCGAAAGACCAGCCGCAGGCGCGCCGCCGCCGGAAGACAACCGGAAGACCAGCCGCAGGCGCGCCGCCGCCGGAAGACGACCGGAAGACCTGCCGCAGGCGCGCCGCTGCCGGAAGACGACTGGAAGACCAGCCGCAGGCAGGCCGCTGCCAGAAGATGACCGGAAGACCAGCCAAAGGCGCGCCGTTGCCGGAAGACGACCGGAAGACCAGCCGCAGGCGCGCCGCCGTCGGAAGACGACCAGAAGACCAGCCACAGGCGCGCCGTTGCCGGAAGACGACCGGAAGACCAGCCGCAGGCAGGCCGCCGCCGGAAGACAACCGGAAGACCAGCCGCAGGCAGGCCGCCGCCGGAAGACGACCCGGAAGACCTGCCGCAGGCGCGCCGCTGCCGGAAGACGACCGGAAGACCAGCCACAGGCGCGCCGCTGCCGGAAGACGACCGGAAGACCAGCCAAAGGCGCGCCGTTGCCGGAAGACGACCGGAAGACCAGCCGCAGGCGCGCCGCTGCTGGAAGACGACCGGAAGACCAGCCAAAGGCGCGCCGTTGCCGGAAGACGACCGGAAGACCAGCCGCAGGCGCGCCGCCGCCGGAAGACGACCGGAAGACCAGCCAAAGGCGCGCCGTTGCCGGAAGACGACCGGAAGACCAGCCGCAGGCGCGCCGCTGCTGGAAGACGACCGGAAGACCAGCCAAAGGCGCGCCGCTGCCGGAAGACGACCGGAAGACCAGCCACAGGCGCGCCGCTGCCGGAAGACGAGCGGAAGACCAGCCAAAGGCGCGCCGTTGCCGGAAGACGACCGGAAGACCAGCCGCAGGCGCGCCGCTGCTGGAAGACGACCGGAAGACCAGCCAAAGGCGCGCCGTTGCCGGAAGACGACCGGAAGACCAGCCGCAGGCGCGCCGCCGCCGGAAGACGACCGGAAGACCAGCCAAAGGCGCGCCGTTGCCGGAAGACGACCGGAAGACCAGCCGCAGGCGCGCCGCTGCTGGAAGACGACCGGAAGACCAGCCGCAGGCGCGCCGCCGCCGGAAGACGACCGGAAGACCAGCCAAAGGCGCGCCGCTGCCGGAAGACGACCGGAAGACCAGCCGCAGGCGCGCCGCTGCCGGAAGATGACCGGAAGACCAGCCAAAGGTGCGCCGTTGCCGGAAGACGACCGGAAGACCAGCCGCAGGCGCGCCGCTGCTGGAAGACGACCGGAAGACCAGCCAAAGGCGCGCCGCTGCTGGAAGACGACCGGAAGACCTGCCGCAGGCGCGCCGCTGCCGGAAGACGACTGGAAGACCAGCCGCAGGCGCGCCGCCGCCGGAAGACGACCGGAAGACCAGCCACAGGCGCGCCGTTGCCGGAAGACGACCGGAAGACCAGCCACAGGCGCGCTGCTGCCGGAAGACGACTGGAAGACCAGCCACAGGCGCGCCGCTGCCGGAAGACGAGCGGAAGACCAGCCAAAGGCGCGCCGTTGCCGGAAGACGACCGGAAGACCAGCCGCAGGCGCGCCGCTGCTGGAAGACGACCGGAAGACCAGCCAAAGGCGCGCCGTTGCCGGAAGACGACCGGAAGACCAGCCGCAGGCGCGCCGCCGCCGGAAGACGACCGGAAGACCAGCCAAAGGCGCGCCGTTGCCGGAAGACGACCGGAAGACCAGCCGCAGGCGCGCCGCTGCTGGAAGACGACCGGAAGACCAGCCGCAGGCGCGCCGCCGCCGGAAGACGACCGGAAGACCAGCCAAAGGCGCGCCGCTGCCGGAAGACGACCGGAAGACCAGCCGCAGGCGCGCCGCTGCCGGAAGATGACCGGAAGACCAGCCGCAGGCGCGCCGCCGCCGGAAGACGACCGGAAGACCAGCCAAAGGCGCGCCGCTGCTGGAAGACGACCGGAAGACCTGCCGCAGGCGCGCCGCTGCCGGAAGACGACTGGAAGACCAGCCGCAGGCGCGCCGCCGCCGGAAGACGACCGGAAGACCAGCCACAGGCGCGCCGTTGCCGGAAGACGACCGGAAGACCAGCCACAGGCAGGCCGCCGCCGGAAGACAACCGGAAGACCAGCCGCAGGCGCGCCGCTGCCGGAAGACGACTGGAAGACCAGCCGCAGGCGCGCCACCGCCGGAAGACGACCGGAAGACCAGCCGCAGGCGCGCCGCCGCCGGAAGACGACCGGAAGACCAGCCAAAGGCGCGCCGCTGCTGGAAGACGACCGGAAGACCTGCCGCAGGCGCGCCGCTGCCGGAAGACGACTGGAAGACCAGCCGCAGGCGCGCCGCCGCCGGAAGACGACCGGAAGACCAGCCACAGGCGCGCCGTTGCCGGAAGACGACCGGAAGACCAGCCACAGGCAGGCCGCCGCCGGAAGACAACCGGAAGACCAGCCGCAGGCGCGCCGCTGCCGGAAGACGACTGGAAGACCAGCCGCAGGCAGGCCGCTGCCGGAAGACGACCGGAAGACCAGCCGCAGGCGCACCGCTGCCGGAAGACGACCGGAAGACCAGCCGCAGGCAGGCCGCTGCCGGAAGACGACCGGAAGACCAGCCGCAGGCAGGCCGCTGCCGGAAGACGACCGGAAGACCAGCCGCAGGCGCGCCGCTGCCGGAAGACGACTGGAAGACCAGCCGCAGGCAGGCCGCTGCCGGAAGACGACTGGAAGACCAGCCGCAGGCGCGCCGCTGCCGGAAGACGACCGGAAGACCAGCCGCAGGCGCGCCGCTGCCGGAAGACGACCGGAAGACCAGCCACAGGCGCGCCGCTGCCGGAAGACGACCGGAAGACCAGCCGCAGGCGCACCGCTGCCGGAAGACGACCGGAAGACCAGCCGCAGGCGCGCCGCCGCCGGAAGACGACCGGAAGACCAGCCGCAGGCGCACCGCTGCCGGAAGACGACCGGAAGACCAGCCGCAGGCGCACCGCTGCCGGAAGACGACCGGAAGACCAGCGCAGGCGCGCCGCCGCCGGAAGACGACTGGAAGACCAGCGCAGGCGCGCCGCTGCCGGAAGACGACCGGAAGACCAGCGCAGGCGCGCCACCGCCGGAAGACGACTGGAAGACCAGCGCAGGCGCGCCGCTGCCGGAAGACGACTGGAAGACCAGCGCAGGCGCGCCGCCGCCGGAAGACGACCGGAAGACCAGCCGCAGGCGCGCCGCCGCCGGAAGACGACCGGAAGACCAGCCGCAGGCGCGCCGCCGCCGGAAGACGACCGGAAGACCAGCCGCAGGCGCGCCGCCGCCGGAAGACGACCCGAAGACCAGCCGCAGGCGCGCCGCCGCCGGAAGACGACCGGAAGACCAGCCGCAGGCGCGCCGCCGCCGGAAGACGACCGGAAGACCAGCCGCAGGCGCGCTGCTGCTGGAAGACGACCGGAAGACCAGCCAAAGGCGCGCCGCTGCCGGAAGACGACCGGAAGACCAGCCAAAGGCGCGCCGCTGCCGGAAGACGACCGGAAGACCAGCCAAAGGCGCGCTGCTGCCGGAAGACCAGCCGCAGGCGCGCCGCTGCCGGAAGACAACCGGAAGACCAGCCGCAGGCGCGCTGCTGCCGGAAGACGACCGGAAGACCAGCCACAGGCGCGCCACTGCCGGAAGACGACCGGAAGACCAGCCACAGGCAGGCCACCGGAGGGGAACACCATCTGTGGACGTGCAGAGCTGCCGCCAAAGAAAAAACATGGCAGAGTGCCGTCCGGCATAGGTCCTGCTGCTGCGCACCCCCTGGGATCCTCTCGCGCACCCCAGTTTGGAGACCACTGCTCTAGATTATCCAAAAGTACATTCTTTGTTGGTTAATCGGCTGCATCTAAATTCTAAAGTGACTCAGGGCCTGCTTTCTGATCCAGCACCCGGACAGGCCCTTCTAGCCAAGGCAGGGGCCCCACTCCTTTCTGGGCAGGGTTGAAGGGACTTGACCTACTCCCGGGGGTGCTTGTTCTGAACCTGTCCCCACAGGAAGACCCCGGTGTGGGATTTGAAGGACTGATTCCTACCAGAGCCGGTGCTGGGGTGATCACTGGTAAGCTCTTCAGCATGCATATAGGTTCTTTTATTGTTTTCAGTGTTTTCTTTGTCCTGCTTTCACCCCAAGCATGCCCTTGTTTAGAAAGGGCTGCCCAGTAACTTACACCTATGGATAATTATGCTGTTGAGAGCCTCTGAGGGGAAGGCACAGCAGTCAGCTCAGGCAGTCTGACTGCTGGGGAATTCACATTGGAGGCAGGGAGCTGTGCAGCTCAGTAGGGAGAGAGACACAGGTCTCCACCTAAGAGAGGTGGCGGCTGAGGAGCTGGGAGCTTGAGAGCGGCTGCTGTGCTGGACCAGAAATGCCCTGATCTGTGACAGAGCCCACAGAGAAAAAGAGAAAATGTAAAAAATACAAGAATTGGAAAAAACATGTTCTCTATAAATCTCCTTTATTTTCCCTTCTGTGTAATGAAGTGGTACTTAGTGTTCCCAGAATTTCACAGTGCAGGTGACACAAAGGATACAGAGGACAGCAGAAGTGCAGTGCTGTAGCTTGACACCAGGGTATCTTATCTTTTCCAGTAACAGGCATCCTGCATCCCTGACATTCTCTGTACACTTGTGATCTGCAATGGAAAATAGCCCTACAGCCCAGCGTTTCCAATCCTTATTTATAACACATGCCCTCTCCACACAAGCTCCATGTGAAGCCTCCCTTACTCTCAAGAGGTTTCACAACATCGAACAGCATTTACTGCTGGATTTGGAATCCAGCCACACGTACAATCTGAGTCCTATAAAATGCTGTAACTCATGTAGGAGGGCAGGGTCGGGATGAGTGACAAACTGGTTTTCCACTGAATGCATCCGATGAAGTGAGCTGTCGCTCACGAAAGCTTATGCTCAAATAAATCCGTTAGTCTCTAAGGTGCCACAAGTCCTCCTTTTCTTTTTGCAAATATAGACTAACACGGCTGCTACTCTGAAAACTGGTTTGAAATTCACTTTTATCTCACATCAGTTTGAAACAGAACAAACAGCGGCAGCAGGGGGCGTGTGTGCTGTATACCTGTGCTGAAGTTGGACGATCGATCCCCAACCTGACCAGCAGTGCCGGGAGTCAGATCATGGTCTTACAAGCAGTCACTCCTTAGAGAAGGGGTGAGGTGCTGAGCAACTCCAGCACTAGCAAAGACAAAGCACCCCGATGGTACGAACAACAGGCCCCATCCCCGAGTTACCAGACGCATCTACTCTCATTAGCTGCAGAGATAATAGGAAGGTTTCTGAGGAGACACTTATTGTCATATTGCCATTTCACTGTGAAATACTAATAAAAGGAAAGAAATGGTGCCCCTTGCAGCATCCACTCAGGGCTTTGTACTCAGACTATCCAGGCATTTCAGTGTCCTGTGGGGATGGTTCTTATTCAGTGTGGGTGTCTGGAGGTTGTTGAGAAGGCAGGCTAGGCAGGGCCAAAGGGGGGCCAGCTAGTGCCAGCCATGAGGATGCTATTTGTGCTGGGGACACCCACCCACTGGGAGCTGGACTGAACCTCCCCCACCCCAACTCATTCTCCCTAGCACACTGAGCACCCAGTGACTGTGGCATCCCTACCCTCTCAACCCAGAGGGGGTCCAGGACAGCAGTAGGGCTGGGGGCTGCATGATCGGGAAGTACTCACAGGACACCCTGGGTTAAGCAACAACAACAATCCCTCTCTGCTGTTTCCTACAGGGGTTCTTGTTTAACCAACAGACCTGAATGGCACAGTCCCTGGCTACAGCCCTTCACAGAGTTAATGACCTCAACACTGAACTGCCAGCCAAGATCCCAGGAAGCACCACCCATCTCCAGAGAGCCCTGTCCTGACTTTTGATCAGCAAACCATTGCTTCTCCCTCTGAGGGCCCTCATCCAGCCCTCTAGTGAGCACTAAGGAGGCCCAGCTGCATGAGAGCCTTCGCTCAGCCAGGTGCACAGCTGAGATGCTCAAGCCCCTGACAGGGATTATTAACCCATAAATCTCCATGCTGCTGGCTTGGTCAGCATGGCTTTCTCCATGGGATCCAGTGAGCCAAGCTACAGCAGGATCCATGAACTCTGTCACAATGGACGGGATGTGACAATCTGCCCGGCCCATCCCCAGGGCAGTGGATCTGGGTGGGAGATTCTCAGTAGGAACAACTGGTGTCTTTGGGGCCGGAGGGCAGGAGCAGCTGTGCCAGATGGGAGCAGCTGCCGGGGCAGCCCGAATGTGGTTTTATTCCAAAACTGGGCCAGAAGCCAAGTGCCTGTTTGTCTTCCAGCGGTGAAAGTCTGCCCACGAAGGGGCATTTCTAGGGCTATCTAAGCCCTGGTCTCAGGGCCTGTCACTCCAGCAGCCAATGAGAGAGTCAGGGAAGGTTCCAAACCCCTTTAGACCTGCTCCCTCCCAGCCCACGTCTGGGCCCTGGCTCTAGTAGTGGTTCCGTCTGCTCCCTGGTTACAGTGCCTGGAGAGGACGGCCTCTCTCTACTGAGATTTTGCACTTGCGGAGCTGTCTAGTTTTTTCCTAACCTGACCCTGCATAATTAAGCCATTTAGAGGTCATGCTGCTGTTATCCCTAGAGAGCCGTGTGACTCAGCAATATCACGAGGACGGGAAGCAGAGAAGTTGTGACTGACCTAGTTCTGATCTAATGGAAAAGGCTGCTTTTGTTTCCCATTTTAGCTCTTTTCTTTGAGATATCTACGAGCATTGCCACAACCAGCCTGCCCTTGGCAAGATCCCATTAATGAGAGAAATCCATCCTGGAGGGAGCTCAGCTGGCCTCTTTACACCAGGAACAGATTTGTCCCATTATAACAAACCTTCCCCTGCCTCCTCCACAGCGCAGTGGAAAATGCCCTTGGAACAACAGGGAGTATGACGGAGTGAGGACTAGGAAGGGGCCAGACCCCGTCTTTTCTCAGTGTTCCACAACACAGATGTGGGCCGAAGCCCTGATCCTGCCCCAACCACCTCGTGCAGAGAGACGTGGTGTTCCAGAGCCGGTCCGTCTCTAGCTACCACTGATCAGTTTTAAGATCCGAATACACACAGTGAGTGGGTGCTGTCAGGCCAGTTATTTAAAGTGTGGCTCAGTAAATATACAGCCAGTCTGCAAGTGCAGTGGGCAGGTGCGTCATGATGTGCAGCCTCACGCGCCAGTGGGCCTCCATGGGATTGTACCGGGTGTAAGGGTACTTGGAAGTGAGCGCATCCGTGATGTCGTTCAGGACGAGTGACATGTCCTTCAGGCCGCTGTTAATGAAGGTCTTCATCAGGGTTATCTGGCGTGTGAAATAGGGTTTCCCATAGTCTTCCCGGACAGTTTTGCTGGCTCCTCTCCACAGCTCCTCTGCTTGGGCTTCGATGCTCTCACGTGTCAGAATACCAGTAGCAGCTACAAAGTTGCTGGGTTCAATGAGGATAACGCGGACTCCCCAGCGATACATTTCCTGCCGGAGGCAGTCAGAGAAGGCTGCCACGCCAAACTTGGAAATGCAATAGGAGGAGCGGGAAGGGCTGGCCATCCGCCCTAACATGCTGGTGATGTTCACCACACGACCTGGAGTGGACAGAGATAGGAAAAGGAAATTGGTAACCTCTGTTCTGAGCTAGGCAGGATAGACACCCGAATAGACTCGTGACAGGATAACCTGTTCAGGGAATAATCTCCAGACAACATAAACTCTGTGCTGGAGGACAAGGGGCTCCTCAGCCAAGACATGGCAGCAAGCACCCTCCTTTGATCCTCATGCTACTGACACATCCTCTCCCTCAGCCCTGGCTGCTGACTGACTTCCAGAAATCACGCTGTCGTCAGGGCTCCCCGACACAAACATGGTTAATCTCATCACCGGTCATCCTCTCAGTCTACCCCCTCTCCTTCCTGTGCCTGGAAGACCTTGCCCCTTTCCAGCTCCAAACCAGGAATAATTCCATTGATACTCACGTTGTATTTGCTAGCTGGGTGTTAGCCAAGGAGGAGCAGGGGACAGAAGATGAGGCAGCCATGTTTGTTGTGGGCACATGGATGGGGATTTCCGAGGGCCACGGCCACTCCATCCATTCCATAAATTCACCAAAGAGCTGCAATCCCCATTTCCAGGTAATAATGAATACTGAGCAAAACCTCAGACAGGGCAAGCTTAGGAGCATTTGGGGCCCAAAGCTGGGAGCCCCAGGACTCTCTAGGTGGCCTTCTCTCCCACCCCCACTTCCCCATGCCAGTGCAGGGGAGGTTTCTCTGGTGCCCATTCACATATTGGTCTGTGTCTGGAACTGGGGCGTGCGTGTGTGGAGAGTGATGGGAGAGGGATGGAGCTTTCCTGTTAAACAGGAGGGGAGGGAGCTGTGATTGCGGCCCTGCTGCAGCTATGATAAAGGAGAGACATCCTGATCCCTCAGGGACAGCCCATACTCACCACAGTGCTCTGTCAGCGCAAAGTGGTTTGTACTCCAGCAGGGCTGGGAGCAGGAGCAGTAAACCTCCTCTAGCGTTTCATCCAGCTCCTGGGGAGCAGTGCCCTGGGGAGCCTGCAGCCGCATGTTCAGCTACATTAGCTGAACTGACCCTGAAAATCCTCTCAGCTATTGCAGTAATAAGGAGTTTTATGGGGCCAAGCTTTGGGGCTTGAAATGTTAGAGCCACATGGAGCAGAGTGGCACATTTAGTTTCTACACTGTTGTTCACACCCTGTATGCACCTTCACCATGACAACGGAACAGGAATAACAATATATAAACTTGGCTGGGCAGTTACTTATAGGGCAGCTGGGATATATTTAGCAGCACACAATATAAATGATATCTGGAAAAAACATCTCAGTGTCACCTCTTGTGTGTCTGTGTCTCCCTTCCCAGAGCAGGAGGCTGGGCTTGCATCCGCCTACTGCCTCCAAAGTCCTCATATTTATTACCTCACTGGCATGTTTAGCTGGGCTGGCTTTTTGGGAAGCATCTAAAATGGCTCTGTGCATAGATATTGTTATAACCTCATTTATCATCCTTGCTATAGCTCAGGTCCCCTCAACAACAGGAGTTACACAAGGTGATTTGCTATAGATCTGCAAAGTGCTCATATTACGGCCAAATACTGCTCTCCATCATGCCTGTACAGCCTCAGGGGCTTGCACAGGTGTCACTGAAGGCAGAACTTGAGATGGTTTCTAGTGGCTTTTCCCTGTTGCTTTGCAAAGCTTCTCTCTGACTGCGGCCATGCCAGATGCCATCTGTACCTTTAGCTCTGCGAACAAGGGGCAGGAAAGCCTTGGTCATTCTGACAGTTCCCCACAAGTTGACGTCAGCCACCTCCTTGTACTTGTCTATGCTTGTGAATTCCACCTCTCCGAAGGCTGATACTCCAGCATTATTCACCAAGCCCCAGAGACCTGACAATAAACAAAAGAGTTAAAGGGTTTAAGTGGGGGTCCCTCAGGGAGAAACAGCTCTTCCGGGATTTCATCTTCTCTCAGGGTAAAACAACCTGCTGGCAAAAACAGGACTTTTTCATCTAGGACAGTGAAATACACCAACAACACCGCAGTGGGCTACTGTAACATGGGAATAACAGGAGTAGGGATGTAAATATTGTTTTAAAAGTTAATTGTTTAAACGATTAAAAATATTTCATTTAAACGGTTAACCGATTAAAGGGCCAGTCGGCATGGCTGGGGCTGCTCCAGCCGGCGTGGGGGTTAACAGTTAAGGCGGGTTAACCAGTAAGACAAATGCTTAACGGTTAACATTTTACATCCCTAAACTGGAGAGACAGAAGAGCATCAAGGCATTGACTCAAAGCATCAGGGAAGTTAGTGAGGGGCCAGCACCTGACCCTCAGGAACGTTGCTTGCTGTGATGTCGTTGGCTCTCCTGAGGCTGGGATGGACCTGTATCTGTCCCACTAACCATGGCCCACTCTGGCTGGTGTTTGACTGAAGAGCACAAACAAGAGAAATCGGCAAGAGCTCTCCAGCAGCGGCACAGTGACCTCTTCCAGCCAGAGAAGATGAAGGATAACACTTGATTTGGGGAGCCTAACCTGGGGACTGATTTCCAGAGGGGCTGAGCAGCCATGGGTCCCACCTACTTGTGGGGGAATGAGGGTGCTCAGCACCTCTGAATAAACAGGCTCAAGATGGGCACCCAAAACATCAGAGGCCACTTTTGAAAGTCCTGACTTAACCGTGGCACCTCTGCAGGGTTCTGCCATCCAAGTTCTTTCTCCGGTGTTTGCAGAGGGCAGCAACTTGTAACCAGCCCACAATTTGGCTACTTTCAATCCTTACTACAGCAGAACCTCATTCGTTTGCACTAAAGACACGGTTGTCTTTAGGATTGTCTGCAGGATTGAGTCCTTAGATTTTACGTTCTTCAGAGTAAGGACTCTGTCTTTCTTCTAAAGTCCTGTTTATATCCATATGGTGTGATGTAAGCAATAACCAACGATAATGACAGAGCAAACAATAGGAAAACAAGGATCAGACATTGCAAAATTCTGACCAGTTATTTAGTCATGTATTTATTATTATTTCTGTTGTGGTAGGGCCATCATTATCAGGGTCCCCATTATACTTATCTGCTCACCTGTCCTACCACATAATGAACAAGCCCCTCTGCCCAGCCAACCATGGCAGACTCCAATGTCCCTTGTCCTCTTTGAGCAAGTTCTCCCATGCTGCTCCTTATGCCTAGAACGCTCGCTCCTATTCAGTTCCTTTACCCTCTTTCAAATCACTTCTCAAATCCCGTTTCTACTGTGATGGTCTCAGCTAGCTAGCTCAGGTAACAGGTAGGCAGGTGGCCTGTTGGAAGAGCCACTTAAACCTCGTGTTCATTTATTTTGGTGTCTGTGTACATATGATTATTTTTAATTGAAGATTGTAAATTATACAAATAGCTAATCCAGGCAACGCTGTGTCTCTGTTTCTGCTATACATACTGTTCCCATCCCCTAGACACATTCTCCCTGTGTTACACACCCACCTGCTAAGCGTTGTCCTTATTGTAGACTGTAAAGTCCTTGGGGAAGAGACTATCTTAAATTATATCTTTGAGCTGCACCCAGCTAAATGAGGCCCCGATCCTGATAAGGGTCTGTGTAGGGGTAGCACCCACAGATAATAAATAATGATAAGAGTACTACGGTATTAGGACACAGAGTGCCTGATTAATCTCTGGTGTAATTTCACAGAAGTCAGAGAGTTCGGCAGAGACTTGCATTGAATGAGTTTGTCATGACTTCCCCGAGGCAGAGAGAGAACAGGGCTTACAGCAGAGCTTTGGCACAGGAGTTCTTGGCTCCCTGCCATGTTCTGGAACAGGTCTCTCTGTAACCAGAGCCTGTATAATAAATTTAGTACATTTAGAACCATTTATGAAAAAGCTAATTAAAGCAGTTAATCCTTTATGAGATTCCATCATTAGTCAATCATATCATAGTAGTCTGTAACATAACTTTGATAGTCATCTGGCACACGTTTAAAGAGCATTATCATTATTATTTGTTCAGTGTCAACATTGGTGGGTGCCGCCCAAGACCAAAGAGAAATAGAGACACCACCCACCCCAAAGAGTTTAGCATCTCAAAGCCCAGACACTCCGTCTGGAATGCTGTGCTTTCTGTGTGTTTTGGAACAAATTCTACTCCTGAGGGCATTCTGCACCAAAAAAATTAGAATTTGGCGCACAATATTTTAAAATTCTGCAAATTTTATTTGTCAAATAAATGTGGAGGCTCCAGCATGGCACTGGAGAGCACAGGCTAGTGGCTGCACAGAGGTGGGAGATCACTGTGCAGCTGCCTCCTGGGACATGGATTCAGCAGTGAGGCTGCACCCAACTTATGAAGAGAGACTGAGGGAACTGGGATTGTTTAGTCTGCAGAAGAGAAGAATGAGGGGGGATTTGATAGCTGCTTTTAACTACCTGAAAGGTGGATCCAAAGAGGATGGCTCTAGACTATTCTCAGTGATAGCAGAAGACAGGACAAGGAGTAATGGTCTCAAATTGCAGTGGGGGAGGTTTATGTTGGATATTAGGAAAAACTTTTTCACTAGGAGGGTGGTGGAACACTGGAATGCGTTACCTAGGGAGATGGTGGAATCCCCTTCCTTAGAAGTTTTTAAGGTCAGGCTTGACAAAGCCCTGGCTGGGATGATTTAGTTGGGGATTGGTCCTGCTCTGGGAAGGGGGTTGGACTAGATGACCTCCAGAGGTCCCTTCCAACTCTGATATTCTATGATTCTAACCCTGACACAGCACAAGGACCCAGCCTGCCCCAGAAACACCCCAGGGCCCTGCCCCTCTGTGTGGGCAGGAAGGCTCAGCAAGACAGGATTCAAGTGTGGAGGGGCTTAATGTGGGGGGATCCAGGTGTGGGTTGAGAGGGCTCTGTGTGGGGCAACCTGGGTGCGGGCAGCTCAGTGGGGAATCTGGTTGCAGGGGGGATCTGGATGCACAGGGGCTTGTTGGGGGTTTCTGGGTGTAACGGTAATGGGATTCTGCAGGGGGGTCCAGGTGAAGGTGGTTGGGGCTCAGTGGTGGGGGAGCCTGGGAGTAGGAGGGATAGAGCTTGGCAGGATAGTCTGGGTGGGGGACTCAGTGGGGGGTTCAGATGCTGCGGGAGTGGGGCTCAGTGCGGTGGGGATCCAGGTGTAGCTGGTTGGGGCTCAGTGGGATAGGGATCCAGGTGCACCTGGCTCATTGGGGTGGTCCAGGTGCAAGGGGAGTGGGGCTTATCAGGAGGGTGAGGCTCAGTGAGAGGATCTGGGTATGAGGGGGTCTGGATGAATGGGTGTTGGGTGGGTGGGGGAGCAGCTCCCTCTACAGGAATCCCTCCCCCTGCAGCTGAGGAGCAATGCGTGCAGGAAGCTGGGGGGAGGGGGGAGCAGTTTGCAGAGCTTCCTGCAGCTGGGAGAGAAATCTGAGGGTGGGTCTGACCCAGCCCCAGATGCCGTGCAGGGGAAGAGGAAGACCCGTTCTCCCCAGCCCAGCTGGGACTAGCAGCTGAGCCTGGCACAGGGTCGGAGCCACCAGCCAGGTCTTCCCCAGTCCCGCCTCCTGCCCCACAGTGATTTACCTCTCTGCCAGCTGCCCTGGGCACCCAAAACATACTGCTGGGGAGGGTCGCATAACCGCTCTTGTGGCTTCCCTTTGCTTTCCCTTCAGAGAGTCAGAAAGCCAAGGAAAGTGTGGGCCCCTTACTGAATGAGGGAGGCAACCTAGTGACAGAGGATGTGGAAAAAGCTAATGTACTCAATGCTTTTTTTGCCTCTGTCTTCACTAACAAGGTCAGCTCCCAGACTGCTGCGCTGGGCATCACAACATGGGGAATATGTGGCCAGCCCTCTGTGGAGAAAGAGGTGGCTAGGGACTATTTAGAAAAGCTGGACGTGCACAAGTCCACGGGGCTGGACGAGTTGCATCCAAGAGTGCTAAAGGAATTGGCGGCTGTCATTGCAGAGCCATTGGCCATTATCTTTGAAAACTCGTGGCGTACGGGGGAAGTCCCGGATGACTGGAAAAAGGCTGATGTAGTGCCAATCTTTAAAAAAGGGAAGGAGGAGGATCCTGGGAACTACAGGCCAGTCAGCCTCACCTCAGTCCCTGGAAAAATCATGGAGCAGGTCCTCAAAGAATCAATCCTGAAGCACTTGCATGACAGGAAAGTGATCAGGAACAGCCAGCATGGATTCACCAAGGGAAGGTCATGCCTGACTAATCTAATCGCCTTTTATGATGAGATTACTGGTTCTGTGGATGAAGGGAAAGCAGTGGATGTATTGTTTCTTGACTTTAGCAAAGCTTTTGACACGGTCTCCCACAGTATTCTTGTCAGCAAGTTAAGGAAGTATGGGCTGGATGAATGCACTATAAGGTGGGTAGAAAGCTGGCTAGATTGTCGGGCTCAACGGGTAGTGATCAATGGCTCCATGTCTAGTTGGCAGCCGGTGTCAAGTGGAGTGCCCCAGGGGTCGGTCCTGGGGCCGGTTTTGTTCAATATCTTCATAAATGATCTGGAGGATGGTGTGGATTGCACTCTCAGCAAATTTGCGGATGATACTAAACTGGGAGGAGTGGTAGATACGCTGGAGGGGAGGGATAGGATACAGAAGGACCTAGACAAATTGGAGGATTGGGCCAAAAGAAATCTGATGAGGTTCAATAAGGATAAGTGCAGGGTCCTGCACTTAGGACGGAAGAATCCAAAGCACCGCTACAGACTAGGGGCCGAATGGCTAGGCAGCAGTTCTGCGGAAAAGGACCTAGGGGTGACAGTGGACGAGAAGCTGGATATGAGTCAGCAATGTGCCCTTGTTGCCAAGAAGGCCAATGGCATTTTGGGATGTATAAGTAGGGGCATAGCGAGCAGATCGAGGGACGTGATCGTTACCCTCTATTCGACATTGGTGAGGCCTCATCTGGAGTACTGTGTCCAGTTTTGGGCCCCACACTACAAGAAGGATGTGGATAAATTGGAGAGAGTCCAGCGAAGGGCAACAAAAATGATTAGGGGTCTAGAACACATGACTTATGAGGAGAGGCTGAGGGAACTGGGATTGTTTAGTCTGCAGAAGAGAAGAATGAGGGGGGATTTGATAGCTGCTTTCAACTACCTGAAAGGGGGTTCCAAAGAGGATGGCTCTAGACTGTTCTCAATGGTAGCAGATGACAGAACGAGGAGTAATGGTCTCAAGTTGCAGTGGGGGAGGTTTAGATTGGATATTAGGAAAAACTTTTTCACTAAGAGGGTGGTGAAACACTGGAATGCATTACCTAGGGAGGTGGTAGAATCTCCTTCCTTAGAGGTTTTTAAGGTCAGGCTTGACAAAGCCCTGGCTGGGATGATTTAACTGGGAATTGGTCCTGCTTCGAGCAGGGGGTTGAACTAGATGACCTTCTGGGGTCCCTTCCAACCCTGATATTCTATGATTCTATGATTTTTCTGTGGGGAAGCAAAGAAATCTGCAGGGAACATAAATTCTGAGCATGTGCAGTGGTGCAGAATTCCCCCAAGAGTAAAATTCTGAATTATATTTTCAGTAAAAATTGAGATTCTAAATGGACACAGCATCACTCTGATTCTGTGCCCCCTGGTTTTGTCAAGAAGGTTGGGTTGGAACTTAGCACAAAGCAAGCCACTGTTTCTATGGGCATGTGTTACTTTCGCCCAGCTGTCTTGTGTTGTGTTGGGCTTGCCACCAAGAGTCACGGTGTGGTGTTTAGTACTGTACACATAGGCACATCTCTTGCCCAAGTAGAATTCAGTCTTGTCCCAGGTCTAACTCCGTTAATTTTCAGAAGGGCAGTATGATCTCTTTGTTTTGGAGGCCACACTTATAGCCAGCAAAAATGACCTTGGACCACAATCTCCCAGACATGGTGTTGCCCTGAAGTCTTGATCCCAACAGGCCCCCATGGCTCTGGCCCAAGATGGCAGTGAGAGGGAGCCGCCATTAGCATGCCTATGGCAGTGAGTGACTACATAAATCTCCACGAAGGAGGGACTGCCCACCTATCCAGATGGAGAAGTACACAAGAGATACTGTGCCCATCCCTGCTAGGAACCAGACTTTTATCTCATTGCCACTGTCTGAGAAGCAACAGTGAGGTTTGCCTGAAAGCTCTCATTCTGTACAGCATAGCTCTGGGCCACTGCTGCTAACCTGTTCTGCGTGAAAAGTTTGGGGAGGTGTGAGAAGGTGTGGAGAGGAATCTGATGAGACAGGGCAGGTGTGGAATGGTTGTGCAGGAAGGACAGAATTGTGCACAGAGAAAGCACATTCAGGGGAGGAGGTGGGAATTGACTTCTGGTTATTTCTTCCTTATATTTAATAGCATCATTCATGTAGGGATTAAGGACCTTGTTGTGTACTTTGAATGAAGTTTGGGACTATCTTTCTGCCACACTTTTAATGTGCCCAGCACCTTAACACCTGCCAGGACCAAGGAAAAAGCTACTTCTGGCCCTACCCCACCTCTTGGATGGAGCAAACCCCCAAGTGCTCCTGTGAGGATGTCCCTGGACAGAAAGCTGTGAGGAGATGCTCACTACCCTGACATGTCATGTGCTTATCATCAGTCCTGGTCTGAGGCTGGTGGCTGGTTTACTCCCATGTGGGTGGCCGATCAGGCTCTATGAATACAGTGGAAAAGGCATAGTGTGATCCACTGGGGCCAAGAACCCTCACAAACTCCCCGAAGCAGGCTCAGATACAGAGGGGAGAGATGGAGAGGCACAGGGAGGTCCCATTTCAAGCTCCATTCCCCACAGCCAGCCTGGTTACCTGCAGTGCTGCCGAGTAGTAACTTTCTTCAAATCAAGCAGGAGCCAGGCCGTTCGTAGTAAGAGGCATAGGTGCTGACTCCATGGCTGGAGCACACACGGGGAAAAATTAGCCAAGCTCCCCTTACCCCTCGTCCCAACTCCTCCTCCTCCCCTGAGCGTGCCACATCCCCGCTCCTCCACCTACTTTCCAGCGCTTCCTGCCCAGCCACCGCCAAACAGCTGTTTGACAGCGTTAGCACACTCTGGGAGGGAGGGGGAGGAGCAGGAACGTGGCGCACTCAGAAGAGGAGGCGGGGAAGAGGCAGGGCTGAGGTGGGGATTTGGGGAAGGAGTTGGAATAGGGGCAGGGAGGGGTGGGAAGAGGCGGGGCCTCATGGAAGGGGTGGATTGGGGATGGGGCTGGGGGCAGAAGGGGGGAAGTCGCTGCCTATGGTAAGAGGTGGCTGCTGTCTGCCAGCTTGTGTCTGCTGTCATGCAACAGTCCAGCTCCCCTTTGCACCTTCCAGAATGTGACAACAAAAAACTAAAGCCAGGAAATGCCTCCCACACAACAGTCAGATCCATTACTAAGCCACTCAGATAAACTTAACTCTGCCCTAGTGGGGTAATTCCTCCTTAACAAGGGTTCATGTAAGTGAATTAAAAAGGCAACTGGCCTGAGAGCAAAGGCTCCCCCAGCTTGTAATGTTATCCCCACTACCTTTCTCCGGCTCCTTCAGATTGTTCTTCACAAACTCCACAGCCTGAGCCACTTCTTGGTCACTGCACACATTTAGCTGCAGCACTTTCATGCGATCTGATTTCATGCTCTCCAGCTCCCTGGTGCCATCTCCATTCTCACCCTGCCCAAGAGAGAAAGGAGAGAGAGGATGCCCTGCTCAGACAGAACAGCAGTAATCTAGCCCCGCACCAAGGACACAGGCTTGCGCTGTTGGAAATGTGCATACAGAGGCGGCGCCCAGATGGCCTATGCAATCACACAATGCGAGTCCAACCTTCGGGAATTTACCTCCCATTTCTGTCTCAATTTCCCCACCCAGCAAATAGACTGACTCTGTTTCTCCCTTCCTCACAGGTGGACTCATTGGTAACTGTTTGCCCCGCACTTGGAGGGTGTAGAGAGTTAGGTAAGTGCTGACCAGTGTCAGTGCTCTGTGGGTAACAGAGCCAACATTTTCAAAAGGATCACAGAAGTCCAGATTTTCTGGACTTGAGAGTAAAGGCTTTTCTGGCAGCTTCTCTGAATAGCTCACTCTCAAAATTCCTACCCATTCTAATTAAATGTATTCTTTCATTCTCTTTCAGAAGCAAATGCAAGACTACAATGCCAAAGGCAATTCCTTGCTGGCTGAGTCTGAGAGCAAACAGTCTAGTGCTATAAGAAAGGAAAGGTATAAAACACTGAAAGGTGAACATTCTGTATAACAATTTGCATCTTTTACAAAAGAGATCAGGAGGCATAGTAATGGAAGTATCAGGGAGATGCAGTGACCTCTGTGGGGAGAGTGGCAGCCATTCAGACACCTGGTTCACAGCAAGATGGGAAAAGGAAACGCTGGGTAAGGACATCAGAATAAAAGCTTACTCCACCCTGAATAATGAGGTCAACTCCACTTTTCTTTATGACCAGCTTCTTGTCCAGTTTTACTTCCAGGATCTCATGCAATAGCACAAAGCTGCAATATTTAGTTTGCAAGCACTGAAATGAAAATTGAGGGACAATATTTCCCCTGGAATTTTAAATAGAATAATGGAAACCGTTCTTAGGTGCTTAGTTTTGTTGGGGTTATTTTTGGTTTTGTTGCTGTGTGTATTTTGTATTTGTTGCTGTGTATTTTTTTTTTTTTATTAAACAAAACTTATATTTGAGACCAAATTCCAAATTGTACCTGGTCATTGCCAGGCAAAGCAGGCAGGATTTGGGACTTGGCTTTAAGGTCTTTTTGGGAGTGGGGAAGGAATGAAAAACAGAACAAAAAACAAACACCTCTACAAGGTGGAATTCAATTTCCCTTAGCTCAGCCATGGACTCCAGGGAATCCAGGCATAGAATCATAGAATATCAGGGTTGGAAGGGACCCCAGAAGGTCATCTAGTCCAACCCCCTGCTTGAAGCAGGACCAATTCCCAGTTAAATCATCCCAGCCAGGGCTTTGTCAAGCCTGACCTTAAAAACCTCTAAGGAAGGAGATTCTACCACCTCCCTAGGTAACGCATTCCAGTGTTTCACCACCCTCTTAGTGAAGAAGTTTTTCCTAATATCCAATCTAAACCTCCCCCACTGCAACTTGAGACCATTACTCCTCGTTCTGTCATCTGCTACCATTGAGAACAGTCTAGAGCCATCCTCTTTGGAACCCCCTTTCAGGTTCTGTCATCTGCTAGCATCTTAGAGCTGATATTTAGGTCACCCCTCCTTCTTATCATCAATTTTATCAGGGAGGAGACATTTGCATTTTGATGGGCTGCTATTAGTCAAAAACAACAAGGAGTCTGGTGGCACCTTAAAGACTAGCATTTATTTGAGCATAAGCTTTTGTGGGTAAAAACCTCACTTCTTCAGATGCACTTCTGATTGATCTGATTTCTCCTGTACTTGCATACTAGCTTCCAATTATTGTGGGCAAAAAGGACAAGTCAAGTGTAGTCCCACATCATGTTACAGTAGGTGAGGAGATTGCCTGTCTTACCCCACAGGTACCTGCTCGACTGCCTTGGCAGGAAGGCTGAAGTAAATATTGCATATTTACTTAGTTGCTTTTATTGGTGTTGCAGATTACCTGTCTCCTGTTCAAAAGTGCCTTCCTCTGACAACTTCAGCTAAGCAAAAGGGTCATGTGGTTAGTCAGAATGGCCTAACTTCCCACTTCAGTCATGCTGATACAGATGGGGTAACTCCATTAACTTCAATGTGGAGTTACTCCAGTGTTACACCAGTGTAA
Organism: Eretmochelys imbricata; assembly: GCF_965152235.1. Taxonomy (NCBI): domain Eukaryota; kingdom Metazoa; phylum Chordata; order Testudines; family Cheloniidae; genus Eretmochelys; species Eretmochelys imbricata. Next base: position 826,109 of record NC_135580.1, on the reverse strand, counting down.
CTGAAATCAGGATCTGGTCCCACAACATTTCCTTTTAAAACTTAAATGTTTCCAGGCATCACAGAAACACAGGACGAAGCAGTTGAACTTCCTGGGTCACTGGACACAAGACACGACAGCACTGCTCACACCTTTCTATGTACGTGAAAGGAAACTTCCCAAAGTGTGATGTTGGCATTTTGGTAGGCATTGTGTCAGCATCACAATGTTATGCTCCCTTTTAAAGCAAATTGTTTATATGCGGTACACTGCTGCTCACTGTATCTTGGGAAAACGTTGTTAAAACTTAGCTTTGGATCATACAAAGAGCTTTTCAGCTGCTTCACAGTGAACGAAATGAAGCCCATCCAGCTCACGAACAGAGACTTACTGTATCTGGGCTCAAGGCACTTCTTGTTAGCTCAGAGCTCTAAGAACCAGGGCTCCCTAAGCAAGTTTTCTCCCCCCTCAGCCCTAACTAAAATAAAAAGAAACACATTTCCAGTACTTCTGCCAAACAGCCATTGGTCAATGACTTGGAAAAACAGTGTTGCTCTTTAGTATTTCTCACCTAAAACAAGAATTTTCTTCTTCAGCCAAGGAGGATCAGTTACTGCCCTAAACTCCTGCAAATCACTCAGTGCTGAGAGAGTATACTGATTTGGAAGGTCTATTTTTATATCAAATAAGCATCAGAATAACTGTCTGACATGGCTGCCCACTGCAGGGCTGGCCCTGCCCCTCCATGGTTCACCTCTTCCTTACCCCTCTGGGGCGATGTGAGCTCTGGGAGGGCTGCGGGAGTGCTCAGGCGAGGCACGCTTCCCAGGACTGTTGGGGTGTCTCACCATATCCCCCCAAGGGTTCTGCTCTGTGCCTCCTACTCCCAGTGTCTCCTGAAGGGTCTGCCTGAGTTGCCTCCTGGGTGGTTTTTTAGGGCTGTGTCACTGACCCTCGCTGCTCCTGACTCTGCACCATGATGTCCCCTCGGGTCTTTGGGGGGGAAAAGAGGTCGTCCAAAAGAATGGACATTAGGTACAAAACACGGAGGGAAGCATACAGACCTGGTATTCCCAGTGCGCCATCTGCCTCCTTTTCTCTCCTGGTGCCTGGTGAGTCCATACAGGGGACTCGTCCCTCTTGCAGACAGATCCTCATGCTAAATGAAAGTGCCCACAAAACCTCGTCCATGTCGCCGTGTTGATTTATCAGCAGAGTCTGGGCTCGGTGCCCGGATTCCAACAGCAGCATCTCCATCACCCAGCAGACACAACTTCTACCCCTTCGCCTGCTCTTTGTTTTATTTGTTCTTTCTACGGCTTCTGTGCTTTCAGGCTGGGAGGGGAAGTTTAAACTGCATTATAATGTGTGACAGACACAAAGTGAGGGGGTGATATCTTTTATTGAACCAACTTCTGTGGGTGGAAGGCACAAGCTTTCGAGCATCCCAGAGCTCTTCTTTGGGTTTGGGGAAATGTTTAGTCATGAGGTAGTACTGTATGAAGCATACTGCACCCTATCTTTGCTGAGTGACGGAGGCAGTCGACACTCTTTTTTTACAATAAAACTGTTGTGACTAGCACCTATCTTGCCTCTGTGTGTGTGACTAACACAACATGGGGTCAGAAGATAAACAGAAACGGCAGAATTTTGTCAAAACGCTAAAGGTCCCCCACTCCAGAGAGACTCAGCTTCAACAGACCGTCCGACTGGCCCAACTGGACGGAGCACTTTGCATGTTTTTGCATTACAACTAAACTCCACAACGAGACAGGGGAGGGGAAAGCTAGTTCTCTCATCTGTACCATGGGCAGGGAAGCTGAATGTGTCTTTCAATCCTTGGCCTTTGGAGACGAGAGCCACAAGAACAATTACTCTGCGGGGGCTGGCTAAGTTTGATGAGCATTTTATACCTCAACCTAATGTGGTTTATGAGCGAGTGTGTTTCTACCAGCATGTCCAAACACGGGGGAGGCTGTGGAATCTTTTATAGGAGGCTTGTATGACACGGCAGAAAATTGTGATTTTGAGGATAAAAGGGAAGAGCAGACTACAGACAGTGCCTGGCATTTTAGCAACAGACTATCAGAGAAACTGCAAATGAAGAGAGATTTCTAGATAATACTAGTCTAGATAATACTTAGTCCTGCCATGAGTGCAGGGGACTGGAAGACCTCTCGAGGTCTCTTCCAGTCCTATGATTCTATGTAACCCTTCAAACTGCAACAGAAATGACAAGACAATTGGAGAGGACTAAAAATCAAGAGAGACCAGAGGCTTCCAGAAAGAGACCTAGAGAAAGTGACTTACAGAGTGACGACAGGAGATTAGCACAGCTGTAAAAAGCAATTCAATAAATCCTCAAAGGCAATGTTTGGGGCTTTGAGGATTTATTACAATTGCTGCGTATGATGTAGGAAAAGTCACAATCCAAGAGGTGATTGTCCACCCAAAGGAGCCACATGCCATAAATGCACAAAAACTGGACATTTTGCCACCGTCTGCCCATGAAGGGGTTGACTCTCAAATAGCACCTTCTTTTGGCTGGGCGTGGCATAGCAATTCTCTCCACATCATGTACCTTCTGCTGCTGGTCATTCCAGTGCTGTGGTCATCTGCCTCTTCCTGTGACTTGGACCATCAGCCAGGTCACTTTAAAGTCTCTCCTCTTCTGGGTAGTTAATGAACAAAAACAAGGGGAATTAACAAAGATGTTCATCCCAAAGCTGGGTCAAGGCTCTCTTCCTTCAGAGGACACTCATCAGTCTAGGGCCCTAACCTGCATTTGCAGGTAATAGAAGGCAGTGGTTCCCTCTCAAGGTGAGTCAGCATCTGACCCTCCCTCCCCTTAGGAAGGGGCCGTTGGGCAGCAGTCAGCTGGGGAGCTCTGCTTCCAGTCTGCCCTCTCTGCAGCAGCCGAGGACTGAAGGTCTGCTCTCCTCCCTGGTCTGCCAACAACTGAGCTGGGTTCTCCCTCTTCATCTCCTCCCTCCGAACCTGCCATTTCTCACACCTGCTATGGGGCAGCGACACCTGAGCCCACACTAGCTCATTAACCCCATGTTGTCCATGTGGGGTCTGCATACCCCATCACCCTGCTGTACACAGGCAGTACAGGAAGTGAACACTGAGAGTCAAGAGACCTTTTTTCTGGGCTCAGTCACATGTAATGACACAGAGCCAGACTGGAAGGTGAAACTGAGTATTTGAGGCAAGACTTAATGTTAAAATAGATTCAGGTGTGGATGCAACCGTCATACCAGAAGGGCCTTCTAATCACCTTCAACCTCTCCTAGAGCTGAAACCAGCAGATACTGTCCTAAATAACCCCCCAGGTACTCTGGCAGCACTGGACAGTTTTTCACAGAAACAACCTACAATGTGTGACAAAGTTCCTGCTCTACCTTGGTGGGTCTTGCGCTTATTGGCAGATTTGCTCGCCTTGGAGCTTCACGGCAACCCTCAGCTTGGCTGCTTTTCTGAACCCAAGTCCAGGTCAACTCCTCCTGTGTCTGACCAGGAATTGGGAGGATTTGGGGGAACCCGGGCCCACCCTCTACTCCGGGTTCCACCCCAGGGCCCTGTGGAATGCAGCTGTCTAGAGTGCCTCCTGGAACAGCTGTGCGACAGCTACAACTCCCTGGGCTACTCCCCCATGGCCTCCTCCCAACACCTTCTTTATCCTCACCATAGGACCTTCCTCCTGGTGTCTGATAATGCTTGTACTCCTCAGTCCTCCAACATTCTGCGTTCTCATTCTCAGCTCCTAGTGCCTCTTGCTCCCAGCTCCTCACACGCACACCACAAACTGAAGTGAGATCCTTTTTAAACCCAGATGCCCTGATTAACCTGCCTTAATTGATTCTAGCAGCTTCTTGATTGGCTGCAGGTGTTCTAATCAGTCTTAATTGTCTCCAGAAGGTTCCTGATTGTTCTGGAACCTTCCCTTTTACCTTACCCAGGGAAAAGGGACCTTCTGAGCCTGGGGCTAATATATCTGCCTTCTATTACTCTCCTATAGCCATCTGGCCCGACCCTGTCACAAAAGACAAAAGCTTTAATGTTACCGTGGATGTGATCAGAGGCTGACAATCTCCTCTGTTTCAGTGTGGTTGCCATGATGGGTGGAGTGAGAAAGATGGAAGAAGGAGACAGACTATTTGGTGTACTTGATTTTTAAAAGGAGATGCAGTAGAAATGCTGCTGAACTACATAGTATATATATGCCCCACAGAATTCCTATCCCATTACTTCATAAAGTAGAAATGGAGTTAAAGAGAATGGAAAAGAGTGACAGAATTGAGAAAAGCTCTGAGCCAACTGCATGGTCTGCACCGATGGTACCTGTTATAGGGAAAAATACGAACTTGCATGGATCTTAAAAGACTTATTGTAGCAGTAACAAGAGAAAAATATATCCTTCCAGCACCCAGAGACTTTCTTCCTTACATGGCAGCTGCTACTGTGTTCTCCAAGCTTGATGCCTCAAGTGGTTTCTAAGGGAGTGCTACACTGACTACATTAATTACACAATTTGGGAGACTGTGCTTTCAAAGATTACATTTTGGGATTACCTGAATTCCTGACATTTTCCAAAGAAAGATGGCAGAGCGGCTAAGGAACATAAATGAGGTTGTCATTTTTATGGACAAAATTTTAGTATATGGGTCATCAGTGGAAAACAAGACAAAACCCTCAGTAAAGTTCTGAGCTTAATCAGTGAGCCTGGACTCAAGCTAAATAAAGAAAAGTATGTTTTCCACCTACACCAAAATGAATTTTGGGGACAGATAATAAACAAAGATGGAATTAGTCTTCGCTCTGAGAAACTAAAAGCAATTAGAGAATTGAATGCATTTGTTCCAGAACTGAGATGCTTAATGGAGATGGTACATTATTTTGGCTAATACCTGCAAGACCTTTCTACAGTGACAAAATCCTTGAATGAACTAGTATAGTGCAATACATCCAGTTTATGAGGGCCAGTTTCAATGTTCAGCAATGCAAACAAACACACAGTGATCACTGCCAGTGCCAGTAGCTATGTCCTTGGTGGTGTACTGTTGCAGGTATGTGGGTCTGAGTGGAAACCAGCTGCATTCAAAAATGATATGCACCGATTGAAAAGGAGTGCCTTGGCACGGGTATGAGCATGTGAGAACTCCTACAGATATCTGTGTGGATTACGTTCCTTTAAACTGATAACTGCCCATAAACCTCTTCTAAATTTATCAACGGAAAAGACCTTTATCAAGTATCAATGAGATGCCAATGTCTTTTGAACAGGCTCATGCAATTTAACCCAATCACTGAATATAGTCCTGGTAAAAAATCTGGTAACAGCAGACACATTGTCATGGAGCCCCACATTGCACTCAAATATCTGTGGGATAGAAGATGATGTAAAGGTTTTTGTAGATGCTGTGGGAATTTACAGACAAGTGTCAGGTAGGAAACTATACCCGCTGCAAAGAGCAACATTAAGAAGTTTTTAGCTACATCTGGGCACGTTGGCCCTAGTATCTGAAGAACACAATAGCTGTGACAAGAGACTGCTTTGCTGTACGCAGACAATTAAGCAAGTCCAATGGCCTAATGATTAAAGGTGATTGTACTATCATCCAAAATGCTTTGAGAGGAGAAATTCTAGACCTCATCTATCCAGGACATCAAGGACTAGCAAAATGCCATGAATGAGCCAATCAGTCAGTGTGGTGGCCTGCAATCAGCAAGGACATGAAGAATAAAATGTCTTCATGTGAACACTGCAGAACTAACAGACCAACATAACACAAAGAGTCTCTAATAACAATACCTCTACCAACTTTCCCAGACCTGGAGAAGAGCTCTATGTAGCTCAAAAGCTTGCATCTTTCACCAGCAGAAGTTGGTCCAAAGAAAGGTATTACTTCCCTCACCTGTCTCTCTAACACCTTTACCAGACAGTCCCTGGAGGAGGCTAGCGGCAGATTGATGCATATTCAGAGGACATCATTACCTAGTTGAAATGGATCATTTTTCTAGATATACTGAAATAATATATTTGAAAGATTCAACGTGTTGCAGTGTTACCAAGAAATTAAAGAGCGCATTTGCCCATTCTGGTATTCCAGAACAATTATTGCTAGACAACAGACCACAATTCACTGCAGCTGAATTTATGTCATTCCAAAGTATGACTTTGAACACACCACTAGCAGACCGCATTACCCACAAGCAAATGGAGAAACTGAGAGGGCAGTACAGACAGTGATGAAATACTGAAGCAGGAAGATCCATTCCTTGTTCTTCCCAGGTACAGGCCAACACCAGTAGTAACTACTGGGCATAGCCCCGCCCAGCTCCTGATGGGAAGGCAACTCATATGTACTGTTCTAACCCTGGAAAAAAATCTAGCCCCAAAGTGGCTAGAGAGAGGAGTGGCTGAATTAGATCAAAAGGCAAAAACTGGTTATGAACATTTTTAGAACCAATGTCACTTAGAATCGCCTGATCTGGAACCCGATGGCCATGAAGGAAAAGGATGGAGAACTCAAGTTGTTGTAAAGAAAAAGAATGCAGCGCCCAGGTCACACACCATTGAGACAGATGGCAGGGAGTTCAGCAGAAACTATTGACATCTTCAGTTTGTTCCTGAGACTCAATAATCAACTGAGAACAAGATGCAGAACAAGGAAGAGGAAGATGAATCTACTCCGAACGTGCCAGGCGAGCCATTGCAAGGGAAAGACAGCCTAGTCACCAAGATGTTACCCATTGTGGCTATATGAAGAACCAGTATGATTCAGGGATGAGTAACACACAGACATGTATTGACATTCAAAAAGTAAGTTTGGAAAAAAAAACAGTTTTAGAGTTTTAAAGTTATTAAAATACAGAAAAAACCAAAAGGGGGGAGATGTGATGGGAAGCTTAAACTGCCTTATAACATGTAGTCACTCGGTGGCACTGGGTGAAGCATCCAGTCACACATCTTGGCAGACTGTTGGAGGCAGGCTACACTTTGTGTACAGTAAAGTTTAGTGTGGTGGCTAGTGCCCGTTTTGCTGCTATTCCTTGGTGGCTAACCTGGTACAGCCATGTCCCGCGCACTTCCCTCCCTCTGCCCTTGGGAAGCTCGCCCTCCCTCCTTGCTGCAGCTGCTCAGCTCTGGGCCTGCAGCCAGCTGCTCACCACAGGCGCCTTTCACTGGAGTTGACTTTGCTCTGCCCTGCCTGCTTGTGTCATCACAGCCCTTCACAGCGCAGTCCTCGCCACCCCCTCTGCTCGGGGGCTGCTCTGGTGCTTGGGGGCCAGCAGCAGAGCAAACCTTCCCCTCCATGTGGGCAAGTCTCTTCGTTCTTTCCTTCAGTTCTCGCCTCTCTCTGGGGATGGGAAGTGCCCATTCAGTCCTGACACGGACCATGATGTGGGTCAGGCCGGTCACAGCAAGGCCCATGTGGTGTGGGGTCATGTCATGGGGCAGGCAGGTCTCAGCGATGCCCTTGTGGGGTCATGTCACGGGATGGGCAGGGCATGGGGAGGCCTGTGGAGTGTCGTGGGGTGGGGATGCTCAGGGGGGCGCAGCACCGTGAGGTGGGAAGGGCACAGGGAAGTCCTTGTAGCATGGTGTCATGATGTGGAGCAGGCAGCGCAGAGGGAGGCCTGTGAAGCACAATGTCACTGGGCAGCATAGGTGGATCGCGGGGAGGCCTGTGGAACATCACCGGGCAGGGCGGGTGGGTCACCAGGAGGCCTGTGGAGTGCGGTGTCGCAGGGTGGGGTGGGGTGCGGGGGTTTCACCAGGAGGCCTGTGGAGTGCGGTGTCGCAGGGTGGGGTGGGGTGCGGGGGTTTCACCAGGAGGCCCGTGGAGTGCGGTGTTGCAGGGCGGGGTGGGGTGGGGGAGGTGTCACCAGGAGGCCCGCGGAGGGCAGAGTCACAAGGGAGGATGTGGTGGGGTCACCAGGAGGCCCGTGGAGTGCGGTGTCGCAGGGAGGGACGGGGGGGGGGGGTCACCATGAGGCCCATGGAGCACAGAGTCGTGGGGCAGGTGGGATGTGGGGAGGCCCGGGTGGTTGTGGCGAGTTTTATTGGGAGTAGCCCAGGAATCAGCGCTGCTTCCAAGATGCCATGGGAGACCTAGAGGATTGACTCTTCACACGGCTCTAACACCAGCTCTGACGCAGGATGTTTCCATTCTTATTGGAATCAGATTACTTGTGATAGCTTAGTCCAAATTGGCTCCTTAGCCCAAAGCCCGTTACCAGGGAGTTTTCACAAATGCTGCCCATTAATGCAAATTCGGAAGAAACGCTGAAGACCAGCATCTTACTACAGAAGGGCCTGACCTCAGGGGGTGCCAGGTGCTCCCAACTTCCACCAGTGTCGAACAGGTCCCACAGCCTTGGACAGCTGCTCCCTGCCTGGGCTGCTATTCTCTGAGGGGCTCCATTCACCATTCCTGTACCACGCCCTCGCTGCCACCTCACACGCAAGTCAAGAGGCTGCTCCGCCATATCCCTGTTGTTTGAGGAACCCACAGAGGAAGTGCTGCAATTTAAAACAGCTGTGCCCATTTGTCTCAGCAGGACAATCTGGAGCTACAGCCTATAAAACAGAGCTGGAGAGGAAGTGTTTAATGACTTGGGCCCCGATAACTACCATGGGGGCCAAAATGTACTGCGGGAGCTGTGAGAAGTAGCAGATATGGGGTATGGCTCCCTTGGAATGTGACCCCGCCACCGTCCATTGCTGAAGGGGCAGTGGAGACCTCTCAGTGACTGTAAGGTTTCTGGAACGTGACAGCATCAGGGAAACAAGAATAAAAACCCTGTGCTCTGATAAAGCAAGCAACAGCAAGCCACAAAACAGACAGGTGATAGTGATGATTCCATATGACCTTTCCTCCAAGGATCTCAGAGCACTTTACAAGGACGGGTGAGTATTATTACATTCTTTGTACATATGGGAAACTGAGTCACAGAGTGCTAGTGTAACTTGCTCAAGGTCATGCAGCAAGCCAATGATACCACTGGGCATCGACCCTACGTTTCCTGATTCCCTGACCCCACCTCTAAATGCTAGACAACCAATGGACCACAACCCCAAGGCGTCATGAAAGGCAAGCAAGGGACGTGTGCTGTGGATGTTGCAAGGGGTTGAAAAATTTATAACAATCTCTAAAGCGAAAAAAAAAAACTTGCTGCCCCACTCCCTGCATAAACTTTTCCCTTCAAGGTCAAGTATTTGCTCTCAACATCTAGAAACACATCCAGCTGTAAGTCCTGTAGGCTTAGGATGGTTATCAGTGAGACATTTTTTATTTTTACTTTTATAGTAAGTGTAAGGAATGGTGGGGGTGATGAAAATAATTTTTTACTTTAAAGGAGGCATCACCAACCTAAAAGACTGAGAAACCCTGCACTGGACCACTCTGCCTCCTAGGCCAATACCGGTTGGGGTCAGGTTTTAACTTGTGACCAAGAGGTGAAACTTCCTTGCTTCTGAAAATGACCAAACTGGTCATACAGAACTCGAGATAGTCTGGCTGACTGTGGAGTCAACTTAGTTCATTTATTTTCCCTCAAATGCCCTCTCTGCTCTCCACTGGTGTGCATATCTCCTGAAATAGCCCTCCCTGTTAAGAATGATTCCACATTCACTCCATCCTTCCACCTGCTGCTCCCATCCCATGCCTGAGCACGCTGCAGTGAAAAGTGATGCAGCAGCGAAGGGCCAGTTCAAAGCACCGCATGACGCTAGTAAGAGAGGATTTACAGAGTCTTTGGATGGAAATTTTCACACAACGGCAGTTGTCCAACAGGACTTTCTTCTGCCAGGTTATGAAATATGTCAGCTGGGGTATCTGGCCTGGCCAACTTTCCTCTCTGGTGCAATGACAGAACGTAACCTTCATTGACACTGGGCAGCCAGGTGGGTTATGTTCGAACTGTACTGCGGGGGTTTCTGGGAGTACAGCTGTGGTCTCCAGCCATCCAAACACCTGGATACATAGAATCATAGAATATCAGGGTTGGAAGGGACCTCAGGAGGTCATCTAGTCCAACCCCCTGCTCAAAGCAGGACAAATCCCCAATTAAATCATCCCAGCCAGGGCTTTGTCAAGCCTGACCTTAAAAACTTCTAAGGAAGGAGATTCTACCACCTCCCTAGGTAACGCATTCCAGTGTTTCACCACCCTCTTAGTGAAAAAGCTTTTCCTAATCTCCAACCTAAACCTCCCCCACTGCAACTTGAGACCATTACTCCTTGTCCTGTCCTCTTTTACCACTGAGAATAGTCTAGAACCATCCTCTCTGGAACCACCTCTCAGGTAGTTGAAAGCAGCTATCAAATCCCCCCTCATTCTTCTCTTCTGCAGACTAAACAATCCCAGTTCCCTCAGCCTCTCCTCATAACTCATGTGTTCCAGACCCCGCATCATTTTTGTTGCCCTTCGCTGGACTCTCTCCAATTTATCCACATCCTTCTTGTAGTGTGGGGCCCAAAACTGGACACAGTACTCCAGATGAGGCCTCACCAATGTCGAATAAAGGGTAACGATCACGTCCCTCCATCTGCTCGCTATGCCCCTACTTATACATCCCAAAATCCCACTGGCCTTCTTGGCAACAAGGGCACACTGCTGACTCATATCCAGCTTCTCGTCCACTGTCACCCCTAGGTCCTTTTCCGCAGAACTGCTGCCTAGCCATTCAGTTCCTAGTCTGTAGCTGTGCATTGGGTTCTTCCGTCGTAAGTGCAGGACTCTGCACTTATCCTTATTGAACCTCATCAGATTTCTTTTGGCCCAATCCTCCAATTTGTCTAGGTCCCTCTGTATCCTATCCCTACCCTCCAGCATATCTGCCACTCCTCCTAGTTTAGTATCATCCACAAATTTGCTGAGAGTGCAATCCACACCATCTTCCAGATCATTTATGAAGATATTGAACAAAACCGGCCCCAGGACCGACCCCTGGGGCACTCCACTTGACACCGGCTGCCAACTAGACATGGAGCCATTGATCACTACCTGTTGAGCCCGACAATCTAGCCAACTTTCTACCCACCTTATAGTGCATTCATCCAGCCCGTACTTCTTTAACTTGCTGACAAGAATACTGTGGGAGACTGTGTCAAAAGCTTTGCTAAAGTCTAGAAACAATACATCCACTGCTTTCCCTTCATCCACAGAACCAGTAATCTCATCATAGAAGGCGATTAGATTAGTCAGGCATGACCTTCCCTTGGTGAATCCATGCTGACTGTTCCTGATCACTTTCCTCTCATGTAAGTGCTTCAGGATTGATTCTTTGAGGACCTGCTCCATGATTTTTCCAGGGACTGAGGTGAGGATGACTGGCCTGTAGTTCCTAGGATCCTCCTTCTTCCCTTTTTTAAAGATTGGCACTACATCAGCCTTTTTCCAGTCATCTGGGACTTCCCCCGTTCGCCACGAGTTTTCAAAGATAATGGCCAATGGCTCTGCAATCACAGCCGCCAATTCCTTTAGCACTCTTGGATGCAACTCGTCCAGCCCCGTGGACTTGTGCACGTCCAGCTTTTCTAAATAGTCCCTAACCACCTCTTTCTCCACAGAGGGCTGGCCACCTATTCCCCATGTTGTGATGCCCAGCGCAGCAGTCTGGGAGCTGACCTTGTTAGTGAAGACAGAGGCAAAAAAAGCATTGAGTACATTAGCTTTTTCCACATCCTCTGTCACTAGGTTGCCTCCCTCATTCATTAAGGGGCCCACACTTTCCTTGGCTTTCTTCTTGTTGCCAACATACCTGAAGAAACCCTTCTTGTTACTCTTGACATCTCTTGCTAGCTGCAGCTCCAGGTGCGATTTGGCCCTCCTGATTTCATTCCTACATGCCCGAGCAATATTTTTATACTCTTCCCTGGTCATATGTCCAACCTTCCACTTCTGGTAAGCTTCTTTTTTATGTTTAAGATCCGCTAGGATTTCACCGTTAAGCCAAGCTGGTCGCCTGCCATATTTACTATTCTTTCTACTCATCGGGATGGTTTGTCCCTGTAACCTCAACAGGGATTCCTTGAAATACAGCCAGCTCTTCTGGACTCCTTTCCCCTTCGTGTTAGTCCCCCGGGGATCCTACCCATCCATTCCCTGAGGGAGTCGAAGTCTGCTTTCCTGAAGTCCAGGGTCATATCCTGCTGCTTACCTTTCTTCCCTGTGTCAGGATCCTGAACTCAACCAACTCATGGTCACTGCCTCCCAGATTCCCATCCACTTTTGCTCCCCCCACTAATTCTTCCCGGTTTGTGAGCAGCAGGTCAAGAAAAGTTCCCCCCAGTTGGCTCCTCTAGCACTTGCACCAGGAGTTTGTCCCCTACACTTTCCAAAAACTTCCTGGATTGTCTGTGCACCGCTGTATTGCTCTCCCAGCAGATATCAGGAAAATTAAAGTCACCCATGAGAACCAGGGCGAGCGATCTAGTAGCTTCTGCGAGTTGCCGGAAGAAAGCCTTATCCACCTCATCCCCCTGGTCCGGTGGTCTATAGCAGACTCCCACCACTACATCACTCTTGTTGCTCACACTTCTAAACTTAATCCAGAGACACTCAGGTTTTTCTGCAGTTTCGTACCGGAGCTCTGAGCAGTCATACTCCTCCCTTACATACAGTGCTACTCCCCCACCTTTTCTGCCCTGCCTGTCCTTCCTGAACAGTTTATAACCATCCATGACAGTACTCCAGTCATGTGAGTTATCCCACCAAGTCTCTGTTATTCCAATCACGTCATAATTCCTTGACATTACCAGGACCTCCAGTTCTCCCTGCTTGTTTCCAAGGCTTTGTGCATTCGTATATAAGCACTTGAGATAACCTGCTGATCGCCCCTCATTCTCAGTATGAGGCAGGAGCCCTCCCCTCACAGACGTTCCTGCCTGTGCTTCCTCCCGGTATCCCGCTTTCCCACTTACCTCAGGGCTTTGGTCTCCTTCCCCCGGTGAACCTAGTTTAAAGCCCTCCTCACTAGGTTAGCCAGCCTGCTCGCAAAGATGCTCTTCCCTCTCTTCGTAAGATGGAGCCCATCTCTGCCCAGCACTCCTCCTTCATGGAACACCATCCCATTGTCAAAGAATCCAAAGCCTTCTCTCCGACACCACCTGCGTAGCCATTCGTTGACTTCCACGATTCGACGGTCCCTACCCAGGCCTTTTCCTTCCACGGGGAGGATGGACGAGAACACCACCTGCACCTCAAACTCCTTTATCCTTCTTCCCAGAGCCACGTAGTCCGCAGTAATCTGCTCAAGGTCATTCTTGGCAGTATCATTGGTGCCCACGTGGAGAAGCAGGAAGGGGTAGCGATCCGAGGGCTTGATGAGTCTCGGCAGTCTCTCCGTCACATCGCGAATCTTAGCCCTTGGCAAGCTGCAGACTTCTCGGTTTTCCCGGTCAGGGCGGCAGATAGATGACTCAGTCCCCCGAAGGAGAGAGTCCCCGATCACCACCACCCGCCTCCTTCTCTTGGGAGTGGTGGTCGTGGAACCCCCAATCTCAGGACAGTGCATCTCATGCCTTCCAACCAGCGGAGTCTCCTTCTGCTTTCTCCCCCCAGACATATCATCTGGATACAATGGCCACCTTCAAATATTTCCTAGTCAGCTTTAAATTATCTTAAAGGAACACAGAAAAGTAAAAAATATATAAAAATTCCTGCATTTCGTTTCATCTGTTATTAGTAAAATCTTCAATTGTTATATCAAAACCTGAATTGACTTGGCCCTCCCAGTTGCTCCTTTTTTTATTTTCCTCTAGGCTTGGCCCATGGAAATAGACAGGCCATGTCATTCCCCAGGTCTCCTGCACTGGGGTTACCCCAGGGGGCTGTTTGGAAGATGAAGTCAGAGCAGAAAGGTGCTGCCCGCCATTCTGGTAGCATGTTGCTCTGGAGCGCCATACTCTGTACTCACAGCCAGTGACCCTAGAGCGTTTGGGATCCAGCTTCCTGAGGGATCCATATCTGCCCAGGGGATATCACCATAGGTGCTGGAGCACCCATGGAAAAAAATAGTGGGTGCTCAGCACCCACCAATCAGCTTTCCGGGGGGGGCCCCACATATCAGCTGTTCGGCAGCAGGCGGTGGGAGGAGGGGGCAGAGCAGGGGCAGGAAGAGACAGAGTGAGGGTGGGGCCTTGGGAAGGGGCTGAGTGGGGGCGGGGCCTCAGGGCGGAGCAGGAGTGGAGCACCCACCTGGAAAGAAGAAAGTCAGTGCCTGTGGATACAATTACAGCTACAATTGTTGGAGACACTTAAGCTAACCACAGCCCTGGCTTAAAGCCGGGGGGCCGCAGGAGGGGGAGGAGAGTGGCCTGCTGGCCGCACATTTGCCCTGAGTTGTCTGAAGCTCTGGAAGTCTCTCCCTGCGTTGCTTTTCAACACCCCAAATATGCTACGTGGCCTCTCCCGCCAACCAAGCAGAGTTCACAAGAGTTCTGGCTGCTGCCCAGGAACTTAGAGTCTACACTGATATGGCAGAACAAGTGAGGGGCACACACAGGCAGAGGAGGGTGAGTAGGACAATGATAATATCACTAGCTACCTCACTATCCCCTTCAAATCCCCCCCGTGCCCCACTTTGCTGAGGTGCCTACAAAAAACATGACATTGGTTAGGCTGCTGGTGTGCAGAGCTCACTGCCTGTCATGCCAAGCAATATTCTTTCATTGTATACTTCTCCTCCATCTATCTGTATCCTGTTGTCATTTGTCTTATACTGAGGCTGTAAGCTTCTTGGGGCAGGGGCTGTCACTTTGTTTTGTTTTTGTACAACACCTAGTGCAATGGGGTTCTGGTCTATGATTAGGACTCCTACGCACTACAGTAACACAAATAAATACATGGCAGCCATCTGTCTCAACAGACAATGGTGTAAGCACTGAAGCAGTTCAGATATTGTGTGTCATGTTACAATATCATGAATGGTTAATAAATCGAATTCCTGAGCAACAGCAAATAAAAAAATTATCTTATCATCATGCATTTGACTTTGCTTTTTGCTCTTAAGATATGCGATGTTGAAGACGTTCCCATCTGATCTTGTACGGGAATGTACTGCCCTGGTACTAGATGAGAAAGTATGATCAAGCAGGAGAGAGAAGACTATATCAGAGTGTTGGTGCCTAAACACATCCCTGTTGGACACCCCTGCAGATTTCAAAGCTGTTGGATTGATCACCGTTACACTGGATTGTAGCCTTCATGCCATCATGGAAAGATAAAGATCAGACTGAGGAGGACTGGGGGCCAGCCAATCCTCTCTAGTACTCAGAAAAGGCCCTTTCTGCTGATCAGTTCAAAGCCTTTGTTAGATTTATGAAGTCAACGTAGAGAGATTTTCCTTGTTCTTGACACTTTTCTTGCAGTTGCCTCAGTCTCAAGACCATGTTGATGGTTGATCTGTCAGGACAGAAGCCTCACTGACTCTCTGGATATACATGTTCAGCAAGAACTTGCAGTCTTTTGAGAATGACCCACACAAATGCCTTGCCAACACTAAAGAGGGAGATTCCTTTGCAGCTGCTGAAATCACTCCAGTCTCCTTTGTTTTTGTTCAACATTATGATGTTGGTGTCCTTCATGTCTTGCGGTCCTCCTCCTGCCCTCAGGCAGGACAGCAAGACATTGTGCTTAAACATATGCACAATCTGATGTGTGACCAGTTACCTCTGGCCTGAACCTTCCTAAACCGGAGTTACCTCTGAGCCTGCCTAAGCCTGATGAGTCATCAGAAGCATCCTGTGGTAGGCCCCACACATCCAACCAGGGTTCAGCCAATCCACAGGTGAGGACCCACCCAGCTGATTCCAAGACAGGTACACAGGCTCCTAAGGGAAGCAGTCTCTCCAGTCTGCTCAACATCACTACCAGGCCGGGAACACACCCATTGCCTAGTAATTCTGACAGACTGCTTCTACTCCATCCAGCCCTTGATCCTGTTGCAGCCTGCTCTGGCCTTTGCCTGCTTCCATGCTAGCCAGCTCCTGTCTCAGCTGGCTGCCCAGAGAGTCTGACACCTGTCCTCCTTTCTTCTGTACTTCAGATGGAATTCCGTCTTTTCCTGTAGCCATTCCTGGTGCTAGGAGGTGACTGACTTTACAGACGGTTCTATATCAAGATCTTGGGTAATCTAGAGATCTCATTTAGAGCTACTTCAGAAACAGTGGTTTCACATTAACAGAGTTCCTGAAAGTGTTCCACCTGGCATTGCATCTATTTGCTTCTGTCGATGATGTCTCTAATAAGAGATTCGAGTGGGATGGTTTTCTTGGCTGAAAGACCTGTTGATTTGATAGTCTGTTAGGGCTTTTCCACAGCTAGCTGCTTTGACTCCGCAATGCTGAGCAAGAAATGTGGAAGTCTAAGTAAAAATATGTTTAATTTGAATTTTTTTTAAAAATGCAGAGACATTTTCATTGATCACAGGCTTTAAATCAGCATGTTACTATCCCATTAAAATGTGCCCTTCACAACCTCTAACAGAGTTAACTTAACATAGTACTCACCATCAGCAAACAGCCAGCAAAGACAGTGAATCCCTGCGCATGCAGCTGCTTTGCCAAGGCATGTCCAAAGCCTTTGTCACAGCCTGTTATTAGCACTGCCTTCCCGTCAACCTGTGCAGGGGAAGCCAACAGTTCAGAGGGAGTGGATACACTCTGTGATAGCAAGAGCTATTACAATGCTGCAGAAGCCCATTAAAATTACAATACATAGCACCGGTGCAGCTCGCAGCCCAACGAGTAGGCTTAGCACATGTCAATAGTATTTTAGTAGGGATATTGGCTACACCATATGTCAACAAGCCCTAAGTTGTTTTGAAGTTGTCCTGATTCTACCCCACCCCTTGCACTTCCATTTACACTCATGCACAGTGAGTGTGAGACATTACCAGACTCAAAACCCTCTACACATTTATAGCATTTCACACCTACTGTGCACAGCTGTAAATGACACCACCAGCTGCAAGGCACAATGGGCCTGACACTGCTGTCACACTGATTTTACACCAGTCTAACACCATTGACTTTCTCCTGCTTGACACCAGTGTAATTGAGATCAGAATGTGGGCATTTTTGTCCAGAAATGCAATGAGCTCTCTCTTGAAAATGCACTGTACAACACATAATACATGCTTCCATTCTAACAAGAAAACCAGATTTATGTTACAATGACACTGACAACAGTTCCCTTTTTAAAAAGTAAATCAACGTAGAGAGACAGAAAAAGGCAGCAAAATTTCAGACACCAGCAACAAGAGAAGATGACACCAAAATTCCACAAAACATATTCAGACTCATCTAGTAGGCTGGACACAGCAGTTGGGAAGAGCAGTGGACTGGGACTTCAGAAACCTGGGGTCTATTCACAGCCCTGCCTCTGCCCTGCTGGGTGACCATGGACAAGTTACCTCATTGCTCTGTGCCTCAGTTTCCTCACCTGAAAAAATGGGTCTAATGCTACTTATGTTGCTTGCGCTCGATGGATGAAAAAATGATGTATAAGAGCTAGGTGGTATTGTTATTGCTCCCCATCAGGATGGACACAAAAGTTGCTCATGTACATGTGAAGAGCAAGTGCAAAACTAAAATAATAAGAACGACTCACAAAGATTAACCTGTGTTTAATGTATAAACAGACCTGTGAATTCTTATTCACATGTTCAAAATGAAAACAACTGGTCAGTTATTGCTGCAATATAGGAAAGATAGAATCATAAAAATGTAGGCCTGGAAGGGCCCTTGAGAAGTCACCTAGTCCAGCCCCTGCACTGAGAAAGGACCAAGTAAACCTAGACCAACCCTGTCAGGTGTATATCCAACCTGTCCTTAAAACCCACCAGTGATGGGGATTCCACAACCTCCCTTGGAAGCCTCTTCCAGAGCTTAACTACCTCTGTAGTTAGAAAGTTTTTCTAGTAGCTAATCTAAATCTCCCTTGCTGCTGATTAAGCCCATCACTTCTTGTCCTACCTTCAGTGGACATGGAGAGCAACTGATCACTGTCATCTGTATAAGAGCCCTCAACATATCTGAGGACAGTTATCCGATCCCCGCCCCGCACTCCCAGTCTGCTTTTCTCAAGACTAAACATGCCCAGTATTTTAACCTTTCCTCATAGGCCAGGTTTTCTAATTGTTTGATCATTTCTGTGGAATACCTTACTTAATGATATTTTAGAGTGATTCTACAGGGCATGCAAGAATGCAGAATGTATGTTAGCAGGTCTTTTTGATACACTGCAAAGTCCAACTTGCCAGTACATGAACACTTAATCTGGCTTTAAGGTATTCGATTGGTATTATCTTTTTTCAATGGGTGGGTACACTGATGCACAATGATTCAATGTCTTGTCTAATGTCATAAGAACAGCCATACTGGGTCAGACCAAAGGTCCATCTAGCCCAGTATCCTGTCTTCCGACAGTGGCCAATGCCAGGTGCCCCAGAGGGAATGAACAGAACAGGGAATCATCAAGTGATCCATCCCCTGTCGCTCATTCCCAGCTTCTGGCAAAGAGGCTAGGGACACCATTCCTGCCCATCCTGACTAATAGCCATTGATGGACCTATGCGCCATGAATTTATCTAGTTCTTTTTTGAACCCTGTTATGGTCTTGGCCTTCAAAACATCCTCTGGCAAGGAGTTCCACAGGTTGACTGTGTGTTATGTGAAAAAATACTTCCTGTTGTTTGTTTTAAAGCTGCTGCCTATTAATTTCATTTGGTGGGCCCTAGTTCTTGTGTTATGAGGAGTAAATAACACTTCCTTATCTACTTTCTCAATCATATCTCCCCTTAGCCATCTCTTTTCCAAGCTGAAAAGTCTCAGTCTTATTAATCTCTCCTCAGACAGAAGCCGTTCCATACCCCTGATAATTTTTGTTGCCCTTTTCTGAACCTTTTCCAATTCCAATATATCTTTTTGGAGATGGGGCGACTGCATCTGCAGACAGTATTCAAGATGTGGGCATACCATGGATTTATATAGAGGCAACATGATATTTTCTGTCCTATTATCAATCCCTTTCTTAATTATTCCCAGCATTCTGTTAGCTTTTTTGACTGCCCTGCACATTGAGTGGATGTTTTCAGAGAACTATCCACAATGACTCCAAGATCTTTCTTTCTTTCTCTTGTGTTATGAGAAGGAGAAAAGAACACTTCCTTATTTACTTTCTCCACGCCAGTCAGGATTTTATAGATCTCTATCACAGGGGTTGGCAACCTTCGGCACGCAGCCCATCAGGTTAATCTGCTGGTGGGCCGCGAGACAGTTTGTTTACATTGACCGTCCACAGGCAGGGCCCCTGCAGCTTCCAGTGGCCACGGTTCACCGTTCCTGACCAACGGGAGCTGTGGGAAGTGGCGGCCAGCACATCCCTGTGGCCCACCGCTTCCCGCAGCTCCCATTGGCCGGGAACAGTGAACCATGGCCACTGGGAGCTGCGGGGGGCCGTGCCTGCAGACGGTCCACGTAAACAAAATGTCTCATGGCCCACCAGCAAATTACCCTGATGGGCCGTGTGCTGAAGGTTGCTGACCCCTGCTCTATCATATCCCCTCTGAGTCGTCTCTTTTCCAAACTGAAAAGTCCCAGTCTTATTAATCTCTCCTCATATGGCAGCCATTCCATGCCCCTAATAATTTTTGTTGCCCTTCTCTGCACCTTTTCCAATTCCAGTAAGTCACACAGTAAGCCAGTGGTAATTTTGAGCACAGAACCCAGAAGTCCTTAAACACACAATCTTGTGCTCTAACCCCTAGGACATACTCCTTCCCCCTTTGACTGAACTCCCCGTCCCCTATTCTGTTCATCATGGTACTGTCAGTTATGTGAAACAATTAAATTTAAAAGCTTAAGTGAGCCAGCAACACCAAATTGTGTGTCCTGTTTATGACTGTAATGTTCTATAGCTCTCCAAACTGAAGCTAGGGCTGTATAATATAGAGTTTGTATAGGCTTCCTTGCGGCACTATCTTTCAGGTGATGATGATATACAATAAAAAATAGTAAGAGGAAGCAATAAGGAACTTAGGTTTAAAATGTCTCTGGGGAGTGGCTTGCAACCCAATATTCCCTGTGTTACGCTACAAGAGACAGTTTCTGGAATAAGGGCCTCGCACTCTGGCAACTTGTCCAGCTGTCCCTTCCAGATGCTCATGCTCCTATTTTTTGTTTTTGCTGATGTATGTAGCAATAATAAGGTAAGGGGATTAATGTGGAAGAACTACAGTGTGATAAGGATCAGATCATAGACAGAAGCAGGCAGAGCAGAAACTGATAAGGGAACGAGTTACATCCCATCCTTTACCCACTGAATCATAGAATCATAGAAGATCAGGGTTGGAAGGGACCTCAGGAGGTCATCTAGTCCAACCCCCTGCTCAAAGCAGTACCAATTCCCAACTAACTCATCCGAGCCAGGGCTTTGTCAAGGCTGACCTTGAAAACCTCTAAGGAAGGAGATTCCACCACCTCCCTAGGTAACCCATTCCAGTGCTTCACCACCCTCTTAGTGAAAGAGGTTTTCCTAACATCCAACCTAAACATCCCCCACTGCGACTTGAGACCATTACTCCTCGTTCTGTCATCTGCTACCACTGAGAACAGTTTAGATCCATCCTCTTTGGAACCCGCTTTCAGGTAGCTGAAAGCAGCTATCAAATCCCCCCTCACTCTTCTCTTCTGTAGACTAAACAATCCCAGTTCCCTCAGCCTCTCCTCATAACTCATGTGTTCCAGTCCCCTAATCATTTTTGTTGCCCTCCGCTGGACGCTTTCCAATTTTTCCACATCCTTCTTGTAGTGTGGGGCCCAAACCTGGACACAGTACTCCAGATGAGGCCTCACGGACGCCAAATAGAGGGGAACGATCACGTCCCTCGATCTGCCGGCAATGCCCCTACTTTTTCACCCCAAAATGCCTTTAGCCTTCTTGGCAACAAGGGCACACTGTTGACTCATATCCAGCTTCTCGTTCACTGTAACCCCTAGGTCCTTTTCTGCAGAACTGCTGCCTAGCCATTCGGTCCCTAGTCTGTAGCAGTGCATTGGATTCTTCCGTCCTAAGTGCAGGACTCTGCACTTGTCCTTGTTGAATCTCATCAGATTTCTTTTGGCCCAATCCTCCAATTTGTCTAGGTCCCTCTATATCCTATCCCTACCCTCCAGCGTATCTACCATTCCTCCCAGCAACAATAAGCCCATTGAGAAGGGGTGTTTGTGATAAAGCACTAGGCTGGGACTCAGGACGTTCAATGCGTGGCTCTGCCACAGATTCCGTGTGACTTGCGGCTAATCACTTAGTGGCTCTGTGCCTCCGTTTTCTCCATCTAAAATGGAGACAGTAGCACTGCCTGGCCTCACAGGGTGCCATGAGCATAATAAATACATTAATGACTGTGAGGTATTTGGATACTACTGTGATATAGAAGTAGTTAGACGCACTGCACACACATCTCCCAGTGTTTGTGTACAAGTGATTGGTTTGTGTGAGCAAACACCATGAGCACACACACTCACACACAGTGTTGTACACCCATTCAGAGTTGTGGCTGTGCAAATGTACACCTTTCAAAATAGATCTGTGTAAATACCTCATGTTCCTGCTCTTTATTCCAGCTCATGGAAAGACTGCTCATAAGATATTCAAATGACCATCACCCAAGCAGCACCCCTGAACATTTTAAAATCAGGTTAACCGAGGCCTTGTCTACACTACAGGGGAAATTCAATCTAAGCTACGCAATTTGAGTTACGTGAATAGCGTATCTCAAGTCGACGTAGCTTAGATCTGCTTACTGCTGGGTCCACGCTACGAGACGTAAACACTCTTCTGTCGACTCCCCCTCCTCTTCTTGATCCAGTGGAGTACAGGAGTCAATGGCAGAGTGATCGGCGGTCCATTTAGTGGGTCTTCACTAGACCCACTAAATCGACTGCCAATGCATTGATAGCCGGCTGCTCATTAATCCCCAGTAAGCGTAGACAAGCCCTGAGTGCTTGTAAATGTGAAGGTCCAACAGTCCCGAGTAGAGCAGGCAGACGCAGCATGGTTGGCAGGCAGCTCAGGAATCCGGCCACATTCCTGACACCGAGTTGCTGGAATGACCTCAGGCAAATCACTTAGCCTCTCCATGCCTCAGTTTGTCCCTCTGTGAAACGAAGATACTACTAGTTAGCTGCCGCTCAAAGGATGGTGAGGGTTCTCTCACCAATATTTGTACAGTGCTTGGAGACAGCAGGTGTTACAGAGTAACCAGTGTGTAGGTAACTCACCCCACATAGTTCTGCCAGTGCACCTTGGAGCTGCTGACATGCTGGAACACAGAACTCTTGGCTTAGTGATGGCTTTGGTGGGATGACTCAGTGATATCACGTGTGCTAGCTCACTAATCTATACGCACGGCACTGCTATATCTAGATGACATTTTCCACAAAGGCAAGTTGTGTGTCTAAGTACTTTACAATAAATATTCACTTAAACCTGCACCTACATCAACACATTTACAGTTTACTTATTTTTTTCAAAAAAGGGTCTGATTTTCTTTAAAATAAACTGAACAATTTCCACACATGCTCAAAATTAGATCCACTGATTGCAACAGAGGCAAAGTTAAGCAAAGTAGCTGGATAACCTCAGCCTTTCCAGATAATTTGAGAACCTCCACACACTCGTCTAGACTTTTTCCTATTCCCTCTCTCGCTGTCATTTGTTTTTCAAGGTCCCATTCCCTGTGAACCCATCCTTGACACCCTCCTTATTATCTGGTGCACCATGGATTCATTTAAGTTCAAAACAAGCAGTTACAATACTGAACTTTGTCTGTTCCGACAACAAACACTTAATTTCAGACTGCTTTACCAGGCACTTAAGGGCTTCTGTCCTAGTAACAGAACCATTTCAAATGTACCATAATACTGAGGCAACTTCACAAAATATGAACCAATCTGGATTATAACTACTGAGAGACGATCCAGAGTCTGGTAACATTCCTCTGCTGAATGCTGATCCCCCCTCTGAGTTGCTGATTTTTCTAATGTTCTTGATAATATGAATTAGGGAGTAACAGGGTGGTGCTGCTTTGAGAAGTTTGTGTGTGAAAAGAATCTCTGTTTGCTTAGGAGGTCTGCTCCCTGTGTAGGGGGGCTGGAACAATGTGTATAGTGGGGGTGTGGAGAGCCATTGGACCAAACTGTAAACCCTGTCTATGATGGAAACCACTTCAAGCTATGGGGTGCGGCGGAACCCCCAGCACGCCAAGTTCCAACACCCATGTCCCTCTGTGTATTCAGCCAGATCCACTGATCTCAGTGGCACAAATCAGATTTACTCCTCTTGGCCACGGGTAGCAGAGCATGGGCTGGGTTCTCCTGGGGACTCTGCACACACTGCATGAAAATGCAGTGAGGATTGGGGTCTGTGGACTCCTGGCAGCAAAGGCACAGGGGCTTATTTTATACATTTTCTGACAAGTTCATTATGTAAAAGTGGCGGGTCTTTAGTTTCCTAAAAATGTAAGTGTATTTCTCTTCATTGAGGAACACAGGAATCGCCAACCTCGATCAGACCTGGAGTCCATCTAGTCCAATATCCTACCTCTGACAGGGGCCTGCACCAGATGCTGCAGAGGAAGGTGTAAGAACCCCACAGCAGCAGATGTGGGATACTGCCTTCAACATTATGGCTCATCCTGATCTCTAATCATTAGAGACAGTCTTAAGCTCTGAGGCGCAAGGTTTGATGTCCCTTCTACAGGATTTTTATCATTAATTATAAGTCTGCATATTCTTGATATCCATATAAATGCTCAGTCCTTTTTTGAATCTTAAATTCTTGGCTTCAATGATTTCTTAGGGCAACGAGTTCCACATTTAATCATGTTGTGTTTAATCATAAAGTGTTTCAATTTAATCGGTTTTGATTTGCCCACCATTTCATTTAATTGAATGTCCCCTTGTACTTGTGCTATGAGACAGTAAAAACAGTTCCTGATCTCCCTTCTCTAGACAACTCATCATTCTACATAGTTTTTATCATGTCCCTTCTCGCTCATCTCCTTTCTAGCATAGCAGTCACAGTCTTTTCAATCTCTCTTTGTACTAGAGTTTTTCCAGGCCCTTGATAGTTCTTGTTGCCCGTCTCTGAACCCACTCTAGTTCTGCACTATCCCTTCTGAAATGGGGTGGCCAGTTCTACGCGCAGACTTACAGCTGGGGACACACCATTGATTTAAATAAAGGCATTAAAATAGTCTTGATATTATTCAGCATCCCACTCTTCATGCATCCTAACATCTTGCTTGATTGTTAGCAAAAGCTGCGTATCGAGAAGTCTTCACTGAGCTATCCATAATAATGCCCAAGTCCCTTTCTCTGCAGTGCCCTGCCTCGGTTTCTCCTTCTGCTCACGTCCCCTTAAGAACTCCACATCACAGTCCCATGGTAATTAAAACTCTTCCCCTCTGGGGTTCATTTTATTTAGTCCTTACACACATTGGCCTTTCAGGGCCTAACCCCAGATCAATACTCCTAACCCCACCTAGCTCCTTTCTGCAATGACTATCCCAGGTCTCTTGTCCTTTCCTCCCTCATCTCCCCAGGCCTGGCCTGAGTTAATCACATGACCTCAGCCATCTGAGGAAGTGAGCTGACCTTGTCACAGGTTAGACTGAAGCCCCATTTTCCCTTAAAGGGGCCAGCCACCCTCTGACAAGTTGAGAAAGTTTATTTAGAACCATGAGAGTGGCAGGAGTAATTTTTTCCCTCCAATTTCCATTACTTTGCCTTTGTCAAAATTAAAATTAATTTGCCATTGTGTTGCCCACTCACCTAGCTTGTTTAGGTCTCTGAAGTTCCTCACAGACGTCTCTTATCCTAAGTAACTTTGAGTCATCTGCAAATTTTGCTACCTCCCTGCTCACCCCTTTCCCAGATCTTTAATATATTAAGCAACGCTGGAGTAAGTGACCTGCTCCCAAGAGCACACAGGAAGTCTGTAGCAAAGCGGGACTTGAACCCACAGTTCCAAAGTCATAGGCTAGTGTTCTGGACCATCTACCTCCCCTTTCAACTGATTGAAGCCACAACTGCCTCCAGTTAAGACAGCCTTTCCCTACAGCCTCTGGAGATAGCAGTGAGGTACAGATGACTACCGTCTCCCCAGCTGTCTTTGGGGAAGACAGCCACCTCCACTGGGCTCTACAGTTTAGAAACAGAATAAAAGGGGTGGGGGTCAGGGAAACATTGGAGGAGCAGGGAGATTGAGCAGGTGGCAGAGAACAAGAACTAGAGGGGCAGGAGATTATTAGACAGCAGAGACACACAATGTGAGGGAGCAATTCCAGTGGCAGCAAGACCAAGCATAGAGTTTGAGTCACTGTATAAGCACAGGACGCACTTTCACATACTCCCCACAGACTACAGTGGTGCTGTCTGGGAGAGCAGAATTTGGCACATTTGTCAAAGCTTACAAACAAACCAAAAGACATTTCATTTCAAAAAGTATAAAGTGGGACATCAGGTCTGCAATTCTGTGCCAGTCGCTAGGTTCACTTTTTTCTTCTACCAATTTCTAATTTTACAGTACTGTGAAAAAAAATTTAAAAATCATTTTTTCCATTATTTTCACTATCAGTCTGTTAAGTAAAATCGAGGTCTTAGTTGTGTGAGAGAGTGCTCAGTTTTGCAGCATCCCAGATACCATGCAATCTTTTCCCACTTATTACAAGAGTTGACAGACTTCAAAAAAATTCTTCCAAATATTGATGCTTCAGGTACATCTGTACATAAGAACACAAGAATGACCATACTGGGTCAGACCAATAGCCCTCTAGTCCAGTGGCCTGTGCCAGATGCTTCAGAAGGAATGAACAGAACAGGGCAATTTATTGAGAGATCCACCCTGTTGTCCAACCCTATCTTCTAACAGTCAGTGATTTGGAGCAGTTAGAGGTTTAGGGACACCCAGAGCATGGGGATGCATCCCTGACCATCTTGGCAAATAGCCACTAATGGACCTATCCTCCATGAACATAGCGAATTCTTTTTTGAACCCAGTTATACTTTCAGTTTTCACAACTTCCCTTGGCAATGAGTTCCACTGGTTGACTGTGTGCTGTGTGAAGAAGTACTTCCTTATGTTTCTTTTAAACCTGCAGTCTGTTAATTTCATTGGGTGCACCCCTGGTTAGTGTGTTACGTGAAGGGGTAAATAACACTTCCGTACTCACGTTCTCCACACCAGCCATGATTTTATAGACCTCTGTCCTCTCCCCCAAGTCGTCTCTTTCCCAAGATGAACAGTCCCAGTCTTTTTTATTCTCTTCTCATACGGAAGCCGTTCCATGCCCCTCATCACTTTTGTTTTCCTTCTCTGAACTTTTTCCAATTCTAATCTACCTTTTGGAGACACGGTGACCAGAACTGCACCCAGTATTCAAGGTGTGGATTTACATAATAGCATTATTATATTTTCTGTCTTTTATTATCTATCCCTTTCCCAATGGTTCCTCACATTGTTCGCTTTTTTGACTGCCGTTGCACATTGAGTGGATGTTTCCAGAGAACTATCCACAATGACTCCAAGATTTCTTTGTTGAGTGGTAACAGCTAATTTAGGTCCCATCATTTTGTATGAATCATTGGGATTATGTTTTCCAATGTGCATTCCTTTGCATTTATCAACGTTAGGAAACAAAATGGCAGATGAAATTCGATCACCTAGTTTAGTGAGATCCTTTTGTAACTCCTCGCACTCAGCTTCGAACTTTACTATCTTGAGTAATTTAGTATTGCCTGCAAACTTTGCCACCTCACTGTTTAACTAAAGTGTCCCATCTTTGTAATGTCCACAATAGCATTTCTGCTAAATCTTCTTTATTCCAAGCAGCTGCCAGATCAGATCTGGTATCTGTGTTATATGTGTACTTCTTTTTACATCACATACACCTTAAATTGGTATATGCACAGGGCGAGAACCTGGGCTCAGAGGGATAGTTCATCTTGTAATGCTATCTGTTTGAATCCAGCCAATGAATCTCTATAATTGCTAACAGACCAGGCAGTGCTGCGTGGTATTAAATTGCACACGAGAACTTCCCAACTAAACCACTAGAGATGAAGTCTTAGCTACTATGCAGTAAAAGGGCATTTTGCCATTGATTCAGTGGGGCCAGGATTTCAGCCTAGGGACCTGATCCTCTTCTGACTTACCCCAGTTTGGCCCAGCTGTTAGGCATGAGAGAGCAATTTAGGCTTCTGTGCTCACCCATTCCTTGGTCTGTCTGCTGAAGATAGTAGTTTCACTAACTCAGGGCAATTGAGGTGGTGGGTTTTGTGGACCTTGAACTGAGATCACCAAATTCCTCCCCACCACACAGTGCAAATATGGACTCTGCATGGGAACAAGTTCACACACGCATCTCATGGGCCTGGTTCGCTAATATCTCATTAATATCGTTCTGCGAAACCCAGGAAGCAACAAAGGAAAACAGCCCTTGCATAGGCTCAGTTTTCATCAGTTCTACTCTCCTAGTGGGTGGTAAAGTCATCAGGCACCAGGTAGAAGTATGTTACTGGAATTAACATCTGGGTTGGTTCATATTAGTGTCAACTCCAAAAACAGGGGGGCAGATCTCCACTCTGTGGGATTTCAAATCCCTCTTTCGGTTCATACGGTTCTGCTCTCCATGATTAACTGCTTCCTGAGCTAGCTGCTGAGATGCTCCTTCTTTTACTTGAGTGGAAATCATTAGAGCTGTGTCAGCGCTTTCATAACTGAGGTTAGAACGTGGCTGTAAATAAAGAAGCATCCGCTCTAGGCTGGAGCATAGCACATAAGGGAGGTTCTGTGGTCACTGCAATGTAAGTTGCACTAAAGGGCTGCAGCTAATGGACAAATATAAGAAAAATGTACATTGCTGTGCTGTGTGAAGTGCTAACAGCTGCGGTAGCTGCACCCTGAGCAGGACTGCATCCCTGCCCAGTGAACTGACCTGGGTCCTCCCAGAAATGGAGAGACCTTCAGCCGTGCTCTTCATGGGCTGTAAAGGGCAGCCCAGGGCAACTGTGAGAGCACTGGAGTGAGTTGTGAGCTTGGGGAAAGATATTAGGAAAATCTTTTTCACTAGGAGGGTGGTGAAGCACTGGAATGGGTTACCTAGGGAGGTGGTAGAATCTCCTTCCTTAGAGGTTTTTAAGGTCAGGCTTGACAAAGCCCTGGCTGGGATGATTTAGTTGGGGATTGGTCCCGTTTGAGCAGGCGGTTGGACTAGATGACCTCCTAAGGTCGCTTCCAACCCTGATATTCTATGATTCTAACAAGCTCTTGGGACTGGCTGCCCATTGGCACTTCCAGCCTATGGCCAAGGTTCTTTACGTTTCAGGTCCCTCGGATTGGAGAAGGGGCTGTGGCCCAGGGTTCTCGGGGCCCTATAGGCAGCTGGGGAAGGGAAATAGTGGAAGGCCCCTCTCCCACATACCACTGAGTACAGATGTACTCTAGTTAACAGAGATGCGCTGCTCAATCCCACCAGCTCGTCCAAATGCCAAGGGTTCAGAACTGACCGGGTCGTGCTTGCTGCTAGGGAACATGAGGCGGCTGAGGAAAAGGCACACAACGTCCCAGGAAACGGCTAATGCTTGCTCCTGCTCTGACTGTCATGTGACCCATCTCAGGTAACAGATGTGAAGAGGAAGAATGTCCAGGACGTGTTTGTGTGACCCAGCATCAGCCGGGAGAAGGAAGGAGCCGAGGCCAGGACACAACAGCAGGGTCGTTCCTGTGCTGCAGGGATGGTGAAATCCTCAAGTGCCCAGCCTAGTGTGGCTCCAGGGCCAATTATATTTATTCTGGCCCATGTGATTGACTGTTCTGTGTAATTCCAGGACCAGCACAGAACAATCTGACAGCAAGGCTAGGACTCTGCGCAGAGCTGCAAAGAGCGAATGCTCTGTTTGGCGGTGGTGCATTTCTGGTAGGAATCCTGGAGACAGCTGAGTTACTGCTGCTTGTCAGGCACGCTAGACAGAACTCAGAGGCCGGGTCCTACTGCCATTGAAGTCAATGGCAAGGCTCGCATTAGTTTCAGTGGCTAGGGGATGTGGCCGTATGTTGCAGAAGCCAGGAACAGCAGCATAAATACAGCAGTGCCCATTAGGAGCTGAGGAAAATCTTAGAAATTCGGTGACAATTTGCTTGGTGTCAGCTGCAAACAGCCAGATTTCTCTGCACGGTCTGATCCTGGGGAATGATTCCAACCGCCCTTTAATACCGCGACTGACACTTAGGAGGTGGTTAGTACATGTATCTCAAAGGCCCCTGAAATGCAGCATTCCTTGCGAGGGCAGCACAGTTATTTCAAATGGTGGCTGCGTGTCCTACATCTCTCTCCTGGCAGGTACAGCCCAGGGCTCAACAAGAGCCTCTGAAATCTGCTCTAGGAATTCCTGTGGGGAAGTTCTCTGGCCTGCGTTATCCAGGAAGTCTGACTAGATGATCACAATGGTCCCTTCTGGCCTTGGAATCTGTGAATCTATAATTCCACTGCTGTTAGTGAAGTTCCTCCTGATTTACGCTGGTGTGAGAGAAGAGTCAGGTTAAAGTAGCTTTTCTGTGTCAGTTAAAGAGGCTAAAGATTGAAAGACACAAATAAAAGATTAATGGAAGTGAACCTTGAGAGGAAAGGAAGGGAGAACAGGGAAGGGCAGAGAAGGAAGGTGGAGTTACTGTGAGGGATTCCTTGGTCTTGCCCTTCAGTCTTTACCCTTCCCTGCAGTGTTTCTCCGAAAGTTTTTTTTTTTTTAAAGATGGGCCTGAACTAGAAATGAGCTCCGTTTCACATGTGTGGGTCCCAGCCACTCCCTGGGGGTAAGCACATGTGTGGGTCCCTGTCCCCATCATTGAAGCAGGTGTGCAGGGTTACTGCCCTGGGAACCGCATGGCACCAGTAGGCGTGGGGTCGGCTGCAGGCGGGGGGTGCAGGCCAGGGCCGGGCTGGCTGCGGGCAGGGCGGAGGGTGCCGGGCAAGGCTGGCTGGAGGCGGGGTGCGGGTCAGGGTGCGAGGCTCGGTGCGGGGCAGGCGGCGGGGTGCAGGGCTCGGTGCGTGGGGCGGGGCGGGGCTGGCGGCGGGGTGCAGGGCTCGGTGCAGGTCAGGGGGGTGCGGGGCAAGAGGCGGGGTGCAGGGCTCGGTGTGCGGGGCGGGGCTCGGGGCGGGGTGCAGGGCTCGGTGCGAGGCGGGGCTGGCGGCGGGGTGCAGGGCTCGGTGCGTGGCGGGGCTGGCGGCGGGGTGCAGGGCTCGGTGCGGGTCAGGGGGGTGCGGGGCAGGCGGCAGGGTGCAGGGCTCGGTGCGTGGTGCGGCTGGCGGGGGGTGCGGGGCTCGGTGCGGGTCAGGGGGGTGCGGGGCAGGCGGCGGGGTGCAGGGCTCGGGGCGGGGCTGGCGGTGGGGTGCAGGGCTCGGTGCGTGGTGCGGGGCGGGGCTAGCGGCGGGGTGCGGGGCTCGGTGCGGGTCAGGGGGGTGCAGGGCTCGGGGCGGGGCTCGGTGTGCGGGGCGGGGCTGGCGGTGGGGTGCAGGGCTCGGTGCGTGGTGCGGGGCAGGGCTAGCGGCGGGGTGCGGGGCTCGGTGCGGGTCAGGGGGGTGCAGGGCTCGGTGCGTGGCGGGGCTGGCGGGGGGCGCAGGGCTCGGGGCGGGGTGCGGGGCGGGGCTAGCGGCGGGGTGCGGGGCTCGGTGCGTGGTGCGGGGCTAGCGGCGGGGTGCGGGGCTCGGTGCGGGTCAGGGGGGTGCAGGGCTCGGTGCGTGGCGGGGCTGGCGGGGGGTGCAGGGCTCGGGGCGGGGTGCGGGGCGGGGCTAGCGGCGGGGTGCGGGGCTCAGGGCGGGTCAGGGGGGTGCAGGGCTCAGGGCGGGGTGCGGGGCTCGGGGCGGGGCTGGCGGTGGGGTGCAGGGCTCGGGGCGGGGTGCGGGGCTCGGGGCGGGTCAGGGGGGTGCAGGGCTCGGGGCGGGTCAGGGGGGTGCAGGGCTCGGGGCGGGTCAGGGGGGTGCAGGGCTCGGGGCGGGGTGCAGGGCTCGGGGCAGGGCTGGCGGTGGGGTGCAAGGCTCGGTGCGTGGCGGGGCTAGCGGCGGGGTGCGGGGCTCGGTGCGGGTCAGGGGGGTGCAGGGCTCGGTGCATGGCGGGGCTGGCGGGCGGTGCAGGGCTCGGGGCGGGGTGCGGGGCTCAGGGCGGGTCAGGGGGGTGCAGGGCTCGGGGCGGGGTGCGGGGCTCGGGGCAGGGCTGGCAGTGGGGTGCAGGGCTCGGGGCGGGGTGCGGGGCGGGGCTAGCGGCGGGGTGCGGGGCTCGGGGCGGGTCAGGGGGGTGCAGGGCTCGGGGCGGGGTGCAGGGCTCGGGGCGGGGCTGGCGGTGGGGTGCAGGGCTCGGTGCGTGGTGCGGGGCGGGGCTAGCGGCGGGGTGCGGGGCTCGGTGCAGGTCAGGGGGGTGCAGGGCTCGGGGCGGGGTGCGGGGCTCGGTGCGGGTCAGGGAAGTGCAGGGCTCGGTGCGTGGTGCGGGGCTAGCGGCGGGGTGCGGGGCTCGGTGCAGGTCAGGGGGGTGCGGGGCTCGGGGCGGGGCGGGGTGCGGGGCTCGGGGCGGGGCTGGCGGTGGGGTGCAGGGCTCGGGGCGGGGTGCGGGGCGGGGCTAGCGGCGGGGTGCGGGGCTCGGTGCGGGTCAGGGGGGTGCAGGGCTCGGGGCGTGGTGCGGGGCTAGCGGCGGGGTGCGGGGCTCGGTGTAGGTCAGGGGGGTGCGGGGCTCGGGGCGGGGCTGGCGGTGGGGTGCAGGGCTCGGGGCGGGGCTCGGGGCGGGGCTGGCGGTGGGGTGCAGGGCTCGGGGCGGGGTGCGGGGCTCGGGGCGGGGCTGGCGGTGGGGTGCGGGGCTCGGGGCGGGGTGCGGGGCGGGGCTAGCGGCGGGGTGCGGGGCTCGGTGCGGGTCAGGGGGGTGCAGGGCTCGGGGCGGGGTGCGGGGCTAGCGGCGGGGCTGGCGGTGGGGTGCAGGGCTCGGGGCGGGGTGCAGGGCTCGGGGCGGGGCTGGCGGTGGGGTGCAGGGCTCGGTGCGTGGTGCGGGGCGGGGCTAGCGGCGGGGTGCGGGGCTCGGTGCAGGTCAGGGGGGTGCAGGGCTCGGGGCGGGTCAGGGAAGTGCAGGGCTCGGTGCGTGGTGCGGGGCTAGCGGCGGGGTGCGGGGCTCGGTGCAGGTCAGGGGGGTGCGGGGCTCGGGGCGGGGCGGGGTGCGGGGCTCGGGGCGGGGCTGGCGGTGGGGTGCGGGGCTCGGGGCGGGGCGGGGCTAGCGGCGGGGTGCGGGGCTCGGTGCGGGTCAGGGGGGTGCAGGGCTCGGGGCGGGGTGCGGGGCTAGCGGCGGGGCTGGCGGTGGGGTGCAGGGCGGGGTGCGGGGCTGGCGGCGGGGCTGGCGGTGGGGTGCAGGGCTCGGGGCGGGGTGCGGGGCTGGCGGCGGGGCTAGCGGTGGGGTGCAGGGCTCGGGGCGGGGTGCGGGGCTCGGTGCGGGTCAGGGAGGTGCAGGGCTCGGGGCGGGGTGCGGGGCGGGGCTAGCGGCGGGGTGCGGGGCTCGGTGCAGGTCAGGGGGGTGCAGGGCTCGGGGCGGGGTGCGGGGCTCGGTGCGGGTCAGGGAGGTGCAGGGCTCGGGGCGGGGTGCGGGGAGGGGCTAGCGGCGGGGTGCGGGGCTCGGTGCAGGTCAGGGGGGTGCGGGGCGGGGCGCGGGGCTCGGGGCGGGGCGCGGGGCTCGGGGCTCGGGGCTCGGGGCGGGGCGCGGGGCTCGGGGCGGGGCTGGCGGTGGGGTGCGGGGCTCGGGGCGGGGTGCGGGGCTAGCGGCGGGGTGCGGGGCTCGGCGCAGGTCGGGGGGGGTGCAGGGCTCGGTGCGGGTCAGGGAGGTGCAGGGCTCGGGGCGGGGTGCGGGGCTCGGTGCAGGTCAGGGGGGTGCGGGGCTCGGGGCTCGGGGCGGGGTGCGGGGCTCGGGGCGGGGCTGGCGGTGGGGTGCGGGGCTCGGGGCGGGGTGCGGGGCGGGGCTAGCGGCGGGGTGCGGGGCTCGGTGCGGGTCAGGGGGGTGCAGGGCTCGGGGCGGGGTGCGGGGCTCGGGGCGGGGCTTGCGGTGGGGTGCGGGGCTCGGGGCGGGGTGCGGGGCGGGGCTCGGGGCGGGGTGCTAGGCTGGCGGTGGGGTGCAGGGCTCGGGGCGGGGTGCGGGGCTGGCGGCGGGGCTAGCGGTGGGGTGCAGGGCTCGGGGCGGGGTGCGGGGCTGGCGGCGGGGCTAGCGGTGGGGTGCAGGGCTCGGGGCGGGGTGCGGGGCTGGCGGCGGGGCTGGCGGTGGGGTGCAGGGCTCGGGGCGGGGTGCGGGGCTGGCGGCGGGGCTGGCGGTGGGGTGCAGGGCTCGGGGCGGGGTGCGGGGCTGGCGGCGGGTACTCACGGGGCGGGCGGCTCGGGGCAGCAGCGCTCGGAGCAGCCCCAGCAGCAGGGCGCCGCCCAGGCCCAGCAGAGCGGCCGGGGACCCGCCGGGCGGCAGCGGCAGCCCCGGGAGCGCCAGCACCAGGACCCCCAGGAGCCCCAGGGCCAGGGCCAGGCCCAGCAGCAGCGGCGGCGGGGCCCGCACCATGGCGGCGGGGCGGGGCGGGGCGGGGCGGAGTGAGGTCACTTCCGGGCCGGCCGGGCCCCCTCAGCCCGCGGCGGGAAGGCGGGTCGCACAGTGGCCGGCGCCGGGCGAGCCTCGCAGACACGCGGCTCCTGCAGGTAACTCCGGGCCGGGC
Organism: Eretmochelys imbricata; assembly: GCF_965152235.1. NCBI lineage: Eukaryota > Metazoa > Chordata > Testudines > Cheloniidae > Eretmochelys > Eretmochelys imbricata. The sequence continues at coordinate 792,339 of NC_135580.1, read as the reverse complement.
GGGGGCCGGGCGGGCGAGACCGGGCGGCGCTTCCGCGAGCACCGAGCCGCCGCCGCTGCCGGCAGGGGATGGAGCCGCCGCCGCGCGGGAGACCTAGACTCGCGCCCAGAGAGAGAGAGAGAGAGACTCACACACACACACACACCCCACACAGAGAGACTCGCGCGCACACACACCACAACGCGCACACACCACAACACACACACACCCCAACACGCACAGAGGCGCGCACACACACACACACACCACAACACGCACACAGACGTGCACACACACACCACAACACGCACAGAGAGACGCGCGCACGCACACATCACACAGAGAGAGACTCGCGCACACACACAGACGCGCGCGCGCACACACACCACAACACGCACACAGGCGCGCGCGCACACCACAACACCCACACACCACAACACGCACAGCGGCGCGCGCACCCACACACCACAACACGCACAGCGGCGCGCGCACCCACACACCACAACACGCACAGCGGCGCGCGCACCCACACACCACAACACGCACAGCGGCGCGCGCACCCACACACAGACGCGCGCACACACCACAACACACACACACCACAACACGCACACAGACAGGCGCGCGCACACACCCACACGCCACAACACGCACAGAGAGGGGCGCACCCACACACGCCACAACACGCACAGAGAGGGGCGCGCGCACCCACACACGCCACAACACGCACAGAGAGGGGCGCACCCACACACGCCACAACACGCACAGAGAGGGGCGCGCGCACACACACGCCACAACACGCACAGAGAGGGGCGCGCGCACACACACACGCCACAACACGCACAGACAGAGAGAGAGGGGCGCGCGCACACATACCACAACACGCACAGAGAGGCGCACGCACACACGCCACAACGCGCACAGAGAGACGCACGCACCACAACACGCGCACACAGCGAGAGAGAGAGACGCGCGCACACACACCACAACACGCACAGAGAGGCGCGCGCGAACACACACACGCCACAACACACGCACAGAGAGACGCACGCACACACGCCACAACACGCACACAGAGAGACGCGCGCACCACAACAGGCACACACAGCGAGAGAGAGAGACGCGCGCACCACAACACGCGCACACAGCGAGAGAGAGAGACGCGCGCACCCACACACGCCACAACACGCACAGAGAGACGCACGCACACATGCCACAACACGCACAGAGACGCGCGCGCACCACAACATGCGCACACAGCGAGAGAGAGGCGCGCGCACACGCCACAACACGCACAGAGAGGCACACGCACACGCACACGCCACAACACGCACAGAGAGACGCGCGCGCACCACAACAGGCACACACAGCGAGAGAGACGCGCGCACCACACCACAACACGCACAGAGAGGCGCGCACACGCACCACAACACGCGCACACAGCGAGAGAGACGCGCGCACACGCACCACAACACGCACAGAGAGGGGCACACACACCACAACACGCACAGAGGGGCACGCACACGCACCACAACACGCGCACACACACCACAACACGCACAGAGAGGGGCACACACACGCACCACAACACGCGCACACAGCGAGAGAGAGAGACGCGCGCACCCACACACGCCACAACACGCACAGAGAGACGCACGCACACATGCCACAACACGCACAGAGACGCGCGCGCACCACAACATGCGCACACAGCGAGAGAGAGGCGCGCGCACACGCCACAACACGCACAGAGAGGCACACGCACACGCACACGCCACAACACGCACAGAGAGACGCGCGCGCACCACAACAGGCACACACAGCGAGAGAGACGCGCGCACCACACCACAACACGCACAGAGAGGCGCGCACACGCACCACAACACGCGCACACAGCGAGAGAGACGCGCGCACACGCACCACAACACGCACAGAGAGGGGCACACACACCACAACACGCACAGAGGGGCACGCACACGCACCACAACACGCGCACACACACCACAACACGCACAGAGAGGGGCACACACACGCACCACAACACGCGCACACAGCGAGAGAGGGGCACACACACGCACCACAACACACACAGAGAGGGGCACACGCACCACAACACGCACAGAGAGGGGCACACGCACCACAACACGCGCACACAGCGAGAGAGACGCGCGTGCACACGCACCACAACACGCACAGAGAGGCGCGCACACGCACCACAACACGCACAGAGAGGCGCGCACACGCACCACAACACGCACAGAGAGGCACGCACACGCACCACAACACGCACAGAGAGGCGCGCACACGCACCACAACACGCACAGAGAGGCGCGCACACGCACCACAACACGCACAGAGAGGCGCGCACACGCACCACAACACGCACAGAGAGGCACGCACACGCACCACAACACGCGCACACAGCGAGAGAGACGCGCGCGCACACGCACCACAACACGCACAGAGAGGCGCGCACACGCACCACAACACGCACAGAGAGGCGCGCACACGCACCACAACACGCACAGAGAGGCGCGCACACGCACCACAACACGCGCACACAGCGAGAGAGGCGCGCACACGCACCACAACACGCACAGAGAGGCACGCACACGCACCACAACACGCGCACACAGCGAGAGAGACGCGCGCGCACACGCACCACAACACGCACAGAGAGGCGCGCACACGCACCACAACACGCACAGAGAGGCACGCACACGCACCACAACACGCGCACACAGCGAGAGAGGCGCGCACACACACCACAACACGCACAGAGAGGCACGCACACGCACCACAACACGCGCACACAGCGAGAGAGACGCGCGTGCACACGCACCACAACACGCACAGAGAGGCACGCACACGCACCACAACACGCGCACACAGCGAGAGAGGCGCGCACACGCACCACAACACGCACAGAGAGGCACGCACACGCACCACAACACGCGCACACAGCGAGAGAGACGCGCGTGCACACGCACCACAACACGCACAGAGAGGCGCGCACACACACCACAACACGCACAGAGAGGCACGCACACGCACCACAACACGCGCACACAGCGAGAGAGAGGGGCGCGCACACACAGGTGCTGGGGGACTTTCCAGGTCGGGCCTGGTGGATAAATGAAGGTCAGACAGGGCGATGCCACCTGCGCCCCGCTCTGGCAGCGAGCCGGCCGGGAGGGGCGTGCGGAGGGAGCTGGCTGTTGTCCCTGGTGACGGGTGGGCTGGCACCACTTGTGCGTCCCTGGCAGCGTGATGTGGAGACACACGCAAGCAAGGGCACCTCCTTACGAGGCCCAGGCTGCCTCCATCCCACGCCCCTGCTCCGATAGGCCGATGATGCAGTTCTGAGGCTGGCACGTCACCTCGTCAGATGCCGAGGGCTGGCTCCGCCTGGCCCCTTGCCAGCCCAGGGTGTGCGCTCGGGATGCTGCTTGTGCTGAAATGTGGCCGGGCAGGTTTAAAGGACTCTGCTTTGTCTGAGCCTTGTGCTGGGTGCTTGGGGTGTGTAGCCAGCCCAGACCGGATCTCTGCAGTGTGTCGCTGGAACCAGAAAGTCGGATGCCAAGGGACTGTTGCTGATCCAAACAAAACACACTCATGTCTCCCATTGACTTCATTTATACCTGTGTTAGGGAGAGGGGAAATGCTGCCACACCAGAATTCCCCCCTCACTCACACCAGCAGCCATGGTTAATACCCACATTGTGCGGGGAGATGACTACACCAGGTGTAAAGGGGGTGGAGAATCAGGCCCAGTGGATGTAGTGCGTGGGTTAGTGTAAGAGTAGGGCACCAGCCCTGTGTCGTGAGTAACTTTATGCATGAGACGAGACTTTTTTTTTTTTTTCAGTGGGAAATAGTGGCAAGCATCAAGGGCAGAGCCTGGCCCTAAATGGACGAGGTTTAATTTATATTATTATCCTCTTTGATACAGTACTTTTAAATAGATCTTCCAATGTATTTCCCTCATTTTGTTAAATTAAAAAAAAATCTACACAACCTGAACCTGTTAAACGTTATTAGTTTATGAATATGTAAATATTTTTGCCATTTTTGACCATTTTTCACCCTTATTAATCACAAAACAATTAATGATACACAGCATTTCTGCTACCAGGATCTTTATTAATATTTACTAATTAAGCCTCCCAATAAGCATCTGTGAAATTAGGAAGTTTATTGACCCCATTTTATGGACGGGTAAACTGAAGCACAGAAATTTGTATTGATTTGCTCAAGGTCAGACACCAAGTCATTGATGAAGCTGGGAATGGAATTCAGGTCTGTCTCCTTAACTAGCCCCTAGACAGCACTGGGTTTCCTGTATGAACCAAGTTTACAACTGAAGAAAAGAGGGCCCAGGTTTTCACTGCTTCTTCAGGTGACTTGGTGCTGGAAATCTAACAATCACTGCTACACTTTCACACAATTTGTGTTCCAGGCCTTGTCTACACTACAGAGGTAAGTCGACCTAAGTTACGCAACATACCTTAGGTCAACTTACTGTGGTGTCTACACCACCCTGGGTTGACGGGAAAGCGATCTGCGGTCAGTTTTGTGGGTCTTCTCTAGACCTGCATTGATCGCCATGGTGTTGATCCTGGGTAAGGGTAGACATGCCCCCAGTCTGTTCCGTATAAGGACTTGTCTACATTAGGGATTTTTTACGTGAGAATGGCTGCCTTGGTGCAGCTGAACTTGTGCAACCCCCCCACTGTAAATACACTGCACCAATGGGATTTCCCCTAATCTGAAACTGGGATAATTGCACTGGTGTAAACCCTGTCCAACCAATGCAGTCAACTATTATAACTGATCTGGTAGAACATATGAAATCACTACTAGTAAAGTTTGCAGATAGCATACAAATTGGTGGTGTGGCAAATATTGATGGAGTCAGATCAGTTATAGAGACTGATCTGGACTTCTTGGTAAGGTGGCTCATTTGAACAACGTGTTTTAATATGGCCAAATCCACATATGAACAAAGACTGTAGGTCAGAGTGAGTATCCTGGAATGCAGTGACACCAACAAGGACGTAGAGGTCACGACAGATAGCCAATGAGCATGAGTCCGGTACATAAGAAGGTTAATGCAATCCTGAGTGTATAAGCAGGAGTAGGGATGTGCTATTACCTCTGTAACAGCACTGGCAAGATCATTACTGGAATAGTGTGTCCAGTTTTGGTGACCACACTTCAAAAACCATGTTGAAAAATAGTAAAAGAGCTACAAAAATGATTCCACTTCTAGAAAACCTACCTGATATGAGAGACATAAGAAGCTTGATCTATTTAGTTTATCCAAGAGTTGGTTAAGAAGGGACTTGATCACAGTCTACACCTACCTACCTGGGAAGAGATTTCTGATGGCAGAGGGCTATTTCATCTAGAAGAAAAAGGCCTAACAAGATCCAATGGTTGGAAATGGTTGCAGCTAGAACTTTATTTCAGACTGGAAATAAAGTGCACATTTTTGATACTGAGGTAATTGACTACTGGAACAACGTACCTAGGGCTGTGGTGGATTCTCCATCACCTGCAGTCTTTAAATCAAGACTGGCTGTGTTTCTATTAGACATGTTCAGCCAGAAGTTATGGGCTTGCTGCAGAAGTTACAGAGTGAGGTCTGCTGGCCTGTGTAATGGAGAAAGTCAGACAAGATGATCATAATGGTCCCGTCTGGCCTGAACATCTCTGAATCTACACTGGGGCTTTGCACCAGTGCTGCACAGCTGCATTAGGGCTTTGCACCACTGCTGCACATCTATGCTAAGGTGCAACCGGTGTAAACATTCTTAGTGCTGGCCTCTGGTTTGCTAAGTCCATTTTGTGCTACTTGAGCAGAACAAAGTTGACATAAACTGGCACATGGAGAACCCCACACACAGGGGAGCTCTTTGATGGCCTAGCTCTGCTGGCCCAGGAGGAGGCTGTCACCACAATCTCCCCGTGCCTGGTATAGTGGGAAGGTGTGTCAGGTTGTGCTCTGATTTACACCAGGGCTTGGTGGTATGCATCCGGAAAGCTGCCACCAGCCTCCTGACACAGAAAGTTGGACTCAGCTGAGAATCTAACCCTTTATATAAACAGTAAGATGTTAATTAGGCAGAGAATGCATATTCCATCCACGTTTTCATGGCTGCAAAGGCTTCTTCAGAGTAATCCTGGATCTCTCTATGTAGTTAGGGACTTAAAAACAACAACTGGTAAATATGTACCTATGTCTAGAGATAGCAGAATCTCAGCTACATTGATGTATGTTTCTGTAACTATATACACAGTGATCCTAATAGAGCAGAGGAGCCCTTCCATTGATATGGGTTTATCTGGTGTGTTTAATCCCCTCCCTGTCTTTGAGCTTTTAGGGCAGGGACTAAAATATGCTACATCAATAAGCCTTCTTTAAATTTGAATGAGTTAAAGGGTGCTGCGTTTTTACTTATATACAGAATGAAGGGGAAACATCTTTAACTTTTGAGGTCTACTCAGGCCTTTTCAATATGTCACAATATCCTCACTGCATTAAGTTCCTATATTATATTCAGTCTTTTCAGGGGTGTGAGTACTGGTATTTACATTTTTCCAAATATAAGTACTTTCAGTTTCTCTTGTGCAGAAATGGATTTGCCTGAATTACTTTTGGTTTTAATTTAGCTATCAGGTGCAGAGGGAATAGTTTCTTCATTTGGACTAATTCATTGAACGTTGAGAAACTGATGGGGAATTGAAAAAAAACAGAAAATCTTGTTTTCGTCGTCTCATCATTGAATAAAGACAGGTGGGAGACTAGCTCTAAAAGCCTTGAAGCATGTGGGGCCAGATCATCATAGGGATTTGGGCACCTAAGGATACAGACAAGCACCTAGACAGGTTTCCGAGTAACAGCCGTGTTAGTCTGTATTCGCAAAAAGAAAAGGAGTACTTGTGGCACCTTAGAGACTAACACATTTATTTGAGCGTAAGCTTGCTCATGAAAGCTTATGCTCAAATAAACTGGTTAGTCTCTAAGGTGCCACAAATACTCCTTTTCTTTTCGACAAGCACCTAGTGGATTTTCAGAAGCACCTGTAGTTAGGTGCCTAACCCCCTTTGATTTCCACTCCCATTGATTCCAATGGGAGTTAGGCACTGAACTTGCTTATGTGCTTTTGAAAATCCCAGTAGGTACCAGTGTGCATCTTTAGGCATCTAAATACCATTGACAGTGTGGCCCGTGGTGTCAAGAAAGTCAGTTCTCTAGCTACCGTGACTATTTCCTTTGTTTAATAAATCAATTAATTTTAAATGCAAAACATTTTTTTTCTCGTGTATTGAAGGACATTTAAGATAATTTTTTAACTAATAAAAATAAAAATGCTGTCTTTCTACATTTTTAATTGAATTTCAGTTTCCAGGGCAGCTTGACACAAATCCCAAGTAAACAATTACCATCTAGGAAATCAGAAATGTGTTATTCACCAATTTCTAACATAATAAAAAAGTAAAAAATTAAGAATCTGAAAAAAGTATATCAAGATATATAATTGCTTAGCTCTCTGTGTACAGATGTAATTCATCCTCTTGGCTAGCAAAAGGAAGTACAAAATGTTGTGTAAAGGCTCTATTTATTTGGAAATCCACACATTTTAATGACAGGTTTCAGAGTAGCAGCCGTGTTAGTCTGTATCCGCAAAAAGAACAGGAGTACTTGTGGCACCTTAGAGACTAACAAATTTATTTGAGCATAAGCTTTCATGGGCTAAAACCCACTTCATCCGATTATGCAGTGGAAAATACAGTAGGAAGATATATATAGATATATATATATATAGATATAGATATATATATACATATACACACACACACACAGAACATAAAACAATGGGTATCATCCACGTTATAATGAGAGTGATCAGGTAAAGTGAGCTATTACCAGCGGGAGAGAAAAAAACAACCTTTTGTAGTCATAATCAAGATGGGCCATTTCCAGCAGTTGACAAGAACGTGTGAGGAACAGTAGGGGGAAAAAAAGAGACTGCTCATTGGAATTAATTTGCAAACTGGACACGATTAAATTAGGCTTGAATAAAGACTGGGAGTGGATGGGTCATTACATAAAGTAAAACTATTTCCCCATGTTTATTTTTCCCCCCTACTGTTCCTCACACATTCTTGTCAACTGCTGGAAATGGCCCATCTTGATTATCACTACAAAAGGTTTTTTGTTTTTTTTCTCTCCTGCTGGTAATAGCTCAGCTTACCTGATCACTCTCGTTATAGTGTGTATGATAACACCCATTGTTTCATGTTCTCTGTGTATATATTGTGACAAAGTTCCTCCTCTATCTTGGTGGTCTTGCGCTTATTGGTGGATTTGCTCGCCTTGGAGCTTCACGGCAGCCCTCAGTTTGGCCATTTTCATGAACCCACAATCCAGGTCAACTCCTCCTTTGTCTGACCAGGAGTTGGGAGGTTTGGGGGGAATCCAGGCCCGCTCTCTACTCTGGGTTCCAGCTCAGGGCCCTGTGGAATGCAGCTGTCTAGAGTGCCTCCTGGAACAGCTGTGTGCCCTGGTCTACTTCCCCATGGCTTCCTCCCAACACTTTTTTTTATCCTCACCATAGGACCTTCCTCCTGGTGTCTGATAATGCTTGTACTCCTCAGTCCTCCAACAGTATGCCTTCTCACTCTCAGTTCCTCACACGCATGCCACAAACTGAAGTGAGCTCCTTTTTAAACCCAGATGCCCTGATTAGCCTGCCTTAATTGATTCTAGCAGCTTCTTGATTGGCTGCAGATGTTCTAATCAGCCTGTCAGTCTTAATTGTCTCCAGAAGGTTCCTGATTGTTCTGGAACCTTCCCTGTTACCTTACCCAGGGAAAAGGGACCTACTTAACCTGGGGCTAATATATCTGCCTTCTTTCACTCTCCTGTAGCCATCTGGCCTGACCCTGTCACATTATGCGCAAATAAATTTGTTAGTCTATAAGGTGCCACAAGTACTCCTGTTCTTTTTACACATTTTAATGATTACCAACCAATGAGAATGTTTAGGAACAGAACTAAAACATACAAATGCAAAACAAGATTAAAATCAGTTACTTCAATGAAGGATTTCCTGCTTCTTGATTTAAATCATTATTGAAATCAGTGATTTAAAATCACTTGGATTTAAACCCGTCCATCCCGGGGAGAGGCACTGAGGAAGTGGAGCTGCTGGGATCCCTGCTTTTCGCTCCCAGCAGCCTTGGAAGAGGGAAAGCAGTCATCTCTCCCCCCCCCACCCCCCATTGCCTTTCCTCCTCCATGTGACAGCGAGCAAAGGAGGGAGACAGAATAAATGCAGCCTGCCATTGCTTTAACATAGGCCTGGTTCAAGAACAACCAAGCCTCGCTGGAAAGCTCCTTGTTAGCAAGACCCTAAATTCAGCGTGCTGGTGTAATGACCGCCCCCCCACCCTGCCAGGGGCATCGGCTGGCATTGGACATTACCAGTGCAGGCCTCTGAGACAAAGGAGTAACTCCCTTACGGGGAGCAGTCATTTCAGAACAAGGGTGTGGGTTTGTGGAGAGAGATCAGATTATAGCTGGGGGAGGGGCTGCGATGTGCCCCCTGCAGACCCATGGTTCTCCAGCGGCTCACTGGCTAGAATGGCTAGGGCTCCCAGATGTGGGCTCAACCCATCCGCCCTTTCCTGTGGGGCTCCTGATTGCGTGTGTGCAGCTCTCCACACACACAGGTTCCTGGGAGTGCAGTTCATCCAGCGTGCAGGGAGAGACACAAGTGGAGACCGGGGAGCACCCCGGGAGGGGGAACATAACGGGGGTGGGGGGGCCCAGGAAGGGAGGTGTAATGGGGGACATGGCTCCGGGGGATGTAACTTGGGGATAGGGCTCCAGAGGGGCATGGGGGCAGGGTGTACAGGCCCTGAAGGAGGGAAGTAATGAGGGGCAGAGACTGTAGGGGGGGAGTGAAGAGGAGGGGGGAGAAGCTAATCACCCTGTTTCTCCTCAGCCCGCCCCCCCTCCCTGAGGCACCGAGGTGTCACCTCTTCCCACTGAGGGCCTCAGGCTGGCTGTGCCCAGCAGAGACTGGAGGAGAGACATTCTCCTGCCCACAGAGCAGCCACCCCAGGGGCTGGAGGGGTCGCGCATGGGAGCTGTGACTAGGACAGGTTGGGGGGAGGGTCAGTCAGGGAGCCCTGTGCGGCAGCCAGCGGCTTTGCAGTGTTTGTAAAAGTGTAAATAACAAGGTAAGCAAAGAACATTGGGAGCCTGCACCCGACCTGCCCCCTCCACAGTACCTGGCTTTGGAGCAGATACAGTAGCATCGAAGCCTGCCTTGGGGAGGCGGGGCTTGGGCCTTTGCAGCTGTGACTTTGGCAACCCAGTCTGAACCAGCCTGGCGTGTTTGTATCACGAGGCTGATGTGACCAAGCCCTGACAGCGCAATGCATGGTGCAAAGTCACCCTTGCCGGGCTAGGGCATCACCCTGCAATTTCTCTGGGCTCACTGCAGCTCCCATTCAATGAGAACCCCTTTGCTGCTCCTGGACACAGCTCTAAAGCTATTCTCCCATCAATACAACGGGTTTACAACTAGCAGAAATTAACTGCAGGGGGACTCAGGCACAAAAATCTCGAGCAGGCACATGGGATTTTCAATATCACATGGGACCAATGCCCGTCTGCTCTAGTATCTACTGCCCAGCTAATCCCTCTGGAGTGCTCAGCACCGCACAGGATTGAGCCCTCATTTACTGGCCAGGCTCTGGCCTGCTGCTCAGACCCACAGACTGTTGTGTCTCCTGCATGCTGTGCTCCAAAGCAGGTTTTACTGGACCGGTCACTCTCCATTGACAATATGAGGGGCAGCAAGCTAGTACTGTACGTTTCACATGGCAGTCCCTAGTGCAGGGAGCCTGTGGGCGTGAGCAGGCCTGGAGAAGAGCAGAGAGGGGGTTGGGGGAGATGGGAAGGGCAACCAAGGGTGAGGAGAGGGGAACAGCAGATTAAAGCGAAGGAGCAGAGTAGATTTAGTGGTGGGAAGGCAGATAGAACAGAGGATGGGGCGGGGCAGAGCAGGTAGAATGGGGAGTTGAGTGTGCCTATACGATAGGGGTGAGGATGGGAGGAAGAGCAGATGTAACAGGGAGGGGCAGAGCAGGCACAACAGAGCTGGAAGAGAAGCAAAGGAAGAGGAAATCGACTGGGAGACACCAACCCCCTTCTCCAGTCCTCCAAGTCACATGGGAATGCACCATAACCTTCTTCCCTCCTGTGTTACTTCCATCAGGAACACAGCTGGCTCTCCCTGAGACACATGAGGAGAGAGGGGAGGTAGCTGTCATTCCAGAGAGCGCTCTGTTTAATGTACGGTTTCAGAGTAACAGCCGTGTTAGTCTGTATTCGCAAAAAGAAAAGGAGTATTTGTGGCACCTTAGAGACTAAATTGGTTAGTCTCTAAGGTGCCACAAGTACTCCTTTTCTGTTTAATGTAACAGCTGTTCCTGGCTCTGGCTGTGTGGGGCAGACAGATGACACCAAGGGGGGAGTTCAGAGTATGGGCAGAAAGCTGCTCTCCCACCCATGGAAAGGGATGGGATGGACAGCATTGGAAGTAGCGAGTACAAATCAGGGGAGAAAACCCCAATCATCTTCCCTTCCTTTGCAACCATCCCATGACATGCAGCCAGGCTCCATGTGACCTGGGCTGAAATCCATCTGCTCTGCACTTTGGCAGTTGTGCAATGATGTACATAGAGTTAAAATTCTTCTACACAAAACGCTCATACCCTGAAGCCTGAGGGTTTATTACCCTCGTTATCATTATCTCTGCTTCCATAGATGTAGAGTTTATGAATGGTCATAAAATGTTCTTGGATTTTTTAAAAAAATCTAGACAGCATTAGTAGTTCTGCTCACCCCTATGCCACTGTATCTCCACTGTCTGACCACAGAAGGTATTCCTCTCCTTTCTTCTCAATGTATTGCCCGTCAGTTTCATGCAGTAATCTTCTCACCTGAGCATCAGTGGCAGAACAGACCTGAGCAATGATGGAACCTTTGATCTGTATGAGAACCCCGAAGTTCAGATGCTTATGGGAACCCGGAAAACCTGAGTTTGTAAAGCTGTCTAGCACAAACTTTCATGAGAACAGGCTTTCTTGCAAGATTTCCAGTATTTCCCTCTTCTGACCAAACTGTAAAGGCCCTCACAACAACACCTTTCATGGAATGTTCTCATTTCTGGCCAACCTCTGTTTCCAGACAGACCCCAGAAGTGCAATAACAGCGTAAAATAAAATATCTATCTGTCTATCTACACACACATTAAAACTGGACCAGTATTTTCCAGCTTAAAAGAAAAAAGGTTTGATTCAGGTTTTAGGAGAAAATTGAGATCAGATTTTGTTTTATACAAAATTGATTCACTCTTGGAAAGGCCCCTTGTTCTTATCTCCTGCTTTTGTGCAGTTTTCGTTTTTAGAATACCCTTTTCAGTGACTTCCTGGGCTTGGATCTGTATTGCCAGCCATTTGGGGCATTACATTTCAAAGAGCTGCACACATTTTTTAGCCCACTGGCTACCACTGGCATTAAAGCCCAGGGAATGTTTTGAAAATATAGGATTTAACTTTGCTGAGTACACTGGATTTACATTAAAACGGTAAAGTATTTCAGACAGCTGACTTAAAACTATGTTACTTGAGGAATTAATTTATTTTTTTTCTAAATGTTTAAGAAAATGCAGAGCTTAGGAAGCAATAAATCAATGAAAATGGAGATTTTTTTTGTAAAATGACCCATTGCTTTTCTGTTTGCTTAAACCCCTTCACTTTAAAAAAAAAAAAAAAATGTAGTTTAAACTGGTAGATGTTGCTTGAGCTATTTATCTCTCTGTGTGGAGTGGAGGGGGGAAAAGATGAGCCTACTTTGGACTTCATTTTATTGTTAAAATACTAGGAGTCAGCATGACTATAAAAGTACAGAGCAAATAAAGGAGAGGTGCTTTCTTGTGTTTCAGAGCTAAAGGAGAAAGAGCTTGCTGTTGGTACAGTTTGTGGATTGCAATGATGCTGGCTACCAGGATATCCCGGCCTCTGTCACTTTTATCTATGAAAACTCTGAATTTCAGGGACATTGGAAATGGTCTCAGGTAAGGAACCTGGGGGGCATGGGAGAGTGTGAGGTCTAGCGTGACACACACATCAAGGCTCCAACGTGGCTCCTTCATTTCAATGGGATTAGTTATTTGCGTGAGTAGGGACCAGTTGCGTCTGTAAGAGTTAGTCCCAGTTCCTCAGCTGCAATGTATTTCTGTGACTCTATTAAACAAGTACTGAAACAAATAAAACAACAGAGAAATTTGGAAGGGAGGGAGGGAGTTGTTTATGAAGATGACCTGGGCAAAGTAATGAAGTTGCTTCTCTCTAAATGCAAGCAGAAGATTAACCATTTAGATCTATAATCCTGGCTCAGACAAAACACCCTCTTAATTCGGACCCAGAGTCTGATCTGAGTTTGACTGGTCTAAATTCAGAGTAACTCCCCTCACTTTACAGGACTTGTTCTCAGAATTGGACTCGCAGTGAGAGCTGTGCTTGAGCTAAGACTGCAAGGTTTGGTCTGAAATTCAGGAATTTGAATGGAGGAATCAAATTGGAAAATTAGGTTGGAGTCTAAACTCCTGTATCCCACAAATGCTGTCTAAATATGTTACTGATTTATAAATAAAGACAGGTGTTGGATAATGAAGTCAGATGTTTGTAGCCCAGCAGAATTTCATTTTAAATTATAGTGTAAAAAATGGCTGCATTTGTTCACTTTCAGGGCCAATTCTAGCTAACATTTCTGACCAAGCATAGCACTTGCTGCCGTGAGTAGTCCTTTAAGGTCAATGGGACAATGTTTAGTAGCAAATGTTTGCAGGATCAGGCCCTGAAAAAGGACTTAAATGTTATGAAGGATCGTCTTTCCAACTCAAGTTAAATAACAAGAACTGTTGTTAGAACTCACTTGTTTTCTTTTATGTAATTTTTTAGATTTACACTGAAATCTCCATCCTTTCCTCTTGGCACTTTTACAACAATTAAATCGTACTTTATAACAATAGAATCAGGGCATGAGGACTGACACACAACCAAGTCCTCCTCCAAATTCATAATGCACGATATTGACCTGTCACAGTAATATTAACTCTAATGTGCCCACAACTGACTATATCTGCTGTTCCTAAATCCACCTCCCACGCCAGGGCCAGATCCAAAGCTGGCTGAAGTCAATGAGAGTCTTGCCACTGACTTCAATGGGCTTGGATCAAGCCCTGAATGTCCAAGATAAATGAGAGACCAGTTCGGGGAGGGAATATATTTTATTGGACCAGCTTCTGTTGGTGAGAGAAATGAGCTCTTCTTCATGAAGAAAGAAGTACTTTACAGCATACCTGGAAAGTTAATTAATCCTGGCTATAGATATAAAATGATGGGGTCTAAATTGTCTGTTACCACTCAAGAAAGAGATCTTGGAGTCATTGTGGATAGTTCTCTGAAAACATCCACTCAGTGTGCAGCGGCAGTCAAAAAACTGAACAGCATGTTGGGAATCGTTAAGAAAGCGATGATAATAAGACAGAAAATATCATATTTCCTCTATACAAATCCATGGTTCGCCCACACCTTGAATACTGCATGCAGATATGGTCACCCCATCTCAAAAAAATATATTGGAATTGGAAAAGATTCAAAAAAGGTCAACAAAAATGATTAGGGGTATGGAACGGCTGCTGTATGAGGAGAGATTAAGAAGACTGGGACTTTCCAGCTTGGAAAAGAGACAACTAAGGGGAGATATGATAGAGGTCTATAAAATCACGACTGGTGTGGAGAAAGTAAATAAGGAAGTGTTATTTACTCCTTCTCATAACACAGGAACTAGGGGTCACCAAATGAAATTAAAAGGCAGCAGATTTAAAACAAATAAAAGGAAGTATTTTTGACACAACGCACAGTCAACCTGTGGAACTCCTTGCCAGAGGATGTTGTGAAGGCCAAGACTATAACAGGGTTCAAAAAAGAACTAGATAAGTTCATGGAGGATAGGTCCATCAATGGCTATTAACCAGGATGGACAGGAATGGTGTCCCTAGTCTCTGTTTGCCAGAAGCTGTGAATGGGCGACAAGATGGATGACTTGATGATTACCTGTTCTGTTCATTCCCTCTGGGGCACCTGGCATTGGCCACTGTCGGAAGATGGACCTTTGGTCTGACCCAGTCTGGCCGTTTTTATGTTCTTATGTTCTGGCTCTGATGGCCCTAGGTGAGTTCCAGGGATGCGGGTG
Organism: Eretmochelys imbricata; assembly: GCF_965152235.1. Classification (NCBI taxonomy): domain Eukaryota; kingdom Metazoa; phylum Chordata; order Testudines; family Cheloniidae; genus Eretmochelys; species Eretmochelys imbricata. The sequence continues at coordinate 777,017 of NC_135580.1, read as the reverse complement.
GGAGGGGGCGGCTTCACAGAGAACACTGTGCCAGCAGCCCCGCCCAGGCCAAACCAGGAGGGCCACAGCCTGACTCTGTGGTGGTACATGGGGAGAGAGGCGGCCAGGCTCCCAGGAAGCCACCTACCAAGCATTCAGGTTCCTAGGAAGCACCAGGAAATAGTTCTGTTCCATTTGCCTTGTGTGTCTGGAAGATGTGGGGGCCACATCAAACCAATGGCAGCTCGCAGGCTTTGCATTTGTGGCCCCTCAATACTAGTCAGTAATGGCCCAGCCTTGGACTCTTCACTCAGGCAAAACTCCCACTGACTTTGTTTATCAGACCATCTCACTTTGAGCCCAGCCCTGAAAGGCGCTGAGTCTGCCCCTGCTGATGGTAGAGGGCCTTGGACTTTTGGGGGCGGGGGGTTGCCTGAGTGAAGAGTGTGGGATTGGACCCTAAAAAACATTGGAAGCTTTGGCATTGGTTACTAATGACTTCGCAGATGGCTCATGGAGCTGACAGTTTTAAACACTGAAGACTGAACAACTTTGTAGAGATTTCTTGTACAAACAGCATGAAACTTTGGTCCAGATACTGCAGTCAGCCCCACCCAGGCAGACACCTGCACCCAGGAGGAGCCCAGTGGGGCTACGGTCACCTTTGCTCACAATACATTTCTGTTTCCTAAATGCACACCTTGTTTCTCTACTCTGCATGTTCTAACGCACACATGGACTGCTAGCCAGAGCTGCAATGGAAGTCTCACCGTTGACATGAATGGTAGTGCTGTTGCATAGTCAATGCTTTAATGCAATGGGATAACGTTTTGCACACTTGAATCATGACAAATTCTGTCTGAGATTTGCATTAGATAAATTAATCAAAGCTAATAGATTAAAGAGGACAAATTAAATTCCATAACCCTCAGCTCACTGTAGAGTCAAAGGTCTCTGATGTGCTCACTAGAATTCAGTTGTTGTATAAGGCTGATTAAACCTACTTCACACCATAAAAGCACATTAAGAGGCCGAGCATCATGCACATTTGCTGGGACTTTCCTTTGCTGGCATCAGTACTGATCAGCAACTGACCTTCATTTCACTCGGCTACCCCACAAAACAAGATACAGTAACTCCTCACTTAACGCTGTAGTTATGTTCCTGAAAAATGCAACTTTAAGCAAAACGATGTTAAGCGAATCCAATTTCCCTCTAAGAATTAATGTAAATGGGGGGGGGGGGCGGTGTTAGGTTCCAGGGAAATTTTTTTCACCAGACAAAAAAACCATATATATATACACACACACACAGTATAAGTTTTAAACAAACAATTTAATACTGTATACAGCAATGATGAGTGTGAAGCTTGGCTGAGGAGGTGAAGTAAGAGGGTGGGATATTTCCCAGGGAATGCCTTACTGCAAAATGATGAACTAGCATTCGGCTGAGCCCTCAAGGGTTAACACATTGTTAACGTAGCCTCACACTCTACCCTGTGTGAGAGAGAGAGAGACACACGCATTGCCCCTTTAAGTATGCTGACCCCACTTAAGTACTTTGCCTTTTTAAGTAGATCAGCAAGTTGAGAGAGCAGCTGCGGCCAGCAAGCTCCTCTGTCCTGAGCCCTGTCATGTCCCCACCCTGCTCTATATGGAGAAGGGGTAAGCTGGGTGCAGGAGTGGGGGGAGGGGGACACCCTGACATTAGCCCTCCTCTTCCCCCCACCCCGCACAGTAACCAGGAGCAGCTCCAAGGCAGAGAGCAGGAGCAGCACATGGCAGTGGGGGGAGGGTCAGCTGAACTGCCGGCAATTGGTAGCCTGGCCAGCGGTAGCCTGGCCAGCGGCTGCCACACAGGGAACTTAGGGGGGTGGGGAGCTGATGCGGGGGGCTGCTGGTCCACCCTGGCTCCAAGCCCCCACCTGCTAGCTCCAACGGGCTGCTCTTCCTGCAAGCAGTGGACAAAGCAGGCGACTGCCACAACATTATAAGGGAGCATTGCGCAACTTTAAACGAGCATGTTCCCTAATTGATTAGCAACATGTTCCCTAATTGATTAGCAACGAAACAATGTTAACCGGGATGAGTTTAAGTGAGAACTTATTGTAGACCAAATTCACAGTAATCTGCAAAAGATTGCTCTGCTCTGCAAACAGCACAGAGACAACAGTCAATCAATGTGTTTTAAGTAAATCGCAAACGAAAGATGACTTTGAAAAATAAAAATGTTTCATGCAACTACGATGAACATTATGAAAAGGTTGTGAGCTGGTAGAATACATAAAGATGTTTAGCTAGAGAAATGAAAGTCCCAGGCCAGGATCTCAGTTCAGTATTCTTAGACACAGCCAGTTTGTGACCTGCACCTGACCTCCGCACCAATTAACCCTCTTCATGCTTGGCTTCTGCTATTTCAAGAGGACGCAGGGCTTGTGACTCTGCAACTGAGGTAGAGAAGGAGCTGGCCTGTGGAATGGCAGGTGAACTGTAGTAACCCGATCGGTCAAACTTGCCAATATCAGTTCCGTCCAACTAGGAGAGGATTCCACCTTACCCGACTGATTCGTAGCGCCTTTCCTGTCACAGCTCCATCCAGCCCTAGATGCAGCAGAAGAAGCTGAGTATGTGTAGATCTTTGTACAACGTGCTGCAGCGTCACACGCATTGTTTAGGGGGGACCTCTGGCATCTGATGAGAATCTGCTTGCAAGTAGCTGAACCAATTTACGAGAGAAAGAGAGCACTGCTCCCTGGGGAAAAGTGTTTGAGAGACCCAGCCAGGGGATAGCTAATGAAGCACAGAGGGAAGCTGAAATACTTGCAGGGAACCGAGGGGAGAGAGCCAGGAGACTGTAGCAAGATGCAGCCCAGAGGCAGCAATAACAGTGAGTGAAGGAAACAGAAAGAAACTGACACAGCCCAGAGGAGAGATGATTGCTTGGGGAAGGAATTTGGATTGCTCTCATGGATGTTCTGACTGAGCCCTGGCTTTAAACGATCTTTGTAAGCTGAGGGAAGAGCTAAGCGAGTGAGTTGTTGCCAGTCACACAGCTTTTCTAATGGATGCTCATTCCGTGGAAAGCACCATCTCTTCCATGCCACACTGCATTTGGAAATGCAGTACGTCTGGAGATAAACTGTACAGAGGGGATTGTAACCTGTATGGCAGGCATGGCTCAAAGCCACACAAGCTCTTAGTTAATTATTAAGAGGGGATGTGAGAACTCCATAAGAGCGTCTGATTGGTGCAGACGCCAGGGCAAGAGAGGTGTTATTTAGGGGATGGGAGGGGCTGTAATTAAGGGTAATGAGGTAGAACTGAGTAAGGGAAATTTTAAGGGCATGTGACACTTGCAGATGTAGTGCGCTTTGAGTTAAACCAGCCTTCGGAGAGCGCAGTAGGGAAAGTGCTGCAGTCTGTCCACACTGACAGCTTCAAGCGCACTGGTGTGGCCACATTTGCGGCACTTGCAGCAGCATTGGGCGCCGTGCATTATGGGCAGCTATCCCAGCATGCAAGTGACTGTAACTTGCTTTTCAAATGGGAGTGGGGTGGAGTGTGACAGGGAGTGTGTTGTGTGTATGTGAGGGGAGAGAGAGAGTGGGGTTTTGGGGGGCTGAGAGCATGTCAGCATGCTGTCTTGTAAGTTCAGACAGCAGCAGACCCCCCTCCCCGCCCCCGCCTCCCCCTCTCCTTCCCCCTCTCTCTGACAGCATTTCACACTAATGGTTGCTTTGTCTTGGAGCAGGTAAGCATACTGGCTGTCAGAAACGGAGCTTTCAAAGGGCATATCCGCATTCCTGCAACGATTCCAAAACAATGACAAGAGTGGCCACTTGACTTAAAGGAATTATGGGACGTTTCTGGAGGCTGATCAGAGCGCAGTAATGCAAGACCTCGTCCACACTGGCGCCATGGCGCTCCAGCAGGGGCGCAGCAAACGTTATTCTACTCGCACAGCAGCGCTGTAGCTGCGGAGTCAGAGCGCTCTACGTGCCTCTCCAGTGTGGACGGGTAGTGAGCTAGTGCGCCCGGGGCTCCTTTTTTGTGCTGTAACTCACAAGCGTAGCCAAGCCCTCAGCTGAATATCACAGACCGTCTCCTAACAGTGAGTTTTATTGGACTGTGGAATGATTGCCACCAAACCTGCTTTCTGTGTACTGTCCATTTCATGTTTGGGTGTATCTGTGTGCGTTAGATTAGTGACTGTTTCATAAGGTTCAGTAGTGGTATCCTGGCAGCTTCAGCTACTGGGAATAGCAACAAGTCTTTTGGGAAAAAATGCTTGACACAGTGGAGAAGAAATAGGTATAGGGAGATTTGCAGACCGAGCCCTCTGTTCTCAGATTACATCCTATGCCATGGACAGGAGCAAAACTAAATTACCTCTTTGTGGCTCTTGCCAAGGTTTCAAGGTCGGTGGCTGGGAGAAAGTCTGTATCTGATTGTTCTCGTTTCTCTTGCAGGCCTGTGCAAGGATTTTGCTTTCCTTTCTTGACTCCAAGTGGCAGACGTTCTTATGCAAGTGAAATAAATCAGGTGAGTGTGACAGTACTTTAAAACAGCTGTCTCTGACGAGCTAGGATTTTTAACACAAAGATAGAAACCTTGTGACAAAATTCTCCTCTCTGATCTGCACTACAGAGCCAGTGTTGGACCTCTCCAGCATATTCCACATTCTTTCCTAGTGTGTAGTGTCCACTGACGGAGAAGAACACGTGCTGTTAATGGGGGAATTGAACACCCAGACCAGTGTTTTTTCTACTACATTAGGAAGTCACCAGTTTGAAAGCTCCCCTCTAAGGAAGTTTATACAGTGTATACAGGACTATATACAATAGTCCTGCCCCCTGTGAGTGGATTTTAGGTGCAGAATTCTTTGCTGGTGGAAATTGGTGTAGCTCCACATTATGCTACTCTGAAACCTGACAATATGTTCTGTGGCACTTTGAGGAAGAAGAGGGGTTTACAGCGGACACATTGCCCAGTGGTTAGGGTGCTAGCCTGGGACTCAGAAGACCTAGGTTCAGTTCTCTGCTCTGGTACTTGCTTCCTAGGTGACCTTGGGCAAGTCACTTAGTCTCTCACATCCCTATGTGTGAAATTCTTTCCTTGATTTTAAGGCCAGACAGCACCATTACGTCAGTCTGACCACCTGTATAACACAGACCCAGTTACTCTGGTACTGAGCCCACTGACTTTTGGGAATAATAGCACTTGTGGTGAGGATACAGCACTTCAAGGACTGTGCGTCGCTCACACGCTCTGGTCTTGGGACCTGCCATAGATAGTGTCCTTGGTCACAGTTCTACCTTCTTACTGTGCTGGGTGCCCTGGTGTCTGGATTTCAGGGGCTGGGAGCATTGTGGTCTGTGAAGCACTTTGGGATGAAAGCACCATGTAAATGCCAAGTAGCATTTTTCCATGTGCATAGTGCACCTCCCAAACACTCACCACGGGGCAGTGTTTAAAACGTGTTTTCTGACAGAAAATCTCCATGGCCATAGTACCAGGCACAATTATTTGTATTGCTGTAAATTACAGTTAATTAAGGGTCAGATCCTGCCCTGTGCCCTGCGTGGTGGGCAGCCATGCACCTGCTGGAGTCCTCAGGAGCACAGCTAGATCAGCCTGCCCAAATGCCTCCTGGGAATCACTGGGGTGTACTGGCTGAGCAGTACCCTCCCCCACGCTCACTTTAGTGAAGGTACCATGTGCTCCCCCTTTGGTACACAGATAGCACTGTTAGCTGATCAGGGGCATGGCCCCATCCCTCCTCATCTCCTTCCCGACAGCTAGTGCCTACCTGCTGGAGCACCGGAAGGGCCATGTTCCCCGATATGCTTGTGGCCAGGCATAGGGAAGGGAAAGCTGCTTGTACCCTCCTGCCGTTGCACATGGCACAGGCCTGACATTATAAAATTTCCTGACTGCATTAATCACAGATGCTGCTCCAACCCCGAGTGGCTGACGGAATCTTGTGGAGAGTTCGGTCAGACTAGCTAATGTCATTGTCGCTCAGCCCCAGTGTGCCCTGAGGGAAGCCAAGTGTCTAGTTTTCAACAGAGGCCACAGTAAATGGTTCTTAACTAATGGTACCAATAGCAGCACCCTCTCTATGTGTAATGCCTGGCGCAAATTGGGCCAGCACATCAAACCTAGACACAGTGGCCTGGGCCTATATCTAATCAAAATGGCGAAGTCAATTCCTTTGCTCCTAAAGGATGTCAGAGCACTTCACACACTACTTACAGGGATTTGAACATCCTCCACCACTGACCTCCAGCCATTCAATGTTCTTAGGAGGAGACGTGAATATTAACTTTCCCTTTTTGACCTTCATAATGAAAAATAGCTAGGCAAAATAATATCTTACATTAACCAACTGGTTTCCCATCCAAATATTAAACCAGTCAGATTCTGCTTAGCTTATGAGATCTGCTGAAATTGTAACTAGAGGAAAGGAGGACTTGTAGCACCTTAAAGACTAACAAATTTATTTGAGCATAAGCTTTTGTGAGCTACAGCTCGCTTCATCGGGTGCATTCAGTGGAAAATACAGTGGGGAGATTTATATACACAGAGAACATGAAACAATGGGTGTTACCATACACACTGTAACGAGGGTGATCACTTATGCTCAAATAAATTGGTTAGTCTCTAAGGTGCCACAAGTACTCCTTTTCTTTTTGCGAATACAGACTAACACGGCTGTTACTCTGAAACCTGTCACTTAAGGTGAGCTATTACCAGCAGGAGAGCGGGGGGGAAAAAACCTTTTGTAGTGATAATCAAGGTAGGGCATTAGGAACAGTGGGGGGGTGGGGGGGGATAATAAACATGGGGAAATAGTTTTACTTTGTGTAATGACCCATCCACTCCCAGTCTTTATTCAAGCCTAAGTTAATTGTATCCAGTTTGCAAATTAATTCCAGTTCAACAGTCTCTCGTTGGAGTCTGTTTTTGAAGTTTTGTTGTTGAAGAATTGCCACTTTTAGGTCTGTAATCGAGTGACCAAAGAGATTGAAGTCTTCTCCGACTGGTTTTTGAATGTTATAATTCTTGACGTCTGATTTGTTTCCATTTATTCTTTTACGTAGAGACTGTCCAGTTTGACCAATGTACATTGCAGAGGGGCATTGCTGGCACATGATGGCATATATCCCATTGGTGGATGTGCAGGTGAACGAGCCTCTGATAGTGTGGCTGATGTGATTAGGCCCTATGATGGTGTCCCCTGAATAGATATGTGGACACAGTTGACAACTGGCTTTGTTGCAAGGATAGGTTCCTGGGTTAGTGGTTCTGTTGTGTGGTGTGTGGTTGCTGGTGAGTATTTGCTTCAGGTTGGGGGGCTGTCTGTCAGCAAGGACTGGCCTGTCTCCCAAGATCTGTGAGAGTGATGGGTCGTCCTCAGGATAGGTTGTAGATCCTTGATGATGCGATGGAGAGGTTTTAGTTGGGGGCTGAAGGTGATGGCTAGTGGCATTCTGTTATTTTCTTTGTTGGGCCTGTCCTATAGTAGGTGACTTCTGGGTACTCTTCTGGCTCTGTCAATCCCAATGTGATATATGTGAGTGTATTTGGTCACTCGATTACAGACCTAAAAGTTGCAATTCTTCAACAAAAAAACTTCAAAAACAAACTCCAACAAGAGACTGCTGAAATGGAATTAATTTGCAAACGGGATACAATTAACTTAGGCTTGAATAGAGACTGGGAGTGGATGGGTCATTACACAAAGTAAAACTATTTCCCCATGTTTATTCCCCCCCCCTCCACTCCCCACTGTTCCTCAGATGTTCTTGTCAACTGCTGGAAATGGGCCACCTTGATGATCACTACAAAAGGATTCCTCCCCCGCTCTCCTGCTGGTAATAGCTCACCTTACCTGATCACTCTCCTTACAGTGTGTATGGTAACACCCATTGTTTCACGTTCTCTGTGTATATAAATCTCCCCACTGTATTTTCCACTGAATGCATCCGATAAAGTGAGCTGTAGCTCACTAAAGCTTATGCTCAAATAAGTTTGTTAGTCTCTAAGATGCCACAAGTCCTCCTGTTCTTTTTGCGGATACAGACTAACACGGCTGCTACTCTAAAACCTGTAACTAGAGGGTTTGTGTGTTATAGGTTGGCCACAGGAAACAAGCAGTGAGTAGGATTAAACTACAACCTTTCTTTAATCACATTGACATATTTCTCCCCCTGTAAATTCTTGTTTGCATATTGCATTTATTCATTCCTGCTCGGTTCAGCTAACCCTGAATACAGCGGTTAATATTTGGTGCCTTTGGGATGTGCCAGATTCCACTAACTGGCCCACAGTTGGGAGGACGTCCCTGGGAGAGGATGCCTCTAACCTCATATATGGGTTTTATCCCTTCTCTGCAATTCACTTGTTTCAAACACTCTCTTTTAATATGTTTTATTTATTTTATCTCGTTTTACAGATTGGTAGCAAAGCTGTGCTCATTACTGGCTGTGACTCAGGATTTGGGTTCTCTTTAGCCAAACACCTGCACTCCAAAGGCTTCATTGTCTTTGCTGGCTGCCTGTTTAAGGTAGGGAAATAAAAGAGCTTGGTCCTTCATCTAATTCACATGCACTGTAACACACTGCGCAATTTCCGAGCAGTGGGTGTCACCCCAGGAAATGACACAAGCATTTGTTTCACTTCCATGAGAATCGGAGATGGGCCAGGACCAGAACCCCAGAGCTACCCACCCTGAGATTTGGGGGAATTACACATCTGAATTCAGATCCAAATGTCATGGCTCTGAGCCAATTTAAAAATGGGCCAGAACCTAAAATCTGGACACAGTAACTTGGGACTGTCTCAAATCAGAATGTTGGAGTCAATTCCGGGCTGGGTCTTTGGACCTAATCTGATAAAGCCTATTTATTTAAAGTGTATTTTGACTAATATATTAGTGCACCCACCCCCTGACCCTCTGGTGACTAGATGACACATGGTGCAAATTTACTATTTTCCAGAATCAGAGGTACATCTAATCCCCAGTGTAAATCAGGAGTGACTCCAGTGAAGGCAGTAGTACTGATGGAAGTGAAGTCAATTCCTAGGTATTCTAGTCAAATTCTGTCTTGATATTCCTGTTTATTACAGTGAGGGTTTCAATGGGGTGTAAGACGGGCCAGAATGCAGACCACTGTGTCAGCCTGAGGCCCTGGAATGGTTTAATAGAATCATAGACTATCAGGGTTGGAAGGGACCTCAGGAGGTCATCTAGTCCAACCCCCTGCTCAAAGGGGGACCAATCCCCAATTTTTGCCCCAGATCCCTAAATGGCCCCCTCAAGGATTGAACTCACAACCCTGGGTTTAGCAGGCCAAAGCTCAAACCACTGAGCTATCCCTGCCCCCACCCCTCCAAAGTCCAAACACATTACCACTTTCTTATTTAGGTATTCAGAAACCTGTTGCCAACCCAGTTTCTTGTGAGAACATACTTTGTTCTCAGTAGGATGCCAAAGAGTGGTAACTGTGCCCACGTCCAAATTATTTTCTTCAAAGAGACACTGCCAGGTACTTTTAAAATGTTTTCAATATAATTCCCTCGTTTTTGCCTTTTCATTTATTTTTTTAAATTGTATAATTTTTTCCCCCTCCTGCATTGTTTCAAATGAAGGAAATTTGATTTTCAGCATCTCTGTCAATTGTGGTAGTGCAGCTCTGGAAAAGGGGTTCATTTATTAACTCCGGCTCCCTCTACTGGCTATGCAGCAAAAGAACATAAGAGGACTGTAGGTCCATGGAAACTGTTGCTTGTTTTAAAACTACCTGAAGGACAGAACAGTGGCCGCTTGTTTTCTGAGTATTTCTACTGAGCTTTTGCAATAAAAGATAAACATTATGGTCTGTCAGTGTAGTCTGTGGCAGAGCTAAAGATTAAAACAACGAGGAGTCTGGTGGCACCGTAAAGACTAACAGATTTATTTGGGCATAAGCTTTTGTGGGTAGAATACTTCTTCAGTGGGGGGTTTTTACCCATGAAAGCTTATGCCCAAATAAATCAGTTAGTCTTTTAAGTGCCACCGGGCTCCTTGTTGTTTTTGTGAATACAGACTAACATGGCTATCCCTCTGATACTAAAGATGAAAGAGATGTAGAATGAACATCAGCACCTGGGCAGATCCGGCAAAAATGTTGAGAAGCGACTAGTGATTTGGGGGGCCTTGGTTTTTGGCTGCCGACCTGAGAGACCTTAAAGGGGCGGATGTTCAGAGGGTGGGTGATCTGCACTGTCTGAAACTCAGGCTCCTTTATGGTGTCTCAAGCTGGGCACCTACAATCTCTGTCACTTCGGAAAACCCTGGCCTGTGACAATTCCCACATAAGCCATGTTTTGGGCCTGAACTGCCTGGCAGTGGCTCTGGGGATGCATTGTTGTGAACGCCATTCCAACGCTCGGCAGAGTGTGTTCCACATAATGCCCCTCACTCAGGAATTAGATGTAGCACTTTCTGCTGGACTCCCCTTGGTGTGTTCTTCAAAGAGTGAGACCATAGCAAGTGCTGCCAACAGGCCTTCAAAGGGGTTATCAGCAGAAAAGTGACTGTGAAAATGGCAAAAGCCTACTCAGCAGATCTGCTCCCAGTGAGTCTTCAAGTCATATCCTGACATTATGGACTAATCCAAGTTTCTGTTGTTAGCCCTGCAGAACCAATACTGCTATGGGAGAGAGACCTGAATTTGATTCATGCCTCAAGCATCATTAGCAAAACTGAGCAAACTTCTGATTGCAGAACAATTATACTGGTGATGATCTTAGAGGCAGAAAGAAACCCAGCACGGTTTTCAGATCCCAGATAGAATTTCTAGAGGTGGGAATAAGAAGAGTTGTCTTTTAGTATGTAAATTAAGTGAATTGATCTAGAAGTGATTGGTGGAAAATGAATGCAGTACTTCAGAGTATCATTTTCACGTTGTCACCTTTGCAGAGTATAGCTGCACTTCAAGGCCATAGGTTTGATTGACAACGTTTTTCCGCGGCCTCCTCCACATGCAAATAAATAGAGTGTGTGCAATGAACATCTGGTGCTACTTTTTAATTAGTCAAAATCTTCTGTTGGGGTCAAACCCTGAGCTCCTTGCTTGATTTTTACACAGGGAAACTCAAACTGCAGTCAGGGAGAGTTTTGTCTTGAATCAGGAATGAGTGGAAACCAAGTAAGCAGCTGAGGATCTGCCACTGTGGTTCTATAAATGCATCATTTCACAACCAGGTGCTTCCAAACATTTTGATTCCTTGCCAAAGATAATGGCAGCTTGGATCCAAGTAAGCATCACCCTGCAGCAGCCTTATTTCACCTCTTTGGTTAATAGCTATAGGAGCCAGATGACACAAGATGAAGAAGGTATTTTTCCAGCAACATATCTGTCTCCATTGGACCTCTCTGATATCTACACAGCTGCTAGGCGTGTCATGGAGTCCTTGCTTGCTTTGCTCTCACGTGCTCAGGCCTTATGGCGTTGTTAGGGAGTGAGTAGCCAGGGGAATGGGGTAGCAAATGAGCATGTGAACAGTTTATTGAAAGGCCCATAGGATGGCACAGGAGGCTCCCAGGGCTCGAAGATGAATGCTGCACTGCAGGGCCACCATGACCAGGCTGATGGGGCCACCAGGTCGTAGCCCGGGGGCACTGGAGGGTAACCGGGAAACAGAAAGATGGCAGCAGGGTTCAGATCCGGGGCGGAAATCTTGCCCCTGTAGAGCCAGCATGCAATGGGGAAAATGGCATAGACAGCATCTCCTCTCCACATAGCAGAGGGCAGGATGTCTGGATACTGCTCCAGAGGTCACTAGGAGATGAAAACAGAGTACCGCGCCAGCCCATGCACCGTATCCCCAACAGGGCATAGTCTGCTGGCGAGGGCATCTGCGATCAGCACAACTGACTCCGCTCCTTTCCAGAGGGGGCAGCACTACATCCTTGTGTCCCCTGGCCACTGCTTGTTCTCCACCCTGGCCATCAGGGTCCCACCCCTTGTCCCTTTCTCAGCACGGGTCAATGTGGGGTTTAGCTCAACATGTCGGGTGGGGGGACAGAAGAATCTGGTCCTGCCAAGGTAGCTTGTAGCTGTGGGAGGGAGAAGGGGCAGTGGTGAAGTGGCCAGGAGACCTTACGATGCTGAAAAGTATCTCTAGAAGTAGTTGTGGCACAGAGGCCTGGGGGCTGTGCAATGGGAACTGGAGTCTCACAAAAGATGCCTGTTTCTCTGTGTAGTCCTGGCCAGTACCTCCAGCACTTGGTGAAATGGTCATTGTGACCCACCCCACTGAACCTGGGCTGCACGATTTTCTTCTCTGGGAGTTGATTTCCCAGCTTCTCCAAGGTTTGCCGTGGGGGCAGGGAGAGGTATTTTTTTGTTTCACTTGTCCTCTCTTACTTCTTCCGGCCCTGTCTTCTGATTGTGAGGAATTTGCATGCTTGCATTTTGTGACTTCTTCCTGGCATCTCTAGATGTGCTGTATGTGTGTTGTTTGACTTTTTTGGCCTATACACAGTGACCTCAGCACCACCTGTGTCTGAGCAAGCAACCAACGTCTGCACTAAGCTGTCTTTCCAATCACAATCAAAACAAGCAATCCAAAAAGCTACACATGGGTCTGAACATGCTGCATTTTCATATGCATCTCTTCAGAATGTTTCTGTGTGAATCAAGCACATGATGCCTTCTTATAAGGGCAAATACTAATCACTGCTAACACAGCCCACACTGGAACAGGAGAGGCATGCCAAGGAAAGATGGAGAAGAGAATAGACAAGACATCGGAGATATGAGTTAATGAACTCCAGAGAAATCCTACCACGAACCAGAGCAGATGAGGCCTGGGAAAGGAGGAGCCTTCAGGAGAATCCTTGGAAGAAGCAGAAGTGCAGGGACCAGCGGCCATCATTCTGCCAACACAGTGAGATGTTGGGATTGGACAGATGGGAGGATCAGCCTTCTGGTTGAGTGGGCTCTGAGCTAGGGGAAAGGTAGGCTGAGGGTATGTCCGCCCTATGGAGACTATCAGCATTGCTATGTCGGCATAGCCCCATAGTGTGTAGACAGCCTACACCGATGGAAGGGGTTGTTCTGTCTGTGCAGGAACACCACCTCCCTGTGTTGATGGAAGCACGGAATAGCTACATCCGTCAGGGATTTGTGGTTTTCACACCCATGACCGGTGTAGTTTATGTTGATATCACTTCCAAGTAGAGACCAATCCTCAGTCTCAGGGAGAACGTAGGCGGTGGATAGCCTGCCCAGGGAAGCAGGGGAAGCCCTGTCACTTGGGCTATTTAGAACTAGACAGTACAAAGCACTGGAGAATGCGCCACAGAAACTGGCCTGCCCCAGCATTGTGGGCTGGGTGCTCTGACAGGTCTCTCCCAGCTCTCTCATCTACAAGTCTAGAGAGGAGGGTGAGGGCAGTTTTATTCTCTCAGGGATGTTTTGCCAAATCAGTTGTAAAAGGTCAGAAGAGAAGAGCCCTAAAGTGCTTGCATATTAACGCTAACCAGCAGGGAACTAATGCAGAGCCAGCTAGAGAGGGTACAGCAGGAAGGAGACTGGAGCTCAGCTGCCGTCACAGAAGGGACGAGCTGTGTGACTGGCTTGTGCAGAAGAAAAAGAGAACTGTTTCCCGATGACACGTTGTGGAGGGGAGGCAGAGGGAGTTTCTCGCAATAAGGAGAGGACACAAGGCTTTTTCAAGCCAGACTTTCACCATCGTCACCAAGGGATCTGTGCAATGGCCACAGCTGTCCTGTAGCTAGTGCTGTCTTGCCAGTCAAGGGACTGGTCCTGAGAAGGGATTAGCCTGTGAAATTCACAGCCACATCTCAGCATCAGGTCCAAACCGTGCCATGTGGAGAGGGAGGAGCTGCGGCGTGTGCTGGGGGACAGGAGGCAAGAGCAGAGAGAGCTTAGAATACAGTGTAAAACGTGACCGAATGAGAGTCCAGGTGGTTACGTGAACACAGCCCACATTTCCACACCGCTGGGGGAACCGCTCAGAGCAGACATATCAATGAGAGCGAGCTTGCTGAGAAAGAGGTGTGTAATAAAAGGATGCAGTGAGAGTAAATGCAGCCAAGGGGATGTGCCCATGTGTGATCTCTGGAGCAGTGTCAACGGTTTGGAGTGTCCTGCTGCCGGATGGCCTGGATCAGCTGGAGAGAAGGGCAATAAAGATGGTGAAGGGGTTAAGATGTAAATTCTGAAAGGACCCACTGAGGGGATTGGGCATGTTCAGCTGAGAAGAAAGGTGCCAAGAAGGGGAGATAGGAACAGAGAGAGGGAGTGATCAGGAGCCGGCCCTGGGGAGAGCCTCTTCCACGGTCTGTCTGTTCTGGGAAAACTGCTGAGAGAGAGAGGGACAGCCAGGTTCTTTGGCCTCGAGGCACCATCCTGAGCAGTAGCAGGGCCACAAGCACCTCTGATCTGCATGTTCACCTCTGTGTGTGAGAACCCAGCATAGCCAGTGGCTTATAGGAAAGAAGGGTGCAGAGATGCCCACACGTTATGAGGGGCTGGACTACGTGCCCCAGTGCCCTTCCAGCCCTGATTCTGTGATTAAGGACGGGTTTGTGCTAAGCTTACAGCCACTCTTGCTGCTGGGTGATTTTCTGCACACGATATGTTATAGTTTCCCAGCCAAACATGAATCTTAAAGAGCAAGTCTCAACTCAACTCAACTCAGCTGAGTTACTTGCCCAAAGGAAGGAGGGACCCAGCCCCCTTTCGCTCTCAGTGTGGGGCATTACCGAAGCCCCATAAGTCTGAGTCATGTGGAAGTAAATCTCACACTCTCTCTTTCCCTCAGAAAGGAGCAGTTCTTCAAAGCAGATTAAGTGGGAGACTCAGCAGCCAGGGCTAAATGGTCAGGGGAGGGTCTCCCAGAGGGATATTTTTCCAGGGGGAGTAACTCCCTCCTTATGAAAAGAGCTTTCCCCTCCACCCCAGAGCTGCAGGGGCAAGCCAGCCATCCAGTAACCACCCACTGAACTCTCATGGTTTTCTTTTAGCAGCTGGCTTGTGTTTGGCCCTTTTCTTCTTACACAAACTTCACACGAGTCCCGAACAGATGTAAACTGATTTTTTTCCTCTGCCTAGGACCAAGGAGAAGCAGGTTCTCAAGAACTGGACAATATGAAGAGTGAGCGAATGAGAACTATCCAGCTCAATGTCTGCAACAGCCAAGAGATTGACCGAGCGGTGGAGCATATGGGTGCCAGTTTGAAGGACCCCCAGAAAGGTGGGAGATTGTTCATTGGGTTTTGTGTCACAGACTTACAAGGAACTCTCTTGGCTTCAGCCTCAAGTGATTTTCAGGGCAGGCTCCAAAAGCTGTGTGTGAAGGGGATAAAGCTTCAGGCAGCAGCAGTGCTAAGCAGGCTGTCCCATCCAGACCCCCCAGATCACTGTGAGACTCTCTGTCACTAAGGTTAAAAGTAGCCTCACCTATCCGAATGTGTGACTTGCCAGGAGCATGCTGAGTGCCCCACATGGCTCAGGCCCCATGGGAATTGTGCTGCCCACCTCCAGCTCTGCCCTGATACCTCAGCATGAGCTGCTGCAGCATGCAGCCAGAGCCTTTATAAGCCTCTTTCATGCTGCAGCAGGGCCCTGCCGTGACTGCCAGGCACAGCAGGGCATCTTCTGGAGCATCCCAGTGGGGCAGGAGCCACCTGAAGCAATGTAGACAGCAGGGTATGGTTTGAACGGGAATTACATTTTGAAATATGTGTTAAGAATCAACTGGGTGCCAGCTGCTATCTCAGTTACTCATCCCCGTCTCCCGCACTCTCCCAGTTAAACAGTGACTCCCACTGGCTCTCTACACTCTCCTAGTACAGAGCTTTGGCCCTGGGCTACGCCAGCACAGTCCAACACATGGGGCCCACTGAGGAAAGTCCTGCAGGAGGGGAGAGCAAAGCACCTGAAACCTCCCACTTTCCCTTCAGGAGCTGAGAACAGTTGGCCAGCACAGCTCCAAAAGTGAGTGATCCAGAATGGCCAGGGGATGCGTGTATCTCACAGTCTCCCCTGGAGGTCTGCCATGGAGCCCCAGCATAAGGGAGAACATCCCCCATTTGGTGAAACCCCCAGTAGGAGGATGCTGTTGCAAATTGCCTGTGAGGGTAAACTTAGGGCTATATCCACAACATGATTTAAGAACGACCATACTGGGCCAGACCAATAGTCCGTCCAGCCCAGTATCCTCTCTTCCAACAGCAGCTGGTGCCAGGTGCTTCAGAGAAAATGAACAGAACAGGGCAATTATCAAGTGATCCATCCCCTGTTGCCCATTCCCAGCTTCTGGCAGTCAGAGGTTTAGTGACACCCAGAGCGTGGGGGTGTCCCTGACCATCTTGGCTAACAGCCATTGATGGACCTATCCTCCATGAATATAGCTAATTCTTTTTTAACCTAATTATACTTTTGTCCTTCACAACATTTCCTGACAATGAGTTCCACAGGTTGACTGTGCATTGTGTGAAGAAGTACTTCCTTATGTTTGTTTTAAACCTGATGCCTATATATTTAATTGGGTAACTACTGATTCTTATGTGAAGGGATAAATAACACTTCCTTATTCACTTTCTCCACACTAGTCATGACTTTATAGACCTCTATCCTATCCCACCTTAGTTGTCTCTTTTCCAAGCTGAGAAGTCCCAGTCTTATTAATCTCTCCTCACACGGAAGCTGTTCCAAACCCCTAATCGTTTTTGTTGCCCTTTATTGAACCTTTTCCAATTCCAATATATCTTTTTTGAGATGGGGCAACCACATCTGCAGGCAGTATTCAAGATGTGGGCGTACCATGGATTTATATAGGAGCAATATGACATTTTCTGTCTTATCTATTCCCTTTCCTAATGATTCCCAACATTCTGTTTGCTTTTTTTGGCTGTTTTCAGAGAACTATCCACAATGATGCCAAGCTTTCTTTCTTGAGCGGCAAAAGCTAATTTAGACCCCATCATTTTGTATGTGTACTGGGGATTATAAGGGAGACAAGGTGGGGGCGGTAATATCTTTTATGGGACCAACTTCTGTTGTGGGAGAGAGACAAGCCTTTGAGCTTACACAGAGCTCTCCCTCAGATCTGGGAGATGAACTCAGCTGTCACAGCTATACACAAGGTGGAACAGATTGTTTAGCATAAGGAGTTAACACATATTTCAAGGGACCGTTTCAGGGGAAGTAGCCTGTTAACACCTCTCCAGTCATGGGGAGAAGGGAAGTGGGAGGGCGGCAGCTGTGTGTGTACGGGGGTGTGTTAGTGGATTATAGATTAGATTCATGTCTTATTCCAACGGTCTCTTTATTCAAATCTTAATTTTTAGGGCCTAGAAAAGTTATGGGGCTGCCTGGGCTCCCTTGTCTGTGTGTCTTGGGAAGCTTGCAGAAGGTCCCCGTGGTGGGCTTGTGGGGGATGAGGTTGTAGGATTTCTTTGGGAGTTGTCGGGGGAAGGATTTGATGATATCCTTACATTTCTGGGTGAATTCTGGTATGGGGTCTTCTCTGAGTTCTGTAGAGCAGGTGCTATGTGAAGAGTTGTCGTTTGGCCTCATTAGCATAGTCATCATGATTGAGGACTACGATGGCGGCCCCTTTGCCTGCTGGTTTGGTCACTCTCTGGTAGTTGGATTTCAGGGGCTTTATAGCTACCCTCCCAGCAGTGGAGAGATTGTGTGGATATGGTGTTTGTTAGGGTTTCACAGTCAATGTTTTCCCTGAAGCAGTCAATGTAACGATCAAGAGTGTAGGGTGTCCAGTCAGATGACTCTCTTTTCTTATGCCTGTCGGTAGGGGCATGGTAAGTGTGGGTGATCTCATGATTGCTGTGACAGAATTCTTTGAGGCAGAGTTACTGGAATTCTAGTCCTCCGAATGTTAGTATGACATCAGGGTCTGTAGTGGGTCAGAAATTCAGCCCCTGGAAGAGGACAGATAATTCAGCGCCGGCGTGGGGTAGCGCTGATAAATTGATGATGTTGGGGTGTCAAGTGGTGTCCATGTAGTGGATTGTATCCTGAAACAGGCCACCCAAAGATCCCAAGAGAACCTGCTTCAGTACAGAAATAAAACCCCCTCTGACCTCACACCCCTAGTTGTCCCCTACCTGCCCTCACTGGAACCCCTCATATGGGGTACCATCAAACAACTACAACCCATACTCAACAGGGACCCCATCCTGAAACCCCCTCTTCAGGCTTTCAAAAAATCCCCCCAAAATTCCAGTGGCGGCAGGGCACCGGTTCATGCCAGCGGTGCCAGGCTCGAGCTGGGTGCTGGCCCTGAGTTTTGATGAGCCAAACCTTTCTTCATCCTGAATGGAAAACCTGCTTGTGTTATCAGCAGGACTGGTGCCATGCACGCTTTGGGCACCAGGTGGTGCCGTGCCAGAGCTCAGCCTCTTAGTAAACTAGGGGAGAGGTTGGCATGGAACCAGCTGTGTAATCTGCCCCTATTATAAATCCCACTGTGAGGCTGGAGAAGTTTCCTCATGTTCTGTCCGGATTCACTTCATCTGCTAGGCCTCCTGGAAGCTGAGGGGACTTCATCTGCAGGGTTGTAATAACGGCTCTTTGTGCTGCTGTGTCTGTGTTCTCCCAGTGCCTCACAAACCTCCCCACATCCTAGGGAGCGAGCGTCATTAGTCCCGTTTTACAAGTAGGTTAAATGACCTGCCTCAGGTCATATAGCGAATCTGGGAAGCAGAACCCACATCTCCCACCTGCAGGCTGCCCATTGGAATCTAGTCCAGATTGGCTGTGTGTATAGCTGAAAGCTGCTACCACCTCACGTTTGTTTGGTGGGTCTCCATCCAGATTCAAACAGAGAGGTGACCACATCGCAAAGTAATCCTGTCAGCATTGGTACCCTCCTTGGCAGTGCCAGTGGAGATGTAGAGAGAGAACTCGCTTCCGAAGTTGGTCATCCTGGAAGATCACGGCTGAAGCACCCAGGACAGTGTGGGGAAGCTTGTACCAGTGAAGGCTGCTCCATTCCCAGAATAAACAGCAGCCAGTGGGGCTCCACTCACCTGCTTAAAGTTAAGCACCAGTTTAAGTGCTTTGCTAGACTGGGGCCAGAGTGCTCCGCCCCTAGAAGGAGCGATCCCTCAGTCTCTGGAGCTGTCCATCCCAAGACTGCCAGCAGTTTTGTTTTGCACTGTTCATTTGCTATATCAGACCATTGTGTCTTTGTGGTGTTCACTTTACAGGGAGGGAGAGAGGGTGGGTGGAGGGGGAACACGGCCATGCCCTAGTGGGAGAGGGAGGAATTTCTGAGTACTAGTCTCAGGTCTGACACGTACGGCAAGTCATCCGCTGAGGCTGTGTCTCATTTGCCCAATGCAGACGTTGAGGCTTGCCTTCTGCACAAGGGCACTGTGAACATTAACTAGTTAGTGGAGCCAGTCCTAAAGGCCTCGTGCACCCAGAACTCCCACTGAGGCCATTAAAATCCACAACAGTTCTGGATGCACAAGGCATGCAGGACTGGGACAAATGTTGGTGAAAAGAGTTGAAGATCGGTGCTAATTATGTTTTGTTTATTAATTAATACATTGCAGCTTGTAAAGTAACAGGCATAATTAGCCCCATTCAGAGGCAGCAGAGGCCTGGGGAGGAGGATCATTAATGGATTCCCTTCCCATATTCATGTGCTGAGCTGGGCCAATAGTGGATGCCATACTGCTCTCTTGTAAACCCAGAAGGGCAATCATGAGGCCACGTCTGGACGACTGGAGATTAGAGACAATGTTTTTTAGAAGACCACATCAGCTAAGCAAATAATTCATAGAAACGGAGACCCCTCTGGGAAGTTTCCTGCAAAGCTGGTTCGGACCGTTAACGCTTTCTCAGATTGTACAGGCTCCAGCGGGGAGGCCGGAATTGACTTGTCTTCAGACTGAGTGAGAAAGACGTGTACTCACCGGAAACACCTCACTGTGAGGAGAGGACAGCACTTGAGCTTCTGCTCTGTGAAAGCCACAGCTGCCCACGGGCATCTGATGGAAAGTTAGGAACACTTAGATAACGGGCAATTTCCTTCCCCTAAAGAATGTCCTTAATTCAGCCCTGGTAGCAGAGAACTGCCACGGGGAAGAGTAAGGCTCTAACTGAGGTAATACAGAGGAAGCCAGAGACTAATTGTTCCGTAATTTGTATAAAATAAACACATTACTGTGATTAAGTACATGTCTAAACGTCCAACAGCCCAAAATTCTCAGCTGCAGATTAGGAGTTTGCCCTCTGTGGCTTAATTTCCAGAACATGGGCTCTGTCAAACACCCCCAATCAGCAGGTAGCATTTGGCTTTTACTAGACAACAAAGCGAAGCCATCTCATGGGACTTGGCAATAGTCTTTTATGGCAGGTAGATTCCTGTATCAAGTTGGTTCAAATTATGTCACATTCCTCCTCTAGCCATTCAGTAATCACTGACGCCTGATGAGAACAGCAGTGGTCAGTTTCCTCTGCTTTCTCCTAGAAGAAAGAACAAAAGGAAGAGGCAGGAGAGATGTGCACATATCAAACACTCCCCTCCCCCGGCATTGCAAACCTTCTGGCTTTATGTTAGCACTAGAGTTTTTAGCTCAAATTAGCGGATTGACAGTTACTTTGAGGCAGTTAATCCATTTGTAAAAGCTAGTCTGGACACTTCCTACATGTTTGTTCCAGACTACAAAAGTTTGTCATTTACCTTAGGGCTTGGGGGAGTGTTCATACTAGCCCTTACAAATTCGTTAACAACCTTGCGGTGCAAAGCTCTATTGCAGATAAGCCCTTTATGGAGAGGATGTCTGGCTTTTGCTTTTGGATGTAGTTTCTTTTTAGTCCAATTCACAAAGAATGTTTCTCGGGTTATGAAATAAAGTGGCACAGATCTGCACTGTGCCCTGTAATGTGGTTACCTGGGTTTTATTTCACCATGAAGATAACATGGAGGTCTGAGGAAGGGACAATCTGAATCTGCATCCAGATCTCAAACTTTGATCTTTCTCCCTTCAGTCATTTTCAGGATCTCTGCACCTCCTGAGTGGAAGCACCAAAGTACTGTTAGGCTCTTACAGTATTGCAGGCCACGGGAAATATGGGCAGCTATGTGTTGTATGAGAACTAATGCTCTTGTGATGATCTCATGACATTTCAGCCCAGTCTAGCTATGATAAATTTGGATTTACAGAGACAGTTTGTTTGGCATTTTCTTTTTCCAGTGTCTCTTTCCTTGTATGCCTGCACTGCGGCACGTAACTAACTCTGGACAACACTCCATTGTCTCTGCTCGATCTCACCAGTTCTTGTTTGCTTTTGGAGACAGGATTTTTTTTTCCTATGTTTTAATCTGATAAAGGAGAAGGAAGGAGATTCTGTATTTATTTCATTTAGAATTTCATTAACATGATTTGTAATGCTCTCCCTGAGTTAGGTGTTGCTGAACAGATTGTGACGATGGTCTGCTCAGTTAGGTGAGCACAGATTTGGGTTCTTTCCACTCTGGAATTCATCTTTATGGGTTAAGATGGGAAGGCAGTGAGGCCTCGTGGATAGTCTGGAACTCAGGAGACCTGGGTTATATTCTTGGCTCTGCCACTGGCCTGCTGGGTGATCTTGGGAAAATCACATCACGTCTCTGTGCCTCACTTTCCCCATCTATGAAATGGGGGAAATGATGCTGACCTCCTCTGTACAGTGCTCTGAGAGCCACAGATGAAAAGTGCTATCAGACCTTGGTATTATTGTAATTAAAAGATGCACAATATGATTCGATAATCCATTAGAAAGCCCTTTCCCAGGATTCTGTCATTAATCGCAAAGTGGTGATTTTTCGTGCTGGATTTAATCTGCAGGGCTTTGGGGGCTGGTGAACAATGCTGGGATCTCCACGTTCGGAGAAGTAGAGTTCACCAGCTTGGAGACCTACAAGGAGGTAGCTGAAGTGAATCTGTGGGGGACAATCCGAACCACTAAGGCTTTCCTCCCTCTAATCCGGAGGGCCAAAGGTGAGTGATTTCCTGCATGTTAGCATCCTCCAAGCATGTTTGTAACCCTGCTCTCCTGCTTCTCGGGTGTGTTATTGGACGAAGGGCCGATTCCCATTGTCCTGCTCCTGGTGTGAGGGATGTGTGAAATGCTACCAGCTGAAAAGGGCAGTGTTCACACCTGGACACAGTGGGTGCAAAAGAACACCACTCAGTGAAGGGCAACAGAGAAGCCACCCAAACAGTCTGTGAGTGACTTTCCCCCGCAGGGCAGGGTTCTATATTATTGTCCATCACATCATATCTGAGTGCAGGGTTTAGTCCATCACCAGATGGGTTTCATAACTCCTTTTAACTGCTTTGGAGTTGCTGGACATGGTAGATATGTGGCAAAAGCACCTCCCGAGTTGCCCTTCTGTAAATAAACTGGCTCTGCTCTTGCTGGCCTGGAGAAGCTACAGTGGCATCAGGGAAATTGTTTCCTGCTGCATCTCAGGTGGCCCTGGGTTTGTTATTGTAGGGTGGCTAGTCACACTGAGTGCGGAGCGACCAAAATGGGGACTGTTACTATTGGCTGGCTCGTCATAGTGAGTGCGGAGCGGCCGACACGGGGACTGTTAGTGTCGGCTGGCTCGTCCTGGTGAGTGCGGAGCGGCTGACACGGGGACTGTTAGTGTCGGGTGGCTCGTCATAGTGAGTGCGGAGCGGCCGACACGGGGACTGTTAGTGTCGGCTGGCTCGTCCTGGTGAGTGCGGAGCGGCTGACACGGGGACTGTTAGTGTCGGGTGGCTCGTCCTGGTGAGTGCGGAGCGACCGACACGGGGACTGTTAGTGTCGGGTGGCTCGTCCTGGTGAGTGCGGAGCGACCGACACGGGGACTGTTAGTGTCGGGTGGCTCGTCCTGGTGAGTGCGGAGCGGCTGACACGAGGACGGTTAGTGTCGGGTGGCTCGTCATAGTGAGTGCGGAGCGGCCGACGCGGGGACTGTTAGTGTCGGGTGGCTCGTCATAGTGAGTGCGGAGCAGCCGACACGGGGACTGTTAGTGTCGGCTGGCTCGTCCTGGTGAGTGCGGAGCGACCGACACAGGGACTGTTAGTGTCGGGTGGCTCGTCCTGGTGAGTGCGGAGCGCCCGACACGGGGACTGTTAGTGTCGGGTGGCTCGTCCTGGTGAGTGCGGAGCGGCCGACGAGGGGACTGTTAGTGTCGGGTGGCTCGTCATAGTGAGTGCGGAGCGGCCGACGCGGGGACTGTTAGTGTCGGGTGGCTCGTCATAGTGAGTGCGGAGCGGCCGACGCGGGGACTGTTAGTGTCGGGTGGCTCGTCCTGGTGAGTGCGGAGCGACCGACACAGGGACTGTTAGTGTCGGGTGGCTCGTCCTGGTGAGTGCGGAGCGCCCGACACGGGGACTGTTAGTGTCGGGTGGCTCGTCCTGGTGAGTGCGGAGCGGCCGACGAGGGGACTGTTAGTGTCAGCTGGCTCGTCCTGGTGAGTGCGGAGCGGCCGACGCGGGGACTGTTAGTGTCAGCTGGCTCGTCCTGGTGAGTGCGGAGCGGCCGACGCGGGGACTGTTAGTGTCAGCTGGCTCGTCCTGGTGAGTGCGGAGCGGCCGACGAGGGGACTGTTAGTGTCGGGTGGCTCGTCCTGGTGAGTGCGGAGCGGCTGACACGGGGACTGTTAGTGTCGGGTGGCTCGTCATAGTGAGTGCGGAGCGGCCGACACGGGGACTGTTAGTGTCAGCTGGCTCGTCCTGGTGAGTGCGGAGCGGCCGACACGGGGACTGTTAGTGTCGGGTGGCTCGTCATAGTGAGTGCGGAGCGGCTGACACGAGGACGGTTAGTGTCAGGTGGCTCGTCCTGGTGAGTGCGGAGCAGCTGACACGGGGACTGTTAGTGTCGGGTGGCTCGTCCTGGTGAGTGCGGAGCGGCCGACGAGGGGACTGTTAGTGTCGGGTGGCTCGTCATAGTGAGTGCGGAGCGGCCGACGCGGGGACTGTTAGTGTCGGGTGGCTCGTCCTGGTGAGTGCGGAGCGGCCGACGAGGGGACTGTTAGTGTCAGCTGGCTCGTCCTGGTGAGTGCGGAGCAGCTGACACGGGGACTGTTACTGTCGGGTGGCTCGTTATAGTGAGTGCGGAGCTGCCAGCAATGGGGTTTCTAAACTAAAGATCACAAACCTGGGGTTCACATGGATTTTGCAAAGAGACGCAAGGGGAAGAAAGTCCCATATTGAGCCAGCTAAGCTATTAAATTTCAACTCTTAACCTCAAAGCACACTACAGGTATGACAGCTGTGTCTGGGGTGTTACACTAACAGCAGTGAGAGACAGAAAGTGCAGGAAATTACAACATCCAATTAAATGGCACTAGCCGAGGTTTCCAAATGGCCTCTAGGCACAACCGCGGGCCGGGGGCATCCGAGCCATGCCATCGCAGGAAAAGAGTCCTCCAGGGCTGCACCCCGCCGGCATGGGCCCAGCCTGCTAGCCCAGCAGAGGTGTGCTCATAGCACTTGGTGCTGCCAAACCAGCAAGGACCCTTAGGCTGCTCCACTCACTGCATGTCCATGTCCTCAGGAAGTCTCCTCCTGGCAGCCTGCGTCACCCTGGACCTTTTATCCTCACTATTGTACAAACTCAGGGGTTTTGAGGACAGCCATTCATGTGGTCTGAGAGTTACATAAAGGCCTGCTGCTGAGCACCCTTAATTCCCACCGCACAGGATTGGCCCAGCTCCTCGTCCCAACCTCTGCTTAGTGCCTCACTGTCACCCTGCATGTAGTGCTGATTCTGATGTGACGAAGGTCAGAATCTAAGGGCATGTCCTGCAGCTGTCTCCTCCTTGCAGTCTTTGCATTTGTCAGACATGCCGGGTGAGGCTGACTTTGGCCGCAGAGTTCTGCTCCCGGTTCTTCCTAGTAGTTCTCGGCCCTGGGCAGGCGCAGGAATGCTGGGTATGTGGGTGGCTGCACTACCCTGTGCTGCTCTGGGAGCAGCTATGCCAACAGCCTCGCTGTGTGGGAATCAGCACACGCCCACGAGTGCCTTGCAGCCGGCAGGTTTGTTTGCTTCCCTGCCGAGACAGTGACGCAGAAGGGCAGCAGAGGCAGCAGGAGGAGCTGAATTTAGAGAACGTAACTTTGTGTCAGTTCTAACTTGCTATTTAAATCTGCCTCCTGGAGAACAATGTAAACTCCATGGCAGGCGGGTGGCTGTCGAGAGCACTGCACTGCTTTCCATGGGCACGTGCCCATCCTGCACTGCAACAACCCACAGCTAGAGCCACCAACAGAATTAAATCTGTCTTCAGACTGCAATTGTAATCAGGGGTCAGCAGCCCACGAGGCCTCTCGGTGCAGCCCGGCGACAGGTTTCCTAGATGCCCAGGGAATGACTTAGCTCCTAACTGCTTCTGTTCATATTTTCATACACTATGAAATACCAAACTGTGCTCTCGATTACCCACTCAGAAACTCGGAGCCACTCCACTGAAGTTGGTGAGTTGCCTCTGGTTTCTAAGGTTGTTGCTGGGAGCTGGCTGTTTTCCTGTGTTCGTATTGCTAACTCAGCATGCCCGGGCTGGTGCTCAGAGAGACCCTAGAGTCCTGCCTAGCTCTGGTGATTAGCTCTGTCCTGCCAGTCCATGTGGCTGAAACACCGTTTCTGAAAGGGTTGTGACTGATGGCCAGCTGTTATGGAAACAGAGGAATGATCTCCAAGGTATTTCAGGCAGAGGGGCAGATTGCAAAACACCCTCCTCCCTTCCAGTGGGTTGGCGGCTGTTTTCTACTCAGGCAGATCTAGCTCTTTGCTGATGACCCTCCAATCTCTCTATATGCTGCAGCCCATATGCAACTATCTTGTAACGACTGGTGCACTTTGCTGTACAGTCACACTGCTGCCGTGCCTTTGGCAACAATAATGAATTTGGATACAACCCAGGTACTAAGCATCCTTGAAACACATTGTGCAGCTGGACTGTGTATCTCTGTGCAGCCACATACCTGTACGATTGACAACACAGCTGCACTGCCCCACCCCTCCCAGGGAAAATCCAGACAGACCCTCTGGTTTAGCAAAACTGAACAAAAACATGAGACAGAAATTCAGCTTATCCCAGCACAGGGATAATCTCTGACCATTCTCCTCCCTTGCGGGGTGAGATTAGCTGCTGGGCAAAAGGGCAAGGGCTGGGGACTTGGAACTGAGAGGAGCCCAAGGAACTATGAGGAAACTGGTCTCAGCCCTGTATTTCTCAGGAAATTTGCACTGGGTGCCTTTGCTTCCATCAGCTGTCCTGAGTCCCTCCCTGCGCTGGCATGTCAGCTTCACTGGCTGAGTAGCCTTTTGTCCCTGGTTTGCTGATTACCACAATTAGCAATTGACATGCACTGTTATCCCATTTGCACACACAGTCACAGTGATTACACACAGTACTCCACACCTAACTAGAAAAAATGCCCAAGGCCCAGGAGATTTCAGGAGCATCAGAACAGGCTCTGAAGTCAATCGAATGTGTTGAGTATGTAGTGCTCGTTCCTTCTGCTGATGTCCCTGTGATTTACCTGGCACCTTCCTAGGTCGTGTGGTGAACATCAGCAGCATGATGGGTCGGATGGGCAGCCCTGCTCGATCGTCATACTGCATCACTAAGTTTGGGGTGGAAGCCTTCTCCGATTGCCTGCGGTACGAGATGCACCCCCAAGGAGTGAAGATCTGTGTGGTGGAACCTGGGAACTTCATAGGGGCCACCAACCTGTACACCCCTGAGCGAATTAAAGCCATAGCAGAGAAAATGTGGAAGGAGCTTCCAGAGACTGTGCGCAAAGACTATGGCAGGAAGTACTTGGATGAGCAAATCACCAAGATGGAGAGTTACTGCAACAGTGGCTCACCAGACACCTCGCCAGTCATCGACAGCATCACCCATGCACTGACGTCGTCCTCCCCCTACACCCGCTACCACCCCATGGATTACTACTGGTGGCTGCGCGTGCAGATCATGACGCACTTGCCTGCTGCTATTTCGGATCGGATCTACATTTACTGAGGCATCTCGTCGCTAGGCTGCCAAGGTGGGAGGTTAATTTCAAAGGGCATGTTGTACAAATTTCCCGTTAGTCACTTTTGTATTTTTTTTAGCTGATTTCAAGGTACCATAATTTAGATCTAAAAGGTTAATTTAAACATTTGAATGTAATTTAAAAGGCAGTAATTGTTGCATGGGACCTTTCGTAGGCAGGAATGTGTTTATGTATATTGTAGGGACTCAGCTCTGTACTATTTATTTCAAATATTCCTTCTTTTTTCCAAAATCAGATGCCAAGTTACGCTCCTCATTGAATTTACAATTGCTCTGAAGGGATTTTCAGTCTAGTTTCCACTGACTGAGTTACACCAGCTTTGACCATTCCTGACTCGGAGGCAGCCTTCACACCACAGACCGCAGGCCCTCCTGTCGCCATAGCATATTGCTGCAGATTGATGGCTAAGGGCTGCAAAGATTGTTACGGGGACTGGTCATAATAGCACAAGATCCTGCTGGTTTCTTTAATTCAGGGATCCCATCTTATAGCACTCTAAGCACTGAAATTAGCAGCTGATCCTGTCCTTTAATCATTACATTTACGAAGATGGAAACTGTGTCAAAGGGAGCTGTTCAGTCTTTCTCTCCCATACACTTCCTTTCCAAGGAGTTGGATAGATCATGTGCCCAACCCTGAAGCCCTTATTCTCAGCTGTTCTTTCCTCACATGAGTATTCCATTGAGGCCAATGAGTGTGAGAAGCATTGCAGAGGCGAGTAAGGCTGCAGGATCAGCCCATGTTAATATTTCTCATTTCTTCAGCAGTAGCTGAACGCTGTGACTTCAAAGTAAAAAGCTTTGAAGTATGTTTAATTGCACTAGTGTTGACGTAATGTAGTGCAGCAGCAGCACTGACCCATTTCCATATGAGAACCAGTTTTCCTGTATTTTGCCAGGATCATTCAGAACCAACCGTTACATTCACCTTGACGGATGAATGTCATTTTTTCACTTGGGACCTCAGAGTTACATCACCTTCTTAGCACGGATTGAACAGTGACTTGCACAATGGGGCTCTGATCTGATTGGGTCTTCTAGGCCTACTGCAGTACAAACCGTACATAATAAGAGTAATAATTTACATGGAAGGAGTCATGGAGCTGAAACATTTGTCTAGCTAATGTAGTTTGGATATGATCTTCAGTAGAAAATCAATTTAAAAAAGGAATAAACTTTAAGGGCAGTTTAATATCCATGATGGTTATTATGTTTACATGACTGAGAAATAAGGCTACGATTTTGTCATAAAGGTCATAGTGATCACAGAAATTGTGAATTTGAATAAAGTCCATGAAATACTGGAAATGGCTGTAAAAACACATTTGACTAGGCCTCCAACCTGAGTGACGTTGCAACCTAATCCATGGTGTGACACTCAGGTTTGGCCCATTGATCCCTCTACAAAAGTGCAAAAGGGCCAAACCTGAATGGCACTGAGACCTCTTGTGCCAGGTCACAAGGCTGGGAGTAGGGAGCCAAGCCTTGCCGCACAGGACAGGAGCCACTGCCATGAGGTGAGTGTGGGGTGGGCTCAATCTCCCACCCCTCCTCTTCTGTGACTCATACATTTTCCCCCATACCTCTGCCATGAAATTTACTAAAAGAATTGCCAACATCGCAGCCTTACTTAGAAACATTATTTTGTACTGTAAAAAAAAACCAGAAAAATACATCCATAAAAATCAACACCAGCAACAAAAAAGCCTTTCTCAGAGGAGTGCTGAGTGTTACATTTTTCAAGCGTGGGAGGTGAGCAAAAATGTAACTGCGAGTTAATTTTCTTAGAGAAAATGGAGAGAGAGGATTTGTTGCACTGTTGTAAGTACTGTAGCAAGTAGAAAGAGGAAATGATCAAAATATCCTTTGGCTTGATTAACATTAAAACTAATGGTGATAAAGTCCACAGGCTCCAGCTTTTTGTTTTTTGATATTTAAGGTGAGAGGCTTACATCTGGACTTGGCCCAACATTAACACCTGAGTTCTGCAGGTTTGGTACCAGAGGACATGTGCACGCACACACTTTACACAGCTGTTGAATTGTAATAGGTTTCTGTGGTCTTCTAAATTCCAAGTTGGGCTCTTTAAGACTCTGACTATAAGTAATTAAATCAGTCTAGTCTATCTCATGACAAATACCGGACTCACACATAGTGACTACTTAGACCCGGACATCTAGGTCTTATTCTGTGTAAAATGCCCATTGACTTCAATGAGAGCTGTACACATTAAAAAGCTATAGGGTTGAGCCCTGTTGAGCCTAACCAGGGACACCAAAAATGTTGCATTAATTTGATGGAATAAGTGGGCCCAGAGTGTCAAAGATGTTAACAGGACCCTGAAACTGTCCAACATTAAACAGGTTTCAGTAAGGTTCGGGGTTTGGCATCCAGCGACCTCAGCCTGATTGGTACCATGGCAAACACGCCTTTCAACAACTTTTAACCTTTTATTAAAGCTATAGAAAAAGAAGGAAAAGCAGTTAAAACATTTGAAATGTAAAGTATTAAATAAGGCCTTTATTTTAACCATATTTACTTTCCCTGTAGCTGCAGGGAGTTTTATAAGGAAAGACACCTTGCCTGACGCTCTTTCAGATAGCATGACAGTCGATGTGCTCATCGAAAGCAGTTAGTTGAGATGGGGTGGAGCTGTTGTTGCTGAAGTCCGATCCCATTTCCTAAAAGACAAAACAATGCACAGGCACAAAGGAGAGAGAAAGGACAACAAAGACAGGAAATGCAGCTTCTGTCTCTGGTCTCGACTCTCGTTTGCATCCTCACTGCTGGAGAAACAGCCACAGCACATAGTATAAGAGTCACTCTGAGACCTGGTAAACTTGTATCGGGAGCCGATTGTTTATGGCATTTCTTTTAACTCCCTCTCTGGTCAGAGGCTTATAGCAACATTACAAAATATACAGTCTTGTCTGGCAAAGCCAGACTCCTATTAAACAGAAGGCAAAAGGAGAGAGAGAGAGAGAGAGAGAAAAGAACTTGGGGGTGGGGGGGATTTGAAGGAAATGACACATGCCAGGTGCTGGCTGGGATTTAGCTGAGCTGGTGGAGATTGTGATGTCATCTGGGTCCCTTTCTCTGACTCGGTCAGGTCAGGACATCTCCCAGAATCAGGCCCAGTGCTCTTCAAAATGGCACCCTCTGTGGGCACTGTATGCATGAGGGCATGCCAGCAGGGGCAGGGTCACGCCGGAGGGGTAGGCCTACTCCATCCTTGGAAGTACCGGACTGTCTGGTAGTCTGGGGATGCAGCAGTGGCCATCCTATGTGCATTGGGGGGGAGGAGTAGGACCCCCATGATACACTCAGAAGTGTAGAGTTTGGGCAGAAGCCCCCTAGAAAAAGCATCCATGAGAATGCCAGACTAATTCAGTAATTAACTATGTTCAAATCAGTTAAGCATGTTAAATTGAGATCTCTGGCTCACATTTCCCCTAACGAGGATTGTTGATCCTAAACAAGCATTGGCAGTGCTTAAGGGGTCAGCA
The DNA here is from genome assembly GCF_965152235.1 of Eretmochelys imbricata. NCBI lineage: Eukaryota > Metazoa > Chordata > Testudines > Cheloniidae > Eretmochelys > Eretmochelys imbricata. The sequence continues at coordinate 746,436 of NC_135580.1, read as the reverse complement.
AGTCAGTATTTTAATGGTGAAGAGGAGCCACTTTTAAAAATAAGTTCAAAGAAGGTGTTGAAAACTCTGGTTGTTGAATTATCCCACATTCAGCTAAGAAAACGTGACACTACATTGTGAACAAAGCGCTCTGTCTCATTTGTAGTGTGTTTGTTTCAATGAGGAAAGGAAGGAGTCTTTCCTAAAGACACAGAGCTATCTACAAAGGTAGGACAGATATGTTCTCAGGGTTCTGATTACAGGGGCTCAGAGCCAGAGAATGCGCTCTCAGATATGAATGGAACACAGCAGAGAAGGTGGCTTGTACAAAAGACAGGTTCAGCAATTCAAAGGGCGCCTACCCCTTAGACTCAATAGCTGTGAGTGCTGGGGTGCCCCACCATATCCGCATGGAGATCTATAAACTGGACCCAGACCATGGCTCTGTTTGAAACAGTAACTAGCGATGTGTGTGCACTGCTTTGTATTTATTGCTAATGAATTCAAGCTAGCAATTTCTACATCTCTGTCAAGGAGAATGCAAGTGCATGCAGACATGGTCATGTGCATTTTTAGTTACTATTTTACAGTAGGAACATTTATATGCATATTTGCCTCAGACCCTGGGCTCCTGGCAAGCTGCCAATGCAGCACTTGATGTTGCCAAGCTTAGGACCCCTTGGTTTAGTGGGATTCCCAGCCACTGTGTCCCGATTCAGCGCATACAGGAGCATATTACCAATATGATGGGCTTGATCTGGCTATAGACACACAGATTCCAAGGCCAGAAGAACATAAGAACAGCCATACTGGGTCAGACCAAAGGTCCATCCAGCCCAGTATCCTGTCTGCCGACAGTGGCCAATGCCAGGTGCCCCAGAGGGACTGAACATAACAGGTAATGATCAAGTGATCTCTCTCCTGCCATCCATCTCCACCCTCTGACAAACAGAGGCTAGGGACACCATTCCTTACCCATCCTGGCTAATAGCCATTAATGGACTTAACCTCCATGAATTTATCCAGTTCTCTTTTAAACCCTGTTATAGTCCTAGCCTTCACAACCTCCTCAGGCAAGGAGTTCCACAGCTTGACTGTGCCCTGAGTGAAGAAGAAAGAACCATTGTGATCATCTAGACTGACCTCCTGTACAGCCCAGGCCAGAGAACTGTCCCACAGTCATTACTGGAGCAGAGCTTTTAGAAAAACATCCCGTCTTGATTTCAAAATGGTCAGTGAGGGAGAATCCATCCCTACACCATTGTGATTTGCAGCATGACTTCCTGGCCCAAGCCTTGCTCTGTTTCAGGAAGTGATTGGAGCACAAAGTCTCTCACTCGTCTTACCTGGGGAATGGACTTGGTTGATCCAGTAGGGCCCAGAGGGAGGGCTGTGATGACCAAGCAGAGCTTAGTGGAGATCTGTGTTTTGGGGTGGGGTTCTCCTGGACTACCCAGGGAATCCTGCCCACTCTCCGTATCTGATGCTTGCCAGTGTGCGTTAATCACCACAGCCGGGGCTCAGCCAGTCAGACAGTGTGGGTGGGGTCTTTAAAGGGCTGAGCAATTTCCGGGCTGCCAAGAGCACTGGAGCGCTGCAGGCTGAGTTAAAATGGGCAATTGACTCTCATGCTTCAGGGTGCGTGCTGTTTGCCGTGGGGAAGGGAGGGGCAAGAGCCATGTCAGGTAGAACCCCCCTCACCCCCAAAGTACTGGGCAATACCCGTAGTTTGTCAGATGTTTGTTGGGGGCCTGAGGCAGGCTACCTTCCTCTAGAGCATCCGGCATTAACAATGCTAGAGGCACAATTTCTGGACCCAGTGGGCTGGTCTGAATGGCAAATGCGATACCCACCACTGCAAGGCGTCTGCAGCTAGCGGTGGTGCAGCTAGCGTCCTTGCTGCGCTCAGTGCTGGCCAGAACACATTGGCCTCATCCGTTCCCCGGCCAGCCGTATGCTGTACACACTCTTGAGGGGGGATGGCGGTATCTGTGCTGAGGAAACAGAAGAGGGGAAAAGCTGAAGCTCCCAATTTTGCAGCCGACCCAAAGACTGGGGGAGGCCTGCAGAGGACAGGTCACTAACACAGAGCAATCTGACTCGCTTGATAAGCTGGGTGCAAGTCAACAATATTCCTTTTAATGCAGCTAAATGTCTATGTAGGCCCCTCTATTAGCAGGGCCTCGGAACTTAACTGGGAGTGTTCCAGCTGGGACGCTGCAGTCCACCCTCAGAGATGACAGTTCCCGTGATGCCTTGGGGAAGAGAGAGACTTCTGCGTCCGCGGCGAAGGGACCCTCGTTCTGGATACAGAGGCAGCGTGCGGCAGGCTCCCTGGTGTGGGGGGAGCTGAGAGCCGGGCCAGAGGACTCAGGCAGCTTGTGGCGCTCTGTCCGAGCTGCTGAGAGTCTGCAGGGGCATCGTGCAGGCGGGGAGCCTGCGGCTGGGTGTCAGCAGAGGGGCAGAGACTGTTGCTGAGCCCAGAGCTGACTGAGGCGGGCCTGCAGTGCAGGCAGTGGGAGTAACCACCTCCTGTCTTGGTTGGGAAAGTGCTTACGGGGAAGGGGGACAGGGACAAGACTGTAAGGGCATGCCTGAGTCTAAGAAGAGACGAAGTGGCCTTGTCGTCTAGCCAGGAGCCAGGTTCCTGGCCTCTGGGAAGAACAGCTTCCATCTCCAGAGGGGCTGAGCGGCATAGAAAGATCTCACAGTAGAATCGCCCTGCCCCGTGTTGTCTCAGCCAGACCAATGGAGCGCTGGCCCCAGCTTTAAGGTCTTCACACGCACCCACAACTCTGCAGTCAGAGGATTGCACGCTCAGGAGTGGGGTAAGTGGTGCCAGTGTAAATGGGAGTTGGGTAAGCTCTGTTTACTACTGTAAACTGCATTTATTAAATTATTTATTAACATGCCCCCTGCTGATTTAAAGTGGTTGTGACATTTTAATTGTCAGTCTTTTGTATCATGTTTTTCTAGATGGTTAAGTAAAGGGGTGTTTGTACATTGTTCGTATATTGTTTATAATTGGTACTTTTGGGTTAGACCATTGCATAGCTTAGCTCAGGTATATTCCTGAAGGCTCCCAAGGCAGGCCAGTGAGAGTGTACAGGACCCAGCTAGGTGGAGACACCACCAAGCTTCATTTCCTTTGTAAGTAAAAGGGCTGCAGCAGAGGGGTGGCTAGCAGATCCCCACCTACCCACCATCACCACTGGGAGACTCAGGATCACCTTTACTGTCAACGTCAGGCACCCCAGCACACAAGGGAGTGTTGCCTGCCCCAGAGTAACCCAGGAAGGCGGGGGAGGGGGGTGTGGCAACATATCCATCTAGGAACAAAGAATGCAGGCCATCTGTGATCAGGATCCCCAGGGAGCTGCACTGACGTCACTCAATTGGGGTGAATTGCAAAGAATGGGGCAAATAATCCCCAAAGCTGGTGTATATTCCAACACTTAGATTTACCAAACCAGCATAAAACAGCTTCTGTGATATCTCACGGGTCGCCCAGAAGCCAATAACACAATTCCCTTAAAGCAACCCAGCCTTAGGCCTCCACCCAGACACCCAGGTCAAATATGATGAGGATTACTGAAAATCTTATTCACCATATAAAAAAATTCTACCAATCCCAAAGGATCAGACACATTACCTCCCAAATTAATGATCTTACCCAAATACTCGCTTACAGCCAATTCTTATTAACTAAACTAAAATTTATTAAAAAAAAGAGAGAGTATTGGTTAAAAGATCAGTACACATACAGACACGAGTACAGTTCTGATATCAGATTAATAGTAGAGATGGTAAGCTTTATAATTGCAAAGAGGTCTTTCAGAATTAGTCCATAGGTTATAGTCCAATGTTCATATTCAGGGTGATCCAGATTAGGACTGGAGATCTCAGTCTTGTGACTTAAGCTTCCCCTGCATGAAGCATCAAGCAGATCTGAGATGACAGGATCAGAACCCCAGACATCTTTATACAGTTCCATGTCTTTTTTGACAGCTTGCAATCCTTAGGCGAACAATAGGGAATCCTAGAAACTTTGAAGTTAACCTATTTTCTAAGCATCACCAGTAATTAGCTACATGGATTAATATAAGGCAATTGCCTGTTTTCCACCATTCGTAGGTGATTTGCTGTACATTTCAAAGAGAGATGAATACAGTGATATCACTATGTTTACAGTTCATTTAAATGTTAATAGAAAAGGAGTACCTGTGGCACCTTAGAGACTAACCAATTTATTTGAGCATAAGCTTTCGTGAGCTACAGCTCACTTCATCGGATGCATACTGTGGAAAGTACAGAAGATCTTTTTATACACACAAACCATGAAAAAATGGGTGATTATCACTACAAAAGGTTTTCTCTCCCTCCACCCCACTCTCCTGCTGGTAATAGCTTATGTAAAGTGATCACTCTCCTTACTCACCTTTTGTAGTGATAATCACCCATTTTTTCATGGTTTGTGTGTATAAAAACGTCTTCTGTACTTTCCACAGTATGCATCCGATGAAGTGAGCTGTAGCTCACGAAAGCTTATGCTCAAATAAATTGGTTAGTCTCTAAGGTGCCACAAGTACTCCTTTTCTTTTTGCAAATACAGACTAACACGGCTGTTACTCTGTTAAATGCTAGTGTTTCCTTTTGATCTCTGAATTAACAGAATACAGCATAGACAGGGACTGCTTGATTACATTGTTAACCTCTAACAATATATATGTAAACACACAAAACCACAAACATTATCTACCAATATGTCCCTAAAGGTTGAATCTGGGTCAATTAGCAAGCTGCTTAACCCTTTCTGGCTATGGGTCACACCATCTTATAGGATGGTGGACTCTAACCTGGGAAGCAGTGTTTTGGGGGAGGGGTTAATCAGCTGAACATGAGCTCCAGTGTGATGCTGTAGCCAAGAAGGCTAATGTGATTCTGGGATCCATAAAGAGGGAAATCACATGTAGGAGTAGAGAGGTTATTTTCCCCTCTGTATTTGGCACTGGTGTGTGACCACAGCTGGAATGGTGTGTCCAGTTCTGGTGCCCAGAATTCAAGAAGGATGTTGATAAATTGGAGAGGGTTCAGAGAATAGCTACAAGAATGATTACAGGGTTAGAAAAGTTTTTAGAGTAACAGCCGTGTTAGTCTGTATTCGCAAAAATAAAAGGAGTACTTAGAGACTAACCAATTTATTTGAGCATAAGCTTTCGTGAGCCACAGCTCACTTCATCGGATGCATACTGTGGAAACTGCAGAAGACATTATATACACAGAGACCATGAAACAATACCTCCTCCCACCCCACTCTCCTGCTGGTAATAGCTTATCTAAAGTGATCACTCTCCTTACAATGTGTATGATAATCAAGTTGGGCCATTTCCAGCACAAATCCAGGTTTTCTCACCCTCCGCCCCCCCCCACACAAACTCACTCTCCTGCTGGTAATAGCCCATCCAAAGTGACCACTCTCTTTACAATGTGTATGATAATCAAGATAGGCCATTTCCAGCACAAATCCAGGTTTTCTCACCTGCCCCCCCCCTTTTTTTTTTTTCCAAAAACCACACACACAAACTCACTCTCCTGCTGGTAATAGCCCATCCAAAGTGACCACTCTCCTTACAATGTGTATGAAAAACAAGGTGGGCCATTTCCAGCACAAATTCAGGTTTTCTCACCCCCCCCCCCAAAAAAAAAAACCACACACACACAAACTCACTCTCCTGCTGGTAATAGCTTATCCAAAGTGACCACTCTCCCTACAATGTGCATGATAATCAAGGTGGGCCATTTCCAGCACAAATCCAAAACCTGCCTTAGAGTGACAGAGTCAAAGAGCTCAGTCTATTTAGCTTAACAAAGAGAAGGTTAAGGGGTGACTTGGTGACAGTCTGTAAGTATCTACAGAGGGTACAAATATTTAATAATGGGCTCTTCAGTCCAGCAGAGGAAGGTCTAACAGGATCCAATGGCTGGAAGTTGAAGCCAGACAAATTCAGACTGGAAATAATGCGTACATTTTTAAAAGTGAGGGCAATTAACCACTGGAACAATTTACCAAGGGGTGTGCTGGATTCTCTATCACTGACAAGTTTTAAATCAAGGTTGGATGTTTTTCAGAAAGCTCTGCTCTAGGGATTATTGTGGGGCAGTTCTCTGGTCTGTGCTGTACAGGAGGTCAGACTAAATTATCACACTGGTCCCTCCTGGCCTTGGAATCTATTAATCTGTTATTGATGATTTTTAGGAAGGTGCCCAGCCCCATTGTGCTGGCTAGTGCGTACACACAGACACACACACCAAGAGACAGTTCTTGCCCCAAAGAGATTACAGTCATAGTAGAAAAGACAGAAAAAGAGAGGAAACTGAGACACAGAGAGGGGCAGTGACCTAACCAAAGTCACACAGCAGTTCATTGCCAGATACTTTAAAATCCAGTTCTCTTAATCTAAGTATTTGACCTCAAAATATCCATAGACCCCAGAACAGGTAATTCTGTTCAGCAGGCCAGACACCAAGCTGCACCAGGCACAGGTGACATCTGGTTTAATACAGAATGATTAAAGTTAGACATGGCACGGATCAGTGAGGTTGCTGAGCCTGCCTCTCTACAGTGCAGCATGCAGATCCCGAAGAGATGATGCGTCAGACATGAAGCAGTGCCACTCTTGTTCTTAGCCAGACAGGAAACCCAAATAACGATACTGCACTTGACATCTACAAAACATCCTTTATCACAAAGAATTCTAAAGTACTTTGCAGGCTACCCACACAGAGATCACCCCACCACTGAAATGCAGACACTTCCTTCTGCAGAAGAAATGTCACAATGTGCACAGCAGTGTAGTGCAGAGAAGTCCAGGAGGCAGAATCTAATTAGCTGAGTTGGAATTTGGCCAGTACACTGGGGTTAACACCCCTGCTCTTGTGAAAAGTGGTATGCAGTCTTTTACCTTTCAGAGTAGCAGCCGTGTTAGTCTGTATCCGTAAAAAGGAAAGGAGTACTTGTGGCACCTTAGAGACTAACAGATTTATTAGAGCATGAGCTTTCGTGAGCTACAGCATCCAATGAAGTGAGCTGTAGCTCACGAAAACTTATGCTCTAATAAATTTGTTAGTCTCTAAGGTGCCACAAGTCCTCCTAGTCTTTTACCTTGAGGTTGATAGCTAGTGTCTGGATAGGTGACTCTTGGAAACTGGAAGTGGTCACCAGCTAGGAGATGGGTCTGGCGGCTACACGGGCAGCGGGAGGGTTCTGACAGCTGCAAAGCAAATCTGTGGACTAGTTAGGTAGCTGCAAGGCAGCTGGAGTTCTGAGGAGTGAGTTTGCAGATGAATACGTTCAACCACTGTGTTCTGTCACTTAATGACCATCTGGCCAGATGATCCTCTGCATAGGTCCTGTCTGAAAAATGCTAGCACATCACATCTCCCCCTAGTACGAAGTTAAGACATTCAGTGCTGATGTAACAATCAACCATTGCTATATACTGCAACATCTGGGCTTTCCACTTATTAGCTATAGCTTCTTTTGCACTTCGAAGTTGATTTTATCAGCCAGTTTGTGGAATAAATAGCTATAGTAAATGGAGAAGGGAAATTTAGCCAGTCCAGCCTCTACCTGAAGGGCAGTTGGCACAAAAATACTTGAGAGTGATCTGGGGCCGACTGCAGCATGCAGTTTTGCAGGGAAATTAGGTCCCTTTGATTATTGTTTGACAGAAATGTAGGCAGCTGCCTTCACTTGTCTTATCAAATTAAAAGGGAAAATAATTACTCACTGCTTAAATTATGGAACACAGACTGTGCGAGCGCTGAAGGCTGTCATGGATCTCTCTGTTCTAGGTGCAGTACTGCATGGCTCAGTGTGCTTCAGCTCCCAGGGAAAAAAGACGATTGTCACCAAGGCTTTCTATGTAAAGACCATTTCAGTCTATATATAGTTTTTCCTGATGGAGTGGAAGGCAGCAAAGATGAGGTATTTTTTAACCACAGCTGTTACATTTTGTTTCAGGTCTTAATCAGGGAAAACATGAGGTTTCACCGTCTTTCAGGACCTGTTGTCTGTCTTTGTCTTTTCGGGTGATGAATGTAATGTTTTGTTTTGAAATGTTTTGAAACAAGGTTCTGTCTGCTTATTAACGTGTCATCTGGATCTAATGGTGGGTTTTCTGCACTGTCTGGACAGAGTTATTCTGTAGCCATTAAATTAGATCACACTGGAGCTGAACCTTAGCCAGCACTTCCACATCGGACAATTCCAGGATGAAACTCCCAATTCTAGTCAAGCTGTGCTAGTTGAGGGACCCGGCCCAGCTAGCTCTCCCGGCCTGTTGAAGTGAGCATCTGAGAAAGTAAGTTGAGCACTGATGCGCTTACCCTGAGTGATGTGCCTGAGGTGTGAGGCGGGAGGATGGGACCACAGGGTCCGCTCAGCAGGGAAGCATGGAGCAGCTGTGGGAATGTGAATATCACATAAATTCCCCACATTCTGCGTAGCTATGCTGTTGTCTGCAGCCCTGGCCCTCTCTGTACATGGGCAGGGCACACTCCATGCCCTCCTTGGCTGTTCTCCCATGGGCATGATGTCCATCTGCATGTGCAGTCAGGTAAGAGAGAGGGAGAAAGGTTCCTCGCTAAAAGGGCAGGAGCAGGTTATTGTCCAGGAGATGGGCACTTACATGAGCCTCACCCACAGCACCTGCAAGAGGGGTCAGGCATGGAAGGTAGACCTGCTAGCCTTCCCCCACTCCACCCTTCCAGCCACAGCTAGTCATTGAGGCAAGGAAGCAGGGGGCTGCCCGTAGCAGGGGCATACACATCCTGGTGAGAGAAGGCACTTTCCTGGGGAAAGGAAGGCTCAGGGATTGTCTACACTTACAGTGCTGCACCAGTACAGCTGTGCCACTCTCGCGCTTAGTGACGATGCTACCTATGCTGACAGGAGAGCTTCTCCTGTCAGCACCGTTAATCCACCTCCCCGAGAGGCGGTAGCTATGCCAACAGCAGAAGCCCTCCCCGTCACATAGTGCTGTCTGCACCAGGGGTTAGATGGGTAAAGCTGTGTCGCTAAGGGGTGTGGATTTCCACGATGTAGTTATACCAACAGAAGTTGGTAGTGTCAACCATGCTTCAGGATATGTGAGTGGGAGAGATGGACCAGTGACAGTCCCTTCAGCACAGGAACAAATGTAACCCAGGTAGTAATGCCTGGTGACTCTGAATCCCAATGATGGGAAGTAACCCATGTTGTTAAGATCATCATCTGTGAAGTAGCTAACTGATACAGCTGTATCAAAGGATCAACTTTGTCTGGTGTTAGGTACAAATGACCTTGTACTGAATGCAGGGTAGTGCAATATGGTTACCAATTTTGTAATTATTGTAGGAATACAGGAAAGCAGGACTGTGCTTAACCTGTCCCAAAAGAGGGGGGCCACCCTCAGTCGAAAGAACCTTGTTAAGCAGGGGCTCGAATGTCAGAGCCCTGTGAAAGTAAGAGGGGTGGGGACAAGTATCCCTAGCCAGGAGACTGCACATTCTCAAGGGTCCTCCATAGACTTGTTTAACCTGTTCCTCCCCACTGTTCAAAGAATAGAGCTAAATAGGCTTCATTAGGAGCCTCTTTGTTTTGTTAAATGCTCAATCAGAGCTGAACTCAGTTGTGGTAGAACTGTGTTTCTGCCCTACCTGCTAAGAGTTAAAAATCAGTGACAGCTGAAATCACTTGGGATGGGGCAGTGTTTTTGCCCAGCCTGTAAAGAGCTGAAAATGACTAAGAGACAGCTGTGCAGAGGTCACAGCAGAGAGGCAGATGGCAGCAGAAGGCAAATGACAGTCAGCTGGTGAACGAGTGGCTGGTGTGGCAGAGAGGCATGATGAGCGGCCAGCAGGGTGGCTGGTGGAGAGGCGCGGAGAGAGTGGTGAGCTGGCGGCCAGCAGGAGCAGCCAGTGAGCAGCCAGCAGAGTGGCTGGCGGAGAGGGGCGGCAAGCAAGTGCCCAAGCAGCAGAGCGAGTAAGGTACCTCTTTACCCCTCCCGGGGGGAGGTGAACGCTGCAGACACACCTTTGAACTCTGGGTCTGCACTGACCAAGGACAGCGACTGTGAGTGGGGTGCAGAGAAGGGTTGGGCATGTGAAAGGGGCTTTTGGGTTGCTGGACTTAAGAACCAGAGGGGAAAAGGACACTGCTCAACCTACTTGGGGGTGGGTGTTTTACTCACACTTTATTATTTATGAACCCTGTTTGTGGTGTTTTCCCAAATTAACTCCGAGTTACTTCCCTCCTTTTATTAAAAGTTTCTTTTCTACACTCAGGCTCTTTGCTTGCAAGTGGGGAAATATTGCCTCTCAGAGGCACCCAGGCATGGTGTGTAAATTTCCCAGGTTACGGGTCGGGGCTCGAGCCAGTTCTGTGTTGGATCAATGGAAAGGAACCCCTAGATATTGAACCTGGCCCTGGTTGCTGCTGGCTCCACCTGGCAGAAGGGTTACACCATAATATAAATGATTGGTGTCAAAATATACAAACACAGTGATCATGGGGGCCTGCTGCTCTGCAGTTCTACCAAAGCCAGGGGAGGGCATGCTGCAAACTGTATATTCAGCTGTAGGCAAATCATGGGTTGTGACCTCTAAACAGGATGCAGGGAGGGGCGGTTTCTGGCTAGCTTTCCAGGAGGGAAAAGATTGTGACCTACAGGTACAGTGTACAGAGGGCCTGTACCTCCCCACAATTCAGTTCACTCGCAGGAAAACTCCATGTGCTTCTCTTTTGTTTTTTCTCTACAATTACAAGTTCCCCACCCTATGCTGCAGGGGCTTAGTGGATTGCCACACACCCCTGGGAAGCTGCAAATGTGTATTTAAAGCAAAAGCTGTCCTGATAGTTGAACCTTTGGCTTTGTGCTAGCAAAGTATTTAATGGAATTTGGCACTTGTGCTGATTACTGAGCATTTAATTAAAAAACAGCTATTTCAACCTCAGTAAGGAGCTGACAGGCTTGTGGGTGGAGTCTTTCCCCCTCTCACATTAATGAATACAGGAAAAGAGAATGACGCACTGCAAGGCAGGGGTATTTTCATTCTCTGCACAAAACCTTTGTTAGTACCCCCACCCCCAGCCCCAGAGATGCGGCCATTGTCTGATCCTCTCTGGGCCATAGGGCAGCAGCTGAGACAAGCAAAATGCATGGCTAACTATGATATAATAAAAAATAGAGAGGAAAAATATATTTGGTCATTTTGTCTATGTGACCTTCTCTGCCTATGCAGGGCTCTTTCCTACCGTCTTCCTGGCTCAGACGTGCCTGTCCTGAAACACCTGCGAGATGTTTCCTCAGGAAGCCCAAAGTCCCTCCAGGTGATCTGAAAAGAGGATTCCACGAGACTGGGTAACATAAAAATGTCACATACCATAAGTAGGCCAGAAACTCTGTAATTCCCTTTCTGGCCTCTCATTCAAGCCATCTGTCATCAAGATACTAGTTTGCAAAAGAAAGCAGTGGCAAGAGTAGCGTTCTGTGGCACATGGCACACATCTCACTGAAGGGAAAGCACACGCTGCCGCAGTCCCTGCATGTACCTTCCTGTTGACTGTGGTGTACCATTAAGCGAATCTGAGGTTGAAACCAGAGTTGAACAGCAGGTGTGTGCTGCAACTCTTCTGACACTCTCTGAAAGCCTGGCCTTTGGGCTCCCTCCTCCCCTGTGGCATTCACAATCTGTTAGCTGACAACTGTGCTCATTTTGGTCACCGCCAAGCCATGGTAGTTCCCAAACTGATGCCCAGTTATTCTTCTGATATGAATCTGGCTCTTCTATGCTGAATGTTGGCCTGGAACCCTTCTGAGGCCTGGGGTCTGAGGACTGTGGCCCAGTTTCCTTTTCAACTGTGTGACACATAGATGCTGCCTGCTGATGAGATGTTTTCTTTTTGTGTCCTCCTCTTCCAGGGATTGGCAAAGATCTACATGAGGGTCTTCGTTGCAGGTACTCGGATAAGCTAATATGTTGCTTTGAACACCTGTACATCCAGCTACCACCAGAAAAGGGTGAAGATACCCAGATCATTTCTGATTCTAACACTGGGAAAATTATGAAATTCCACCCCAAGACAAGTGAGGGGATGAGGCCAACACGTGAGGGGATGCACACAGACTAGAGAAGGGACAGAAGTGCAAGCGGTCCCATTGCTATGACACAACCTAATGTATGAGACAACTCAGTGTCCTGAATCAAACTTAAGTGAAGCAATTTACAGGTAGCAGAAGAAGAATGAGTTATGTGGTGGGCTAAGAACACTTCTCTCTACAACTCCCACATCTGAACTACAAGGTACACATACCGGGATATCCCAGTAAATCTCATAGAGCATTGTTTAGTAAGGGTCACATCCCTCAACACCTTGCTTTCCAGAACCATGTGTCAGTGAGTAAAAGGTGTCCGAGTCCCTGCCCCTCCTTCCCACCTTTGCCAAAACCTCACATCCACATGGAACCTTTCTGGAGACTTGGAAGTATGTGGTGAACTTTGTTTTTCTTTCTTTTAATCATTATTTTTCACTTTCACTCAGCTCTGCTCTGCTCTGCTCCTCGGGGCTCCACCATAGAAATACTGGGGTACCCAGGAAAGATCATTCTGTTGGTATTCCAGACTTCTCAGAAGCAGGAAGTAACAGAAATTTCATAAGAAAATTTGTTACCAGGAAAGTTCCTTGTAAATTTCAGCCCCACAAAGTTAGAATAATTTGGATAAGGGTCGGCTTTCGGAAGCTGATCAGCATCAAAGTCAGACTCTGTATCTTTTGACATTCACCTGTCATTGGGGTGGAAGATAGTAGGATTCTGTCAGAGCTGAGCTGCAGATAACCTGCTAGTTTCTCAAAAGCTGGTGCTTCAACTCTTTCATGCCTGGGGGCTTAATACACCACTCATTCCAGAGCTGGACCATTTACTAGGGTGTAAAATGCTTTCCCGTTTTGATGGAGTTGGAGTCTTCAGATGCACAGAGGCAGAAATGTCCCCTTAGCTGTCAGTTTATGTGAAAAGTCTTAGAAGGCTCTTTTGGAACTGGAGATAATGAACTACACAATCTGCATAGCTCAGAGTATCACCAACTAACCCACATTACCTGGCTGGCCATCCTGTGCTGCATTCTGATACTTCCTAGGGAGATGCTGGAGGCTGTGAGGTGCTGGTTTCTCTGCTTAGCAGTAAGCGCAGACCCAGCTGACCCTGCGCTTCGAAGGAAAGGACCTCAGCTTGCAATGCCAGTGGCTCAGCATCCAAACACATTTAGCAACTAAGAGAGCTTACTAGCAGGAGGTGATGAGCTAAATTCAGCTGTGGTATAACCCCAATGATGTCAATGGGACGTGTGACTGATTACACCAGAGCTGAATTTGGTCCCCAATGTTCAGTCCTGACAATAAACTATTTCCACTGATACTAGAAACCCTGTGGCTATAGAATCACAGAAATGTAGGGCCGGGAGGGCCCTCAAGAGTTCCTCTACTCCAGGTTTAATCACTGGCAGGGTCAGTGGTCACTGGCACTTCCTGGGTGCCAGATCCCTCGGGCTGCCTAAATCCGGAGTGACCAGATATAGACCTTACTGTGTGGGGTGTGGAGCAGCCTGAGGCCTGAAGCAAGCAACAGGGCACCCAGCAGAACAGAAAGTAGCAGCAGCATTGCAGTAGGGCCCAGCACTGAGATGTCCCCCTCAGATTGTGAGGGGAAGCGTGGAGCACCCCACAAAGCATGACGTGGAGCAGTGGTTCCTAGCTCGCACCAGCACAGTCGCCCATTTACAAATCAACCATTGGTCAGTTACAAGGTCCCATCGTGGCTGGAGGCACTTGACAGGTTTTGAAGTGAGAGCAAATAACATTACAGATAAGGGGCATGTAACGAGGGACCCCCAGATACCACAGCCCCTGCCACTACACCACTACCTCAGACGAAGGCCTGTCTGCGCAGGCATGGTACAGCCCACTAGCTTTACAGTGCCTTGCCTCCCCACACAACAGCTTTTAAAAGCTAATTATTTGGGGCCCTAGGTCGCAATAAGTAACCCGCCTCGGAACATGAGGATCTCCACTTTGCAGTGAGTTTAGGTTCAGGTACATGTGGATACATTCCTAACGACTCCACATCCAGCAGTCCTCCAACTACTGTCTCACGCAGCACAGCTTCGCACCCGGATCAGCCTGTCTGTGTAGCTTTTTGCCCTTTTCTGAACCTTTTCCAATTCTAATATATCTTTTGGGAGATGGGGCAACAAGAACTGAAAGCAGAATACAAGATGTGGTGTACCATGGATTTATGTAGTGGCGTTATGATATTTTCTGTTTTATTATATAGACTATAGATAAAAAATTACACTACATGAATTAAAAAAAGAACAAATACCATAGTGTAAATGTAAGACCAAAGGAACTGTGGCATGGCCAAGCTAAGGAGCATTGACAATCTTCTGTAAATGTTGCACGCGGAAAGGTTCTCATTCTCCGTCTCCAGGTGAGTTGACTGCTCTGGGAAGGGCTTGTAATTAGGTTTACCGAAATGGTGGTCCCAGCAGGGTACTCAGGGTGGTATAAAACAAGACATGGGCCCTGCCTTCAGGCGCATACAAGCCACTACAGAGTCCCATTTCAGAAAAGGCTAGCATAGGGTCCTACCAGTTCAAACAAAGAGGATGCTCTGTTGATGAGGCTGCTGTCCACAGACAAGGATCTTGTGCATGCAAGTCCCTCAGCTGGATACTTGTACAGCTGGATGGTGCAAATAGCTAAATTGGCACCCACACAGCCACTGTTGCACAGCCAGTGTGTCCAGACCTGCGCCACAAAGGCCGCACCACGAGACTGCCAAACGCGTCCGGACCTGCCCCACAAACGCCGCACCACGAGACTGCCAAACGCGTCCGGACCTGCCCCACAAACGCCGCGCCACGAGACTGCCGAACGCGTCCGGACCTGCCCCACAAACACCGCGCCACGAGACTGCCGAACGCGTCCGGACCTGACCCACAAACGCCGCGCCACGAGACTGCCGAACGCGTCCGGACCTGCCCCACAAACGCCGCGCCACGAGACTGCCGAACGCGTCCGGACCTGCCCCACAAACGCCGCACCAAAGGCCACCATTTTGATCTGTAAAATGGCAGCCTCCACACAGCATGCCCTCACGTGCACTGTACTTGAGAGGGCACTCTGTGAGGAGGCTGCTGTTTTATAGAGCACAATGGCAGCTTCCTGATGCCGTCTTTCGGGGGCAGACGGCATCATCTCTCAGGCCAAATCTGGCCCGTTGGACCCAAACCCCATCTGCTGATGGCATGATCCCATTTGGGTCATGACCTACAGTTTGGGAACCTATGAGCTAAAGGGAACACCATGAGCCTGGATCCCTTGAACCCTAGGGAAATACAGCAAAAGCATATCAGATGAATGCCAATGGGGTGGAGCAGACAGGAAGAGATTGGGCTTGCGTCTCTGTTGTCCTGCACCTTTTATGGTGCAAACAGGGTGTTAAAACACAATTTTACACTCACTTTGAGCTAGTGCAATGGCTACACAAGGTCACGGCAAGCATGCTTCGGGTAAGACGTGGACAAATTGGAGAAAGTCCAGAGAAGAACAACCACCCCACCACCACCCCAAAGTTGATTGGCAACCTATGCAGGCTCTGGGGTACAAGGGTAATATGTTCTGGCTGGCCAACAAATAAAGCCAAACAAATAAAAAATACCCCCAGCAGAATTTTACTCCAAAAAGAAAGACCTGCCAGAGACTTCATAAAGTCCAGGGACCTCACTAGTGGAATTGATTATATGTGGAAGACACTCAGATACTATGGTGACAGGTAGCAATATAAATCCTTCAACAGATAGATTAGCTAGGTGCCCTGGATCTCCATCCTTTGGGCTAACCATTGTACCAAACTCCCTCCACAATGGAGCTATAGAGTTTAGGCACTCAGCTGTCAGAAAACATTTTTAATCAAATCTATAGCTGAGATTTATTTTAAAGAGACAAATATTCTCTTAATATTTCCTTCCTCCAAAAGCAGCTTCTAGGGGTGACAGCGCTCTTGCTTTGTGAAGCGCATTGTGGATTTAGAGTATTATGTAGCTGCCGTTTGAAAAAGCTGCCTGAGGTCAGACCAGCTTCCTGAGTTAAAATTGACTGTCAGCCTTAGAAGAAATTAAATTGTTGATTATTGTGCTGCCTAAGCTATTTATTGCCTAGGCTCCCAGGGAGTCCTACTCAGAACCCTCGTAAGAACTCCGACATTGACGAATCACAGAAATGCCGTTTTCTCTTTTCAAACAGTGATTTAAAAATATAAACTCAGCCACCAAGATGGGTTTAGTTTATAATGACTATGAAAATAATTTAATTTCCCCAGGTTCAATTAAAACTACATGGGAAGTTTAAACCCAAGCTTTCTAACTGCAGAGAAAACTGATGTTGTTGTTGGAGGTGGTTCTTGCATAATCCATGGCGCTATGAATTTTTTAATGGAGTGTAAAAGCAGCTTGTCTGCCTGAAGCCATAAAGAGAATCCCCGCCTGGTTTGGGTCCCCTGGTGGATTGCTTGTACAGCTAGCGCAGCAGCCGGCAATATTGCTGCACTAAGGGAGGTCTTTAAGATAGCGATCTTAAAACAAAAAAACTTCAAATCCAGACTCCAGTGAGAAACTGCTGAATTGGAATTCATTTGCAAATTGGATACTATTAATTTAGGCTTAAATAGAGACTGGGAGTGGCTAAGTCATTATGCAAGGTAGCCTATTTCCTCTTGTTTTTTCCTACCCCCCCCACAGATGTTCTGGTTTAACTTGGATTTAAACTTGGAGAGTGGTCAGTTTGGATGAGCTATTACCAGCAGGAGAGTGAGTTTGTGTGTGTATGGGGGTGGGTTTTTGGAGGGGGGTGAGGGAGTGAGAGAACCTGGATTTGTGCAGGAAATGGCCTAACTTGATTATCATGCACATTGTGTAAAGAGTTGTCACTTTGGATGGGCTATCACCAGCAGGAGAGTGAATTTGTGTGGGGGGGTGGAGGGTGAGAAAACCTGGATTTGTGCTGGAAATGGCCTAACCTGATGATTACTTTAGATAAGCTATTACCAGCAGGACAGTGGGGTGGGAGGAGGTATTGTTTCATATTCTCTGTGTATATATAAAGTCTGCTGCAGTTTCCACGGTATGCATCTGATGAAGTGAGCTGTAGCTCACGAAAGCTCATGCTCAAATAAATTGGTTAGTCTCTAAGGTGCCACAAGTACTCCTTTTCTTATTTCTCAGTTCACATTCCTCTAGGTGCCACTGGATGCCGCTCTGTTCCACTTCCCAGCTGCTTCTCCCCCAGCCAAATCCTTACTTATTTAGCACGGTCAGTCTGCACAGCTTTGTACAGAGCAGAGATGAAGGCACAGTCCTTTCCCCAAGGAGCTTAGAAATCATGTTTTTCTTATTGTTAAGGTTGGGAACCAATTCTGCTGATAGAAATCACATTTAAAAGTGTTCTACTGAACTGAGCTTGTTTCTTAAAGGGAAAAACTCAGTTCATTTAGCTCAGCCCTGCTAAGGAAAGTCAAATTCTGAGCAGTGCTTCTGACTGCAAACGCTCCTGGAAATAAAGCTTCTAATAAGTAGATGGGCTGAATGAAACCTCCATATATAAACATCTTATGAACTCTGTGGGAGCTTGAAACCTCAGCACAGATGCATATGTGTATTTTCCTATTTTTATAATGGGCTAGAAACCCCAGACCCTGTGTTTCATGATCTAGATTTGAATTTGGCAGCTGAAGCCCATCTCTGATAATAAATGGCATCCTAAGCTACCAGTTATTGGTGCAATCAAGCTGGAAAATGGCCTCCTGGGACAGGAATACATCCTGTACAAAATTCAATAAACTTACAATGATGGAAGAAATGACACAGCATGAGACCTGTAAAAGTGAGCCCCTTTCTAGCTATTTTATTGTTGTAATGATAGAGGGGATCCAACTTCACAACTGCAAGACCCTGGGCTTGGAGTACTTCAAGAGTACCATGCAGCTTGCATCCATTGCGAGACCCTTGGAGGATGCATGGAGCAATTGCCGTGGCTCCTTTGAATGAGGAAGGTTCTGACACCAGATCAGAGGTTCCCCCTCCCATCTAGCAGGAAGTGAATTTACAATAAACTTATTTTCAGATATGGTTCATGATTTATTCTTGCTGGTGATTCTGACTTCATGAGTTTTCATCCTGATAGACTGTGCAAGGTGAGCTTTTTCCTCTTCAAGCACAAACCAACCAATATTTAAAGTTTATGTTAAAACTCCAGCTCCCAGAGGCAAGTGATTAGGTGAGAATCTCAGCTTTAATTTTTTAATTTTTTTTTAAAGGACCTTTCTACCCCTCATGGTTGCACAGAAAATCTTGAAACCGTGATCTTAGTGGCTCGGAAAACAAAGGCAAATAATTCCCCTGATTTTTTTTAATCTCATGATTTTGAAACTAAACTCATGGTTTTGGGTAACTTAGAATCATAGAATATCAGGGTTGGAAGGGACCTCAGGAGGTCATCTAGTCCAACCCCCTGCTCAAAGCAGGACCAATCCCCAATTAAATCATCCCAGCCAGGGCTTTGTCAAGCCTGACCTTAAAAACTTCTAAGGAAGGAGATTCTACCACCTCCCTAGGTAACACATTCCAGTGTTTCACCACCCACTTAGTGAAAAAGTTTTTCCTAATATCCAACCTAAACCTCCCCCATTGCAACTTGAGACCATTACTCCTTGTCTTGTCCTCTTCTACCACTGAGAATAGTCTAGAACCATCCTCTCTGGAACCACCCCTCAGGTAGTTGAAAACAGCTATCAAATCCCCCCTCATTCTTCTCTTCCGCAGACTAAACAATCCCAGTTCCCTCAGCCTCTCCTCATAACTCATGTGTTCCAGACCCCGCATCATTTTTGTTGCCCTTCGCTGGACTCTCTCCAATTTATCCACATCCTTCTTGTAGTGTGGGGCCCAAAACTGGACGCAGTACTCCAGATGAGGCCTCACCAATGTCGAATAGAGGGGAACGATCACGTCCCTCGATCTGCTCGCTATGCCCCTACTTATACATCCCAAAATGCCATTGGCCTTCTTGGCAACAAGGGCACACTGCTGACTCATATCCAGCTTCTCGTCCACTGTCACCCCTAGGTCCTTTTCAGCAGAACTGCTGCCTAGCCATTCGGTCCCTAGTCTATAGCTGTGCATTGGGTTCTTCCGTCCTAAGTGCAGGACCCTGCACTTATCCTTATTGAACCTCATCAGATTTCTTTTGGCCCAATCCTCCAATTTGTCTAGGTCCCTCTGTATCCTATCCCTGCCCTCCAGCGTATCTACCACTCCTCCTAGTTTAGTATCATCCGCAAATTTGTTGAGAGTGCAATCCACACCATCCTCCAGATCATTTATGAAGATATTGAACAAAACCGGCCCCAGGACCGACCCCTGGGGCGCTCCACTTGACACCAGCTGCCAACTAGACATGGAGCCATTGATCACTACTTGATCATGATTTCTGAACACTTGGGGTTACTGATAAGGAATTATATATGGACAGAAACTCCAAGAACTTTGGGATTTTTTTCTCCCTTCTCAAAAGTTTCTGCCTGTGAGTTTGCTTATTTGCCTGGATTTTTGTCTGTTTCAGCACTTTGCCTGCACTTTATATTGTGGATTATGATTTGCACTGCCAACTCATGCATAGGGTTGGGTTGGGTTTATGCCTTGTCTTAAGACAGCTCATTATGTTTTTATGTCACTTGCATATAATGCAAACCAATAAGAGCTATGGTGAGGGGGAGGATCCAGACTAATGGAGCATTTTCTGTGGTAGCTGGTTGGAAGTGTTTGGGACGGGTAGATAGCAACGATCTTCTCACCAGGTTGCGCTTTGTTAACTGACAGTGTTTGTATCTAGAGCCAAATCTTGGGTGAATACCATCTGGTCAGAGTGACTTGTTACTGTTTCATTTATCAATTTGTTCCAAAACCTCCTCTATTGACACCTCAATCTGGGACAATTCCTCAGATTTGTTAACTAGCTAATTTCTTAATTAACTTCCTTTGGACCTCTCAAAGACACCTTCCCCTGCTGAGTACTAAGGCAAAGGACAGCCCCTGTAGTTTAAAAAGTTTGTTAGTATTCCAGAGCAAAAGAACATCTAAATTTTTCAGATTCTTTGAACTGCTTTGGTTTTGGGTGCACGTCAAGGTGCTGATTTTCATCAAGAAAGCCCTATGCTGTATGTGTCCTGGCTACCTTTGAGACTTGCCTGTCTCCTCATGGACCATCTCAAAGGCTGGTGAGATCCACTGAGATCCTTTTGCTTTCAATCCTTGTGGGTGGTACCTGGCCAGGTGTCCTCAGCTCTGGAATTCATTTCCCCCATTGTTATAGGAAAATCCAAGTTATTTACTTTAAGGATACACCAGATCTAGCTATGTGTCGAGCCTTTTGCTTGAGAATAGTTGTTCAATTGAGCAGAATTCTGCTTATGGGCAGGCAGGAGGTGTTACAAATTAATTTTTTTGTGAACTGATCTCATATTTTGAATGTATTTACAGCCAGTGACAGAAGGTGTGATTTTTTGAATAAATTTCATAAATTAAATTAAATGCATTTTATCTCCAGTTTTCTCCCAAGAATGTCACTTTCTTCCTCCTCTCACATTTTATCCTTCCCATGTTTCTTGACCCTTCTTCTGTTTTTGTGTTGCTGAGAGATCCCTCATGTATCCTGAAGTTCATTAATCAGCATGATCAATGTGCTCTCAGCTGAGCCCTACAATTAATCTGTAAAGTGTGTTAGGAAAAAAGGCTAATACATTCACTGACAATATTTTATGTACTTGAGTACAAATATTGCAGCATATAGTCTGTGTGACTGTCTTAGCAGCATCTGGATCTAGGGAAGATCATTCCTCAGCAAGAGTAGCCACCCTATTTCACAAAATGTAACTAACTTATAATGTGTCCTCTATAGACTATACCAGGAGAGAAACAGTAATTGCATGGGGTTCCTGTCTGTGGATAGGAGCTTTTAGAACACAGATTTCAGATGATTCCAAAGGTGTGGTATTCAGCTCTGCAAATAGCTTTGTTTTGTGCAGTGCTCTTCTGAGGGGTCTGCTCTCTGCTGTGTCATTTTGCAGTCTGTTGCTGAGGGCCCTCATAGAGGAGGTAGGTTTCAGAGTGGTAGCCGTGTTAGTCTGTATCAGCAATACCAACGAGTACTTGTGGCACCTTAGAGACTAACCAATTTATTTGGGCATAAGCTTTCAGGGGCTAAAACCCACTTCATCAGATGGGTTTTAGCCCCTGAAAGCTTATGCCCAAATAAATTTGTTAGTCTCTAAGGTGCCACAAGTACTCCTTATTGTTTTTTTTAATAGAGGAGATAGGCAAGTGCTTTCTTACAAAGACTTCATTCATGTTCTGTGTTGTTGTCAAACTAAACTAAAGGTTATTCTGACTCAGAGCGCCTGTCCTTTGGCTGTTGAAAAGAAACAGTTCACAGCTAGGCTCCCCGTCTTACTCTGCAGTAGCCTGACAACCAAGGGATCATATGCAGAACAGTGGGAACTAGTGACATCTGAATCTGGAGAGCCCCAAGAAAGGTTTTACTTTTTTCTGTTATTCTCTAAGGCAAAGCCGAACATTTTCCTCACAAAATGAGCCACACTCAAGAACTAAAAGTCTGATATACACACTTAAAAGCCACAATTCAATAATTTCCAAAGAACCAGGAAGACAGAAACTCAAAAAAGGGAAGGTAGGAACATAGAGAGCACAAGACCCAACAACTAACACACAAGAAATGAAACCTCCCAGCTCTCTTATCCCCCACCCAGTGTCACATGATGCAATCACTATTCAGGAATTTAGCCTATCAGGAACCAGACATGCTTACTGACCCACCCTCAGAAGATAGAAGACTTAGAAGCCAGATAAGCTGCCTGGTTTCCTAGTTACTGAAGGACTTCATGGGAAGGGGGTAACTCTGGTTTCAGGTACTCAGCATAAAACACAAGGAATGACATGCTTCAGATAGGCGGCTGGGGGGGGGTTAATGTTCCTAGATTAGCCGTTGTGCACATATCTATACCGAAAGCATTCTTCCCTTCTGCTTAAGCAGCACCCTTTCAAACCCAGCTACTGGGTGTTAGTTGTTACCCTGCATGCAGGTGCATGAAGGAAGGTGACTTAGAAGTACCTCCATGCTGCAAACAATTTTCTTCTAACTAAATCATGCCAAGGAAAGCCTCAGCCAGTTTCTCTTAAAGAGAGAGACACAGCTTCCCACCTTGGAACTGTCAGAAACAGGCTAGCTCCATCATTCTGTCTAAAATAGCAAACCACCGCCACCTGAACAGGGTTTGCAGGACCAGCTGCAGCCTTCAAACTGCAGTGTGGAGAGCTCCAGAAGCACTTGATTCCCCTAGAGGTCCATATGACTGTGAATGGGAGGGAAGGTGCATTTGAGTCAGGTCCTCTGTTAAGATCTGAGCTGTGCTACCAAGAGGTTTGGGGACCCCTTGCTGAGCCAGAAAGGCTCAGCAGCCCAGTCCCTTGATTTGGGTCCAGCTGTATTCTTCCTCACCCAGCCTGTATCCCTACAGGTAAGGGAGACTCTGTCCTTTTTCAGTTCTCCACACATTGAATTTCCTCCCACATTTCCCTTTTAACTATTCTTCCCCTAATGAGCCTGTCTCTAATGACCCGCCTTCCTGCCCTGCTGCAAAGGTAAACCCCAAGGGCAGGAATAAACTTAGAATAGCCACATGGCCTGCTATCACCACAGGGTATTCTGGCTGTGACCAGGTACAAGAGCAGTGTCATTGGAGGGAGCCACGGAGCCACCTGAGAAGGAGCAGCGCGCGT
This sequence comes from Eretmochelys imbricata, assembly GCF_965152235.1. Taxonomy (NCBI): domain Eukaryota; kingdom Metazoa; phylum Chordata; order Testudines; family Cheloniidae; genus Eretmochelys; species Eretmochelys imbricata. The sequence continues at coordinate 723,507 of NC_135580.1, read as the reverse complement.
GTGCAATGCAGTGCTCACTAAGCCGTGTGTCTGATACACTGACATTGAGGAGCAGGGCTCTGGGAATCTGGATGCATGAGCTTTAGACCTTAAATAGATTCTCTTCCCAGCACCTCCTCTTCATGGCCTGGGGAAGCCACTAACCCCTTGATGCTTCCATGGGACAGTAACTGCTGCCTCAGGGGTGCTGGGAAGCCAGGCTTTCCTGCTCACGAAGTGCTCCCCTCGCTACGGCCGTGCAGACCATTATTGCCGCTGCTGCACTGTGGATGAATCCCCTGAAAGACGCTGTGTGCAATTTTTGGGGGACGTGCGTCTTAGGCCCCCTGGTTTCGGCAGGGTCTCTTTCAGTGCCGGGAGGGCAGAGAACAACAGGAGACATATCCGTGAGAGAGAGTTCAGCCTCTCGTACAATGGACAGACAACACAGCTGATCCCTCCTCATGTTGCTGAGCCGCTGTGCGCAGACTGGTACCACACTATGACTGGGAGAGTTGCAAGTCCCCTGCCCATGAGGCTCAATGAATTGTCTCTTTGTTTGTAATGCTGTTGTGGCTGAGCTTGACATTACTCATCCTCAGCTCCTGACTCCCCATTCATGGGCAGGCTGATGCAGCTAGCTAATGTGCTCAGTGAATAGGGTCTCCTATTGCTTGGGGAATGGTCACTGAATTTCCTTGCCTTTCTGTCAGATGAGATGTTGTTTTAACTCCTGTTGTTTTGGATGTCTAGGGAGGTAGAACTGTGATTCGTACCCATTGTTGCGAGCGTCTACATTAACTGGCATTTAGGTCCAAATCCTGTGACCCAGACATGGGGAGGTGCCCTGGGATGCAGGCGTGACCATGGCTCAGCTCTGCGGGCTACTGGAAGGTTCTGTTCCACTCCTAGGCCATTTGGAAAACTCCCTGCTCGGGCTCAGGCTTTGGTCCAGGAAATGAATTCTTTTTGCACCGTATCCATTTGGCTTAACGAGTGTGCATAGCCTGTACACAACATGGGGCTGATATACATGAGGAACCCCTGGCTCCCCTGACATGTGTTCTCAACAGGTTTGGGGGTAAGGGCATAGCATAGCTTAGCATGCTAAGGCTGGTGTAGTAATCCTCTCTGCTTAGTGCTTCCTCTGCCCACCCTTGAGATCATGTTTGCTTCTCGCCCACATGCTCAGGGTCTAACAAACCACCATATTTAGGGTTGGGAAGGCATTTTCCCATGGTCAGGTTAGCAGAGACCCTGGGAGTTTTTCACCTTCCTCTGCAGCGTGGCGCACGCGTCGCTTGCAGGTTTAAACTAGTGTAAATGATGGATTATCAGTAACTGGAAGTCTTTAAACCATGATTTGAGGACTTCAGTAACTCAGCCAGAGGTTAGGGGTCCATTACAGGAGTGGGTGGGTGAGGTTCTGTGGCCTGCAATGTGCAGGAGGTCAGACTAGATGATCACAATGGTCCGTTCTGACCTTAAAGTCCATGAGACAGCAAAGTGAAGCAGACATGCGACTACACATGCTTATGGCAACAGTTTTCAGCCCTGGAGTCACAGCTCCAAGGAGGGTTGTGAGCAGGTGGCATGGCGGGCCCAGAAGTGATTCTGATCTAAAATATTGGGACAAATTAAACTCTGGTGTAACTCCATTTAATTCAGGGGAATTACACTAGAATTGAATCTGAACAATAATTATTTTATTTCAGTGGAGCTTTAGAGAACAACAAGAAGTCATGTAACGTCACTGAGGCACCGAGATGAGGAACACTGCATGCAGTTGTGTACGCAATGGTCACCTTGCCATCTGCACATGCTGCAGCCAGCATACATGACTCAGTTTCCTCTGCTATGCTGAGCCATCTCAGTCTGGCAGCTGCATGGGCTAGCTGCAAGAACTCACTTTTCCCTGGCTTTAAGTTCCTGCCCTGCCTCATTGCTACTGTTACTGTGGTGGAGCAGAGAGTGAATGGAGGTTTGAGGTAGGCTAGGGCATTATACATTTATGGCAGTAACATTTTGATATCCTTTAAATGTGACATTCTCAGTCTAATCTGCCTGAATGAATGTAGCACCTGGCCTAGAGCATGCAATTCTGAATACAGCACTGTGCCCCGGGCATATGGCCCTATGCTGCTGATCTGTTTTCTCTCCCCACTGGGAAAGCCTGCTGTGCTGTCACAGATGAGAATCATTAGTGCTCTGCTAGCATGAGATACTAGGGGCCTTTACACTAGTTTAAATTGGGAATGAATCCATTGATTATATGTGTGTGAGTGAGAGAAGAATCAGGCCCTGGAAGTGTAAAGGGCTAGTGTCTCCTGGAGTCCTTTTAGCATCTAATGAGAACTTCAGTTCTTTGTTGCCCTGTTCCAATAAATAAAGTGCCTCAGGGAGTTTCACATTTCCAACTATTTATCTGTGTATTTTCTCTTTTTCCATATTCACTGAGGAACAATCCTGTCAAGCAAACTCATTTTTTGCTGGGATGAAATATCTGTGTGCAAACTTCCATTCCACCTGACAGACTAGTCCCCAAGAAGCCAGGAGTCCTGATACAACCTGTGCATCCTTTCTCTTCTAGAAGCTGTTCACTATGCCTAAACTCACATAAAAATGAACATTCCAGAAAACTACATCTCCAAAACAGTACTGTCCTACCCCTAACCTGAAGGGATTACTTAGATTTTGCAGTGTATTTTTCAATATGATGCACGACTGGTTTGACAGAGCAACAAGAAAATGAATTCACAAGATAATTCCTGGGGGCCTGCAAGAATGTTTGTTTCACCATTGAAAGAAGGAGTGTCTTGAGCTTTAGAATGTTTGTAAATGAACAAGGGAAACATGTAAGGCTGATTTTTAATCAGTTACTGTAACTGCATACATAGCTGAGAAATGATGGACATCTATTGCATGGACAATACAATCAGTGTCTTTTAAGAGGGAGCAGGGCCTGTGCACCTGTGAATCACCAGCTTACTCCAAGTGGAATTTAAGAGAGGGCACTTGGGCCATATAAATAGGAGAGACATGATGAGATAGAGGGAAGTTGAAGGGTAGAGTGGTAAATTAAGGCGTGGGCTGCCTGAGAGAACTACAGAGTCTTCAGAAAACAGACAGCTCTCTGCAGACCATCTCCGGAAGGAGGGAGAAATCATCAGGAAGTCAGTTGAGGGGCTGACTTGCTAATTTCAATAGTCAAAGCCTATGCTGGAAGTTTGAAAAGAGCTGAGGGCTAGGAAACCCGTGAAGGGGCTAGTTGGTTGACTTTTCTGAGCAGTGCTGGGAGGCTGAAAAGGGCTAAGAGCTAATGGAAGAGCTAGGCTACTGCCTTTCTGAGCCAGAGAGCTATGGCCAGAGAAAGTGGAAGAGAGCTGAAGGCTGAGAGAAGCAGAGGGAGTTGCCTGATGGATCTCGGGGCCAGAGAAGGTGAGAAGGAAGGTGAGGGATGCAGGAGCTGTACCAGAGAGCTGGGGCATGGTAAGTGGTGTGGGAGCTCTGTCTCTACTTGATGTATTGTCTGGACTATGGCTATGAGACCTGGGCTATTGTTTGTGTGCCCTGGGGCTTTCTTTTATAATAAATGAACCTTGCAAGGGCTGTATTTATACTTGGGAAGATGCTTTGGACTATTTCTGGATTCTGAAGGAGAAAAACTGAGGCAGGTGTGCCTGTCATGCTGTGGCCTGCCACAGGACGGTGCTCCAGTTGGGGGTGCCCCATGAGAGCCAGTGTGTGCAGTATGCGCTTTCATGTATAGTGTGCATCTATGCAGTCTTCTGATGTGCATTCATGGTAACTGCATGCAACTTAAACATACCGGTGTATACACTTGTAGCCCACACAATGGGGAGCCTGACTTGAAAAAAATTTTCTGCTTTAATATTTGTTTTGGAGATGGCTCCTGCACCTGTTGAAGTCAATAGCCAAACTCCTAATTGCTTTATGAGGAGCAGTGTCGGTCCCCTAATCACTGATGGGTGAAATTCAGTTTGCTGGCTCAGTTTAGAGAAGCTTCCCAATATTCTGGCTTATCCCACTGCTAGTGGGTTCTTGGGTCTAGCAATAGTGGGCTGTGATTTTTGAGGACTTAGCTCCCTTGCAACATTCCTAGAATTCCACTTCTGATCATGTTTTGAGAGCAGGTGTTCTTGCAGTATGTCCATATTTCCCATTCTAGTCCTAGCCTAGTCATAAGATTTGCTTCTGGAGGCAAGTGATTACAGAAGAACCTGGGTTTCATTGTCACTTTATTTAAAAAAGAAAAAAAAAGTTTCCAGCTCTTTTTGGTTGTGAAGAAAAACCTGAAAACCTTACCTGACTGTACTCTAAAAGTTCAGAAACCAGCAGGCAGACAAAAAGAACCCAGTGTGTATTACATTTTTTAATTGCTTAAGTGTCTTACAGGAAAAAAAAAATCTCATGAGGAACATGTTTGGGGCCTGACTCAGAATTTTTTTAACATTTGACGTTGATAATAGTGAAGCTACAGATGGACTGAACATAGCCAAACTTTGGTGCAAATCAAATGCAGATCCACATTCTGCAGACAGCACTTCTCTTGAAGGAACTGAACCAAAACTCTAGACCCAAGCTCTGGAAAAGTTCAAGAACATTAACAGCTCGATCTGAGCCAGAGTTTGAACATGGGCTTGGATTAGTGTTGTAACAATTATGTTTTTACTGGCCCATTCATAATAGCCATTCATAATTAAAATCATAATATAGCATTTGTGACAAGAATGTGTTTCTCTTCCCAATCAAAGGATGCTATTAGAGGTTTATTTCTAAGTCAAGTCGTGGAGCAGAGCCATACCTCCTTCTAACGCTAATAGCTGCTGCACAGACAAAACCTTCCCATTGAATCAGACTGTATTTGAGATGGGCCTAGCTGTAAAATTCAGATATGCTGTAAAATTTAAGATTCCTCAAAGTTTGGGTGTATTCAGATCAGGGTGAGTTTAGCCCTGTGACAGGGCCTGCTTCCTGGTGAACAAGGGGTTAATGTCAGCTCAGCTGCCCCCGCTTGTCCCAGTGAAGGGTGGGGGAAGCTCAGGATCAAGGTTATATTGGCTGCTTGGGAGACCGAGGACAGCACCACACACAAGGTTGGGGTCATAGGACTGGTATGCCCTCCATGCCCCGGGGAATTTCCTATTCTTGCACTTGCCTGCCTCAGGCAGTTGTTATGCAGGGTAACTGGATAATGTCTGTGAAGCCTGTTGAGCAGGGAAAGCGTTATCTGAGTGCTAAATAGAATGCACTTCATTTCATTTGCTCCCCATTTCTGCTCGCCTAACAGAGCCCTGCAATGGAGCGCGCTGCTGAGACTGGCCCAAACCGGAACCATCTGCCCAAGCTCACATTTCTTGTGTGCAGGGCCTTGGACCCTGAAGCTGATACTGCCAGAAGCTTCCCCTAATTCCGAGTGCCCAGCCTGGATTTTAGGCATCTCAAAGTGGGCACCCAAAACTAGTGAACGCATCTGACAATTGAACAGCAACAGCACAATACAAGAGACTTCCTCATGCCCCAGAGCGCACGGTACCGCCGGGTCTCTCGCCAGCTGCCAGACTACTGTGGAATATGAAAAAGACAAAGGCTAGGTGTCAGAAGAGTCGAAGAGCCAGGGACTTGGGAATGAGGAGACCGAGTCTCTGTTCCCAATTTGGTCATTATGCAAACCATTCTCCTCTTTTTGCCTTAGCTTCCCCACTTATATCATGAGGATATTTGCCAACCTGAGATCCTCTGATGAAAAACACTAAACAAGTGAAAAGAATTGGCTTCCTCATGGATCCAGCAATCCAGACACCTTGATCTTCAGCTGACTTGCTTTTTGTAGTCTGTGTGGGATGTCCCTTACTGTCTTTTCATAGAGTTTAAGGCCAGAAGGGACCACCGGATTATATAGCTGGATCTCCTGTATGTCGCAGGCCCCTAAACACCAGCCCACAACAAGCCCAACAAAGAGAACTAGACCAAATGTTACAGCTCTCTTGTCTCTTACTTTGTTACTTGGGCTGGCCGTTCCCCAGAGGTATCTCTTTCTGCTCTCACTATTGTTTTTGGACAATCCATTTAGGGAGGTGGTATCTCGGGAAGCCAAAATTTCCCTCTGTGAATGAGAGAGACTATTGCCTTGTTGTTGGAGCAAAGGGCTGAGAGACGGTTTTCCTGAGTTCTCTTCCCTGCTCCACCACCACACTTGTGTGACCTTCAGCAAGACATACCTTCTCCGCGCTTCAGGTTACCCTCTCTGAATGGGGATAATGCTGCTCACCACACAGGGATTTACTGAGGCTTCTGAACACATATACAATGTGTTGAGGGTCTCATGAGTAAAGTGCTATTTTATTTTGTTACTAAGATAAGTCAAAGAATGTTGGCATGGTACAATTAAGGAAATGCATTAGGAAGTAATATGAAATATGACTATATGTAATATAACTTTTGAAATTAAAATCATTTAACACCTGCTTGAGATTCTAATGACTTCTAAACAACCCCTCCAGCTGTAGCCTCATGGTTTGAAATGTCAGTAGAACCCCTTGATGTAATAGCAACCTTGTCATTTGTGACTGGTTAGTAATATTATAAATAGAATAATAACCAAACATTATTTAATGGGATAAAATTGCCCATCTAGAAAAGGTTTATTCAAATCAGAACAGGGTCAGAAGGAACATTAATACCCATTTTCCACTTCTGACTGTAAAATTCCAAAATGAGAAGGTTGCCACTGCAATTAGTAGGCACTCCAGCACAGCGGAGGGTATAATTATTGTGAGAGAACCATTCCCCCTGGAGTTAATGATGCACCAAGCATATGTAAGTACATTTAAATTCCAAGGGAGGGGAGGAGCATATTCTCACAAGCATCACATTCCTTGTTTAGGTGCTATATTATTACTTGGCACATTATGGAAAAGTAATTTTAATAAGTTCGTACCTTCTCTGTTTACTTCAGGGGAGACTTTTAGAAAAGGTGGAATCAATTTGCAGTTAATCAGATAGGTAAAGCTTGCAACTGGCATGTTGATGTTTCTCAGGCTTACCTCTTTAAGAGATGCTCATTATGATAATTCTTTATTTGCCTTTCAAACACCTTACTGCTTGATCCTTGCTGGAGTCTTTTCAGTAGTAACCAGACTATGCAGTGTCAGCTAAGAGGTTTAAAGACATTAATCCATCCATTTGGAATGTTTGTCACCCAGTAAGAGTTCTCTCAATGCAATAACAGCAATCTCATCTAACAACATTATGACATGGGAATTGTAACTTTATTCTTTTTACAGTAATAAACCAATAAGAGATTTCACAGAGAAATATTGCCAGTACACACACACATTTGATATTAGACTGATGTTATGTCTACCCTACCATAGCAAACTATAATGCACACAGACCACCAACACACAGAACTGGTACTTTTTCTTTTACTTTCTTTCAGCAGGTGCCACCAGCCTTTCTCTTACGGTATGTCTACACTGCAAAAGATGTGCATGGCTGCCATGCTCAAGCCAAGCCATCTTGAGTTTAGCTAGCACAGGTAACAACAGCAATGAAAACAGCTGGTATGGGCTTCAGCATGGGTAGTACAAGCCCTGCATGGGCCCTCGGTATGCCTCTGCTCTGAAGCCTGGGTCATGCTGACTTCACTGGGATTGTTACCTACACTAACTGGATTCCACTTATGTTGGGTAGACTGGCATGTGCACAGCTGTTGCTGTGTAGGCATACCCCCTGCCCGTCATGACCATGAAATGCCACAGTGCACACTTATCATATCTTCCTCTCCTAGTATCTCATATTTAATTAAATGAACCTTTCTGCTTGGAATGAGACATCTGTCCAGAAAGAACATGCTGTATGAAATTGAATGCTTTTCAGCTTTGGGGAAGAGCAGGTGCGATAAACAGGGAAGGCTTCATTTTGCTCACTATTGATTTCTCATGGACCTGCGCTATGGTGATGGCTTGCAAGAAAGTAGCATTCTGCTCTCTTCTACAAGAGGGAAGTACAATACAGAGTCTTTTAAATGGAGTACAATAGTACTACTGATTAGGAGGCAACAGGGTTTGGTCATTAGTTTAACTGAACTGTGAGCCAGGGTTCTGTTCCTACCTTTTCCATTTATTTAGCATGTGAGTTCTTCCCTGTAAAAATAGGACACTGAGATTTCCTTCTTGTAAAATGGGAATGGGAGATGACCTTTCCACTTCTTTGTAAAGCAGAGCTATGGATGAAAACTGCCAAATACAAACAGCTGAGAACAGAAACAGAAGAGCCCCAGAGCTTTTGCAGGGAATATTACAGGTTGGCAGATTGTAATTATCGAACTGAAATCTAGTCAGGACACCTGGACTTAATACTCTCCCTCCAATGAAAAGTGCCAGAAAATTTTTAATCACAAATTATTGGGACCTCAGTTATATGTCCTATCTGTAAGACAGCACTTTTTGCACTATAATGCAAACAGCCATGTATCAGGCTAATACATTCTTGCCTGTAGTGGGAACTGGGAATTTCCTAGATGGTGTGGTTTGCAATCAAAGTAAACCAGAGTTGAACCCCTTTCCCACCCCATTCCTGTCTAGCTAAAATAGCCAGTGTCTCTATATACTGATGAAGAATAACAAGCAAATGTGAAAATGCATAAATGCAATATTGCCGGTGGCTAAGGATAATGTAAAGGTCAGCTGCAGTACAATGATAGGCTAGAGACACTAGGTCAAACCCTCTTCTGACTGAAGTCATTCAATAGCAAAATTCCCTTTGACATCAATGGGAACAGGGTCATACCTATAGTCACCTGTTTCAGAGTATGAGTGTTAACAAATCTATTTAGGCAGTGTAGCTGTAGCTGTGTTGGTCCCAGGATCTGAGAGAGACAAGATGGGTGAGGTCAGATCTTTTAATGGACCGGTTTGTGTTGGTGAGAGAAACAAGCTTTCAAGCTTACACAGAGCTCTCTCATGAACAGAAGTTGGTCTAATTTAACAGAAGTTGATTTAGTGGGGGATTGGTCCTGATTTGAGCAGGGGGTTGGACTAGATGACCTCCTGAGATCCCTTCCAACCCTGGTATTCTGTGATAATAAAAGATATTACCTCTAACCTTATCTCTCACACATCTATGTGCATTTCAGCCATTTTGCTACAGAACTTGAATGGCACAGTGCTCGCCAAATACTGACCAGAATACAAGAGGGGAGAGCTGATATTTGCAGGGCAATTTGAAGCAGGAGGTGGTATGCACCCCAGATATTGTTTGCTACTGGTTTCCTTTCTAGCAAGACACTTTTGCAATGTTACGCTATGGTGACCTGGCTCAATACAAGGCATACAGTTTGCTAGTGTTTATGGCTTATTGGAAACGAGCTCATGGGCATATTTAGACATATTGAGACTGTATTACCCTGTGTCTTTCCTTCTGCCCTATGGACACTAAAGATAAACATAAGAGAAGACACTGACTAGCTTGACATTAGGCTGTATAGTGATGATATTTTCTTCTAAGCAATAGCTCATAAAATATGATTTACAAACTGCCATTAGGTAGAACTTTGATTAAAAAAATTAAAAGACCTGTTTTTTCCAAGCTTAATGTGTCTGGAAAACATTTTGTATGATTCTGTTTATTTATTCTTATGAAATATTTGTCTGACAGTTATGATCATTGCAAGGGCCTCCAGTGTGTCTTAGAGCTTAATTGGCTGTTGACAACTGAGATAATGTGATAATCTTTCCCTGCATCAACAAACAATTTATAATACACAAGCTTCTGCGGTCCAAATGTCCTTTCCTTCTCCTCTTAACAATGCAATTTAATTTGATAGTGCATTGTTCACCCAACCATGGATGTAGAGGCTCTCTACACAAACATCCCACACACAGCTGGAATACAAGCTGTCAGGAACAGTATCCCTGATGATGCCACATCACAACTAGTTGCTGAGCTCTGTGACTTTATCCTCACGCACAATTATTTCAAATTTGGTGACAATATAAACCTCCAGACCAGTGGCACCGCTGTGGGCACCCGCATGGCCCCACAATATGCCAACATTTTTATGGCTGACCTGGAACAACGCTTCCTCAGCTCTCGTCCACTCACGCTACATTGATGACATCTTCATCATCTGGACCCATGGGAAGGAAACCCTGGAAGAATTCCACCGCGATTTCAACAGCTTCTACCCCACCATCAACCTCAGCCTGGACCAATCTACACAGGAGGTCCACTTCCTAGACACCACGGTGCAAATAAGCGATGGTCACATTAACAACACCCTATACTGAAAACCCACCAACCGCTATGCCTACCTTCATGCCTCCAGCTTCCATCCCAGACACACCACATGATCCATTGTCTACAGCCAAGCTCTGAGGTACAACCACGTTTGCTCCAACCCCTCAGACAGAGACCAACACCCACAAGATCTTCACCAAGCATTCTCAAAACTACGATACCCGCACGAGGAAATAAGGAAACAGATCAGCAGAGGCAGACGTGTACCCAGAAGCCTCCTGCTGCGAGACAAGCCCAAGAAAGAAACCAACAGAACTCCACTGACCATTACGTACAGTCCTCAGCTAAAACCTCTCCAACACATCGTCAGTGATCTACAACCCATCCTGGACAACGATCCTTCACTTTCACAGGCCTTGGGAGGCAGGCCAGTCCTCGCTCACAGACATCCCGCCAACCTGAAGCATATTCTCTCTCACCAGCAATGACACACCGCACCATAGTAACTCTAACTCAGGAACCAATCCATGCAACAAACCTCGATGCCAACTCTGCCCACATATCTACACCAGTGACACCATCACAGGACCTGTCAAGGTTCCTCCCCCACTCTGAACTCTAGGGTACAGATGTGGGGACCTGCATGAAAAACCTCCTAAGCTTATCTTTACCAGCTTAGGTCAAAACTTCCCCAAGGTACAAAATATTCCACCCTTTGTCCTTGGATTGGCCGCTACCACCACCAAACTAATACTGGTTACTGGGGAAGAGCTGTTTGGACGCGTCTTTCCCCCCAAAATACTTCCCAAAACCTTGCACCCCACTTCCTGGACAAGGTTTGGTAAAAAGCCTCACCAATTTGCCTAGGTGACTACAGACCCAGACCCTTGGATCTTAAGAACAATGAACAATCCTCCCAACACTTGCACCCCCCGCTTTCCTGGGAAATGTTGGATAAAAAGCCTCACCAATTTGCATAGGTGACCACAGACCCAAACCCTTGGATCTGAGAACAATGAAAAAGCATTCAGTTTTCTTACAAGAAGACTTTTAATAAAAATAGAAGTAAATAGAAATAAAGAAATCCCCCCTGTAAAATCAGGATGGTAGATACCTTACAGGGTAATTAGATTCAAAACATAGAGAACCCCTCTAGGCAAAACCTTAAGTTACAAAAAAGATACACAGACAGAAATAGTTATTCTATTCAGCACAGTTCTTTTCTCAGCCATTTAAAGAAATCATAATCTAACACATATCTAGCTAGATTACTTACTAAAAGTTCTAAGACTCCATTCCTGGTCTATCCCAAGCAAAGACAGAATATAGACAGACACACAGACCCTTTGTTTCTCTCCCTCCTCCCAGCTTTTGAAAGTATCTTGTCTCCTCATTGGTCATTTTGGTCAGGTGCCAGCGAGGTTACCTTTAGCTTCTTAACCCTTTACAGGTGAGAGGAGCTTTCCTCTGGCCAGGAGGGATTTCAAAGGGGTTTACCCTTCCCTTTATATTTATGACAGGACCTAACCAGATCAGCCACACCATCACCTTTTCATTCACCTGCACGTCCACCAATGTAATATACGCCATCATGTGCCAGCAATGCCCCTCTGCTCTGTACATCAGCCAAACTGGATAGTCCCTACATAAAAGGATATATGGACACAAATCAGATATTAGGAATGCAATGTACAAAAACCTGAAGCAGAACACTTCAATCTCCCTGGTCACACAATAGTAGATTTAAAGGTAGCCATCCTGCAGCAAAAAAACTTCAGGACCAGACTTCAAAGAGAAACTGCTGAAATTCAGTTCATTTGCAAATTTGACACCATCAGCTCAGGATTAAACAAAGACTGTGACTGGCTCGCCAACGACAAAAGCAGTTTCTCCTCCCTTGGGGTTCACACCTCAACTGTTAGAAGAGGGCCCCATCCTCCCTGATGGAACTAACCTCATTATCCCTAGCCTGATTCTTGCTTGCATATTTATGCCTGCCTCTGGAAATTTCCACTACATGCATCTGACGAAGTGGGTATTCACCCACGAAAGCTGATGCTCCAATATGTCTGTTAGTCTATAAGGTGCCACAGGACTCTTTGCTGCTTTTACAGATCCAGACTAACACGGCTACCCTTCTGATACTTGTTCACCCAGTGTCTCACAAGGCACAGAAGATGCATTGCAATAGCTGATGTGGGGTAGCTGGGTAGAAAGAGAGGGGAAGCCATTATAGGAAGGGTGAGTGGAGCTGGGAAAACGTACTAGTACCACTGCCAACTTTTTGGTAATGAGGGAATTTTGGCTGGGCTGGAGTCTGTAGCCAGTCTGGCAATGCTTCCTAAAGCTCCCGCCTTCTTGTGAATTTGAGCCCTCTGGTTGGTTGCTTGCCCGCCTCCTAGGAGAGACTAACCAACCAGATCTGCTGCAGGCAGAGCTCTCTCTTCTCTCCCCATAGCAACCCGAAGCTGTTGGAGCAAAAGCCCAGCAGCTGAAGGTGGTGCTTCCCCCTCCTTCCTGTGAGCAATGGGGACAGGATGGCATCTCTGCTCCTCTGCCTCCCTTCAGCGCCCACATGGGAAGGGGCAGAGGTGGGTGAAAAGCCTCTGGAGCCACCACCCCGGCCTGAAAGAGGGGAGACCCTGATGCACCCTGCCCCAGGAAAGGGGGGTAAAGAGTCACAGGAGAAGACGAGGTGAGGCTGGGCTGGGGACAGAATTTATTGCTGGACAGGGGATGGGCAGATGTGGGGGTGAGAGTTCCTGCAACAGGGGCTGACATCACCTCACCCAATAAACTGGGGAGAGTAGGCAACACTAAATCTCTGTCTCTCTCAGGCACATGCACACACGCATACAATGGGCAAAGGGGTGTGTCAAAAATCAAAACACCAAAAATAACAATAGTCTTTTTTTAAAAAAAATGACTTTTCTGGCCAATCTCATGATTTCTGGGGGTCTGACTCATGATCTTTGATCTCTGGAGGTTGGCGGTACTGGAAGGGTAAGTGACCTAAGGAAGGGTAAGTGGGGACAGAATGTTGGGGGGCGGGAGAGGCAGGTACAAAGGGATTGAGTAATAATTGTGGAACACCAGTAGCCGGGGGCCTGGAGTGAGACCTGCAGTGGTTCTCCATGGAGGGGGAGCTAGTAGAGGGACTGCGATTGGCAGAAGTCTCCAGGGAGCGGGCAAGAAGTGGCCCAGGGAATTATGCGGCAAGGCAGATTGGAACAGCGGCTTTGTGTCCCAGCCTGGAGCCTTGAATTGAGGGAGGGTCCTAATTCCCCTATGGAGGGGGAGCCCCTGTGATCATGGGGAAGGACTTTATCTGGGCTGGGCCAAGGGAACTATTTGATCCCAGGGTGAGCTGAAGGAGCATGTGTTATTATTTGGCCTTTTATTGCCTCTGCAGGGAGAGGTGGGGGACTGTGACTAAAGTCTCAAATCCACACACCAGCCCAGGAAGACTCACTCCATGGAAAGTGAGGCATAGCCGTACATCTGCTGAGGGATCAGGTAAGCCAGTCTTCCTACAGTACCATAATGGCTACAGAAGGGAATCTGAGAGATAGACATACCAGACCAAATTCATCCCTGATGTAACAGCATTGATGTCAAAAAGGCTACTTCACAGATTTTGCAGACAAGAACTTCCACTGGGTTGGCGGTGGGGTGAAGTGTGTGGGGGGGTGTTCCTGCCCTTGGGTTCAGTTCCCTTGTTTCGAGTAGATTTTGGCTCTGTGTGTGTGTGTGTGTGTGAGCATATTTAAATTGCAAGCGCTCGGGGCAGCGATCCTCCCTTCATGCTGTCTGCAAAGTGCTTAGCAAACTCTTGGCCCTGTATAAAGAATTAAGAATTTCATGCCTTCCCTCCCTGAAGACGAAGGAGATGTAAATGCCTGTATGGGGAAAGTGAGGTTTCTTTTACTGAGTCACGTTGGCACTGTTTGCTAAAAAGAAAGCAAGTATTTATGAGAGCTTTACGGGGAAGAAAAAATGCCGTGCAAAGCAATTTCCTAATAGGTGCTTGTCTATTTGCGCTGCCTCCTCTGATCTAGAGTCCTCCCAGGGCTGACCCTTGCTGTTGTATTGTCTTCATGCATTGGAACCCAACCATCCCAAAAGCCAAAGGAAGCAGGGGAAGAAGAGGATGAGTCAGCTGGACCAATCATATGGTCTCTGCTCAGAGGCTCTGTTCATCAAACCCCCCTTTAGTGCTATTGTTCACTGATGAATGTTTGACTGAATATTTCACTGTAGGTGAGGATTTTTAACATCTGCTTCTCCATCCGGTCCCTGCATGAGGGAGTTTGAATGGGAGGCAATGGGATAACTGACCTCTTGGTAGTGGTGACTCGGCCAGTCACTCCCTCCAGTGAGTAGTGAGGCAGTGAGCAGAGGGATTGTTTCTATTCACCATTTGATGGCAAAGGGGTTCCTGCCTCTTGTGTCAATGTTGCATTGTGGTTTTTTTAAGCAAGAAAAGAAATGTGAACAATGTGATGTGTAATAGGCAGATTGGTGATGTCTGAGACATTTCCCTCCTCACTTTGTTTACCTAAACAGAACACAAAGGGAATCCTTTCTACAGGTCTACACTACAGAGTTAAGTCAACGTAAGGCAGCTTACATTACCCTAACTCTGTAAGTGTCTACACTAAAATACAGCTCCCACCACTGTAACTTGCCTGCTACATCAACTTAATATCTTCACCTCTGCAGGAGGCATGGCGCTTAAATCAATGTAGTTAGGTTGATGCATGTCAGTGTAGACGGTGCTTTGCCTGTATCGACTGTTGCTGCCTTTCAGAAACCATCCCGCAATGTCCCTGATGCAGTTAAAGCCGTGCAAGTGCTCCTGGTAAGGATGAGCACTGCTGACACTAGGAGCGTAGCGTGGACGTGTAACACCAATTCAGTTACTGCGGTCGCTGTATGTCGATGTTCCTTAGGTCAACTTAATTTTTTAGTGTAGACTTGCCATAAATCTTCAGTTATTATTTTATAAACCACATTATGCTTTTCACCCTGACTGAGAGGTACAGTCAGTTTCTCTCGTTCACTCTCTTTCTGTCATATGTGCTAAATGTTTAGCTAAGGTGCTGACTGTCCCATCCCCTGCACAGCATGTAAGGGAAGTGAAGTGGTATAGAACACACTAATTTAAGTGCAAGCACTATTATGGTCCTTAGCACTTCCAAGCACTTTGCTTGTTCAGTGATGCAAAAGAGGCCATGGGCACACCCAAAAAGAACATGACCAGACCAAAATCCCCTGTGTCCTTTGGTTTCGCCCACTCCCATCCAAGTGCATGAATAAGTGTAACCCTTCTGCCCGTCAGAGTTGGCAGCAACAAGGGCCGGGTTCAGTATCTAGGGGTTCCATTCCAATAACACAATGCAAAACCGGCTCGAGCCCCCACCCAGTGACCTGGGACAAATATATACCACCCCTGCTGGGTGCCTCCAAGAGTCAATACTTCCCCTCTTGCAAGCACAGAGTCTGAGTGTAGCAAAAAGCCTTTTAATAACAGAGAGAAAGAATGTGGCATTATGTTGGGGAAACACCACCAACAGGATTCCTAACACAACCCATGAGCAAAAAACCCACCCCACGCAAATTGGGGCATGTCCTTTCCCTTTGGTTCTTGAGTCCAGCAACCCAAAATCACCCAAAGTCTCTGTCCCTGGCCAGGGCAGCCCCAGAGTTCGAAAGTTTATCTGCAGAGTTTTACCTCCCAACCTGGGTGGAGATTGGGGGGGGGTTAAAGGGCACCTTACGTGGTCCAAAGCTGATTGCCCCACCTCTCCATGGGGCTCCGCTCTGCCAACCACCCCCATGAGCTGCTCCAGGCATCCGACAAACTGTTCTGCTCCACCAGCCGCTCTCCTCTGCCAGCCATACCGCAAACTGCTCCGCCATATATCTTCAGGCTCCCCCACTACTTAACACAACACTCAGTGATTTCAGCTCTTAGTAAGTTTAGCTCTTTCGTGATTTCTGCTTGTAGGAGGGGAGCCTCAGTGCTGGTGCACCATTAGCCCAAAGCGAATTCAGCTCAGCAGCCTGTAACTAGACTCCTAATAGAATCAAAATTAGCTCTGATATTCCACAGTGGAGAGAGGAGAAAATGCAATTAGCATGTAAGGCCCTCACCAGGGGTCCATACCACCAAGTATTAATACCTGTCCCCAGCCTCTCTCCATTCACTGGGTTTTTGGAATGCATGACCCTTGCCTAGCGAGTGCTGCTTAGTTGATGGTGAGTCCCTCCATCATAACAAAAGGCTAAGTACAGTTCCACTGTCCTTGATTCACATAATCAGGATAATAACAGTTTATTCCTGCCCCAATAACAGAGAAACTGGGGCTCCAACAGCAGCCAAAGTGACCATCTAGACGGGGTGGATGTGCCTATGCAAATGAGATCAGCCCCTGAAGTTCTTTTCTACAACCCACCATGACTCGCCACCAGACGTCAGGGTAGAGCTCATCCAAATGAAGTAGCATCGTGTTCCCTGTAAAAGGCATTTCAGGGCTTGTCTACACTTACAGCACTGCAGCGGCACCGCTGTCGTGCTTAGTGAAGATGCTATGTCCGTCAGTGTAGGTATTCCCCCTCTCCGAGAGGCAGTAGCTATCCTAGGCACTGACTCCATGGGTGCTCCAGGGCTGGAGCACCCATGAAAAAAATTAGCGGGTGCTTAGCACCCACTAGCAGCCAAGGTCTCCTCCCGCCTCTAACTCCTGCCCACTGGCAGCCCCTGCCAATCAACTCCTCCTCCTCCCTCCCGGCGCCTCCTGCATGCTGTGGAACAGCTGTTCAGTGGCGTGCAGGAGGCACCGGGAGGGAGAGGGAGGAGCAGGGATGGGCATGCCTGGGGGAAGGGGCAGAATCGGGTGGGGTGGGATGGGAGCGGGGGTGGAAAGAAGTGGTGCGGAAATGAGGTTTTGGGAGAAGGGGTAGAGTTGGGGTGGGGTGTAGAGCTGAGAGGGGCTTGAGCACCCTCAGTGAAAATTAGAAGCCAGCACCCGTGGTAGCTATGGCAACAGGAGAAGCCCTCCCATTGACAAAGTGCTGTCTACACTGGGAGTTAGGTTGGCATAACTGTGTCACTCAGGGATGTGGATTTTGCACACCCAAAGCAACGTAGTTATACCAACATAAGGTGGTAGAGTAGGCAAAGCCTAAGGGTTTGTGCCGCTTCCTTTGAGGATTCAGAAACTGCTCCAGCCCCATCACGGGTGTGATCCTAATTAGTCAGCTCTGCAGCTAGAAATACAAATACGCTCTCCCCCTGTATCTGCCTGATATCCCATTGCTGCCATCACCAGATCTGTGACTGTCCCAGCTGTCAGGATGGTGAGCAGCTGGTTTGTGTAGTTAATAGCAGTGCTTCCCCTGTTAGCTAGATAGCTGGAAGTACTGAATGCTTCCATTCCCCACTCACCTCGCCCAGGCTCTGGCTTTCCAGTATGTTCTAAATTCAGCTTTTAACATCAGGAATGGTGGTTTAGTGGTGCGAGCACATGACTGGGATTTAGGTTAATTTGACTTGCCCGATACCACGTGCTTTCTGTGCCTGTATATCTGTAAAGCTGGTGTAGGCTTTTGTTACTCTGCTTTTTTTCTTTTACAATTCACATCACTTGTACACAGCTGAAAGAGAATTTTTGTATTCTGGAATCGCCTGCTTTCCGAACCCCCTGGGCCTACTTCTCCTCTCACACCAGCCTGACTGATGACTCCAGTGAAGCTATTCTGGATTTACAAGCAATGTAAGTGAGACAAGAATTAGGCCCTTCACCCTTAATAAATGGGAGGCTGCAACTCTGAAGTATTAATAGAATATGCTATTAGACCTTTATCACGTAGAAGTTATGTGTAGACACGAGTGGGTAGCAGAATTTTCATATTAGAGCACTTTTATAGGTAGTAAGTACCCTGCATTTAATGGTGGTCAGTGTATTGTACTATGCCTTTCTTTTCAAGACCATTGTACCAACAAGACCATTGTACCAACTTAACTAAATTAATACAGCCACATGGGATGGGTGCGCTCATTCCAGTTTGAGTGCCTTCAGCGTAAATGCATTCCTTACCAATGTAAGCTATGTCAATATAAGGCACTCTTAGACCACAATAATTGTATTGTATTGTGGTGTAAGAGTGCCTTATATTACAAATTATATACAAATTATATACAAATCTGTTGTATTAATGTAGATGGAATAAATGGGCCAAAGGAGTTAACATAACCTGTCACTGTCCAACATTAAACTGTGTTAGTCAAAGTTTGGGGTTTGGCATACAGAGACCTCAGCCTGCTTAGTACCGTGGTACAAACACTCCATTAAAAATCTTTTGAACCTTTTATTAAAGATACAGCAAAGATGGAAAAACAGTTAAAGCATTTGAAATGTAAAGTATTAAGTAAGGGTTTCATTTTAACTGCATCCCTTGTTCCCTTTCGCTGGAGAGAGTTTTTAGAAGGAAAAGTCTTTGTTTGATAGTCTCTTAGATGATATCAAAGACAGTAAGAACTGTCCTTTGGCGGAAAAGAGGTTACCTGCTGCGGGCTGGAGCTGCTGTTGTCAAAGGCCAGTCCTGTTTCGTCCCAGGTGGTGTTTGGGATTCAACCAGAGCTAGTTGGAGTCAGTCAGGGACGATGTCGTGTGGGTCCCTCTCTCTCTGGCCCAGTTTGGTCAGGACATCTCTGAGGATTAGAAAGAAGAAGGTTTGGGATCCCAGGAGATGGAGTGGCAGACATGATAGCAAATCTCACTCCCAGATTTTTCTCTAAAGTGTCTTTCTAGAAGGACCCCAAAAGTGACTGATGGGTGGAATAGTCCATCCCTGCACTATTTTGTCTATTTTGTCCATCCCTGCACTATAGGCCAAGTTTCTGACACCAGTTTTGGTTCATTGATTTTCGGTTTCACACTATTCTTATTTACCAGGCATAATCTTAATACGGTCCTTGAGTTATATCAGTAGGCCTTTTTGTTTGGGCTACATCAGTCTTTCTCTCTCCCTTTTGTACCTTTTCCCATCAACATTTGTTGTTATTGGTTATTTTGACTTCGTATGGACTTACTCACTTTTCACAGTTGAGTTGACAATTAGGGTAAAATTGTAGACCTGATTATTACAACAGTCCACACAAAGGAAACCCCTGATTTAACTAAATTGGTTTCCAACAGATTTCTCATGTTGACAAGGCCTATGAATCAGGACCCCTGGGTTCTTTTCCTAGTTACTTTTGACTTACTGTATGACTTTGGCGTTGGTAAGGAATGCCTAACCTCTTTTTGTGCTTCAGTTTCCCAGGGGTGATGTAAGTCTCCATTAATCAAAGTGTACAAAAGCTGCAAGACATTCCAATGATACATAATGCATAGGTGCAAAGCATTATTCCGTAATAATAAAAACTGGGAAAGTTTTATGCTTCACAAAATCTGAGCAGTGTGGATGTTTCGCAGCAATGTGCTGCATAATGCAGTGCACTGCATAATTATTCTTTCAGTACTGTCATGTTGTATGGGATAAATACATATGGTAAATAAAATAAAATCAACATGCTGGGATAATTATAAGCTATTTTTATAAAAGGCCCATAAAACTGACATATAACAGGCCAAATTCACCCCTGTGGTAAGTGGATGCAGCTCCATTAAGGCCAAAGGAGGTGCACATGTTTATCCTAGGGCTAAATTTGGTCCAGTGGTTAAAATTCATTCCTGTTATAAACATACATTGCAGCAGACTGAGCCTGTGTAAATAAAGCCAACGATCAGAGCCCTTCATTTCAGGGAGCATCCTTAGCAGCTTTCTCTTTGTCGGCAAAACAAAACTCCTATAATTTTTGCTACTCTGTTTGTATTTGTACACCTATATCCCCTTTCTTAGTTCCATATGTACTTCCAGTACCTACTCCCTGCTCAGGGTGAGAAACATCCATTACCTAAGGAGTACAGTGTTTGGGGAGCCATGTGCAGAGGCGAGTGGCCTGGTAGGCAAGGCTGAGCGCTTCCCAACAAGGCTGTAGCCTGCCATCCTTTGATCCCTGATCCCTTGACAAAGGGGTGGGACTAACTGAGGGAGAACAAGGGTTTAAAAAGCCAGCTGCCAAGTGACCCGGGAGCTAGTGACCAGGGGAGTTTGGTGAGGGAGTTTAGAGGGGAGCATGAGAGCCAGATACACCCAATAAACAGTCTCTAAACTTAGGCCAATATCCCCCACACCCAATAACACCCAAACAAAAAACCCTGAAGGAGTACAAGTGACGCTGGCAGAAATCCAGCAGCACACTGAGGACTACCCAGTTTATTGTGCTGAATGCAGCTGTATGATTCCCTGCCATGTGGGCAGGTGCCAGGTGTGCGCATTTCAGGCAAGCAGCTCATGGCCCTCAGAGACAGAGTACAGGCTCTGCAAACCAGAGGGGCTGAACTGGAGGCCTTAAGGGAGGCAGGGAGGTACATAGACCAGACTTCCCAGGACACAGAAGAGTGGGGCCCTCCCCTCATCTGACAGCCTCTGTGCTGTTGGGGAGGAGCAGAGGGAATCAATCCCATAATTGGGAACATCCTTCCAGATGATGTCATATCCTCTTACACTGAGGATACCCCTCCAGGAGCAGGAACCCCAATTATTAGGAAGGAGACTAGTAATGGGGGATTCAGTTATTAGAAATATAAATATCTGGGTTAATAATGACTCAGAGAACTGTGTGATGAATTGCCTGCCAGGTGTGAAGGTTGCGGACCTTTCAATACATCTAGACAGACTTATGTGCAGTGCTGGGAAGGATCTGGTGGCTGTGAGATTTGTACGTACCAGTCACATAGGGAAAGGTAGGAGAGAGGTCTAGAGGCCAAATTTGGGCTGCTAGATAAGAGATTAAAGTCCAGGACCTCCATGGTAGCATTCTCTGAAAAGCTTCCAGTTCCATGCACAGGGCCAGTTAGACAGGCAGAACTGCAGTGCCTCAGTGCGTGCATGAGTTGATGGTGTTGGGAGGAGGGATTTAGGTTTATTAGGACCTGGTGAAACATTTGGGAAAGGGGGAGCCTATACAGGAAGGATGGGCTCCACCTTAACCAAAATGGAACCAGATTGCTGACATGTAAAATAAAAAGGTCGTAGAGCAGTTTTTAAACGAAGGGCTGGGGGAAAGCCAAAAAGTGCAGAGGAGCAGGTGGTTTGAGACCTCCCTTAGGGTAGGATTTATTACAGGAGACACTCTGAATCCTAGTAAAGAGGAGAGTAAAGAAGTTGATAAAGTACTGGTAGGATATGTAGAGAGACAGGCCAATGAAAAATAAACCCATTCATTTGCATCACATGATGGCACATATTGACAAATTTTACAAGTGTTTGTATAAATATACGAGATGTCTAAATAGTAAGAGGGATGAACTTGAGTGGGTGGTATTAAACGAGTTTACTGATGTCATAGGTATCACAGAAACTTGGTAGAACAATGATAAACAAGGGAACACAGGAATAAAAGTAGGTACTGGGAGCTGTGCTGTTCAACATAATCATTAATGATCTCGAAAAGGGGGTAAACCGTGAGATGGCAACGTTTGCAGATGCCTGCCCACTCCACCTTCCCAGCTCTGCCCCTCCCAGTGCGCTCCACCCTTCCCCATTTCTGTTGTTGCCCCGTTGTGGGAAGACGTATTGGCTGTGGCAGGAACTCAATTGCCTGCTTTGTGGTGGTGGATACTCAGTGGCGGGCTCATGGTGCTTTTTGCTAGTAAACAGGCTAATTGCCTCCATTGAAATTTGAGCTGCTTGTAGGGTTTCCAATCTTCCTGCTTTTGCTGGGAGTCTCACGGAATCAGGCTCTATCTTCCGTAGGCTACTGAAGCCCTACCAGGAGATTTTAGGCACTAAAAGTCCAGCAATGCAGCAGGAGTAAGACAGGCTTCCTGCCTGCTCTGGCCCCGCAGGGCTTCTGGAAGCAGCTGGCACACTGGCCTTACCCCAAGCACCAACTCTGCAGCTCCCATTGGCCGGGCACTGAGGCCAATGGGAGCTGCGGGGGCGGTGCCTGAAGGCAGGGGCAGTGTGTGGAGCTCCCTGCCCCCCCCACCCCCCCCATGGCTAGGGGAACCAGACGTCCAATTTTTAAAGGGACAGTCCCATATTTAAGCCCTTCTGCAGGTGTCCTGACTTTTTCTTAAAACGGGCAAATTGTCCTGTATTTTCTGTCTCTCTCCCCATCAGTATTGGCAGATCCTGCTGCTGGCCAGATCCCTGCTTACCAGCCACCCACCCACCAGCGATGAGTGGGGAAGGGGGGCAAGGGGGATGGTGTCCCTAGCCTCTGTTTGTCCGAGGGTGGAGATGGATGGCAGGAGAGAGATCACTAGATTATTACCTGTTAGGTTCACTCCCTCTGGGGCACCTGAGTTTGGCCACTGTTGGCAGACAGGACACCGGGCTGGATGGACCTTTGGTCTGACCCAGTATAGCCGTTCTTATGTTCTTATGGGGGTCCAGTGGCTGACGATGGGGGTGGGTGTTCAAGGTTGGTGGGGAGGCAAAGATGCAGCGTGCCGGGCTGGCCGCTCCCCCTGCTGGTTCATCAGCGTAGCCCCCGCTGTGTGCCGGTTCCTGGCCAGCAGGGTCTTTCCCCCGGTCCTGTTTCCAGGGGGCACTGGCTGTGAGCTGCAGTGGCTGGTGAGTGCTGGCAGGCACCAGGTGGTGGCCAGTTATGTGTCGCCTCTGCTGCCCACCCATCGGCCCATTATGTGCTCCCCCTCTCACTGTCCTCTCCCTGCTTTGCCTCTTCACCCCCACTCCAGCCCCGCTGTTCCTGCATATCCCCCCCGGCAGGGTGCGTCCCACTCCCAGTGCTGTGTGGCAAACCAGCCCCTGGTGGGAGCGCTCAGCTCACCAATAGCCTGGCCAGCAGGCTCCTTCCTTCCCCCCTTGAGTCTGGCTAGGCTGGTGCCCCGGGAAAGCCCAAGACCCTCTGGCTTGGGGCGCTGGCCAGGAAGAACCAAGCCCTACATGTGCCAAAGCCCTGCACAGCGCTGGCATGGGAAAGCCTCTCCGCCCCTCTGCTAAGCTCTGGAGTGGCAGGGGGTGGGGAGGAAGTGATTTCCAGCCTGTTCACGTCCTGGACTTGCAGGCTCAACAGCAGTCCCCTGGGCAGGAGCTTAGCACTCTTTTCACCTGCACCCTCCTACCCACCAGCCCTGGGTCCTGCCCTCAGATGGCAGCATAATCTCAGAATTGGGATTCATAAAGATTTTTCCCCTTGAGAGGGAAATTTTAGGAGCCTTCACGGACCTTTCAGGCAGCAACATGTTAGATTTTTGGGGACCCTACTGATGTCCATTAAGAAAAGGAGTACTTGTGGCACCTTAGAGACTAACCAATTTATTTGAGCATGAGCTTTCGTGAGCTACAGCTCACTTCATCAGATGCATACCGTGGAAACTGCAGCAGACTTTATATATACACAGAGAATATGAAACAATATCTCCTCCCACCCCACTGTCCTGCTGGTAATAGCTTATCTAAAAGCCATTTCCAGCACAAATCCAGGTTTTCTCACCCTCCACCCCCCCACACAAATTCACTCTCCTGCTGGTGATAGCCCATCCAAAGTGACAACTCTTTACACAATGTGCATGATAATGAAGTTAGGCCATTTCCTGCACAAATCCAGGTTCTCTCACTCCCTCACCCCCCTCCAAAAACCCACCCCCATACACACACAAACTCACTCTCCTGCTGGTAATAGCTCATCCAAACTGACCACTCTCCAAGTTTAAATCCAAGTTAAACCAGAACATCGGGGGGGGGGGGGGGGGGGTAGGAAAAAACAAGAGGAAATGTCCATTGTGATGTCCATTGTGACTGAGTCTTTTTGTTCTTTCCCCCTGTGCCCCTCCACACCCCATTCTTCTATTTCACTCATATATTAGGCCCCAGGCCTGCAGGCAGGGGCGGCTCTCACTAACTCCAGTGGGAGTATTGTCTGAGTAAGAGCTTTAGTGGGCCTGTAGCACCTGAGATCCCCACGAGCTCTTTGAGCAGATGATACTGGGATTGCCTGCTGAGCAGCTTTTAGCTCTACTCACACTTCCTTGTGTCATTACTTCACTGTGTTGGTCACTCTTCAGTCCACTCTGCTCTTCCCTTGCCCACCACCCTTCCCCTTGTGATTGTGACCTTCTCCTTCTCCTTGCTCTCTGTCTCACTCACCCTGCTCATCAAGTTGATTTAATTCCTGTTTGAGCTAGAGAAGTGCATTGCTTTAACAATAGTGAGGATGCAGGGAGAATTTTTTTCCCCTTTTAAACTTTTTGCAATTCTGTTTCGTATCAGGGCAGATATGTATTGTATTAAGCAGGAGGTTTTGCTCGCTCCCAAAGGCATTTATTTATTTGGGCCACAGTCTTTTATGTTTGATATCGTGGTAAGCTGCCAGAGACTTCAAAGCACTGGAGAACACTGAAAACCATATCTTTGTTTTTCCTTTATGCTGCACAATAATTTTCATGACAGAAAACTGAAATAAAGAATCACAGGCTGGTGAGGCCCCAGAGATTTTTGTGGGAATGTTCTTCACATAAGAAAAAAAATGTTCTTTTTATTGTTAACTCCTCAGGCCATCAACTGATTGCTGCAGGGACCTAGGTGACTGTGCAGCTGTGCCATTCAGTTCCTCATGCCTGTGACCTCACTGTTTCCATGCATCTCAGTTCCTATCCTCTTCAGTGTCTGACTTGTGCTGAAGAGTCGATGGGGGAGACACAAAGGAGTCAGCTTAATGGAAAAGGAGAAATGCTACAAAATAAAGTTGCATTCAAAGTTCTTACCAAGCAACATGAAAAACCCTCAGAAACCAGAATAGTTTAAAGCCCCAGCATCAACTGACAGTAAAGAACAATATTAATAGAAAGTTGCAAAATATTTTTTCCAGAGGAAAAGCCTTTGCAATGTGACGCAAAACTTTCCACGGTTTTCAGACAGCTCTGGAAATTTCTAACAGGACTTTTTTGTTTCATGCAATTGTGGTCTGGCATGTTATGTGGCAGGGAGGATTTTCAAGTTGTGGTTTGCAGACACTGGAACGTTAAAGAATCCTGTTCAAACAGCATAATAGCTGCTTGTGTCTTTCTGAGGCAGAACTGTTTCCTTCTTAAACCAGCAAATTTCTATTGTCTTTGAATGGTTCTTTCAAAAGGGACATTAATCCCTCTCTTTTTGTGACACTTATAAGTATGCATTCAGCCTTTTCAACTTCTGGTCTCATTGGCATCTGCAGTCATTCACCCTTTACCTCACTGGACTTTACCCCCCCCTTTAAAGGCTAGTCCCAGCTCTATCATGTGTCCTGTGCAGGTCCCTTAATCTTGCTTTGCCTCCATTTATAACCGAATAACTTCAGAGGGATTGCTTTGAGGCTAAATTAATCTTTGCAGAGTGCTTTGAGATCCTCAGATGAAGGTATTATATAACAGAAAATAAATAATAATTTGCCATCTCATTGTGCCTCTTTGGGGGTGAATACAGCAATAACTGCAGTATGTGTTAGCAACAGGTTAATCTGTGCACAGCAAAGTAACTAGGCATAGGCATAAGGCAGTTCAAATCCTGATTAGATAAGATACTCCCTATGTATGCAGTCCATATTCTTGTATCTCCAATATATAATATATGGCATATAACTGCCATCTTTATGCACACTCTGTTAGTTATGTCTGATTCCAAAAAAGGGTTGACATAGGTACCCAGTGCAAAAATTCATATCCACCAGACCAAACATGTGGAAAGGGAGGTTCACCGGCTGAAACGCTGATTTTTGGATGGTTTTGCTATGACCTTTATCCAGCTGTGTCCACTGTATCACATATTTCATTTCCTGATGTAGCACCTCCTCAGAAACTCTTTGAAATATGCCGGTGCTTAAAGCTGCTTATGAAAAAGCAATGTCTTAAGATACAATTTCAGCCTTGGGAGTTAATGGACAAAGGTTGGAAAAGGGAACGAGATGAAGGTAATGGGAATTCTATTATATTTTGATAAATCTTTTGTACTGAAAGTTCTCTTTTTATGGGATAATTCCTGTTCCCATTGCAATCAATGGCAAAATTCCTGTTGACTTCAGTGGAACTAAGGGCTTTTAAACTAAGGGCTGGGGGGAAGCCAACAGGGGCAGAGGAGCATGTGATTTGGACAGAGACATCCCTTTGGGGAGGATCTACTAATGGAGATTCTCTATGTCCTAGTCAAGAGGAGAGGATGGAAGATGATAAAATACAGGTAGGATCTGATGAGAAACAGTCAAATGAAAAAAAGTCGCATTCAATTATATCATGTAATGGCAGACAGCTAAAAAGTGACAAGTTTTTAAAGTGCTTATATACAAATGCTAGAAGTCTAAATAAGAAGATGGATGAACTAGAGTGCCTCATATTAAATGAGGATATTGATATAACAGGCATCACAGAAACTTGGTGAAATGAAGATAATCAATGGGACACAGTAATACCAAGGTACAAAATATACCAGAAGGACAGAACAGGTTGTGCTGGTGGGAGTGACACTAAATGTGAAAGAAAGCATAGAATCAAATGAAATAAAAAAATTTAAATAAACCAAACTGTAAAATATTTTTTACAGATTTACTGTAAAACTGTAAAATCTCTATGGATAGTAATTCCATGCTCAAATAATAAGAATATAGCAGTAGGGATATATTACCGACTACCTGACCAGGATGCTGATAGTTACTGTGAAATGCTCAGGGAGATTAGAGAGGCTATTAAAATTAAAAAATCAATAATAATGGGCGATTACAGCTATCCCCATAGTGACTGGGTACGTGTCACCTCAGACTGGGATGCAGAGATAACACCTTAAATGACCGCTTCTTGGAGAGGCTAGTCCTGGAACCCACAAGACGAGAGACAATTCTTGATTTAGTCCAAAGTGGAGCACAGGATTGGGTCCAAGAGGTGACTATAGCTGGACCACTTGGTAATAGTGACCATAATATAATTAAATTTAACATCCCTGTGGCGAGGAAAACACCACAGCAGCCCGCCACAGTAGCATTTAATTTCAGAAAGGGGAACTACACAAAAATGAGGAGGTTAATTAAACAGAAATTAAAAGGTACAGCACAAAAAGCGAGATCCCTGCAAAGTGCATGGCCTTTTTAAAGACATCATGATAGAGGCTCAGCTTAAATGTATACCCCAAATTAAAAAACATAGTAATAGAACCAAAAAAGTGCCACCAACAGAGTAAAAGAAGCAGTGAGAGGCAAAAAGGCATCCTTTTTTAAAAGTGGAAGTTAAATCCTATTGAGGAAAATAGAAAGGAGCATAAACTCTGGCAAATGAAGTGTAAAAATATAATTAGGAAGGCCCAAAAAGAATTTGAAGAACAGCTAGCCAGAGACTCAAAAAGTAATAGTAAAAATTTTTTTAAGTATGTCAGATGCAGGAAGCCTGTTAAATAACCAGTGAGGCCACTGGATGATTGAGATGGTAAAGGAGCACTCAAGGACGATAAGGCCATTGCGGAGAAACTAAATGAATTCTTTGCATCAGTCTTCATGGCTGAGGACGTGAAGGAGATTCCCAAACCTGAGCAATTCTTTTTAGGTGACAAATCTGAGGAACTGTCCCAGACTGAGGTGTCATTAGAGGAGGTTTTGGAACAAATTGATAAACTAAACAGTAATAAGTCACCAGGACATGATGGTATTCACCCAATAGTTCTGAAGGAACTCAAATGTGAAATTGCAGGACTACTAACTGTAGTCTGTAACCTATCATTTAAATCAGCTTCTGTACCAAATGACTGGAGGGTAGCTAATGTGACGCCAATTTTTAAAAAGGGCTACAGAAGTGACCCTGGCAGTTAGAGGCCAGTAAGCCTGACTTCAGTACCAGGCAAACTGGTTGAAACTATAGTAAAGAACAAAATTGTCAGACACATAGATGAACATAATTTGTTGGGGAAGAGTCTACATGGTTTTTTGTAAATGGAAATCATGCCTCACCAATCTACTAGAATTCTTGGAGGGGGTCAACAAGCATATTGACAAGTGGCTATAGTGTACTTAGATTTTCAGAAAGGCTTTGACAAGTTCCCTCACCAAAGGCTATTAGGCACTAAAAGTCCAGCAATGCAGCAGAAGGTCCTCTCATGGATTGGTAACTGGTTAGAAGATGGGAAACAAAGGGTAGGAATAAATGGTCAGTTTTCAGAATGGAGATACGTAAATATTGGTGTCCCTCAGGGGTCTGTTCCGGGCCCAGTCCTATTCAACATATTCATAAATGATCTGGAAAAAGGTGTAAACAGTGAGGTGGCAAAATTTTCAGATGATACAAAACTACTCAAATAGTTAAGTCCCAGGCAGACTGCGAAGAGCTACAAAAGGATCTCTCAAAACTGGGTGACTGAGCAACAAAATGGCAGATGGAATTCAATGTTGATAAATGTAAAGTAATGCACATTGGAAAACAATCCCAACTACAGGTATAAATTAGCTGGGGTCTAAATTAGCTGTTACCACTCAAGAAAGAGATTTTGGAATCATTCCCAGAAGTTACCTACTACAGGACAGGCCTAACAAAGAAAATAACAGAACGCCACTAGCCGTCACATTCAGCCCCCAACTAAAACCCCTCCAACGCATTATTAAGGATCTACAACCTATCCTAAAGGATGACCCAACACTCTCACAAATCTTGGGAGACAGGCCAGTCCTTGCCTACAGACAGCCACCCAACCTGAAGCAAATACTCACCAACAACCACATACCACACAACAGAACCACTAACCCAGGAACTTATCCTTGCAACAAAGCCCGTTGCCAATTGTGCCCACATATCTATTCAGGGGACACCATCACAGGGCCTAATAACATCAGCCACACTATCAGAGGCTCGTTCACCTGCACATCCACCAATGTGATTTATGCCATCATGTGCCAGCAATGCCCCTCTGCCATGTACATTGGTCAAACTGGACAGTCTCTACGTAAAAGAATAAATGGACACAAATCAGATGTCAAGAATTATAACATTCATAAACCAGTCGGAGAACACTTCAATCTCTCTGGTCACGCAATCACAGACATGAAGGTCGCTTTCTTAAAACAAAAAAACTTCAAATCCAGACTCCAGCGAGAAACTGCTGAATTGGAATTCATTTGCAAATTGGATACTATTAATTTAGGCTTAAATAGAGACTGGGAGTGGCTAAGTCATTATGCAAGGTAGCCTATTTCCTCTTGTTTTTTCCTACCCCCCCCCCCAGATGTTCTGGTTTAACTTGGATTTAAACTTGGAGAGTGGTCAGTTTGGATGAGCTATTACCAGCAGGAGAGTGAGTCTGTGTGTGTATGGGGGTGGGTTTTTGGAGGGGGGTGAGGGAGTGAGAGAACCTGGATTTGTGCAGGAAATGGCCTAACTTGATTATCATGCACATTGTGTAAAGAGTTGTCACTTTGGATGGGCTATCACCAGCAGGAGAGTGAATTTGTGTGGGGGGGTGGAGGGTGAGAAAACCTGGATTTGTACTGGAAATGGCCTAACCTGACGATTACTTTAGATAAGCTATTATCAGC
Source organism: Eretmochelys imbricata (assembly GCF_965152235.1). NCBI lineage: Eukaryota > Metazoa > Chordata > Testudines > Cheloniidae > Eretmochelys > Eretmochelys imbricata. Next base: position 693,647 of record NC_135580.1, on the reverse strand, counting down.
AGGACAGTGGGGTGGGAGGAGGTATTGTTTCATATTCTCTGTGTATATATAAAGTCTGCTGCAGTTTCCACGGTATGCATCTGATGAAGTGAGCTATAGCTCACGAAAGCTCATGCTCAAATAAATTGGTTAGTCTCTAAGGTGCCACAAGTACTCCATTTCTTTTTGGAATCATTGTGGCTAGTTCTCTGAAAACATCCACTCAATGTGCAGTGGCAGTCAAAAAAGCTAACAGAATGTTGGGAATCATTAAGAAAGGGAGAGACAGAAAATATCATATTGCCTCTATATAAATCCATGGTACACCCACATCTTGGATACTGCATGCAGATGTCATTGCCCCATCTCAAAAAAGATATATTGGAATTGGAAAAGGTTCAGAAAAGGGCAATAACAAAATGATTAGGGATGTGGAATGGCTTCCTTATGAGGAGAGATTAATAAGACTGCGAGTTTTCAACTTGGAAAAGAGATGACTAAGGGGGATATGATTGAGACCTATAAAGTCATGACTGGTGTGGAGAAAGTAAATAAGGAAGTGTTATTTACTCCTTCTCATAACACAAGAACTAGGGCCCACCAAATGAAATTAATAGGCAGCAGATTTAAAACACACAAAAGGAAGTATTTTTTCATACAACACACAGTCAACCTGTGGAACTCCTTGCCAGAGGATGTTGTGAAGGCCAAGACTATAACAGGGTTCAAAAAAGAATTGGATATGTTCATGGAGGATAGGTCCATCAGTGGCTATTAGCCAGGATGAGCAGGGATGGTGTCCCTAGTCTCTGTGTGCCAGAAGCTGGGAAGGGGTGACAGGATGGATCACTTGATGATTACCTGTTCTGTTTATTTCCTCTGGGGCACCTGGCATTGGCCCCTGTCAGAAGACAGGATACTGGGCTAGATGGAGCTTTGGTCTGACTCAGTCTGACCGTTCTTATGTTCTTATGGAACCAATATTTGTCCCCATAACTATTATAAAGTGGTATCATGGGCCAGAGGCTCATACTCCTCTGTCTTCACCATTAGAGTACGGGCGCACAGTGGAGATTGCATGCACTGTGCTTTATGATGCAATACTAGTGGTGTCATCCACAGGATAAGGAGATACCAGCATTTTTCATACACTTTCTCTCCTCTTTTCTGTGTGGATATGAATTCCTCCTACTGTGAGTTTTCTTGTTTCAGAGCCACCCAGAGGGCACCTAGGGTTGAACTAGCAGGAAGCTTGTGGACATGGTCTTTGCTCACCCTGAGCAAACACTGCAGCTCCCTGACAGAGCTAATTCTGCACTTTGTCCCAGAGGGAACTGACAGCTGTGGATTTACTTGGGTTTCAAGTACAAAACTCAAACTCTGATGGGGAAGTGACACTATACCCCATATTCTTCATAGAGATAGTTATAATATGAATATGGCATAACTAAGATATGTTTTACGTAAGATGGGTCATGTGAGATATCACTGGAAAGGTTATGATTTACTGAATGTGATTATCCTATGTGTATGCATGTATCACTTCTGTATCTGAAGTTAGGAATATTGACTATGTATCAATTGCATAAGTGTGTGCACGTAGGGCACACCCACCAAATATAATGCAATCAGTCTGGCTGGTTAGTCAATAAAACTTTAGGGAGAATAGGTCTTTGAAGATGCTAATCTCCCACATTCCTGAGAAGCTCCCTGGGATAGTGCTTTGACATTGCAGGGTCTTGTGATTATGTCACCTGGCACTGGACACCACCTTGGACTGTTGGTATTTTTCCACTAGTAGGGGGTGGGATCAAACTGGGAAACACAGGATTCCTGCCATATGTAAATCCTATTTAAGGCTGGGCAGTGAGTTAATCCGGGTTCATTCTTCTCCAGATCGCTGCCCAAGATGGCAGCTAAAAACACCTAAGACTGAACTGGGGAAGAATTGAACCCATGCTAGAAGGTGTCTGGCCTGTGAAAGGAAAACCTGGAATTCTAAGCTGCAAGCAAAATAAGTTTGTCTTCAAAAATCTCTGCAACCTGCTTAAAACAATACTTAGGGTGAGAAATTACTACTTGTAGCCAGTTTCTTTAGTATATTAAGCTTAGTTTGCGTGTTTGCTTTATTTGCTCAGTAATCTACTTTGATCTGTTTGACCTAGTTTGTGCAATTCATAATGGGGGTAGGGGGGCAAAAAGCAGTGCATATCTTTCTCCACATCGAGGGAGGGAGCTAATTTTATGAGTTTACACTATATAGTTTTCTGTGCAGTGCAAGACAATACAATTTTGGGTTTACACTCCAGAGGGGGTGTGCACTTGAGTACTGGGCAATCCCTAAGCTGAGTCGTCCCACACAGAGCTGACCTCAGTGTCTGTGTCTTTTTGCAGCTGGGTGTGACCCTACCTGTGTATTTGCTAGAGGAGGCTGGAGGGCCTGGAGCAGCAGGATAGGGAGCCCAGGCTGGTGGAACAGGTAGGCACAGTGGGACCCCAGTACATCAGGTGGCACCGCAGAGTGGGGGAGAAACCCATCACACCCTCCTGCTGGCTCTTTGCTCCCCCCATAAGCACCCTAATAGGGTTGCTAACTTTCAAATCGCACAAAACTGAACACCCAGAGGCCCTGCCCAGTCCCTTCTCCAAGGCCCCGCCCCCTCTCGCTCCATCCCCCTCCTCTGTCGTTCACTCTCCCCCTCCCCCCTTCACCGGGATGGAGCAGGGGATTCGGGTGAGGTCTCCAGCTGGGGGTGCAGGAGGGGTCTCTAGGCTGGGGTGCAGGCTCCGGGTGGGGCCAGAAATGAGGGGTTCAGGGTATGGGAGAGGGCTTCAGGCTGGAGCAGGAATGCAGAGAGGGGTGAGGACTCCAGCTGGGGGTGTGGGCTCTGGGGTGGGGCCAGAGTTGAGGGGTTTGTGGTGCAGGAGGCGTCTTGGGGTGTGGGAGGAGGTTCGGGGCATGGGGTCCCGGCAGTGCTTACTGCGGCTCCCAGGAAGTGGCCACCATGTCTCTGCAGCCCCTAGATGCATGGATGGGCTAGTGGGGCTCTGTGCAGCTGCAAGCACTGCCCCCGCCGTGCCCATTGGTTGCAATTCCTGGCCAATGGGAGCTGCAGAGCTGCCACTAGAGGCAGGGAACAGTCCACCGAGCCTTGGTGGCCGCTCATGAGCCTAGGGGCTGCAAGGACCTGGCAGCCACTTCAAGGAGCTGCACAGCGGTAGGGCAGGAGGGAGCCTGCCTTAGCCTTGGGCCCCCACTGCGGTGCTGAGTGGAGCCACCAGGGTCCCTTTTTGACTGTGCATTCTGGTCAAAACCATATGCCTGGCAACCCTACACCCCAACCCACCTCCTCAATACAAATTAATTCAGCAGAGGCTGGATGGGGAGCGGGTGGCCCTGCAGCAGGAGGGTGTCGCAGAACAACTGCTCCCTGTGGCTAGACTAAGCCCAGCTCCCCTCACTAGAGCAGATGAAGCCAATCCAGTGAGCCAGTTCAAGAGGGCTGGGCTACTCGTAGGTGGGTGGAGGAGGACGGCCAAAGACCGGCTGTGCTCTGGGCAGGGAAAGCCACACTGGAGTGGAGCTAGCTTCTGGGGTGGGTCTCCGGAGCCAGGGGCTCAAGCAAGCAGCCTTGCACCTCCTGCTCTAGCGAGGGAGCAGAACTCACTGCGGCTGGGAAGCTGCCAGGAGAACCCTGGGAGGGGTGGCCCTGGGCACAAGGCTGGAGTTCAGACCGTTTTCTGCGGGGCTGATAACCTCAGTTAAAGAAATAAAGCTCCTTGACCGAGGCTGGGTGTGGCAGCACATGCTCTGGGGCTGAGGAGCAGCGCACCTGGTAACAGAGGATTGGCCAGGTTCCTACACGCAGTCGCACCTGGTAACAGAGGGCTGGCCAGGTTCCTACACGCAGTCGCACCTGGTAACAGAGGGTTGGCCAGGTTCCTACACGCAGTCGCACCTGGTAACAGAGGATTGGCCAGGTTCCTACACGCAGTCGCACCTGGTAACAGAGGATTGGCCAGGTTCCTACACGCAGTCGCACCTGGTAACAGAGGGTTGGCCAGGTTCCTACACGCAGTCGCACCTGGTAACAGAGGGTTGGCCAGGTTCCTACACGCAGTCGCACCTGGTAACAGAGGATTGGCCAGGTTCCTACACGCAGTCGCACCTGGTAACAGAGGGTTGGCCAGGTTCCTACACGCAGTCGCACCTGGTAACAGAGGATTGGCCAGGTTCCTACACGCAGTCGCACCTGGTAACAGAGGGTTGGCCAGGTTCCTACACGCAGTCGCACCTGGTAACAGAGGGTTGGCCAGGTTCCTACACGCAGTCGCACCTGGTAACAGAGGATTGGCCAGGTTCCTACACGCAGTCGCACCTGGTAACAGAGGGTTGGCCAGGTTCCTACACGCAGTCGCACCTGGTAACAGAGGGTTGGGCCAGGTTCCTACACGCAGTCGCACCTGGTAACGGAGGATTGGCCAGGTTCCTACACGCAGTCGCACCTGGTAACAGAGGATTGGCCAGGTTCCTACACGCAGTCGCACCTGGTAACGGAGGGTTGGCCAGGTTCCTACACGCAGTCGCACCTGGTAACGGAGGGTTGGCCAGGTTCCTACACGCAGTCGCACCTGGTAACGGAGGGTTGGCCAGGTTCCTACACGCAGTCGCACCTGGTAACGGAGGGTTGGCCAGGTTCCTACACGCAGTCGCACCTGGTAACGGAGGGTTGGCCAGGTTCCTACATGCAGTCGCCGTCCGGCCATGTTTAGGGATCGTTCCTGAAGTGCGTGGCACAGGCAGAACGCAGAGCTGGGCTCTTTGCGAGGTGCTGTTGCAGCTTGGGTTGAACATTTCACAAAGCACTAGCGCTCCCCGCTGCCCGACGGCTCTGTACTATGCTACTGCGGCAACGGCAGCGTCTGCTTTGGGCAGCAGGCAGCGAGATGTAGAAGAACAGAACTAAGCAAGCGGATGTGAGCTTAATATAAGCCGTGATTTACAGTAGGTGATAAATACGAGAAAGGGGGCTCTAATTGAACTGATGCCACAAAGGGGTCTCTTCACTCCCCAAAACTTCTGCTCTAGAAAATAAGCAAGTTGATTATTCAGCACCCCTGTACAGATGTGGTTCTTTGTGATTCCAATCCCCTGTCTCCCTAATTTGCATGCTCATTAACTCACCTGCACAAAGATTCTCTTTCTACTGTTAGCCATGTCACAAGTTTTTCCCTTCACTCACCTCTGAGCCTGGCCCTGCAGTTCACCATGTTTGTTGCTGACACCAGAAATCTTCCTGCTGTATGCCGGGAGAAAAGCAGACTTGGAATAAGGATACTGTTCCTGATGCACTGACTCATCTTGAGCAAGTCACTCAGCTTGTCAGCACCTCAGTTTCCCTTTCTATAATATTTGGGTAATAACTGCCTTCCTTGGGTGTGTTGACTATTCGGCTGAACGGTCCTATGAACGGTTAGTGCAAATACTGCTATTACATTCCAGCCCCGATGGCACCAGACCTACTGCACAAGTGTTCCCGAAGGTGCCCAATGCATTGTTTTTCCAGATTAGCCATATTTTCTTGGAGGAGTGTCCCTTCCAAAAAGACAGGTTTCAGAGTAACAGCCGTGTTAGTCTGTATTCGCAAAAAGAAAAGGAGTACTTGTGGCACCTTGGTTAGTCTCTAAGGTGCCACAAGTATTCCTTTCCTTCCAAAAAGGTTCATTGAATACAGGATCTGCAGAAAGGTTCCATTCTATGGATACTGCTTCAAACCCCATTCCCATCCCTAGTCAACCCTCCCATATTCCCAGTAATCTTCCCTTTTAAAAAAAAATTACTTTAAACGTATTTTCTTTTGAATGTCACCTGTGTGTTATACGTTACCTTTTTGGCATACCCTTTGGCGATCGGGGGAGGTCTTGTACAACTGGAAAAAGGCTAATGTAGTGCCCATCTTTAAAAAGGGAAGAAGGAGGATCCGGGGAACTACAGGCCAGTCAGCCTCACCTCAGTCCCTGGAAACATCATGGAGCAGGTCCTCAAGGAATAAATTCTGAAGCACTTAGGGGAGAGGAAAGTGATCAGGAACAGTCAGCATGAATTCACCAAGGGCAAGTCATGCCTGACTAATCTAATTGCCTTCTATGACGAGACAACTGGCTCTGTGGATGAGGGGAAAGCAGTGGACGTGTTATTCCTTGACTTTAGCAAAGCTTTTGACACGGTCTCCCACAATATTCTTGCCAGCAAGTTAAAGAAGTATGGGCTGGATGAATGGACTATCAGGTGGATAGAAAACTGGCTAGATCATCGGGCTCAACGGGTAGTGATCAATGGCTCTATGTCTAGTTGGCAGCCGATATCTACTGGGTTGGTCCTTGGGCCAGTTTTGTTCAATATCTTCATAAATGATCTGGAGGATAGTGTGGATTGCACCCTCAGCAAGTTTGCAGATGACACTAAACTGGAAGGAATGGTAGATACACTGGAGAGTAGGGATAGGATACAGAGGGACCTAGACAAATTAGAGGAATGGGCCAAAAGAAATCTGATGAGGTTCAACAAGGACAAGTGCAGAGTCCTGCACTTAGGACGGAAGAATTCCATGCACCGCTACAGACTAGGGACCGAATGGCTCAGCAGCAGTTCTGCAGAAAAGGACCTAGGGGTTACAGTGGACGAGAAGCTGGATATGAGTCAACAGTGTGCTGTTGTTGCCAAGAAAGCCAATGGCATTTTGGGTTGTATAAGTAGGGGCATTGCCAGGAGATCGAGGGACGTGATCATTCCCCTCTATTCAACATTGGTGAGGCCTCATCTGGAGTACTGTGTCCAGTTTTGGGCCCCACACCACAAGAAGGATGTGAAAAAACTGGAAAGAGTCCAGCGGAGGGCAACAAAAATGATTAGAGGGCTGGAGAACATGACTTATGAGGAGAGGCTGAGGGAACTGGGATTGTTTAGTCTGCAGAAGAGATGAATGAGAGGGGATTTGATAGCAGCCTTCAACTACCTGAAGGGGGGTTCCAAAGAGGATGGAGCTGGGCTGTTCTCAGTGGTGGCAGATGACAGAACAAGGAGCAATGGTCTCAAGTTGCAGTGGGGGAGGTCTAGGTTTGATATTAGGAAACACTATTTCACTAGGAGGGTGGTGAAGCACTGGAATGCGTTACCTAGGGAGGTGGTGGAATCTCCATCCTTAGAGGTTTTTAAGGCCCGGCTCGACAAAGCCCTGGCTGGGATGATTTATTTCGTTTTGGTCCTGCTTTGAGCAGGGGGTTGGACTAGATGACCTCCTGAGGTCCCTTCCAACCCTGATATTCTATGGTTCTATGAAGTGTTAGGGTTTTTAATCCATGTGTGTGCATGCATACACAGTAATGTCAATATACAGCAATTATTATACCCGCCTACAGCAATTTTGTTGGTGCTATTTTTTAACTGAGGAACTGTGGTGTAGGCAATAGATTGTGCTGACCTGGTAAAGCCAAAACTCTTAAATTTCTTGGGTGCATTGTATAAAAGCACCCTCAAAAAAAGCAACATGTGAGAAGACTGTTAGCAGCAGATGGTTTCACAAGCCCCTTCCTGTGATCAGACGAGCTGAGCCCAACATGCTTTTGTACAGTAGCTACAACAATTTAGAAAACAGCTACACCTGGGAAACAAAACATCCAAAAGCTCAAGGGCAACCCCTTTCAGACCTCATCAGATAATCTCAGTGCAAAACAGAGAGGATGGGAACAAGAGAGATGGTGAAACAGCTGAGCCTGTAATTTCATTCATGGAAATGCGGGGGGGAGTCTGCTTTTCTTTGGCAGTAGTGCTAGCTAGATGCTGCCCTTGTTCACAGACAGTAGAATATGTATCTCTGAATGTCACACTCGTGTGTCAGTTAGGGAGTGAAGGGTTGAATATCCAAAATATCCAATTCTTTTGTACTTTGCACCTGTTTGCTTGCACAAAGGCAGCCACATTTGGACCCGGACACAGCTTGTTGCACTAGGAAGAAAAGAGTGCAAGATATTTCCTCACAGTTATGAAAAGAGAGATTAGATCATGGTGTGAAACCCATTCTTTGAATGCTATTTGAATACATTTTTTATTATGATTAATTGGCCTGGTCTACAAAGTTAGAGCCATATACTCCCCTCCCACTGATAGCAGTGGGAAGTTTGCACAAAGATCAAGGCTAGAATATGCCTTTATGTGGTAATTAAACTTTTTAGGCCTAAATTGTCAAACCTGGGTTCTTAAAGTTGGGCTCCCAAATCCACATGTCAGCACCTAAATGAAAGTACCCTGACTTCTAGAGGTGCTGAATCCTTGTCTACTGACTTCAACAACTATAATCTTTTCAGGGCGAGGAGTGGGTGCCCAGCACATGGTAGATACGGCAAGAATACAAATAACCAGATAGACATAGACTCTCCTATATGCAACTGTCCCCTTTTCTCCACCTGTGCGTCTGTGAAGTTTGTTTTGTTTTTTTAAAGTGCTTCAGGGTCTCTTGGTATGAAAAGAACTATAAGAATGCAAGAGATTCTCATTGTTAATTTTTGCTGCTGCTAGCAAAAGGTAAATTGGAAAGATTTTGCTGGCTCCAATCCATACCTGTTTAGCTTCTCTCTCAAAAAAACAAAAACAAACCCCAAAACAACTTTCTTTTACCCATTCTGTACCCCCGATGGGTCACTTGGTAAAACTACTAGTAAATCACCCATTTGAATCAGCTCCAATTCTCTAATAGACATAATAATTCAACAGTTGTGCAAATATTTTACATTAATGCAGCTAACGTTGCAGTAGGTCATAATCATGGTTGGAATAAATGCACAGGAAGGGAAATAAGAAAAAAAGAGATGCGTTGATAAAGAATATAAAATGTAAAATTGAGGAAAACTGTTTATAAAGTGAGGTCTCTCTTTGGAAGCTGTTTCTTAAGTATTTTATCTATTACATTCCTTATCAGTTATGGAAGCCCAGATATTTGCAGATGGGCTCTGTTTGACTATTATGATTCATGCTGTTTCTGGGAAGTGAGGCTGAATAGTAAGTTAGAGTGGACAGCAGAACAGAAAGATTCCTTCTTGGAAGTACCTTTTTCCAGTTAAAGAATTTGCTTGTCCCTAAAGAGCCCTTGAATTGATCTGATCTGCACCATGGAAATCTGCATATTGGCTTTAGACAAAGAAAGGAGCATTCCTCTTTTGTTTAAAAGTGCTTATAAAACCTCTTTATTGTAAGTACTGGAAAATTTGTCATTAGTGTAGAGAGGAATACCTGACCCCCTTCCCAGCCCTTGATTGCCATTGCTAAATATTCCAAGCAAGTCTAGAATGACAGGCCACTTGACTTGTTTTCAGAGTCTGGTATTTCTGCAGTAAGAGTTAATCTCTCCACAACTGGGGTTACGCCTGTAAAAGAGGACTCCAGGAAGCTCTGGATTGGTGTCTGTATAGTTTTTTTCACTTTTGTGAAAAAAGGATTTGGAAAGAATTTGACCCAGTCAGCGGGGTGGAGACGAAAACTACCAGCACATGATTAGACTATAAGGAGGACTCCGGGAGAAGTAAGTTCACTGACTGAGAAGTTGGTTTAATTTGGAGAAGCCAGTGAAGCATGAATCTAATCCCTTCTCAGCTTCTTGTTGTTCTCTCTCTCTCTCTCTCTCTCTCTCAAAGGATTGTACTCTACTCTTTCAGGCTGCAAATCCTGTTAGAGCAACTCTGAGCTCAGACCTACCAGACTGGACCAATAATCCAACCAGTCCCATAGCCTGCCTCAGCTGCTATGGCTCCTACCTAATGCTCCAGAGGAAAGCAAAGCCCCCACCCGCAGAGTGAACCTCGCCAACTGGGCTTTGTATGGAAGGCAGAGGGAATTCCTCCCTGTCTCACACACATCCTGCGTGGACAGCTGATGCCCTCAGGCATGAGATTCTATTTCCCTGCCCTGGCTTTTACAGCTACTACTGCTTCTTGGGCAACATGGTGTTAAATTCCCCTGCCACTTTTAGATGCTGAGGCAGGGTTAGAGTCTCTGATCTCCTGTGTGTGTGTGAATTACTCAGACTGACAATGACGTTTTGGGGAACTGTTTGACTAGAATCCAGAACCCAGCCGAAGTTAGGATCTGCCCTGGCCTGCAAGTGTCCATGGACTGAGGTGGATGCAGCTCATGGAGCTCATCCAGCAATCAAGTTTTAGACAGACTGGGCTTGGAATTCACGCACCCCAACCAGCAAGCAACCAAACAGATCCGCATAAATGGTGTCAAAGCTTTCCATCCACAGCTCCCCACAGCTGCCCAGGCTGCAGCTCTGAAGGCCCCCCACCCCAGCCAGAGCCAGGTTGGGGACAGAGCCATGCGGGAAGCTGGGGGGAGCCGGCGCAGAATCATGGACCCTCCACTGGGCTGGGAGCCCAAGGACACAGGCTGCTCTCAGACATGGGCCCCCTGAACCACGGGCAGGTGGAGGGTCCGCATGGCTCCCACAACGGCCCGGGCTGCACACTGGCCTGGCCAGGGGGTGTGGCATTGGGGTGAAGAGAAGGGAAAGGGGGTGGGGTCCGTCATGGAGAAAAGTGTACAGGCTAGGCCTGTCCATTTTCAAAAAGTGGGAGGGTTCTGTCCCTCTGGCCCACCCTGTTCTGGGACCATTGCTCTCTTCATTCTAGTAGCTGCACATCAGTCACCTCTGCAAAGCACACAGGGTGCAGAGGGCATCCTTATGCCTCATTCTAGGTAGCATCTTTACCCAAACTTCCACTCCCATACAGCTCCGCTACTGCATTTAAATCCCAGAGCCACTACAGGATTTGAGCACCTAAACACCAGATTAAGACACCTAAATCTGTTTTAGGTACTAGTGCGATCCACAAAACCCCCACGCAGCTGCTGTCAAGCCCTGTAGGTGCCTAAACTCACTCAGCACTTAAATTTTTGCTGTAAAATTTCCCTAGGTGCTTAAGTTTCTCCGCCTAGGCATCTGCACTTCTGCCTCATTCTAGGTGCCTGGGGCCCTAGCTCATGCCTATGCCTCAGCACAATCCTTCAACCCAGTGAAGATAGGTGTTCCTGCACCTGTCTTACCTGTGGAGGTCAGTCTGGTAAATGAGGTCTAAGCAAATCTAACTCCACATAAAATGGTCAGGGAGAAGGCCTCCCTTAAAACGATTAGCCTGTTGGTTAGGTTACTCACCCAGAAGGTGGGAGTCCTGAAATCAAGTCCCCCCTCTGCCTGCTAAGGCAAAGGGATTTGAACTTGGGTTTCCCACCCCTTGGGGAAGTGGCCTCATGGGATATTATGATCAGAGTCTCTTTCAATCTGTCCTGTTCAAACCATTCCACTTCATATAAATAAATGGATATGCACTGGGCTAGTGAGAATGACTTTATAGTCCAGTGGTTAGGCTACTGTTCTATTAATTTAGCTGCAATAAAGGGTCCAAAGTGTCAAAGGTGTTAACCCTGTCACTCACTGCACAACATTAAACAATGCAGGGCTTAGTATAGAGAGACCTCAGCTGGACTAGCACCAGGGCAAACACCCCATTAAGTAAGGCTTTCATTTTAACAACATCCCTTGTTCCCGTTCCCTTTAGCTGGAGAGAAAGTCTTTTGAAGGAAAAACCCCTTGTCTGACAGTCTCTTATTATGGTATTAAAGATAGTAATAACTTTTTGCGAAAAGAGAAGTTAGAAACAATGACAGCTCTAGCCCATTGCAACTGTTGTTAAAGTCCAACACGTTTCCGAGAAGGTAAAATGGGACACACAAAAGAAGGTAAAATAAATGTAAGCAGTGTCAGGATGAGCTCCACCCTGACATCTGGTGGTGAGGTGTGGCAAGTTGTGGAAAAGAACTTCAGGGGCCGATCTCATTTGCATAGGCACATCCACCACGCCTAGAATGAGACCATAGCTGCCCAAATGGTCACTTTGGCTGCTGTGGGATCCCCAGTGTCTCTGTTATTGGGGCAGGAAGAATAAATTGTTATTACCCTGATTATGGGAACTGTGCTTGGAACTGTACGTGGCCTTTTGTTATGATGGAGGGATTCACCATCAACTAAGTAGCACTCGCTAGGCAAGGGTCATGGGTTCCAAAACTGTGTGAATGGAGAGAGGCTGGGGACAAGTATTAATATTTGGTGGTATGGGCCCCTTGGTGAGGGCCTTACATGCTAATTGCACTTCCTTCTCTCTCCACTGTGGAATATCAGAGCTAATTTTGATTTCATTTGAAGTCTAGTTATAGGCTGCTGAGCTCACTTTGGGCTGACAGTGCACCAGCACTGGGGCTCCCCTACTACAAGCTGAATTCACCTAAGAGCTGAAATCACTGAGTGTTGTGTTAAGTAGTGGGGGAGCCTGAAGATATATTGTGGAGCAGTTTGCAGGACGGCTGGTGAAGCAGTTTGACGCGGAGCAGTGTGTGGATGGCAGGAGCTGCTTGTGGGCCGTGGAGCTGAGTGAAGGAGTTCGTGGGGCGGCTGGCGGAGCGGAGCGCAGCTGAGCGAAGGAGTTCGTGGGGCGGCTGGCGGAGCAGAGCGCAGCTGAGTGAAGGAGTTCGTGGGGCGGCTGGCGGAGCGGAGCGCAGCTGAGCGAAGGAGTTCGTGGGGCGGCTGGCGGAGCGGAGCGCCGCTATGGAGCTATGGGGCGGTCAGCTTCAGATCATGTAAGGTGCCTCTTACCCCCGTCCCATTTCCACTCAGGTTGGGAGGTAAAGCTCCGCAGATAAACTTTCGAACTCTGGGGCTGCCCTGACCAGGGACAGAGACTTTTGGGGCATTGGACTTTTGGGACTTTGGGTGATTTGGGGTTGCTGGACTCAAGAACCAAAGGGAAAAGGGCATGCCCCAATTTGCCTGGGGTGGGTTTTTTTTTTTGCTCATGGGTTGTGTTATGAATCCTGTTGGTGGTGTTTCCCCAACATAATGCCACATTGTTTCTCTCTGTTATTAAAAGGCTTTTGCTACACTCAGACTATGTGCTTGCGAGAGGGGAAGTATTGCCTCTTGGAGGCGCCCAGCGGGGGTGGTATATATTTGTCCCAGGTCACTGGGTGGGGGCTCGAGCCGGTTTGCATTGTGTTATTGGAATGGAACCCCTAGATATTGAACCCGGCCCTTGTTGCTGCCAACTCTGACGGGCAGAAGGGTTACATAAAAAATAGCGAAGAGAAAATGCAGCTTCTGTCTCTGGTGTTGACTTTCATGTGCACCTCCCTGCTGGGAACACACAGGAACAGCACATGGGTTTATCAACCACTCTGAGAGCTGGCAAACTGCTAGCAGCATTCTAGTCACAGGCTTGCAGAAATGTTGGAAAAAAGAAAGTTGTGGCCATCTATCCGGAGACAGAAGGAAAAAGGAGAGAGCTAGGAAAGAAGAAACAACGTAGGGAAATAAAAGGACACATGAGGTGGGAGCAGGAAGAGAAAGTCTCACAGTCCAGGTGGTGTTCAGGATTTAGCTGTAGTCAGCAGAGGTCATGGCTCCCTCTCTCTGGCCAATCTAGCCAGAACATCTCTCAGGATAGAGAAGCAGCAGCTCTGGGATCCCAGAAGATGGTGGGGTGGGGGGTGTCACAGCTATGATGGTGAAGCTTACTCTTTCCTCTTCTTTCAGTCATGATAGCTAGCTTTCCCCACACAGTCTCTTCTTTTAAAGACCCCCCCACAAGGGAGTGATGGTGGAATAGCCCATCCCTGCTTTATTTGGGTCACTAGTTAGGCATCGTTTCCCACACATCAATTTTGGTTCATGGATTTCTAGTCCCACACTTCTCTTGTTTACCAAGCATGATCTTAACAGAGTCCTTGAGTTGTATCAGCAAAAAGAAAAGGAGTACTTGTGGCACCTTAGAGACTAACAAATTTATTTGAGCATAAGCTTTTGTGAGCTACAGCTCACTTCATCAGATGCATGCTCACGAAAGCTTATGCTCAAATAAATTTGTTAGTCTCTAAGGTGCCACAAGTTCTCCTGTTCTTTTTGAGAATACAGACTAACACGGCTGCTACTCTGAAACCTGAGTTATATCAGTAGGTCCTTTTGTTTAGAGTAATTCAGTTTGTCTCCCTTTTGGACCTTTCTGCATCAACATTTAGTTGCATAGGGTATTGTGACAGCTTATGAACTTTCAGTCACTTTTCACAGCTGAGTGCTCACATCACTGCAGCACTCCCCTGAGAGATGGGGAGATGCGAGATTGAAGTAGGGCGTCCCACATCAACTCTCTAACTGCTAACCTAAAGATCATAATGCAGGCCTTTTCCCCCTTGTTCTTGCAAGAAGTGGCTTAGGTACCTCTCTCTAGCAGAGGGTTCTGAGCTGTGGATCCTAAGCAGAGACAGGCATCTCAGTCCAGCTTGCCTTAGGTTCCTAATTCCCTGGAGGGAGCAGGGCTTAGCACACACCCCTCTCATCAGCATCTGCTATTGGCTAACTTAGGCAGCTCCCTGCCTAACTTGCTGGCTTTTGTGGATCCAATTCTTAGGTGCCTATCTCTCACCACTCATTGTACAGGAAGTCTAGGTGCCTAATCTAGGGTCTGTATATTGCACTGGATGGCCAAGTGCCTAAAAGTTTGATTTCACAATACATAAGTCCCTTTGTTGATCTGGGTATAAGAGACAAGCAAGTCCATGGATGGACTTTTCAGCTTTAGGTGAATTTGTATTTCTTTATATTTGATTTAAATGCAGCTGTCATTAACTGCACTAAGTAACATTCTGCCCTCCCATTAAGGGAACAGAATAAAAAGTTGGGAATTATCAATTTTTCTCAGAATTAGGTGAGCTTTCTTTGCTCTATTCAGATGTCACAGTGTGAGCTGGCCCTTTAAGAGGGTTGGGGCTCAGCCTCACCTGAGCCAGGGATAGCTCACCTCCACAGGTGAAGGGAATGAGTCCAGGGGTTGTGCAGTTGGTGTATGTGGGTCAGAATCAGACCTGCTAGGAGACAGAAATGGCAGTCAGAGGTCAGAAAGGGAGAGATTCACAAGGTGAAGGAAAGCTGTTTGAGCTGTGATGTAGGTGGAGAGTCCTCTTAGCTCTCAGGTAAAGGGCCTGGGGAATGCAAGTCCGTAAGGAGTAGCTGTCAGCTAGGAGGGTTGCAGGGAAACATAAGCCCTGATAAAGAATCCAAAGAGTGGGTCATGTGGCTGCTGAAGTCTGTTATAAACTAAAAAATCTAACTGAGCCTGTGGAAGAGGGCTGAAAGAGTGCTACTACATGGCAACAAAACAGAGCTAGAAGGGGAGCAGCAGTGTGAAAACACCAGCTGTGCTGGTTTCTGATGTGTGATAAAAGGTAAAATGAGGCAGCAGAGGGGGGTGATGCTAGACTGGGCATGACCCTATTAAAAGGTGAAAAGAAAAGGAGGATTTGTGGCACCTTAGAGACTAACCAATTTATTTGAGCATGAGCTTTCGTGAGCTACAGCTCACTTCATCGGATACATACCGTGGAAACTGCAGCAGACATTATATACACACAGAGACCATGAAACAATACCTCCTCCCACCCCACTGACCTGCTGGTAATAGCTTATCTAAAGTGATCATCAAGTTGGGCCATTTCCAGCACAAATGGGACAGGACAGTGGGGTGGGAAGAGGTATTGTTTCATGGTCTCTGTGTGTATATAATGTCTTCTGCAGTTTCCACGGTATGCACCCGATGAAGTGAGCTGTGGCTCACGAAAGCTTATGCTCAAATAAATTGGTTAGTCTCTAAGGTGCCACAAGTCCTCCTTTTCTTTTTTCAGAAACAATGGGCTCTAACAGACTAGAACTTGGAGGCTCAGAAGCTCACCTTCTATTTGTCAATAGGCAGACACCAAAATAAACTATGTTCCAGGCTGCTGTGTGTGTGTTTGCTTTTAATTTATGTCCCATGTCATCCTAGAAACTGTCCAAGCGTTCATTTCAAATGAGATGCTATTATTGTTGGCATAGTGCAGACTCTGGCATAGTTAGATGTATTTTTATCCTGGAAAAAAATGTTTAATCTAAAGGGGAAATGTTTCACAAAGCTCAAAAGTTTATGAAACCTGAAACTTAAACTTTACTGACTGAATGGAACTCTACGGTCCACCTGCTTCTTCAGCAATCTCTGGTTGCCATATTGAGCCATTAGCAGATGCCATAAAGTAGGGCAACCCTCAGACTACCGTAATCTGTCCCAGAGACCTGACTGGCACTTAGCTAGTCCAGGATCAGGGGAGCCTAAAAGTGGCTCCGAGCAGTTTGTCCATTCTCCTTGTGAGGTACACTCTGTGCTCCTTAGCCACATCTAACGGTCTAGGCCCTAGTTCTTACGGTATTCTTCATAATCTAATTTAATCTAATCTAATGTTATCTATGCATTCCAATGTGCCTCTCACTCATTGCCTACGCACTTAATCATAAATACCTCTCTTAAAGCCCATCTTCCTTGCCTGCTCCTAAGATTAAATACCCCACCTCTTTGCACATGCTGATTACAGGTGTATGTTCATATCCCACAGGCACACTAGATTTTTTGATAATATGAAGGTACAGATCTGGAGCCTGTCTGCGTTCTGCCTGATGAGAGGACTACAGGGGGAAACAGAATGTGGGACATGTCAATGCATGATCTCCCTTATTATCTAAGAGTGGTGCTCCCCCATTTCCCTTCAATCAGATGAATTAGCACTTGCGCAAGAGGTGAATGTATTCTAGCACTTTTGTGTCACTGTCGAATGGTGTGTGTGGAGTCTAATATCTGTTTATTTAGATAATGCTTTTCCCGTGTCCCATGAAGACACTTATGAGGCCAAAATATTTTGAGACGTGGTCTCTTCAACACATGCCGAGGTCATAAATGATGGAAATATCGTGAGATGGCAAGATCTCATGTAACTCACTGCTCAGTGTGTTATGTCTATCTCCTCCTTTCCTTCCCCCACCGGTGCCTTATCTGCAGAGGATGTGTGTCTGGTACATCCAACAGCTAGACAGCCTGGCTCTTTTGCTCAAGGTATATAGTATGTCTACACTGTAATGAGACACCCATGACGGGTCCATGCCAGCTGACTCTGGCTAAGGGGCTCAGACTAAGGGACTGTTTAATTGCAGCATAGATATTCAGGTTCCAGCTGGAGCCCAAGTTCTGGGACTTTGCGAGATGTGAGGGTCCCAGAGCTTGGGCTCCAGCTCAAGCCCAAATATCTATAGCGCAATTAAATATCTCCTTAGCCTGAGCCCCCAAGCCCAAGTCAGCTGGCGTGGACAGTTCTGGGTGTCTGATTGCAATGTGGACATGTTTTTAGCTCTGGAGGGCCCTGGTTCAGCCCCTGGTGTCTGCCAAGATGGCAGTATTCATGCTTTCGCTCTCTCAGCCCTGAGACAAATAAACTCCCTGAGACAAATAAACCCAAGAAAAATACAAATTCATTGATATGTGGGTTTGGACCCATGCACTGTCCTTTCACTCACTTTCTCTGCCAGTCCAAGCCTTTTTCGTTGACAATATGTAAATATTATTCAAATACAAATAGGGTTGGGTTCATACCACAAAACAAGGTCTAGATTTGGGTCTGAATTTGAAAACCTCAACCCCCAAATGCGGGCTGAGACTCAATGACTCAGCCTGGATCATTACATATTGGGCCCTAATTGGGACATGCAGATCCAGACCAGGGGTTGTGCCTGGAATTCCCTGTTTGAGTTCAGCATATGGGCTTGGGGAGACCTTCTTGCCCTGTCAGAGAGCAGGGCTGGATGCTGGGCCCTGGATTCAGGTTTGGGTTGTGTAATTGTTGCCCCTTAGAATCATAGAAGATTAGGAAGAGACCTCAGGAGGTCATCTAGTCCAACCCCCTGCTCAACAGCAACTAAATCATCCCAGCCAGGGCTTTGTCAGGCCAGGCCTTAAAAACCTCTAAGGAAGGAGATTCCACCACCTCCCTAGGTAACCCATTCCAGTGCTTCACCACCCTCCTAGTGAAATAGTGTTTCCTAATATCCAACCCTGACCTCCCACACTGCAACTTGAGACCATTACTCCTTGTTCTGTCATCTGCCACCACTTTAAACAGCCGAGCTCCATCCTGTTTGGAACCTACCTTCAGGTAGTTGAAGGCTGCTATCAAATCCCCCCTCATTCTTCTCTTCTGCCACCTAAATAAGCCCAGTTCCGACAGCCTCTCCTCATAAGTCATGTGCTCCAGCCCCCTAATAATTTTTGTTGCCCTCTGCTGGACTCTCTCCCATTTGTCCACATCCCTTCTGTAGTGGGGGGCCCAAAACTCCGGATGTGGCCTCACCAGTGCCGAATAGAGGGGAATAATCACTTCCCTCAATCTGCTGGCAATGCTCCCTTCTCTTTTCTGGCAGTGTAACTAGGATCATATTCATAGCATCAAAGAATACTTATAAGAAAGGGCTTCTCCAGCTGTCAGACACCTTTGGCCTCACTTCTGCTGTGGCTGTCATCTGTGTCAGATGACTCAATAGCAGCCCACATTAAAGACATTATGTCAATTATGTAGCATTTCATTATACACTGTGACAGGGTGACTGCCCCACACTCACCCTGCAGGGTTGAATGAAGGCCAGATGGGCCAATTAACCCATTAGGCAGCTGATTAAGGAGGCTCAGCTGTGGAGGAATAGGTGGGGCCTAGAAAAGCCGAAGAGCTGAAAGCAGAAGGAGCTGCTAGGAAAAGACAGACACTCTGGGCAGGCTGAAGTCTGCAGTCACTCCCTGGGATGAGGGAGGAGGCTTTGGGAACTGGTAGGTCCAGGAAGAAAAGGGGACCCAGTGGCAGGAAGTGTAGTGAGGCCAGAGAGACAATTTCCCTGACCAGCCACGGGGCGAGTGACACTGAGGCACTGAGTGAGAGGACTGCCTAGGATTATTGAGGAGCGAAATCTCCCCCTTAAGGGGGGTGGGGGGGACACCAACAGACAGGCCCCCCAACCTGAAGCAAATACTTACTAGCAACCACACACCACACAATAAAAACACTAACCCAGGAACCTATCCTTGCAATAAAGCCCATTGCCAATTGTGCCCACATATCTATTCAGGGGACACCATCATAGGGCCTAATCACATCAGCCACACTATCAGAGGTTCGTTCACCTGCACATCTACCAATGGGATCTATGCCATCATGTGCCAGAAATGCCCCTCTGCCATGTACATTGGCCAAACCGGACAGTCTCTACGTAAAAGAATAAATGGACACAAATCAGACGTCAAGAATTATAACATTCAAAAACCAGTTGG
Organism: Eretmochelys imbricata; assembly: GCF_965152235.1. Taxonomy (NCBI): domain Eukaryota; kingdom Metazoa; phylum Chordata; order Testudines; family Cheloniidae; genus Eretmochelys; species Eretmochelys imbricata. Next base: position 674,399 of record NC_135580.1, on the reverse strand, counting down.
AGAACACTTCAATCTCTTTGGTCACTCGATTACAGACCTAAAAGTCGCAATACTACAACAAAAAAAACTTCAGAAACAGACTCCAATGAGAAACTGCTGAATTGGAATTAGTTTGCAAACTGGACACCATTAAATTAGGCTTCAACAAAGACTGGGAGTGGATGGGTCATTACACAAAGTAAAACTATTTCCCCTTGCTTATTTTCCCCCCTACTGTTACTCACACCTTCTTGTCAACTGTTGGAAATGGGCCATCCTGATTATCACTACAAAAGGTTTTTTTTCTCCTGCTGATAATAGCCCACCTTAACTGATCAATCTCGTTATAGTGGGTATGGCAACACCCATTTTTTCATGTTCTCTGTGTGTGTATATATATCTTCCTACTGTATTTTCCACTGCGTGCATCCGATGAAGTGGGTTTTAGCCCACGAAAGCTTATGCTCAAATAAATTTGTTAGTCTCTAAGGTGCCACAAGTACTCCTCGTTCTTTTTGCTGATACAGACTAACACGGCTACCACTCTGAACACTGCCAGTGTGACAACTGTGAATGGGGGAAGGAGGTGTTAGCCTCATGCTAATCACCAGAGTACCTGGAGAAGTTGCCAGTCAGGTGGTGAGTGGTGCACCCTGTGACAAATACATACATACCTCCTCCACCTCCAGGTTTCCTATAGACATGAGGAGCTCAGATTTCAAGGGTGAGCAGTACCCAACTTTCCATTGCAAGCACTTCCTGTAAGTGTCCCAGCAGGCACACTTCAGCAGTGGGTTATATCACTTGTATGTCTGTACAGCACCTAGCACAATAGGACCCAATTTGATTGTGACCTTTAGGCAGTACTTAACATTTACATTTTAAGTAATATCTAGTCCTGGGAGTCCAGTGTGTAATTGGAAAATGGGGTCCACGGTTCCCATCCATGGAGTGGTTCTCTGTGTCTGGGCTGCAGATGGGAGAGGACACTTGCACAACTGGACTTTGAAAAATAAAACCAAAGTGCCTGTGACAGGTTTCCTGGATGCATCGCCTGTCACACCAGTTGGTCCTGTTGCAGAACTGGGTTCATTCAGCCTCTTCTGAACCTGTCTTATTAACAGCAGCTGGAGAAGATGACATTTTGTGACTGCTCTTTACAGTAATGTTGCTGCAATCAAAACTTGATTATGAGAATGCAGTATCAATTAGAACATGACTGGCAGGCTGAGAAGCAACCCAAACTGCCCAGCAGTTTATTGATTACAAGTTCACGGCGTGGCTGATAGCAGGACTCCGTTAATAAAGAACTAAAGTCAGGTAATGTAATTAATGCAAATCCACGTGGGTTTATGGCAAATAGATCCTGTCAAACTAACTGGATATCTTTTTTTGGTTGAGACTACAAGCTTGGTTGATAAAGGAATAACATTGACATAATATACGTAGACTGCTGTAAGACATTTGACTTGGTATGGCACAACATTCTGGCTAAAAGATTAGAACAATATAAAATTGATTAAAAACTGGCTAACTGATAGGTCTCAAAGTGTAACTGTAAATAGGGCATCATCACTGTGATGGGTTTGGTCACAGAGACTCCCTTGGGACTGTCACCTGATGTGCTGAGATTACCTCTGAACCTGTTTTCCCTGCCAGCTTGGAAGTCCAGAACCCTGCCTTGTTGAGCCAGACATGCTAGCCTGCTGCAACACAGACCCAGGTCTGATCCACACCCCCAAAGCTGCAGACTTTAACCAAAAGCTGCTCAGCAGGTCACCTATCTACAGCACCCAGATACCCAGCTTCCAAAGGGATCCAAACCCCAAATAAATCCGTTTTACTCTGTATAAAGCTTATATAGGGTAAACTCATAAATTGTTCACCCTCTATATCACTGATAGAGAGATATGCACAGTTGTTTGCTCCCCCAGGTATTAATCACTTACTCTGGGTTCTATTAATAAACAAAAGTGATTTGATTAAGAATAAAAAGTAGGATTTCAGTGGTTTCAAGTAATAACAAACAGAACAAAGTAAGTCACTAAGCAAAATAAAGCAAAAACATGCAAGTCTAAACCTAATACATTAAGAAACTGATTACAGATAATATCTCACCCTCAGTGATGTTCCAATAAGCTTCTTTCACAGACTAGACTCCTTCCTAGTCTGGGCCCAGTCCTTTCCCCTGGTACAGTCCTTGTTAGTTCCAGATCAGGCGGTAACTAGGGGTTTTCTCATGACTGGCAGCCCTCTTTGTTCTGTCCCACCCACTTTTAGAGCTTTGGGACAAGGCGGGAATCTTTTGTCTCTCTGGGTCCCCACCCCTTCTAAATGGAAAAGCATCAGGTTTAAGATGTATTCCAGTATCAGGTGACATGGTCACATGTCACTGTAAGACCTCATTCTTCATTACCCATAGGCTGGCCCCCACGTCCACAAGAAGGCTTGCAGGTAAATAAACCATTTATAACCAGTTGTCCTAGTCAATAGGAGCCATCAAGATTCTAAACCACCATTAATGGCCCACACTTTGCATAATTGCAATAGGACCTCAGAGTTATACTTTATATTTCTAGCTTCAGATACAAGAAAGATACATGCATACAAATAGGAGTAATATATTCAGTAGTTTATAACCTTTGTAATGATACCTTACAGGAGACCTTTTGCATAAAGCATATTCCAGTTACACTATATTCACATTCATAAGCATATTTCCATAAAACATTATGGAGTGCAACATCACAGTCACCGAGCTGGTCTGTTTTCTGTGGGGTCCCACAAGGTTTGGTTCTTGGCCGTACACTATTTAATATCTTTATCAATGATCTGGAAGAAGAAAAAAATCATTGAACTTTGTTGACTTCCTCCTCCAGTGGAGTTTTGCCTTGATTTCAGAGGGAGCAGCATCAGGTCAACAGTCTCAACAGGGAATTCATGCTAGACAAAGGACAGTAATAGATGGTCAGTGCTCAAATGAAACATAAGAATTACCATCTGATGGGGTGTACCTGGCCTTTCCAGCTCCCTACAGGAGACACTGCAGTCTTCCTACACCTTGCCCCGGGAAGCAGCAATGTGAGAGAAGCGGAGCAGTGAAGGTGTATCCTCAAGGCCTGCATAGAGAGGGCCCTCTGGAGCAGCCATTTTGGAATCTACAGTAACCTGGTCCTTCTAGGGCTAGTGGGACTAGCAACAGCCAATTAGAAGCCTGCTGTCCCAGATAAAAGGAGCTACTTGACTTTTAGCATTTCAGTTGCTGGCTGGGACTAGTGGAGTAAAGAAGGGTGGTCCTGTCTGGCCGAAGGAGCCCAATAATCAGACAGTTATGGTTGGCTGACCTTACATAGCCAGGAGTGCAGAGAGCCAAGAATCTGAGGATGTTGGTCCTGAGATAAGCCTAGAGATAAAAGGGCCCGGTAAGAAGAGGCTAGGGTGACCAGATGTCCTGATTTTATAGGGACAGTCCCAATTTTTGGAGCTTTTTCTTACATAGGCACCTATTTCCCCCCCCCCCACTCCCCACCCCGCTTGTCCCAATTTTTCACACTTGCTATCTGGTCACCCTAGAAGAGGCCCAGGAAAATAGCAGCAGTGGATTGAAGTTGAGCAGTATGTGGCTGCTGTGTATAGAGTCCCTGAGCTGGAACCTGGACTAGTGGGCAGGCCCAGGTTCCTGTAACCACCACAGGTAAAGTGGCATAAACCCCAAAAGGGGACAGGGCTTATTTGGGAGCCTGAACAAAGGGCTGAATTTCAAGGGCCCAGAGCTGGGCTGAAGACCCTAGTGAGGACCAACGGACTCTAACATCTTGGACTTTGTTTCTTGGCCAGAGGAGGTCCAAGCCACTGAAGACCAGTCAAGGTTGGCCAGCAGCCTTCAGGGAGCACCAGGCATGACGAAAGGATTACAGTACCTCACCCAGCCTGTCAGTGGCACTTGAGGTGAATGTACCTTTACACATGTATGTTTCCTAACAAAACCTGATGACCCAAGCCCACACCAGAGTTGTAGAATTTTGCTTGCTAAATGGTCACCATGGCCTTCCTTCCGAGTAACAGTCTGACACATCTCTCTGCCAGGAAGCTTTCCCTGATATCCAGCCTATGTTGTCTTTCTCTATTATCTCATTGCTCCTTTTGACCTCCCTAAAATAATTCCTTTCATTCCTAGGGTCCTAATACAAATTCATGGAAGGGAGGGAGGGAAGTAATGAGACAAACTGAGGATTTAAAGGTGGAAAAGGCAGAATGATGGTGCAGTGAGCCTACAGTATGCCTTTTACTGCTGCTCATAGAAGTGGAGGAGAAAATCGGAGGGGTGTACCTGCAATTAAGATTCAGATACATTTTAATTCAATTAACAGTGCCTGGCTGACATCCAGTCACCTCAGTCATCAAAGGGCAGCCTTACTGAAAATTACCAAAAGAAAGATGTATTAAGGAATCTACAGAGACTGAACAATAGAAGTATCCCAGAAGTGAGGAAAGAGCCTGTGCCAAGAGATTACATCCTCTATGAATGAGTTGGATGAAGTGAGCTGTAGCTCAGAAAAGCTTATGCTCAAATAAATCTGTTAGTCTCTAAGGTGCCACAAGTCCTCCTGTTCTTTTTTTGGATGCTGAAAGGCTCCTGATTTTATGAAATGCAGGAAATTTGAGCCAGTACTGTATGAGCCAAAAGATACAAGATATATGAAGCTATGCTAGTTCCTTTAACTCAGATTCCAGATCAGATACCAATCGGAACAAAATGCAATGATTAATGGCATATATATTGCTGCTAACATACTGTAAAAAGACTACTCTGACCATTGCCTACATTTGCTGAAATGTTTACTCGAGTAGCAAAACTGAGTCATCCCACCACTGCAACTCGACTCTCCAGATTCCCCCTCCCTACAAATTCTTTTTTTTCTCACCTGATAATGTGACAAATGAAGCCGGCATGAGAAGGGGAATGGCTGGAAGACAGGGACTCACATAGGCCAACTCTCCCCTCCGAGCGTGAGTCATTCAGGTAGACAGGCTTGCATTTCTTTGGTTGAAGAAGCGGCCAAGAGTCCTGTGGCACCTTATAGACTATCTGACGTATTGGAGCATGAGCTTTCGTGGGTGAATACCCACTTTGTCGGATACCCTCTTCGTTTGGTTGAAGAGGAGCAGCAAGTCTCATTCTGGCTGTAGCTGGAGCAGGACCCTTGCCTTCATTCTGGAAACAAGGGAATGTGCCACGTGCAGATGGAGAGAGACAGGCTAGGTAATAAGGGAGAAGGGCTATGCCTTACTGGAAGCCTGGGGTATTTTAATTTGGAGAATTCAATGAAGAACAGGTTATATGAAATTCCTTAATTTGAGATATATTGGCTCAAACTATGTGGCTGAAATGAAAGTTATTACTGCACTACAGGAAATAGAGCAGAAATAGGGATGGATGTTATATTTGACTCGCGGGCAGTGACCCTCTGTCCCTTTAGAAGAAATCAGAATGCTATCACCAATGCAATTCATAGGGGGAAGTTTGGAGGATCCGAGACTGAGGCAATGCATTGACTTCAACAGATTCCATCACACGTTGCTGCATTCCAGAATGAGGTGGCCGATCTGGCCAAAACTATAAGATCAGAAACTGAGGTAGGAATGACAACAGTTGAGGATATTGATTTCCTATCAAGGAAAATATCAGCTTAAATAAATGGTCAAAAGATAAAAGATCCTCTGATCGATATCAAAGCAGCTCCGAACTAACATCCACTCTCATGAGACTGTGGTCAGAGCACTCTGCAGGAATTAAAGTCATTAGAGATGGGACCAAGCTACATCCACTCTGCAAGTTGTGTTGGGAGCAGGCTATGACACCTGCGCAAGGTTGTGAATTACATATTGTAAGGAAAGTGGTGCTCTTCAAATTTGACACCTTTGATCAAGCCCTTACAAAACCTCTGTAAGAGTTGCGAAATTCATTCTCAAACTTCATGGCCTGCAATGATTATCGGGGAGACAAGACAACATCTGGCCTAGTGAACAATGTGCATTTGGGGCCACTAAGTCGCTTCAGGGTACGGAACAGCCATCGCTCTCCTCTCCTGTGCAATTCATTGTCTCTGTGCAGAATCTCTGCAGGTAGCCCTTGAACGCACATAGGCTCTGTGGGCATCTCACACGCTGTCAATAAGACTTTGCAGACTGAGACAGGGAAAGAGACTCTCAGTTGCTGTTGGCCTTCAAGCTATTAGGTTTAGCCTAAATTTAATAAGCCACAAGCCTCTGAAAATCTGCTACCTCTGAGTAGAACTCCTACCGTGAGGCCTACACAGCTAAATCATTATTCTGTTGCAGTTTGCCATTACCTGCATTCTCTTGTCTATTATATAAACAAGATGGTCTCCAGTGATTTAAAAGGTTTCTGACTGGGCTGGTGGTCTAATGGGGTATATCACACTCTGGACTCATCTGGGACAGTAATGCAACATAAGCATTGCAATCACCCATGCTATGACATAGCCTTTGATTGACATAGGAATGCCATTATTGGTCTGCAGACGGAACTATGCCCAGGCCTCCCCAGAAGTATAGGAGAACAACACCTGAACAGACCTGAAGAGCATCTGTATGTAGCTGGAAGTCTTGTCTCTTTCACCAATGGAAGCTGGTCCAATAAAAGATATTACCTCACTCACCTTGTCTCTAAGAGAATAGCACACAGACCGAGCTCTTCTCTTGGGGACACTAGCCCACATCTTTATTAGGAAGGATAATTTTCCTCCTAAACCAGTCTTAACCCATATGTAATTAGGACAAGTTTTTCAAAGGCAGTTAGGCTCCAACTCTTAAGCTGCAAAGATGTGATCCAGTTACAAACTTTTGCAACGTTGGGGAAAGTTTATTTGGTCTTGCCACAACAGAGACAGCTGGACTTTGACTTCTGGAAGTACCTTCCAGCCTAGATTTCTATGATTCTATGATACTAAGATGCATCCCACCAAGGACACCTGACCATATGTGGGGGTCTCAGTCCTTTTCCAATAGTGCCACCTCCCTTCTAACTCTCTTAGTAGGCAGTACACAGGGGGAGCAGGGCAAACTGTGATCCTTAGTTGTCATTACAATACCTCAGGGTTACTGGCAGAAGGAGCAAGTCAGAGCAGCTTTCAGGCCATTCAGTTTGTGCTAAGGAACTAGCACGGTCTGAGCACGCTCAGGAGCGGGGAGTGGGGGCAGAGCGATGGCGTAAAGCTGCCCGTGCACCTGTACTCAGTGCTGAGCACTGGGCCCATGAGACTTTTTTTTTTTTTATTCACTGCTGCTGCCTTTGAGGTTGGGGGTCAAATGAGTATGAATTTTGTTTAGCTGTTACCCTGTAGTAATAAAAGCAAGAAGCACCTAGTTTATTTTCTCCTTTAAACAGAGACTTGCAAATAAGTTGTAATGGGTCTAATGGGAGTATCGGAATCACTGAGTAAACCTTTAGGTAAAGTACTAGTTGATTGTCTGTATTAAAGACACATACATCCTCCCACCAGTATGGCCAAAATCAGTGACAGTGTTGGCCTAATGCAACCAGAAAGAATTGTAGGTTTCAGAGTAACAGCCGTGTTAGTCTGTATTCGCAAAAAGAAAAGGAGTCCTTGTGGCACCTTAGAGACTAACCAATTTATTTGAGCATGAGCTTTCGTGAGCTACAGCTCACTTCATCAGATGCATACCGTGGAAACTGCAGCAGACTTTATATATACACAGAGAATATGAAACAATACCTCCTCCCACCCCACTGTCCTGCTGGTAATAGCTTATCTAAAGTGAGCATCAGGTTAGGCCATTTCCAGCACAAATCCAGGTTTTCTCACCCTCCACCCCCCCACACAAATTCACGCTCCTGCTGGTGATAGCCCATCCAAAGTGACAACTCTTTACACAATGTGCATGATAATGAAGTTAGGCCATTTCCTGCACAAATCCAGGTTCTCTCACTCCCTCACCCCCCTCCAAAAACCCACCCCCATACACACACAGACTCACTCTCCTGCTGGTAATAGCTCATCCAAACTGACCATTCTCCAAGCTTAAAACCAAGTTAAACCAGAACATCTGGGGGGGGGGGTAGGAAAAAACAAGAGGAAATAGGCTACCTTGCATAATGAATTGTAGTGGCCATTTCCTTGTTGCTTTTGCCTGCCTCTGAGAGTTTAAAGCATTGAAAGAACCACTGAGAGGTTGTAGAGAACTTTATATGGAAATTCAGCCTAGTAAAATGTCATGAATATTCAGTAGAGCAAGCACAAAATTTATTCACTTGTCCTTATTCTGAGGATAGTGAGAAAACAAATGATGTTTTACTCACTGTCCAAAAACATTACTCACTGGAGGCAAGTGGAAGCACAGAATTTGGCAACACTTTAATGCTTTAGAATTTCTTTTCTCACAAATGAGAAGGGCCTGATCTGAAACACCAGAAATGAACAGACCAGAACATTGCTGAAGCATTAATCCAGATCTGGAGTCCAGCTCTGAGACTTGCCCTCATTCAGTATGTTTCAAGATGCTATTTCCATGGGAATAAAAATTCAAATGTACTATTTCTAAAGAAAACCTGTTAGGAAACATGAGAAACGTATGCAATATTTAATCAATTATGGTAGAACCTCAGAGTTATGAACACCAGAGTTACAAACTGACTGGTCAACCACACACCTCATTTGGAACCGGACGTACGCAATAGGCAGCAGCAGAGACAATAAATAAATAAAAAGCAAATACAGTATTATTAAACGTAAACTATTAAAAACATAAAAGGGAAAGTTTAAAAAAAGATTTGACAAGGTAAGGAAACTGTTTCTGTGTTTGTTTAATTTAAATTAAGATGGGTAAAAGCAGCCTTTTTCTTCAGCATAGTAAAGTTTCAAAGCTGTATCAAGTCAATGTTCAGTTGTAAACTTTTGAAAGAACAATCATAATGTTTTTGTTCAGAATTACGAACAACCTCCATTCCCGAGGTATTCATAACTCTGAGGTTCTGCTGTAATACTATTCATTGGTAGTGATGGAAAGGTTTTATCATCTGATGGCAGTTCTGGTACAGATGAGATGAGTTGGGCTCAGTCCATTTCGTAGTAGACACGTATCTGTGCCACAGAACCATCCCCACATATGGCAACAATTAATATCCGTCTCAGCAAAGAGGCAAGGAGTAAATGGGTCAGGGAGAATGGCTCACCTTTAATGGGGTTCTTCCACAGCATGGATGAGGTACTTTGATAGGATGTTGTAGAAGAAGCTTGTATTGCTGCTACCCATACAGAACTTGTCCTCTGTATAAGCAGGGAACATGAGGCTCCAGAGATGTCCACATGGAGCCTTTCACAAACTCTAAATGCATTTTAAAAATATGTAAAAACTGCTTCAATTATATTTTATTTAATGACTGGCAAGGTATATTGTGTGCAAGCAAAAATAAAATGCAGGAGGTGAAAGCTAAGGGAATATGTGCAAGTAGTATGGATGCATAAAAAAGCTCAAAGGGCAAGTTGTCTCCATGCATACCCTGGATTCTATTACTGTACTTGTATGCTACAGTGCAATTGTATCTGTGTAGCAGTATCTTTTATAGAAAATGTATTCCAAAATGCTTTACAGATTTATTTTAAAAATATTTTTACAGAGCTAACTAAGGAATAAGCAAGAAATTAAGAGGCATAGTCAAAGGTGAAAGCCTTCAGCTGGTATAAATCAGAGTGGCTGCATTGACTACAGAAATGAGTCTAAACTGGTGTAACTTACAGCTTCTTGCAGCCACAACAAACATAGTATTGATACTTTGATTCCGTCTAGCCACCCATAAACTTCCTTAAATTCTCTTAGACAGATTTGCTTTCATGGACTTGCCTTATATGTGCATCTGGCTCTCCTCCTATCCGTACACATATCTTTTGATTTGCTCACTGAGTTTAAGGGAGTATGAGGAGTCAAATTCTGCTCTCAATCATAAGTGTCCTCTGTACTGAGACAGGAAGCAAGGCCCAATAAAATGCCTGAGTATGTGGAACTCTTAGGAGCTGGAAAAGCCTTGCACCTTGATTAACATCACCGGGGACGCAGGAACGAAGATATGTACAAACGAGCATAGATTTATAACTTGGTAGGTTTTCTCCCATGTTACACAGGTGTAAATGATAACTCAGAGTCCAAGATTTATTTTTTTTTAAATGACCAGGTTCAGATTCTCCCTGACTTCCTTCCTATGGCGTCACTTGCATTTGTGCAAAGTGGGTGTAAAACACGAACAAATCAGCATGGTGGCATCTAGCACCCTGCTTGCAGTCAGGTAGATGATTCGACCAGGAGTCAGAGCTTGTCTGTGTGGGAGAGATTTTCTGACATAAGTTTTTCTGCCATAATTATGTTAGTATAACTATACTGGAATACCATGTCCACACCACTCTGTTTATGCCAGTTTAATCTACTTCCTTTGAGTCATTGTGTCCACACAGCTCTGCATTTTTTTAAAAATAACCACTCAGGATTCTGGGTAGATATCCCATAATGCAATTTTCCACTGTTAGTCTCAATGCCTTCTGGGATTTTTCTTGCAGTGCATTGTGGGATTCCTGGTGGCATCTAGTGGAATTCATTACCACCATAGCGCTATGCGGATACTCCTAGAGGAGTATGAAACCAGCCAATTAGCTCTGCATGACATTTTTCTTGAGCAGCATCACTTGGTGGAGTACTGCTTCTGGGCTCAGCCAGCTACTGACTAGTGATATCGGATAATGCTTCAGAACTGGGATGACCAGCAATGGCTGCAGAACTTCAGGGTGCAGTAGGCTACTTTCCTGAAGATCAGTGCAGAAGCAGGGCACCAACTTGAGAGTTCCCTTTGGGGTGAAGAAGTGTGTGGCCATTGACACTCAGAAGCTCACCATCCCTGATAGCTGCCGCTCAGTAGCTAACCAGTTTGGCGTCGGTAAATCCACCATTGAGGCTGCTGTCATGGAAGTGTGCAATACTATTGCAACCCACACTCCTCCTTAGCCCTGGTCTACACTACGAGTTTAGGTCGAATTTAGCAGCGTTAGGTTGATTTAACTCTGCACCCATCCACACAACCAAGCCATTTTTGTTGACTTAAAGGGCTCCTAAAATCGATTTCTGTACTCCTCCCCGGCGAGGGGAGTAGCGCTAAAACCGACCTCGCTGGGTCGAATTTGGGGTAGTGTGGATGCAATTCGACAGTATTGGACTCCGGGAGCTATCCCAGAGTGCTCCATTGTGACCGCTCTGGACAGCACTCTCAACTGAGATGCACTGCCTAGAGAGACAGGAAAAGCCTCAGGAACTTTTGAATTTCATTTTCTGTTTGACCAGCGTGGCGAGCTGATCAGCACAGGTGACCATGCAGAGCTGATCAGCACAGGTGACCATGGAGTCCCAGAATCGCAAAAGAGCTCCAGCATGGACCGAATGGGAGACACTGGATCTGATTGCTGTATGGGGAGAAGAATCTGTGCAGCCAGAACTCCGTTCCAAAAGACGAAATGCCAATATATTTGCCAAAATCTCCCAGGGCATGATGGACAGAGGCTATAACAGGGACACACAGCAGTGCCATGTGAAAGTTAAGGAGCTGAGGCAAGCCTACCAAAAAACAAAGGATGCAAACGGTCGCTCCAGGTCAGAGCCCCATACATGCCACTTCTATGATGAGCTGCATGCAGTTCTAGGGAGCGCCCCTATCACTACCCCACCACTGTCCATGGACACCTGCAGATGGGAGTCTCACGCAACAGGGATGAGGATTTTGTGGATGAGGAAGATGAGGAGGAGGCGGTTGAGCACACAGCAGGCAAGGCAGGAGAATACCTTCTCCCCGGCAGCCAGGAACTGTTCATCACCCTGGAGCCAATACCCTCCCAACCCACCCAAGGCAGGCTCCCAGGCTCCCGGACCATGAAGCCAGAGAAGGCACCTCTGGTGAGTGCACCTTTGTAAATATAATACAGGGTATAAAAGCAAGCATGCTTAATGATTTATTTGCCCTGAAGACTTGGGGTGCATTCATGGCCAGTATAGCTACAGGAAAAGTCTGTTAACGTGCTGGGAATGGAGTGGAAATCCTCCAGGGACATCTCCATGAAGCTCTCCTGGAGGTACTCCCAAAGGCTTTGCAAAAGGTTTCTGGGGAGGTCAGCCTTATTCCATCCTCCATGGTAGGACACTTTTACCACGCCAAGCCAGTAGCAAGTAGTCTGGAATCACTGCAGCGAATTGCAAGTAGTCTGGAATCATTGCAGCGAATTGGCACGGGCTTTGGTGGCATTCAAGCAACATCCGTTCTTTATCTCTTTGTGTTAGCCTCAGGAGAGTGATATCATTCATGGTCACCTGGTTCAAATACGGGAAATTTGTTTAAGGGGACATTCAGAGGTGCCCGTTCCTGCTGGGCTGTTTGCCTTTTGCTGAAAAGAAATCTTCCCTGCTGTTAGCCACACAGTGTGGGGAGGCTTGTTCATGCTGAGCTGTTTGCGTTTGGCTGACAGGGATCTTCCCTGATACTAGCCATGTGGTGTGGGGGTGTGTGTGAAGCGATCATCCCAGAGAATTGGGGGAAGGGGGTTGGGTTGAGCTGCACATTCACCCTAAAACCGCAGCCCCTCCTTTTAAATGGCCAACCCAAAGGGCTTTGCTTGGTATGGGAAAGGAAGGCGCTGCTGTTTGAAACTATTCCCACATGTTATGAAGGTTGAAGAAGCCGAAACCCTTTGCTTTACCATGGCTGACTGCAAGCCGAATTCTGTTGCCCAGCCGAGAGCGTGTGATGTCTCACACCAAACCGGCAGGCACTCAATATAAGAGGCAAAATGCGACCTTGTACCAAAAGCACATGTGCTATGTAATGTTAATCACGTGATTCAGTGTGAAATAATCTTCCCTTTGTTCTCTAAAATGTATCTTTTTAAATACTACTCGCCCCTTTTTTCCTCCCGCAGCTGCAAATGTTTCTATGCTCCCGTTATCATCTCCGTCCCAGAGACTAGTGCAGATTAGAAGGTGAAAAAAATGCACTCCCGATGAAATGTTCTCAGAGCTCATGCAGTCCTCCCACACTGAAAGAGCTCAGCAGAATGCGTGGAGGCAAACAAAGGCAGAGACCAGGAAAGCGTTAAATGAACACGATGAGAGGAGGGAGGAGTGCGATGAGAGGAGGCAAGAGCACAATGAAAGGAGGCAGGATGCAATGCTGAGTCTAATGGGGGAGCAAACTGACATGCTCCGGCATCTGGTGGAGCTGCAGGAAAGGCAGCAGGAACACAGGCTGCCGTGGCAGCCCCTGTATAACCACCTGCCCTCTTCCCTAAGTTCCATATCCTCCTCACCCGGATGCCCAAGAACTTGGGGGGGGGAGGCTACAAGCACCAAGCCACTCCACTCCAGAGGACTGCCCAAGCAACAGAAGGCTGTCATTCAATAAGTTTTGAACTGTAGTGTGGCCTTGTCCTTCCCTCCTCCCCTCATCCACCACCCCACCCGGTGCTTCCCTCCTCACCCACCCCTCCCGGGGTACCTTGCGAGTTCCCCCCCTATTTGTGTAATGAATTAATAAAGAATGCATGATTTTGAAACAATAATGACTTTATTGCCTCTGAAAGTGGTGACCAAAGGGGGGAGGTTGGTTGGCTTACAGGGAAGTAGAGTCAACCAAGGGGGCGGGTTTTCATCAAAGAGAAACAAACAGAACAAACAGAACTGTCATACCGTAACCAGGCCAATCATGAAATTGGTTTTCAAAGCTTCTCTGGTGTGAAGGGCGCCCATCTGTACTCTTTTAATTGCCCTGGTGTCTGGCTGCACGTAATCGGTTGCCAGGCGCTTTGCCTCAGCCTCCCACCCCGCCATAAACGTCTCCCCCTTACTCTTACAGATATTGTGGAGCACACAGCGAGCAGCAATAACAATGGGAATATCGGTTTCGCTGAGGTCTAAGCGAGTCAGTAAACTGCGCCAGTGAGCTATTAAACATCCAAATGCACATTCTACCACCATTCTGCACTTGCTTAGCCTGTAGTTGAACAGCTCCTGACTACTGTCCAGGCTGCCTGTGTACGGCTTCATGAGCCATGGCATTAAGGGGTAGGCTGGGTCCCCAAGGATAACTATAGGCATTTCAACATCCCCAATGGTAATTTTCTGGTCTGGAAAGTAAGTTCCTTCCTGCAGCTGTTCAAACAGACCAGAGTTCCTGAAGATGCAAGCTTCATGCACCTTTCCTGGCCATCCCACGCTGATGTTGGTGAAACGTCCCTTGTGATCCACCAGTGCTTGCAGCACCATTGAAAAGTACCCCTTGCGGTTTACGTACTGGCTGCCAAGGTGGTCCAGTCTGAAGACAGGGATATGCGTTCCATCTATCAGCCCACCACAGTTAGGGAACCCCACTGCAGCAAAGCAATCCACTATGACCTGCACATTTCCCAGAGTCACCACCCTTAATATCAGCAGCTCAATGATTGCGTTGGCTGCTTGGATCACAGCAGCCCCCACAGTAGATTTACCCACTCGAAATTGATTCCCGACTGACCGGTAGCTGTCTGGCATTGCAAGCTTCCAGAGGGCTATCGCCACTCGCTTCTCAACTGTGAGGGCTGCTCTCATCTTCGTATTCTTGCGCTTCAGGGCAGGCGAAAGCAAGTCACAAAGTTCCATGAAAGTGCCCTTACGCATGTGAAAGTTTCGCAGCCACTGAAAATCATCCCAGACCTGCAACACTATGCAGTCCCAACAGTCTGTGCTTGTTTCCCAGGCCCAGAATCAGCATTCCACGGCATGAACCTGCCCCATTACCACCAGGATGTCCAAAGTGCCAGGGCCCGTGCTTTGAGAGACATCTGTGTCCATGTCCTCATCACTATCGTGATCATGCTATCGTCACCTCCTCGCCAGCTTTTGCAGGTTCTGCACATACTGCAGGATAATGCACGAGATGTTTGCAATGCTCACAACAGCAGCGGTGAACTGAGCGGCCTCCATGCTTGCTGTGGTATGGCATCTGCAGAAGAGCAGAGTTGCAGTGGAAGCGGTGGATGATGACAGATGCCACGAGAATAGATATCTATACAGAACGACGAGAGGACCTGCGAGGTGGATTCATGGCACCAGGAGAGCAGAGTTGCAGCGGAAGCGGTGGAGGACAACAGTTAGCACCGTGCACATTTCCCAAGGAAGAACACAAGTACCCGGGAGCACATGACAGACAACGTGGAGAAATTCGCTATTGAGACAAGAGCAGCAGAGCAGAGTTGCAGCGGTAGCAGCGGATGACGACGACGGTTAGCTGTCCTACTGCACTGTCTGCTGACAGCAGTATGACGTCTGCATGGAAAAAAGGCGCAAAACGATTGTCTGCCATTGCTTTCACGGAGGGAGGGGCGACTGACAACATGTACCCAAAACCACCTGTGACAATGTTTTTGACCCATCAGGCATTGGGAGCTCAACTGAGAATTCCAATGGGCAGCAGGGACTGCGGGAACTGTGGGATAGCTACCCACAGTGCAACGCTCCGGAAGTCGACGCTAGCCACGGTACTGTGGACGCACTCTGCCGACTTAATGCGCTTAGTGTGGACCTATGCAATCGACTGTATAAAATTGATTTCTAAAAATCGACTTCTATAGGATCAACCTAATTTCGTAGTGTAGACATACCCTTAGAGAAAGATTAATGAGTCTGCTCTACAGTCTTAGCTAACAGCCATGTGGCTTTTAGCTCATGCAGTAGAGACTCGTGTTTAGCTCCAGAGCTCCTAGGTTCGATCCCGCTGATGACCGGGGTCTGTCTGTGTTACAGGTGGGTGCCACACCCAGGAGGTGTGTGGATTATACTATTAAGAAGGTTCTGCTGTCCTGGGTCATAAGCAGGACAAAGCACAGGACGTTATTGATGGAGTTGCACAGTTAGGATTCCCAAATTGTATAGAAGCCATTGATAGAACCCAAATGCTTATTACTTGTTGCTCCCAACCAGGGCTTTGAGTTCTCCATAGTTCTGCCAGGTCTGGCTGATCACTATGGTAGGTTCATTAACATTAATGTGGGGTGTTCTGGAAATATCTATGATGCCAGGATCTTTAGAAACACACCCCACTTTTATGCAATGAAAAATGGAACTTTTGACCCCCCCCAAACCACTATGCACCTTAACAGTATGATTTCTACTGTCATTCTAGGAGACCCAATTTACCCCTCTGCTTCCCAGGCTCATAAAGCCCTTTCCTAGGCATTTGGACAGGAGAAAAAAGCTGCTAACATCTACCCAGAGTAGCTGCAGAATGGTCACAGAGTGTGTGTTCAGAAGACTGAAGGGAAAGTCTCAGGACAAGGCTGGAAGCTTCTGAGCAATATCTGCCTCATCTTATAGGTACTTGCTGGGTTTGTACAACATCTGTGAGAACAAGGGATAGAGCTTCACCAGCGGGTGGAAGGTGGAGGGGGAGAGGGCGTGCCTTTGCAAAATGTCCCAACTGGTCAAGGAAACAGGGTTAGGAAAGTATTCTGTTCCCTTCAAGACTGGTGTGTACTGGAAGAAAATGAATAATGTAACTAATGAAATAGATTAATTGAATGACATGAATAAGCGCTCTGTAATAATTTTATTAGGAATGTATGTGAGGAAGGGATTAATGAAAGTCAAGTGAAACGAAACCAAGTGTAATGGAAAGTAATTTTTAAAAAGTTTTTTTTATTTCACATGTAACGAGACTGTAAAATTAAAATGACTAGAAATGGAGCAGAAATGCACAAACTGTGGAGTGTGCACATGAGGTCACAAGAATGTATAGATGGGTGAATCATAGCTGTTCTTTGTCTTGGGGGGAGAACAATGGTGGGGGAAGGTCCTGTGTCTTGTGTTTGGGAGCATGAAAGGGGGCTCCGACAATGACATATCTACAGGCCGTGTTTTGGTTAGGGTGCAATGTGTGAGCTGTCCAGGTATTCTGTGAGTCCCCTTGACAGCTTCTCACAGTGATCCTTGTCCTCTCTCTCATTCTTGTCCTTTATCATGAAACCTTCCCTCCTCTGTTTGCCAGAAGCTGGGAATGGGTGACGGGATGGATCACTCGATGATTGCCTGTTCTGTTCCTTCTCTCTGAAGCACCTGGCACTGGCCACTATCAGAAGACAGGATACTGGGGTAGATGGACCTTGTGTCTGACCCAGTATGACCGTTCTTATGTTCTCCTGTCTTCTTTTTGATCCTCTGCTGGGATCCATTCATGAGATTAGCAAACATGTCTTCCCTCATTCTCCTTCTTTTCCCTCAGAGATTAGACTGTTGTTCAAAAAGTTGTATATTAAATGATATGCTTGTGTGTCCCACACAAATGCAGGCAGAATTTGGAGAGAAAGTTCCCCTTGTCACCTTGCCAGATAAAGCTTGCTCCTTTTGTGGAGGGCAGAAAGAGTCAGGCACAAATGAAGGACAATGTGGGGCCAGAGAAGGCAGGACAATTGAACACTGAGTGACTTTATTTGGTTTTCTAAGCAGACTCTGATTGTTTGTTTGGATTTCAGAAAGATAGAGCTAGAATTGCCTGATTGCGCTCTTAAGGGCCTGCTTTTTAGATGCAGCTTCTCCTTTTGTGCCTGCAATTTGGGGTCCAAATAAATGCATCCATAACTGATGCCATTTAGACATCTAGCTACCTGATTGCAACCACAAATAAAAATAAACAAATGGAAGTTATTACTTCTTTAAGGTATATGTTGTTTTTGTGGGGGGATATGCACCAGAATATGGCTGGTTTTGTATAGAAACCCTTTGACTGTATCACACCCACATTTAGTAATATTAAACCAAAGAAGAAAGAAGCCTGTAGAGATAGGAGCACATCAGAATCACACTACTGCTGTGCCAAAGACTTATCCTGCCTAAATAGTCTTAATAAACTATAACACAGCAAGCATATCTCATCATATAGTAAAGATCAGAAACAGCGTCAAGTAATCCCATCTGAACTTCAATGTAATGCTGTAAATAAGTATACAGTTTTCTTTCTTTTGACTTTTGGTTTTGTTCTAAATAACAGAAGATCTTCAGAGAGGGTCCAAATTAACTGTGAGCAATTAAATCCGTGTGTGTGTGTGTGTGTGTGTTAGTCAAAATGAAAGGGGATTTAATTGGTAATAAATGTAAATTCTCTGTAATCTGAAAATCCAGTTGGAAACACCAGGCGTTATGCTCTGTGTCCACACATGCATTTGTTCCCGTATTATGCCAAGAGACAGTACAGCAAGATCTCATTGAATAGGAAACTAGGTAAATGTCCTTTAATCCACGCCTATGAGCTGCAGCTGGCCTGTAGAGTGACACTGCACCAGGGTCTCCATTCCTTCGCCTTGAATACTTTGAGCTCAGCACACACCCTATTTTTTCATTACAATCCTTGGAAAGTGTTACTCTTGAACAGAAGTGCAAATCCAGAATAACTTCACTGAAGAGGTGGAATCACACAGGTGGTAGATGAGTGTGAGCTCAGAATCAAGCCCATGGTGTCATTTGTGAATGGGACTATGAGGCCAGAGCCTGATCTCCACTGTAGCTGATTTGTTCACTCAAGCAGCTGGAAAGCCCTGAGGTTATGTAGCGTCTATGCTACCCACATGCTAAGATGAAGTGAGATCCTACCAACAGCCCTACGTTAGGGGGAATGGCAATTCTCAGCTGCTAAAATGGTCTTTAAGGTTTTTTGGCAGTACACACAAAATAAAACAGCGTCAGGGCTGCTCTACATTGGGGTCTTGCCCAGTAGCTAGAGGGCATCAGGGTGGGGGTGGGGAAGGCATATGAGTAGCTTAAGCTACCCTTGGCTCCTATTCTGCACTAAATGAAGCTCAGACATAGCCTGGACCTGGCTGTCGAAATTCACTCCATTTTCAATCTAGATCAAGAGTAGTGTGTAACCTTGGGTGTCTTTTGTCCAGAAAATCTTCAAACTCCATTGGTAACATTCCATAAATCTGTACCACTTACCGATGAGGGAAACAGGAAAATAATTTTGTTTTCCTAGTTCACGTGGGCTCCCCCATGACAAAAATAAAAAAAAGCTTTTTGCAGCTATTTTGGTATTTCACCCTCTGTAGTAAAACCATTTCAGAGAGGAGGGTCTTGCATACAGCCATTTGATCACATGTTAACAATTATCTTCTGCCAAATAACTGTTTGTGCACACATGAGGAAATTATACAAGCATTGCAAATACACAGATGTCTGTACCAATTAACCTTCACTGCACATTAGTCATTCTTGGTACTGAACATTGTGTAGACTAGGTACAGTACTGTGTCCTTTGCTGTCACAATAGTGTGAGCTTGGGGGAATGTGTGGTATAGCCTCTGTGCTGCTACACACCCATGACTCCAAACAAAATACTTCAGGAACTGTAGGTATGTTTTGCTGAAGATATTTTACAGCCTTTTTTTCTTTATGAAACTGCAAATAGGAAAAACAGTTTAGAATGATCACTTGTAAGAAAAGGCTTCAGTTGATCTTGGAACTAATCACAAATAGGTGAGGGAAGAGAGTAAAATGGGGAGGTAAATAACCAGGGATATAAATATCACTGCAACTTGTAACTTGTCATTTCTGGGAGAGTCAGATTGCTTATTGTGGCTAGACTTGGAGCCTTTCAGGAACACAGAACTAGATCTCTAAGCCCTAGTGTGGCTACTGTATTAGTAACCATAGTCCGTGCTGGCAGTTGCTTAGAGCAACAAAATGATTAGGCCCAGAATGTTCAAAAGTGGCATCTAATTCTGAAAATCCAACATGAGGCACCTTGGTTCTGGTTTTCAGAGGTGCTAAATTTCTATGATTCTATGTGCTCCTATTGACTTCAGCTGCAGTAATTTTTGACTTGTGGTGGAGGAAGGAAGAAAACCACACAAATGCAAGTTAGTGTTTGAACAAGCAGAGGAGAGCCCTCAGATAAGGCACTTCATGAAAACCCTATCTTGTCCACAGAAATGGAGATGTGTGTGAGAGTCGGTGATGCATTTTGGGCTTACTTTGCAGTGTAGATGGTACCTGGAGAATCTCCCATACATTCAGCAAAAGCAGAAAATAAACATAGATACCAAAGGGGATTCAGAGGAGCAATTCTAGAGAAAGCTGATGATATATTGCATACAGCTTTCAGACAAGGTCCTTTCTCAGGCCTAGGTGGGTGGATCCACAAAAACACCAGTCAGAGGAAAAAACATTTACTAACATATTTGAGGTTCCCCTGTTCAGCAAGGTGAGCACTGAGAATATCTCTCTAAATATGGGTTCAGCTTTTTTTAAGCACATTCATTTTTGCTGCATTCACACCCCCTTTGCATTCACTCTGCAAATATTCTAGTGAATGAGTTTACTGGTGTTAACGGTCACAGAAAGAGCACACTTTAAACATAGGCTGGAGAACATTCAAGAAAACATAGGCTTTGAATTCAGATTCTCAAGGACTTACTTTGGAAACCTGATTCTGTGGCTTATTTTAGCAAGCAAGTTGCACTGTTTAAACATAAGGCATGAATTTAAACTGATTTAATTGAACCAGGGCAAATCCCTGTGTGACCATTCTTATTTCAGTTTGAGTTGCTTATTGTGGTTTAGCTTAAGTTGATTGGGAACAGGTTTAAGCTAAATAAATAAATCCACTCTTAAATCAAAACTTGAATGTCCACCCAGGAGTTTGCACTGGTTTAACATAAATACTTAAAAAAAAACAATTTAAGTCACATCAGTGCAATTTTCCCATGTAGTAAGGCCTAAAAGTTATGCTTTTCCAAACAGGAGGCAGAAACATACTGTATGCTCAAAATACTCGTTAATACAACGAAGATAGCAGATTTCAAACAACTCAGTCTGGGATCCAAACTGTCCCGTGGTTCCTATGTACTCTGATCAGGTGTTTTGTTTCAAGTGCATCTCAACTGGTGGCTTAATGAAAAGCATTCAACAGGAAGACAGTACCCACGAAGTAGGTACCCGTGACGTTAATTGTACATTTTCATCCATGTGTATTGTTTAACATAGTCATACAGAAATGAAGACAGCTCGGAAGCTACCTGTTTGAGGAAGTTATTAAAACCCACATTGGAAGATTAGCTTTTTCATTGCTACTGAGTAATCAAGAATACAGCAAATGCCTTTCCCCATATTGAGTGAGATGGTTTACTTGCATGTTGAAATAACACTACAGAAAGGGAAGATTTAAGGTTACTATAACCTTTTTGCTGCTTATGAAATGGTGGCCTACATAAGGGAAATAGTATAGGTTAATAGGCTGATCCTTAGGAACTTCAGGTTTCTAATCTCAGTTATGCCTCTGACTCATTTTTTGATCTTGAGCACATCACTTAGACTAAAAATTTCAAACTTGGGTCCCTTGCGGCAGTTGCACGTGTAAATTAGGTGACTGCATGTGCGTGTTCAGTTCCCAGATTTGTGTGCAAATGCAAAGATTTACATGTGCATTTTTGCAGACAAACTTGTGCCATATATGGGCTGGAAAGTTGCCAGACTCAATCAGCTGGAAATTCCCCCAGTGTTGCGGGGGAGTCCCTGGATAGTGTATGGGCTGTGCAGATGGCCCGGATTCACTCCCCCTTGCAACCTTTATTGTAGGGGCATGCTAGCAGCAGTCCTGGGTTGTAGCCAGAGTGCTCTGTGCTCCAGCTATTCTGGTCTGCAGGACAGCATACAGGTGACAGTGGGACCAGAGGCTGCTCTGATTTATGCTAGGGACCATGCAAATCTCAAGCAAGGCCCAGAATTTAGGAGGCATAAAGTTGGCTTACACGCAGCCTCCCACAGGCTGTGCCTCCTGAACTATTATCTCCTGAGAGACAGCTCAGAATCTGGCTCCTTTTGAGTTACACAGTGTGAAGATCTGCTGCAGCTCAACCAGAAGTTACTGGGCTAGATGCAGGAATTACAAATGAAATTTTATACCCTGTGGTATGCAGGATGTCAAACTAGATGATAAGGGTCCCTTCTAGTCTTAAAATCTCTGACTCTATAGCCTCTTGGAGATCAATGGAATTCCTCCAGATTTAAACTGATGTAACCAAGACCATACATTGACACTATATGTTTAATAAGAAGCACCATAAAATACTTGCAGTAGTAGCAAGGAAAGCTGGAACAAGGCTAAAGAATCCTTTCCCCCCAGTGGAATAAATTGGCTATGAGCTGCTGTTTTTGCTTATTGGACGCTGAAACTTAAGGCAATTATTTAGTAATGCAACATGCTCTATTGTAATCTTTCATACACAAGCATAGACCACTTCCAGTCAGAATTTAGTGCAGGTATCAAGCTGACAGAGCAAAAAGTATTCCACAGTGTCTCCCCGCAGAAAACCTAACCTGCAATGTATGTTTCTTCCCTGGGCAATGTGTCCGGTTCTGGTTGAGGAGCATGTTATACAGTAACAATTTTTTGTTTAGGTTTAACATTTTTCTCAGATATTGCTGAGAAGCTTATCCTATCTGTAACTGGTAACACCACCATGTAACCTGCAGCAGGTGACAAGCATAAGGTCTTTTTACGAATGCCTGAGAAGTAAGCTGCTGCCAACATTTGAACTAAGGGCTCCCATAAATATGTTCTTCCTTAGCCTATTGTAAAACCTATACAGCAAAAAGGCATGAGTTTGAGGGGAGGAGTGGGAAATCTATTAATTTTCCCATTTGAACAAAAATACTTTGTTATACTGGAGGGAGGAGGTGCTTAATATTAGGAGTCTGGGAGCTGAGAGAGTCCAGACAGCTGAGTGTCCTATCTAGAAACTTCCTTAAAAATACCTGTTGCTTGGTGTAAATTTTTGCATTCTGGAAGTATTGTGCTGAGCTACTAGGAAAAATGGAGCCTCTGGTAAATATGATTTAGTCATTCTGGAAGGGGATGATCTCCACCAAAAGCAGGGAAAATACACCAATCCACCCTCCCAGTTCCTCACTGGGCCACTCCTGCATGTGTCTCATAACCCAGAAATAGGCTTGTATGACTGGGCAATAGGGGAAGGAGTACAGACGTCTACAATGCCTGTGTAAGACTGGCCAGAATTGCAGGCTCTGTGTTAGGAGAGTGCAAGTGCTGTTACTGAAACATTCTCTCCAGGGAGCAATGTGCCTGGAAGGCAGCATGGAGTTCGCAGACCCTGCCTGGCTGCACCCTTAAAGGGGCGTCACAGACTGTGCTGCCTCCTGTGAACCAAGAAGCTCCAGGAGGCCTTCTGCTTCTCTGTGTCGGGATGCCTCCAGGGCTCCGTATGGGGAGATGCACCTCAGAACTACAGACTAGCTACATGCCTCTAGCATTTGTTTACAGCTTCCTATTGGGTTATATATTCTGATTTTTTTTTTTAACTGGTTTATATTGTGGCTTGAAGTTTATTTTTAATAGATATCACTTTAATTGGAGTTTACCTGGTTGTATAAGTGAGTTTCAGCAATTCATTTCCCAAAGTCAGCTGCAACTATTAGACAGATTCACATATCACGCAAGTACCAAAGTGATTGCTGTACTTCTCATAGGACAAAACCATCACTGCTAAATTAATTCACTCTTAGCTCCTACATGTTGCCTCCTAGGTTATTTTTTCACACAGACAGATTGTACAGAATGCCAACATATCTGATTTATTTGACTTGGAAAGTTAAAATATGCAGGTTATATAATGATGTGTATCTTTATATCAGGAAGTCAAGTAAGAAGTTGTTAAGCTGCTATTATGTAATGCAGTCCTGATAATAGAAAATGTGGAGGAAGATGCAGTTTGATGCTTATCATCTTGGTGGTAATTGTTGGCATTTAGATGAATGGATATATTTTGCTTCATAGACTTTTGTGTCTGATATTTGACAGCCTTGCAGAAAGCAATTGGGTGTTACCAGCCAGCAACTGAATTCCACATGTTAATAGAAATCCCTGTATATTGTAATAAACACACTGAAAATTAATTACAAGCCAAATATGTATTGCAAATTCACTGTGGTTTTTAATTGTTTGAGACTACTGGGAAATAAAACCTACAGAACAGTGGGATTGTCAACTGTCCCTAAATAAAGAGTAAGTGTCCCAGACTCAGCAATGATCCTATGGTACCCAAGGCAAATGAATGAACAGATGACCTTAAACACATGCTAGTATAGTATTAATTCAACAATTCCTCAGGTAACTGTAAAATACATAAAGTACACAATTGTAGAAATGTATATACAAATACTAATTCTCTCTCTTCCTCCATGAAAACAAGGACATATATTCTTCTATGGTCATACTCAGTGAGACTCAGCTAGTTGCAAAAATACAAGGACCATTGGGCATGTGCCAACGAGGCACTGCTCAGATCCAGCTCCAGTTAGGCAAGGCTACGGGTTCAGGTTTGAGGCCAAAACAGAGATAGGATTCAATACATTCTGAAATAAATATTTTGAACTCCTCTGACTTACTCGACGTGAAAATATGTAAACAGAAAGGTGTGGGTATGCTGGGGCACTGGCTTCTCTGTGCAAGTAAGGTTACAAGGAAATAATGAGAAATGATTAAGATGGTCCTTTAAGAGTTCAGTTGTGATGGTAATAAAACTGTGATTTTGCTAAGAGGAATTCACTTCAGTTATTTATAGGAGCTGAGAGCATATTATATTGATTCATTAAGCTTTCTTCTTCATGTTATAAATGGCCACTTCTAATTTATACAAAGCAACAGTATATAACACAGACGGGAAAATTATCAGTCAAAAAACACCAGGTAAGGATTTATATATGACATGTATATGCATGACTTTTCATGTGGTTTTATGTGGCACAATAATCTTATATTTTTATGAAGAGAATAGTTTTCATTTTACAAGTCTCATGAGAATTAGCGATGCCTGTTTGTTTCAGTATTACAAAGAGAGGATAGAAATATTTTGCCATATCATGCTTTCCATTTAAGCAGAACTCTCCAGTAAGAAATAGGTTACAATCCCCTTGAGTAGTACCTTACTCCATAAGTTGTCCCACTGAGTTCACGAGGACTAGTCATGGTGCAAGGTACTCAGAATAAAAATGGCGATTGCAATTTGGTCCTAATTTAAATTCATATTATATTTTCAAAATAATGCCCAATAGTTGCTTCACAGGAAAAAGACTGTCCCTCCCCAAAACAGATGCAATATGAAGGCTCCAGTTCTGCAACTGGATCTGTGCAGGCAGACCTCTGTACTGCATAGAGCCTCATAGGTCCAACTTCAGGACTGGGGCGTATGTTCAATGGAAAATTCTGTTTCTAAATGGATGACACTAAATGATTTATGGTTACCCTGGCAATGCCATTTTAGATCAAGGAATATTCTGATGCATAAGGTTACAATATTTATAGTTAAATGTACCTTTTGCTGTATAGTGAAAATGCCATATATCAGGGATATTAGTACTACAGAAATCCAATAGATTTCACCGTAGACAAAGGGCTAAATTCTAGCCTCAGTTACCCAGTTGCCATTTCCAGCAAGTTCAATGGGAGTTGCAATCTTGTAACTGAGAGCAGAATTCAGCCTGGAGTAGTTTTGTTCTTCTTTTATTCAAGTGTTGCAATTAAAAGTTTCTGTGAATGAGAAAACACAGAAATCTGTGTGATGAAGAACCAGGAAGGGATTTGCAAGAGAAAAGAATAGCATTAGCAGGTAGGTGTGATGTTTCACTTCCTCTCTGTCATCATTTGTTTGTTCCTTTAGAACACTGGTCCCCAATCTTTTCAGGGTCACATCCCCCTTACTCTGTCTGCACCTCCCGGGCTGGGAGTGGCGCCATGGGGGCGCCATGGACAGGGATAAGGGGGCTGAGGCTGGGGCTGCAGCTGGGGGTGGGTCTGGGGTCAGGGCTGCAGGCAGGGTCGGGGGCTGGGAGTGGGGCCAGGAGCCGGGGCCGCAGCTGTGTGCAGGGCTGGGTTGTGCTCACTCTCTGCCCCCGTGGGGACTGGCCCGGGCCCGCTGGACCCCCGAATGTTCCTCTGCACCCCTCAGGGGGTTGTGCCCTCAGTTTGAGTATCACTGACTTAGAAGAATACTACAGATAGGAGGACAACCATATTTCCTGCAGGAGAGTCCCATTTCTAGACGTTCACTATGGTCCAGTAGAATTTGCCGTATTCCCGCAGAGAGCAGAAATCTATCAGGAAGATAACATTCAGTAGTCCAGCACTAACTGGGCAGTTGTGAGGATGTTAAACTAACAACTCAAGGGAAGTGTGTTAAGGGGACAAATGTGGTACTAACTCAAACTCAGGGTACCATGAACAGAAGGGCTAAGAAGGAGAAGGGATGAAATTTGTAATTTGTTTGTGATGGCCTATGACAGACTGTACCCTTGTGTTCACCACTTTTACAAGACTATGATAAATTTTGTACAGTATGCCTTGTGAGGTATCATTTGAAAACTCATGATTTGCCAATCTTTATTGTCCTGGTAAAATATGTGTGGCAACATTGTACGTAAAGTTATAAGATTCTACTCTATGATGTTACTAAGGCATAATCCAAATCTGGGGAAGCAGCCCAAACCAATTCTTCAGAGACAAAAGGCAAACTAATGCCTCAGCCCGATGTCATCAAAATCAAATGGATTATCACCTGATTAAGCAGCCATTCTTTGGCAGGAAGAAGGATGTGAACAAGAAATTTACATCTTGGCAAACAGACTTGCTGTCGCCTCAACCCCATCTGGAGATGATTCTGTAAGAAGGGAGAACAAAGAGCACAAATCACCTCTCTCCCCTCAGCTCTACTCATAAAAACATAAAAACGGCCATACTGGGTCAGACCAAAGGTCCACTTAGCCCAGTATCCTGTCTTCCGACAGTGGCCAATGCCAGGTGCCCCAGAGGGAATGAACAGAACAGGGAATCATCAAGTGATCCATCCTGTCGGCCATTCCCAGCATCTGGCAAACAGAGGCTAGGGACACCATCCCTGCCCATCCTGGCTAATACCATTGATGGACCTATCCTCCATGAACTTATCTAGTTCTGTTTTGAATCCTGTTATAGTCTTGACCTTCACAACAGCCTCTGGCAAGGAGTTCCACAGGTTGACTGTGCGTTATGTGAAAAAATACTTCCTTTTGTTTGTTTTAAATCTGCTGCCTATTAATTTCATTTGGAGACATCTAGTTCATGTGTTATGAGAAGGAGTAAATAACACTTCCTTATTTACTTTCTCCATACCGGTCATGATTTTATAGAACTCTATCATATCCCCCTTAGTCGTCTCTTTTCCAAGCTGAAAAGTCCCAGTCTTATTAAATCTCTCCTCATACAGAAGCCATTCCATACCCCTAATAATTTTTCGTGCCCTTTTCTGAACCTATTCCAATTCCAATATATCTTTTTTGAGATGGGGCGACCACATCTGCACACAGTATTCAAGATGTGGGTGTACCATGAGGTAATATGATATTTTCCATCTTCTTATCTATCCCTTTCTTAATGATTTCCAACACTCTGTTCAGTTTTTTGACTGCCACTGCACATTGAGTGGATGTTTTCAGAGAACTATCCATAATGACTCCAAGATCTCTTTCCTGATTGGTAACAGCTAATTTAGACTCCATCATTTTATATATATAGTTGGGATTATGTTTTCCAATGTGCATTACTTTGCATTTATCAACACTGAATTTCAATTTACCATTTTGTTGCCCAGTTTTGAGAGATCCTTCTGTAGCTCTTTGCAGTCTGCCTGGTACTTAACTATCTTGAGTAGTTTTGTATCATCTGCACATTTTGCCACCTCACTGTTTACCCCTTTTTCCAGATAATTTATGAATATGTTGAATAGGACTGGGCCCAATACAAACCCCTGGGGGACACCACTATTTGCCTCTCTCCATTCTGAAAACTGACCATTTATTCCACCCTTTTGTTCCCTATCTTTTAACCAGTTACCAATTGTGACAGGGTTGGGCCAGATGGCTACAGAAGAGTAACAGAAGGCAGATATATTAGCCCCAGGTTAAGTAGGTCCCTTTTCCCTCGGTAAGGTAACAGGGAAGGTTCCAGAACAATCAGAAACCTTCTGGAAACAATTAAGACAGACAGGCTGATTAGAACACCTGCAGCCAATCAAGAAGCTGCTAGAATCAATTAAGGCAGGCTAATCAGGGCACCTGGGTTTAAAAAAGAGCTCATTTCAGTTTGTGGTGCACGTGTAAGGAGCGGGGAGCAAGATGCACTAGGAGCTGAGAGTGAGAACGCATACTGTTGGAGGACTGAGGAGTACAAGCATTATCAGACACCAGGAGGAAGGTCCTATGGTGAGGATAAAGAAGGTGTTGGGAGGAGGCCATGGGGAAGTAGCCCAGGGAGTTGTAGCTGTTGCACAGCTGTTCCAGGAGGCACTCGAGACAGCTGCATTCCACAGGGCCCTGGCCTGGAACCCGGAGTAGAGGGCGGGCCCAGGTTCTCCCCAAACCTCCCAACTCCTGGCCAGACACAGGAGGAGTTGACCTGGACTGTGGGTTCACGAAAACAGCCAAATTGAGGGCTGCCGTGAAGCTCCAAGGTGAGCAAATCCACCAATAAGCGCAAGATCCACCAAGGTAGAGGAGGAACTTTGTCACAACTGGTATGAGAAGTGGGATCTGGTGTCCACAGTGTGGCGGAAGAAGGAGGGTGTTGGTGGGGTAGGGAAAAAAAGGGAGAGGGTTTATTTTTTTCCCACCACAATGGAGGAGGTAGTGTGGGCACTGATACAAGTTACAGCTGCCCAGCAGGAGGCTACTCATGTCCAGGCAGCCGCCCAACAGGAGGCTGTGCGGCTGCAGCAAGAGACTAATCGCCTGTTGATGGACCAGGCTGCTCAAGACTGGGCTATGTTGCGGGAACTGGTAAACCAGGTAAAGGCCCTTACAGAGCTGAACCGTGGCCATGAGGGGACGCAGATCATGCAGGCCAGCAATTGGTTGCAGAAAATGACACAGGAGGATGATGTAGAGGCATACCTCCTGGCCTTTGAGAGGACAGCCCTAGGGAGGCTTGGCCCCGAGAACAGTGGTCTGGCATCCTTGCTCCATTCCTGTGTGGGGAGGCCCAGAAGGCCTACTATGATTTGCCTGAAGAGGCTGCAGCAGACTACCCCCAGCTGAAAGCAGAGATCCTGGCCAGATCTGGGGTAACGACCGCAGTGTGGGCCCAGCGACATCATGAGTGGAGGTACCAAGAAAACAAAACCCTGCGGTCCCAATTACATGACCTCATCCATCTTGCATGAAAGTGGTTACGAACTGAGTCCCGGAGTCCGGAGGAGATACTGGAGGTTCTGGTCATTGACCGGTACATGAGAGGACTACCGCCAGACCTTCGCGCCTGAATAAGCCAGAACGAACCCTCCCCCTACGACGAGGTTGTCGCGCTGGTAGAAAGGTGAAGGACGGCAAGGGAGCTGACCCGACCAGTTAAGGAAGAAACACCCTGGCTTAAACTAGCAGCACCAAGCCCTAGAGCTCGGGTGCCTGGGCCACCAGGAGAGCCCAGGTGGAAAAAGAGAGGGGCTAAAGGCCCACCAGAAGCCACAAAGAGTCAGAGCACTGAGGGGGAAGAGGATCATGATGTTAGACTGCCCAAACCCAGAGACCGGGGAACGCCTAGGGCTCCATACAGATGTTATGCCTGCCGGGAGTGGGGACACATAGCTGCACAGTGTCCCAATGCCGAGGAGCCTATGCAGTGTAACCTGGGGAACTGGGCAGACCCATGCTCCTTAATCCACCTTGTGGGGGTCTCACTAACCCCACATATGTACACCAGACCAGTGAAGCTAAATGGGGTAGAGACCACAGCACTGGTTGATTCGGGGAGTGCTATCACGCTTGTCTCGGGGATGCTTGTGAAGCGTAGTCAGCTGCTGTGGGCTAAGCGTACGGGGATAACATGCATCCATGGGACAGTTGGTTATTACCCCACCATCCCAGTAAAAATCGAGATTCAGGGGAACACTACTGAGGTAGCAGCAGGTGTAGTCCCTAAACTCCCATATCGGGTGCTCATAGGGAAGGACTTACCAGGGTTTGAAGATTTACTCCCGGTAGGGAAATTGGAGAAAGGGGGAAGCCCTGAAAGTAGTGAGGCATCCACA
Organism: Eretmochelys imbricata; assembly: GCF_965152235.1. Taxonomy (NCBI): domain Eukaryota; kingdom Metazoa; phylum Chordata; order Testudines; family Cheloniidae; genus Eretmochelys; species Eretmochelys imbricata. Next base: position 644,259 of record NC_135580.1, on the reverse strand, counting down.
GTAGACTGTCATCCCCCAACCTTCTCTGAAATATCCCCAGATTTGTTCTCCACTCCCAGACAGCGTAGAAAGACGAAAAGGGAAAGAAAGGCAGCTAAGGCCTTGGGAACCCGAATACTGGGCCAAAGCCAGAGGGTTGTTCTCATAGGTAGGTGGACCCAAGCAGCTGAAAAGGAGGCCACCCAGGAGGGAGAAGCACCTGAGTCTGACCCACACCCTAATGCCTCTGAACCCGTAGAGGCAACAGAGACTGGCCACCTAGATCTCGGGCAGATTAGCCCTGGGAGAGGAAATTTTGGACAGGACCAGGCTGAAGACCCAAGGTACGACAACATTAGGAAGAAGGTGACCGAAATAGATGGGGTCCCCGTGGAAGGGAAAACCCAGGGACCAGGACCCTACTTCATAATAAAGAAGAATCTCTTATACCGGGTTGCACTAGTAGAGGGGCAGAAGGTACAGCAGATCCTAGTACCTCAAAAACACCAGAATGCTGTATTAAGTCTGGCCCATAGTCATCTTTCTGGGGGGCATTTGGGGGTAGAGAAGACCCTGGCAGGGGACCTGCGACGATTCTTCTGGCCCGGAGTACATGAAGAAGTGCGGAGGTACTGTGCATCCTGCCCAGAGTGTCAGCTGCACAGTCCTCGTCCCCACTTGAGGGCACCTTTGGTACCCTTTCCCATCATAGAGGTCCCCTTCAAGCGAATAGCCATGGACCTAGTGGGACCTCTGGAGAAGACAGCCCGGGGCCACCAATATATACTTGTGATTCTGGATTATGCTACTCGCTACCCAGAAGCTGTCCCCCTGCGGAACACGGCCTCTAAAACGATAGCTAAAGAGTTGGTGGGGATCTTTGCCCGAGTGGGGCTACCAAAGGAGATATTAACAGACCAAGGTACCCCATTTATGTCGAAGCTAATGAAGGACCTCTGTATGCTGTTCCATATACATACCCTGATAACTTCAGTCTATCATCCACAGACTGATGGGCTGGTAGAAAGGTTTAACCGAACCCTCAAGGCAATGATAAGGAAAGTGGTAAGTCAGGACGGGAAGGATTGGGACACCCTACTATCCTACCTTATGTTTGCAATCCGGGAGGTACCTCAGGCCTCAACTGGGTTTTCCCCCTTTGAATTATTATATGGACGCCACCCCCGTGGCATACTAGATGTCGCAAAAGAAATCTGGGAAGAGGAACCCCAATGAGGGGAGAAATATAATTGACCATGTGTTGCAGATGCGAGAACAGATAGCCTGGGTCACCCCTATTGTACGGGAACATTTGGAAAAGGCGCAGGGGCCCAGCGAACCCATTACAATCGCCAGGCAAAAGTCCGACAGTTCCAACCAGGGGATTGGGTGATGGTGTTGGTACCCACGGCAGAAAGCAAGCTTTTGGCCTAATGGCAGGGGCCCTATGAGGTGGTTGAACCCATGGAGGAAGTAACCTACAAGGTGCGGCAGCCAGGACACCGGAAACAAGAACAAATTTATCACATTAACCTCTTAAAGCCTTGGCACCAACAAGAGGCATGTGTAGTGGCCCAAGAGACCCCGATCCAGGGAAATAACATGCAGGAGCAAATCAGGATATCCACTGATCTGACACCAAACCAGAAGAAGGAGGTAACTGAGATGATCAGCCGATACCAGGACGTGTTTTCAACCAAACCAGGTTGGACCACTGAAACATATCACCACATTATCACAGACCCTGGGGCAAAGGTAACTTTAAGGCCCTACCGGGTCCCAGCGGCAAAAAGGGAGGAGTTCAAGGCAGAGGTAAAAAGGATGTTGGAGCTGGGAGTCATCGAAGAGTCCCACAGTCAATGGTCAAGCCCGATCGTGTTGGTGCCCAAACCCGATGGCACCACTAGGTTTTGTAATGACTTTCGCCAGCTGAATGAGATATCCAAATTTGATGCATACCCCATACCCTGTATCGATGAGTTAGTTGACCGCTTGGGCAATGCCCGATTTTTGACCACCCTTTCCCCTTTGCCAAAGATTCCCCTTGCCAAAGATGCGAAAGAAAAGACGGCATTCTCTACACCAGAGGGTCTGTTTCAATATACAGTTCTTCCTTTTGGACTGCATGGGGCACCTGCCACCTTCGAGCGTCTTATGGACAAGCTCCTACAGCCCCATACCAGTTATGCAGCGGCATACCTGGATGATGTGATTATTCACATCCCCGACTGGGAAACCCACTTAGGAAAGGTGGAAGCGGTTCTGGACACGCTAAGATGGGCTGGCCTCACAGCCAACCCAGCCAAGTGTGCTATAGGGCTAGCCAAGGCTAAATACCTTGGCTACATTGTAGGAAGGGGCATGGTCAAACCCCAACTAAACAAACTAGAGGCTATCCAAAATTGGCCCTGGCTGAATCGGAAAAAGCAAGTCCGGGCATTCCTGGGTGTGGTGGGGTACTACCGATGATTTATTCCCCATTTTGCTACCAGAGTGAGTCCCCTGACAGACCTGATAAAAGCCCGGGGTCCAGACATGGTGAAGTGGACAGATGCTATAGAGAAAGCATTCATGGATCTACGGACAGCCCTCTGCAATAACCCTGTGCTTATAGCCCCAGACTTCAAAAAGAATTCATTTTACAAACAGATGCGTGTGAAGTAGGATTGGGAGCTGTCCTATCACAGATGGTCAGAGATGAAGAACACCCAATCCTCTACCTCAGCAGGAAACTCCTCCCGAGAGAGCAGAAGTGGTTGAAAGAGAGTGCCTAGCTGTGAAATGGGCCATGGAAACACTACGTTATTACCTTCTGGGACGACAGTTTACCCTTGTGACCAACCATGCACCCCTCCAGTGGATGCAGCGAAATAAAGAGAAGAATGCAAGGGTGGTTCCTGTCCCTACAACCTTTCCAATTCACCATACAACACCGGGCTGGAAGCCACCATGGCAATGCAGATGGCTTGTCACGAGTACACTGCCTGACGTCCCAAGTTGCCCAACCCCGTAGTGTTGAGCAGAGGGGGTGGATATGTGACAGGGTCAGGCCAGATGGCTACAGAAGAGTAACAGAAGGCAGATATATTAGCCCCAGATTAAGTAGGTCCCTTTTCCCTTGGTAAGGTAACACAAAAGGTTCCAGAACAATCAGGAACCTTCTGGAGACAATTAAGACAGACAGGCTGATTAGAACACCTGCAGCCAATCAAGAAGCTGCTAGAATCAATTGAGGCAGGCTAATCAGGGCACCTGGGTTTAAAAAGGAGCTCACTTCAGTTTGTGGTGTGCGTGTAAGGAGCGGGGAGCAAGAGGTGCTAGGAGCTGAGAGTGAGAACGCATACTGTTGTACTCCTCAGTCCTCCAAGCATTATCAGACACCAGGAGGAAGGTCCTATGGTGAGGATAAAGAAGGTGTTGGGAGGAGGCCATGGGGAAGTAGCCCAGGGAGTTGTAGCTGTTGCACAGCTGTTCCAGGAGGCACTCTAGACAGCTGCATTCCACAGGGCCCTGGGCTGGAACCCGGAGTAGAGGGTGTGCCCGGGTTCCCCCCAAACCTCCCAACTCCTGGCCAGACATAGGAGGAGTCGACCTGGACTGTGGGTTCATGAAAACAGCCAAACTGAGGGTTGCCGTGAAGCTCCAAATCGAGCAAATCCACCAATAAACACAAGACCCACCAAGGTAGGGGAGGAACTTTGTCACACAATCCATAAGAAGACCTTCCCTGTTATTGCGTGGTAGCTTACTTTGCTTAAGAGCCTTTGGCGAGGGACCTTGTCAAAGGCTTTCTGAAAATCTAAGTATACTATATCCACTGGATCCCCCTTCTCCATATGCTTGCTGACCCTTTCAAAGAATTCTAGTAGATTGGTGAGGCACGATTTCCCTTTAAAAAAATCATGTTGACTCTTCCCCAACTAATTATGTTCATCTATGTGTCTGACAATTTTGTTCTTTACTATCATTTCAACCAGTTTGCCTGGTACTGAAGTCAGACTTACCAGCCTGTAATTGTTGGGATCACCTCTGGAGCCCTTTTTAAAAATTGGTGTCACATTAGCTATCCTCCAGTCATTTGGTACAGAAGCGGATTTAAATGATAGGTTACAGACTACTGTAAGTAGTCCTGCAATTTCACATTTGAGTTCCTTCTAGAACTCTTGGGTGAATACCATCCAGTCCTGGTGACTTATTACTGTTTAGTTTATCAATTTGTTCCAAAACCTCCTCTAATCACACTTCAATCTAGGACAGTTGCTCAGATTTGTCACCTAAAAAGAATGGCTCAGGTTTGGAATCTCCCTAATATCCTCAGTCATGGAGACTGATACAAAGAATTTGTTTAGTTTCTCTGCAATGGCCTTATCGTACTTGAGTGCTCCTTTAGCATCTCAATCATCTGGTGGATCCACTGGATGTTTAGCAGGCTTCCTGCTCCTGATGTAGTTAAAACATTTTTTTGCTATTACTTTTAGAGTCTCTGGCTAACTGGCCTTCAAATTCTTTTTTGGCCTTCCTAATTATATTTTTACACTTCATTTGCCAGAGTTTATGCTCCTTTCTATTTTCCTGAATAGGATTCAACTTCCACTTTTAAAAAGGATGCCTTTTTTGCCTCTCACTGCTTCTTTTACTTTGTTGTTTAGTCACGGTGGCACTTTTTTGGTTCTATTACTATGTTTTTTAATTTGGGGTATACATTTAAGTTGAGCCTCTATTATGGAGTCTTTAAAAAGTTTCCATGAACCTTGCAGGGATTTCACTTTTGGCGCTGTACCTTTTAATTTCTGTTTAACTAACCCCCTCATTTTTGTGTAGTTCCCCTTTCTGAAATTACATGCTACAGTGTTGGGCTGCTATGGTGTTTCCCCCACCACAGGGATGTTAAATTTAATTATATTATGATCACTATTACCAAGCGGTCCAGCTATATTCACCTCTTGGACCTGATCCTGTGCTCCACTTAAGATTAAATCAAGAATTGCCTCTCCTCTTGTGGTCATTTAAGGTATCAAGAAACTTTATCTCTGCATCCCATCCTGAGGTGACACGTACCCAGTCAATATGGGGATAGTTGAAATCCTCCATTATTACTGATCTTTTTATTTTAATAGCCTCTCTAATCTCCCTGAGCATTTCACAATCACTATCATCATCCTGGTCAAGTAGTCGGTAATACATCACTACTGCTATATTCTTATTATTCGAGCATGGAATTACTATCCATAGAGATTCTATGCTACAGTTTGGTTCATTTAAGATTTTTACTTAATTTGATTCTACGCTTTCTTTCACACATAGTGCCCCTCCCCCACCAGCATGACTTGTTCTGTCCTTCCGATATATTTTGCACCCTGGTATTACTGTGTCCCATTGATTATCCTCATTCCAAGAAGTTTCTGTGATGCCTATTATATCAATATCCTAATTTTATATGAGGCACTGTAGTTCTCTCATCTTATTATTTAGACTTTTAGCATTGGTATATAAGCCTTTAAAAATTTGTCACTTTTTAGCTATCTGCCATTACCTGATGTAACTTTTTTTGACTTTTTTTCATTTGACTGTTTCTCATCAGATCCTACCTGTATTTTATCATCTTCCATCCTCTTCTCCTTACTAGGACATAGAGAATCTCTATTTATAGATCCTCCCCTAAGGCATATCTCTGTCTGAACCACTCATGGCATCAACAACCTTTGAAAGACAAAAGGAGCATCATTGACCTGGGGAAGGGGTCCTGGCTGGGAAGAAATCCAGCCAGACTGCTGTAAGCCTATGGTGAGAGAAACCTTTTGCTTTAAAATCACTTAGTTTGTTAAAATAGGCATTAGTTCGTGTTCTACTTTTATTTCTTTGAAACCAATTCTGACTTTATGCCTCATTACTTGTAATCATGCAAGATCTATCTTTCTGTAGCTAATAAACTTGTTTTACTATTTTACCTAAGCCAGTCTGTTTGGATTGAAGTGTTTGGAAACCTTCATTTGAGATAACAGGGTTTGTGTATATCAATTTCTGTTAATGAACTGATGGACTTTCTGTGAGCTTGTATTGTCCAGTAGTGTACTGGGCAGTACAAGATGCACATTTCTGGGGACAAGTCTGGGACTGAGAATTTGCTGGTGTTGCTCTGCAATATAACTCAGGAATGACTGCTACAGCACTCATATCATTCAGCTGGGAGTGATTTTTGTATGCTAGAGGCTGTGTGTGAACAGGCAAAGCAGTGTGAAAGGCACCTCAGATTGGAGGCTTGAGAGGACATAGCTGTTCAACCAGATTACATGCTGGGGAATGTCACATGGCCTGTTAGAGACCACTGAATCAAACCAGAAAACAGGATAAGTTGCTCCTAAAGCAATATGTGGAAAGAAAAATTGTGTTGTAATGGGGGACTTCATTTTGGGGAGATATATGCTGGAGGTTTCATGAGTCAGTAGTAAAAATCATTAGAGTTTCTAAAAATTATATATGATTTTCTAACACCAAAGATATGGCACATACTGTGACGAAGCGGGACTGTTCTTAATGTTTCCTCTGAATATTGTGAGTGTGCCTCAGTTTCCCCTATGCAGTTCTTAAGTATCTAGGTGGTGGGATAAGGGTGTATGATCACTGCAGAGCCCTAGAGGGCAGGTGTGTGCAGGGGTCTGGAACAGAGAATGGTTGACACCCTGTTTCCTGGCAACTGATGGCCTGGGCCCTTCCCCCATTGCAAGGTGAGAGCTAAAGGGTTGGAGAACAAAGGAATCAGGTGACCTCCTGGCCCGGGAAAGGGACAAAGTCCAGAGGAGGAGGGGCTGGAGAGAGTTTCAGTTTGGGTCTGGCTGGGGACATGGAGTGAAGTGCAGTCGGGGTTGTCTGGCTCACTGCCCCCCAAAATGGACCCGGTTGAGGGGTCCTGTTCTCTGCACCTAAAAGCTCTGTGTTAGACCATGTCCCTATCATCTAATAAACCTTCTGTTTTACTGGCTGGCTGAGAGTCATGTCTGACTGCGGAGTTGGGGGGCAGGACCCTCTGGCTTCCCCAGGACCCCGCCTGGGCGGACTCGCTGTGGGAAGCACACGGAGGGGCAGAGGATGCTGAATGCTCAGAGGTCAGATCCAGGAAGGTGGAAGCTGTGTGAGCTTTTTGCCCTGCAGACAGGCTGCTCCCAGAGAGGAGACTTCCCCAGAGTCCTGACTGGCTTCGTAGGGAGCAGTTCCAGAGCAATGCCCAGGGACTCCATGACACCTACACAAGGTAACATTATTTTGGAACTTATTATTAGAGCTGGTTGGAAAAATTTGGTTAGTCAGAATTTTGTGATTTTGCAAAATCGGACTGTTTCATGGATATGTTCCAGTTTTGTCAAAGTTTTGATAGAATTTAGGTAGGGCTCCAAATCTTGCCTGCCAATCAGGTTCCTGCCAGCTTACCTGTCTAGTTCATTGGCAGCCTGGATTTCCAGGATCAGCAGCCCACCATACAGACTACTCCAGGGCCAGTGACTCCAGGACTTCCAGAGTCTCACCTCCAGGTCAACTTGCCAGTCAGCCTGCCCAAAAGCTGGGACTCCATTCCCTTTTGTGGAGAATTAAGAAAAGTTTAGGTTTTGTTTCCAATTGGAACAGAGCTAAACTTTGAAATATCAAAATCCCCCATTAAATTGAATTAATTTTCTCCAATGGATGAAGATTAATTGATACCTAGATTGGAAGTTGGTGGCCCTTGGACCAGTGTTCAGGATTTGATTACATTTGTTATGGGCAAACAGAGGACAGTCCCAATTAGTAAATGCATCAACAGGGCTATTTTCCGAAAGCAGAGGAAAATTGAGTGAATCTCTTTGGGAGGAAAAATTTAGACCAAAAAATGTGAATGAAAATTGGGCATTCTTTAAGAAGAGTTTATTAGATGGCTATAAAGCCATGATTTTGCAATTGAAAAAGAGGGTAATATTGGCTAAAAGCCCATCCTGGTTCAGTTGGCAAGTGAAGGCAGCAATTAGAAATAAATTATATATAAAAATAAATCATTTATAAAAAGGGGAAATAGATATCAATCAATATCAATTAGAAGTTATGAAGTGTAGAAAGTTGATAAGGAAAGCTATAGGCATTAGGGAAAACTCCATAGCAGGCATGGGCAAAGAAAACAAGATGGATTTTAAGTATATCCAGAATAAAAGAATTCCTAACCATCTAATAGGCCCACTACTAGATAGCGATGGTAAATTTATTAATGCAGATGAGGCTCAAGGGCTCAAAAATATTTTTGTACTGTACTGTAAAGAAGCAGGATGATGTATTCGTATCCATGAGGATGATTAACTTCTCAGTCCGTTAGTAACTAAGTAGGATGCTGAACAGCATCTACTAGGGATAAGCATTTTTAAAGTAGCAGGCCCAGATAACTTGCACCCAAGAGTCTCAAAGAGCTGGTTGAAGTGATGTCTGGCTCATGGGTGTTAATTTTTACTAAACCTTGGAATACCATGGAAATTCCAGAAGACTGTAAGAGTGCTAATGTTCTGTCCATATTCAAAAAGGGCATGCAGGATAACCCAGGAAATAATCCCAGGCAAAATAATGGAAAAGCTGATATGAGATTCAATTAATATAGAATTAACAGATAGGAATATAATAATAGAAAATAGGTCTTGTCAAACAAATCTGATATAATTTTTTCATGAGATTACAAATTTGGTTGATAAAGATAATTGTGTAAATGTAATATACTCAGATTTTTGTAAGGCACTTGACTCAGTGCCGCATAGCATTCCGATTAAAAAGCCAGCACTATACAATATCAGTAAAGCAAACAGTAAATGGATTAAGATCAAGCTAACTGATAGGTCTCAAAAAGTACTTGTCCACAGAAAATCATAATCAAATGGGGGATGTTTCTAGTCATACTAAGCTCAACATTATTCACTATTTTTGTCAGTGATCATCTAGTAAATATAAAATCACTGCTGATAAAATTTGCAGATGACACAAAGATTGGTGGAGTGGTAATTAATGATGAGGAAGGGCAGTCATACAGAGTGATCTGGATTGTTTCGGAACCTGGTCCCATTGAAGCAAAATCTGTTTTAATACAGCCAAATATAAGGTAATACGTCTGGATGCAAAGAATGTAGACCAGTCTTATAGAATGGGGGACTGTATTTTGAAAAGCAGCAACTGTATCTTGTTAACTAGCTCAGGGACCATGGAGGATACCTATAAGGCAGGGGTGGGCAAACTACGGCCTACGGGCTGAATTCAGCCAGCCAGCCATTTTAAGCTGGCCCTCGAGCTTCAGCTGGGGAGCGCGGTCTGGGGCCGCTCCATGCAGCTCCCAGAAGCAGCCGCATGGCCCCACTCCAGTGCTCCAGCCAGGGCGCAGGGTTGGGGGCCGCTCCATGTGGCTCCCAGAAGCCATGGCATGGCTCCTGTCCGGCGCTCCAGCTAGGGAGCAGGGTCGGGTGCCACTCCACCTGGCTCCCGGAAGCAGCGGCATGGATGTGCTCCAATGGTCTCCTCCACGTAGGAGCTGAAGAAGGGACATGCCGCTGCTTCCGGGAGCCACCTGAGGTAAGCACCTCCCAGAGCCTGCACCCCTGAGTCTCTCCCCATGCCCCAGCCCTGATTCCCCCTCCCAACATCCAAACCCCTCGATCCCAGACCTGAGCACCCTCCTGCACCCCAAACCCCTCATCCCCAGCTCCACCCCAGAACCTGCACCCCAACCCTCTGCCCTGATCCCCTTCCCACCCTCCAAACCCCTGGTCCCAGCCCAGAGCACCCTCCTACATTCCAAACTTCTCATCCCCAGCCCACCCCAGAGCCCGCACCCCCAGCTGGAGCCATCACCCCCTCCCCCCCGCACCCCACTCCCCTGCTCCAGACCGGAGCCCCCTCCCTCACCCTGAATGCCTCATTTCTGGCTCCACCCCAGAGCCTGCACCCCCAACCAGAGCCCTCACACCCTCACGCACCCCAACCCCAATTTTGTGAGCATTCATGGCCCACCATACAATTTCTATTCCCAGATGTAGCCCTTGGGGCAAAAAGTTTGCCCACCCCTGCTATAAGGCCTCATTAAGAGCTGCTTGCAAGGCCTGGCATAGTGTGGGGGCCTGGGATGAGAGGCTGTGTCAGAGGTGGGGTCGCAGCACCGCAGAATTTCTTGCCCTGGGAGGTGCCATAAGTTAGACAAGCCCTCAAGGGTGTCTAAATTACAGCCTCTTCAGCCCCTGGAACAACCCAGAACTGGGAGGTTACAAAGGCGTGGCTTAGTTAAATCCACCTGATCCCCTCTCCCCCACACTGAATTCTGCACTGTGCCTCTAAGAGGCACAGCACAGAATCTCACCCCAAACATGCTAATAAAATTTCACTCTTCCTTTCATGAAGATTTTCTCTTCATGTGCCAATTACTCCTCGGAATCCTGGAATAACTTTACCCTAATAGTTTATTCCTATAGCTGAAATAGAAATGCTGGGAACTTAACAATACTCTCTCAGGTGCAATAAGGTTTGAATAATTGCTTCCTGGCTTGTTGATCCTTCATGTTGGCTCCATCATTGATTTTTTTCCCCCATAGCACTACTCAGCAGCATCTGCTCTTCCTCTTCCTGTATGCATGTTCCTCCCATATCATATCTTCATAGAGTTCAAGACAGAAAGGACCAATGTGATCATCTTTTAGTCTGACTTCCTGTATAACACAGGTCACAGAACGTTCCCAAAATAATTCCTAGAGCAGATCTTTCAGAAAAATATCCAAATTTGATTTAAAAATTGCCAGTGATGGAAAATCCAACATGATCTTTGCTAAATTGTTCCAATGGTTAATTACCCTCACTGTTAAAAATTTCACCTTATTTCCAGTCTGAATTTATCTAGCTTCAACTTCTAGCCATTGGATCATGTTATACCTTTGTCTGCTAGATTGAAGAGCCCTGTATTATAAAATTTCTGTTCCCCAGGTACAGTAGAACCTTAGAGTTATGAACACCTCGGGAATGGAAGTTGTTCATAACTCGGAAATGTTTGTGACTGAACAAAGCATTATGGTTCTTTCAAAAGTTTAAAACTGAACATTGATTTAATACAGCTTTGAAAGTTTAGTAGGGAAGAAAAATGCTGCTTTTAACCATCTTAATTTAAATGAAACAAGCACAGAAACAGTTTCCTTACCTTATCAAATCTTTTTTGTTAAACTTTCCCTTTATTTTTTTAGTAGTTTATGTTTAACACAGTATGGTACTGTATTTTTTTTTCTTTTTTGGTCTCTGCTGCTGCCTGATTGTGTACATCTGGTTCCAACTGAGGTGTATGGTTGACCAGTCAGTTCGTAACTCTGGTGTTCATATGCAGCCCATGTGACCTCCTCAGGGCCATACAGGTAATATATACGTTGTGTGGATGTGGCCCACATAACACACAGAGAGCTGCATATGCTGCCCACAGTGGTAAATAGGTTGAGAACCACTGACCTAAACAGTTGAAGATTCTTGCATTGTTGACTGTAAAGCATATCTCCCAATCCCTTAATCATTCTCATGACCTTTCTCTGAACCCTCTCAAATATATCAACATTCTTCCTGAATTCCCCCATAATTTTTCCAACCCAAGAATTACATGATTGTGCTCATACATGAGAGCCAGAAAGTGAAAGTGATTAAAAATAAATGTGAAACTGACCAGTGCATTTTGCTTACACAAGCTTTGTGAACTGCAAAAATTAACAAAAGCCAAACATAATGAAGGTGAATTAGGTTTAAAAAGTTATTTCAGTTTCAATAATCAAACAGTGATCACCATTAAGAAGTCAACATTTGCACAGTTACCAGACACTGGTATCTGAGAAGCCATAGTTATTGCTTATGCTTAGAAGGGGACAATGATTCTTAAGCTTCTTTAGCACAAAACACATTATAAAATGGATATTGTCTCATGAGTACTTCCCAGCATTCACTATCACTCAGGCCACCTGCCTTCCCATTCACAATTGGGCAGGTTCTCTCTGTCACAGTTCAGGGCAACTGCATCTATATTCCTCCATCCTGGTCCACCAACAGCACCTACTGCAGGTTCCCTGCTCCTCAGCCATCACCTCTCTTGGGCAGAGACCTGCATCTCTTTCCTTCATGACCAGGGTTTTCACCAGCTGCACTGTCTCCTGTCTACTCTGTGTTATCTATAAAAGAAAAGGAGTACTTGTGGCACCTTAGAGACTAACCAATTTATTTGAGCATAAGCTTTCGTGAGCTACAGCTCACTTCATCAGATGCATACTGTGGAAAATACAGAAGATGTTTTTATACACACAGACCATGAAAAAATGGGTGTTTATCACTACAAAAGGTTTTCTCTCCCCCCACCCCACTCTCCTGCTGGTAATAGCTTATGTAAAGTGATCACTCTCCTTACAATGTGTATGATAATCAAGGTGGGCCATTTCCAGCACAAATCCAGGTTTTCTCCCCACCCCTTCCCCACCCACCTCCAAACCCACTCTCCTGTTGGTAATAGCTTATCTAAAGTGATCACTCTCTTTACAATGTGTATGATAATCAACACATTGTAAGGAGAGTGATCACTTTAGATAAGCTATTACCAATGGAGGGGGGAAGAAAACCTGGATTTGTGCTGGAAATGGCCCATCTTGATTATCATACACATTGTAAGGAGAGTGATCATTTTACATAAGCTATTACCAGCAGGAGACTGGGGTGGGGGGAGAGAAAATCTTTATCACTACAAAACACCCATTTTTTCATGGTCTGTATGTATAAAAACATCTGTATTTTCCACAGTATGCATCCGATGAAGTGAGCTGTAGCTCACGAAAGCTTATGGTCAAATAAATTTGTTAGTCTCTAAGGTGCCACAAGTACTCTTTTTCTTTTTGCGAATACAGACTAACACGGCTGTTACTCTGAAACCTGTGTTATCTATAGTAAGCCAGTCTGCCTAAAAGGCCAGCATTGCACTTTGCTTTCTCTCCAGAGGCTATTAACAGCGTAATGTCCTGCAGTTATAAATTACCATATGGCTCTTTTTAAGCAATTACATTTATTCTTAATGTGTAAGTACTACAGAGCAACATATTAAAAACAATAAAACACACATGCGAAACACATGTTAAAAAGCTTACCAGAGTCACCCCAACTCCAACATTGCACTCTGATAGCTGTCAGTCCTTCCAATCCTTCTGCAAGGACTGGGCTCCCTGTCTTGGGCAGAACGAAAGCCCTGAGTCAGTTTAAACTCAGGCTATTTATCCAAAAGTCCTTTCTTTGTCCATTGGTCTCTGGAGAATCCAGTTTGATTTGATACATACAAGCATCTCCAGAAGCTGATACCTCTGTGTGGGGTGACGGGAAAGCAGTTACAACCTGCCTGATTTACCTTAGTCACCACCTGGTGTTTTTAGTTCCTGGAGGAGCTGTGGTAGCCCTCCGCCATGGTGTAGAACACAATCATACATAAACCATTCATTTAAAACAATGGACCCCATTGCAGTATCTGTCACATCTCCCCCCAGAAAGGTTACATACACTCCCAACCCACAATAATACATACACTTAATACAATACAGTCTTTCAAGGATATTGCAGGAAATTTCCATATTTGTCACAACCTCTTCCCATGTCTGATTATATAACATCACCTTGGCAAATACTGAAAAATGCTTACATGATAAAGTTATATTAGGAAACTAATGTATTTTTAGCATCTTTTACTGCTATTTATAAGCCAGCGAAAATGAGGAGCAGCCAGAACCATTTGACCAACCAGCTCTCCACACACCACCAACAAATGCTCCCTGGGCCATAATTTGAAAACCTCTGAAATGGGTGCAGTATCTTAGGTACTCCTGGGTAGCAACTGTGGGCAAATATTTACCAGCAGGAGAGTGGGTCTGTGTGTGTGTGGGGGAAGAAAACCTGGATTTGTGCTGGAAATGGCCCACCTTGATTATCATACACATTGTAAGGAGAGTGATCACTTTACATAAGCTATTACCAGCAGGAGAGTGGGGTGGGGGGAGAGAAAATCTTTTGTAGTGATAAACACCCATTTTTTCATGGTCTGTATGTATAAAAACATCTTCTGTATTTTCCACAGTATGGATCTGATGAAGTGAGCTGTAGCTCACGAAAGCTTATGGTCAAATAAATTTGTTAGTCTCTAAGGTGCCACAAGTACTCCTTTTCTTTTTGCTAATACAGACTAACACGGCTGTTACTCTGAAACCTGTGTTATCTATAGTAAGCCAGTCTGCCTAAAAGGCCAGCATTGCACTTTGCTTTCTCTCCAGAGGCTATTAACAGCGTAATGTCCTGCAGTTATAAATTACCATACGGCTCTTTTTAAGCAATTACATTTATTCTTAATGTGTAAGTACTACAGAGCAACATATTAAAAACAATAAAACACACATGCGAAACACATGTTAAAAAGCTTACCAGAGTCACCCCCAACTCCAACATTGCGCTCTGATAGCTGTCAGTCCTTCCAATCCTTCTGCAAGGACTGGGCTCCCTGTCTTGGGCAGAACGAAAGCCCTGAGTCAGTTTAAACTCAGGCAATTTATCCAAAAGTCCTTTCTTTGTCCATTGGTCTCTGGAGAATCCAGTTTGATTTGATACATACAAGCATCTCCAGAAGCTGATACCTCTGTGTGGGGTGACGGGAAAGCAGTTACAACCTGCCTGATTTACCTTAGTCACCACCTGGTGTTTTTAGTTCCTGGAGGAGCTGTGGTAGCCCTCCGCCATGGTGTAGAACACAATCATACATAAACCATTCATTTAAAACAATGGACCCCATTGCAGTATCTGTCACATCTCCCCCCAGAAAGGTTACATACACTCCCAACCCACAATAATACATACACTTAATACAATACAGTCTTTCAAGGATATTGCAGGAAATTTCCATATTTGTCACAACCTCTTCCCATGTCTGATTATATAACATCACCTTGGCAAATACTGAAAAATGCTTACATGATAAAGTTATATTAGGAAACTAATGTATTTTTAGCATCTTTTACTGCTATTTATAAGCCAGCGATAATGAGGAGCAGCCAGAACCATTTGACCTACCAGCTCTCCACACACCACCAACAAATGCTCCCTGGGCCATAATTTGAAAACCTCTGGAATGGGTGCAGTATCTTAGGTACTCCTGGGTAGCAACTGTGGGCAAATATTTACCAGCAGGAGAGTGGGTTTGTGTATGTGGGGGGGGAGAAAACCTTGATTTGTGCTGGAAATGGCCCAACTTGATTATCATACACATTGTAATGAGAGTGATCACTTTAGATAAGCTATTACCAGCAGGAGAGTGGGGTGGGGGGAGGTATTTTTTCATGCTTTGTGTGTATAAAAAGATCTTCTACACTTTCCACAGTATGCATCCGACGAAGTGAGCGGTAGCTCACGAAAGCTTATGCTCAAATAAATTGGTTAGTCTCTAAGGTGCCACAAGTACTCCTTTTCTTTTTGCGAATACAGACTAACCCGGCTGCTACTCTGAAACCTGTTAAATGATTGCAGTCTTACTTCTTGTCCTGTGCTCAGTGGTTAAGGAGAAAAATTTATCACTCTCCTCTTTATAACTACCTTTTACATACTTGAAGACTGTTATCATGTCCCCCCTCAGTTTTCTCTTCTCCAGACTAAACACACCCAATTTTTTTCATACTTTCTTAGTAGGTCATGTATTCTAGACCTTTAATCATTTTTGTTACTCTCTTCTAGATTTTCTCCAATTTGTCCACATCTTTCCCCAAGTGTGGTGCCCAGAACTGGACACAATATTCCAGTTGAGGACTTATCAGCGCTGAGTAGAGTGGAAGAATTACTTCATGTCTTGCTTGCAACACTCCTGCTAATACATCCCAGGATGATGTTTGCCTTTTTTTGCAACAGTATTGCATTGTTGATTCATATTTAAGTTGGTGATCCACTGTCTCCTAGATTCTTTTCTGTAGTACTCCTTCCTAGACAGTTGTTTCCTATTTTGTATTTATGTAATTGATTATTAATGTGAAGACCTACAGAGCAGTTGCTAACTTTTCACAGGAGGTTGGAAGTCAACTTCATTTTGTATTCTGTCTGATGGTCATGTTTTTTCTATCATGTGATAGTTCATCTCTGTACATCATTGGTGAGACCATTTCTACAATACTGTGTCCATTTCTGATGTCCACACTGTGAAAAGATGTTGAAAAACTAGAAAGGATTCAGAAAAAAAGGTACAAGAATGATTTGAAGTCTGGAAAGTTTGACTTACAGAGGAAGACTAAAGAAGTTCAGTTTATTTATTTTATCCAAGGTTTAGAGGTGATTTGATTATGGTATAAAAATATGTATAAAGGGAGAAGATTTCTGATAGCGGAGGACTCTTTAAATTGGCAGACAAAATCATAAGATCCTATGCCAAGCAGTTAAAGGTCGACAAATACAGAGTAGAAAAAGGGCTCTAATTTTTAGCAGTGACAGTCATTAACCATTGGGACAACTTACCTACCAATGTGATAGATTTGTCATCCCTTCAAGCCATTGGATGTGTTTCTAAAAGAGAGATTGTAGCTCACCGAGAAGTTATGTCTTGATTAAAGGACTGGTGGAATTCTCTGGTTTGTCTTATAGAGGAGAAAAGGAGTACTTGTGGCACCTTGGAGACTAACCAATTTATTTGAGCTCACGAAAGCTTATGCTCAGATAAATTGGTTAGTCTCTAAGGTGCCACAAGTACTCCTTTTCTTTTCTTTTTGTGAATACAAACTAACACAGCTGCTACTCTGAAACCTTATAGAGGAGGTTAGACTAGAGGATCATAATCGTCCCCTCTGGCATTAAAAACCTATGCATCTAAGTGCTTTAGGGCCACATGCTGTTTTCACCCACTAGTTCCTGCTTCTCCTCGGTAGGTTGCATCAGCTGAGACACTGCATGCTCTTGGGAGGGAGTCGCTGAGATTTTCCAATACGACAGCGCAAAGACACGTTTATGGTCCTTAATGTCTACACTCCTGAGTGTCTCTTTAAGAAATTCCTTATGATGGGCTTTTAATTGTGTGTGGGTGGTGACAGGGGGCCAGCAGCCTTCAGCACTTCGTGCACCACTACTGAACGGGTATTAACTGCTCGGCGAAGGCACAGGGCGCGTGCGAGCACGGGCGGCTACCCCGCAGCCCCAGCACCGTATGAAGCCCTGCCGCCCCACGAACGGCTCTGCAAGAGCGCGGGACCCGCGGCAATTTTCTTGCAGCCCCCGCTACTTTTTACAGCGGCTGACCAACCCATAACCCTAAGAACAGGAGCCTGCCCTGCGTCCCCGCCTCGGTACTTCGGCGTGCGCGGCCCACCCCAGCCGGCAGCCCGGGCTTGCTCCCTGGAGCTGCGCAGCGGCCGCGCGGCCCCGCACCTGTTGCTCGGCTCACTGTGGCCGGGGCTTTGCGGGGCCGCCGCACGCGGCAGCCGGGCGGGGCAGGGCACATTCCTGCGCCTCTGTGAAGACGGGAGCGCGTGGGGCCGCCGCGGCTCCGGCTCCGGCTGCGGCTTCCCCGGGGGGCGGGCGCGGCCCCTTTAAGCCGGCGGGGCGCACTCACCTTGCCTCCCCCTTGAGGTGCCAGCCCCGGGCCGAGCTGACTCCTGATTGGGCGGCCGCCGGGCCCGGTCACGTGGCGGCTGCGAGTCTCTCCACAGCCTCCAGGCCGCCATCTTGGCTGGAAAGTTTGGAATTTCCAGCGGAGCGGAGCGGGGCGAGGCGGCGGTGGGAGGGAGCGCGCGCTAGAGCAGCCCCCACCGCGCCGCCCTGCCCTACCCTGCCCTGAGGGAGTCTCGGGCCCGCTTCTCCCCGCGGGTAGCCGCCGCCGCCGCTCCGAGCGGGCTGCCCCGTCCCGGCTGCGCTCCGGAGCCCCGGGGTCTGGTCTCGTCCCGCCCGCCCGCGAGTGCGGGGAAAGGCTCCGGCGGGACCGGGCGGCTCCGGCGGCCGGTCCGTGCCCCGCGCCAAGTCGAGGAGGGCGGCGGCGGCCGTGCTCGCCCTGCCCGAGCCGAGCGGCCGGGGTCCGGCCGTGCCTCGCTCCCGGGCGTCCCTTCGGCTTCGGCGGCGGCGGCCGGGGAGCACCATGCCCGTCCGGAAGCAAGGTGAGGCCCCGCTGCCCCCGAGCGGCGGGAGCTGCCCCCCGCGAACTTTCTCTCAGCGCCGCCGCGCGAGTCCCCGCGCTCGGGGCGCCTCAGCCGCTGTTCCGCCCGCGCGCGCCGCCCCTGCGGCCGGCTGTGCCGCTCTTCGTTTCCCCGCTCACGCAAGCGCTCGCTGAGCGCGCCAGGGGTTCCGCTTCCAGCCGTTTTCTTTCACGTAACACAGAGCCTGCCCTGTGTTTGTACTGGGGAAATCCGTGTCCGCCAAGCGGAAATCTGCACCCCACTTTCGTGCCGCTAAAGTGTGAAGCTGTGCAGCTTGTTCCTGAAACCCTGGGACCCGATGAGCCGGTTAAGGAGGAGGCAGCTGGATAGTTTTATTAGATGTGCACGTGGGCAACGTAATTCTTTCATAAAAAAAACCTGCTTTAGAAAAATCTTCTGCCTTGTTGGAAAAAACACATTTATTTGTGCAATTTATAAACCGGTAATAAAGAACTTCTGACGAACTTGGCAGTTATTTAAGTTGGGTTAATTGAGGGTGTGATATAAAGAATTGCTGTATGGACTAAAGTTGGTGCAGTTCTGATCGTTTTCCCCTTATGTTATGGTGGTGTTTAGTTTTAATTTTTTGTTTTATTTTTTTTTTGCAGATACCCAGCGAGCTTTGCGCCTCCTGGAGGAATACCGCTCCAAATTGAGCCAAAGTGAGGACAGACAGCTGAGAAACTCCATAGAGCGTGTCATTAATATTTTCCAGAGCAACCTTTTCCAGGCTTTGATAGGTAGATGTCAAAACTTTTTCGTACACTCATTCCAGTTTTTGCTCACAGCCTTAGATATACATAGTGGTATGATGGACAGCTTATAACAGAGTATTATACTTTTAGTGTGACTCTAGTGTAACAGGTTTAAATGGAAAAGATTTAAATTACCAAGGTTCTGTTGTAGAAACGTAGGGGCAATCAAAATAAGCAGAACTGTGTTTTCAGCGTTTTCTTTAAAAGCACGCATGTACTTGTTTTTTCCCCTGCTCCTTTTCCTCTGACAAACCCTAGTCTTGCTTTGAGTTTGTCTCATTAAAGAAAAGCTCGTGACAATGACCTCATCTTCATTGCTTACTTCCATTTCAGAAGCTCTCTACAAACACAAGTTTACATTTCTGATTCAGAACAGTTCAGACCTTTTTCTGGTACTTCTCTTTGCCAGTCAGTTGGGTGCAGTCTATCTTGTGGTGAAAAGCTAAGCCAAGCTTTGAGGGACACATGTACCAGGGTTAATTTGTGGGTCAAACTTCTGAAGCTTTACACCTAAGGCATTTGGGGTTATGCACTAAGTAGTGCTTCTCTCCCTTTTGCACTTCTTTTCTGTAGTATTTTAGTTGGAAGACTTTGTATTGGCTAGCAGACTTACAATTCTTTTTCTCAGTGGAAGTCCCTAAAATAGAATTCTACCTTTTGATCCCTCTCTCCAGCAAACAAGAAATTGTTTTTTCTAACTGCTCCCACTCAGAGATGTAATGACTTTCCCTCAGGCCAAAGCAGCTGAATCTGGCTCAAAACCATTCAATGCCACTCCTTGCAACTGATCAGAGATTCACAGCAGTATAGGACAAGACAGTTGATTGCTGTCTGCTTTGGTTCTTAGGATCTAAACCAGGGGTGGCCAGCTTGATCCTGAGAAGGAGCTAGTATTTACTAGTGTATATTGCCAGAGAGCCACAGTAATACATCAGCAGCCCCTCATCAGCTCCCCCGCCCCGCTCCCAGCGCCTCCCGCTCCCTCCTGATCAGCTTGTTTCGTGGTGTGCAGGAGGCTCTGGGGGGAGAGGGGGAGGAGGCAGGAAGGGGTGGAGTGGGAGCAGGACCTGTGGCAGAGCCAGGGGTTGAGCAGTGAGTACCCCCGGGCACCTTGGAAAGTTGGCGCCTGTAGTTCCAGCCCCAGAGTCTAAGGAGCCGCACATTAACCTCTGAAGAGCTGCATGAGGCTCCGGAGCCACAGGTTGGCCACTTCTGACCTAAATTCTGGTCTCTTGCATGACAGTTGTTGGCTTTTGATACTGTAGCTTGTGAACCATGGTGCTTTTTTTCATTTATGCTCTCACGCTATCGACATGTTAAGTAGGAAAGTAGTCTTATCAGCTTTGTTGTAACTTGCAAAACTTTAATCTGGATCTGATGTTACATTATATAAAGGAGAAGTAACATGCACTGTCTTCTATTTGCAAGGGGAGGAAGCAAGGATGTGTTGCTGCAAGTGGCACTAACCAGACAATGTGTAGCATTTATAGTAAGGGGTCTGTCAATGTTGCTTTTATGAATCACTTTGCAGGGCTTTATAGCTAGTCCTGTTCAGATCAAATTTGGTGAAACTGCTTGGTGCACAAGTTAGAGAGACAAAGTGGGTGAGGTAATATCTTTTATTGGACCAACTTTGTCTGTTGGTGAGAGAGACAACCTGGGTCTGACACGGCTATAACTACACTGCATACAATATGGCGCACAAATTGTCAGCTCAAATGCATCAGTGATTCAGATAGTTGCATAGAGAATACACTTATAAAGTTTGCGGACGATACCAAGCTGGGAGGGGTGCAAGTGCTTTGGAGGATAGGATTAAAATTCAAAATGATCTGGACAAACTGGAGAAATGGTCTGAAATAAATAGGATGAAATTCAATAAGAACAAATGCAAAGTACTCCATTTAGGAAGGAACAATCAGTTGTACACATACAAATGGGAAATGACTGTTTAGGAAGGAGTACTGGGGAAAGGGGTTTGGGGGTCATAGTAGACCATAAGCTAAATATGAGTCAACAGTGTAACACTGTTGCAAAAAAACTAAAAGCGAACATCATTCTGGGGTGTATTAGCAGGAGTGTTGTAAGCAAGACACGAGAAGTAATTCTTCCGTTTTATTCCGTACTGATTAGGCCTCAGCTGGAGTATTGTGTCCAGTTCTGGGCTCCACATTTCAGAAAAGATGTGGACAAATTGGAGAAAGGCCAGAGGAGTAACAAAAATGATTAAAGGTCTAGAAAACATGACCTATGAGGGAAGATAGAAAAAATTGGGTTTGTTTAGTCTGGAGAAGAGAAGACTGAGAGGGGACATGATTACAGTTTTCAAGTACATAAAAGGATTTTACAAGGAGGAGGGAGAAAAATTGTTGTTGTTAACCTCCTGAGGATAGGACAAGAAGCAATGGGCTTAAATTGCAGCAAGGGAGGTTTACATTAGAAAAAACTTCCTAACTGTTAGGGTGATTAAACACTGGAATAAATTGGCTGGGAATGGTGAACCGTGGCCACTGGGGGCTGCGGGCGGCCTTGCCTGCGGATGATCAATGTAAACACTGTCTCGTGGCCCGCCAGCGGATTACCCTGACAGGCCGCAGGTTGCCCACCACTGGTCTAGATAATACTTAGTCCTGCCGTGAGTGCAGGGGACTGGACTAGATGACCTCTCGAGGTCCCTTCCAGTTCTATGATACCTGTTTTTCTCATTCATTAAAAATATTTCAATGTAGTGTCTTTTGAATGATGATTCTGTATAGTTCTAGCATTCCTCGTTTCTCCACTACTGTAACAGTAATTGAGTTAATATGCTCACCCCACATCCCTTTGTGTGAAGGCATTGTAGCACATACAGTGGTTCAGGAACTGCCTGTTCCACAACAGGTGAGAGAGAAATAGTTTGTCATTCTTCAGTTGGCATTTCATTGTTTTTATGGGATGCAATCCACATCCAAAGATGAGGAAACTCATGCCTTTAAGAATGTTCTATGAATTTTAATGCAGTCTCATTTTTAAATGTTTTTTTAATTTAGCAAACAAACTTCAGCCATTTTGATTGTAAAGATAAAGATTGCTGTCTGTGGCAGTGGAATGGACCTTCAGTTTTTCCTTTCTGGAGAGTTTTTATTGTAAATTTTCTCATGCAGATTGATCCTGCAGTACATTAATACCTCTAAGGCTATGTCTACACTACCACTTACGTTGGTATAACTTCTGTCACTCAGGGGTGTGAATGAACCATCCCCCTGAATTTGGAGATGTCTTTAGCCATTGTGAAGGTTCCAAAAGGCAGACTGCATATGGAATCCGGTGAAAACTGTATTTCCAGGAGTGAACGTTTTACTGGAGACTTCCAAATTAAACAATGAGGTAGTTAAGCACATGTTTATCTCCAGTTTAGAGAGTTCTGTGAAATGCTTTTATTTAGACTTGCTTTAATTGCCATTTTCCCAGAAATCAATCCAGTTAGACCTACCTTTCCGCAGTGGATTCTGGTAACATTAAATTAATACAAATATAGTGACCTTAATGTCAGTTTGAAAATGAATGGTGTAGTTTAAATTGACATTCATAACGGATTAGCTTTTCTCAATATAAGTAACTTCTCTTAGTTTGTGTTTTCCTAGTTGTATTTAGAATAGCCTTTTTTAGCTACTCTGAGTAATTCTCTTGTCGCGGTTTAGTTTATTAAGTGATAGAGGGAGAAGGGATAGGATTTGTTAACCTTAGTTTGATTAAAAATTTGATGTCCATCTGATCTTAATTAGATGGAAGGCTGGAGGGAAGAATTTGTGTATATTTACATAACTGATCTGATGCTATCAGGAAAAAGAGAGTGTGATTTCTGCTTATAAACTGAGAGAAAATCATTTGTTTTTATAACCGAAACCTGTTTGTTTTGTTTAATGGCATTTCTGCTTTAGCAAGACTACTTAATGGAAATGGTCTTCTGAAAATGCTACTCTTTTATAACTGTAGGAGACAGTTTTCTATTTGCTGAATTGTCCATTCTCCTGCGAGTGGATTCCAGAAGTGCTCCTTTCCTTTTTCATCAGCACAGATGTAAAGCAAAGTGGAACTTGAGTGCTCTTTCTATACCATGGCAGTAGAGAGCTGGCTCTGTTGCCTCTTTTTTTTGCATCAGTTTTGTTCTCTGACTCCAAGCAAAGTAATACAGCAATTTTAAGTCATTTTGTAGCTAAGAATGTGTAGACTGAGTTAAATATATTTTCTTTTTAATTCTTCACCTTCAGAGAAAACATTTTTAGTTGTTGAAAGTTCAGCTACTACATCTGTATCTGGAATCCACATAGGTGGGCCTTATGCTCAGGCAGAAGCCCACCAACTTCACTTGGACTTGGCATGGGCATAAGGCAGTGTTTTTCAAACCTTGGGTCATGACCCACTACTGGGTTGCAGCAAGTAAGGCGCTGGGTTGTCTTGGGTTGTCTTGTTCTGTTCAGCACTGCCGACTGGGACATTAAAAGTCCCGTTGGCGGTGCTGACCAGCTAAGGCAGGCTAGTGCCTACCTTTTCCGACACAGCGCTGTGCCCTGGAAGCGGCCAGCAGTGGGTCCAGCTTCTCGGCAGGGGAGCCACGGATCTCCGCGCGCTGCCAACACCCCGAGCACTGGCTCTGCACTCCTATTGGCCGGCACCTGTGGTTGAGAGTTGCACGGAGCCACTTGC
Source organism: Eretmochelys imbricata (assembly GCF_965152235.1). NCBI lineage: Eukaryota > Metazoa > Chordata > Testudines > Cheloniidae > Eretmochelys > Eretmochelys imbricata. Next base: position 620,654 of record NC_135580.1, on the reverse strand, counting down.
TTGCCTCCACCAAGGAGCCAGACCTGCTGCTGGCCACTTCCAGGGAGCAGTGTGGTCCGCGATGCACCCCGATTGCACCGCTGACCGGGAGCCACTGGAGGTAAGTCCATGCCCCAATCCCCTGCGCCAGCCCTGAGCTACCCCAAACCTGGAACCCCTTCCTGCACCTCAAACCCCTCATCCCCGGCCCTACCCCAGAGACTGCACCCCCAGCCCAGAGCGCTGACCCCATCCCATACTCCAACCCTCTGCCCCAGCCCTTAGCGAGCGCCCCCCCCCCCAAACCCAGAGACCCTCCTGCATCCCAAACCCCCCTCATCCCCAGCCCAGAGCCCTGCCCCCTCCCGCATCCCGGCCCCAGCCCTGAGCACCCCCCAAACCTGGAGCCCCTCCTGCACCCGAATCTCTCAGCCCCAGCCCAGAGCCCTGACCCCCTCCCGTACCCCAGCCCCTACCCCAGCTCAGAGCCCCCTCCCACACCCTGAACCCCTATTCCAAGCCCTATCCCACAGCCCTCACCCCTGCACCCCAACCCTCTGTCCCAGCCCTGAGCCGCCCCCCCCTTCCCCCCTCCAAACCCCTCATCCCCAGATCTGTTGGGTTGTGGGCATCAACAATTTTCTTCAACTTGGTCCCCAGAAAAAAAGTTTGAAAACTACTGGCATAAGATATGCCTTGTGGATGCTGCCTTTGCAGGATCCGGACCTAATTGATTCTACACTGTGTTAGTATACTGACTAGATGACTGAAAAAATAACTCCAGGGCGTGTCTGCTATTCCAAGTCCATTATAAGTCTCAAATCTATAGCTGAAATAACAGTAAGATTGGTGTAACCCTGGGTGGAATGATTTTAAGATCAAGCTAATGTAAATCATCAGTTTTAATCAGCAGGCAGGAAACCTTGGTATAAATGATGTTAAACTTGGTTTGCATTTGTACTTTTTAGTCATTTTCTTCAAGAAAGCGTCATTCTGTTGGTTGGTATAATCATTAAAACGTTGATTTACAACCAAATATAGCTTTAACGCTAAAGTTAGCACATCTTTTTGCTAGCCAGGAGGATACGCTACACGTGTATACATATATTTAAATAATTTTACAGTTGAACATCCATTTATTTAGATTCTTTCTTTTTATCTTTGTAAATCATTCACTGAGTATTATGCCATTCACTAACATTCATACATTGTATGCGAAGAGAAAGTGTTTATAATACAATAGGAAAGGGATAGTTATGTACCATAAGTGCACATTAACAAAGCCATAATATTTGCTATGCACTCATATACAAGTCATTATGTGTGTGTATATATGATACTAAAAGCATATCACAGGCATCTAAAACTTGTCCACTGAATGTTTCCACTGAAATTTCATGTCCAAAGAAACCTGTAATGACAATAGCACTTTTCGGCGGTGAGCCTTACATAGAAAAGGTGACAGACATTAGGTTACCAAACTTACATTAAAAAAACACAAGGAAATGCAGAGTTTAGGGTTAAATGTGAATCTGAACTCCCTCCATTTTGTCTAGGTATTGCATGTGTTTCGGAAACAAGCTGCATTGCCCTTGGCATAATAATCTATTCAGTATCTATGCCCATCAGTGCGGTACCTAAGAACATAACGTAACAATGGCCATACTGGGTCAGACCAATGGTCCATCTAATCCAGTATCCTGCCTTCCGACAATGGCTGGTACCAAATACTTCAGAGGGAGTGAACATAGCAGGACAATTATCAAGTCCATCCACTGTTGTCTAGTTCTAGCTTCTGGCAGTCAGAGGTTTATGGACATGTAGAGCCTGGGGTTGCAGATCTGATATAATAGATGATATGTCCAGAAGACCAACTTCTCTCTGACCTTCCCTGATTTATTGTGTTCACATAAGGGTGGATTAAAAGCTGATTTTAAAGAATATCAGTTTTTTCTAATTTAAATAAAAATCCAATTTAAACTATTTTTATTTTAAAAATAAACCTGTTCAATTAAATTTGAAGTTATGAAAACCCATGTTAAGGGCTAAACTTAGTATAATTTATTAAAATCATTTAAATAAATAAAAATATATGGTGCGTCAATGAGCCCTCAAATTTTAATGAGTTAAAGGGATGCTGCTTTTTTATTATATACACAACTAGAAGGGAACGTCTGAGGTCAACTCAAGTGTTAAGTGTCTCAATATTATGAACTGCAAAGTATCAATATTCTTTTCAGTCTTTGCAATGGTACAAAGGCAGATACTTACATTTTTCCAAATGTAAATATCAGTTCCTGTTGCACAGAAATGCTTTTGCCTTAATTACTTTTGGTTTTAGTTTAATAGATGCAGAGAGAATATTTTCTTCATTTGGACTAGTACATTCAAAGTTGAGAAACCAATTGGGAGTTGAAAAAGCAGGAAATCTTGTTTTCCTCTTCCAATCGAGGAATAAAACACAGGTGGGAGAGAACAAGATCTATGAGTTCTAATATATTGAAGGACATGGGGCCAGATTTTCAAAGGTATTTATTTTGGTGCCTAAAGATGCATGCAGGTGCCTACTGGGATTTTCAGAAGCACCTGGGCAGGTTAGGTGCCTAACAGCCATTGAAATCGTTAAGTGTTAAGTTCCTAACCTGCTTTTAGGCACTTTTGAAAATCCCAGTAGGCACTTATCGGCATCTTTGGACACCTAAATACCTTTGAAAAACTGACCCAATGTGTCCAGAAACAGTCAGTTCACTAGCTGCAGTTAATACTTTGTTTAATAAATAGTTTTAAAAGCAAAATGTGTTTTGATATTGTTTTTTCTTGTTACCAGCACATTTAAGGTACTTTTATTTAACTAACAAAAACAATTTTAAAATGAAATGGAGTACTTGTGGCACCTTAGAGACTAACCAATTTATTTGAGCATGAGCTTTCGTGAGCTACAGCTCACTTCATCAGATGCATACTGTGGAAACTGCAGCAGACTTTATATATACACAGAGAATATGAAACAATACCTCCTCCCACCCCACTGTCCTGCTGGTAATAGCTTATCTAAAGTAATCGTCAGGTTAGGCCATTTCCAGCACAAATCCAGGTTTTCTCACCCTCCACCCCCCCACACAAATTCACTCTCCTGCTGGTGATAGCCCATCCAAAGTGACAACTCTTTACACAATAACAATAACATAACTTCATTATCATGCACATTGTGTAAAGAGTTGTCACTTTGGATGGGCTATCACCAGCAGGAGAGTGAATTTGTGTGGGGGGGTGGAGGGTGACAAAACCTGGATTTGTGCTGGAAATGGCCTAACCTGACGATTACTTTAGATAAGCTATTACCAGCAGGACAGTGGGGTGGGAGGAGGTATTGTTTCATATTCTCTGTGTATATATAAAGTCTGCTGCAGTTTCCACAGTATGCATCTGATGAAGTGAGCTGTAGCTCACGAAAGCTCATGCTCAAATAAATTGGTTAGTCTCTAAGGTGCCACAAGTACTCCTTTTCTTTTTGCGAATACAGACTAACACGGCTGTTACTCTGAAACCTGTCAATTTTAAAATGCTGTTTTTGTACATTAACTGATTTCCAGTTTCCATCCAAATTCAGCTAGACAAATCCAGATTAAAAATCTTCATCTCCCGCCAACAAAGCTACCTGCCCTTCGTTGGAGGTGGTTTATTTTGTCGGGGCAGGGGGATCCCTGCGGCTCTGAGCCCCCATGGGTGGTGGGGGCCCCAGAGCTGCCCAGCTCCTTCCCATTTTATCCTGGATATTTTTAGTAAGTCACGGACAGGTCACGGGCAATAAAGAGAAATTCACGGAAGCCCTTGACCTGTCCCTTACTTTTATTAAAAATATCCATGATAAAATCTTAGCCTTACATATTGTCAATTAAAAACATATATGCATAAGTGTGCACAGCAGTATTAGTTAGTTTCGAGAAATAAAATTTATAAAAAGAGGTATGATATACTGTAACTGAAGAGGTTACATGGAGCAACAGCAATTCCATTTTGCAATGCTAACATTGACACTTTTTACACAGGGGACCATAGCAAAAGACAGGGGTGGTGGTGGGGAAGGGATGGGAATATATAGCTTTGTTGGGGAATTAGCTTTGAAAAAGATATTCCAGAGAGTTTAATTTCATGCACCTGCCTTCCCTTTTTATCCACTTATCATGCTGATAACATTCCCTGAGTCACCTGAATTAAATAGATATTTTAAACTGGATGTAGGAGGTGGGGTAAGCACAAAGGATAGATTAGTGCAGGAGCAGTAGAGAGCTGAAATTTCTTCAGAACTTTTGACTGAATACCTTTGTAGGTTTTGGGAATTTTTCTACTATTCTGAGAGCCAATGTGATTCTGCTTATACTTCGTCTGCTAGTTCTTCATTATCCTGAGCAGCTGAGAGCTTGGCAAATGCCACACATGTCTTGAATTGCCTGCCCTGCTCTGAAATAACACACTGACCCTTTGGTCTTTATGAAGCAGTGATCAGTCTCAAGAAAAGTCATGAGTGCACATTACCTGCTCTCTGCTTTCACACAGAAAGCAAGACATTTGACGTGGAATGAATATTCCTTTTTTAAACATACCATGGGTATGAGGAATGCAAGAAAATTGTGAAATAACTCATTTACTGACACAGGAAAAGTACATGGCCCCCTTACGTGAACAGTTTTGAAAATATGCAGGAATTGTAGGAAGTTCTCTCTCTCCCGTCCCCCCCGAATATATTTTTAAAACCATTTAAATTTTGGTACAGTAATTGATGTAAATGTTAGGAGGGTGGCTTGCTAACTTTAATTTCTCACTATGTGTGTAGAAGCTCAAGATGGGGTACTAGAGTTGGTGTCTGCTCTGTACCACCAAATCACGCTAGGGAATAGGATCACTGGTTCCTTCTGGTTCCTTAAGCGCCTACTTACAATGTGGAGGAAAAAAAAAAAAGCTACATTATAATGGAGGACTTCAGTCTGAATGACACATGCTGGTAGTCACATGCTATCAGTACTAAAACATCCTTGAAATGTGTATATTATAGATGACTATTTTCTAACTTAGAAAATGTTGCATCCAACATGGTGGAGATTTCGTCTTGGCAGATAAGAGGAATTGATCGCAGAACTAAAAATTGATGATAGTGTACCTACAAGTGATCATGACTTGATCACATTTGTTATGTGCAAACAGAAAGTCCAAACCTTCCATATGTATAGACACGCACTTTGTTGTCTAAAAGGGCTAATTCCACAAAGCTGAAAACAATTATGAGCCAGATCTGCTGGAAGAAAGAATTTAATCAGAAAAATGTGAATGATTATTGGTAAGTGCTTAATAACTCTTTACTTGATGCCCAAAAATCCACAATCAAGAAATCAACCTAGCTTAGGGAGGAAGTAATGCTGGCTATAAATATGTATTTTAAAAAAAGTGGAAGAAAAGGGAAGTTGATAGTAACAAATATAAATCAGAAGTTAGGAATTGTATACAACTGATAAGGGGAAAAAAGCACACAAGTAGAAATCTGTAGCCAGCAGAGTAAAGGACAAAAAGGATTTTTTAAAAGCATATTAGGAACAAAAAAGAATCATAACAACGGTATTTGTTCATTCCTAGATGGAAATGGTAGAATTGTCAATAGTAAAGCAGAAAAAGCAGAGGTGTTTAGTAAGTATTTCTGTTCTGTGTTTGGTGGAAAAAAGATGCCCCATGATGAAAGACTTTCCATTCCAGTTGTAAATAAGGAAGATTTTAAACACTTTTTAACCAGCAGGTCTCAATAACTTGCACTAAAGAGTTTTAAACGAGCTGAGCCATTGACATGGATTTTTTTTCGTAACACTGAAGTTTGGAAAGACTGGAAGAAAGCTGATGATGTGCCAATATTTAAAAAGAGCAAATGGGATGACCCAAGTAATTATAGACCTGTCAGCCTGACATTGATCCCGAACAGACGAATGGAAGGACTGGTACAACACTTGGTTAATAAACAATTAAAGGAGGGTAATATAATTAATGCCAGTCAACATGGGTTTATGGAAAATAGATCCTGTCAATTTTGATACCTTTTAAAATGAGATTAAAAGTTAAGCTGATAAAGATAATAGTGTTGATGTAACAGACTTCTACAAGGCATTTGACTTCATGATACATGACATTTTGATTAAAAAAAAACAGAATAAAACAAAATTAAAATGACTTCCATTAAATGGAATTAAAACTGGCTAATTAAGAGGTCTCAAAAGAATTTGGTCCAGTAAAAGATATTATCTCACCTACCTTGTCTCAAGTCTCATTGTAATTGTAAACAGGGGATCATCATTGAATAGGTGTGTTTCTAGATGGGGTCCCACAGGGACTTGTTCTTGGCCCTATGCTATTTTATTAATGACTAGGAAGAGAACATAAAATCATCACTGACAACATTTGCACACTACTCAAAGATTTGGGAAGTGATTAAATAAAGAAGAGGACAGATCACAGATAAAGGGTGATCTGGATTGCTTGGTAAACTGTTCTCAAGCAAACATTATGCCTCTTAATATGGCTAAAATGTACATGTATACATCTAGGAACAAAGAATGTAGGCCATACTTACAGGATGGGGGGCTCTATCCTTGGAAGCAGTGGACTCCTCTATCTGGGGGTCATAGTGGATCACAAGCTAAATATGAGTCAACAGTGTAATGCTGTTGCAAAAAAAGCAAACATAATTCTGGGATGTATTAGCAGGAGTATTGTAAGCAAGACACAAGAAGTAATTCTTCTGCTCTACTCTGCTCTGTTTAGGCCTCAACTGGAGTAGTGTGTCCAGTTCTGGGCGCCACATTTCAGGAAAGATGTGGACAAATTGGAGAAAGGCCAGAGAGGAGCAACAACAATGATTAAAGGTCTAGAAAACATGATCTATGAGGGAAGATTGAAAAAATTGGGTTTGTTTAGTCTGGAGAAGAGAAGACTGAGAGGGGACATGATTAGTTTTCAAGTACATAAAAGATTTTTTACAAGGAGGAGGGAGAAAAATTGTTGTTCTTAACCTCTGAGGATAGGACAAGAAGCAAGGGGTTTAAATTGCAGCAAGGGTGGTTTAGGTTGGACATTAGGAAAAACTTCCTAACTGTCAGGGTGAATAAGCACTGGAATAAATTGCCTAGGGAAGTTGTAGAATCTCCATTATTGGGGATTTTTAAGAGCAGGTTGGACAAACACCTCTCAGGGATTGTCTAGATAATACTTAGTCCTGCCTTGAGTGCAGGGGATTCTCGAGGCCCCTTCCAGTTCTATGATTCTGAAAAAGCCTTGGGGTTTGTGGTGGATGATCAGCTGAACATGAGCTCCTGGTGTGATTCTGTGGCCAAAAGGGCTTAATGTGATCCTTGGATATATCATCAGAAGAATCTCAACTAGGAGCAGGGAAGTTATAACCCCTCTGTATTTGGCAGTGATGTGACCACTAGTGGAATACTGTTGGTGTCAACAATTAAAGTAGTATGTTGATAAATTGGAGATGGGTTGGAGAAGAACAGAGAGAATGATTAAAAGGTTAGAACACGTGCCTTATAGTGAAAGACTTGAGGCTCAATCTGCTTAGTTTAATAAAGAGAAGGCTAAAGGGTGACTTGATTAGTTTACTTACGTGGGGAACAAATATTTGATAACGGGCTCCTCAATCTAGCAAACACAGATCAAGTTGTTGGAAGTTGAAGCTAGGCAAATTCAATCTGAAAATAAGGTGTAAATTTTTAACACGGAGTATAACCACTGGAACAACTCACCACGTGTTGTGGAGCATTCTCAATCTCTGGTAATATTAAAATCAAGTTTGGATTTTTTTTTCTCTAAAAGATGGGCTCTAGTTCAAACAGGAACTACTTTAGGGAAGGTCTGTAGCCTGTGTTAGACAGGAGGTCAGATTAGATGATTGCAGTGGTCTCTTCTGGCCTTGAAATCTATGGATCGATGAACCCCTATTTTACAAGCTAATGGGGGATTGTGGAATTCATAAAATTTAACACCTACAGTAGATACAGCATGTAAGTTGTAGAATGGTGCACTGCATTGCTTTAAAGCACTGAAGGCACTGGAATGTGAAGGGATATCAATTCTTCATTGACATCGCTTATCCCCAGCCCAGATACCCACACGCCCTCTTCCTCTGCAGAACCCAGCTGCGAGGTCTCCCCTTGTCCAGACACTTGTCCCCAGAGCCCAGGGATCCAGAGGGAGAAACAGCCTGATGTTTGGTCCCAGGCTTGCACAGAGTTTCTTTTTGCCACCTTCTCCTTCCCTCAGGGCATTTTGGGAACTGCAGCTGTCAGGAACCCTCTAGCTCCCTTTCCTTTCCCCCAGCTTTGTCTTCTATGTGCAAGCTGGGCTCTGCTGAGTCCAGTGGCTCCTACTGGCAACTAGTAGCACTGCAGCCCATTTCTGTGGGGGAAAGGAAATTCTGCACACACAGCGTTAATTTCTGCAAAATTCTGCATTGCACAGTGGTGCAGAATTCCCTGAGGAGTAATTAATTTATAAAGTGAAAAGCCACAAGCTACTATTTAATCATCTAGTCCAGAGGTGGGTAAAGTACAGCGTGGCCCGCGGGACTGTCCTGTCTGGCTGTTGAGCTCCTGGCCGGTGAGGCTAGCCCCTGGCCCCTCCCCTGCTGTCCCCCCTGCTCCGCAGCCACTCCGCCGCACAGGCAGCGTGGCTGGCTTCGGTGGGGCTGCGAGCTCCTGCTGCTTGGAGCTGCATGGTAAGGGGGCGGGGAGCAGAGGGGGTTGGATAGGCGTGGGAGTCCCAGGGGCTCTGTCAGGGGGCGGGGGTATGTTTAGGGGGCAGGGTGGTCAGGGGACAGGGAACAGGGGCTGTTGGATAGGGGGCGGGGTCCTGGAAGGCCTGTCAGGGGGCAGGAGTGTGGATAGGGGTTGGGGGCAGTCAGGGGACAGGGAGAAGGGGCAGTTGGATAGGGAGTGGGGTCCCGGGGGGGCGGGCGGGGTCCTGCGGGAGATGGTGGTCAGGGGACAAGAAGCAGGGGAGGTTGGATGGGTCGGGAGTTCGGAGGGGGGCAGTCAGGGTGCAAGAAGTGGGAGGGGGTGGATGGGGGCAGGGGCCAGGCTGTTTGGGGAGGCACAGCCTTCCCTATCCGGCCCTCCATACAGTTTTGCATCCTGATGTGGCCCACGGGCCAAAAAGTTTGCCCACCCCTGATCTAATCTGATCTCCTGTGTTTCACAGATGATTTAAATTTCATCCAGTTACTCTTGTTTTGAGCCCAGTAACTTGTGTTAGGCTGAAGGACATCTTCCAGAAAGGTATCCAGTGTTTCAGTTACCTTCCTTGATAATTTCTTCCACTGGTTAATCACCCTCACTGTTAAAAATGTGTGCTTATTTCTGTTTGTTTATAAACCCTAATGTCTGGATTCAGTACACATCTTGTCCTTGTATCCCTTGCTGAATTCTGTCTACTTTTTTTAATATGGAGTCACCAATGACTATTGCTTGCCATCTTAGGATGGTTGAAAACCCTTTTTTGTAGTTTCTTGCTTCATATCACAAGGATGCGTATCAGTATGTCCCCTGTAACTTTGATTTTTGTTTCTTCAGTGATGGGCTCATCACTGATGGCTAGCTGAATATTTGATAATTCAATACTTCTAGCTGGGTTGAATGGCTTCTGGTTCTCTTTCCCCTCTTGATCAAATTACCTGTCAGCTGCTTCAGTTTCTATGCAGTGTAGTTGTAGCTGTGTCGGTCCCAAGTTATTAGAGAGACCAATGGTCCAATAAAAGATATTACCTCATCAACCTTATCTCTTCAGTTTCTACTGCCTCTCCAATTCCTTTATCACTGATCTTCTCCTTGTGGTGTCTGTAGCACCGATTTTCTGAATTTGTTCTAGTATTGCCACCACCTTACACATCTTGCACCAGAAATCTCTTGACATCTGACAGAAAGAAAGATAGCAAACCCAAGGCATTTCACAGAAGTTCTTTTGTTGTTCGTATCCACTACCTGTGGTAGATCCATACTGGAACACAAGGAATCACAGTTCCTCCTGAAAACACCCTCTGAAAGTCCCCTGTTTGTTACCCCATTCTGGTCAAGGGTTTGCTTGGCTACTGATTTGTATACCAAGTGATGCTGCTTTTGCTCTATTTCCTTGCTGTCAGGGAGGGATTAACCATTCAGAGGTCAAATGCTGGGTCTGATCAGAGACCCAATGGTGCCAGCCATATAATCTTCACAGACACAAACAGAGCTGTCTCACCTGGTGTGACCTTTATGGAGACAAATAACAAACAGACCAAACATATAACTCACCAACTATCTGTAGCTGCAGTCAGAGGATTTTCAGCTACTCCCTGTGAAACGCTCCTGTTTGCTTGTATCCCGCCACAAAACATATTTGAGATACTTGGATTTTTTTTTCTTAAACCCCAGTTTATTTGGCACAAGAGTCGCTGTCTTTTAGCATGTCCCTTTCTTGAAACTGGCTTGTTTAGCCTTAATTTTTTCTTTACCATTGGTCTAGTCTTCTGTTAATCTCAAAAGGCAAATATGCTTTTGTAATGACTTTCATTTTTCAGACCCTATCAATTTTCTGTTCCAAACATCTCCAGTACAAGTGATTTTTTACAAGGTTTGTCTTTAAAATAAACTCACCCTTTGAAGGTGAGCGTGTGGATCCCACTGCAGGCGACCTTCCTTCAGTTCTTTCATACTCAGTGGATGTCTGATCTGCTGCTCATATTGAACTTCAGAATTATCCTGTTTTGAACTATTTTGTGAGGGTGTCTGTCTCCACCACCTTATTTATTTCTTTATTTTTGGATGTTTCCAAACAAAAGACCCGACTTGTATGCCCCCCCTGCATAGCGGGGCTAGGCACTCTGTACCTATTGACATGACAGACTCCAAATAGTGAAGGTTTAAACCCTCCCCAACTTCTGATGTACTTACTGGTTGAAAGGCATAATTGATGCCTATTCTGTTTGTGGGCAAGTCACATTCCCAGTAAGTGCAATGTGCAAATCCTTCTCCAGGACTCTGAAGTCAAGGGATGTGAAGTTGAAATGCATCACTTCCAAACTGGAAAAAATCATCTTCAGCGAATGCTCCCTTGAATAGACACCACACCCTGGGGTCGAGCAGTGACTAGAAAGTCGGAAAGAAAATGCTCTCAAAACTGATACTGGAAATGGTGATTCTGACCAACTCTGCACTAGGCTAATTGGCCCTGGCCATGACCTTGACACTGTTGTTGATCACCTTACTGGCTCTGGGGCTGACTGACATGCCAGTGTCTTCAGTACCAGCACCCCCAGCACTAACAACTCGATTATTGGAACCAGCACCAGTGTCCTAATATAAGGGTGAGATTGAAAGGTATGGTTGAGTCAAGCCTAGACATGTCTCCAAACATTTGGGAATGCCCTATCCAATGAACATTGTTAGAGAGCTTATTCCTTCACTCTCCCACTTCCCTGGTCCTTCTCGCATGAACAGAGAGCAACAATACCCGAAGTCCAAAGGTGCAAACAATTCAATGTTTATTGGGGTGAACTTCCAGCAAGCTTAAATACAAGTTCCTTTTTCCTTATTTTCGAATCCCAACTTACTTCCTGTTTGCCCCTAATTTATATAGTAATATTCTTAGCTATACCTTAACCAATCATTCTACTGAAATTTAACTAACCAATCCTAACATATTGTAACATGATTATGTAACCAATTATATCCCACCACCTTAATTAGTTTACACCCAGCAAAATTAATTATACAGCAGACAGGAGCAATCACAGAACCAGACAGAGATTATACAGACAAACAATAGCAAAGTGGGAACTATAATGACAAAACAATACAGAAGTGAGGATTTCACAACTACATCTATAAAGACATAAGAGTTTCCCAGCTGTGTCTATTGATAAGTGAGTTCTTACCAGACAGAAAACTATCAACCTCAATTTCCTTTTACATCTTCTATGCACTTCCCTTTCTCTGGAGGTGATAGGCACTATCAGGACAGGATTGTATTCCTAACAGCCCAATAGCACCTTCTTTCAATGTGACTACTTTGGAATGTGAGGATGTGACCCGTCGCTTCCCAGCTTATGGCTGCCTCTGTCGCTTAGCTAAAGGCCTTAGCCTAAGAACAGGGCCTCAGACTGTCACAGTAAGAGAAGGACCTTACACTGGCAGACAGTGATTTTGATTCTTTCTTTTATACCTCTAACTAGCCAAGTGATAAGAATACACCTAAATTCTTAAAGTACAGGCCTTTACAGACAGGCCTGAATATCTATATCCGAACAAACATGATAGCACTCCTTCAGAGATAGGGAGCCTAAGTCCTCTGCCTAGGTGGGAGTGATGCTCAGCAAATTGGCACCAACAAAGGCTGCTGAACTGTGCCAATTACAGGCCTGAGATGCACCCTTGGAGAGCCACCTAGATCCCCTCCAGGGAAACCTTTGGATTGGGGGCGATGTCCAGTGCTGTACCTGGGCCCAGACTGTTACCATAGGGCACCACTGTTCAAAGAGGATTACTCTGTCATTGTCACCAGATCAAACTTTCTCTCTTATGTCAAGCAGGGATGCCTCTCCTCTACCATACAAGAATGAACCTAGACCTGTCACTGGGCATCCCTCTGACAGGGTGCAAGCCCAGCAGAGGTGTGAATGGCAATGGAATGACCAGCTGCAGCTGGTCTAGTGCCCAATTACCTTGCCACCCAGGCCATTATAACCCTTCTGGGGTCCACTATCCCATGTGTTCTGTAGTAGGTCTCCTTTCTGCAGTTCCAAGAAGAGATCAGGCTCTCTGGTAGATCTCTGCCGACAACCTCAACAACTGAGCCTGACATCAGCATGCAAGAGCTGGCAGTAGCAAAAAAACCTGCATCCTACGTCACACCAGCCTCTGCCCTGATAGTGGAGAATCGTAAATATTATGGGATCTCCTGGCTTTCGTTGGTGGGACCCTGGATATAGAAATGACTGTCATAATGTAGAGATCCCAATTAACTCTCTGATATCCTAACCACATCAGCCCAAGGTTGGATCGTTCTTTCCCTTTAAGGAGTGTATGATAATACTCCTAAAGAGTCTTTGGTAAAGCTGGCCGCCATGCAGCCTGGGTCCACATGGGTGGAAAAATACTATCAAGTACCTCTGAAAAACTTTGAATACTTTCATTTCCACCCAAATGCATGATCTTTAGTACTCACAGCAGTTCAGGAGAAGCTGAAATCAACAAAAGTCACGCCCAAGGGATCTCAAGAAATTATACCTTTTGGATGCAAAACATAATCATCTGTTTCACTGCAACTTCAGGTGGCAAGATATCATGCATTGTTTAGGCTATACTTAGCAATAAAGGGTGTGACTCCCTTTTTGTCAAGAGTACCATAAGACACAAAGGGAGATCATCAAAGAAGGCAAAATGGCTGCCAGAATAACTTTTCAAGTAGCCATGGATGTTTCTGACACAGTTGCAACGTTGATGGTCACAGCAGTGACTAGGACACAGAGGTTCGAGGTAACATTTTGGACCTTCCATTTGAGGTGATAGAGCTCTTCAGTACAAGGACTGAGGAAGCACTACTCTTCTTAAAAGACGATTGCCCTGAAGTCACTAGGGATTTATACACCAAGCACCTTTAGGAAGCCTTATAAATATCAGACACAAGAAACACAACAGGCTCACCTTTACTCTCCGGGCACATAACTAGAATATCCATGGTGGAAGCAGTCATGATACACACCAAAGAAATCCTTATTGAGCAGTGTGTCCATTTGCCTTAGGTGCTGCTTTTCTTCAACTGTTCATCATCTCCCCCCCCCCCCCCCCAAAAAAAAAATAAAAAAGTTTGGACGCTGTCACTGAAAAAAGTGCACCTTAAATTGTATGCTAGTTATTGTCTTGATACATAGTGAAATTTTTAAAAATGTCCAGGTACAAAATATGCAACTAGATGAACTCAGGCATTAATTTCATACAGAATCTGGGCGTATACATGGGCACGTGTCCAAAATCCATCTGAAATCGCAGATATGTAACTTCTTTCAGCCTTCAAGTGCATTGAATCAGAGAAGGTGTTAAATGTAATATTAAATTTTGTTTTTATTCTCCATGGTAAAACCTAACTTGGAACAAAGAAATCTAGAACTCTTACCTAACATTTTAAAAAAAACTATAATTCACAGCCAGTTATTCTGCTGTGTTTTAGGCAAATGTGTGACAGTCTAGATCCATCCTCTTTGGAACCCCCTTTCAGGTAGTTGAAAGCAGCTATCAAATTCCCCTTCATTCTTCTCTTCCGCAGACTAAACAATCCCAGTTCCCTCAGTCTCTCCTCATAAGTCATGTGTTCCAGTCCCCTAATCATTTTTGTTGCCGTCCGCTGGACACTTTCCAATTTTTCCACATCCTTCTTGTAGTGTGAGGCCCAAAACTGGACACAGTACTCCAGATGAGGCCTCACCAATGTCGAATAGAGGGGAACGATCACGTCCCCCGATCTGTTGGCAGTGCCCCTACTTATACATCCCAAAATGCCATTGGCCTTCTTGGCAATAAGGGCACACTATTGACTCTCATCCAGCTTCTTGTCCACTGTAACCCCTAGGTCCTTTTCTGCAGAACTGCTGCCGAGCCATTCGGTCTCTAGTCTGTAACGGTGTATGGGATTCTTCCGTCCTAAGTGCAGGACTGTGCACTTGTCCTTGTTGAACCTCATCAGATTTCTTTTGGCCCAATCCTCTAATTTGTCTAGGTCCCTCTGTATCCTATGCCTATCCTCCAGGGTATCTATCTCTCCTCCCAGTTTAGTATCATCTGCAAACGTGCTGAGGGTGCAATCCACGCCATCCTCTAGATCATTAATGAAGATATTGAACAAAACCGGTCCAAGGACCAACCCCTGGGGCACTCTGCTTGATACCGGCTGCCAGCTAGACATGGAGCCATTGATCACTACCCGTTGAGCCCGACAGTCTAGCCAGCTTTCTAGCCACCTTATCGTCCATTTGTCCAGCCCATACTTCTTTATCTTGCTGACAAGAATACTGTGGGAGACCGTGTCAAAAGCTTTGCTAAAGTCAAGGAATAACACATCCACTGCTTTCCCCTCATCCACAGAGAGCCAGTTATCTTGTCACAGAAGGCAATTTAATTAGTCAGGCATGACTTGCCCTTGGTGAATCCATGCTGACTGTTCTTGATCACTTTCCTCTCCTCTAAGTGCTTCAGAATTGGTTCCTTGAGGACCTGCTCCACGATTTAATGCCAGTAAATTAAGCAAACAGTTCTTCTTGAAGCTAAAACAAGTTACAAAACACTGCTATAGTTCCAGAATTTATCCCAAAGCCTGGATTCTGACACCATAAAAACACATTTAGGAATTAAAAATATATATAATTCTGAAAACATTTGCAGAATTTGAGTTTTCTTTAATGAAAAAAATGCATTCCTTTTTCTTGCAAGAAGATAATTGAAGCTTAAAATTGGAAATGTTGTAACTGGTAAGTAATTTTGTTTTTTGTTAGCTTTGTATTGTATTAATTAGTCAATCAGTGATATGTACTGCTTTTACCAAGGCAATGCTGCTTTACATCTCAGTTTTTATTCTGGTTATGGCTCTAAAACATTTTATAGTCTTGTGTATTGTTTTAAAGCTTACTAAAAGTAACTACTAATATAATTGTACTGCGATATAAAATCTCATTTCTGAACCATTTTTACATTTCTAGATATTCAAGAATTTTATGAAGTGACCTTACTGGACAATCCAAAATGTATTGATCACTCTAAGCTATCTGAACCAGTACAACCTGTGAATACCTGGGATTTCTCCAGCCTTCCAAGCACAACAGTGACATCAGAAACACTGCCAAGCAGCGTTAGCCCAAGTATAGAGGTATGGTGTGTTTGATGTTCCTATTTATCTCAGTTCTTGATCAAACATTTCCTGTATTATGAGCTGTAACCCGCTGCTGGTTTGAAGATATCAACTCGTGTATAGTTTTGTTCTTATTCCTCACTCCCTCTTCTTGTCAGAAGTATTTATATTCCTGGGAAAAATTCCTGTATTACTTTTTTCCATCAACAATCTTAGTCACAGGAGGACTATTATAGAAATAACTTTTTAAAATATTGGATATGAGAGAGTATTTACTAAACAAAAAGAGGTGTATGCACTCCAGATTCTTGACTGTATCCTTAAACAGGGCTCTTGTTCTCAAATCAGAGTTTTGCAATAACTAATGAATTCAGAATCGCCACGCCTAGCCATGCAAACTTGAGATCAGATCTAGCCATGCGTAGAACATGTTACCAGCATTGGCTCCTATCTATCAGCATTTCACTCCATTGAAATGCTTTGCTTGAAAATCCCAGCAATTGGTATTGGTGGCCCTCTCCCTTAAGAATATGCTGCTACCCTTATCAAGGAATGGAGAAAGGTCCAGTTGGCTGAGTCAAGCTGAGCAGTTCGTTCCCTCCTAGTACAGGAGCTGAGTGTGCAGCCTCTACATTAATTCCAGCCCTTTTCTCTGTGGTATCTTCAAAGCCATACAGGAGTTTTGGATATCCAATTCACATTAATTTTAAAGGAAATTTGAGGACCAAATTTCTTAGGTGGCTTTGCAAATCTCAGTCTTGAAATAACTTTTTCCCATATGACAGTGTAAATTGCTAGCACTAGGATATTGTTACTCCTGGGGGAGTTAGAATTCTTTCCTCGTTAAAATTTTTATGTTTATCACTTTTAAAGAGTGTGGTTTGTGCTGAAAATCCTCGTTCCGGGGTTCCATGTTTTATCGAAAGTAGCAAATGTTGTACATATCTTTAAAAATACACTAGATATGATTCTAGGAAGTAGAGCAATGAACCTTACCTATTTTTTAACAAAAGTGATTGAAATGGCAAAACTAGAATTGTAAGACATCTAGATGATCTACACATCACGTGTTCATGTCTCTAATCTACTAGAAACTGTGAGCATGTGAACAAAATAAAGGAGAATGTGCTGGCACTTGGGCTTTGACAAATCTCTTATAAAAGGTGGTTGTGGAAGCTGTCACGCAATGAGAGAGAAGTAGACACTAACTAAGAGAGGAAAAAAGTAATAAAAGGTAAATTTTCATCGTGGTAAAAGAGTAAAGAATGCTCCAAGATTCTTTGTTTAATATGAAAAATAGGGTGGCAAAATTTGCAGAATATATATTGAGTTTCTTCATGACGAGAGACAACTGGAGAACATCTGAGGGGACCTTACAAAGTAGGTGAATGTGCATTGGGAGATGAAATTTTGTGTTGACACATGTAAAGTAGTGCACATTTAAATGAATAGTTTGAACTTTTCATGTATGCTTTAGTAGGTTCTTAATGACCTGTAACCATTCAGGAAAAATACCCGAGTGTCACTGCGGTTAGCTTAATGAAAACATGCTCAATGTACCATAATGATTAAAAAAAAAAAAAGGGGTGGGGTGGGGTTAGAGTGCATAAGGAATCGGATGCTATTTTTAGGGTGTCAGCTTGAGCCCCACTAGCGTGAGGCTGTCTACTTGGGCTGGGAGGCTTGCTCACGGCTGCAGTGTAGGCATGCTTTAAGCTATACAGACTATATCAGCAAAGCTACAGTACTATAGCTATGCTGGTATAATCCTGTCGTGTAGATGCAACCTATACTGACAGAAGGGCTTTTTCCATTGGTTTAGGTACATCACCTCCCTGAGGAATGGTAGCTAGATTGATGGAAGCATTCTTCCTTCAGCCCGGCTGTATCTGCACTGGTGGTTAGGTCGGCATAGCAACATCAGTCAGGGATGTGGGTTTTTCTCACCCTTAACCAACATAGCTGTGTCAACTTAAACTTTAAGTGTAGACCAGCCTAAGTGTCAGGCACCCAGTCTGGTTTTAAAAGCTAACATCAACACCTTGGTTGTTCTTCGAGTGTACATCCTTATGGGTGCTCCATTATAACATGTGTTTGTGCATGTGCACTCTTGACCGGAGATTGTAAATAGCAGTGTCTGCAGGTCTATGCCGTGCAGTGCCTTGTGCTCCCATGTGAAGGGGTATGAGGAGGCGTGGACCTGCCACCACTTCAGTTCCTTCTTGACTGCCTATGGTTTGAGATGGAGTAACTTTTTTTTGCTGCTTTCAACCTACTTCCTGCCTTGATTGTTTACTTCCCTTTTTTGTTTTGTTTGTTATAGTTTTTATTTTCTAGTTATTTGTTTTTTTTAGTTGTAGCACATTAGGGTTTGCCCCAAATTTCTTGCCCCTTGTGGTCTCTGGCAGTTCCCCGGGTTATGCCTAAGACTCTGGAGTTCCAGCCTTATCAGAACTGCCACAGGTCTTTTCCTCGTAGTGATGGGCACTCAAGTTGTCTCTAGTATCTCGGAAACTCACGAACCATCAAAGTGTAAAGTCTGCTTGTGGTTCAAAGATAGGTCCCACAAAGATAGAGAGGCTAAACTGAAACTTCTCTTAATAGAATGTTCCCTATTCCTCCTGCCCCACCTGGTATGTTGGCCTCAACCTCTTAGGCCGCTTCAGTGACTTCTGGAGCTACAAGGACAGTTCCAGAGATGAAACCCTCAAAAACCAGATTGCACCTTTCTAGAGGCTCTAGAAAGAGGGGCAAGTCACCTCATAGAGCTGATTCTCAGAAGACTCTTGTCCCACCTTGGGTACAGCCGATTCTCCAGCTGACACTGGTACCGAAGCCCTGATACCCCCTAAGAAGCTCTGATCTGAGAGACCGTAAGCTAACTAGCACTGAGAAGCCCTTACCTCGGTACTGTCTGACACCTCTAAGTCACCGAGGACATTTTAGATATAACTCCCCAGGATAAGATCACCTACATATCAATAAGGCACTGTTGTCACCGGCATGTACTCTGTGGCAAACACCTGCCACTATTCTTCCCACTTGCAAATGGACAGATAAAAAATATTACATTCCAGCCAAGGGAATGGAGTATTACTTCTCCCATCCTACTCCCAACTCCCTGGGGGAAGATGCAGTAAAGGAAAAGTAGTCAAACATGCTTCAGACTTTCTTCTGAGGAGGAGTCTAAATGCCCACATCTCTTGGGTAGGAAATGTTGTTCATTAGCAGCTCTTCAATTTTGAGTTGTGAACTACCAGGCCTTGATGACAAAATATAACTTTTTTTAAACAATTATTCAAAGTTTTTGCTTGTTTTGTTGAACAACTGTCACAAGGGCCCTCATTTGGTCACCAGGTCTTCTCTGTAAGCATCTTTCAACAATACTGACATGACTTCACTGTCCTTAGTCATTGCAGTAGTTACGTGACAGGCATCCTGATTCTAATCTTCTGGCCTCCAGAGGAAGTGCAAAATACTGTGGAGTACCTCTTATTTGAAGGGCCTAAGTTGTTAAGTGATGACATGAACTCCTTGCTCCACACCCTTAAAGACTCGAGGGCAACATTGCAGTTGCTGGGAATATATGTGCCCGAAACAGACATTTCAGCAAGTCTCAGACAGCACTTACTCTAGACCATTCCAGTACCATTCACAACAGATCTATGCTAGATCTCCAGAGTACCCAAGAAGGAGACGCAGACCCTTAAAAAGGGGAACACCATCCTCTACACCTTCTTCTAAGAAACCATTCTGACAACCTGGTTGTGGGACTCAAACAACTTCTCCCTCTGGATGCTCTGGTGCTAGATTCAGTCATCTAGCACCTCCTTCAGGAGACCACTTGTCTGACTTCCTACCAGCTGGGGAGCTCATTGTCTCAGACAAATGGATCCTGGAGGGGGTTGCTGTAGGATACTCTATTCATTTCCAGTCCATCTGCCCCTCCACCCCATGCCTCAGAACCCTTTTTGTGTGGTTTTTCTAAAGCAGGAAGTCTAGTACCTCCTGCATTTGGGGGAAGTTGAGCCAGTTCTCTCTTGCTAAGCAGTAAATCAGAGGGAGGAATCTGTTGCAAATATTTCATGGTTTCCAAAAGAGGAATCGTAATACCTATGCCCTATTGCAGCACTTAAAAAAGATAATGCTAGCTACCGATATGCCATTCCGAGATCTGGGGTACTGGTTCACTGCTCTTGACCTCTAAGATGCGTACTTTCATGTGGCTATGCATCCCTTGCACAAGTGCTTTCTGTTCTTGGAACATTACCAGTATGTCCCCTCACCTGTGGGCTCTCCACAGGTGTTTTTCAGCAGTAGCGGCTCACCTGCATCATTGGGGCATTGCAGTCTTTCCATATCTAGACAACTGGCTCCCCAGGAGCTGCTCTGGCCAAGCGGCCCAGTCAACACTCTGGTTCTCGGTGCCTTAGGAGAACCCCGTTTTGAACAAATGGCTACCTGTTCTGTGTCCCACCTCTCCCTTCAAGACTTCCTTTCTGATAGCCATTGCCTTGGCCAGAAGAATGGGAGAAAGTGGGGCACTCATGGCATATCCATTATACTCTGCCTTCTATCGTGACAGGGTCATGTTGTGCCCACATCCTCTCTTCCTCTCTAAAATCTTGTTGGCATTTCATATCAACCAAGGTATTTATTTACTGATATTTTATCCAAAGCCTCATACCTCAAGAGAGGAAGCTAGTCTTCACATATTAAATGTCAGGAGAGCCCTTGCCGTCTACCTTCAAAAGACTAAGACCTTTAGGGCCTTCCCCAGACTCTTTGTATCCTTTGCAGAAAAGATGAATGATCAGCCAGTTTCCACTCAGACTTTCAAAATGGGTTTCTGATTGTATCTTGACATGCTACAAAATGGCTGGGATACATCTCCCACACAGAGTCACAGCCCACTCCTGTAGGGCTCAGTCCACCTCTATAGTCCTTAAGGATGTCCCAATAGCAGAAATCTGCCTGGCTGCCACCTAGTCATCAGTTCACATGTTTGCGTAACATTACATCATTATACCTGCATCCAGAACTGACACTGCCTTTGAGACAGTCCTGCAAGGATTTACGTCCTCAGCGTCTGCTTCCACATTGAGATATTGCTTGGGAGCTCCTATGTTGGAGGACCCATAGGGACACAAGAACATAAGAACGTCCAACTGGGTCAGACCAAAGGTCCATCTAGACCAGTATCCTATCTTCTGATAGGCCAATGCCAGGTGGCCCAGAGGGAGTGAACACAACAGGTAATCAAGAAATCCATCCCATCGGCCATTCCCAGCTTCTGGCAAACAGAGGCTAGGGATACCATCCCTGTCCATCCTGGCTAATAGCATGAACTGCATATACTCGAAGGAGGAGAAGTTACTTACCTGTACAGTAACTTGAGTTCTTGATATGTCTACCCGTGGCTGGCCCATGCCAGCTAACTTGGGCTCATGGAGCTTGGGTGTGAGGCTGTTTCATTGCTGTATAGACTTCTGGGCCCACGCTTTAGGACCATACAGTGTGGAAGGCGTGGGCCATCTGCGGGTTTTTCTTTGCTGTGTAAACATACCCTATGAGTGCTCTACCTCCCACCATCCTTCCCCTCTGCTGTGGATTCTCTAAGCTTCATGGTCGAGAAGGAACTGGAGTGGCAGCAGTTCTGTGCCTCTTTATGTACCCTCATAAGCACTGTGTGGAATTCTGCACAGGCCTGGATCTGCGAACCCTGCTGTTTACAATCTCTGGCTGGGAGTGCATTGGCGTGCACACATCCTATGGTGTAGCACCATAGGAACAAAACATCTTGAACTCAAGTTACTGTAGAAGTAAGTAAACTCTCTTTCCTTATGCGTTGGGGGATTTTCCACTTTCCAAACCCCAGCTTCTGGAAAAGTTGGAGAAAACTGGCTTTCCAGTTTCAGCCAACCCATTATAACCAAGGTGATTCCACTGGAATAGCCTACTGTTATGGTCTTACTCCTCCCCCTGCCCCCCTTGTACTTGGTCCAGGGGGGATGTGCTATAGTCCTGACAGCAGGTGATTGTTTCTGCAACCACAGAAGCAGTCCATGGGTTCAGCAACTTTATGACATTAACTAGAATTCATAAGTTGTGCATCGACAGATTTTCCAAATTGTCACATTTTTTCAGTTCACATGTGAAACTTATAATTAAACAATAAAAATTCCCAAAGAAAAAGTTTTAAAATAGTATTACCGTTGAGTGTGTGTAATGAAGTGGACTGCCCCTTTTAAGAACCAGAGGGCTTGGGACCACCAACACTGATAGATTATCAGACCCAGCTGGGAAGTGGTCAGGTAAACATAAAAATAAACAAACAAAAAAACCCTATAAGAATGGCCGTACTGGGTCAGACCAAAGGTCCATCTAGCCCAGTATCCTGTCTTCCTACAGTGGCCAATGCCAGGTGCTTCAGAGGGAAGGAACAGAACAGGTAATCATCAAGTGATCCATCTTCTGTTGCCGATTCCCAGCTTCTGGCAAACAGAGGCTAGGGGCACCGTCCTGGCTAGTAGCCGTTGATGGACGTATCCTCAATGAACTTATCTAGTTCTTTTTTGAACCCTGTTATAGTTGTGTCCTTCACAACATCCTCTGGCAAATAGTTGCATGGTTCACTGTGCATTGTGATCCCTATAAAAGGCTGAGGGTTTGGTGAGCAGGAGTTGCAGGATGGAGATGGGCTCCTGCAGTAGGCCGTGAAGCTGGGGAATTTAAGGAAAGAGTGCGTCTTCTTTTTAGCCCTGAGAGAAGCAAGGGGAAAAGCTTCTGGGAGCTCTAGCCTGCGGTGGGCAGAGTTGCTGCTTTGTTTTGTCTAAGTTTCATTTTTAGAGACTGAAACTGTGCCCTGAAGAAAGGGCCAGAAAGAGGCCCTGGTTTTTCCTTGTCTGGTGAGGGAGCCCACCAGCCTACAGAGTGCATATCAGTCATTTAAGATAAGTACACTACAGGTATGTTGTTTAAATGTAGTTAAGTCAGAGTGAGGATTAAATTTAACACCAATCCAAACATGGAAATGAACAGAACATAAGAATGGCCATACTGGGTCATACCAAAGGTCCGTCCAGCCCAGTATCCTGTCTACCGACAGTGGCCAATGCCAGGTGCCCCAGAGGGAGTGAACCTAACAGGTAATGATCAAGTGATCTCTCTCCTGCCATCCATCTCCACCCTCTGACAGACAGAGGCTAGGGACACCATTCCTTACCCTTCCTGGCCAATAGCCATTAATGGATGTAACCTCCATGAATTTATCCAGTTCTCTTTTAATCCCTGTTATAGTCCTAGCCTTCACAGCCTCCTCAGGGAAGGAGTTCCACAGGTTGACTGTGCGCTGAGTGGAGAAGAACTTCCTTTTATTTGTTTTAAACCTGCTACCCATTAAGTTCATTTGGTGGCTCCTAGTTCTTATATTATGGGAACAAGTAAATAACTTTTCCTTATTCACTTTCTCCACACCACTCATGATTTTATATACTGCTGTCATATCCCCCCTTAGTCTCCTCTTTTCCAAGCTGAAAACTCCTAGCCTCTCTAATCTCTCCTCATATGGGACCTGTTCCAAATTCCTAATCATTTTAGTTTCCCTTTTCTGAACCTTTTCTAATGCCAGTATATCTTTTTTGAGATGAGGAGACCACATCTGTACGCAGTATTCAAGATGTGGGCGTAAGATACTCTCCGTCTTATTCTCTATCCCTTTTTTAATGATTCCTAACATCCCGTTTACTTTTTGACCGGCGCTGCACACTGCGTGGACATCTTCAGAGAACTATCCACGATGACTCCAAGAGATCTTTCTCCTGATTAGTTGTAGCTAAATTAGCCCCCATCATATTGTATGTATAGTTGTGGTTATTTTTTTTGAATGTGCATTACTTTACATTTATCCACATTAAATTTCATTTTCCATTTTGTTGCCCAATCATTTAGTTTTGTGACACCCCCCCCCACTAGTAAATTTTCGCAATGGAGAGGGGTAACTAGTGGTGTTCCCCAAGGGTCAGTCATAGGACCAAACCTATTCAACTTTTTCATAAATGATCTGGAGAAAGGGGTAAACAGTGAGGTGGCAAAGTTTGTAAATGATACTAAACTGCTCAAGATAGCTAAGACCAAAGCAGACTGTGAAGAACTTCAAAAAGATCTCAGGTTTCAGAATAGCAGCTGTGTTAGTCTGTATCCGCAAAAAGAAAAGGAGGACTTCTGGCACCTTAGAGACTAACAAATTTATTTGAGCATAAGCTTTTGTGAGCTACAGCTCACTTCATCGGATGAATTCAGTGGAAAATACAGTGGGGAGATTTATATACATAGAGAACATGAAACAATGGGTGTTACCATACACACTGTAAGGAGAGCGATCGCTTAAGGTGAGCTATTACCAGCAGGAGAGTGGGGGGGAGGCGGGGTGAACCTTTTGTAGTGATAATCAAGGTGGGCCATTTCCAGCAGTTGACAAGAACATCTGAGGAACAGTGGGGGGTGGAGGGGAGGAAATAAACATGGGGAAATAGTTTTACTTTGTGTAATGACCCATCCACTTCCAGTCTCTATTCAAGCCTAAGTTAATTGTATCCAGTTTGCAAATTAATTCCAATTCAGCAGTCTCTCATTGGAGTCTGTTTTTGAAGTTTTTTTGTTGAAGAATTGCAACTTTTAGGTCTGTAATCGATTGACCAAAGAGATTGAAGTGTTCTCCGACTGGTTTTTGAATGTTATAATTCTTGACATCTGATTTGTGTCCATTTATTCTTTTACGTAGAGACTGTCCAGTTTGACCAGTGTACATGCCAGAGGGGCCTTGCTGGCACATGATGGCATATATCACATTGGTAAATGTGCAGGTGAACGAGCCTCTGATAAGTGTGGCTGATGTGATTAGGCCCTATGATGGTGTCCCCTGAATAGATATGTGGACACAGTTGGCAATGGGCTTTGTTGCAAGGATAGGTTCCTGGGTTAGTGGTTCTGTTGTGTGGTGTGTGGTTGCTGGTGAGAATTCTAGTAAAGACTGTCTTTTCCCTTTGCAAGTTGCATGAGTTTCAGTTTCCCTGCTCCCCTCTTCTAAAATTCTACATGGACTATTCCATTCGTTACTGCCTAAGAAAGTCAATTATTTTGCAGGCTGCAGATGCTGAAATGGTTTGATGGGAAAAATCTTTACTTGCAGTTATAATTTTTTTTGGGTGTGTGGGGGGGGTGTTAAAAAAAGAATGTGACCGGCTAGGGAAAACCAGTTTCAGATCTTGTGCAGTGGAAAACCATTTTGTATTGCATTTCATCAAATGACTCCCTGTGAACCTCATGGGTTAAGCAATCCTGGGAGAGGAGTGATTAATAAAACAGCATATCAGGAAACAGTTAACTGGTATGGAATAAACTCTAACATCTTCTGTGGCTTTAGTTCAGGGATAAATTCAAGCTCTTCCGATACAGATAATCAAAGTAAATGAGTTTGACTGCTTTAGGACACTTAAAATATTTTTTTGTAGCTGGTGTTTCTACCTCTGTGTGGATCCAGGAGAGAACCTGCCATAAGTTCTTCTGCTTTGACCTCGAATGAGTCACCTTATCTCAGTCCTGAGTTCTTTGTTAGTCAGTGGTTAGTTACAATAGATTTGTAATAAACTACTTTCATGTCTAGAAAAATAGCTGTTATGCTGAAACGATGGACTGCTTATGTATTGTAACAACCAAGGTAAGATGCTAAAGTCTTTGAACTAGTTGTTAACAAGATTTTTTTGGGTCCTTCTAATCCTATTGTAAATATTTTTTTTTTGTCTAATTATAATGGAAATACCTTGTCACAGCTTTCTGTCGTCTGATTTTTAATTTGAATTCTTTTGCTGGATTAAATCCTATAGTTAAGGTGAGCGTCTGGTACTGTTTGTAAATATCGTGTCTCTAAGAGCTAATTATGGCAGTACTTTGCTGCACTGATTTTTTTTTTTAACTGATGCATTTCTTATCATTCAGCAGCAAGATTTTCTATCTTTATTCTATCTAAATAATATCTAAATATCTGTTTATTCTATCTAAATTTAAAATTCTGAATGCATTAAAGTAACAGCAGCTTCTTCTGTAATGAGTAAATCAAAATGTTATATTTATATAACCTTTCCCAGAACATGTTTAATATTTTTTCCTATTTAAATAGTTGTCTGAGTCTGAGAAAGTACTATTAGGGATTATTGATTTTAAAAAAATATCCTGTAATTTTGGCATCCTATCTTTTGTGAGATAGACTCCCAGATAGTTTGTTGTTATCCATGAGGTACTAGAGTAATGCTTTATGCTTGGCAATCATTTCTAGTACAGCCAGTTACAATTCTTAAACCTAAATATTCTGATCGTATAAACTGAATGCAGTGTCACTATGTGAATGTAAGTGGAGAAAGTGGAACTAGTTTTTGGAAACATTTTTATGGGAATGGCAAGCTATTGCTCTGCTCTTTTGCCTGTAAATAAATATATATTTTAATAATTACTTCATGTTGTTTGAAGTGGTTTTTTTATTTTTAAAAACAACTGCTATCTTCAACAACACCTAAATAACGAGTGTATACGTAGTAGTATAAGTGATACAGAAAGTCTTTCTCTGAGAAACTGGAATAATATTTTACATCTTTTTAAGGAAAATATTCTGGTTTACTGGTGACAGCCTTTGTTAAAGACAATGAATAGGGATGCCTATGAGTCTTTTGGATAGGCAGTAAGAAGTGCAACTTCTAACGATTTAGGTTAATTCTCTTTATACAGTTCTGTTCAAAGGATTCATCCTTGACAACTAGAGTGGGTGAAGTCGCATCATCTTTCACCAGATGCCTTTCCTTTTGATGTCTGAGCTCAGTATTGTCAAAAATAAAACACATTGGTGTAAAAGTCCAAAGTTTGATTAATTAAATTCACAGTTGGTGCATTTCTGCCATTGTTCTTTCATTTAGACTGTCACCTTTATTAAAGTAAAATGATAGGAAACATAAGCTTTTCATTCCTTTACTTGGCTGGCAATTAGTTTCCATATGTTTTGTTTTATTTTATTTTATTTTATTTTACTGTACTTAATAAAGAATTTGGTAAGAATATTTTTGCATAGTAACTAACAATATATTTGGACACATATGCTAGCTTTTTTTTTTTTTAACAGAGAGATCATTTGTTTTTAACTTTAGTTCTCTCAGGCAAGGATTTACTTTCCTTTCTCCAGTCACTCAGAAGAGTGAGACAACAATGTTTTAAATGAGAAGTTGAGGACTGATTTACCTACTTAGTCATCCTGGGCCAGATTTTCACCTTGAATACATTGTTATAAATCCCAAGTAACTCCACTGACTTCTGTAGAATTACTTGTGTTTGTATACCACTGTAGTAAAGAGCCAGCCAGGGCCCTCTCTTGAAACAGTTTTTCTGCTTGGCTGTTCAGTTCTTGGCTGGGTTTATGAGAGTCTCCAATGGCTGCAGTTGGTTTCTAAGAGTTTAGGAGTTTATTCTTCCTGGCACATTTGGAGAAACTAATTTTTTTTATCAAATTTTCACCCTTGTCTGGTGAATGTGAAGTTCTAGATGTGGTGTGGTTGTGATATTTATATTACTATTGTACTTAGAAGCCTCATTTATGGACCAGAACCCCATTGTACTCGGCACTGTACAAAAACATTACAAAGAGATGGTCCTCCCTGCCCCAAAGAGCTGCAATGTAAGTAATCATAGAATCATAGGGTTGGAAGAGACTTCAGGAGGTCATCTAGTCCAATCCCCTGCTCAAAGCAGGACCAACACCAACTAAATCATCCCAGCCAGGGCTTTGCCAAGGCGGGCCTTAAAAACCTCTAAGGATGGAGATTCTACCAGCTCCCTAGATAACCCATTCCAGTGCTTCACCACCCTCCTAGTGAAATACTGTTTCCTAATATCCAACCTAGACCTTCCCCACTGCAACTTGAGACAGTTGCTTCTTGTTCTGTCATCTGCCATCACTGAGAACAGCCTAGCTCCAAAGGCTGCTATCAAATCCCCCCTCACTCTTCTCTTCTGCAGACTGAATATCCCCAGTTCCCTCAGCGTTTCCTCATAAGTCATGTGTCCCAGCCCCTTAATCATTTTCGTTGCCCTCCGCTGGACTCTCTCCAATTTGTCCACATCCCTTCTGTAATGGGGGGACCAAAACTGGATACAGTACTCCAGGTGTGTTCTTACCAGTGCTGAAAAAAGGGAAATAATCACTTCTCTCGATCTGCTGGCAATGCTCCTACTAATACAGCCCAATATGCCCTTGGCCTTCTTGGCAACAAGGGCACACTGCAGACTCATATCCAGCTTCTCGTCCACTGTAATCCCCAGGTCCTTTTCTGCAGAAGTGCTGCTTAGCCAGTCGGTCCCCAGCCTATAGCGGTGTATGGGATTTTCTAGGTGCAGAACTCTGCACTTGTCCTTGTTGAACCTCATCAGATTTCTTTTGGCCCAATCCTTCAATTTGTCTAGGTCACTCTGGACCCTATCCCTACCCTCCATCGTATCTACCTCTTCCCTCCAGCTTAGTGTCATCTGCGAACTTGCTGAGGGTGCAATTTAAACCTATCATGCAGATCATTAATAAAAATGTAGAACAAAACCGGCCCCAGGACCGACCCCTGGGGCACTCCGTTTGATACCGGCTGCCAACTGGACATCGAGCCGTTGATCACTACCCTTTGAGCCGATGACAGAAATGTCCTGGCCTTTTGCTGGTATTCTGTATTGTATACTTGCCAAACCTGCTTATTAGTACAAGAGACAGTATTTGCATCTGTTACACTTTTCATTGAGCAGAGTTCATTCAAATAAATAATTCCCCAGTGTGCCCTCTTTCCTCTCAAGGAAGATTACTTAACTTAAGGATAACTGTACACGGGACCAGTTGCTTCCATACAAATGTGTGCATGTATAAGGTTTAGGGATGTGTACGTCCAGATATAGCATGTGTTCTTTAATGTTATATACATATCTGGTTCTCTTACCTAGAAGTAAAAATAAATGAACATAATCAAAGTGGTTGGAGCAGCTTTGAAAGTTTTTTAAAACAACATTTTTGGAAAGAAGAATAAATACTTTTCTGGTCTCTCTGCCTCTAGGAAAGCTTGTTTGAAATAATTACACTTTTTTGATGTTTAGTAGAAACAGAAGAAAAATTCCATTACTGAGCTCACACTTTTCTGAAGAACTGAATATTATTTTTCCTCTGCTGTGGAAATATGAATGACCATCTTTGATCGTTCAGATTAACTTACCTGTTAGTCCAGAATGAAGGGCTATCTTTTTGGCTGGCAAATTGTTCTTTACAATACTACTTTTTTGTATGTTTAAGGCTTACCAACTTGCTCTGCTTTAGCTTTGGAAGTTGGTAATAAAAGATTAATCAGAGTGAATTTGTTTTTCCTTATGTGGGCACACTGCGTGTTAGTGTAGGTAGGCATATTTTCATCACTGCAACCATGGATACTCTTTAAGAGCAGGAATGTGGGTTGAGCTAAAGCAATGATATTTAAATAGCTTTCAATTTTGTATGATTGCACCGTATGCTTTAAAATATTGAATCTTTAACCAATTTTTTTCAAATTCTGTTGCATCAGAAACTTGCTTTTGAGCAGTCAACTTTATCTTACTTAACCAGTAACATTAATGTATGTTTCCAGTGAAACAGCTGTGAGTTTGAAATGTTGTTGTATTAGTAATGTAACACTGCTATTCAGGATAATAGCTATCTTGCATAAATTCTAAAAAATAACTCAAATACATATATTCTGACATTTAGTACAGTTTTTTAGAATCAAAGTAGTGGTAGGTGTATCTTTATACGATTCTTGATTATAAACTGAACAGATGTACAGTGCTATTTGCCATATCGCTTAAAGATAACGTATACGTTTGTTTGTAATTTGTTGCAGCAACATCAGTGTTTTTTTTCTCCAGGCACATGCTTCAAAAATGGAACTATTTTATTGTCAAAGCACCAATCTATTTTAAAGACATTTTCTTGCAGTTCCTGAATGATTGCAGGCTTGTGAGTCCTTCTGCTGATGACATCTCTCCCAAAACTGTCAGTATCAAGGTTATGAAAAACCACAGGTTTTCTAGGATCAGTTATTATTGGATGTTGGAGAAGAGGCGTGATGAAGTTTGAGCTGTTAGGGCTAGACTAGAAGCATCTGGAAGGTGGTTAATAGGTATCTGATAACTAGGGACCTACCAAATTCACGGCCGTGAACAATGTGTCACGGACTGTGAAATCTGGTCTCCCCCCCGTGAAATGTGGTCTTTTGTATGCTTTTACCCTATACTATACAGATGTCACAGGGAAGACAAGTGTTTCTCAAATTGGGGGTCCTGACCCAAAAAGGAGTTGCAGAGGGGCGGTCACAAGGCTATTTTAGGGAGGTTGCAGTATTGCCATCCTTACTTCTGGGCTGCCTTAGGAGCTGGATGGCCGGAGAGCGGCAGCTGTTGGCCAGGTGCCCAGCTCTGAAGGCAGCGCCCTGCCAGCAGCAGCGCAGAAGTAAAGGGTGGCCATACCATACCATACCACCCTTTACTGCTGCGCTGCTACTTCAGAGTTGGGCAGCCGGAGAGTGGCAGCTGCTGACTGAGGGCCCAGCTCTGCGGCAGCTGCGTAGAAGTAAGGGTGGCAATACCGTGCCATTCCATCCTTACTTCTGCGCTGGTGCTGGTGGTGGCTCTACCTTCAGAGCTGGGCTCCTGGCCAGCAGCTGTTGCTCCCCAGCTGCCCAGGTCTGAAGGCAACGGCACTGCCATCAGCAGTGCAGAAGTAAGGGTAGTAGTACTGCAACCCCCCCTACAAAACCTTGTGACCTCCCACAACTCCTTTTTGGGTCAGGACCCCTACAATTATGACACTGTGAAATTCAGATTTAAATAGCTGAAATTATGAAATTTACGATTTTTAAAATCCTCTGACCGTGAATTTGGTAGAGCCCTACTGATTGCCAGCTTTTTATAAAATTATGCTAACTCATTTTATTTTAAAGAATTTTCACATGAATTCACTGAATGGCTTTCTCTTGCTAATTCTAGTAAATGTGAAAGCTGCTGATCAATACCACAAGTTGGTGATTAGTTATCAAATATCAAGGTGTAAATATATCTGACTCAACATGTGTAAAGTTGGAGGAAGTGTTAGGAAACACTGTAGTGACAAACAGATGCTGCTTTTAAAATAGCAACATTTTCAATAGTTAAATAGCAAACTAGGATTCATGTTCACCTTAAATGTAGGAAATCAGTGTTTGAGTTTTCAAGATCAGGTGTGGCACTGAATGTAACTGTCTACAGAAGAAAAGGAGTAGAATGTCTTATTTGTATGATAAAAAATTCAAAGACATTTTTCAAAACATTGTCATTCAATTATAGCTGAAATGAGTGATTGCACATATCCATTCCATTTCAGGTGTATGTGCACCAAAGCTGGAGATTTTTTCCCTCATAATGGTGGTATCCATTGAAATTGTGCTTGCGCTCTCCTTACACTCATGCTGCCAGCCCACGATACAAAGGGTGGGAGCACTATGACCCCACTTTAGTTCCTTCTCACCAGCCACAGGCAGTAGTAGGATCAGGTGTGCTCTAGGAATTCTTCTGAGAAAGTTCTATAGTCTATGTTGTACAGGAGGCCAGACTAGATGAGTACAATGATCCGTTCTGGCCACGGAATCAACGAATCTGGGTCTTGTCACTGAACTCCCTCCCCCTACCCCCCAAGTTCAAAATATTTTCCTAATTTATTTTGTAAATAGTATAGTTATAGTGTTAATGGTATTCATTACCAGTTTTTTCTTATATTTTGGACATGTGCTTAGCATCTTTGATGCTCTGTACTGGGATATGCCTACATCCCTTCAATTTAAGCTCTGTTCTGACTGTAATAAGACTGTGTGACTCAGTGACCCTCATTCATGGTGCCTAAAGTGCCTGAGAGGGGCTTACATTAAGAGTAGATGCCCAATCTGCAGGAGTTTTAAAAGCAGAACTAAGAAAATCCAGGGAGGTAAGACTCCAACACCACTTTATAGAAGTGGCACTGTCCCTCCCTTCGGAACCCAGGTGCATAGTATGCGGTGGTTCAAATTCGACTGCTGTCTCCCCTCCTCAGGGGGAAATGGAGAGAAGGTGTCATTCTCTATCTCCATGACCATGCAAATGACACAGGTCGGATACCTCTAATTTTTCGAGGCCTAAAAAGCCCTCTTCATCCATGAGGTCTTGGTCTCTGATGGAGTCACACAGGAGAAGTCAGATACCAAGGCTAGAGCGCTTGTTCCTGCTAGGAGCTCCCTGATTCCACATAGTACTCCAGCTTCCATGTTAGAGGATTGAATCTGGCACTGACTTCAGTAATGTTAAGAGTGACTCCACTGCTGGGACCTTCTACAGCATCAACATTCTTTCATGTGTGTCTCAATCCAACCTCTCCTCTTGGTACCCTCCAGGCCAGAGGGTATGTGGCACCCACGTTCCACCTTTGCTTCTCAGTTTCAGACTCTCCTTTGTTGCAGGACATTGAGGTTTTAGCACTAAGCCTTCCTTTGTCACAAACTCTGGTACCTATGTGTAAGAGCAGATCCAGGGAAAGGGATTAGGCCCTGATGCCATGTAATGTTCTGCAGTAACATTTTGCAACCCGTAGGGTGTGCCTCTGGGTCAGGTTCTCCTAGACCTTGCAACACAAGTCCATTCAGAGATGAAAGGTTTTGCCTGGTACTGATTCAGTACTGATCCCAGTACTGACCAGGATGTGGAAGGTACATCTTTGGTACATGAGCCATCTGACAGGTTCAGCAGTCATTGTAGCAGGTGTAGACCCTGTGTTGTACTCAACAAACACTTCCTTATCTTCTCCTGAAGAGGTCGCCATGTTGGAATTGTCATCACCTGTTCCTGACAATTACAAGACTTACCAGGAGCTCCTGGAAAGTGTGGCAAGCTCTCTTAATATCTTGATCGAGCTTGTGCAGAGCAAACCACCTACGTTTTTGTGGACGTTTTACATATCTCAGGGCTTGCTTGAGTGTCTTTACCTATTGATGAGGTCATTTTGGAACTTACTAAAATTCTTTGGCAGACTCCTTTATTGTCTAGGGCTAAGAGAATGGAAAAGAGATGTCCAGTTCCTTCCCAGAGTCATGAGTATCTTTATTTGCACTCAAGCCTTGCATCTTTGGTAGTGACTGCTGTGAATGAGAAAATGAGATGTCTGTCTATATCCAAAGATAAGGACTTGAATTATTTATTAGATAGAAAGGTTTATTCAACATTGGGACTACAGTTCAGTATTGCGAATCATCAGGCTGTTTTAGCCTGATATTATATCTCCAGTTGGAACACAATGATGAAGTTTGTGGACAAGAGACTAGATGATGTAGAGAGAATATCAGGCACTGCTCAGCGAGGGTTGCCTGTTAGCAGGATCATCTCTTCATGTGGCTTTAGATGGTGCAAATTCAATGTCAAGAGTGAACTGCTACCTTCTTCTTGTCTGCAGAGATATGGTATACGGAAAGAAGTAGAAAGGAGCACAACTTCCATTTAAAACGGTTTCTGATGGAAGCCATGCTCCATCCAGCAGCACCTGACCGCCAAGGCCTGGGCCCGAGCTCGGTGCGGAGCACCCCGGTATCGGTCCATGAATCGGTGCCAAGGAAGGACTCTGGCATGAGAGACCTTCGGCACCAAAGATCCCCAGCATGGCAGCAAGGAGCAATGCTCTGGCACTGATCCATGTCTCCAGTGCCCCACAAGTGCTATAAGAAGGCAGACAGAGGACACACTCCTCAGAGAGTGAGACCATCAGGGGAGGCTTTGCTGCTCCAGAGGAAGGACTTGGCTCCCAACCAGCAAGAGCTCTTGCCGTTGACTTCAGTGCCCCAGGCAGCACCGTTGAGCCCGGTGCTTAGTGACTCTCTGGCGGGGCAGTGCCTGGTGGAGGTATTGGAGCCCCCCTCCACCCCAGACACTTTTGAGATTGCTAAGGAGCTTATCGAAATTACTGCGGCTCTGCCCCTGGCCGTTAGAGAGAAGCCTCCAGCACCACCTAGACGGGTGCTGTCCAGAGGCAAGCCCGCGATGATGAGGCTCTCCTTGTTGCCAGACCGGCACTGTTCCAGGTCTCCATCGCTGCAACACACTCTGGCACCTGCCTTGGTACAAGATTGCCCGGCACCAGGAGCGCGATGATCTGTCTTCGGCTCCGAGGGTTCAGCACCAGTTGCAAACCTCTTTGCAGGGCCCACACCGACACATGGTACCAGAGCATAGTCGCCGTTCCCCAGCACCGGACACGCAGCACCGGTCTCGGTCACGGGACAACCAGTGCTGATCCTCAATGTGATCATCGCAGCACCGATCCTCGACCTCCTCTTCATGGCACTGATCGCTGGGTCATCGGCACTGCCATGGTCATCACCCTCGGGATCCTCTGACTCAGAGGCCGACCCTTATTACTTGAGGTGCAGTAGACATAGGTCCAATAAGCGCCGAAGAGACGTACAAATGGCCTGGCAGCTGCAGCGGCTGCCTGTTGCTCAATGGCCCTTCTGGACCCCCTCGGCTTACCATCAGGCGCAGGGTACCCCTTCGAGGGCTTATAAGTTGGTGGCCTTGGTATATCACCCTTCCTGGTCACCGATGGATAGACCTGTCCCTCGGGGTACGGAAGCAACACTCTGCAGACTGCATCCTCATACTACAGAAGATACAGTGGAACCGGCTCCAGACCCACCCATAGCCCAGGTCACATCCGACAGTGTCGGACCACTAGAGAAGTCCAGTGTAACCCAGGAGCAACCCGGGCAGATAGAGGGCCATGAGGATCCTGTACCCACACTCGCTTCCTCGTTATCCTCGCCTGATGAGGCGGTGGCAGGAGGGTCAGCTTCAGGTCCGCCATCTATTGACCACAGGATGTACCAGGACTTGCTCTGCCATATTGCCCGTAATGTGGGCCTACAGGCAGAAAAAGTAATCGAATGGAGGACCCAGTGGTGAACATTCTCACCCCAATGGGTCCTTACATGGTGGCGTTGCCTGTCATTAAAACTATTCATAACAATTATAATACCCTGCGGCAGACTCCAGCCTCCATTCCGCCCTCCGCCAGGGGGGTGGAAAGGAAGTACTTTGTTCCCTGCAGGGGATATTAGTTTTTATTCTCCCACCCTCACCCTTGCTCCCTGGTGGTCGTGGTGGTGAATGAGAAGGTGTGCCAGGGCAACAGGCACCGGCATCCAAGGCTAAGGAGGCCAAATGTATGGACCTCTTTGGCAGGAAAGTATATGCCGCGGGGGGCATACAACTGAGGATAGCCAACCAGCAAACTATCCTCAGCAGGTATAACTTTAACTCTTGGGACTCTATGTCCAAATACAAGGAGTTGCTCCCTGCAGAGTCAAAGACAGAGTTCTCAGCTCTGGTCGAGGAAGGGAATGCAGTGGCCAGGACATCCCTGCAGGCCTCCCTTGACTCGGCAGACTCAACAGCACATACCATCTCCTCTGGGGTGGTCGTGAGGAGGACCGCATGGCTCCAAACTTCCAGGCTTCCCCCGGAAGTTCAACAGACCCTGCAGGACCTTTCCTTAGAGGGTGCAGGGCTGTTTTAGGACCAGACAGACTTGAGGCTTCACAGCCTCAAAGAATTGAGGGCAGCGATGAAATCTCTGGGGATGCACACAGCTGCTACCCAGAGAAAGACCTTCAAGCCTCAACCCCAGCAACAGCAGAGGCAATATCAGCCCTGCCCGAGGCAGGACACGTACCTCCGTATGGGCAGGATCAATAGGCGTAGACCACCTAACCTGCCTTCAGGCCAAGGGCAGGGCCTGACCAACCCACCGTGGGGATCCAAGCAAGGGTTTTGAAGGGACACCCGAGACGGCGTACCTGCCACTATCCTAGATCCTTCCCCCCCACTTTCTGAACCATCTATCCCACTTCTACCATGCGTGGTCCCATATAACATCGGACTGCTGGGTTCTTTGCATGGTAGAAGTGGGATATTCTCTCCAATTCTGCTCCTCCCCCTCCCTCCCACCCCCCTTCCTCGTCCCTCTTCAGTGACCCCCTCTCATGAGCAATTCCTTATCCAGGAGGTGCAATCGCTTCTCGCCGTAGGGGCAAGGGATTCTACTCGTGTTGATTCCTAATCCACAAGACAAAGTGGGGTCTCAGACTCATCTT
Source organism: Eretmochelys imbricata (assembly GCF_965152235.1). Taxonomy (NCBI): domain Eukaryota; kingdom Metazoa; phylum Chordata; order Testudines; family Cheloniidae; genus Eretmochelys; species Eretmochelys imbricata. Next base: position 584,520 of record NC_135580.1, on the reverse strand, counting down.
AGACCTGCGAGTACTCAACCAGTTCATGGTAAAGTTGAAGTTCCGCATGGTCTCCCTGAGCCTAATTATCTCTTCCCTGGATCTGGGTGATTGGTACGCTGCCCTTGACATGGAAGACGCGTACTTTCATATAGTCATTTGGCCGGCCCACAAGTGTTTCCTGAGGTTTGTTGTCAACTGCATACACTGTCAGTTCATGGTGCTCCCATTCGGTTTATCAGTGGCTCCTCGGGTGTTCACCAAGTGCATGTCCATGGTCGCAGCTTTTCTCTGCAAGAGGCAGGTAGAGGTATATCCCTACCCTTGACAACTGGCTGCTGCGGGGGCGCTCCAGAGAGCAGGTTGAGTCCCAGGTCCGGTTAGTCAGAGATACCTTCCAGAGACTAGGATTCCTCCTCAATCTGAACAAGTCAACGTTGTCATCCACCCAACAAATAGAATTCATTGAGACGGTGCTGGACTCGGTTCAGGCAAGAACAATACTACCAGAGTTCATATTTCAAACACTGACAGGCATCATTCAGACTCTCAGACGATACCCCACCACAACCATGAGGACAGGCCTCAGTCTCCTTGGACACATAGCTTCATGCACCTATGTGTTCAGGCATGCCAGGCTGAGGCTCAGGCCACTCCAGGCGTGGCTCGCCTCAGCTTATCACCCAGGTCGAGACAGTTTGGACTCGGTAGTAACAATGCCAGAGCAAGTCTTAGATACCCTATGCTGCTGGCTGGACCCTCACATGGTCTGCGAAGGAATCCCATTCAGCACCTCTCAGCTGTCCTTGACATTAGTAATGGATGTGTCAGACTTGGGTTGGGGGGCCCACCTAGGAGATCTACAGACTTAGGGCAGGTGGCATCAGTCTAAGATATCGCTCCACATCAGTATAAAGGAGCTCAGAGTGGTGAGACTAGCCTGCCAGACCCTCCGGACTAGAATACGGGGTCAGTGCGTGGCGGTGCTGACTGACGACACCACCGTCATGTTTTACATAAACGAGCAGGCCAGAGCCCGCTCCTCCCCTCTGTCGGGAGGCTCTCCAGCTGTGGGATTTTTGTGTAGTCCACTTCATTCACCTGGAGGCGTCCCATCTCCCTGGAATATGGAATGAGCTTGTGGATCACCTCAGCAGGTCATTCCACAACCATGAGTGGTCCATCTGTCCGGATGTCATACATTCTATCTTCCAAAGGTGGGGGTTTCCTTGGGTAGACCTGTTCTTCACCAGGAGGAACAGGAAGTGTCCATTGTTTTGCTCTTTCCAAAAACACAGTCCGGACTCTATCTTGGACGTGTTCATGCTATCCTGGGGAGACCGTCTAATGTATGCCTTCCTGCCGATACCACTCGTCCACAAGGTACTGCTCAAGATCCGCAGAGACAAGGCGGAGGCAATTATGCTGGCCCCTGTGTAGCCATGCCAGCATTGGTACAGCAATCAATCCTGAAGCACTTACATGAGAGGAAAGTGATCAGGAACAGTCAGCATGGATTCACCAAGGGAAGGTCATACCTGACTAATCTAATCGCCTTCTATGATGAGATTACTGGTTCTGTGGATGAAGGGAAAGCAGTGGATGTATTGTATCTTGACTTAGCAAAGCTTTTGACATGGTCTCTTACAGTATTCTTGTCAGCAAGTTAAAGAAGTACGGGCTGGATGAATGCACTATAAGGTGGGTAGAAAGTTGGCTAGATTGTCGGGCTCAACGGGTAGTGATCAATGGCTCCATGTCTACTTGGCAGCCGGTGTCAAGTGTAGTGCCCCAAGGGTTGGTCCTGGGGCCGGTTTTGTTCAATATCTTCATAAATGATCTGGAGGATGGTGTGGATTGCACTCTCAGCAAATTTGCGGATGATACTAAACTGGGAGGAGTGGTAGATACGCTGGAGGGTAGGGATAGGATACAGAGGGACGTAGACAAATTAGAGGATTGGGCCAAAAGAAATCTGATGAGGTTCAGTAAGGATAAGTGCAGGGTCCTGCACTTAGGACGGAAGAACCCAATGCACAACTACAGACTAGGGACCGAATGGCTCGGCAGCAGTTCTGCAGAAAAGGACCTAGGGGTGACAGTGGATGAGAAGCTGGATATGAGTCAGCAGTGTGCCCTTGTTGCCAAGAAGGCCAATGGCATTTTGGGATGTATAAGTAGGGGCATAGCGAGCAGATGGAGGGACGTGATCGTCCCCCTCTATTCGACATTGGTGAGGCCTCATCTGGAGTACTGTGTCCAGTTTTGGGCCCCACACTACAAGAAGGATGTGGATAAATTGGAAAGAGTCCAGCGAAGGGCAACAAAAATGATGCGGGGTGTGGAACACATGAGTTATGAGGAGAGGCTGAGGGAACTGGGATTGTTTAGTCTGCAGAAGAGAAGAATGAGGGGGGATTTGATAGCTGCTTTCAACTACCTGATAGGTGGTTCCAGAGAGCATGGTTCTAGACTATTCTCAGTGGTGGAAGAGGACAGGACAAGGAGTGATGGTCTCAAGTTGCAGTGGGGGAGGTTTAGGTTGGAGATTAGGAAAAACTTTTTCGCTAGGAGGGTGGTGAAACACTGGAATGCGTTGCCTAGGGAGGTGGTGGAATCTCCTTCCTTAGAAGTTTTTAAGGTGAGGCTTGACAAAGCCCTGGCTGGGATGATTTAATTGGGGATTGGTCCTGCTTTTGGGCAGGGGGTTGGACTGGATGACCTCCTGAGGTCCCTTCCAACCCGGATATTCTATGATTCTATGATTCTAGCACGGTTCTGGAGCTGTCAGTGGACACCCCGCTTGCACTGCTGCTCCTCCCCAATCTGATCACACAGGACCACAGTCACATCCTTCACCCGGACCTCCAGTCCCTCCATCTCATGGCTTGGAAGCTTCATGGTTAAACCCAACGGCGCTCCAATGCATGGAATCGGTGAGGGAGGTGCTGCTTGGTAGCAGGAAACCTTCCACCAGGGCCACTTTGCTTGCTAAGTGGAAAAGGTTCTCATGCTGGTGTGAGCAGAGTTGCGTACCTCCACTTCAGGCATCTATACATTCATCTTGGAGTATCTACTGCATCTGAAGCAGCAAGGTTTGGCTGGATCATCCATCAGAATACACCTCGTGGCCGTCTTCGCGTTCCACCTGGGAGAGTTGGGGCGCTCGGTATTCGCCGTTTCCTGAAAGGCTATATACACAGTCCTATCTGCTTGGGAGCTCAGTCTGGTCCTTGCTAGGCTAATGGGGGCCTCATTCAAACCACTGGCTACATGCTCCCTTCTGTATCTCTCATGGAAGGTGACATTCCTGGTTGCCATCACATCAGCCAGGAGGGTGTCAAAGTTAAAAGCATTAACCTCTGACCCCCCCTACACAGTCTTACATAAGGACAAAGTGCAGCTCAGGCCTCACCTTTCCTTCCTGCCCAAGGTGGTATCCTGGCCAAGACATTTTTCTACCAGTCTTCTATCCTAAGCCACATGCTAATGCACTGGAGCAGAGGCTTCACTCACTAGATGTGCGGAGAGTGCTAGCATTCTACATTGAGTGCACAAAGCCTTTCAGGAATTTGAGCCAACTGTTTGTAGCTGTGGCAGATGGAATGAAGGGGCTTCTGGTCTCCTCACATTGCATTTCTTCCTGGATCATGGACTGCATCCGTACTTGCTACAACCTCGCCAGGGTCCCAGCCCTGGCTATTATGGCCCACTTGACACGAGCTCAAGTCTCCTCCGCCGCTTTCCTGGTCCACGTGCCCATCCAGGAGATTTGCAGAGTGGCAGCCTGGTCCTCGGTGCCCACATTTACTGCCCACTATGCCATCACCCAGCATGCTAAAGAGGGTGCAGCTTTCGGCAGGGTGGTTCTCCAATCAGTGATTCCTTAACTTCGACCCCACTCCTTCAAGAGAGCTTGGGAGTCACCTGATTGGAATTGACGTGAACAGGCACTCAAAGAAGAACAGATGGTTACTCATCTTCTTGTAACTGTTGTTCTTCGAGGTGTGGTGTTCACGTCCATTCCAATACCCACCCTCCTACCCCTCTGTCGGAGTAGCCGGCAAGAAGGAACTGAAGGGGGTCGGGTCATCAAGGTCATATAATGAGCGCCCTGAGGACGCCACTCCAGGGGGCTCCCTGGCCGACCTGACAGGAATTGCTGAGGAAAAAAGTTTCCAACAACTGGGCATGCAGTGCGCACACACCTGTTTGGAATGGACGTGAACAACACATCTCGAAGAACAACGGTTACAAGAAGGTGAGTAATTGTCCTTCCCAAAGAAGGACTTCAAGTTCATTGAGGAAAACTGCTACCTAAGCAGTCTATATTCATAGGTGATACCGCATCCCTCCTACTCCTTGATAATTAACCTGTTTATGTATTCAAGGACTGTATTAGCTCTTAGGCATAAAATTGCTCTGGGATATCATGTTGGATGACCAGCTAACATTCCTTGGTCCTTTTCAGTATTACTAATTTTCAGGATACAGCCCCACCCCCCCCATCTTGTATGACCTGCATTCTTTGTTCCTAGATGTATGACATTGCATTTGTGTGTGTTAAAATGCGTGTTTGACTGCATCCAGTTAATAAATTGGTTAGTCTCTAAGGTGCCACCAGTACTCCTTTTCATTCTTCATGCTGTTGATTTTTATATCTGAAAAGATGCCTGACAGAATATTGTGTCCAATTGATGAAGATACCATCCAGGAATTCAGAGTAAGTCTGATAAGGAGGCCATTTAGTCAGTGGGAAAATAAAATGAAGAAAATAAGAACTTCTTAGGTGCAGTTAGTGTATAGTAGGCTATTTAAGCCTTGTTGAGAGAAAAGTAATACCTTGTGAAATGTCAAAAGTTCCTCTGTAGGCACCATTAGGTTCATAGTTGACTTCAAAGGAAGGATGGATGTACCAACTTTCAAGTATTTGGTGGATATTTGGTGGAATTTTCAGGAACTGTGTGTGTCTACGCTTTCATCCAGTTACCGTAACTTTAGTGAAATTCCCTCTCTGCACTGGGGAAGACTTTGATTAAAGCGTAGCACGTGACATACATTTTACAGAACAAGGAACTCTGTACAGAGGAACTAAATTTATGAAAGCAATTGACGGAGGTTTCATAAGGATTTAACAGATTATACGCTGGTGATGCTACTGTTGCAGTCTAGTATGAAATCCAGTTTGATTTAATTAACAACAAAGAACTAGGTTTCAGGGTAACAGCTATGTTAGTCTGTATCTGCAAAAAGAACAGGAGTACCCGTGGCACCTTAGAGACTTACAAATTTATTAACAAAGAACTAGGTCCACATAAGGACAAAACTTAAGAACAAATTAAAGAAGTGATAGAATCTAAGCCAAGGAGAACATAGTTGTTAAGCTAAGAACATGAAATAGTGGTTGAAACATGGCTGAGGGAACATGAACCGTAAGAACATAAGACAGGTTTCAGAGTAGCAGCCGTGTTAGTCTGTATTCGCAAAAAGAAAAGGAGTACTTGTGGCACCTTAGAGACTAACCAATTTATTTGAGCATAAGCTTTCGTGAGCTACAGCTCACTTCATCGGATGCATACTGTGGAAAGTGTAGAAGGTCTTTTTATACACGCAAAGCATGAAAAAATACCTCCCCCCACCTCACTGTCCTGCTGGTAATAGCTTATGTAAAGTGATCACTCTCCTTACAATGTGTATGATAATCAGTGTGGGCCATTTCCAGCACAAATCCAGGTTTTCTCACCCCCCCCCCCAATCCTCCAACGCATTATTAAGGATCTACAACCTATCCTGAAGGATGACCCGACACTCTCACAAATCTTGGGAGACAGGCCAGTCCTTGCCTACAGACAGCCCCCCAGCCTGAAGCAAATACTCACCAGCAACCACATACCACACAAAAGAACCACTAACCCGGAAACCTATCCTTGCAACAAAGCCCGTTGCCAACTGTGCCCACATATCTATTCAGGTGACACCATCACAGGGCCTAATCACATCAGCCACACTATCAGAGGCTCATTCACCTGCACATCCACCAATGTGATATATGCCATCATGTACCAGCAATGCCCCTCTGCCATGTACATTGGTCAAACTGGACAGTCTCTACGTAAAAGAGTAAATGGACACAAATCAGATGTCAAGAATTATAACATTCATAAACCAGTCGGAGAACACTTCAATCTCTCTGGTCACGCGATTACAGACATGAAAGCTGCGATATTACAACAAAAAAACTTCAAATCCAGACTCCAGCGAGAAACTGTTGAATTGGAATTCATTTGCAAATTGGATACAATTAACTTAGGCTTGAAGAGAGCCTGGGAGTGGCTAAGTCATTATGCAAGGTAACCTATTCCCCTTGTTTTATCCTACCCCCCCCTTCCTCGGACGTTCTTGATAAGCCCTGGAATTGTGCTGGAAATGGCCCACCTTGATTATCATACACATTGTAAGGAGAGAGGTCACTTTAGATAAGCTATTACCAGCAGGAGAGTGGGTTTGTGTGTGTGTGAGGTGTGTGTGTGTGAGAAAACCTGGATTTGTGCTGCAAATGGCCCAACTTGATTATCATACACATTGTAAGGAGAGTGATCACTTTACATAAGCTATTACCAGCAGGAGACTGGGGTGGTGGGAGGTATTTTTTCATGCTTTCTGTGTATAAAAAGATCTTCTACACTTTCCACAGTATGCATCTGATGAAGTGAGCTGTAGCTCACAAAAGCTTATGCTGAAATAAATTGGTTAGTCTCTAAGGTGCCACAAGTACTCCTTTTCTTTTTAAGAACATAAGAATGGCCATACTGGGTCAGACCAAAGGTCCATCCAGCCCAGTATCCTGTCTACCGACAGTGGCCAATGCCAGGTGCCCCAGAGGGAGTGAACCTAATAGGTAAAGATCAAGTGATCTCTCTCCTGCCATCCATTTCCACCCTCTGACAAACAGAGGCTAGGGACACCGTTCCTTACCTATCCTGGCTAATAGCCATTAATGGACTTAACTTCCATGAATTTATCCAGTTCTCTTTTGAACCCTGTTATAGTTTTAGCCTTCACAACCTCCTCAGGGAAGGAGTTCCACAGGTTGACTGTGCGCTGAGTGAAGAAGAACTTCCTTTTATTTGTTTTAAACCTGCTACCCATTAAGTTCATTTGGTGGCCCCTAGTTCTTATATTATGGGAACAAGTAAATAACTTTTCCTTATTCACTTTCTCCACACCACTCATGATTTTATATACCTCTGTCAAATCCCCCCTTAGTCTCCTCTTTTCGAAGCTGAAAAGTCCTAGCCTCTTTAATCTCTCCTCCTATGGGACCCGTTCCAAACTCCTAATCATTTTAGTTTCCTTTTCTGAATCTTTTCTAATGCCAGTATATCTTTTTTGAGATGAGGAGACCACATCTGTACGCAGTATTCAAGATGAGGGTGTACCATGCATTTATATAAGGGCAATAAGATATTCTCTGTCTTATTCTCTGTCCCTTTTTTAATGATTCCTAACATCCCGTTTGCTTTTTGCCTACCGCTGCACACTACGTGGACGTCTTCAGAGAACTATCCACGATGACTCCAAGAGATCTTTCTCCTGATTAGTTGTAGCTAAATTAGCCCCCATCATATTGTATGTAAAGTTGTGGTTATTTTTTTGAACGTGCATTACTTTACATTGATCCACATTAAATTTCATTTTCCATTTTGTTGCCCAATCACTTAGTTTTGTGAGATCTTTTTGAAGTTTTTCACAGTCTGCTTTGGTCTTAACTATCTTGAGCAGTTTAGTATCATCTGCAAACTTTGCCACCTCGCTGCTTACCCCTTTCTCCAGATCATTTATGAATAAGTTGAATAGGATTGGTCCTAGGACAGGCCCTTGGGGAACACCACTAGTTACTTCTCTCCACTGTGAAAATGTACCATTTATTCCTACCCTTTGTTCCCTGTCTTTTAACCAGTTCTCAATCTATGAAAGGATCTTCCCTCTTATCCCATGACAACTTAATTTACTTAAGAGCCTTTGGTGAGGGATCTTGTCAAAGGCTTTCTGGAAATCTAAGTATACTACGTCCACTGGATCTCCCTTGTCCACATGTTTGTTGACGTCCTCTAATAGATTAGTAAGACATGATCTCCCTTTACAGAAACCATGTTGACTTTTGCGCAACAATTTATGTTGTTCTATGTGTCTGACAATTTTATTCTTTACTATTGTTTCGACTAATTTGCCCAATACTGACATTAGACTTACCAGTCTGTAATTGCCAGGATCACCTTTAGAGCCCTTCTTAAATATTGGTGTTACGTTAGCTTTCTTCCAGTCACTGGGTACAGTGGCTGATTTACAGGACAGGTTACAAACCACAGTTAATAGTTCCGCAATTTCACATCTGAGTTCTTTCAGAACTCCTGGGTGAAAGCCATCAGGTCCCAGTGACTTGTTACTGTTAAGTTTCTCAATTAATTCCAAAACCTCCTCTAGTGACACTTCAATCTGTAACAATTCCTCAGATTTGTCACCTACAAAAGACGGCTCATGTTTGGGAATCTCCCAAACCAAAGGTTAGTTGTTTTTCTTCTAGTTTTTAAAATTGAAGAGTTTTTTTTTACCCCCTCTCTTTGCAAAGGAGTTTGTGTTTTGGTTTCTGGCTTCAAAATGGTGGAAAATTGTGGAAGCAAATTCATAGAAGACAAGAAAGTTGAATTCAGAATTGTGATTTTTAAAAGATCTTTATTCCTCTCCAGCCAGCTCAGTGACATGTCTGTAGTACATTTTGATTGGCTTGGTCCAAAGATTGTAACTGAGTAGGAGATGAAAAACCAAACAAGCTGCAAAAAGCAGGCCTGTGTCAAGGGGAAGGTACAGAAAGTGGTAGCTAATTAGTTTGTTTTCTGGGGAATTGATTTATTGTGTTCTTGTTTTACTTAGCAGTACTGTAACTTTTTATCTTGGACAATGTGTATCTTTAAGTGTGAGGAATAAATATGCATACCAAGTGAATGTGTTTAATAAAACTTAAATGGCTTTTCCCAATGGTTTTTTTTCCCTAGAAAAGTATGGGGATTTTATCTTCAGGTTAGGCAAAATAACCACGTTTGTGTATAATTTCTCCCTGTTGGCAAATATAGGCAGATCTCCTCAGGTTTTAAGTAACTATCTCCTTCTCTTTAAGAATCTTGTTTGCCTTCGGCTGAATTGTTCCGTAGCCTGTTGACTGACACGTTTCTGGAAGTACATAAAAGCTTCTCAGGCGCTCATTTGAAACTCTCTTGAAAGAGCAGAAGTCAAAAAGAAAAAATTAGAATACTTGTGGTATTACAGGAGCCCCCTTTGTTCTCTCATGACAGATTAGGGTTGTGTATGTGAAGGTCAGACTGTTCTAGAGGTCCCATACCTCTATACAGCAGAAAGCAGTGTCAGCTGTGGTGGGTGCGCACAGAAGCAAAACGAACAGATTCCTTGGTTTAAAGATCCCAGCAGTGGAAAGCTCCTTCTACCTAACCCAGGTTAATTCCTTGCTATTCCAGATTCTGCTTGGAACAGTACTTCATTATAGGTCAAAGGTATCTCTTTTTTCCTTTCACTTCACTGAGTAGTTGATTTTACCCTTTCTGCCCTCGCTCTTATCCCTGCTGCCATTAAGAGAAAAACGTGACCTGCATGTCAAACAGGTATGTAAGAGATATCTAAAAAGAATATATGACATCCGATTCAGAGACTTCTCATCTTGCACGGGGAACAGAAAGGGCAGGTTTTTTCCAGTTCTACTTTTGTTACTGTAGATAGATTAAGATACTTCAGAGAACCATATTTTAGTTTGGCACTGAATTTCCAAATAGCTTCAAAGCTGTATGCAAAACTATGCTCTAGAGTGTCTCTGGCCTCTGTTTGCCAGAAGCTGGGAATGGGAGACAGAGGATGGACCACTTGATGATTAACTGTTCTGTTCATTCTCTCTGAAGTACCTGGAATTGGCCGCTGTCGGAAGACAGGATACTGGGCCAGGTGGACAGTTGGTCTGACTCTGTATAGCCGTTCTTATGTCTGCTCAGGTACAGCTATTACTGGAAAGCCATCCAAGTGATTTGGATGCAATCCTTGATTTATGAATGCTTTGATAAGAAGTTATTCCTTTTTGACAGCTGTAAAACAAACGTTATCATTAATGTACAGATTTGGGAAATAGGAAATAGTGACAGTTTGTATCCTTATGTTCACCCCTTTTACGGGACTATGATACATTTTGTACAAAGTATGCCTTGTGAGGTATCATTTGAAAGCTCATAATTTGTTGACCATTATTGTCCTGGTAAAATGTTTGGCAAGATTGTATGTAAAGTTATAAGAATCTCCTGAATTACTAAAATATGGTCTAGGGAGAGCAGTCTCAAACCAGTTTCCGAGATACAAAAAGGCTACTTGACACCCCAGCCAGGTGTTAACAAAATCACCTGGTTAAGTGGCCATTCTTTGGTAGGAAAGAGGGTGAGGGTGAAAAATCTACATCTTGACAAAGATTTCAATCTATAGAGACTTTCTCTCACCTGAACCTCAGCTAGAGATGTTTCTCAAAGAAGAGAAATAACTATAAGAAGGGAGACTAGATGTCCCAAATTATTCTTTCCCTTTCTCTCTACCCACGACACTTGAAGAACAAAGGAAGCAGCATTGGACTGGGGGAGGGATCCTGACTGAAAGAAATTCACACAGTAAGACTACTGAAATGCGATGAAAGAGATCTTTGCTTTGAGTTCACATAGGGCATGTCTACACTACCGGCCGAACCAACAGGCGGTGATCGATCCAGCGCAGGTCGATTTATTGTGTGTAGTACAGACACAATAAATCAACCGCCGATCACTCTAGCATCAACTCCTGTACTCCACCTCAATGAGAAGCGCAAGGGGAATCGACGGGAGAGCGTCTCCCCCGACACACCGCAGTGAAGACACCATGGTAAGTAGATCTAAGTATGTCAACTTCAGCTACATTGTTCGCTTAGCTGAAGTTGCGTAACTTAGATTGATCTCCCCCTGTAGTGTTGACCAGCCCGTAGCTTGTTAATCTAGGCATTAGTTATGTTTTATTTTTATTTTCTTGTAACTAATTCAGACATTTATGCCTTTTTACTTGTCGTCACTTAAAATCTATCCTTCTGTAGTTGATAAACTGGTTTTATTGTTTTATCAAAACCATTGTGTTTGGATTGAAGGGTTTGGAAAACTCCATTTGGAATAACAGGATTTGTGCATATCTGTTTCTATTAATAAAAGGACGGACTTTATATGAGCTTGTATTCTCCAGGAGAGAGCTGGACAATACAAGACATATATTTCTGTGGAAAGTCTGGGACTGGGAATTTGCTGGTGTTGGTCTGCAGTGCAATTCAAAAGTGGCTGGCTATTGCACTCCTACAACATAACTGGGAGTAACTTACATGCTCGGAGGCAGTGTGAGAGCAGAGCAGAAATGGTAGCTCTCATAGCAAAGTAGTGTAAATGGCACTCCAGGTTGGAGTACTAAGGTGACACAGCTGTTTGTTAGTCCAGATTGTATGGTGGCTAATGTCACACAAATACATGGACTGCAGATATAGAATAATGAGAAGAGAGAATTATTTTTATGTCACTAAAGTTAATCTTTAACAAAGCTTGGAAAATTTGGGAAATTCCAAAGGATTGAAGGACTGCCAGTGTAAATCCGATACTCCAAAAGGGTAAAAGGGATGACCATGGGACTGTAAACAGGCTAGTCTAATGTTGACCCCAGGCAAAATAACTGAATGATTAATTTGGGCTCTATTAACAAAGAATTAGAGGCTACTTGGAGTAGCGAGCTACTTGCAGTAATCCCCTCACTTTTGTTAAAACTGTGTCCTCAATCTGGTTACAAGTGAGGAACTGCATATCAGTCACCCAGAGTGGGATCCATACAGAAAACATACTCAAATTAAAAATGCTTACTTTGAGATGATGTCCTACATGAGGATTGGATGCCCCGCCCATTATCTTTTCTTTTTGAAATCCTTTTACCTTGGGATTCTGAACAGGTGAGAGAACCGAGGGATGGTTGCAGCCACCTTCCCTGTTATGCCCTTGAGTGGATGTGTGGCGGCATGAGAACATGCCACAGCACAGGTGTGGTCCAAGTTGTGAACTCTGCTTTTCAAAGATTACTGTCTCATGCACATGAAGTGCATTTGTACTATGAGTGGGACCTAATCGTTGTAAAGATAAACTTGAAAACATTAAGCACATAGAATCATAGGACTGGGAGGGACCTTGAGAGGTCATCTGGTACAGTCCCCTGCACTCATGGCAGGACTAAATATTATCTGGACCATCCCTGACAGGTGTTTGTCTAACCTGCTGTTAAAAATCTCCAATGATGGAGATTCCAAAACCTCCCTAGGCAATTTATTCCATTGCTTAACCACCCTGACAGTTAGGAAGTTTTTCCTAAAGTCCAACCTAAACCTCCCTTGCTGCAATTTAAGCCCACTGCTTCTTGTCCTATCCTCAGAGGTAAAGAAGAACAATTCTTCTCCCCGCTCCTTGTAACAACCTTTTATGTACTTGAAAACTGTTACCATGCCTCCGCTCAGTCTTTTCTTTTCCAGACTAAGTTTCCAGACTAAGTTTCCAGTTTTTTTCAATCTTCCCTCATAGGTCATGTTTTCTAGACCTTTAATCAGTTTTGTTGCTCTTCTTTGGACTTTTTCCAATTTGTCCACATCTTTTCTGAAATGTGGCGTCCAGAACTGGACACAATACTCCAGTTGAGGTCTAGTCAGCGCAGAGTAGAGCGGAAGAATTACTTGTTGTGTCTTGCTTACAACACTCTTGCTAATACACCCCAGAATGATGTTGCATTTTTCACAACAGTGTTACACTTTTGACTCATATTTAGGTAGCTTTTGGTTCACTGTGTCCCTCAGATCCCCTTCTGCAGTACTCCTACCTAGGCAGTCATATCCCGTTTTGTATGTGTGCAACTGATTGTTCCTTCCTAAATGGAGTACTTTGCATTTGTCCTTATTGAATTTCATCCTGTTTACTTCTGGACAAACTGAAGAAATGGTCTGATAATTTTGAATTTTAATCCTATCCTCTAAAGCACCTGCAACCCCCCTCCCATCTTGGTATAGTCCGCGAACTTTATAAGTGTACTTTCTATGCCGTTATCTAAATCATTGATGAAGATATTGAACAAAAGTGGACCGAGAACTGATAGCTGCGGGACCCCAATTGTTAGGCCCTCCCAGCATGACTGTGAACCACTGATAACTACTCTCTGGGAACGGTTTTCCAACCAGTGTTGCAATCACCTTTTAAAAAAGAAAAGGAGTACTTGTGGCACCTTAGAGACTAACCAATTTATTTGAGCATGAGCTCACGAAAGCTCATGCTTAGATAAATTGGTTAGTCTCTAAGGTGCCACAAGTACTCCTTTTCTTTTTGCGAATACAGACTAACACGGCTGTTACTCTGAAACCAATCACCTTTTAGTAGCTCCATGTAGGTTGCATTTTCATAATTTGTTTATGAGATGGTCATGCGAGACAGTATCAAAAGCTTTACTGAAGTCAAGATATACCACATCTACCGCTTTCCCGCCATCAACAAGGCTTGTTACCTTGGCAAAGAAAGCTGTCAGGTTGGTTTGACATGATTTGTTCTTGACAAATCCATGCTGACTGTTACTTATCACCTTATTATCTTCTAGATGTTTGCACGTTGCTTAATTATTTGATCCATTATCTTTTCGCAAAGAGAAAAGGAGTACTTGTGGCACCTTAGAGACTAACCAATTTATTTGAGCATAAGCTTTCACGAGCTACAGCTCACTTCATCGGATGCATCAAATAAATTGGTTAGTCTCTAAGGTGCCACAAGTACTCCTTTTCTTTTTGCGAATATAGACTAACATGGCTGCTACTCTGAAACCTGTCATTATCTTTTCGGGTACAGAAGTTAAGCTGACTGGTCTGTAATTCCTAGGGTTTTGCTTATTTCCCTTTTTTTAATAGATTGGCACTATATTTGCCCTTTTCCAGTCTTCTGGAATCTCTCCCGTCCTCCATGACTTTTCAAAGATAATTGCTAATGGCTCAGATATCTCCAGTCAGCTCCTTGAGTATTTTGGGATGCATTTAATCAGGCCCTGGTGACTTGAAGACATCTTGAAGACATGGTCTTCTTTGCACATTTGATGTTATCAAGACCATGACAGTGTTACTGTTAATGAGCAAAATACTCTGTTGGGGATCGTAAGCTGAAGTAATGGTGAAGAAATGCTGCCCTCTGCTGCTTACTAAGCATATATCTCATTAAGTAAACAAAATGAGGGAAACACAAATCTACATATTCACAGGATTCCTACAGTAATGCATGATTTCTACTATATGTTCTAGGTTTTGAAACCTTTGATGACCTAATTTGAGGATGGGGGGGCGGGGGAGGGAAGAGACAATTTCATCATTCAATGAAACTACAGTACATTGAACTAGGAGAGTCTTTTTGGGATGGACAAAGTGGCTAAACTACTGAGCATTTTGCTAGTTCTAGGGCACTTGGATAATCAATCTATCTTTTTAAATCTTGTAAAATGTATTCACCCTTTTAAAAAAAGAACAAAATATATGCAGCCTTCTTTGTTCTCAAACCGCTTTTTAAATGGTATACTTCTTTAATTCCTGTATCCTTATACGTACACTGCAAAAGTGTATTTGTGGCTATTTTTTGTTGGATTCTTTTGCTTCTCCATTTTCCCAGCCATCATCAGCCACATATACCCTTCCAACATACCTTCTGTTTCCCTTCACCTCTCACCAGTTAACACATGCCTTTCTTGCCTTCCTGGGGTGAATTATTTCGGCTTGAGAGCCCCAAAAGTAAGTAGTAGTGGATAATTAATGTACACAGTGGTTACAAACACCTGTGTTGCTGCACATTAGCACATTTCTGGCATCAGCCATGTGAAACTGACTAGACACAATTTTAGTTCTCTATTCCATGCTGGTGGCACCACTGGGGAAAGACAGGTGCAGTAATATTAAATAATCATTCTCTAGCATTTTGCTTGGAAGAAATCCTGTAAGTTCTGTTCCCACATAAACTTTATTTAAAGAGTGAATGTGTTTTATTCATAATTTACAATACCTTGAAAGCATAGTAAATAACTAAATGATCTTAAGAGCTAAAAAACCCCCCAAATCAACCTATGGTTAAAAGAGGATTGATTCTGCTGATGGTATTACTGCTGTTTACATGGAACATACTATAATAGTAAATGGAGGTTGTCATAACCATACAGCTAAGGGTAGCCTAGAATTGCTCATTACCTGTAAGAGGCTAAGAAACTCAAATAACCTGGTTGGCACCTGACCAAAAGGACCAATGGGGAAAGAAAATACTTTGAAATCTTGGGGTGGGGAGGAAGGTTTTGTTTTGTGTGTTCTCTTGGGAAGCAGAGAAGCATCAGGTCAGAAAACTCCTTCTCCTCTAAACCATCCTAAAAGTCTCTCCTATTAAAAATTGTAAGTAAAAGCCAGGCAAGGCGTGTTAGATTATCTTTTGTTCTGCTTGTGAATTTTTCCTTTGCTGGAGGGAGGTTTAGTCCTGTTTTTTGTAATTTTGAAACTAAGCCTAGAGGAAGTTCTAATGTGTTTTTTGAATCTTTGTTAGTCTCTAAGGTGCCACAAGTACTCCTTTTTTTTTTTACGAATACAGGGTAACACGGCTGCTACTCTGAAACCTTTGAATCTTTTGTTACCCTGTAAAGTTATTTTCCATCCTGATTTTACAGAGACGATTTTTATTTATTTTTTTTAAATAAAATCCTTCTTTTAAGAACCTGACTGATTTCTCTACTGTCCTAAGACCCAGGGGTTTGGGTCTGTGATCACTTTGTAACCAATTGGTTAGGATATTATTCTCAAACCTCCCCAGGAAAGGGGGTATAAGGGCTTGGAGGAATATTTTGGGGGAACAGGAACTCCAAGTGGTCCTTTCCCTGATTCTTTGTCTAAATCAATGGGGGCTGCGGGAAGTGGTGGCCAATATGTCCCTCAGCCCACGCCACTTCCCTCAGCCCCCATTGGCTGGGCACAGCGAACCACGGCCAGTGGGAGCCGTGATTGGCCGAACCTGCGGACATGGCAGGTAAACATGCCAGGGGCTTTCCCTGAACAAGCGGCGTCCCAAGTCTGGGAAACACTGCTCTAAGCAATTCCAGACCATGAGGAGGGTCTCTGGTAGGAACATGATATAATAGCTCTGCTGAGGAACTAGGGTGTGTGTTCTTCAGCACGTGGAACAATTCTGATTTGCTGCCTTCCTTGGAGAGAAGTGGGTAGGGAAGAATGGAAGCTAATCATAGGGTATTTCCCCATAGGCTCATAGAAGGTCTGAAATCTGTAGCTTTTTGGGGAAAATTGTATAGTTGCCTGGTCTCTGAAAGAATGAGGGGATGAAGAGTCATAAAGACAGGTAAAACCCATATTGTATACAATTAATAAATTATAAGGCCAGATATTGTGATCATCTTGTCAGACATTCTGTATAACAAGGCAATAGGAATTTCCTGAATTAATTCCTGTTTGAACTAGAACATATTTTTTAGAAAAATATCCAGTCTTGATTTAAAATTGCCAGTGATGGAGAATTCACCACAACCTTTGGTAAATTATTGTAATTGTTAGGATATATTATCTCTTATGCCTGTTTATCCTAAACATGTGCCTTATTGCTAGTCATTGACTCTTATGATAGCTTTGTCTTCTAGACTCAAGAGCTCTCTATTATCAAATATTTGTTCCCCATGTAAATAGTTACAAATTGTGAGCAAGTCACCCCTTAAACTCCTTTTTGTTAAGCTCAATAGATTGCAACTTTAGAGTCTTTCACTATAAAGCATGTTTTCTAATTGTTCAATCATTCCTATGGTTCTTCTCTGAACCCTCTCCAATTTATCAACATCCTTCTTGAACCGTGGATGCCAGAACTGGATACGGTATTCCAATAGGTGTCACACCAGTACCAACTACAGAGGTAAAATGACTTCCTTACTCATACTTAAGATTTCCTTGTTTATGCATCCAAGGATTGTGTTAGCATTTTTGGCCACAGCATCTCACAGGAAGCTCATGTTTAGCTGATTATTCACCATGATCCCCAAGTCTTGTTCAGATTCACTGCTTCCCAAACTAGAGTCTTCCATCCTGTAAATATGGTCTACATTCTTTGTTCCTACATGAATAGATTTACTTTTGATTGTATTAAAACACATATGAGAACTGATGGTCTAAGTCTAGAAGAAGAAGAGTTGTATTGAAACGCATGTTGTTTGCCTGCACCCAGCTTACCAAGCGATCCAGATAGCTCTGTATCAGTGATCTGTCCTCTTCATTATTTACTACTTCCCCAATTTTTGTGTCATTTGCAAACTTTCAGTGGTGATTTTGTTTTGTTCCAAGTCATTGATGAAAATGTTTAGTGTAGAGCCAAGGACTTATCCTTGCGGGACCCTACTAAAAGCATGCACATTCAATGATGATTCCCCATTTACAGTTACATTTTGAGACCTGTCAGCCTGTTTTTAGCCATTTAATATGCGCCATGTTGATTTTGTATCCTTCTTGTTTTTTAATCAAAATATTGCGAGGACCAATTCAAATGTCTTAAGTCTATTATGTCAACTCTGTTACGCTATAAATCAAACTTGTAAACCCGTCGAAAAGAGATATCAAGTTAGTTTGACAGGATCTATTTTCCATACGTGCATGTGATTGATATGAATTATATTATTCTTTTATTCTTTATTAATCAAGTCCTATATCAGCCATTCTATTATTTTGACTGGGACTGATGTCAGGATGAGAGGCCTATGTTTACCCTTTTAATATATTGGCATAACTTTAGCTTTCTTCTTGTCCTCTGGAACTTCCCCTGTGTTCGAAGACTTACTGAAAATCAACCTTAGTGGTTCAGGTTGCTGCTTGGCCAGCTCTTTTAAAACTCTCAGATGCAAGTTTCCCTTATCTGCTGATTTTAAAATGTCTGACCTCAGTAGCTGCTGTTTAACAGCCATTGTTACTGTTGGAATGGAAAGAACTTCATCCTAGTCATATAATATGACTTCATCATCATCATCGAACTATATCCAGCTTTTTCCTAATGTTAAATAGGTAGACTAGGTGACCATAACAGTACCTTATGACTTCCCTGGTACAGTGAACTTAATCTCCATGTTAGGGAAGTCATGTCACTGAAACAATGTCATTAATATTCACTTCTTAAAATTATGGCTTATGTTGCCTCTGCAGTATTTCACTATACATGTATTATATTTTAATAATTTTATATGTGTTTTGTTATATTAATTGTAGTAAGAGCTTTCATGATTGCACAGCACTTGAAATGTTTAAATACAAAGCATAGTTCAAAAATAACATTTTATGTATCTATTGTAATTCAGATTTTTGCCTTCTGTGCTACCATAAAATAGGTGGTGATATATTTGGAAAAATTCACTGATGAACAGTCTAAGGTATTGTCATTTGTTTTTATCCTAACACTTTATGTTATAATAATAATGAACTCAGGGGAACCACACCGTTCATAAATGCATTGTAGTGTATTGGAAACACTTTTAAAATTTTTTTTATTGGCTGAAGACCCATTACATGTAGTAATCAATAATTCATGACCCAATCAATCCTATTTCTTGTTCAGACAATTGCTAAGACAAACAAGTTTGTTAACATTTATGGGAGAGAATGCTTCCTGCTTCTTATTTACGTCACTTGAAAGTGAGAACAGGTATTCGCATGGCACTGTTATAGCTCGTCTTGCAAGGAGGTATATATGCCATATATTCTATAAGGAATATATGCCATATATTCTAAACATTCTTATGCCCTTTCATGCTTCGACTTGTAGGCTCTAAACTTTTGCATTGTTTTGTTTTTGAGTGCAGTTATGTAAAAAAAAGAAATAATTCTACATTTGTAAGATGCTTTCATGATAAAGAGATTGCATTACTGTCCTTGCGTATGAGGTGAATTGAAAAATATTATTTTGTTTAGTTTTTACAACACAAATATTTGTAATAAAAAATAATATAAAGTGAGAACTGTACACTTTATTCTGTGTTGTAGTTGTAAACAGTATATTTGAAAATGTAGAAAAACATGCAAAAATATTTACAAATTTAAATTGGTATTCTCTTATTGTTTAACAGTGCAATTAAAACGGTCATTAATCGCGACTATTTTTTAAAATCTAGTTAATTTGTTTTGACAACCCTACTTTATATTGAAAACTAGTAAAAATTATGCTTGAGCTAATTTGTTTGAGTTTGTTGGCTTAGCTGAATATGCTGCTGCCCTGTGACAAGAAGGTACCTGAGGCAGAACCTCCTTGTATTGCATCTGCTACAGTATAAAGTAGCTTTACATTTTGTGGACATTACTGTTGAGAAAACGATTTTTCATGGATACCAAAAACTTAAGTATTATTCTAAAAATCAGTTGACCAGTTTCTCTTGCTAGGCTTGTCAAGTATCTTTGTAATTTTTCACCCAAGGTAAAATTATGTCAGTGGCATGTCACGTACTGATATTCACTGAAAGGCAGAATGAAAGATGATTGATTATTTCAGAAGGTTGTAGATGGTCTGTTTGAGATAAATCTGAATGTGGTAGAAGGATGACTGAAAAAAATTATTCTAGAGTTTGAAATCTATTACGTAATTCGCTGCTGTTCTCCAGTAAAGGTGATCGCCACCGAAACCTAAGGAATGCTATGTAGCCTCAGGTTCGGTCTGTTTCTAAATAATACTGTGTCATATTTTGACATACAGGAGAATGCTAGAGGCTACCTTACTGCTTGTTTATAAAATTGTTTCCTGAAGGATCCACAGATCTAGATCCAACCAAAATAAGCCTTTTTTGAAGCTGTGAATATTACAAGCATTAATTAATTGTTCATGGAATCATAAAAATGTAGGGCTGGAAGGGACCTGAGGAGATCATTTAGTCCATACCCGTGGTTATGAGGCAGGATTTAGATCATCCCCGACAGGTGTGTGTCTTGACTCTTCTCAAAAATCTCCAGTAATAGGGATTCTCCGACTTTGCTTGGTAACTTGTTCCAGTGATTAACTGTCCTTAGACAGTTAGAAAGTTATTACTAATATCCACCCTAAATTTCACTTGCTGCAAACTAAGCCAATTAATTCTTGTCCTACCCTCAGTGGACATGTAAAGCAATTGATCATTGTCCTCTTTATAACAACTTTTTACATATTTGAAGAGTGCTATTATGTCCTCCTTCAGCCTTCTCTTGTCTGGGCTAAACATGCCCAGTTCTTTCAACCTTTTCTCATAGGTATTGTTTTCTAAACCTATCATGTTTGTTGCTGTCCTCTGGATTCTATATAATTCGTTCACATCTTTCTAAAAGTGTGGTGCCCAAAATGGGTACAGTATTCTAGCTAAAGCCTCACCAGTGCCAAGTGGAGTGGAACAACTACCTCTCATGCCTTACATATAACTCTCCTATTAATATATCCTAGACAGCGTTTCTCAAATGTGGCCACCAGGGCTGCATGCAACCACCAGGGGTGTTTCTTGCAGCCACAGCCTCCTGGGCTGTGTATGTGTGTGGGGAGTAACAGCCCTCCCTTTCCCTGTTGCTCCTGGATGCACCACCTTGGTGTTGGTTGCTGGGGCCGCCAGCAGGGGTTGGGCCTTGCCTCCCTCTAGAGACACCTGGAGCACAACGCTGGAGGAGCAGGCAGGCGGTGAGTTCCCCACCTGCCCAGGGGCTGTGGGGCTCAGGCTTTGTGCATCAGCCCAGGGGCGATGGGTTGGTAGATTCTGGCAGTAGGGCTTTGGGCTCCAGTCCCGGCTCTGGTTGCACAGTGGCAGGCCCTAGGCTCTGACGGTGGGGCTTCAGGCTCTAGGACCCTGCTGCCTCCCCCAGCCCCTCATTCAGGGCTTAATTTGTCCCGAGGTTTGGCAGGGCATTGCTGGCACATGATGGCATATATCCCATTGGTGGATGTGCAGGTGAATGAGCCTCTGATAGTGTGGCTGATGTGATTAGGCCCTGTGATGGTGTCCCCTGAATAGATATGTGGGCACAGTTGGCAACGGGCTTTGTTGCAAGGATAGGTTCCTGGATTAGTGGTTCTGTTGTGTGGTATGTGGTTGTTGGTGAGTATTTGCTTCAGGCTGGGGGGCTGTCTGTAGGCAAGGACTGGCCTGTCTCCCAAGATTTGTGAGAGTGTTGGGTCATCCTTCAGGATAGGTTGTAGATCCTTAATAATGCGTTGGAGGGGTTTTAGTTGGGGGCTGAAGGTGACGGCTAGTGGCGTTCTGTTATTTTCTTTGTTAGGCCTGTCCTGTAGTAGGTGACTTCTGGGAACTCTTCTGGCTCTATCAATCTGTTTCTTTACTTCCGCAGGTGGGTATTGTAGTTGTAAGAAAGCTTGACAGAGATCTTGTAGGTGTTTGTCTCTGTCTGAGGGGTTGGAGCAAATGCGGTTGTATTGCAGAGCTTGGCTGTAGATGATGGATCGTGTGGTGTGGTCAGGGTGAAAGCTGGAGGCATGTAGATAGGAATAGCGGTCAGTAGGTTTCCGGTATAGGGTGGTGTTTATGTGACCATTGTTTATTAGCACTGTAGTGTCCAGAAAGTGGATTTCTTGTGTGGACTGGACCAGGCTGAGGTTGATGGTGGGATGGAAGTTGTTGAAATCATGGTGGAATTCCTCAAGGGCTTCTTTTCCATGGGTCCAGATGATGAAGATGTCATCAATATAGCGCAAGTAGAGTAGGGGCTTTAGGGGACGAGAGCTGAGGAAGCGTTGTTCTAAATCAGCCATAAAAATGTTGGCATACTGTGGGGCCATGCGGGTACCCATAGCAGTGCCGCTGATCTGAAGGTATACATTGTCCCCAAATGTAAAATAGTTATGGGTAAGGACAAAGGCTCACCTTGATTACCATGCACATTGTAGGGAGAGTGGTCACTTTGGATGAGCTATTACCAGCAGGAGAGTGAGTTTGTGTGTGTATGGGGGTGGGGGGGTGAGAAAACCTGGATTTGTGCTGGGAATGGCCCACCTTGATTATCATGCACATTGTAGGGGGAGTGGTCACTTTGGATAAGCTATCACCAGCAGGAGAGTGAGTTTGTGTGTGTGGTTTTTGGAGGGGGGTGAGGGGGTGAGAGAACCTGGATTTGTGCAGGAAATGGCCCACCTTGATTATCATACACATTGTGAAGAGAGTTGTCACTTTGGATGGGCTATTACCAGCAGGAGAGTGAGTTTGTGTGTGTGTGGGGGGGGGGGGCGGAGGGTGAGAAAACCTGGATTTGTGCTGGAAATGGCCCAACTTGATGATCACTTTAGATAAGGTATTACCAGCAGGACAGTGGGGTGGGAGGAGGTATTGTTTCATGATCTCTGTGTGTATATAATGTCTGCTGCAGTTTCCACGGTATGCATCCGATGAAGTGAGCTGTAGCTCACGAAAGCTCATGCTCAAATAAATTGGTTAGTCTCTAAGGTGCCACAAGTACTCCTTTTCTTTTTTTAATTTACAGTGAGTTAAAGACTTATTACTCCCGGGGGAATTCTGTGCCCCTGTGCACATGCAGAATTCATGTCCCCTGTAGGTTTCTTTGCTTCCCCACAGAAATCTGATGGGGAAGCAATGGGAAGCTGCAAGAGCAGTCACGCCCCTCCCCAGCAGTGCGGGCACATCGTTTCAGGTGCCCGGAGCAGCCAGCGGAGAGATAAATCATGCAGGGGATGAGGTTGGGGGAGCTCCGTCCAGTTGCTCCTACCCTGTGCTGGGCTTAGCTGCTAGTCCAAGTTGGGATGGGGTGGGGGTAAGGGAACGGCACTTCCTCTTCCCTTTTAAGGAGAGGCTAGGGCTATGTCAGACCTACCCCCAGAAACCTCCCCTGACTACACACACACTCTTCCCTCTAGCTCCTCAGCCACGGGCAGAGCAGTCACTGTACAGGGAGCTGCTCCTCCGTCCATCCAACCCCTGTGCATCTGAACACCCCCATACCCAGACCCCTGCTGAGCCCCCTGCACCTGAACCCCCACTCTGCCAAGCCTCACCCCGTGCACCTGGAGCCTCCCACCGAGCTGGACGTCCTACCAACTCTCTGCCTCCGGACCCCTCCTGAGCCTCTGCATCCAGACCCCCCACCCCTGCACCCAGACCACTCTCTGCTTTTTTAAAATGGGGGGGTACTTTTCATATACTGAACTCCTGTTTTCATATCCCTCCCTACGTCTGATTACTTCCCAGACCTTCAGAACTGTGGAAGATGCTGGGTTTCAGAACAAACTTTCTTACCAATAATTTCCTTTCTGCTAGCGGCATCTCCCACACTTCTACACATGCTAGATGGCTCATGAGCCAAGGATAAAATATTAAGTGCAGCCATTAGCGTAGGACCATTTGTCTGTGGTCTAATGTACATAATTATTCTGTCTGGAATATTTTTTTGTTAATGATGTTATGCAAGTTTTATAGCTTGGGAATAACTCATGTAGTGGCAAGTAGGAGCAGAGGGGGCGTGGTCAGAGTATGTGGAGCCAAAACAGTGATTTGTCTCTGGGAAGCTGCAGAGAGGGGGGATCAGCCCAGAAGTCTAGACTTGTGGAAGATGCCTTTACCAGAAAGGAAATTATTGGTAAGAAATTTTCCGTTATAGTGATAAACTCAAGGAGCTCAGTCTTATCGTCTTAATAAAGAGAAGGTTAAGGAGTGACTTGTTCACAGTCTGTAAGTACTTACATGGAGAACCGATATTTAATAATGGGCTCTTTAATCTACCAGACAAAGGTATAACAAGATTCAGTGGATGGAAGTTGAAGCTAGAGAAATTCAGAATGGAAATAAGGCATGCATTTTTAACAGTGAGGGTAATTAGCCATTGGAATAATTTACCAGCAGTCATGATGGATTCCTCATCACTGGCAAATGTAAAATAATGATTGGATTTCTCAAAAAAAAAAAAAAGATATGCTCTAGTTCAAATGAATTTAGTTTGTGGAAGTTCTGTGTCCTGTGTTTTACAGGTGGTCAAACTAGTTGATTACAACGGTCCCTTCCAGTGGCCTTAAAATCTATGAATTATAGAACGTCATATGCTTTTCATAATGCTGGTAAATGCTATTTAAATTGTAGCCAAAGAACTGATACTTGCATGTGACCTGCTTTAAATTGTATAAGATCCATCATGGTAGTCCAAGTGAGGTTGTGCTAGAAAAGGATCTAAAACAAGATGTTTGTTTCCTTTTTAAAGTGTATGAAATGCTATACAAATAAAAATAATAATTGCAAAGTATAAGAGTAATTGGTGGTATGGAAGAACAATATTGCATCCTTTAGAAGAAATCTAATCTTAAATGTAAATATATAATACTTTTCTACAGTGTTGGCACATCTAGGTCTGGTCATTACAAACAACCATACTTAGAATCTAGTTGAAGTAATTGAAATTAGGATAAAAAAGGAATAGTTTTCTTTATTAAGAGACTTTTATATACTATTTTTATGTAACTAAAAATAACATTTATTTTCTTGTTTCCACTGACAGTTCCCCCCCCTTTCTTCTTTAAATGTAAATCTACATGACTTCCTAATTTAAATATAGAAAAATTAGTTGGCCTAGAAGGCTAAAGACAACCATTTCTTTTCAAGCTAATAATCATCAATGAATATTTCCCAAAATTATGAAGAAAACTTAATGATGGAGTTTTGGGGTGCCTGAAAGAGAGAACCAAGTAAAATGAAGCCATTTACTTCTGCCTGTCTTAAGAATGTTTGTAATAAATAAATCCTGCTCACTAATTAAACACCTAGATGTTCGTGTTTTTAATTGGGCAGTGGGAGTCATTTTTGTTGCCTATTAAGGTAGGATGCAAATTACTGTTAAATAAACGTAGAATAAAAGCAGTTTATTTTATGTATGCAGTCATAAGCAGAACAGTTGTCAGTTTTGGTATCTTTTTGATTAAACATATGCAGGTGGTTTTTTTTTTTTGAAAGCTTTAAAGTGTGTTTCTTTTGACCTCTTTTGCTGCTTTTTCCTGAAAACTAACTTTGTATGTTGACTTTGTATGTTAAAATGAAACATGGAAAAGACCTCTGCAGGGAGATAGGTAGTTCTATTAGACTATCTCTATGGTCATCTGGTATGTTTACCGTGAATGCCAGTTTGTTCTTGTGGCTTATGGTAGTAAAGAACACTCAAGAATTCAGTTTATTACTACATGTCCCATGGCTATTTTAAGAATCTTAAGAATTCTGTGGACACTGTGCTCCTTAAAATGCTGTAAGATCTTTCAATACTGACCCACCAGATACCTACTCTATATTAAAAATAAATAAGACACTTAAAATTTGGACCTTGAAATAATGCCTCTTGTCTAGTTGAAACTGATGCTCACGAAAGCTTATGCTCAAATAAATTTGTTCGTCTCTAAGGTGCCACAAGTACTCCTTTTCTTTTTGCGGATACAGACTAACACGGCTGCTACTCTGAAACCTGATGTAGATTGAGTTGCTTGTAGAGTGCCCTGTGCCTTCCTTTCCACAGTGCTAGTACATTAGTATGCAAATTATAAATATATCTATAAAACATTGTCTGAATGTTCCATATGATGTCAAGAAGTATAACATTTTGTATAAATTGTAATAGTTCCATTCTGAAGGGAGCTAGCGCTCTTGTAAAATGTGGTTGAAACTTTGCAAACTAGACATTTCTCAAATGGTTTCACTGACACTGAAAAAGCTTTAAAACTTGAGGAACTAATGTCTTAATGGTATTTAAATGTTTTTCTCAGTCTAGTCTTTTTAGGATTTTACTGTTTTAAAAATAATAAAAATCCTATTTTAAGATATGGTGATAGTTTAGTTTTAATTAAAAAAAGGTTATTCAGCTTTAGTGCTCCAGTGCAGGCTCCTCATGTTTTGTCTAGGTTTTAGAGTGCATTGAATATCTCTCTTCTCTGCACACAACCAGATAATTGATGACAGCACTGCCTTTACAGTGTCTGAAATGAGTGCAAATAACATTCATTGCATGGTGTGTACAAAAAGCCTCAACCAATACAACACATTTTTGACTGAAAAAAAGTAGCAGCTGCAACATCAACCTCAATCCCATGATTTGGCCCTGTAAAGTTTCACACTGCTTCATTAAATTGAATGGGGTTATATTAGTGGTGTAAGATCAATTATATTGAATTTTTATGTGTGCACTGAAAGATACTTCCTTAAAAGTTCTGAACTGTCTCTATTTTTGTTTTATAAGGATTAGTAATATTATACAGAAATATAAGGTTCTGTTTACAGCTGCAGATGTATGGCTAAGTTATTTGGAGTCTGTATGTAGCCTTCATCAACCATGTAGATGTAATTGCCTGAAGTTACTGAAGCTTTCTGTTCATTATATCTTACTGATAGAATCCTTTGTAGTTGTGTACACCATATCTTCCTTTTTATTGATTCTGCTGTGCCCATAGCACAGTAGAGCTTATGCTCTCTGCATCTTGGAGAGCTGTTTCTGCAACATTCAGAACCACATTTGGCTTTGTTTTCACCCTATTTGTTATCATGAAATGGTCATTTATATATAATATGACTTTTTTTCTTTTTACCAAGAGTTACTTCATTAGGGGTATGGAAGTAAGATTGCTTGTTGCTTTGTGTCCTTGGTTGGAAAAGGGTTTATTTATGGGACAGAGACTTCCTTGCACTGTTGGTGTACAGTCAGTGATCCATGACTAACAGATTGTCTTCCATTTTTTGTTTTGGAGTGATGTGCATTGAATTTGCTCTGCCAGCCCTGCTATCCCCTGACTACAAATGGCATACTGTGATTCTGACCTGCTGAAGAAGGAGCAGAGGTTTTTAAATTATTAAAATTGACTGGGCTCTTTAGTACACTTCTGGCTTGTCCTTGGGCTTGGATGTACATGTAGAAAAATTCCACGAAATAGTGAGAATGTAGCTAAACGGGGAATAGAGTGATCATTTAATATCTTTGCGAGTTTTTTTGTGGATTATTGTGAATATCTTTCTCCATAATGTTCCAATATAGTTATTAGTGCGATTTCCCCCCCCCCCCCCTTTCCTGCCCCTACCCCCAATCTGAAATTCATGTACTGCTTCCCTGAAAACTTGAAGGGAAGTTGGAGATATTGATTAGGTACTAGGGGCAAGTTGAAAATAAAACCCAAGCTTCCAAGTATAGGGATGCTGACATTTATAATCTTTGTCTGTCTTACTGGAAAAGGGAGTGTCTTCAGAAGCAGAGGCGTCATTTGTGTGTTATTACTGGTGCTATATCTATTAGGTGGGTTGGTGGTGCTATTTATTCTCCAGAATATATGGCGGTTTTTTTTTAGTTTCATCAGTTTGTGTATTTTATTTTTTTATTTCAAAGCCGTCAGGAACACTATCCCCGATAATGTCACGGCTAACCTGGTGGCTGAACTTTGTGACTTTGTCCTTACCCATAACTATTTCACATTTGGGGACAATGTATACCTTCAGATCAGCGGCACTGCTATGGGTACCCGCATGGCCCCACAGTATGCCAACATTTTTATGGCTGATTTAGAACAACGCTTCCTCAGCTCTCGTCCCCTAAAGCCCCTACTCTACTTGCGCTATATTGATGACATCTTCATCATCTGGACCCATGGAAAAGAAGCCCTTGAGGAATTCCACCATGATTTCAACAATTTCCATCCCACCACCAACCTCAGCCTGGTCCAGTCCACACAAGAGATCCACTTCCTGGACACTACAGTGCTAATAAACAATGGTCACATAAACACCACCCTATACCGGAAACCTACTGACCGCTATTCCTACCTGCATGCCTCCAGCTTTCACCCTGACCACACCACACAATCCATCGTCTACAGCCAAGCTCTGCGATACAACCGCATTTGCTCCAACCCCTCAGACAGAGACAAACACCTACAAGATCTCTGTCAAGCTTTCTTACAACTACAATACCCACCTGCGGAAGTAAAGAAACAGATTGATAGAGCCAGAAGAGTTCCCAGAAGTTACCTACTACAGGACAGGCCTAACAAAGAAAATAACAGAACGCCACTAGCCGTCACCTTCAGCCCCCAACTAAAACCCCTCCAACACATTATTAAGGATCTACAACCTATCCTAAAGGATGACCCAACACTCTCACAAATCTTGGGAGACAGGCCAGTCCTTGCCTACAGACAGCCCCGCAACCTGAAGCAAATACTCACCAACAACCACATACCACACAACAGAACCACTAACCCAGGAACTTATCCTTGCAACAAAGCCCGTTGCCAACTGTGCCCACATATCTATTCAGGGGACACCATCACAGGGCCTAATAACATCAGCCACACTATCAGAGGCTTGTTCACCTGCACATCCACCAATGTGATTTATGCCATCATGTGCCAGCAATGCCCCTCTGCCATGTACATTGGTCAAACTGGACAGTCTCTACGTAAAAGAATAAATGGACACAAATCAGATGTCAAGAATTATAACATTCATAAACCAGTCGGAGAACACTTCAATCTCTCTGGTCACGCAATCACAGACATGAAGGTCGCTATCTTAAAACAAAAAAACTTCAAATCCAGACTCCAGCGAGAAACTGCTGAATTGGAATTCATTTGCAAATTGGATACTATTAATTTAGGCTTAAATAGAGACTGGGAGTGGCTAAGTCATTATGCAAGGTAGCCTATTTCCTCTTGTTTTTTCCTACCCCCCCCCCCAGATGTTCTGGTTTAACTTGGATTTAAACTTGGAGAATGGTCAGTTTGGATGAGCTATTACCAGCAGGAGAGTGAGTTTGTGTGTGTATGGGGGTGGGTTTTTGGAGGGGGGTGAGGGAGTGAGAGAACCTGGATTTGTGCAGGAAATGGCCTAACTTGATTATCATGCACATTGTGTAAAGAGTTGTCACTTTGGATGGGCTATCACCAGCAGGAGAGTGAATTTGTGTGGGGGGGTGGAGGGTGAGAGAACCTGGATTTGTGCTGGAAATGGCCTAACCTGAAGATTACTTTAGATAAGCTATTACCAGCAGGACAGTGGGGTGGGAGGAGGTATTGTTTCATATTCTCTGTGTATATATAAAGTCTGCTGCAGTTTCCACGGTATGCATCTGATGAAGTGAGCTGTAGCTCACGAAAGCTCATGCTCAAATAAATTGGTTAGTCTCTAAGGTGCCACAAGTACTCCTTTTCTTTTTGCGAATACAGACTAACACGGCTGTTACTCTGAAACCTGTCATTGTAACTTCATGATCTTATGAAATTTTATTATTCACTTCTAATGTAAGAAGTGTGTTTACCATTTTACAATATGTAGACAAAGTCCCTCCCTCAAGGAGTTTACCAGGTAAACTGAATGAATTAAAAGGGAGATTGTGAAAGGTCAGAGCAGGCAGTGAAGTTAGTGTTCTGAGTTTAGGTGAAGAGGTATGTTTTGAGGGGGTATGAGATCATGGGAAGAAGCTTTAAAAGATACTGAAATGTGCAAGTCTCAATTTTTTTATTTAAAGTTTGGGTGTTCTATTTTAGATGACATTTTGTGTGATTGTGGGCCTAGCTTGATGTGAGTAATTGGACACAGGTGGGGCCTCATTTTTTGGGAGGAAGGATCAGGGCTAGAAACAGAATGTCTGTAGTAGCAACAGAGAAGGGGGAACATCCAGGGAATAATTTACAATGGACAAGATAACAATGGGATAAGATAAGCTTGGAAGGTAAGATGAGGTAAAGAATAAGTCGGGCAAGGACAAAGTGTGGGCTGTACAGGGATTGGTTTTTATACAGTGACCAAGCCAGTCCCAAAATGTGTTATAGTGTGCAGTAAATGCAATCTAATGTATAACTGTATATAAAGGAAGAGGTTTGCTGTGTAACTTTGGATGTGTGGTACACCCTATACCAGTGGTGGGCAACCTGCGGCCCACGGGCTGCATGCAGCCCATCAGGGTGATCTGACTGTGAGCCGCAAGACATTTTGCTGATGTTGACCATCCGCAGGCACAGCCCCCCGCAGCTCCCAGTGGCTACGGTTCGCTGTTCCCAGACAGTGGGAGCTGTGGGAAACATCAGGCTGCAGGGTCGTGCTGACCACCACTTCCCGCAGCTCCCATTGGCCAGGAACGGCAAAACGTAGCCACTGGGAGCTACGGGGGGGGGGGGGGGGGGAGTGGGGAGGCCGTGCCTGCGGATGGTCAATGTCAGCAAAATGTCTCACTGTCTGCAATCACATTCCCCTGATGGGCTGCCTGCCGGCCACAGGTTGCCCACCACTGCCCTATGCACACCCATTATTCTTAGAATCATAGAACATCAGGGTTGGAAGGGACCTCAGGATGTCATCTAGTCCAACCCCCTGCTCAAAGCAGGACCAATCCCCAATTAAATCATCCCAGCCAGGGCTTTGTCAAGCCTGACCTTAAAAACTTCTAAGGAAGGAGATTCTACCACCTCCCTAGGTAACGCATTCCAGTGTTTCACCACCCTCCTAGTGAAAAAGTTTTTCCTAATATCCAACCTAAACCTCCCCTACTGCAACTTGAGACCATTACTCCTTGTCCTGTCCTCTTCTACCACTGAGAATAGTCTAGAACCATCGTCTCTGGAACCACCTCTCAGGTAGTTGAAAGCAGCTATCAAATCCCCCCTCATTCTTCTCTTCCGCAGACTAAACAATCCCAGTTCCCTCAGCCTCTCCTCATAAGTCATGTGTTCCAGACCCCTAATCATTTTTGTTGCTCTTCGCTGGACTCTCTCTCCAATTTATCCACATCCTTCTTGTAGTGTGGGGCCCAAAACTGGACACAGTACTCCAGATGAGGCCTCACCAATGTCGAATAGAGGGGAACGATCACGTCCCTCGATCTGCTCGCTATGCCCCTACTTATACATCCCAAAATGCCATTGGCCTTCTTGGCAACAAGGGCACACTGCTGACTCATATCCAGCTTCTCGTCCACTGTCACCCCTAGGTCCTTTTCAGCAGAACTGCTGCCTAGCCATTCGGTCCCTAGTCTGTAGCAGTGCATTGGGTTCTTCCGTCCCAAGTGCAGGACCCTGCACTTATCCTTATTGAACCTCATCAGATTTCTTTTGGCCCAATCCTCCAATTTGTCTAGGTCCCTCTGTATCCTATCCCTACCCTCCAGCGTATCTACCACTCCTCCTAGTTTAGTATCATCCGCAAATTTGCTGAGAGTGCAATCCACACCATCCTTCAGATCATTTATGAAGATATTGAGTCTGATCAACTCAGTGTAGCTTTGCGGTATGCCAAATAGAGGAATCTCAGTAATTAGATTCGAGTTGAACTGAATTCTTGGGGAGCCAAGTGGAAGAGGTCTTCGGGGGAGCCTAAACAGTGATCTGTCAGTATAAAAACAGATGCATTGTGGCTGGAATACTAGTAATTAAGAGAAAGTCTTTAAAAAAATCTTAATTAGCTTATGCTGTGAGAAAGCAGGAAAAATCATGCAATATTAATCCCTTGGGGACACATTCTCCTCTGTATCTAATATAAATAATTTATTTGTAAGGAATTAATGCATTACATTAGAAATTCTGACAACCAGTGCATTGGTAGTGTTTTTTTTTTTAAAAAAAAGGTAAATTGAAATGTATAATATAAAATATACTGCTATACTTCTAGTCCTAGTATGGACCCTGACGGATCAACAAGGATTAATTTTTTAAAATGTGCAATAGCTAAGTATTGACATACTATAAATGCAAAGCAAAAGATCTTTAGCTTTAGGGAAAAATGCTTTAGTGGTCTTTGAATTAAAAAAATACTTAAAATATGTTTAGATGTCTTCTCGCTTGAATAAGTAGAATATCTGTGTAAAACCTAGTATTTATCGAATGGTTTGCATAGTCTAGATTATGCATGGTTTGTTAGGTCGAGAAAAATAAAAAAATCTATAGAGTATCTGGTTCAGAGTGTTTTACAAGAAAATACACTTATTTTCTTAGCTGTGTCTTTTAACTTTAACAGTTCTACTAAATTTGGGAGGACATTTTGAGTTGACTAAAACTTTCTTAAACCATCTTTAATAGTTTGTTTTAACATAGTGACAGATATCTGATCAATATTAATTTTTCATCTGATTTTTATTTGATGGAATTGTTCAGGATTAAGATCTTGATCATTATGTATGTATGAAGCTAGATTTTTTTCACTGTTGCCTGTATCTTTTCCCTGAAAGAGCTAATATAAATTACACATTATATCATCAAACATACCGATTCCGTTTTTTATAGTTATGCATATGTGTGTTTAAATCAGATTTTTGTTATGGTCACTGGTGCAGTGCGAAAGCACCTTCCAGGAAGAGTGTTGGGTTCATCTCTATCGGGCCATGTAATGAGTCCCTTGCTGCAACATCTTGTGCCCCTCCCCCTAAGCAACCAGCATAGTGGCTTTGCTAGAGTTGCCTGTGTTCTTATGGAGGAGATAGCAGACCTTGCACTGCAGCAGGTGGAGCTGCCCTGGTGGATTTGAGTCTTGGTTCTGGCTGCGAGGATCCCAGTAAGACTTTGGGCCTTGGTACAGTTGTCCGTTCATGTTGATATTATCACTATAATTAAATAGAAAGCAGGGGTCTAATGTTTTGAAAATGGACACAAGGATTTTTCAATTGCAGTCCTAAAATGCTGAACTGATTTCTAAGGGAGAAAAATTTCCTGAAGAATGCAATCTATTTTTATATAAAAGCTTATCTTTCAGCATTATGGACCTGGATTAAATGTCAAAAACAAGCAGCAAGCAACATTTACAGAGGCATTTTTCTGGAATCTCGATAACAGATCGATTGAAGTGCCCAAGGTCTGAAAAAATGTCTCCTAGCATCAAAAACTTGGATTGCTTTTCTCCGATGCTCTGCCACTGTAAAGTGGCATGCACCAACAACACCATATCCTTAATGTTTGGATGTAAGGTGGGTCTAAATAGGCTTTCCTGAAAATCTGAGTTTAATTTTTAATAGAATTTTAGTGATTAAGTCATTATGTTGTTAAAGTAATGTGATTATATATTAAGATTCAGATTAAATGGTGTGTATTTTATTCCATTTATTACAGTCAATTACCAGTGCTCTGTGAATCTGACGAAAGTAATGAATTATATACATTTGCTGTTAAGATGCTATGCAAAAGGATCTTTTGAATTTGCTGAATGCTACATGTAAAATGTCGTCATTCTCCATTAATCATCATGTAATCGTTTATTGCACTTGGCTTTCATTTTCTTCAGCTGTAAAGAATTAAATACACAGGAGACTTCCATTGATATGCAGGGCTGGAAATGCCTCCTGACATCATACTGATAGAAGCAAATGTTAGTGGCAGGTTTGGGTTTAACAGTGCCCTCAGGCTGTTAGTCATTTTAGGTTGAAATCAACTGTTTGGGTTATAGAGTAATAAAATATATACACTTTAATAATTTTCTTAATAATGAAATGAAATATCTTTAATTCAGTGTTTTCCAAAATATTTATTTTATTGTACTAAGTTTAGTGTATATATTACATTATATTAATAGAACTCAAGACATTGAAAGCCTTCTGTTGAAAAGATTGAATATGTGTGGGTAAAAGTTACTTTTGAAACCAAAGTTCATAATTTAACAGAACATGAAACAGGTAGTTTGAAAACACAGCAATTTGAGACTTCATGTATTTTAATTTTACATTTAACTTTATGTAATACAATCTTCAGGTAAATTCATTACGATTTAGAAATACTTGTTTTGTGCCTATATATAATCAGGTTGATGTAGTCTGTTAATGATTTGAGGGATATTTGAAAATGGAATGGGTTTGTTACTTATGAGAGAAAAAATACATACCTAGAATGGTGCACAAAGAATTTTCTCATAGTGTAAATCTAAATTTATATGAATGGGTTTAATTTGCTTATCTAAACATACTGTTTAAATCTGAATCCTTCATTTCCATTAGACAAGGATTTAGCTAGGTGTTTTTTTTTTGTTTTTTTTTTGCAAACAAATCCTCTGCAGCATGCTTTTAGAGAGTCTGAAAAATTAATTTTTTTATATAAATAAAAAAACTGGAATAGACATTACTTAATGAGATTCCCGTTGTCCCTTTAAATAAATGAAAAAACAAACAAAAAGCCCTTTCTGATTGTACTAGGTTCTGTAATATGTAGTAACTCAAGAATGATGCTATCCAAGGAGAGAGTTAAAATGTTTTAAAATATGTAATGTTCTTAAAGTCTGCCATATAAAAATTGTGGAGACAAACCTTTTCCTTTTAAGTGCAAAATAAAACATCTAGAAGCTACCCTCTTTTTTTGAAAGTCATTATTTTCTGTCAGATATGAGTGGTGACGGTTTTCACTGTACATGCTCTCATTTGTGCATCTGTATTTTTACATCTGTCCAAATATATTATTATTAATGATCTCTGATAGTGGCACAAATTTATATAGCACTTTACAAACTTATAAAACTTGTCTCCGCTCTAAAGGGCTTGGTGGGAGTGACTCAATATATAGTAAAATTCCTTGCTTTTTTTTTTTAACGGGTGCCCTAACACAAGTGAAAACGAAGCCGCCTGAAAACAACATGGCGAAGAGCTGTGGAAGCTGAGCTGAAAAACCTGGGACACAGCTGGGGAACCATTGAAAGACTTGCCAGAAACAGACAAGAGTGGAGGAGCTTCCTCGCTGCCCTAATCGCCAGAGACGTAATGGGAACATGATGACGATGATGAATAGACCAATTATATTAGCCTTAACTTTAATAAGTTATATCTGGTATGGTGTCTGTGTGTAGAAGAGGTATGATATGTGTATTATAGGCTCTGGATTGATTCTTGGCCTTGCTATATGTTGTGGAAACGGAAGCTATGACCATTTACAGTTTCAAGGTCTCTAAATACCAGTTGAGGGTCATGGTTGCCCCCTGGTGGAACAATAGGAAAAAGTATTTTTAAGCAATTTTATAGAGAACATTGTAGGACCTTGCTGTGGGGAGCCTGTAGTGATGTTGCTGCCAGTACTAATCCTTTCAACCTATGCAGAAATAGGAACAACTAGGAGGCTTTTTTTAAAAGGTCTGATTTCGAACGTAATCATAGAACTTTAATGATTTTAGTGAAGCTATTTGGATATCTAATATTCATTTAAACTGAAATGCATCTGACAGAAAAATAAGAGAATATTT
This sequence comes from Eretmochelys imbricata, assembly GCF_965152235.1. NCBI lineage: Eukaryota > Metazoa > Chordata > Testudines > Cheloniidae > Eretmochelys > Eretmochelys imbricata. The sequence goes on along the minus strand of NC_135580.1, from coordinate 549,243 downwards.
CCTTTCAGTGTAATAAAACTCCCAGCAGTTCCACATTTATTATAGTTCTCAAATTGTCTTAAACATCAGTCTTTTTATTCCTTTTTAAAGGCACAGATTATTACTACTGCTAATGCAGCACCTATGTCCTTTGTATTGCAGCCATGCAAATCCCAAATCTTAAATTCACTGACTGTTTATTAAAGTGACTGATGCACAGATAATGCAGAAGTAATGTAATTTGGAAATCCTAATTTGTGAATTTTGTGAAATGTTAAAAAGGGAAAAACATTAATAAATTATATTATTTCTTTTATAAGTGTAAAAATATTACCTTCAAACATGAACCACTTTGAATACTGTAGGTTATCAAAAAGCTGAAGAATTAATGTTTAAATGACAGTATATTGATCAGCTGCATCTATGGTGCAGTAAGGGAGAATAAGCTTTTCATTTCCACACACATAGAGCAAACTGAGCTCATGTGGAGAGTTGTATTAAATGAAAAGTTTTCCGTTTTGCAGTATCTTTTCCCTACACACTCAAATGGATAAGAAAATTCATGATTCCTTGATTAGTCCATATAGAATTTGATAGTTATTTGCTCCTGATGAAATTCGAGAACAAATAGAAGTTGTCACATACAAGTTTTTGTTGATGCCTTTGCAATTGTTTGTATTTACATTTTTGTCTCTTTTGAAACTGACATAAAATCTCTGCATTTCAATGAAATTATGCATGCTTTTCATGCTTTCTTTGAAGTTTCACATAAGAAAAAACTATTCTGCAACTGCAAGAGGTTGTCTCCCTTATCTGAACTGGACAGATGCCTTATGCTACTGCCTTAGAGGCATCTCCCTTGTTGTCTTAGTTGTTAAAGGAAACACCAGCACCATTATTTGATGGCAAAAGCCTATTCACAAAATACAAAATTTTACCATGTTAGTGTTGTTGAATATGAATTATAAACTTTTTGGATGAAATTGTTATGTATTGGGCATTAATTCCCATGTATATTTGAATTCCTTATACCCTGATCAGTCTAGAAATGTATGAAAACACACAAGCTACAGAAACACTTCCTTTTATTATTGTTTGTATTACAGAGGCACATTTGAACCTTAGCTAAGGTGAGTTGCAGATTCAACTGTTAGTTCCATATTTTTATGGTTTTATAATTTGGCCACAGAAAAATCATCCCAGGCTAAAATTTATCAACTTATGGTATCATTCTAGAATATCTTAAAAACCCTTACCTTAAAGTGGATGGGCTGTTTTGAGTTCCAGAAAATTCTAGTTTCTGCTTTGAGTGCTGGCTCTTATGGGCATTCCACATGTGGGTACACATATGTGCCATGCACCTGAAGCTGGAGATTTCTAACAAGCGATGTTCATTGGTCTGCACCTGTGCAGTTGGAACTGAGGGTATAAGGAGTGTTGTGGACCACTGCCTCTCCAGTTCCTTCTTCCCGCCACATAGCCTGAGTTGTAATCCTGTGTCCACAGTTACCTCCATCTTTTTCATCTTGGTCTGTAAATAAATATATATATAGTAAATACTTCTTAGTATTTATTAGATTTAGTATACCTTAGACTTCCCACTTTGGGGACTCTCTTTCTCCCACAGACAAGGACTGTGCCCAGAGTCCGGGGGTTTAAGAATTGTATCTCCTGCCCCCACTCCTTCTCCATGAGTGACAAACACTGCTTTGGCGAGGCTCACATCTCTATGTCAAGCAACTTTTGCCCCTTCCCTCCCTGAATCTATGAGGGTTGAGAGCTCTAACTATCAAAACATTTCCTAGTTGGATCAGGACCAGGGACATCCTATGTCTATGTTAATATGCTCCGCCAAGCACAAGCTCAGGAGCTGAGGTAACAACTTCTAAGCCCAAGGAATCCCTTCCCAAGGCTTCTCACAAGAGCAAGGGGCGCACTCACAAGCACAAAGACAGAACCTCTTCAAAATCTGCTCCTAGAAGAAGAGATCCATCCCTGACTCCATCTTAGTCAACACATGAGTATGGCCTGAAATAATAAGGATGTGTAAGTACTGACTTCAGTTTTGACACACAAATGAAAGGATCGCACCAACCATCACAGGCTCCAGTGGATGCTGCTGATACTGCTTCTGGAGGGATAGCTTGGCCAGTCATCATGAGGCATGAATCTTGGCTACATTCCTTGGGGTTCCTCAGTAATATCAAATATTACTGAAGAGCTGACATTTAATAAGGGTAATTGGTTCAGTGCCACTTTACAGCACTACCACTTCCTCACTTGGGTGTGAAACAACAACCTCCTGAGCGCCGCACGTTTCAGCGCTGTAACGTGGCAGTGTAGACAGTGCTACAGTGCTGGGAGCTACTCCCCTGGTGGAGGTGGGTTTTTTTTATAGCGCTGGGAGAGCTCTAGAGAGAGAAAAGGAGTACTTGTGGCACCTTAGAGACTAACCAGTTTATTTGAGCATAAGCTTTTGTGAGCTCCGAGCACTGGTGCTGCGACTACACAGCCATATTAAAGTTCTGCTGCGGAAGTGAAGGCGTGCCCTGAGTCTCTTCACTTGTTCAGACTCTAGAACAGCCCTCTGTTTTCTGGGCATTTATATGCTGGCTCCAGAAAGGAGATGCCACAAACAAGCATACAGAGCAAGACACCCCACCCTCAGCCATTGTGTCATCAGCACTGTTATGAACCACAGCATAAATGCCAGAGGATACAAAGACCTAGGCACCTGGCTTTCTCCACATCTTCTGCCACAGCTCAGCCTTACCCTCTAGCTAAGTGTTTCTTTCTTACAAGATGTTTGAGCACTATGTTCCTGTGTTAATGCCATTTTACACTGCCCCCCAAATCTTTGGTGGCTACCTCACCCACTTCGCTCACAATTGGAGGTCACTAATGACAGACACGTGGGTGTTAGAGATGATTGATTCTGCCTCTGTAATTGAGTTTGTCACCTCCCAATCATACAAACCCCATTCCCAGCCCATTTTCAGGGAGCACTCTCAAAGAAGATCCTTTGTTAGGAGGTGGACTCTCTTCTTCAGTGAGAAGCTGTAAGGCATGTGCCACCTCATCATCAAGGGAAAGATGTCTACTCCCTACATTTTTAGTTCCCAAGAAAAAAAACATTGGATGGAAACCAGTTCTCGATCTACTCCAGCTGAATGTCTTTATTAGAAAATCAAAATTCTGCACGATCACTTTGGCATCAGTAATCCCCTCTGTGGAGAAGGGCACATGGTTTGCAGATTTCAACACGAAGGATTCTTGCTTTTATGTGGACACTCACCTATTCCACAAAAGGTTCCTCAGGTTCCTGGGTTTGAGTACACCAAACCATGAGACTCAATCTGGTAGGATAATTCTCTGCTCTTATACAATTTTGTAACTGTTAGTAAATTCAGTAAGATGTTAAACACTGATCTTTTATTCAGTAACAGGTTGTTTTTATTGCAGCTGTTACTATGATCAACCCTTTGGGCAAAATGAAAATCTACATGAACACTTTTGTAGGCATCTGAGGGGTCTATTTTCTTGATATACATGCTTCAAAGGAGGAGATACTCTGGATACCAGAAAACAAGATCTTGTGGCTTATCTGAGACCCAGATGCTCTAATATATTATTTCTTTTTTAGACAAGTGGCAATTTATATATAGGATCCTGGAGTACACCAACCATACCCCCTTGTCCTTGCTATATTGGCAGTGTTGAGACTTTTAATTGGACAGAGGCACTGTGTATTGACCTGTATTTGCTGTTTGTTTTGTATTTGGAATAAGAATAGATTCAGTAATCTGTCATGCAGTAAGTTAATTATTTTGTTACTTAAAAATTTCAAGGAATATAAATGTATGGTAAAACCAAAGCATGTTAGGAGGATGCTCACATTCATAAATAAACTTAATATGTCAGTTATTTTTAAAGCCTTATTCATCAGAGAGTTGACAGGACCTCACTGTAGGCTATAAGGAGTACATTAGTATGCTGTTGGTGTATGCTTGAGTGTATTGTGAGGTGCACCAACAGCTCAGTAATGTACCTGCTGTTTTGTTGGTGTTGGTGAGGACCTTCAATTTCAAATTGTTTTTAAACAAAAACGTTTTAACACCGCTTTTTCTTGGATGTATGTATCATATCCTTCCACTATGAAAACTACCTTGCAGTACAACAGTCGGAGGAAATACTGAGTAGTAGGTTATATAAAACACCTTGGGTGCAATTTTCAAAATATATTATATTCTCTCTTATTTCTCTTATGTTCCCAGGCCTCATTTGGCCATTGTTTTACTTGCTGTCTGTCTCCTGGGAGCCTTTTTGGCCTTTCATTAGCATTTCAAGTCCACTCTCAACTCAGTAGTTTTTGTAGAAACTGAAAAGCCCTGGTTTCCCTACGTTAAAATGAACCCAAGAACTTGGAAACAGTACTATTGAAAGGGCAACTAAAATAAGATGGGCAGGTAGTGGAGAGGTGGAAATAGCTCTTCCTTATCTCCATTGTTCTTCTGTAAGCCCACTTGAAGCCCATAGCCTGTTTGTCTTTTGATTCTGTAAACTTCAAAAAGAATTAGGAGCGTGGATGGAATGGGGAAGATAAGAGGGCGAGTTGACTGACATAGGAGGGAGCACTATGGTCCTTGGCTGCCTTTTCAACTAAAGATTGTAAAAAGAAAATCTTCTAGGTCTATTGTGTTAAACTGGTTTTATTAAAAAGGGAAATTGGTGGTGAGGGTATGGTAACAATGTTCCCCTCAATTTCTTTTTTGTAAAAAGCAGTTTAACAGAGCTGTTGTAGGAATTACTCCTTCATGGTGAAGAAGTCCAAGCTGTGCAATTTTAAGAGTTGGTGCATGGCTTTGACGTGCTCAGAAAAACATAAATGGCTAATTAGTACATGGATAAAGCAATAGTTATAAGCCTAGTCATAAGCCTACAGTAGAACCTTCCTGACTGTTTTTATGATTCTCTAAAATCTTCCTCTGATTTTGTATTTAGTTCATTATAATTTGCTTTAAATGGTAAGATTGGTGAGTGCATGTTGAGTTAGCTTTTATATTCAGATATAAGTCTCTGGTTTGGAATGCATTGTTAATGTGAAAACATATGCATAAAATCTTAACTATACTGTTAACCCACAGCTTAATTGAACAGAGATTTATAGAGTGAATCAAGCAAAAATAAGTGAGAGAGGAAAAAAAAATGTGGAAAATGTTTAGTAATGAAGCTTGTCTACCTCTGTGCTAAAGACAGGATAATAAGTTACAGCAAGAAGTACAGGGAAGGAGAAAGTTCACTAGCTTGGTCAGTATTTGTCTGATAGCAAGTTGGCGGTGAAAGTTTTTTATTATTTTTTTTTTTAAATGGAAATTACTCTATTTCTCCTCTAAAACTTTCAGAAGCGGATAACCTTTGATAGATGGATCCCTTGCATCAAATAGAATCTGATCGGATTTACAACATTTTAAAATAAGCGTTTATTTTAAGTTTGATTTGTCGAGGGAAATAATTATTTAATTGTTACTACTATATTGTCTTAATACTTTGTTATAAAATGAGCAAGTTGGTCACGTTTGCATGTAGAATATTTAAAAGGCAGGTATATAATACATAATATTTTGATTATGCCTGGTTATTTGAGTACTTACTTGCAGAGGATGTGAGAAACTGAAACTATAAGTGTCAGGTATAACTGTGAAGGAGAGTAGAGGAATGGGATCTTAATAGCTTGCCAGGAGGCTCTTGATTCATTAGTGACAGGAAAGGTATGTTTAGCTGAGGATCTTCATGTATAGTGTCCTGTGTTGGTTGAAATGGCGTTTGCTCCAAGCAGCGAAACTTTCCCTTCCTTAAGTGGCAAACACGAAAGAGAATATTTAAACAATTAATTTTACTCAGATTTTTGGGTTTTCCTCTTATAACCAACAAATTATTGTGAAAAGTAAATGGATGTTTATTTGGAGGAGGTATTCCATGACTGCTAACACAATAAAAAAAATGGAGATTAATCTGTTCTACAGCTGAGATTACCACCTGCTTTGCATATTGGGTGGGATTTCATGTCCTCCACTACTCCGTAGTTTCTCTGAGACATTTGTTCCAGTGTCCTATGTTATGATGAGATGTTGTCTCATGACAGCGTAGTTCTTTTTTGAATGTGCTTATCCCATGTCTTTCCATTTTTGCAGTTTTACTTTTTCCTTCTGGTACTTATCCATAGGATTTTAGGGAGTATATCAGAAACATCTTTAATATTGAGCTTTCTTTTAAATTGACCCTTTTTGTGGCAGAGATTACTTCCTGTTTAAAAAAAATAAAATCCCAGGATACTAGGTAGGTTCTCTTTCTTGTTCCTCCCCAAAACAAGATTTGTTGCTCCTGACAACAGAAAACATTGCCCTTCCTGCAGGGAGGTTGGCCTAAATTTCAAGCTCTGTCACAATCTGACCCATCAAATGCAATGACTAAATGTGAAATAAGTGATCTCATCTCATAAAGGCAACTTCCTGCATCCCTCTGCATCTAGGGCAGGGGCAGTCAATAGGTGGATCATGGGCCAAATCTGGACCGCCAGACACTTTTGAACAGACCGTGAAATCTTTCTATTTATTATCATCATTATTGTGGTGTGAAAACATGTTCCTCCGGAGTCTGGACCTTAACTAAAAAGAAAAGGAGTACTTGTGGCACCTTAGAGACTAACAAATTTATTTGAGCATAAGCTTTCGTGAGCTACAGCTCACTTCATCGGATGCATACTGTGGAAAATACAGAAGATGTTTTTTATATACACACAAAGCATGAAAAAATACCTCCTCCCACCCCACTCTCCTGCTGGTAATAGCTTATCTAAAGTGATCACTCTCTTTACAGTGTGTATGTTAATCAAGTTGGGCCATTTCCAGCACAAATCCAGGGCTTAACAAGAACGTCCGAGGAAGGGGGGAAGGGTAGGAAAAAACAAGGGGAAATAGGTTACCTTGCATAATGACTTAGCCACTCCCAGTCTCTATTCAAGCCTAAGTTAATTGTATCCAATTTGCAAATGAATTCCAATTCAACAGTTTCTCGCTGGAGTCTGGATTTGAAGTTTTTTTGTTGTAATATCGCAACTTTCATGTCTGTAATCGCGTGACCAGAGAGATTGAAGTGTTTTCCGACTGATTTATGAATGTTATAATTCTTGACATCTGATTTGTGTCCATTTATTCTTTTACGTAGAGACTGTCCAGTTTGACCAATGTACATGGCAGAGGGGCATTGCTGGCACATGATGGCATATATCCCATTGGTGGATGTGCAGGTGAACGAGCCTCTGATAGTGTGGCTGATGTGATTAGGCCCTGTGATGGTGTCCCCTGAATAGATATGTGGGCACAGTTGGCAACGGGCTTTGTTGCAAGGATAGGTTCCTGGGTTAGTGGTTCTGTTGTGTGGTATGTGGTTGCTGGTGAGTATTTGCTTCAGGTTGAGGGGGGCTGTCTGTAGGCAAGGACTGGCCTGTCTCCCAAGATTTGTGAGAGTGCTGGGTCATCCTTCAGGATAGGTTGTAGATCCTTAATGTGTTGGAGGGGTTTTAGTTGGGGGCTGAAGGTGACGGCTAGTGGCGTTCTGTTATTTTCTTTGTTAGGCCTGTCCTGTAGTAGGTGACTTCTGGGAACTCTTCTGGCTCTACCAGTCTGTTTCTTCACTTCCGCAGGTGGGTATTGTAGTTGTAAGAATGCTTGATAGAGATCTTGTAGGTGTTTGTCTCTGTCTGAGTGGCTGGAGCAAATTCGGTTGTATTGCAGAGCTTGGCTGTAGACGATGGATCGTGTGGTGTGGTCAGGGTGAAAGCTGGAGGCATGTAGATAGGAATAGTGGTCAGTAGGTTTCCGGTATAGGGTGGTGTTTATGTGACCATCGTTTATTAGCACTGTAGTGTCCAGGAAGTGGATCTCTTGTGTGGACTGGTCCTGGCTGAGGTTGATGGTGCGATGGAAATAGTTGAAATTATGGTGGAATTCCTCAAGGGCTTCTTTTCCATGGGTCCAGATGATGAAGATGTCATCAATATAGCGCAAGTAGCTCTCGTCCCCCTCAGGTCTCGTCCCCTAACGCCCCTACTTTACTTGATTAACATACGCATTGTAAGGAGAGTGATCACTTTAGATAAGCTATTACCAGCAGGAGAGTGGGGAGGTATTTTTTCGTGCTTTGTGTGTATATAAAAAGATCTGGTACACTTTCCACAGTATGCATCCGATGAAGTGAGCTGTAGCTCACGAAAGCTTATGCTCAGATAAATTGGTTAGTCTCTAAGGTGCCACAAGTACTCCTTTTCTTTTTGCGAATACAGACTAACACGGCTGTTACTCTGAAACCTGGACCTTAACTGTACCTTGACCAAGACATTTGGATCTTGACAAAAAATAATTGACTACCTCTGGGGATATTGCGTTATTTTATAGTCATCTGAAAAGATTCAGAAAGGGAACATGGTGGCGGCATATATTAAAGTCTTCGTAGTGCAGTCGTTTTTCCTAATATCCAACCTAGATCTCTGCCACTGCAACTTGAGACCATTGCACCTTGTTCTGTCCTATGCCACCACTGAGAACAACCTAGGTGAGAGGATGGAGCTAGGCTGTTCTCAATGGTGGCAGATGACAGAACAAGAAGCAATGGTCTCAAGTTGCAATGGGGGAGGTCTAGGTTGGATATTAGGAAACACTGTTTCACCAGGAGGGTGGTGAAGCACTGGAATGGGTTACCTAGGGAGGTGGTGGAATCTGCATCCTTAGAGGGTTTTAAGGCCCGGCTTGACAAAGCTCTGGCTGGGATGATTTAGTTGGGGATTGGTCCTGCTTTGAGCAGGGGATTGGACTAGATGACCCCCTGAGGTCTCTTCCAACCCTCATATTCTGTGATTCTTTGGAACCCCCCCTTCCGGTAGTTGAAGGCTGCTATCAAATCCCACCTCACTTGTATCTTTTGCAGACAAAACAAGCCCAGTTCCCTCAGCCTCTCCTTTTAAGTCATGTGTCCCAACCCTCTGATCATTTTCGTTGCCCTCCACTGGACTCTTTCCAATTTGTCCACATCTCTTCTGTAGTGGGGGGTCCCAAAACTGGATGCAATACTCCAGAAGTGGCCTCACTAGTGCTGAATAGAGGGGAATAATCACTTCCCTTGATCTGTTGGCAATGCTCCTACTAATGTAGCCCAATATGCCGTTAGCTTTCTTGGCAACAAGGGCACACTGCTGACTCATATCCAGCTTCTCGTCCATTGTAATCCCCAGGTCCTTTTCTGCAGAACTGCTGCTTAGCCAGTCTGTTCCCAGTCTGTAGCGGTGCATGGGATTCTTCCATCCTAAGTGCAGGATTCTGCACTTGTCCTTGTTGAACGTCGTCAGATTTCTTTTGGCCCAATCCTCCAATTTGTGTAGGTCACTCTGGACCCTCTCTCTACTCTCCAGCATATCTACCTCTCTGCCCCGCTGAGTGTCATCTGCGAACTTGCTGCAGGTGCAATCCATCCCATCATCCAGATCATTAATGAAGATGTTGAACAAAATCAGCCCCAGGACTGATCCCTGGGGCACTGCACCAGCTGCCAACTAGACATCGAGCTGTTGAGCTCGATGATCTAGCCAGCTTTCTATCCACCTTCTCATCCAGTCCATACTTGTTTAATTTGCTGGCAAGAATACTGTGGGAGACCGTATCAAAAGCTTTTCTAAAGTCAAGTTATATAACGTCCACCACTTTCCCTATATCCACAGGGCCAGTTATCTCACCATAGAAGGTAGTCAGGTTGGTCAGGCATGACTTGCCCTTGGTGAATCCATGTTGACTGTTCCTGATCACCTTCCTCTCCTCCAAGTGCTTCAAAATGGTTTGCTTGAGGACCTGCTCCATGATTTTTCCAGGGACTGAGGTGAGGCTGACCGGTCAGTAGTTCCCCAGGTTCTCCTTCTTCCCTTTTTAAAAGATGGGCACTATATTTGCCTTTTTCCAATTGTCCGGGACCACCCCTGATCGCCACGAGTTTTCAAAGATAATGGCCAATGGCTCTGCAATCACGTCAGCCAATTCCCTCAGCACCCTCGCATGCATTAGATCTGGACCCATGGACTTGTGTATGCCCAGCTTTTCTAAATAGTCCTTAACAGTTCTTTCGCCACTTAGGGCTGCTCACCTGCTCATCATCACCTGTCACTAGGTTGCCTCCCCCATTCAGTAAGGGTCCCACACTTTCCCTGACCACCTTGTTGTTGCTAACATACCTTTAGAAACCCTTCTTGTTACCTTTCACATCCCTTGCTAGCTGCAACTCCAGTTGTGCTTTGGCCTTCCTGATTACACCTCTGCATGCTCGAACAATATTTCTATACTCCTCCCTAGTCATCTGTCCAAGTTTCCACTTCTTGTAAGCTTCCTTCCTGGACCCCTTTGTGCTAGGTGCTGTACAAATATAGAACACAAGGCAGTCCCTGCCTCCTCCCAGATGCTTACAAACCAAGTGTAAGACACAAGACGATAGATGGCTACAGACAGAACAATGGTGGAGTACAAAGAAACAGAGACGGTATTGGTTACCAAGTACATAAAAGGTTATTACAAGGAGGGAGAAAAATTGTTCTTCTTAACCTCTGAAGATAGGACAAGAATCAGCAGGCTTCAATTGTAGCAAGGGAGGTTTAGGTTGGACATAAGGAAAAATTTCCTAACTGTTGGAGTGGTTAAGCAAATTGCCTAGGGAGGTTGTGGAATCTCCATCATTGGGGATTTTTAAGAACAGGTTGGACGACCACCTGTCAGGGATGGTCTAGATAATACTTAGTCCTGTTTTGAGTGCAGGGGACTGGACTAGATGACCTCTCGACTAGCAGTAGCCTAGTCATTCTCAGGTTTTTTTTGTTGGCATCAAGCTCTTTCCAGATGTAAGGGACATATGGGAAAAAGTACAAAGATGCTTGTTTGGAGATTTAACAAGTGAGCAATGGAAGCTGACACCATGGGGTGATCGGAGTCAAGAGCTGATGTTTTGTTGCTGAATGAGAGAAGATAGGGAGAGTGTGGAGAGGTTGTGAACAGCCTTGAAACTGAAGAGAAGCAGCTTATGTTTTATATGAGAACGAAGAAGGAGCCAGTAGAGGGAAGCAAAGAGAGGGATGGCATGGTCAAAGTGACGAGCTAGCAAAAGGATTTTTGCAGCAGCATTTTGAAAGATATGAGTGGGGGTAGATTGAATTTGTTCAAGCCAGAGAAAAGGATATAACAGTAATTGAGACATGAGATTAGAGCCTGGAACAGAGTTTTAGCTATATGGATGGATAGGAAAGGCTATATCTTAGGAATGTTGTGGAGAAGGAATCTAAAAGACTTAGACATAGCCTGGATTTGATGAGCTAGGGACAGGTCTGAGTCGAAGATGACACCCAGGTTATGGGCCTCACTGATAGCTAAGATGGTGGTGGTGTCCACAGGGATTGAGAAAGGAGGGAGTGGAGATGGCTTGAGCTGACAGCTAGACATCCATGAGATTTCAGGGAGATAGACTGATATTTTAGTTTGGACATCATGCATTTTCCCTTTATGTGGAGTTAGTCCCTGAGGCCCAAAGCTTCCACTTTTCCAAATAGAGGTTTAGGGAAGATTTGTTCTTCCACTGTTCTTCAGCCCCAGATGAACTCACAATTCCATAGACCAACTGCCTAGGCTTAAGAATGGTCATACTGGGTCAGACTAAATCTCCATCTAGCCTAGTATCCTGTTTTCCGACAATGGCCAGTGCCAGCTGTACCAGAGGAAATTAACAGAACAGGGAACCATCAAGTGATCCATTCCCTGTCACCCATTCCCAGCTTCTGGCAAGCAGAGGCTACTTACACCATTCTGTGACTACCCTGGGTAATAGCCATGGATGGACCTATCCTCCATGAATTGATCTACTTCTTTTTTGAACTCTGTTATAGTCCAGGCCTTCACAACATCCTCTGGCAAAGAGTTCCATGGGTTGACTGTGCGTTTTGTGAATAAATACTTCCTTTTGTTGGTTTTAAATCTGTTGCCTGTTAATTTCGTTTGGTGACCCCTAGTTCTTGTGTTATGAGAAGGAGTAAATAACACTTCCTTATTTACTTTCTGTATACCACTCATGATTTTATAGAACTCTATCATATCCCCCTTTAGTCATCTCTTTTCCAAGATAAAAAGTCCCAATCTTATTAATCTCTCCTCATACGGATCTGTTCCAAACCCCTAATCATTTTTGTTGCCTTTATCTGAACCTTTTCCAATTCCAATGCATCTTTTTTGAGATTGGGCAACTACATCTTCATGCAGTATTCAAGATGTGAGTGTACCATGGGTTTATATAGAGGCAATAAGATATTTTCTGTCTTATTTTCTGTCCCTTTCTTAATGATTCCCAACATGCTGTTGTCTTTTTTGACTCCCGCTGCACATTGAGTTGATGTTTTCAGAGAACTATCCACAGTGACGCCAAGATCTCTTTCTTGAGTGGTAACAACTAATTTAGACCCCATCATTTTATATGTACAGTTGGGTTTGTTTTCCAATGTGCATCACTTTGCATTTATCAACATTGAATTTAATCTGCCATTTTGTTGCCCAGTCTTTGTACTGAAAGAGTTTAAGAATTAGTGCTGCTTTTGGGATGTTTTTGTCACCTTTTTGCTGCTTTTTAGGATCCGTACTAGGGAAAATATAAACAGGACATAACCAGTAAGGCACTAACTAATCTGAGATAAACCTCATGTTCAGTCACTTTGTGTCTGTTACTGTCAAACCCAAAACAAGTCATTTTTTGAAGTATAAAAGTAGAGTACATAACCTTCACAACTTGCCAATTAATCTGATCTTTGCGAAAATAGTCTAGTAAAATCATGTCTTCGACCCCTTCTGAACTGTATTTTTTTTACACAATGTAAACTAAGGGTAGAGGTAGTTTTAGGAATTTTAGTTCAGCTCTTTACCCCTCTACTTTTTTGGTTAGTGTGTCTTTGTGGTGCAAAGTAGTTGAAATGACAGTTAAACAGGCTATTTGGGGATTTTTCTGGTGTGAGTGAAATTCTCAGGTGTTGTAGAGCTGTCATATGTGGTTTTATGATGCATCCCCTCTCAGGTCCCTCTGTGGGGTGGGGTGTTGAAAGCATGGCAAAAGGGCTCATTGTGTTCTGGCAGTCCTCAGTTGTGAGAATGGCAGATTGGACCAGCGGTGAACCAGCCCAAAGATTTGGGATTTTGGGGGCATGTACAAGTGGCATAAAGCCAGATTGTACCATTCCTTCCTTCCTTCCCTCCCCCACTGTACCACATGTTGCAAACGATCAGGACCTCTGAAAAAAATTGATTTTAATAGATGATCATATAGCTTGATTATTATCTTCATCTTACACTTCATAGAATCATAGAATATCAGGGTTGGAAGGGACCTCAGGAGGTCATCTAGTGCAACCCCTTGCTCAAAGCAGGACCAATCCCCCACTAAATCATCCCAGCTAGGGCTTTGTCAAGCCTGATCTTAAAAATTTCTCAGGAAGGAGATTCCACCACCTCCCGAGGTAACGCATTCCAGTGTTTCACCACCCTCCTAGTGAAAAAGTTTTTCCTATTAGCCAACCTAAACCTCCCCCACTGCAACTTGAGACCATTACTCCTCGTTCTGTCATCTGCTATCACTGAGAACAGTCTAGATCCATCCTCTTTGGAACCCCCTTTCAGGTAGTTGAAAGCAGCTGTCAGATCCCCCCTCATTCTTCTCTTCTGCAGACTAAATCATCCCAGTTCCTTCAGCCTTTCCTCATGAATCATGTGCTCCAGACCCCTAATCATTTTTGTTGCCCTCCGCTGGACTCTTTCCAATTTTTCCACATCCTTCTTGTAGTGTGGGGCCCAAAACTGGAGACAGTACTCCAGATGAGGCCGAACAGAGGGGAATGATCACATCCCTTGATCTGCTGGCAATGTTCCTACTTATACAGCCCAAAATGCCGTTAGCCTCCTTGGCAACAAGGACACACTGTTGGCTCATATCCAGCTTTTCGTCCACTGTAACCCCTAGGTCCTTTTCTGCAGAACTGCTGCCTAGCCACTCGGTCCCTCGTCTGTAGCGGTGCATGGGATTCTTCCCTCCTAAGTGCAGGACTCTGCACTTGTCCTTTTTGAACCTCATCAGATTTCTTTTGGCCCAATCCTCTAATTTGTCTGGGTCCCTCTGTACCCTATCCCTACCTTCCAGCGTATCTACCACTCCTCCCAGTTTAGTGTCATCTGCAAACTTTCTGAGGGTGCAGTCCACGCCATCCTCCAGATCATTAATGAAGATATTGAACAAAACCGACCCACGACTGACCCTTGGAGCACTCTGCTTGATACCGGCTGCCAACTTGACATGGAACCTTTTATCGCTATTCGTTGAGCCTGACGATCTAGCCAGTTTTCTGTCCACCTTATAGTCCATTCCTTCAGGCCACACTACTTTAACTTGCTGGCAAAAATACTGTAGGAGACTGTATCAAAAGCTTGTAAAGTCAAGGAATAACATATCCACTGCTTTCTCTTCATCCACAGAGCCAGTTATCTTGTCATAGAAGGCAATTAGATTAGTCAGGCATGACTTGCCCTTGGTGAATCCATGCTGACTGTTCCTGATCACTTTCCTCTCCTTTAAGTGCTTCAAAATTGATTCCTTAAGAATCTGCTCCATGATTTTTCCAGGGACTGAGGTGAGGCTGACTGGCCTGTAGTTCCCAGAATCCTCCTCCTTCCCTTTTTTAAAGATGGGCACTACATTAGGCTTTTCCCAGTCATCCGGGACCTCCTGGGATCGCCATGAGTCATCCTGGACCTCCCCAGATCATTTACTGACTTCCTTGCCAAAATGAGATTTTGATTTTATATACGGAAAAGGATACCCTCCTCTTCTTACAGTGTGCATGTTCCTGTTTGCCTGATTTCTTTTTTGTTTATCATTTTTTCTTTTGAACTATTTGATAACATGGAAATCATAATGTTGAGTGCAAGAGTGAAAACATTAGTTGCAAATGTGTTAAATGGAAAAAACCCAAGGCCATATTTTTAAAATTCTGGCCCTAATTTTTAGAGATTTTGTTGTTTTTATATTTATATTTGTGCAGAAGATGAGCTGCTATTCTTCAACTAATACTGAGATGCCACAACACTTAGTGAAGATTTATTACTGTGTGTGTGTGGGGTGGGGGTGCTGTATACTTTTAAGATAGATTACATTGTATGTAACATTCTTTCCATTCTTGAGAGAATTTTAATTATCACAGTTCTTTTGTGTTGTCAAAGCAGGAAAGAGTCCTGTGGCACCTTATAGACTAACAGACGTATTGGAGCATAAGCTTTTGTGGGTGAATACCCACTTCATTGGATGCATGTCTTTTGTGTTGTCAGTGGACCAACTGGTAGCTGAGGACATGTGATTTTGATTAATTCACTTTCTGCTTGATGAACCATCTGGACTGTTGTCTCCGTAAGTCTATCAAGAAGCTGAATTCTTTGTTGATGTGGTTATGTTGAAGTTGCAATTTAAGGCTATTGGTTTTAACCGCTTCAGTTGTTTTTGGCTGTCTATGGAGATTGTTGCTGCCGTCTGTTTTAATGAGGTTTGCCATTAAAAGAACGGTTATTTAAAAAAAAAAAAAAAAAAACCTTCATCCCTGGAGGGGAGGGCTTAGTGATATATGTATCAGGTTTCAAATACTCTCTGGAAGGTGTGAATTCTGATGGGTTGAATGGATAAGTTGAATACCATTACATTTATTGTGCTCGTATCCTGTACAAGAACTTTAAAATATTAGTTGTACTTTGAACAGGTATTGTAGAAAACCCATAATACCTTTTTGTGTTTGCCTTACTGATTTACTATCAAATGTATTCAGTTTATAAACTTAACAAAAATCTAACTGCCAGACCTGTGAACTCGATTTGGGAGTCAAGCTGAGTTCTTTTCTTCTCATACATCATCACTACCAACCATGCACATTGAGTGGATGATTTCAGAGAACTATCCACAATGACACCACTCAAGGAAGAGATCTTGGAAACAGCTAATTTAAACCCATCATTGTATATATATAGTTAGGATTATGTTTTTCAATGTGCATTACTTTGCATTTCTCAACATTATATTTTTTCTGCCATTTTGTTGCCCAGTCTCCCAGTTTTGTGAGATCCCTTTGTAGCTCCTCGCAGTCTGCCTGGGACTTAACTATCTTGAGTAGTTTTGTATCATTTGCAAATTTTGCCACCTCACTGTTTACTGTTTACCCCTTTTTCCAGATTGTTTATGAATATGTTAAATAGGACTGGCCGCCGTACAGATCCCTGGGGGACACCACTATTTACCTCTCTCCATTCTGAAAACTGACCATTTATTCCTACCCTTTGTTTCCTATCTTTTAACCAGTTACCAATCCATGAGAGGACCTTCCCTCTTAACCCATTACTGCTTATTTTGTTTGAGAGCCTTTGGTGAGGGACCTTGTCAAAGGCTTTCTGAAAATCTAAATACACTATATCCACTGGATCTCCTTTGTCCGCATGCTTTTTGACTCCCTCAAAGAATTCTAGTAGATTGGTGAGGCATGATTTCCCTTTACAAAAACCATGTTGACTATTTCCCAACAACTGATGTTCATCTATGTGTCTGAGAATTTTGTTCTTTACTGTAGTTTCAACCAATTTGCCTGTTACTAAAATGAGGCTTACTGGCCTGTAATTGCCACATCTGTGTATTCATGTCTGAATATCATTGTCGTCATAGTAGAATTTTCAGAAGCCTTCACAATTCTTCACTAACTTCAAGCCCTCAGCTGGTGACCTTCCAGTGGTCTTCTACAAGCCATACAACTGTCTCCTCGCTGGTCATCCCTTACTATGATGATCCTCCACCATTCCTTCCATAACTTTCTCATTTCTACACCTAATGTGCTCAAAGTACATCAGTTTGCATCTGTTGATCTCGACTTCAGGGTCTGCTTCTTTCCAGTATTATTTTCCAGGGTGGATAAAAAACAATGATTTAAAAAAATAAAATAAAAAATCAGATTTGTTTGATTTAAATCGGATTTGTTTGAGAAAATGCTTTTTGAGGAAAAAAAGTATCTAAAGATAGTTTTAATTAAGATACACTATAGCTCAAAGATATCTCATCATGGAATAGGGATTATAAATTCTAAATCTGTAGTATGAGACAATATGTTCATTTAAGAAAAATTTTGTAAATGAGTTCCAATAGTTCATGGATTAGGGACCCAATTTTATGAGGTTCCAGGAGCTTCTTTATAGATTATTTAGGTTAATCTTTCTATCTACCCAATGGGACTCAGTGCTCAGACTAGAAGATACCATCAGAGATGCTTAATTTTGCAGTTCTCAAACTGTGGATTTGTGTCTCCAGAGATATCAGGCTTGTTAACAGCAAAAACGTTTTAAAATAAACTAATATATAGAGGTGAGAAATAACAGACCTCAACCCTATTGTCCCTCTGCAAATATGTGTACATAGAGTCAATCCCTTACCTCTCTCTAAAAGTGAAAAGTTTCAAAAAGTTCAGCGAAGATTGTTGGGGGCGGAATAGATCTGGACAAGGAGAAGAAGTCTGGAGATAAATGTGAGAAGGGAGGGACAGGCAGTAGAAACAAAAGTGAAAGTGTTTGAGCAGCATATTCCAGAAGTCTTGAGGTCTTTCTGAGTGTAGCCTTCATTGATTTGAGATCTACCATACCATTCTCTCACTAGAAGGGAAAACCTATAATGGCAGAAAGCCATAAAAGAGACCCAGTTTGGGAATATTTTAATGAAGTTGCTCTACCTGTGGGTAAGACAGGCATGCATGCAAAATGCAAACAGTGCAACAAAGAAATGCAAGGCCCAGTTGCCCGAGTGAAACAACATCATGAGAAGTGTTCCTTCTCAGGAGGAAGCTGAATTGAAGATGATGAAAAGAACATGTCTGAACATGCAGGATCTTCAGGTTGGTAAACTTTTTTATTTCATAGTTCTTTCTTAAGGACTGCCTGTCTTCCTTCTGGACTATTCTTGAATTCTCATGTTTGAGCAAAAAATATAGTTGTTCCTCTAAGGTAGTATCATTTTAGATGCAGTTGTGATAAAAAATAAACAGCTGAAATAGGCAGATGTTCCTTTTACAATTTCACCTTTAAAGTAGTACTGTGTGTGAGTGAATGCAACAAGTAATACTAAAAGCAGTATGGTAATAATAATTAAATAACTGCATTGACTTATTTTGTTTAGGAGAATCCATCCTCAACATACAGGATTCTGAAGACTATCCACTTTCAAGATCACCATCATTTTCTATAGTTTCAGATTTCAGAGTAACAGCCGTGTTAGTCTGTATTCGCAAAAAGAAAAGGAGTACTTGTGGCACCTTAGAGACTAACCAATTTATTTGAGCATGAGCTTTCGTGAGCTACAGCTCACTTCATCAGATACATACCTTGGAAACTGCACGAGTTATATGCCAATGATAGTGTTTCAGTCCCAATATGTATGTCACACAGCCAGAGTATATCACATGTAGAAAAAGAAAAAAAAATCTCCGTCATCGAGAAACAACCATAGATAAGTTTGTGATAAGAACCTGCAGATTACAAAAAGAGGTAATTGATGAAAAAATTGCCTGATTTGTTTGTGCAACAAACTCTCCTTTCCATGTGATTGAGAAACCCACACTTCATTAACATGGTTCAGTCATTAAGACCAGAATACAGTCCACCCAGGATACAGTACAGATATTGCTGGCAAATTGCTGGATAAAGTGTATGAAAGAGAAATTGAGCAGTGTGCAAAAGGTCTGGAGGGTGAAATTGTTAACCTGAGTCTTGATGGATGGAGCAATTTCCACAATGATCCTGCTCTATGTGCTGGTGTGATGACAGAAGAAGGGAATGTTTTCCTTACAGAAACAATTGATACATCAGGAAATGTGCACACAGCAGAATACTTAAAAGAATTTGCAGTAAAAGCTATAACAAACTGTGGGAAAAAAAATTCAAATGTCTAGTATGCAGCTTGGGCACAGACAGTGCTGCAAATGTATCCTAGATGAGAAGAAATTGTTTAGAAGAGAGTCGCAAGCTAATAACATACGGTTGCAGTGCTCATTTGATGCACCTCCTAGTCAAAGTCTTCAGTGTTCCAGAAATAAAGGCTAATGCCGAAATTGCAAAATACTTCCGTAACAACCACTTTGCAGCAGCTACTCTGAAAAAAGCGGGAGGAACCAAGCTAACGCTCTCACAAGACGTGCGATGGAACTCAGTAGTGGACTGTTCTGAGCACTGTATCAAGAACTGGCCTAATCTGATGATCGTTTGTGAACAAAGTCGTGAAAAAATAGATGGCACTGTTACAGCCAGAGTTCTCATCATTGGGTTTAAGAGAAATGTCGAACACACGCTGAGTACTTTGAAGCCTATTTCTGTAGCCTTGCACAAAATGCAGGGAAATAGCTGTTTTATTGCTGATGCCTTTGAAATTTGGAAGGAACCAAGTGAGATCTTAAAAAGAGAAATCTGCAATGACAGAGTTAAATTACAAGCATTAAAAAAATGAATGGGACAAGCACTATCTCCAGCTCATTTTCTTGCAAATATTCTCAATACTCGGTACCAGGGTCGAACTTTAACTGCTGAAGAAGAGGAGTTGGCTATGACATGGACATCCAGCAATCATCCCTCCATAAAGTCAACTATAATAAACTTCAGAGCTAAGGGTGAACCATTCAAGAAATATATGTTTGCTGATGATGTTTTAAAGACAGTCACATCAGTGAATTGGTGAAAGTCACTTAAGCATTTGGATTCAGAGACCGTTGAAGTGATAATCTCACTTTGAACAGCAGTAGCTTCTTCTGCCGGTGCAGAAAGAATATTTTCTTCCTTTGGAGTAATTCATTCCAAATTGAGAAATTGTTTGGGACTTGAAAAAGCAGGAAATGTGGTTTTTCTTTTCCAGTTTATGAACAAACAGGAAAATGAAGGTGAAGATGACCGAGTTAGCTGCAGAAGCCAATATTTAAAGTTTCTCATGTTGACCTGGCTGACATAGTCGATTTAATTTTTGTTTGTTTTTTATAAAATATTTCATTTAACTATTTTAGTTAAAAACAATTTGAACAAAAACAAACCTGATTTTAAAGAACTTGAATGTTTAACTAAATTCAAAAATTCATATACTTGTTTTGTTAAAATACTCTGTTTGCTGTTGAAGAAAAAAATCCAGAATATATAACGTTGTTGTTTTAGTTAAATGAAACAATTTCAATGTCTGTCTGGTGATGTTCTCCTAAAAGAGCATGGCAAGAAAATCCTCCAAACATTAATGATTAACCTGTTGAATTGGAGATAGTTAACCTCCCAATGACTTCATAAATATCTGCTTCAGTTACCTTTGGTATATGAAATAACCAAACAATCATTCATTTTGTGATACAACTGTAAAACTAATCTGAAAAGTTTTCATAATAAATCACTTTAAAAATGTATTGTGTGTACCTTCTAAAAATGAAACCTACATCTATCTCTGAGTTGTGAAGAATATGTATTAAGATCATAACAACCAACAAGTATTCACTTTTATGTAGAAATCCATGATTAAATCGAGTCTTCCTGACTAGTGATTTAATTCAATTTGATTTAAATCATAATTTGATTTAAATGAAATCCATGCTGATTATTTCTAACATAAGCATTAGTCATTTTTCTGTTCAGGAGATGCACATGAGTCTTCACTGGCATCATAACTTTTAAAATATTTTCTTCTTGTCAGCAGCCTTAACTTCCCAGGATTCACATACATAAATTGTGGAAAAAGTTAGGTTTTTCCCAGGTGCACCGTGTACATTTCAAGGGTCCACAGTTTTTTCCACACTTACTTAAGGGAGGCCATATCTGAATGATCCATCCCTAGGTGTCTTCTGATTTCTTTGGAATAGCCTCCTTGGTTGGCTATATATGATCCCAAATATTTTTAAATTCGTTTATTGCTTCTACAGCTTGTCTATTAATCATGATATCCACGTGCATTTTTTTAGTCATGTCAATGTACATGCATTTTGTTCTTATCACATTCAGGAATAATTCATATTCCTCACTAACTGTTTTTACATACGCCAACATTTGTTACATTGCCTCAGTGATTGTGGCAAAGAGCATTGTGTCATCAGTATATCTGAGGTCTGTTGAGATGCGTTTGCCAGTGGAGATCCCAGCTCCTTTCATTTTGTCAAAAATCTTGCAAGTCTTGTTTCGCATTAAATTATGTGTATATGTTAGATGCTTATAAAATATGCCCTTATTTCACATCACCTTGCCTAATGGAAACTACTTACTGTCACGTACTGCTGTTCACATCATGGTCTGTTGGCAGTGGTAGAGACTTGCGATGAGTTCAATGATATGCTTTGGAATCCCCTTGTCTACCAGTGTCCTCCAAAGATGATCATGTTGGGTGATACCGTACACTTTTGAGTAGCCAGTGAAGCACATGATTTATGGGCAATTTGTATACTCTCTGCATTTTTAAATTATGTGGTGGATATTCGTGATTTGGTTACATGTATCTTGACTTTTTCTGAAACCAGCTTCTTGTAGTGGTAGTTGTGCTTTCATGCAATCCTGGATTATGTAGAGCAGAACTTTGCTTTTGTGCAATGTGAGGGAGCTGGTACAATAGTTACTACTCTATTAGGTCTCCCTTCTTTGATAAGGACAGAAAAATTCCCTTTGTCCAGTCTTCTGGCCAATTTCTAGTCATCCATACATCATTACAAATTTTTTGCATAAGATCAGTACCGCATTCAGCAGTTGCTTTTAACAGTTCTGCAGATACTTTGTCTATACCAGGTGGTTTCATTTACATAAAACATGTATCATGTACTCTCGCAGGATTGATGGTTCCTGCTCTGGGTCCACGCTTTTCTGTTTTCCTGAATTATGAATGACACTGGAGAGGCATACAGGTTGTCACAGTAACCTCTCCACCTGCTTTTAATATCATCCCCCTCAGTGAGGAGTCTGTTGTAATCTTTTATTATGTTTGATTGCGGACAAAGCCTATTTGTAAGAAGTCTGACCACTGTGAAGTTTTG
Source organism: Eretmochelys imbricata (assembly GCF_965152235.1). Taxonomy (NCBI): domain Eukaryota; kingdom Metazoa; phylum Chordata; order Testudines; family Cheloniidae; genus Eretmochelys; species Eretmochelys imbricata. Next base: position 527,105 of record NC_135580.1, on the reverse strand, counting down.
TAGTATTACTCTGTTTATAATTGGTTCTCCATACCTTTTATTTATATAATATTTATATATATATATATTAGGGCTGTTGATTAATCACAGTTTATTAATTGCCATTAATCACACTATTATACAACAGAATACCAATTGAAATTAATTAAATATTTTTTGATGTTTTCCTACATTTTCAAGTATATTGATTTCTATTGCAGCACAGAAGACAAAGTACAGTGCTCACTTTATATTATTTTTGATTACAGATATTTGCACTGTTAAAATGATAAAAAACGAAATAGTTTTTTTCAAGTCACCTCATAAAAGTACTGTAGTGCAATCTCTTTATCAGGAAAGTGTGACTTACAAATGTAGATTATTTTTGTTACATAACTGCACTCAAAACAAAACAATGAAAAACTTCAGAGCCTACAAGTCCTTCAGTCCTACTTCTTGTTCAGACAATCGCTAAGACAAGTCTTTGTTAATTTATGGGAAATACTGCTGCTTGCTTCTTATTTACAATGTCACCTGAAAGTGAGAACAGGCATTCGCATGGCACTTTTGTAGCCGGTATTGCAAAGTATTTACATCCCAGATATGCTAAACATTCGTATGCTGCTTCATGCTGCAGCCACCATTCCACAGGACATGCTTTCATGCTGGTGGCATCTGACTCAGATGATGAAAATGAACATGCATTGGTCCGTTCTGCTTTGGATCATTATCGAGCACAACTTATCAGCATGGACGCGTGTCCTCTGGAATGGTGTTTGAAGCATGAAGGCATATATGAATCTTTAGCACATCTGGCATGTAAATGCCTAGCGATCCTGGCTACAGCAGTGCCACGAGAACGCCTGTTCTCACTTTCAGGTGACATTGTAAACAAGAAACAGGCAGCATTATCTCCTGCAAATGTAAACAAACTTGTTTGTCTGAGCGACTTGCTGAACATGAAGTAGGACTGAGTTAGTTTTCATATAGGATATACCTGTTTTCATATAGGATAAACCTGTACCTATTATCCTAGTCATATTCCTTCTTCGGAAGTCCCTTCTTCATTTCAACATTTCTTATTTCTCCCCTTACTGGACCTGAATTTGATCACTTACACTGATTTAACTAAAAATCATAATTGGTCCTTCTTTATCAGCTTTGAATGGCGTAGTAATGCACTCGCAGAGCAGCGGGGCCACTGGACAATGGAGATGCCAAAGGAGCATTCAAGGACAATAAGGCCATTGTGGAGAAACTAAATGAATTCTTTGCTTTGGTCTTCACGGCTGAGAATGTGGGAGATTTCAGCACCTGAGCCATTCTTTTTAGGTGACAAATCCTGGGGAACTATCTCAGACTGAGGTGTCATTAGAGAAGGTTTTGGAACAAATAGATAGATAAATTAAACAGTAATAAGTCACCAGGACCAGATGGTATTCACCAAAGAGTTCTGAAGGAACTCAAATGTGAAATTGCAGAACTACTAACTGAAGTCTGTAACCCATCATTTAAATCGGCTTCTGTACCAAATAACTGGAGGACAGCTAATGTGATGCCAGTTCTTAAAAAGGGATCCAGAGGTGATCCCAGCAATTACAGGCCAGTAATTCTGATTTCAGTACCAGAGAAATTGGTTAAAAATATAGTAAGGAACAGAATTGTCAGAGACACAGATGAGCACAATTTGTTGGGGAAGTGTCAACATGGTTTTTGTAAAGGGAAATCATGCCTCACCAATCTACTAGAATTCTTTGAGGAGATCAACAAGCCTGTGAACAAGGGGGATCCAGTGAATATAGTGTACTTAGATTTTCGGAAAGCCTTTGTCAAGGTCCCTCACCAAAGTCTCTTACTTAAATTAAGTTGTCATGGGATAAGAGGGAAGATCCTTTCATGGATTGGTAACTTGTTAAAAGATAAGAAACCAAGGGTAGGAATAAACAGTCAGTTTTCAGAATGGAGAGGGGCAAATAATGGTGTCCCCCAGAGGTCTGTACTGGGGCCAGTCCTAATCAACATATTCATAAATGAGCTGGAAAAAGAGGTATACTGTGAGGTGGCAAAATTTGCAGATGATACAAAACTACTTAAGATAATTAAGTCCCAGGCAGACTGCGAAGAAATACAAAGGGATCTCACAAACTGGGTGACTGGGCAACAAAATGGCAGATGAAATTTAATGTTGAGAAATGCAAAGTAAGGCACATTGGAAAACATAAATCCCAACTATACATATAAAATGATAGGGGTCTAAATTAGCTGTTACTACTCAAGAAAGAGATCTTGGAGTTATTGTGGAGAGTTCTCTGAAAACATCCACTCAGTGTGCAGCGGCAGTCAAAAAAGTGAACAGAATGTTGGGAATAATTAAGAAAGGGATAGATAATAACACAGAAAATATATTATTGCCTCTATAAATCAATGGTACACCCACATCTTGAATCCTGTGTGCAGGTGTGGTCGCCCCATTTCAAAAAAGATATATTGGAATAGGAAAAGATTCAGAAAAGGGCAACAAAATAATTAGGGGTATGAAACATCTTATTTACTCCTTTCTCATAACACAAGAACTAGGTGTCACAAAATGAAATTAACAGGCAGCAGGTTAAAAACAAAGGGAAGTATTTTTTACACAACGCACAGTAATGCTGAGGAACTCCTTGCCAGAGGATGTTGTGAAGGCCAAGACTATAAGAGGGTTCAAAAAAGACCTAGATAAGTTCATGGAGGATAGGTCCATCAATGGCTGTTTGCCAGAATGGGCAGGGATGGTGTCCTTAGCCTCTGGTTGCCAGAAGCTGGGAATGGGCGATGGGATGGATCACTGATGTGATGATTACCTGTTCTGTTCATTCTCTCTGGGGCCTGGCATTGGCCATTATTGGAAGACAGGATACTGGGCTAGATGAACCTTTGGTCTGACCCAGTATGGCTGGTGTTCTGTTCTGTATGGAGAAGTCCGTAGAAATTTTTTTTTGAACATTTAAACTCTGTCGTACGTGGTAACTTATGTATTGATCAGTTGAGTCAGTTTTTTGTTTTTTATTGCTTTCCTAATTTAATTTATGCATCTAGTAAACTTTGTAGACATGAAATATTAGAATCTTTTTCATTATCACATGAAGGACAGTAGTGAGGGTAAGATGTTGCTTGGGTGTTTTTCATGTGTGGCTGTGTAAGAGGGAAATTCCAGTATTTTCTGATGCTATTGCTAATTCTTGGAAATGAATTTTAAAGTTAAAAATTGATAATCTGAAACTGGCTGCTGTACTGAAAGATCCAGTTAGTTGTGTGTGTGTGGTGTGAGGTTTTTATTTCCTCTCTCTGTGGTATATTATTTTCAGATACTCTCAAGTTTATAGCTGTAATGGCTTTTCAAAAATATAATCCTAATACAACTATTGTAGATTTTTAAGAAACTAAAATATCTATTATTTGGACACTTACAATTTATTTGAAAAATGTTTAGCCTCATTTTAATTGGAAATAGACCTTGTTTATAGTAGAAACAACGTTTAATGCTTATTTTGCTTATAAGGAACTTAGAAAGTTTAATTTTTCATGTTAGTTTAACGTGGTGGACAGAAGAAACATTAGTCCTTGCTAAGCTTTCATTGTAATCGGGTAAAACAGATTTGTAAGAGTGTTAAGTTTGGCAAACTCAAAATGGCAGTTAGTTTGAAGTGCTTCTTATGGACACACGACTAAGTCATATTAGATAAATGTACTTAGTCTAGAAAATTAGGAAAATGACAACTTTCTGTGACAAAAGAAACTCAAAAGCATGGTGAAAAGTAGGCTTTTTGGGGACTTACAGTTCAGGAAACTGGAAATAACTTCTTTATATTTAAGCCACTGGTTAACATCCTGGCCAGGTAAGTAGTGAGAAAGTTGCGACCATTTAGCGGCTTCGTGGGGAAATGAATTGGTGGTTTGTCCATTTCTAAAACCCACGATTACACTTAGGGCTAATAGTCATCTTTATTCGGAGCCTTGGCAGAGAAGCCAAGACTAAAAGTGGGCAACTGAGTTGTTGTCGTTCTATGGCAATGCTGAGACATTTCAGTACGGCACTAAATAAGCTTGCACTAGTGCTGTACCAGTCTGTGAATATATAGGATTTATTTGTTCAGCTTTCCTTAGTGCTTCATTTGTGTGAAAAATTTGAAAACAAAAGTATACTTATTTGTTGCTGACTTAGAAAAAGTCTGGGAGATACAATTTACAATTTAGCACTATTATTTAGTATCATAAATGTCTGTGGTTCAAGTGGGTAACTGAAAGACAGATTTCATGACCTGAAAAGTTTATTATCTAAAATAAATGATTAAAACCTGGGAGGAAGGGAGGACAAGAATAATGGCAACAAGATAATGTGTTTGCTTTGGTTTGTAAGTATTATTGGGGGCTTAGAATACTTTTTGCAGTGCATGTATGAATTTGTTTTTCTGTTGGGAAGGCTAAAGTTTGTAGACTTCATGGAAAAATGTATTTTGAGAAGATGAAGGCTAGAATAGTTATCCTTCCACTATGTTTTAATCTAAAAATGTTTAACATTAAATGAACACCATGAATTTGAAATCTACCGAGTTCTAAAAAAAGAATTAAAAGTAGTTTGTTACTATCCCAATATCTGAATCCCCTGTTGATTTTTGTGTTATGATCATTTTCCTATGTTAAAAATATTTTTCAATCCTTTTTTGCTGTGTGAAAGATTTCACAAATAAGGGGGAAACTGACTATGCCAGGGAGATAGTGAAATGTACTTATATGCAAATTGCTGTCAAATACACAAAGAAAACAAACAGGTCTTTGGTTACAGGAATTTTAGAGGTTGCTTGTAACAGTAGTAGATAAAACATTTAGACATGATGTTTAAGTTGATGGTATTCCTTTGAATTTAATGTACTTTGATCTCTGAATAGTGGAATTGGCACCAGAGCACGCCTACTCTATCTACCACAGTAATTTTCCTAAGAATTCTTTTGTTTGTGTAACCATCTGTATGGGGCTAATATTTAAAATGAAATTTTTGTATATTCTACAGAAATATCGGTGTCAGGATGAAGATACACCTTCACAGGAGCATAGCTCTTCACACGTTACCAGTGAGGTGACTGGTCCAGAGTTGGTTCATGTATCAGAGAAGAACCTATCACAGATTGAAAATATACATGGATTTGTTTCCCACTGTCACATTTCACCAGTAAAGGTAGGGATTTTTTTAATGTAAACTATTTTAAATAGGTGTTTGAGGCAATGAATTATTGCTTTAACAACTTATGGTATTTTGGAAAATAGGTCTTGTTTGACAAACCTCTTTTTTTTAAGAGATTACAGATTTAGTTGATAAAGGTAACTATGTTGAAGTAAGAAAAGGGGTACTTGTGGCACCTTAGAGACTAACAAATTTATTTGAGCATAAGCTTTTGTGAGCTACAGCTCACTTCATTGGATGCATTCAGTGGAAATATACTTAGACGTTTGTAAGGTGTTTAACCTAGTAACATAACATGCGGAGTGAAAAAATTATTAAAAAACAAAATATCAGTAAACACATGTTAAAAGGATCAAAACTGGCTAACTGACAGATCTCAAAAAGCAGTTGTCATGGGAAAATCATCATTGAATGGGAGGGTTTCTAGTGAGTTTCCCTAGGAATCAGTTCTAGGTCTGATGCTGTTCAATGTTTTTATCAATGTTGTGCAAGTAAATATAAAATCATTGCTCATAAAATTTGTGGGTTGTGCAAAGGTTGGCAGCATGGTTAATAATGCTGAGAAGAGGGCAGTAGCACAGAATGATCTGGATCAATTGCTAAGCAGGGTCCTTTCAAACAAAATGGTATTTTAATACAGTCAAATGTGAAGTTGTATATGTAGGAACAGAGAATGCGGACTGTACCTACAGACTGCGGGAGTAGCATGGAAACTAGTGACTTGAAAAGGATTTAGAGATCATAATGGGCAGGAAACTGAAAATGAGCAGCCATCATGGTGCTGTGGCAAAAAGGACTATTATGCAATCCTTAGATATGAACGGTAAGTAGTCAGTATGAGTAAGGAGGTGATTTTACCTTTTTATATGGCATTGGTGAAACTAGTACTGGAGTACTATGTGTGGTTCAGCTGTCCACATTTTTAAAAGGATGTTGTAAAACTGGTGCAGGGAAGGGGCATAAAAATGTTGCATGTTATCATTCTGATAGGAACAGTGTCTCTTTAACAGCAAAGTTACTGTGTTTGAACTGTCAAAACTGAATGCATTCAGAACTTTAGATGTACCTTCCTCTTCTAAACAGTTTGAGAATGTACTGTTAGATACGAACATGGCTTGTCTGTGTTGCATAATCATACTTCGCTCTTTCTTCATAGTGATACTGCAGACGGTCATAAAACCAGTCTCTGTGAAAAGTAGATTTTATTGCACTGTACCATGCATTGCTATAACCTTGAACAAAATATATGGCTCAGTGTAGTGGGCTTTGTGAAGAGCTGAGACATGCAAGATATATTTAGTTGTCTAAGTAGAGTGGAGGCTTTTTTTCTGTGAAGAAGCATATCAGTTTCATAGGAGGAAGAGCAGCCTTGTCAGCTTACCCAGGTGGGTTTTTTTTGCTTAACAAGGAGCAGTTTATCTTAGTTACAAAGAGAGATATGGACAACCTAATCTGAGTCATAGCAGTCATCTTAGAAAAAACATATGAAAGGGGAAATTTAGGAAAATCCAAGTACAAAATTTGGTTTAAGAGTTTATTTAATACTGATTAAAAAGTCATCATGTTCCTAATCCACCTAAGTCTTTTTCCATTTTACAAAACCCCGCTGGGTTTAAAAGAAAAAAAATTATGAGAAAATGGCTCTCAATTTTGTGGCAAGTGCAATCTGCTATTGATAAATGTAGCAATGTAGAGAATTTGCTCCTTCAGTAGTCTGACAGCAACAGCTAGTTTAGAAGTTAAAAAAAGAATAATATTTTGTATGTCACTTGCTTCTAAATTAAATGTGACTGCTCAGACAGTCTAACTTTTGATATCTGGAAAGATACTGGAAGAAATTATTAAACCTATAATAGGGTTATATGGAATAGTCCAGCAGATCATGACAAACCAATCAAATTTCCTGGCCTACTGGAGTGTGTGGAAGTTATGGATGTGATGTATCTTGATTTTTTTAATAAGGCTTTTGACGCAGTCCCACGAGACATTCTCATAAGCAAACTAGGGCAATGTGGTCTAGATGAAATTACTAAAAGATGAGTGCACAACTGGTTGAAAGTGTACTCAAGAGTAGTTATTAATCAGTGGTTCTCAACTTATTTATCATTGTGGGATGCAATGATCTTTAAATATTCTAATTGATCTTTAAATATTCATGGTAAATAGGCCCAATGGCCTGTGATGGGATGTTAGATGGGGTGGGATCTGAGTTACTACAGAGAATTCTTTCCTGGGTATCTGGCTGGTGAATCTTGCCCATATGCTCAGGGTTCAGTTGATCACCATATTTGGGGTCGGGAAGGAATTTTCCTCCAGGGCAGATTGGAAGAGGCCCTGAAGGTTTTTCGTCTTCCTCTGTAGCATGGGGCACAGGTCACTTGCTGGAGGATTCTCTGATCCTTGAAGTCTTTAAACCATGGTTTGAGGACTTCAATAGCTCAGACATAGGTTTATCACAGGAGTGGGTGGGTGAGATTCTGTGGTCTGTATTGTGCAGGAGGTCGGACTAGATAATCATGGTGTTTCCTTCCGACCTTAATATCTATGAATGTGTTACCTGGGCCACAGGTTGAGAACCACAGTGTCTCCCCAAGCCCTCCCACAGACCCCTATGCCCTCCCCCACCCAGAGACCCCTCAACAGAGTGAGGCCAGGAGCGGAGTCCTGGGCACGGGGCTGGTTGGTAGGGCAGCTGGGCGGCAACCCGAACCCAGCTGTGAAGGGCTGTGCTGCAGCCCCAACCACAACCTGGAGCCTCTGGCAGCCCCGACCTGGACCTTGTTGTATGGGACCAGGCAGCAGCTCTGACTCTCGACCCTGAACCCCACCGGGCTGGGCAGCCAGGACCCTAGATCCTGCTGCAGTTGACACTTGGGCAGCCTTTAGCATACAGCGGGGCTGCAGCTTTGTGCTAATTGGACCGCATGCGGGCCGTGGGTTGAGGACTATTGTTATTAATAGTTCACTGTTAAACTGGGGAGGGATGTGTCTAGTGGGGTTCCTCAGGGGTTGGTTCTGAGTCTGGTACTAGTCAATATTTTTATTAATAACTTGCATAATGGAGTGGAGAGTATGCTTATAAAGCTTGTGGATGGCACCAAGTTGGGAGCAGTTGATAGCACTGTGGAGGCCAGGACTAGATTTCAAAATGACCTTAATGTATTAGAGAATTGGTCTGAAATCAAGATGAAATTCAATAAAAGCAAGTGCAAAGTATGACACTTGGAAAGGAAAAATCAAATGCACAAGTACAAAATGGGGAATCAGTAGTACTGCTGAAAAGGATCTGGGGGTTTTAGTGGATTGCAGTTGAATGAGTCAACAATGTGCTCCAGTATGTGAAAAAGGCTAATATCATCGGGTGTGTATTAGCAGAAGTGTTTGTAAGACGCAGGACGTAATTGTCCCAACCTACTTAGCACTGGTCAGGCCTCAGCTGGATTACTGTGTCCAGTTCTGGGTGCAATATTTTAGGAAAGATGTGGACAAATTGGAGAGTCCAGAGGAGAGCAATGAAAATGATAAAAGATTTAGAAAATCTGACCTTGTAGAGCAGGTTTAAAAAAAGTGGGAATGCTTAGTCTTGAGAAAAGAAGACTGAAAGGGGTCATGATTAGTTTTCAAATATGTTAAGGGCTTTGATAAAGAGGACCGTGATCAATTGTTCTTTGTGTCCACTGAAGGTAACTAGCCTGTTCTATCTTTTGAAATTTAACTAGAATTTAGCGGTGTAGTATACAGTAGTCTGAGAGGGTTTGGCCCCGAGATGAGCTATGGTAGTGAGGTTGTCATTACAGTAAGGACCCTGCAGGATAGGAACCCCTCTCCCAGCTCCAGCATGCCAGGGGAGAGCAGCCCCAGCCATGCCTGGGGCCGAACGGGGCCGAGCTGCCTGTGGCTGGGCCCGGGACAGTCCACCTGCGCCGCCCCAGCAGGTCCGGGGGGCTGGGCCAGGCCGGGCCGCCCTGGCCAAGGCTGGGCCTGATCCAACAGCACATTGGGCTGTATTAGTAGGACCATTGCCAGCAGATTGAGGGAAGTGATTATTCCCCTATATTCGGCACTGGTGTGGCCACACCTGGAGTACTGCATCCAGTTTTGGTCCCTCCACTACAGGAGGGATGTAGACAAATTGGAGAGAGTCCAGAAGAGGGTAACGAAAATGATTAGGGGGCTGGGGCACATGGCTTATGAGGAGAGTTTGAGGAAACTGGGCTTGTTCAGTCTGCAGAAGAGAAGAGGGGGGATTTGATAGCAGCCTTCAATTACCTGAAGGGGGGTTCCAAAGAGGATGGAGCTCGGCTGTTCTCAGTAGTGGCAGATGACAGAACAAGGAGCAATGGTCTCAAGTTGCAGTGTGGGAGGTTAAGGTTGGATATTAAGAAACACTATTTCACACTAGGAGGGTGGTGAAGCACTGGAATGGGTTACCTAGGGAGGTGGTGGAATCTCCTTCCTGAGAGGTTTTTAAGGTCAGGCTTGACAGAGCCCTGGCTGGGATGATTTAGTTGGGGATTGGTCCTGCTTTGAGCAGAAGGGTTTGGACTAGATGACCTCCTGAGGTCTCTTCCAACCCTAATCTTCTATAATTCTATGGTTCTATGATAAGGCTGGGCCTGGTCTGCTCCGCTCCAGCAGGTCCGGGTACTCCATCCGCGGCTGGGTCTGGGTCTGGGTCTGGGCCGCACCTCAGCAGAGTTGGGGCCGGGGAAGGGGCACCCCTCCCCCGGCCGCTCCTTGGCTGCGGCAGGTCCTTGGGCGGGTTCCCTGAGTGCTTGTGCGGTACTAAATAGTCTGCTGCGTGGCTTACAGGTGTCTGCGCACAGCTTACAGGTATCTTAGTGGTATAGGTTTAATTAGTCCTGCCTGAGTGTGGGGGACTGAACAGATGATCTCTTGAGATACCTTCCAGCCTTACATTTCTGAGTCTATGATTTAAGGTCAAACTGAGTGTTCAGTGAAGGAGGTTTAAGGATTCAGACATCTATTTAATCTCATGTAAGAGTATCCAGTTCAAAAAAAGATCGTTTTACATGATTATTAATGGTTTCAGTGGAAGCTTCCAAATTATAACTTCATAGGGTGTGTCTATACTTCGACATTCCTTATCTATTTTTCAACAGCAGAGGTGATGGATGGATCATCCTTTTTATGGCGGAGGGACCTATAGACTTTTTTCCTGTTTCTTGGTACTTGGAGTCACAGCATAATTAGAGGTATCTATTTTGCAGGATAAAGAGGCTAGATATTTGAGAATCTTAGTTTACAAGCAAACCAGTGGTATTCCATGTGGTTGTGACACCCATCGTTTGAACAGCTTGTCAGCTGAGTGTTTGCTTTTGCCCTTGCCATTCATACATGTGTTACATGAGCCTAGTTAACTATCTTAAAAATGTACATTAATTTGACACCAAAAAGAGATGCATTCAAGAATTTTATAAGAATATTCTGAATCTGGACTAGATTTGTGCCCCTGAGTTTCATCTAGCTATAGGCTGCACTCCCAATTTAATCAGGATTATCCGTTCTTTCAATCAGTGGCCCTGTCTATTCTAGGAAACTTCTTGATGTGAACTCTTGGTTAGCATAGGAGAGCTACTTTTTTCTCCCATTTCACTAACCTCCTTTGTGCTAACTATGCATGTCATGTGTCCAGCCTCTTCTGCATCCTACAAGAATGAGACCTTTCATCAGGGAACATTTCAAAAATTATCTACCCAAATTAACACCTGTGAGTCAAACAGATGTAAATGAAGAGCAAAACAATCCCAGATTTGTCACTATAAAGTTGCATCAAGAACCGTATTCACACTAAATATGATAAAAATGACTCTCATCATAGAGAATATGTATTTCAGATATTGTTTGGAGTAGAGAACTCAATGTGAGTGTTGGGTCATGTGTGTTTGCTTAATTTGAAATAGTTCTGTTAAGAACGTAAGAATGGCCATACTGGGTCAGACCAAAGGTCCATCCAGCCCAGTATTCTGTCTACCGACAGTGGCCAATGCCAGGTGCCCCAGAGGGAGTGAACCTAACAGGTAATGATCTAGTGATCTCTCTCCTGCCATCCATCTCCACCCTCTGACAAACAGAGGCTAGGGACACCATTCCTTACCCATCCTGGCTAATAGCCATATTAAAGTTTCTTAAGTCTGGAGCAGCTGGTGACATGGTGCTGGCTCTGCCCATTTACAGGTGAGAAAAGATGGGAAGGGAGATGAAATGAAGAGCAAAAGGAAGCAGCATGCTTAAAAGATCAAACTCATCTCTTTAAAGATCTAGTGACAGAGGATGTGGAAAAAGCTAATGTACTCAATGCTTTTTTTGCCTCTGTCTTCACGAACAAGGTCAGCTCCCAGACTACTGGGCAGCATAGCCTGGGGAGGAGGTGACCAGCCCTCTGTGGAGAAAGAAGTGGTTCGGGTCTATTTAGAAAATCCGGACGAGCACAACTCCATGGGGCTGGATGCGTTGCATCCGAGAGTGCTAAAGGAGTTGGTGGTCCGGTTTTGTTCAATATCTTCATAAATGATGTGGAGGATGGTGTGGATTGCACCTTCAGCAAGTTTGCAGATGACACTAAACTGGGAGGAGAGGTAGATACGCTGGAGGGTAGGGATAGGATACAGAGGGCCCTAGACAAATTGGAGGATTGGGCCAAAAGAAATCTGATGAGGTTCAACAAGGACAAGTGTAGAGTCCTGCCTTTAGGACGGAAGAATCCCATGCACCGCTACAGACTACGGACCGAATGGCTAGGCAGCAGTTCTGCAGGAAAGGACCTATGGGTTACAGTGGAAGAAAAGCTGGATATGAGCCAACAGTGTGTCCTTGTTGCCAAGAAGGCTAACGGCATTTTGGGCTGTATAAGTAGGAACATTGCCAGCAGATCAAGGGATGTGATCATTCCCCTCTGTTCGGCCTCATCTGGAGTACTGTGTCCAGTTTTGGGCCCCACACTACAAGAAGGATGTGGAAAAATTGGAAAGAGTCCAGCGGAGGGCAACAAAAATGATTAGGGGTCTGGAGCACATGATTCATGAGGAAAGGCTGAAGGAACTGGGATGATTTAGTCTGCAGAAGAGAAGAATGAGGGGGGATCTGACAGCTGCTTTCAACTACCTGAAAGGGGGTTCCAAAGAGGATGGATCTAGACTGTTCTCAGTGGTAGCAGATGACAGAACGAGGAGTAATGGTCTCAAGTTGCAGTGGGGGAGGTTTAGGTTGGCTAATAGGAAAAACTTTTTCACTAGGAGGGTGGTGAAACACTGGAATGCGTTACCTCGGGAGGTGGTGGAATCTCCTTCCTGAGATATTTTTAAGGTCAGGCTTGACAAAGCCCTAGCTGGGATGATTTAGTGGGGGATTGGCCCTGCTTTGAGCGGGGGTTGGACTAGATGACCTCCTGAGGTTCCTTCCAACCCTGATATTCTATGATTCTATGTTTATAAAGACAGCTGAAAATATGGAAGAACATTGTAATTATTACCTGGAAAAGTAAGCAATTGCTGTAGTTGCCCCATGGAAGTTATACAATTAGAAATGGAGGAGAAATGAGCTGTGTGATCACAAACAGGAGAGGAGATAATCCTGTGAGACAGTATTTCTACTAATATTACTCCTGTGGGAAATCTGTGTCACTGCAGCGCAGCAGAAAAATGCTCTCCCCCCATAGATTCTCTTTGCTTCCTTGCAGGAAATGGTTTCTGAGGGGAAGCAAAGAGAAGCTGCACCAGTGCTCACTCACTCACCCCTCCCTGGCAGCTCAGACATATCTGTTTGGGCAGTGGGGGAAGAAATATATTACTGGGGGGAGGGGGAGTCTGTGGATGCACCAGCATGCACCACTAATGCCCCGGGGCGTTAGTCCCAGCTGGGGTGGGAGAGGAGGATGGAGATAGATTTCCCCCTCCTCCTTCCCTGCACAGAGCAGCCAGGGCTGACTCAGATCAACCCCCAGAAACTTGCCCTAGCTGCAGGAAGCTTTGCACCGTGGGGAGGGGTCTGGGGGAGTGTTCTGGGGGGTGGAGGGGAGGGGGTTGTGTGCAGGGGCATCTGGATTGGGCGGACAGGTGTAGCAGCTCCCTGCACAGTGACCCCCCCCCCCACAACCCCACATCAGGAGCCCACCACACCCAGAACCCCCCACCGAGCCCCCCTGACCTCCTACCTCACCGAGCCTCACCCCCTGGATCAGGAGTCCCCCCTCCCCCCACTGAGCCCCAACCTTGAGACGTCAATTAGTCCAGTCCCCTGCACTCATGGTGAACTACATAATGTAAGTTGTACTCTGAAATTCATTTGAAATGTAAGAAAATCTGAGATGGAGGAGAAGTTAGTATAAGGAGCACATACTGTCTTAGGTGAGCATTTTCAGTACATCTGTAGGGAACTTTGTGAAATTTTGAGGTGTGCTAAATTTGTACCACAGGCTCTGCTCTTCAAATATATGCTAGCATTTAGTTAAAGTGAGTTCCCATTTCTTTTTGGAAGATTTTTATGCCAGGGAATTTAGGTAAGCATGGATGGAAGGAGATGGCTGTCGCGTGTTCTGGGCACCAGTTCGTAACATCTGTTTTTGACTGTCATTCAGCATTACAGGCATGGGAGCCAATTACAGTAGAATTTCAGATTTTTGAACACCTCGAGAATGGAGGTTATTCGTAACTATGAAATGTTTGTAACTCTGAACAAAACGTTATGATTGTTCTTTCAAAAGTTTACAACTGAACATTGAATTAATACAACTTCGAAACTTCACTATGCAGAAGAAAAGTGCTGTTTTTAAGCATCTTAAATTAAAAGAAACAAGCACGGAAACACTTTCCTTACATTGTCAAATCTTATATAAACTTTCCCTTTATTTTTTAGTAGTTTCATTTAGCACATGTATTTGCGTTTTTTTAATTTTTCCGTCTTGTCTCTGCTGCTGCCTGATTGCGTACTTCCTGTTCCAAATGAGGTGTTGACCGGTCAGTTCGTAACTTTGGTGTTCTACTGTACTGAATAGTGATTTTCAACATGTTTTGGTTACCTGTGCTCCCAACTCTGTTGCTTTGTTTTTTCTCTGCTTCTTCAGAGGCAGATTGAGCAGCATCCAGTTTCTTTATAGCTAAAACAACAGAGAAAAGCTTCAGAAATAGCAAAAAAATAAAAAATAAAAAAATAAAAAAAATCCCCTAGATAAAATTCCACTGATTCCAATCATTAAGGGTTCAGTTTGCTTTATATGCAGTCATACTGTTGAAAGAGTGAGCACTGATTATTATCCCTGTGCTGGGATGGACTCCTCTGCATCTGAGGAAAAGAAGGCCATCTTGTCAGATCCTCAGCTTGGACACCAATCAGTCCTTGTAACAGAACACCCAAGCATGGACCCAACTGTTCTGGTAGCAAGAATGGCTTCAGCTGGGTCAACATGCTCCATCCCCCTCTGCTGAGATATGATGATTGAGAAGATATGTGTGGATGGGCATACTTCACACAAGGTGAACTGCTGTCAGTTTTCAAAACCTCCACTGTCCATTTGTTTGCCAGATTCTTCAATTTGGGTATAGTGGCAATGGTTTCAAAAACAATTACTACAAAGAAACCTAAAAGGAAGGCCAGAAGGGGGAGATCCTGAAAGGGAGTTAGGAGCCTTTTAATAGGAGTTTTGCAGCTAACTGCCTTTCTGTGTCTTTGAAAACCTCTTTCAAACATGGATAATGAAGACTCACAATTCTGTGAGGCCAACTTCTCTTCTTTGAGGGAAGCTGGAAGAACACTTGAGTTTCCTGAGGTCAGGGAGAACCTCATAGCACCCTTGAGCTCTTCACAAGTTTTAGCTCTGAAGGCCAATTCTTCCTGTAGTAGAGAGCTGGTGTCTTTCATCTCAGTGGCCAAAAGACCTTATTGCTTGAATGAATTACGGAGGTCCAAGGAGGAGAGAGGGTACATTAGACACTATTTAACAAGGTGCATACATGTAATGCAGATGTCCCTTGCTTTTCGAAAAAACTTATCTGGGTTACAGGAGAAGCACTGGAGGAAATAGGAATATCTGCAAAGCAATGGCAGGAAGGAGAGAAAAATTAAATAGAAAACATTTCTATACTTTTTTCTTTGCAAAATCTTTTTCTTTGTGGTGGTAGCTATTCAAACTATTGTAATTAATATGGTGGAAAAATACTGAAATAATCCCTACTTCCCAAGAAAGAAAAATAACTTGAATATGGGTTGTCAAAGTAGGAGCTGCGGAGTTGCAAGCACCCTTCCTTCTTTATGGCTTGATGGGAGGAGAGTCCTGAAACATTTCTCTTGTAGAAATATTGAAAATACTGAAAACTGCTAGGGTAGAAAAATTGATTAGAGTAATTTGACTTCAATGTAATTGATGTCAATGCATTTTCAGAGAGCTCAGCCACTAGGTGGTGTTGCTACAACAGAGGATGTCTGCATCCCTTATTATAACAGCTACATGAACTGCATGAATTAAGATTGGCTCTTTTCAGTAAATTGGAAAGTGAATGTATTTATTTTAATTTAAAAAAGGAAGTATAAGCAGCAACAATTAGCTATTCCCAGACCTCCCACAGCGGGCAGCTCTCCTCGGCACTGGTCCCGCCGGCACCAAGGATGGACCCAGTACAGGTGGCGCGTTCCACTCTGGTGCCGACAAGAATGTCGGCACTGAGCCTGACGATGATCCCTGCAGCAGATGCGGAACCCCTGCAGGGTGCCTGTAAACAGCCATTGGCGCCCACTAAGGCTAAGGCAAAATTGCTGCAGACATTGGCTCATGCTCCATGACCCACAGCACTGCAGCCCATGGAGCAGCAACAGTTTTAAATCAGGATGATATCTCCGTGGCCCCAGAACCTGACTCTCCTAGGCAACGAGCGTTCACTCTTTGAACAGTCGCTCTCACCAACCAACCTGGCCGCCCTCACTGACAGTGAGAATGACATGCAGCAGCAGGCAGAGTTTTCCCTGCCTAAATTTCCACCCACACCAGAACCATACCCATTTCAAGGCATGACACCTCACAAGAACCAGCCTCAGTTTCCCTACTTTGTCCCCCCATGGACGGGGCCCCACTTTTCCTACCCTATGCACTGGCCTCAGTGGTACCCTTGGTCGGCCCCTCCTGCCACTCCTTCTCTCGGACCCTCCACCAGCCACAAGTCTGCTCTGCACCTCTATCTCCAGCTACATCTAGAGTTCCTGAACCCCCCCTTGAAGATGTGGGCTATGAACCTTTCATAGAATCATAGAATATCAGGGTTTGAAGGGACCCCAGAAGGTCATCTAGTCCAACCCCCTGCTCGAAGCAGGACCAATTCCCAGTTAAATCATCCCAGCCAGGGCTTTGTCAAGCCTGACCTTAAAAACCTCTAAGGAAGGAGATTCTACCACCTCCCTTTCCCTGAATCACCTGTTCCAAACTCCCCATCAGCTGCAGATGAAGCTCTCCACCTCCACAGAACGTGGACGATTTTAAGCAGTTCCAGGAACTTTTCAAGAGGATGGCACTCAGCCAGGACATTCCATTAAAGGAACTGCAGGAGACACAATACAGACTCCTCAAAAGCCTCCAACTGTCTGCTCCCTCAAAGATCGCACTACCCATAAACGAAGCCCTCTTGGAACCTGCTGACACTCTATAGCAGACCCCTGCCTCCAACCCACCGACATGTAAAAAGGCTGAACGTAAATATTATGTACCTGTAAGGACGTAGAATTCTTATTTTCCCATCCACAACCCAACTCTTTTGTGGTGGTTGCAGCGATGCACAGAACAAAACAGCCACAATACTGGACCACTCCACAAGACAAGGACTCAAACAGCTTGACCTTCTGGGCTGCAAGGTTTATACCTCCTCCACTCTGCAGTTCAGAATTGCTAATTACTCCGCCCTCTTCGCAAGCTACGACTATGAAAACTACAATAAGCTATTTGACTTTACTGCTCCTATCCTAGAGGACAGAAGAGCGGACTTTAAATCAGTCCTTGTCGAAGGTCAGTTGGTGTCTAGGATGGCGCCACAAGCATTCCTGGACATGGCAGACACAGCAGCCCGCACTACTGCAACCACAGTGGTGATGCGCAAGTCTTCCTGACTGTCTGCATCCGGTATCGCTAAAGATCTGCAGACCAAAGTGGAAGACCTTCCCTTTGATAAAGAGAAACCTTTTTCAAAAAAAAAAAAAAAGTCCTTGACACCGTGAAAGACTCTAGGGCCACTCTGTGCACACTGAGGATATACCTGTCCCTCCCCAGGAGACAATGGTATCAACCTTATCAGAGGTCCCACACACAACAATATCACCGGCTCCAGTCCAGACCATATGATATTAGGAGGAACCGCAACAGACGTCCCAGGCGCAAGCAAAATCATGTGCAACCAACTACATCCCACACATCGGGAAACAAACAATTCTGAAGCATTGGTCAGAGGTCTGTGTGACCATCCCTCGGCACCACCGCCTATTTCCCCATTTGGCCACTGCCTTCAGGTTTTCCACCATGTCTGGCAACAGGTCACACAGGACTGATGGGTCCTGGACATAGTACAGTCAGGCTACTCCATCCTTTTCATATCATGCCCGCCCACCCTTCCCAGTCCCTCTTCAGGGACCACTTTCACGAGCATCTACTTCAAGCAGAAGTGGCTCATCTTCTACAGCTAGGTGCAGTGGAATCTGTATTGGCACATTGGGGAAAAGGGTTTTACTCTCGCTATTTTGTGACCTAGAAGAAGGGTGGAGGATGACGACCTATGCTAGACCTATGCAGACTGAACAAATTCGTACGTGTACAGAAATTCAAAGTGGTCACATGGGGCAGAATAATACCCGCACTGGAACAGGGGGACTGGTTCACAGCCCTTGACCTACAGGATGCCTATTTTCACATATCCATTCACCCAGCACACAGACGCTTCCTGCGATTCACACTCGGACATGACCAATTTCAATACAGAGTGCTATCATTCAGACTCTCCACAGCCCCGAGAGTGTTCTCCAAGACTTTAGCAGTAGTGTGGTGGCCCACCTATGCAAACATAGAATTGTACTTTTCCCCTACCTAGACGACTGCCTTATCAAAGGCGGTTCATATGACGAGACATTAAAGGCAACTTATTTTACCATCTCCCTCTTCCACAGTCTAGGCCTGCAAATAAAATTCCAAAAATCCACCTTGATATCCATGCAGCAAATCAACTTCATCGGAGCTCTCCTGGACTCAATTCTGACCAGAGCCTCACTCCCACACACCAGATTCCTCATTATTACGCAACTCGTGCGCACGCTCTCCGTCCGCCCCAGAATAGAGGCACGAATGTGCCTGCAGCTTGTTGGCCACATGGTAGCCACCACCTTTGTGGTCAAATACACCAGGTTACATATGAGATGCCTTCAGGGTTGGCTCAGCTCCAGCTACAAACCCAGCAGACACAGCTTCCGTATGACGCTAACTCCTCCAGCAAAGGTATTAGCCTCCCTACAATGGTGGACAAAAACAGAAAACTTATACAAGGGCATCCCCTTCCATCAAAATTCTCCTGTGCTCATGCTCACGATGGATGCTTCCCTGATAGGTTGGGGAGCACACCTAGGAGATTACATGACATAGGGCCGATGGTCCCTATCAGAGACGTGTCTGCACATAAATCTTCTAGAGGTCAGAGCAGTCAGATATGCCTATCTTCACTTTCTCCTTATCATATGGAACAAATCTATTCGGGTCTTGACAGACAATATAGAATGCATGTTCTACATCAACAGATGGGCAAGCGCGATCGCACTCCCTATGCACAGAAGCCATCCCAACGATGGAATTGGTGCATAAAACATTACATGGAGATCACTGCTTCCTACCTGCCTGGATGTCACAACACTACACTCAGCAGACACTTCTCTCAAGAACATGAATGGGAATTTCATCCCACGATACTACAACAGCTCTTCTCCCACTGGGGCACCCCGTCGATAGATTTGTTTGCCATAACACAAAACCACAAATGCCATCTACTCTGCGTTCCTGATTCCATGGAGAAAGACACTCATGTATGCTTTTCCACTGGTCCCACTGATACACAGCGTCCTGCGCAAGATCAGAGAGGACAAGGCCAGGGTCATACCTATTGCCCCAGCTTTGCCCAGACAGACATGGTATCTTTACCTGCTGCACATGTCCATCCACCCTCTTCCTCCTTCTTCAGGGAGCCATCTCATGAGAGAATCCTATTAGAGGAAGTGGATTCCCTCTTACAAAAGTGAGCCCTAGAGGAGATTCCACAGCAAAACTCGGGAAAGAGGTTCCACTCCTGTTATTTCCTAATCCCCAAGAACATCCTTGACATTAGAAACCTCAACAAATTCATAAACATTCAAGGTCAGGATGCTCATACTAGGGGACAACATTCCTTTCTTGTCCCAGGGAGATTGGTATGCGGCTCTCAACTTAAAGAAAACCTTTTTCCATGTGGTAATCAGATGCACCTGTATTAAATACCTCAGGTTCTGTGTAGGGGCAAGCCTCTACCAGTTCCTAGTCTTTCCATTTGTCTTGTTTACAGCACCAAGTCTTCATTGAGTGCCTTTTAGCTGCACACCTCAGATGCCAAGGCATATTCGTTTACCTATAACTGGATGATTGGTTCCTAAGGTCCAGCTCTCAGCAGAATTTCTTTCTTATGATTCCTTACATATGTAACCTCCTGCAATCTTTGGGACTGCTAAACGACAGGGAGAAATCGTCTTTCCAGTCTGCACAGAGGATCACCTTCACTGGAGCAGCCCTAGACTCCACTCGGAACTATGTCTTAAAGGACAGATTCCTGGTAATCCTCAGGAAAAAAACAGTACAAACCACACAGTTTTTTTGTATATTCCTTGTTTTACTACCCTCATCTGCCAAAGTTGCACCTTTTGCTCGCATGCGAATGAGACATCTTCAGCTATGTCTCTGAGAGCTTTAGCAGCTTCGTTTGTGGGAGAACAGAGACAGTGTCCTCAAGGGAGACCCTCCCTCCTCTAATAGTACAAAAATTAATGTAATGATACTGCTAGTCTGGGCTGGGATGAATGCTACCAGGATCTCCCAAGTATACAGCCAGTAGAATGCTCTGGAGTCCAGAGTCCATATAACGATATTTGATCTCAGAGTGGTATAGTGGGTCCTCATGGCCTCTGCCCATGCCTACACCATTGTTTGTGAGTACCTGTACTAGTCAGTACCATGGCCATGTACTACATCAGCAAGGGGGGGAGCACACTCCTAGATTCTGACCACAGAAACTAGAAAACTCTTTTTCTGGTATATTCAACATCACTTCCAGCAAGTGGGAGAAGGTGACTTAATCAGAACAAAGTTTCAGGTCAAACATGAGTGGTGGTCCTTGAAAAGAGAGGAGAGGAAGGTGATCAGGAACAGTCAACATGGATTCAACAAGGGCAAGTCATGCCTGACCAACTGGATTACTTTTTATAATGAGATAACTTGCTCTGTGGATATGGGGAAAGCGGTGGATGTGATATATCTTAACTTTAACGAAGCTTTTGATACAGTCTCTCACAGTATTCTTGCCAGCCAGTTAAAAACGTATGGATTGGATGAATGGACTATAAAGTGGATAGAAAGCTGGCTAGATTGTCGGGCTCAACAGGTAGGTGATCAACGGCTCGATGTCTAGTTGGCAGCCGATATCAAGCGGCGTGCCCCAGGGGCTGGTCCTGGGTCCGGTTTTGTTCAACATCTTTATCAATGATTTCAGTGATGGGATTAGTTGCACCCTCAGCAAGTTCACAGATGACACTAAGTGAGGGGAGAGGTAGATACACTGGAGGGTAGGTATAGGGTCCAGAGTGACTTACACAAATTGGAGGATTGGGCCAAAAGAAATATGATGCGATTCAACAAGGACAAATGCAGAGTCCTGCACTTAGGAAGGAAGAATTCCATGCACTGCTACAGACTAGGGACCAAGTGGCTAAGCAGCAGTTCCGCAGAAAAGGACCTGGGGATTCTAGTGGACGAGAAGCTGGATATGAGTCAGCAGTGTGCCCTTGTTGCCAAGAAGACCAACAGCATATTGGGCTGTATTAGTAGGAGCATTGCCAGCAGATGGAGGGAAGGGAGTCCAGCGGAGGGCAACGAAAATGATTAGCGGGCTGGGGCACATTACTTACATGGAGAGGCTGAGGGAACTGCCGTTATTTAGTCTGCAGAAGAGACGAGTGAGGGGGGATTTGATAGCAACCTTCAACTACCTGAAGGGGGGTTCCAAAGAGGATGGAGCTAGGCTGTTCTCAGTGGTGGCAGATGACAGAACAAGAAGCAACAGTCTTAAGTTGTAGTGGGGGAGGTTTAGGTTGGATATTAGGAAATACTGTTTAACCAGGAGGGTGGTGAAGCAGTGGAATAGGTTACCTAGGGAGGTAGTGGAATCTCCATCCTTAGAGGTTTTTAAGGCCCGGCTTGACAAAGCCTTGGCTGGGATGATTTAGTTGATGTTAGTTCTGCTTTGAGCACAGGATTGAAGGAGATGACCTCCTGAGGTCTCTTCCAACCCTAATATTCTATGATTCTATGAAACAAACAGTAACCTTATCACTTTTTCATAAATGGGGCAAACCATTAGGCCTTACTTGGGAGGTCTGACTTTAACGTGTGGCAGTCTGTAGCCAAGTTCACAGACTCGCTGCTGGAGAATTCCAAGCAGGAGTTCCTGGCTATTTTAGAGGAAGGGAGGAATGTGGCATGACCCTCCCTTCAGGCAGCCTCTGACGCAGTGGACTCAGCAGCCAGCTCCATTGCTTTGGCTGTGTCAATGAGATGAGCATCATGGCTGCTATCTTCAAGGCTGTCGACGGAGGCCCAGCAGTCAGTTCAGGACTGTTTTTAATGGCCTAGCCCTGTTTGCAGAATACATAGAGTCATGATTATGTGGGCTTAAGGACTCTAGGGCTACTCTGCGTTCCCTAGGTCTCTATATGCCAGCCCCTGATAGAAAGAGGTTTAAGTCACAACAATCTCAAAGATGGAGTGGTCAGGCCCGACCGGAGCCCTATCGTAAAAAGGGCAAGGGCTACAAGCGCCGTCTAGGCCAACAACCAGTCTTGTCCTCCCACTCGGGCTCTTCCCGCTCTCCATCTGGAAACAAGCAGTCGTTTTGAGGGTGCGCCCAAGGGTGACCTTCCAGTCTGCAGCCAGGATCCTGCATCCCTTTTGTTTTCAAACCATCTGTTTCCTTTCCTCCCTGCATGGGCAGATATAACATCGGACCAGTGGGTCCTCAGCACAATGGCAGTAGGGTATACCCTACAGTTTATTTCTATCCCCCCGCCCCACTCCCCTTCCCTGTCCCTCTTTAGGGACCCTTCTCACGAGTAACTTCTCGCCTAAGAGCTGCAAGCTGTCCTGCGAGTAGGGGCCGTGGAGGAAGTCCCCATGCATCTAAGGGTATGTCTTCACTACCCGCCGGATTGACGGGCAGCGATGGATCCAGCGGGGATTGATTTATTGCGTGTAGTCAAGTCGCGATAAATGGATCCCTGAGCACTCTCCTGTCGACTCCTGTACTCCAGCTCTGCAAGAGGCGCAGGTGGAGTCGATGGGGGAGCGGCAGCAGTCGACTCCCCGCGGTGAAGACACCACGGTAAGTCGATCTAAGTATGTCAACTTAAGCTATGTTATTCACGTAGCTGAAGCTGTGTCACTTAGATCAATCCTCCCCACTCTCCCCCAGTGCAGACCAGGGCTAAGAGGGAAAGGGTTCTACTCTCGATCAGTGTTCCCCCTATATCCAGCATGCCATATATATCGAGGCTCTACATCTCTCTGGCATCCAAAACATGCTGGCGGATCGCCTCAGCAGGTCATTTTTTTCTCATCACCAGTGGTCCTCCACTCGGAGGTCGTCAAAATGACCTTCCAAAGGTGGGGAACTCCCCAAGTGGACCTGTTTTCCACCAGGCAGACCAGGAAGTGCCACCGGTTCTGCTCCCTTCAGGGGCTCGACAGCAGATCGTTTTCCAGTGCTTTTCTACTGTCTTGACCAGCCGACCTGATGTATGCCTTCCTGCAATCCTGCTCATCAGCGGGGGCCCTCCGGAAGATCAAGAGGGGCAAGGGCAGAGTTGTCATGTTTCTCCCAGCATTGAATCATAGAATCATAGAATATCAGGTTTGGAAGGGACCTCAGGCTCAAAGCAGGACTGATCCCCAATTAAATCATCCCAGCCAGGGCTTTGTCAAGCCTGACCTTAAAAACTTCTAAGGAAGGAGATTCCACCACCTCCCTAGGTAACACATTCCAGTGTTTCACCACCCTCCTAGTGAAAAAGTGTTTCCTAATATCCAACCTAAATCTCCCCCACTGCAACTTGAGACCATTACTCCTTGTTCTGTGATCTGCTACCACTGAGAACAGTCTAGAGCCATCCTCTTTGGAACCCCCTTTCATGTAGTTGAAAGCAGCTATCAAATCCCCCCTCATTCTTCTCTTCCATAGACTAAACATCCCCAGTTCCCTCAGCCTCTCCTCATACGCCATGTGTTCCAGTCCCCTAATCATTTTTGTTGCCCTCCGCTGGACTCTTTCCAATTTTTCCACATCCTTCTTGTAGTGGGGGGGCCCAAAACTGGACACAGTACTCCAGATGAGGCCTCACCAGTGTTGAATAGAGGGGAACCATCACGTCCCTCAATCTGCTGGCAATGCCCCTACTTATACATCCCAAAATGCCATTGGTTCAACATGTTCATGGACTTGGCAACAGCACCCCCATGGACGCTTCCCAACCATCCAGGCCTGCTCTTTCAAGTTCATGGGAGGTTGCTGCACCCGAACCTTGCTTCTCTCCACCTCACAACATGGATGCTGCGTGATTGAACCCGGAGGAGCAGGCCTGCTGTCGTCAAGTCCAGCGAGTTCGTTGGCTTGTAGAAAGCCCTCCATTAGAGTGACTTACCTGGCGAAGTGGAAGTGCTTCTGCTGGACATTGGAGCAGAAGATCTCTCTGACCTAGTCTTCTCTGCAGTCCATTCTGAATTACCTGCTTTACTTGAAACCTCAGGGCATGTCTGTCTCCTTGATCACGGTGCCCCTGGGGGCCATATTGTCCTTCCGTCCCTGCATCTAGGGCAGATCAGTATTCTCGCATAAGATGACGGTCAGGTTCATAAAAGGCCTTGAGAGACTTTTTACACCGGTCTGGAACCCAGTGCCTCAATGGGACCTAAACCTAGTCCTCTCTCGGCTCATTGGCCCTCCCTTCCAGCCTCTAGCCTCCTGTTCTCTTTCACATCTGTCGTGGAAGGTTGCTTTCCTTGTGGCTCTAACTTCAGCGAGGTGGGTCTCTGAGATTAAAGTTCTTATGTCAGAGTCCCTGTACATGGTGTTCTACAAGGATAAGGTTCAGTTGCATCCCCATCCTGCTTTCCTTCCAAAGTTGGTGTCGCCTTTTCATGTTAACCAGGATGTTTTCTTCCTGGTCTTCTGCCCGAAGCCTCGTGTGTCCAATGAGAAGAGGCATTTGCACATCTGTCTACACATAAGAATGGCCATACTTGATCAACACCAGTCATCCATCTAGCCAAGTTTTCGGCCTTTGACAGAAGCCAGTGCCAGGCGCGTCAGATGGAATAAACAGAATAGGCAATCATCGAGTGATCCATCCCTTGTCATCCACTCACAGCTTCCAGAAGTCAGAAGCCAGAGATGTCCAGAGCATAGGGTTGCATCCCCAACCATCTTGGCTAATAGCCATTTATGGACCTGTCTTCCATGAACTTATCTAATTCTTTTTTGAACCCCGTTATAGTTTTGGCGTTCACAACACCCTTTGGCAACGAGTTTCATAAGTTGATTATGCCTTGTGTGAAGAAGTACTTACTTATGTTTGTTTCAAATCTGCCATCTATTAATTTCTTTGGGTACCCTCTGGTTCTTGTGTTATGAGAAGGAGTAAATAACTCTTCCTTATTTACTTTCTCCACACCATTCATGATTTTATGAACCTCTATCATATTCCCCCTTAGTTGTCTCTTTTCCAAGCTGGAAAGTCCCAGTCTTTTCAATCTCTCCTCATATGGAAGCTGTTCCATACCCCTAATCATTTTTGTTGCCCTTCTCTGTACCTTTTCCAATTCTGATATATCTTTTTTTGAGATGGGGTGACCAGACCTGCACACAGTATTCAAGATGTGAGCCTACCATGGATTTATATAGAGCCATTATGATATTTAGTGTCTTCTCATCTATCCCTTTCCTAATGGTTCCTAACTTTGTTAGATTTTTTGAGTTGCGCTGCATGGTGAGTGGATGTTTTCAGAGAACTATCCACAATGACTCTAAGATATTTCTTGAATGGTAACAGCTAATTTAGATCCCATATATTTTGCATATATAGTTGGGATTATGTTTTCCAATGCGCATTTCTTTGCATTTATTAACATTGAATTTCATCTGCCATTTTGTTGCCCAGTTTTATGAGATTCCTTTTTAACTGTTAGTTAAGTCCATAGCAGACAGCTATCTTGAGTAATTTTGTATTGTTTGCAAATTTTCCCACCTCATTGTTTACACCCTTTTCCAGATCATTTATGAATATTTTGAATAGGACTGGTCCTAGTACAGACCTCTGAGGGACACCACTATTTACCTCTTTCCATTCTGAAAACTGACCATTTAATCTTGTCTACACAGTTCAGGTATACAGCACTCTTTATTTCTACCTAGAAAAGACTATGCCCATTAGAAAATCCAATATATTATATTATGGGGAGAGATGTAAAGTACAATCTACTAACTCTCACTGAATGAGGAGCTGTGTAGAGCTTTGTTACGCCTTACACATAGTACCAGTGCCTCATGGCTTAGACACTCTACAAGAGGCATAGCAGCTTCAGTAGCATGCCATAGGCCTATGTCCCTTGTGAAGATATATAAAGCAGCAACTTTAGTTGTGTCTATTTAACTAGACCTCCTTAACCATTTCCGCTTTATGGGGCACAAATGCCTTTGGAGAAGAAAGAGGGGTTACTTACCAGTTAACTGTTGTTGTTCAAGAGTTATCTGTGCATTCACACTACCTGCCCACTTTCCCCTCTATTCAGTGTTCAACATCAGGATTCTGCAGTCTAGGAAGAAAGAAACTGATCTGGGAGTGCATTTCCTTATGTAAATCAAGAAGATTGCTTGTAAACAACAAACAGACACAGCTTTTCAAGATTCAGAGTGGTAGCCATGTTAATCTGTATCAGCAAAAAAACCAATGAGTCCTTCTTCTTTTAGCTTTTCAAGACAATTCCTTGGGTGCCATATCCCACTAGTGAATAAAAAGAGGTCACTCAAGCAACAAGTTAAGTAACCTCTCTTTTTTCTCTAGTGTTAAATGGATGTCTTGGGGAAGTTACAGAAGCTATTTACATCTTATTTGTTGCATAAGACTGTAGAATATTAATATAGAACTCTGGGGCAAAGAGTTTCTTCCATAAGCAAATGATCAAATATTTTCTTAAAAGGCCACATTGTCTTTCTGATTGCTGTGCAGAAACACAAAATGTGTTCATATGTCTCTTGTTATTTTGAATAAGCATCATAAGCAGAATGTTCAGCTTTTACTTAGTCAGTGTTTAGTAAGTCTCATTTGTTCAGTCGTTAATAGATGATACAAAGCCTCATTTCAGCTCACCACAGCTTTGAACAGACAGTTTGCGCCATTCTACTACCTACTGACATCTAAAATGTTTGTAACAGAACAATAGATCAAATTATTTCTTCTTCTGTCACGTCTGCTCCATAAGGAGTACTTATTTTCTCTGCTACACATACATTACAAATTCAAGGCAGTCATTAAGTGATTGATTCAATAATCTTTTTTTTTTAAAGAAGCAGCCTGTGATTAAAATGCATACTTGATATTTTCTTGTAATCAAGATGCAACTGACTTTGTTTGCCCCATGATAGAACATCTGGTTTAGAGTGGCTGTTCAAATCTGCCCTTCCTTAGTATGGGCATAATTAACAGAATCTGAAGAGGAGACAAAAATGGAAAAATTGTAACAGATGGAACTTAAATTAATTAAGAGACTGCAACAGCAGTAGGATACATCAGTCAGCATCTGGTCATCTTTATAACTGCTTATCTTCATTCTGGGTTTTCAGTGACTTGGGTGATTTTGGTACATCAAGAAAACTCAAAAATTGCTTTAAGGTCAGAATGTTTTTTTCGATGTGGCATGCTAAAAAGATGAGCAGGAAATTTATTAAGAATGTATGGAAATCCGGACAGTTTAATCTACACATTTTGGTAGGTCAGTTGAGATGTTATTAATATTTTATTATAAATTTATTGCCCTGTGCAAATAGTCCTGCACTGGAATAGATTTGCTAATATAATTGTACTTGCATATTTCTTATTGCTTTGTGTATCTGAAATAAATGTTTAGCTGTGTTCTTTACAAATATGTCTAATGCATGCATTGCTGGGCTTTGATAATTTCTTAGCATTCAAGTACTGAAATGGTTTATAACATAATAATAAGACGAAAATCAGTATGCCATAAAACATGGGTATTAAGCTAGCAGTTCGAACTATATTAAAATGAGATATTTTAATAAGCAAGCAGTGTTAAAGATGTTAATTTTAATTATTTGATATCTTTTTCTAGTTGTACAGATCTGTTACATTTCAGATATACCGGCTTATATTTAGGAGTATACAAATTTACATTGTAGTAATATTGCACTTCCTTGGAATTTTGTTTTAAAGAGGCTAAAGGAGGGGTGGGCAAACTACAGCTCACACTCGCGGGCTGGATCCAGCCTGCGGGATTGCCCCCTGTGGTGCCCCACGCCACTCTCAGAAGCGGCCGGCACCACGTCCCTGCGCCCGGGGGGGAGGGGTGGGCAGAGGGCTTTGTGCATTGCCTTTGCCTCCAGGCACCACCCCCCGCAGCTCCCATTGGCCAGGAACGGGGAACCACGGCCAATGGGAGCTTCAGGGCAGGTACCTGGAGGCACGGCAAGGGCAGCGCGCAGATCCCTGTGACACACACACACACACACACACACACCCCCACCCACCCACCCACCCGCCAGGGGCCGCACAGGGATGTGGTGCCGGCCACTTCCCGGAGCAGCACGGCGTGAGGCCAGGCCAGGCGAGCAGGGAGCCTGCCCTGGCCCCGGTGCACACCGCTGCCACCCTGGAGCCCGAACCCTGCCCTGATCCCCCTGCTGCACCCCACACCCCTCCTCCACTCCAACTCCCTGCCCTGAGCTCCCTCCCACAGTCCGCACCCCTCCTGCACCCCTGCCCTGGGCCCCCTCCTGCATCCCAACCCCCTTCCCTGAGCCCCCTTATACACCCTGCACCCCTCCTCTGCTCCAGTCCCTTGCCCTGAGCCTGTTCCTGCACACTGCACCCCCCCCACACCCCGCACTCCCTCCCGCACCCCAACCCCCTGCCCTGACCCTGCATTACAATTTCTGCACCCAGATGTGGCCCTTGGCCCAAAAAGTTTTCCCACCCCTAGGCTAAAGGAACTAAAAATAACCGATCTATTTTATTCTATATTGATTTGATTGTAAACATCCAAATTTGTTTACTTATTCTCTAGGAAAAGTTGCACTCCCTATATAAAGTAAATCAGTTAGTTCATTAGGTTTGCTCTGCTTATTTTAGTTTTCCAGATACAATTAATTATATTAATTGATAGTAAGAGATGATGCATGTTATTAGTCAGTGTAGTTTATACACAAGATTTTCAAGCAGTTGGCTGTCTTTGGTCAAAATAAGTAATTATTTTCATGTAATTGTCATTTGCAGTTGTCATTGTTCATTATAGAATATGCTAAGATTTCAATTAAATGTGCAAGAATAAATCTATTTTGGTTTCATGATTTGATATATGTTCTTCAGGAATGTGATATAAAACACTATGTTACGCCACACTATAGTTTTCTCTAGCATGTTAATACAAATTGATGTTGAAGATGTACATAATCTAAACAGTTTTGTTCTATGTGTTGATGTATAACCTGTATTTGGAACATGTGAGCTTTAGTACAATGTACAGTAAACAGTTCTTTAGAGTCCTTGTTAAATATAGAAAGTGCAAGTGATGCAGTAGTATGTACACTGCAAGATGTGAACAAACCTCTCAGCTCATTTAACTGAGGTTGAAAATTTAGGATGAAAAGAAACAGGTAATAATTGATCGTTAGTAATGTGTGTACACTAGGAGTATCGATCTCCTCTTTATTTTTAACTGGGTAGGTTACATGCATGAGAATTGTAGTTATGTTTAGGGCCCTACCAAATTCACAGTCTATTTTGGTTAATTTCATGGTCATAGGATTTTAAAAATCGTAAATTTAATGATTTCAGCTATTTAAATCTGAAATTTTATGGTGTTGTAACTGTAGGGTCCTGACCCAAAAGAAGGTTGTGGGGGAGGAGAGGTCACAAGGTTATTGTAAGGGGTTTCAGTATTGCTACTCTTACTGCTGCTGATGGCAGCGCTGCCTTCAGAGCTGGGTGGCCGAAGAGCAGCGGCTGCTGGCTGGGAGCCCAGCTCTGAAGACAGTGTCACCTCCAGCAGCAGCAAGAGGTAAGGATGACATGGTATGGTATTGCCATGCTTACTTCTGTGCTGCTGCCTTCAGAGCTGGGACCTCGGCCAGCAGCCGCCACTCTCTGGCCGCCAGCTCTGAAGGCAGCAGCACAGAAGTAAGGGTGGCATGGTATGGTATTGCCAACCCTAGTTTTGCGCTGCTATTGGGGAGGCACTGTCTTCAGAGCTGGGCACCCGGGCAGCAGCCGCCGCTCTCTGGCCACCCAGTTCTGAAGGCAGCGCAGAAGTAAGGGTGGGAATACTGTGATGCCCCTACAATAACCTTGGGACTCCCCCAGAACCTCTTTTGGGTCAGGACCCCCAATTTGAGAAATGCTGGTCTCCCCCATGCAAACTGTATTGTATAGGATAAAAGCACTCAAAAGACCAGATTTCATGGGGGAGATCAGATTTCGTGGTCCGTGACGCATTTTTCTTGGCCGTGAATTTGGGCCCTAGTTATGTTGCTTAGTTGTAGACATGTCAGATTTATTGTTACAAAAATCAATAGCTAAGCTGGCCTTTTTTTAGCATTAGTTACAAAATATATTGTGAAATTTTGTTCAGCATTTCATCTGGAGTAACCTCTTCATCCCCTCTCCAACTTCGTGTGGGAGTTCCAGCAGACTCCATCCTTGGCCTTCTTCACTTTTCTCTCTGCATCTGAATGCTGGGAAGTTCAACTACCACCTCTATTCTGATGAGTCTCAGATCTTTGCCACTACAGATCTGTCTATTCCTGTCCAAGCTGAAATATCAGCCTGTTTTTCTGACATCTCCTTATGGATATCAAGCCCAATGTTTAACCTCAGTGCGTCCAAAACAAAGGTCTTGATCTTTCCCTTCCATCCCTCCTTCCTTAGTCACTGTGATCAACACCATTCTTCATGTTCTTCAGTTCTGTAAACTAAATGTTGTGTTTGTCTCAGCCGTTTCTCTGTATCTTCAGATTCTTTCTGCTTCTTCATGCATCACATCTAAGATCCAGATTTCGTCTCTGTCCACACAGATGAAACTCTTTGGTTTAAGCCCTTATCTTGCTTCTTGACTACTGTCCTATGGCCTTCACACATCATTTTACCCTGGCTATATCCATTCAAAGTGCAGCTGCAAAGATAATTTTCCTGACCCCGTCATTTCAAACACATTACCTCTCTTTTTGCATCCATCCACTGGCTCCCCTTTCTCAGCTGTATCAAAAACAAACTATTTGTCGTTGCTTTCAAGGCCCTTCTCGGGTTATGTTTGACCTTTCTATTATCTCTTTAATGCTATTGAGATACTGACTCCCAACTCCTCTCTGCCAGTGATGCCAGCAATCATAACCCATATGTTACATTTTGAAACAAACTTCTTTGTGCTTTCCCTTGTGCCACCTGCTATGTATGGAATGAGTTCTCCTAAGCATCCACAAAGATACCTCATTGTCCTCCTCCAAACTCTTTTCTGACACTGTGCCTTAAGAAATCTTAAAATCTGCTAGGCATCTGGCAGACTGTGGCCACTGCCTTTCCAAATGATGTGTATTATCTCATCATTTTCTTGTCTGTCAAAATCCCCCTTTTCTGCTTGTCTTTTAGTTCAGTCCCCTGCACTCACGGCAGGACTAAATATTATGTAGATATTATTATGTAGATTTTACCTGGCAGGATAACCTGCTATTAAAAATCTCCAGTGACAGAGATTCCACAACCTCCTTAAGCAACTTATTTCAGTGCTTAAACACCCAGACAGAAAGTATTTCCTAAGGTCCAACCTAAACTGGCCGTGCTGCAATTTAAGCCCATTGCTTCTTGTCCTATCCTGAGAGGTTAAAGAGAACAATTTTTCTCCCTCCTCCTTGTAACAACCTTTTATGTATTTGAAAACTGTTATGCCCCCATTTAGTCTTCTCCAGACTAAACAAACCATTTTTTTTTTCAATCTTCACTGGTAGGTCATGTTTTCTAGACCCTTAATCATTTTTCAGAGTAGCAACCGTGTCAGTCTGTATCCGCAAAAAGAAAAGGAGTACTTGTGACACTCTTCTCTGGAATTTCCCCAATTTGTCCACATCTTTCCCGCTTAATTATTTCCTTCATTATCTTTCCGGGTACTGAAGTTAAGCTGACTGGTCTGTAATTCCCTGGATAGTCCTTTTTCCCCCTTTTATAGATTGGCACTTTATTTGCCCTTTTCCAGTCCTCTGGAATCTCACCCATCTTCCCTGTCTTTTTGAAGATAATCGCTAATGCCTCAGATATCTCCTCAGTCAGCTCCTTGAGTAGTCTAGGGTGTATTTATTTCATCAGGCCCTTGTGACTTGAAAACATCTAACTTCTTTAAGTAATTTTTAACTTATTCTTTCTCTATTTTAGCCTCTGATCCTACCTCATTTTCACAGGCATTCTTTTTGTTAGATGTCCAATTGCTATTAAATGTTTTGGTGAAAACTGAAACAAAATGTCATTTAGCACTTCTGCCCTTTCCACATTTTCTGTTGTTGTTCCTCCCTTCCCTTCCCCCTTGAGTAAGGGCCTACCCTGTCTTTGGTCTTCGTCTTGCTTCTGATGTATTTGCAGAATGTTTTCTTGTTGCCCTTTACGTCTCTAGCTAGTTTAATCTCGTTTTGTGCCATGGCCTTTCTAATTTTGTCCCTACATACTTGTGTTATTTGTTTATATGCATCCTTCTTAATGTGTGGTAGCCATGTAAGTATGCGTTGTGGTGATTCATCCACTGTTTGTCAGGAAGTTGTGGTTTCAGATCTTTTATTTTATTAAATAGATTTTCATACTGGATTGTATATCATTATAAATAATCTTATATAGAAACGTACTGTAGACTTTTCTGCAATCATCCAAAAAAAAAAAAAAAAAGACAGGCTTAAGCTAAACCCTTTTATATTTTTGTTCCATTCCCTTATTACTCGTTTCAGTCTCACTATTAGAGGAGGTGTTCTATATCTTTTATGAATGGCTGGCTATAAAAATCTGAAGTGTAAATTCTCAAAGTTAATTTTTATTGTAAATGACCTTTTAGAGGTTTCTTATATGAGGCTTTTATTTCTGTCCATGAAGATAAGTAGAGCAAGTAAAACATAAATCCCAGTAGCAATAGTGCATCTCAGTCTTGTTTTATTAAGAAGCGGCTAAGTCTTCCAGTGAATTTCAGAGAAGAGTTTTTAAAAACATCTGTTCTGAAGAAAAGGTTTAGGAGAGGAAATACACATTAAAATTAAAATAGATTTTAAATGCATAAGTTTGTTAGATATTAAGTTATTAAAAATAATATGGAATTAGTTCTCATTGAAACAAATTTGAAAATAACCATAACCATACATGACATTGTTGATATGGATTAGAACCTTAGTCCCACCTGGGGTCAAAATGTACATCCATCAGTTGTAAGATGCAATGCAGTGTTAGTTTTGCTAATTAATGGTTTCCTGCCTTTAATCATGCTTCCCAAAAGCACTGTAAATAGGTTAAATATAAATATGTAGAACGAAGTGATTGTGCTGCAGTAAAGATGGATATCCTCCTCTCCCCATCTCTTTATGTCCTTGTTTTTAAAGCAAAATATTTGCTTAACTAAAAAAGAAAATCAATGGTAATGTAAGCATTTTCCTGGAATGTTGTCTTGGGTAAGTATGCCATAAGCTTATTTTAGTTGTTCAGTTAAAAACATTTTACTAGTGCAGTTAGTGAAAAAGTGCAATTACATATATGTTCTCTGTTTTTGTTCATTTCATGTTTATAATTTAAGCAGTGACAAGATATAATTGGATTTTACTACTGTTAGTGATTGAAACTTGGTAATTTTGTGATCCAAGATCCATCCAGTGCATTTTTTCAGGCAGCCACCAAGGGTCTTCATAGTCCAGCGCTTGTAGCATCCTACTGTACCTGTTAATCGACTCACTTCCTGGCTTTCAGTCTGTCTAGTTACCGGCTAACAAAAGAACAAGAGCTTTCGATCCTTGCAGACGTTGGAAGGGATAATAGTGCAAAAGAAAATCAAGTTTGATTGATTTTTGATTGCAATAATGAGTACATTCTCAGATGAGTAACAGGTATAGAAGATTTACATGCCAATAGATACAACTTGGAGGAAAAAAGGAGCCTCAGTTATAGAGATTGTTGTTTCCATGATTTACAAATGATGCTGCTGTAATTCTAGCTGCAGTTTTTACTGATCATTCATTGCTGAGCAGTTGGTAGGGAAGTAAGACTGCCTGGGAACCACCTGCAGAGCTGCAGAGATGAATTACATTTTCGGAAACAACACGCTCCTGTACTCTCGTGCCAATCGAGGCAGCAACACTGTCTCCAGCCATAGCTTTGTAGGCCCAAAACAGAAGCAGTGGGCAAAAAAGGGCTCGATAGACAAGCTACAAGCTGAGGCTCAGCCTTCTCGTTGGCAGCAGATACTGGCATTTTTCACAGGGGGACACGGTTTCATTGACTGCATTTCAGTAGCTGCCAGCTCCACACAGGTAATGTAGGACTTGTTGAAATTATTTTGTATGTACATTCTGTGGTTACTAATAATTCAGAAATAGCAGGCTGTAATATATACATTCCCTATGTAATCTGTAAGTAACGTTTGTGTATCTATCTTTTCATTTCTAAATCTTTTAAATGAAGTTTGACGTAGTATGTTTTAGGATTACTGCATGAAAATGGAATTAAACTGATTTAACATTATATCAAAAATGCCCTATCATTTTTTAAATAGTCTCACTTGAAACGGAAACCATTAAAATATAAAATTGAATATGAATTAGTGACATTGAAAAATCGAGCTAGTATGCTAGGGTTTAATTCAATGTCCAGTTTAAAAAAAATTAGGTTAAATAATTAGGATGTGTTATTGTCAATTATTAACATAATTACAAGATAACAATTCAAATGAACAGGATGGATATTGTCAGTTAAACATATGTATTGCAGGGATTTAAACAGATTATAAATGTTCATTATACAGCAAAACTACTGCGTTATACTTGTATGCTTAATCCTGCACAAGCAATCTACAAATGAGATTAAAATGTGTATAGTAGAACAGTTCTTTGTGGAATATACATTAGTATTATCATTTTTAGGTTTTACATATAAAAGCATACACTTTGTTACAGAGTAAAATTTCTATGTAACTGTTTTTAAAATGTTCCCAGTGCCACGTTTATGTAGGAGAGTGATTCCATATTGAAACACAGCTAAAGAGGATGTAGGATGACAGATTTGGGTTCTGTGGGCTTTTTGGAGAAGTCAGAAGGAAAGGGACTTTAACGGAAAAGTTTATGAAACTTCACATTTTTGGAAAAGGAGTAATGTCATTACAATGAGTATATGTCTGTGGATAATATTTAATGCAACATTGAGCACCGGGAAAATATGGAGATTTCAGAAGTGCTGTATTAAAATTGAGTTTAGCTTCATTTTGCTTATTGATGAGCTGGATTCAGCTTTTACTTTAACTCATTTCTTACTATCTAAACAACCAACTTCCTTAGCTTATTTAACATGGGATACTATGAAAACATGTAGAAATATAAATATTTAGATATATTTACAAATGTGTGCTCTAGGAATCTTTACCTCTATAGCAAATCCATAACTGTTTCAAAGTGTAAACAATATCCTAGCTGTTGTTAGCTGCTATTTTTATTTTGACTTATTTAGAATAAATAGGATGTCTTTCATGACCAGATCAGATTTCACTTTCAGTTTTATATCGTTATAAATTAATGAGAGATGATAGAAGAGAAAGTCTATAGAGGTTCCATTATAGGCTATTGCAGAACAGTAACTGTAGTGCTTTAAGTAGGCACAAAGGTTTTCTAAGTCCTCTAACATGTCTGCTGTTAATCATGTAATCCATAGCGACATTTCTTGTTCAGTGTGCCACTGACAGTTCAAAGCTCAAATTGGCCTCATCAGCCACTCACGTGTTCACAGAAACCAAACCAACCAGAGATGTCATGGTCATCTCCGAACTCGAAGGGTGAGCAATACTTCTAGACAAAATTCCTTGGCTCCAGCGCACTGGGCATGCACACACTTAGGTGGAATACTTGTCTGCATCACGTCTCGAGGAACCACAGTTACAGTAAAGTATTTGTTTCTAACTACTCTGAGTATGCTTTTCCAACCAGTTGTGCATCCACCATATAGCAGCTTTGTCTAGGTTATATTTCTCTAGTTTGTTTGAGAATGTCATATGAAATAGTATCAAAAGCCTTATTGAAGTTGAGATATGACATCTTCTGCTTCCCGCCTATCCACAAAACTTGTTACCCTTTCAAAGAAGGTATTAGGTTGGTCTGACATGATTTGTTCTTGATTAATCCATGTTGGCTATTACTTATAATCTTCTTATCTTCAAGGTGCTTACAAATTGATTATTTGCACCATTATCTTTCTGGGTACTGAAGTTAAGCTGACTGGTGTATAATCCCCTAGGTTGTCCTGATAACTCTCTTTATAAATAGATCCTTTCTCTGCGCGTTTCCATTCCTCTGGGATCTCTCCTGTCCTGCGTGAATTCTCAAAGATAATCGCTAATGGTGCAGAGATCCCTTCAGTATTCTAGGATGTATTTCATCAGGCCCTGCTGACTTGAAGACTTCTAACTTTTTAAAGTAATTCTTAACATGTTCTTTTCCTATTTTAGCCTCAGATCCTACCTTATTTACACTGAAGTTCTCTGTGTTAGTAGTCCAATCACTGCTAATTTTTTTTGGTGAAAACGGAAACATAAAAGGCATTTAATACTTCAGCCATTGCTGTGTTTTCTGTTATTGTCTTTTTGTCCTCATGGGTCTGCCTGATCCTTGGTCTTCCTGTGGCTTCTCATGTATATGTAAAATGTTTTATTGTTACCCTTTATGCCACTAGGTAGTTTAATCTCAGTTTTTTGCCTTGGCCCTTCTAACGTTGTCCCTACATGCTTGTGTTATTTTTTATATTTGTCCTTCATAATTTGATCTAGTTTCCATATTTTGCCTGACACACACTCTTTTGAGTTTCAGGTTGTTGAAGATCTCCTGGTTAAGCCAGGATCGTCTCTTACCATACTTGCTATGCACTGGGATAGATTTACTCTTGTGCCCATAATAAAGAGCATTAGGAAAATAATGGATATTGGATATTAGGAAAAACTTTTTCACTAGGAAGGTGGTGAAGCAATGGAATGGGTTACGTAGGGAGGTGGTGGAATCTCCTTCCTTACAGGGTTTTTAAGTTCAGGCTTGACAAAGCCCTGGCTGGGATGATTTAGTTGGGGATTGGTCCTGCTTTGAGCAGGGGGTTTGACTAGATGACCTCCTGAGGTCCCGTCTAACCCTGACATTCTATGATTCTATGTCTCTTTATAAACTGTCAACTCTCCTGAGCCCTTTTTTCCCTTAGATTTGTTTTCCATGGGATCTTAACGATTAATTCTGTGAGTTTGCTAAAATCTGCCTTTTTGAAATCCATTGTCTTTATTTGGCCGTTTTCCCTCCTGCTATTCCTTAGAATCGTGAATTCTGTCATTTCATGACAAGTTTCAGAGTAGCAGCCGTGTTAGTCTGTATTCGCAAAAAGAAAAGGAGTACTTGTGGCACCTTAGAGACTAACCAATTTATTTGAGCATAAGCTTTCGTGAGCTACAGCTCACTTCATTGGATGCATGAAGTGAGCATCCGATGAAGTGAGCTATAGCTTACGAAAGCTTATGCTCAAATAAATTGGTTAGTCTCTAAGGTATCATTTCATGATCACTTTTACCCAACCTCTCTTCACCTTCAAATTCTCAACCAGTTCCTCCCTGTTTGTCAGAATCAAATCTAGAATCATTTCCTAGTCGCTTTCTCCACCTTCTGTAATAAAAAGTTGTCTCCAGTGCATTCCAAGAACTTGTTGGATAATTTGTGCCCAGCTCTATTATTTTCCCAACAGATGTCTGAAGTCCTCATCACCATCGAGTCCTGTGTTGTGGATGTTTTTGTTAATTGTTTTTAAAAAGCCTCATTCACCTCTTCTTCTGGGTTAGCTGGTCCATAGTAGACACCTACCATGACATCACCCTTGTTTTGTACCTCTTTTGTCCTTGTCCATAGACTTTCAACAGGTCTGCTTCCCACTTCTATCTCAAACTCAGTGCAGTTTTTCTTAGATTCCAAGGCCTTAAGGGACCATTGTGATAATCTAAAGTGATCTCCTGTACAACGCAGGCCACAGAACTTCTCCAGAGTAATTCCGAGAATAGATCTTTTATAAAAAGATCCAGTCTGTATTTTAAAATTGTCAGTGGTGATGAATCCACCATGACCCTTGTAAACTGTGGTTAATTTACAAGGTTAATTGTAACCAGTGGTTAATTACTCTCACTGTTATGCTTTGTTTCCAATCTGAATTAGTCTAGCTTCAACTTCCAGCCTTTGGAGCATGTTATACTTTCTTTGCTAGAATGAAGAGCCCTTTATTAAAGATTTGTTCCCCTTGTAGTGGGTACTTACAGACTGTAATCATGACACCCTTTAACCTTCTCTTTGTTAAGATAAATAGATTGAGTTCCTTGAGTCTGTCACTAAGGTACATTGTCTAATCCTTTAATCGTTCTCATGGTTCTTCTCTGAACCCTCTCCAATTTATCAAGA
The DNA here is from genome assembly GCF_965152235.1 of Eretmochelys imbricata. Lineage (NCBI taxonomy): Eukaryota > Metazoa > Chordata > Testudines > Cheloniidae > Eretmochelys > Eretmochelys imbricata. The sequence continues at coordinate 488,666 of NC_135580.1, read as the reverse complement.
TCCTTCTTGGATTGTGGTCACCTGAACTGGACACAGTATTCCAGCAGTGGTAGTAGCATCAGTGCAAAATACAGAGGTAAAATAACCTCTCTACTCCTACTCGATTCCCCTTTTTATGCATCCAAGGATCTCATTAGCTCCTTTGGCCACAGTGTGGCACTGGGAGCTCATGCATGTTCAGCTGATTATCCACCACAACCCCCAAATCTTTTTCAGTCACTGCTTCCTAGGATATAGTCCTCCATCCTGTAAGGATGGCCTACATTCTTTGTTCCATTGACATTTAGCCATATTAAAATGCATATTTGCTGCTTGCGCTCAACTTGCCAAGCGAGCCAGATCACTCTGAATCAGTGACCTATCCTCTTCGTAACTACTCCCCCAATTTTTGTGTCATCTGCTAATTTTATCAGCAATGATTTTGTGTTTTCTTCCAAGTCATTGATAAAAATGTTAAATAACGCAGGGCCAAGAATCAGTCCCTGTGTTATCCCATTAGAAACACACCTGCTTGATAATGATCCCCCATTTATAATTACATTTTGAAACCTATCATTTAGCTACCTTTTAATCCATTTAACATATGCCATTTAATTTTATATCATTCTAATTTTTGAATCAGTCAGGTGGATTGAGGTATTTTGTTTTTCTTTTAAAGAAAGAACGAAAACAATTTGGTGATAGGACTTCAGTTGTGATTTTTAAAATTATACAGTATTTTTCAAGTTTCCTTAATTTTTTTCCCCTTTCCAGTCTAAATAATGGTAGTTATTGTCATTCAGTATTAGAGGGTTTGCCATCTATTGTTAAGGTTTCCCAACATTTCCCTTTATGATACCCTATATTCAGTTATTTTATAACTTTGCCAAACTTTAATTGTTTGCGTTCAATTTTTCCATACTGCATATCAATTTTGGAAAATTTCATCCAAAACTGTTCAGATGCTTCCATGAAAAGAAAACACATTATTTTACTCTTTTAAAAAAAATTCTTGAGACCTTTCTTTAAAAGCCTTTTGCTGTAATTGCTGCTGTCAGCTGCTGTGGGCAAGGGTGGGTCCAGACACATCTTTACACATTGTAATAAGGTAGCAAAGAAGTCGGAGAGGTTTTGTTAAAATAATGCTGTGTTTTTACTGTTAGAAAGTTCAGGAATCTTAAGTTTGGTCTTCCCTCACTTTGCTAGAGACAGTCACAGTGTTTCATGTTTGAACTGTGAACAATATCAGTGTTTAAGGTGTTTGAATCTTTTATAAGAACATAAGAATGGCCATACTGGGTCAGACCAAAGGTCATCTAGCCCAGTGTCCTGTCTTCCAACAGTGGCCAATGCCAGGTGCTTCAGAGGGAATGAACAGGTAATCATCAAATGATCCGTTCCCTGTTGCTTATTCCCTGCTGTGGCAAACAGAGGCTAGGGACACCATCCCTGCCCATCCTGGGTAATAGTCATTGATGGGCCTATCCTCCATGAATGTATCTAGTTCTTTTTTAAACACTGTTATAGTCTTTGCCTTCACAACAAAATCTGGCAAAGAGTTCCACAGGTTAACTGTGCATTGTGTGAAGAAATACTTCCTTTTGTTTGTTTTAAATGTGCTGTCTATTAATTTCATTTGCTGACCCCTAGTTCTTGTGTTATGAAAAGGAGTAAATAACACTTCCTTATTTACTTTCTCCACACCAGTCATGATTTTATAGACCTCTGTTCTATCCCCCTTAGTCGTCTCTTTTCCAAGCTGAAAAGTCCCAGTCTTATTAATCTCTCTTCACATGGAAGCTGTTCTATACCCCTAATCATTTTTGTTGCCCTTTTCTGAGCTTTTTCCAAATCCAGGATATCTTTTTTGACAGGGAGAGACCACACCTACACACAGGATTCAAGGTGTGGGTGTACCATGGGTTTATAGAGGCAATAAGATATTATCTATCCCTTTCTTAATTATTCCCAACATTCTGTTTGCTTCCTTGACTGCAACTGCCCATTGAGTGGATGTTTTCAGAGAATTATCCACAGTGACGCCAAGATCTCTTTCTTGAGTGGTAACAGCTAATTTAGATTAATTTTTCATTTTATATTGTAACAAAGCTCTGTCCTTGCCACCGTGGGTCCCGCGTTTCCTGGTGGATTTCGCTAGCCTCAGAGGCTCACTGTGACCCTCCACATAACCCTTCTCTCTCTAGAGACAAGGGTCACAGTCTACTGAGCCATTTTCATCATAAGCCAGCTAGGGAGGTGAGGAGAAGTTATCCTTCCTTGCACAGTCTTGGTTGTCTCCCAGTCTCAGTGATTAATCAGGGGGCAAAGGGTGGGGGGAGCCCAGGCCCACCCTCTGCTCTGGGCTCCAGCCCAGGGACCCTAATAGTATCAGCTATGGTAGCTGACCTTTTAGAAACATGACATGTACAATTCCCTGGGCTACTTCCCCCTCACTTCCTCAAGCTCCACTTCACCCTTACCTCAGGGCCTCCTTCCTTGTGCCTGATATGGTGTGTACTACTCAGCCTCTCCAGCAGCACAACTTCCTCCCACAGCTCCTGATATCCGCACCCACCTGACTGACTGGGAGGCTTTTAAGTGGTTTCAGCCAGCCCCTGATTGACTTTAGGTGTCCCAATCAACCTACCGTTCTCCCTGCCTTCTGGAAAGTTCTTAATTGGCCCCAGGTGTCTTAATTGACCTGGAGCAGCTTCCATTTCACTTATCCTGGTACCAGGGATTTGTTTAGCCTAGAGCCAATATATCTATCTCCCACTACTTTTCTATAACCATCTGGCCTTGCCCCGTCACAATAAGTATAGTTGGGATTATGTTTTCCAGTGTGCATTACTTTGCATTATCAGTGTTGAATTTCACCTGTCATTTTGTTGCCCAGTTTTGAGAGATCCTTTTGTAGCTCTTTGCAGTCTGCCTGGGACTTAATTATTTTGAGTAGTTTTGTATCATCTGCAAATTTTGCTGCCTCACTGTTTACCCCTTTTTCCAGATCATTTATGAATATGTTGAATAGGACTGGTCCCAGTACGGACCCCTAGGGGACACCACTATTTACCTCTCTCCATTCTGAAAACTGACCTTTTATTCCTACCCTTTGTTTCCTGTCTTTTATGAGTCCATGATAGGACCTACCCTCTTATCCCATGACAGCCAATTTTGCTTCAGAGCCTTTGGTGAGGGACCTTGTCAAAGGCTTTCTGAAAATCTAAGTACACTATCTCCACTGGATCCCCCTTGTCCACATGCTTGTTGACCCCCCTCAAAGAATTCTAGCAGATTGGTGAGGCATGATTTCTCTTTACAAAAAGCACGTTGACTCTTCCCCAACAAATTATGTTCATCGGTATGTCTGACAATTACTATAGTTTCAACCAGTTTGCCTGGTACTGAAGTCAGGCTTACTGGCCTGTAATTGCCGGAATCACCTCTGGAGCCCTTTTACAAAATTGGCGTCACATTAGCTATCCTCCAGTCATTTGGTACAGAAGCTGATTGAAATGATGGGTTACAGACTACTATAGGTAGTCCTGCAATTTCACATTTGAGTTCCTTCAGAACTCTTGGGTGAATACCATCCAGTCCTGGTGACTTCTTACTGTTTAGTTTATCAATTTGTTCCAAAACCTCCTCTAATGACACCTCAATCCAGTGGTGAATTTAGAATTCGTGGGGCCCTGTGCTCAGCTTCGTTTTTGGGGCCCCTCCTTGTGACCCAGCCAAGAAAGAGAACATTCTCTCTTATTTTCCCCCCACTTCCGTTTTTCATTCTTTTTTTCTTCATCCTCCTCCTATAAGTAACAGGATGTAAAGGAAAATATAGTGAGGTACCTTGATTGTTTTTGTAGTCTGAACATTTTTCCACAGACCACTTGAAAATTGCTGAGGGTCTTGGTGGACCACTTAATGATCTTTTCAAATATTGTTTGTACCATTAGCTAACTATTGTAAAGCACTCTGAATAAGAGCACTTTAAAAAAAAAAAAAAAAAAGGTAAAAACATGTTGGAGTGTAGGGTCTGGCCAGGACTTAGGGTGCGGGAGAGGGCTCAGGGCTGGGGGTGCAGGGCCTGGGAGGAAGTTAAGGTGCAGGAGCAGGCCAGGAATTAGGTTTTTGGGAGGGGGCTCAGGGTTGGGGCAGGAGGTTGGGGTGTGGAGTGCTTACCTGGGGCAGTTCCCATTTGGTGTGAGGGGTGCAGGTGGGAATGTGGGGGGTGGTGCAGGAGCTCCTGTTTAGTGCTCAGTGTGGGGATGGGGGGGTTGCAGAAGTCAGGGCATGGGGTATGGGGGGTTGCGTATATATAGGGGGTGCAGGAGTCAGGGAGGGCAGGGGGCTGGTGGTGTGGACTGGGGTCGTGGACTGGGGTCGTGGGGGTGCTCTGTGCCATAGTACCCTGTGTTTTACTGTAAATCCGCCTCTTGCCTCAAAATGGGACAGTTTCTCAGATTTGTCACCTAAAAAGAATGGCTCAGGTTTGTGTATTTCCTTCACATATTCAGCTGTGAAGAGCAATGCAAGAATTCATTTAGTTTCTCTGCAATGGCCTTATTGTCCTTGAGTGCTCCTTTAGCATCTTGATCGTTCAGTGGCCCCACTGGTTGTTTAGCAGTCTTCCTGCTTCTGGTGTACTTAAATTTTTTTTTTTTTTTTTTTTTTGGCTATTTTTGAGTTTTTGGTTAACTTCCTCAAATTCTTTTTTGGCCTTCCTAATTATATTTTTACACTTCATTTGCTAGCATTTATGCTCCATTCTATTTTCCTCACTAGAATTTAACTTCCACTTTTTAAAGGATGCCTTTTTGTCTCTGCTTCTTTTACTTTGTTGTTTAGCCACGGTAGCACTTTTTTGGTTCTCTTACTATGTTTTTTAATTTGGGGTATACATTTAAGTTGACCTCTTTTATGGTGTCTTCAGGAAGTTTCCATGCAGCTTGCAGGGATTTCACTTTTGGCTCTGCACCTTAACTAACCTCCTCATTTTGTGTAGTTCCCCTTTCTAAAATTAAATGCTACAGTGTTGGGCCACTGTGGTGTTTTTCTTGCAACAGGGATGTTAAATTTAATTATATTATGGTTACTGTTACCAAGGGGTCCAGCTATATTCACCTCTTGGCCCAGAAAGCATCTTTTCTAATGAGTGTGTGTTAGTTGGAATTAAATGGGAGTTAATCAAAACAAATAAGCCCCACAAAATTTCAGTCTGAATCAAAATTTTAAAATAATAAGCACCTCCATCTTTTTTGGGGGTGGGAAAGGAGATTTAAAAGTTGGGGTGTTCTTTCAGACTTTTAAACATCATAACTCTGTGTGTGTGTGCACGTGTGTGTGTATACACACGCGCACACACACACAGAGGAAATTGTTCAAAGATGACTTGCAAATGAAAAAATTAGTTTATCTCATATATACACCGCACACACACACTAATTTTTTCATTTGCAAGTCATCTTTGAACAACTTTCTGTTCTCTTCTTATTTATCTTGTTGCATATTTTGTGAAGTGGGTGCTACCTTTTTTGGCCTTTTTTTTTTTTTTTCAGTTTCGTATATAGCACATTTTAATTACCCTAACTGTATTGAAACACAGCATTTGAGAAAACACACAAAAATGATTGTCTAAACTAGCCTATGGTCAAGATTAATTGAATGAAGGATCCAAAATCCATCAGAGAAGAGAGATCTAAAACTGTCTCATATGAGAAAAAGCCTAAATTAAATGGATGGACCTTGAAGTCTTTTCAGAAACATTAAACTGTATAAGCATTTATGACGAGATAACTGGCTCTGTGGATGAGGGGAAAGCAGTGGACGTGTTATTCCTTGACTTTAGCAAAGCTTTTGATACGGTCTCCCACAGAATTCTTGCCAGCAAGTTAAAGAAGTATGGGCTGGATGAATGGACGATAAGGTGGATAGAAAGCTGGCCAGATCGTCGGACTCAACAGGTAGTGATCAATGGCTCCATGTCTAGTTGGCAGCAGCCGGTATCAAGCAGAGTGCCCCAAGGGTCAGTCCTGGGGCCGGTTTTCTTCAATAGCTTTGTTAATGATCTGGAGAATGGTGTGGACTGCACCCTTAGAAAGTTTGCAGATGACGCTAAACTGTGGGGAGTGGCAGATACACTGGGTAGGGATAGGATACAGAGGGCCCTAGACAAATTGGAGGATTGGGCCAAAAGAAATCTGATGAAGTTAAACAAGGACAAGTACAGAGTCCTGCACTTAGGACAGAAGAATCCCATGCACTGCTACAGACTAGGGACCGAATGGCTCGGCAGCAGTTCTGCAGAAAAGGACCTACGGGTTACAGTGGACCATGAGCTGGATATGAGTCAACAGTGTGCCCTTGTAGCCAAGAAGGCCAATGGCATTTTGTGCTGTGTAAGTAGGGGCATTGCCAGCAGATCAAGGGACGTGATCATTCCCCTCTAGTTAACATTGGTGAGGCCTCATCTGGAGTACTGTGTCCAGTTTTGGGCCCCACACTACAAGAAGGATGTGGAAAAATTGGAAAGCGTCCAGCAGAGGGCACGAAAAATGATTAAGGGACTGGAACACATGAGTTATGAGGAGAGGCTGAGGGAACTGGGATTGTTTAGTCTGCGGAAGAGAAGAATGAGGGGTGATTTGATAGCTGCTTTCAACTACCTGTCAGGGGGTTCCAAAGAGGATGGATCTAGACTGTTCTCAGTGGTAGCAGATGACAGAACGAGGAGTAATGGTCTCAAGTTGCAGTGGGGGAGGTTTAGGTTGGATATTAGGAAAAACTTTTTCACTAGGAGGGTGGTGAAACACTGGAATGCGTTACCTAGGGAGGTGGTGGAATCTCCTTCCTTAGAGTTTTTAAGGTTAGGCTTGAGAAAGCCCTAGCTGGGATGATTTAGTTGGGGATTGGTCCTGCTTTGAGCAGGGGGTTGGACTAGATGACCTCCTGAGGTCCCGTCTAACCCTGACATTCTATGATTCTATGTGAAATATTTAACAGATCCAATTTTTTTCAGTAAAATAATTCAATAGTTTTGTAGTTTAGGATCTTAGAACTTAAAATCGAGTTTATTTACACTCTCAGTGTTATAGAATTAAATGATGCCTGGGCTTGCCTTTTCCATTGTCACAAAATTATTTAAATTTTTTCCATAGCACAGGGCCCCTCCTCCCCAAAGAAGCTAAAAATTAGGGCTGTCAAGCAATTAAAAAATGTAATTGTGATTAATCACACTGTTAATAATAGAATACCATTTATTTAAATATTTTTGTATGTTTTACCTTTTCAAATATATCTATTTCAATTACAACACAGAATACGAAGTGTACTGTGCTCACTTTATTTTTTATTACAAATAATTGCACTGTAAAAAACAAAAGAAATAGTATTTTTCAATTCACCTAATATAAGTACTGTAATGCAATCTCTTTATCATGAAAATTGAACTTACAAATGTAGAATTCTGTATAAAAAAACCTGCTTTCAAAAATAAAACAGTGTAAAACTTTAGAGCCTGCAAGTCCACTCGGTCCTACTTCTCGTTCAGCCAGTCTCTCAGACAAGCAGGTTTGGTTACAATTTGCTTCTTGTTTACAGTGTCACCTGAAAGTGAGAACAGGTGTTCCCTTCATGCTTCGACCACCATTCCAGAGGACAAGTGTCCATGCTGATGATGGGTTCTGCTCGATAATGATCCAAAGCAGAGCAGACTGACGCATGTTCATTTTCATCATCTGAGTCAGATGCCACTAGCAGAAGGTTGATTTTGTTTTTTGGTGGTTTGGGTTCAGTAGTTTCTTCATCAGAGTGTTCTTTTAAGACTTCTGCAAGCATGCTCCACACCTCGCCTCTCTCAGATTTTTGGATGGCACCTCAGATTCTTAAACCTTGGGTCGAGTGCTGTAGCTATTTTTAGAAATCTCAAAATGATATCTTTCTTTGTGTTTTGTCAAATCTGCTGCGAAAGTGTTCTTAAAACGATCATGTGCTGGGTCATCATCCAAAACTGTTGTAATATGAAATATATGGTAGAATGCGGGTAAAACAGAACCGGAAACATAAAATTCCCCCCCAAGGAGTTCAATTAAAAAAATAATGCATTAATTAAATTTGTAACGAGCAGCATCCCTCTGGAATGGTGGCTAATGTTTAGCATATCTTGCAACACCGGCTGCAAAAGTACCATGCGAACGCCTGTTCTCACTTTCAGGTGACATTGTAAATAAGAAGCAGGCAGCAGTATCTCCCATAAATGTAAACAAACCTGTTTGTCTTAGTGATTAGTTGAACAAGAAGTAGGACTGAGTGGACTTCTAGGCTCTAAAGTTTTACATTTTTTTTTTTTTTGAGTTCAGGTATATAACAAAAAAAAATCTACATTTGTTACTTACATTTTCATGATAAAGAGATTGCACTGCAGTACTTTTATGGGGCGAATTGGAAAATACTATTTTTTTCATTCTTTACTATGCAAATATGTATAATAAAAATAATATAAAGTGAGCATAGTACCATCTGTATTATGAGTTGTAACTGAAATCAGTATATTTGAAATTGTAGAAAAGCATCCAAAATATTTAATATATTTCAATTGGTATTCTATTGTTTAACAGTGTGATAAATCATAATTTTTTTTATCCAAATTAATTTTTTTGTGTTAATCACACGAGTTAACTGCGATTAATCAACAGCCCTACTAGAAATACTTTGAAACTTGTAGCTCACAAAGTCTGGTTTTATTATTAATAATAATCTTATTTACTTATGAAATAAAAATCACTTTGAGTAACATTAAATAGCAATGAAACATACAATAATATAATTATTGGTAGTATTTTAATTAAAGAAATTACTATAATAAAACAATGTTGCTTGCAGACAGTGATTGTTAAACGCTGCAAAAAGGTTACCTATGTTTAATTTTTATAGAGCTTTAATACTCATATTATTATACAGAACTTGGCTGTATTGTGCAATGTAATTACCTTGAGATTGCATTAATATTGTATCCTTATCTCATGGAAGCAAATCTCTGAAGGCAGCTGCCAGTGTTTCCATGGTGTTACTGTGAATCAACTCAGCTCAGATACTAGTCATGTGGTGAAGGGTTTATCTTTAGATTTGTGTATCCAGAGGGCTGCAAATGGAGCTCATCAGAAAAATAACATCATAGTTCTAGAGAAGGGAAGAATATATTTGCTCAGCATATTGTTAAAATTTTAAAATTGCTTAATATGCTGAATCCTCTGTTCATATTTCATTAATAGCATTTTGCATGAGGACTATTACAAGAACTTTACACTAAAAAACTTTTGTGTTGTGTGTGTTGCATGGTGGTGGGGGGTAGGAAGGTAGTTATAGAGTAGCCACTCGAACGCTCCTGATATGAGAGAGTGGCTCATTCTCTTCACATAGGTTTCAGAGTAGCAGCCGTGTTAGTCTGTATCCGCAAAAAGAAAAGGAGGACTTGTGGCACCTTAGAGACTAACGAATTTATTTGAGCATAAGCTTTCGTGCATACAATGAAGTGAGCTGTAGCTCACGAAAGCTTATGCTCAAATAAATTTGTTAGTCTCTAAGGTGTCACAAGTACTCCTTTTCTCTTCACAGAGCAGCAACAGAGGTAGATCAGTCTCTTCCAGTAGAATGATTTATAAAGGAATAAGCAGATGTACTGTCTAAGAGGATTTAAATATTCCCGAGTAAAGGAGGGAAGGGCATGTGAGCATGTGTGATATTACCTTAACTAGGCGTCACAAATGAAATTAATAGGCAGCAGGTTTAAAACAAAGAAAAGGAAGTATTTCTTCACACAACGCACAGTCAGCCTGTGGAACTCTTTGCCAGAGGATGTTGTGAAGTCCAAGACTATAACAGGGTTCAAAAAAGAACTAGATAAATTCATGGAGGATAGCTCCATCAATGGCTATTAGCCAGGATGGGCAGGGATGGTATCCCTAGCCTCTGTTGGCCAGAAGCTGGGAATGAGTAACAGGGAATGGATCACTTGATGATTACTTGTTCTGTTCATTCCCTCTGGGACACCTGGCATTGGCCCCTGTCAGAAGACAGGATACTGGGCTAGATGGACCTTTGGTCTGACCCAGTATGGCCTTTCTTATGTTATCAGTAAAGCAGGAAACATGTGGGGGAATGTGGAACATGTGTGTGATATGTGTATTAAGATCCTTTACCAGAAGTGATCTTTTTATTCGAACAAATATGTAAGATAAGAGCTGTTATTTATTACTGCGGTTCAATAGCCAGGCTTTCCCTAGAATAGCCAATTAAATAAAATGCTCCCTCCTCCGGCACACAATGCCAGCATTCCGAGTCATCTCAAAGAGGTATTTTGGGCATTGTAGAGCTGGCGTCATCTTACTGTGATTTAGACTTCAGCTCATCTTAGTCCATTTAGACTCCATTTGGCCTTTCAAAGGGGCTAATATTTAATTTACAGTTGGCTCTTAGTGGGCTCTGTAGCAATAGATTGGAATGGTGTTAGACTTTAATTGTTTTGACGGTTGATATGGTGCTTTCTAGGTCTTACAGGGTTTGTGTAAATTGTAAATGAAATGAATAAGCTTGATTCCAGTCATGTAGTGCCGAAAAAAATCCAAACTTGAAATGCTGAATTATCTAGAGCACTTTAAACCATTCAGTAAAACATATTCTGTTTTGAACTTATGGTCTGGGTTGACTTCTAAAAGAAAGAAATGTTAAACCGTCTGTATATTGACAGGTTTCAGAGTAACAGCCGTGTTAGTCTGTATTCGCAAAAAGAAAAGGAGTACTTGTGGCACCTTAGAGACTAACCAATTTATTTGAGCATGAGCTTTCGTGAGCTACAGCTCACTTCATCGGATGCATACCGTGGAAACTGCAGCAGACTTTATATATACACAGAGAATATGAAACAATACCTCCTCCCACCCCACTGTCCTGCTGGTAATAGCTTATCTAAAGTGATCATCAGGTTAGGCCATTTCCAGCACAAATCCAGGTTTTCTCACCCTCCACCCCCCCACACAAATTCACTCTCCTGCTGGTACTTCTTTATTGCCTGCAAAAAATGGCTTTGTTCAAACTGACATTAAAACTCTTCATGATGATACTTACAGTCAAGAAAATGTGTGCGATTATAATTTGAGATTTTAAAGCAACTTTTATGATGGGCCTAACTTTCAGTAGAGTTCGGTGCTCAAAAACTCTGTTAAAGACAATGAAAGCTGTGGGTGCTGAGGATAGATGAAGCCCTGCCTCTTATGCAGACAGTATTTTTCAGTGTACTAGAACACAGAATATGAAAGCTAAAAGGTTGATACAATTAAGTCTATGGGGAGTAGAATAGATTGGTAATGGGCTGTGGGACTTGAGTCATTGGAATGTCAGTTCAAATTTGCATGAGGTTATTAGTGACTGGAGACTTTAGGTTATCACAACAGCTGTCAGATCACAGGTGAAATGAGTTGGTGATCTTACTCCAGTTCCAACTCCACAATTTCCACTTTGCGGAGGAACATCTTCACAGTTGGAATGAATGTGATACTTGGTTAGCAAATAATCTTAGTTTTGATGAGCACAGAAACTGAACTCTGACCCTTAGTGGTAGTCCTTCCAGCACAAGACTAAGTCCCTCATTGAGAGAGGGTTAAAGGTTAGACAAGACTTAAATCTTTTTTATTTAATGTTACAACTTGACATTTTAATGATTAAAGATTTTAAGTGAAATATATTTGCCACAAACGACTGTACTGAACATAATTCTGACTCTCTAGCCTCTACTTTCGTTCATAATCTCGGGAGCACATACATAAGACCTGATGTTGTACATTTTGCACACGTAGAAATGGGAGGGGTGATTTTGCTGACTCCTTGGTGGCCATGTCACCCTTGGTTCTCAGGTATCATGAACCTAACTATGATTACGCTGTGGTCTCTCCCTGAGCTATTTGAGCAACTTTATCAGATAACCCTAGTCTCATAAAAGTATAGGGTTTAAAGGTACCACCAGGGACATCTAATCTAGCCCCTACCAAGATGCAGGATTTGTTGTTTAAAGCATCCAAGATGGATGGCATGTTCCACTTCCAACCCAACCTTCTCAAGATCATTAGTTGGATTAAGGAGTGTCTGTGATTAGACTTTAGCTTTTGATCAGGCTAATTGCCCTCATCTCTCAAATATCAGGGTCTTCTGGAAATATCCACTTACTGGGAAGAGAGTGCTGAACTTCCTGTTGTACAAGAGTATAAGCAGTATGAGTTGGGCCCTCTGCCTGTGCCGGATACTTCCTTTGGCCAAAAGGTCCTATACTTATCCGCCTGTAAAGAGGTTAAGCCCTCCTCAGGTATTACTTGCTACATCTGCCAGTTGTCCTCACTGTCTTTCTGTAGTATGAAAGAAAATGGACGTACAACAAGTCAGAACTACTTCCAAAGGACTCTTTTTTCTACCATCCTGTATTCTCCCCTCCTCAACTCTGAAGAAGAATGTTGATGTAGAATCATAGAATCATAGAATATCAGGGTTGGAAGGGACCTCAGGAGGTCATCTAGACCAACCCCCTGCTCAAAAGCAGGACCCATACCCAATTAAATCATCCCAGCAAGGGCTTTGTCAAGCCTACCTTAAAAACTTCTAAGGAAGGAGATTCCACCACCTCCCTAGGCAACGCATTCCAGTGTTTCACCACCCTTCTAGTGAAAAAGATTTTCCTAATATCCAACCTAAACCTCCCCCACTGCAACTTGAGACCATTACTCCTTGTCCTGTCCTCTTCCACCACTGAGAATAGTCTAGAACCATCCTCTCTCTCAGGTAGTTGAAAGCAGCTATCAAATCCCCCCTCATTCTTCTCTTCTCCAGACTAAAGAATCCTAGTTCCCTCAGCCTCTCCTCATAAGTCATATGTTCCAGACCCCTAATCATTTTTGTTGCCCTTCGCTGGACTCTCTCCAATTTATCCACATCCTTCTTGTAGTGTGGGGCCCAAAACTGGACACAGTACTCCAGATGAGGCCTCACCAATGTCGAATAGAGGGGGACGATCACGTCCCTCGATTTGCTCGCTATGCCCCTACTTATACATCCCAAAATGCCATTGGCCTTCTTGGCAACAAGGGCACACTGCTGACTCATATCCAGCTTCTCGTCCACTGTCACACCTAGGTCCTTTTCCGCAGAACTGCTGCCTAGCCATTCGGTCCCTAGTCTGTAGCGGTGCATTGGGTTCTTCCGTCCTAAGTGCAGGACCCTGCACTTATCCTTATTGAACCTTATCAGATTTCTTTTGGCCCAATCCTCCAATTTGTCTAGGTCCCTCTGTATCCTATCCCTGCCCTCCAGCGTATCTACCACTTCTCCCAGTTTAGTATCATCCGCAAATTTGCTGAGAGTGCAATCCACACCATCCTCCAGATCATTTATGAAGATATTGAACAAAACCGGCCCCAGGACCGACCCCTGGGGCACTCCACTTGACACCGGCTGCCAACTAGACATGGAGCTATTGATCACTACCCATTGAGCCCGACAATCTAGCCAACTTTCCACCCACCTTATAGTGCATTCATCCAACCCATACTTCCCTAACTTGCTGACAAGAATACTGTGGGAGACCATGTCAAAAGCTTTGCTAAAGTCAAGATACAATACATCCACTGCTTTCCCTTCATCCACAGAACCAGTAATCTCATCATAGAAGGCGATTAGATTAGTCAGGCATGTATTGGACTCTGCTTTCTGTACTTTGCTTTCTGCACATTGTTTCCAACTGAAGAAGTGGGGAGCTGACTGGGCTTTAGTGGAGCACTCATGCTCTTTCTCTTGAATTCTTTGTCTCCTTGCTTCTGCTAGGGGGAGTCATCATAAAAACTGGCCCCGCCGTCTTTCTGTAGAATGGGGGAGGGAGGGCGGGGGGAGGAGACTTACAGCCAAAAAATACTAATGCGTAATTTTCCCTTTTGCATTTAAGTTACTTCAAGTAATCTTCGCCAGTATTGATATCTTCTCAAGATTCTACTGTCATTACTTTCTCTTTCAGTTTATTTATTCATTGTTGTCTTGCTTAGTTTTAAGTTCAGATGAGTTAATTGCACTGTACTGTCAGTGGGGAAAACTAGGTTAGAGAATCAATTTGTTGGCTGAGTGGAAAACAAATCACCCTCATTAAAGTTCAGTTGTGCTTCTTTAAAATGGAATTTTCACTAATGTTATTTTAATGGAAAAATGATGTGCAGTTGAAAAAGTGCTCTCTAAGGTACAATTAGAGGAATGGTACTCATTCCTACTCTCAGTTTAATCTGAGGAAATCCAAAATATTCCATTGATTTCAGTGCAGCTGTTTTCGGATTCACAATGATATTACTGCAGAATTTGTCCTAGTATTTTGTCTGTGGTACAGAAATTAATTGTTTTAAAGTGTTGAGTATACTGAGTATAAAGCAGTGGTTCTCAACCCAGGGGTACACACAGGTCTTCTAGGGGGTACATCAACTCATCTAGATATTTGCCTAGTTTTACAATAGGCTACATAAAACGCACTAGCAAAATCAGTACAAACTAAAATTTCATACAATGACTTTTTTATACACTGAAATGTAAGTACAATATTTATATTCCAGTTAATATATTTTATAATTATATGGTAAAATGAGAAGCAAGCAATTTTTCAGTAATAGCGTGCTCTGAGTCTTTTTTGTATTTTTATGTCTGATTTTGTAAGCAAGTAGTTTTTAGGTGAGGTGAAACTTGGGGTTATGCAAGACAAATAAGACTCCTGAAAGGGGTGCAGTAGTCTGGAAAGGTTGAGAGCCACTGGTATAGATAGGCCCCTAACAAATTCACAATCCATTTTGGTCAATTTCATGGTCATGGGATTTTAAAAATCATAAATTTCATTATTTTAGCTATTTCAGTCTGAAATTTCATGGTGTTGTAATGATATGGGTTCCAACCCAAAAAGGAGTTGTGGTGGTGGTGGGGTCACAAGGCTATTGTAGGGGGGGTTGCAGTACTGCTACCCTTCCTGCTGCTGGTGGTGATGTTGCCTTCAGAGCTGGAGAGGGGCAGCTGCTGGCCAAGAGCCCAGCTCTGAGGGCAGAACCACAACAAGCAGCAGCGCAGAACTAAGGATGGCATAGTATAGTATTTCCACCCTTACTTCTGTGCTGCTACCTGCAGAGCTGGGCCTTCAGTCAGCAGCCGTCACTCTCCTGCTGCGCAGCTCTGAAGGCAGCAGAGCAGAAGTAAGGGTGGCAATTCTGTGACACCCCTAAAATAACCTTGTGACCTCCCTGCAACTCCCTTTTGGCCAGGACCCCAAATTTGAGAAACACTGGTCTCCCCCGTGAAATCTGTGTAGTATTGGGTAAAAGTACACAAAAGACCAGATTTCATGGAGGGAGACCAGTTTTCACAGTCTGTGATGCGTTTTTCATGGGCGCTAATTTGGTAAGGCTTTAGGTATAGAGGAATACCAAACAGTGGCACATAGAAGTATGGGTAAGAGACTGCTCTCTGTCTGCTGGCCCCTGCCATAGGCTATTTTCTAACATAATACAAATATAAAACGTAAGAATCTGAATAAATGTAAATTAAGATGTATAATTGCTAAATAAATACATATATATATATATATATATATATATAGTGTACATCCTCCTGATTAGCAAAAAGAAGCACCAAATTTAGTGTAAAAGATATATTTAGTTGCAAATCAAACATAACTGAAAGTACAAATGCAAAACACAATTAAAATCAGTGATTTAAATCAAGGTTTCTGATGTGGCAGAATGGGTTTTTATTATGGCTGTCAAGCGATTAAAAAAATTAATTGTGATTAATCGCACAATTAATCTCACTGCTAAACAATAATAGAATATCATTTATTTAAATATTTTTGGATGTTTTCTACATTTTCAAATATATTGATTTAAATTACAACACAGATTACAGAGTGTACAGTGCTCACTTTATATTTCTGATTACAAGTATTTGCACTGTAAAAAAGAAAAGAAATAGTATTTTTCAGTTCACCTAATACAAGTACTGGAGTGCAGTATTTTATCATGAAAGCTGAACTTCCAACTATGTACAAAAAAAAACTGCATTCAAAAATAAAACAGTGTACTATTTTAGAGCCTGCAAGTCCACTCAGTCCTACTTCTTGTTCAGCCAATCGCTCAGACAAACAAGTTTGTTTGTTTGCAGGAGATAATGCTGCCTGCTTCTTGTTTATAATGTCAGCTGAAAGTGAGAACAGGGGTTCTCATGGCATGGTTGTAGCTGGTGTCTCAAGATATTACATGCCAGATATGCTAAAGATTCGTATGTCCCTTCATGCTTTGAACACTATTCCAGTGGTCATGTGTCCATGTTGATGACGGGTTCTGCTCAATAACAATCCAAAGCAGTGCAGCCTGACACATGTTCATTTTCATTATCTGAGTCAGATGCCACCAACAGAAGCTTGATTTTCTTTTTTGGTGGTTCGGGTTCTGTAGTTTCCGCATCGGAGTGTTGCTCTTTTAAGACTTCTGCGAGCATGCTCCACACCTTGTCCCTCTCAGATTTTGGCCAGCACTTCAGATTCTTAAACCTTGGGTCGAGTGCTGTAGCTATCTTTAGAAATCTCACACTGGTACCTTCTTTGCGTTTTGTCAAATCTGCAGGGAAAGTGGTCTTAAAATGAACATGTGTTGGGTCATCATCCAAGACTGCTATTGCATGAAATATATGGCAGAATGCAGGTAAAACAGAACAGGAGACATACAGTTCTCCCCCAAGGAGTTCAGTCACAAATTTCATTAAAGCATTATTTTTTTAACAAGCATCATCAGCATGAAAGCATGTCTTCTGGATTGGCGGCCGAAGCATGAAGGGGCATATGAATATTTAGCATATCTGGCTCGTAGATACCTTGCAGTGCCGGCTACAAAAGTGTCATGCACATGCTTGTTTGCACTTTCTAGTGACATTGTAAATAAGAAGAGGGAAGTATTATCTCCTGTAAATGTAAACAAACTTGTTTGTCTTAGCAATTGACTGAACAAGAAGTAGGACTGAGTGGACTTGTAGGCTCTGAAGTTTTACGTTGTTTTGTTTCTGAGTGCAGCTATGTAACCAAAAAAAAAAAAAATCTACATTTGTAAGTTACACTTTCACAACAAAGAGATTGCACTACAGTACTTGCATGAGGTCCTTATGCATACTAGAATAACTCCCTGAAACAGTCTGCATAGCCAGTATCTTCTCAAGAATCTCTCCTTAAAACTCACATCTGTCATGATGCTTTATCTCACAATTTTGCAGTTCTCCGTAAACTTGCTTCTGTATATCTGCCATAATAGGGCTTCATCCGCTGGTGCACCCCGACAGTGTACAAACTTTAACTATAACAACTGGAATTCTTTCATGCCCCCTCCTACTACTTCCCTCATCATTCGCGAGCATTCTACAGCAAAGCCGTAAAAGGAAATGATGCTCCGGCCACCTCAGTTCCTTCCAGCCAGGATCTTTGACAGACTCAGAACCTACCTTTGGTCCAGATCTTTCTTAAGAAATGCAAATGGGATTGTTGTAATGAGCTGTAAATACAATATCTTTATTAAGACCATGATTTGTAGTGTCTAGCAAAGTTATGAATTTAAGCTCCCAGGCTTGTCTATTGAAAGTGTTGTGTAGGTTTCCTTTGAGACGAGGACTGATAGGTCAGATATAGAAGTGATCGCTTTGGTAAAAGTGTTCACCCGTAGGTGACAGGGTGTTTTTGTCTTTTATCATTTTCCTGTGCGACTTCATTCGAGAGCGCAGTGATTGTCATGGTTCACCCACGTAGTTGTTATTGGGAAATTTAGTGCACTGGATAAGGTACACCACATGGTGTGGTAGGCGTGTCTAGGACTCTTGGATCTTGAAAAGTATGTTGGGCAGGGGGGAGCAGTGGAGATATGTCTGCTGGTTTTGTATCTGTTGTTCTGTCACGGTCTGGTGCTGCTTTGAGTTGGTGTGTCTAGACTCAATCACTACACTGGGATTATGGTTTTACAACAATCTATAACCCACTAGTCCCCGCTTTTGTCCTGTGACTACAGGGGTGATAACAGGCCACTTCACCTTGAATGGTCCCTTAGAACAGGGGCAGTACATAGGAAGGCCGCGGGCCAAATTTAGATTGCCAGATGATTTTGAATGGACCGCAAAATCATTTTATTTACTTAATATCATTATTGTTTTTTTTTTTAAATTTTCTCTTGAGTCTGGACCTTGATTATACCTTGATGAACAAATTTGGACCTTGATAAAAAATAATTGATTAGCCCGCCTTAGAATATCTGCTAATTACTTATGCTAATCTTCCTGTTTAATCTTGCATTTAGCTGTGACACTCAGTACCTTTTCCAGACCTGAGGGAGAGCTCTGTGTAGCTCAAAAGCTTGTCTTTCTCACAAACAGAACTTGGTCCAATAAAAGATATTACCTCACCCTCCTTGTCTCTCCATTAATCATTCAAGGCATATCTGTACTATATATCCCTTATGTTAACTCTAGCCTCTATAATACCCTCCCTCTCTGAGAAGGATTGGTTTTCAGACCTCAACCTATAAGATGCACACTTCCATGTTTTTGTAAGGTGTTCTTATCACAGGCACCTTTGATTTATTATAGGGAAGGAACTTCACTAGTGCAAAATCCTCCCATTTGGTCTGTCCACAGCACCCAGTGTTTTTCCAAAATACCCCTATGGTAGTAGACCATTTAAGAAGAGTAGGCTTACATGTTGACCCATACTTGGCTAATGAAAGAATCAACAAGAGATCATCTTAAAGAAGTTTTTTCCCCACACAAGCATCCTCTTCCAGAACCTAGGTTTTCTGATAAATTAGAAGAAATTGACCTTAGAACCTACAAAGACACTTCCCTTTATATTATATATTATTATTATATTAAATTTCCAACACCACTCCCCCATCCCGCAAAGAATACAAGTCTCTCAAACTAATGGGTGTCATTATTCTGTAATCACAAATTGAATATCCCCCCCCAAAACCCTACTTTCATTAGCAAAGGGGGCTCATTCCCAGACTGTGTTAAAGGTAGTATCATTCATCCCGCAATCTCCATCCCTAAAAGTGACGACAGCTACATCCAACATTAGGAGCTCATTGCACCCAGAGGACTTTGGTCCCCATCTAGAGACATGATGTCATATAAACCTACTAGAACTTGGGCCAATTTGTGCATCTTTTAAAGCATTTCTGCCTCATGTACAGTGCAAAGTTGTTTAAGTAGTCAAGGACAATACTACAGTGGTTTATTATATAAACAAATAAGGTGATGTCCTCTCTTCGCATCTTCGCAAAGAAGCGTTACAGGAATGGTGCATAATTCACATTCCCAGTAGTGGTACACCCTGTGTGAATGAACAATCTTGTAGCAGACCAACTGAGCAGGGTCAGTGTAGACACTCGTGAGCGGTCACTGAAAGAGTCAGTAGTGTAGAAAATGGGTTGCCTGATTGTGGATCTATTTGTGACCAAACTGAAGAGGAATTGTCAGAAGTTTTGTTCAAGGGTAGGAAAGGACAGTCAACCAATATCAGCTGTATTCCTTATTTCATGGAGTCAAGGGCACCTGTATCTCTTCTGCCCCCTCCACTCCCAATTCCCTCTTATAGAAAATAATTTGCATGATCAGACAAGCCAAAATTATTCTAATTGTACATGCTTAGGTCAGACAGAAGTGGTTCCCAGATCTACTTAACTTAGCGGGGAATCTTCAAGATACTTTCCATCACTTGGTTCTGGCGAGTCTACCCTACAGACCCAGGGTCTCTTCATGTGGCCTCATGGGCCATAGGTTTCTGACAGACTGGGAACTCTCATGCTCAACAGAAGTTCAAAATGTTTTAATTGATTTACGAAAAGAGTCAAGTAGAAAATTATGTATTTTGACCTTGAGAAGGTTCTCCTCGTTGGCGGAAAGAAATAATATACTCGTTGTCATGGCCCCACTCCATAATATACTGGAGTAGTTGCTTCAGCTGAAGGGTGCGGAGCAATGTTCCCTCTAATTTTTTCCATCCATGTGTGGATTGCGTTTTGGTATGTGCACCAATATCGAGGTAATGTGCGGATATGCTCCACCAGTACAAACAAAAAACCTATATATATGATTTTTTTAAGTTCACAGATATGGAAGGAGAAAGAATATTAAAATAAGGGCTAATTAACAAGGTGCATTGCTTCAGATGTTTGTTTAATATGAAATCAAATAAAAAAAATTAACACTGCCCTTGGAGTACATGGATTTTATCATCCTTTCTAACAACTCAAGCTAGTAAACACACCAAAATGTGGCATACTGAAAACAGCTATATAAATAAAACAAAGGCATGGCCATTAAGTGAAAGCATAAATAATATGTACCAGAGGCCCAATTTAATAACCTACTCCTACAAT
The DNA here is from genome assembly GCF_965152235.1 of Eretmochelys imbricata. NCBI lineage: Eukaryota > Metazoa > Chordata > Testudines > Cheloniidae > Eretmochelys > Eretmochelys imbricata. The sequence goes on along the minus strand of NC_135580.1, from coordinate 468,225 downwards.
AGACCACTAAATCTTCAGGGAAAGCTGCTGTCAAAAGATGAAGCACTGGCCACTGTAACCCTGGAGCTGGGGCTGGGACTGGGACATGACAGGTTAGAAAATACAAGAGTGATACTGCAAATCAAACTTTAAAACTGCTGTAATACATGTTTCCAGACTAAGCTAAATCCAAACATTTTAAGCAGCTGGTGGAGGTAGCATTCATTTTAGGAACTAGATTAATTAACCTATGTAACAGTTAAGCAATTCTCAAATGCCATCCAGTGAAAAAGCTAGGCATAAATAATACATTGTCACTTTTTTGATTATAAAAAAAGTTATTAAATGTGATTTTTAATGACAGTTTTGGGGAGGAGAAGAGATTATTTGGATTCCTCTTAAAAAACTAACTGCAGTAAGTAGTAACTGTTTTTTCTCCAGCAGAAGTCTCTCCCAACCCCCACAGCCCGGCTAGGGCTAGGAGAGACTGATAGTTGAACTCTCCTCTTTCCCAGGCCACCACCCAGAGATCAGTCAATGGGATAATCTTTCACTCACTCTTTTGCATGCTCACAAAGCTTTCCTGATCTGCCTAAACGTTTCCCTCCCTTTCGTAAGTTCATTCAGTCACTCATAATTACTCTCCCTCAGCGCTTTGCCATATTCAGCAATCCCACTCAGTGGTGTAACCTGGACTGTCACATGCTTTCTCTAAGCAGCATTCTGCTAAGTGATATGTATTTAGCTTTTCCAGTCATTCCCTCATAATGCAGTCCCTGGATTGTTTCTGTCACTCTTCTACAAGCGCCCTCTCATCTGTAAGTATCTTGGTGCCCAGAACTGAATGCACTGTCTCATTACAGCTCAAGGGGAAGAAAGGCACTGGAGCATTTAATTGTTTTCCCTCCTGCCCAGCATCCCCAAATACAAATAAAAGTACAAACACTTAGGGTATGTCTACTCGGCCCATGTTACAGTGCTGCGGGCAGTGTAGACATAGGTTATCGCCAGAGGAGAGCTCTTCTGGTGATTAAAAAAACCAAACCCCACCCCGAACGAGCAGTGGTAGCTTTATCAGCCGGAAGAATGGCTCCATTTCTAGTTAAACGAAGGAAGTCTCAGGGAGCCCAGCCACCCTTGCACAGCCACATTCTGCCTGCAGGAATTAGATTTGCTTTCCAAGCCCCCTCCCAGCTGCAGCAACTGGAGTCTGAGTGGCTGATACTGCTCAGGCTAAGGAAGTGCACCTGAGTGATCTAGAAGCCATGAGTTACTAAGTGAGCTCAGCTGCCAGCCACTTTCAGTAGGACCAGTACTAGTAGGAAATGGTGTTCCGAGCCCTCACAGCCCAACTGGAGCTGGGAGAGACTGAGACTCACTCTCCCCTCCTCTCTCCCTCCCGCGACAGCACAGCTAGGGCTGCAGAGAAGTGGCTGCTGGGGAAAGCCACATCTCTCCTTGGCTGCCGCATGCAGCCCAGCTGGGGCTGGGAGTCCTGGGATGCCCCAAACTTAGTTTCCCCATCTACACACTATTTTCCCCCACCACCTCACCTTCCATGTCCTCTCTCCAGGGTCCAGGAGACACCTAATTAGTGGAGCCACGTCTGCGCGGCTCCACTAATTAGGTGTGTTGTCCTTCATTCTGTTGTGCACAGCCATGCAGGTGTTCCTTAGAAAAACTTCTAAGGAAGGAGATTCCACCACCTCCCTAGGCAACGCATTCCAGTGTTTCACCACCCTCCTAGCGAAAAAGTTTTTCCTAATATCCAACCTAAATCTCCCCCACTGCAACTTGAGACCATTACTCCTTGTTCTGTGATCTGCTACCACTGAGAACAGTCTAGAGCCATCCTCTTCGGAACGCCCTTTCAGGTAGTTGAAAGCAGCTATCAAATCCCCCCTCATTCTTCTCTTCCATAGACTAAACATCCCCAGTTCCCTCAACCTCTCCTCATAAGTCATGTGTTCCAGACCCCTAATCATTTTTGTTGCCCTCCGCTGGACTCTTTCCAGTTTTTCCACATCCTTCTTGTAGTGGGGGGGCCCAAAACTGGACACAGTACTCCAGGTGAGGCCTCACCAGTGTTGAATAGAGGGGAACCATCACGTCCCTCGATCTGTTGGCAATGCCCCTACTTATACATCCCAAAATGCCATTGGTTCAACAAGTTCATGGACTTGGCAACAGCGCCCCCATGGACGCTTCCCAACCATCCAGGCCTGCTCTTTCAAGATCATGGGAGGTTGCTGCACCCGAACGTTGCTTCTCTCCACCTCACAACATGGATGCTGTGTGACTGAACCCGGAGGAGCAGGCCTGCTGTATTCAAGTCCAGCGAGTTCTGTTGGCGAGTTGGAAGCCCTCCACTAGAGTGACTTACCTGGCGAAGTGGAAGTGCTTCTGCTGGACATTGGAGCAGAAGATCTCTCTGACCTAGTCTTCTCTGCAGTCCATTCTGAATTACCTGCTTTATTTGAAACCTCAGGGCTTGTCTATCTCCTTGATCACGGTGCCCCTGGGGGCCATATTGTCCTTCCGTCCCTGCATCTAGGGCAGATCAGTATTCTCGCATAAGATGACGGTCAGGTTCATAAAAGGCCTTGAGAGACTTTTTACACCGGTCTGGAACCCAGTGCCTCAATGGGACCTAAACCTAGTCCTCTCTCGGCTTATTGGCCCTCCCTTCCAGCCTCTAGCCTCCTGTTCTCTTTCACATCTGTCGTGGAAGGTTGCTTTCCTTGTGGCTCTAACTTCAGCGAGGTGGGTCTCTGAGATTAAAGTTCTTATGTCAGTCCCTGTACATGGTGTTCTACAAGGATAAGGTTCAGTTGCATCCCCATCCTGCTTTCCTTCCAAAGTTGGTGTCGCCTTTTCATGTTAACCAGGATGTTTTCTTCCTGGTCTTCTGCCCGAAGCCTCATGCGTCCAATGAGAAGAGGCGTTTGCACATCCTGGACATTAGATGGGCCTTGGCTTTCTACTAGTGCGTACTAAACCCTTCCATAGATCAACTCAACTTTTCATCACGGTGGCTGACAGGATGAAAGGCCTTTCAGTGTCTTCTCAAAGGTTGTCGTCTTGGATCACCACCTGCATCCGTACTTGATACAAGTTGGCACAGATTGTACCTCCATCGATAGCGATGGCCCATTCGACCAGAGCTCAGGCATCGTCGGCAGCCTTCCTGGCGCAAGTCCCTGTCCAAGACATCTGCAGGGCTGCAACGTGGTCATCAGTGCACACCTTCACGACCCATGGTGTTGCAACCGACAGGTCCATGAACTCCTACCCGCCTCTGGAGATACTGCTTGGGAGTCACCTAACATGGAATGGACAAGAGTAAGCACTCGAAGAAGAAAAAAGGGTTACTACATTTTCATAACTGTTACTTCTTACTTCGAGATGTTTTGTTCATGTCCATTTCATGATCTCCTCTCCTTCCCCTCTGTCAGAGTTCCAGCAAGAAGGAACTGAGGGTGGGGGGAGCCGGTGGCACCTCTTATACTGACGCATATGCGCACCACTCCAGAGGTCACCAGAGCTGGTACTCTGCAGATACCACTGAGGGAAAATCTTCTGACACTGGTGCATGTGGCAAACACACACACCTAACATGGAATGGACATGAGCAACACATCTCGAAGAACAAAAATTATGCTCGTGCTCCCACTCAACTGTATTATAGATTTCATCCATTGCCTGGTCCTGCCACAGAGCAGTATGGAAGTTTTTACCCCCAACAGATTTCAAAGTAGGGAAGCACTGACAGCACCTCCTCCAGCTGTCTGCCAAACTCCCTTCGAGGCTGAAGGATCCATTTGGTTTTTAAGTTATTAAATTTTTGCCAAATATATATTTACATCTGATACCACAATAAAGATGTGACTTGCTGGAGTTCTGGTAAGAGGCTGTTCTTTTATTTCCTGGGCCCTGCCAGTAACATGGCTCAATGTTACAAAAAGTTATATTTTGTAGTTACCTCATAGCAGGGGTTACTATCACAGACTTCAGTGGCTAGTGTTACAGTATTTGCAAATGCTGATCTTCCTGGAGAGAGGGGTGGCAGATATAACTACCACCCGCTCCAGACCGTCGAACAGATAACGGTCCCAAATGTTGATCTGAATTGTCGTGTTTAGTCTTCACTGGGAAATGTGTGCAGAGTCCTCAAAACCATGCCTGGTCACTGAAACAGCTAAGGGGTTCTCAAACTGGGGGTCGTGAGGTTATACATGGGGGAGGGGTCGTGAGCTGTCAGCCTCCAACCCAAACCCCTCTTTGCCTCCAGCATTTATAATGGTATTAAATATATAAAAATATATTTTTAATTTATAAGGGGGGGGTCACACTCAGAGGCTTGCTATGTGAAAGAGATTACCAGTACAAAAGTTTGAGAGCCACTGCGCTAATATCTTATGGCACTCTAGCAGACAGTTCAAAGAAAAGACATGGTAGAGCAAGGCCAGTGCTTTGATTAATAAAGTATACAATGAATATGAACTATAAAACGTCAGCTACCTCTAGCCCTTCTTACATTAGGAAAAGACTACTATGATTCATAATGGCTATCATTTAAAGTTTTTTCTATTTAACAAATATTTTATGTTAAATTGAGTGGAAAAACATAATTTTTGGTTTTGTTCAAATTAATTGATAGTAGCAATATTTGGGATTAATGTTTGATATCTGCTACAAAGCCAACAGGAGGGAGCCAAGAACATGATTGTTTTTGTGGAGTCTTAATACAATATTAGCTTTCATTTTTTAAAAATAGAAGTTAATTACAAAAAAAAGGCATCTAAAGTTTTTTTTTTAGTACAAGATACTTTTAAAAAGGAGGTCATGAACTGCCTGATTAAATACTAAATTTATGACAATTTAAAAGACCAAATTACCATAAAGATCTTCAGTGGATAGTGGCTTAGTTTTGTGCTAGTGCTTTGTTGATATATTGACCTGTCAGTTCTTATACAGTGTTAGCATGATTGGTTCCACTCCTGGTTCCACTGTAATTTTACCTATGTGACATGTCACACTGAAGTCAATTGGACTACTCACATTTTTAAGAGCCATACTCTGCAGCAGGTGGTTGCAGGGTTGGGCCCCTACACAGTTTAAATAAATAAATAAATAAATAAAACAAACCATCAGCTTGTCTAATCATGTGGAATTTTAGATCGAAGTATCCCTTTTTTGACACTCTGTTTCAACATTGCATAAGTGATACATTGTACAGCTCGGTTTCAGAGTAACAGCCGTGTTAGTCTGTATTCGCAAAAAGAAAAGGAGTACTTGTGGCACTTTAGAGACTAACCAATTTATTTGAGCATGAGCTTTCGTGAGCTACAGCTCAAGCTCACGAAAGCTCATGCTCAAATAAATTGGTTAGTCTCTAAGGTGCCACAAGTACTCCTTTTCTTATTGTACAGCTCGATTACTTACACTTTCAGCAGAAGATTAAAGTAATCTTCAGTAGAAGATTATTCATGGCGATTGGGGGAAGTCCCGGACGACTGGAAAAAGGCTAATGTAGTGCCCATCTTTAAAAAAGGGAAGAAGGAGGATCCTGGGAACTACAGGCCAGTCAGCCTCACCTCAGTCCCTGGAAAAACCATGGAGCAGGTTCTCAAGGAATCAATTCTGAAGCACTTAGAGGAGAAGAAAGTGATCAAGAACAGTCAGCATGGATTCACCAAGGGCAAGTTATGCCTGACTAATCTAATTGCCTTCTGTGATGAGATAACTGGCTCTGTGGATGAGGGGAAAGCGGTGGATGTGTTGTTCCTTGACTTTAGCAAAGCTTTTGACACGGTCTCCCACAGTATTCTTGCCATTAAGTTAAAGAAGTATGGGCTGGGTGAATGCACTATAAGGTGGATGGAAAGCTGGCTAGATTGTCGGGCTCAACGGGTAGTGATCAATGGCTCCATGTCTAGTTGGCAGCCAGTATCAAGTGGAGTGCCCCAAGGGTTGGTCCTGGGGCCGGTTTTGTTCAATATCTTCATAAATGATCTGGAGGATGGTGTGGATTGCACCCTCAGCAAGTTTGCAGAGGACACTAAACTGGGAAGAGAGGTAGGTACGCTGGAGGGTAGGGATAGGATACAGAGGGCCTTAGACAAATTGGAGGATTGGGCCAAAAGAAATCTGATGAGGTTCAACAAGGACAAGTACAGAGTCCTGCACTTAGGATGGATGAATCCCATGTACCGCTACAGACTAGGGACCGAATGGCTCAGCAGCAGTTCTGCAGAAAAGGACCTAGGGGTTACAGTGGACGAGAAGCTGGATATGAGTCAACAGTGTGCCCTTGTTGCCAAGAAGGCCAATGGCATTTTGGGCTGTATAAGTAGGGGCATTGCCAGCAGATCGAGGGACGTGATCATTCCCCTCTAGTTAACATTGGTGAGGCCTCATCTGGAGTACTGTGTCCAGTTTTGGGCCCCACACTACAAGAAGGATGTGGAAAAATTTGGAAAGAGTCCAGCGGAGAGCAACAAAAATGATTAGGGGACTGGAACACATGAGTTATGAGGAGAGGATGAGGGAACTGGGATTGTTTAGTCTGTGGAAGAGAAGAATGAGGGGTGATTTGATAGCTGCTTTCAACTACCTGTCAGGGGGTTCCAAAGAGGATGGATCTAGACTGTTCTCAGTGGTAGCAGATGACAGAAGAAGGAGTAATTTTCTGAAGTTGCAGTGGGGGAGGTTTAGGTTGGATATTAGGAAAAACTTTTTCAGTAGGAGGGTAGTGAAACTGGAAATGGGTTACCTAGGGAGGTGGTGGAATCTCCTTCCTTTGAAGTTTTTAAGATCAGGCTTGAGAAAGCCCTGGCTGGGGTGATTTAGTTGGGGATCGGTCCTTCTTTGAGCAGGGGGTTGGACTAGCGGACCTCCTGAGGTCCCTTCCAACCCCAATATTCTATGATTCTATTATTAGACATGGCAGCTCTATGATAATTAGAGGAGTAGCTGTCAGTTCCTGTTTGTATCTTAATATCCAAACCATCAGATAACTGTGGAGACTATTTCACACTGAATCTCAAGCAGTTTATGCAGTTCATAAAATTCTTTTGTGGTTAAAAGTGCCTAAATAGTCCCAATACAAAGTAAAGAAGTTTAGGGGAGGAATAAATTTGTCTCAAAATGATAATGTTCTGCTTTTCATAGACCTGTGGAAATGTCAGAAGACCTTTGCCATCTACTCAATAATCCATGCACATCATTGATTATATGTGCCTTCCAAAGGGACCGTTATGTGTAGAGCTTAATGATGCTCTTTAAATAGAGCAAGCGCGTGTGCACACATGCATAGTACTGGCTAAAATAGCATTTTGCTCTTTGTTTTCCTATCGGATAACTCACAAAATGAAAACAGTGTTTTGAAACCTTTCTAGAATAAGCATACATCATTTTTTTTAAAAAAAATACATTAATTTTCTGAAAAGGCTTGCGTGGATTACCTGTCTGATGACCTCTTACTGTCATGGCCACAAATGTGATGCTCCAGATGGCTGTGAAATCGGAACCATCAGGCTTGCTGATTTTACAAGGAATCCCAGGATGGAAATGCCTCAGTGTGTCCATTTTGCACGGCCACAGCATCCTTTCCAGCATCAGCAGCAGGCACTGGGTCTTCATAAGTCTTTTAGTTCAGCAACATTGCCTGTGTCCTCAATACACAGAGGCAAGTTCACAAACCTACGTGATAGTGTAAAAAAGAGTCCTACAAAAAGCACAGCCAAAGTGAGAGCTAGTAGTGGCTGGTGCTCTGATGGATCGTGGCCTAACTGTTCCTTAGAAAAGGTATGTATTTTTAAAGTAGCACATGTTTTTAGATACAAAGAGTGTTGTTTTTCCTTAGGAAATTATTTTATGCCTTCAGAAAAGAAATGAAGTTACACAGTGTATAATGGGCATTCTGTACGAACTGTAGAAAATGTTAATATTCTTGTTTTCTCTAGCTTATCTGTAATATTTCCTTCAAATTTCCATTTACTGCATGTTTCATTTGAATTCCATTTTGAGACACTGAAAAAGGTATATTCCCAAATTTTAGGTGTCATGCTTTTATGGAATTTTGCTAATCATTGTTTGTGCCATAAGGGACAAATTTGCACTTTGCTTTCCACAAAGCATTTTGTTTGAAGGTGGAGGGAGGGCTGAATTCCTTTTGCAGTGGAATTCATCCCACGCTTGTACTGTAGCAGTGCTGTAGTATGCCCTGTTTTAATTCCATTTTTTGGGATGCGCACACAATACTTTTTGTAGTTTTCAGTTCAAGTGCTGCTTCGTTGTTCTGTTTTGTTGGGGATGGGGAAAGGAGGGTATTCTTGTTTTGCTAAATTCTTGGTGTTTAATGGAAAATTCTGGAGCGCTCATTACATTGGCCTCACCAGTTGATGTATTGATTATTTCTGTTTTAAATAATCTATTTATAAAGCAAATCACATCTAATACTTTAGTTTTTAAATGGTTTGATTTTGGTTACAAAAATTAGGTTAGCCTATTCCAGTGCAAAATCCCTATGCATTTACCTGATAACAATTAGGTTGTTTATCTTAATGTTTCAACATTATCGAACAAAACTCCCTTTAAGGCAAATTTCTAAAATAGCTTAAAAAAATTAACACTAGAAGAAGTACACTAGTAGTATAAAATGTGGTAATATATATTTCTGTATAAAACAATGTATATCCGATGAAGTGAGCTGTAGCTCACGAAAGCTTATGCTCAAATAAATTTGTTAGTCTCTCAGTTGCCACAAGTACTCCTTTTCTTTTTGCAAATACAGACTAACATGGCTGCTCCTCTGAAATGTATATTATATAGAAATTGTACCAAATTATAATACATAATCTGCAAATGCAATTCAAAATATATAAACCCCCTACTGATGCTGTAGGTCATGTTGTGTTGTATCCATTTAAAGCAGGGTTTAAATGCCTTAATTAAAAGAGAAAATTAGTATAAACGATTTTTAAATGAAGACTTTTTTTAGGGGAGACACAGGTTTTCAAAACCAGTGTAATATTTGCAAAATTCTTACACATTTCAAAATGCTATTTTTATATTCTAAAATATGATTTTTTCTTTTAAATTTACCAGGGATTCAAAAAAATTTTAGGCCTCTATGCTATCATAATGCCACCAGTTAAAGATATTTATATTTCACACAGTGGTATATCAAAAGCCACGATAGGAGAATTTGTGGGGAAACAATGCAAGTTTATACAAAGTTTTTTAGGCTATTATGTGTTGCGTGCCTGTTCCACCAACTCATTTAAACTTTTGATGTCTTTAAAAAATATAAATTTCCACACAATCTTTGTGAATGTAGTTCAAGTTATTTATCATTTCAGTTTCAATGTTGATTAGTGTGAACTGACAACTGTGAAAACTATGTACTTCATGTGAAACTGATGAAATTTGGTATTAGGTATTTCTTCACAAAAAGACACAAATTGATATGTGCTCTTCAACAAAGCCTGATACTGTATCTCTATCTATCTAATAGGATTTGTTGATAGGTACTGTATGTATCTCAGAGACCTTTCTACCACATTGTGGCCTCACTCAGTTGATTCTGGAAACATTCTATAACAGTAGTCAGTGTTGGTGAGGATGGTTTCAGCACACTGCTACAACCACTGTTACTAAGTCTCAACACTTTCATACTGCTTTAGTTGTACATAGAAGAAAGAGCTGCGGTTTTGTTTTTTAAATAAATAAGACTGAGTCTTACGAGGCAGCAGTTTGCTTAGCTGCCATGATTTGCTCAGCTTTATCACACTTTATGCAAATTAGTGGGATAATTTGCATATTTGAAGATAATTTGAAAATAGCCATAAACTTCAGTTTTTAGAAATTTGTGTGGGTTCAGTACTCATGAAAGGAATTGGATCACCACTAATGACAAGTAACTGTTTTTTTCCCCCTCAATGGGTTTCCCCCTGAGTAGCAGGAGCAGTTATGGCGAGGCAAAAATCTCATTCCTTGCATACTTCAGATTGTGTGCGCAGTGCAGTATTTTGTTTAGGATCTTTTTTACATTACCCACACCCATACCCGCCCACATTCCTGTATGTATGTTAGAGAAGACAAGGTCAAAAAAATTCACCTTGCACTTAGAGTGGCAGGTGGTGAAGTTTGTGGTGGGCCTTCATTCCTGGGTGGTCTTAGTTCCTGGGGAAGTTCCTTTCAGAACCCCTTAGAAAGCTGTGTCTGCTACACAGATGAGCTTTAACCTAACTGTAGGAAGTTCATTGTATGAGAGGAGGGAAGTGGTCAACTCCAATCTTCATTGTGGTGCTTTTGTTCCTATGCCAAGGCCATTGAGCACCTTGAAAATATGTACTGGGACCTCAAACTTGATTCAGTGTTCCATGGGAAGCCAATGTAGGGAGTGCAGGACAGATCTGATGTGTCTGTGGTAGCCAATGGTGCTGAGGAGATGTGGTGCAGCATTCAGTACCGGTTGGAGTTTCCTAGCTGAACGCTTCATACTCCAGCTAAGAGATGATGTCAGGTGTATGCCTCCGGCTCAGGTTTTTTTGAACGCTTTAGCAAAAATGGTTCAGCATTTCCAAGAACAAGATTAGGGAAAAATATATTGTTTTGCCCATATTAACAAATTGGTTGTAAACGCTAGATCCTCCCTGCTTTGGGGCAGGGACTTGAAATTTGGCACGAGGAAAGGTCATCCTTGTGTGAGGAAAGTGCTTTTTGCTATCCCTGTGAAAATTTGACCTATTTATAAGCCTTTGAAAAATCTCAGTTCACTTGTGCTCACTAGAATCTAAAACCTCTGAAGATTCTGTTTGCACTGAGCATACTCCAGTTCAGGGCTCCAGGGACTGAGCAGGACTTCCCCTGGAGTTGTAGTTCCTAACTGCTGTGGGCCACTGTTGGCTCAGGCACAGGAACTGAAAGCAGAGAGGTTGTCTCCTATTCTCTCAGTGCCCTCCTAGTGCCCAGGGATCATGGGGGAGGAAGCAGTCTGTCTCAAATATAGAGAGGACAAGAGCCAGACTGGGATGCGGTGTGGGGAATAGGTTGGACCAAAGGGACTGAGGGCTGCGGGAGAGGAAGACTGGGACTGAGAGCTGGTAGATTGTAAGGGTAAAGAGAACCTGGGAGTAGGGGGGTGGTAGATTGGGGCAGACTGGATTAGGGAGCCAGGAGAAAAATGGAGGGAGGGGGAACATGTGAGGTGGATGGGAGGTGGAGACTGGGACAAAGATCCTGGTGATGCAGAAGAGGATGATTAGGAGACAGTGATGGGGGTTTGTCTTACACAGGACAAGGGGCCAGAGGGAGAACTGGGATTTGTTGGTCAAGGAGACTGGGATGAGGAGCTCAAGTAGGGGTGGATTGGCACTTCATGTTGGAGGAGCAACAGCTGGAAGCTGGCTGGAGTAAGCGTGTAGCTCCAGTGGGAAGACAGATTGGATGAGGAGCGGTGTGGGGAGAGGGGGATGCAAAGAAAAAACTGAGACTAACTGTAGAAGGGGGGGGGGGGAAGAAACTGAAGGAGAGACAGGGCCTGGAAAGGAAACTGGGCCAGGGATCCAGGGGGATGGGATGCTGGAGCTGAGCCAGTGGGTAGGAGTGGGGTATTGGGAAGACAGGGTGAGAAGCTGTGAATGGCTGGGCAATAAGACTGAAGGTGGAGAGTAAGAGCCTGGAGAATCATAGAATATCAGGGTTGGGAGGGACCTCAGGATATCATCTAGTCCAACCCTCTGGCAGGGCCAATCCCCAACTAAATCATCCCAGCCAGGGCTTTTTCAAGCCTGACCGTAAAAACCTCTGAGGAAGGAGATTCCACCACCTCCCTAGGTAACCCATTCCAGTGCTTCACCAGAAGGACTGGGGAAGGACACCTGGGGCCAGTGGCAGAGAGTGGGGGAGACATTGGAGCAGGGAAGGGAAGCCTAGGAGCCGATGGGAGAAAGGACAAACAAATCGACTGGTCCACATGGTAACGACAACCTCCTGCTGCTATTGTTTAGTCCACTGGTTCTCAACCAGGGGTGTGCATATCCCTGGGGGTATGCAGAGGTCTTCCAGGGAGTATTCAACTAATCGAGATCAGAGTTTCTGAACCTGGAGGTTGCAACCCTCAGTGGGGTCACAGGACTGGTTTAGGATGGTCACAAGTTCGGGGTCGGCATTAGGGGGTGACAAGCATGGCAGTTGCCCAGGGCCCCACAAAGCTAAGTTACATGCTTCAGCCCCAGGTGGCAGGGCTCGGGTTTCAGACACTGGTCACAAGTGAAAAACAGGCTCAAGTATCGTATTGCAATCGATTTATTTTATAATGATATGGTAAAAATGAGAAAGTAAGCAATTTTTAAGTAATAGTGTGCTGTGACACTTTTGTGTTTTTATGTTTGATTTTGTAAGCAAGTAATTTTTAAGTGAGGTGAAATGTGGGGTATGCAAGACAAATCAAACTCCTGAAAGGGGTACAGTAGTCTGGAACGGTTGAGAATCACTGGTTTACTCCTTTAGCTTAAGTGGCAGAGATCTAAAGGCTCCAATCCCACTGATGAACCATTTGGATGTCAATACAATGCCACAGGATCAAATTATCATTTTCAATTTGCATTTTTAAAAACCTAGGAAGTCACAAACAAAAAACTATTAAAAATAAATTAGACAGTTTTAATTATGTAATTTCCTAACTTTTGAGGATTTATTTTACAACCTTAATGTTCTTTTAGTGTAGCTCTTAGTGTATAATACAGATAGCTCAAATTGTGGTTAAAAAGGGTTGTCGTCTTTGCATTCCAAAATGAGTGAAATGACGTGCAAGTGAGGTTGGTTGAAGAAGTGACCAGAGATTTGTATACAGGAGGCTATAGTATATGTAACTTCTCAAGATAGTTAACTAGATCACCATTATCTAAGGTAACATATGTCTCCAAGACCTGTTGATAACTGGAGTTCTGTTATATTGTGCATGTATTTGTCTTTTGTTACTTTTGGATACATCTGTGTACCATCAACTTTCTAGAGGCATCTCGTTTCTACAGTTAAATGTAATATTTTAAAAATTGTGAGGCTGTGTATTTAAAGTTGTAAGGATATTCTGATACCTTTGAGAGAACAATTTAGTAGTAATCCCTTAAAATGTTAAACCATTGTTTTCTAATATTAAGAGTTTAATATTTGAAGTGTTACTGAAATGCCTTTTCTTATAGTGTAAATAGGCAGAAATATATTTAAAATATATTATGCATAATTTTGAAATCTTCTTGTTCTATTTAATCATTCTTTAAAATGGTTTAAAATTTTTGCTGTTTTTTGTATTGTTGCGCTTAAAATCATGTTATCTTAAATTTATTTGGAAAATCATGTTTTGATATACAGTAAGTCTTAACTTTGTTCTGCTATTACACGGATCAGTATTTTAATGGATGTTGCCTGTAGTTCATATTGTTTACTGCTTGGTGGTGGAACAGTATTTTAAATTATGTACCTTTAAAAATTATTTAACTCCATGAAATTTTAGCACAGAAGGGTGTGCCTAAATTGTTTTAGCACTTATCTATAAATTTTGTTCCTTTGACTTAATTAATTCGGGTCCTAAACTGATATAATTAAATCTGAGTAACCCCCCCATAAAGCTGTTTATAGCTGTATATTTTCTTTTGTTACGAACACCTTTAAACTAGGGCTGTTGATTAATTGCAAAAAGAAAAGGAGTACTTGTGGCACCTTAGAGACTAACAAATTTATTTGAGCATAAGCTTTCGTGATCTTAATTGCAATTAAAAATATTAATCCCAGTCGCATTGTTAAGCAGTTAAATTTATTAAATGTTTGGATATTTTTCTGCATTTTCAAATATATAGATTTCTGTTACAACATAGAATACAAACTGTACAGTGCTCCTTTATATTATTATTTTTATTACAAATATTTGCACTGTAAAAATTATAAAAGAAATAGTATTTTTCAATTCACCTCACACAAGTACTGTAGTGTAATCTCTTTATCGTGAAACTGTAATTCACAAATGTAGACTTTTTTTTGCTACATAGCTGCACTCAAAAACAATGTAAAACTTTAGAGCCTACAAATCCACTCAGTCCTACTTCTTGTTCAGCCAATTGCTAAGGCAAACAGGTTTGTTTACATTTACGAGAGATACTTCTTATTTACAATGTCACCTGAAAGTGAGAAAAGGCATTCACATAGCACTTTTGTAGCCACATTGTGAGGTATTTACGTGCCAGATATGCTAAACATTCATATGTCCCTTCATGCTTCAACCGCCATTCCAGAAGACATGCTTCCATGCTGATGATGCTCGTTAAAAAAATAATGCATTAATTAAATTTGTGACTGAACTCCTTGGGGGAGAATTGTATGTCTCCTGTTCTGTTTTACCTGCATTCTGCCGTATAGTTCATGTTATATCAGTCTCGGATGATGACCCAGCTCATGTTTGTTTTCAGAACACTTCTCACAGCAGATTTGACAAAACACAAAGAAGGTAGCAGTGTGAGATTTCTAAAAATAGCTACAGCACTCGACCCAAGGTTTAGGAATCTGAAGTGCCGTCCAAAATTTGAGAGGGACGAGGTGTGGAGCATGCTTTCAGAAGTCTTAAAAGAGCAACACTCCAATATGGAAGCTACAGAACCCGAACCACCAAAAACGAGAATCAACCTTCTGTTGGTGGGCTCTGACTCAGATGATGAAAGTGAATATGCTACTTTGCTTTGGATCGTTATCGAGCAGAACCCATCATCAGCATGGACGCATGTCCTCTGGAATGGTGGTTGAAGCATGAAGGGACATATGAATCTTTAGCGCAACTGGCACGTAAATATCTTGTGACATTAGCTACAACAGTGCCATGAGGACGCCTGTTCTCACTTTGTGACATTGTCAACAAGACGGGGGCAACATTATCTCCTGCAAATTGTAACCAAACTTGTTCGTCTGAGCAATTGGCTGAAGTAGGACTGAATGGACTTGTAGGCTCTAAAGTTTTACATTGCTTTATTTTTGTATGCAGATTTTTTTTGTACATAATTCTACATTTGTAAATTCAACTTTCATGTTAGAGATTGCACTACAGTATTTGTACTAGGTGAATTGAAAAACACTTTTATTTTTTACAGTGCAAATAATTGTATTAAAAATTAAATATAAAGTGAGCACTGTACACGTATTCTGTGTTGTAATTGAATTAGATATATTTGAAAATGTAGAAAACATCTAAAATTTTAAATAAATGATATTCTATTATTGTTTAACAGCGTGATTGTTCAATATTAATTTTTTTAATCAACGATTAATCATGATTAATGTTTTTAATCATTTGACAGCCCTACTTTATATTGGTAAAACTGAATCCACACTAGGGAGTTGCACCAATTTCACTAAATCAGTTTTTCTACCAGTTTTGTTAAATCAGTGCAGAACATGTAGTCCAGACCTTACTATTTTTCTTTCTGAAGTAACCAGAAACTACATTAGTTGTTCAATTTGCCAGTTGTTTCCTTTCACTTGCCCTTTATGCTGTAGATAACATATGGTGTGTCGTGGTCTGGATCTAATGCCAACTGAAGTCAGTTGAAGTCTTTCCATTCACTCCAGTGGGGTTTGGATCAGGCCCTTCCTGCTCCTGTGAAGTTAGTGACTTGTTGACAATAGATGTTGTGGGCAGACATCACGTCTCAGTTTGGAGCCCTGTGTTTGTAGGTACTGTATAGTGGAATGCACTATGTATTGTAAGATAACATCTTTATGTATTTAAGAGTCTGTTGTTCAAAGATATCAACTTTTATTGTTAAATGTTTTTAATCTCTAAATCCATTTAAATGACTGTTGCACATTTCCTCAATTTGTCTTATTTGTTTCAGTGTTTTTCTACTTTGTATCACCTTTTTGACCTTTTTTATTGATGATTTTTAGCCAACAGAAGCTGTTCCTCCCTCTTCTCCCATTCTCCCTGTGATCTCTGTCCCGCCAGTCCCTGCTGAGACCACTGTCATCCCATCCTCTACATCACAGGTTTTTATTCTCTTTTTTTCCCCATTTTTTATTTATTTTTATAGCTGTTCTTTTAAATAACATTTTTCCATTGTTGCAGTCAGGTGTGTTCCATGCATTATAAAGTGAATCCATATACAGTGCAAAGGAAGTACTGCAGTTTGTGCTTGAAGTTGTAAATATAAGAACAACTTTCTTTTTAAAATCTGTTGTTCTGTAAGCCTAAGAGAGTGTCCTTTCTGAGGTATCTTTTAGATCATTTAAGGTTAAGGAAGTTGTGCATAAATGTTTGCCGGATCAGGACATTACTATTTCCAGAAATTCCTGTTTCAAGGTGTCAGCTTGTCTGGGGTTACCATTGTAACTTAATTTGTGTTCTCTGGCTTTCAAGTTAGTTAGGTTTTATATCCTAAAGCAGCAAAGGAGGCTGAAATATTTCAGAGATACTATTGAGGGTGTTTATCATGGAAATAAATTAATTAGAAATAAATTTTAGTGTCATTAAATGATCAATATGTTTAAAATCATATGTAGCACTATAGAAGTATGTAAGAATTGTTTGAAGATTGTTGGATGTGGGAGTGACCCTACAGAGTGTGCATAATCAATTGCTTCAGTGCAAGTTACATGTAGAATTAAATACTCTGACAATAACTTCTAAAAAGTTCTCAACATATTAGGTGATACTGAAGTCTAATGGAAAAATCACACCATTGAAGATAAGTGGGAACTTTCTACTCTGACAAAAACAGAAAAAGGGTAAAATACCCGTATTTGAATAATATTTCTGGGCTTCAAAAAACATATGACTTTCAAAAGTCACTATAAAACAGTTAAGTTACTATGAAATGCTAAGGACTAGATAAGCAACATTATTCTAAGAAAAAGATGAGATGGGAGGCAAAAAAGGAGACTAAGCTGAGACTAAACTTCTGAATTTCTTATTGTCTGCAACTTTGTCTTCTACTCAGTCTCTGGTCCCAACAGAAATAATAATGATCAGTTAATCAGAGTAAACCCTTTTCTACTCAGTGGAGAAATTAAATATATAAAAACTGTAATGTTTTGAATAAGTAGATCACTATCCAGTCCTTGCAGTATTCTAATGATGTAATGGTTTCTCTGACAGGAGCAGAGGTTCAGTAGAGGAAATAATTGTATATACAATAAGGAATCTGGAAAGTAGAAGGCGCTGGCTTTCCATTCTACTTATGTGGTCTTTAATTTGTGGTTTTTTAAGGGCGGAAGGAGCATGTTCTACAGACTCTAATTTCCTTTATTTTAATACACTTCCTTTTAAGAATCCCAGCAGGAATGCCACTATCTTTCCACAGAAGTATGAATTTGGAGCTTGAGTTCACACTACCACTGAAAGGAGATCTTGCTAGCTGGTGGAGAGTTCTGGTGCTGAGGTTATTGGGTTTTTTTTTTTCCTAGATGCCTGTGATCACTATTGGCTTATTTCCCTCACTGGCTAGCTAAGTTCTCTTATTCCACCAAAACTAAATATAAGCCACACACCTGGCTAAGGCTGAAGTGGAAGTGTGGGTTCTCATGCTTCTCATTTGCCATGCATACTATGTACTGAATTAGGCGAATGGTGTTGTTGCTACAGATACATGGATGTGGGCCAACACTGCTCCCCTGTTTTTCCTGGGTAAGATGTGGAGGCAGCTAACCACTTCTCCCATCAAGTCTGTTTCTTATCCTTGCTGCATTCCCACCACTAGCCAATATCGTTAATTGTTACCAGTAGTGCACTGTCCTTAGCTGGATAGCTTCAGATGACCCATGCAGAGACAAAGCCCAGATTCTGGCATGCCAGTGTTCCAGCCTCAGTCCGTCACTGTTGTCAGTGCTACTCTTTAGTATAGTGTCAGTCTTTTCTGAATTAGGACGCAAAAGAGTAAAACTGAGAACTAAGCCGTTGTTTCTGTCAGTGCAGTGTGATGATGTGGCTCACTCCTTTTTACATTTTATTTTATTATGCTAGTATTTTGTCTCTAAGGTATTGCTTATTGCTTGTATTGCTTTTATAATTTTCATAGTGTGAAAAGAATAATAACAATTACTTAGAGTCAACAAATATGGAAGGGCTAGAAAAACTAGGATTCTCTCACATATTCCCACACTCCCTTTTCCACATGCCCGTCAAAAAAGACACTGTTGATTTTAGATGTATTGTATTTCATCTGCTCTATCATGTACACATAACCAATAATACATTTATTACCGCTCTAGTACAGTTTTCCTCCAGTACCACCACATTATTCTCAGGCCTATAAAACCAACACTCTTTCTGGATCTTCATCAGTCAGATTGTATAATTTTAACAGAAGGAAGTAAGCTATGGTAGATGGCCAAGTGAATGTGAAGCGGCAAACCTGAAATAAGGGCTTGAATTTCTATCTTGAATGTGTAACAGTGTCATTTGGTCACAGCCAGCAGTGGGGTAATCAGGGTGAAAGAGGATCTGTATTTCTGTACGCCAAACATGCAAATTTTCCATTCCCTGGTTCCCCCTCTTTTCACAATGACTGCGACTTCTTGACTTTCAATACAACTGTCTCTTTCAAATCATGAATGTATGATTTTCAGAAATCTTTATTTGCGGATGTTTTCATAATCATGTCATATTTGACGTTAAAGGAACACTGTCAGGTGTTAAATTGTTAAGAATATGGTGGGAATAGTTTCTATAGTGTAAAAAGCCATGTAAAACGAACTAAGAAAAAGAGGGTTAGATGGTTCAAGTTTTTTGTAACAGGTGTGAAGATTTTTATATCTAGGTTATCAGTTTAAATCTGGGCCCGGTTAATAGTGATTGAAAGTCATTACCATCTGCTGCATTGTGGTTTATCCAATTTGTAGTGGACAGGTGTTCACATAAAAATTGGCACCCTTTCTTGCAGTCTCAGCAGAAAGACTAAGAGAGAAACTTGAAAGTTGAACTACTTCTCAACCTTAAAGGTGGTTTTCCTTCCACAGGGTTGAGGCACACTGGTGGAATAGTATGAGAAAACTTCCACTGACCACCATGTTTCATGGATAAATAAGATGCAGTCTCAAGGACTATCTCTCTGGCAATGTTTATGAAAATGATTTTTTTTTTTTGCTGTGTTGTTAAAAACTAAAGAAAAACGTTATATGACATAATGTGAATTGTTCTGCTATTGCAAAGCCAGCAGAAGGATCACAAGTAACCAGCAAACACTAACTGTGACATTCTTTGTATCATTGAAAGTACTGGTAATAAATGCGGCTGCAAGTCTGTCAAAACATGTAGCTTCAAGACAAGTGAAGCAAGTGTCGTGAAAAGTTTCAACCTTTGGCAGCATGTAAAATGTAACCATCCTGAAAACTATGCAGCTCTGGTTACAAAAGAGGACCAGGAAGATGAGACAAAACAGAAAGCTGACGTGGCTAAATGATGTTCATCTGGCTCTTTGAAAACTCTTGGAGAAAAGATTTTTTGCAGAGCTTCATCTGAAAAGAAATCTAAAATTGAGCAAACAAAACTTGACTCATATTTGAAGTCCTCAAAGGTTACAGTCACCATGGATGCCAGTACTTTCTGTGAAGGGCTGATGGAAATGGTTTGCTTGAGTTCAACACCGCTCACTACCTTCAGACTAAAGAACAAAGGATTCCAAAAAATTGCAGGTGAAATGGCTTTTTGACGGGGCACAATGCGGTTTATCATTTAGTTGTCAGCACAGCTGAGTCTGGTCGCGAAGAGCTCAAGAAAGCTTTGGAGCAAAAATTGTGCTCCCTGAAAATGGATGCGGCAACCTGTGGAAACAGAAATTTCCTTGCAATCAATGCTCGGTACTACGAAGAAGGAAAAGATAAAGCTGTGGTAAAAACCTTGGACATAATCTACACTGAAGGGCGTCACAATTTGTTGTACGTGAAAAGTCAAGTAAAAGTTATTTTAGAAAAATTTAGGATCAGTGAAATGCAAGTGCTGAGCATCTGCGTTGACAATGCGGCAAACATGACGTGCCATCAAAAATTTCAGCGAGGACAATGAAACCATTTCTACCTCTGAGAACAGGGATGTGTGGACAGAACTGAAGCTATTTTGCCTGATGAAAGAACTAAAGGAATGGATGAACTCAACATGGATGCTGCTGCGCAATGGGTTAATGACCCTAGCCTCATACTTCCAACATGGCTTCATGAGGACGACTCAGAAGTCCAAATGATGAGGTGTGGTATTCACACTCTTCAGTTGGCAATCTGGGATGGACTGAACAAAGAACATGTGAAGAAATTTCTGGCAAAAATTTGACAAGTTGTTGTCAAACTACAAACCCCAAGTATTTGAAGTGTTCTGCTTGATCTACATGTGGTAACTCAATCATTGGATACTGTGACTCACTGGGGTTCAACGTACGTGATGATTGATTGGCTTCTCGTTTTTCAATCTTACTGTGAACAAGTGGCTGCCGCTGGAACAAGAGAACTCAAGTTAACAATCGCTGAATGGGATGAAGTGAAGAATCTGCGAGACCTCTTGGCAAAGCAGATCCAAACAACCTTGAATGTTCAAGCTGTCAATGTAACCCCAGGAGTTTTAACGAAGGAATGGCGAAAACTGTCAAAATTCTTGAAAGAAAATGGTGGACAAATTGCAGAAGGAATTCTATCCTCCATGCAGAAATGCGAAGAGAAGCTTTTTGACAATATTCATTTCCTTGCTGGAGTTTATGTTGACCCACGGTATCGGATTCTTCTTACCTCAAGGGAAATACCAAATGCAAAGGAAGGGCTCCTTGATATTGCTCAACGACTCGAAAAACAAAATCTATTGCTTCATTTGAACTCTGCGAAAGAGGTTGAAGAAAACGAAACACAACAAAAGGAGTCCTCAACAGTCGAATTTGCAGTTTCGGAAAGTTCACATCCTTCAGAAATAGCAGGCTGTTCTCAAACGTCCATCTCCACTCTGAACTTGTTTGAGTGTCCATCCCTGAGATGTCTTCAACCATCACAGGGAAATGGAGATAATTCAAGCACCAATTTTTCAAAAGATGGCGCCTTTGAAAAGGAATTGGATAAACAAGAAAGACGCTGGTAAGTTTCTGCGATTCATAATTGTAATGAAGCATTATTCGAGAGAAACTTTCGGGAAGATTGTGAGGTGATGGAGCCTATTGGTAGGCTAAAAGTTAAGTCTGTTTTTGAGGCCATTCACAACTACCCACACCGCATTCAGGCTGCCTGTAGAATTGCTTCGAGCATGCTCAAGCTAGTATAGAGCGACTGTTTTCGGCTTAAAAGTTAACTTTAAACGATTTGCGGCAGGCTATGAAAGATGACTTGATTGCTGCAATAATTTTTTACAGAATGAATCATGAATGATTCTAATTTGTATCATTGTTGATGACATTTAAATTGTTTTAAAAGTCTGAATAAAAATGTTTTCTCAAAATTACGGTATGCACTTTTTTATTTAATTAAAAATTAATTTGAGTTGGAGAGCAGAGTCAGAGTGGAGCTGGAGCAGTCACTATTGGTGCCGGAGCAGAGCAATTCAAAACTTTGATTGCTCCAAATCCCTGCTAGCAATCTCCTCCACGCCATGAACCCCTGTCTTTGGCACCGACGGTACCCCAGTCAGACCAGGACATAGCCGAATAGGCATTCCTCGTGGATATGCACCTCCTTTATCTAGTGAGGACTATGAAGAGGGTGATTCAGCTCTTTCTACCCCTCATCATTCCTCCCTGAAACCAGGATCCTCTCAGCAACAACCACCTATGCAAGGGTAAAGCTGGCAGGCACAACCATGGATGCCACCGCCTGTTGTTATGCCACCCAATTTGCCAAAATGGGACCCACGGTTAATCTAGAGAGCCCAGAATCTTAAACCCCCTAACCCACCAGCATCAAGGGCCACCGTGTCCTCTTCACCCACGAACCCACCGCCATCGGAGGCCCAGGAGGAAGAGGGGGCGGAGCCAGAAGAGGTTCGTGAAGACGACACAATACTACCCACCCATATTTCATCTTTGTCCCCAGATGAAACAGTTATACCACTGTCTCGCACCAAAGGCAATGACTTCAAGTTCTTCCAGGACTTACTTAAAAGAATTGCAGAATCTATGAACGTCTTTTTAGCAGAGCAGCCAGAGACCCAGCACAAATTTACTGACATCTAGCAGTCATCCCCATCAGCAAAGATAGCTCTGCCCATCAACACTGCTATAATGGATCCTGCAAAGATAATATGGGAGACACCTGCCACTGTCCCACCCTCCTGTAAGATGACGCATTTTATTGAACAAATGCTGCAGGAGTCAAAGGAGCAATACAAAGCTAACATTGCAGAGGGCTCCTTAATTGCCAAAACAGCCCTGCAGGCCTCCCTTGATTCCGCTGACACAGCAGCTCGGTCTATTGCCACGTCCATGGTCATGTGTTGAGCATCATGGCTCCACCTCTCTGGATTTCCTAGGGAAGTACAAGCCACAGTTGAGGACCTGCCCTTAGAGGGACAAAAACTATTCGCAGAAAGCACAGATGCATGTCTGCATACCTTAAAGGACTCAAGAACCACCTTGAAGACCGTAGGTATTTATGCCCCCCCCCCCAACAAGAAAAAACAGGGCAGATTTTATACCCAAAGATTCCGTCCCACCCCGTACTCCCAACCTCAGAGATAATATGATGAACGCGGCAACCAGAAACAAGTGAGGTGTAGGCAGAACCAGGATCAACCTGTCACATCTCAAATCTTCAACATCCCATCAGTCGTTTTGAAGTATTGGTCAAGGGCTTGAGACCTCAATCTTCTTCCATTCCAGATTATCAGATGACCTCCAGTCTCTTTGGAGACCGCCTGCTACCACACTACCCTGTCTGGGAGAACATCACTAGAGACAAATGGATGCTGGAAATTGTTCAGAAGTGCTACTCTATCCCATTTATCTTTACCCCACCCACCTTCCCTGTCCCTCTTCAGGGACCCCTCTCACGACACCTTGTTGAGCAGGAAATAAACCATCTCTTGCAACT
The DNA here is from genome assembly GCF_965152235.1 of Eretmochelys imbricata. NCBI lineage: Eukaryota > Metazoa > Chordata > Testudines > Cheloniidae > Eretmochelys > Eretmochelys imbricata. Next base: position 445,206 of record NC_135580.1, on the reverse strand, counting down.
AGGAGCTGTGGAAATAGTACACTTCAACACAGGGCAAGAGGGTTTCATTCCTGGTATTTTCTCAAACAGAAAAAGAATGGTGGCTCCCATTCTGGACTTACGCAAACTCAAAAAGTTTGTAAGGATGCAGTGCTTCAAAATGGTTACACTGGCAACCTTAATTCTGGCACTAAAGAAAGGAGATTGGCTCTTGTCCCTCGATCTACAGGACGCCTACTTTCACATCACTATTCATCCAGCACACAGGCGATTTCTGCACTTCACAGTAGGCCATCAACATTACCAATACAAAGTACTATCCTTCGGCTTGTCGACAGCCACAAGGGTATTCTCCAAAGTCTGAGCCATCGCCGCAGCTCACCTCCGGAAGGCTAGGGGAAATGATCTTCCCATACTTGGATGACTACCTCGTAAGAGCACCAACTTAGCAGACGGCAGTACAAGCTACACAAACCAATATAACCCTCTTCACCAACCCAGGGTTTCAAATAAACATCCAAAAGTCGACTTTGGTCCCTCTCCAGCAACTAGAGTTTATAGGGGCATACCTTGACTGCCTCTCTGCACAAGCGAGATTACCCCAACAGCGATTCCTCAAACTAACCAGGTTGATAACAGTGATCACAGACAGTCCCCAAACGTTTGCCAGGGCCTGCCTACAACTCCTTGGCCATATGGCTTCTACAGCTTATGTATTCAAAGATGCCAGACTGCATATGAGATGCCTACAGGCCTGGCTCCGCACCTGCCATATACCGCACAAGCATTCCCACCACAAATGGCTCTCTATGCCCCGCAGAGTGAAGGACTCATTCAAATGGTGGATGCAACCACAAAACATCTGCTTGGGGGTCCCATTTAAACAAAAAGCTCCAACTATAACAATTACCACAGATGCCTCCCTCGGAGGATGGGGAGCCCATCTGGACAACACCGCCATCCAGGGACGCTGGTCCCCAGCAGAAACCAGCCTACACATAAATGTTCTAGAGCTCCGAGTAGTCGGAAAAGCATGCGAACACTTCCTTCCGCTTATCCACAACAATACCATCAAAGTCCTCATGGACAACACAGCCAGCATGTTTTATATAAACTGACAGGGCGGAGCTCGATCACACCATCTCTGCATCAAGCCACTGCACCTATGGCGATGGTGCATATCCAGCAAGATAGACATTTTTGCAGCTTACCTATCAGGACTTCAGAATACCATGGTAGACCATCTGAGCAGACATTTCTTACAAACCTGTGAGTGGGAGATGGGCTACCCAACCCCCGTGACCATATTCAACCAGTGGGGGTTCCCTACTATAGATTTATTCACAACAGCTCACGATATGAAATACCTCAATATTGCTCCTAAGCGGGGCTCAGGCGCCACTCACTGGGCGATGCTCTGCTCACAAAATGGGAAGCACTGCTAATGTACGTGTTCCGCCCGATTACTCTACTCTGCTGGGTGTTATACAGAATCAGACACGACAAAGCCAGGGTCATACTCATTGCACCAACGTGGCCCAGACAGATGTGATTCCCATACCTAACACAGATGGCAATGAAACCTCCTTGAACCCTTCCACAACTTCCTCACTTCCTGACACAGGCCATCAGCCACGTCATTCACCCCAACCTAGCGGTTTTCCATCTCAAGGCCTGGTTACTCCATGGCTAATGGGTCTGGATCAGGATTACTCTGAGGAGGTTAAAGACATTCTCTTGAATAGTCGCAAACTGAGCACATGCAAAACATATGCTCATAAGTGGGTACGTTTCTGCACCTGGTGCAAGGCTCACCATTTGTCTCCTCATTCTGCCCCAGAGTCCTGGACAATATACTAGGCCTTGAAAAGGCGGGCCTCTTCAGTAGTCCCATAAAGGTACACTTAGCATCGCTCATGGTAGGGTGGATGGAACCACAATCTTTGCTCATCCAACAACTAAATGATTCTTAAAGGACATGACCAACATCTACCCTCCTCTAAAACATCCTGCTCCTATATGGGATCTTAACCTCGTGCTATGTACCCTTATGGGAAACTATTCGAACTGCTTGCAACTTCCTCATTGCTACATCTTTCTGTGAAGGTCTCCTTCCTTATCGCAATCACTTCAGGAAGAAGAGTAGGGGAGCTAGGGGCCCTGATGGCACATCCGCCTTATACCACATTTCATAAAGACAAAATGATCCTAAGAGCCCACCCTAAATTTATACATAAAGTAGCCTCGTTTCATTTAAAGCAACCCATTTACTTACCTGTGTTTTTTCCGAAACCCCATGTTGACACCAGGGAGGCATCCCTTCATACTCTTGACGTCTGCAGAGCTCTGGCCTTCTACCTGGAAAGAACAAAGACATTTAGAAAATCGTGATATCTCTTTCAGTCACAGAGCAGTCAAAGAGTGAGGCAATCTCTAAACAAAGACAGACTAAGTGGATTTTTGGCTGCATCCACCTGTGCTATCAGAGCAACATTCCTGCTCCAGCTGGGATTCATACACACTCCACTGGAGCGCTATCCACATCAGTAGCATTTCTCAATAATTTCCCAATAATAAAGGACCTAGGGGTGACAGTGGACGAGAAGCTGGATATGAGTCAGCAGTGTGCCCTTGTTGCCAAGAAGGCCAATGGCATTTTGGGATGTATAAGTAGGGGCATAGCGAGCAGATCGAGGGACGTGATCGTTCCCCTCTATTCGACATTGGTGAGGCCTCATCTGGAGTACTGTGTCCAGTTTTGGGCCCCACACTACAAGAAGGATGTGGATAAATTGGAGAGAGTCCAGCGAAGGGCAACAAAAATGATTAGGGGTCTAGAACACATGACTTATGAGGAGAGGCTGAGGGAGCTGGGATTGTTTAGCCTGCAGAAGAGAAGAATGAGGGGGGATTTGATAGCTGCTTTCAACTACCTGAAAGGGGGTTCCAAAGAGGATGGCTCTAGGCTGTTCTCAATGGTAGCAGATGACAGAACGAGGAGTAATGTCTCAAGTTGCAGTGGGGGAGGTTTAGATTGGATATTAGGAAAAACTTTTTCACTAAGAGGGTGGTGAAACACTGGAATGCGTTACCTATGGAGGTGGTAGAATCTCCTTCCTTAGAGGTTTTTAAGGTCAGGCTTGACAAAGCCCTTGCTGGGATGATTTAACTGGGAATTGGTCCTGCTTCGAGCAGGGGGTTGGACTAGATGACCTTCTGGGGTCCCTTCCAACCCTGATATTCTATGATTCTATGATACCCATCGTAGATATTTGCAGGGCAGCTACCTGGGCCTCAGCCCCCACGTTTACCAAACACTATCCCCTGGAACAACACTCCTCTGCTGACACTCAGTTCGGACTCTCAGTGCTATCCACCATAAACAAAGATACTCCGAAGCTCCTTCCATCGAGGGATTCTGCTCCATAGTCACCTAATGTGAAGCACCCACAGGGAGACTCCTCGAAGAAGAAGAGAAGGTTATTCACCTTGTGCAATAACTGAAGTTCTTCAAAATGGTTGTCCCTGTGGGTGCTCCACTACCCACCCTCCCTCCTCTCTACTTCAGAGTTTCACGCTGACTCTCTGGGGTAAAGAAGGAACCCAGGGATGGTTGGCTGTGCATGCTAAGTAGCTGCTTGTAGCGGCCAACTGGGGCACTGCTATTACAAATCTCAGATTACAAGCGCAGGGTGCCAAGACACCTAAAGTGGAGCACCCATAGGGACAACCATCTCGAAGAACTTCAGTTACTGCACAAGGTGAGTAACCTTCTCTTAGTGATAGGTAACAGCGTGGATTTGTCAAGAACAAATCATGTCAAACCAACCTGTTAGCTTTCTTTGACAGGGTACCAAGCCTTGTGGATGGGGGAAGCAGTAGACTTGGTATATCTTTACTTCAGTAGAGCTTTTGATACTGTCTCACATGACCTTCTCATAAACAAATGAGAGAAATGCAACCCAGATGGAGCTACTATAAGGGGGGGTGCAAAACTAGTTGGAAAACCATTCCCAGAGATGAGTTATCTTTGGTTCACAGACATTCTGGAAGGTCAGAATGAGTGGGGTCCTGCGGGGATCAGTTCTGGGTCCAGTTCTGTTCAATATTTTCATCGGTGATTTAGATAATGGCATACAGAGCACACTTACAAAGTTTGCGGACGATACCAAGCTGGGAGGGGTTGCTTTGGAGGATAGGATTAAACTTTAAAATGATCTGGACAAACTGGAGACATGGTCTGAAGTAAATAGGATGAAATTCAATCAGGACAAATGCAAAGTACTCCACTTAGGAAGGAACAATTAGTTGCACACATACAAAATGTGGAATGACTGCCTAGGAAGGAGAACTGCGGAAGGGGATCTGGCGGTCATAGTAAACCAGAAGCTAAATAGGAGTCAGTGTGACGCTGTTGGAAAAAAAAAACCGAACATCATTCTGGGATGCATTAGGAGGAGTGGTGTAAGCAAGACACGAGAAGTAATTCTTCATCGAGTGATTGCTCATATAAATTCCAGTTAGGTGTGTGTGTGCTGTATACACAGTCATCGAAAAGTTTTTCCCCTAGCAGGAACAGTCGGGTCAGCTGTGGAGCGCCCTGGAGTGGCGCCTCCATGGCGCTCAATATATGACCCTGCCGACCCAGCGCCTTGTCAGTTCTTTCTTACCGCCAGTGATGGTCGTTGGAACTGTGGTGTCATGCTGTGCAAGGTCTCCACGTTTCCCTAGTTTTGATTCAGACTGTTTGTATTCTATAGTTAGTTAGTTCTTGGTGACTGTAGTTCTAGTTAGTTAGTTAGCTGTTGGGCTGAGGGGTTTACCCTCCACACTGACTGCATTCTCCTTTGGGGACTTACATGCCTAAGTCCCAGGGATTCAAGCCCTGCAAGTCCTGTAACAAGTCCATGCCAATGGGCAACCCTCATGATGCTTGTGGAAAGTGTGTGAGGGAAGCACATCAGTTAGAGAAGTGCAGGATTTGTAAGGGCTTTCATTCCCGAACCAAGAAGGAGCAGAACTTTAGATTGAAGCAGCTCTTTATGGAGTCAGCACTTAGACCTAACCTGCATCGGTGCAGCAGGACCTAGCACCGAGTTCATCAGTGTGCAGTGCCCCCTCAGCAGTGGCCGAAGTGGCACTGTGGAAGGAGTCTGGTCGAGACGCGTGGCACCATTGCTCCCCGGCACAGAAGATGGTGGGACTGGCGCGGCACTGATCCCACTCACGGGCACAGAAGTGGCACCAGAAGCAAGGAAGGAGTGGTTCCCTGACTTCAGGACCCACCCCCTCGGAGCCAGCCAGTTGGGCGCATCCCAGGGCGGAACCCCCAGTGCCAAAATTTTCGGAGCCTGCACCGTTGACTTCAGCCCTGCAAGGGGGACAGTTGAGTCCGGTGCAGTTGGACTCCCTGGGTCAGGTGGTGGAGGAGGCAGAACTGTCTTCCACCCCTGACACCTTTGAGGCTGCCAGAGACCGCATTGCTATGACGGCACCAAGCTCCCTGGTTCTTCACACTAAGCCTCCAATACCGCAACAGGTGGCACCATCCCGGGGAAAGCCGGTGATGATTTGTCCTTTGACTCAGCCCACGGAGTCCCGGCGCCACTCGGATTCCCAGCACCGTTTGGACTCATGTCGCCAGTCGCATTTGTGGCACAGGTCTGACTCGTGGCACCAATCCAGATCCCACTGGCGATCCACTCGCAACACAGATTGCGTTCGCGCAGTCAGTCCCAATCTTGGCACCGCCCCATCGCACCGATCTGGCTCCCTGCTCAGACTTCGCTAGCAGGACCACTCCAGATCGCAGTACCGATCTAGGTTGCGGCACCGCTCCTCAGCTTCAAGGCACCGCTCCCTGGCTCAGCTGTGCTTGGCCCTGCCATTGACATCATGGTCTCGGTCCCCATCTTTGGGCTTGGAGGTGGGTTCCAAATATGTGCAGCAAGCCTGTCAAGGTTCCTCCCCCACTCTGAACTCTAGGGTACAGATGTGGGGACCTGCATGAAAACCTCCTAAGCTAACTTTTACCAGCTTAGGTTAAAACTTCCCCAAGGTACAAATGAATTTTATCCTTTGTCCCTGGATCTCCACTGCCACCACCAAACTCTAACTGGGTTTACTGGGAAACGGAGTTTGGACACATCTTTCCCCCCAAAATCCTCCCAATCCTTGCACCCCACTTCCTGGGAAAGGTTTGGTAAAAATCCTCACCAATTTGCATAGGTGACCACAGACCCAAACCCTTGGATCTGAGAACAATGAAAAAGCATTCAGTTTTCTTACAAGAAGACTTTTAATAGAAGTAAAGAAATCCCCTCTGTAAAAATCAGGATGGTAGATACCTTACAGGGTAATTAGATTAAAAACATAGAGAATCCCTCTAGGCAAAACCTTAAGTTACAAAAAAGACACACAGACAGGAATAGTCATTCTATTCAGCAGAGTTCCTTTCTCAGCCATTTAAAGAAATCATAATCTAACACATACCTAGCTAGATTACTTACTAAAATTCTAAGACTCCATTCCTGGTCTGTCCCCGGCAAAAGCAGCATACAGACAGACCCAGACCCTTTGTTTCTCTCCCTCCTCCCAGCTTTTGAAAGTATCTTGTCTCCTCATTGGTCATTTTGGTCAGGTGCCAGCGAGGTTACCTTTAGCTTCTTAACCCTTTACAGGTGAGAGCATTTTTCCTCTTGCCAGGAAGGATTTTAAAGAGGTTTACCCTTCCCTTTATATTTATGACAAGGCCTGACGTGGGTGCAGAGCCATGGCCTGTGCAGTGACACGGGCCACCGCAGTGGCCTTTTTGGGTCCCTTGGGCATACCACCAGGGTTAAGGTGCTTAATGCAAGATTTCACGCTCCATGGCATCCGAACCTAGGGTGCTGGAGGCAGCGGCCATTCATCCTACGCCTAGGGGTGCAGAGGAGTCAACAGTCAGTCCCACTCCTGTTCCTGAGCCAATCCCTGGAGTGGCCGGTATGGAGCTTGAGATGGGGCAGAAGGTCCTTGAGGACCAAGAGATCTGGAGGATCCAGGTCCACCAGTAGCATCCTTATCGTCCTCCCCGGACGAGGAGGTGGCGGGCACCTCCATTTCGGGACCGCCCCCTATAGATAGTCATGCCCACCAGGAACTCCTGCGCTGGGTGGCACGCAATATGAACCTGCAGGCCGAGGCGGTGGTAGTGTCGGAGGAGCCTCTGGTGGACATCCTGGCACCAGAAGGACCTTCCAGGGTTGCTCTACCACTCATCAAAATTATTCAAGCCAATGTAAAGACCATTTGGCAGACCTTCGTCTCCATCCCTCCCACTGCTAAGGGTGTGTAGAGGAAGTATTTGGATCCCTCCAAGGGGTTCGATTACCTGTTTACTCACCCACAGCCTTGCTCATTGGTAGTGTTGGCAGTAAATCAGTAAGAGATCAGGGATAGCAAGCCCCAGCATTCAAATCTAAGGACGCCAAGTGCATGGATTTATTCAGACGCAAAGTATACTCTATGTGGGGCTTGCAACTCAGGATTGCCAACCAGCAGGCAATCCTGAGCAGGTACAGTTTTAACTGCTAGAACTCAATGCTGAAGTTTAGGGAGCTGGTACCAGTGGAGTCTAGGGAGGAGTTTGGGGCAATTGTTGAGGAGGGCAAGGCAATGGCATGGACCTCTTTACAGGCCTCATTGGAAGCTGTGGACTTGGCAGCGTGCACCTTGTCCTCAGGAATAGTTATGAGGTGTAGCTCATGGCTGCAGGCCTCGGGGCTCCCATCTGAGGTTCAACAAACTATGCAGGACCTACCCTTTGACAGGGTAGGTCTGCTTGCTGAACAGACTGAATCCAGGCTGCATAGCCTCAAAGACTCTAGGACAACAATGAAATCTTTGGGTATCCATACCCCAGCAACCCAACAAAAGCTCTTTAAGCCACAACTGCTGCAAGAGCGGTCTTATTCTCCTCGGCCGAGGCAGGATTTCTACAGGCGCAGGGGTAAGAATGGCAAGCGCAAGCCCTCCCACCCCTCTGTCAGGAAGGGGACATGGTCTGACTAAGCCTTCATTGGGCTCAAAACAGACATTTTGAAGGTATGCCTGAGGACGGAGCACCAGTCTCAACGCCGGATTCTTCCCTGTGTTTTTTGAACCGTCTATCCCACTTCTACGGTGTTTGGTCACAAATAACATCGGACCGCTGGGTTCTTCGCATGGTAGAAGTGGGATATTCTCTCCAATTCTGCTCCTACTCTCCCTTCAACTCCCCTTCCCCATCCCTCTTCAGGGCCCTTCTCACAAACAACTCCTTATCCAGGAGGTGCAGGCGCTTCTCACTGTAGGAACGGTGGAGGAGGTTCCTCAGGAGTTCAGGGGCAGGGCGTTTTATTCCCGCTATTTTCTAATCCCTAAAGCCAGGGAGGGTTTCAGACCCATTCTAGACCTGCGAGGACTCAACAAGTTCATGGTAAAGTTGAAATTCCACATGGTCTCCCTCAGTACAATGATCCCTTCTCTGGATCCGGGAGACTGGTTTGCCACCCTCATTATGAAAGATGCATACGTCCACAGAGCTATTTGGCCGGCACACCAACACTTTTTAAGGTTCGTGATGAACCAAAAACATTATCAGTTCATGGTCCTCCCCCTTCAGCCTGTTGACAGCCTCACGAGTTTTCACCAAGTGCATGTTGGTAGTAGAAGCCTTCCTCCAAAGGAGGCAGGTGTAGGTATACCCTTACCTTGACGACTGGCTGCTCAGGGGGTGCACCAGAGAGCAGGTGGAGTTGCAGGGTCCATCTGGTCATATCCATGTTCGACAGACTGGGTCTCCTCCTCAACATGAATAAGTCAGCGTTGTCACCGATCCAGAGGATAGAGTTTATCAGGGCAGTGTTGTATTCAATTCAGGCAAGAGCAAGTCTGCTGGTGTCCTGATTCCAAGCCATGACAAGCATCATTCGAAGCCTGAGGAAGTACCCAACCACTACAGTGAGGAGTTGTCAGAGTCTCCTGGGTCACATGGCAGCCTGCACATACGTGGTCTGGCATGCCAGGTTGATCCTCAGGCCTCTGCAGTTGTGGCTTGCTTCGACATACCGCCTGAGGCACGATAGCCTGAACCTAGTGGTCACGATTCTGCAACAGGTGCTAGAGTCACTCCAGTGGTGGCTCGATGCTCGAATAGTCTGCCGAGGAGTCCCCTTCAACAGTCCTCAGTTTTTCTTGTCTCTAGCTAGAGATGCGTCAGCTCTAGGTTGGGGCGCACATTTGGGAGATCTCCAAAAGCAGGGCCTGTGGTCACAGGACAAGCTCTCTCTCCATATCAATATCAAGGAGCTGAGAGCTGTGCATCTCGCATGCCAGGCCTTTCGGACTCAACTGCAAGACCAGTACATGACAGTCATGATGGACAACACCACTGCAATGTTTTACAGCAACAAGCAGGGTGGAACCTGTTCCTTAACCCACTGTTAGGAGGCTCTCAGACTCTGGGAATTCCATATAGCCCACTCGATTCACCTGGAAGCATCATATCTGCCTGGAGTCCAGAACGTACAGATGGACTGCCTGAGCAGGTCTTTCCACAACCACAAGTGGTCCATCCGGCCGGTTGTCATTCACTCCATCTTCCAGAGGTTGGGTTTTCCCCAGTTCAAACTGTTAGCCACCCGGAGCAACAGGAAGTGCCCAGTGTTTTGCTCCTTCCAGGAAAGCAGCCCGGGCTCAATCACAGAATCACAGAATATTAGGGTTGGAAGGGACCTCAGGAGGTCATCTAGTCTAACCCCCCTGCTCAAAGCAGGACCAATCCCTAATTTTTGCCCTGATCCCTAAATGGCCCCCTCAAGGATTGAGCTCAACCCTGGGTTTAGCAGGCCAATGCTCAAACCACAGAGCTATGCCTCCCCCCCAGTCACAGACATGTTCCTGCTACCCTGGGGAGGCCGTCTGCTCTACGCTTTTCCTCCGATCCCTCGCAAGGCCCTACTCAGGGTTCGCAGGGAGGGGGCGGAGATAATTATGGTGGCACCAGCGTGGCCTTGGCAACACAAGTTCACCACATTCCTGGATCTGTCAGTGAAGATGCCGATGAAGTTTCCACTCCTCCCTGACCTGATCACTCAGGACTATTGTCGTCTTCATCACCCAGACCTCCGGTCCATCCACCTCATGGCCTGGAAGCCTAAAGGCTGAACCCCATGGAACTGCTGTGCTCGGAGCAGGTGAGGGAGGTCTTACTCAGCAGCAGAAAGCCCTCCACGAGGGCCACATATCTGGTGAATTGGAAGAGATTCAGCTGCTGGTGTGACCAGCATTTTACACCCCCACTTCAGGCAAAGTTACCTCTTATTCTGGAGTACCTTCTGCACCTGAAACAGCAAGGTCTGGCAGTGTCATCCATAAAGGTACACCTAGGTGCTATCTCAGCTTTCCACCCCAGAATCTTGGGGTGCTCCGTTTTTGCCGTTTTTTGGAGCAGCTACATCCCCAGATTAGGCAGCCTGTTCCTATATGGGACCTTAATTTGGTCCTCTCCAAATTAATGGGGCCCCCATTCAAGCCACTGCTGTTTGCTCCCTCCTCTACCTGTCATGGAAGGTAGCCTTCTTAGTGGGCATTACATCAGCAAGAAGAGTGTCTGAATTGAAGGCCCTTACCTCAGACCCACCTTACATAGTTTTCCAAAAGACAAGCTGCAGCTGAGACCTCACCCAGCCTTTCTGCCTAAAGTGGTGTCTCATTTTCATACCAGCCAAGACATATTCCTAACCATTTTGTATCCAAAGCCACATACCAGTAGCTGTGAGCAGAGGCTACACTCCTTGGATGTTTGGCGAGTGTTGGTCTTCTATATCGAACGCACCAAGCTGTTCAGGAAATCGAATCAGCTGTTTTTTGCGGTAGCGGACTGGATGAAAGGACTACTGGTCTCATCTCAAGGAATATCGTACTGGATCACGTCCTGTATCCCCACGTGCTATAAGCTGGCCAAGATACCATCCCCGGCACTTACGGCACACTCCAAGGGCACACGCCTCATCAGCAGCATTCTGGCCCATGTCCCAATCCAAGAAATTTTGCAGGGCAGCAAGTTGGTCCTCGGTACATACGTTCACCTGTCATTATGCTATCATCTAGCATTCTAGAGATGATGCAGCCTTCAGCAGAGTGGTGCTCCAATCTGCGATTCCATAACTCCGAGCCAATCTCCTAGGTAAGGCTTGGGAGTCACCTAATTGGAATCGATATGAGCAATCACTCAAAGAAGAAAAAATGGTTACTCACCTTCTTGTAACTGTTGTTCTTCGAAATGTGTTGCTTATATCCATCCGAAACCCATCTGCCTTTCCCGCTGTCAGAGTATCTGACAAGAAGGAACTGAGGAGGTGCTGAGGCAGCAGGGTCATATCTTAAGCTCCATGGAGGCACCTCTCCAGGGGACTTCACAGCCGAGCCGACGGGTGCTGCTAGGAGAAAAACTTTACAACAACTGTGCATGCAGCGTGCACACATGTAATTGGAATGGATACGAGCAACGTTTCTTGAAGAACAACAGTTATGAGAAGGTGAGTAACTGTTTTTTCCGCTCTACTCCGCGCTGATTAGGCCTTAACTGGAGTATTGTGTCCAGTTCTGGGCGCCACGTTTCAGGAAGGTTGTGGACAAATTGGAGAAAGTCCAGAGAAGAGTGACTAAAACTATTAAAGGTCTAGTAAACAGGGTCTATGAGGGAAGATTGAAAAAATTGGGTTTGTTTAGTCTGGAGAAGAGAAGACTGAGAGGGGAAATGATAACAGTTTTCAAGTACAGAAAAGCTGGTGACAAGGAGGGAGAAAAATTGTTGTTCTTAATCTCTGAAGATAGTACAAGAAGAAATGGGCTTAAATTGCATCAAGGGCCGATTAGGTTGCACATTAGGAAAAACTTCCTACCTGTCAGAGTAGTTAAGCACTGGAATAAATTGCTTAAGGAAGTTGTGGCATCTCCATCTGTCATAAATATAAAGGGAAGGGTAAACCCCTTTGAAATTCCTCCTGGCCAGGGGAAAGCTCCTCTCACCTGTAAAGGGTTAAGAAGCTAAAGGTAACCTCGCTGGCACCTGACCAAAATGACCAATGAGGAGACAAGATACTAAAAAGCTGGGAGGAGGGAGAGAAACAAAGGGTCTGTGTCTGTCTGCATGCTGCTTTTGCCAGGGACAGAACAGGAATGGAGTCTTAGAACTTTTAGTAAGTAATCTAGCTAGGTATGTGTTAGATTATGATTTCTTTAAATGGCTGAGAAAAGAATTGTGCTGAATAGAATAACTATTTCTGTCTGTGTATCTTTTTTGTAACTTAAGGTTTTGCCTAGAGGGGTTCTCTATGTTTTTGAATCTAATTACCCTGTAAGATATCTACCATCCTGATTTTACAGGGGGGATTTCTTTATTTCTATTTACTTCTATTTTCTATTAAAAGTCTTCTTGTAAAAAACTGAATGCTTCTTCATTGTTCTCAGATCCAAGGGTTTGGGTCTGTGGTCACCTATGCAAATTGGTGAGGCTTTTTATCCAACATTTCCCAGGAAAGGGGGGGTGCAAGTGTTGGGAGGATTGTTCATTGTTCTTAAGATCCAAGGGTCTGGGTCTGTAGTCACCTAGGCAAATTGGTGAGGCTTTTTACCAAACCTTGTCCAGGAAGTGGGGTGCAGGGTTTTGGGAAGTATTTTGGGGGGAAAGACGCGTCCAAACAGCTCTTCCCCAGTAACCAGTATTAGTTTGGTGGTGGTAGCGGCCATTCCAAGGACAACGGGTGGAATACTTCGTACCTTGGGGAAGTTTTGACCTAAGCTGGTAAAGATAAGCTTAGGAGGTTTTTCATGCAGGTCCCCACATCTGTACCCTAGAGTTCAGAGTGGGGGAGGAACCTTGACATGGTGGCATAGTGGTGGGATTAACCTGAAATCATTTTGAGATCCAGTTGAGATTTTTTGAACTAGAAATACAGATTTTAAAAAGGAATTTTTTTTTCCTGTGGCTTTGAAGCAGCTTTGAAACTGAAAGCAGCTTGGGTTTTCCCTGCTTTGTGGCCAAGCAGAGACAAAAGGGGATTATCTTTGTGAATTGCAGGTTTTCTTTGCCTGGAGGCAGGGTACTTAACTCCTGCAGGGAAATTCACAGTCTTCCAACCCAGAGTTTTTTTTTTTTCTTTTCTTCCAAAAAGTAAATGGGGGGGTGTGCTCTACCCATTTGCCTGGAGACAAAAGTGGCAGGGTGTTTTTTTTTAGGATTTTGATTTTTTTGTTTTACAAGGAGCACAGGTTTGAAAGGGAATTTTTTTTCTTTGGGCTGGGTAAGCAGGTTTCCAAGTAGTTGGAGGTTTTTTGCTTTAATTTGGGCCCAGAGCAGAGACAAGGGAATTGTCTTTTTCTGTAGGCTGACAATCACTATCAGAGAATAGGTATTCTATTCCAGCACAGCAAAATTTTACAGCCAAGTTTTGTTTGTTTATTTCTAAACCTCGGGTGTAAAGTTAGTTAAAAACAGAGAGGTTAGAATGGCAAAATCCGCGGCTCGACTACAGCTCGAATTAGCCAAATTTCAGGCTGAGGAAAGACAAAGGGAACATGAAAGACAGATAGAACTCATGCAGCTGAAGAAGGAACAAGAAAGGGAGGCAGAACAACACCAAGCGGCTGCTCACAGGAGAGCTATGGAAGCGAGGGACAAAGAACTGGAGGAGAAGGAAAAAGAGAGGAAGTATGTGGAGGAGATGGAGAAGATAAAGGCTCAGCAGAATATCCCAACAAACCCTAGTAATCCTTCTCCAAGTACCACTTCCCATCCCAGAAAGTTCCCCACCTACAAGGCAGGCGATGATACTGAGGCCTTCCTAGAAAACTTCGAAAGGGCCTGCCTTGGGTACAACATCTCTACTGACCAATACATGGTAGAGCTGAGGCCGCAGCTCAGTGGACCCTTAGCTGAGGTGGCAGCTGAAATGCCTAAAGAACACATGAACAAGTATGAACTGTTTAAATCCAAGGCGAGAATCAGAATGGGGATAACACCCGAGCAGTCTCGTCGGAGGTTCAGAGCCCTAAGGTGGAAACCAGACATGTCATTTACCCGACATGCCTACCACATTGTGAAACATTGGGATGCCTGGATATCAGGAGCAAGTGTTGAATCTCCAGTAAATTTGCCCTTCCTAATGCAAATGGAACAATTCTTAGAGGGTGTTCCCGAGGAAATAGAAAGATACATCCTAGATGGGAAACCCAAAACTGTAATCGAGGCAGGAGAGATTGGAGCCAGATGGCTGGAGGTGGCAGAGAAGAATAAAACTGGTCGCAGTTGGAGCGGAGACCAGAAGGGACCACCCCAGACCACACCCTATTACCGGGGGCCGCCCAAGGCCCCACCTACCTCCCAAAGAACCCTCCAGACCCCTTATCGTCCCACCACCCCGTTCTCCAGCAACCCTCCTCGCCCCAGTGACCCGTCAGCTGGACGATGTTTTAAGTGTAACGAGCTGGGGCATGTGAAGGCCAACTGCCCCAAGAACCCCAACAGATTACAGTTCATTGCACCGGAATCACACCAGAGGTCCACAGGCCCAGATACTTCCCAGATACCCTTGGAGCGGAGGGAAACTGTGAGTGTGGGTGGGAAGAAGGTCACCGCGTGGAGGGACACCGGAGCACAAGTGTCAGCTATCCATGCTTCCTTAGTGGACCCCAATTTAATCAACCCAGAGATCCAAGTGACGATTCAACCCTTCAAGTCCAACTCTTTCAATTTGCCTACAGCCAAGTTGCCTGTCCAGTACAAGGGCTGGTCAGGAACATGGACTTTTGCAGTCTATGATGATTATCCCATCCCCATGCTGTTGGGGGAAGACTTGGCCAATCATGTGAAGCAGGCCAAGAGGGTGGGAACGGTCACCCGCAGCCAGGCTAAACAAGCCGTGAAGCCTAGCTCTGTTCCGGAAACTTCTATCAGGACCCGGTCAGAGGTGATGGACCCGGACCCCAGGCCAATGTCTGCAACAGCAGTAGTGGATCCAGTCCCAGAGACCCAGACGGAACCAGTCCCAGAACCGGAACCAGCCGAACAACCAACACCAGACCCAGTGTCAGCACTGAATCCAGTACTTGTAACCTCAACATCAGAGGGCCCCACCGAACCTGAACTGGCAGCAGCCGATAACCCAACACAAGAGGCTCAGCCGGAGCCTGAATCCCAACATAGCGCACCAGCGGAGAGCGGTGCACAGTCAACAGAAACAGCTCCATCCCCTATATCGCTTCCAGAGGGACCAAGCCTAGGTCCACAATCCAATGAGGGACTGATGTCTCCAGCATCAAGGGAACAGTTCCAGACCGAACAGGAAGCAGATGAAAGCCTCCAGAGAGCTTGGACGGCGGCACGGAGCAACCCACCGCCTCTCAGCTCTTCTAATCGATCCAGGTTTGTTGTAGAAAGAGGACTTTTATACAAGGAAATTCTTTCTGGTGGACACCAGGAAGACTGGCATCCTCAGAGACAGTTGGTAGTTCCAACTAAATACCGGGCCAAGCTCTTGAGCTTAGCCCACGATCACCCTAGTGGCCATGCTGGGGTGAACAGGACCAAAGACCGTTTGGGGGGATCATTCCACTGGGAGGGAATGGGCAAGGATGTTTCTACCTATGTCCAGTCTTGTGAGGTGTGCCAGAGAGTGGGAAAATCCCAAGACCAGGTCAAAGCCCCTCTACAACCACTCCCCATCATTGAAGTTCCATTTCAGCGAGTAGCTGTGGATATTCTGGGTCCTTTTCCGAAAAAGACACCCAGAGGAAAGCAGTACATACTGACTTTCATGGATTTTGCCACCCGATGGCCGGAAGCAGTAGCTCTAAGCAACACCAGGGCTAAAAGTGTATGCCAGGCACTAGCAGACATTTTTGCCAGGGTAGGTTGGCCCTCCGACATCCTCACAGATGCAGGGACTAATTTCCTGGCAGGAACTATGAAAAACCTTTGGGAAGCTCATGGGGTAAATCACTTGGTTGCCACTCCTTACCACCATCAAACAAATGGCATGGTGGAGAAGTTTAATGGAACTTTGGGGGCCATGATACGTAAATTCGTAAATGAGCACTCCAATGATTGGGACCTAGTGTTGCAGCAGTTGCTCTTTGCCTACAGAGCTGTACCACATCCCAGTTTAGGGTTTTCCCCATTTGAACTTGTATATGGCCGTGAGGTTAAGGGGCCATTGCAGTTGGTGAAGCAGCAATGGGAGGGATTTACACCTTCTCCAGGAACTAACATTCTGGACTTTGTAACCAACCTACAAAACACCCTCCGAACCTCTTTAGCCCTTGCTAAAGAAAACTTACAGGATGCTCAAAAAGAGCAAAAAGCCTGGTATGATAAACATGCCAGAGAGCGTTCCTTCAAAGTAGGAGACCAGGTCATGGTCTTAAGGGCGCTCCAGGCCCATAAAATGGAAGCATCGTGGGAAGGGCCATTCACGGTCCAGGAGCGCCTGGGAGCTGTTAATTATCTCATAGCATTCCCCACCTCCAACCGAAAGCCTAAGGTGTACCATATTAATTCTCTAAAGCCCTTTTATTCCAGAGAATTAAAGGTTTGTCAGTTTACAGCCCAAGGAGAAGATGATGCTGAGTGGCCTGAAGGTGTCTACTACGAAGGGAAATGTGCTGGTGGTGTGGAAGAGGTGAACCTCTCCATGACCCTTGGGCATATGCAGCGACAGCAGATCCAGGAGCTGTGCACTAGCTACGCGCCAACGTTCTCAGCCACCCCAGGACTGACTGAACGGGCATACCACTCCATTGACACAGGTAATGCTCACCCAATTAGGGTCCAACCTTACCGGGTGTCTCCTCAAGCTAAAACTGCTATAGAACGGGAGATCCAGGATATGTTACAGATGGGTGTAATCCGCCCCTCTGAAAGTGCATGGGCATCTCCAGTGGTTCTAGTTCCCAAACCAGATGGGAAAATACGTTTTTGCGTGGACTACCGTAAGCTAAATGCTGTAACTCGCCCAGACAACTATCCAATGCCCCGCACAGATGAACTATTAGAGAAACTGGGACGGGCCCAGTTCATCTCTACCTTGGACTTAACCAAGGGGTACTGGCAGGTACCGCTAGATGAATCTGCCAAGGAAAAGTCAGCCTTCATCACACATCTCGGGCTGTATGAATTTAATGTACTCCCTTTCGGGCTGCGAAATGCACCCGCCACTTTCCAAAGACTTGTAGATGGTCTCCTAGCGGGATTAGGAGAATATGCAGTTGCCTACCTTGACGACGTGGCCATATTTTCGGATTCCTGGGCAGACCACCTGGAACATCTACAAAAAGTCCTTGAGCGCATAAGGGAGGCAGGACTAACTGTTAAGGCTAAGAAGTGTCAAATAGGCCTAAACAGAGTGACTTACCTTGGACACCAGGTGGGTCAAGGAACTATCAGCCCCCTACAGGCCAAAGTGGATGCTATCCAAAAGTGGCCTGTCCCAAAGTCAAAGAAACAGGTTCAATCCTTCTTAGGCTTGGCCGGTTATTACAGACGATTTGTACCGCACTACAGCCAAATCGCTGCCCCACTAACAGACCTAACCAAAAAGAAACAGCCAAATGCTGTTCAGTGGACCGGAAAGTGTCAGAAGGCCTTTAACAAGCTTAAAGCGACACTCATGTCTGACCCTGTACTAAGGGCCCCAGACTTTGACAAACCATTCCTAGTAACCACAGATGCATCCGAGCGTGGTGTGGGAGCAGTTTTAATGCAGAAAGGACCTGATCAAGAATTCCACCCTGTAGTGTTTCTCAGCAAAAAACTGTCTGAGAGGGAAAGCAACTGGTCAGTCACTGAAAAAGAATGTTATGCCATTGTCTACGCTCTGGAAAAGCTACGCCCATATGTTTGGGGACGGCGTTTCCACCTGCAAACCGACCATGCTGCACTGAAGTGGCTTCACACCGTCAAAGAAACTAACAAAAAACTTCTTCGGTGGAGTTTAGCTCTCCAAGATTTTGATTTCGACATCCAACACATCTCAGGAGCTTCTAACAAAGTGGCTGATGCACTCTCCCATGAAAGTTTCCCAGAATCAACTGGTTAAAATCGTCCTTGAGATGTGGAAAATATTGTTAGTCTTTATGTACTTGGTAGTATATTTAGAGATGCATGTGTCTTATTAACTCTGTTTTCCTAGAGCTCCAGGAAGAAATCCCAGCCAGTGTTTCACCCTAGCTGAGATTTGGGGGGCGTGTCATAAATATAAAGGGAAGGGTAAACCCCTTTGAAATTCCTCCTGGCCAGGGGAAAGCTCCTCTCACCTGTAAAGGGTTAAGAAGCTAAAGGTAACCTCGCTGGCACCTGACCAAAATGACCAATGAGGAGACAAGATACTAAAAAGCTGGGAGGAGGGAGAGAAACAAAGGGTCTGTGTCTGTCTGCATGCTGCTTTTGCCAGGGACAGAACAGGAATGGAGTCTTAGAACTTTTAGTAAGTAATCTAGCTAGGTATGTGTTAGATTATGATTTCTTTAAATGGCTGAGAAAAGAATTGTGCTGAATAGAATAACTATTTCTGTCTGTGTATCTTTTTTGTAACTTAAGGTTTTGCCTAGAGGGGTTCTCTATGTTTTTGAATCTAATTACCCTGTAAGATATCTACCATCCTGATTTTACAGGGGGGATTTCTTTATTTCTATTTACTTCTATTTTCTATTAAAAGTCTTCTTGTAAAAAACTGAATGCTTCTTCATTGTTCTCAGATCCAAGGGTTTGGGTCTGTGGTCACCTATGCAAATTGGTGAGGCTTTTTATCCAACATTTCCCAGGAAAGGGGGGGTGCAAGTGTTGGGAGGATTGTTCATTGTTCTTAAGATCCAAGGGTCTGGGTCTGTAGTCACCTAGGCAAATTGGTGAGGCTTTTTACCAAACCTTGTCCAGGAAGTGGGGTGCAGGGTTTTGGGAAGTATTTTGGGGGGAAAGACGCGTCCAAACAGCTCTTCCCCAGTAACCAGTATTAGTTTGGTGGTGGTAGCGGCCATTCCAAGGACAACGGGTGGAATACTTCGTACCTTGGGGAAGTTTTGACCTAAGCTGGTAAAGATAAGCTTAGGAGGTTTTTCATGCAGGTCCCCACATCTGTACCCTAGAGTTCAGAGTGGGGGAGGAACCTTGACACCATCATTGGGTATTTTTAAGAGCAGGTTGGACAAACACCTGTCAGGGATGGTCTAGATTATACTTAGTCCTGCCTTGAGTGCAGGGGACTGGATTAGATGACAAATCGAGGTCCCTTCCAGGTCTGTGATTCTATCTTGGAGTCCTTGTGGATAGTTCTTGTAGTAGGAAGAGAGCCTGAGACATAAACCCTTGTGTCAGAGGCCTGGTGTGAGGCAGAACCTGCTTACAGAGATTGGCAAGAACAGGGCTGATATTGCAGAAATACACATTTCTGGGAGGTGCTAGTGCTCCCGCAGACACATCCCGATGTCAAGTGGTACCAGAGCATCCCAATATCAAGGATGGTACAGGGCATTCCCTAAGGATGGCAGGAGCAGATTCACCCTTCTGGAGGATAAGGTCAGGATGACAGTACGTAATAGAGATGTTTTGATCAAACGAGCATGCACAAGATGATGGGTGATAACTGACTATGTCAAAGGGGCAGTACTAACTTGTTTGTATCGAGTTATAAGGATGTATCTCAGAGGAAGTATCTTTATCTTTTTTCTTAGTGAGGAACGGAAATTCCCACCGTTCACTGAACTCGTCCATTGTTATGAGCATACATGTATTAGTGGTCTGGTAGAGTCTGCGGGATACTAATACCATGATTTGTCAACAGTAAACATGGCTGAGTGCCTTCGTTCCTTAACGGATCTTGTGGTCATTGGGTGGTTTGCTCAAGGTCTGCCATGCCAGCTGTCTGTGCAGGACTGCGGCGGCACACAGAGGGAACACACACACGCAGCCAAATATCTATCAACATCAAACCTTAGTTCTCTGAAAACATTCACTCATTGTGTGGTGGCAGTCAAAAAAGTGAACAGAACTTTGGGAGTCATTAAGAAAGGGATAGATAATAAGATAAAAAAATCTTATTGCCTCTATATAAATTCATAGTATGCCCACATCTTTAATACTGAGTGCAGATGTGGTCACCTCATCTCAAAAAAGATATACTGGAATTGGAAAAGGTTCAGAAAAGGGCAACAAAAATTATTGGGGTAGGGAACGCCTACCATATAAGGAGAGATTATGGAGACAGGGACTTTTCAGCTTGGAAAAGAGACCACTAACGGGGGATATGATGGAGATCTATAAAATCATGACTGGTGTGGAGAAATTAAATAAGGAAGTGTTATTTACTCCCTCTCATAACACAAGAGCTAGGGGTCACCATATCAATGATCACCAGTGATCAATGGCTCCATGTCTAGTTGGTAGTGATCAATGGCTCCATGTCTAGTTGGCAGCCGGTGTCAAGTGGAGTGCCCCAGGGGTCGGTCCTGGGGCCGGTTTTGTTCAATATCTTCATAAGTGATCTGGAGGATGGTGTGGCTTGCACTCTCAGCAAATTTGCGGATGATACTAAACTGGGAGGAGTGGTAGATACGCTGGAGGGGAGGGATAGGATACAGAGGGACCTAGACAAATTGGAGGATTGGGCCGAAAGAAATCTGATGAGGTTCAATAAGGATAAGTGCAGGGTCCTGCACTTAGGACGGAAGAACCCACTGCACAGCTACAGACTAGGGTCCGAATGGCTAGGCAGCAGTTCTGCAGAAAAGGACCTAGGGGTGACAGTGGACGAGAGCTGGATACGAGTCAACAGTGTGCCCTTGTTGCCAAGAAGGCCAATGGCATTTTGGGATGTATAAGTATAGCGATGTATAGCGAGCAGATGGAGGGACGTGATCGTCCCCCTCTATTCGACATTGGTGAGGCCTCATCTGGAGTACTGTGTCCAGTTTTGGGCCCCACACTACAAGAAGGATGTGGATAAATTGGAAAGAGTCCAGCGAAGGGCAACAAAAATGATTAGGGGTCTGGAACACATGACTTATGAGGAGAGGCGGAGGGAACTGGGATTGTTTAGTCTGCAGAAGAGAAGAATGAGGGGGGATTTGATAGCTGCTTTCAACTACCTGAGAGGTGGTTCCAGAGAGGATGGTTCTAGACTATTCTCAGTGTTAGAAGAGGACAGGACAAGGAGTAATGGTCTCAAGTTGCAGTAGGGGAGGTTTAGGTTGGATATTAGGAAAAACTTTTTCACTAGGAGGGTGGTGAAACACTGGAATGCGTTATCTAGGGAGGTGGTAGAATCTCCTTCCTTAGAAGTTTTTAAGGTCAGGCTTGACAAAGCCCTGGCTGGGATGATTTAATTGGGGATTGGTCCTGCTTTTGAGCAGGGGGTTGGACTAGATGACCTCCTGAGGTCCCGTCCAACCCTGATATTCTATGATTCTGTGATTCTATGATATGAAATTAATAGGCAGGTTTAAAACAAACGAAAGGAAGTATTTTTTTCACACAATGCATAGGTCCTTGCTAGAGGATGTTGTGAAGGCGAAGACTATAACAGGGTTGAAGAAAGAAGTAGAGCAATTCATGGAGGATAGGTCCATCAATGGCTATTAGGCAGGATGGGCAGGGATGGTGTTCCGAGCCTCTGTTCGCCAGAAGCTGGGAACGGGCAATGGGATGGATCACTTGATGATTACCTGTTCTCTTCATTCCCTCTGGGGCATCTGGTATTGGCTGCCGTCAGAAGACAGGGTAGTGTGCCAGATGGACCTTTTTTCCGACACAGTATGGCCGTCCTTATGTTCTTATGATCTCTGTACAGGGATAGTATATAGCTCTAACTCTCTTAGTATAGTGACTTTTCTAGTATATAACTATAACATAGCCCCTTCCATCTCTAATTAGAAACAAATTTAACTTTCCTATTCTAAAGGGAACTTAAGAAGGAAATCTTAACCATGAGTCTGTTATATAAGAAAATTGAATTAAAATTGGCAGTAACAACTTCAGCTTTATAAAAACCCTCTATACCTTTTGCTACAATTTCATTGGTGTTTCTCCACTTTCTTAATGATGGGAAATGTTTAATCATCTCCATATAGCTTACAGTGCTGTAGAAATCTCATCTACTGGGAAAAGTTCTAATTATTTTAACAGATATTACAGAATATCTAGTCTTAATAATAAAAGAGTTGCAGGTACTGTGTAAAATGTAAGAACACTTGGTTCAACTTTAGGACTAATTTGTTCTTTTTTTTCCAACATTACAAATTAAAACTTGTCTGACAACCCTAGTTTATTAATGTAAAGTAGTTTTATGCATGCTATTCTCTTGTAGATTAAGTGGAGAATAGATTTTTAAATGTTCAAATTTTAACCTGTCCTTTTTATTACTTTACATTAATAAACTAGGGTTGTCAGAGGAGCAGATTGTGTTGCTCATTAATTGGTCCTAGTTCACCCTACTGGTTTGCACTAAAGGTTCCCTAGTGCACTTTAACACAGTACTGTTTCAAACAGCACCACGTTAGAGCATACCAGCAGTGTCTACATGGACCAATTAATTGTGTAACACATTAGTATACTTTAGAAATCACATCCTTATAGAGTGCATTTCCTTGCTGTGTTCATCTCTACTAAAATCTTTTAGTTATGTTTCCTCTGACTCCTGTTTTTACATTTTTTTAAAAATTTTTCCTTTAAAGGCAAATCCTCCTCCTGTACTGGTGAATACAGATGCTTTGGAGACTCCAGCATACGTAAGCTTATATTTGCTTTCAACTATTTTATGTGTTTAGAACAAAATATTAATGCACAAGTGTTTAGTTTTTCTTCTGTCACTAAAAAGAGAAAGCATGTATCATGACCTACTCTATGGTAGTGTTTGCCTTGTAGCCTGCAGCATCCCATATGTTACAGAGTACAGCTAATGTACCTCAAATTTATGCTGGTGGTTCAAAGATAATAGAATAGTGGCCATGTCTCAAATAACATTTACAGCCTGAGAATTTCTGTTTGTGTCAGACTCTTCCATAAGGTGAAATAAATAGACCTCTTCACCACTATACCTCTGCTATGTCACATGACCCCCTGAGACCAGTGGTTCTCAAATTATGGGGTGGGCCTCCCAAGGGAGGCACAGGAATATATCAAGGGAGGTGTGAGCTGTGTGTGTATATATGTTTTTTTTTGTTTTTGTTTTGTTTTTTTAAAGAGCTGTGGCTCTCAGCCCCAGGTAGCTGGGGCTCATGCAGAAGGGCCATGCCTATCAGGGAGGTGGGGATAAAGGGGACAGCTGGAACCCCACTGCCCCGGGGCTGACAGCCGGAGCCCCACCACCTGGGCTTGGGATTCCCCCTCCCCCCCCCCATACACACCCATCTGGAGGCAGTGGGGTTCTGCGGTTGTAGCAGCAGCGCAGAAATAAAGGTGGCAGTGGGGCACTAAACCTGCTGTGAAAAGCGATATGGACAAATAGCACTTTTCACACTGCCTCCCTTCCATGCTGCTGCTGCTGACGTGGCCCGGCCAGCAGCCACTGCTCTCTGCTTTGCCTTCAGAGCTGAGTGGCAGTATATGTACTTGGGGAGGGGGGCGTAAATGAGTATAGACACAAAGAAGGGGTCGGGGGGCCCTGATATAATAAGTTTGAGAACCACAGCTTGAGATCTTATGGTGGTAGCAGTTTCTGCAGTCTGTTTCATCAGACTTTTAATTTTCTAAAAGTATGCATTAATATTGTATTATTTCTGCCTGAATCATTAAATCAATAACTGTAGATATGTGGGGATGAAAATTAGTCTTAATTTCAGTTCATCTTTACCTGCTGTGGGAGCACTGCTCACAGTTCTGTAGTTAAAGATGAGCTGAGTTTTGCACTTAAAGGAGGGAATTAACCATTTTGTTATAAAGTATATGAAGAATACAATATAGTCTCAAATTACAGTACTTACTCTTTTTGAGTACAGAACGAGTTTTCTGAGAATTTACAACTAAATCCATTAATTAGTTTGAATTGTAATCACTTAAAAATCAGTCATGGAAGAAATTTAGCACCTGGTGCTGGATCTTTTTTCTCCTAAATGTTCTTAATACCCAATGAGTCTTCATACTTCCCCGTGTGGTTAACTCTCTGAAATCTTGTCCACAGGCTACTTTAGAAAATTATTTTTTAAGATTAGTGGTAATTTTTTGCCGTTATTTTTCATAGCTGAAATCTTATCTCTTAGTATAGGCTGATGAATACTTTTCTTCTACAGAGCATTCAACACAGAACTGCCCTCTTTCAAAATGGATATCAGCTCCCTTTGTTCTCAGTAGAGCTACAGCCACAGTGGCCCTTAGCAAAAGTGCCCCTTTTCAAAATGGCTACTGTCTCTAGAGAGCATTGCTCCTAATAAGAGTGAAGGCAAGGTGTGCTCTCACTAAGATGGTATCTCGCCACTGCTCGAGTCTGGGCCAAAGTAGCCAGAGTGTACTAGTGAATCTGGCCCTAAAATTAAAATGAAAAAAAGTAAGATTCTTGCTACATATCTTAACATAATTAGAAATATCCCATTAACATTTTTTTGGGGGGGGTTCTTTTTTAGTCTTCACTTATGAAATTTTAAATTTTAAAATCAAGGAAATTCCCAATTAAAAATTACATTAAAGTGAAGTAAAATTGAGAATACATACCAGTGCTTCAGACATGTTGCTGCCTTTTTTCTCTTGGGTGGTGTTCTATTGATCCTCTTTATTGTCCATATACCCTGATGCTTCTTACTCGCTTACATCAGGCCAGCTGATGGTCAAGGTGAGTTCAAATCCTCCTGGTCTTGTCCTTGGCCTGATCTGTGCCAGCTGTTTGCCACTACCCTGCAGTTGGCTTTGGTTTCATCTCCACTGTTGTCTTGCGTCTGTAGCTACATCATAAGACCTGTGTCCCAGTGCATCTTGGACTGCTGCCTTTGCCATTGCTTTGTGTAGCAGTTTGATTGTTGAAAACAGACATGTTCCCTTGTGTGTAATGGTCTCAGGTCCTTGGCTCCTTTGTTATAGTGCGCCTGGCTGCCTAACTTGGCATTCTCTTAAGTATTTCTCTGTACTGTCAGCATTCCTTTGTGGGGCTGCAGCAGAATCCTCATGGGAAGTCATTCTTGGTTCTCTGTCCCATCAGTGCCTGTGCTTGGGCTCCTCTCTAATTCCTGGGAGGAAGTATTGCAATGGTCCAACACTGCCAGGTAGGGAAATCTTCCTGTCTTTGCTATCAGTCTCTTGGCTGTCTTTACTGTTGACTCTGTCTGTCTTTTGCTTTATGGTTATACAGTGGAAGACCAATTATGCTCAAATTCTTATTTAAAACTGAAGTCTTTGAATAATGGAAGAGGAGATGCTGGAACAAAATTGATTATTTAAAAAGTAATAGGTCATCAGGCCCAGATAGTATGCTCTTCAGGGTTTTGAAGGAGTTTAAGAATTAAGTTAGTGAGCTGCTAGCAATAATATGCAGACTCCTAAAATACTGCTACTCTTCTGAAGGATTGGAGGGTGACAAATGTTGTAAATGTTTTGTTTAAAAGGCTCTAGGGATGATCTAGGGAATTCACACCAGTAAGGCTTACATCTGTAACTGGCCAATTGATTGAAATGATCATTTAAAAAAGAATAATAAAACACCTGGAAGGTCATAGTATGGTAGGGTCTATCCAGCACAGTTTCTGCAAGGGAAATTTGTCTTTCACTGTTCTCTTAGAATTAGTTGAATATGTCAGTATGGTAGTGGAAAAAGGAGAACTGGAAGACATAATTTACTTTGGCTGTCGAAAGGCCTTTGGAAGGCTACCTTATAAGAGGCTGCTTAAGAAACTAAGAGTCATGGGATGAGAGGAAAAATGTCATGGGTCAAAAATTGGCTGAGAGAGAAAATAGAGTGTACAATCTGAGAGTCAGTTTGCTTCATGACAAATGGTTGACAATGGGAGTGCCACAAGGTTGTGTGTCAGGTCTCAGTATTCTTTAATATATTCATTGATGACATGGAAAAGACATTTAGTAGTGATGTAGCAAAATTTTCTAATGACACAACATTGTTTATGTTAGTCAAGACTAGAGAACACTGTGAAGAACTTCAGAAGAACTGACCAAGCTTGCTGAATGGACAATACAATGTCAAATAAAACTCAGTGTAAATAAATGCGAAGTAATGCATTTTGGGGGAAAAAATTTGAACAACTCCCTACAACTTACAAGGTTCTAAATGAGTTGTATCACCTCAAGAAATGAACCAGGGTATCATTTTAGACATCTGAGTGAAGACCTCTGTTCACCATGCAGTAGCAGTCCAGAAAGCTAACAAGATCTTAGTACACACAGGGAATGGGATGATGAATAAAATAAAGAATAGTTTAATGACTTTATATAAAGCAGTAATGTGGCCTCATCTGTAATACTGCATGCAGTACTGGGCACTCCATTTTAAAGGGATATTGCAGAACTAGAAAGGGTTAAGAGAAGGGCAACAGCAATGTTAACTGGCCTGGTAAAAAAAACTCATGCAAAGAGAGAGTGAAAAGGCTGGGATTGCTTACCTTTGAAAAGAGATGAATAAGAGAACGAGATAAAAGTATACAAAATAGTGAATGGTCTACAGAAGGCAGATCTGGAACTTCTGTTCTCCCTATATCATAATGCAAGAACATTGAGACATTCAATGAAATAGAAAGGCAGCAAATTTAAAACTGATTACTGTACAGGAAATATGTTTTCACACAGCGCATAGATTGTGGAACACATTGCCACAAATTACTGAGGCCAAGAACTTGACGAGATTCAAAATGGAATTGGTCATATGGATACAATAATTTTCTGAATTGTTATAGCACAGCATTAGCTCTGTTACAGTTAAGGTTGAGCATTTTTTTCTGTTTTAAGGTCAGCTATTTTAAGTGCTCCAAGCTCCATATGGTTACTTGCATCATCTTGAAATTTGCCATGGTTTTGGCTGTGCAAGGTACTGTTGGTAGTGCAGTGGAGTCATTTAGCAAGGGCTTTCTGAGGTACCACCTCCCAAAAAACATATATGAAAATCAAATGGTTCTTAAAAGATTTTTTTGTGCACACTTGGGGCTCAAACCATGGCTCTAATAATCCCCCAATTTATCTCATTCTATCAGCATTTATCTTAGCTAGAGTATGGCTAAATTAAATGATTAGTTATTAAATTAAGTTACTAAATGGAGAGCTTGAATCTACAAGTCACTTTTCCCAAACAGATTAAAATGCGGATGTGCAGCAAGACTAGGGCTCTTGTAACAATCAAAGTTTTCAGGCAGTCTGTCACTAAGTGAATGACTCAAGGATATGGATTCTGCATCACGACTCTCCTTCAGCTTCCTGCTGGTATATGCACTCCTCAGAGCCCCTCCATCTTCCTATCTCCACAAGTTTAACAGGGGCATGAAATGGCAAGGACGAGGGTGGAACTGGGGATGGATGGTCTTGGAGCAGCGAGCACGATGGAGGGAATGTTGAAGGAGTTGGAGCAGTAGTAGGGGAGTCTGAGTAACTGGAGAGAGATGGAGATCAAAGCAGTGAGGAGAAATAGAGAGAGAGTGTGTGTGTGTGAAGAGTAATTGGAAGAGTGCAGGAAAGAGCTGGGTGGAAGGAGGGGTCAATGCTGTACAGTGGGTGAGGGAAGGGACTTCAGTTCTGTCCTCCCCAAACCCCCACATCCCTCTGTCAATGACAGGTATCTGTCTGGACCCCATCACACTGTAGCTTCTGAGCACCTTGCAGTTTTAATGTATTTATCCTCACAGCACCCTCCTTGTACAATGGAGTTAGGAATGTGCTGTTTTCTCCATTTTACAGATAGAAACTGAGACACAGAGACTAAAGAACTTACCCAAGGTCATACAAAAGGAAGTCTGGAGCAAGGGACTGGACCCTGGTTTCCCAAGTCTGTGATCTTGACCTCTGTATCATCCTCCTTCTCATTACCTCCCTTCAAAAAATGCTCCCACGGACTTCATGCTAGTCCTAGCATCCTCTCCCTATCTTCTCAGCTTCTGGGCCCCATGCTTATGACTGCCTATCCAGTGGAAGAGGGCTGAGGAGGGAGAGCCTGACTGTGCTGGGCAAGCAGAGAGAAGACAAGATGATGCAGAGGCAGTGAAGGAACCAACATGCAGCCATTGCATTTTGTGGCTGAGATAAACGTTGCCAAGCAATCAGGAGCAGTGGAGGAGGAGGGTTGTACTGTGAAATATGGGGAGGCTGAGAAATGATTTTAAAAAAACAAAACAAGAAAATTGAGTGCCCAAAACTTTGTTAATGCAGAGTTAAGGTTGGCCAAGTAGTGCCTCATGTTCTTCCAGAACATGGTGAGTTGGATAACTTAATTCTGTATGGTTTCAGAGTAGCAGCCATGTTAGTCTGTATTCGCAAAAAGAAAAGGAGTACTAGTGGCACCTTAGAGACTAACCAATTTATTTGAGCATAAGCATTCGATGAAGTGAGCTGTAGCTCACGAAAGCTTATGCTCAAATAAATCTGTTAGTCTCTAAGGTGCCACTAGTACTCCTTTTCTTAATTCTGTATGTCCTGGTTTTCAGAGATTTAAAGTACCCACCACTTCTACAGTGCTGCCTCCTAGAGCTGGCAATAGCTTTTAGGAATAGTTCAGTAAGGGTGGTGCGAAGATGAACAGACTACTAAGGGAAGTGGTGGATTCTCAGTCTCTTGAAGTTTTCAAGTCAAATTTGGATGTCTTTCTGAAAGATGCTTTAGCCTAATACAAGGTATTAGGCTCAAGACACCAGTTACTAGATGCCCCAAAAGCCGCAATCAAGGAGGCCACACTGTTTAGAAACAACAACCTGACTTAGAGGGAATGTGAAGGCAGTTATAAATTAAATATCTCTATGTAAAGCAAATGGCAGAAATGTTCAATAAATATTTCTTTTCAGTATTTGGGGGGAAAAAGATGATATTGTCATGTCTGATGACAAAACACTTTACCTTCCAGTAGTAGCTCAGGAGGATGTTAAAAGCAGCTTCTAAAGTTAGACATTTTTAAATCAGAGGGTCCAGATAATTTGTATCCAAAAGTCCTTCTTTAGGTGATGGTCCCTATATGGATTCCAAACATGGGGTACGCATGTGTGCCACGTGCTGCAGCCAGAACAGTTCTGTAGCAGTTGTGTATTGTCCTCGTGTCTGCAGCTGAGGTTATAAGAGGCTATGCGGGTTGACGCACCTCTAGTTCCCTCTTATTGCTGCATGGCCAGAGTTGGAACCTCTGTTCCTCTGTGTTCTTAGCCTAGCTAAGAGAGTTGGTTGTCTGTTCCTCCTTCTTGTATATAGTTGTAGATAGTAATTTTCTTGTTTTTGTTGAGTATTAGTGTTTTAGTTAGTTAGGTTTGCTTTCAGACTTCTTCCACTGTTAGGGAGACCTCCTCTCCTGGGGATTATGCCCCAGCAAGTTGGCTTCAAAAACTGTGCTTCATGCCCACGCTTCTTTTCCGTGAGCAGTGAGTAACAACAGTGCCTCAGTGAAACCCATGTCATTGCCCGCTGACAAAGGAGCCTGCTGGACTGTAAAATGTTGATTTTCAATAACCCTTGGAACACTGGTGACTGGACAAAAGCTAGTGTTGTCGCAATATTTTAAAAGGGTGAACAGAACGACCCAGGCAATCATAGACCTGTCAGTCTGACTTGGATCTTGGACAGAATAATGGAACAGCTAATATAGGAATCAATTAATAAAGAATCACAAGCGTAAGATAACTAATACCAATCAAAATGGCTTTATGGAAAATGGATTCTGTCAAACTAACTGGATATTTTTGATGAAATTACAAGATTAGTTGATAAAGGTAATGTTGATGTAATATAATTCTGTGACATATTTGATTTGGTACTGTGGTGTCTTTTTTGGGGTACCCTAAATTGTGAGCCCTGTGTTCCTTCTCTGCCTCAGCAAGTGAGTGTTTTGCTACTACTAAGCCGTGTGTTGGCTTCCTCACACACCAGCCTGTCTGGCTTGCCAGCCAACTCATCGGACTCCGTCAATCCAAACCCTGCCTTGCAGGTAACAGTCAGTGAATCCCCATTTCTGAGTTTACCAGGGACGTCTTCCTGGAGTATTCAGTCCCTCTCAGTGGACTTTCACAGAAATTAAGTTGTCTTCCTCTGATGAGACAGAGAATTCACCAGTCTTTTTGGCTAGCTGAGGACTCCGCCTCCAGTTTAACGCACAGCCCTGAGGTTGTTTTGTAATACAGCAAGAATAAGTTTATTAACTTATTAAAGAATAGAGGTTTAGGTGATACTAAACAAGAATAAGACAAAAAGAAAAAGGAGTCCTTGTGGCACCTTAGAGACTAACCAATTTATTTGAGCATGAGCTTTCGTGAGCTACAGCTCACTTCATCAGATGCATACCGTGGAAACTGCAGCAGACTTTATATATACACAGAGAATATGAAACAATACCTCCTCCCACCCCACTGTCCTGCTGGTAATAGCTTATCTAAAGTGAGCAACAGGTTAGGCCATTTCCAGCACAAATCCAGGTTTTCTCACCCTCCACCCCCCACACAAATTCACTCTCCTGCTGGTGATAGCCCATCCAAAGTGACAACTCTTTACACAAT
The DNA here is from genome assembly GCF_965152235.1 of Eretmochelys imbricata. Classification (NCBI taxonomy): domain Eukaryota; kingdom Metazoa; phylum Chordata; order Testudines; family Cheloniidae; genus Eretmochelys; species Eretmochelys imbricata. Next base: position 414,546 of record NC_135580.1, on the reverse strand, counting down.
GTGCATTGTGTAAAGAGTTGTCACTTTGGATGGGCTATCACCAGCAGGAGAGTGAATTTGTGTGGGGGGTGGAGGGTGAGAAAACCTGGATTTGTGCTGGAAATGGCCTAACCTGTTGCTCACTTTAGATAAGCTATTACCAGCAGGACAGTGGGGTGGGAGGAGGTATTGTTTCATATTCTCTGTGTATATATAAAGTCTGCTGCAGTTTCCACGGTATGCATCTGATGAAGTGAGCTGTAGCTCACGAAAGCTCATGCTCAAATAAATTGGTTAGTCTCTAAGGTGCCACAAGGACTCCTTTTCTTTTTGAGAATACAGACTAACACGGCTGTTACTCTGAAAAGAATAAGACAGACTGGTATAGTTACAAGCAAAACAAAACATGTTTTCTAGTGACTAAAAGTTAATTTCCGGAAGTTACAATCTTGTCTAAGCATGTTTCTCACTTCCATTAAGTCTGCACATCTCGATGTGCAGAAAGAATAGCAAATGTGGCAAGCGACCAGCTTGGCTTAACAGTGAAATCTTCAATGAACTTCGACACAAAAAGGAAGCTTACAAGAAGTGGAAACTTGGTCAGATGACTAGGGAGGAGTATAAAAATATAGCTTGAGCATGCAGGGGTGTAATCAGGAAGGCCAAAACACAACTGGAGTTGCAGCTAGCAAGGGATGTGAAGGGTAACAAAAAGGGTTTCTACAGGTATGTTAGCAACAAGAAAAAGGTCCAGGAAAGTGTGGGACCCTTAATGAATGGGGGAGGCAACCTAGTGACAGATGATGTGGAAAAAGCTGAAGTACTCAATGCTTTTTTTGCCTCAGACTTCACAGATAAGATCAGCTCCCACACTGCTGTCTTGGGCAACACAGTATGGGGAGGAGATGATCAGCCCTCAGTGGTTAAGGACTATTTAGAAAAGCTGGACATGCACAAGTCCATGGGTCCAGATCTAATGCATCCGAGGGTGATGAGGGAGTTGGCGGATGTGATTGCAGAGCCATTGGCCATTATCTTTGAAAACTCTTGGCAGTTGGGGGAGGTCCTTTAAAAAAGGGAAGAAGGAGAACCCGGGGAACTACAGACGGGTCAGCTTCACCTCAGTCCCTGGAAAAATCATGGAGCAGGTCGTCAAGGAAACCATTTTCAAGCACTTGGAGGAGAGGAAGGTGATCAGGAACAATCAACATGGATTCACCAAGGGCAAGTGATTCCTGGCCAACCTGATTGCCTTCTATGATGAGATAACTGGCTCTGTGGATATGGGGGAAGCAGTGGATGTGATATATCTTGACTTTTAGCAACACTTTTGATACGATCTCCCACAGTATTGCCAGCAAGTTAAAAAAGTGTGGATTGGATGAATGGACTAGAAGGTGGATAGAAAGCTGGCTAGATTGTTGGGCTCAACAGATAGACATCAAGCTGTTGATCACTAATTGTCAGCCGGTATCAAGCAGAGTGCCCCAGGGGTTGGTCCTGCAGCTGGTTTTGTTCAGTATCTTTAATAAATTATCTGGATGATGGGATGGATTGCACCCTCCGCAAGTTCACAGATGACACTAAACTGGGGGCAGAGGTAGATACGCTGGAGGGTAGGGGTGGGATCTAAAGTGACCTAGACAAAGTGGAGGATTGGGCCAAAAGAAATCTGATGAGGTTCAACAAGGACGGAAGAATCCCATGCATCACTACAGGCTGGGGACCAAGTGGCTAAGCAGCACTTCTGCAGAAGAGGACCTGGAGATTACAGTGGATGAGAAGCTGGAAATGAGTCAGCAGTGTGCCCTCGTTACCAAGAAGGCTAATGGCATATTGGGCTGCATTAGTAGGAGCATTGCCAGAAGACCGAGGGAAATGATTATTTGGCACTGGTGAGGCCACATCTGGAGTACTGCTTCCAGTTTTGGGGCCCCCTACTAAAGAAAGTATGGGGACAAATTGGAGAGAGTCCAGTGGAGGCCAGCGAAAATGATCAGGGGGCTGGGCACATGACTTACGAGGAGAAGCTGAGGGAACCTGGCTAGTTTAGTCTGCAGACGAGAAGAATGAGGGGGGATTTGATAGCAGCCTTCAGTTACCTGAAGGAGGGTTCCAAAGAGGATGGAGCTTGGCTGTTGTCAGTGGTGGCAGATGACAGAACAAGGAGTAAAGGTCTCAAGTTGAAGTGGGGGTGGTTTAGGTTGGATATTAGGAAACACTGTTTCACTAGGAAGGTGAAGCACTGGAATGGTTTACCTAGGGAGGTGGTGGAATCTTTATCCTTAGAGGTTTTTAAGGCCCAGCTTGACAAAACCCTGGCTGGGATGATTTAGTTGGTGTTGGTCCTGTCTTAGGCAGGGGTTGGACTAGATGACCTTCTGAGGTCTCTTCCAACCCTAATCTTCTATGAATCCAGCAACTCTTGCCTTCCCGACCAAGAGGATTCAGCTTTCAAAGGCTCAGAGGGTGATGTATGCTATCATCCCCTCAGTGATGGATAAAGGCTATGATTTAGTCATGGGTATTTTTAGTAAAAGTCATGGACAGGTTATGGGCAAGACACACAAATTCACAGGCTAATGACCTGTTCATGACTTATACTGTAAATACCCCGACGGGCTGCCGTTGAGGGGCATCCTGAGGGGCTGCTTCTGGGGGGGAACGCGGGGCCAGCCGTAGCACCAGTTGTCGGGGACTGCCTGAGGAACAGCTATTCCGGCCACCCAGTCACCGCTGCCAGGGACTGACTGGGGAAGCGTCTGCACCAGCCATCCAGGGACCACCTCAGGCTGTGGTTGCACTGGCCGCCCGGGCACCACTGCCAGGGGCTGCCCAGGGAAGCAGCTACTCCGGCCACATGCGGACTGTTGCCAGGGGCACCCAAGCAGTGGCCAGTGCCAGAGCAGCTGGCTGCAGAGCCACTTCAGGGTTGCCTTTCGCTGGGGCCACCTGACCAGCTGGCCCCAGAGTCAGCTGCTTGGGCGGCCCTGATGTCAGCCACACTGGCTCCTGCAGACGTCACAGAGATTGCAGAAAGTCATGGAATCTCTGACTTCCGCGACCTCCATGACAAACACAGAGCCCTAATGGTGGATAATTGAAATGTCTGTCCCCTTATGTGACCCATGGTCTTTTGTCTCTGTTTCAAGAGCCAGGAAGGTTTCCTGGAGTGCAGAATCTGTTCCTTGTTGTGATCATTAGGCTGTATTTTCCCCTGCTCATTAGCTTGATGGCTTTGTTTACCTGGATATAGCGTGTATGATTACCTGCCTTGTGGGTAGGTGGCATATGTGCGCATTTGGTGGAAGCAACTCGTGGCCTTCCGAGACCAAGTACAGGCTCTTGCTAGGGGGTGTTGTGAAAGCCAGTACTATAACTGGGTTCAAAAGGGAGCTAGATAGATTCATGGAAGATAGGTCCATCAATGGCTGTTAGCCATGATGGGCAGGAATGGTGTCCTTAGCTTCTGTTTGCCAGAAACTGGGATTGGGTGATAGGGCATCAATCACTTGATGATAACCTGTCTGTTCATTCCCTTTGGGGCACCCGCCATTGGCCACTGTCAGAGGACAGGATACTGGGCTTGTTGGACCTTTGGTCTGACCCAGTATGGCCATTCTTATATCCCACCCCTAGTGTAACTGACTCTGTGCTGTTGAAAGTCTTGGGGAAGGAAAAGCTGGAGCAAAGGGAAACCATCCCGTAGTTGGGACCCTCCTTTCAGGTATCATGATATCCTCTCATACTGAGTATAACCCTCCAGGAGAGGTTATCTCAGTTATTAGGAAGAGACAAGTAATAGTAATGCAGGATTCGATTATTAGAAATATAGAGATAGTTTGGGTTTGTGATGACTGAGAGAACCACATGGTGAATTGCCTGCTGGATGCTAAGATTGCAGAGCTTTTAAGACATGTAGATATACTTATGTGCAGTACTAGGGAGGAACCAGTGATCATGGAACCAGTGACATAGGGAAAGGTAAGAGAGGTCCTGGAAACCAAATTTAGGCTGCACGGTAAGAGATTAAAGTCTAGGACCTCCATGGTATTCTCTAAAAAGCTTCCAGTTCCATTCAGAGAGCCAGTTAGATAGGTAGAACTGCAGGGTCTCAATGCATGGATGAGTTGATGGTGTTGAGAGGAGGGATTTAGATTTATTAGGAAGTGGGGAACCTTTTGGGAAAGGAGGAGCCTACACTGGAAGGGCTGGCTCCACCTAAACCAAAATGGAACCAAATTGTGGGCATATAAAATTAAAAAGGTAAAAGAGGAGTTCTTAAACTAAGAGCTAGGGGAAAGCTGACAGGTGAAGAGGAGCACATGGTTCATACAGTGACATTCCTTCGGGGAGGATTTATTGAAGGGGATTCTCTATATCCTAGTAAAAGGAGAGAATAGAAGTTGAGAAAGTAGAGGTAGGAGCTGAAGAGAAATAGACAAATGAAAGAGTCCCAATCAGTTATGTCACAGAGAGGCAAGCAACTGAATATTGACAAAATGCACAAGTACTTATATACAAAAGCAAGAAGTCTAAATACTAAAATGGGTGAACTAGAGTGCCTGGTATTAAAGGAGGAAATTGATATAACAGGCATCAAAAAAACTTGGTACAACAATGATAATCAATGGGACATGGTAATAGCACAGTACAAAATATACAGGAATGACAGATAGGCCACATTGGTGGAGGAGTGGCACTATATGTGAAAGGAAGCAGAGTCAAATAGTAAAAAAATCATAAATGAATCAAACTGCACCATAGAATCTTTATGGACAGAAATTCCATGCTTGATAATAAGATTATAATAGTAGGAATATTCTGCTTATGACTTGACCAGGATGGTGACAGTCTAAGAGGTGAAGGCAGCTGGACCACTCAGTAGCAGGAACCCTAATGTAAATTACATTTAACATCATTCAGAGGGGGCAGATACCAAAGAAAACGACACCTTTGCATTTAATTTCGAATAAGGGAACTATACAAAAATGAGGAAGTAAATGGAAATTATTTATCCCTAGCCTCTGTTTGTCAGAGGGTGGAGATGGATGGCAGGAGAGAGATCACTAGATCGCTACCTATTAGGTTCACTCCCTCTGGGGCACCTGGCTTTGGCCACTGTCGGTAGACAGGATGCTGGGCTGGATGGACCTTTGGTGTCACCCAGTATGGCCATTCTTATGTTCTAAATTAAAAGGAACAATCACAAGAGTGAAATGCCTGCAAGCTTCATGGAAACTATTTAAAAACACCGTATTTAAGGCTAAGATTTTGTCACAGTTATTTTTAGTAAAAGTCAGACAGGTCATGGGCAATAACTAAAAATTAACATAAGTCCATGACCTGTCTATGACTTTTACGAAAAAATAACTGGGACCAAATGGGGCTGAGCCTGACCCCTGCTGCATGAGAGAGGGAGGTGGCTGGGGCTCCGGGTTCTCCCTGGTGCCCGCGGTGGCTGGGAGTCCCGGGGGCCCACACCACCCATGACGGCTGAGAGCTCTGGGGCTGGCGGCTGGGAGCTCTGGGTCCCCCCATGGCAGTTGGGAACTCATGGGGCACCCCATTTGCTGACAGCTCCAGCCCCACCATCCCAGGGCTGGAGCAGAAAATGTCCCAGATTCCATAACATTTGTGATATAATTTTAGCCTTAATCATAATAGATGCTCAAACTAAATGTATACCCCAAATTAAAAAGACAGACTGTCAGAGGACTGAAAAAAGGCCATCATGGCTTAATAGCAGAGTAAAAGAGATGCCTACAGTCAAGAAGGCATCCTTTTAAAATTGGAAGTTAAATTCTACTAAGTAAAATAGAAAGGAGCATAAACTCTGTCAAGTGTAAAAGTATAATTAGGGAGGTCAAATAATAATTTGAAGAATAACTGCAAAAGACAAAACAACCATTTTTTAAAAAAAATACATCGGAAGCAGGAAGCGTGCCAAAACAGTTAGTGAAGCCACTGGTTTATCAAGGTGCAGAAGGAACACTCAAGGAAGACACAGTAGTTGTGGAGCAACTAAATGACTTATTTACATCAGTCTTCACTGCAGTGGATGAGAGGGAGATTCCCACACTTAAGTCATTCTTTTTAGGTGACAGATTTGAGGAATTGTCCCAGATTGAGTTGTTGATAGAGGAGGTTTTGGAACAAATGGATAAAATAATAATAAGTCACCAGAACCAGATGGTATTCACCCCAGAGTTCTGAAAGAACTCCCCTATGAAATTGCAGAACTACTAGATGTGGTATGTAACCTGTAGCTTAAATCAGTCCCTGTATCAGGTGACTGGAGAATAGCCAATGTTGATTTTTTTTTTTAAATGGTTCCAGATGCGATCCTGGCAATTACAGGCCAATCAGCCTAACTTCAGTACCAGGTAAATTGGTAGAAACTATAATAAAGAACAGAATTGTCAGACACATAAATGAACACAATATGTTGGTGAAGAGTCAGCATGGTTTTTGTAAAGGGAAATCAGGTCTCAACAATATCTCAGAATTCTTTGAAGGTGTCAACCAGCACGTGGACAAGGGAGACCCAGTGGATAACATGTACTTGGACTTTCAGAAAGCCTTTGGCAAGGGTCCTTTCCGGAGTCACTTAAGCAAAATAAGCAGTAATGAGATCAGAGGGAAGGTCTCTTGTGGATTAGTAACTGGTTAAAAGATAGGAAACAAAAAGCAGGACTAAATGGTCAGTTTTCACAATGGAAAGTGGTAATAGAGGGGTCTTCCAAGGATCTGTAAAGCAACATGTGCTGTTCAACATTTATGAATATGATCTAGAAAAGGAGGTTGAACAGTCAGGTGGAAAGATTTTCAGGGATACAAAATTACTCAAGATAGTTAAGTCCAAAGTAGACTGCAGATTTACAAAGGGATCTCAGAAAACTGGGGGACTGGGCAACAAAATGGTAGATGAAATTCAGTGTTGATAAATGCAAAGTTATACACATTGGAAACATAATCGCAACTATACATACAAAATGATGGAGTCTAAATTAGCTGTTACCTCTCAAGAAAGAGATCTTGGAGTCATTGTGGGTAGTTTGATCAAATGCTTTAAGAAATGTGCAGTGGCAATGAAAAAAGCTAATAGAATGTTAGGAACTGTTAGGAAAGGAATAGATAATAACAGAAAATATCATAATCTCAAAATATAAATCCATGGTATGCTCACACCTTAGATACTGCATGCAGTTCTGGTGACCCCATCTCCTAAAAGATATATTAGAATTGGAAAAGGTGTAGAGAAGGGCAACAAAAATGATTAGGGGTATGGAACAGCTTCCATCTGGAGAGAGATTTACATTGCAACAGCCCTGGGGCTGGACTGATTGCCAAAGCTATTCCTGCCCAAATGTGTACCATAGATGGTTAAGGTGGCTGGATATATCAGGTATATCCTCAGTTGTGGGCAGGGTGGATAAAAATCAATGATTTAAAAAAAATCTGATTTTTTTTTAATTTAAATTGGATTTTTTGGATAAAAGGCTTTTTGAGGAAAAGACTTATCTAAAGATAGTTTTAATTAAGATACATTATAGCTCAAAGATGATCTCATCATGGAATAGGGATTATAAATTCTAATTCTATAGTATGAAACAACATATTCATGTAATGTTTAAGAAAAGTTTTGTAAATGAGTTCCAATAGTTGGTGGATTAGGGACCCAATTTTATGGGGTTCCAGGGGATTCTGTATAGATTATTTAGGTTAATCTTTTTATCTACCCAATGGGACTCAGTGCTCAGTCCAGAAGATACCATCAGAGATGCTTAGTTTTGCAGTTCTCAAACTGTGGATTTGTGTCTCCAGGGATAATATGCTTGTTAACAGCAAAAATGTTTTTAAATAAATAAATAATATATAGAGGTGAGAAATAACAGACCTCAACCCTATTGTCCCTCTGCAAATGTGTACACAGAATCAATCCCTTACCTCTCTCTAAAAGTGCAAAGTTTCAAAAAGTTCAATGAATAGAAGATTGTTGGGGGCAGAATAAATCTAGACAAGGAGAAGAAGTCTGGAGATAAATGTGAGAAGGGAGGGACAGGCAGTAGAAACAAAAGTGAAGCTGTTTGAGCAGCATATTCCAGAAGTCTTGAGGTCTTTCTGAGTGTAACCTTCATTGATTTGAAATCTACCATACCATTCTCTCACTAGAAGGGAAAACCTATAATGGCAGAAAGCCATAAAAGAGACCCAGTTTGGGAGTATTTTAATGAAGTTCCTCTACCTGTGGGTAAGACAGGCATGCATGCAAAATGCAAACAGTGCAACAAAGAAATGCAAGGCCCAGTTGCCCGAATGAAACAACATCATGAGAAGTGTTCCTTCTCAGGAGGAAGCTGTGTTGAAGACGACGAAAGGAGCATGTCTGAACATGCAGGATCTTCAGGTTGGTAAACTTTTCTATTTCATAGTTCTTTCTTAAGGACTGCCTGTCTTCCTTCTGGACTATTCTTGAATTCTCATGTTTGAGCAAAGAAATGTAGTTGTTACTCTATGGTCCTGTCATTTTAGATGCAGTTGTGATAAAAAATAAACAGCTGAAATAAGCAGAACTTCCTTTTTCAGTTTCACCTTTAAAGTAGTACTGAGTGTCAGTGAATGCAATGAGTAATACTAAATGAGCAGTGTGGTAATAATAATTAAATAACTGCATTGACTTAGTTTAGGAGAATCCATCCTCAACATACAGGATTCTGAAGACTATCCACTTTCAAGATCACCATCATTTTCTATAGTTTCAGAGTTATATGCCAATGATAGTTTTTCAGTCACACCATATATGTCATATAGCCACAGTATATCACCTAGCAAAAAGAAGAAAAATCTCCATCATCCAGAAACAACCATAATAAATTTGTGATAAGAACCAGCAGATTACAAAAAGCGTTAATTGAGGAAAAAAGTTGCCTGATTTATTTATGCAACAAATTCTTCTTTCTGTATGATTGAGAACCCATGCTTCATTAACATGGTTCAGTCATTAAGACCAGGATATGTTGGATAAAGTGTATGAAAGAGAAATTGAGCAGTATGCAAAAGGTCTAGAGGGTGAAATTTTTAACCTGAGTCTTGATGGATGGAGTAATGTCCACAATATGTGCTTGTGTGACGACAGAAGAAGGGAATGTCTTCCTTACAGAAACAATTGATAAATCAGGAAATGCACACCCAGCAGAATACTTACAAGAAGTTGCAGTAAAAGCTATAACAAACTGAAAAAAAATTTCAAATGTCAGGTACGCAGCTTGGTCACAGACAATGCCAAAAATGTATCCTATATGAGAAGAAATTATTTAGAAGAGATTCGCAAGCTAATAACATATGGTTGCAATGCTCATTTGATGCGCCTCCTAGCCAAAGACTTCGGTGTTCCAGAAATAAAGGCTAATGTTGTTGAAATTGCAAAATGCTTCCATAACAACCACTTTTCAGCAGCTGCTCTGAAAAAAGTGGGAGGAACCAAGCTAACGCTCTCACAAGATGTGAGATGGAACTCAGTAGTGGACTGTTCTGAGCACTGTATCAAGAGCTGGCCTAATCTGATGATAGTTTGTGAACAAAGTCGTGAAAAAATAGATGGCACTGTCACAGTCAAAGTTCTCAACAATGGGCTTAAGAGAAACATTGAACACACGCTGAGTACTTCGAAGCCTATTTCTGTAGCCTTGCACAAAATGCAGGGAAATAGCTGTTTTATTGCTGATGCCGTTGAAATTTGGAAGGAACCAAGTGAGATCTTAAAAGGAGAAATCTGCAATGACAGAGTTAAATTACAAACATTAAAAAAACGAGTGGGACAAGCACTATCTCCAGCTCATTTTCTTGCAAATAATCTCAATACTCAGTACCAAGGTCAAACCTTAACTGCTGAAGAAGAGAAGTTGGCTATGACATGGACATCCAGCAATCATCGCTCCATAATGCTAACTATAATAAACTTCAGAGCTAAGGGTGAACCATTCAAGAAATATATGTTTGCTGATGATGTTTTAAAGAAAGTTACACACTAGTGAACTGGTGGAAATCACTTAAGCACTTGGATTCAGAGACCATTGAAGTAATAATCTCACTTTTAACAGCAGTAGCTTCTTCTGCCAGTGTAGAAAAAATATTTTCTTGCTTTGGAGTAATTCATTCCAAATTGAGAAATTATTTGGGACCCGAAAAAGCAGGAAAGCTGGTTTTTCTTTTTCAGATTACGAACAGACAGGAAAATTAAGGTGAAGACGACTGAGTTAGCTGCAGAAGCCAATATTTAAAGTTTCTCGTGTTGACCTGGCTGACATAGTTGATTTTTTTTTTTTTAATATTTCATTTAACTATTTTAGTTAAAAACAATTTGAACAAAAACAAACCTGATTTTAAAGAACTTGAATGTTTAAATTCAAAAATTCATATGCTTGTTTTTTTAAAATATTATGTTTGCTGTTGAAGAAAAAAATCCAGAATACATAACGTTGTTGTTTTAGTTAAATAAAACAATTTAAATGTATGTTTGGTGGTGATCTCCTCCCAAAACAGCATGGCAAGAAAATCTTCCAAATATTAATGATTAACCTGTTGAATTGGAGATAGTTCATCTCCCAATGACTTCATAAATATCTGCTTCAATTACCTTTGGTAAATGAAATAACCAATCATTCATTTTGTGATATAGCTGTAAAACTAGTTTGAAAAGTTTTCAGAGTAAATCACTTAAAAATGTATAGTGTGTAGCTTCTAAAAACGAAACCTGCATCTATCTCTAAGTTATGAAGAATGTATATTAAGTTTATAACAACCAACGAGAATGCACTTTTATGGAGAAATCCCTGATTAAATCAAGTCTTCCTGACTAGTGATTTAAATCAAATCCACCCTGGTTGTTGGTCATGGGTAAGTGAGCTTTTCCGTGCTCCAAGGGATACAGTTTCTCAGTTTTTGTACCTCCTTTTTACCTGAAGGTTGTTGTACCTCTACTAGGCTGCTGATGAACTCTGTGCTAGTTTCAGTGGGGCAAATGATGCTTCTTGTTTGCAGGTATTCCAGTTCCTTCTTGTGTGGCTCCACAAGGGGTAATGCAGTTTTGTGTTTTGATATTCTCATGGGTTGCACATAGGAATGCCACTTCCAACTTAAGCTTGTCCTTTAAATGTATATCTCCTTGGAATATGACCTTTTATGTCGTTAGAATCTGTCCTGTTCTCTGTCATGTTGAGGATTTTCTCGTGCTGTCCTGCAACCAAATCTATGGCTTGCACTGCCCTGCCTTGAACTACGTTGCAGGTTGTTTCACAATTCATCTGGAGCCACATTTGTTATTGATCTAATAGAATATTTGCAAATATGGAGGTTGAATAGCTGATAGTTGCTTTCTCCAGTGCATGTACATTGAGAGACTTCGGATTTACCATGGTCACACTGAAGATAGTTTCTGTTTCTTGTGTCACAGCATGAACTGCTGGAATTTTTCTTTGGTAGATTGGTTTCCCACCCTCCTTGCACCATTGCCCATAGTCTGGACATTTTTCCAGTACATATTCTAGACTATGATACCTCCACTCTCTGTTGGTCTGTCTCTGTCCTGCCCCTTAAGTTCTTTTGGCTTGAGTATGTGTACTTTTTCTGTATTGGTGGCTGTTATTGTTTTGATCCTTTCCTTGGTTAGTTTAACAGCCTTTGCTATTTGGACGCATTTCTCCAAGGTTTGATCTCTTTTTATCAGTAATTGCTCCCTTAAGTTATAATCATGTCTCACAAACAGCCCTTTCTCTGGAGACATAAGATTCCCTGATCACAGTTACATGTGGAAGCCAAGGTTCTCAGCTTAGTAACTTAAGTATCTGTTTCCTCTTCTGCTTATTGATTTCAGGTGTAAAAAAACCCCTACCTGTTCTTTCTCTACAGTCTCATTCAGCGGGGAGCACAGTATTCACGCAACACTCTGCTCAGCTGTTCTAGTGTTTCAAGCACTATTCCTGGCTAAGGTCAAAATGTGTTGAAGTATGGTAATGCAAAATTAATACACCCAGTAGTAAAACAGTACAATAAACATCTAATTATAATTAGTTCATCATAAGAAAAGGAGTACTTGTGGCACCTTAGAGACTAACCAATTTATTTGAGCATAAGCTTTCGTGAGCTACAAAGCTTATGCTCAAATAAATTGGTTAGTCTCTAAGGTGCCACAAGTACTCCTTTTCTTTTTGCGAATACAGACTAACACGGCTGTTACTCTGAAACCTTGGTTCATAATAGTGTTTCGATATCTAGAGTGAAAGAAACTGGATTTTAAACTCATTTTTTTTCTCCTTATGTTGTCACTATAGGGTGGAATTTGGGTTATTTGGCACATTTACTGTGTGTTTACGTATCTTAATATGTTTGGATTTAATGTAACCCCTTAACTTTGAATGTCATGAGTTTGTAGTGCTTGGATAATTATAACGTCCCTATCATGTTTTTACCCTAAATTTATGATAGATTCCGGCAGTGGGAAAAGACTTCAGCGGCTTCTCCAGTAATGGGGAGCTGCCAGAGCCTTTACCTGCTGCAGTGAAAGACTCTGGCAAAGGGAGGCAGTGGGGAAAGGTTCCAGGAACTTCCCCTCTGCTGAGCCTTTTCTTGCTGCCTTTCCCTGCCAGAGCCTTTCATTGACCTGATTACACACTGCAGTGTGGACACAGCCTACTTTTCACTGTGGTGTGTAGCTACACTTACATTAGACACTGCCACAAGAGGTCTGCAGTGTAGATGTAGCCAATAAGAAAAGCTAGAATCCAGGCTGTAGGACTTCCCTTAAATAATTTCTGTTTGAACTAGAAAATATGTTCAATATGCTTTGATCCAGTTTCTGTTAGAAAGTCTATGGCCTGTGTGAGCGGTGGGTTGGGCACACAATTTAGACTCCTGAGGACCAAAATACTGTTGTCTAAACTTGTTGGGCTTAGTACAGGGATATTTGGATGAAATATAATGGTCTGTGCTGTACAGGAGGTCAGACTAGATGATCTAATGGTCTTTTCTTGCCTTAAACCTTTGAAATTATGGCAGTAGGCTCCTGTGAAAATCCTAGCCTTTATTTTTAACATTTAATGCAAAATGTAAGAGGTAAAAAGAAAAGCATTTTCATATGGAATAGAAACAATTTCAATATAATGTACACATTTTTCTACAAAGAACAAATAATTATCAATACTGTTGTCTCTCACATTTTAAATGAAGAATATGTGCATGCAGTACTGTGGTCACCATTTTATTTTAAATTGCCAAGTTTCAATAGTTACTTTGCCTTTTAAGTATTGAGAAAACTGGTATCTCAGGTACTGGGCTGTGGCAGTGTTTACAAATGCTGTATGTTTTTTTATATGATGACAGTTTTGCATAAATGTTATGGAGGGGTTTAGTTTTAGCTAATGTTTTTCAAGCTGTGATTTTTAGGGTGTTAAGAATATAGGAAATGCACTTAAGATAGTAATTACTATTTTGTATTAACGTACCTTGAAAGCCAATCTAATGTGCCATGGGGCTTTATAATATTAAACAAAACTGTGTTTCAGTAGCAATGGAAATTGACTTAACATTCAAGTCATCCACTTAATGTTAAAACAACAACTAAATCTAGATTCATAGATGATTTGGGCCCAAAGGGACCGTTATGATAATTTAGTCTGCCTTCCTGTATTACATAGGCCATAGAACTTCCCCAAAATAAGTCCTAGAACATATCAGTTAGAATAGCATCCAATCTTGATTTAAAAATTGTCTGTGATGGAGAATCCACCATGACACTTGATAAATTATTCCAATGATTAATTATGCTCACTGTTTAAAATGTATGCCTTATTTCCAGTCTGAATTTGTGTAGCTTCAACTTCCAGCCATTGGCTCATGTTACACCTTTCTCTGCTAAATTGAAGAGCCTGTTGGTAAATATTATTTCCCCATGTAGGTACATATAGACTATCATCATGTCACCTTTTAACAGTCTCTTTGTTAAGCTAAATAGATTGAGCTCCTTGTGTTTATCACTATAAGGCATGCTTTCTAATAATTGAAGGGTTCTTGTGGCTCTTCTCTGAACCCTCTCCAGTTTAACAACATCCTTCTTGAACTGTGATAACTACAATTGTGATCCAGCAACAACCTCAGTCAGCTCTTTTAAACTTGTTAAGATTTGGGTGCAAGTTGTCTGGACCAGCTAATTTAAAAATGTCTATCTTTAGTAGAAAGAAAAGGAGTCCTTGTGGCACCTTAGAGACTAACCAATTTATTTGAGCATGAGCTTTCGTGAGCTACAGCTCACTTCATCAGATGCATACCGTGGAAACTGCAGCAGACTTTATATATACACAGAGAATATGAAACAATACCTCCTCCTACCCCACTGTCCTGCTGGTAATAGCTTATCTAAAGTAATCTTCAGGTTAGGCCATTTCCAGCACAAATCCAGGTTTTCTCACCCTCCACCCCCCCACACAAATTCACTCTCCTGCTGGTGATAGCCCATCCAAAGTGACAGCTCTTTACACAATGTGCATGATAATCAAGTTAGGCCATTTCCTGCACAAATCCAGGTTCTCTCACTCCCTCACCCCCCTCCAAAAACCCACCCCCATACACACACAAACTCACTCTCCTGCTGGTAATAGCTCATCCAAACTGACCACTCTCCAAGTTTAAATCCAAGTTAAACCAGAACATCTGGGGGGAGGGGGGTAGGAAAAAAACAAGAGGAAATAGGCTACCTTGAATAATGACTTAGCCATTCCCAGTCTCTATTTAAGCCTAAATTAATAGTATCCAATTTGCAAATGAATTCCAATTCAGCAGTTTCTCTCTGGAGTCTGGATTTGAAGTTTTTTTGTTTTAAGATAGTGACCTTCATGTCTGTGATTGCGTGCTGGAAATGGCCTAACCTGAAGATAAGCTATTACCAGCAGGACAGTGGGGTAGGAGGAGGTATTGTTTCATATTCTCTGTGTATATATAAAGTCTGCTGCAGTTTCCACGGTATGCATCTGATGAAGTGAGCTGTAGCTCACGAAAGCTCATGCTCAAATAAATTGGTTAGTCTCTAAGGTGCCACAAGTACTCCTTTTCTTTTTGCGAATACAGACTAACACGGCTGTTACTCTGAAACCTATGTTTAGTAGCTTCTGTTTAATGCCCTCCAGAGCTGCTAATTAAATGGAAAGAGTGTTGTCCTCACCATATGATGAGACTGTATCATCTGATTTTTTCCCAAATGAAAAAACAGAAATATTTAATGGCCATCTCTGGCTTTTCTGCATTATTACGGATAATATTACCA
Source organism: Eretmochelys imbricata (assembly GCF_965152235.1). Taxonomy (NCBI): domain Eukaryota; kingdom Metazoa; phylum Chordata; order Testudines; family Cheloniidae; genus Eretmochelys; species Eretmochelys imbricata. Next base: position 399,251 of record NC_135580.1, on the reverse strand, counting down.
TTTCCACCAAGTAATGGATGAATACCGTTGTCAGGAGTTTTTTTGTTCCTAATATATTTTTTTAACAACTCCCTTATTGTCCTTAACTTTGCTAGTCATAGGTTTCTCCTAGTGTCCCTTGGCTTCTCTTATTAATTTTCTATAATTCCTAACTTCTTATTTATATTCATTACTATCAGCTAAAATGTAAACAATCCAAAATATTTAAAAACAATTGTCTCTTGGAAGAGCTTTCCAAGGAAGAAAAGGAAATCCGTGATACCCAGAAAATGGAAGCAAAGAAGGAAGCTAATGATAAATTATTAATAGAATGCGAAGTAGATTGTGCAGATGAAATGATGAAATGGTATGTGGAATTTAATAATCCACTGATAAATGTTAAACTTAATTGAACATGTCAGTAATTAGGAAAGGTATGAAAGTAATGGCTAACCATGAAAATATCCATATCTGAGCAATGAGGTTAGTTGTGTGAACCCAAATATACTGAAGAGCACTGATGGAGGAGGAAGCCTAGTGAGATGGACATTACAGTAGTATTATATTCTAATAAGAGTACTTCATGGATTTTAGCCAAGGAGTGAAATGTCACATGTTTATAATAATCAACAAGTAAAACTGACAAGTTACCAACTGAGTTAATGTGAACACTCAATTTTGAAATTAAAATGAAAAAGCAGCTCTCGGTACATTCTGGAGATATACTTTAAATAGTTGATCTGTAGACATAGCAAATAAGATAAATCAATAGGAATCTCTAAGAACATAACCAAAATATTAGTCATACGTGTTTAATTAAAAATTATACTAATTTTATATACTGTATACTGTATATACTGTTATACAGACATAGTCTTGATATTTGCAGACATCAGAAAAGTAGGAAAATTTAAACCTCATAATTGTCCGTGATAGAATGGTATTTGTCTGTGTAGCTGAATTATGAACAGAGTTCTGCAGCATTCAACAGAAATATGACAACAGGAAAAAGTCCCTTTACAAATGTCATGAAAACAATGGCTACAAAAGAAAGATATCTAACACTATACAGGAAGACTGAGACCTCCAAAATAGAAAACAAGTAATACAATAGATGAGAATACTGTCTTAAATACTGTGGCAAATTGCCAGCACTAATATGATGGGTCTTGCACTTTCTCTTCTTGGGGGTGGGGGAAGGGTTAAGAGCACTGTTTCTTGCCCCTGAACTGAGATATTAGCAGCCCCACTAGTGTCCTAGAGGAGGAGAGTGGAGCGGGAGGGACCTGGGCCTGCCCTCTACTCTGGGTCCCAGCCCAGCCCTAGAGATAGCAGTAAACCACTTGAACTAGCAGTTCCTTCCCCTGGGCTACTTCCCTCTCCTGCCCTTGAGCTTGTGGGGCTTCCTGCCCTCCCTCTGCACAAACCACGTGTCCCTTTACCTGGTGTCTTAGGCCACCACAGCACTTCTCCAAACTCTCCTCTGCTTCCTTCCAAACTGCTCTCTGCTCCAACACCAATCCACTCTGCTTCAACTCCTCGTCTTGTCTGATTGAAGCAGGGGAGATTTATTAGGTGACTGGCTTCAGGTGCTCTAATTGACTTCAGGTGCTTTAATTAATCTGTAGCAAACTTTCTTCCCTCTAGAGGGAATAAGGCTCCCGTCTAACACTCTCCTGCTGCCCTCTGGCCATGCTGTATCACATATCCCGCTCCCCTGCACAACACCCTGGGGTTGGACTACTTGGGACGAGAGGTAGTGCTGTTGTGATAGGCCATCAGCGTTGCCGTGTTTGTTTCCGGCCCTATGCTGTACCCGGAAATGGAAAGGCTACAGGGATAGGAACCACCTAGTCACCCTTGCGTTCTTCTCCTTGTTTCTGTGCATCCACTGGAGTGGGGCGTGGTCTGTCACAAGGGTAAACCGCCACCCCAGTAGGTAGTAGCAGAGAGGTCTCCATAGCCCATTTTACCACTAGACATTACTTTTCAACGGCTGCGTACTTTTGTTCCCTGGGGAGGAGTTTCCAGCTGAGGTACAAGATCGGGTGTTCCTCCTCCCCTACCATCTGCGAAAGGACGGCTCCCACCCCTACCTCTGAGGCATCTGTTTATAGGATGAATTCCCTCTCAAAGTCTGGGGCTGTGTGTACTGAATGGCAGCAAAGGGCTGTCCTTACATCTGCAAATGCTCCGTCTGCCGCATCAGTCCACTTTACTATCTCAGGGCCGTGAGCCTTTATCAAATCTGTCAATGGCCCTGGTCTTGTGGCGAAATGAGGTATGAATCTCCGATAGTATCCTACTATCCCTAGAAATGCTCTGACCTGCTTTTTGCGGACTGGTTGAGGCCAACCTTGTGTTGCCTCCACTTTGTTTCATTGGGGTTTCACCAAACCTCTCCCTACTACATACCCGACGTATATGGCCTCAGCTAGTCCTATCACGCACTTGAGAGGGTTGGCAGTGAGGCCGGCCTTCCGCAGGGCATCTAGCACCATTTCTACTTTTCCTAGGTGCATTTCCCAGTCAGGGCTATGGATGACTGTCATCTAGATAGGCAGCGGGATACTTGGCATGGGGTTGCAGCAATTTGTCCATAAGTTGTTGGAATGTTGCAGGGGCCCCATGGAGTCTGAAAGGGAGGACAGTGTACTGGAACAGTCCATCGGGTTTAGAGAAGGCAGTCTTTTCCTTGGCATTCTCAGCCAGGGGAATTTGCCAATATCCTTTGGTCAGGTCCAGAGTGGTTCGGTATCGGGCCTTGCCTAACTGATCAACTAGCTCGTCAATGCATAGTATCGGATAGGCATCGAATTGGGATACTTCATTCCATTTCTGGAAGTCGTTGCAAAACCTCAGGATGCCGTCAGGCTTGGGGACTAGGACGATAGGGCTGGACCACTGGCTATGGGATTCTTCAATAACCCTGAGTTCCAACATCTTCTTCACTTCTGTCCTAATTTCTTCCCTTTAGCTTCCGGTATTTGGTACAGTCGTATTGTCACTTTTACTCTGGGACTGGTGACAATATGATGTTGGACCAGTGTTGTACAGCCCGGCTGTGTACAGAACAGGTCTTGGTTCCATTAGATCATATCAATGACCTCTGTTCGTTGTTCTGGAGTTAACTCAGGAGATATCTTCACCTGCCCCTGTGGGTCGTCTGTCTGGGGTGGAGCTCCCCGAATGACCGGTCACGCCAGGGCTTCAGTAAGTTGATGTGGTAGATTTGCTCTGGCCTTTGGTGGTCTGGTTGTCTGACCTTATAGTCCACCTCCCCAAGGGCTTCCAGTATCTCATATGGTCCATGCCAGCTGGCTAGGAGTTTTCTTTCTGCTGTCGGCACTAGCACCATCACCCGTTCCCTTGGCTGAAATCTCCGTACTTTCGGCCGACGGTTGTAATATGTCTGCTGGGCCTCTTGTGCTTTTTCCAAATGTTCTCGTCCTATAGGGGTTACTTGAGTTATTTGCTCTCTCATCTGTGTTGCGTGCTCAGTGACATTCGTTCCTGGGTTGGGTTGTTCTTCTCAATCTTTCTTGGCAATATCTAATATTCCGCGTGGGTGGTGTCTGTGTAGTAGTTCAAAGGGAGAGAAACCAGTGGACGCCTGGGGGACTTCCCATGTAGCAAACATTAGATACGGTAGAAGGGTATCCCAGTCTTTTCCGTCCTGTGCTACCACCTTCCAGATCATACTTTTAAGGGTACAGTTAAACCGCTTGGCCAGTCCATCTGTTTGTGGATGGTAGACTGAGGTCCGTATGGCCTGGATGCAGAGTAGGTACATAAGTCTTTCATTAATTTTGACATGAAGGGGGTTCCTTGGTCTGTCAGGATCTTCTTAGGGATGCCCACTCTGGCAAAAACCTGGAGTAGTTCTTTTGCTATTGCCTTGGATGTGGGGTTTCTTAAAGGGATGGCTTCTGGATACCACGTGGCGTAGTCAAGGATGTCTAGTATGTTTCGGTGGCCCTGTGCCGATCTTTCCAGTGGGCCCACTATGTCCATGGCTATCCTCTCGAAAGGGATTTCAATAATAGGCAAAGGTACTAATGGGGCCTGCAAGTGAGGTCAGGGGCTATGCAACTGGTATTCAGGGCAGGAGGCACAATAGCGCTGGACCTTTGCATGTATTCCTGGCCAATAAAACCTTCTTAGGACTCTATCCAGTGTCTTGTCTACTCCTAGATGTCCCCCAAATAGGTGACTCTGAGCTAACTCTGGTACTGCCCTTGTGTATTTCCGTGGGAATAATAGTTGCTCTACTTCTTCCCTTCTTATTTGCACTATCCTGTACCACAGATTGCGTTTGAGCACGTAATATGGCCTTGGGCCTTTGGTCTTTCCTTGCACGGGTACGCCATTTACTTCTGTCATAAATATAAAGGGAAGGGTAAACCCCTTCAAAATCCCTCCTGGCCAGAGGAAAAATGCTCTCACCTGTAAAGGGTTAAGAAGCTAAAGGTAACCTCACTGGCACCTGGCCAAAATGACCAATGAGGAGACAAGATACTTTCAAAAGCTGGGAGGAGGGAGAGAAACAAAGGGTCTGTGTGTCTGTTGGTATGCTGCTTTTGTCGGGGATAGACCAGGAATGGAGTCTTAGAACTTCTAGTAAGTAATCTAGCTAGGTATGCGTTAGATTATGATTTCTTTAAATGGCTGAGAAAAGAATTGTGCTGAATAGAATGACTATTTCTGTCTGTGAGTCTTTTTTGTAACTTAAGGTTTTGCCTAGAGGGATTCTCTATGTTTTGAATCTAATTATCCTGTAAGGTATCTACCATCCTGATTTTACAGGGGTGATTTTACAGGGACGTGATCGTTCCCCTCTATTCGACATTGGTGAGGCCTCATCTGGAGTACTGTGTCCAGTTTTGGGCCCCACACTACAAGAAGGATGTGGATAAATTGGAGAGAGTCCAGCGAAGGGCAACAAAAATGATTAGGGGTCTGGAACTCATGAGTTATGAGGAGAGGCTGAGGGAACTGGGATTGTTTAGTCTGCAGAAGAGAAGAATGAGGGGGGATTTGATAGCTGCTTTCAACTACCTGAGAGGTGGTTCCAGAGAGGATGGTTCTAGACTATTCTCAGTGTTAGAAGAGGACAGGACAAGGAGTAATGGTCTCAAGTTGCAGTAGGGGAGGTTTAGGTTGGATATTAGGAAAAACTTTTTCACTAGGAGGGTGGTGAAACACTGGAATGCATTATCTAGGGAGGTGGTAGAATCTCCTTCCTTAGAAGTTTTTAAGGTCAGGCTTGACAAAGCCTTGGCTGGGATGATTTAATTGGGGATTGGTCCTGCTTTGAGCAGGAGGTTGGACTAGTTGACCTCCTGAGGTCCCTTCCAACCCTGATATTCTATGATTCTATGATTCCTTTACTTCTATTTCTATTAAAAGTCTTCTCGTAAGAAAACTGAATGCTTTTTCATTGTTCTCAGATCCAAGGGTTTGGGTCCGTGGTCACCTATGCAAATTGGTGAGGATTTTTACCAAACCTTTCCCAGGAAGTGGGGTGCAAGGGTTGGGAGGATTTTGGGGGGAAAGACGTGTCCAAACTGCGTCTCCCAGTAAACCCAGTTAGAGTTTGGTGGTGGCAGTGGATATTCCAAGGACAAAGGATAAAATTAATTTGTACCTTGGGGAAGTTTTAACCTAAGCTGATGAAAGCAAGTTTAGGAGGTTTTCGTGCAGGTCCCCACATCTGTACCCTAGAGTTCAGAGTGGGGGAGGAACCTTGAGAACTTCCACTACCTCCTCCCTCACATTTGCATACAGCGGGTCATTGGTTTGGTCCTGGGCAGCCTTACTCATCAGACGATTAGTCTCCTGCTGCATCCAAGTTGCCTCCTGTTGGGCAGTTGCTTGGACCCAGATAGCCTGCTGCTGGGCTGCAGTGGCTTGTATTAGGGCCTTGACCATGTCGTCCATCTTAGGGAGGAGGGTTTTGGCTAACCCTGGTTTAAGTCCCCAGCACATAGATCCCACCCCGGACACCACGTGCGGCAAATTGCCAGCACTACTATGATGGGTCTCACACTTTCTCTTCTTGGGTGGGGGTTCAGGGCACCGTTTCTTGCTCCTGAACTGGGGTATTAACTACCCCACTAGTGTTCTAGAGGAGGGGAGTGGAGAGGGAGGGACCCAGGTTCGCCCTCTACTCCGGGTCCCATTCCAGGGGCCGTAGGGATAGTGGTAAACCACTTAAACTAGCGGTTCCTTCCCTTAGGCTACTTCCCTGTCCTGTCCTTCAGCTTGTGGGGCTTCCTGCCCTCCCTCTGCACAAACCAGGTGTCCCTTTACCTGGTGTCTTGGTGGTCTTAGCCCACTGCAGCACTTCTCCAAACTCTCCTCTGTTTCCCTCCAAACTGCCCTCTGCTCCAGCATCAAACCACTCTGCTTCAACTCCTCCTCTTGTCTGACTGAAGCAGGGGTTTTTTATCAGGTGACTGGCTTCAGGTGCTTTAATTGGCTTCAGGTGCTTTAATTAATCTATAGCAAACTTTCTTCCTTCTGCAGAGAATAAGGCTCCCGTCTAACACTCTCCTGCTGCCCTCTGGCCAGGCTGTGTCACAATACCGTAAAATCTAGCAAAGTTAAGGCTAAAGTTAGGCCTTGTGATCTTTGAGGTGATCAAATCGTTCAAAGCTTTGTGATAAGCTTTCTGTAGAATGGGCATCTTTGAACCCAGATTTGAGAAACAGAGGAAGACTAAAGAAGTGGCAAAATCTGTGTAATGAATCAGCTTTGAAGCAATTGAAAGTAAAGTAGTAAAATGACAGTTAGAACTTAATATAGTATCTTTGAAAATGGCATTAACTGTGACCAGCCTATTTAAAAATATTATAGAGGAAAACATCTTGTATTGCAACAAGGAATTGGCATTAACAAGTAGTTGCTCATTAAACTGACAATTTTAGAAGCACACTCAAACAACATGATTCACGGAATAATAAGATCTCAGTCGTACACTACTTAGCTGTCAATGTCATACAGATCTTTCAATGCCTTTTAATGAACCTTTACTCTCCTAGAAAGTTGTGACTTTGTCTCAACTTCCAACCAGCTAACTGTTAAACAGTTTTCAGAGTAGCAGCCGTGTTAGTCTGTATTAGCAAAAAGAAAAGGAGTACTTGTGGCACCTTAGAGACTAACCAATTTATTTGAGCATAAGCTTTCGTGAGCCACAGCTCACTTCCTCGGATGCATTCAGTGCCTTTCCTTTTCTTTTTGTTAAACAGTGCTTCATTTGGGCAAAAGGATCATCTTCAAACACAACTCCTCCTCTTTGGCTTGTTTCTTCAACTCAGGTTTCAGAGTAACAGCCGTGTTAGTCTGTATTCGCAAAAAGAAAAGGAGTACTTGTGGCACCTTAGAGACTAACCAATTTATTTGAGCATAAGCTTTCGATGAAGTGAGCTGTAGCTCACGAAAGCTTATGCTCAAATAAATTGGTTAGTCTCTAAGGTGCCACAAGTACTCCTTTTCTCTTCAACTCAAACCTTCCATCTGCCTATGATGTCTATAAAGGTGGTATTTACTTTTTAATCTGAATTTTCCTTCTCTTTATATCACTCCCACACATTGCTTTCCTCAATACAGTGTCAGATGAAGTCCTCACCCATGCCTTCATATAATTGAATTCACTTAAGGATTGACATTAGCGGGGAAAAAAGAGTACAACAGACTACAGGATTCACTCTTGAATTTATCAAAATCAGTGCTTAAGTCACTTTAAGCCCCTGTAGTCAGATGAAGTGGGAATGAACTGTTTAAACACAGAGAAAAATTAAAATGTGATTAGAGAATTGGACTGCAAATGAGGCCAGAAGTTATGGACAATATTGCTTTGAGATCAGAAGATCTGGGCAGTTGTCTGTCCAACTTATAAAATTAAATGAATCAAATAAGGCATGAAAAAGAATTACAAAATGCTCATAGAAGTGAGGTAAAATCATCTATTTCCAGTAAAGGAAACACAAGATAAATATGACAAAGACCAGTATTTCAGTTTCAGTAGGTGACTGACAGAGACACCTAGAGGGCAATAGATAATAGAAACTGAAAAACAAGGTAGAGCTAACTGAGTCAAATGGTACTCAAAAGTAGTTAGTAGTAGTAAACAACTGGCAATGAGTACGGAGGTGTCAGTAGAGTATATCTACAAGGTATCAGGCTAATCATAGAGATAAATACCAGTTTGGGGATAGTTGAAACTATGAGGGGAGGTAAGGTAAGGTTCCTGACTACCTTAAACAGTCAGGTGGAGGCACCAAGAAATCCAAGCCTAACTTGAATGAGCTGTTATTGCTGACAAAGGGTTGAAGCTATGCTGTTTTGCTTAGACACTGGCTTAGCAACACAGCTGCTTTGAAGACATTGCTTGGAGCACCCCTAACACAGCAAAAGGAGCAAAAAGCTACTGCCAAATTCCACTGAATTGTTAATGGGTCTTCATACTCCAAGAAAGACACAGGATTTCAACTCCAACACAGTCAGTAACAGGCATCTCACCTTGGGGTGAGGAAGCTTTCCTCTTAACTTTCACTGAATGCATCCGATGAAGTGAGCTGTAGCTCACGAAAGCTTATGCTGAGATAAATTGATTAGTCTCTAAGGTGCCACAAAAGTACTCCTTTTCTTTTTGCGAATACAGACTAACATGGCTGCTACTCTGAAACAATTCCTCTTAACTGCAACTCATTTCTAAAGACGGAAACATGCTACACCAAATCCTGGAACAAAACTTGGAAAGAATATATGAGTTTTAAGTTTAATTTACAAAATATTCTGTTTTATTTTATTCTTTTTATTGAAGGTTTACAATCTATAATAAATGACAAATATTACTGTGAGTGTTGAGTAAAAGTTTAAGTATTTTTATTAGTTTCCAGTGACAGACAATATGCAGAATTGCCATTTCCCTGCTGCCACTTAGCAGGAATAGATACAGTGGCAAGGATGATGGTCTCAGCATCTCTTTAGATTAAACATAAAATAAATCATTTCATCTCTAGAGATTTTTTCATTTTGTTCAAAGTCATTAAAGAAGATTATTGCTCCAAAGTATGTAGAACTTGTATCTTTAACATGCATACTGATACATCCGGGGGGTTAAAAACTTAAATCTAAATCAGCCTGGCTGAAACTCAGATTTTAAGTGAGTGTACAGTACGTAATCTAGTGGTTAGAGTAGGGGGTACTCTGGGAAGCATACAAGCTTACAGGGGAATTTGAATCAATCTGCAGAGAGGGGAGTAAGCCATCAGAGTACTGAGCAAATGTTCTGTGCTATGTGGAGTGTAAAATTCTACAGAACGTTTTTTCTTTTTCCTTCATTTAGGTTAATGGCACGGATGCAGATTATGAATATGAAGAAATTACACTTGAAAGGGTAATATTCTAAATGCTATTCCATAAATTGTATTTGAAAGGAAATTCATACTATTTGTATATGGCAAGATTGGCCTCTTGACGGCCTGCGGTTAAACAGCAATGCTATTTATTTTTAGATCTATTAATTTAACCTAAATATGAAATATATTGAATAGTGAGTATGAAAGGGGCACAAATTTTATTGCTTTTGCACACGCTTTATATTCTTAATTTAATACTTGTTAAATACTGTTCGGATAACTGAGCTGGAACTTCCATAGCCATTCCAAAATTGCTGTCTTGTGAGTTTTGATAATTATATCAGTACAGTTTAGACCAGTGCTTAATTCGTGCCAGGGCATGTGAAGCTTGAAGTTCATAGCCCTGGCAACCCTGGGCTTGCTTCATCAGTTGTGAAAGTAAAAAGATTGCTTGAGCCCTGGCATCTGTTTAATTACAAATTAAGCACTGGTATAGACAGCAGAAGTACTGAAGTCTGTCTACCAGCTGCTCTTGTATTTTAGATTGGGTGAGACAAAAATCCTTAAATGTTGCAGTTAAACCAAACATTTTGATATCTGTACATATATTAGGTCATGACTTGATTTTCTTATCTACCTACCTAATAAACATTTTAACAGAATAACAGAGAATTCATTAACAGTATAGTATATTGTACTTTACATTGTAGACTGAAAATCTAATCTGTAATATTAAATGGTGATATTTGACTCTGTATTGTTGCAGTGCTATGGCAATATAGTTAATTTAAATAAATTAGTTTTATTTTGTTTTTGAGATTTTCTGACATTTGAGTACTGTGAAAAACTCAAATGGTTTAAAAAAAAATCTCAAAATCTTAAGCATGAAAATGGCGCTACAGTTCTCATACACATTGCTCTAATGGACCCTTATGTTGCAGTTAAAACAAGCATTTTTACATCTATGTGCATTCCAGGTTCTGTTAGACTCGAGCAGTGTATATGGCAACTGCAGTGATATTTTTGTGCTCAAGATTTCTGGATTTTTCTTAACAGTTTGAGCATTCCCCATTTAACAATAAAGCTCATTTGTCATTGTTGTAATTTCCATTGTCCTTCCATGAGCTTGCATTCCACTTAGAGCCATAGCATTATCAAACAAGCCCTGCAGCTTATTTGTAAATGACAAATAAAATAAATAGACTCTAAATCTAGCAGAGTAGTAGTACTCAGTAAATAGCAGAGAGTGGGAGACCCAGATTTTGTTAATGCACCTACCCTCTTTTATAATCAATTAGCAGAAATGGAGGTGTTCCACGGGGACCCTTCTCATTCAAGCAGTAAAGTTGACAAGCTCTAGAATATAAATTTCAGTTCATATTTTAATGAGGAAAGGAGAATTTGTATTTCTGTTATGATGTCTTGATGTGGAGAGTGGTGATTTACAGCAAGGGAAATAGTGGAAATTCACAGCTTCATCTGTGGTGCAAACTGTTTACTCCCCTTTTGTCCCCTGGGAGGATTTGTGGGGGTAGGGAGCAACAAATATCTTTGGGTAAAATAGCGTATAAAAGAATCCAAAATTAATATAAAGATTTTGTACTTTCTCCTTTACCTCAAAAATAAATCTGAAATGAAATGAAAATATTAATACTTCAGTGACTGGAAAAACAAACATGTTATAGAGACACAAATGATGTAGCCACAGTAACTAATTCTCTCTCCATTTGAGAATTTTTAAAATCTCTTTGAGCTGCATAATTGCAATATTTGTTCTAGTTTGACTAAGTTCACAAGTGAAGCAAAAGTAGTCTCAGTCTAGTCCACTCATTTATCCACTTTATAAAACTGTCAGCCATGTGGCCATGATTACTCTACTTGGCAGAAGACAGATACTGAAACAGCTTCTGTGTTAGTGTAAGACTGAGACACTTGTACAGAACAAGGTGGGAAAGCATCTCTAGAAAGTCTCTAACAGTGTAGCTTTATAGCACAGTAATTTGCAGTGTGAACCACAGACGGTTTAGGACAGTAATATAGGCAAGTCAGCAGTGAGCTGATACTTAAAATCAAATAGAGTAAATTTAGATCAGGCTTAAAAACATATACTTTAACATTCATCATGTTTTATGTTTTCCACATAGTTTTTTCCCCTTTGAAACTATAACAGGAGGAGAGAAGGGTATTTGCTGAAAACAATGAGCACGTGATTTCTGCAGAGCTTATGGGATAAGAAAGTCTATAATTTGTAGCATTTCAACAAAATATCAGAATCCGACATTCCAGTTCTTGGAGAGTGTGTGTGTTTGGAGCGTTTTTTCAACCGATGGATTCTTTTGCCTCAAAAGAGGAAACCACAGTAGCTTTATTGATTAGTTGTTATTGTTAACATGAACATTGACACAATCTGACTTGTTCCTGTAACGATAAACAAATTGGAGTTTACACCATAGTAGAAACTGTTTCTCTGTTATTTTTGAAAGGCATGTCAGTTTCTCACCATTTTTTCCAAAATAATAAAAATAAATGTTATCCTGTAGTACATAATATATAGGCTCAGCAGCATTCCACTAGGAGTGGAATTATATCTGTTTGATAAAACATAAAATGTTTTCTCTCCTGATTTGCTTTTACCCTACTTATTTTTAAAAGAAAATTATGCAACTAAGTGATATTTATTTTTCAGGGAAATTCAGGGCTTGGCTTTAGCATTGCAGGTGGTACGGACAACCCACACATTGGGGATGACTCAAGTATTTTCATTACAAAAATCATAGCAGGGGGTGCAGCTGCTCAGGATGGAAGATTACGGTATGTCAACTGTGTTATTGAATGCAGTGCCTGTTATTAGAAGGGAAAGGACAAAACATTTTCATGTGGTTTTATTATTTTTTCTTCTACTGGTATAATTTAAAATTAACAATACTCTATAATTTATGCAGTGTTTATTTAGTAAGTAACATAAATAATTTTTTACGTAAATTAAACAAGGTTTATTTGTTTTGTATATAATCCAACATCTCTAATTTAGTGAATTCAGTTTTCTGTTACATGGTGTAAATATATTGTACCAATTTCTTGGTCTTCCTTAATTCAATAGGACTGTTGACAACAGGTAAGTATTTAGTTTAAGAGCATCCCTTGTCTAGAAGCGATTGGGACAGATTCTCAACCCTGGCTCTGGCCTGACAGGGAATCCACAGGTGATGTAGAGTCCATCTCTATCATCCACTCTACACACACCCTGGGGAAAGAGTCATGTCAGAAGGAGGCAGAGCACTCTTCTGATTATGGACCAACACAAAAATCCCCATGGGACCTCTATAGCTTGCCATTTAGAGCACACCTTGAGCATCTCTAAATTCTGACCGTCCCCAAGCCAGCCTACGAGAGTGGGAGTAAAAAGGCACCTTTCTTTTCTACACCAGTTCTTCAGATGCCCTGAGTCTGAACTCATTGGGACACAGGGTGGGGTTAGTAATCCAAATTTGGGGTCAGTTTGCCAAGGGTTCCCAAGATACAGTCACTGAATTAAACAGCTTTTCTTAAGGTTTATGTATTTTTTCCAACATTTTCTTCCATACACATTCAACATTTGTATAGGTGAAGGGGATAAGCAGTCAGCTGTGAACCTGATCCACCCAACCAGTGTCAGTTTGAGTCCCACCTAAGGCAGGAATCTGGAAAAGGTCTGAAGGCATATTACTAAAATCTGCCTTTGTCAGGGTGTGGTTTTGGGTTTTTTTTGTTTGACTGCTTTTATTTTATTTTTAAGACTTTGAGTGAATATAGTCAAAATATTTGAGTGATGGAGGAATTAGAAATTTGAATGCTTGTTAGGAAGAGAGGAGAATGAGGGGTTGTACAAGTCGGTGGCGGGGGAGGAGGAGAGAGATGTTTGAGGCTGCAGTGAGGGGAGGAAGGATTATGGGGAGGTGGATAAATGGGGATGTATGGTAGGGAAGGAAGGATGGGAGGCTCAGGTGAGAGGTTGGGAACGGAGATTGGGAGTGAAGCGGGACATGCAGGTGAATGGCAGGGTGACTTGGGGAGAATAGGGGCAGAGGGTTCTCTTAGCCCTGCTTTCTCCCTACTCGTGTGCGGTGTGTCTGCTAGGATCAGAGGGGAAGGGGCTGTTTCCTTTCCCTCCACCTATATGTGTGAGGCAGGATCTGGGTTGCCTGACCCCTTGTGTGAGTGCTGGGATCTGGGGGGCCTGCCTCCTTGTGTGTATGCTGAGTGGGGGCTGCTCATCTGTGTGGGTGTAACTCTCCACCCCCTATTGTTAACCAGGTGTTTGGAGGGTCTAAGCCCCTCTCCCTGCTCCAATTCATGTGAACTGGGATTTGAGGGACCCTGTCCCTGTAAGGGTGTCTGAGCACCTCACCATGCTCTATCTAGGGAAGCCCTGCACCTCTGGATGGAGAGCCGAGAACCTGCAAAGTGGGAGAATATACGGAGAACTCACTGCTGAGACTGGGATGAGGAGTTGAGAATGAGCATGCTTGATGCATATCACAATCTCTCCAGCACTGGGGAGAGGGGATGGGAACACCCGCTGACATAAAAGGAACAGTTAACACATCTCAGAGCTGTTGTTTCTGGTTGCATGCGTCTGCAGGAGGTGTTCCCATTCAGTTGAGACCATCTCATTGAGAATAATGGGACTCACCATGTCTCTCTGAGTCCTCTATGCAGCAGATGGATGTGGAGAGCTATAGTTAAGGTGGGGAAGGCCTTTGCAGATCTCATATCACAGTTAAGCTGCTCCAGCTATTGCTTCCACCATTTGGCACAGCTACACCTAATACAGTGAATGCACCTGGAGTCCATTCAGATCATTTCCAGTGACTAAGGTGGCAATGGCATGTGCCTTAATTCTGTATTTCCTGATTTGCAGAGGTTTGAATTTTGCTAAACTTGACCTTCTGGAAGGGCATGAGATAACTCTGGGCAATCTTAACTGCATTAATGAAGGTTTTTGTCAGTGAATAATACTTACACAGTGTAGTTCTGCAGATAGAACTAATTTAGTTCCATTTTTGATTTCACCATTTGGACTTCTTTACTTCACTTTCTAGTGGTATGCTTCTTGTAGAAGTTAGCTGAAATCTTAATGTTTATCATTATAAACTATTTACAAATTATCATTACTAAATATCATTAGTTATCAGTGGTTTGCTATCAGATTGTCAGGTCATGTTTAGTAAGGTGTCATAGGTGTCTGTCCTAGGTCCGGTACTATTCCATTAACGACTTGGATGATGGAGCGTAGAGTATGCTTATAAAATTTGGGAATGATACCAAGCTGAGAGGGATTGCAAGCTTTTTGAAGGTCAGAATTAGAATTCAAAGTGACTTTGATAAATTGGATAATTGGTCTGAAATCAAGAAGATGAAATTCCATACAGGACTGTACAAGGTACTACACTTAGGAAGGAAAAATGGAGATGAATGAATGCAAATGGAGAATACCGTGTTAGTGCTGCGGACAAGACTCTGGGGGTTATAGAATCATAGAAATGTAGGGCTGGAAGGGATTTCAAGAACTCAAGTCCAGCACCTTGCCCGTGGCAGGACCAAGTAAATTAGACCATCTGTGACATGTTTGTCCAACCTGTTCTTCAAAACCTCCAGTGACAGGGATTCCATAACCCCCCATAGTAACATATTCCAGTGCGTAACCATCTTTACAGTTAGAAAGTTTTTCCTAATATCTGACCTAACCCTTCCTTGCTGTAGGTTAACCCCGTTACTACTTGTCCTACCTTCAGTGGACATGGGAAAAAATTGATCACTGACATCTTTATACCAGCCCTTTACATATTTGAAGACAGTTGACAAATCCCCCCTCAGTCTTCTTTACTGAGGGGCAGGGCCAGCTATAGGATTTTTGCTGCCCCAAGCAAAAAAATGTTTGGTGCCCCCGCTTTTTTTTCATGTCCCCCAGCTCTGCCCCAAATCCCTGGGCGTGCCGCATTCCCCCCCACCCCATTGCTTCCTGCGGCTCCCCCCTGCTACCCCCTGCCTCTCAGGTGAGGGAGAGGCAGCGCATTCAGGAGAGCAGGTAGAGCGGAGATGAGCGAGGGTGGGGGGAGCGCAGGAAGTAACGCTCCCCACCCCAGCTCACCTCCGCTCCACCAGTGCCGCCGCGGCAAGCCTGGCAGGGAGAGGGGAGAGGCGGAGCGGTGGCGGGCGCGCTCAGGGGAGCAGATGGAGGCGGAGCTGGGGCGGCGGGGGCACATTCCTAGGGGCGGCCTGGCCAGTGCTGGAATGCCACCCCTAGGAATGTGCTGCCCCAAGTAGCTGTTTGTTTTGCTGGTGCCTAGAGCTGGCCCTGCTGAGGGGATGCCAGAGTTACATCATGACCAATTTAAGGCCATTATATAGGAGGGACAGGTAGTGCACTGCTGCAATCTGCCCTTGACGCGGCAGACAAAGCAGCTAGGTCCATCTCCACGGTGATGCAACAAGCGTCATGGCTCTCTGTTGGGTTTTCCAAAAGAGGTGCAGTCAACTGTTGAGGACCGCCCCTTTGAGGGCACAAAGCTCTTTGCGGAGAAGACTGATGCCTCCCCTTGCACCCTGAAGGATTCCATGGCTACACTCTGGTTACTGGTTATCTACAATATCAGCCTAAAGGCTGTCTAAATGGGTCTCAAAAAGCATTAGACGGTGTTACCAAGCTCACAACATGACCCCTCCAGATTCTGTTCGTACACACTCCATGAAGTTGATCTCCTCATCCATTGCCTTCTTCAAGAATGTCCCTATCTCAGAGATCTGTAGAGCGGCAATTTAGGTGTCTGTACACACTTTCGCAAAACGCTGTGTGCTCACTGGTGACTGTGCCTCAATGCCATCTTCAGCTCCACAGTACTGTCATCTGTAACTGACCCATCTCTGAAGTCCCCGCCTTCCAGTAGGGATACTACTCAGAAGGCACCTACCATGGAGCACCACAAGGAAGTTACTCACCTTGTGCAGTAATGATGGTTCTTCGAGATGTGTATCCCTGTGGGTGATCCAAAACCCACCCTCCTCCCCTCTACTTTGGAGTTCTTGTCAATGACTCTGCGGTAGAGAAGGAACTGGGGAGGGTTATCCCGCATGTGCTGGCTAGCCTCGTGGCACCGCACAAGGGGAGACAGTGCCTGCGTGGGCCTAATGGACACTACTACAGAAGTTCTCTGATCAGCAGTGCAGGGACACAAGCATACCTACCATGGAACACCCATAGGGACACATATCTTGAAGAACCATCATTACTACATGAGGTGAGTAACTTCCTTTTACTGCCTTTTATATCCCTTGATAGGTATAACTCATTTTGTGGCTTAGCCTTTCTGATTTTGTTCCTACATGCTTGTGCTGTTCTTTTTTATGGCTCCTTCGCAATTTGTCCATGTTTCTACTTTTTGTAGGATTTCTTTTTGATTTTCAGGTCATTAAAGAGCTCCTCTTACCATTCTTCCTATCTTTCCCTGGCATTGGGATAGTTTGCAGTTGTGTCTTTAATATTATCTCCTTGAGAAACTGTCTACTCTCCTGAACTCTTTTTTCCTTTAGATTTTCTTCCCATGGGTCTTTACCCACCAGTTCTCAGAGTTTGTTAAAGTCTGCCTTTTTGTTAAGCTGCTCTCTCTCCTTCCTTTCCTTAGAATCATGAAATTTGTCATTTCCTGATCACTTTCACCTACTTTGCCTTCCACCTTCAGATTCACAAACAATTCCTCCTTGTTGTTCAGAATCAAGTGTAAAATGGCTGTCCTACTGGTTACTTCCTCTACTTTCTGGAGCAAAAAGTTGTCCCCAATACATTCCAAGAACTTATTTGAAATTTTGTGTTTTGCCACTTTACTTTTCCAACAGATGTCTGATTAGTTAAGTATCCCATTATTACCAGGTCTTGTGTTCTGGGTATTTCTGTTATTTGTTATAGAAATGCCTCATCCACCTCCTTTTCCTCATTTGGTGGTCTATAGTAGACCACTACCATAACGTCACCCCTATTTTTTACCCTTTACCCACAGACTCTCAACTGGTCTACCTCCTTCTGGATCTCAGAACAAGTGTATATACTCCTGATGCATTATGCAACACCTCCTCTCTTTTTACCCACCTGTCCTTCCTGAACAAGCTGTAGCCCTCTATGCCAATATTCCAGTCATGAGACTTATCCCACCAAGGCTCTGTGATGCCGATTAAGTTATAATTTGGCTTATATACTAATACTTACAATTCTTCCTGCTTTTTCCTCCCATACTCCTTGCATTTGTGCAATAGTGGATCACAAATTGAATGAATCAGCAACGTAATGCAGTTGCAAAAAAAGCTTTTATAATTTTGGCATGTATTAACAGGAGACTCACATGTAAGACATGAGGGGTAATTGTTCCACACTGCTCAGCACTGGTGAGGCTTCAGGCTCAGGTACTCTGTCCAGTTTTGGGTGCCGCACTTTAAGAAAGAGGTTGACAAATTGGAGAAAGCCCAGAGGAGAGCAACAAAAATGATAAGATTTAGAAAACATGACTTCTGATGAAAGGTTAAAAAAAAGTTGGCATGTTTAGTCTTGAGAAAAGAAGACTGAGGGGACTTGATAACTGTCTTCAAATATGTTAAGGGCTATCATAATGAGGATGGTGATCAATTGTTTTCCGTATCCACTGAAGGTAGGACAAGTAGTAACGGGGTTAACCTGCAGCAAGGAAGGTTTAGGTTAGATATCAGGAAAAACTTGCTAACTGTAAAGATAGTTCAGCACTGGAATATGAAGAACAGGACGGACAAACGGCTGTTAGGTCTAGTCCAGGGTTACTTGGTCCTGCCTCAGTATGGAGGGGGGATTGGGCGAAGTGATTCTGTAATTATTCCAGGAGCTCAGCCTTTTCTAGAATTCAGGTTTAACTATTACATGTTTCTTTGCAAACTAGTCTTAATATCGTCTTGCCCCAGATACTCATCGGATCATGCAAACAAGATTTGATCAATGAATTGGACAATTTTGGCAGGTTTGCTAATAAATTATTATTAGTTTTGTAGTCCAGGTTCATCTGTATGGTTACTCTCTGTCTTCCATACAAACTCATTTTTATGATGTAATATTTAGAAGTGAAAGGAAAATAATTCTCTGACAGGTGATTCACTAATAAATTAAAGGCTTAGATTTAAGATGCTTCATTATATCTAGTCAAAATGTTGGCACTTCGTTAGTTAGGTAGTATTCACTGATTTATGCAGAATTGTGCTAAAAGCATTTTGAAATGAATGGTTTTTCTAAAAGTCTTTATGGAATTGTTAATTCTGAACAGTCTCAAGAATTTGCCAGCATTACTGTGCAAAACAAAAATCTGTTTTAAGATAAACTTGTGTTCCTTCTAATATATATTTACAGAGCTAGTTCTGGAATTGATTATGCATATTATTATTTATTTGTATTATCGTGACACATAGTTGCCCCGGTCAATGACCAGGACCCCATTGTCAGAACAAAAGTATCTAATTATTGAACAAGAGACAACAGATGGATACAGCCAAACCAGTGGGAGTGTACAACTAAACAATGAGCCGATACTAGTCAGCATGGTAGGCTGTGGTCTGAGCACACTAGCATCCTAACTATTGTCACAGTTTTTGTAGGCTTTATGACAGAGTAGAGTTTTAAGGAGGATGTTGAGTTAGTTTTGTGGATGTTTACAAGGAGCTAGATGCAATCAGAGGGGTTACATGTTCAAAGTGATGATCTAGGAAAAGGATCTTCACAGCTGCATTCTAAATGGATATTAGAGGAGCAAGATTGCATTTGTCAATGCCAAAAAAAAGGATGAGGTAGTAATTCAAATGCAAGAGGATAAGAGCCTGGATGGAAGTTTTATCTGTGTGGATGGATAGGAAAGACTGTATCTTAAGAGATGTTATGCAAAAAGACTCTGAAAGATTTAGACATATCCTGGATGTGAGAACCTAGAAGGATAACTCATCTGAAGATGACAGGCAGGGTGGTGGTGTTGTCCATAACGAATGAGACAGTAGGTGTCAAATTGGATTTAGGAGGGAAGATTAAGAGCTGTGTTTTAGCCATGTTGAGCTTGATCTTATGGCTATACATCCATTAGGAGATATCACAGAAACAAGCTGAGATTTTAATTTAGACAGAAGGAGACAGGTCTGGAGTAGAGAGAGAAATCTGAGTCATCCACATAGAAATGGTAGTCGAATTCATTTTCGCAGATGAGATTACCCCGATATAAGGTATAGAGGGAGAAGGAGACCAAGATAGAGTATGAGGGTATTAGAAGGATCCTCTGAAGGACATGCTGAAGGAGAGAGAGGTAAAAGGATTAAGGGTGGAGGAGAGCAAAGCATGGGGAGAGTCAACAACTATATCAGTAGAAGACAGGGAAGGGAGGACAGGGCTGAGAGCAGACGAGAAGCCATCAATGTTGATAGGATGGAAGTCAGAGAACAACTGAGTGACAGGTCATGAGTGAGGACTAGTGGGTGATTTTGAAAGAGATTAGGTGATGGTCACTATGGAGAAACTCAGTAACAGAGAGTTCAGAGAGAGAGCAGTGCTTGGATAAGACCAAGTCAAGCAAGTGGCCCTTTTGTTGAATGGCAGTGTTGCACCAGAGCTGCAGGTTGAATGAAGAGGTGAGGGTGAAGAAATGTAAGCTAACGTATCAGTGGGTCATCAGCATGGAAGTTGAAGTCACCTAGAGTGAGTGTGGGAGACCGAGGACAGGAAGAGAGCCAGGGGTAGACTGTAGGTGACAGCAGCATGGAGGAGGAGAGAAGAGTCAGACGCGATGCTCAAAAAAGGAGAAAATGGGAAGGGGGAGGAGGAGTGGGGTTGGAAGCATCAGAATGGGAAAGAAGCCCATGGTGATATCTTGGTGAGGTGTGTCAGAGGGCAGATGCCGTGTCAGATGAAGGGATCTAGGTCTCTGTGGGAGCCGGAAACTTGAAGGGAGGAAGAGATAAAGAGGTCATGGATGAGATCTTTTTAAAGAGGGAGCTTAAGAAGGGAAGGAGAGGGATGGCCATGAGGTTCAGAGTGGTGGCGCCGAAGGGGCGGAGGTGGTGGCGGGAATTGGTGTGAGAGAGAAGGCCATGGTTGGAGTAGATGTTGTCAGAGGTGAGGGATAGGCAGAGGAGGGTGTGGATGTGGGTTCTGGATTTGTGCTGTTAGGAGGAAGGTAGAGATTGGGATGTGGAGGGGAAGAAGTATGGTGGAAACTATAGAGGGGAAGGCTGAGGAAATGGAGCCACTGGAGAGAAGGAAGGATGAAGAGGATGGATGCTGTGATGCAGAAAGAGGGATGTTGTTAGAGCTATGGGTGAGTGGCATCTGGACACAGGCATGTTTGAATAATTCTGTGAAGGTAGGCTTGCAGAAATCTCTCCTGAAGTAGTTGGAGTGCATTGCCTTTCTGTATCTGAGGGGCAAGGCAGATGCAGCTGGTCTGTGCCACTAAAGGGATCTGGGCAGGGGGCACCCCAGGACAGCAGCAGGTTGCTGTTTTAGAATCTTAATACATGTCATTCAGGGCCCCATGTTAACCTGTTGACTGCTGTCTGATGCACAACTGACATCTGCCAGAACTTGCTGGCAGTCAGACCAGGCATATCAGGTATGTCTAGACATTGTTTATTTTAGTACAATGTCATTACAGCACCAGCAGCACATTAAATGGACTGCAAAGCCATCAGTGACCTAATTAACCTGCCAAAGCAGGAGGGAAACATTTTACAGCAGAAGCAGAGGAAGTTCTTTGTTAAAGTGCGGGTTAAAACTCTACTTCTTTTTCTCCTGTGCTTCCTAGTTTGCTGAACAGTAGTTAGCTACTCTTTCCTTTAAGTGCTGACCACATTTTTTTTGCAAGTAAAAAATAGTTTGTGCAACATTCTGATTAAAATACTTTGAAACTGAAGCTGCTTCTTCCAGTGATGGTCCCTATTGGTATTCCACACATGTATGTGCTTGTGCACCATGCTTCTGAGTCTGGAAGTGTTTCTTAGCAGTGTCCACTGACCCCCCCTTGTGCATGTGTATCCCCTCATGCTCCCAGCTGAGAGTATAATACATGGTGAGGGTTAATGCCTCACCAGTTCCCTCTTACTCCCACATGGCAGTTGGTACTGGAGATCATCCATCAAAGATATTCAATAGAATTCCTCTCATTTCCACCTCATTGTCCCCACCCCGGATTTCCTCTGGTGACCCTTCCCATGAATGCATCCTCCAACAAGAAGTGGGCAGTCTGCTTTTCCAGGGGGCCATCGGGCCTGTCCCACGTCACTACAGTAGACGGGGTTTTTACTCATTGTACTTCCTCATCCCGAAGAAGGGCATCTTAGATGGCAGTGTCGTATTCTAGACCTTTGGGTGCACAATAGCTTTATCAGGAAATCCAAATTCCTTGTGGTAATACCGGCACTGATTATCCCTCCCCCGGGGAGCCTGGTTCTCAGCTCTTTACATGAAGGATGCTTACTTCCATGTAGATATCCACCTGGCCCACCACAAGTTTCTCCATTTTTGAGTGGGACACCACCATTACCAGGTTTAGACCCTCCTGTTTGGTATAGCAGTGGCTCCATGAGTGTTCACGAAGGTCTTTGCTGTATACTCCTATCTTGACTACTGGCTCCTCATGGGGTTTTCGCACCAGGAAGTAACCTCCACAGTCCTCGTCCATTGCACACTGTTGGCATCTGCAGTATCTGCATCAACGAGGACAAGTTGATGTTTACACCTACACAGACAATACCATTTATTGGGGCATGTCTTGACTCCATCACAGCAAGAGCTTTCCTCCCACCAGACCACTTCGCAACACTGATGTCTGTCATTACAGACCTGCCTTGCAGGCCTGGTACCATGGTCCACTGCTGCCTCTCTCTCTCCTCAGCCATATGTGATACCACACGCACGTCTCCACATGCGTTGCCTCCAAGTGTGGCTCTTTTTCACCTACAAACCCAGCATGGACCATATGCAGACCAGAGACCTCATTACCCAGAGTCTCACTCACATGATGGACCAATCCTTCCAAAGTCTTAATTGGCACCCCCTTCACTCTACCCACATCCCAGGTCACCCCTAACAATTGACACCTCCCTCACGGGTTGGGGAGCCCAGGTAGACCACCACACAGCCCAGAACATGTGGATGCCGTGGGAGGCCAGGATGCACATAAATATGCTAGAGCTCCGGGTGATCCATTGACCATGCTGGCCCTTTCTTCCACTTATTTGATCTGTCTATGTTCAACTTCTCTCCAACAACATCGCGGAAGTCATGTACAGCAACAAGCAGCGTGGCCCCAAGCCTTCCTCCCTCTGCTCCAAGTTCATCTGCCCCTGGAACTGGTGCATCAAAAACCATGTAATACTTCAAGCCATGTACCTCCCACGCATTGAGAACTCCCTAGTCAATGTGCTCAGCCGACTCTATATCAATCACGAGTGGGGGTTGCACAATGCCATGATACAGTGCCTCTTCGAGAACTACGGCACCTCTTTGCCACTCATGAGAACAGAAGTTGCCCCTCTGTTGTTCTAGAGGTGCAGTATGGGTGGACATGCAGGGTGACGCCCTCCTTCTGTCCTGGACAGGAGACCTACACTGCGCTTTCCCTCCCATTCCGCACTTCCTGCAAGTAATCCTCAAAGTTTGCCTGGACAGAGCCACCGTGATCTTCATAGCCCCATTCTAGTTCTGTCAGTTCTGGTTCATGGACCTTCTTTAACTCTCTACTCATATACCAATCCGCCTTCATACACTCCCAGATCTACTCACACAAGATCAGGGGAGACTATTGCATCCCAGTCCGAGCCACTTCACTTCACAGCCTGGTATTTGGCTGGGGATTGACGGTGGACCATGCATGCTCCATCCTGGTGTGGTGAATCCTTACTCAGAGCAGGAGAGAATCCACCAGAATTGCTATCAGGCAAGATGGAGATGCTTCATGCTATGGGTTCACCGTCACTCATTGAATACCGTATCTATACCAGTTGTTCTGGACTACCTTCTCGACCTCAAAACATCCAGCCATCACCTGTATATGGGTGCAGCTGGCAGTAGTCAGCTCCTTTGTTCCTCCTGTGGGTGGCACTTCAGTGTTTATGCATCTCACAATTGCTTGCTTCGTGAAGGGTTTGTTCAACACCTCTCCACCAGTACTAAAGCGCACACCTGCGTGGGACCTTAATCCCTTCCTCTCCGCCTTCATGAAACCACCCTTTGAACTGTTGGCAACATGCTCCCTCTCCCATCTCTTGATGAAAGTGGCATTCCTGGTAGCCATAACTTCAGCCAGATGGGTCAGTGAGTTGATAGTCATGATGGCAGATCCTCCCCCTACACTATATTTCACAAGGGGAAAGGTGTCCCTTCAGCTCCATCCTAAATTCCTCCCAAAGGTCATGTTGGGAATTCCACCTGAACCAGTGCATCCACCTATCTGTTTTCTGCCCCAAACTGCACATCTCCCCCACTGACAAGGTCCGTCATGCACTGGCTTTCTACCTTCACAGTGCTCGACCCTTTTGAACATCGCTAAAGCTCTTTGTGGCCATTGCCAAACGGTCCACATGTCAAGCCCTCTCCTCTCAACCAATCTCCAAATGGGTCTTGGGGTGCATCCTGGAATGCTACAACTTGCTTGAAGTACCCACACCTGATAGAATCATGGCTCACTCTACACGAGCACAAGCTGCCACATCAGCCTTGCCAGGGTACATCCGCTAACAAGACATTTGTCATGTAGCCACCTGATGCTCTGTCCACATCTTCATAACCAGTATGCCATCACAAAAGTAAGTGGCAGCTACAGACACAGCGGTTGGCTAAACTGCACTCATGACCGCACTTCCATTAGCATCCTTGCAACCAACTCTGCTCGTGAGTCACATGTGGAATACACATAGGGACCATCACTCAAAGAAGAGGAAGAGCTTACTTACCTGTAACAGGAGATTCTTTGAGATGTGTGATCCCTATCTATATTCCACTAACTGCCTTACATCCCCTCTGCTTCGGACTACACTCTAAGGTAGCAAGAGGGAGACTGGAGAGATGTCGACCCACACTGCCTATTATACTTTGGGCTGGGAGCATGAGGGGATGCAGATGCGGGTTAGTGGACACTGGTAAGAAACACTTCCGACTCAGGCGCATGGCATGCATGCATACCCATGTGTGGAATACAGATCGGGACCACACAAATTAGAGGATTGGGCTAAAAGAAATCTGATGAGGTTCAACAAGGACAAGTGCAGAGTCCTTCACCTTGGAAGGAAGAATCTCATGCACCGCTACAGACTAGGGACCGAGCGGCTAGGCAGCAGTTCTGCAGAAAAGGACCTAGAGGTTATAGTGGATGCGAAGCTGGATATGAGTCAACAGTGTGCCCTTATTGCCAAGAAGGCTAATGGCATTTTGGGCTGTATAAGAAGGATCATTGCCAGCAGATCAAGGGATGTGGTCATTTTCCTCTGTTCGGCATTGGTGCGGCCTCATCTGGAGTACTGTGTCCAGTTTTGGGCCCCACACTACAAGAAGGATGTGGAAAAATTGGAAAGAGTCCAGCGGAGGGCAACAAAAATGATTAGGGGGCTGGAGCACATGACTTATGAGGAGAGGCTGAGGGAACTGGGATGATTTAGTCTGCAGAAGAGAAGAATGAGGGGGGATTTGATAGCTGCTTTCAACTACCTGAAAGGGGGTTCCAAAGAGGATGGATCTAGACTGTTCTCAGTGGTAGCAGATGACAGAATGAGGAGTAATGGTCTCAAGTTGCAGTCGGGGAGGTTTAGGTTGGATATTAGGAAAAAAATTTTCACTAGGAGGGTGGTGAAGCACTGGAATGGGTTACCAGGGAGGTGGTGGAATCTCCTTCCTTAGAGGTTTTTAAGGTCAGGCTTAACAAAGCCCTGGCTGGGATGATTTAGTTGGGGATTGGTCCTGCTTTGAGCAGGGGGTTGGACTAGATGACCTCCTGAGGTCCCTTCCAACCCTGATATTCTATGATTCTGTGATCTCGAAGAACCTCCAGTTACAGGTAAGTAACCTCCTCTTTATCAGAAAACATTTTGATCTTTAGTTGTAAACAAAATAGTCTTTTAAAATCATTTGTTATTTCCTTCTGACTTATTTATGTTGCATTTTCAGTAATGTTTTTATTTTAAAGAATAACATTTAATCCATATATTTTCAAAAAATAGTGTAATGAATTGTATTAATTGACAGTGTCAGCTGGTTAAAATGCTGTTGGACACCTAATATATTCAGTACACTATAATTAAGGCAAAGATTTTGTCATGGTTATTTTTATTAAAAGTCACGGGCAGGTCACGGGCAATAAAAATTCACAGAAGCCGTGACCTGTCTGTGACTTTTGCTGCTGCGGCTCCATGGTTCCCCCCACCACCATTGTGGAGAAAACGGGACACCCCCAGCCACTTGCCCAAGGCATGCTCCCCCTTCCGACCCCCTCCCCCACAGCTGTTGCCCGTCGCTGTAACCTTGCAGCGGGCTCCCTCCCGCTGCTGACACGGAGGTCTCTGCAAGTCACGGATTCTGTGACTTCCATGACCACCGTGATATTAACGTAGCCTTAACTATCATACCTCAACTAAATGAAAGCATTGGTGTCTTCAGGGTTAACGATTGCATATTACGAGTAAATGAAGTGGATGTTCGTGATGTGACACACAGCAAAGCAGTTGAAGCATTAAAGGAGGCAGGATCCATTGTGCGGTTGTATGTCAAAAGAAGAAAACCAGTCACAGAAAAAATAATGGAGATAAAACTTGTGAAAGGGCCGAAAGGTATGTGGCAAGTATAAAGCTGCTGTTATACAAAATAAGATAAAGTTGCCAGTAGGTTGCAGGTCATTATTCCTCGGTGAGTACACAAAAATTTTATTAGTTCACATTACTAATGGAACATTTGAGGATTGGCAGCATCAGAATAATGCAAATGAAGACAGATAAATTTTAAATGCAGTAGTAAAGCTATCAATAGTTCTGGCAAAGACCTGCCCTCATCCATGTGGCAGAATATTTTTCTTTTAAAAGCAAGGAATTTGTGCAGACTTAAATCACTTCCTTGATAATATAGTCATTTTTAAGAGGAATACATTGGTCATAGCACTGGAATAAACTTTTCATATGAAATCTCTGGATATTTCTTCAAAGGTGGAAAAAACTACTTGAAGAAACCATTCTGCTTCTTTCCATACTTACAGATGATACAAACTATTCTTTGAAGTGGTAGACTTGGGTAATCATTACAATTACTGTAATTGAGCTGTGTGGTTGCAATTGAGTGATTCACCTACCTTTCTCTATAAATGTTTGTTGCTTCTCCATCAAAAATTAAATCTCTTTTTTGGGAGGAATTCTGATCATTTTACTGTGTTTAAAAAACATTAGTTACTGCTCTAACAGCTGTACTATACCTGCTCAATAACCTGTGTCATATTAAATTATAATTGTTTCTGTAGCACCATAGTTGCATGGGGCACAATTATATTGTGAATGACATCAAATTGATATTAAAAGTTTAAAAGGTCTCTGGAAAAATGACTTTATTTTCAAGCAGGACTCGGGTTCAGCATAGCTGGTGGTGTTGGAAATCAACATATTCCTGGTGACAACAGTATCTATGTAACCAAAATTATTGAAGGAGGTGCAGCACATAAAGATGGCAAACTTCAGATTGGAGACAAACTTCTAGCTGTAAGTAAAGGCTGTACTTTCCCTTCTGCACATACTACTTATTGGTACATACAAAACAATGCCATAATTCAGCTAAGTATTAAGGGAGCTGTCCATAGGCCTGGCAAGACATATGCGTCATACATACTGTTTCTAGTACAAATTGAGTCTTACCAAGAAATGTAAATATTAAAATAAATTCTCCATCTTCAGTCCCTCTCAACTCAGAAAATCTCTGAGATCTCAAACTGGGTTAAATGTTCTATTTAAAAATCCAGAACTGTGTCCTATAGCAATGAACATGCCTCATTTCCAGAGTTTGCCATTAAGTCTCTAGAGGCACGGGGCAATTCTAATGTTTAAAATAGCCTTTGGTAACACTACCATCTACTGCACTAAAAATCCCTGAAGGGTAAGGAACCCACTTACTTATTTTCTGCATACCAGTAACTAGGGATGGCTGGCCTGGAATTAGATGCATCTTCTTATATTAGTTTACAAAATCCACTGTCATTCATCACTGGTTTATTTAGTGTTGTTGTTGTTTTTCCACTCAAAGCAAACACTTCAAAGCTGACTTCAGTGTGTAAGAAAGAAAAATAATTTTCAACTGCCCCAGATGTCACCAGTAATCCTACTGTGTTCAGAGCATGCTCTAGTGATCTCAGCATGAGACTAGGAGACAGGTTCTAATTCCAGCTCTCATGGCCAGATCTATTCACACTGAACAGCATCTTACTCTGCAAAAGCAAAGAAGCTATTCATAGAATAAAGTAGGTCTGTCAACTAATTGCAGTTAACTGAAGCAATTAACACAAAACAAAATAAACTCAATTTAAAAAGTTAATGGTGATTAATTACAGTTTTAATCACACTGTTAAACAATAATAGAATACCAATTTAAATTTATTATAATATTTTTGAAGGTTTTTCTACATTTTCAAATATATTGATTTCAGTTACAACACAGAATACAAAGTGTACAATGTTCATTTTATATTATTGCTAGGGTTGTCAACCGATTAAGAAAATTTAATCACGACTAATGGCATGATTAAAAAAATTAAACTCCCTACCACAGGGGTTTAAGCAGGAGTTCACTGTCATCCTGGAGAAGGGCAAGACTGTTGCCAGAACCTCTCTCCAGACAGCCCTAGGCGTGGCTGATTTGACAGTGAGAACAATGGCGACGGCAGTCATTATGAGGCAATGTTCGTGGCTGCAGTCGATGAGCCTTTCCAACAAGGTGCAGCAGTTGGTCCAGGACCTCCCTTTCGAGGTCAATGCGTTATTCTATGAATAGATGGATGACAAGCTGCACGGCCTGAGAGATTCACTATGAGAGATTCACGGCCTGAGAGATTCACTATGCTTCCTTGGCTTATACACACACCCAACCTCCAGGAAGAATTTCCGCCCACAACCACCTCCCAGGTTCTCAGGGCCTTCCAAACATGAGCCTTATAGGAGGAAGGGCAATGGCTATAAATGCCAACAACCCCAGCTGTACACCTCAGCCTCACAGTCGGGCTCGGGTAGATACCCCAATGGAGCTAGGCAGGCCTTTTGAAGGTACACCTGAGGACGGTGTTACAGACTCGACCCAGGATCCATCTCCCCCTTTGGTTTTGGGCCACTTGTTTCCCTTCATACTGCATGGTCCTGCATAACTTCAGACCATTGGGTGCTCAGTATGGTGTCAGCTGGTCCCACCCTCCAGTTTCTGTCTCTCCCTCTCCATCCCTCTTCAGGGATCCTTCTCACAAGCAACTTCTCATCTAGGAGGTGGGAGTTCTCCTATGGGTGGGAGCCATAGAGGAAGTTCCTCAATACTTGACGGGGAAGGGGTTTTACTCCTGATATTTCCTAATCCTGAAGGCCAAAGAGGGCCTCAGGCCCATTCTAGACCTGTTTCACCTCAACACATACCTCAAGAAGTTGAAGTTCCACGTGGTCTCCCTGGCTTCCATCATTCCCTCCCTGGATCCAGGAGAAGGTATGCCGCCCTCGATTTAAAAGATACATATTTCCATCTTCCGTGGACACAAGAGATTCCTCTGTTTCGTGATGGGCCAACATCTTTACCAGTTCACCTCTCTTCCCTTCAGACTGTCAGCAGCCCCAAAAATTTTCACAAAGTGTATGGCAGTGGTTGCAGGTTATCTGAGGCATTGAGGTATCCAGATCTACCCATACCTCGATGATTGGTTAATTAAAGGCCACTCGCAGACTCAGGTTCAGAGCAGCATTGACCTAGTGTAGGCCACCTGTCAAGAGCTGGGCCTGCTAATAAATGAGCAAAAATCAACACTAGTACTGGTTCAGGGAATAGAATTTATAGGAGCGGTGTTAGACTATGCAGGCCAGAGCATACCTGCCAGAAGCCCAGTTCAGAACGATGTCAGAATTAATATCATGTGTCACGACCCACCCACTCATATCTGCAGGGCCGTGACATGGTCATCCATTCATACCTTCGCATCCCACTATGCCAGGAGTTCTCAACCTTTTTGTTTCTGAGGTCCCCTCAATATGCTATAAAAACTCCACGGGCCTCCTGTGCCACAATAACTGGTTTTCTGTATATAAAAGCTAGGCTCGGTGTTAGGTGGTAGCAAGCTGGGCAGTTGCCTGGGGTCTCATGCCACAGGGGCCCCTGTGAAGCTCAGGTTTCAGCTCCAGGTGACGGGTCTCAGGACCCTGGGCTTCAGCCCCATGCAGTGGAGCTTCAGCTTTCTATCCTGAGCCCCAGCAAGTCTAAGCTGGCTCTACTTGGCAGCCCCCCTGAAACCTGTTCATGCCCCCCCCTTCCTCCCAGGGGCCCCTGAACCCCTGGGAGTCACCTAGCATGGAATTGACATGAGCAAGCACTTGAAGAAGAAAAAACGGTTACCTACCTTTCGTAACTGTTTTTCGAGATGTGTTTCTCATGTCCATTCCATGACAGACCTTCCTACTCCTCTATCAGAGGTACCAGCAAGAAGGAACTGAGAGGGTGTGGGGCCAGCAGTGACCCTTGTACCAGTGCATATGTGCAGGGCTCCAGGGGGCACTAGGGCTGGCCCTACGGATACCACTAAGGAGAAAAAAAATCTCTGTGACATGCCCATGGCATTTCACACCCTAGCATGGAATGGACACAAGAAACATATTTCAGAGAGTAACAGTTATGAAAGGTAGGTAACTGCTTTTTCTAGTGATAATGCATGAACCTGAAAGAACTCCGTATGATCTTCAGATGCCAGAGTGCAAAATTGTGGCACTTAGAAAAAGTCTTTTGCTTTTGAATTGAGATAATTTGATCTGGTAGGTTTCAGAGTAGCAGCCGTGTTAGTCTGTATTCGCAAAAAGAAAAGGAGTACTTGTGGCACCTTAGAGACTAACCCATTTATTTGAGCATAAGCTTTCGTGAGCTACAGCTCACTTCATCGGATGCATTCAGTGGAAAATACAGTGAGGAGATTTATATACACACAGAACATGAAAAAATGGGTTTTTATCATGCACACGGTAAGGAGAGTGATAATCAAGGTGGGCCATTTCCAGCAGTTAACAAGAACGGAACAGTGGGGGGGAGGTGAAGGAGGGGGGAGAGGAATAGACAAGGGAAAATAGTTTTACTTTGTGTAATGACTCAACCACTCCCAGTCTCTATTCAGGCCTAAGTTAATTGTATCCAATTTGCAAATTGGATACCCTAAAACTATTTTCCCTTGTTTATTTCCCCCCACACACACTTTCCCTTGTTTATTCCCCCCCTACACCCCCCACTGTTCCTCAGACGTTCTTGTTAACCGCTGGAAATGGCCCACCTTGATTATCACTACAAAGGGTTTTCTCTCTCCCCCCCCCGACCCCCGCTCTCCTGCTGGTAATAGCTCATCTTAAGTGATCACTCTTCTTTCAGTGTGCATGATAAACACCCATTTTTTCATGTTGTGTGTGTATATAAATCTCCTCACTGTATTTTCCACTGAATGCATCCGATGAAGTGAGCTGTAGCTCACAAAAGCTTATGCTCAAATAAATTGGTTAGTCTCTAAGGTGCCACAAGTACTCCTTTTCTTTTTGATGTGGTAGTCCCTAAAAGAAAAACCTAGATCTCCATGGTACCATTTTATAGAATCTCTTTTCAGATTGAAGTTGTGCTTTAAAGATCCTCTGCTTTTGCTGGTGTTCTTAAAACATACATCCAAATATACTTAAATATTTTGGCTTTGGTTCATGCAGAAGCTTTCAAGCCATATGCAGTTCACTATTTGCTGTGTACTAATTCACAGTTTACTAATTGACATAAAACATACCTTTAGACAAAGAGGCATTTCCGTTTCAAGTACTTTATGTGCTGGTAACTGAGGGGACAATCATGAGCCTAGATTGGACTCTTTCTATTTAAAATACAGTGAAATCAGATTACTGTGTTGATTGCCAAAAAACAGGAATAAATGAATACTTTGTATACGAGGTTAGAAACAGCTGGCTGTTTGATTTTAGTTTTAGGCTCTTCAACA
The DNA here is from genome assembly GCF_965152235.1 of Eretmochelys imbricata. Classification (NCBI taxonomy): domain Eukaryota; kingdom Metazoa; phylum Chordata; order Testudines; family Cheloniidae; genus Eretmochelys; species Eretmochelys imbricata. The sequence goes on along the minus strand of NC_135580.1, from coordinate 367,663 downwards.
GTACAACCAGTTTTGGATATGAATAGTGTGTCTTCAGTTGACCTTCCAGTGCTGACTGCCGCTTTAATCCTTAATTCCTTGAGGAATTTGGTGACTCAGATAACTATAATACATTAACTCATGGAAAATGGAAAATTACTATACATAAAAATTCTGTATTCATAAGGAACAAATTAGACACCATCATAATAAAAGCAAATTCTGATATATTATTACTATTATTATCATCCCCATAGCGTATAAGACCTCTTGTCATAGAACAGGACCCCATTGTGCTTGGTGCTGTGCAAATACACAACAAAGACAGTCTCCGTTCCAAAGAGCTTACAATCTAAGTAGAAGACAAGATGGATACAATCAGATGGGGGAATACAAGGAAACAGCGAGACAATATTGGTCAGCATGACAGGCAGTGGTATCAACACAACAGTGGCCTAACCTTTGTCAGGTTTTTTTGTAGGCTTCACTGCAAAGGAGAGTTTTTAAGGAGGGATTTGAAGGAGGCTAATTAAGTAGATTCATGGATGTTTATGGGAAGCTCTTCTTAGTAACATTCATTCATCCAGTATCTGAAAACCACGTATGCCATCCTTTGCTATGCTATGTCCAACATAGATTATGTTACTCTTTGTTCAGGAACTTGCCATCTCTATTTGTAAACAAAGCATCATACATCAACTATGGTGCTGTAAGACCTAATAGATCTGTGGACCAAAAGTAAGGATTACTGATCCTGGAATGCTCCAAAAAGTTTAAGAGAAACTTTCTGTGAAACTTTATGAAAGCTTACAGTTTTATGTTAAGGATGAGTTCATTTATTCTTTATCTTTAGGTGAACAGTGTTTGCTTAGAAGAAGTTACACATGAAGAAGCAGTGACTGCCTTAAAAAACACATCTGATTTTGTTTATCTGAAAGTTGCAAAACCCACCAGCATGTTCATGAATGATAGTTATGTCCCTCCAGACATCACAAACTGTAAGTTTAGCTTGTCTTTACTACTTAGCTCTTAATAGACATATCTGTCTTTAAAATTTTAGTTAACACAAAATATTTAACATATTTTAAACATTTATTTCAAGTTTTAAAATTAAGAATTTTATTGATTGGTATGAAAATGTTATCAGAAGAATTATAACAATTAAGCAGAAAGGCATCATGGGCTAGCATGTTGAGCATGAGTCTACAGTCAGGAACTCCTGAGTAATAATTCTTGGTCTGCCATTGGCTTGTTGTGCCTAGGGCAGGTGACTTAATATTTCTGTCTCAATATCAGATTTGTGTGATGGGAATACTGCCTCCCTCTGATGGATATTGTGAGGGTTATTTGATATTCATAAAGCAGTGTGTGCATGGTGTGGTGTTTGAAATGGGTAAAGGGATAGAATATTGTTTTGGGTCGAATTTAGAGACATTTTAACTTTTCATTTTGCTTGTTTTTCTTGCATCCAAATTTCACCTCAGATTTCACAGAGGTCTGAACTTTGCATATATTTCCTCTGTGTCTCTTTAATGGGCAAACTAATATACAAAGATGTAAATAAGCAACGTGGGTTTTTTTTTCAAATTCATTAATAAATATCTGAAATTGAAAGTCTCCAATTTTTTCAGAAGTTCGTCTCAGTTCTAACATGATTATTATAAATCCCAGACAAAAAACGAAGCAAAACACGTTAAGCTGGAGTTAAGGTAGAGGAGAAACGTATCAGTAACTGAAGAGTAAAACATCTTACAGATTTGTTTTGACTATCACACAAAAAAAGATTCCAAACCCAGAAACTAGATTTTTCTTTTCAATTTATCTTAACTCTGAACATGTGAGCATTCTCTCTGCTTTTCCCCAGTAAGAACACAACATCACTGCAGACACAATTATCTTTTGGGAAGAGCATGAGCTAGAGAATAAACCTTATGTGACAGATGCCTGGTCATATCGCTTAATGCTCCACTGGAAAATTCTCAAAATTTACAATGGTGAGGGTGGTATATGAACCTATGCAGAGTAGAAGTATGGAAATGTACAGTTAAGGTTCTTGTGACACTATAGGAACATAAGAATGGCCCGACTGAGTCAGACCAAAGGTCCATCTAGCCCAGTATCCTGTCTTCCGACAGTGGCCAGTGCCAGATGCCCTAAAGGGAATGAACAGAACAGGTAATCATCAAGTGATCCATCCTCTGTCGCTCATTCCCAGCTTCTGGCAAACAGAGGCTAGGGACAGCATTCCTGCCCATCCTGGTTAATAGCCATTGATGGTCCTATCCTCCATGAATTTATCTAGTTCTTTTTTGGACCCTGTTACGGTCTTGACCTTCACAATATCCTCTGGCAAAGACTTCACAGGTTGACTGTGCATTGAGTGAAGAAATACTTCCTTTTATTTGTTTTAAACCTGCTGCCTATTAATTTCATTTGGTGACCCCTAGTTCTTGTGTTATGAGAAGTAGTAAGCAACACTTCTTATTTACTTTCTCTATACCAATCAGGATTTTAAAGACCTCCGTCATATCTCTCCTTAGCATCTCTTTTCCAAGGTGAAAAGTTCCAGTCTTATTAATCTCTCCTCATACAGAAGCCGTTCCATACCCCTAATTATTTTTGTTGCCCTTTTCTGAACCTTTTCCAATTCCAGTATATCTTTTTTGAAATGGGGCAACAATATCTGCACACAGTATTCAAGATGTGGGAATACCATGGATTTATACAGAGGCAACATGATATTTTCTGTCCTATTATCTATCCCTTTCTTAATGATTTCCAACATTCTGTTTGCTTTTTTGACTGCTGCTGCACATTGAGTGGATGTTTTCAGAGTACTATACACAATGACTCCAAGATTTCTTTCTTGAATGGTAACAGCTAATTTAGACCCCATCATTTTATATGTATAGTAGGGATTATGCTTTCCAATGTGCATTACTTTGCATTTATCAACATTAAATTTCATCTGCCATTCTGTTGCCCAGTCACCCAGTTTTGAAAGATCCTTTTGTAGTTCTTCGCAGTCTGCCTGGGTCTTAACTATCTTTATATCATCTGAAATTTTGCCACCTCACTGTTTACCCCTTTTCCAGATCATTTATGAATATGTTGAATAAAACTGGTCCCAGAACAGATCCCTGGGGGACACCACTATTTACCTCTCTCCATTCTGAAAACTGACCATTTATACCTACTCTTTGTTTCCTGTCTTTTAACCAGTTACCAGTCCATGAGAGCACCTTCCCTCTTATCCCATAGCAGCTTACCTTGTGTAAGAACCTTTAGGTGAGGGATCTTGTCAAAGGCTTTCTGAAAATCTAAGTACGTTATAGCCACTGGATCCCCTTGGTCCACATATTATCCAGTTCTGCAAACTTAAAAATGTTTAATATGAGTATATGCTGTGTAATCTGCTGCCTAGTCATTGTTGGCATAGAAGGTATTTCATTATCACAGTTAGATATGAATACATCATCCCACCTCCTTTCTAAATACGGAACAGCAATATTTACTGAAAATTTCTGCCTTTTCTGTACCATGACTGGCAATTTTACCATCTCTATCTAGCATGTAACTTGTATCATTGCTAGGATTTATTTATTTATTTATTTGCAAAAAGAAAAGGAATACTTGTGGCACCTTAGATACTAACCAATTTATTTGAGCATAAGCTTTTGTGAGCTACAGCTCACTTCATCGGATGCATACCAGTGCCTGGAGGTTCACTCCAGCAGCAGCCAGTAGCACCAGACAAAACACCTGCTACTGCCTCCTTCTTCAGTGCTGCTTCCCTGTATAGTTGGTCTGCAGAAGCCTAACTGAATGCCATGATTTATCGGGTGGGGGGTCCGAGTTCCGAGGGGGGTGGAGGAGGGCTGTTATTATTTTAAATAACCGAGGCTGCAGCTCCCGCAGAAAATTCCCTGGCCAACTTCCCCACTGCGGCCCGGCGGGCCCTGTGCTCGGCCACTGCTGCTTCTACACCCCGCTGGCCTCTCTCCCCCATCAGGGGCGGGCTGGGCCGAATGGACACGTCAGGAGCTGCCGGTGGCCATTTTAATCTGCCTCCGCTTCCCGAGTGCCCGGCTCCCAGCGTTGCCGCCTCTCTCCTGGATCCCTCCATCTGCCTCTCTCCTCCCCCCGCTGGAGTCCTCCCTGACCCCGCTCCAGTCTCGCAGCGCCTGGGCACTCCCAGTGCTGTCTGGGAGCGGGCCACCTGCCCCCACCTCACTTCTCTCTCCTTCCCGCTCCCACTCCGGCAGGGGAGGAGAGAGGCAGAGGGAGGGATCGAGGCGGAGCGGCGGGAGGAGGTGCTGGGAGCCGGGCACTCGGGAAGCGGAGGCGGATTAAAATGGCCACCGGCAGCTCCGGGGAGCGGCTCCTGACGCGTCCACTCGGCCCGGCTCGCTCCTGATGGGGGAGAGAGGCCAGCGGGGCATAGAAGAAGCAGAAGCAACGGCGGCCGAGCGCGGGGCCTGCCGGGCCGCAGCAGGGGAGCCGGCCAGGGAATTTTCTGCGGGAGCCGCAGCCTCGGTTATTTAAAATAATAACAGTCCCCCCCACCCCCCCCACCTCAGAACTTGGACCCCCCACCCGATAAGTCACGGCATTCAGTTAGGCTTCTGCAGACCAACTATGCAGGGAAGCAGCACTGAAGAAGGAGGCAGTAGCAGGTGTTTTGTCTGGTGCTACTGGCTGCTGCTGGAGTGAACCTCCAGGCCCTGGTATGCATCCAATGAAGTGAGCTGTAGCTCAAGAAAGCTTATGCCCAAATAAATTGGTTAGTCTCTAAGGTGCCACAAGTCCTCCTTTTCTTTTTGCGAATACAGACTAACACGGCTGTTACTCTGAAACCATTTATTTATTTATTGCTCTTGATATATTTTAAAAATTCCTTCTTATTGTCCTCAGCCCTGCTGGCCATGGATTTTTCCTTGATACATTTGACTTTATCAGTTGTCTTAATTTTATAATTCCATATTTGTAATTATTGCCATTTCCATCTGTTATTTTTTATTTGTTTTATTGCATCTTTCACTTCCTTTCTTATCCAGGGTGATTTTAACTAACGTTTTGTGATTTTGGCGTTTTGGGTTATTTTGTTTTAATAGTAAGGATTAATACTAATTAAAATAAGCCACAACAGTAATAAAAGAGGTTTTTCTGACAGCATCTAAACCTTCATACTTCAGGCCATAACATGCCCTTTAAATTTTTGGGGGCTAAGAAGAAACTCCCCTTTTGGGTGCATTATTCTGCAACTGTCTGCTTCAAGGTGTCTTGCACTTTCCTCTGAAGGATCAGGTGTGGCAAGTACTGTGTTACTCACAGGGCACCACACCTTTACCAAGTTGGTAGGGGTTCAAAGTACTGCTGTCATGACTAACTGTAATTCTTCTTTGAGTTCTTGTCTCTATGGGTACTGCACTTCAGGTTATGCATGCCCATGAGAGCAGAGAATTCTTCCTAGCAGTGTCTGCTTGGTCCGTGCACAAACCCTGCTCTCCTCATACTCTTCTGGCTCTTATCTGTTGATAGTTAGAAATAGTTTTCAGTTAGTTAATGGTTAAAGTTATTTTTGTAGGGGTGCCCGTAGGATCCTCTTTTCTCTGGGGGTGTTGTTCCCCTCTTTTGCCACTCACTTTTTCCAGTGTGGAGAGTATACTAAAGACATCCCTCCCCCCAGCTTCAAGAACGGTGTCATCTGTCTGTGCCCCTTCCCAGTAAATGACAACTACAACTCCTGTTTGTAGTACCTGGAAGAAATCCATATTCCATCCAGGAGCAATATTTGTAGGTTGTTTCTGCAGAGGATGAAGAAATTGTGGGAGATGCACCTCAAGATCTTCCTTATGGACATGCCTTTGAGGGAAGACCTGAACTCTGACTGGATAGACCCCCAACTGTATATTGGCCTGAGAATGGCAAGAAGGGCCCCTTTGAGCATGGCTTCAACCAGATCCAGGGCCCCTGACCTCCCACGGGCTCAGAGAAGACGGGAACACAGACACTCCCAAGTCCTCAAAAAAAGGCAGAGGTCCCTGGGGTTGAGTGAGAACCCTGTATTCCAGCTTGGTACCATCTGATTCTGTTGAAGATCAAGGTGCTGGGACATTGACCAAGGGCAAGAGTTCAATGCCAGCCGGTACCAAAAACAGCACTAGAGCACCTCCTGCAGCCTTGTCGAGCTTGGCAGCGTCATCACCTGTATTTGCAGTACCAGGCAGCTTGGCTGTAGGGAAAGGACCAGCTGCCACCCTTCCCCCACTGGATGATCTGCTAATCTTTCTGGAACTGGAGACACTATTGCTGTGTGGAGATTGCGCTCGGTACCATCCCTGTGTGATACCTAGCTCCCTTTTCCCTCTTCCAGCCAGAACAAAGCGAGGTCTCCATTGGTACTATCCACAAGTAGAGGCAGGTCATTGCTTCCTCCAGTCCAAGGGCTCCCCCTTTGGACTCACTCTTCCAAATCTGCTGAGGACTACTGGGGGCAGGAAGGTCTGTCCACAGACTATTTTCCAAGAGGGCCTTCACATGAGTTTAGCCCAGACATCTCAGGTCTCTAGGATATCAAAGTATTCAGCCCAGGGAGTACCCACTCTATATGTACTGGAGCCCTTCCCACTTGGGGTCTGAGTCTCCAATATGGCAGTATTGGGGCCTTGGGGACCTGCATCCCCACACAGCCACAGTGAGTGGATTGGGAGCCCTGGAAGCAAAAGGCTCTCTTGGGAAAGGAGGAATTCCCTCAGCCTTCCTGGACCAGTGGCAACCCTTTTAAAGGAAGGACCAGCCAGAAGCAGAGGATAGCCTGGCTCTCGTGACCATGACCTCATCTTCCCCAGATGATACAATGATCCTGATCCCCCATCTTAGCCTGATGACCAGAGGGCCTTTCAGGACTTGTTGAGTAGGGTGGCAGAGTGTCTCCATATTCCCCTGAAAGAGGTCCAAGAGGCTCTGCATATAATACTGGAAATCCTGCACAGTTGGATCCTGAGCAACGTCACATTGCCAATTAACAAGGCCATCCTCAAGCTGGCCAGGATGATCTGGCAGACACCAGCTACTATAGGCCTGACATCCAGGTGGTCAGAAGAGAGATATTTGGTCCCTGTGAAGAGTGCTTTTCTCACACCCATCTCCCAATTTGCTGGTCGTAATGGTAGCAGGCAGCACCAGGCAAGATGTATGCCCATGAAAAGAGGCTGAGAGAGTGGACCTCTTTGGGAGGAAGCACTACTGATCGGCCACCATCCAGTTCTGGATTTCAAACTGCCAGTCACTAATGGCCAAGTACGATTTCATAATTTACAACGGTCTCACTGTGTTTGAGAAGGTGTCTCAGTAGAGAGTAATTTCAGGCCCGGATCAACAAAGTGAACTGGTAGCCAGATCCATCCTACAGGCCATCCTGGATGCAGTAGGTACTGCAGTGAGGTCTATGGCAAAGTTCGTGGTGAAGAAGGGATCTCCTCATGTCTCTCCTCATGCAGAACTGGCTAGCTGATAGGTCTCAAAATGTAATTTTAAACAGGGAATCATCATTGAATGGATCTGTTTCCCGTGGGTTCCTGCTGGGATTGGTTCTTAGCCAGAAACTATTTAGCATCTTTATCAGTGACTTGGAAGAAAACAAAATAATCACAGATAAAGTTTGCGGATGACACCAAAATTGGCGGAGTGGTAAATAATGAAGAAGACAGGTCACTGATACAGAGCAATCTAGCTCACTCGATAAACTGGTACAAGCTAATCTGTATTTTAACATGGATATATGTAAATCCTTACCGGATGGGGGACTGTATCATTGGAAGCAGCGACTCTGGAAAAAATGTGGGGGTTGTGGATAATCAGCTGAACTTGAGCTCCCAGTGTGATAATGAGGCGAAAGAGCTAATGCGATCCTTGATGCATAAACAGGAATCTCAAGTGGGAGAAGAGAGGTTATTTGGCACTGGTGCAGCTATTGCTAGAATACTGTGTAAGGTTCTGATACCCACAGTTCAAGAAGAATGTTGATTAAACAGGGGGAGAGGGTTCAGAGAAGAGCCACAAGAATGATTAAAGGATTAGAAAACATACCTTATAGCGATAGACTCAAGATGTTCAGTCTACTTAGCTTAACAAAGAGAAGGTTAAGGGGTGACTTGATTACAGTCGATAAATAACTACATCGGGAACAAATATTTAATAATGCGCTCTCCAATCTAGCAGAAAAAGGTATAACTCAATCCAGTGGCCGGAAATTGAAGGTAGACAATTTTAGACTAGAAATAAGGCAGACATTTTTAACAGTGAGAGGAACTAATCATTGAAACATTTTTACCAAGGGTTGTGGTGGATTCTCCATCATTGACAATCTTTAAATCAAGATCGGATATTTTTCAAAAAGGTCTGTTCTAGGAATTATTTTGGGGCAGTTCTCTGGCCTGTGAAATACAGGAGGTCAGACGACATGATCACAATGGTCCCTTCTGGTCTTCCATTTAATTGTGATAAATTGTTTAGCACAAAGACAGACAAGTCTCTCCATTCTGTGAAGGACTCCCAGGCCATGTTACACTCTCTGGGTGTCTACAGGCCTGCAACAAGAAGGAAGTTTGACAGGTTGCAATATAGAAAAGGCCCACCCTCTGGTATTCTGTCATCAATGGTAGGATCAGCCGCTGCGTAAGCTTCAAAAGACACAGAGGAGTGTTGTCCCAGGGCAGTCTTCCTTTGGTTCCTTGCCAACACAGGCTACCAAATCAACGTTTTGAAAAGGTTGTCAAGAGCTTTGCACCAACCATTCCAACAAGTTTGGACTCCTCGTCTGTTCCTTCTCTTCCCCACCCCTTTTTGGCACCCTTCTCATGAGAGGGTTCACTACAAGATGTAGAGTCTGTCTTGCAACAAAGAGCAATAGAGTGAGTTCCCCCCACGGGGAGGGAGGGTTCCACTCAAAATATTTCCTCATCCCTGAAAAGAAGGGAGGATGGAGATCTGTCTTGGACCTTAGGAAGCTGAACACGTTTCTCCATCTCCTGAAGTTCAGGATGGTTACCCTGTCTTTGATTATTCCCTTGCTAGACTCAGAAGCTTGGTTCACAGCTCTTGATCTCAGGGAAGCATATTTCCACATACACATCTGCCCAGTGCACTCAAGCTTCCTGAGATTTAGTGGTGGCTGAAAGCACTACCAGTACAGGGTGTTCCCCTGTACTTGTAGTTTTGTCACCCAGGGCAGTAGTGTCTCTTTAAATTTATGACTGGATTTTCATGGGTCTGTCCTACCAGGAAGCATGGCAGGTAACTGCCACACTCCTGGACATGTTGAGAGGCTGAGTCTCACAATTATCCTGGGTAAATTCACCCTGGAACCAGCACAAAGTACAGAATTTATTGGGGGGCAGCTCGATGCAGTCTCAGCCCAGGCATACTTATCGGATGACCATTTTCAGACAATTTTTGAGCTATATAGCAAATCTTGTGTCCCAGGACATCAGTAAAATGTGGGGGCATGTGGCTGCAAGCATGTATGTGACCCTATTTGCAAGGCTCCACCTTCCTTGTCTGCAGGCATGGTTAAGGACAGACACAGCCTTGACATGCTGATCTCAATCCTTCATAGATGTTAAGGCTTGAAGGGACCATTGTGATCATTTAGTCTGACCTCCTGTATAATACAGCCATAGAACTTCCCCAAAATAATTCCAAGAGCAGCTCTTTTAGAAAAACATCCTTGAAATGTCATAGATTCCCGTGATTAGTGGAAGCTGGGAATGAGCGACAGGGGATCACTTGATGATTACCTGTTCTGTTCATTCCCTCTGGGGCAGCTGGCACTGGCCACTGTCGGAAGACAGGATACTGGGCTAGATGGACTTTTGGTCTGACCCAGTAGGGCCATTCTTATGTTCTTAAGGACAGGGAGAAGGTGGGTGGGGAGTGTCCCATTGCCAATGAGGACTGTGACCACGGATGCATCCCTGCTGTATTGGGAGCCCATTTGAGGGGTCAGATGGCTCAGGGCATGTAGACTCAGCCAAAAGTGATGTTCCTCATCAGTGTGCTGGAGTTAAAGGCAGTTTAGATTGCTTGTGAGCACTTACTTGCATGCATTTCAGGCCATTTGATCCAGGTGTTGTGGACAACATGATGGCAGTTTGGTATATCAACAAATCTGATGAAGTTCTCACAGCATAGAAACCATCATGCTCTGTAATTGGTGCATCCTTCTATCGGTAGTTCTGACTACCATCCACCTGCCAGGAGTTCAGAACGCCCTGACCAATTCCCTCAGCAGACGCTTCTCCGTAGATCATGAGTAGGTGCTCCATAGCCTAATTCTACAAGAAGGGTCTCAGGAATGGGGTTGTGCAATTACAAACCTATTTGCTTGAGACATCAGTAGGAAGTGATGGGAATTCTGCTCTGGGGAGGTCACAGCCCAGGTTCACTCAGGGATGCTTTTCTCATGTGATGGTCAGAGGCCTTGAGGTATGCCTCTTCAGTGCCCCACCAATGCCTCTTTTGCTGAGGATCTTGAGAAAGATGAGACAGTTTGAGGCAAAGGTAATTCTTATAGCACTGGGGTAGCCTTCTCAGTTCCACTACTCCAGGCTACTTCACTTGTAGGCCTAGCCTACAGAGGATGTTCAAGCCATTCTGAGGAGTAGGCAGGAAAGGCTCCACCAGAAAATGCTATGATGGAACGTGGAAGAGTTTCACGATCTGGTGTGACCAATGGGGAATTCCTCTACTGTTGACAAGGTCATCCGATGTGCTGGATTACTTTAAAGTTCTCAGGATTGTCCCTCAGATCCTTGAGGGTGCACTTTGTTACCATCAGTGTGTTTCATCCATCAGGGGACAGCTATACTGCTTTTTGCACCTGGTTGTGTGCCAGTTTCTGAAGGGTTTAGTTAGACTGTTTCCACCAGCAATGAAGCCTCTACTGGCTTGGGACTTGAACTAGATCTTAACTCTAGTAGGGTGCCATTCAAACTATTGATATCATGCTGCCTGCTGCATCTTTCTATGAATGTGGCATTCCTAGTCATGATCACATTGGCCAGCGGAGTAAGGGAATTTAGGAGGTGTTCTTGGCAGACCTCTCCCTCATGGTCTTCCACATGGACAAGGTGTCAATGAAATTACACCCCAGATTCATCCCTAAGGTCATGTTGGACATCTATATCATTCAGAACACCTACTTACCTGTTTTCTATCGTAAGCCTTACCTCAATAAGGAGGACATAAGCTCGCATGTCTTAGATGTGCATAGGGCCCTGGCCTTTTTCCTGCAGAGGGGAGTGCTGTTCTAGAAGTGCTCTGCTACAAACTGAACAAGGTCCCTCTTGGGGGCAGTGTGAGAGCATACTCAACAAGACCCCAGGCAACCTCTGTAGCAATCCCTCAGAGGTATCCCCACCACCGGCATCTGCAGGGCAGAGATGTGGACCCCAACACATAGCTTTGCAAAGCGCTATGCCCTGGCTCAGGCAGATGCTGTGGATACCGGCCTGAGCAGAGCAGTCTTTCAGTGATCTGTGAGACAAGACTCCAGGCACCCATTTCCTCAAAGGGAGTTTTGCTTGTGAATCACCTGAAGTTCACTATGCATGGAGACAAGTACTCAAAGAAAGAGAGAGTGCTCACATGGAAATGACTGGAGTTCTTCAAGATGTGTTGTCCCTATGTGTAGTGCACTACCTACCCTTCTTCCCCTCTGCCTCACATCCCATTCTTGGAACTTGTGATGGAGAAGAAATGAAATGGTGGCAGTTACATTAAAACCCACCAAAATTGTTGGCACCATTTCATTTAGGTGCTAGATGTGCAAAGGGTCAGCATGCTAGCATGTAAGAATTTCTATGATAGAAGTAGAACAAAGCAAAAAATAATGTCTCAATAATACACTTTGCAAAGTTTAAAAAAAATAATAATTGTGGAACTGTATATCAGTCACACAGAATGGGCAACACACAGGTTTCAATTTTCATCTTCTCTGTCTTTCATGTTCCTATAAAAATGAGGCGTTGAAAAGCACTGAATTGGATTTGTTGCTTTACCAATTACTGTTTGAGTTAACTTTAGGAATTCACTCCATTTGTCATAAAACATCCAATTGGTTCTGAGCAATTACCGTTTAAAGTTGCACATTTATATTAAGTTTTGGGAAATAGTTCTTCATTAAGGGCTTCTTAAAATTTTATGTTATAAACTAGCTTCTGATTTTCCTATAAATCATCTTGCTTGGGTTTGTTTTTTTTAAATTGTCCTTATGTCTCCTTTCCAGCTAAACATGGATCTCCTCTATATTCCTAAACTAAAATAATATTTAAAATAAGAGTTACAGATAAACATAGCCTACATAAATAACTGTGAATATCTTCAATTTTCATTTTTTTAAATCAAATTATTTTTGTCGCTGAATTAGAGAATAATCTTTCCAAAATTGCAAAATTTACCCTTCCGAAAAAAATTGGTCAGCGGAGTAAGGGAATTTGTATATGTATATTTGTATATGTGATGCATTCATTTTTTGAGTAATATTTAAGAAGAACCTTAAGCAGTTTTTCACACAAAACTTATTAAATACTGCAATATTTTTCCCTCCAAATTGATGCTAAATGCAAATATAATGAACAGTAGAAAAGAAAACACTTGTCGTTAGACATTCAATTTCAGTGTTGTATTTCTGTAACTTGTAGTTTGCAGGCTTTTTTAAAAAGTTAATATCTTGACCTGTAGGATTGTTGTCTTTAATTTTTAAGAATAATAAATTACCAAGCATGTATTTTATTAATGTATCTGTGGTGTGGGTTTCATAAGAAATATTGTAAACTTAAAATATTCTCATATCAATATATATTCCGTGTGAATACATTTCTGTACCAGTCTGCAAAATTAGGTATTTTACTTGTGTTAGGGTTGGACAGAAAGGCAGTTGGCCTTTTTATTGTTGTTCAGTGCCTTATAAAATAAGTACATTTGCGTGCCAGACTAGTACATTCTTTACTGTAACATGTCCTTATTTGTGCATACAAATGTGTATATATATATAATATATATATAGTGATTTTCATTTTCTGTCCCTGACTCATAAGCAGCTTTTAGCTGTTCCCTTATTTGTTGTAATCAACAAATGAGTTTATTGATGTGTAGTAGTAGTCAATGCTGCTGTTAGGCAAAACAGAGTGCAACAGAGTATATTGATTATGCAAGCCTGTCATCCACTTTCAGCAACTGCCATTAATACCAATATAATAATATGATGAGAAACATGCTAAGAGACTAGGGAATAGAATATCTATAAGACTGGTGAGGTCTTTAAAGGGATAGTATATGCAGTGAAAGAGGAGAATGATTTTTGGAATGGGGTTGCAGTAGGAAATAATCAATACTTTCACCTAGAACAGAAGGTCAGTTAAACTTGTGGTGAACTACGTTACTGATTACAGATTTAATCTACATTGTAAATAATTTACATATATTCTACTTTCTGACATACAGTGTGAGCCAGAAATGGTCTAGTGGATTGAGCAAAGGACTGAGTTCCAGGAACTTTAAAATTCCAATCCTAGTGGTGTTTCTCATTTGCTGTGTGGGTTTGGCCTAAATGCTTAATCTCTGAGTCCGTTTCCCCAATCTGAAAATGAGAATACTACATATTGTTCTTTAAGTGATGGTCCGTATGTGTGTTGCTCTGGCTGCACATGCTCTTGGTGCACCTGAGACCAGAAAGTTCTTGCTATCAGTCTGTTGGTTTGTGCCTTAGCCCTTCTCCTGCTTGTATAAGGGGCAGTGTGGACTGATTTCCTCTTCAGTTCCTTTCTGCTGACCACGGTCAGAAATGGAACCTCTTCAGTCTCCACTGCATTTGCTGGCTGCTTCCGCATCAAACAGTAAATATTTTAAATAGTTTCTAGATAATACACAGCTTTAGATAGATTTTATAGTTTAGTCTCATTTTTAGTGGTTAGAGCCTTGGTGGTCTTCCTGCCCCCGCAATCCCTTGTATGGGATGACTAGCATCCCAGTATTTACAAACTGCATTTCCTGTCCGTGGGCCTTCGCAGTCATCAGGCAATACCTCAGTCAAGCCCATGAGTATAGCCTTCAGAGATTCCAAATGGATCATGCTATGACCCCACAGTCTGACCCTGGCCCATAAGACCCCCCCATACATTGTGCAGAGCCATCAAAAAGTGCTCCTCTGAGCACAGTGACGTCTGGTCTGGGGCTGATAAGAGTAGTGCTAAGGACTACTCAAAACAGGGGCATAAGGAAGCTATGAAACACTTTCACAAGATGTGAGAGAAATCCCCCTCTGGGTCTTCATCCAAGAAAAGGATCTCTTCTCCAACATCCTCCAAGTCAGGTGAGAATCCATGCTCAAGGGTGGGAGTGCCAGGAGCTCACGAAGAGCACAGTACCAGTCTCCCAGCCTGAAGAGCAAGAGTTCCCCGACACCAGTTTTAGTCTCAAATGCAGGACTTTCCCCAGTTTCAGCAAGAGAGAAACAATGGATGACTCCTACACTAACACTGCTGTTGTCCCATGATATGGAGTTGTCAGTACCGATGACCATGACAAGACCAACTCTGTCAGTTCCACAAAAAGAAAGTAGTCTTTTTCCACTCCCTCACAGCGGGGGATAGATACACCACTCCTGAGGATATTGACATCATCTTGAACTCAGAATCCCCAATCCTGTTGGAACCAATCCTGACAAGAAAAATCCCCACACCATGAGTCCAGAGGGTGCATGGAAGGGAGAGTCGTTCACTGGTATCTTCTGCCAGCCAGGGCATAACAAAGTCCCCTGCTGATGGACCTGCCCATGGAATTGGAAGCTGTCGCCTCTTCTGAAAGTTGTGTGTTAATGGGAGAACATCATCACTCCTGTAGAGACAAGGGGTCAGTCCAAATAAAGGATCCAGAGTCTCTTGAGCACCATCCTTATGTCATAGGAGAGATTATGCCCTTTGGGACCATCGGTACCCTACTCCATGGGGAACACCTCAATTTCCATATGACCCCTTGCATTGGCCTTACTGGGGCCTGTGGACTTCATGCATTATTCCAAGACTGTAAATCTGATTGGAAATCCAAACAGCCCCCTCTTCACAGAGAGGATCCTGAACCAATGAGCCAATGGAGGAAGAGAAAGAAGCAGATTTGAGAGAACCACTAGCTCTCACAGGGTTATTATTGTCATCCCCAGAGGAGGTGGTCGCACTGTGCTCCCCTTCATCACCTGATGACTACAGGCAATTTCAACACCTGCTAAAGAGGCTCACAGACATACTTCACATCCCTCTGGGAGAATTGAGGGTCACTCCTCAAACTGCTAGAGATTCTTCAGTGCGTGGGGCCCAGAAAAATGACACTGACCATTAATGAGGCCATCTTAGAACAAGCAGCAGTGGTCTGGCAAACCCCAGCCACATATGCCCCACGCCAAAAAGAATGAAGAAGAAATATTTATGCCATCTAAAGGAGCAGAATTTTTATTTACACACCCTGCTCTGAATTCATTAGTAGTTCAAGCAGTCGCTGAAAGAGGCAGACACCTTCATAGAATCATAGAATATCAGGGTTGGAAGGGACCTCAGGAGGTCATCTAATCCAACCCCCTGCTCAAAGCAGGACCAATCCCCAATTAAATCATCCCAGCCAGGGCTTTGTCAAGCCTCACCTTAAAAACTCTAAGGAAGGAGATTCCACCACCTCCCTAGGTAACGCATTCCAGTGTTTCACCACCCTCCTAGTGAAAAAGTTTTTCCTAATATCCAACCTAAACCTCCCCCACTGCAACTTGAGACCATTACTCCTTGTCCTGTCCTCTTCTACCACTGAGAATAGTCTAGAACCATCCTCTCTGGAACCACCTCTCAGGTAGTTGAAAGCAGCTATCAAATCCCCCCTCATTCTTCTCTTCTGCAGACTAAACAATCCCAGTTCCCTCAGCCTCTCCTCATAAGTCATGTGTTCCAGACCCCTAATCATTTTTGTTGCCCTTCGCTGGACTCTCTCCAATTTATCCACATCCTTCTTGTAGTGTGGGGCCCAAAACTGGACACAGTACTCCAGATGAGGCCTCACCAGTGTCGAATAGAGGGGGACGATCACGTCCCTCGATCTGCTCGCTATACCCCTACTTATACATCCCAAAATCCCATTGGCCTTCTTGGCAACAAGGGTACACTGCTGACTCATATCCAGCTTCTCATCCACTGTCACCCCTAGGTCCTTTTCCGCAGAACTGCTGCCTAGCCATTCGGTCCCTAGTCTGTAGCAGTGCATTGGGTTCTTCCGTCCTAAGTGCAGGACCCTGCACTTATCCTTATTGAACCTCATCAGATTTCTTTTGGCCCAATCCTCCAATTTGTCTAGGTCCCTCTGTATCCTATCCCTACCCTCCAGCGTATCTACCGCTCCTCCCAGTTTAGTGTCATCCGCAAATTTGCTGAGAGTGCAATCCACACCATCCTCCAGATCATTTATGAAGATATTGAACAAAACCGGCCCCAGGACCGACCCCTGGGGCACTCCACTTGACACCGGCTGCCAACTAGACATGGAGCCATTGATCACTACCCGTTGAGCCCGACAATCTAGCCAACTTTCTACCCACCTTATAGTGCATTCATCCAGCCCATACTTCTTTAACTTGCTGACAAGAATACTGTGGGAGACTGTGTCAAAAGCTTTGCTAAAGTCAAGAAACAGTACATCCACTGCTTTCCCTTCATCCACAGAACCAGTAATCTCGTCATAGAAGGCGATTAGATTAGTCAGGCATGACCTTCCCTTGGTGAATCTATGCTGACTGTTCCTGATCACTTTCCTCTCATGTAAGTGCTTCAGGATTGATTCTTTGAGGACCTGCTCCATGATTTTTCCAGGGACTGAGGTGAGGCTGACTGGCCTGTAGTTCCCAGGATCCTCCTTCTTCCCTTTTTTAAAGATTGGCACTACATTAGCCTTTTTCCAGTCATCCGGGACTTCCCCCGTTCGCCACGAGTTTTCAAAGATAATGGCCAATGGCTCTGCAATCACAACTGCCAATTCCTTTAGCACTCTCGGATGCAACGCATCCGGCCCCATGGACTTGTGCATGTCCAGCTTTTCTAAATAGTACCTAACCACCTCTTTCTCCACAGAGGGCCGGCCATCTATTCCCTGTGTTGTGATGCCCAGTGCAGCAGTCTGGGAGCTGACCTTGTTCGTGAAGACAGAGGCAAAAAAAGCATTGAGTACCTTAGCTTTTTCCACATCCTCTGTCACTAGGTTGCCTCCCTCATTCATTAAGGGGACCACACTTTCCTTGGCTTTCTTCTTGTTGCCAACATACCTGAAGAAACCCTTCTTGTTACTCTTGATATCTCTCGCTAGCTGCAGCTCCAGGTGCGATTTGGCCCTCCTGATTACATTCCTACATGCCCAAGCAATATTTTTATACTCTTCCCTGGTCATATGTCCAACCTTCCACTTCTTGTAAGCTTCTTTTTTATGTTTAAGATCCGCTAGGATTTCACCGTTAAGCCAAGCTGGTCGCCTGCCATATTTACTATTCTTTCGACTCATCGGGATGGTTTGTCCCTGTAACCTCAAAAGGGATTCCTTGAAATACAGCCAGCTCTTCTGGACTCCTTTCCCCTTCATGTTAGTCCCCCAGGGGATCCTACCCATCCGTTCCCTGAGGGAGTCGAAGTCTACTTTCCTGAAGTCCAGGGTCCATATCCTGCTGCTTACCTTTCTTCCCTGTGTCAGGATCCTGAACTCAACCAACTCATGGTCACTGCCTCCCAGATTCCCATCCACTTTTGCTTCCCCCACTAATTCTTCCCGGTTTGTGAGCAGCAGGTCAAGAAAAGCTCTCCCCCAGTTGGCTCCTCTAGCACTTGCACCAGGAAATTGTCCCCTACGCTTTCCAAAAACTTCCTGGATTGTCTATGCACCGCTGTAGTGCTCTCCCAGCAGATATCAGGAAAATTAAAGTCACCCATGAGAACTAGGGCGTGCAATCTAGTAGCTTCTGCGAGCTGCCGGAAGAAAGCCTCATCCACCTCATCCCCCTGGTCCGGTGGTCTATAGCAGACTCCCACCACTGCATCACTCTTGTTGCTCACATTCTAAACTTCACACTTCATACTATAGGCGTCCCTTTTGATAAAGAAGCTAAACGCTTAAACCTCTATGGGATAAAAGTTTGTACAGTACTTTGACCAGCTTACAGTTCTTCATAGCAGTGTATCAGGAAGTAATGTAAAAGTATGATTTTATTAATTATACTAAGTTTGCTGAATTCACTGACAAAGACCCACAGGAGGAAAAGCTATAGTTCAATGCACTCATCAAGGAGGGCAAATTGCTTACCAAATGGTCCCTGCAGGCCTCGGTTGATGCAGCAGCGTATGGGTATGTCTACACTGCACAAAACAACAACAAAAATCCACAATGGTGATTCTCAGAGCCTGGGTCAACTGATTTGGACTTGCACTACCAGGATAAAAATAGCAGTGGACAAATATCAGGATAGCTGTGTTAGTCTGTATCCACAAAAACAACAAGGAGTCCGGTGGCACCTTAACATCTGAAGAAATGGGGTTTTTACCCACGAAAGCTTATGCTCAAATAAATCTGTTAGTCTAATAGCAGTGTAGACGTTCCAGCTTGGGCTGAAGCCCAGTCTCTGCAATCTGGCTAGGAGGGTGGTCCCCAGGCTCCTGTCCTAGTGGGAACATCTACACTGCTATTTTTTAGCCGCTTAGCACAAGCCCGAGTCAGTTGACCCAGGCTCTAAGGCTTGCTGCTGTGTGCTTGTGTAGGTATTTTTGCAGTGTAAACATACCCACAGCCTCCTGCTCGATGGCGCTATCTATAGTCATGTGTCAAGTGCTGTGCGTTCAATCCTCTGGATTTTCCAAAGAAGTCCAATCCACGGTGGAGGATCTGCCCTTGAAAAAAACAATTTGCTGACTAAAAAGACAGACATCTTGTAGTCTTGGAATAGCTTCTTTCCTTAAAGATTTCAGGTCTATTCCTTAGCTCCCTACAGGTACACTTGGCAGCTAGCAGTGCCTGTTGCCCGCTGGTTGACAGCCACTTGATCTTTACCCATCTGATGACAATATGTTTTTTAAATGCTATCATTAAAACCTTTCCCCCAGTACTGAAACCTATCCCAACCTGGGACCTCAATCTAGTCCTCTCAGCTGTTACAGAAACATAGATTCTAAGGCCAGAAGGGACCATTCTCATTGTCTAGTCTGACCTCCTGTACAACATACGCCATGCAACTTCCTCAAAATAACTTCTAGAAAAACATCCAGTCTTGATTTTAAAATTGTCAGTGACGGAGACTCCACCACAAACCTTGGTAAATGGTTCCAGTAGTTAATTACTCACTGTTAAAAATTTACACTTCATTTTCCGTTTGAAATGAGGGCTCCTTTTGAAGCTTTAGCTACATGCTGTTTAGCCCTCCCACATTCTGGATGTCTGGGCTGCTTTTCTGTCTGCAGCTCATGCAGGTG
Source organism: Eretmochelys imbricata (assembly GCF_965152235.1). Taxonomy (NCBI): domain Eukaryota; kingdom Metazoa; phylum Chordata; order Testudines; family Cheloniidae; genus Eretmochelys; species Eretmochelys imbricata. The sequence goes on along the minus strand of NC_135580.1, from coordinate 348,146 downwards.
GATCAACATTTTGACACCTCACAGTCTAGCCACACCCCCTAAATTCCTGTTTGCTGCCAGATTCTCTGACTCTGCCGCAGCGGACAGTGGAAGTTTCTTTTTCTCTTTCTATTTATATTTTTCTGTCTAGCTTTTTGAGCAGTGGGAGCAATGTTCTAGCTCCTTGATATTTGTCCTCCCTGGCTCGTTTACATGTTTGGGGGTTTAAACCCTCCCTGAGCCTCCACTGTTTCTGTGAAGATCAGATGTCCTCTCTCCAAGGTCCTTTTCTTCATCCAGACCTGAATTGGCTTCAACTAACAGCCTGGCTAGTGAGAGGGAAGCACGAGAAAGTCTCAGTCTGTCCCACAGAGTCTTTAAGACATTGTTCTCAGCTAGGAGAGTATCAACATTAAAAGCATGTGCCTCTCTGTGTTCCTGATTCAACAACTGGTGCCAAGAGCACAATGCAAATCCCAGAAATCCTGGCATTCCAACCATTCTGGACTTCCTCCAAGAAGGCATAGACCGATACCTTCAGCCCAGTATCGTTGTGCATCAGCTGTCTGGTCTTAGTAGCATGCTGTTCATAGGATACTTGGGCTCTTTGGCAGTACATCCATGGGCAGCCAGGTTCCTTTGAGCAGTCCGAATAGACAGACTGGTAGCCAGCCCACTCTTCCCAAAATGGGATCTTCTGCAAGTTCTGAGGGCTCTCACAAGGCATCCCTCTGAGCCTCTGACTTCAATGTCAGCCTTTTATTTATCCATCAAGACTTGTTTCTTAGTAGCTGTCACATCTTCCAGGTGAGTATTGCAGCTGTCAGCCTTATTGCATGTTCCATGAGGACAAGGTGGTGCTCAAGACACCAAGAATCCATTCTTTGAAAGGTAAATTCCTCCTATCACACTTTCCAAGAGGCTGTGCTCCCATCATTCTGTCCAAAACCACAACATCCAACTGAAAAGGCATGGCATACCTTAGTTGTCGGGAGGATGTTGAACATCTGTCTCATGCATACAGAATCCATGAGAAGATCAGGCTCCATATGCATGTCCTTCCACCCAAAATGCCAGGGACTCTGAGTTTTCAAGACTTCCATTGCTAGATGGATTAGACTATTTATTGTAAAAAGAAAAGGAGTACTTGTGGCACCTTAGAGACTAACCAATTTATTTGAGCATGAGCTTTCATGAGCTACAGCTCACTTCATCGGATGCATACCGTGGTATCACGAAAGCTCATGCTCAAATAAATTGATTAGTCTCTAAGGTGCCACAAGTACTCCTTTTCTTTTTGTGAATACAGACTAACACAGCTGTTACTCTGAAAACTATTTATTGTGGAAGCCTTAGCAACCTCATGGGCTGAATGAGTAAGTGCATCTACTTCGGAAATGTGCAAAGTGGCCACTTGATCATAGCGAAGCACCTTCAGTAAGCACTACAAGGTGTACCTTCCATCTTCTGTAGAGGCCTCCTTTGGCAGGAAGGTGCTCAAGGGTGAGATATTCATTGGAGTCATTATCATATGACAGCCTTCCTTGGTCTGATGTATACAGTGTTTTGTAATCTCTGGAATATTTGTTGTTAATGGTATTCAAGTTTTACAGCTTGGGAAAAACTCATCAGGCAGCAAGCAGGAGCAGTTGGGGCATGGCCAGACCATGTGAAGCCAAAATGCTGATCCAGTCCAGAATTGTGGGAGACGCTGCTAGCAGAAAGGAAATTATCCATAAGAAATTTTCCATTCTGATGGCCATCACTCTAGCCCGGGTGATCTAGGGGCACTCGTGGCTGATTCTGCCTTACATGGTCTTCCATAGGGACATAGTTTCCCTAAGATTTACCCAAATTTACCCCCAAAGTGATATCAGTATTTTATATAAATCATACTGTTCATGTCTCTGTCTTCTTCCCAAAGCCTCTTGCCACCAGGGAGGATAGATAGCTTTACTGTCCAGATGTCTTTCCCTTAGTGGGCCAGCTCTGGCACCCCCCGGAGCCCTGCACTCATGCACCGGTATATTGGGCAGAACTGGCCTCGTGTCCTCTCAGTTCCTTCTTACTGCCTGTGACAGTTGTTGGAACACTCCTTGTTCTCGTAAGCTCCCATAGTGGTCTTCATTTTTGGATTCTTTGATTTTTTTTCTTCTACTTAGTTCTAGTTATAGTGTTGTATTTACTTAGTTAGTTAGTAGTTGGAGTCTTATCAGGGACATAGCCCCAAGGTGTGGGCATGCCCTGGTCCTCGGGGTTTAAGCTGTGTGCAGCATGTCATAAGCAGATGTCAGTGAGTGACCCACACACAAGCTGCCTTAAGTGCCTCAGGGAAGCACATGTTAAAGAGAAGTGCAGGATCTGTAAAAGCTTCAGACCTTGCATTCTTAAAGACGGGGACATTTGGCTGAAAGTCCTGTTGATGGAGGCTGCCCACGCCCTGTGTTGGAACCATGCCCCTCCGACTCGGCACTGAAAACATCAGTATCGGTGAGGAGTGCTCCACCAGCACCGGGCCCTTCCTGGCACCGCTACCTTTCTCCCATGCCCAAGAAGAGGCATAAGAAGTCATGGTCACAGATAAAGGCCGCTCGCCAGCACCACGGACAGCTACACAGGAGTCCCCAAATGAGCCGAGACCCGTGCTGAGCCATTCGTCATCCCCGGAGCTGTGCTTGGTGGAGGGGATGCCACCTATGGGACAGAGCCCAATTCAGGAACTGCCACCGACTCCTGGGAGCGGTTGGGGCCCACTACATCTCTTGGCCTCCTTGATGCCAGATGCCTTTCAAGCCACAATGATCTCTCCCCATGTCACCTCGAGACGTGGGCCCGACTTTGGGGGAGTCCTCAAGGGCAGTCCCCTCTAAGGGGGAACTGTCAATGAGGCCACCATCTTGGCCTTTGATGCAGCACCGATCAGCATAGTGGCACTGATCACCAGCTTAATGCTCCCCATCACCAAGACAGCGTTCCTCAGCCCACCAGTCTCCACCATCCCAGCACTGGTCTCCGGCACCATGTAACATGTCCCTGGCATTGCAACACCAGTTTCTGGTCCCACGGCACCGGTCCCCGGTGTGGCACCGATCTCCATCCTACATAGCCACCAGTATGTGACTGCGACAGCTCCACCCTGGTCTCCTAAGGAGGAGGAGTTCTTGGAGTCTGAGAGTAAGCCTGGCTCTCCTCCGAGGCCGACGCCAATCTAACAGGCCAGAGTCTGCGGCAGGCCCGCCATCAGGGTCATGGCCACCCCAATGGCATTATTGGAGTCTTGGGGGTTCTCTCATATGCCAGGAACATATTCCCAGGAGAGTGCCATTGGTAGCTTCTGAGGGTCGATCCCAGGCTCCGACACGATCGGCACCAGAGACCGACTCAGAATCGGACCCCTGGAATAGCGTAGCTGAAGTCGATGTATCTTAGGTCGACTTACCTTGCATCCTCACGGCATGGGGTCGACTGCCGCCGCTCCCTCATGACTCCGTTTCCGCCTCTCACCAAGGTGGAGTACAGGAGTCGACCGCAGAGCGATCGGGGATCGATTTATTGCGTCTACACTAGATGCGATAAATCGATCCCTGATAGATCGATCACTATCCGGCAGGTAGTGTAGACATATCCAAACTCAAAGTGGTGGAGAAATCTTGCAGTGGTCATCATTGGAAAGTTTCTGTCAAAGTGTGGGGTATGAAAAAGAATGAGTCATTTATCATGTAAAGGTCTAAGATCAAGTACATTTTTCATCAACCAATGTCCTTAATGCCATGGCTAAGCCATTATCTGTGGATGGATGCCAGGCTCATCTGCCTCATTTTGTTGTCATAAGTATCATCCTACACTCAAAATTTGAAATGATTTATGTATGTTTTAATAATTGTAAATGACTATGAAATTTCCACTATCACAAATCACCTCAACACTGAATCCAAATCGTCTCATAAACTCCTCCATATTTGTATTTTCATTGTAAAAAACAGTGTTCTAAAACCAAGGTCCCTGGGGCTTAAAGTCATGACCATGTTTAAACTTTTGTTCAATTTAGGTGTTTACTGTGAAGGTTTACAATTCATTTCAAGAACCTTTGTTTCCTTTTGCTGTGCATCCTCTAAACCTTGCAGGTGGCGTAGAAAATCTTGGGGGTTTGTACACTTTTTTTCAGGGACCAATGGAGAGAGACCAAATTATGGGAAAAACTTTTATGTTAGAGTTTTACCTGTTTTTACCTGTACATGAGCATCTTTCTAAATACAATGATTCAGAGCTGTGGTCAACAATAACCAGCTTCCCCCAGATACCAGGTTTCTATGGGATTACAGGATGCTATTTCAAATGTCTAGGTTGACCGGCAAGACATTGAGCTTCTAAGCTTCTCCTTCAGATATCTGTGTGCCTTCTTTATGCTTGGAATGTCATCCCAATCTAGTCTATTAAAGCTATTGGGCTCTCCTTTAATTCTCTCCTCAAAACTCGTTTCTCCCATCATGCCTACAGGAAATTGCCAGTTGACAATGGCTAGATGTGTAGCAGTGAGGCTTGTTGATATAGTCATTTTATGCAGTCACCTATTCTTATAATTATTAACTTGTTCTGTGGCCCAGCCTGCAGTGATGTCTGCTTGGTCAATCATACTTACAAAAATGGTGAGGCCAATGTAAATTAGGTTCAGGCCAGGACAGTCAGCAGGGGTCTGGATCCTGATTGGGCCTTTGTAAGTGACCACAATACACCTCAGAAGGAAAAAAAATCTTTTTTTTCCATTTGAATCTAATTTCTTGCTATTTCAGAAGAAAACTGTATTGTCAAATTTCCCTCTCTCTGCCCCAAGCTCCTTCAAAACAATGCACTGTAGTGTGTACTTATGTATCTGAGCTCTAGTGTTTATATGTTTTAAAAGAGGCAGCTATCCATACCCTCTGGGATCCCTTCCCATAACTTGAAAATACATCATAAATAATACCCCGATGAAACTAAAATGCAACAGTGCAATTCAGCATAACCCACCACCAATCAGTCAGACAATTAAATGCTCAAATTGCCTTCCCTGTCCAACAGTTCCTCTCTCTTACAGTTCCTTCTTGATTTCAAATGCTTGAGGGGAAAAGTATGAGCTTGCTGTGACCCCTGACCCAAATGCATAGGGAGGTAGCAAGGGCATTTCTATGATGCCTACAAAAAAACTGACAGCGGTAGACTGCTGCTGTGCTGAGACCATTGCTTGTCATGCTGATCAATATTGTCGTCATTTCCTTGTATTTCCCCATCTGTTGTCTCTTATATTGTAAACTGAAAAGGAGTACTTGTGGCACCTTAGAGACTAACCAATTTATTCACAGCTACAGCTCACTTCATCGGATGCATACTGTGGAAAGTTTAGAAGATCTTATTATATACACACAAAGCATGAAAAAATACCTCCTCCCACCCCACTCTCCTGCTGGTAATAGCTTATCTAAAGTGATCACTCTCCTTACAATGTGTATGATAATCAAGTTGGGCCATTTCCAGCACAAATCCAGGTTTTCTCACACACACACACACACACACACACACACCCCCACACACACAAACTCACTCTCCTGCTGGTAATAGCTTATCCAAAGTGACCACTCTCCTTACATTGTGTATGATAATCAAGGTGGGCCATTTCCAGCACAAATCCAGGTTTTAACAAGAACGTGGGGGGTGGGAGGGGGAACAAGGGGAAATAGGCTACCTTGCATAATGACTAAGTCACTCCCAGTCTCTATTCAAGCCTAAGTTAATTGTATCCAATTTGCAAATGAATTCCAATTCAGCAGTTTCTCGTTGGAGTCTGGATTTGAAGTTTTTTTGTTGTAAAATAGCGACTTTCATGTCTGTAATCACGTGACCAGAGAGACTGAAGTGTTCTCCGACTGGTTTATGAATGTTATAATTCTTGACATCTGATTTGTGTCCATTTACTCTTTTACTTAGAGACTGTCCAGTTTGACCAATGTACATGGCAGAGGGGCATTGCGGGCACATGATGGCATATATCACATTGGTGGATGTGCAGGTGAACGAGCCTCTAATAGTGTTGCTGATGTTATTAGGCCCTGTGATGGTGTCCCCTGAATAGATATGTGGGCACAGTTGGCAACGGGCTTTGTTGCAAGGATAGGTTCCTGGGTTAGTGGTTCTGTTGTGTGGTATGTGGTTGCTGGTGAGTAATTGCTTCAGGTTGGGGGGCTGTCTGTAGGCAGGGACTGGCCTGTCTCCCAAGATTTGTGAGAGTGTTGGGTCATCCTTCAGGATAGGTTGTAGATCCTTAATAATGCGTTGGAGGGGTTTTAGTTGGGGGCTGAAGGTGACGGCTAGTGGCGTTCTGTTATTTTCTTTGTTAGGCCTGTCCTGTAGTAGGTGACTTCTGGGAACTCTTCTGGCTCTATCAATCTGTTTCTTCACTTCCGCAGGTGAGTATTGTAGTTGTAAGAATGCTTGAGAGAGATCTTGTAGGTGTCTGTCTCTGTCTGAGGGGTTGGAGCAAATGCAGTTGTATCGCAGAGCTTGGCTGTAGACGATGGATCATGTGGTGTGGTTAGGGTGAAAGCTGGAGGCATGTAGGTAGGAATAGCCGTCAGTAGGTTTCTGGTATAGGGTGGTGTTTATGTGACCATCATTTATTAGCACTGTAGTGTCCAGGAAGTGGATCTCTTGTGTGGACTGGACCAGGCTGAGGTTGATGGTGGGATGGAAATTGTTGAAATCATGGTGGAATTCCTCAAGGGCTTCTTTTCCATGGGTCCAGATGATGAAGATGTCATCAATATAGTGCAAGTAGAGTAGGGGGGTTAGGGGACGAGAGCTGAGAAAGCGTTGTTCTAAATCAGCCATAAAAATGTTGGCATACTGTGGGGCCATGCGGGTACCCATAGCAGTGCCGCTGCTATGGGTACCCGCATACATTGTCCCCAAATGTAAAATAGTTACGGGTAAGGACAAAGTCACAAAGTTCAGCCACCAGGTTAGCCGTGACATTATCGGGGATAGTGTTCTTGACGGCTTGTAGTCCATCTTTGTGTGGAATGTTTTGTGTGTATATAATAAGATCTTCTAAACTTTCCACAGTATGCATCCGATGAAGTGAGCTGTAGCTCACGAAAGCTTATGCTCAAATAAATTGGTTAGTCTCTAAGGTGCCACAAGTACTCCTTTTCTTTTTGCGAATACAGACTAACATGGCTGTTACTCTGAAACCTATATTGTAAACTATTACTCTTAATCTTACTCTTAGATTTTAAGCTGTCTAGGATAGGGACAGTGTTTTTGTTCTGTTCGTACAGCGTCTAGTGCAGTGGTTTTCAACCAGGGGTACGCACAGGTCTTCCAGGGGTACATCAATTCATCTAGATATTTGCCTAGTTTTACAAGGCTACATAAAAAGCACTAACGAAGTCAGTACAAACTAAAATTTCTTACAGACAATGACTTGTTTATACAGCTCTGTATACTATACACTGAAATGTAAGTATAATATTTATATTCAAATTGATTTAGTTTGCAATTGTATGGTAAAAATGAGAAAGTAAGCAATATTTCAGTAATAGTGTGCTGTGACACTTTTGTATTTTTATTTCTGATTTTGTAAGTAAGTAAAGTGAAACTTGGGGCATATGCAAAACAAATCAGGCTCCTGAATGGGATACAGTAATCTTGAAAGGTTGAGAGCCACTGGTCTAGTGCAGTGGGGTTCTGGGCTATGACTGGGGCTCTTATATGCTATGATAATGCTACTACTGAAAATATAAGCTGCACAGGAGCTTACCATGACTTTTCAGATGCCTCCTCTTTGCACCAGGTTTTTAATCATTATTACTTAATATTTATCTTTTTATTGCAATATCACCTTGGAGTCCCAGTCATGGTTCAGGGCCCCATTGTTCTAGGCACTGTACAAACACATAACAAAAAGACAGTCCCTTCCCCAAAGAATTTACGATATAAAGGATTTGGCCAGCACTGATGTGGAATAAGACCCTGAGCTATAATGAATATATTGTTTGACAGCCAAGTTCAGTTGTTTTAAATCTTCATGATACATTTCTAAACATACATACGTTTATTAACATTAACCCACAAAATTTCCTTGTGAAAATCAGATTTAAAAAAGTATATCTGAACAAACTTTTTTAAGAAAAACACCAGTTCAGCAAAGACCATTTTAATTTTTGTATAAAAAGACCAAATGACAGCCTTACTAAAAGATGTGCATTATAATAGCTCTGTTTAAAAAACAAATGTAAATTCATTTGGGTGAAATGGAAAGATTTGTAGTGTGTGAACAGTATATACAGAACTACTGCATAGGTAGTCACTTGTTAAAACACATTTGCCACTAATTGCAAACTAGCTGATGAAAATCCACATTTCTCTTTTTTTATGCTTTTCTAACCATCAGATTCTGAACTGTATAATTTTCTAATGAAAGTGAGTAAAGCAAAATAGAAACTTAATTTTGTATATTATGGTTGATTTTAAAGCACTACTTGTTTTAACAAGAATAGCAGACACATAGAAATCAAAACATGCTGGCATATTTTTGAGCAGTAAATATTTTTTCCAGCCAATATTTATATATAGTATCTTTTATTGTGTTGTGCAGTTCAGTAATTATTTCATTTGAAAAGCATTGCTTATTATGGAAGCTCGGGTTATTTTACCAGTGTCTGTTTCTTCGTATTCTTTGATGTGACCAAATTAAAACACTGCACCCTAAAATTCGAAATGTAGGCAGATACTAACATTGGTTAATGCAAGATAAAGTTTTTTAATGCAGGCATAGCAAAATGTTCAATAAATTGCTTGTTGTTTGAAAACTGGATATGATTCTCTGTGAAGGAAAAACTATCAATGAATATTTTCATTGTTGACTTCAAAATTGGTCACAGATACTTTTCAGTCACTCCTGTGTTTCTCACTGAAAATGTTCCCTGTGTCTAGCAAGAATGTGGACAGGTCTATTTTCCAGATTGAGTAATGGAGAAGTAGAAAACATAGGGTGCTTATAGCAGACTGGAAATACAAGCCTGATTTCTAAAGCAATAGACCCAGGCCATAGACCTTATCCACTGGAGCCTACCTGGCACATATAAACATTTGTCAAATATCTGTATTTAGTTAGATAGTTAATTATCTGCTGCTTTGAGATCCACACATGTAGATGCAGTAGGTAAGTGCAAAGTATTATTATTATTATTATTAGTCAGGTTTTTAGACAGGATAGCTAAGGCTTAGGGGTTCAGTAACTTGACTAGGAGGAATCCTGGCATAGTGGCTCTAGAAATAAACAGTGTGGGTTCTGGTCTTGAGTCTGACACTTCATAGATTCCAAAGCCAGAAGACACTATGGTGATCTTACCTCCTGTATAACATAGGCCATAGAACCTTCCCAGAACAACTCCTTTTGAACTAGAGCATAACTTTAAAATAATAATAATACAATCTTGATTTAAAAATGACCAGTGATGGAGAATCCATTGCAACCCTTGGTAAATTGTTCCAATGGTTAATTACCCTCACTGTTAAAAATTTATGCCTTGTTTGTAGAGCTGTTGATTAATCGCAGTTAACTCACGTGATTAACTAAAAAAAATTAATCACGATTAATTGCAGTTTTAATTACACTGTTAAACAATAGAATAACAATTGAAATTTATTAAATATTTTTGGATGTTTTACATTTTCAAATATATTGATTTCAGTTACAACACAGAATACAGAGTGTACAATGCTCACTTTATAGTATTATTTTGATTATAAATATTTGCACTGTAAAAATGATAAAATAGTATTTTTCAATTCTCTTCATACAAATCCTGTGGTGCAATCTCTTTATTGTGAAAGTGCAACTTACAAATGTAGATTTTTTTTGTTACATAACTGCACTAAAAAACAAAACAATGCAAAACTCCAGAGCCTATAAATCTACTCAGTCCTACTTCTTGTTCAGCGAATCGTTAAGACAAACAAGTTTGTTTACATTTACAGGAGATAATGCTGCCTACTTCTTATTTAAAATGTCACCAGAAAGTGAGAAAAGGAGTTCGCATGGGACTTTTGTAGCCGTCACTGCAAGGTATTTAAGTGCCAGATATGCTAAAAATTCGTATGTCTCTTCATGCTTCGGCCACCATCCCAGAGGACATATTTCCATGCTGATGATGCTCATTAAAAAAATGTGTTAATTAAATTTGTGACTGAACTCTTTGTGGGAGAATTGTACGTCTCCGGCTCTGTTTTATCCGTGTTCTGTCATATATTTCATGTTATAGTAGTTTCAGATGATGACTCAGCATTTGTTCATTTTAAGAACAGATTTGACAAAAAGCAAAGAAGGTACCAGTGTGAGATTTCTAAAGATAGCTACAGCACTTGACCCAAGGTTTAAGAATCTGAAGTGCCTTCCAAAATATGAGAGGGATGAGGTGTGGAGCATGCTTTCAGAAGTCTTAAAATAGCAACATTCCGCTGCGGAAACTACAGAACTCAAACCACCAAAAAAGAAAATCAACCTTCTGCTAGTGGCATCTGACTCAGATGATGAAAATGAACATGTGTTTGTCTGCACTGCTTTAGGTAGTTATCAAGCAGAACCCATCATCAGTATGGATGCATGTCCTCTGGAATGGTGGTTGAAGCATGAAGAGACATATGAATCTTTAGCGCATCTGGCATGTAAATATCTTGCAGCACCAGCTATAACAGTTCCACGCAAACGCCTGTTCTCATTTTCAGATGACACTGTAAATAAGAAGCAGGCAACATTATCTCCTGCAAATGTAAACAGACTTGTTCGTCTAAGCGATTAGCTGAGCAAGAAATAGGACTGAGTGGACTTGTAGGCTCTAAAGTTTTACATTGTTTTAATTTTGAATGCAGGGGTTTTTTTTAACATAATTCTACATTTGTAAGTTCAACTTTCATGAAAAAGAGATTGCACTACAGTACTTGTATTAGGTGAATTGAAAAATACTATTTCTTGTGTTTTTTACAGTGAAAATATTTGTAATAAAAATAAATATAAAGTGAGGACAGTACACTTTGTATTCTGTGTTGTAATTGAAATCAATATATTTGAAAATGTAGAAAACATCCACAAATATTTAAATTATATTGTATTCTATTACTGTTTAATAGTGCGATTAATCGTGATTAATTTTTTTAATCTCTTGACAGCCCTACTTATTTGTAAGTCTGCATTTGTTTTGCTTCATTGGATCTTGTTGTACCTTTCTCCATTAGATTGAAGAGGCCATTATCAAATATTTGTTCGCCATGTAGGTACTTTGAGACTGTTATCAGGTCACCCCTTAACCTTCTCTTTCTTAAGCTAATAAAATTGAGCTTCTTGAGTTTATCATAATAAGGTATGTTTTCTAATTCTTTAATCATTTTATGGCTCTTTTCTGAACCCTCTCCGAAGTATCAACATCCTTGTGGATTTGCTTTAATTCACTAAGACTTTTTAAGAGCAGTTAATCAACATTCTAATGGTATGTCTACACTATGAAATTAGGTCGATTTTATAGAAGTCGATCTTTAGAAATCGATTTTATTCAGTTGATTGTGTATTTCCCCACTAAGCGCAGTAGGTCAGCGGAGTGCGTCCTCAATACCGTGGCTAGCATTGACTCACAAAGTGGTGCACTGTGGGTAGCTATCCCACAGTCCCCGCTGCCATTGGAATTCTGAGTTAAGCTCCCAATGTTTGATGGGGCAAAAACATTGTCGCAGGTGGTTTTGGGTACATGTCATCAGTCTCCCCTCCTTCCTTCCCTCCCTCCCTCCCTCCGTGAAAGCAACGGCAAACAATCGTTTCGTGCCTTTTTTCCTGGGTTACCCGTGCAGACGCCATACCATGGCAAGCATGGAGCCCGCTCAGCTCACTGCTGCTGTTGTGAGCATTTGTAAACACCTCGCACATTATCCTGCAGAATGTGCAGAACCTGGCTAGGGGATGCCAGGACAAGGACAATTATGAGGAGGACATGGACACAGATGTTCCTGAAAGCACAGGATGTGCCAATTGGGACATCATGGCGGCAGTGGGGCAGGTTGATACAGTGGAACGCCAATTCTGGGCCTGGCAAACAAGCACAGACTGGTGGGACGCATAGTGTTGCAGGTATGGGATGATTCACAGTGGCTGCGAAACTTTTGCATGCGTACAGCCACTTGCATGGAACTTTGTCAGTTGCCTTCCCCTGCCCTGAAGCACAGGAATACCAAGATGAGAGCTGCCCTAACAGTTGAGAAGTGAGTGGCGATAGCCCTGTGGAAGCTTGCAACACATGACTGCTACCGGCCAGTCAGGAAACAATTCGGAGTGGGCAAATCTACTGTGGCGGCTGCTGTGATCCAAGTAGAAAATGCAGTCAGTGACCTTCTGCTAACAAGGGTGGTGACTCTGGGAAATGTGCAGGTCATACTGGATGGCTTTGCTGCAGTGGGGTTCCCTAACTGTGGTGGGGCAATAGACGGAACGCATATCCCTATCTTAGCACCAGACCACCTTGCCAAACAGTACATAAACCGCATAAAACTTCTCAATGGTGCTGCAAGCTGTGGTGGATCACAAAAGACGTTTTACCAACATCTATGTGGGATGGCCGGGAAATGTGCATGACGCACACATCTTTAGGAACTCAGGGCTGTTTGAACAGCTGCAAGAAGGGACTTACTTTCCAGACCAGAAAATTATCATTTGGGATGTTGAAATGCCAATAGTTATCCTTGGGGACCCAGCCTACCCCTTGCTCCCATGGCTCATGAAGCCGTACCCAGGGAGCATGGACAGTAGTAAGGAGCAGTTCAACTATAGGCTGAGTAAGTGCAGAATGGTGGTAGAATGTGCCTTTGGACATTTAAAAGCTTGCTGGCGCTGTTTGCTGACTAGGTTAGACCTCAGCGCAACCAATATTCTCATAGTTATTGCTGCTTGCTGTGTGCTCCATAATATCTGTGAGAGTAAGGGGGAGACGTTTATGGCGGGGTGGGAGGTTGAGGCAAATCACCTGTCGGCCAATTTTGAGCAGCCAGACACCAGGGCCATTAGAAGAGCACAGCTAGGCACGCTGCGCATCAGAGAGGCTTTGAAAAATAGTTTCATGACTGGCCAGGCTACAGTGTGACAGTTATGTCCATTTCTCTTTGATGCAAAACCACCCCCTTTGTTGAATTTACTTCCCTGTAAGCCAATCCCGCACCCCACTTCGACCATAGCTGGCAAAGGAAATAAAGTCCATATTGTTTTGAATCCATGCATTCTTTATTTATTTTTTAAAAAGGGAGATCACTGACAAGATAGCCTTGGTGGGGTCGGGGAGGAGGGAAAGACAAGGCCACACTGCTTATTGTAGCCGCACTACAAATCAAAGCTGTTTGAGTGACAGCCTTCTGTTGTTTGGGCCATCCTCTGGAGTGGAGTGGCTGGGTGCCTGGAGCCTCCCGCCCACGTTGTTGTGCGTCTGGGTGAGGGGGATATGGAACTTGGCAAGGAGGGCAGGCGGTTATACAATGGATGCAGCAGCAGTCTGTGCTCTTGTTGCCTTTCCTGCAGCTCCACCAGACGCCTGATCATGTCCGTTTGCTCCACCATTAGCCTCAGCATCGCCTCCTGCGTGTTCTGATCACACTCACTGTATGCTTTCCTGGCCTCTGCCACTGAATGCCTCCATGCATTAAGCTGTGCCCTATCAGTGTGGGAGGATTGCATGAGCTCAGAAAACATGTCATCGCGAGTGCATTTTTTTGCCTTCTAATCTGCGATAACCTCAGGTACGGAGATGATACGGGGAGCATAGAAACATTTGCACCTATAGGGGGGATAAAAAGGGAGAGTAAAATATAAGATACATTTCTGAGAACAAAAGGGAGACTCTTTCACACTGAATCAAGCAATTCACAGTAGACAACACATGTGCTTTAGGGATAAGGTCGCATATTGCCTTTTATATTGAGCGCCTGCCGGTATGGTGAAACATCACACACGGCTGGGCAACAGAATTCAGTTTCCAGGCAGCCATGGTAAGCCAAAGGGTATGCAGGGTTGGCTTCTTCCGCCTTCATAACATGTGGGAATGGTTTCAAATTGCAGCTCCCTCCTTTCCCATAGCAAGCAATGTCAGTTGGGTTTGCCATTTAAAAGGAGGGGCTGTGGTTTTGGGTTGGATGTGCAGCACACACCTCCCCCCTCCACATGGCTATTCTCCGGGGTGATCCCTTTTAGCCAAGCACAAACAGTCCAGCATGAACAGAGTCCTTTTACTGTTCCCTTACAAAAATCCCCCAATATCACTGTCCTGAAACTGACACAGAAAGATAAAGGCTGAATGTTGCATGAATGCTACCAAAACCCAGGACCATTCACTGCCATGCTTTGTGCTGCAGTGATTCCAGACTACTTGCTACTGGCTTGGTATGGTAAAGTGTCCTACCGTGGAGAACGAAATAAGGCAGACTTCCCCAGAAACCTTCTGCAAGGCTTTCAGAGTACCTCCAGGAGAGCTTCATGGAGATGTCCCTGGAGGATTCCCGCTCCATCCCCAGACATGTTAACAGACTTTTCCAGTAGTTGTCCTGGCCGCGAATGCATCCTAGTTCTTCAGGACAAATCAAACATTAAACACAATTGCTTTTAACCCCTGTAGTGTAGTTACAAATGTTCACTGACCAGAGGTGCCTTCTCTGCCTTCAGGGTCCGGGAACCCGCCTTGGGAGGGTATTGGCTCCAGGATGATGAAAAGGTCCTGGTTGCCAGGGAGAACGGATTCTCCACTTGCCTGCTGCACATTCTCCTCTTCCTCCTCCTCCTCATCCACAAAATCCTCCCCCCTTGCAGGTGTCTATGGACAGTGGTGGGGTAGTGGTAGGGTTCCCCCCTAGAATGCCATGCAGCTGATCATAGAAGCAGCATGTATGGAGCTGTGACCCGGAGTGACTGTTTGCATCCTTTGTCTTTTGGTAGGCTTGCCTCAGCTTCTTAACTTTCATGCGACACTGCTGTGTGTCCCTGGTGTAGCCTCTCTCCACCATGCCCTGTGTGATTTTGGCATATATATTAGCATTTCTTCTTTTTGTTTGGAGTTCTGCCTGCACAGATTCTTCTCCCCATACAGCGATCAGATCCAGTGTTTCCCATTCAGTTCATGCTGGAGCTCATTTGCAATTCTGGAACTGCATGGTCACCTGTGCTGCTGAGCTCACCACACTGACCAAACAGGAAATGAAATTCAAAAGTTCCCAGGGCTTTTCCTATGTACCTGGCTAGTGCATCAGAGTTGAAAGTGCTGTCCCGAGCTGTCACACTGGAACTCTCTGGGATAGCTCCCAGAGGTCAATACCGCCAAATTGCACAACACTGCATCTGGACTACCCCAAATTGCACAACATTGCGTCTGGACTATTTTAGTGCTACTCCCCTCACCGGGGAGGAGTACAGCAGTCGATTTTAAGAGCCCTTTAGGTCAATGGAACAGGGTTGGTTGTGCAGCCGCATTGCTTATAAAATCGACCTAATGCGGCTAAATTCGACCTAACCTTGTAGTGCAGACCAGGGCTAATTGAACGTAGGTTCCGATAACGTGTGTGTGGCTAATGTAGCCATATATAAATGTGTAATCTTGTCAGGGTTGTTTTGAATTAAGCAGGGCTCAGGCTCTTCAGGAGAGATTATTAGTTTGGTCAGCACCACTCACTTGCTTAATCTGGGGACATATCCCATCCCTCTTATTTAATTTTTTTTATTGTGTCTTTACTACCAAAAAAAAAGAAGAAAAATGACAAGGGTGTGAGACAGAGATTTTTGTAAAAATAGACACACTTTTTTTTTTTGCACACACTGGCCAACTTGGAAATTCTGAAAACAAACTGCTCTGTTTAAAGAACCAGTTATGGTTGCTGAATGACAACAGTATATTTACCGTCACATCATTTACAAAACCTAAGCTCTGAAAAGCAAGGAAGTAGGAAGTTAAGGACATGGTAAATCTTACACTGTCCATACAGTAAACATTCTTTATGTGTTAAAAGTGGTTTAATGCACATCAGAACACAGCAACCTTAGCACTGACATAAAACCAATCCTATTCTTTCACCAATAATTTCAGAACAAAGCAAACAGTGCAATCACTTCTGGCTGGGTGCATCAATATTTGACAGAACCCTCAATTCTCAGTGTTGGGAACAAGAAATCCAGGCCAGGCCCACCAGTGCCACAAACCCCATTGGGGGTTGTGTTCCAATGCAATTCTGCCTCCAAAAAGTTCACTTTCATCATGCTTTCAGACTTCAGTCACACATGCTCAGGCCTCTTGCCAGTAACAAGCATGCCTTTGCTTAGCACTTTTCCCTAGTCTGAATTTGCTAAGGAACTGTATCTATTCTCTATACCCTTTCCCCAGTTTTGCAGGAGGGAATGATGGGAGAAATCAGAAGCCTACTATTTCTATGAGGATTATGGGGTATGGTGTACCACGTGGGATTTCAGGAGACCCACAGTTCAGCACCACAGATCAAGGAAGGCCTTCCATAGGTGGTTTTGATGTATGGATCCTCTTGATTGATAAACTGCAGCCTCAGTCCCACTCATGCATGTTCAGGTTCATCATGCCTGGCTTACAGATGCTAATGTAGTTGTATTGAGGAGCAACATGCTGCTCTTTCAGAAAACCAAGAGGATCTGCCTAGACTTAGGTGGCCATTGCATTGCCTGTGCTGATATCATACAACCTGTGGTTACCATTTGGTGAGGTGTGCACAAATTGATGGTAGTTGCCTGATGAATTACATTGATGAGCCAGGTTTCAGAGTAACAGCCGTGTTAGTCTGTATTCGCAAAAAGAAAAGGAGTACTTGTGGCACCTTAGAGACTAACCAATTTATTTGAGCATGAGCTTTCGTGAGCTACAGCTCACTTCATCAGATGCATCTGATGAAGTGAGCTGTAGCTCACGAAAGCTCATGCTCAAATAAATTGGTTAGTCTCTAAGGTGCCACAAGTACTCCTTTTCTTTTTATTGATGAGCCAGTTGGAGGTTTTTGCCTGCTCGGCCAGAGACTGGACATCAACATGGAAGCACATCTCTTGCAAATGTCTCTAACTAATATGTTTAGATGGTGTAGAGCTCTTGGATGTAGTAATATGATATGCGGAGTCCTGGCATCTGGTGAGGTGTGCCAGCTAAGCTTGAGGCTAGAAGTATCAATGAAAAAGCTACGGCTGTTAGGGTTAAGGACAACAAGAAGGAACGTTTTTAATATAACAGTAACCAAAGAAACTCTAGGAATGTTATACACCTATTACTAGATAGAGATAGTAAAACTGTCAGTAATCATATAGTAAAGGCTAAAGTGTTAAATAAATATTTCTGGTCTATATTTGGAAAGAAGCTGGATGGCTTATTCACAGCTTACAGTGACAATGAATTATCTTCTATTTCAACAGTAACTATTAAACAGTGACTGCTGACATTAAACACTTTTAAATCTGCTGGACTAGAAAACTTGAACCCAACAATTTTAAAATAGTGAGTAGAGGCACTCTCTCTGACACATTGATGTTGATATTTAACAAATTTTGGAATGTTGAGAAAGTTCCAGAGGACTGAAGCAAAGCTAATGTTGTGCCAGTATTTTAAAGGGGTAGCTTGGATGATTTGGGTTACTATAGGCCAGATAGCTTGACTTCAGTCCCCAGCAAAATCATGGAAAGGCTGATACACAAAGTAGTCGATAAAGAATAAAAGGAAGACAGTATAATTAATGATTAAATTGATTAAAAACCGGTTAACTGACAGATCTAGAAAAGTAATTGTAAATGGGGATCATCAACCAATGGGTTGTTCCTATTGTAGTTCCTCAAGGATCTGTTTTTGGGACCGTACTATTCAGTTAACGATCAGATGAATATCTAACATCACCAGTGGTAAAATGTGCAAAAGACACTGTAATGGGGTGGCACTCATCTCTCACAAGCGCCTCCGGGTCGAGTGCATATGGTTGCACTCTCTCTCTGTTTGTGGTGAGTCTTCAGTGACTCAGCCCTCCTGCCAAGTTATACACAATCTGTCTGTGAGATAAAAGCAACACAAATCCCTTTCGGGGATTTTGGGAAAAGTTCAACATATGTCTCTCTCAGTTTGTCCCTGCTCCGGAATATTGCAGTGTCCCAGGGTTCCTTCCCTGGAGTCAGTGTCTTTGCCATCTCAGGGCCTTTCTGGCCCCAGCTCTTCAGCTGGGCCACTATGGTTCTGTTCCCCTTCTGGGATGCCTCAAAGTCCAGGCCACTTTCACCAGCGGCTGGTGCGGGGGGGCAGGCTATTCCAGGTCCCAGCCCAGGGACCCTATAGATAGCAGTTGTTCGCAATGTCCCTTTAAATAAACTGTGTTGCTGCTATAATTCCCTGGGCCATTTCCCCATGGCTCCCATATGTTCTTCACCCTTACCTCAGGGCCTTGTCCTTGTGGAGTCCTAGCAGCCAGCCTGGAGCACCATCCACTCTCCTCCAGCTCGAGCAAGGAACTTGCTCTGGCCCTGCAGCTTTTCTTATACTAACCTGCTGGACCCTGTTTGGCTGCTTCCCACACAGCCGCTCTAGGCAGCCTGGAGGACCTCTCTACTGCCCTTTTCTGGGGCGGGGTGTGGCAGGAGCACAAGTCTTCTAGCAGAGGGCCTCACACACAAAAATGGGTGGAGTGGAAAAGAATCATGGTCCATAAAATCGTGGTCTATAAAATCACGAGTGGTATGGAGAAAGTGAATAGAGAAGGAGCTGTTGACCCTTTCACATAACACAAAAACCAGGATTCACCTGCTGAAATTAATAGACAGCAGGTGGTGGGGGGATAGGGGAGTAAGTTCTTCTTCACATGGAGCATAATCAACTAATGGGACTCATTGCCATGGGATGTTGTGAAGGCCAAAAATATAACTAGGTTAAAAAAAATTAGGTAAATTCGTGGAGGATAGTCCCATCAATGACATTTGGCCAACATGGTTAGGTAATACAACCCAATCTGTTGGACGTCCATAAAGCTCCTACTGCCAGAAGGATCTGGCACTGGCCATTGTCAGAGACAGGATACCGGGTTAAATGGACCGTGATGTGACCCAGTATGGTCGTTCTTATGGAATGATGACAGGTGGTAAGGTGAGTTCATTTGAAGAACGGGCATTTTAATACAGTCAAATGGAAGCAGACAGTGGCATGACAAGATCTAATGGATGGAAGATGAAGCTAGACATATTCAGACTAGAAATAAGGTGAAAAATGTTTACAGTGAGTAGAGTTAACCACTGGAATAACTTACCTAAGGGTGTAGTAGTTTCTCCATCAATTAAAATCTTTAAATTAAGAACATAAGAATGTCCATACTGGATCAGACCAAAGGTCCATCTAGTCCAGTAGCCTGTCTTCCGACAGTGGCCAATGACAGGTACTTCATTGGGGATTGAACAGAACAGGTAATCATCAAGTGATCCATCCCCTGTCACCCATTCCCAGCTTCTGGCAAACAGGACACCATCCCTGCCTATCCTAGGGACACCATCGCTGGCTATCCTGGCTAAAAGCCATTGATGGACCTATCCTCCATGAATTTATCAAGTGTTTTTTTGAGCCGTGTTATAGTCTTGGCCTTCACAACATACTCTGGCAAAGACTTCCACAGGTTGACTGTGCGTTGAGTGAAGAAATACTTCCTTTTGTTTGTTTTAAACCTGCTGCCTATTAATTTCATTGGTGACACCTAGTTCTTGTGTTATGAGGAGTAAATAACACATCCTTATTTATTTTCTCCACACCAGTCATGATTTTATAGACCTCGATCATATCCCCCCATTAGTTGTCTCCAAGATGAAAAGTCCTAGTCTTATTAATCTGTCCTTATATGGAAGCTGTTCCATACCCCTAATCATTTTTTTTGCCCTTTTCTGAACCTTTTCCAATTACAATATATCTTTTTTTGAGATGGGGCGATCACATCTGCACACAGTATTCAACACAATATGATATTTTCTATTTTCTTATTATCTATCCCTTTCTAAATGATTTCCAACATTTTGTTCACTTTTATGACTGCTGCTGCATATTGAGTGGATATTTTCAGAGAACTATCCACAATGACGTCAAGATCTCTTTCTTGAATGGTAACAGCTAATTTAGACCCCATCATTTTATATGTATAGTTGGGATTATGTTTTCCAATGTGCATTACTTTGCATTTATCAACATTGAATTTCATTTGCCATTTTGTTGCCCAGTCACCCATTTTTGTGAGATTCCTTTGTAGCTCTTCACAGTCGGCTTTGGACGTAACTATCTTGAGTAGTTTTGTTTCATCCGCAAATTTTACAACCTCGCTGTTTGCCCCTTTTTCGAGATCATTTATGAATATGTTGAATAGGACTGGTCCCAGTACAGACCCTTGGAGGACACCACTGTTTACCTCTCTCCATTCTGAAAATTGACCATTTATTCCTACCCTTTGTTTCCTATCTTTTAGCCAGTTGCTGATCCATGAGAGGACCTTCCTTCTTATCCCATGACAGCTTACTTTGCTTAAGAGCCTTTAGTGAGGGACCTTGTTAAAAGCTTTCTGCAAATCTCATAACACTATATCCTCTAGATCACCATTGTTCACATCCTTGTTAGTCACCTCAAAGAATTCTAGTAGATTGGTGCGACATGATTTCTCTTTACAAAAACCATGTTGACTCTTCCCCAACAAATCATGTTCATCTGTGTGTCTGACAGTTGTGTTCTTTACTATAGTTTCAACCAGTTTGCCCATACTGAAGTTAGGCTTACCGGCCTATAATTGCTGGGTTCGCCTCTGGAGCCCTTTTTTAAAAATTGTCGTCACATTAGCTATACTGCAGTCACCTGGTATAGAAGCTGACTTAAATGAGGTTACATATCACAGTTTGCAGTTCTGCAATTTCACATTTGAATTCCTTCAGAACTCTTGGGTGAATACCATCTGGTCCTGGTTACTTATTATTAGATTATCAATTTGTTCCAAAACCCCCTCTAATTACACCTCAGTCTGAGACAGTTCCTCAGATGTGTCACCTAAAAAGAATGGCTCAGGTGTTGAAATCTCCCTTGCACCCTCAGATGTGAAGATGAATGCAAAGAATTTAGTTTCTCCGTGATGGCCTTATTGTCCTTCAGTGCTCCTTTAGCATCTTGATTGTCCAGTGGCCCCACTCGTTGTTTAGCAGGCTTCCTGCTTCTGATGTACTTAACAATATTTTTGCTGTTACTTTTTGAGTCTTTGGCTAGCTGTTCTTCAAATTCTTTGCTGGGCTTGCTAATTATTTTTCAGGGTAGCAGCCGTGTTAGTCTGTGTTCACAAAAAGAAAAGGAGTACTTGTGGCACCTTAGAGACTAACAAATTTATTTGAGCATAAGCTTTCCGATGAAGTGAGCTGTAGCTCATGAAAGCTTATGCTCAAATAAGTTTGTTAGTCTCTAAGGTGCCACAAGTACTCCTTTTCTTTTTCCTAATTATATTGTTACACTTAATTTGCCAGAGTTCATGCTCCTTTCTATTTTCCTTAATAGGATTTAACTTACACTTTAAAAGGATGCTTTTTGTCTCTCACTTCTTCTTTTACTTTGCTGTTTAGTTATGGTGGAACTTTTTTGGTTCTCTGTTTTTTAATTTGGGGTATACATTTAAGTTGAGCCTCTGTTATGGTGTCTTTAAAATGTTTCCATGCAGCTTGCAGGGATTTCACTTTTGGCATAGCATCTTTTAATTTCTGTTCAACTAACTTCCTCATTTTTGTGTAGTCCCCCTTTCTGAAATTAAATGCTATCATGGTGGGCTACTGTGGTGTTTTCCCCACCACAGGGATGTTAAATTTCATTATATTATGGTCACTATTACCAAGCCGTTCAGCTATATTCACCTCTTAGACCTGATCCTGTGTTCCATTTAGGACTAAATCAAGAATTGCCTCTCCTCTTACGGGCTCCAGGACTAGCTGCTCCAAGAAGCAATCATTTAAGCAGTCATTTAAGGTATCTCTGCATCCCATCCTGAGGTGACATAGCCAGTCAGTATGGGGGTAACTGAAATCCCCCATTTTTATTGAGTTTTTTATTTTTAGAGCCTCTCTAATCTCCCTGAGCATTTCACAGTCACTATCACCATCCTGGACAGGGGGTCGGTAGTATATCCCTACTGCTGTATTCTTATTATTTGAGCATGGAATTACTATCCATAGAGATTCTGTGGTACAGTTTGGTTCATTTAAGATTTTTACTTCATTTGATTCTGTGCTTTCTTTCACATATAGTGCCTCTCCCCCACCAGCACGACTTGTTCTGTCTTTCCGATATATTTTGTACCTGGATATTACTGTGTCCCATTGATTATCCTCATTTCACCAAGTTTCTGTGATGCTTATTATATTAATGTCTTCATTTAATACGAGGCACTCTAGTTCATCCATCTTCTTATTTAGACTTCTAGCATTCGTATATAAGCATTTTAAAAACTTGTCACTTTTTAGCTGTCTGCCATTACATGATGTAATTGAATGGGACTTTTTTTCATTTGACTGTTTCTCATCAGATCTTACCTGTATTTTATCTTCCATCCTCTCCTCCTCACTGGGACATAGAGAATCTCCAGGAATAGATCCTTCCCTAAGGGATCTCTCTGTCTGAACCACATGCTTCTCCATACCTGTCGGCTTTCCTCCAGCCCTTAGTTTAAAAACTGCTCTGCGACCTTTTTAATTTTAAAAATTAAATTTTTTTTAATTTTGCCAGCAATCTGGTTCCATTTTGGTTTAGGTGAAGCCCATCCTTCTTGTGTAGGCTCCCCCTTTCTCAAAAGTTTCCCCAGTTCCTAATCAGAACCCCTCCTCCCTACATCATCATCTCATCTACTCACTGAGACCCTGCAGTTCTGCCTGTCTAACTGGCCCTGCATGTGTAATTGGAAGCATTTCAGAGAATGATACCATGGAGGTCTTGGACTTCAATCTCTTACCTAGCAGAATAAGATCGTATGTTTTTCTAACAGCTGTGCTATAGCTCAGTCAGAGTGAATGTGCTTGATGCAGAAATCACTGCATGAGTGTCTCTGGCCTGTGCTAGGCAGGAGGTCAGACTAGATGATCATA
This sequence comes from Eretmochelys imbricata, assembly GCF_965152235.1. Taxonomy (NCBI): domain Eukaryota; kingdom Metazoa; phylum Chordata; order Testudines; family Cheloniidae; genus Eretmochelys; species Eretmochelys imbricata. The sequence continues at coordinate 325,000 of NC_135580.1, read as the reverse complement.
ATAGGCCCTTCACACCTTAAAAATCTATGAATCTGTAAATATGTGGCAGCCGGTGCTGGCAGCATGGATGAGATTTTCACACAGTGGACATAAAATGAATATGGTGGTGATTGGTGCGCCCAATCCCACAGATGTCAGGAGCTGGACTAATTCCCCTTCCTTTTCTTGTGAATGTGGCATCAGCTTCACCAGAGGAGGAGGCTGGATTTGCAGAGACCTACAGGTACTTGCACAAGGCCCAGGAATTGCCTCATGCAGTGGCTGTGCAGGATACCATGGTTTTGTTTAGGTCTGGGAATCAGGTTAGCCCAGGTGGGCCTAGGAAATGTTAGGATGCTCTGGATCTATGTACTGAAAGGGTGGGAAACTGGTGACAGCCTGCAGTAGCAGTGATCTTAAATCCCCACCTCTTTTCACTGCTACCAGGACAGGTTGCTTTTAGATCTTGGGTTCAATAAAGTTATAGCCACTTTGCCAAAAAAGATAATTCCTGTCCTCACTGGTGCTTATTATTTGCAATGCTTGTTGTTTAAAAAATAAATGCATAAATAAAAAAGACTGTTTGCAGTTATAGTCAAGCAAATTGACAATTATTTGACTTACTCATTTACATATGGGAGGAAGCAATATGGGAAATTTGCATTAATCTGCTTAGCTTCCATGATGGCACAGTATCCTAAACCTGAGACATTTTAAATAAACTATTAGACTGAAGAGAAACATACGTTTGTTTTTAAAACAACCCCCTATAATACTGTATTTTACATTTGCACAAGTAATTTTACGTTTTTTTAAATCACCTAAACACTTCTTTTATTTTAAGCTTATTCTCAGCCAGTGGATAACCATATCAGTCCAGCTACTTACTTGGGACAATCTTTGCCACCATCATCACCAGGAAGATATTCCCCAATTCCTAAGGGAATGGTTGGAGATGAGGAAATTACCAGGTAAGGAGTGGTTAATCCAACTTTAATTGATGAGTTCAGGTTAGTTAATCAGGAAAGTTAACATTTTATGTGTAAATGATCAAAATGTCAGTGTGTGATGTTTCAAGAAATAAACGTAAATCTAACAATATTTTTAATACTGGTGAATATTTCCATAAGACCTATAAACTGTTTGGTGATTTATTCTAGTTGTGCTCACTAATACTGCTGTGGTTGTGGCCATACTGATCGCATTCAGCCTAAAGTATACAAGGTCCCCCTCTCCAAACTGGATCAGATACTGTGCCCACTCAGTATGTGGGTTCCACTATGGAATTAAGATGGCACTGCTTTTAGTGTAGCATTCACTCTGCTGCATTGCCAAGTCACGTAGTGAGCTGATTGAATTTCTCACTATATTGGCATTGGAAACGCAAAGACTGATTATGTTGAATTTGCATGTAGATGATGATTTTTCTGAAGCAGCTCAGGATTTCGTGGCCATCACGACAACTATGGGGTTATCCCAGATAGGTACTGGCTCAACTCAGAGAGCTGGCCACGCTTAAGATTTGGGTTTGGGGTTGGAACTGGAGGCTTGGCGGTTGGTTGCTTTGTTGATTGTATTACCGTAGCACCTGGGCACTGGATAAACACAGAACAAAAAGACAGTCACTGTCCCTAGAAAGCTTACATTTGTCATAAAGTGATTGTTCCCTCTCATGGTTTCAGGTTGGGGTTCATCTCTCCTGTCAGGGTGAGGGAGCTGTTCTAATGGTCTGCCCTCAAAGATTAATGGACCAAAAAGGTTCCAGAGGGTTCTTAGGGTGAATCTTGTTCTACCAACAGCGTTTTTCAAATACGGCCATCAAGGGCTTTTCTTGCAGCCACAGCCTCCTGGGGAGAAGTTGCAGCCCCGCCGGGGTCGCCTGGAGGGGTTGGGCCCTGTTCCCCTCTGGAGCCACAAACACCAGAGGAGCAGACAGCCAGTGTGAGTTCCCCACCTTCCCGGAGGTCATGGGGCTCAGGCTTCTGGCTTCAGCCCTGCGGGGCCTAGGCAGCAGGCTCTGGGCTTTCAAGCACAGCAGTGGGTTCCGGGCTCACCACCCCCCCGATCACCCCCGGTCCCTGCTGCCTCCCTACCCACCTCCCCACCCAAGACTTAATTTGTCACCCAGCTTGAGAGGGCTGAGTAAGTCTACTGTGAAAAGTGATATTTGTATGTTTGTTAAATCACTTTTCACTGCCTCCCAGCTAGCTAGCAAGTCTGCTGCTGCAAAAACTGATATTAACAAACATTCAAATATCACTTTTCAAAGCAGCAGACTTACTAGCTAGCAAGTATTAAAAAAACTGCAACCAAAAAAGCAAAAGAAACAACAACAAAAGACAAGAACATGCAAAGCACCTTATTTGTGTTTCTATTCTGTTTAGGTCCACTAAAGAATAGAAACAACTGTACATTATTTTTATTATGGGGAAAAAAAACCTAATAAAGCAACCAGTATGATTTGGGCCTGTGCATATTTATTTGTTTTTCCTAAAGTTAATTAAGTATTTTAGGAAAAATTGTCATAGCAGCCACCATCAAGAGTTGGTGGCCGCACTCTGAGGCCATCAAAAAATTTGTTGTGAGAGCCCCTAACAGTCCAGTCCCTCAGTAGTTTGGTAGAAAATTATTGTACTTTTCTATCTTGCAGCTTTGAAGAAGTGGCCTGTAGATGCCCTCTTTGCCAACATCATTTTCTCAGGTCATCCTGCTGTACAGATGATATACAACAAATGAGGCAAGAGGGAAGAGGGCTGGTACACTAGTGGTGGAAATGTCATGCAGAGGCTGAACAGCTGCACCATAAATATTTTTAACTTTTATGTTGTGGCTGTACAGAAGGCAAAGAAAAAGTTATTTTTCTCCAACATAGAAGCTGCAAAAGCTCAGGCAGCAGATTTGTTTCAGGTGGCAGGACTAGTAAATCCTGACTGTCTCAGGATACTGGGCTAGATTGACCTTTAGTTTGACCCAATATGGCCGCTCTTATGTTCTTAAAAAGAAGGGAACTTGCTTCCTCCTTGTTTGCAAATAGCCTGAATTTGGTGACCTTCCAGGCACACTGCAAAAAACATCTTTGTAGTAGGGTTTTTGGAGAAGGTGTGTTTAAGGTGTGCTTCCTCAATAATGAAGACGTTGGGAGGAACTTTTGTAGATGGCTGGCTGAGCTTCTGCTGAATTAATCATTTAATGCTGCTGATACTTAAATTATATTAATGTGTGTAAGGGCACCTAGAGCCTTAGATAGGTCTATCTGCAGTTTTTAAAATTGAAATAAATAAATATATAATTACGGATCATTCATTGCGGACTGTACAAGTCCTTGATCTTAGGGATTAGTAATTTCCTCATACAAAAATTACTCTAAAGTGAGACTCAGTATACGTGGTCTTAGGTTAGGTGCAGTTTTTACACATTGATTTACAAAATGATTTGTTTATTTCTTGAAATTTTAAAAAATAAATGAGGGACACTTACTAAAAAATTTAAGTTTATTCCCTTCCAAGTTGCAGAATTCAGAAATATTTTTTGTTTTACTTCTTTACGGCAGATTTCCATTAGAGACCTTTTAACTGGACTTTGACCTCTTTTTGTTAAAGGGAAAAAGTTCCCTTTCTACTGCAACAGATTATAGACATTTACACACAGATTTGTTCTATTAGTTTAAACCAGAGTGGTATATATACATTTCCCTGCCTGCATATGAATTACATATATCTACTCATAACTGATTTAATAATAAAAATACTCATAATTTTCATACCATTTCTGGGCAGTTTAACCACCTTTAGTTACTCTAGTTCCAAACTTTTTAAAGAAACAGTCACAATCCACTTGACATCTAGCAGTTTCCGAAAATGAGTTAAGTCGTTTCAGATACCTCAGTTATAATTTTTACAGTCACATTTTCCTATTTTAAATGTTGTTCTCTCCCCTGTTGCTAAATGAAACAACACTAAAAGCAGTGAAACTGACTACACCTAAAGTGCTAGACTAGCACTATACAGCATAAGTGTAGCAAATGTTAAACAGATTACGAACTGACTGGAAAATCTCAAAAATTAGTTGTCAGTGGGGAATCATCATCAAATGAAGGGGTTTCTATTGAGGTTTGTTGTAATAATTTAGAAATTAATACAACAGGTTTTTCAGGGCGTGGTTCTAGGCTTGACACTATTCGATATTTTCATCAATGATCTGGAATTAAATATAAAATCAGTGCTGATAAAATTTTGCACGTGACGCAAAGTGGTAAATACCGATGAGGATAGGGCAGTCATTCAGCGTGATCTGGATACTTTGGTGAGATGGGTCCATTCAAACAAAGTGCACTTTAATACAGCCAAATGCATATAGGAACAAAGAATGTAGACCATACTACAGATTGAGGGACTATATCCTGGAAAACAGTGACTCTGAAAAGGATTTAGGGGTCTTATGAGTTCCCAGTGTAATATGGTGGCAAAACGGGTTAATGTGATTTATGGATGTATAAACAGAGGAGTTAGGGGGAGGTGATTTTACCTTTGGATACTGTGTTGATAAGGATGATTCTGGAATTCCATGTCCACATTTTAAAGGATGTTTAAAAATTGGAGAGTGCTGAGAAGAGCCACAAAAATGATTTGTGGGCTGGAGAAAATGATGCATAGTGGGAAACTTCAGGAGCTCAATCCATTAAATTTATAACAAGATTGAGAAATGATTTGATTAGTGTATAAGTGTCTTCACAAGGACAAAATGCTGAATTCTGATCATCATCAAAATGGTGTGTGACCTCCTTGCAAATTGAATATCATCCAGATCCATCTTTGGCAAGCTGCTTGGGGTGGTCTGGTTGTATATTCAGTTTATGTCTGTTACTGGCAATCTTGTGATTCCCAGCTCTGTAGAAGTGTTCCTTCATACACAAGCTTTGGAATTCATTAGACTTCCATTCTAATAATATGTCCATGCTAAGAAAGCTGCCAAAAACAAACCAGGGCTGGTGGAGGTGGTTGCTGGATTCAGCTTCAAAAATCCTCATTTCTCATCTAACTCACTCACTCTTTACTCTAGTGGAAAAAGGTATAACAAGAACCAATGGCAGGAAGCTGAAGCCAGACAAATTCAAATTAGAAACTAGACACAGTTTTTTAACAGTGAGGGTGGTTAACCATTGAAACAAATTACCCAAGGAAGCAGTGGATTTTCCATCACTTGAAGTATTCAAATCAAAGACTTGGATTGGACCTTTCTAGAAGATATGTTTTAGTCAAACACAAGTTATTGGATTCAAGACAGAGAGAACTGGGTGAAATTCTATGGCCTTTGTTATAGGTGGTCAGACTAGATGGTCTAATGGTCCCTTCTGGCTTTAAAATATACGCTGTCAAATGCACAAAGTAAACTGGAAAAAAAAGAGGAAAATATTTTCCTACTAATCTTTCAGTGGTAGTATTCTTAGGTCTTACAAATAATATTACATAAAAAACTTGGCACAGTAGCATAACTTTTTCATGCAGTTGCCCACACAATTGCGTATCTAATATTCATGTAAACAGTTTAACTTTGTGCATGCTATGTGGGGAATTGCATGCACTGATGTACACTTATGCAGCTATTTGGCCATTTGCACACACATTCCAATTTATACACACACACCCACCACGTCTGTCCCTGTGATTGTGTGCACATTGAAAACTGGTTTCTATATGTCCAGATCATTATAAGCTACCACTTTTCTGAGGCATGTATGTATATAAAGGAGTGAAAGAGTAGGGTGCTAAAGGAGTTGGCAGATGTGATTGCAGAGCCATTGGCCGTTATCTTTGAAAACTCATGGCGATCAGAGTTGGTCCTGGATGACTGGAAAAAGGCTAATGTAGTGCCCATCTTTGAAAAAGGGAAGGAGGAGGAATTAATTCTGAAGCACTTTGAGGAGAGGAAAGTGATCAGGAACAGTTAGCATGGATTCACCAAGGGCAAGTCATGCCTGACTAACCTAACTACCTTCTATGCGGAGATAACTGGCTCTGTGGATGAAGGGAAAGCAGTGGATTTGTTATTCCTTGATTTTAGGAAAAATTTTGATATGGTCTCCCACAGTATTTTTGCCAGCAAGTTAAAGAAGTATGGGCTGGAAGAATGGACTATAAGGTGGATAGAAAGCTGGCTAGATCATCGGGCTCAACGGGCAGTGATCAATGGCTCCATGTCTAGTTGGCAGCCCGTATTAAGTAGAGTGCCCCAAGGGTTGGTCCTCGAGCCGGTTTTGTTCAATATCTTCATAAATGATCTGGAGGAAGGTGTGGATTGCACCCTCAGCAAGTTTGCAGATGACACTAAACTGGAAGGAGTGGCAGATACGCTGGAGGGTAGGGATAGGATACAGAGGGCCGTAGACAAATTAGAGGATTGGGCCAAAAGAAATCTGATGAGGTTCAACAAGGACAAGTGCAGTGTCCTGCACTTAGAATGGAAGAATCCCATGCACTGCTACAGACTAGGGACCGAGTGGCTAGGCAGCAGTTCTGCAGAAAAGGACCTAGGGGTTACAGTGGACGAGAAGCTGGATATGAGTCAACAGTGTGCCCTTGTTGCCAAGAAGGCCAATGGCATTTTGGGCCGTATAAGTACGGGCATTGCCAGCAGATCGAGGGACGTGATCGTTCCCCTCTATTCAACATTGGTGAGGCCTCATCTGGAGTACTGTGTCCAGTTTTGAGCCCCACACTACAAGAAGGATGTGGATAAATTGGAGAGAGTCCAGCGAAGGGCAACAAAAATGATTAGGGGACTGGAACACATGACTTATGAGGAGAGGCTGTGGGGACTGGGATTATTTATTCTGCAGAAGAGAAGAATGAGGGGGAATTTGATAGCTGCTTTCAACTACCTGAAAGGGGGTTCCAAAGAGGATGGTTCTAGACTGTTCTCAGTGGTAGCGGGTGACAGACAAGGACTAATGGTCTCAAGTTGCAGTGGGGGAGGTTTAGGTTGGATGTCAGGAAAAAAAATTTTCACTAGGAGGGTGGTGAAGTACTGGAATGGATTACCTAGGGAGGTGGTGGAATCTCCTTCCTTTGAAGTTTTTAAGGTCAGGCTTGACAAAGCCCTGGCTGGGATGATTTAGTTGGGGTTGGTCCTGTTTTGAGCAAGGATTTGGACTAGATGACCTCCTGAGGTCCCTTCCAACCCTGATATTCTATGATTCTATGAAAACTTTAATTTTTCTACAATAAGAACAGGAGTACTTGTGGCACCTTAGCGACTAACAAACTTATTAGAGCATAAGCTTTCGTGGGCTACAGCCCACTTCATCAGATGCATAGAATGGAACATATGGTAGGAAGATAGATATATAGATATATATATATATATATATATATATATATATATATATATATATATATATATATACGCACACATACAGAGAAGGTGGAAGTTGCCATACAAACTGTGGGAGGCAAATGAATTAAGATGAGCTATTATTAGCAGGAGAAAAAAACTTTTGTAGTGATAATCAAGGTGGCCCATTTAGACAGTTGACAAGAAGGTGTGAGGATACTTAACATAGGGAAATAGATTCAATATTGTAATTATTATAATTAAAATAACATGGGTCATTACACATATTGAATCTATTTCCCTATGTTAAGTATCCTCACACCTTCTTGTCAACTGTCTAAATGGGCCACCTTGATTATCACTACAAAAGTCTTTTCCTCCTACTGATAATAGCTCATCTTAATTCATTAGCCTCTTACAGTTTGTATGGCAACTTCCACCTTCTCTGTATGTGTGTATATATATATATGTTCTTACTATATGTTTCATTCTGTGCATCCGATGAAGTGGGCTGTAGCCCACGAAAGCTTATGCTCTAATAAGTTTTTTAGTCTCTAAGGTGCCACAAGTACTCCTGTTCTTTTTGCGGATACAGACTAACACGGCTGCTACTCTGAAACCTGTAATTTTTCTTTTTCTAAAAGGGCCATTTAAAAGTGAATATTGAGCTCTCGTTCTATTTACTGAAAAATTCTCAACTTACAAAGTTGAATAAGAATTTTACTATAGCTTCTGCCGTTTCAGTTGCCTGAAATATATGAAAAGCTGCATGATCTGATTGTACAGATACACAAAAGATTTGTTCCACCCTTGAAAAATGCTTGGAACACATCCATGTGCAGCTCTTAAATTGGGCCTCTATGAGACTGAGCACAAGCACAATAGTAGCTATTACTAGTTGTGCTCAGTGTATAACCTTTTTATGTCATGAAATTGCCTAAAAATTAGATTTGACTATACTATATAGCTAGCACTATATTTTGATGAGTCTGCAGCTTGTAAATCGCATAAATTTTTATCTTCTTATAGATATATCATTACTCCCTGTCAAGGTTCCTTCCCCACTCTGAACGCTAGGGTACAGATGTGGGGACCTGCATGAAAAACCTCCTAAGCTTATCTTTACCAGCTTAGGTCAAAACTTCCCCAAGGTACAAAATATTCCACCCTTTGTCCTTGGGTGGACCAAACAAATACTGGTTACTGGGGAAGAGCTGTTTGGAAATGTCTTTCCCCCCAAAATACTTCCCAAAACCTTGCACCCCACTTCCTGGACAAGGTTTGGTAAAAAGCCTCACCAATTTGCCTAGGTGACTACAGGCCCAGACCCTTGGATCTTAAGAACAATGAACAGTCCTCCCAACACTTGCACACCCCTTTCCTGGGAAATGTTGGATAAAAAGCCTCACCAATTTGCATAGGTGACCACAGACCCAAACCCTTGGATCTGAGAACAATGAAAAAGCATTCAGTTTTCTTACCAGAAGATTTTTAATAGAAATAGAAGTAAATAGAAGGAAAGAAATCACCTCTGTAAAATCAGGATGGTAGATACCTTACAGGGTAATTAGATTCAAAACATAGAGAATCCCTCTAGGCAAAACCTTAAGTTACAAAAAAGATACACAGACAGAAATAGTTATTCTATTCAGCACAGTTCTTTTCTCAGCCATTTAAAGAAATCATAATCTAACACGTACCTAGCTAGATTACTTACTAAAAGTCTAAGACTCCATTCCTGGTCTATCCCCGGCAGAAACAGCATATAGACAGACCCACAGACCCTTTGTTTCTCTCCCTCCTCCCAGCTTTTGAAAGTATCTTGTCTCCTCATTGGTCATTTTGGTCAGGTGCCAGTGAGGTTACCTTTAGCTTCTTAACCCTTTACAGGTGAGAGGATTTTTTTCTCTGGCCAGGAGGGATTTTAAAGGGGTTTACCCTTCCCTTTATATTTATGACACTCCCAAACAACTATATTCAAATATTTGCAAAGGGAAAAACTGAAGTATACATCTGTAATAGCCATTGTTTAAATTAAAATTGTTTTAAATTGTTGATGTATCTCATAAGAGATTTAGTAAATGGTGCCATGCTGAAATAGAATGCATTGGGTGAAATACTGATCCAATTGAAGTCAAAGGTAAAACTCTTCTTGACTTCAGTAGGGCCAGCATTTCACCCTCTGGGGTTTTTTTTGTTTTGTTTTGTTTTTTGATGTATGAAATAATGTCCCCAAGAAAAAAACTTAAGGGATATTTATTTCAGTTTTTTTCACTTAAAATTGTTACATCAGATCATACTTTGAAAATGAAAACATATATTTATTTAAAAGTAGGAGGGTCATTGGCAACCATCGATCCAAACTGGACCATGATATACATGTAAGAGGTCTAATCAGGTGCCTGATGAATCCGCTTATGGCTGACGAGCCCAATTCAAGAGCGACACAGCTTGTTAAAAATTTCACAGATCTATATGTTGTCTGAGTTATAGTCCAAGATTACAGCACGCTGCTTTCTTCTTTCTTGCTTTGCTCCAGTCCTCTGGATTAAAGCCACTTCATGTTGAGCTGCACCCAGTGCCAGATATTCCCTCCAAATTGGACAGGATTCTGCGCGCTCCTCTCAGCTTTCTGTATTGACACTGAATGACTTCATATCATTTTTGCACATTTTGTGATGGTACAATAAAGGGCAACCCCATTTTCTAGAATCGTCTCGAATCTCACTGTACAAAATATTCTTGAGCATATGGTCTCCACCCATTCTGCTGATATGACTGAGCCATTACAACCCGCTCTTCTTGATAGTGGTTTCTAATTGTGTTCGTCCTGCGCACTCCAGCACCTCTGTGTTTGGTATTTTGTCTTTCCACTTTATTTTCAGACTCTTACTCAGGCATTTTCTGTAGTATCTGGCTGGTGAAACTTGCCCATATGCTCAGTGTTTAGCTGATCGCCATATTTGGGGTCGGGAAGGAATTTTCCTCCAGGGCAGATTGGAAGAGGACCTGGAGGTTTTTCGCCTTCCTCTGTAGCATGGGGCACGGATCACTTGCTGGAGGATTCTCTGCTCCTTGAAGTCTTTAAACCATGATTTGAGAAATTCAATAGCTCAGACATAGGTGAGAGGTTTTTCGCAGGAGTGGGTGGGTGAAATTCTGTGGCCTGCGTTGTGCAGGAGGTCAGACTAGATGATCATAATGGTCCCTTCTGACCTTAGTATCTATGAATCTCATGTGGAAGCTATTCAGTCTCCTGATGTGCCTAGCATATGTAGTCCATGTTTCTGAACCATAAAGCAGGGATGACAGCACAAAAGTCTTGTAGATTCACATCTTCACCTTAGTCGATAGTTTGCTGTTATTCCATGCACATCTCTGTAATAGCCCAAAATTCTTAAGCTGCTTTTCCGATTCTGTTAGTCGGTTTAGTCTGAAGGTCAAGATTCCTGCTAATCATAGAACCCAAGTAGCCAAAGCTGTCGATGACACCAAGAGATTTACTCTCCAGAGTGACGTCAGAGACTGGTTCTTCCGCCCCTTGGTACATGATCACAGTCTTCTTGAAACTAATTCTCAACCCAAAACTCTTGGGTAGATTTTCTGCATCATGCAAGAGATTTTGCAGGGAAGATTAGCTATGGGCAACTAAGGCCACATCACCCACAAACAGGAAAACGCTCAGAACCAGCTCTTTCACCTTGATTTTCGCTCTAAACCTTGCGATGTTGAAGAAGCCTCCATCTAGTCTGGTTCAAAGATAAATGCCATTATTGCTGTCCTTAAATGTATGAAGAAGCAGGAATGAAAAGTAGGAGTAATGTGTAGGTAAAGGCATACAGTAGTGTTCAGTGATGTCAGTATGAAACAGTTAGCTGATTAACTTTTGACAGTTGTAAAATCTTGTTAACTGGTTGGCATATAAAGGAGGCTTTTCTATATGGCTCTGAATCAGTCCTGTATTGTGAAGTATGTTGCTGTAGGGAGTAGTTTGTAGTTTTTGATATTGTATTCTACATACATGTATGCTATGGGTAATAAAAATGTATATGGCCTATAGCCAGTCCTTCCATTTCTCTCTAAAGTACCTACATACACTCAGGTTCAGAACTTCTTATACAAAGAGCAAAATTGACAATAGCAAACCTTTGTGGATTTCTGATTTATCAAACAGTCCCAAATTGTAGGTAGCAGGCTTAACACTACCACCCCTCTTTTGATACCATGCCATACCTGCAGATCATGTTTGATATTTGTCCATGTTTTTCTATACATTTGTCCTCCTAGTGAACCAGCACTTAAAGTCCAAAGTAATGGTTGCCTTTATAAATCCCTAAAATAGAATCATACTGAAGACCTACTTTCTTCTCTTCACCACTAAAAGCTAGGAAAAAATAAAGTTCTCTTTCTTACTTGGGTTTGCTTAATGAGAAGACAAACTTTTTTAAGAATCTTACTCCAGCATTTTGCCTAGGCCAAAAATCAAGGATTCACAAAGTCATATGGAGCTCCTACAGAGAGGGATTTAGATAAGTGAAACACAAGTAGGTGCTGCATACAGAGCCACATTCAACATTGTGGTACCTACTCAGTATGCCTTTGTAATCCCAACAAGAGAGTTCTCTACAGAGGCAGGAATCTGATTGAAGGTGAGTGGTGGAGAGGAGTCTGGTGGCTCAACAATGAGTCAGTATAGGGGTCTAGGCAAGGAGAAAGTATGTATTTTACAGATCGAGAATCCTGGAAAGATACTGAAAAACAGGAGACAAGAATCTCAACATAGAAAAATACAGCTTGTTTTTGGCTCATCATTTCAATGGAACTCTTCAAACACAGAAATGTTTAGAGACTAGTTATTTAGTGCACTCTAGTGATCATTTGAATGTAGTGCAGAATTTTTCTACTTAAATATTAGAAAATTCATACTATCATAGAACTGCAGGGATGGAAGGGACTTCCAGAGGTCATCTAGTCCGGCCCCATGCGCTGAGCTGGACCAAGTATACCTAGACCATCCCTGACAGGTGTTTCTCACCTATTTTTAAATTCCTTGTCTTCTACTGAAATTCTTCATCGCATTGCTACTGTATCCACTGGCAGCAGTAAGACTAAGACCATGACTACATCAGAAAGTTTTACTAGTAGTATTTGTGCTGGCATTCAGCTGCTGATGTTGCAGTTTCGCTATAGTGCGTGCATACTTGGCTGCCTTTGCCAGTGCAAAGCATTCTCACAGCAAAAGGCACGCTTCATTATGTAGGCATTTCAGTGTACCTTGCACCACTGTCCAGCACATTGCCTTCTGGGATATATTTTGCAGTGTGTTGGGGGATACTAGCACTTCTCTCAGGAAGTTGTGGGAGAATTGGGGTCAAATTCCCACAGTCCCCTCATGTCCATCCCATCATATTTTTGCACAATTTTTTAAAAATTCCCACAGTCCTTCATGCCGCTTCATGAATACTGAACAGATCAGCTGAGTCATCTTCAGCAAAAAGAAAGAAATGGATATTGGTTGACATTTAGCGAAACAGGAGAGGTATATAATTAGTACTTACTGTTTACAACATAGTTTATAAAATGAAAAGGAGTACTTCTGGCACCTCAGAGACTAACAAATTTATTTGAGCATAAGCTTTCGTGAGCTACAGCTCACTTCATCGGATGCATTCAGTGGAAAATACAGTGGGGAGATTTATATACATAGAGAATATGAAACAATGGGTGTTACCATACACACTGTAAGGAGAGTGATCACTTAAGGTGAGGTATTAACAGGGGGAGGGGAGGACCTTTTGTAGTGATAATCAAGGTGGGCCATTTCCAGCAGTTGACAAGAACATCTGAGGAACAGTGGGGGGAGGAGGGGGAATAAACAAGGGGAAATAGTTTTTACTTTGTGTAATGACCCATCCACTCCCAGTCTCTATTCAAGCCTAAGTTAATTGTATCCAGTTTGCAAATTAATTCCAATTCAGCAGTCTCTCGTTGGAGTCTGTTTGAAGTTTTGTTGAAGAATTGCAACTTTTAGGTCTGTAATCGAGTGACCAAAGAGATTGAAGTGTTCTCCAACTGGTTTTTGAATGTTATAATTCTTGACATCTGATTTGTGTCCATTTATTCTTTTACGTAGAGACTGTCCAGTTTGACCAGTTTACATGGCAGAGGGGCATTGCTGGCACCTGATGGCATATATCACATTGGTAGATGTGCAGGTGAACGAGCCTCTGATAAGTGTGGCTGATGTGATTAGGCCCTATGATGGTGTCCCCTGAATAGATATGTGGACACAGTTGGCAACGGGCTTTTTGGCAAGGATAGGTTCCTGGGTTAGTGGTTCTGTTGTGTGGTATGTGGTTGCTGGTGAGTATTTGCTTCAGGTTGGGGGGCTGTCTGTAAGCAAAGACTGGCCTGTCTCCCAAGATCTGTGAGAGTGATGGGTCGTGCTTCAGGATAGGTTGTAGATCCTTGATGATGCATTGGAGAGGTTTTAGTTGGGGGCTGAAGGTGACGGCTAGTGGCGTTATGTTATTTTCTTTGTTGGGCCTGTCCAATAGTAGGTGACTTCTGGGTACTCTTCTGGCTCTGTCAGTCTGTTTCTTCACTTCCGCAGGTGAGTATTGCAGTTGTAAGAATGCTTGATAGAGATCTTGTAGGTGTTTGTCTCTGTCTGAGGGGTTGGAGCAAATGTGGTTGTATCGTAGAGCTTGGCTGTAGACAATGGATCGTGTGGTGTGGTCTGGATGAAAGCTGGAGGCATGTAGGTAGGAATAGCGGTCAGTAGGTTTCCGGTATAGGGTGGTGTTTATGTGACCATATCTTATTAGCACCATAGTGTCCAGGAAGTGGATCTTTTGTGTGGACTGGTCCAGACTGAGGTTGATGGTGGGATGGAAATTGTTGAAATCATGGTGGAATTCCTCAAGGGCTTCTTTTCCATGGGTCCAGATGATGAAGATGTCATCAGTGTAGCGCATGTAGAGTAGGGGCATTAGGGGACGAGAGCTCAGGAAGCGTTGTTCTCAATCAGCCATAAAAGTGTTGGCATACTGTGGGGCCATGTGGGTACCCATAGCAGTGCCGCTGATTTGAAGATATACATTGTCCCCAAATGTGAAGGAGTTATGGGTGAGGACAAAGTCACAAAGTTCAGCCACCAGTTTCCAATCCCACCATCAACCTCAGCCTGGACCAGTCCACACAAGAGATCCACTTCCTGGACACTATGGAGAAACAGATTGACAGAGCCAGAAGGGTATCTACAACCTATCCTGAAGGACGACCCATCACTCTCACAGCCCACTTCATAGGATGCATAGAATGGAACATATAGTAAGAAGATATATATACTGTGACAGAGTCGGGCCATATGGCTACAGGAGAGTAATAGAAGGCAGATATATTAGCCTCAGGTTAAGTAGGTCCCTTTTCCCTCAGTAAGGTAACAGGGAAGGTTCCTGAACAATCAGGAACCTTCTGGAGACAATTAAGACAGACAGGCTGATTAGAACACCTACAGCCAATCAAGAAGCTGGTAGAATCAATTAAGGCAGGCTAATCAGGGCACCTGGGTTTAAAAAGGAGCTCACTTCAGTTTGTGGTGCGCGTCTGAGGAGCGGGGAGCAAGAGGCACTCGGAGTTGAGAGTGAGAACATGGACTGTTGGAGGACTGAGGAGTACAAGTATTATCAGACACCAGGAGGGAAGGTCCTATGGTGAGAATAAAGAAGGTGTTGGGAGGAGGCCATGGGGAAGCAGCCCAGGGAGTTGTAGCTGTCACACAGCTGTTCCAGGAGGCACTCTAGACAACTGCATTCCACAGGGCTGGAACCCAGAGTAGAGGGCATGCCCGGGTTCCCCCCAAACCTCCCAACTCCTGGTCAGACACAGGAGGAGTCAACCTGGACTGTGGGTTCAGAAAAATGGCCAAGCTGAGGGCTGCCATGAAGCTCCAAGGCAAGCAAATCCTCCAATAAGCGCAAGATCCACCAAGGTAGAGGAGGAACTTCGTCACAATACCCACAGAGAAGGTGGAAGTTGTCATACAAACTGTAAGAGGCTAATGAATTAAGATGAGCTATTATCAGCAGGAGAAAAAAACTTTTGTAGTGACAATCAAGATGGCCCATTTAGTGAGGGAAAGTTATGCCTGACTAATCTAATTGCCTTCTGTGATGAGATAACTGGTTCTGTGGATGAAGGGAAAGCAGTGGACATGTTATTTCTTGACTTTAGCAAAGCTTTTGACACGGTCTCCCACATTATTCTTGTCAGCAAGTTAAAGAAGTATGGGCTGGATAGATGCACTACAAGGTGGGTAGGAAGTTGGCTACATTGTCGGACTCAACGGGTAGCGATCAATGGCTCCATGTCTAGTTTGCAGCCAGTATCTAGCGGAGTGCCCCAAGGGTCGGTCCTGGGGCCGGTTTTGTTCAATATCTTCATAAATGATCTGGAGGATGGTGTGGATTGCACCTTCAGCAAGTTTGCGGATGACAGTAAACTGAGAGGAGTAGGGATAGGATACAGAGGGCTGTAGACAAATTAGAGGATTGAGCCAAAAGAAATCTGATGAGGTTCAACAAAGACAAGTGCAGAGTCCTGCACTTAGGACGGAAGAATCCAATGCACCGCTACAGACTAGGGACCGAATGGCTAGGCAGCAGTTCTGCAGAAAAGGACCTAGGGGTGACAGTGGACGAGAAGCTGGATATGAGTCAGCAATGTGCCCTTGTTGCCAAGAAGGCCAATGGCATTTTGGGATGTATAAGTAGGGGCATAGTGAGCAGATCGAGGGATGTGATCGTTCCCCTCTATTCGACATTGGTGAGGCCTCATCTGGAGTACTGTGTCCAGTTTTGGGCCCCACACTACAAGAAGGATGTGGATACATTGGAGAGAGTCCAGCGAAGGGCAACAAAAATGATTAGGGGTCTGGAACACATGACTTATGAGGAGAGGCTGAGGGAACTGGGATTGTTTAGTCTGCGGAAGAGGGGAATGAGGGGGGGATTTGATAGCTGCTTTTAACTACCTGAAAGGTGGATCCAAAGAGGATGGATCTAGACTATTCTCAGTGATAGCAGATGACAGGACAAAGAGTAATTGTCTCAAGTTGCAGTGGGGGAGATTTAGGTTGGATATTAGGAAAAACTATTTTACTAGGAGGGTGGTGAAACACTGGATTGCGTTACCTAGGGAGGTGGTGGAATCCCCTTTCTTGGAAGTTTTTAAGGTGAGGCTTGACAAAGCCCTGGCTGAGATGATTTAGTTGGGGATTGATCCTGCTCTGGGGAGGGGGTTCGACTAGATGACCTCCAGAGGTCCCTTCCAACTCTGATATTCTATGATTCTGTAATACTTAACATAGGGAAATAGATTCAATATGTGTAATGACCCAGCCGCTCCCAGTCTCTATTCAAGTTAATGGTATCTAGTTTGGATATTAAATCAAGCTCAGCAGTTTCTCACTGGAGTCTGTTTTTGAAGATTTTCTGTTGCAAAATTGCCACCCTTAAATCTTCTACTGAGTGGCCAGAGAGGTTGAAGTGTTCTCCTACCAGTTTTTGAATGTTATGATTCCTGATGTCAGATTTCTGTCCATTTATTCTTTTGCGTAGAGACTGTCCTGTTTGGCCTCACACCTTCTTGTCAACTGTCCAAATGGGCCATCTTGATTATCACTACAAAAGTTTTTTTCTCCTGCTGGTAATAGTTCATCTTAATTCATTAGCCTCTTACAGTTTGTATGGCAACTTCCACCTCCTCTGTAAGTATACAAATATATCTTCTTACTATATCTTCCATTCTATGCATCCGATGAAGTGGGCTGTAGCCTATGAAAGCTTATACTCTAATAAGTTTGTTAGTCTCTAAGGTGCCACAAGTACTCCTGTTCTTTTTGCGGATATAGACTAACACGGCTGCTACTCTGAAACCTGTTCTGTTGTGTTAATTTCATTGGAATAAATGGGCACAGAGAGTCAAAAGTGTTAACATGACATGTCACTGTATAGCACTAAACAATTAAACTCAGTTAAAGGTTTCATTTCAAGTACATAGACTTTGGCCTGCTTAATCCTATGAAAATAACACCATTACATTTTTTTAACCTTTTATTAAAGATCCAGAAAAAGAAGGAAAAACAGTTCAGGCATCTGAAATATAAAATATTAACTCAGACTTTCATTTTAATACTGTTCCTTTTTCCCTCCCCCCCACCCCCCACACACATTTGGCAGTCTTTTAGATGGCATTAAAATGGTAATAACTGTTCTTTTGGGGAAAAGGAGAGGTTAACTGAGATGGTTGGTTGGAGCTGCTGCTGCTGTTAGAGTCCAGTCTTGCTTTCTTGAAGGCAAAACAAGACACACACACACAAAAGGAGACAGAAAAGAACAGCAAAAATACAAAATCCAGCTTCTGTCTTTGGTGGTGACATTTACTTGCATCCTCCCTATTGGAGAAACACAGACACAACACATACTTTTATCAGTCACTCCAAGATGTGGCAAATTTGTACCAGAATCAGGCTGTTTAGGACATTGCTTTTAGCTACCTCACAGGGCACGGGTTCTCAGCAGTGTTACAAAATGTGTAGTTTTGGCCAGCTAAGCCAGACTCTTACTACACAGAAGAGAAAAGAGCAATAGGAAAGAGAAAAAATAACATGGGGATGGAAAATGATGTATGACAGAAGCGGTGACAGCAGAAACCTAAATTTCACATTCCAGGTGATGATTGGGATTGAGACAGAACCAGTGGAGGTGTTGATGTCGTTAAGGACCTTCTTTCTGGCTTGTTCTAGTCAGGACATCTCTGAGGCTCAGGAAGGTTGTGAGTTGTGTCACAGGGCACAACAACAGTAAGTGGGCGCTTTCCATACCACCAGCCGGTCTGCAGCATAGGCTGGGAAGTAATAAAGTGGAATTATTATCCAAACAATAGAGTTTTATTGAGTAACAAAAACACTTACTCTAAATACTCTGCAAATTAAAAGCAAATATATTAAAACCTTAATAAATTACTGGGCTAGATCTTAATGAAGGGGATGGAATAGTCATGTCCATTTTAGCTACACATGCATCGACCGTGCCTCTCACAGGGTATATGAAGCTGTAGTCGTCCATGACATCCCCAGGGTGGAGTCAGAGGGGTAGGGATGTGGTCTGGAATGTCAAGGGGGCATGTAGGGAGGTGCTACACTGGAGGCGGCTGTGATTGCAGAGCCATTGGCCATTATCTTTGAAAACTCGTGGCGAACGGGGGAAGTCCCGGATGACTGGAAAAAGGCTAATGTAGTGCCAATCTTTAAAAAAGGGAAGAAGGAGGATCCTGGGAACTACAGTCCGGTCAGCCTCACCTCAGTCCCCGGAAAAATCATGGAGCAGGTCCTCAAGGAATCAATCCTGAAGCACTTACATGAGAGGAAAGTGATCAGGAACAGTCAGCATGGATTCACCAAGGGAAGGTCATGCCTGACTAATCTAATCGCCTTCTATGATGAGATTACTGGTTCTGTGGATGAAGGGGAAGCAGTGGATGTATTGTTTCTTGACTTTAGCAAAGCTTTTGACACGGTCTCCCACAGTATTCTTGTCAGCAAGTTAAAGAAGTATGGGCTGGATGAATGCACTATAAGGTGGGTAGAAAGCTGGCTAGATTGTCGGGCTCAAGGGGTAGTGATCAATGGCTCCATGTCTAGTTGGCAGCCGGTGTCAAGTGGAGTGCCCCAGGGGTCGGTCCTGGGGCCGGTTTTATTCAATATCTTCATAAATGATCTGGAGGATGGTGTGGATTACACTCTCAGCAAATTTGCGGATGATACTAAACTGGGAGGAGTGGTAGATACACTGGAGGGCAGGGATAGGATACAGAGGGACCTAGACAAATTGGAGGATTGGGCCAAAAGAAATCTGATGAGGTTCAATAAGGATAAGTGCAGGGTCCTGCACTTAGGATGGAAGAACCCAATGCACCGCTACAGACTAGGGACCGAATGGCTAGGCAGCAGTTCTGCAGAAAAGGACCTAGGGGTGACAGTGGACGAGAAGCTGGATATGAGTCAGCAGTGTGCCCTTGTTGCCAAGAAGGCCAATGGCATTTTGGGATGTATAAGTAGGGGCATAGTGAGCAGATCGAGGGATGTGATCGTTCCCCTCTATTCGACATTGGTGAGGCCTCATCTGGAGTACTGTGTCCAGTTTTGGGCCCCACACTACAAGAAGGATGTGGATACATTGGAGAGAGTCCAGCGAAGGGCAACAAAAATGATTAGGGGTCTGGAACACATGACTTATGAGGAGAGGCTGAGGGAACTGGGATTGTTTAGTCTGCAGAAGAGAAGAATGAGGGGGGGATTTGATAGCTGCTTTCAACTACCTGAGAGGTGGTTCCAGAGAGGATGGTTCTAGACTATTCTCAGTGGTAGAAGAGGACAGGACAAGGAGTAATGGTCTCAAGTTGCAGTGGGGGAGGTTTAGGTTGGATATTAGGAAAAACTTTTTCACTAGGAGGGTGGTGAAACACTGGAATGCGTTACCTAGGGAGGTGGTAGAATCTCCTTCCTTAGAAGTTTTTAAGGTGAGGCTTGACAAAGCCCTGGCTGGGATGATTTAATTGGGGATTGGTCCTGCTTTGAGCAGGGGGTTGGACTAGATGACCTCCTGAGGTCCCTTCCAACCTTGATATTCTATGATTCTTGATATTCTATGAAGGTGACAGTGACAGGTGCATCCTGGGGTCCCAAGAGATGGTAAAGCTTGCACCTTCCAGTTCACCTATCTTCTAGCCCAACTGCTTAACTTATTTGATCCTTCTCCTGAAGTCTCTTTTTTTTAAGGACCCTAAAAGGGAATGATTGGTTGAATAGCCCATTCCCTCATAGTCCACCAGTATGTCTAATGTCCAACACACCACTTTTGGTACATTGATCTCAGGTCCCACACTCCTCTCATTTACCAGACATGATATTAATGTAAGCGGGGGAATAGTCCCACTATTGTGGGGAACTTTCCTGGCTTCTGCATCACCCCGGTGAAATGGGCTAGCGATAGGATCTGAGGTTCTCTCTCTGCACTGGGCACTTCTCTGACCCACTGACCATTACATACAATTTAAAGCAAATGCAAGTTATTTAATCAACAATTAATTTTAAAAAGAATAAGGAAAAATGGGAAAGGTTAAAGGAAACACATCAACCCGCTCTGTGGTAGGTAACATCACAAACAGTGTCTCTGGAATGTCAGGGCAGTTCACAGTCTGTTCCTTGTAAGTCCCAGGACATTTGCTCTGGTGGTGGCCTCACGCTCTCAGGCTCTAAGTGGTAAGAACCCTTCTTCCCAGTGTCGCCCCCGCCCTGGCGGGGTTACGATCCAATCGTGGCCTGCAGAGAGTCTTGGCTGAGGCGTCTGCCTGTGCTGGGCCCACTGCCCAGGGTCCCCCTCACCCTCCCCAGCTGCTCACTGCACCCAGCTCCGGACTGCTCCAGCCCCAGCTCCACCACTCTGTCTCAACACGGCTGCTGCTGCTGCTCTGCCTCCAGCTCCCTGGGCTGCTTCTTTGGCCCCTCTGGCTCTGGTTGCTACAGCTCTGCTCCCAAGACAGGTCTGCTCTGTAGGCTTCTGTGACTCTGCTCCCAGCACTGAGCTGCTTCCTGGGCTGCTTTTCTGGCCCCTCTGGCTCTGGTTGCTGCAGCTCTGCTCCCAGGACAGGGTCTGCTCTCTCTGGGCTGCTTTTCTGGTCCCTCTGGATCTGGCACAGCTCTGCTCCCTGGCTTAGCTTGGGCCCCAGCTTTCTCCTTAGCTCGGCCCCACTCTGTCTCACCCAGGCAATTACAGCTCACATGGAGGACAGGACCTCCCTGGCCTCCTCTCTGATTAGCCTGCCCGCCCTGTCATTCAGGCTGACCTGTAGCATTAGCCTCTCCCCATTGTTCCTGGGGGCTGTCAGTCTCAGGGTCCTGATTCTCCATCAACCCTTCCCCCTTTTTAGTACTGACAGCTAGCAACTAAAACACCCCACTGAATGTTAATAAGGGGGCAATAGTCCCCTTACATTAACACTGTCCCTGAGTTATACCAATAGGCCTTTTTGTTTGGCATAGCCCAGTCTTTTGTGCCTTTCCCATTAACATTTGTTATAGATGACTGGATAAAAAAGGTATTAAATGTTCCAGTTTCCCACAGTTAAGCTTATACTTGGGATAGGGCTGTTAGTCTGCAATTATTACATCAGTGCCCTCTGCTTATTAAGATGACTAGTATGCTTCCCTCTCTGTTTGTTGTATCTACATGCTGGTTTTTGTCTTATACTTAGATTATAAACTCCTTGAGGCAGGGAGTTGTGTTTGTATAGTGCCTAGCACAATGGGGCCCTGATCCGTGACTCAGTGTAGTGGCGAGTAGAAGTGTAGGATTGTGTTAAATTTAGAATGCATATCGTATATTAATAAATAGTTAATAGAATGTCAACAGATTTATACACTGTAAAAACTAATATGAGTGTACACATGTAACAGAAGGTGGGTATTTTATGTAAGCATTCAAGAAAAAAATGTGCACGGCTCCTTAAAATGAGTGTGCTATCTGACAATCTTCAGCCATTTTTATTTTATTAAAAAGGTTGTTTTAATAGAAAACCTTACACTGATTCTCTGACACTGATTCATGAATAATGACCAGGATCTCATCATTGCTTTCTGTCTTTTAGAGAACCTAGAAAAGTTGTACTACATCGTGGATCAACAGGACTTGGTTTCAACATTGTGGGAGGGGAAGATGGAGAAGGAATTTTCATCTCTTTCATTCTCGCAGGAGGGCCTGCTGATCTGAGTGGTGAGCTCAGGAAAGGAGATCGTATAATTTCGGTAGGATTCATTAAATTTAAAAACATGTATTTCCTCCTCTTAGTCTGTTTTACTTTGTTGGCTTATATGGCTCATTACAAGGGAACCTAGTGAACTAGTTGGACTAATTTTGAGAATGTGGGACAAGGAGTAAGTATTCTGCTTCATGTTATCTGATTTAGAGACCTGATTTAAAAGCCAAACATTCTGTGGGGAGGTGGTGTAATGCACACCACAACTGACAAACCTTGATACCACCTGTTTTTGTAAAAAAATTACTGTGTTTAAAATTAGGGGAAAATCAATTTTTTGGATTCATAAAAATAAAATGGGTAAGTGTACAGGCCACACAAGTCTGCTCTGCCTGTGGGTGTACAGAGAGGAAGGATGGTGCACTGGTTACGGCACTAAAGTGGGACGTTGGAGGCATGGGTATTGTTCCCTGCTCTGCCACAGACTTCCCGTGTGATCTTTAGCAGTTACTACAGTATCTCTACATGGGGATAGAAAACCTACAGCTGGCCCAGACAGCTTACAACTTGGGCTTGCGGGGCTCAAGCTCCAGGGGTAGAAAAATTTCTGTTAGACATAGAATCATAGAATATCAGGGTTGGAAGGGACCTCAGGAAGTCATCTAGTCCAACCCCCTGCTCAAAGCAGGACCAATCCCCAATTAAATCATCCCAGCCAGGGCTTTGTCAAACCTGACCTTAAAAATATCTAAGGAAGGAGATTCCACCACCTCCCTAGGTAACGCATTCCAGTGTTTCACCACCCTCCTAGTGAAAAAGTTTTTCCTAATATCCAACCTAAACCTCCCCCACTGCAACTTAAGACCATTACTCCTTGCTCTGTCATCTGCTACCACTGAGAACAGTCTAGATCCATCCTCTTTGGAACCCCCTTTCAGGTAGTTGAAAGCAGCTATCAAATCCCCCCTCATTCTTCTCTTCCGCAGACTAAACTATCCCAGTTCCCTCAGCCTCTCCTCATAAGTCATGTGTTCCAGACCCCTAATCATTTTTGTTGCCCTTTGCTGGACTCTCTCCAATGTATCCACATCCTTCTTGTAGTGTGGGGCCCAAAACTGGACACAGTACTCCAGATGAGGCCTCACCAATGTCGAATAGAGGGGAACAATCACGTCCCTCGATCTGCTGGCAGTGCCCCTACTTATACATCCCAAAAGCCATTGGCCTTCTTGGCAACAAGGGCACACTGTTGACTCATATCCAGCTTCCCATCCACTGTAACCCCTAGGTCCTTTTCTGCAGAACTGCTGCCTAGCCATTTGGTCCCTAGTCTGTAGCAGTGCATGGGATTCTTCCGTCCTAAGTGCAAGACTCTGCACTTGTCCTTGTTGAACCTCATCAGATTTCTTTTGGCCCAATCCTCCAATTTGTCTACGGCCCTCTGTATCCTATCGCTACCCTCCAGTGTATCTGCCACTCCTCCCAGTTTAGTGTCATCTGCAAACTTGCTGAGGGTGCAATCCACACCTTCCTCCAGATCATTTATGAAGATACTGAACAAAACCGGCTCGAGGACCAACCCTTGGGGCACTCTACTTAATACGGGCTGCCAACTAGACATGGAGCCATTGATCACTGCCCGTTGAGCCCGACAATCTAGCCAACTTTCTGTCCACCTGATAGTCCATTCATCCAGCCCATACTTCTTTAACTTGCTGGCAAGAATACTGTGGGAGACCGTGTCAAAAGCTTTGCTAAAGTCAAGGAACAACACGTCCACTGCTTTCCCCTCATCCACAGAGCCAGTTATCTCGTCATAGAAGGCAGTTACATTAGTCAGGTATGACTTGCCCTTGGTGAATCCATGCTGACTGTTCCGGATCACTTTCCTCTCATCTAAATGCTTCAGAATTGATTCCTTGAGGACCTGCTCCATGATTTTTCCAGGGACTGAGGTGAGGCTGACTGGCCTGTAGTTCACAGGATCTTCCTCCTTCCCTTTTTTAAAGATGGGCACTACATTAACCTTTTTCCAGTCATCCGGGACTTCCCCCGATCGCCATGAGTTTTCAAAGATAATGGCCAGTGGCTCTGCAATCACATCTACCAACTCCTTTAGCACTCTCGGATGCAGCGCATCCGGCCCCATGGACTTGTGCTCATCCAGCTTTTCTAAATAGTCCTGAACCACTTAAGTAGCCTGTGCTGTGGAACCCTGTGATGTGGGAGGGCCTCCAAACCACAGGGCCATGACATGGGGGTTTTATCCCTGTATAAATGTACATTGGTCAGCAAGCACTCATAATCTGGATCCTAGAACCCTGCTAGGTGGGATGGCTCAGAGCCCAAGTCCTACTGTGGCTGACGTCCAAGCCCCATCATTTTGCAGTTTGGATGCAGATCAAGCAGAAGGCCTGCATAGTGTAGTATGGACATGTTAGCACAGCTGTGAGGATCCAACAGTCGTAAACCCAGGTTTACGATACACTGTGGATGCTCAAGCACGGGCTTAGAAACACGAAGTCCACACGCCTGGCTCCTACAGATCCAGGCTTAGTGTAAGAGACATACCTTTAGTGCCTTAGTTCCCTATCAGTAACATGGGAATAATGGCTCTCCCCTACCTTATGGGGATGTTGTGAGGATACGTTTAAGATTGTAAGGCTCCAGTAATGGGAGCCATAGAAGTATGAAAGAAGAGAAAGACAGAGACTTATGACAAACTGCAGGACAGATCTTTACAACCCAGCAGTGCTGGCTTGCTTAACAGGCTGTTTCTAGAGGTGGAGAGGCGTAGCAATAATGCTCCAAAAATGTCTGTGTAATGAACATGATATCTAGCGGAAGCCCCAGAAAGCATGACAATCGCAGTCTGGAACCAGTCTTTGAGGAGATCATAGCATCTCCCCAGAATGGATCCTGCAACTGTTAGTAGAACACCCTACCCCTCATCCCTCAAATATCATTCATCATGTTCCATCTGCCAGAAGAAAGCTGGATACAGCTACCTCCAAGACAGTCAAAACACTCCATATACCCAACAAAGTGGCTCACTGGAAAGCGGTACACCTCCTCGACTCGACTCTCAGGATCCCCCTGTGTTGTGTAGCAGTACCATTTGATGGTACCAGATAACTTAGCAAACCTTCTCTTTTTTTAGGACTGTCAAGCGATTAAAAAAATTAATCGCAATTAATCGTACTTTTAAACAATAATAGAATACCATTTATTTGAATATTTTTGGCTGTTTTCTACATTTTCCAACATATTGATTTCTATTAGAACACAGAATATAAAGTGTGCTGTGCTCATTTTATATTTATTTTTGATTACAACGTAATACAAGTATTGTAGTGCAATCTCTTTATAATGAAAGTTGAATTTACAAATGTAGAATTATGTACAAAAAATAACTGCATTCAAAAATAAAACAATGTAAAACTTTAGAACCTAGAGGTCCACTCAGTCCTACTTCAGCCAATCACTCAGACAAACAAGTTTGGTTACAATTTGCAGGAGATAATGCTGCCCACATCTTGTTTACAATGTCACCTGAAAGTGAGAACAGGCTTTCACATGGCACCATTGTAGCCAGCATCGCAAGATTTTTACGTGCCAGATGCGCTAAAGATTCATATGGGCCTTCGTGCTTCAACCACCGTTCCAGAAGATATGCATCCATGCTGACGACAAGTTCCACTCGATAACAGTCCAAAACAGTGCGGACTGACGCATGTTCATTTTCGTTATTGGAGTCAGATGCCGCCAGAGGAAGGTTGGTTTTCTTTTTTGGTGGTTTGGGTTCTGTAGTTTCCGCATTGGAATGTTGCTCTTTTAAGACTTCTGAAAACATTCTCCACACCTTGTCCCTCTCAGATTTTGGAAGGCACTTCAGATTCTTAAACCTTGGGTCGAGTGCTGTATCTATCCTTAGAAATCTCACATTGGTATGTTCTTTGCGTTTTGTCAAATCTGCTCTGAAAGTGTTCTTAAAATGAACGTGTGCTGGGTCATCATCCAAGACTGCTATAACATGAAATATGTGGCAGAATGCGGGTAAAACAGAGCAGGGGGCATACAATTCTCCCCCAAGGAGTTCAGTCACAAATTTAATTAATGCACTATTTTTTTTAACAAATATCAGCATGGAAGCATGAAGGGGCATATGAATGTTTAGCATATCTGGCACTTAAATATCTTGCAACACCAGCTACAAAAGTGCCATGCGAATGCCTGTTTTCACTTTCAGGTGACATTGTAAATAAGCAGTCAGCAGTATCTCCCATAAATGTAAACAAACTTGTTTGTTTTAGCAATTGGCTGAACGAGAAGTAGGACTGAGTGGACTTGTAGGCTCTAAAGTTTTACATTGTTTTGTTTTTGAGTGCAGTTATGTAACAACCAAAAATATCTACATTTGTAAGTTACACTTTCACAGTAAAGAGATAGCACTACAGTACTTGTATGAGGTGAATTGAAAAATAGTATTTCTTTTGTTCATTGTTTTTACAGTGCAAATATTTGTAATCAAAATAATAATATAAAGTGAGCACTGTACACTTCGTATTCTGTGTTGTTATAGAAATCAATATATTTGAAAATGTAGAAAAACATCCAAAAATATTTAATAAATTTCTGTTGGTATTTTATTTCTTAACAGTGTAATTAATCACGTTTAATTTTTTTAATCGCAGTTAATTTTTTTGAGTTAATCGTGTGAGTTAACTGCAATTAATGTACAGCCCTACTTTTTATATTTAAAAATTACTGTTTTAGTGCAGAGTATATAGACTGATTTTATTCCATTGGTGACATAATGGAGATGATTTGGATTATTCTTTTTTGCTTGGGAGGATTTTGGGGGAAGTTAGTATTGTGGTTGGAATATAGTAACTAAAATAGAAAATAAAATTCCTTGCTAATTTTCACACCACGATCTATTGCTTTTTATAAGTTTTACATTCTTCTAATCTGAAAGTCTTTTCATTTTATTAATAATGGGAGGTGGTAGAATCTCCTTCCTTAGAAGTTTATAAGGTCAGGCTTGACAAAGCCCTGGCTGGGATGATTTAATTGGGGATTGGTCCTGCTTTGAGCAGGGGGTTGGACTAGATGACCTCCTGAGGTCTCTTCCAACCCTGATATTCTATGATTCTATTGAAGGACCTAAGGTTTTTGTACCTTTTCTCTGAAAATTAATATTCACCCTTAATTTATTGAATTAGTTGCAGGGGACAGTTATATTGTAAAATGATAGTTATGTAAAAAATTGTAATTAAAGAAGGACTTATATACTTAAGTTAGTGTCAGCTTTTCCATTATATATTCCTTTTTTTAAGAGGGTCATAGCAGCTGTAAAAAGTGCCTTTGGACTATTACAGTGTGGCATAGAAAATCTAGGCTGTATTTTAAGGAATCCCTGTTGAGGTTACAGGGACAAACCATCCCGATGTGTCGAAAGAATAGTAAATATGGCAGGCGACCAGCTTGGCTTAACGGTGAAATCCTAGCGGATCTTAAACATAAAAAAGAAGCTTACAAGAAGTGGAAGGTTGGACATATGACCAGGGAAGAGTATAAAAATATTGCTCGGGCATGTAGGAATGAAATCAGGAGGGCCAAATCGCACCTGGAGCTGCAGCTAGCAAGAGATGTCAAGAGTAACAAGAAGGGTTTCTTCAGGTATGTTGGCAACAAGAAGAAAGCCAAGGAAAGTGTGGGCCCCTTACTGAATGAGGGAGGCAACCCAGTGACAGAGGATGTGGAAAAAGCTAATGTACTCAATGCTTTTTTTGCCTCTGTCTTCACGAACAAGGTCAGCTCCCAGACTGCTGTGCTGGGCATCACAACATGGGGAGTAGATGGCCAGCCCTCTGTGGAGAAAGAGGTGGTTAGGGACTATTTAGAAAAGCTGGACGTGCACAAGTCCATGGGGCCGGACGCGTTGCATCCGAGAGTGCTAAAGGAATTGGCGGCTGTGATTGCAGAGCTATTGGCCATTATCTTTGAAAACTCGTGGCGAACGGGGGAAGTCCCAGATGACTGGAAAAAGGCTAATGTAGTGCCCATCTTTAAAAAAGGGAAGAAGGAGGATCCTGGGAACTACAGTCCGGTCAGCCTCACCTCAGTCCCCGGAAAAATCATGGAGCAGGTCCTCAAAGAATCAATCCTGAAGCACTTACATGAGAGGAAAGTGATCAGGAACAGTCAGCATGGATTCACCAAGGGAAGGTCATGCCTGACTAATCTAATTGCCTTCTATGATGAGATTACTGGTTCTGTGGATGAAGGGAAAGCAGTGGATGTATTGTTTCTTGACTTTAGCAAAGCTTTTGACACGGTCTCCCACCGAATTCTTGTCAGCAAGTTAAAGAAATATGGGCTGGATGAATGCACTATAAGGTGGGTAGAAAGTTGGCTAGATTGTCGGGCTCAACGGGTAGTGATCAATGACTCCATGTCTAGTTGGCAGCCGGTGTCAAGTGGAGTGCCCCAGGGGTCGGTCCTGGGGCCGGTTTTGTTCAATATCTTCATAAATGATCTGGAGGATGGTGTGGATTGCACTCTCAGCAAATTTGCGGACGATACTAAACTGGGAGGAGTGGTAGATACGCTGGAGGGCAGGGATAGGATACAGAGGGACCTAGACAAATTGGAGGATTGGGCCAAAAGAAATCTGATGAGGTTCAATAAGGATAAGTGCAGGGTCCTGCACTTAGGACGGAAGAACCCAATGCATTGCTACAGACTAGGGACCGAATGGCTCAGCAGCAGTTCTGCGGAAAAGGACCTAGGGGTGACAGTGGACGAGAAGCTGAATATGAGTCAGCAGTGTGCCCTTATTGCCAAGAAGGCCAATGGCATTTTGGGATGTATAAGTAGGGGCATAGCGAGCAGATCGAGGGATGTGATCGTCCCCCTCTATTCGACATTGGTGAGGCCTCATCTGGAGTACTGTGTCCAGTATTGGGCCCCACACTACAGGAAGGATGTGGATAAATTGGAGAGAGTCCAGCGAAGGACAACAAAAATGATTAGGGGTCTGGAACACATGACTTATGAGGAAAGGCTGAGGGAACTGGGATTGTTTAGTCTGTAGAGGGAAGAATGAGGGGGGATTTGATAGCTGCTTTCAACTACCTGAGAGGTGGTTCCAGAGAGGATGGTTCTAGACTATTCTCAGTGGTAGAAGAGGACAGGACAAGGAGTAATGGTCTCAAGTTGCAGTGGGGGAGGTTTAGGTTGGATATTAAGAAAAACTTTTTCACTAGGAGCGTGGTGAAACACTGGAATGCGTTACCTAGGGAGGTGGTAGAATCTCCTTCCTTAGAAGTTTTTAAGGTCATACTTGACAAAGCCCTGGCTGGGATGATTTAATTGGGGATTGGTCCTGCTTTTGAGCAGGGGGTTGGACTAGATGACCTCCTGAGGTCCCTTCCAACCCTGATATTCTATGATTCTATGATTATAGAGCTTGAAGCTTTTTTTTTTTTTCTGATAATTTATAAATCTGCTTTGGCTGCTTTATTAAATTTGTACTGTATTTTGTACTGCATGTCAAATGACTTCATGTTTAAATTGAAGTTTTGGAGGTCATTAGTTCATAATGTAGATTAATGCCTTTTAACTATTTTGAAATATAAGGATAGATGAAAATCGGTCAAGTTGTTTCTGCAGAACATTGGCAGCTTCACGGGATATGTGCAGCACCAAAAGTTACACTGTAGTCTTGATATCCTATGACCATTAAGAATGTGCAAATTATGAACTACCTAAACAACAAATGAATAAGAGTCTCAAAAAGTATAATGCAAACTTGAATTTATACCAGTGGATGGAACCTGAGTTTTCATCCATTAAAAAGTCTGAAACTTATACATTTTAAGTTCAGGTGCATTGAAAAATACTATTTCTTTTGTTTTTTTACAGTGCAAATACTTGTAATCAAAAATAAACATAAAGTGAGCACTGTACACTTTGTATTCTTTGTTGTAACTGAAATCAATATATTTGAAAATGTAGAAAACATCCAAAAATATTTAAATTATATTGTATTCTATTATTGTTTTACAGTGCAATTAATCGTGATTAATTTTTTTAATCACTTGACAGCCCTATTTGCTTCATATGAATTTTCACCCACTTGTATATTAAAACAATGTTCTGTGATAAATTTCAATTAGCATTATTGTTTACTCTGATAAATAGATGTTTACATTTTATTTGTAGGTAAATGGTGTAGACCTTAAAGCTGCAACCCATGAACAAGCAGCAGCAGCCTTGAAGAATGCAGGCCAAGCCGTAACCATTGTTGCACAATACCGTCCAGAAGGCAAGAGAATTCTTCCTATTCATATTACATCTGTGTAGCATAAAGGTTTTAAAAATTAACTTTCTATGGATGTCAAAGTTTTTACAAGAAAACTTAGACCTGCTTTGAGGGAAGGAGAGAAATAAATGTAATTGTCATTGATCTATTACTCCTGAGGGAATTCTGTGCCAAAAAATTTAAAAATTCAGTGCACAGTATTTTAAAATTCTGCGTATTTTGTCAAAATAACACAATATAATCATCCCAGTTTCAATTATTTTGGTAATTTATTTCAAAATACCAGTTCAACAAGAATGATTGTAACACTACAGACAACTAAAAAAGATTCAAAAATGTTTTTTCACTAATAGATTCCTTACTCTTCATATTAATACAGAACTTTGAGTAATAATTCATTTAAATTACAATACAGAAACGTATTTCCCGCACCCCTCAGAAGCAGTGCAGAGGTTTGATTAAACCTTTGCACTGCTTCTGAGGGGTGCGGGAAATACAGGAGTCGGGTAATGGAGGAGCTGAGGGACAGGGAAGAAATTGCTGGGAAAGAGCCTGGGAGTGAACCTGGAGGGTTGTTGGGTGTGGGCCGGGAGAAGTATGGAACAGGTTTTTGAAGGGGTGGAGGGGTGTGCGAGAGATTGTTAGGCAGTTGGAGATCCTCCTCCATGCAGACCTGGCTGACCCCTAGCCTCTCCCAATCAGTCAGGCACATCCTTCCCCATCCCCATCCAGCCACCCCATCGTCATGTGTCACTGCACCCCCACTCAGCCACCCCCCTGTACCTGTGTGTCCCTGCTAGGGTTGCCAACTTTCTAATCCCTAAAAACTGAACACCCCTACCCTATCCCTTCCCCAGAAACCCCGCCCTCTTCCTCTGAGGTCCTGCCCCATCTGGTCCACCCAACCCCTACCCGTGCCCCTTTTACTCATTCCCCCATCCTCCGGGACTCATCCACCACCTGCAGAGCCAGGGTGGAAGGGGCTGATGTGGAGCCTGCCCAAGCGGGGCACGGCAGGGGTCAGTCTCCAGTGTAAGGGGCTGAGGTTGGGAAATCAGGGCACAATGGAGTGGGGGATGCAGTCCCTGGAGCATGGGGCAGGAGGGTCAGTCCCTGGAGCGAGGGGTCAGAGCACAGCAGCATGGGGGGGGTCTGTCTCAGGAGCGAGGGTCCGGGTGGGGAAATGGGGGCACAGGAGCAGGCTCAGTCCCTGGAGCGAGGGGCTGGGAAGGGGAAATCAGGGCACAGCGGAGCAGGGAAGTCTCTGGAGCGAGGGACTGGGGTGTGGGGCAGACAGGATGGGGACACACACACATCCTGGATGTTGCCGGTACCTACTTTGAAGCCAAGTCCGGGAGCCAGCCCGTTCTCTCCATGAGGCTGAGGGAAGGGAAGAGCAGCAGTTGCTTAGCAGAGCTGCTCGTCCAGGGTTCAGTAGCAGCTGGTGCTCTCCATCACGCTGGTGGTGGAGGCTGGTTACTGCAGGTAACCAGACTTTTAGTGTCTGGTCAGCTGTGCTGACCGGATGCTGCCAGTTTCCCTTTTCAACCAGACGTTTCAGTGGAAAACAAGATGCCTGGCAACCCTAGTCCCTGCAACCCACTCCCATTCACCCTCCACTCCCGTCTGCACCCCCCAACTAGCCCTTCTGAACCCCAGTCTACGTGACACCCCCCACACAGCCCTGCGTGCCCTGCTCTGTCTGTCCCCACACCCCCGTGCCTCCTCACCTGGCCCTGCAGGCCGGGTGCTGTGAGGAATGCAGGCGCTACTCTCTTCCTATGGGCTGCTGCCTGCTATGGCTGGTGAGCAGTGTGCCAGCTTCCTCTGTTCTGGCACCACAGCAGCCCCCGGAGCTTCTGCAGCAGAACGTGTTTTCTGTGGCGGGGAAGAAAATCTGCAGGAAACGAGAATTCTCTGTACACGCAGCGGCGCAAAATTCTCCCACGAGTACTGTGTAGTCTGTTTTAGGGTCATACTTTGATCCCCATTGAGTCAACTGGCTCAGTGTAAAGTTGAATATTTCAACTCCATTGCAAAGGAGTGGGGAGTCTAAATGCCACCCTTATCTGAGGCACTGACTGTGTGCATTCAGCTGGCCTAAGGAGATTGTAAGGTTTCCATCCACTGCTTTCATTCTGGGCTGCCATTTTAATCTGTCCAGCAATTCGCCCTATTCCAGTTAATCAGCATCACCCCCCATTTTAGTGCAGTCTCTGTAGGTGAATAGGCTTACCCCACTTCTGTAGATACCCACTAACGCTTTGGGGGAAGGATACATTTTTACATTGTTTTGTTTTTGAGTGCAGTTATGTAACAAACAAAAATATCTACATTTGTAAGTTACACTTTCACAGTAAAGACATAGCACTACAGTACTTGTATGAGGTGAATTGAAAAATAGTATTTCTTTTGTGTATTGTTTTTACAGTACAAGTATTTGTAATCAAAATAATAATATAAAGTGAGCACTGTACACTTTGTATTCTGTGTCGTAATAGACACAAACACCGGCCTCGTTGGCCCCCATCTCTAAAAAGGTGGAACGCAAGTACTTTGTACCCACTGAAGGGCATGAGTACTTGTATACCCACCCACAGGGAATGGCAGGGTCAGCCAGCCCCGACCCCAAAGAACAAAGACTCTCGGAGACTGGACTCTTTCGGAAGGAAAATGTATTAGTCTTCGAGCTTCCAGTTACAAGTGGAAAACCATCAGACTCTCCTGGGCCGGTACTAATTCATTCTGTGGGGCTCCCTGCCCAAGTTTGAGGACTCCCTCCAGGAGCGCAATAGGAAGGAGTTCAAAGCGCTAGTGGAGGAAAGGGCAGCAGCTAGGGCGTCCCTGCAGGCAGCCTCTGATGCTGCGGACACGGCCACACGATCAATGGCCTCCACGGTGTGCATGAGACGGGTGTCATGGCTCCTGCTCTCTGGGCTGTCCAGCAAGGCGCAGTCTTCCATGCAGGATCTCCCGTTTGACGGGAAAGCTCTGTTTGCGGAGGAAACAGATACAAGGCTGCATGGCATGAAAGACTCCCACACGACCCTCCAGACTCAGGGCCTCTATGTCCTGGCTCCAACAAAACCTAAGTTCAAGTCGCAGCAGACTCTCGCCCAGGCTGCCCTCCCGAAGTATGAGGCAGTCCATAAGAAGCTGCGGGACCATAAGAGACTCCCTCAGAGGCAGTCTCGGTCTGTCCCCCCCAGCCTGTGTCCTCCCAAGAGCAAGCAGGTGGGGGAAAGGCGTTTTTGACGGGGTGTTTGGGGGCACCTCGCCTGTCCTCACCGGGGATCCAATAAAGCTACCCTTCTCCAACCGGTTGCGTACTTTCCTCCCAGAATGGTCGAGGCTAACCTCGGACCGATGGGTCCTCAACACCATCTCCTGGGGTTACACCTTCCAGTTTACTTCCACCCCGCCCAACCCCCCCTTCCCACCCCTCTCCCTCTTGGGGGACCCCTCACATGAAGCTCTGCTCGAGCAGGAGATGGGCCGGCTCCTAGGACTAGGAGCGATAAAGGCAGTGCCCAAGGAGTTCCTGGGCAAGGGGTATTACTCCCGTTATTTCCTTATCCCGAAGGCCAAAGGGGTGCTCAGGCCCATTCTGGACCTGCAAGGTCTGAACCAGTACATGGTGAAACTCAAGTTCCGCATGCTCTCCCTGGCCTCCATCATCCCCTTCCTTGATCCCAGGGACTGGTATGCTGCCCTCGATCTACAGGATGCGTACTTCCACATCCACATATTCGAGGGGCACAGGTGCTTCCTCCGTTTCGTGGTGGGACAGAATCATTACCAATTCACAGTCCTCCCATTTGGTCTGTCTACTGCCCCTAGCGTGTTTACAAAATGCATGTCGGCGGTAGCAGCCTACCTCAGATGGCGGGGGGTCCAGATATTTCCCTATCTGGATGATTGGCTTGTGAAGGGCACCTCCTGGTCGCAGGTGGGGAATCACGTGGCGCTCCTCCTGTCCATGTGCACCACCTTGGGCCTGTTGGTAAACAACACCAAGTCCACATTAGTTCCAGTCCAGTGCATAGAGTTTATCAGGGCGCTGCTAGACACAGGGTCGGCCAGGGCCTCTCTCCCGCCAGACAGATTTGAGACCCTAAAAGGTCTCATCGACTTTGTCACAAGGTTCCTGGTGACAACAGCCAGGTTTACCTGCAACTCTTGGGTCACATGTTGGCGTGCACATACGTGGTCCGTCATGCCAGATTCAGGATGAGGCCCCTCCAGCTCTGGTTGGCCTCAAAGTTTTCCCAGGCCATGGACAGGATGGACAAGGTCCTCAACATGCCTGACTCTGTGATCACCTCCCTACGGTGGTGGTCCGCCCCAAACAACATACTCCAAGGGGTCTGGTTCAGGGACAGGTCCCTGTCGTTGGAGCTGGTGTCCGATGCGTCAGACCTGGGTTGGGGGGCCCATGTGGGGAACTTTCAGACCCAAGGCCTGTGGTCGGCTCAAGACCTGATCCTACATATAAATGTCAAGGAGCTCAGGGCAGTGTGGCTGGCGTGCATGGCCTTCTGCTCGCACCTGGAGGGCAAGGTAGTCAGGGTCCTCATGGACAACACGGCCTCGATGTTCTATATCAACAGGCAAGGTGGGGCCCAATCCTCTGCCCTCTGCCGTGAAGCCCTCAGGCTGTGGGTCTTCTGTATTGCCCATGACATCCACTTGAAGGCCTTCCACCTGCCGGGCGCCCGGAACAAGAGGGCAGATTGCTTGAGCAGGGACTTTTTCTTGCAACACGAGTGGTCCCTCCACCCAGAAGTGGCCCACTGGCTCTTCTGAAGGTGGGGAACTCCCCAGGTGGACATATTCATGATTCAGCAAAACCAGCAATGCCCCCGGTTCTGCTCCAGGACCGGGGCCACCACCTCCATCCCAACCTAGCAGCGCTTTAGCTCACGGCATGGCTGCTCAGTGGTTAGGTGAAAAGGAAAGGATGTGCTCAGAACAGGTTCAGCGTGTCCTCCTTGAAAGTAGGTGGCCCTGCACTCGCCGCGCTTATTTGGCAAAGAGGTGCCATTTCTCTAGGTGGGCGGCGGACCAGGGTGTCTTCCCAGTGGCCACCCTGATCCAGCTTATCCTTGATTACTTCCTCCATCTGAGGGCTCAGGGTCTGGCGCCCTCATCAGTCAAGGTGCACCTGGCAGCCATATCGGCCTTCCATCCACCGGTGCAAGGGCACACGGTACTTTCCCATGCTATGACTGGCCGGTTCCTTAAGGGTTTGGACCGTCTTTTTCCGTATTCTAGACCCCCGGTCCCACAGTGGGACCTAAACCTGGTGTTGACGCCTCTCATGGGGCCCCGTTTGAACCACTGGCCAGGTGCTCCTGGTTTCACCTCTCATGAAAGGTGGCCTTCCTGGTTGCAATCACGTCGGCCAGGCGAGTCTCGGAGCTCAGGGCCCTGACCACCGAGCCGCCATACACGGTCTTTCATAAGGACAAGTTCCAGCTCCGCCCACACCCCGCGTTCCTCCCGAAGGTGGTCACTGCCTACCACATGGGTCAGGACATTTTTCTACCAGTCCTCTGCCCCAAGCCTCACGCGTCCAGTGAAGAGTGCCGTCTCCACATGCTTGATGTGCGGTGGGCTCTGGCTTTCTACCTCGAGCGGGCCAAGCCGTTCAGAAAGTCCTCGCAACTGTTTGTCGCCTTGGCCGAGCGCGCGAGGGGCCAGCCGATTTCCACTCAGCAGCTTTCCAATCGGATCACTTCGTGCATCCGCTCCTGTTATGAGCTGGCAGGTGTCCCCCCGCCACCCATTGTGAGGGCACACTCAACTCGGGCGCAGGCCTCGTGGCTGCCTTCGTGGCCAACGTCCCCATCCAGGACATCTGTAGGGCCGCCACTTGGTCTTCAGTTCACACGTTCACCTCACACTATGTGATCATTTCCCAAACCAGGGATGACGCCGAGTTCGGCAGGGCTGTCCTCCGTCCTAGGAACTTGTGAACTCCTACCCACCTCCAACAGATATAGCTTGGAATCACCTATTGTGGAATACACATGAGCAATCACTCGAAGAAGAAAAGACAGTTACCTTTTCCGTAACTGGTGTTCTTCAAGATGTGTTGCTCATGTCTATTCCACATCCTGCTCTCCTTCCCCTCTGTCAGAGTTGTCTGGCAAAAAGGAACTGAGGGTTGGGGGAGCGCACAGCTCCCCTTTTACCGTGCCAGGCAGGAGCCACTCCAGCGGTCACGAGGGGTACTGCTAGGGGGAAAACTTCCAGCACTAGTGCATGTGGCAAGCACGCACGCCTATTTCTAACAAGCATGCCTTAATTTGTCTCTGTGGAGTCAGTGTGCAATTTCCCTCACTTTCAAAATTAATTTTTAACAAACATTACAGTTATTCAGTGCGGTATTGAGAGTGGCTGAAAGTCATCAAGGAAAGTAATAGAGCCCAAGATGCTTTCCTAGTTGCAAAACCACCTTTGTTACACTAGAGCGCCACTTCTACTATAAAGGTTGAGTGTCACTTTCTGTTTAAAAGGAGACTGTTTTAAGTGCTCTAAAACAGTGGTTCTCAACAGGGGGGCCACGGTGCCCCGCAGCTAAAACCCAGAGCCTGAGCCCCAGCATCTCCCACGAGGCTGAAGCCAAGAGCAGCAGGGCTGAATTCTGGAGCTCCGAGCTCTGGTGCTCCCCAGGGGGCAGAAGCCCTGAGCCCATAGGAAGAGTTGGGGGGCCATGTGCGTGTCGTCGTCCCCCCGAAACTATAGTGCAGGAGCCAGGCAGTCCTGGGGCAGCTCCACTCATCCCCCCATCTCTTTCTCTTCCCACCCCCTGGCCAGATTGGAGTCAGGAATCCAGAGCCGGGCAGTGCAGGCAGCTGCTGCTCTGGGTGGTGCCATGGAGCAGGCAGCTACGGTGTTCCCTCGTCTCCTGCTGGTGCAGGGGGTTGAAGCAGCCCCTTTTGCTCACACAGCCAATAAGAGCTGCCTGGACAGGGGGAACCAGCTCTGTGGCTGTCTCTGTAACAGGAACTGCAGGTGAGCCCTCCCTGCACACTGAGCTACCCCTGTGCCTGCACACAGCCCCTAGCTATCCTTCTCCATGCAACCTGAGCTACCCCTCTGCTCGCACACAGCCCCTAGCAACCCCTCTTACTGCTCCCTGAGCTATCCCTGTGCCTGCACACAGCCCACAGTATCTCTCTCTCTGCACCTTGAGCTACTCCCCTGCCCGCACACAGCCCCTAGCAACCCCTCTCCCTGCATCCTGAGCTGCTCTCCTGCCTGCACACAGCCCCTAGCTAACCCTCACCCTGAGCTGTTTTCAGACTTTTTTAGCTGAGCCCCCACCTTTGAGTTATAATTTTGATTGTGCCCCCACCCCAACCCAGACAGGTGGGTGGCCTGCTGAGGTGAGTCAGGAGGTGGAGGTGGCGCTCCCTCCCCGGACCCCGCCGTGTGGAGCTGGCTCAAGCCCCGCTGGCTCCTGTCCACCCAAAATAGAAGTCAAACTACACCTATGCCTGAGCCCCGGCGCAGAGCCCTGAGTCCCCCGTCCCCACTGAGGTCTGGACCTCCAGCATGTCACTCAAATTGAAGTGTGAGGGTTGGTCACTTGCCAGGATTATCTGGGTATAACTCATGTAATCATTTCTTTGCCAGTGCAGATGCCTCAAGTACTGGTACACCTCTGTCCCTCCTAGTCTCTGCTTATGGTACATGACAATATAGTCTCCTGTGGGTCTCATTTACTTTTGTCTCATTTCCATTGTTGTTAGGTTTAGTGTGCGGTTTTGGGTGGTGTTGGTGGCCTGTGATATACAGGTCAAACTAGATCAAGTGGTCGCTACGGGCATTAATCCCTGTGAAGTCCCCCCATGATCACACAGCTAACTTTCCTACACATCATATGTAGGTACATAAAGAGATGGTCATCCTGGTCCCTAGGGTGATTTGGTGGTCTGTAGCAGACACCAGCTAAAACCCCTACTTGTGCTTTATCTGTTAGAACAATGATCCATAAGCATTCAAGAAGATTTTCTTCTATCAGTGACGCAGAAACTCTTAATGCTATTTTTGATATAGAGCGCCATTCCCACTACATCCTTCCTAAAGATAGGTTATAACCACTGATTTTAACATTCCAATTGTGCATCATCCCACCACGTTTCAGTAAGGCCAACTAGATCAAATTTATGCTCATAAATGCAATTCCCGATCCTCTTGTTTGCTTCCTAGGCTCTTAGCACTAGTGTATAAGCAACTCAATCATAGAATCATAGAATCATAGAATATCAGGGTTGGAAGGGACCCCTGAAGGTCATCTAGTCCAACCCCCTGCTCGAAGCAGGACCAATTCCCAGTTAAATCATCCCAGCCAGGGCTTTGTCAAGCCTGACCTTAAAAACTTCCAAGGAAGGAGATTCCACCACCTCCCTAGGCAACGCATTCCAGTGTTTCACCACCCTCTTAGTGAAAAAGTTTTTCCTAATATCCAATCTAAACCTCCCCCACTGCAACTTGAGGCCATTACTCCTCGTTCTGTCATCTGCTACCATTGAGAACAGTCTATAGCCATCCTCTTTGGAACCCCCTTTCAGGTAGTTGAAAGCAGCTATCAAATCCCCCCTCATTCTTCTCTTCTGCAGGCTAAACAATCCCAGCTCCCTCAGCCTCTCCTCATAAGTCATGTGTTCTAGACCCCTAATCATTTTTGTTGCCCTTCGCTGGACTCTCTCCAATTTATCCACATCCTTCTTGTAGTGTGGGGCCCAAAACTGGACACAGTACTCCAGATGAGGCCTCACCAATGTTGAATAGAGGGGGACGATCACGTCCCTCGATCTGCTCGCTATGCCCCTACGTATACATCCCAAAATGCCATTGGCCTTCTTGGCAACAAGGGCACACTGCTGACTCATATCCAGCTTCTCGTCCACTGTCACCCCTAGGTCCTTTTCCGCAGAACTGCTGCCTAGCCATTCGGTCCCTAGTCTGTAGCGGTGCATTGGATTCTTCCGTCCTAAGTGCAGGACCCTGCACTTATCCTTATTGAACCTCATCAGATTTCTTTTGGCCCAATCCTCCAATTTGTCTAGGTCCTTCTGTATCCTATCCCTCCCCTCCAGCGTATCTACCACTCCTCCCAGTTTAGTATCGTCCGCAAATTTGCTGAGAGTGCAATCCACACCATCCTCCAGATCATTTATGAAGATATTGAACAAAACCGGCCCCAGGACCGACCCCTGGGGCACTCCACTTGACACCGGCTGCCAACTAGACATGGAGCCATTGATCACTACCCGTTGAGCCCGACAATCTAGCCAGCTTTCTACCCACCCTATAGTGCATTCATCCAGCCCATACTTCTTTAACTTGCTGACAAGAATACTGTGGGAGACCGTGTCAAAAGCTTTGCTAAAGTCAAGAAACAATACATCCACTGCTTTCCCTTCATCCACAGAACCAGTAATCTCATGATAAAAGGCGATTAGATTAGTCAGGCATGACCTTCCCTTGGTGAATCCATGCTGGCTGTTCCTGATCACTTTCCTCTCATGCAAGTACTTCAAGATTGATTCTTTGAGGTCAAGAGTTTCTTCTCTTCATGTCCTTTGGTTCCTTGGTGAATTTTGTTCTTGATTCTGTACTAAATGAGTGTTCATATCGTCCCTATTTTTACCCTCCCGTTTTATTATTAGTTTCACACCCTCCTGACTCTTCTAGCCAGCCTCTCCTGAGATCAGTTCCCCTTCTGCTGAGGTGGAGCACTGTGGAGGCCATCCAAACTATACAGACCCCTTACCCTATAAAAGGTGGAGCAATGTTCTACAAAGCCAAAATCCTACATCCTATACCACTTACCTAGCCAGAGATTCGCTTCCAGAATCTTCTGCTTTTTGTCTTCCTTCACTTGTGGAACAGGAAAGCTCTCAAAGAAGATTGGTTGGACATTTTTCTTGTTCAGCTCACTTCCAAGTCCCTGAAGTCATCTATTATTTGTGAGATATTCTGCGATGCAATGTCATTAGTGCTGATATGAATCATCACTAAGGCTACGTTTTAGTCACGGGTATTTTTAGTAAAAGTCACAGACAGGTCATTGGCAGTAAACAAAAATTCACAGCCCATGACCTGTCCA
The DNA here is from genome assembly GCF_965152235.1 of Eretmochelys imbricata. Classification (NCBI taxonomy): domain Eukaryota; kingdom Metazoa; phylum Chordata; order Testudines; family Cheloniidae; genus Eretmochelys; species Eretmochelys imbricata. The sequence goes on along the minus strand of NC_135580.1, from coordinate 284,423 downwards.
TGACCTCTACTATATATCCCTGAATAAATTGGGGGGGTGGGGGCAGCCCGGGGTCACCACAGGTGCTCGGGGGGGGGGGCGTTGCAGAGGTTCGGGGGGCAGCAGCACAAGGCCTGGGACCCCCACTGGTGCTGGGGGAGAGGCGGGGGGTTGGCAGGGCCAGCAGGCTCCCTACCTGACTCCGTGTCTCTCAGAAAGTGGTGACATCCCCCTCGCTCATCTCCTAGGCGGAGGCACGCCCAGAGTAGCGGCTTTGGCAGCTCCCATTGGCTGGAAACCACAGGAGCTGCGGGGGTGATGCCTGTAGGCGGAGGCAGTGCGCAGAGCTGCCTGGCCACGCCTCTGCGCTTCTGGGGAGCCCCCAGATAAGCACTGCCCAGAGCCTTCCTCACCCTGTCCCGTGCCCCAACCCCCTGCCCCCTCCCACACCCAAACTCTGCTGCTGCTGGGCTGTGGGCAGTGGCCCGAGACTGCCCCAGCAGCGGCCAGTGCGACTGGCGCAGGGGCTTCCTGAGCTGGTCCGGGCCAGGCGCACAAGCCGCTGCAGAAGTCACTGAGGTCACAGAAAGTCACTTAATCTGTGACTTCCGTGACAAACTCACAGCCTTAACCGTCATCAATGGATCATTCCCCATCCACTTCACAAGCTGTCTAGTCTTAGCGTGACATCTCTTCTGTTGGCTCCGGGAAGGCCACACACCATCCTATTATTGTCTGATACTAAAACCTGCAAAAAAGTAGGATATGGTCCTGCCTTGCAATATACATGTGATTTAGTCACACCCGCATGCAAAAGTAAGATTACGCTGTTAAAGCAATACCAGTTTTCACGTGAATGCTCAAAAGCACCTTCTCACTGAGGCCTCTTTCCCCACTTTCTGTACCCAGCCGCTTCAGGAGTACTGCTGTTCCTGAAAATGCTACAAGAATTATTTAAATGGGCAAAATTGGCTTCTTCATTCCACTGGACCAATTTGGCTGAAATGTTCCAAAAACTCACCTTCATGCAAGGACTAAACCCTGAAAATTAAGCCAGATAGATGAAAGTTCTGAGTAACTAAAAACAGGATGAAGGTGGAAATGCAGAGACCACATATTAACTAGAGTTGTTGCTACTGTTCTTACTAAATCAGGATTGGGCAAACTTTTTGGCCTGAGGGCCATATCAGGGTTGCAAAACTATATGGAGGGCCGGGTAGGGAAGGCGGTGTCTCCCCAAACAACCAGGTCGCCGCCTCCATCCACCCCCTCCCACTTCCCACCCCCTGACTGCCCCCCTCAGAACCCCCGACCCATCCAGCTCCCCCCCGCTACTTGTCCCCTGACCGCCCCCTCCCGGGACCCCACCCCCTAACCAACCTCCCCTTCTCCCTGTTCCCTGACTGCTCCGCCCCCTCTCCACACCCCTGCCCCCTGACAGGCCCCCTCAGACTCCTACGCCTATCCAACACCCCCGTTCCCTGACCGCCCCCCAAGAACATCTGCTCCATCCAACCCCCCCACCCACTCCCTGTCCCCTGACTGCCCCAACCCCTATCCACACCCCTGCCCCCAACAGGCCCCCCAGGACTCCCACGCCTATCCAGCCGCCCCTGTTCCCCATTCCCTGACTGCCCACCCCAGAACCTCCGCCCCATCCAACTGCTCCCTGTCCCCTGACTGCCTTCCGGGACCCCTTGCTCCCCGCCCCCTTATCGTGCCGGAGCCAGCCATGCTGCCATGCTGTCCGGCAGGAGTGGTGGGCCAGAGCGCTCGCAGAGCGCTGAGGCTGCAGGGGGGGGGGGACAGCGGGGGAGGGGCCGGGGACTAGCCTCCCCGGCCAGGAGCTCAAGGGTCGGGCAGGATGGCCCCATGGGGTGTAGTTTGCCCACCTCTGTACTAAATACATGTGCATAATATAGCTATTACGATTAGTGAGTTATTGCATGTGCTTTTTGGGTAAGGCCCAAAGGCCCCAAGTCTAAGCAGAGCTACTGGCCAAAGTAAGAATGTAGTAATACTCCAATAGCGAAAGAGCTGTCATCAGGTACCTATTACACAGTGTTCATGTAAAAGTGTTTTTCTGTTTGCAGTTCTACTGAACAGGTCGACCTCATTTCTAAAAGAGAAAATAAGACTGTTAAGTGATCTGATTAGTTGAACATTCTTAGGTGCTTGATGGATCAGTGTGTGATTAAGAGAAGATGGATCAAAGTGCTAGAGAGGAGATTGGAAGGTGTTGTATTGTAAAACTGCATTTAAAATTGTGTTATTCACATAGCTGGACAACATTTCTCTTTTGGATTTTTTATCTCTCTGTATTCAATGCAGAATGTATTCAGAGTCCAGTTTAAGTGTTTAGTCAAAATCACTGACTGATTCAATTCACAATGTTGCTGATGAAGACAGATATTCTGGTTTTTTTTCCTGCAGAATTAGATAAAATTGTCACATAGCCAGACACCAGGCACCAGCCAGAAGGGTATCTGTATCCTAAAGTCTGCATTGTAGTGAGCAACGTTTGAGAGAAGATGCACATCTGCTAAATCTGTGCTATATCTTATTATCATTTTAAAATAATTAACTTCATATGTTTCATGCCTACCTTACCTTGCCAAATGCTTCATGAAGAGGACGGGTCACTATTATTGGGTATTATATTTTATTGGGCATTAGCTCGATTCTGTCGGATTTTACCGAATTCATGTGTACACGCGCGTGCTCGTTTAAAAAAAAATACTATTGCCTTTGAAATTTGGTCCCGGCATTGTCTTATGTACGTAGTTAAATGAAACAACTGAACCCTGTTCTCTGGAAATTAGTATTTAATTCATATGTGAATTTCCTAGAGTTGTTTCATATGCAGAGGCTGTGAAATATCTTGCGTACACTCCTTAAGACGCTAATCAAAGCAGCACAAAGCCAATAGCACTTTAGCAAAATTAAGGAGATCCAAGTATTTGTTTTACATCAAATGATTTAACTTCACTCACTTTAGGTTATGAAACTGTTAATTCTTAACAATTAAAACTAGATGGAAAGACTGACATGTTCACTAACTGAAACACATTCTCTACAATGTTGCAGTTTACACAGCTCTTAGGTACGCAATTCGCAGTTTCCCATTATTTTCCTGTTTATTATACCTGTTTCTGTTAATTTTTGAGTAATCCAGATTAGTCAATTAGTGAGACAGATTCGAAAGGTACTTCAAGAATAGAGAGAGGGTTCTGTTAAAAATAGTCCTCCCAGACAAAGGTATAAGAAGGCTTACTATGTTTTAACCTTTTCAAATGTCATTTTCTACACTATTTTTTTAATTTGTTAGTTTCCTTATTTTTAAATACATTTTGGCCTTTAACAAAGTATAAATGCAGTTATGAAAAAGTGTAGTAAACATAAAGGTGTCACAGATGGTATTGCTCATTTTAGCAGTGTACAAGTATCTCTTCTCAGTTTGAAACGGAAAGGTGCTTGGAAACGCTTCCTGAGAAGATGAAAATGTCATTCTCATAATCTGTTCCGAACCTAGTGGCCCAGCCTTTCTAATCACTTATTGTAACCTCAGTAGGTGCAGTTTGCAGCTTTCATGCATACTAACAAGTCTCCTGTGTATGTGGAATCTATAGTTGTCTCTTATGTTCATTTGATGTGTTAATATAGAAGCACTAAGTATCCATGCAAAGAAATTAATTGCTCCTAGAAAATTACAGTAAAACTTGTTTTTGAACTGATCCACAAATATTTTTAAAAGTAATTTTGTCTGGGTAGTTGTAAAATACCTCCTGTGGTATCCAGATACTGTGTAGGTTAAAGGTTGTATTCATATATACTAGTCCTTAATTAGCAAATATTATCTAAGAATATTAAAGTAGGAGTTATTTATTTTTATGAAAATATACCTCCCTAAGCAGTACCCGCATTAAAAACCTTCCTGACACTAAACTAAAATTTGCAAACAAAAAAGATTGTAAAAAAATAGTTAATAGCGAAAGTAGGTTTCAGAGAAGTACAGTAAAAGCTCCCAACCAATATGACTGACTTTACAAAAATTATACACCTTAGAACGAAAAACAAACTTTAGAATATCTGGAAAAGAACACTGAAGTGATCCATTTTACCATATAATCCTTTACCACTCGCTCTCACCTAACCCAATTTACACTTCCATGCAAATCTAACAGTGCCCCCTAAATTTGTAAAATATGCACAACAATGAAAATGGATAACTAGTAAGAGAGTATTGTAAATGGATCTCTTGGTGATTTTATAATCACCTAATAATTTATTTTGACTTTTGAATAAACTTTTATATTTCTGTTGGTGGGGTCGGATTCTCAACTTTTTTAAAACATTTTTCATGGTGAATTATCCTCTACCTCCCTGCCCCCTCAGCCCAAATAAACATCAGAAGTTTAAATCTGTTTGGCATATAAGATTCACAGCAAAGGATCCCTGTTCTGACAGATCTAATGATGTCCATTAAAGTGGGGTATTTAAGACACTAAGACTTTAGGAAAGGCTGAGGAACTTGGAGAAAAGGAGAAGGAAAAAGAAGGGGGGAAGCTTTTAGACCTCTATCCTATCCCCCCTTAGTCTCCTCTTTTCCAAGCTGAAAAGTCCCAGCCTCTTTAATCTCTCCTCATATGGGACCCATTCCAAACCCCTAATCATTTTGTTGCCCTTCTCTGAACCTTTTCTAGTGCCAGTATATCTCTTTTGAGATGAGGAGATCACATCTGTACACAGGTTTCGGAGTAACAGCCGTGTTAGTCTGTATTCGCAAAAAGAAAAGGAGTACTTGTGGCACCTTAGAGACTAACCAATTTATTTGAGCATAAGCTTTCGTGAGCTACAGCTTATGTAAAGCTGTAAAGCTTATGCTCAAATAAATTGGTTAGTCTCTAAGGTGACACAAGTACTCCTTTTCCATCTGTACACAGTATTCAAGATGTGGGCATACCATAGATTTATATAAATAAATAAAATATTCTCCATCTTATTCTCTGTCCCTTTTTTAATGATTCCTAACATCCTGTTTGCTTTTTGACTGCCACTGCACACTGCGTGGATGTCTTCAGAGAACTAGCCACGATGACTCCAAGAGATCTTTCTTGATTAGTTGTAGATAAATTAGCCCCCATCATGTTGTATGTATAGTTGGGGTTATTTTTTCCAATATGCATTACTTTACATTTATCCACGTTAAATTTCATTTTCCGTTTTGTTGCCCAATCACTTAGTTTTATGAGATCTTTTTGAAGTTCTTCACAGTCTGCTTTGGTCTTAACTATCTTGAGCAATTTAGTATCATCTGCAAACTTTGCCACCTCACTGTTTACCCCTTTCTCCAGATCATTTATGAATAAGTTGAACAGGATTAGTCTAGGACTGACCTTGGGGAACACCACTAGTTACCCCTCTCCATTCTGAAAATTTACCATTTATTCCTACTGTTCCTCCTCTGCACACTCCACATCCACAATCCATCTCTGAAATCAGTAGTAGGTCATTGTATAAACATTTTAAACTTTGCTCAGTATATGCTTGGAAAGACCTGTACACATGTGACAGAGGCCATAACCCCAGATAACAGAAAAAACAATAGAAAAAAGAAACATACCACATCTTGCCACTTGAAAGTTTGCACTCCTCCACACATAGGATTTCTCCACCTCAGTCTCATGTCCTGAGGCTTGGACAATGCAATAGTAGTTGACATTTAAAGTTCTTATTTCAGAGGTTGCAGACATGTAGTCCACTCAGGTGTGCATACACACAGTGCACCAAAGCTGGAGAACTTTGCCTAGTAGTGGACCATCTGGTCCTGATGGCAGACACCCCTGAGAGTCTCCAGCAGCCAGCTGGATGGGACTCCGCTTCAGTGCCAGGAAGTGTGCCTCCTTGTATATCGATGGCAGTAGAAGGGATTCGGTACAGGCGACGCCATTTCAGATGCAGGGTGAACCCATGATCTTCCTTGAGGACGGGCAAGCGTGCCAACATCTCCGCTCTGGACTCATGCCCACAACACTACGTGACAACTGGAGAAGTGTATCATAGAAGATTAGGGTTGGAAGAGACCTCAGGTGTTCATCCAGTCCAATCCCCTGCTCAAAGCAGGACCAACATCAAATCATCACAGCCAGGGGTTTGTCAAGCTGGGCCTTAAAAACCTTTAAGGATGGAGATTTCACCAGCACCCTAGGTAACCCACTCTAGTGCTTCACCACCCTCCTAGTGAAATAGTGTTTCTGAATATCCAACCTAGACCTCCGCCAGTGCAACTTGAGACCATTACTCCTTGTTCTGTCATCTGCCACCACTGAGAACAGCTGAGCTCCAATCTCTTTGGAACCCCCCTTCAGGTAGTTGAAGGCTGCTATCAAATCCCCCCTCACTCTTCTCTTCTGCAGACTAAACAAGCCAGGTTCATAGAATCACAGAATATCAGGGTTGGAAGGGACCTCAGGAGGTCAGCTAGTCCAACCCCCTGCTCAAAGCAGGACCAATCCGCAACTAAATCGTCCCAGCCAGGGCTTTGTCAAGCCTAACCTTAAAAATATCTAGGGAAGGAGATTCCACCACCTCCCTAGGTAACACATTCCAGTGTTTCACCACCCTCCTAGTGAAAAAGTTTTTCCTAATATCCAACCTAAACCTCCCCCACTGCAACTTGAGACCATTACTCCTTGTTCTGTCATCAGCTACCACTGAGAACAGTCTAGATCCATCCTCTTTGGAACCCCCTTTCAGGTAGTTGAAAGCAGCTATCAAATCCCCCCTCATTCTTCTCTTCCACAGACTAAACAATCCCAGTTCCCTCAGCATCTCCTCGTAAGTCATGTGCCCCAATCCCCTGATCATTTTCGTTTCCCTGTGCTGGACTCTCTCCGATTTGTCCACATCCTTTCTGTAGTGGGGGGGCCCAAAACTGGACACAGTACTCTAGATGTGGCCTCACCAGTGCCGAATACAAGGGAATAATCACTTCCCTCGATCTGCTAGCAGTGCTTCTACTAATGCAGCCCAATATGCCGTTAGCCTTCTTGGCAATAAGGGCACACTGTTGACTCATATCTAGCTTCTCATCCACTGTAATCCTCAGGTCCTTTTCTGCAGAACTGCCGCTTAGCACGTCGGTCCCCAGCCTGTGACCGTGCATGGGATTCTTCCATCCTAAGTGCAGGACTCTGCACTTGTCCTTGTTGAACCTCATCAGATTTCTTTTGGCCCAATCCTCCAATTTGTGTAGGTCACTCTGGACCCTATCGCTACCCTCCATCGTATCTACCTCTCCCCCCAGTTTAGTGTCATCCGCGAACTTTTTGAGGGTGCAATCTATCCCATCATCCAGATCATCGATAAAGATGTTGAACAAAACCGGACCCAGGACCAACCCCTGGGGCACTCCACTTGATATTGGCTGCCAACTAGACATCAAGCCATTGATCACTACCCATTGAGCCCGACAATCTAGCCAGCTTTCTATCCACCTTTTAGTCCATTCATCCAATCCATGCTTTTTTAACTTGCTGGCAAGAATACTGTGGGAGACCGTATCAAAAGCTTTGTTAAAGTTAAGATATATCACATCCACCACTTTCCCCATATTCACAGAGCCAGTTATCTCATTATAGAAAGCAATCCAGTTGGTCAGGCATGACTTGCCCTTGGTGAATCCATGTTGACTGTTCCTGCTCACCTTCCTCTCCTCCAAGTGCTTCAAAATGGTTTCCTTGAAGACCTGCTCAATGATTTTTCCAGGGACTGAGATGAGGCTGACTGGTCTGTAGTTCCCTGGGTTCTCCTTCTTCCCTTTTTTTCAAGATGGGCACTGTATTTGTCTTTTTCCAATCATCCAGGACCTCCTCCGCTTGCCATGAATTTTCAAAGATAATGGCCAATAGCTCTGCAATCACATCAGCCAATTCCCTCAGCACCCTCAGATGCATTCGATCTGGACCCATAGACTTGTGCATGTCCAGCTTTTCTAAATAGTCCTTAGCCTGTTCTTTCACCACTGAGGGCTGCTTACCTCCTCCTCATACTGTGTTGCCCAGGAGAGCAGTGTAGGAGCTGACCTTGTCTGTGAAGACCCAAGCAAAAAAACCATTGACTACTTTAGCTTTTTCCACATCATCTGTCACTAGGTCCCACACTTTCCCTGACCTTTTTCTTGTTGCGGCTGCCACTGGATGTGGTTTCTTGTATTGACTGTCACTGGACGTGGTGCAAGGAACGCCAGGAGCTGGGAGTCCTGGTGCCACAGGTGAAGAATACAAATCACACTATCATCACTCTGAGAGCTCGAACCATTCTGGAGAGGACCCTGAAGGGTGCCATCCGCTGACAATACGTGGAAAACCTGAAATGGAAGCCAGACCAGGGCAAGGCGTTTGAGGTGACGTGCAAGTGGGAAGCCAGCAACCACTTCCTCTCTGGTAGCAGTTTCACCCTATTTGCCAACTGGAGGTTCATCCGCAGTGCCTGGCTCAATGCGTCCCTTTCGAGAGCTTGGCAGCTGTGACACAACGCATTCCAAGATCTCCTGGCCACAGCCATCCCGCCCCCTGTGGGGAAGGTTATCGTAAACTCCGTCATCCCCGGAACAGATAGCCAACTGCAACCAGACATCATCGTCACCAAGGAGGACCGGAAGAAGATCATAGAATCATAGAATATCAGGGTTGGAAGGGACCTCAGGAGGTCATCTAGTCCAAGCCCCTGCTCAAAAGCAGGACCCATACCCAATTAAATCATCCCAGCCAGGGCTTTGTCAAGCCTGACCTTAAAAACTTCTAAGGAAGGAGATTCCACCACCTCCCTAGGCAACGCATTCCAGCGTTTCACCACCCTGATAGTGAAAAAGTTTTTCCTAGTATCCAACCTGAACCTCCCCCACTGCAACTTGAGACCATTTCCTTGTCTTGTCCTCTTCCACCACTGAGAATAGTCTAGAACCATCCTCTCTGGAACTACCTCTCAGGTAGTTGAAAGCAGCTATCAAATCCCCCCTCATTCTTCTCTTCTGCAGACTAAACAATCCCAGTTCCCTCAGCCTCTCCTCATAACTCATGTGTTCCAGACCCGTAATCATTTTTGTTGCCCTTCACTGGACTCTCTCCAATTTATCCACATCCTTCTTGTAGTGTGGGGTCCAAAACTGGACACAGTACTCCAGATGAGGCCTCACCAATGTCGAATAGAGGGGGACGATCACGTCCCTCGATCTGCTCGCTATGCCCCTACTTATACATCCCAAAATGCCATTGGCCTTCTTGGCAACAAGGGCACACTGCTGACTCATATTCAGCTTCTCGTCCACTGTCACCCCTAGGTCCTTTTCCACAGAACTGCTGCCTAGCCATTCGGTCCCTAGTCTGTAACTGTGCATTGGGTTCTTCCGTCCTAAGTGCAGGACCCTGCACTTATCCTTATTGAACCTCATCAGATTTCTTTTGGCCCAATCCTCCAATTTGTCTAGGTCCCTCTGTATCCTATCCCTGCCCTCCAGCGTATCTACCACTCCTCCCAGTTTAGTATCATCCGCAAATTTGCTGAGAGTGCAATCCACACCATCCTCCAGATCATTTATGAAGATATTGAACAAAACCGGCCCCAGGACCGACCCCTGGGGCACTCCACTTGACACCGGCTGCCAACTAGACATGGAGCCATTGATCACTACCCGTTGAGCCCGACAATCTAGCCAACTTTCTACCCACCTTATAGTGCATTCATCCAGCCCGTACTTCTTTAACTTGCTGACAAGAATACTGTGGGAGACCGTGTCAAAAGCTTTGCTAAAGTCAAGAAACAATACATCCACTGCTTTCCCTTCATCCACAGAACCAGTAATCTCATCATAGAAGGCGATTAGATTAGTCAGGCATGACCTTCCCTTGGTGAATCCATGCTGACTGTTCCTGATCACTTTCCTCTCATGTAAGTGCTTCAGGATTGATTCTTTGAGGACCTGCTCCATGATTTTTCCAGGGACTGAAGTGAGGCTGACTGGCCTGTAGTTCCCAGGATCCTCCTTCTTCCCTTTTTTAAAGATTGGCACTACATTAGCCTTTTTCCAGTCATCCGGGACTTCCCCCGTTCGCCACGGGTTTTCAAAGATAATGGCCAATGGCTCTGCAATCACAGCCGCCAGTTCCTTTAGCACTCTCGGATGCAACTTGTCCGGCCCCATGGACTTGTGCACGTCCAGCTTTTCTAAATAGTCCCTAACCACCTCTTTCTCCACAGAGGGCTGGCCATCTATTCCCCATGTTGTGATGCCCAGCGCAGCAGTCTGGGAGCTGACCTTGTTCGTGAAGACAGAGGCAAAAAAAGCATTGAGTACATTAGCTTTTTCCGCATCCTCTGTCACTGGGTTGCCTCCCTCATTCAGTAAGGGCCCACACTTTCCTTGGTTTTCTTCGTGTTGCCAACATACCTGAAGAAACCCTTCTTGTTACTCTTAACATCTCTCGCTAGCTGCAGCTCCAGGTGCGAACTGGCCCTCCTGATTTCATTCCTACATGCCCGAGCAATATTTTTATACTCTTCCCTGGTCATATGTCCAACCTTCCACTTCTTGTAAGCTTCTTTTTTATGTTTAAGATCCGCTAGGATTTCACCGTTAAGCCAAGCTGGTCGCCTGCCATACTTACTATTCTTTCGACACATCGGGATGGTTTGTCCCTCTAACCTCAACAGGGATTCCTTGAAATACAGCCAGCTCTCCTGGACTCCTTTCCCCTTCATGTTAGTCCCCCAGGGGATCCTACCCATCCGTTCCCTGAGGGAGTCGAAGTCTGCTTTCCCGGATGACTGGAAAAAGGCTAATGTAGTGCCAATCTTTAAAAAAGGGAAGAAGGAGGATCCTGGGAACTACAGGCCAGTCAGCCTCACCTCAGTCCCTGGAAAAATCATGGAGCAGGTCCTCAAAGAATCAATCTTGAAGTACTTGCATGAGAGGAAAGTGATCAGGAACAGCCAGCATGGATTCACCAAAGGAAGGTCATGCCTGACTAATCTAATCACCTTTTATCATGAGATTACTGGTTCTGTGGATGAAGGGAAAGCAGTGGATGTATTGTTTCTTGACGTTAGCAAAGCTTTTGACACGGTCTCCCACAGTATTCTTGTCAGCAAGTTAAGGAAGTATGGGCTGGATGAATGCACTATAGGGTGGGTAGAAAGCTGGCTAGATTGTCGGGCTCAACGGGTAGTGATCAATGGCTCCATGTCTAGTTGGCAGCCGGTGTCAAGTGGAGTGCCCCAGGGGTCGGTCCTGGGGCCGGTTTTGTTCAATATCTTCATAAATGATCTGGAGGATGGTGTGGATTGCACTCTCAGCAAATTTGCGGACGATACTAAACTGGGAGGAGTGGTAGATACGCTGGAGGGGAGGGATAGGATACAGAAGGACCTAGACAAATTGGAGGATTGGGCCAAAAGAAATCTGATGAGGTTCAATAAGGATAAGTGCAGGGTCCTTCACTTAGGACGGAAGAATCCAATGCACCGCTACAGACTAGGGACCGAATGGCTAGGCAGCAGTTCTGCGGAAAAGGACCTAGGGGTGACAGTGGACGAGAAGCTGGATATGAGTCAGCAGTGTGCCCTTGTTGCCAAGAAGGCCAATGGCATTTTGGGATGTATAAGTAGGGGCATAGCGAGCAGATCGAGGGACGTGATCGTCCCCCTCTATTCGACATTGGTGAGGCCTCATCTGGATTACTGTGTCCAGTTTTGGGCCCCACACTACAAGAAGGATGTGGATAAATTGGAGAGAGTCCAGCGAAGGGCAACAAAAATGATTAGGGGTCTAGAACACATGACTTATGAGGAGAGGCTGAGGGAGCTGGGATTGTTTAGCCTGCAGAAGAGAAGAATGAGGTGGGATTTGATAGCTGCTTTCAACTACCTGAAAGGGGGTTCCAAAGAGGATGGCTCTAGACTGTTCTCAATGGTAGCAGATGACAGAACGAGGAGTAATGGCCTCAAGTTGCAGTGGGGGAGGTTTAGATTGGATATTAGGAAAAACTTTTTCACTAAGAGGGTGGTGAAACACTGGAATGCGTTGCCTAGGGAGGTGGTGGAATCTCCTTCCTTGGAAGTTTTTAAGGTCAGGCTTGACAAAGCCCTGGCTGGGATGATTTAACTGGGAATTGGTCCTGCTTCGAGCAGGGGGTTGGACTAGATGACCTTCAGGGGTCCCTTCCAACCCTGATATTCTATGATTCTATGAAGTCCAGGGTCCGTATCCTGCTGCTTACCTTTCTTCCCTGTGTCAGGATCCTGAACTCAACCAACTCATGGTCACTGCCTCCCAGATTCCCATCCACTTTTGCTTCCCCTACTAATTCTTCCCGGTTTGTGAGCAGCAGGTCAAGAAAAGCTCTCCCCCTAGTTGGCTCCTCTAGCACTTGCACCAGGAAATTGTCCCCTACGCTTTCCAAAAACTTCCTGGATTGTCTATGCACCGCTGTATTGCTCTCCCAGCAGATATCAGGAAAATTAAAGTCACCCATGAGAACCAGGGCGTGCGATCTGGTAGCTTCTGCGAGCTTCCAGAAGAAAGCCTCATCCACCTCATCCCCCTGGTCCGGTGGTCTATAGCAGACTCCCACCACTACATCGCTCTAGTTGCTCACACAGGAAGTTAAACCCATGTCTCACAAGTCCTAGACTAATTCCCTAATCCCAGGACTATCCTTGCTCTCAAAAACTCACTGATTTCTCTTTGACAGTTCTTTCTCTTATAAACTACAAAACAAATCCAATTTAGCAAAGACAAACTCAAGTGAAAAACTGTTTATAAATTCATAGAATATTAGGGTTGCAAGAGACCTCAGGAGGTCATCCAGTCCAATCCCCTGCTCAAAGGAGGACCAACACCAACTAAAGGTACAAGACTATATGCTGCAAAATCTATAAGGAGAATTTATTATAAGCAGTGTTGATATTGATAGAAGAAAACTATCCAAGACACTTAAACCCATTAATTGTAAAGATGTTTTGTGTCTATGACTTCTCATGTTCAAGATGGTGATTTAACACCAAATGAATTTTAGTTTAAGTTATGGTTATGTATCTTTCTCCTATTATAAAAAGAGACTATAATTTTATTGAATTATTATTAATAATTTTATTAATTATGCCTAAAGGCTCTAATTAGATTGAGACCCCATTGTGCATATAGGAGACAGCCCCAAAGAGCTTTCATTCTAAATAGACAGGACACACAGTGTGAGGGGGGGAAGGTACATTGAAGGAAGAGATTTGCACAGGATCTCACAGTACATCAGTAACTAGCTGGGAATAGAACCCAGCCGTCCTAAATTGCAGTCCAATGGTCTTTCCACTACACAATGCTGCTTCCTTAATGTTTAATTCCCCCTCCCCAGTATTTTGAACTGTATTACTTTGAACATGGACAGCTTTGAACAATTACAGGAATAACTGCTGTTTATAGGATTTTGTTCATTTTATTGCAGAACTACTTCTGCATCTGAATTAGGGTTGGAGAACTATTCAAATCTGTACATCATCCATACCATTTAAAAAAAGCTACTGACCACTTCTAAGGATCATCAGAATAGTTTAGGAAACCATTTGTCTATCATTATTGTTGTATGCAGTGTTGTTGTAGCCATGTTGATTCCAGGATACTAAAGAGACAAGGTGTAACAGAAGTTGGTTCAATAAGATATTACCTCACCCACCTTGTATTTCTGATATCATTATGGTTAGCATATTGGTTGATTAGACTAATAGAAAGCTATTTCCTACTTTGGCTAACAAGGTCAATATGCTATAGAAAAAGCCTAGATCATTGAATTTTCTCTTGTAAAATATTCCATGCTGCCTGTTCATAGATTTTGAAATGATTTTTCTCCTGTCTATAGTTACACTAAATATCTTGGTTATTCATGACTGTATTTTTGTAAAGATGAATGTTATGAAAAAATTCTGTAGAATTGTAATGAGATCACTAACATAGTGTTTAATGTGGTTGTTGAAGAAACATTGTGTTATAGGGGAAAAAAAGAAAAGCTTATGATTTCTACATTGAGGAAGAGCTCTTTATTATTCTTATATTTCCCAGGGCAAATTTGATTTCCATTGTGATGAGGGAGGAGAGAAGTAAAAAAAAAAAAAAAAAAAATTCAGCTCAGTGACTGTGCCAGCATATCATAGCTCTCCCACTGTAGACTTGCCTTAATCTTAAGTCACGTGGTGTTTTAGGCAAGGTGGACTTGTGTTGCTGTGGAACGTTTCTTTTTATCAGAAAGGTTTTAGAAGTGATCTGCAGATACTGAAGTGCAAACTAGTCAACTGAAAGAAAAATTGCCTTGTTATGACTGGACATTTTATGCTGATAACATGTAAGTACAGCACTTCAGAAGATGTTGATAATGAAGAGGATCCTATTATTTTACTGTCTCTATTTGTAGGTAAAATCAAATGCATTTAGCACAGTTATATTAACACACAGTGCTGCTTAAGAACACAATCCGTTTATAGTAGGATTAGCATTGTGCATAATTATGTAAATGGAGTCTGGTTCTAATAAGAATTACAAGTGGATCAAGAATTTGTAGCAAAATTCCTAGATAGTTTTTTTTCTTGTCTTTTACATTATTATTTTCCCTCTTGAACGTCACTTTAGGAAATTTGTTTTATATATTGCTCACTTCTACTGCTGAATGCGTTATATGATTTGGAACACAATAACTCCACATAATACCTATCCAATGCTATTTTCATTTAAAAACTACCATTTATTTAAGAAGTGACTTCATGTTACTAAGACAGACCTTTTATTAGGTTTAAAAGATAATCTTTTGTTCAATAGTCTTTTAAACACAATAATAATATAATGTGAGGTTTTCTTTTGGTTATGGGGTAAAGTTTATGTGGATTAATTAAACTTTTTTTGTTAATGCAAAAAGTGATTTTTGTATTTAACATGGTTAATTGTTTTCTTTTGTTTTAAATAAAAACAGTTGTCTTTACAGCAAAATTCCACATACATTATAGTGAATTACTGTGCATTGAAACCACCCATGTAATCTGTATGTAAGCTGAATATTTAGATGTATTTGGTTTTTTTTCTGAATTCTGGAATCCAAATTCTGTTAAATTGATGACATCACAATTAGTCAGAAAAGCATAAATATTTTTCTTATTGAAAGAATTTTTCATTATTTCTTTTTATATTTCAAAGAATGCCTATTAATGCAAATGTGTGTAACATATCATTTTCATAGCACAAAACTACTAGTAATTAAAATAGCATTTTAGTTATTTTATTTAAAGAGGTTTACTTATATTTTAAAATTTGATAAAAATAAATCTCTCAACATCTTACCAAATAACTTAATTGCTGATATTTAGGGAAATAAATGGTTCTTTGATTTTTTTCCCCACGTTACAGAGTACAGTCGTTTTGAAGCTAAGATACATGACTTACGGGAGCAGATGATGAACAGTAGCATTAGCTCAGGATCAGGATCTCTGCGGACCAGCCAGAAGAGGTCCCTATATGTCAGGTAAGCATTTTCCTCCCCAAATTTCACACACATGCCTTTAAGCTTAAATACTTTTGTTTCTGAATTCAAGTGTGCATTCTAGTGTTCCATTTATTCATTAAATTGCACAAAATGCAGATGTACAAGGGCTTCAGTGAAAATTGATTTGCAGAAAATGAAATATACCTGCAAAAAAAAAGTAACCATATGAATCAAGCAAATTTGTTGTACTTTGCAAAACTATGGTAGTTTTCACCTTCTCAGCTGCCTATTGCGGGGGCGGGGGGGGCGGGGGGAGTATAATTTCACTATTTACCTTACATATTGAGAATATTTTGAAAATACTGTTTTCCTTATGATGTTATGTGAATACAAACTCATTCAGAATCACTTTTTGTGTAACATAGTTCCTTCAGCCTGATTCAATTATATCTTAAGTTTATATTTAGAAATCTTAATTCTCCATTAGTGGTTTCACAGTTGGTTGTATCATAATCATTTCCATAGCAATCAGGAGAAGAAGCCAATGCACTGAAGGTAGTAAGCTATTTTACAAGCACTAATATCTTCAGTAAATTTGTACACATGGAACAGGAAGCACAAAAAATGCAAAAAGAAAATAGAACCATGAAAAGAGTTTCAAATTATTAGGAAATGTGTGGGTTTTTTGCTGAAATGCAGATTCTTAATATGCAACTGTGAACTGTCATAGCAGCTTACCATACACAGTGACATTCAAATTATAGACTTTGGTTACAAAAGCATGTGCTAAAAACAAATCAGACTTTATTTGACCTGTTCATTTTGTAAAGGGTGATATATCAATATTAGACTAGTACAGCAAATTTCTGGTTGCCCAGGGTAATTTTACTTAAAACAGGTGAATAAAATATAGCCAGTTTTTCATTATTATCAATAACGGTTATGAAGGATAGGCAAGTACATTTTGTGTTTGTACTAGCAAAATTTCATGACTCTTTTGCAAGGCTGAACTACTACAACATTAGATAAGTAAGGCTAACTGACAAAACATTAGTGTTATTCTAACTGCTGCTTTTTTGTTTTCTGGTATTGTATCTACCCATTGCCCAGCCGTTCCTTCTGTCTAGTTCATCCTTCCCAATTCTTCACTAAATTGTTCTCTCTTTATCCAATCAGACTTTTTTGAGAAAATAGTTCTTTTAGAGCAGTGGTTCTTAACCAGGCGTACGTGTACTCCTGGGGGTACGCAGCGGTCTTCCAGAGGGTACATCAACTCATCTAGATAGTTTCCTAGTTTTACAAGAGGCTACATAAAAAGCACTAGCAAAGTCTGTACAAACCAAAAATTCATACAATGATTTGTTTATGCTGTTCTGTATACTATACACTGAAATGTAAGTACAATATTTATATTCCAATTCATTTATTTTATAGTTGTATGGTAAAAGTGAGGAAGTAAGCAATTTTTCTGTAGTAGTGTGCTGTGACACTTTTGTATTTTATGTCTGATTTTGTAAGCAAATACTTTTTAACTGAGGTAAAACTTGGGGGGTGCACAAGACAAAACAGACTCCTGGAAGGGGTACAGTAATCTGGAAAGGCTGAGAGCCACTGTTTTAGAGGGTATGTTAAATTTGTTTATGAAATTCAGGCTTTAAATGTAAAATTGGATGGAGCTACATAAAGTACTAAGACTAGTAAGCAGAGCTGAGTTAACAGACAAGGTAGGGTTTGGGATGAAGAATGAGGTTTTCTAAATCTTTGATTCCAGAACAGCTGTGTCCCTAAATTGTCTCAGAAAAGGTACCTTAATAAAAGAAAATCTTACACAAGTCCAAATTCACTACGACCAATTGTTTTGACAATTGACTTGGATTTATAAGTTCAGAATAATAAAGAAATATGTAACTGAAAATTCCAAGATGTCTTTTACTTCCACCATGTTTGAGAAAATAAATCCTCTTTCTCAGGCTTTGGAGCAGCATGAGAGCCCGTTCACAGCAATAGTGCCATTTATGCTCTGTTACTCTTTGATGGGGCAAAAATCTCTGATGACTCCATGCAGTCTTGGGTCTATCAACCCTTCCAGATCTCATATCTCTGCTTCATCAGTGCTGCTGATGAAGTCTTTGCAGAGTACATCTCCGTGGTACCCAGGAAATGAGGACCTTCTGCAAGGACTCCTACCACCCTTCTTTCCTTTCCCACTGTCTTGCAGCAGAGCGACACTGTTTGTTTCCCATGTCTTCAAAACCCCTCTCTATTTATAGGTTGCTAGATATTATGGCCAATGGGGACCGCTACGATCATATAGTCTGACCTGCATAGCACAGGCCATATAGGACTTTCCTAAATTAATTACTGTTTGAACTAAAGGATGTATTTTGAAAAACATCCAGTTTTGAAAATAGTTAATTGATCCTCTCTCAAAAATCTGCAAGTTATTTCTAGTCTGAATATGTCTAGGTTCAACTTCCAGACATTGGATCCTATTATACCTTTGTCAGATAGACTGAAGAACCCCTCATTATAAAATTTCTTTTCCCCATGTAGATACTTATACATCTGTTCAAGTCTGATCAAGTCACCCTCAACCTTATCTTCATTAAACTAAACAGATTGAGGTCCTCTCGTCTTTCACAGCAAGGCATGTTTTCCAATACTTTAATCATTCTCATGGCTCTCCAATTTATCAACATCAATTCTGAATTGTGGACACCGGAACTGAATACATTATTCCAGTAGCAGTCACACCAATGCCAAATACAGCGGTAATATAACCTCTCCCTACTTCTACTTCAGATTCCCCTGTTTATACATCCAAGGATCACCTTTATACCAGTATAACTGCATCCACACTAGAATCTGTACTAATACAACTACGAAATATTTCAGAGTAGCAGCCATGTTAGACTGTATCCACAAAAAGAAAAGGAGTACTTGTGGCACCTTAGAGACTAACCAATTTATTTGAGAATAAGCTTTCGTGAGCTACAGCTCACTTCATGGGATGCATTCAGTGGAAAATACAGTAGGGGGATTTTATATACACAGAGAATATGAAACAATGGGTGTTACCATACACACTGTAACAAGAGTGATCAGGTAAGGTGAGCTATTACCAGCAGGAGAGAAAAAAACCTTTCGTAGTGATAATCAAGGTGGGCCATTTCCAGCAGTTAACAAGAACAGTAGGGGAGGAAATAAACATGGGGAAATAGTTTTACTTTGTGTAATGACCCATCCACTCCCAGTCTTTATTCAAGCCTAAGTTAATGATGTCCAGTTTGGAGATTAATTCCAATTCAGCAGTCTCTCGTTGGAGTCTGTTTTTGAAGTTTTTTTGTTGTCCATCTTCTTTGGAGCCCCCCTTCAGGTATTTGAAGGCTGCTATCAAATCCCCCCTCACTCTTCTTTTCTGCTGACTAAATTACCCTAGTTCCCTCAGCCTTTCCTTGTAAGTCATGTGCCCCGCCCCCTAATCATTTCCATTGTTTTTTTGTTGTAATATTGCGACTTTTACGTCTGTAATCGAGTGACCAAAGAGTTTGAAGTGTTCTCCACTGTATTCATCTTCCACTTTGCAAATTCGAGTAGCGAATTACACGGCACTCTTAGCAAAATATGACCACTAAAATTATTCTAAAGTAATGCAATTTATTGATAATGTGTCAGAAGACAAAACAACAACAATTCAAAGCGGTGGTGTCTGAGGGCCAATTGATCTCCCACACAGCACTTCAGGCCGCCCTCGATGCTGCGGATGCAGCCACCAGATCCATGGCCGTAACCATGAGGCATGTCACATGACGTACTTCTTCCTCCTTTCCCAAGGAGATACAGAGAACTGTCGAAGATCTTCCCTTCGATGGGGACAAGCTCTTCACCTCTGTGACCAATGAGGTCCTCCATTCCATGAAATAATCACATGCTACACTCAGATATTTGGGCATCCAGCCACCTGCCACAAAAAAAGAGGCAGTACAGATATCAGCCATACCAACAGCCACTCTACCATGCTATTGTGCAAAATCAACATTTCAGACAATATGATACGCAGCAACAACAATGCCATAGACCCAGAACCCAACAACATCACCCTCCACAATCAACGGCGACCCACCCTCCTACCTCAAACAAACAAATTTGAAGTCTTGGTCGAGGGTATAGAAAACCTCCCACCCTTTTCAGCGTTGATTTGAACCATCCATTTCTTTGAACACCGTCTGCACCCATTCCTTGCCAAGTGGGAAGCCATCACTATGGAAAGGTGTGTCCTGGAAATTATCAGATCGGGTTATGCCATCCCCTTGCTCTCCGTACGCCCCACCCACCCTCCTACCCAGTCCCTCTTCAGGGACCCCTCTCGTGAACAGTTGCTCATTCAAGAGGTACAACACCTCATACAACTAGGAGTGATAGAGCGGGTGCCAGCCCAAAACAGGGGGAAAGGGTTTTACTCGCAGTACTTCTTGACAGAAAAGAAAAACAGTGGATGGCGCCCTATCCTCAACCTTCAACGTCTAAACAACTTAGTCAAGAAACAGAAATTCCGGATAGTTACTCTATCAACGATAATTCCGACACTGGAGCAGGGAGATGGGTTTTCAACCCTCAACCTCCAAGACTTATACTGTGACAGATTTTCGTTACCAATCTGCCTGGGACGTCAGGTGATCAGGCTGATGCCGCAGGATCGTTTGGGGAGGAGGTACGGAACACATCAAGTGTCTTAAGTTTTAAAGCTTTATTGATAAAATAATAAAATAACAGCAGAGCATGCTGGGAACGCTCCCACGTCACTCAGGGGGGAAAAAGTGTTAGTGCCCCAAGCCCTAACCCACTTTCATACTCACACACACATTACTCAAGACTGGCCAGGCCTGGGTTTAACGTCAGAAGAAGAGTGGGGGAAGGGTGGATGGGAGTGGTGTTCTGTGCCCAGGTCGTCCGAGGATCCGCTGTTGATCTCCGAATTGCTCCAGCTCTCAGGAGGGTTTTAAGTCCTGGGCTCCTTGGGGTGCGGGAGGGGGGCATTCCACTCAGGGACCTCTGCTTCTGGTGCCTTTTGTGCCAGTCCAAACGGCCTGCTGTGGCCTCCTCGGTTTCCTGAAACATCCTGGCTCCGGAGACTTTGTTTTCCCTTCTGTTGTCCTTTGCTGTTGCCATCTCATTTGCTCTCACTGTTCTCGCTGCTATCTCTGCAGCTCTGCTCAACTTGGTTCTCCTCTTCTCACGGCTGGGCAGCTGCTGATTTCTCGTCAAGCCCATGACCTTGGGCTGGGGCCAGCATCTTATCTTCACACAGAGCTAGCTGAAGTGTTGAGTTAACCCATTCTCTGCTCTTCTTCTTCCCCCCTCTCCCCCCCCCCCCCCCAGCCTCTCGTATTCTGCAAAGGAAACTTCCACTCTTCACTCACACACCTGTGACCCTCCCCAAAATGTTTTGAGATGCTTGCAACAGTGTTAGCCACATACAATGCTGATCTTCCCCGGAGACTCCCTGAGGCCATTGGGGTGTGACAATATTTCCCTGTCACTATCCACTCTTCCCATCAACGTTTTCTCAGATTTGCCATGGGAATGGAACACTATTAATACAGGGTCCTCCCCTTTGGCCTTTCCACTGCCCCACGTGTCTTCTCAAAAGTGCTAGCAGTCGTAATAGCACATCTCCAAAAGAAAGGGGTCCTCATTTTTCCTTATCTGGACTATTGTCTCAAGTCCCCCACTCGCTTGGAGGCAATCTGAGCAACTTCTGCAACTGTGCACTGCTTCCACACCCTGGGTCTGCAATAAACAGAAACAAAACTAGCTTACAACCTACCCAACAAATCGACTTCATCGGGGCACACCTCGATTTCACCGCGGGTCTTGCCTCTCTTCCCTAGGACAGATTCCACACAACGGGTACCCTAATTACCCAGATACGTGCCTACCTGCGGGTTACAGTCTGAGATTCCCTGCAGCTGTTAGGGCACATGGCTGCTTCCATGTTCATGGTCCCAAATGCCTGCCTGTGTATGCGATGCCTTCAGGGGTGGTTAGCTACAGTATACAAACTAAATATCCACATATTAAACAAATTGCTAACTATGCCTCCAAAAGTCAAGGACTCGCTCCTCTGGTGAACCTCTCCTATCAACATCTGTGCCAGGATTCCATGCTGACAAGAACCCACTTCACTGACCATCACTACAGATGCATCCCTCACAGGATGGGGAGTGCACATGAGGCACCTCACCACTCAGGGCCTCTGGTCCTCTACGGAAACCAAGCTTCATATAAATCTACTAGAGCTCAGAGCCGTATGCAATGCCTGCCTCCATTTTCTTCCCATTATCCAAAACTACAGAATTTGGATCATGACAGACAACATCGCATGCATGTTTTATGTGAACAGACAGGAGGGAGCCTGGTCCCACTCCCTCTGCAAAGAGGCAGTAAAACTATGGAATTGGTGCCTTCAACACAATACCCATATCTCCGCCTCATACCTGCCCAGTTCTCAGAACACCACTGCAGATGAGCTCAGTCGAACCCCCCCATACAGCACGAGTGGGAACTTTACGACGCCATTCTATCCACCATTTTCCAGACCTGGGGTTATCCCCAACTAGATCTATTTGCCATGGCAATAAACAAAAAAATAAACAAAAAATGCCCAACATTCTGCTCCAGAACCAGCCTGGGGAAATACTCTTGAGGAGACGCCTTCATGCTCCCATGGACCGACACTCTCATGTATGTGTTTCCACCAATATCTCTGTTGAACAGAGTAATACAGAAGAAAAGAACAGACAGATCCAACATCATTCTGATAGCCCCATCGTGGCCCAGACAACCATGGTATCCCTTCCTCATGCGGATGTTGGTCAAGCCACCGATTCCTCTTCCCCCCTCCCCCAGCAACCTCCTATCACAACACAGGGGCCAACTATTTCACCCCAACGTTCAGCGACACCACCTGAGTGCCTGACTAATCAATGGTTCTCTAATGAGGAGTTAGCATGTTCTGAACAAGTCTGGTCAGTCCTACTACACAGCAGGACACACACCATGCGCACTACTTACCTACATAAATGGAACAGGTTCACATCTGGGTGTATGGCCAAACAGACCTCCCCAGTTTCCGCCCCGCTCCCACTGATACTGGATTACCTGCTAGACCTTAAAACATCAGGTCTCTCTGCGAGTTCCCTCAAGGTCCATCTCGCAGCAATCACCATATTTCAGCATAAGCTCGACAACACTACGGTCTTTGCCCATCCAGTAACCAAAAGGTTCTTGAAGGGTATCCAAACATTATATCCAGATGTAAATCCACCGGCTGCGCCCTGGGACCTCCACCTAGTCCTCAAAGCCCTGGTGGATAAACCCTTTGAGCCAATGGCTACCTGCTCCCTTCTCCACCTATCCATGAAGATTCCTGATAGCAATCACGTCTGCCAGATGAGTAGGAGAAATGGGAGCACTCATGGCGGAACCTCCGTATACCATGTTCTTCTATGATACGGTCATACTTCTGACATATGCAAGGCAGCTACCTGGGCATCGAAACTTACCTTCGCCAGTCATTATGCTGTCATGCACACTGCAGCGTCTGACACCAAGATGGGTAGAGCTGTCTTGTCAGCAGCCTTCTTATCTGATCTTATCTGATCTGAAGTCCCAACCATCATAAGAGATGCTGCTTTTGAGTCACCTGAAGTGGAGCACCCACAGGTACATCTCTCTCGAAGAAGAAGAAGAGGAGGAGGTTACTCACCCTATGCGGTAACTGAAGTTCTTCGAGATGAGTGTCCCTGTGGTTGCTCCACTACCTGCTCTCCTCGGTTGTAGAGAAGGAGCGGAGGAGCCCGGGCCATGCACGCGCTATTCAAACATTGACAGCTTGTGAGGCAGGCACAACGCGTGCACGGCCTGTAGGGGTGCTGCTGTAGAAATCTCCAGTCGAAGGCACTGGGATGCACCCTGACCTGAAGTGGTGCACCCACAGGGACACTCATCAGCAGTGTGCCCTTGTTGCCAAGAAGGCCAATGGCATTTTGGGGTGTATAAGTAGGAGCACAGCCAGCAGATCAAGGGACGTGATCGTTCCCCTCTATTCGGCATTGGTGAAGCCTCATCTGGAGTACTGTGTCCAGTTTTGGGCCCCACACTACAAGAAGGATGTGGAAAAATTGGAAAACGTCCAGCGAAGGGCAACAAAAATAATTAGGGGGCTGGAACACATGAGTTATGAGAAGAGGCTGAGGGAACTGGGATTGTTTAGTCTGTGGAAGAGAAGAATGAGGGGGGATATGATAGCTGCTTTCAACTACCTGAAAGGGGGTTCCAAAGAGGATGGATCTAGACTGTTCTCAGTGGTAGCAGATGACAGAACGAGGAGTAATGGTCTCAAGTTGCAGTGGGAGAGGTTTAGGTTGGATATTAGGAAAAAACTTTTTCACTAGGAGGGTGGTGAAGCACTGGAATGGGTTACCTAGGGAGGTGGTGGAATCTGCTTCCTTAGAGGTTTTTAAGGTCAGGCATGACAAAGCCCTGGCTGGGATGATTTAGTTGGGGATTGGTCCTGCTTTGAGCAGATGACCTCCTGAGGTCCCTTCCAACCCTGATATTCTGTGATTCATCTTGAAGAACGTCAGTTACTGCGCAGAGTGAGTAACCTCCTCTTCCCAAAGAAGTACACAACTTTTTACCACAGTCACATTAGCTTGCATTATATTACCTATCCATCAGCCTTTGGAAAAGGAAAGCCTGATCATCATTAAAAAATGCAGGTTTATCTACAGCAGTGGTTTACAACCTGTGGGTCACGAACCCATGGGTCCACCAACTATGTCTAAGACTTCCAAAAGGGTCTGCAACTGCATTCAAAAATTTTTAGGCGTTCACAAATGGAAAAAGTTTGAAAACCACTGGTCTGAAGCATACTTGAATGAGAGCAGACAATAGTTACATTTCAGAGTGGTAGGAAAGGTTGCAACTTTGAAATAGTAATGAGAAATACTAGCTAAATCTGGTGGGGAAGGAATCCTGGCACTAACAGGTGGGGAGGTATGCATGGAAGGGCCCTACAATTCCTTCCCAGGTATAGTTGCATGCCCCCACATAGCTGGGTCTAACCATGTAGTCCCTAAGGATAAGTTGGATTCTTATTTAATGAGAGAAGGCACATAGTCACTTTCTCCCAGCTAATGCAGGACTCAGAAAATAGGCTCCCACTGATTGTTCCGGTCAGCAAATATAGTCTAAAAGAAGCAATCCTTAAGGAGAGGAAACCTGCAATACTGAAAAGGAATGGAACTAGGTAAATGAAATGGGTATTTAAGAAAATCGACACCATCCACTTGCAGCTTTCCAATATACACTTTACAATTGAAAACTTTACTAAAAATTTGGATAAATTATGCTTGCTCTTGTAAAGAGACTCTTAGTCCTTAGTCTGAAATAGCCCAAACTTTCTGCAAAAGCCAGTTCTTTTATAGGGATTTTGGGGAAAGTTTGATGTATGTTCTCACATGCAAAGAATGGGTAGAAAGAAGCTTTCTCTTTGTTCTTATTTACTGGTTGGCTGACTTTATCTGTCCCTGTTTGATTGTTTACTGTCTCTTGACATTTTACTCCTCTTTAATCCTGTTATCTTCTTGGGAAGTGACCATATGGAGTAATGCCCAGCTCAGGGCTGGTAGAGAGCATAATTGTGTAATAAAGCTAAAGCTTAGAAGTAAAAAGAAGTGCTGGTAGAAATTATGGCTAACACTAACAGGAACTTTTACACACTAAGTAGTTTTTCATCATGCATTAAAATAGTCATGTCAAAATACAAGTAAAATAAATCTGTCATAATGGAATAGGGGAAATTTAATTTTAAGGCAGTGAAACAGTAAAAGATCAACATGTGTGCAGTGTTCTTCTCTAACAACAAAGTTATGCAAAGTAGAGTTTGAGGAATGAATGTGTAGGTTTAGAATTACATAATCTATTATTTTCAAAAGTTATTTGTGCAGTCACTGAGCTATTTCAGAATTAAGAATCGGACTTGTTCAACTGTTGCAAATATTTATAGCGTCTTTTGGCAAAAGAATTTGCTTTAATTTGAGATGTCTTGAGTTTAATTCCTCAGTGTAGCTTTGGATATATAAGTGAAAGATCTTGTTCTAAAACTGCCTGCATTTCAAGAAAACTTTAAGGCTGAAAACTCATTTGAAGCTTAAAGCCTCAGTTTAATATTAAATATTAGAAACATGGACATGAAATATAATAGCACAGTAAATATTTACAAATATATAAACCATAACAATATGTGCACATTTTTCTTTATAGCTGATAGCGCTGAGTTATATATCTTTTCCAGTAAAGAAAATGTGTACAGTCAACATGGTTATTCTGTTGGATAAAGATAAATTGATCTCTAAATGAAAAATGGATGGTTCCTAGGTGCAAGTGATCACAATCTAATTTCATTTTCTGCAAGCAAACAGAATGTAGTCCTGACCAGTAATATCTACATTTGGTGCTTAAGTCCAAATTTCCACAGGTGAAATCAATTATGAGCAAAATTCAATGAGAGGAAATATTTAAACATAAAAATGTGAATGATAATTAGAAATTAAAAATGTTTTATTAAATACCCAAAAGCTCCACAGTTCTTAAGTCCTGTGGTTAAAAAATAAATCCTGATTGAGATGGGATGTCAGGGCAGCAACAATAAATTTTAAAAAAATTATATATATAACACATGGGAAAATGAGGATGCTGATAGCAGTGAGTACAAATCAGCAGTTAGAAATGCTTACAGATAATAAGGGAAGCTAAAGATATCAGTGAAAAATCAGTGGCCAGTAGGATTAACGACAATAAGAAGGAATTATTTACATAGATTGGGAACAAACAAAATCCTAGCAGTGGTATAAGTCTGATACTAGACTCAATCCTGATGCAAAAAATGCAGAATTATTCAACAAATATTTCTTTTCTGAGCTCAGAAGAAGGAGGATGTGTTCATATCTTTTAGTGATAAGGAAATGCTTTCTATTCTGTCAGTCATTAAGGACGATATTAAACTTAGATTGTAAGCTCTTTGAGGCAGGGGATTGTCTTTTTTATTCTATATTTGTACACTACATGGCACAGGGGTTTCCTGGTCCATGATTGGGCTCTTATGCACTATGGTAATACAAACAATAAATAATAATAAAGTAACTGTTACAGTTAAACATTTTTAAATCCGTAAGACTAGATAACTTATGCTGATAATTATTAAGAAAATTGGCTGAGGAGCTCTCTGAACAATTGAGGTTGATTTTTTTTTACAAATCTTAGAATAATCACAAAGTTCTGGAAGATTGAATAAAAGCCAGTGTTGTGCCAGTATTTAACAGGGAAAGTGGGATGATCCAAGAAACTTTTAGTCTGGTTACAGAGTAACAGCCGTGTTAGTCTGTATTCGCAAAAAGAAAAGGAGTATTTGTGGCACCTTAGAGACTAACCAATTTATTTGAGCATGAGCTTTCGTGAGCTACAGCTCACTTCATCAGATGCATACCGTGGAAACTGCAGCAGACTTTATATATACACAGAGAATATGAAACAATACCTCCTCCCACCCCACTGTCCTGCTGGTAATAGCTTATCTAAAGTAATCGTCACAAGTACTCCTTTTCTTTTAGTCTGGTTAGCCTGCCTTCGGTCCTGGGCAAAATCGTGGAAAGACTAGTATGGCGTGCTGTCAGTACAGAATTAAAAGATAGTAATATTAATACAACATTGATGAATACCAATGGCAATCAACATGGGTTTATGGAAAGCACGCTCTTTAGGGACATAATATACTTATACTTCTGTAAGGCATTTGACTTTGTCCTCCATGACATTCTTTTATTTATATATATATATATCTACGTATAAAAATATATAAAACAATGAGCATGCACTACAATGATTTTGTATTATATTAAATAGATTTTAAATTTGTTAACTGATTACTCTCCATTTATAATTAGTTTATGAGATCAGTCATCCAGTGATGATGTTTGTTGTGGGGTCCTAGAGGTATTTGTTCTTGCCCCAATGATATTTAATATTTTTATCAGTGATCTGGAAGAAAATATAAAATCAGTGCTGGTAAAATCTGTAGATAATACAAACATGGGTAGAGAGGTAAATATTGATGGGGGCCAAGTCATTATACAGACCAACCTGAATCAATTAGTAAGGGGCTTATTTGAACAACATGCATTTTAACAAAGCCAAATGTAAGTCCAGGAGCAAAGAATGTAGGTCACACTTATGGGAATGTACCCTTGTAAACAGTGACTGTGAAAAGGACTTGGGTCACAGCAGATAACCAATTGAACATGCAATGTGGTAACTATGACCCCTTTGATGTAGCAGAAAAAGGCATTATGTGATCCAGTGGTTGGAAGCTGAAGCTGAAAAATTCAGACTAGAAATAAGATATAATGGACCTTCTCATCAACTTACAGGGATGCTTCCCAAGGGGTACCCAGGATTATGAAGCACCCTACTAGCATCTGCCCTTAGTGTGAGGAAGCCTTCTCTGTGCCTGCTAGGGTTCAGCTCTCCATCTGCACCAGCGACTGGCAACACGAGCATTCCCCTCTAGGCGACACAGGCCCTGCTGTCTCGCTACAAGTTAGCAGCAGGCACACTCCAACCCCCGAGCTGTCTGAGCATCAACCTGGAGTGTCCAGTCCCTGATCCACTGGACACTCTCAGATTCGCTGCTTCCAAAGAGACAGTATACCCCAGCTTACCTGTTCCACCTCAGATAACTGCTCTGCTTAACACAGAGCACTTTGGTTTGCTTAATACAGGTTTATTTAACGAAGCATAGAGATTCAGGTAATTGCAGGTAGAGGTATTGGAAACAAATGGTTATCTATAAAATAAAAGGCTGTCTCTGACCCTTTTATTCATGGGACAGCCACACTGTTAGCTTGCCTCCTGGGTGAAGGATAAAATCTTGTCCCCTGTCCACTTTTTTTATGCAGTTACAGGCTATTGTCTCTTAACCCAGGAGATCCCCTCTTCCAAGACTTATCTTGGAGTTCCTTTGTCTTTGTAAACCATCCAGTTAGTAAACATAGCCTGTCTCCATGGATGTCGATGTTTCAGTACACTGACTGAGTTAGCCATGAGGCTTGCCTTGACTCAGGTGACAAGCTTTACCTCAACAGGGTTGGAACCTAATATTTTACATCTCTCTTAAACTATTTCCCATAGAAACATCTTGCAATAATTATGACAACCTGTGGGCTACTGGCTCTTGGTAGAGATCTCATATGCCACCCTTTTGTGAACTGCTATGAGGATATCAGACCCTAGTGATCTATGCAAAACCCTATGCACCCCTGAGCCTTTGCCTGTTATCACCTAGAAGTCCCTGGGTCACACTTACGTAGAGATGTTATGGATTCTCCATCACTTGAAGTCTTTAAATCAGGATTGGATATTTTATTAAAAGATATGCTATAGCTCAAAAAAAAGTTATGAACTTACTTTAAAAATCACTGAGTGAGATTTTTTTGCCCAGTGTAATGAAGGAACTTAGACTGGTTGATCATAATCCCTTCTAGCCTTAAAATGCATGAATTTATGTGAAGTGCCACCAGAGAGGTAATAAGACTCCCCCAGATAGACCATGAGCCAAAATTGCCAACCCCATGCATTCAAAAATCGTGAGTCAGGCTTCAGAAAATTGAGAGATTAGCTTTAAAAATAATGAGATTTAAGACAAATATTGTGGTATTCTAATTTGGTTTTTGGTGTTTGAGCCTTTAGGTTGTACTCAGGTCATATTTTCAACCTTTTCCTCCACAGTCACAAGTTCTAGGAAATTACTTTTCTTTGTAGCGAAAGCTAAAGTTTTTCACTTACTCACTTGACTCCAGGGTTGTGGCTTTAAATAAAACACCAACCATAATGAGACTTGTGATTAAGCTGTTCTTTCCATATCTTTCTTAATTGACTTCTTTGAGAGCAACTACTATGACTCAGTATAGGGCGAGCCAAGCATTCTGCATTCAGTAAAAAATGACAATAATTCAGTAGTCCTATGTTTTAAAGATACTCAAAACCAAAAAAGTAATTTAAAATGGATTCTTCTGAGTGATTTGTTTATTGGAAAATATAGGTTTCTTCAGGCTCGTCTGTTTTGTTCCTGCCAGTCCTCTATACTTAATGATTTTTTTCTGAATTTAGAGCTCTCTTTGACTACGACAAGACTAAAGACAGTGGCCTTCCCAGTCAGGGACTGAACTTCAGATTTGGCGACATCCTCCATGTCATCAATGCCTCTGATGATGAGTGGTGGCAGGCACGGCAGGTGACACCAGATGGAGAAAGTG
Organism: Eretmochelys imbricata; assembly: GCF_965152235.1. Taxonomy (NCBI): domain Eukaryota; kingdom Metazoa; phylum Chordata; order Testudines; family Cheloniidae; genus Eretmochelys; species Eretmochelys imbricata. The sequence goes on along the minus strand of NC_135580.1, from coordinate 254,554 downwards.
ATGAAACTGGAGTGATTCCGAGCAAACGGAGGTATATTTCATGGTATTTGTTTAGTCTGAGTTCTTGCCATTGAAATAGTGGTTCTATTCATGCACAAATTAAGTAATGTGTCTTCTCAATTTAATTGTCCCTCATCTGCTCCTCCAAAGTGTTTTTGTGAGAAACTGGAAGAGTATGCCAGTCAGCACTACACTAGATTATTACATATTAGTAAGAGGCATTTGCAGCCTCTGGGTTAGAGCACATGGCTGAAGACAGGAGACCTGGGTTCCATTCCCAACTCTCACTTTGTGAATGTCACTTAACCTCTTGTGCCTCTGTTAAAAGTGGGTTTAATCATTTTTCATTTCCCTTAACTGCTTTGACATCTACAAATTAAGAAGTAGAAAGTAATACTGTTTCTTATGGAGTTGTTGGTCATGGCTTCAAAGTTAGTCGAGTCAGAAGTTTTCAATTTAACAGGAGCTTTAAAACTTTATTTTGTGAAAATTTCAATAAAATGACAAAAAATGAAACGTAGTAAACTTTGTGTACTATTTTAATTTTTCATTGTGGTTTGATGAAAATGGGATGATACAGAAAAAATAGTAATTCTAAATTGACCCTTTTTTAAAGTTTTTCACAGGATTTGTTTTTGGGGGGGTTGGGGAGGAGGGGAAGATATCCTTTGCAAGAAATCTATCGCTCTGATATCTATGCATCGCTCAACATGTTGCGCCTTGTGTGCTGAATAGTACAATATAATTTATATTGAAGGTGTTTATCTGTGACATGAGTTTTAACTTTTTCTCAATAACTGAAAAGAAATCAAGCTGCACCTGCTAAATTTAGCAGTGATGATGTAACGTATCCACTTTGAGAGGGAAAGAGATGTCTGAAGGAAAGTTCATTGAGCTGGGAAACAGGCGCCCATGAGTTCAAAATCTCTGACAGTGTTTTTTTTCCCATGCACCTCATTGGTCTTATTATTTCCAAGATCCTTAACCCCAATCCTAGAAAGCCATTGTGTCACCCCATTGAGAGAGGTTACATAGAGTTGCTGTACGCACAGTCAAGATTAGAAGCCAAGGGTGGAAATCCTGTCCATATTGAAATCCGCAACAACATTCCCATTGGCCCTCATATGGCCAGGATTCCATGAGAGGCATCTAATATGGTAGACACAAATCTTTTCTCTTAGGCCAAACTCCTTTTCAGATTATCCTATTTCTGACCACTAACCTACTATCTTCTCCCAGAGCTAAGGCTAGAAACCAGGGTTCTATAGTATGCTATACTGTCTCCCAAGCAGTTGTGTTACCCAGTTGGAATCTGTGTATCACGCCTTCTCTCCTCTGATGGCTGAACTAAATACAGACTAGCAATTGCTCCTGTAGCTCAAATGCTAGAGACCTGAAGTGGGGATGTCAAGGTCCACAAAGCAGAGCTTGCTGATGGCTCAAGTGCAGGGAATTGTGGTTGCAGGTGACATTGATTTTCAAGTTTTCTATTTTAAAACAACTGGTTTATTTAATTCACACTATAAGAAAACATCCTGTAGCACACATTTGTAATTAAAGAATTATAATCTGTAAATAATGGCCTTCCACACCAAAATACAGGTGCAAAATACATTTGACATTTGTATGATTAAAAAGAATATCCAAAGTTGTTGTTATCAATGCTAATGTAGATTTTGGAAGAGGTGTTAAATCTCAGCCTTTAGGATTTAAGACAATATTTAACTAACGGGATTAGCAGATCTAATACAGACTTCAGATTATCTCACATTTGCGTAAAGTGAGGTTTCTTGCACCCCTCTGGTGCTGGGTACTGTTAGAGGTAGGATAGTGGACAGATGAACCATGGTTCTGATCCAGTATGGCAAAACCTATATTGCTGTGTAGGTGTTTCACAGTCCAGTCTTTCGTCATTCCTGATGTTGGTATCTACCTATTACAATATATAACTTCTGTGTATGAACTGTCATTTTTACTGAATTAGAAATTTGGGCCTTAGTCCTGCTGTTGAATTCATGTTGGTTCCGTTGTAAGATTGGGTCTTTATTCTGTTTCACAGCTTCTAAGTAGGTTGGAGATTTATAACAAATTTATCAGTCTGTTATGGAAGTGTGATCTTACATGGTCTTACTGAAAGAAAGAAAGAAAAAAGAAGCCAGCCCAAATTGTGGGGCAGGGAAAATAAGCCACATCCCATTTGGAATCACTGTACCTGTCAACCACTGGCAACTTTTCCTTGTTGGAAGACAAGCAATGGCAAAGAGTGGGATTGGCCAGCAGGCACCGTAGGAGGCCTGTAAAATGCAGTATGGGGCAGAGCAGGCCTCTTCCTGCTCCATCCCACCCTTGCTACCCCCTTTGCTAATAATTTGAACAGCTACAGGCAGTGTGGATTTGATTTAAATCGCTAGTCAGGAAGACACGATTTAATCATGCATTTGTACATAAAAGCGCATTCTTGTTGGTTGTTATAACTTCAATACATATTCTTCACAACTCAGGGATAGATGTAGGTTTCATTTTTAGAAGGTACACACAATACATTTTTAAAGTGATTTATTTTGAAAACTTTTCAGATTAGTTTTACAGCTATATCACAAAATGAATGATTGGTTATTTCATTTACCAAAGGTAATTGAAGCAGATATTTATGAAGTCATTGGGAGGTGAACTATCTCCAATTCAACAGGTTAATCATTAATGTTTGGAGGATTTTCTTGCCATGCTCTTTTAGGAGGAGATCACTACCAGACAGACATTTAAATTGTTTTATTTAACTAAAACAACAACGTTATATATTCTGGATTTTTTTTCTTCAACAGTAAACACATAATATTTTAACAAAACAAGTGTATGAATTTTTGAATTTAGTTAAACATTCCAGTTCTTTAAAATCAGGTTTGTTTTTGTTCAAATTGTTTTTAATTAAAATAGTTAAATTAAATATTAAAAAAAAATTAAATGGACTATTTCAGCCAGGTAAACATGAGAAACTTAAAATATTGGCTTCTGCAGCTAACTCAGTCGCCTTCATCATCATTTTCCTGTTTGTTCATAATCTGGAAAAGAAAAACAAGCTTTCCTGCTTTTTCAGGTTCCAAATGATTTCTCAATTTGGAATGAATTAGTCCAAAGGAAGAAAATATTCTTTCTACACCGGCAGAAGAAGCTACTGCTGTTCAAAGTGAGATTATCACTTCAACGGTCTCTGAATCCAAGTACTTAAGTTTTCACCAGTTCACTGATGAGACTGTCTTTAAAACATCATCAGCAAACATATATTTCTTGAATGGTTCACCCTTAGCTCTGAAGTTTATTATAGTTGGCGTTATGGAGGGATGATTGCTGGATGTCCATGTCATAGCCAACTCCTCTTCTTCAGCAGTTAAAGTTTGACCCTGGTACCGAGTATTGAGAATATTTGCAAGAAAATGAGCTGGAGATAGTGCTTGTCCCATTCGTTTTTTTAATGCTTGTAGTTTAATTCTGTCATTGCAGATTTCTCTTTTTGAGCTCTCACTCGGTTCCTTCCAAATTTCAATGGCATCAGCAATAAAACAGCTATTTCCCTGCATTTGTTCAAGGCTACAGAAATAGGCTTCAGGGTACTCGCATGTGTTCAACGTTTCTCTTAAGCCCAATGTTGAGAACTTTGGCTGTGACAGTGCCATCTATTTTTTCACGATTTTGTTCCCAAACTATCATCAGATTAGACCAGTTCTTGATACAGTGCTCAGAACAGTCCACTACTGAGTTCCATCGCACGTCTTGTGGGAGCGTTAGCTTGGTTCCTCCCACTTTTTTCAGAGCAGCTGCTGCAAAGTGTTTGTTATGGAAGTATTTTTGCAATTTCAACAACATTAGTCTTTATTTCTGGAACACTGAAGTCTTTGGCTAGGAGGTGCATCAAATGAGCACTGCAACCATATGTTATTAGCTTGGGACTCTCTTCTAAAAAAAATTCTTCTCATCTAGGATACATTTGCGGCATAGTCTGTGACCAAGCTGCGTACTAGACATTTGAATTTTTTTTCCACGGTTTGTTATAGCTTTTACTGCAACTTCTTTAGAAGTATTTTGCCGTGTGAGCATTTCCTGGTGTATCAATTGTTTCTGTAAGGAAGACATTCCCTTCTTCTGTGGTCACACAAGCACATACAACAGGATCATTGTGGACATTGCTCCACCCATTGAGACTCAAGTTAACAATTTCACCCTCTAGACCTTTGGCACACTGCTCAATTTCTCTTTCATACACTTTGTCCAGCAATTTGCCTGCAACATTGGACTGTATCCTGGTCTTAATGACTGAACCATGTTAATGAAGTGTGGGTTCTCAATCATACGGAAAGGAGAGTTCGTTGCATAAACAAACCGGGCAATTTTTTCATCAATTACCTCTCTTTTTGTAATCTGCTAGTTCTTATCACAAACTTATCTATGGTTGTTCCTGGATGATGAAGATTTTTTTTTCTTTTTGCTAGGTGATATACTGTGGCTATATGACATATATGGTGTGACTGAAAAACTATCATTGGCAGATAACTCTGAAACTATAGAAAATGATGGTGATCTTGAAGGTGGATGGTCTTTGGAATCCTGAAGGGATTGGGGATGGAGTCTCCTAAACAAAATAAGTCAATGCAGTTATTTAATCATTATTACCATACTGCTCATTTAGTATTACTCATTGCATTCACTGACACTCAGTACTACTTTAAAGGTGAAACTGAAAAAGGAAGTTCTGCTTATTTCAGCTATTTATTTTTTATCACAACTGCATCTAAAATGACAGTACCATAGAGTAACAACTACATTTTTTTGCTCAAACATGAGAATTCAAGAGTAGTCCAGAAGGAAGACAGGCAGTCCTTAAGAAAGATCTATGAAATAAAAAAGTTTACCAACCTGAAGATCCTGCATGTTCAGACATGTTCCTTTCATCATCTTCAACGCAGCTCCCTGCTGAGAAGGAACACGTCTCATGATGTTGTTTCATTCGGGCAACTGGGCCTTGCATTTCTTTGTTGCACTGTTTGCATTTTGCACACATGCCTGTCTTACCCAGAGATAGAGGAACTTCATTAAAATATTCCCAAACTGGGTCTCTTTAACAGCCTGCTGCTATTATAGATTTTCCCTTCTAGTGAGAGAATGGTATGGTAGATTTCAAATCAATGAAGGCTAGCTACACTCAGAAAGACTTCAAGGCTTCTGGAATATGCTGCTCAAACAGTTTCACTTTTGTTTCTACTGCCTGTCCCTCTCTTCTCACATTTATCTCCAGGCTTCTTCTCCTTGTCCAGATCTATTCCGCCCCCAACAATCTTCACTGAACTTTTTGAAACTTGTCACTTTTAGAGAGAGGTGAGGGATTGACTCTGTGTACACAAATTTGCAGAGGGACAATAGGGTTGAGGTCTGTTATTTCTCACCTCTATATATTATTTATTTTAAAACATTTTTGCTGTTAACGAGCATGTTATCTCTGGAGACACAAATCCACAGTTTGAGAACTGCAAAACTAAGCATCTCTGATGGTATCTTCTAGACTGAGCACTAAGTCCTATTGGGTAGATAGAAAGATTAACCTAAATAATCTATACAGAAGCCCCTAGAACCCTATAAAATTGGGTCCCTAATCCATTAACTATTGGAACTCGCTTACAAAACTTTTCTTAAACATTACATGAATATAGTGTCTCATACTATAGAATTAGAATTTATAATCCCTGTTCCATGATGAGATATCTTTGAGCAATAATGTATCTTAATTAAAACTATCTTTAGATAGGTTTTTTTCCTCAAAAAGATTTTATTAAACAAATCCGATTTTAAAAATAAAATCTGGTTGTTTTTTTTTAAATCATTGATTTTTATCCACCCTGGCTACAGGCCTGGGTTAGTCATGGGAAGTGACAGGATGCTCTAAATTTGGGCATCAAAAGTGAAGGAAGGAAAGTGACAGCTCAGCATAGCTGTTGCTTACCTTCATTTAGCTCTGTTGCCTAGACAGAGTGCCTTAAGGAGTTTCTTTGGTTTAAACTAAAGAATAATAAGAAAGTTGTGGCCTCATAGCCAAAAGATTCTAATTTGTCTCTGTCCTTATTGGATCTCTGCCATTCAGAATCTACAGTTTATTGTTTGAGAATTAAAATCAATTTTTCTCATATTGGCCTGTGCAGACTGAATATGTGTATTTGTGCACACCTCATACCATCATGCTGCAAGCACATCTTCAACAGATTATTAGAATATGAAAGCTGTAGTATTTTATAGCATTAGGATTGGCGGTATAAGGATCATGTTGAGAGAGTAACGTTTTTTCCTTTTGCATTTTTCTTTTAGGGTTGAGAAGAAAGAGCGAGCCCGCTTAAAGACAGTGAAATTTAATTCCAAAATGAGAGGAGATAAAGGGGTGAGTTTATGAAATGTTAATTACTTTTTTCATTAACATGGGTGGTAACATGTTTGAGTGGCTTATGTATGTGGATTTAACTTTCCTTATTTAATGATAACAGTTAAAAACTAAAACATCTGTCAGACAAAACCAGTTTATTCTAAAAGTTATTATTTAACAAATGGTAATTTTTAGGGCTGTCAAGCAATTAAAAAAATGTTATCGTGATTAATCACACAATTAAAAAACTTAATCGTGGGACTAATTGCATTGTTAAACAATAATAGAATACCATTTATTTAAATGTTCTTGGATGTTTTCTCCATTTTCAAATATATTGATTTCAATTACAACACAGAATACAAAGTGTACAGTGCTCACTTTATATTTATTTTTGATTACCAGTATTTGCACTGTAAAAAAACAAAAGAAATAATATTTTTCAATTCACCTAATACAAGTACTGTAATGCAATCTCTTTATCATGAAAGTTGAACTTACAAATGTAGAATTATGTACAAAAAAACTTGCATTCAAAAATAAAACAATGTAAAATTTTAGAGCCTGCAAGTCCACTCAGTTGTACTTCTTATTCAGCCAATCCCTCAGACAAACAAGTTTGTTTACAATTGCAGGAGATAATACTGCCCGCTTCTTGTTTACAATGTCACCTGAAAGTGAGGACAGGATTCTCGTGGCACTGTTCTAGCCGGTGTCGCAAGATATTTACGTGCCAGATGCTCTAAAGATTCACATGTTCCTTCGTGCTTCAACCACCATTCCAGAAGATATGCGTCCATGCTGATGACAAGTTCTACTTGATAAGAAACCAAAGCAGCGCGGACCGACGCATGTTCATTTTCGTTATCTGAGTCAGATGCCACCAGAGGAAGGTTGATTTTCTTTTTTGGTGGTTCAGGTTGTGTAGTTTCCACATTGGAGTGTTGCTCTTTTAAGACTTCTGAAAGCAAGCTCCATACCTAGTCCCTCTCAGATTTTGGAAGACATTTCAGATTCTTGAACCTTGGGGCGAGTGCTGTAGCTATCTTTAGAAATCTCACATTGGTACGTTCTTTGCATTTTGTCATATCTCCAGTGAAAGTGTTCTTAAAATGAACAACATGTGCTGCGTCATCATCCGAGATGTCTGTAACAGGAAATATATAGCAGAATGCAGGTAAAACAGAGCAGGGGACACACAATTCTGCCCCAAGGAGTTCAGTCAGAAATGTAATTAATGGTTATTTTTTTAATGAGCGTCATCAGCGTGGAAGCATGTCCTCTGGAATGGTGGCTGAAGCATGAAGCGGCATACAAATGTTTAGTATATCTGGCACGTAAATACCTTGCTACAAAAGTGCCATGCCAAATGCCTGTTCTCACTTTCGGGTGACATTGTAAATAAGAAGAGGGCAGCATTATCTCCTGTAAATGTAAACAAACTTATTTGTCTTAGCGATTGGCTGAACAAGAAGTAGGAGTGAGTGGACTTGTAGGCTGCGAAGTTTTACATAAATCTGCCTTTGTAAGTTGCACTTTCATGACAAAAAGATTGCACTACAGTACTTGTATGAGGTGAATTAAAAAATACTATTTCTTTCATCATCTTTACAATGCAAATATTTGTAAGCAAAAATAATACACGCTTTGATTTCAATTAAAACACAGAATACAATATATATGAAAATGTAGAAATACATCCAAAATATGCGATTAATCACGATTAATTAATTTTTTTATCGCAATTACTTTTTTTGAGTTAGGAGTGAATGTTTTTGCTAATAATATAATATACAGAGAAAGCCATAAATGGAAATGGTCCTATATGGTGATAAATTAATGCCAAAAAACAATTTGTGTAGTATTTGAAAGTTATGGGTCATTAATGTGGACCAGAGCCTTAATGGTCTCTTTTGGGGGAGAGAGTGACTTTGCTCCTTCATTTTAAAAAATGGCTACCCTATACAGTACTTTTTTAATAATGAAGAAGTCTAAACATTTTTTGTCAGTAGGTCTGTCTGAGGATAATAAACCTACATTTTGAGTCACTTAAGGACTATGTGAGAGAGATTCTCACTGTCAGTTAAATGTTAACCTAGAGTTTTTGTTATTGGTTCATCAGAAACTGAAGGGTAGTTTATGCATGTCAAAGACTGTTGTTTTAGAGGAAAAAATGATAAAAATTCACCCTGAGGTAATATTTAGGAAACTAATGTTTCACCAAATTATTACAAATGCTCAGAAAACAGAATTATAATGCATAATAGTCTCAGGAAGAATCTGTTACTACTATTTTTAAAATAGCCTAACCATTTTTCAAATTTTAGAATATAATTATATTCTGCCATGATTATGATTCTCATAGAATCGTAAAACTGGAAGGAACTACAAGAGGTCATCTAGTCCAGTCCCCTGCACTCATGGCAGGACTAAGCATTATCTGGACCATCCCTGACAGGTGGTTGTCTAACCTGCTCTTAAAAACCTCCAATGATGGAGATTCCACCGCCTTCCTAGACAATTTATTCCAATGCTTAACTACCCTGACAGGAAGTTTTTCCTAACGTCCAACCTAAACTGCCCTTGCTGCAATTTAAACCCATTGCTTCTTGTCCTATCCTCAGAGGTTAAGAACAACAATTTTTCCTCCCTCCTCCTTGTAAAAACCTTTTATGTACTTGAAAACTGTTATCATGGCCCCTCTCAGTCTCCTCTTCTTGAGACTAAACAAACCCTACTTTTTCAATCTTTCCTCACTGATCATGTTTTCTAGACCTTTAATCATTTTTGTTGTTCTTCTCTGGACTTTCTCCAACTTGTCCACATCTTCCCTAAATACTCCAGTTTTACAGTCAAATCAAATCCCGTAAAATAGGGATTGTAACAGATGTTTCCAGATCTTCTACAACTACTGATATGCTAATAAGCATAGCTAAAATACATTTTCAGTTTAAGGACTTATCTAAATTACTAATCTGTTGACATTTTAGCCAAAATATGCTTCATAATTTTTGGAAATAAATACACTAGTTCAAATAAATACACTTTAATCATTTTAAAAGTGGAGAGAGCTAATGCAGTAATATCCAGAGTAGGCTACTGCTATAGATCCCAAAGATTTCTTTTTAATTGTGTTTACTTAGTAAATTAGATATAATCATTTCCTTTATATGGTTTCTATAAATACACAGAATCAAATTGAAGGGACGAGGTAATAAGAATATGAATATATAGTCCTGATAAAGTAAGACTTATCTTTTCTTGGACCAACTTCTGCTTTCTTTTATTACATGGTTCCTGTCAGCAAATGCAATGTGCCTTTCATGGGTATTTGTAAGATAGCTTGGTGTACCGTTAGGCATACCTTCAACTGAGCAACCTCAAAAGAATTTTGTTTAATCAGCGCTTTCAAAAGAGCAGTTTAAACAGTGCCTGTTTGGGTACCTGCTTACTAGATAATGCATGCTATGCCCATGTTACATATTGAAAGTTTTAATTAGTTGTATTAATAGTAAAATTCACCTGAATGTGTATCTGCATTTTTGCACATAATCTGTTTTAGATGGAAACAAATACCTGTAGTGACTTTCTGACAGCCAAATTTAATACTGCCTTGAGACTTACTCGGATCATTGTTTATATCTTTTCAGTTTGTACATGCAAAATTACATATTGGAATATTATACCATGCCAACTGAGGGTGTAGTAATTTTTATATATTTTGAATTTACTGTTTAATTTTATAGCATTTAACATTTTACCATTGAGCAGGTTACTTTTCTTACAGTGATAAAGTTATACATTAATCTTCAGGTTTTTCACGTTACTTGTAACTGACATCCTCAACCTGAGATAGTCGCAAAAGGAATATTCTTAGACATTTAAATATTTGTTGTGATTGTTTTTAATTAAATTAGAATAATTTTGCAAAACATTACCATACAGCATATTCCTTGAGAAGATAATCGCATGTTTTTGTAACTTGTCTACCATAAAATTGTAAACAGTTAACTGAATTAACTATGTATTTAAATCATAGTCTTGTATGTTGACTGTAACAAAGTTTGTACACAGTCACTGTGTACTAACACAGCACCAAAAATATGCATGAAATACTGAGTGGAAAAACAAACTACGCTTGCCATTGATAGAGAACTGCATTTCTTTCTCTATAATAACATTTCCTGTTCCAAGCACTCATTAATCTTAAGCTGTTCATAGTCTTTTGCTTCAGCTGCAAATTTTAATATTTCAGTTTCTCTTTAAAATACCCTTAGTATCTCACTGTAAGGTCTGGGCTACACTATTCGTGTAGCTGAAGTCAAAGTATCTTAGTTTGACTTACCTGACCGTCCTCACGGCGGCGAGTCAACCACAGCAGCTCCCCCGTCAACTCCGCTTACTCCTCCTGCCAAGGTGGAGTATAGGTGTCAATTCGGAGATCGATTTATCGCGTCTAGACAAGACGCGATAAATCAATCCCCAATATATCGATCACTACCCGCCGATCTGGCGGATAGTGAAGACTTAGCCTAATTGTCATGTGGGTATTTTCCCCCAATGTAACTGCATGAAAGATATCTACCTGCAGTATTTTACATATGTATTATATTATACTTCTTTGACGTTTTCAAATATCACGTATCAAGAATCCTTACTTAAAGGATTTTATGTAATGATAAAGTAAATATTGCAGCCCTAAATATAATATTGAGAGAAAACATTAAAATGCCAATTCATTTATTCTAAGGAAAACTGAGAAACTGGAGCATGCATGATTATCATTTTTCTTCTCTATTCTTTTAATATACACATTTATCTCATTTTGCTTGCGCTGCTTCTGTTTTTAACAAATTCTTTTTTGTGTAAACTATCCATCATTTGCATTGGGTTTATGAAATATTTATAAAATTAATGTGTCTACAATTAATAAGCAATTCTCTCTAGCCTTTATAATCATATCTTTTTTAAAAAAATCATCTTTTGGCTAATGTTTTATTTAAAATCGGTACATTATTACTATTTATTTTGCAATGAAACTGACTCTGACCATTACATATGCAGTATATGAAATTATTATTAAATGGTTTTAAATCAATAAAATTTACTATAGAGGAAGTCAAATCAAAGATTAGTTTTATCAAATATTTTTAAAAGGTATCTAAACAAAAATGAGTATTCTGCCAGAAGTGCATTAAAAGCACCACTGCGTTGTTCTAATTGTCAAAGATAGCTAAATCTTTCTTCCTTATTTGACTTGCACCAAAATTTTGTCAGAGCTTTCCATAACGTTCTTCTTTTGAAGTTGAAACATTTTGTCTGACTTATGCTCCATGGTGGCCTTTGCCCTTGTGCTGCAGTTGCATTTGTTATGTGAAACCTCCGATTATGGAAATCCATGTTACATGCTTGGTGTACGTGGTTGTGAGATCTAGGATTAATTTCAATTTTAAGAATGATTGATAGACCTCTATGCTGAAGTAGCAATGACTTGCTGCCATCAGCTTTGGTCCTCCTGAGCTTCAGTACCTTAGCCCAGAATCCTGCCCATACCACCTGTAGTTCATGCAAACATACGATTGGTTAGGTGCCAGTTCTCGTGCCCATATGTCTGGATAATACTTTTCACAGCTGAATACCAGTTTTGCTAGTCACTGATGCCAACCAGTTAAGAGGTTTTATGAACTTCCTAATTAATATTTTTAGTGCTTTTTTTCCAGAACTCTCCCTTCTCTGGCAGGCCTCAGTGTGCTCCACTGGTACCATATGCCTTTTTTGCACCTGGTAATATTTAAACAACAAAATACATTATTTTAACAGTGGCAGTGATGACATCAGTTCATCCTCCAGCATCTGTCATTGCTAAACAAGTCTGTGTTAAAGCAGATGGCCGGAAAGGCTGTGAACATTGTAGTAGAGTGCAAACTACATGATACTCTGCAGGCATTCACTGAATAAATGCCAAGCTTATCATTGTTCTGGTTGTGCACTAGCCCTGAAAAAAGAGCTCAGCAAGTCAAAGAAGCACAGCGCTGCCTGACCCCCTAATTGCTGCTATATCTCCTTCCACATGGAGTAACGGAAGGGAAGAAAAAAGCACTTTGTACATGTTTCTTCCCATAAGACTTACCTTCATCTGGATCACATTGTGATTAAGGGAGGGTAAGGTCCAACTGGATAAAATATGATGGACAAAGCATATTGCAGTTATGCTATAGATTCTAGAAATAACTATTAATAGAATCCTTATAGCAAGAACTGAAAATCAGTACTTTCTTTTGAAGAATTTACTTTGAAAAATGGCTCTATAGAAATGGCATTGTGTTGCTCCATGCTTCTGGCACAGTGTCCATATCACATGTTTTTAATTTAGAAATAAACTCTGCAAACTCAGCCACTCCTTTCACATCATCACCAGTAACAGAAGTTCTGCAGGCCAGATGAAGCACACTGACTGATTATTAAACAGGTCACTTAATGATACAGGGAGCAGTTGTGCACAGTAAGAAGGTTCCATTTTAATATAGCCACTTTCCAGAATAGAACTATGCTGTAAGGATGGGAGGTTTTCATCATATTTTCAGCAGTGGACATCACCAATTTTAGTTAAATCTGTGTTGCCATCTTCCACATACAGTGTACATAAAGGTGTATATTCATCTCATTTCTAAAGTAGCCTAGGATTGTAATAATAGCTTGAGCTCAAATGGAAAAAAATTGTGATAAAAAAAATCCTCACTAAATCAGGATAAAGCATCTGAGCTGTACAAATCCTTCAGCATCAATACCAGAATTCCTAATTCTTGCTGAATACCATCCTGAGCTTTGCAGTGTCTGATTTCTAAAATGACAGTTCCACCCCTATGCCCCATCCCCACAATGCTGAAGAAAAATTAACAATCTGAACAATGAAATAAGTAAGTGTTAAGAATGGACCTTGGCACTGGGATGTGGACTTTCCCACTGCAATGTTCATTTCTTGCCATGAATTTGTGAGGAATTGCTGATGCAGAAGAATTAAGGAAAATGCAGAGATTTTTTTTTTAAAGTGATGATGAATGTTTTAACTGAGCAAAACTATTGTTTTTTGTAAAATTGTTGTTTTCACTACTCTTTTTTCTGGAAGTAGTATCAGCATTTAATTATTTTGCTTTCATATACATTGGCTGTCGTTCAAATATTTAGTTGTGCCTTTGCAAGCAGATAATGCTGTGAATACCTGGTTACCCCTGTACTAGCTAATATCTGTGACTTCCTCCATTCTGTTTATCAAATGGTTTTTACTTTTGATGGTTTTAGCAGCCTACTGGCTCTCACTTTTTTCTCTTCGCAAAGGATCTGAATTGTGAAGCATAAGGCCACAGATGATAAACCATGGATACCAGCTTTCCAATTCTTTTCCAATTGCAAAATATGGAGGGTTTGAGCATAACCAAAAGCCCACTCTATTTCTGATGAGCTGGGGTGATGATGTTAAATTAAAATATAAACTGCATTATGTGGTTATAGGAGTCAGCTTCCACAAAGCTGCTGGGGCTGGGCCTTTGTACACACAGACATTAGACACCCTTTGTTTTGCCCCTCCTTCTCTTCTTCAGCAGTCATTCAATGACAAGCGTAAAAAGAACCTCTTTTCCCGAAAATTTCCCTTCTACAAGAACAAGGACCAGAGTGAGCAAGAAACCAGTGATATTGACCGTAAGTACGTGGAATCCAGTGGAGAGAAAAACATACACACACCGAAGGGCCTGCTAGCTTCCAGTAGGGTGTTACCTTGGAGACAGTTTCAAGAGCTGCAACAGGTTAATGGAACTCAAACAAAGTGAATGACAAAACAGCCTTTTAAATCAATAAATTGATCCATGTGCTGTTACAGTGCATCCTAACTGTTCTTGGAATCCAAGAGCAGCCTTGTTCATAGTGAACTGGATGGGACTGTGGGATGATGATTATGTGTGTAATTGGAGGTGATAACTAAGTTCTGTTACTCTGTTAATTGTACCTTATCAATAACTTCATAAAGAGAGTGCACTGCTTTAAAACTGTTAGATTATAAATGAACTATAACCAGTCACTTTAGACTCATTCTTTGAAATTTGTTCTATTTTAATCTTTAATTTTAATACTGTCCTAATTTTAAGGGTGTTTCTTTAATACTTTATTGCCTTCATTGGAAAAAAGTATTTTTGAAACAGAAATCTTATTTTTACAATAAAAATAAAGTTGATTTTTCAGATCTTACCTACTATAAGATCCCTCTGCCTTTGCATCAGTGATAACACGTCAGCTGCTAGCCATTTTAAATCCTAGGAGCTGACTGTGAAAAAACTTTCTGTAGATCTATGTCTCCCTGTAATGTTCTTGAAACTGTCTCTTACCGTAGCGCCAGTTTTATACATTACTGACAGTTATTTTTTTTTTTTTTTGTGATTATCTTTTTATTGCTTGCCCTCTGGGGACTACTCTACAGGAGATCCCTGACGACATGGGATCAAAAGGCCTGAGTAAGTGATCAAAATACGCCCAAGTTATATTTAACCTCCATCTGTAAACTTAATTTTTATAGATCCATTTTAAGACTGGTGGTATTGCTCTGCGGACGTAAGGAGGTTAATTATTTCAAAGTATTCTATAGAATTTTCTTAATTTGTAACATTCTTGGGTTTTATCTTTTAAGATCTTCCAACTTCATTTAATTCAGGTGACAATCACTTTTTATTTTTGGTTTAGAAGCTTACGCAAAGATACTGTATGTCACAGATAACGACTGCTCTCTCTGAACTAGTTAATGTATCTTTTCTAGTACGTCATTTTTATATTGGTTTTACCATAAATTTTTTTAAGAAATACAGTATTCTACAGTTATGAGCCACACCATTGCAATAATGCTTATTTGCTTCAGTTTTTAATTATTATTGTAGAATATCGTATTTTTAATGGCTGCTACTACTAAAATGCCTTTACATATTTTAAAATTAGCAGCAGTAAAAATAGCTTCATTTTCTCTTACATGATGGAAAATGCATTCTGGCAGAGATAAGATGGGGAGGAGGTTCTATCTGATCTATTTTGTCTCTTATGTGGTACTCACATAAGAATACTGATCATATAGTAAGGAGGTCATTATTAAGCACATGTCCTGTATAAGTATCACTTTCAGTTCCTACAAAACCATATCTGTTTTATTACATGAAGCATAATAGCACTGGGGATGCTAAATAAGTAATGCTGGATTAGTAATAGCCATGTTTTGAAAAATTTAGTTTGTAATTTAAATTACAGCAAGCTTTAAAAACTACCAATTACTTTAGTAGACCTATCTGTGTATAATTGTCTGGGTGTTCAGGCAGCATTATCATGATAATCCAGCAAAGGATAAAATTTGCAGGTAAAGTTAAAATTTAGTAGCTTAGTTTTAAAATATTGGTGATCAAGACACACAAATTATCTCATACTTCTGGATTGGTAAGGCTCTGAGGCCACAGACAAAACATTCTGGTGAGTACTAACTTTCTATTCTACCAGCCTATTAGAATTCTTTGAGGGGGGTCAACAAACATGTGGACAAGGGTGATCCAGTGGATATAGTGTACTTGGACATTCAGAAAGCCTTTAACAAGATTCTTCACCAAACGCTCTTAAGCAAAGTAAGCAGTCATGGGATAAGAGGGAAGGTGCTCTCTTGGATCATTAACTGGTTAAAAGATAGGAATAAATGGTCAGTTTTCAGAGTGGCAAGAGGTAAATAGCCAAGTCCCCAAGGATTTGTACTTGCACCAGTATTGTTCAACATATTCATGAATAAGGCTGCAATCCTTTCACAGAGGTTGCAGAAGTCATGAATTCTGTGACTTTCTGCGACCTCCGTGACTTCCACAGTGGCTAGTGCGGCTGACTTCAGGGCCACCTGAGCAGCCGAGGGTGCAGCTGGTCCTGGGGACCGCCCAAGCAGCAGCCCCGGGAAGCATCTTAGCAGCAGTCCCCGGGGCAACCACACTGGCCGCTGCTTGGGTGGCCCCAGGCAACTGACTCCAGGGACTACCAGAACTGCAGCTGGTGTGGCTGGCTCTGGGGAACACCAGAGCAGCGGTTCTGGGGGTGCCCTGGGGACCGCCAAAATAGCGGTTCTGGGGCAGCAGCATGGGGCACCTGGAGGCCGGCCGGAGAGTGGTCCCCTGGAGCAGGGGGTCTCTGGAGCAGCAGGACCCCAGAAGTAGAGATTTAGTCCGGAGTATTTTTGGTTAGAGTCATGGACAGGTCACAGGCCGTGAATTTTTACTTATTGCCTGTGACCTGTCCATGACTTACCAAAAATACCCATGACTAAATTTTAGGCTGATTCATAAATGATCTGAAAAAGGGGGTAAACAGTGAGGTGGTAGAGTTTGCAGATGATACTATTAGTAAAGATAGTTAAGTCCAAAGCTGACTGTGGGTGACTGGTCGACAGAATGACAGATGAAATTCAATGTTGAAAAATGCAAAGTAATGCACATTGGAAAACATAATCCCAACTATAAGTACAAAATGATGGGATCTAAAATAGCTGTTACCACGCAAGAAAGAGATCTTGTAGTCATTGTGGATAGTTCTATGTGCAGCAGCAGTCAAAAAAGCTACCAGAATGTTAGGAACCATTAGGAAAGGGATAGATAATAAGAATAATAATGTCACTATATAAATCCATGGTACGCCCACTCTTTGAATACTGTTTGCAGTTCTGGTTGCCCAATCTCCAAAAAGATATATTAGAATTGGAAAAAATATAGAGAACAGTAACAAAAATGTTTAGAAGTATGAAACAGCTTCCATATGAGGAGAGATTAGAAAAACTGGAACTTTTCAGTTTAGAAGATGACTAAGGTGGGGGTTGGGTATGATAGAGGTCTATAAAACATGAATAGTGTGGAAAAGTGAATAGCAAAGTGTTACTTACTCCTTCACATAACACAAGGAGTCTTGTGTGTGCTTGCTGTGGAACCGCTTCCTGAAATGAAGAGCTTCTGGCAGCATAGTGCTACCTTCCAGGCCTCCATAGACCTCACTCTCTGTACAGGTATCAAGATGCACACACCAACCCCTGAATACTTGGAGCATTTTCTGTGTCCAGACCGGGGGTTCTCAAGCTGAGGTCGTGACTCCTCAGGGGATCATGAGGTTATTAGCTGGGGGGTCGCAAGCTGTCAGCCTCCACCCCAAACTCCACTTTGCCTCCAATATTTATAATAGTGTTAAATATTTTTAAAGTATTTAATTTATAAGGGGGGTCACACTCAGAGGCTTGCTGTGTGAAAGGGGTCACCACTACAAAAGTTCGAGAACCACTGAACACTCATGCACTGGGCCTGATATTCTCAAAGCAACAGTACGCACCAGGTTGTAAGATTCAACTCAAGACCAGCACTTTGTTTAACGCAAAGTACTTAGATACACTGGCAGTGAAAACAAGAATAAGTTTTATTATCAAAGACTAGTGATTCACGTGAAGAGTGAGTAAGGATATTGGAAACAAATGGTTACATATAAAACAAAATCATAACACACTATCTAGAGACAAAACTTAAAACCGGTTAACCTCCTGTCTAAAACATTTTCTCTCGCCCAAAGTCCTGTTCATTGTTTTCAACCAGGGTTGGCTGAGACTTTCCTTTTATGAAAGCAAACACACAGTCCGTTTAGTTTGTAGGTGCAGGATGCCACAGTGCCCTCTTTGCCTTCTAGAAATACCTCCAATGTTCATTGTCTTTACTCATAAAAAAGCTAAACCCCTGTTGAATTCATATCGCTTCGTAAGTGTTTGACTTCATTAGTAAATGAGCATCCATTGTGTTAGCCTAAAATGCTTAATTTATATTCCAACAGAGAGATACGTGTTTATCTCCTGTCTGGAGGAATCTTTCTAAGTGTCATCTTTTGGTGAACTGCTTTTAACTTACATGCTTAAGAACATAATTTTCTAATACATATAACTCTTTGCATAGTACATGTAGATACTTTTCACAATGATATTGATGGCTTTCATTTGAGACCTCAAAGGACATTCTTCGGTGACCCAGAATGTGCATATCATAATCAGGAGATGCTTGAACCCTTCTGCACCCCCCTTGCCAGTTGATATTAAGAGGTTCTTGGGTCAGAGGAGCCCAACCAGATTTCTTGTATCCCATTATAGTTCCCAAAAAGCTTTTGCTGCAGTCTTTGCTAGTTGGATCTCCTTCTCTTCTCATGGCTGATATTAAGCCCTGCAGTCCTACACCTTTACAACTCGTGCCCATTACTATAGTGTCATATTACTGGTTATTAGAGAGACAGGGTGGGTGAGGTAATCTCTTTTGTTGGACCAACTTCTGTTGGTGAGAGAGACAAGCTTTTAAACTTACACAGAGATCTTCTTGACCCCTGAGTTCTGTGTAAGCTCAAAAGCTTCTCTCACCGATAAAAGTTGGTCCAATAAAAGATATTACTTCACCCACCTTGTCTCTCTAATATCCTGGGACCAACACAGCCATAACACTGCATACACTACTGGTTAGTCTAATAAACTGATGAAATGGTGTCTCCAAGGTGCATACTGCTTGGTGTGTCCTTCGCAGGATGCATTTCTTCCATGCTCTATAGGTAGACTTTTGTCTCTCTATTTTCTTCTTCAAGTAGTGTCCCTGTGGGTGCTCCGCTTTAGGTGTTGATGCATTCCTGCGCCACAGATCGGAGATTTTCTGTAGCAATGCTCGGTCAGGGCGTGCGTGTGCAATAGTCATCTTGTGGTGCCATTGGCACCTCATGTAGTGCACACACAACCCAACCCATTCAGTTCCTTCTCAACCATCCTGGGATGCAGATGGAACTCAGTGGCCATGCTGCCTCTTTATTTTTCTCTCTATAGAAATAGATTAGCTGTAGCTTAGTAAGTCTAGTTTGGTTAGTTAGTTATTCTTTTAAAAAAAAATTACTATAGATATTTTCTTTTAATTGCTATTTTTCCCACACTTTCCCAGTTGGGAAACTTTAACGCCCACGATGCCTGGCTTGCCTGGGTTTAAATGATGTGACTCTTGTCGTGAGGTGAAACCCATCTCAGACAGCCACTCGTGTGTACGTTGTTTGGGGAGACCCATATCCCTCAAAAATGTGCCCATTGCCACAACCTTAAAGCCAGGGCTGGGCGTGATCAAGATCTCCGCCTCAAGATGATTTTGATGGAAAAGTCCCTTCAGCCTCCTCTTTAGGGACAAAAATCGACAGCAGCAAATGGTTCCCTGAACAAAACCTCTGCTAATTGGAGTGCTCAGTCTTCCAAATCATCCAGGAAGCGAGCTGCAACCTCCCCTAATAGGGACAGGCAGAGAAAGAAAAGGTGCCTGGCGAGGTCGTTATCCTCAGTACCGAGCTCGAGTAGAGTGAGCATCTTTGAGGTTCCAGGCACCTCTGGCACTGTCCCTCTGTGGACCTCTGCTGAGCCCCGCCGCTCCGGAATGGAGTCAAGACACTCCTCCTGTATGGCACCGACCACCCTGGTGTGGGAGTCATAGAATCATAGAATATTAGGGTTGGAAGAGACTTCAGGAGGTCATCTAGTCCAATCCCCTGCTCAAAGCAGGACCAACACCAACTAAATCATCCCAGCCAGGGCTTTGCCAAGCCGGGTCTTAAAAACCTCTAAGGATGGAGATTCCACCACCTCCCTAGGTAACGCATTCCAGTGCTTCACCACCCTCCTAGTGAAATAGTGTTTCTTAATATCCAACCTAGACCTCCCCCACTGCAACTTGAGACCATTGCTTCTTGTTCTGTCATCTGCCACTACTGAGAACAGCCTACCTCCATCCTCTTTGGAACCCCCCTTCAGGTAGTTGAAGGCTGCTATCAAATCCCCCCTCACTCTTCTTTTCTGCTGACTAAATTACCCCAGTTCCCTCAGCCTCTCCTTGTAAGTCATGTGCCCCAGCCCTCTAATCATTTTCATTGCCCTCTTTCCAATTTGTCAACATCCCTTCTGTAGTGGGGGGACCAAAACTCAATACTCCAGGTGTGGCCTCACCAGTGCCGAATAGAGGGGAATAATCACTTCCCTCAATCTGCTGGCAATGTTCCTAATAATATAACCCAATATGCCATTGGCCTTCTTGGCAACAAGGGCACACTGCTGACTCACATCCAGCTTCTCATCCACTGTAATCCCCGTGTCCTTTTCTGCAGAACTGCTGCTTAGCCATTCGGTCCCCAGCCTGTAGCCGTGCATGGGATTCTTCTGTCCTAAGTGCAGGACTCTGCACTTGTCCTTGTTGAACCTCATCAGATTTCAGAGTTGGCACTGAGAGCAGTACCACAGGCAGTGCCATCCCCATCAGCACTGACGGACAGGCTAAGGACAGCTCTGACCGCATCGGCAGCAACTGCACCACCAGGGAAGCACACAGCTCCGCAACAGTTCCTACACCAGAAAGACATAGTGGTTTCTTTGGTACCACAGTTGCCTTTGCTCAGCACCAAGGGATCGCCAGGCCAACTAATGGAGCAGCTAACCACTTCACCTGCTCCCCAGCCTCTCTCCAGCGATGAAGAGGACATATGTGGGAGCCAGCACTCTTCACCCATGGAGAGGAGACCTCCAAGTAAGGCTGTTAAGACCACATCCCACCAAACTCGAGAGATGCAACAATGGTACAGGCAGTCCTGGACTTGCCCTCCGATGCCTTTCCCTCTGTAGTGCTCCCCCCCCAGGATCCCTGGGCGGCACATAGGGCCCAATATACTAGACCCTTGACTCCAGGCTGAGGGGAAATTCAGTCTCCTCCACCTTCCCAGAGTAGGGACACATCGGAAGTATCCAAAGGCATGGAAGATGAAGAGGAAGAAGGCTTGGACCAGGAAGGCTTTTCACCAGCTCAGAATTCATCTTCCTCCCCTGATGAAGCCGTCATACCACCGCCTCCAACTACAGTGGACGACCTGAAACAATTTCAAGAACTCTTTAAAAGAGTAGCCGCCAGCCAAGACATTCCATTAAGGAGGTGCAAGAAATCCAGGACAAGCTGCTACAAATCCTACACTTTTTTTTTTTTTTTTTTTTTTTGTTGGCTACACCTCTCTAGATTGCTCAAAGAGTTACAGACTTCCAGTTTGAAGGGCCAAATTCTTTGCGGAGAATTCAGATTTTCTCTCCACATCCTGAAGGATTCTCAGACCATGTTACACTCCTTAGGAATCTATACTGTGGGCCAGAAGAGAAGATATACCTCTCAACCGCACAACAGATCACAATCTTCTCAATACCCACCATCTCAGTGCTGTTATGAGCCACAGTGTAAGAGGGCCAGGGCTCAAAAGTGGGAACAGTCTGCACCCCAGTCCATGACCTCTCAAACTGCCTCTTATACGTACTTTTGGTGAGCTGGTCGAGGGCCTGAAGAATGATACCTTACAGCATCAGCGGCAATCTATATACCCGGTCACGCCATTCAGAAGTCACCTTACCCTACTTCACAGCAATTAAGACCAGCTCGAGAGCAAAGAGATTGATTTCTAGCCCTGAACCTACAGGGTGCCTAGTTCCATATCTTGATACAATCATTGTACAGGAGATTTCCTACTGCTTACCTTTGGAGCAGGATCATTATCAGTACAGACTGCTCCACACAGGGTATTCTCCAAGGTTCTCTTCATTGTAGTGGCATACTAACCCCGGTACAGTGACTGGACTTTATCAGCACCAACTTGATGCAGTACAAGCAAGAGCGTTCCTCTCACTACCCCACATTCACCACCCTAATATGCTGGGGAGCTCATCTACACAACCACAAGGTTCAAAACAAATGGTCTTCCACAGAAATTACCTTCCATATCACCCTTTTGGGGCTAAGGGCTGTTAGGAGTGCCTGTGCATACTCTCTGCCTTTCATCAAAAACAACACACAAAGTCATGAAGGACTTAATGTGACCTGTATGTTTTGTATAAACTGCCAAGGACCTGCCAGATCTCCCTCCCTGTACAAGACAGCACTCAAACTTTGGAATTGATGCACCCATCACAATGTGCTCATCTCAGCTGTCTATCTACCAATGATACAGAACATGACAACCAACAGTCTCAGTTGGAATTTTCTCACAACAAGTGTGTACTGAATTCAAAGATGCTTCAAGGTATCCGCCCTATGGGGAACCCTGACTATGGATTTCTTCACTACTTAATGGAACAATAAAGGTCCTTGTTACTGCTCCAGTGCCGGCCTGGGGAAACATTCCCTGGCAGTTGCCCTAATATTCCCATGGGACAGGGGCCACTTGTATGTCATTTCCAAGTTTCCTACTCTGTCCAAGATTCTGTTGAAAATTCAACGAGACAAAGCGAGAGTTATTCTGATTGCCCTTCTTGACCATGATAAGTATGGCTCCCTTACCTGACACAGATGGCAATATGCCCTTCTGTTTCTCTTCAGCCCATTCCTCACCCGCTCTCTCAAAGCAATGGGCTGACCATTCACCCCAACCCGCGGGTCCTCTGCCTCCAGGTTTGGTTCCTTCTTAGTCCCAAGGCTTAGAGGCAGAATGCTCTGACAAGCTGAACGTGTTGCAACACAACCAAAAGTTGACCACTCGACATACTTATCTACAAAATGGAAAGGACTCCAAGTTTGTGTCATTCCAAACACACAGACCCAACCTCATCTTTCCTCCCTCTGATTCTGCACTACATTTTAAATACTCACTCAGTTCCCTTAAGGTACATCTATTGGCAAAAACGGCTTCCCACTTGGTGTTTGCTCCCCACTAATGGGTAGATTCTTCAAGGGCATTGGGAATCTCTTTCTGCATGTGACACCACCCGCTCCAGCCTGGGACTTTAACCTAATTCTCAGGGCTTTGACTAGACCTCCCTCGAGTCCAGGACAAGTTGTTCTCTTACACCTGTCCATGAAGACAGCATTTCTAATTGCCATCACCTCAGCTAGGCACATAGGAGAAATAGCGGCCCTGATGGCACATCCATCATAGAATCATAGAATATCAGGGTTGGAAGGGACCTCAGGAGGTCATCTAGTCCAACCCCCTGCTCAAAGCAGGACCAATCCCCAACTAAATCATTCCAGCCAGGGCTTTGTCAAGCCTGACCTTAAAAACTTCTAAGGAAGGAGATTCCACCACCTCCCTAGGTAACGCATTCCAGTGTTTCACTACCCTCCTTGTGAAAAAGTTTTTCCTAATATCTAACCTAAACCTCCCCGACTGCAACTTGAGACCATTACTCCTTGTTCTGTCATCAGCTAACACTGAGAACAGTCTAGATCCATCCTCTTTGGAACCCCCTTTCAGGTAGTTGAAAGCAGCTATCAAATCCCCCTTCATTCTTCTCTTCCACAGACTAAACAATCCCAGTTCCCTCAGCCTCTCCTCATAACTCATGTGTTCCAGTCACCTAATCATTTTTGTTGCCCTCTGCTGGGCTCTTTCCACATTCTTTCTGTAGTCGGGGGGCCCAAAACTGGACACAGTACTCCAGATGAGGCCTCACCAATGTCGAAGTGAGGGGAACGATCATGTCCCTCGATCTGCTGGCAATGCCCGTACTTATACATCCCAAAATGCAATTGAATTCTTGGCAACAAGGGCACACTGTTGACTCATATCCAGCTTCTCATCCACTGTAACCCCTAGGTCCTTTTCTGCAGAACTGCTGCCTAGCTATTCGGTCCCCAGTCTGTAGCGGTGCTTGGGATTCTTCCATCCTAAGAGCAGGACTCTGCACTTGTCCTTGTTAAACCTCCCAGATTTCTTTTGGCCCAATCCTCTAATTTGTCTATGGCCCTCTATCCTATCCCTACCCTCCAGCGTATCTACCTCTCCTCCCAGTTTAGTGTCATCTGCAAACTTGCTGAGGGTGCAATCCACACCATCCTCCAGATCATTAATGAAGATATTGAACAAAACCAGCCCCAGGACCGACCCTTGGGGCACTCCACTTGATACCGGCTGCCAACTAGACATGGAGCCATTGATCACTACCCGTTGAGCCCGACAATCTAGCCAACTTTCTATCCACTTTATAGGCCATTCATCCAGCTCATACTACTTTAACTTGCTGGCAAGAATACTGTGGGAGACAGTGTCAAAAGCTTTGCTAAATCATAGAATCATAGAATATCAGGGTTGGAAGGGACCTCAGGAGGTCATCTAGTCCAACCCCCTGCTCAAAAGCAGGACCCAGACCCAATTAAATCATCCCAGCCAGGGCTTTGTCAAGCCTGACCTTAAAAACTTCTAAGGAAGGAGATTCCACCACCTCCCTAGCAACGCATTCCAGTGTTTCACCACCCTCCTAGTGAAAAAGTTTTTCCTAATATCCAACCTAAACCTCCCCCACTGCAACTTGAGACCATTACTCCTTGTCCTGTCCTCTTCCACCACTGAGAATAGTCTAGAACCATCCTCTCTGGAACTACCTCTCAGGTAGTTGAAAGCAGTTATCAAATCCCCCCTCATTCTTCTCTTCTGCAGACTAAACAATCCCAGTTCCCTCAGCCTCTCCTCACAACTCATGTGTTCCAGACCCCTAATAATTTTTGTTGCCCTTCGCTGGACTCTCTCCAATTTATCCACATCCTTGTAGTGTGGGGCCCAAAACTGGACACAGTACTCCAGATGAGGCCTCACCAATGTCGAATAGAGAGGGACGATCACATCCCTCGATCTGCTCGCTATGCCCCTACTTATACATCCCAAAATGCCATTGGCCTTCTTCGCAACAAGGGCACACTGCTGGCTCATATCTAGCTTCTCGTCCACTGTCACCCCTAGGTCCTTTTCCACAGAACTGATGCCTAGCCATTCGGTCCCTAGTCTGTAGCTGTGCATTGGATTCTTCCGTCCTAAGTGCAGGACCCTGCACTTATCCTTATTGAACCTCATCAGATTTCTTTTGGCCCAATCCTCCAATTTGTCTAGGTCCCTCTGTATCCTATCCCTGCCCTCCAGCATATCTACCACTCCTCCCAGTTTAGTATCATCCGCAAATTTGCTGAGAGTGCAATCCACACCATCCTCCAGATCATTTATGAAGATATTGAACAAAACCGGCCCCAGGACCGACCCCTGGGGCACTCCACTTGACACCGGCTGCCAACTAGACATGGAGCCATTGATCACTACCCGTTGAGCCCGACAATCTAGCCAACTTTCTACCCACCTTATAGTGCATTCATTCAGCCCATACTTCCTTAACTTGCTGACAAGAATTCTGTGGGAGACCGTGTCAAAAGCTTTGCTAAAGTCAAGATACAATACATCCACTGCTTTCCCTTCATCCACAGAACCAGTAATCTCATCATAGAAGGCTATTAGATTAGTCAGGCATGACTTTCCCTTGGTGAATCCATGCTGACTGTTCCTGATCACTTTCCTCTCATGTAAGTGCTTCAGGATTGATTCTTTGAGGACCTGCTCCATGATTTTTCCGGGGACTGAAGTGAGGCTGACTGGCCTGTAGTTCCCAGGATCCTCCTTCTTCCCTTTTTTAAAGATTGGCACTACATTAGCCTTTTTCCAGTCATCCGGGACTTCCCCCGTTCGCCACGAGTTTTCAAAGATAATGGCCAATGGCTCTGCAATCATAGAATCATAGAATATCAGGGTTGGAAGGGACCTCTGAAGGTCATCTAGTCCAACCCCCTGCTTGAAGCAGGACCAATTCCCAGTTAAATCATCCCAGCCAGGGCTTTGTCAAGCCTGACCTTAAAAACTTCCAAGGAAGGAGATTACACCACCTCCCTAGGCAACGCATTCCAGTGTTTCACCACCCTCTTAGTGAAAAAGTTTTTCCTAATATCCAATCTAAACCTCCCCCACTGCAACTTGAGACCATTACTCCTCGTTCTGTCATCTGCTACCATTGAGAACAGTCTAGAGCCATCCTCTTTGGAACCCCCTTTCAGGTAGTTGAAAGCAGCTATCAAATCCCCCCTCATTCTTCTCTTCTGCAGGCTAAACAATCCCAGCTCCCTTAGCCTCTCCTCATAAGTCATGTGTTCTAGACCCCTAATCATTTTTGTTGCCCTTCGCTGGACTCTCTCCAATTTATCCACATCCTTCTTGTAGTGTGGGGCCCAAAACTGGACACAGTACTCCAGATGAGGCCTCACCAATGTCGAATAGAGGGGGACGATCACGTCCCTCGATCTGCTCGCTATGCCCCTACGTATACATCCCAAAATGCCATTGGCCTTCTTGGCAACAAGGGCACACTGCTGACTCATATCCAGCTTCTCGTCCACTGTCACCCCTAGGTCCTTTTCCGCAGAACTGCTGCCTAGCCATTCGGTCCCTAGTCTGTAGCGGTGCATTGGATTCTTCCGTCCTAAGTGCAGGACCCTGCACTTATCCTTATTGAACCTCATCAGATTTCTTTTGGCCCAATCCTCCAATTTGTCTAGGTCCTTCTGTATCCTATCCCTCCCCTCCAGCGTATCTACCACTCCTCCCAGTTTAGTATCGTCCGCAAATTTGCTGAGAGTGCAATCCACACCATCCTCCAGATCATTTATGAAGATATTGAACAAAACCGGCCCCAGGACCGACCCCTGGGGCACTCCACTTGACACCGGCTGCCAACTAGACATGGAGCCATTGATCACTACCCGTTGAGCCCGACAATCTAGCCAGCTTTCTACCCACCCTATAGTGCATTCATCCAGCCCATACTTCCTTAACTTGCTGACAAGAATACTGTGGGAGACCGTGTCAAAAGCTTTGCTAAAGTCAAGAAACAATACATCCACTGCTTTCCCTTCATCCACAGAACCAGTAATCTCATCATAAAAGGTGATTAGATTAGTCAGGCATGACCTTCCCTTGGTGAATCCATGCTGGCTGTTCCTGATCACTTTCCTCTCATGCAAGTACTTCAAGATTGATTCTTTGAGGACCTGCTCCATGATTTTTCCAGGGACTGAGGTGAGGCTGACTGGCCTGTAGTTCCCAGGATCCTCCTTCTTCCCTTTTTTAAAGATTGGCACTACATTAGCCTTTTTCCAGTCATCCGGGACTTCCCCGGTTCGCCACGAGTTTTCAAAGATAATGGCCAATGGCTCTGCAATCACAGCCGCCAATTCCTTCAGCACTCTCGGATGCAACTCGTCCGGCCCCATGGACTTGTGCACGTCCAGCTTTTCTAAATAGTCCCTAACCACCTCTATCTCCACAGAGGGCTGGCCATCTCTTCCCCATTTTGTGATGCCCAGTGCAGCAGTCTGGGAGCTGACCTTGTTAGTGAAAACAGAGGCAAAAAAAGCATTGAGTACATTAGCTTTTTCCACATCCTCTGTCACTAGGTTGCCTCCCTCATTCAGTAAGGGGCCCACACTTTCCTTGGCTTTCTTCTTGTTGCCAACATACCTGAAGAAACCCTTCTTGTTACTCTTGACATCTCTCGCTAGCTGCAGCTCCAGGTGCGATTTGGCCCTCCTGATTTCATTCCTACATGCCCGAGCAATATTTTTATACTCTTCCCTGGTCATATGTCCAACCTTCCACTTCTTGTAAGCTTCTTTTTTATGTTTAAGATCCGCTAGGATTTCACCGTTAAGCCAAGCCGGTCGCCTGCCATATTTACTATTCTTTCGACTCATCGGGATGGTTTGTCCCTGTAACCTCAACAGGGATTCCTTGAAATACAGCCAGCTCCCCTGGACTCCTTTCCCCTTCAAGTTAGTCCCCCAGGGGATCCTGGCCATCCGTTCCCTGAGGGAGTCGAAGTCTGCTTTCCTGAAGTCCAGGGTCCGTATCCTGCTGCTTACCTTTCTTCCCTGTGTCAGGATCCTGAACTCAACCAACTCATGGTCACTGCCTCCCAGATTCCCATCCACTTTTGCTTCCCCCACTAATTCTACCCAGTTTGTGAGCAGCAGGTCAAGAAAAGCGCCCCCCCTAGTTGGCTCCTCTAGCACTTGCACCAGGAAATTGTCCCCTACGCTTTCCAAAAACTTCCTGGATTGTCTATGCACCGCAGTATTGCTCTCCCAGCAGATATCAGGAAAATTAAAGTCACCCATGAGAATCAGGGCATGCGATCTAGTAGCTTCCGTGAGCTGCCGGAAGAAAGCCTCATCCACCTCATCCCCCTGGTCCGGTGGTCTATAGCAGACTCCCACCACTACATCACTCTTGTTGCACACACTTCTAAACTTAATCCAGAGACACTCAGGTTTTTCTATAGTTTCGTACCGGAGCTCTGAGCAGTCATACTGCTCCCTTACATACAGTGCTACTCCTCCACCTTTTCTGCCCTGCCTGTCCTTCCTGAACAGTTTATAACCATCCATGACAGTACTCCAGTCATGTGAGTTATCCCACCAAGTCTCTGTGATTCCAATCACATCATAGTTCCTTGACATCACCAGGACCTTCAGTTCTCCCTGCTTGTTTCCAAGGCTTTGTGCATTCGTTTATAAGCACTTGAGATAACCTGTTGATCGCCCCTCATTCCCAGTATGAGGCAGGAGCCCTCCCCTCACAGACATTTCTGCCTGTGCTTCCTCCCGGTATCCCTCTTTCCCACTTACCTCAGGGCTTTGGTCTCCTTCCCCCGGTGAACCTAGTTTAAAGCCCTCCTCACTAGGTTAGCCAGCCTGCTGGCAAAGATGCTCTTCCCTCTCTTCGTAAGATGGAGCCCGTCTCTGCCCAGCACTCCTCCTTCATGGAACACCATCCCATGGTCAAAGAATCCAAAGCCTTCTCTCCGACACCACCTGCGTAGCCATTCGTTGACTTCCACGATTCGACGGTCCCTACCCAGGCCTTTTCCTTCCACGGGGAGGATGGACGAGAACACCACTTGCGCCTCAAACTCCTTTATCCTTCTTCCCAGAGCCACGTAGTCTGCAGTGATCCGCTCAAGGTCATTCTTGGCAGTATCATTGGTGCCCACGTGGAGAAGCAGGAAGGGGTAGTGATCCGAGGGCTTGATGAGTCTCGGCAGTCTCTCCGTCACATCGCGAATCTTAGCCCCCGGCAAGCAGCAGACTTCTCGGTTTTCCCGGTCAGGGCGGCAGATAGATGACTCAGTCCCCCGGAGGAGAGAGTCCCCGACCACCACCACCCGCCTTCTCCTCTTGGGAGTGGTGGTCGTGGAACCCCCAACCTCAGGACATCGCATCTCATGCCTTCCAACCAGCGGAATCACAATCACAGCCGCCAGTTCCTTTAGCACTCTCGGATGCAACTCATCCGGCCCCATGGACTTGTGCACGTCCAGTTTTTCTAAATAGTCCCTAACCACCTCTTTCTCCACAGAGGGCTGGCCATCTATTCCCCATGTTGTGATGCCCAGCACAGCAGTCTGGGAGCTGACCTTGTTAGTGAAGACAGAGGCAAAAAAAGCATTGAGTACATTAGCTTTTTCCACATCCTCCGTCACTAGGTTGCCTCCCTCATTCATTAAGGGGCCCACACTTTCCTTAGCTTTCTTCTTGTTGCCAACATACCTGAAGAAACCCTTCTTGTTACTCTTAACATCTCTCGCTAGCTGCAGCTCCAGGTGTGATTTGGCCCTCCTAATTTCATTCCTACATGCCCGGGCAATATTTTTATACTCCTCCCTGGTCTTTTGTCCAACCTTCCACTTCTTGTAAGCTTCTTTTTTATGCTTAAGATCCGCTAGGATTTCACCGTTAAGCCAAGCTGGTCGCCTGCCATACTTACTATTCTTTCGACACATCGGGATGGTTTGTCCCTGTAACCTCAACAGGGATTCCTTGAAATACAGCCAGCTCTCCTGGACTCCTTTCCCCTTCATGTTAGTCCCCCAGGGGATCCTACCCGTCCGTTCCCTGAGGGAGTCGAAGTCTGCTTTCCTGAAGTCCAGGGTCCGTATCCTGCTGCTTACCTTTCTTCCCTGTGTCAGGATCCTGAACTCAACCAACTCATGGTCACTGCCTCTCAGATTCCCATCCACTTTTGCTTCCCCTACTAATTCTTCCCGGTTTGTGAGCAGCAGGTAAAGAAAAGCTCCCCCACAGTTGGCTCCTCTAGCACTTGCACCAGGAAATTGTCCCCTCCGCTTTCCAAAAACTTCCTGGATTGTCTATGCACCGCTGTACTGCTCTCCCAGCAGATATCAGGAAAATTAAAGTCACCCATGAGAACCAGGGCATGCGATCTAGTAGCTTCCGCGAGCTGCCGGAAGAAAGCCTCATCCACCTCATCCCCCTGGTCCGGTGGTCTATAGCAGACTCCCACCACTACATCACTCCTGTTGCTCACACTTCTAAACTTAATCCAGAGACACTCAGGTTTTTCTGCAGTATCATACCGGAGCTCTGAGCAGTCATACTGCTCCCTTACATACAGTGCTACTCCCCCACCTTTTCTGCCCTGCTGTCCTTCCTGAACAGTTTATAACCATCCATGACAGTACTCCAGTCATGTGAGTTATCCCACCAAGTCTCTGTTATTCCAATCACGTCATAATTCCTTGACGTCACCAGAACCTCCAGTTCTCCCTGCTTGTTTCCAAGGTTTTGTGCATTCGTATATAAGCACTTGAGATAACCTGCTGATCGCCCCTCATTCTCAGTATGAGGCAGGAGCCCTCCCCTCACAGACATTCCTGCCTGTGCTTCCTCCCGGTATCCCGCTTTCCCACTTACCTCAGGGCTTTGGTCTCCTTCCCCCGGTGAACCTAGTTTAAAGCCCTCCTCACTAGGTTAGCCAGCCTGCTCACAAAGATGCTCTTCCCTCTCTTCGTAAGGTGGAGCCCGTCTCTGCCCAGCACTCCTCCTTCATGGAACACCATCTCATGGTCAAGGAATCCAAAGCCTTCTCTCCGACACCACCTGCGTAGCCATTCGTTGACTTCCACTATTCGACGGTCCCTACCCAGGCCTTTTCCTTCCACGGGGAGGATGGACGAGAACACCACCTGCGCCTCAAACTCCTTTATCCTTCTTCCCAGAGCCACATAGTCCGCAGTGATCTGCTCAAGGTCATTCTTGGCAGTATCATTGGTGCCCATGTGGAGAAGCAGGAAGGGGTAGCGATCTGAGGGCTTGATGAATCTCGGCAGTCTCTCCGTCACATCGCGAATCTTAGACCCCGGCAAGCAGCAGACTTCTCGGTTTTCCTGGTCAGGGCGGCAGATAGATGACTCAGTCCCCCGGAGTAGAGAGTCTCCGACCACCACCACCCGCCTCCTTCTCTTGGGAGTGGTGGTCGTGGAACCCCCCATCTCAGGACAGCGCATCTCATGCCTTCCAACCAGCGGAGTCTCCTTCTGCTTTCTCCCCCCAGACATATCATCTGGTCCACTCTCCGCAACGGTACCTGTGGAGAGAACATGAAAGCGGTTAGTTACCTGTGTCTGTGTTGCTGGAACCCGGACATTCTCCCTTCTTCTTCTGGAGGTCACATGTTGCCAAGCTTCTTCACTGGCCTCTTGGCTCCGCTGTGCAACCTGCTCTAAATCTTTAGAGCTTTGTGCCCGTAGAAGCATATCCTGACTTTTGTCCAGAAAATCCTCCGTTTCTCGTATGCAACGCAGGGTCGTTATCTGTTGCTCCAGACCTTCAATCTTCTCTTCCAGTATGGAGACCAGCTTGCACTTTGTACACACAAAGTCGCTTCTGTCCTGTGGAAGAAAGACAAACATGGCACATCCAGTGCAGGTCACAATAGCTGAACCCCTCCCTTCCATATCACCTTCTTTCTATGAGCTTCCTCAGAGAAGTTGGCAAGATGTAAGCCTCACTGGGCTCACTCCAGGCGAACTCCCAGGCAAACTCCTGCTGTGTGCTGCTCTGCTGTCCCCCGCTGCTCAGCTGCTTCGCCGCCGCTCAGCTGGTTCGCGAAGCTCTGGCTATTTTTAAACAGCCAGGCTCCCCTGAAACAAACAAACAAACAGACCGCCCCACTGCCCGCCCCCTGCAGGCTACCAGCCAATCAGACACTCGCTCAGGCTCTCACGCTGCCCTCCCAGCAAACACACGCTCGGATACTTACTCAGCAAACAGGCACTCGGATACTCACCAATCCCAGGCAAACTCCTGCTGTGTGCTGCTGTGCTGTCCCCCGCTGCTCAGCTGGTTCGCCGCCGCTCAGCTGGTAAAGTCAAGGAACAACACGTCCACCGCTTTCCCCTCATCCACAGAGCCAGTTATCTCGTCATAGAAGGCAATTAGATTAGTCAGGCACGACTTGCCCTTGGTGAATCCATGCTGACTGTTCCTGATCACTTTCCTCTCCTCTAAGTGATTCAGAATTGATTCCTTGAGGACCTGCTCCATGATTTTTCCAGGGACTGAGGTGAGGCTGACTGGCCTGTAGTTCCCAGGATCCTCCTTCTTCCCTTTTTTAAAGATGGGCACTACATTAACCTTTTTCCAGTCGTCTGGGACTTCCCCGGATCGCCATGAGTTTTCAAAGATAATGGCCAATGGCTCTGCAATCAAATCCACCAACTCCTTTAGCGCTCTCGGATGCAGCGCATCCGGCCCCATGGACTTGTGCTCGTCCAGTTTTTCTAAATAGTCCTGAACCACTTCTTTCGCCACAGAGGGCTGGTCATCTCCTCCCCATGCTGTGCTGCCCAGTGCAGTAGTCTGGGAGCTGACCTTGTTCGTGAAGACAGAGGCAAAAAAAGCATTGAGTACATTAGCTTTTTCCACATCCTCTGTCACTAGGTTGCCTCCCTCATTCATTAAGGGGCCCACACTTTCCTTGACTTTCTTGTAGTTGCCAAGATACCTGAAGAAACCCTTCTTGTTACTCTTAACATCTCTTGCTAGCTGCAACTCCAGGTGTGATTTGGCCTTCCTGATTTCACTCCTGCATCCCCGAGCAATATTTTTATACTCTTCCCTGGTCATTTGTCCAATCTTCCACTTCTTGCAAGCTTCTTTTTTGTGTTTAAGATCAGCAAGGATTTCACTGTGAAGCCAAGCTGGTCGCCTGCCATATTTACTATTCTTTCCACACATCGGGATGGTTTGTCCCTGTAACCTCAATAAGGATTCTTTAAAATACAGCCAGCTCTCCTGGACTCCTTTCCCCGTCATTTTATTCTCCTAGGGGGTCTTGCCCATCAGTTCCCTGCGGGAGTCAAAGTCTGCTTTTCTGAAGTCCAGGGTCCGTATTTTGCTGCTTTCCTTTCCTCCTTGTGTCAGGATCCTGAACTCGACCATCTTATGGTCACTGCCTCCCAGGTTCCCATCCACTTTTGCTTCCCCTACTAATTCTTCCCAGTTTATGAGCAGCAGGTCAAGAAGAGCTCTGCCCCGAGTTGGTTCCTCCAGCACTTGCACCAGGAAATTGTCTCCTACCGTTTCCAAAAACTTCCTGGATTGTCTGTGCACCGCTGTAGTGCTCTCCCAGCAGATGTCAGGGTGACTGAAGTCTCCCATGAGAACCAGGGCCTGCGATCTAGTAACTTCCATGAGTTGCCGGGAGAAAGCCTCATCCACCTCATCCCCCTGGTCTGGTGGTCTATAACAGACTCCCACCACAACATTACCCTTGTTGCTCACACTTCTAAACTTAATCCGGAGACACTCAGGTTTTTCTGCAGTTTCATACTTGAGCTCTGAGCAGTCATACTGCTCCCTTACATACAGTGCAACTCCCCCACCTTTTCTGCCCTGCCTGTCCTTCCTGAACAGTTTATATCCATCCATGACAGTATTCCAGTCATGTGAGTTATCCCACCAAGTCTCTGTTATTCCAATCACATCATAATTCCTTGACTGTGCCAGAACTTCCAGTTCTCCCTGCTTGTTTCCCAAGCTTCTTGCATTTGTGTATAGGCACTTGAGATAACTTGCTGATTGTCCCTCTTTCTCAGTATGAGGCAGGACCCCTGCCCTCTCGCACGCTCCTGCTCGTGCTTCCTCCCGGTATCCCACTTCCCCACTTACCTCAGGGCTTTGGTCTCCTTCCCCCGGTGAACCTAGTTTAAAGCTCTCCTCACTAAGTTAGCCAGCCTGCTTGTGAAGATGCTCTTCCCTCTCTTCATTAGGTGGAACCCATCTGTGCCTAGCACTCCTCCTTCTTGGAACACCATCCCATGGTCAAAGAATCCAAAGCCTTCTCTCCGACACCACCTGCGTAGCCATTTGTTGACTTCAATGATTCGACGGTCTCTACCCAGGCCTTTTCATTCACAGCCTTTTTTATTTTCCCTAGACAAAGTAACTCTAAGGCCATATCCCAAGTTTCTCCCTACTTTCTCTGCACTTTCCATATTAACAGATCTATCTCCCTGTTTTTTCCCAAAACCACATTGTAGCAACTGGGAGACAATTGTGCATATGTTAGATATTAGAAGACATTAACATTCTACTTGGACGGGACTAAGGACTTCAGGAAATCCCCTAAACTCTTCCTTTCGTCCACAAAAAGATCCAAAAGCTCTGTGATATCGGCTCAGAGACTATCCACATGGGTCTCTAGTTGCATTAATCACTTATCAAGGGCGCAACTTGCTTCTGTCCAGAGTCCATACGCACTCCACGAGATCAGTTTCTACCTCAATCACATTCTGTAGGGATACTCCTACCTCAGCAATCTATAGAGCAACGACTTGGGCCTCTGACCATACTTTCACAGAACATTATGTGATCCCTGAAGATTTGGCTGCTGACACCATCTTCGACTCCACAGTACTTTCTGTAGTAAAAGACTCCTCTCCGAAGTCCCAGCCTTCAGTGGTGGGTACTGCTCAGGAGTCACCTACTGTGGAGCACCCACAGGGACACTACTTGAAGAAGAAGAGGAAGTTACTCACCTTGTACAGTAACGACGGTTCTTCGAGATGTGTGTCCCTATGGATGCTCCACAACCCGCCCTCCTCCCCTCTACTTCGAAGTTCTCTATAGGGCTCTGTGGTAGAGAAGGAAGTGAGGGGGGTTCGCCTGTGCAGTGCTAAATAGCCTCGAGGCAGACCATGAGGGGGGGAGAGCACATGTGTGGGCTCAATGGGACACTGCTATCAAAAGTCTCCAATTAGAGGTGCCGGGGCACACAGACACCTACTGTGGAGCCACCCATAGGGACACCCATCTCAAAAAAACATCGTTACTGCACAAGTTGAGTAACTTCCTCTTCATCCAAAATTGCACTCCCCATCAATGATACCATAATCTAGCCAGCAGAAAAATATTAGGCAGACCCCCACAACCATACCACCTACAAGGGAAAGAGCTGACAGGAACTACTTTGTACCAGCTACAGAGATGGACTTTCTCTTCACCCTAGCTCTCTGGTGGTGGAAGCTGCCAACCATCACAGCAAACAACCCGAATTCTGGTCCACTCACCAAGACAAAACACAAATGCTTAGACCTTTTTGGTTCATGTACTCATCGACAACACTCCAATTCTGGGTCACCAATTTCTCAGCCCTTTTTGCAAGGTACGACTTTGACAACTACAGTAAACTACAGGAATTCCTTGAGGTTCTATCAAAGGAAAACGCCCCCAGTTCGCTGCCATCATGAACAAGGGACAATTAATTGCCCGTACTGCTTTACAGGTCTCGATGGGTATAGCAGACACTGCTGCAAGAATGACGGCCACAGCTATCGTAATGCGGAGGGACTCATGGTTACAGTCATCCAATATTCCAAAAGAGCTAAAACTCAAGGTGGAGGATCTCCCTTTCAATCAGGAGAAGCTCTTCTCTGCAAAAATGGACGACGTCCTTCACATTGTACAGGATTCTCAGGCCACCCTGCACACTTCAGGCCTAATAAGTGACCTGATAAGCAACGCTGGTACACACCATATCAAAAGGGCAGAGACACCTCTTTCCATTGCCCACAACAACAGTAATTTGACCAGAATAGAAATAAACAACGCTCACAAAGACGTAGGGTCCCTCAAACTCAGTCCTTGTCCTCACAACCATCTACTACCAAGCCACAATTTTAAAGTCTTCGGTGAGGGTCTGAATGACATCCCCCACAATACTGTGCTGTCAAATACTCCTACCAAACCTTTTGGCCACCACCTGCACCTGTTTTACCATGCTTGGGCACCAATAACAATGAACCAATGGGTACTGGAGATTATAAAATAGAGTTGTACCATCTCCTTCCTCTCCTTACCCCCTACCCTATCACCTTCTCCGTCCCTCTTCAGGGACCCTTCTCACGAGCACCTTTTACAACAGGAAATGAACCATGTCCTACAATTGGGTGCCGTGGAGCAAGTTCCAACTCAATAAAAAGGGAAGGGTTTTTACTCCCATTATTTTCTCATCACAAAGAAAAATGACAGATGGAGGCCCTCTTAGATCTTTGGAAACTCAACAAATTTGTGCAGAATCAGAGAGATTCAAAATTGTCACACTGGCCACAATTATTCCAGCGCTAGATAAGCAGGACTGGTTTTCAGCCCTCGACCTCCAAAATGCTTATTTTCATATTACAGGCAATTTTTAAGATTTGCGGTAGGGCTTAACCATTACTAATACAGAATACTACCTTTTCGCCTTTCCACTGCCCTTCCAGTTTTTTCAAAAACCCTCACAGTAATGGTGGCCCACATATGAAGGAGAGGAGTGATGATCTTCCCATACCTAGACAATTGTCTACTGAAAGGTACAACTCAGGAAGAAGCGACACACATGGTGCAGACAGTCATTGAACTGTTCCAGACACTAGGGTTGCAGATAAATATACAGAAAACTACACTAATCCCGGTGTAACAACTGGAATTCATCAGGTCCTATCTTGATTCCACATAGGAGAGGGCACTGTTGCAACAGTCACCAGCAGCCCTCAAATATCTGCCAGAACCTACCTACAACTATTAGGTCATATGGCAGCTACGACGTTCGTAGTCAGACACATGATATTACATATGCATTGCCTACATAGCTGGCTGAGCACTGTGTACACTCCCAGCAAACATTGTCTAAACAAAAGAGTGACAGTACCCTCAAAGGTCATTGTGTCACTAAAGTGGTGGACAAAACCAGAAAACATCTGCACAAGGATCCCTTTCCAACTGGATCCTCTGTCACTAATCATCACGACCGACGTGTCGTTGATAGGCTGGGGTGCTCTCTTAAACAAGCACACCATACAAGGAAAGTGGTCAGCGATGGAAACTCAGCTCCACATCAATCTTCTGGAGCTCTGAGTGGCATGCAGTGTGTGCAGGCACTTCCTTCCAATCATACAGAATGAATCGATCTGCATACTGACCCACAACATAGCATGCATGTTCTATATCAATCGCCAAGGTGGAGCTCGCTCCCATTCACTCTGCACCAAGGCCCTGAAATTGTGGAACTTTCACTACTACATAACCATCTTAGCTTCCGGGGTGTCAGAATATGACAGCAGACATGTTAAGCAGACACTTCTCCAAGGAACAAGAATGGGAAATACATGACAGTGTCCTCAAATGGACATTCCAATAATGGGGCTATCCATCTGTAGACCAGTTTGCATCAGCAACAAACCACAAATGCCCACTTTTCTACTCCAGGGCAGGACTAGCACCCAAGTCACTAGGGGATGCCTTCCTTATCTCATGGGACACATCACTCATGTATGCATTCCCACCGATAACTCTAATTTCACAAGTCATTGTGGGGTGGGGGAGTAGCACTGTACGTAAGGGAGCAGTATGACTGCTCAGAGCTCTGGTACGATACTGCAGAAAAACCTGAGTGTCTCTGGATTAAGTTTAGAAGTGTGAGCAACAGGAGTGATGTAGTGGTGGGAGTCTGCTATAGACCACCAGACCAGGGGGATGAGGTGGATGAGGCTTTCTTCCGGCAGCTCGCAGAAGCTACTAGATCGCATGCCCTGGTTCTCATGGGTGACTTTAATTTTCCTGATATCTGCTGGGAGAGCAGTACAGCGGTGCATAGACGATCCAGGAAGTTTTTGGAAAGCGGAGGGGACAATTTCCTGGGGCAAGTGCTAAAGGAGCCAACTAGGGGGGGAGCTTTTCTTTACCTGCTGCTCACAAACCGGGAAGAATTAGTAGGGGAAGCAAAAGTGGATGGGAATCTGAGAGGCAGTGACCATGAGTTGGTTGAGTTCAGGATCCTGACACAGGGAAGAAAGGTAAGCAGCAGGATACGGACCCTGGACTTCAGAAAAGCAGACTTCGACTCCCTCAGGGAACGGATGGGTAGGATCCCCTGGGGGACTAACATGAAGGGGAAAGGAGTCCAGAAGAGCTGGCTGTATTTCAAGGAATCCCTGTTGAGGTTACAGGGACAAACCATCCCGATGAGTCGAAAGAATAGTAAATATGGCAGGCGACCAGCTTGGCTTAACGGTGAAATCCTAGCGGATCTTAAGCATAAAAAAGAAGCTTACAAGAAGTGGAAGGTTGGACATATGACCAGGGAGGAGTATAAAAATATTGCCCGGGCATGTAGGAATGAAATTAGGAGGGCCAAATCGCACCTGGAGCTGCAGCTAGCGAGAGATGTTAAGAGTAACAAGAAGGGTTTCTTCAGGTATGTTGGCAACAAGAAGAAAGCCAAGGAAAGTGTGGGCCCCTTAATGAATGAGGGAGGCAACCTAGTGACGGAGGATGTGGAAAAAGCTAATGTACTCAATGCTTTTTTTTTTCTCTGTCTTCACTAACAAGGTCAGCTCCCAGACTGCTGTGCTGGGCATCACAACATGGGGAATAGATGGCCAGCCCTCTGTGGAGAAAGAGGTGGTTAGGGACTATTTAGAAAAACTGGACATGCACAAGTCCATGGGGCCGGATGAGTTGCATCCGAGAGTGCTAAAGGAACTGGCGGCTGTGATTGCAGAGCCATTGGCCATTATCTTTGAAAACTCGTAGCGAACGGGGGAAGTCCCGGATGACTGGAAAAAGGCTAATGTAGTGCCAATCTTTAAAAAAGGGAAGAAGGAGGATCCTGGGAACTACAGGCCAGTCAGCCTCACTTCAGTCCCCGGAAAAATCATGGAGCAGGTCCTCAAAGAATCAATCCTGAAGCACTTACATGAGAGGAAAGTGATCAGGAACAGTCAGCATGGATTCACCAAGGGAAGGTCATGCCTGACTAATCTAATAGCCTTCTATGATGAGATTACTGGTTCTGTGGATGAAGGGAAAGCAGTGGATGTATTGTATCTTGACTTTAGCAAAGCTTTTGACACGGTCTCCCACAGTATTCTTGTCAGCAAGTTAAGGAAGTATGGGCTGGATGAATGCACCATAAGGTGGGTAGAAAGTTGGCTAGATTGTCGGGCTCAACGGGTAGTGATCAATGGCTCCATGTCTAGTTGGCAGCCGGTGTCAAGTGGAGTGCCCCAGGGGTCGGTCCTGGGGCCGGTTTTGTTCAATATCTTCATAAATGATCTGGAGGGTGGTGTGGATTGCACTCTCAGCAAATTTGCGGTTGATACTAAACTGGGAGGAGTGGTAGATATGCTGGAGGGCAGGGATAGGATACAGAGGGACCTAGACAAATTGGAGGATTGGGCCAAAAGAAATCTGATGAGTTTCAATAAGGATAAGTGCAGGGTCCTGCACTTAGGACGGAAGAATCCAATGCACAGCTACAGACTAGGGACCGAATGGCTAGGCAGCAGTTCTGCGGAAAAGGACCTAGGGGTGACAGTGGACAAGAAGCTGGATATGAGCCAGCAGTGTGCCCTTCTTGCCAAGAAGGCCAATGGCATTTTGGGATGTATAAGTAGAGGAATAGCGAGCAGATCGAGGGATGTGATCGTCCCCCTCTATTTGACATTGGTGAGGCCTCATCTGGAGTACTGTGTCCAGTTTTGGGCCCCACACTACAAGAAGGATGTGGATAAATTGGAGAGAGTCCAGCGAAGGGCAACAAAAATGATTAGGGGTCTGGAACACATGAGTTATGAGGAGAGGCTGAGGGAACTGGGATTGTTTAGTCTGCAGAAGAGAAGAATGAGGGGGGATTTGATAACTGCTTTCAACTACCTGAGAGGTAGTTCCAGAGAGGATGGTTCTAGACTATTCTCAATGGTGGAAGAGGACAGGAGAAGGAGTAATGGTCTCAAGTTGCAGTGGGGGAGGTTCAGGTTGGATATTAGGAAAAATTTTTTCACTAGGAGGGTGGTGAAACACTGGAATGCGTTGCCTAGGGAGGTGGTGGAATCTCCTTCCTTAGAAGTTTTTAAGGTCAGGCTTGACAAAGCCCTGGCTGGGATGATTTAATTGGGTATGGGTCCTGCTTTTGAGCAGGAGGTTGGACTAGATGACCTCCTGAGGTCCCTTCCAACCCTGATATTCTATGATTCATTCACAAGATAAGGAACTACAGGGCCCATGTCATACTGATTGTTCCAACGTGGCCAAGACAAACTAGGTTCCCTTACAAACTAGGTTCCTGTTGCACCTGGAAGTATGTGCTCTATGAGCTCTTCCCCTGCTGGTGGATCTCCTCTCACAGAACGGAGATCGGACTCTCCACCCAAATCCAGAGAAACTTCACCTCAAAGCATAGAATCATAGAATATCAGGGTTGGAAGGGACCTCAGGAGATCATCTAGTCCAACCCCCTGCTCAAAGCAGGACCGATCCCCAACTAAATCATCCCATGGCTCCTACGTGGTTCCAACATGACAAATTAGCATGTACAGAATGAGTGAAACATATTCTTAAATAGCAGATGATCCACCGCTCTCTACGCAAAAGAATAAATCAACACAAATCTAACATCAGGAATTACATTCAAAAACCAGTAGGAGAACACTTCAACCTCCCTGGTCACTCAATAAGAGACTTAAAAGTGGCAATTCTTCAACAAAAAAACTTCAAAAACAGACTCCAACGTGAAACTGCAGAACTGGAATTAATTTGCAAACAGGACACCATCAAATTAGGCCTGAATAAAGACTGGGAGTGGATGAGTCATTACAAAACCTATTTTCCCAATACTAATTTCCCCCTACTGTTACTCACACCTTCTTGTCAACTATTAGAAATGGGCCACCCTCATCATTTTTGTAGTGGTAATTTTTCCTCCCTTGGTATTCTACTATTAATTGAATTGTCTCGTTAGACTGACCCTGCACCTGGTAAGGCAACGCCCATCTTTTCATGTACTATGTATAAATATACCTGCTACTGTATTTTCCACTCCATGCATCTGATGAAGTGGGCTGTAGCCCACGAAAGCTTATGCCCAAATAAGTTTGTTAGTCTAAGGTGCCACAAGGACTCCTCATTTGTTTTCACCACAAGGTGGAGGGAACATCAGTCTTTGCTCACCCAATCACAGACACTTCCTTACTGGTGTACAAAACATGTACTGAGAAGTCCAACAACCTACAACCCCATGGGACTTGAACCTGGTACTTCACCAGCAAAATTGGTGCACTGATAGCAGAACCCCCTTACTCTGTGTTCACTAAAGATAAGGTCACGCTGCGATGACATCCAAATTTTTTGCCTAAGGTATCAACATCTTTCTGTTTAAGCCAACCCATACACCTTCCCTTGTTTTACCCAAAACCACATGGGACCTCACAAGAGGTCATCCTACATAGACTCAATGTCAGACGAGCCTTAGCATTTTACTTAGGAAGAACCAAACCCTTCTGGAAATCTTCAAGACTATTTATTTCCACAACAGAATGCTCCAAGGGATGTGCAATATCAACCCAGAGACTATCTAAATGGACCTCTATTTGTATCCAACTCTGCTGTCAACTGCATAACAAGGAACACCTACCAGGGATCTGATCCCACTCTGCACATGCCATTGCTACATCTATAGCCTTCTTGAACAATATTCCTGTGATAGATATGGGCCTCAGAGCATACGTTTGCAAAACACTATGCTATCACTCAATCCTCTAGGTCAGATGCTATATTGAAAACATTAATCAGGTTATCTGTCATGCTGTGCATAACTTACTTTTATTATATTTGCTAAATCACTGAAAGCTTATTTATATTTCAACCATGGATTCCCTCCTTCATAATCCACTTTCTTTATGATCTTGGAGTGAAGGAGCCATGCTGCATTTGTGAGATCACAAATACTCTCCATGACAACAAGCTTGCAAGTACAGGCTTAGTAATTCACTGTAGGATGAGAAGCTGAGCTGGGAAGGGAATGAGAAAATTCTTATTAAAACATGTATATTATTCTTTAAGACATAAAGAGAACACAGAAAAAGCCTACCCATGTAAACTTCCATCTTCTGTTTTGATCTGAAAGTGTATCAAAAGCTGATTTATATACCCTTTATGCATTCTCTAAATGGCAAGCATTTTAATATTGTGATCATTATAAGTAATTGCAAAAGTTGTCAACAAAATAAAGGTAAATATTCATCTAAGTTAAATGTCAGTTTAATATTTCAGTACATCCTTCACCTGTGTTAATAAACTGTTGCTGTGCTTAAGTCTCTAAAATGGAAAGCAAAGTATATTTCACTTTTAAACAACATATAGCATAGAAACTTTCACATCTGGTAAATCAGTCATTTTTAATTAAGATAAACCACACAACACATTTTTATTAAGATAAACAACCCATAAAATGGGTTGGTTATTATGTGAAAAGCGTGAGTTCCACATTGATACTCAGCACAAGACTGTTACGTTCTTCAAAGCAAAAGAGAAAACAAAGTAGATCTTAATTCTGCAGTGCACCTCAGATAAATTATAAATGGTTAATTAACATAGCATAAAAAGTAAAGTATCTACTACTGAACTAATTGCTATATTCAGTATATAGTCTATTATTTTCTGCTGCTAGACTCTCCGTGCAGATTAGTGACATGTCTCTAGAGTGCATCCTACATTAGTAACAAGCTTGGACAATAACATACCTTAAAGATGGGGTCCTTCAGCTTTTGCACAGCAAAAATTCCTCATGAGGTAAATGCACAAGGATTGCAGGACTGGGCATGAAACGTGGATTTATATTTTTTTCATAGTCTTACTTTTATGTGAAAAATGTTTAATGGTTTCCTTTTTATTACTACAGTTCTTTTTGTGTAATATTGAGCTAAATGATTAGAGCGATCAGAAATACCTTAAGACTTTATGCATTATCTATGGGTCTCATATCCTTGATCAGTGTCAGTATTGTCTTTCATCTTGATTATGTTTGTCAGTTTTTCTTTTGAACCCCCATCATTTAGTGTGTTTTCATTATTTTTCCATTCTGTTGCAATTTCAGAACATGTAACTTCTAATGCCAGCGATAGTGAAAGTAGTTACCGTAAGTGTTATAAGTTCCTTCTTTATTTTGAATCCTTGTTACTACCTTTAAGTTTGGGTTTGTCTGGGTATTTTTTTCCAGATATTCACGTGATACATAAACATGGATTGCAGTTGGAGCTGATCAGGTGGTCTTATTTTATCTGCTCAGATGAGTTGCTGAGAATTTTTCTGTTTATATAACTGAGTGTACTTAGGCCTTGTCAACACAAAGTTGCACCATTTTTACTTAAATAGATTGTTACTAATAGATTTAGTTGAACTGGTGCAAACCCTTTGTGGACATTCTTATTTTGATATAAGAGTGACTAATTGACTTAAACC
Source organism: Eretmochelys imbricata (assembly GCF_965152235.1). NCBI lineage: Eukaryota > Metazoa > Chordata > Testudines > Cheloniidae > Eretmochelys > Eretmochelys imbricata. The sequence continues at coordinate 210,652 of NC_135580.1, read as the reverse complement.
GAATCAAGATCAGCCTGGTTTAAACTGAAGTAAGAGGGTCCACTTGATCTTTTGTACTAGTTTAACTAAATCAGTTTAAAATATCACATTTGGTTAAACTGGTGCAGCTTTCTTCTGTAGACAAGCACTTAGTAAGTTTTGTACTAACAATGTAAGCTGATAAATTCAGTGTGTCATGGCATGCTTAAATATGGAATACTTGTTTTTTTAAAAGTGTAATATATAAATATTTTAAATGAAAGTGAGGGTAAGTCAGCGTTCATTTCTACTTCTCTTCGAGCTTTTACTTAGTAGTTTTGTGAAATAGGGCTGCTTATTTTGAGTTGTCTTCAAAGGCTATACAATGGATTACTGGTATTTAGCACCAGAATTAATGTTGTTAAATGAAACCCCTGGACTGTCTCATTCTAATTGCATGATACATTTTAAAGACTAGACTGAGTTTAAGTATTGTTGTTTTTATTACAGTAGAACCTTAAGGCCCACACAGGGATTTAGGGCCCCATTGTGCTAGGCACTGAACAAAGTAGTGTTAAAAAGATAGTCCCTTTCCCAAAGTGATTACTATTCAGGGCTTCGATCCTGAAATTTATTTCATATGGCCAGACCCCCACCCAACAAAATTACTAAGGCTCCAAGCAGGCACAGGACTGTCCCAAACACAGTGATTTTGGGGATTAAGACATAGGGTACAATAGAACAGATAGATGAAACATACAGGAAATTAGATAGAGCTGAAGAAGAAAACAGACAGGCATACCTTTGCACTGTGAGTTTTAGTCACGGCTCACCACCTGTTGTCTGTTTGCCAAGTATAAATTCCTGAAAGATATTTTAGTAACTGTTGTTATAGAGTTTGGACAGACGGTAGGGGAATGGGTCAACAGGTAAATGAGTTTGGGAGCTCTGCATCCTTTTAAATGGACACTGCCAAGTCAATTTTGGTACAAAACAAAATTTTACTAATAGAAATATTATTAATAGAAAATATTTTAAGCAAACAAGTATTCTCTGTGTTTGCAACCCTGATATTGCTGCACTCTTGAGAAAATGAAAGTGAAATTGATAAGAAACTATTAACAAAAGCGAAACTGTGTATTGTAGAAAACTGTGTATTGTAGAAACAGAGTAACACAAAATAGAAACAGCAAGGATGAAGAAAAGTTAACTAATTGGTAATGTTAGCCACATAGGTAAATTTACTCTTAAAAAACTGGGTTTTATTAACCTGCCAGTGTCTCTTGAAAGCTGCTGTTTTCTTAAGTTTTCCAGTCACTTCATCAGTGCTGCTTCTATTATGATCGGTGATTCATTATAGGTGATGATATTTGGGCTTTATTCTTCATTGGCAAAAACTTTATGCACAGTATAAATGTTCTGTGGAATTTAACAGAATGTGTAATTCTAAGCAATGATTATTTTTATTAAAGTTACCTCTTTAATTTCTTCTTTCTGCTGTCTAATATGAAAGTTATCTTGATTACAGATGAGTATGGTTGTTCAAAAGGTCCATTCTATTAATATCTGTTTTTCTAAAGTGTTCAACAGTATTGACAATATATACTTTTTGCCCTCAACCAGTGGGTTGTTTATATTTGCTATTTCTGTTTCTGTTTAATGTTTTGCTTAACTGATTTTTGACTTTATAGCAAAGTGATTTCTTTCAAAAAGTATTTCATTACATATTAGCTGGAGTCCCTTATAGCTGAGTTGATAGTTGAGTGACTTTGTTTCTCTCTCTAGCCTAAAAGAGGTTCTGAAAGTATATACTGTCTTTCTCTAAGTCCATTTGCATGAGTTATTTTTTGAGGTGTTCAGTTATCCAAGTTGCATGTTTCTTGTCTTAACTACTAAGAAAAAAATTCAAACTGATGTGCACTCATCTATTGCTATAATAGACTCGGACCACAAAGTAAATAAAATAAAAGACAGTTCTTCTTCAAGTGATGGTCCCTATGTGTATTCCACACATGGGTATCTATGAATCTGAGTCCAGAAATTCGAATGAGCAGTATCTACACATGCACAATAGATCTCCTTGTGCTCCAAATTGAGGACATGAAGGGGCAGTGCGAATTAACGTCTCTCCAGTTCCTCATTACTGCCATAAGACCTGAGTTGGAATCCCATGTCCATTTCAGTCTTCCTTTTTTTGTGAAACTATAATACAATTTGTAAATAGTTTAGTAGTTAGTATTTTAATATTTTATAGTTTACAGTTAGTTTTTAGTTACTCCCCACTTTGGGATGCTTCTCCTTCTGAAGGAGGATTACGCCAAGAGTTCCAGGGTTCAAGAACTGTCTCCCCTGTTCCCATTCCTTCTCCATCAGAGATGACCACTGGCGCTGGGATATTGCCACAAAGTGCAGTATCTGCCATTCTTTCCCTCCCTGAACTCAGGACGGATGAGAGCTCCATCTGTGGAAGCACCTCATGGAGCAGGCTCTGAAACCCCATTCAGATTCAGGCCAGGGAGACACCCCATCTCCACCCCATACAACAACCTCAAATAATGAGCAGTACCCCTCTGAGCGCAAGCTCCAGAGTTGAGGCAAAAACTCTTAAGCCTAACAAACTCTCCCAAGAGACTACAGGTCATGAACATAGTCATATTTCTGTCCAGATATGTCTCAGAGAGGACCCCTCTCCATCTCAGTCAAAGTCAGTGAGCCCTAAATCTTCTGTCCAAGAACGAAAGGCATGAAAGGAGAAGGATCTGATGTTGTTGGTTCTGGCTTTGGATCCATCCTACAAACTTGAGGAGTGGAACTCAATGCGTCTGTCTGGGCTTTCAATGCTGGGATCCCATCCAACAGCTCCAATGTTCTCCATGCAGGATCCCCCAAACATTAGACCTATGGATGACTTTGATCCACAGGTACCTTCCTCAGGAGCCCCCCAGGTACCAAGGAGGACTGAAAACTTCACCTCGCTGGAAGGTATCTTCACTTAGTCCTGCCCACAATCTCCCTTGCTATCAGATCCAGCTCTTTGTAGAGACATTCCTGCACCCAGGGAAACCACCCTGAGGGAAGGAATATCAGCCCCTATGATGTCTATAACTAACGTCCTCCCACTGGTTCCATCGATGCTGCCAGTAGGACAGGTGCCTATCATGTCAAGTGAATCTGATGCTCCTGATGAGGCTCCTCCACCCACCCCCAAAAGGGGAGGATGGTTAGTCAGAGATCAAAAAAGGTATTGGAATCTCCCGCCTCCTTCCAAATATGGTTTTCCAGGGGACTACTGGTTCCTGATGCCATTGGTTCCTCCCCCTCTGGATGATCTCTGCTTGTCTTATTGGGGCTTGTAGGAGCCGAACAACAGAGGCCTGGGATGTGTGCAGGAATCCTCTCCTGGCCAATAACAACTGGCTCCATCAGAATTTGTGGAGGAAGAAGACATCAAGTCTGGTCTGTATGGTATATCATCCTCCTCACTGGATGAGCCAGTTGCCCCTTCATCCCACTGTCCACCTGATGTTCACAAATTGTACCAGGAGTTGTTGCAAAGGGTAGCAGCTGAGCTGCAGATACATCAGAGAGATTCAAGACACACAACAGGGCCTACTGGACACCTTCCAGCCCTCTGGCCTTTCGAGGGTGGCCCTTCCAGTTAACCAAGCCATCATGAAATTCACCAGATCACTGTGGCACACCCCTGCCTTTTGTTGCCCTACCCCAAAGAGAGCTGAGAAATGGTATTTTGTACCAGCAAAAGGGGCTAAATCCATATTTACCCATCCAGTACTCAACACCTGTGCAATCAGCTACAGAGAAGTCCAGGGCTCAGTATTCCAATAATCCCACAACTAATAAGGTCACTAAATGCCTCTTCCTTTGGGGTAGGAAGGTATTCTCTTCAGCTAGTCTCTAATTCAGAGCTGCTGACTACCAGGCAATGATGCAAAATATAATTTCCTTAATTATGCCAAACGTACAGAATTTAAAGGCAAACTTCCCTAGCAAGACAGAGCCCAGTTCCAAGCCCTCATTGTCAGAGGCAGGCTGATGACCAAAACATCACTTCAAGGGGCAGTTGACACAGCTGATACTATCTCTAGAGCCATCAACACAGTTGTAGTCCTAAGGAGTTATGGTTGCAATCTTCAGGGTTCCCCAAGGATGTCCAGAATACCATCAAGAACCTTTCCTTTGGTGAGTCTAGCCTTTTTAAATGCAAAGACTGAGAAGTCTTTGCGCACTCTAAAAGTCCCTAGAACAAACTTATACTCCCTGGACATTTACACCCCAGCCCCCAAGAGGAATCATCATAAGCAACACTATACACCCAGACCACCTCCTTAGGTGTTCTATCATCAGTCACATGAACCTCCATGTAAGAAGCAAAGGACTCAAAGACCTAGATATATGGCTGCTTCTACCTCTACAACCACCACCCAATAACCAAAGGGTTCTTTAGATGATACGGTTGAGGACAGCATGCTGACATTGATGCCATGCATCATTACTCCCCCTGCCTTTGGTGGTCACCTTACTACTTTGCTCTCAACTGGGCAGAAATAACTATAGACAGGTGAGTACTAAACATCATAACCACCAACACTGTGCAATTGAGTTTATCTTGCCTGCCCACCACAAACCACCTTTCGGGCCCCTTCTCAGGGACCACGCTCAGGAGGAAATTCTGCGTCAAGAGGTAAACTCTCTTCTTCAGAAAGAGGCTTTAGAACCAGTGCCTCCTCAGTATCAAGGGACTGGGTTCTACTCGCCATATTTCTTGGTCCCAAGAAAATCCAATGGAAGGAGACTGATTCTCGACTTATGCCAACTGAATGTATTCATCTGGAAATTCCTCACAGTCACACTGGCATCAATAATCCCCTTTCTGGAAGAGGGCACTTAGTTTGCAGCCCTCAACGTGAAGGATGTTCATTTTCATACAGATATTCACCTTTCTCACAGAAGATTTCCTAGATTCTTCATTGGGCAGGACCATTTCCAATTCAGAGTCCTTCTATTCACACTAGCTGCATCACTCAGAGTCTTCACAAATGTTCTTTCGGTAGTAGCAGCTTGGATGAGATGAAATAGTTTTACTATCATTCTGTATCTCAGTAACTGGCTTCCGACAGACAGGTCCATCACAGAAGGCTAGTCAGCAACAGCATTCCTACTCCATCTTCCCTGGGAATTTCCATCACTACAAAAAGTCTACTCTGACGCCTATGAGGACCTTGGGCTTCATAGGAGCAACCATGGATTTGACTGCAGCAAGAGCCTATCTTCCCACTGAGAGATTCCACATCATGAGCAATCTAATAAAACACATCACCTTGACATTCTGCACTCCAAAGTAGCCCATATTTACCATGGTGACGAGTCACCCCGAGAGTGCGACTGGAACTGGGGTACCACTGTGCCCCTCTGACTTACCAGCCTGGGTTTCCTCTCGCACTGTGCTGCTGTGACAAGCTGCAGACCACTCCTAGTCCTACACTCCCACCAGCAGTCACACAGGCAGGGACATACCCAGCTGCAGTTGCATGCCGGCTCTGTCCAGCCACTGCATGAATCAACAATAGGAGGCTATTACCCTCTCTAATACCCCCAAATCCCCAGCCTAGGACCTCAGAGCTGTACCGTCCTGCCCTGGTCAAAAACCTGACCAGTATGAATGTATTACCCAGTTCGCCTCTCCCTCTACGTGGAGAGGAATATGCACAACGCCTTTGTTAACTGAGCTGAGATTTTTCCCAAACACTTCACTCAAAAACACACTGGTTAAGATAAAACAAAACAAGTTAAAATCTATCTTTCTGTAGTTAATTAAGTGATAGCGAACAGATCACTTAAGGTCCTGGTGATGTCAAGGAACTATGATGTGATTGGAATCACAGAGACTTGGTGGGATAACTCACATGACTGGAGTACTGTCATGGATGGTTATAAACTGTTCAGGAAGGACAGGCAGGGCAGAAAAGGTGTGGGAGTAGCACTGTATGTAAGGGAGCAGTATGACTGCTCAGAGCTCCGGTACGAAACTGTAGAAAAACCTGAGTGTCTCTGGATTAAGTTTAGAAGTGTGTGCAACAAGAGTGATGTAGTGGTGGGAGTCTGCTATGGACCACCGGACCAGGCGATGAGGTGGATGAGGCTTTCTTCCGGCAGCTCACGGAAGCTACTAGATCGCATGCCCTGATTCTCATGGGTGACTTTAATTTTCCTGATATCTGCTGGGAGAGCAATACTGCGGTGCATAGACAATCCAGGAAGTTTTTGGAAAGCGTAGGGGACAATTTCCTGGCGCAAGTGCTAGAGGAGCCAACTAGGGGGGGCGCTTTTCTTGACCTGCTGCTCACAAACCGGGTAGAATTAGTGGGGGAAGCAAAAGTGGATGGGAACCTGGGAGGCAGTGACCATGAGTTGGTTGAGTTCAGGATCCTGACGCAGGGAAGAAAGGTAAGCAGCAGGATACGGACCCTGGACTTCAGGAAAGCAGACTTCGACTCCCTCAGGGAACGGATGGCCAGGATCCCCTGGGGGACTAACTTGAAGGGGAAAGGAGTCCAGGAGAGCTGGCTGTATTTCAAGGAATCCCTGTTGAGGTTACAGGGACAAACCATCCCAATGAGTCGAAAGAATAGTAAATATGGCAGGCGACCAGCTTGGCTTAACGGTGAAATCCTAACGGATCTTAAACATAAAAAAGAAGCTTACAAGAAGTGGAAGGTTGGACATATGACCAGGGAAGAGTATAAAAATATAGCTCGGGCATGTAGGAATGAAATTAGGAGGGCCAAATCGCACCTGGAGCTGCAGCTAGCGAGAGATGTCAAGAGTAACAAGAAGGGTTTCTTCAGGTATGTTGGCAACAAGAAGAAAGCCAAGGAAAGTGTAGGCCCCTTAATGAATGAGGGAGGCAACCTAGTGACAGAGGATGCGGAAAAAGCTAATGTACTCAATGCTTTTTTTGCCTCTGTTTTCACTAACAAGGTCAGCTCCCAGACTGCTGCACTGGGCATCACAAAATGGGGAAGAGATGGCCAGCCCTCTGTGGAGATAGAGGTGGTTAGGGACTATTTAGAAAAGCTGGACGTGCACAAGTCCATGGGGCCGGACGAGTTGCATCCAAGAGTGCTGAAGGAATTGGCGGCTGTGATTGCAGAGCCATTGGCCATTATCTTTGAAAACTCGTGGCGAACCGGGGAAGTCCCGGATGACTGGAAAAAGGCTAATGTAGTGCCAATCTTTAAAAAAGGGAAGAAGGAGGATCCTGGGAACTACAGGCCAGTCAGCCTCACCTCAGTCCCTGGAAAAATCATGGAGCAGGTCCTCAAAGAATCAATCCTGAAGTACTTGCATGAGAGGAAAGTGATCAGGAACAGCCAGCATGGATTCACCAAGGGAAGGTCATGCCTGACTAATCTAATCGCCTTTTATCATGAGATTACTGGTTCTGTGGATGAAGGGAAAGCAGTGGATGTATTGTTTCTTGACTTTAGCAAAGCTTTTGACACGGTCTCCCACAGTATTCTTGTCAGCAAGTTAAGGAAGTATGGGCTGGATGAATGCACTATTAGGTGGGTAGAAAGCTGGCTAGATTGTCGGGCTCAACGGGTAGTGATCAATGGCTCCATGTCTAGTTGGCAGCCGGTGTCAAGTGGAGTGCCCCAGGGGTCGGTCCTGGGGCCGGTTTTGTTCAATATCTTCATAAATGATCTGGAGGATGGTGTGAATTGCACTCTCAGCAAATTTGCGGACGATACTAAACTGGGAGGAGTGGTAGATACGCTGGAGGGGAGGGATAGGATACAGAAGGACCTAGACAAATTGGAGGATTGGGCCAAAAGAAATCTGATGAGTTTCAATAAGGATAAGTGCAGGGTCCTGCACTTAGGACGGAAGAATCCAATGCACCGCTACAGACTAGGGACCGAATGGCTAGGCAGCAGTTCTGCGGAAAAGGACCTAGGGGTGACAGTGGACGAGAAGCTGGATATGAGTCAGCAGTGTGCCCTTGTTGCCAAGAAGGCCAATGGCATTTTGGGATGTATAAGTAGGGGCATAGCGAGCAGATCGAGGGACGTGATCGTCCCCCTCTATTCGACATTCGTGAGGCCTCATCTGGAGTACTGTGTCCAGTATTGGGCCCCACACTACAAGAAGGATGTGGATAAATTGGAGAGAGTCCAGCGAAGGGCAACAAAAATGATTAGGGGTCTAGAACACATGACTTATGAGGAGAGGCTGAGGGAGCTGGGATTGTTTAGCCTGCAGAAGAGAAGAATGAGGTGGGATTTGATAGCTGCTTTCAACTACCTGAAAGGGGGTTCCAAAGAGGATGGCTCTAGACTGTTCTCAATGGTAGCAGATGACAGAACGAGGAGTAATGGTCTCAAGTTGCAGTGGGGGAGGTTTAGATTGGATATTAGGAAAAACTTTTTCACTAAGAGGGTGGTGAAACACTGGAATGCGTTGCCTAGGGAGGTGGTGGAATCTCCTTCCTTGGAAGTTTTTAAGGTCAGGCTTGACAAAGCCCTGGCTGGGATGATTTAACTGGGAATTGGTCCTGCTTCGAGCAGGGGGTTGGACTAGATGACCTTCAGGGGTCCCTTCCAACCCTGATATTCTATGATTCTATGAGATCAAAGTGGATTAGCTAGCAAATAAACAAAACTGCAATCTAAGCCTAATATACTAGATAGGATTTGAATCAGCAATATCTCACCCTGACTGATGATACAAGCAGTCCACCAAGCTTCTATACACAGTCTAGAAATCACTTTAGCCTGGGACCAGCACTTCTCCCAGTTCAGTCTTTGTTCTTCAGGTGTTTCCAGGTGTTCTCTTGTGGGGGGAGTGAGCCTCCAAAATGATGTCGCTCCCCATCTTTCATAGTCTCTCCATATGGCAAGACTCTCCCCTTTGTTCTAAGCCAAGTTACCAGCCCCTTTGTGGAAAAATACAGGTACCAAAATGGAGTTCAGTGTCATGTGGTCTGGTCACATGCCCTTGCATGCCTTGCTGAGTCACAGCATCCATTATCCATAGGCTGTCTGAGAATATGCTCTTCTATGGTCCACTGTCTTTGTTGATGGGCCACTAGCACTGTCTAGATACCTGAAAGGCTAGTTCTGGGTGTTTCCAACTTCACAACATCTTTCAATAACACATGCATAGCCAAAATTTATAACTTCGCATACTATGACAGCACATACAATCCAATGATATATTAATGTTTAGCAGATCAAGACTTTTAGAATGATACCTCACAAGGCATACTTTGTACAAAACATATAATTACATCAATATGGTAAGTATCGGGTACTTGGAGTGGAGAATGTCACATCACCCTCAAACCTCATACCACTGTCGGGGCTTGCCTGTCCCTCCTTGGCCACATGGACTCATGAATCCACATTACACCAATTGCCAGGCTCCAACTCTGCTGTTTACAGACTTGGCTTCAATCCATCTACTCACCAGAAAAAGACAAAGTCAGTGCCAAAGTAACAGTTCCAGACAAGGTTTTGGTCTCTCTCACCTGGTGGACAAAGCTGGAGAAAGTTGGGATGGGATTTCCTTTCCTGACTCCTATATCAGAGGCAACTATAGTCGGATGCCTCCCTATTGGGTTGGGGAGCTCTTACAAACAAACAATCATACCACACCAGGATTTGGACCCATCAAGAGGCTGGGATGTACATCAGCTTACTGGAACTAAGGGCAGTCCGTTGGACCTGCATTACATTCCTTCTGCTCCTGATCCTGTCACATGCAAGTAATATCAGATAATATGTCAACTGTCTTCTGTGTAAACAAGCAGGGGAGAAACAAGATCACTCCCTCTCCATGTGGAGATACACCAACTTGACGTTGACTATCAGACATCACATCGCTCTCTTAGCGGTGTATCTACTAGGCATGTAGAACTCCCTAGCAGACACTCAGCAGATATATTTCAACAGACCACGAGTGGGAGATTCACAATTTTGTTCTCTTCATCTTCAGCCAGTAGGGAAAACACTGTCATGAGATCTGCTTGCCTCAAAAGAGAACAGAAAACGTCTTTTTTACTACTCCAGAATGCTCTGCGCTTAGGCTCAAAGGGCAGCTCCCTTCTATTACCCTGAAGGGACCTCCTATCCGGTCCCTCTGATACCACAAGTCCTGCAAAAGATCTGTCATGACAGAGCTCAGGTCATCCTTATTGAGCTCAGTTGGACAAGTCAGGGCTGATTCTCAGACCTCCTGAGAATTTTGACCTGTCCACCCATCGACATCTGACCATTTCTGGATCTGTTGATTTAATACAATGGCACAATAAGGCATCCCAAACCAGTGCCAGTGCAACACAAGGCCTGGTATTGTATTTGGATAGACATCACATGTAGAGCTTTCATGCTCAATAGCGGTTCAGTCCATCCTCAACCAGAGCAGAAAGGATTCGACTATAAAAAGTTATTAAGCCAAATGGAAACATTTCTCCTCTTGGTCATCACAACACCAGTTATCTCCAGAGTCCGCTGGGATCCCTGCTATCCTAAATTACCTACTTACTCTTAAGATGTCAGGTCTCTCTCTGTTAGCTTTGGATCCATCGGACAGTAATCAGTGCTGTTCAGCCTCCTATTGAGGATCACACTATTTTCACTCATCCTCTGACAACTAGATTCCTTTAAGGACTTGTTAGATCTTTTCCACAATTGGTAAGGCCAATGTTTCAGTGGGCCCTCAACCTCCTTCTGTCAGCTCTTACTAAACTTCCTTTCAAATTATTAGCCACCCATCACAGGATGCAAGTTGCCTTCCTAGGCCCCATCACATGAACCAGAAGGGTGAGCAAGCTGGGAGCACTCATGGCAGATCCACTATTTACTACTTTTCATAAAGCAAAGGTCTTTCTTTGCCTTCTCCCAAAAATTCTCCCCTAAAGTAATTACAGAGTTTCTTATCAGTCAAACTAACTACTTACTGATATTTTTTCCAAAGCTGCAGGCCTCCAGTGAGGAGTGAAGTCTTCACTCCTAAAACATCAGACAGGCACTGGCCTTTTATCTGCAAAAAACAAAAGCAATTAGAAAAACACCCAGGCTTTTTATTACCAGAACAGAGAGGTAGAGAGTCAAGCTGTATCTGCCCTGAGGCTCTCTAAATGGATTTCAGCCTGCATTACCCTTTGCTATCAACTCTCGCATTCTCCCCTTCCCTCCCGCAGAGGCCGTGAGAGTCTGAGTGCCACCGCAGGGAGTGGAGGGGGGTGAAGCCCTCCCCCAACACTCACTCCTGGCAGACTTGGTAGAACAGTGTCCCCAGACTGGTAGTTCTGCTGCTGGGGTGGCCTCAGAGGCAGGGCAGTGCGGAGCAGGTAAGGCTCCCTTTCCCTCCTTTCCCCCGGCAGTGGCAGAGGCGCTCGGGCTGCTACTACTAATGATCAGCAGGGGTGGTGCTGCCTTTCTAGGTTTCCCTGCATGCTGTCCGTAGAGAAGAGGTAACGCGAAGACTTGGAGCGGGCTCTGGGAAAGGGGTACTGGGGTGATGGCCTGGGGAACAGGGTTGCCAGGCCTTTTTTTATTGCACAGCCTGTGCAGGTGCCACCCAGGACTCTGCTGCCATCTCCTAGTAATGCCTGAGGCAGCATGGGGCAGGGCTGGGCTGGCTTAGTCCCAGGCATTTGGCTGGAGTGAAGGGCCAGCCTGGCCACCAGAGGATGCTACCATGGGGTGGGGGGATGGCACAGAAAACCACCAATCCTATTACATCTGTTAAGGCCCGTCCCCTACCCCTCTTGGCTCACCCAACTCCATCCTCTATACCCACGACCCAATCTCAGGGTGTCTACCCCAACATTATCCCTCTGCTGGGATCTACCTCCCCCCTGCCAAGTCTCTTCATCCTACTCTACACCCCCAGCCCCTAAACTCCACCTCCTGCCTGCATGGCCTCCATAGCAGGTGTGGATTCTAGTCACCCCCCCACCCCACCCCACAGAACAAGACACTCCAATCTGCTGCAGAATTGCTGTTTTAGTTAGAAAATTTCGGGAAACATGAGGTAAATTTTTTATACTTCACAGCCACCTGCTTGAGATCCCAAGTGATGCCCTAGTGACAGCCCATTTCACCAGAGTACAAGCAACCTCTACAGCATCTTTGTGAGACATACCTTTAGTAGAAAAATATAGGGCAGCTACCTGGAGCTCCTTACAGGCTTTTACAATACACTGCTTTGGTCCAGTCTTCTACTACAGATACAGCTGTGAGGACAGCAATCTTGCAGAAAGCCATAACATCTGCATCCCATCATTTCCTCCTTGAATACTGCCTACTAATCTTCCACGTGTGGAATACACATAGAGGACATCACTTGAAGAAGAAATGAAGGTTGGTTACTTATAACTGGAATGGTGGTTCTTCAAGATGTGTGGTCCTCTATCTGCCATCTGTCCCTTCTGCCCCCTCTGCTGTGGATCATGTCTAGATTTGCGCTAAGAAAAGGAACTGGACAGGTGTCAGTCTGTGCTGCCCTTCATGCCCTCGGTTCAGAGCACAAGACAATCTGTGGCACATGTGTGGACCAATGGACCCTATTTGCTAGAATTTCCAGACTCAGGTGCCTGGTGTCCATACATACCCACATGTGAAATACAGATAGGACCACACATCTTGAAGAACCTCCAGTGGGAGGTAAGTAATGTCCATTTCCTCTGAGATTACAAACTTCGTTTTTTTTAAAAAAGCATGCTCTTTGCTTTGAAATAAAAGAGGGTAGGGGAATATTTATAGCAATATATGAATTTAGAAAGACCTTCAGATGTCATCCATTGATATACAATTGCATTGTAGCAGCATTAGGATCACTTATTACACATAAATGTGTCTGGTGAACTTCAGTGAATTCTCCAAAAATTAGCCAAGCAAATTAGTTGTATTAGTTGAACATTCAAAAGGATATCTTGTTTAAAGAATAATTAATGTGTAATCTGAATTTCTAGCTTTTAAATTTTTAATTTTATAGTCTGTCAATTAGTTGACTTGATTAATAGATTTTAATAAAATTTTGTTGTGAGAGCTTTTCATCATGTTGAACACTAAACTTTTTAATAGTGCAGTGATGGCAGCTGAAGTATATTTCAGATCCTTGCATTTGACATTTTAAAAGCTTGCAGCTGTTGAAGGTCAGTATTAAGTTATGTTTTTATCTCATTCACTGCTGATGTGCTTTCTGGAGCTGAGAACAGTTTCAGTATTTACATCTTTCCTAGTTCAAATTTAAAATTCTTTTGTCACAAATAAAATGTGTTGATAAGCATTATTTTGCATATACAGTATAAAAATGCCTTTTCTTAATTAAGAACTGTACTATATAAAGATATTTTGGCTAAATATCAATTTATGAAAAAGCTTATGCAACAGTTTAAGACATTTGTATACAAGTTTTGGGCATTTTTTGTTTAAATATAAAACAAGAAAATCTACAGTCTAAATGCTGGCCCTTCTAGTGTAGAAAGGATCTCAATGCAAGTGCTTCTGCATCTAGCAATGAATGACAGCATGCATGCATTGTGTTCAGTAAAACATTTGCAAGAGCATTTAATAGCGCCTAAAACTTCTCTTATCTCATGCTTCATGTAAATTTACAGCATTTCCCATAAAAATCTTCATGCTGTAAATAAGGTTATTCACACTTTATGTATTTAATAAAACGGGTATGTCCATTTTATTATGAAATTTTTGTTTGGATTATCTTTGTGATTTTTCTGATGTATCACTCTATAGAGAACTTCCTTCATCAGTATTATCATGACATATATTTTGTTGAGGATTTTCTGATCTAATTTTCTTTCATTAAAGGACTAAAATTTTTTACATGTATGCCAAATTTTTTAAAACAAAAGCTACTTACCACTTCAGCAAATTTCCTTACGTATATGTTTAAATTTTTAGGTGGACAAGAAGAATACGTCCTGTCTTACGAACCAGTCAGCCAACAGGAAGGTTTGTAGAACCTATTAAATTTAAAAAATATATATATTTGTTGAGATATCAAAATGTTCCAAGTGTCCCTAGAGCAGGGGTGGGCAGACTACGGCCCATGGGCCGGATCTGGCCCCTCGGGGCTTTGGATCCAGACCACAGGATTGCCACCCCATGGCACCGCAGGCCCCGCACTGCTCCCAAAAGCAGCCAGCACCGCCCCCCGCAGCTCCCATTGGCCAGGAACGGGGAACAACAGCCAATGGGAGCTTCAGGGGAGGCACCCACAGGCAAGGGCAGCATGCGGACCCCTCTGCCCCACTCCACCAGGTGCTGCAGGGACGTGGTGCTGGCCACTTCCGGGAGCAGTGCAGGGCTAGGGCAGGCAGGCAGGGAGCCTGCCCTAGCACCGATGCACGCCGCTGCCACGCCAAAGCCGCTCCTGGTAAGAGGTGCTGGGCTGGAGCCCAAACCCCTCCTGCACCCCAACTCCCTGCTGCACCCTGCACCCCAAACTCCCTGCCCTAAGCCCCCTTCTGCACTCTGCACCCCAACCCCCTTCCCTGAGCCCCCTCATACACCACGCACCCCTCCTCTGCCCCAACCTCTTGCTCTGAGCCCCTTCCTGCACACTGCACTCCCCCCATCCCACACATCCTGTACCTCAACCCCCACCCCAGCCTGCATGCAATTTCCCCACCCAGATGTGGCCCTCGGGCCAAAAAGATTGCCCACCCTTGCCCTAGACACTGACATTACACTTAACACCCCAAAAATCTATTATACAGTATATGAATTACAATATTATTCCAGTACATACATTATAATGGCACTAATACTAATGAGTGCTAGTCGCTAGTAATATCTATACACCACTGACTTTACACAGGGATAATTTATTTTTAAGACTTTTATCTGAATTTGAATCCTATCAGATCCTAGAGCTTGATTACCTATTTTTAAATATTCTAATATCTTCCAATCTGCTCTAATTCCATTTCCCGGTTCCAGAACAGCAAAAAAAAGTAATATTTCACTGAATTATTGACCTGTTTAAAGTTCCAGCTGTAGCTGGTAAAAATATTTTTTTCTACTGAATTTGACTATTTTTCAAAAATTGAACTTTTCACAGAAACATTTAAATATTTTAAATGTTTTGGTTTTTGAAAACTTTTAGTGAAAAAAGGAGGCTATTTGTTCCTACTCTAAATATCCCTTTCCACCCCAGCATTTTTGCATGACCACTTTCATTTGCTTCAAAAATGTGTCTGAAAATGGGGGGGGGGTCAAAATGTTGTAAAACTTAATAGGATAACAGTTAATTTTGAACTGGCCAAAATTCCTGCTCAGCTTTTTAACATTTTTAAGTTATGTCTAGGTGCAACCACCATTTCATTCTTTGCAGACTTAGAAAGGGGTCAGAACAAAGGCAAATAGCTATAGATTTGTGAACTGATTTTCTGAGGTACTGGGTGTTGAGTTGTTCGGGATCTATACCAGATATTTGTAATCTGAAAGTAAAAGGGCTGTCTGTTCAGAATACTCTGCATGTGCAGTATATAATTAAAATAGCATTTGTAAAGTACATCAGAAATAAAGTGTCCACTTTAAAGTTATAGCAAGATAAAGCTTTTGTACTTTTAAAAATTATCCTGATCCTCAGAGATCTTCAGGGGGAGTCTTCAGAGTACCTAAGATTTCTCAGAATCAGCATCATGCTCAGTGTCAAGATAACTGCACCTGAATTCTCCCTCCATGGTCCCTCAATGGCACCCACTTAAGGTTTCTGACTCCTGGCCATTACCTCTCTTGTGTGGAGACCCATATCTCTCTCCCTTCTAACTGGTGTTTTAAGGCTGCACAGCTCCCTGCCTTACACTGCAATATCCCCAGCGAGCCAGTTTGCCTCTAGGCCAGCACTTATGCTTTGCTTTCTCTCTTCGAGGGCTATGAGGGCATTGCCAGCAGTTACAAGTTACTACACAGCTCTTTCTAAGCAAGAATCTTTATTCTTAGGGTAAAATCATTAAAGAGAATTTTTAAAAAAAAAAAAAAGTTCTGATACACATGCTAAAAGCTTATGAGAGGTTACCCATCTCTCTTACAGGGCCCTAATAGGCCAAAGTCTTTCCAAGCCTTCCGCAGGAGTTGGGGGCCCTTGGACAAGAGGGTCCTGTCCATTTGCTGGATCAGAAAGAAGGCACTGAGTCAGTTTAAATCTGGCTTTAAATCAAAAGCCCTTTCTTTTTCTGTTGGTGTCTGCAAAATCTGGTTTGAACCAGTATATGCAAGCCTCCCCAGGGAATGGTACCTCTCTGGAGGTATTTAAGACTAAGGGATTCACCTTAATCATCCCCCACTGTTCATAGTTCCTGGTAAAGCTCTGGCAACTCTCCCCGCCATCGCAGAGCTGCATACATAAACCGTTCATACACGTAATACAATTTGGTCCCCAAAGATATTTGCAATGTTTGTCAGACTCAGCATCTTGCAGGTCCCATTGTTCTCAGAATAGCAAGTCTGAAAATACAGCAACTATATTTAGATTCATAAATGTAGCTGATGGATGATGAGCTCTTTTGAAAATCTTGCCCTTTACCATGTAAATAAGTGATAAATTTTTCTAAGCTGTGGAGCACTCAGCAGCTCACATTGACTTCAGTATAGATTTACTCGTGAGGGCATTCTGTGCCAAAAAATTAAAAATTCTGTGCATAATATTTTAAAATTCTGCTAGTTTTATTTGTTACTAAATAACAAAAATAATAAAAATAACCCTGCAGCCCCCGCATCCCCAGGGTACGGACTCAGCGGTGAGGCTTCACCCAACGCTGACACAGCACAAGACCTGGGCTTGCCCCAGACACACCCTCGGGCCCTGCCCCTCTGTGCCAGGCACACCAGGTGTGGAGCAGGCAGGCTCAGTTTTGGGAGATCCAGGTGTGAGGTGAAAGGATTCTGTGTGGGACAATCTGGGTGCAGGCAACTGAGTGCAGGGTCTAGATGTGGGGAGATCTGGATGCGCAGAGGGTCATTGCGGGTTCCAGGTGCAGGGGCAATGGGACTCTGCAAGGGGCTTCCAGGTGAAGGTGGTTGAGGCTCAGCAGGGGGGTCTGGGTGTGGGGGTCTCAGTGCTGGGGAAGTTGGGTTTGGTGGGGGTCTGGGTGCAGCTAGTTGGGTTCAGTGGTGTGGGGTTCTGCATGTGGGGGCTCAGGGTGGTGCAAGGGGTACGGCTCATCAGGGTGGGGTTTGATTGCAGGGAGCTCTGTGGGGGGTGGTTTGGGTGCAGGGTTGGGTGGTAGGGGATCTGGGTGCAGGGGTTGAGATTCAGTGGGGTGAAGTTTAGGTATGGAGGGCTAGGGAGGTTCTGGATGTACCAGCTGAGGCTTGGCAAGGGTGTCTGGGTATGGGAGGTCCAGATGAACGGGGGGGTTAGGTGGATGGGGGAGCAGCTCCCTGTACAGTGACCCCTCGCCCCACAGCTGAGAAGAGATGGGGGCAGGAAGCAGGGGAGGATGCTGAGCTTCCTGCAGCTGGGGGAGGTTTCTGGAGGTGGGTCTGACACAGCGCAAGCAACTCCTTGCGGGGGAAAAGGAAGTCCTGTCCTCTCCTGCCTCCAGCCCAGCTGGGATTAGTAGCTGATCCTGGTTCAGGATAGAAGCCACTGGCTGGGGTGTCCCCAGCCCTGCGGTGATTTATCTCTCTGCCAGCTGCCTGAAACGATGTACCTGCGCTGCTAGGGAGTGGTGCATGACTGCTCTTGCAGCTTCCCTTTGCTACCCTGTCAGAAAGTCATTTTTTATGTGGAGAAGCAAAGAAATCTGCAGGGGATATGAATTCTTTGTACACGCAGTGACACAGAATTCCCCCAGGAGTATAAATTGGCCTACAACCTTCAATAATTTCTCCCACCAGGAATAAATTTTGTCTGTTTTAACTGTATCTTAATGGTATAATATAATATAACTAATCTATAATCAGAATTATAATAAAGCTTGTTTTGGTGAAATTTGAAGGTGTTTTAATGATCAGACTATAATGAAGAAACATTATCAATCTATCTTTAACAGTCAATTACACTCGGCCAGTGATTGTTTTGGGACCCATGAAAGACAGAATAAATGATGATTTAATCTCAGAATTTCCAGACAAATTTGGATCATGCGTTCCACGTAAGTCCCAGCAAATACCATAGCGAATTTAATCAAATAAGCTCTGTCATAGTCCTACTGTGACCTCTCTGTGTTGAGTTCAATAATTTTTATATTGTGACATGTCTTTACCTCCTAGAATTATTTAAGTGTGAAATTTGTATCCATTTCTCATTTAACAATTTTAAAGTATAAATGGAAGACATTCTCTGGAAATATTTGCCACCAAGTATTGTAGAAAACATTTAATTTGTGGTAAAAGTTGTAGCTTTGTTAGAGAGCTTTTTACTCATCTTTAAAGATACTACCAGACCAAAACGAGATTATGAGGTGGATGGACGGGATTACCACTTTGTCACCTCTCGAGAGCAAATGGAGAAGGATATTCAGGATCACAAATTCATTGAGGCTGGCCAGTACAACAATCACCTTTATGGAACAAGTGTCCAGTCAGTGCGGGAAGTAGCAGAAAAGGTAAATCTAGTGCTAGTGTCTGACTTCTATTTTTTGAATTTATATTTTCAAGTTTCACAGCTATATGGGTAGGTCCTCATTTATATACCTTGCTCCTCTGAACATGCATAATAAATAGCATAAATACATAGAATTATAAACAGAGAATAGGAATACTATATATATATACATACACACACACACACATACATATACACACAACCAACTCTATCCACTATTTTAATACGATTATGTACAGAAAAACCTTGCTCCTTCACACACAAAGATCTATTTTCTCTAGCAAGGATTTAACAGCAGAGTGATACAGTGACATCTCATATTACTAAGACCTTGTCTATTCACAAACAAAAAGTGCATTTAATGACAGTTAAAGTTACATCAGGATACACCTCATCCACCCAAAACCTTAAAAGAATGGAAATAAGAAGTTAAGGGGAAAGACCCCTGGCATTCCTTTCAATGTTCATATTGCCTACAGTGCTGTCAGTAACACGCTCCTAACACTTCGTAATCCCCCCATCTCTAATAAATACCAAAAAGCAACATGTACTCCATCTTCTTCAAACTTGCATTCTGCACGTTTGGTTGAAAAAGGTAACTGCAGAGATGTGATATACTTAGAGCTTTGAATGGCACTTGACTTAGTACCGCATGACATTCTGATTAAAAACTAAGCACTATACAATTTCAGTAAAGTACACGGTAACTGGATTAAGAACTAGCTGATAGATATCAAAAAATAGTAGTCAGAAGGCAGCTATCATCGAATGGGGGTGTTCCTAATGGAGTTCCATGGAGATTGTTGATAGGCCTGACATTATTCAATATTTTTCACTGCAAATAAATGTAAAATCAATGCACATAAAATTTGCAGATGATAGAGACTGATGGAATGGTAAATAATGATGAAGACAGGGCAGTAATATACAGAACTGTCTGAAGTGCTTGATAACCTGCGTCCATGCAAACAAAATGTGTTTTTAATAAAGCCAAATGCATGAAAACGATTTAGGGATCATAGTAAACAAACAACATAAGCTTCCAATACAATGCTGTAGCAAAACGAGCAAATCCAATCTTTGGCTATATAAACACGGGAGCATTGTGAGCAAAAGTAAGGAAGTGATTTCACCTCTGTATACAGAATAGGAAAGATCAATACTGGAATACTACATACAGTTCTGGTGTCCACATCCTAAAAAGGATGCTGAAAAATTGGAGAGTGTATGGAAGGAAAACAAAAATTATTCAGAAGCTGCAAAAAAAAGCCTTACTGTGTGAGATTTAAAGGACTACATGCAAAATGAAATGCAAAAAAAATTGAGCAGTAATTTGATTAGTGTATTAATACCTTTATGTGGAAAAAATACCAGGTACTAAAGGGCTATTTAATCCAGTGGAGAAAGGCATAAGAAGAATTAATGACTGGAAATCGAAGACAAATTCAGATTAGAAATAAGGCACAAATTTTAACAGTGAAGGTGATTACATTGGGACAGACTTCCCTGAAATAGAGGGAGAAAGGTGGGTGACACCTATGGAGTTTGTGGGACGAATGGAGGAATGCAAGGAGCACCTGGTATGTGCTATTCACTAAGCCTAGTATGCTTAGAAGGAACAAAATGTGCAACTCTCTAGTATATTTAAAACTGAGAGAATAAAATCCCCAACCAATATTAAAAGGCAAGGTAATTTCTTGAAATACTGACACTGCATTACATATGTGACAGATATGTGAAAAATAGGGCATTGTACAGCTAGGCCAGTGTCACTTCCAGTTATAAAGCAAAGTGTTATCAACCCGTATTCAATTAGAATTAGTTAAGGCCAACACAACTCTAAAGGCTGGAGTTTTGACTGGAATAATGCCTTATCCTTAAATATAATTTTTTTAATCAGTGGGTACTACTGAAATAAATTTGACAGCAACTGGAAACTGTTAGGATGATGAAATCCTGATTCCATTGACGTCAATGGCAAAACTCCCACTGATTTCATTGGGGCCAGGCTTTCACTTCTAAATTGCATGTAATATGCACATGTGTAACTTGAGGACTTTACTTTTTTCGCTCTTCCCTTCTTCTCCCCCGCCCCCTTCTGCTTTAGGGGAAACACTGCATTCTTGATGTCTCTGGCAATGCGATCAAGAGGTTGCAGATAGCCCAGCTGTACCCAATCTCCATTTTTATTAAACCCAAATCAGTGGAAAACATCATGTGAGTAAAAACAATGTACCTGAAGCTCAATTGTTTCGAAGATGGTGAAGGTTTTTTAAAACATATCTATAAATCATTTGAAAGATAATATAAAACCCACTTTTAAAAAAAATTGTTTTGTGTATGTAACTTTCTATATTGAATTCCCAGGGGGATTTTACGGCTGGGTGGTTCTTCAATTCCTAGTTCCTATATGTATTTCACAGTTGGGTACTCATACTTGCCATCCACCAGAGACTGGAAATTCTAACAAGCTGCATCCATTGGCCCAAACATGCACAGTAGTTCTCCTTTTGCTCCAGACTGTGGGCATAGGAGGCAGTGCAAGCTAAATCCTCCCCAGTTCCTTCTTACAGCTGCATGACCTGAGTCAGAATCCCTGTGTCCACAGATTTCTCCAGTTTTCTCTTTATAGCCTATAAATAGATATAGTAAATAGTTTTACTTAATATAGTATAGTTAGTATAATTCTTTTCCCATACTGGGGAGTCCCTCTCCAGAGTCTGGGACTATGCCCAGTCTCCTGGATTTCAGGAAGTTTCTCTCTTGCCCTTGCTCCTTCACTGTGAACAACGAACACCAAAGCTGCCTCTACCATTTGGGTATCTGCAAAGTGCAGTATCTGTCTTTCCTTTCCTCCGTGAACACGCAAAGCTTCTGAGCTTCAACTGAAGAAACACCTTACGGAAAAGGCTGAGACCACACTCTGATGCGAGGCAGGATGCTTGCACTCTACACTGGCCTCAAGAGGCAAACAGCGTCCCTCCAAGCACGAGCTTGGGAGCTGAGACTACTGCTGCTAAGCTCAAGGACTCCTCATGCAATGCTTCCAGTGAAAGTAGGCTGCACTCTCACAGTCACAAGGACAGATCCCCATCCAGATCTGTTCATAAAAGATGAGATCCCTTCTTGATCAGGTCGGGTAAGCCTTCACATGTAGATCCTAAGGGCTCAGGAACACTGAAAACCCCGAGTCAGGAGGGTAAAGTGCAAAAGAAAAAGGATCCATCAGTGGCTCTGACTCCTAAGCACAAGGACTGACATCTGCTGGCTCCATCTAAGAGTGCAGGACCTGACTCTTTCGCGGTACTGGCCCGTCTCTCAAAGGGCCACCCAACTGCAATCTTTTGGGACACATCGGAACTGTCAGTCCCATTCATCGGAACACCCCAAACACCAGAATGGATGGACACTTACACTTCCCTGGAGGATATCTATCTCCCTCTCCCCCAGTCACCCTCTCTTCTCTAGCCTGATCCTTCCAGGGACATTGCCACACTGGAAGATGAGACTACTTCAGTGAGACAGGAACCATCTTTTCTTCTTTGAGTAGTGTATCTAGGGGTGCTCCACTCTAGTCCCTTCATGTGCACATGCACTTCTCGAGCCCTTGATTGGAGATTTTCTGTTAGCAGAATCAATTTGGCCTACATATGTCCTATACCTCCTTGTGCCACACACCACCGAAGAACCCAGACTTGCAGACTTTATAGGCCTGCACAGGTGAACTGTCCTTAGATCCTTCTCAACCCCTCAGCCGGAGATGGAACCCTACTGTGTCTGCCTTGAGCATGCCTTGGCTAGCTTCTTGTTTATAGTTCAGTACTAGTGTGTATGAGATAGTTGTGAGCTAGCTAGTTAGTAGATAAGTATCGAGAGGATTAATGTTGTTCCTCTTCACAGCCCACTCATGGGGATCTATCCTGATGGGGAAGCTTGTCTTAAAGTCTGCGAGTCTGGAGTAATTGTTAAAATCATATTTTGCTAACAAAGGCCTGATAGTGACACAGAACTGCAGGGTTCCAGAGGAAAACAAAACAAAACACCCCTTTCTTCCCAAAAGGTCCAACCTCTTTGAACCCTTGTCAGGTGGAGTGGTCTTCTGATGTTGTGACCTTTTTCTCTCCATCGCTGCTTGTACCACCAGAGAGTTGAGTGCTGGAGGGAGAAAAGAAATTTGGCTCCCATGGTGGGCATGAAATATTATCTCTCAACCCTTTGTGTATGGCAGTGCAAGAGGCTGGGGTATACCAGTCCACTCTAGCTGGCTCCAAGATGGACTCATTAACTGAGAGTGCCATCTTGCTAGGACCTGTAGGCTGCAGAATATCCAGGAGTCAGTGTTGTGGGTCCTGGACCTTCGCTAATGAGATCTCAAGGTTATTGGCTATCTTCTGAGGTAGCTCCTAGTACTGTCTCTGGTTGCCTGGTGGAGATGGTGAGGATAGAGTGACTGCTTCATCCAGAGATGAGGATGAGATTCTGTTAGTACCATCAGTACCTGAGGATGCAGATCAACATCCTCCTCCTTGTATTTTGATGGATCCAGTGGATGCTGGGTAGGCAATGTGTGGTGTGCCTCAAAAATGGAGTTGTGGCATCTGCAATAGGAGTCCCATAAGCCTCAGCAGAGCCAAAAGGAGGGGCCAAGTGGCTGAGGGGAGCCCATGGCATTGGGTACAAGTGGTCCCCTGGAGGTAACAAAGAGGTCCCACCTCTGGAAATCACCAATTTTGGAATATACCATGGAGAAACTGAGACTCCAGTTCCCATTCACAGTCCTGGGAGAAATGCCTGCTTATAGTATAGGCAGTGGAGTGGTGTTCTGAACACTACTGAGAGAGATGGCTGAAATTTGGATCTGTTGGGCTATACTCTATTGCTTCTGTGCACATGGAGGGAGATCGTGCTCCTCCTTTTTTGTTGATCTAGAAAATGCAGGCCACGTTGTCTATCGTGATCCTGATTGATTTTCCCCTGATGAGGGATAGAAAATGAAGGCAAGCAGTCCAGACTTCCCTGAGTTCTAACAGGTTCATGTGGAGAGTGGTTTCCTGAGGTGACCATCTATCCTGAGCCATGAGTGTATCGAGGTAAGCTCCCCAATCCAATAGGGATGCATATGTTGTCACAGTTGTTGCTAGAGTTGGGTAAACGAAAGGAATGCCTGCACCAACGTTGAGTTGATTTTTCCACCAGTCAAGGGAGTTCTTTATGTGAAGGAGAACTGTGGGTGTATGGCTATATGGATATAAGCATCTTGTAGGTGGAGGGCCAAAAACCAATCTCCTGCCTCTACTGAAAGGATTATAGCTGCCAGAGTCACCATCCTGAACTTTTGAGACTTTACAAAGTTGTTTAGTAGCCCTAGATCCAAAATGTGTCTGCACCTTCCATCCTTCTTTGGCACAAGGAAATACCTCAAATAGAACCCCTTTCCTTTGTGAGGAGCTGGGACTGGCTCTATCACTCCTAATCGAAGGAACGAGTCTATTTCTTGTCTCAGTAAAAGCTCATGAGAGGGCTCCCAGGAGAGGGTCAGGGAAAGGAGGGAGAGACCTAAAGTGAATGATGTAGCCTGATGTTAAGACCTCTGTGATCCACTTGTATGCAGTGATCTGCCTCCAAGCATCTTGGAAATGGGAAAGGCCATCTCAAAAAGAGTGGAACCCAATTTCAATCCTTCTATCAAGAAAGGCAAGATAGTGTCAGAAACATCCTTACAAGCTTAGCCACTGGCATAGCTATGAGGTGTGAGTCTTTCACTCTTCGGGGTTCCCCAGAGAGGTCAAGATCATCATACAGGACGTACCTTTTGACAAGTCAGATTTGTTTATCAAGAAAACGCATGAGGCCCTACACTCATTGAAAGAGTCTAGATTGAGCCTCCATTTCCTGGGAATTTATACTCCAGTCCCGAAGACAAAAACACGAACTACAGGTGTACAGTCAAGGCCGCCTCCTCCTCAAACATTCTACCACCAGCGTCCAGTTAAACCTCCACCTAAAAGACACAGGGTTCAGAGGCCAAGGGCTGCTTCTGATGACAAGTGCTCACAGTTATTGAAGCCACCCACTTCTACCCTCCTTGTCTTTGGGAGCTGTCTCTCACTTTTTGCCCATAATTGGGACTCTCTCACAACACACGATTGGGTTTTAGAAATCGTCCATCAAGGTTACACCATCCAATTTCTCTCCTTCCCTCCCCACAAATCCCATTCCTGACTCCACTTTAGGGACCACTTTGATGAATTGATTCTTCAGCAGGAGGCAGACTCTCTCCTCTGAAGAGGGACAATATCAAGTGCCACCTCAATATCAAGGGAGAGGCTTCTATTCCTTTTATATGTTAGCCCCAAAAAAGATAGATGGAAGACACCAATTTTGGACCTTGAAATCTCAACATCTTTATTGAGGAAGTTACTGGAGCAACTCACCTGGTTCAGATTGGGGGGGAAAATGCCATTTGTAATAAGACCAGAGAAAGAAGAATGTGTCAACCAACAAGGTGGAAGTACAGAAGTCCAAGGTGCAGTTCAGTGCCAAAGGAGACCTAACCAAGCATCAAATGGAATCTAAAAGCAATAATCCAGGATCAAGCTCCCTACCACCCTTTCCCAAAGTCAAAGTGGTACACTTCATGCTTGGTGTTGAATCAGCTTGGTCCCTCTGTATGCTTGGTAGACCTGAGAAGTAAAGGGTAGAGTTGGGTTCAAATAACCCAACTCAAAACTCACTTAAGTAAGGAAAGAAAGAAGTGAGAAATGCTTTCTTCCCTTTGTCTTACAAATTTGCAGCCATGAAGTGATGGAGGCTTACAACATTGTGTGCCCTAATGTGAAGGGTGTGGACTTGGTCCCAAGGGTTAGAAACAGTCCAGTTGGTAATGCATCAGTCCTAAGACCATCACAGAAGTACAACAGGCTCCAGTTGCACCATAAAAATAAACAAAAAGAAAGTCTACAAACCACCATCTGGAACTAAACAAAATCAATCTACCTTTCTGAAAAATGTGTTGTCTTTGGACACTGGGGTAGTACCTGAGGCTATTGAAGAAGTACAAGGGGTGCATTTGAATGGTATCTGTGGGCCCAAATGGACAACTGGGGAAGGTATTGTATGGTTTGAGAGTTTATGGGTCTAATATGTTCCAAATAGACACTTTTAAAAGGTGCTGAATGTTGTGGCATATAAAAAAGTCTGGGTTTTTTCTAAGGCAAAACAATTGTACTTTAGCAGGCTCAGAATAATTAACAAACATGTATGTAAATAAAATCCAGCTGTTTTAATGGCAAGTAACAAATGATAGAATCATAGGACTGGAAGGGACCTTGAGAGGTCATCTACTCCAGTCTCCTGCACTCATGGCAGGACTAAGTATTATCTAGACCATCCCTGACAGGTGTTTGTCTAACCCGCTTTTAAAAATCTCCAATGATGGAGATTCCACAACTTCCCTAGGCAATTTATTCCAGTTCTTAAGCACCCTGACAAGTCAGGAAATTTTTCCTGATGTCCAACCTAAACCTCTGTTGCTGCAATTTAAGCCCACTGAATCTTGTGCTATCCTCAGCGGTTAAGAAGAACAATTTTTTACACCCTGCCCCAGCCCAAAGTTAGCACCTCCAAACTCATAATTTTAAGGTCAGACAGGACCATCATGATCATGTAGTCTGACCTCCTGCACATTGCAGGCCACAGAACCTCTCCCACCCATACCTGAAAAAGACCCATGACCTCTGGCTGAGTTACTGAAGTCTTCAAATCATGGTTTAAAGACTTCAAGTTACAGAGAATTTACCATTTACACTAGTTTAAACCTGCAAGTGACCTGTGCTCCATGCTGCAGAGGAAGGTGAAAAACCCCGAGGGTCTCTGCCAATCTGACCCAGGGAAAAATTCCTCTTGATCCCAAATATGGTGATCTACCATAAAATGTTTTTTAAAAAGTGTTCCACAAAAAGTATAAAGCCAGAAGGGACACTGTGGCAACCATACTGGGAGGCACGGGAGTTTGGGTCTCTGTTGCAGGGCCAGTACCTCCCACCCCTGTCACATGGAACAGGGGGGTGAGGTTGTGGTAGCCCCTCGGTTAAGTCAATATGACTGGACTCAGCTTCAGGCCTGTGTGATCCAATGGCTGGCACCACTAGGGCTCCCCTCATCTGCGGGGGAGTGTGGCCTAATGGCTGGAGTCAGTAGGGTGCCCCAGGGGCGGCAGGGGAGTGCGGCCTACTGGCCAGAGTCAATAGGGCTCCCCTTGATGGCAGAGAAGCAAAGCCTAATGGCCAAAATTGATAGGACCCCCCTTGGTGGCAGGGAAGCAAGGCCCAGTGGCCAAAGTCCATAGCAGCAGGGATTGATGGGAAACGCCCCCCTCCCAAAAGGGAGGGGCAGCCAGGTTGGGGGACCCAAGCCCTCCCTGCTCCACCGGGTCCCAGCCCGGGGCCCTGGTAGTGGCGATGCAGTTCGCCACTAACTCGGCATGGAATCCACTGCAACACGCCGACTGTTGCCAGGACCCTGGGTAGTCCCTCCTGGGGCTACTTCCTACCGTGACTCTTGTAGCTGAAGTCAGGGTGTCTTCGGGGTCTCAGGGTGCCTCAGGTGGCGGCTGCAATCTCCCTAGAGCATCCACAGGTGCCTGGGCCTCAGCGTCTCCTGCTCCCTCAGTCCAGGTACCTGGCTGCTCCTCAGCTGGAGCCAGCGAGGTGTATCCTTCCTCCTCGGTTGTCAGCCCAGACTGAGCTAGGCTGCTCCCTTTTATACTGCCGCAGCAGTTAGAGCATGCCCAGCAGGGTTGAGGGTGCGTGGTTTCTGCTGCTAAGAGCTCTGCTTGTTATGCATTTAATGGAGGGAATAGAAAAGATAAAGCAAGGGGAGTAATCAAGGTTGTTAGACAGCACACTTACCTGGACCACATTAGTGGAAGAAGGAATTCATAATATTGGGAAAGAAAATTTGCAAGGCTAAAAGGTGCTGGACCTGGGCACCACATAAAATTAGTAATTCAAGTGTGCCAATTATAATTGCTGTTCCTAGATGAACAGGGAATCCTAAAGAATTAGTATATGTTAACAGTGTACAGTAGATAATGGGACCTATAAACAGCACTATTCCAGTATAAAATGGCAACATAAGGAGATGAAATAAACACAGCCTGCTGTAAATGAATCAGGCACAGATGGTTCTTTGAGTGGTCAGCCTATATAAACCTGACCACAAGCGAAGGAGGTTGCACCTGACTAGTCATTAAAAGGAGAGTTAAAGAGGTGGTACAGCTCGGGTACACAGTATGTGCTCTGGGAGACCACAGCTTCTCAGGGGGGACAGCACCGTGCCTGGGGAGGCTGGATAGGTTTTGTCTAAACCTCACTTCTCTGACTCAGATGGGAACCCATGCCCTATGGCCTAGTGTGCAGATGAAGGAGAACGTGACAAAGGATGTGACAGACAACACTGACTTGGAGTCACCGGTGACCAATCTCTTTGCACTTGTACCTCCCTTGTCCATTAACACCGCTGTCGTCAGATGTTTGGATACGTGTGTGTTCCCTCTGTATGTCGTCCCAGCTCTGCGCAGACAGCTGACACAGCAGACATCGAGCGAACCGCCCAATGACCAAAAGATCCATTAAGGTTCAAAGGGAGCTAGCCAGGTTTATTGTCAACGAAGCACAGTCCTAACTCCCCAGATCAATGTCTACAGTTATACTAACACATGTATGCCTGTGACAATGGATGCAGCTCAGTGAATGGCGGGACTTTCCATTTCCCACTCAGCT
Source organism: Eretmochelys imbricata (assembly GCF_965152235.1). Lineage (NCBI taxonomy): Eukaryota > Metazoa > Chordata > Testudines > Cheloniidae > Eretmochelys > Eretmochelys imbricata. The sequence goes on along the minus strand of NC_135580.1, from coordinate 182,306 downwards.
GGCCAAAGACACCCTCTCTGAGATACATCTTTATACACCAACACAAACAAGTTACGTATTGCCTCTGATGTATCAGGGTGCCGCCCTCTGACATATTAGAGCACCACCCATTGCCTTGTACATGTTGGTTCGATCAAATCATCTCTATCGGGGGTTGGACTAGATGACCTTCAGGGGTCCCTTCCAACCCTGATATTCTATGATTCTATGATTCTATTCATCATGCTGTCATCCTGACCTTATCCTTAAGATGGGTCAGCATGTTCCTGTTATCTTTGGGGAATGTGTTTGGTATCGAGATGTTCTGGTACCCCCTTTCTGGAATATGTTTGCATATATATTCTTGTGCCTAGCACCTCTTAGGAATGTGTGTTTCTGCAGTATCAGCCCTGTTCTCGCCAGATTCAGTGAGCAGGGCCTGCCTCTGCTCACAACTTAACTTTGCTTTATATCAGCAAAATTTTGACTACTTTAGCCCAGGCCTCAGGCCTCATACCAGGCCTCTGATACATAAGTTTATGTTTCAGGCCCTCTTCCTACTACAACCACTAGTTTGGTGCAAAGGAGACTCAAGCAGTTGGGGCCTATTGCCCAACTAATAGCCAAGCAGCAAGCAATTAGAAATAATATTGTTTGGACAGAGAAAACACTGTGATGGGCTATACTAGAGGAAGTGAGTTTGCACCTCCTGGTTTGTACTTTAAGCTCAATGTTAATGGTGATTCAAATAATAGCTGCCACAGTGGTCCTTAGAAATGTGCTGCTGGGCAATAAATATATATATAATGGTGTAATACAAAAAAAAAATATATATATATATAATGTGTAATGCAAATAAAACAAATGCTAATATAAAAAGAAAGACAGAAGCAGAGCAATGTAGCTGAGGCCTGGCCCGATGTGAGTAATTAACACATAGAGAGTGGCCTCATTTTCTGGAAGATAGAATTAGGGATGTAAATGACTCATCAGGTTGAAAACAAAATGTTTGTGCTAAATAAGATAGGTCACTAGGTTAAGACTACAAAATGTCTAAGCCAACTAAGATAAGAGGGAGAACACCCGAGGAACTAATTACTTTGAACTATATAACAAGGGACAAATGTAAATGTAAAGATGAGGTAAAAATGAATTTGAAGTATGGACAGTGCGTGCACAGGAATTGGTTCCTGCAAAGTAACCAAGCCAATCCAAAAATGAGTAATGCAATGTATAGTAAATGCAATGAGAAATATAATGTACATAAATGGAGAGGGTTTCTGTGTAATTTTGGAGCTGTGATACATCCTGCATCCATCCCCACTGTGTTTGAGTCTGATCAACTCAGTATAGCACTGCTGTATGCCAAATAAAAATACCTGAGTGATGAAAGCTGGAGTCGAACTAAGTTCTTAGGAAGCCAAGTAAAAAAAGGGCTTGAAAAAAATCCCAACACTAGCACTCAACTGACCTAAAGAGTTTTGGTTCCCAGAACTTCTGAGACTGTCAGTCCATCCTCCTGTTAGGATCTATCTCTTCTCGGCTCCCCTTACTTGGAAGGAAGCTAAATCAGATATCCCAATCCATACCCACTTCACCTCATGGCCTGGTGTTTGGATGAGCATCAGAACTCTCTTGCTCAACAGCCATCCAAGCCATTCTTATTCAAAGTTGCAAAGATTAAACTAGGAGCTGCTACCAACCTGAATCGAAACATTTTTGTGCTTGGGCTCAACATCATCAGTCTTCCTCAAACTCTGCTGATATCCCAGTCATTTTAGATTATCTCCTGTTATTAAAATAACACGGGTCTCTTCATTAACTCACTACGGGTACATCTTGAAACAGTCAGTGCCTTTCTTCCTCCAGTAGACAGGTAATCCATTTTCACTCATTCACCCTACAGTGGTTAGATTAATGAAGGGCCTAATCAGGACCTTTCCACCAATTCTCAAGCCTGTACCTCAATGGGACATCTATCTTGTCCTGTCACTGATCACCACACCTCCATTTGAATCTTTGGCATCATGCTTTATGCCCTCTCTCTGGAGCACGAAGCAAGCTACTGCACATATGTGTAAAATGGACATTGCTTGTTAGAATTTCCAGACTCAAGACGCATGGTGCACGTGCGTTACCCACATGTGGAATACAGACAAGGGCCATGCATCTCGAAGAACTTCCAGTTACAGGCAGGTAACCTCTAATTTTATATTGAGGTTGCTTAGTGGGTTTCAGTGTTAACCCCAGCATCTTTTCCAGATGCCAAGAAATGGAAGGCTAGTCTACAGCACTCCCACTATCTCCCTTTACTTAAGTCTCCCTTCAAGAGTTTAATAAATCTCAGATTCAGGAACAGGATGGGGCTGGTTTTTTTCTAGGATTCGTATTCAGAGGGCAGTTTAATAACCTTATTTCAAAAGAATCAGCAGTATTTGGTAACTGCTTATTATTTTATAATGTATTTCATCTCAGGGAAATGAACAAACGTTTAACAGAGGAGCAAGCCAGGAAGACCTTTGAGAGAGCCATGAAACTGGAGCAAGAATTTACTGAACATTTCACAGGTTTGTATCCCTCATTACAGTTCCCTTCAAAGCGTGGAATTGTGTTTTCTGGACCATAAGAATTGTCACAACTGACTGAGCCCATAAACTTCAGTTATATATCTTGTCTCCAATACTGGTCTATGATGAACGTTTTAGAACATGTAAAACCATCATAATGCACTGCAACTGTTCATTAAATATTTGTATCAATTCACTGTTTAACATTGAGACGAAATTTCTTCTTTACTTAAGCTGGTGCCAGTTTATACTTTAGAGCATGAGAACTTTTCGCTTTTTGCTAGCTGTTGAAACTAGAAACGTTAGTCTTATTTATATATTAAAAGTCTGGAAACTTTTAACGTAAAGGTCACCAACTGGTGTCTTATGCCTTTCCAGAATGTGAAGGGTGGCTAAACCTCTGAAAACCAGAAAATTAAGAGTTACAGTAATGCAAACTTAAACGTCTGAGAACAAGGAAATACAGAGTTAAGGTACACACTAAGGCAGCCGTAACTCTGCCCCCATGGAGCAGGCAATAGCCATTGGGGATTATCTACATTCACTCCAGCTGTGTTCACTGATAGGTTTAGCTGTCTTGAATGGTAGAGGGATTAGCTGGAACAGCTTGGCAGAGCAGTGATTGTGACATGAGGTGGTCTGTGGCAGCCTTGCCCTTCTCCGTGCCCTCTCCCCTGTGTGTGATCAAAGAAAATGGCTGCATGTGTACCTTGAGGGATCCCTTATGCCTCAAGTCAGTGCCTAGTTCTCTCGGTTGTGTCAGTAGCAGTCCATAGGGGTGGTCTTGCTATAGGATTATCATCAGTGAGGTGGGATATGAGAGTGGTCTGTGGATTTAATAAAAGGTAAGTGAAAGTTTAATGAAAAGGAGGACTTGTGGCACCTTAGAGACAGATTTATTTGAGCACAAGCTTTCATGAGCTACAGCTCATTTCACGAAAGCTTGTGCTCAAATAAATTTGTTAGTCTCTAAGGTGCCACAAGTCCTCCTTTTCTTTTTGCAGATACAGACTAACGGCTGCTACTCTGAAACCTGAAAGTTTAATGTTAAATGGAACCCTATGTATAAGAATGAAGGGGGCTTGGTATAAGAGAATGAAGGGTTGTAAAATTTAGCAAGTGGGGGTTGTTTCTATGGAGCAAACTCTATTTGAGCCTAAGCCAAGAGTAGGTAGCTTCTGTTCAGTACATCTTACCTAAACATAAGTCAAAAGTTTTGTGTCAGTAAAGATAAAGTGTTAGACACTGCTCTACAGTGATCATGTGCCCTATTCCCTGAGTGCTCTGCACTATCTGAAAACATGGAATGCTAACATGTGTGTTAAAGCTGACCTGGGGCATCACTCAAAGAGGTTAAGTTGGCATGTATCTTAACTCTGTATTCCTAGTTTTCAGAAGTTTTAAGTTTGTAATACCTTAACTCTTCCCTAGTTTTCAGAGGTATATATTTAGCCACTCTCCACATTCTAAAAGCGCACAAGGCAGCATTGGACAACTTTAAAGTTTTGGGACATTTAATTCCCTTGGTTTTAAAAAAAATAATTTCTCAGCACCCCCATCTGCAATAGCCCAGCTTTTCTCCTTCAATACCTGGGGCTCTTTGGCAATGATTGCCCTGGCCACAAAACACACTGGCTGCATGTTGGTCTCCTCACTGCCTCTGCCTTGTCTCCTGTCTAGCACAGCCTGATTGCCTCTTCTCAACAATCCTCCCTATAGAGAGGCAAGCTTCAGCGAAGGACCAACATGTTGAGGAGCTGGGGAGATTCTGATTGGTACTTTTGGGCACTATTGCAGTATTGATAATTATACCGGTAGCTAGTAGAGCTCCTATAATTCACCTTTATCTAATAATACTACCTAGCATGTACAATGTGTAGTGTACATGATCATGCAAGTATCAGAAATAATTTTAAACTACTATGGTTCCTATAACACCATATCGACAGGGGATGCTCTGAATAGTGACTATTGATAAAATATTTTGCCAAGTAACAGAAATAACGATGTTTGGTAGTGGTATGATGTAGAATGCATGTATGTGTGTTTACAAAGAAGGCATAAATTTTTAATTGTAAAATGAATAAGAATCTTCTAAGAGGTTTGACAAGTAAATTGAATTAGAACAGCCATTAAGGAAGCTTTGTTACCATTGAATGTAAAATAAAATGCTGTCATAGATTTTAAATGTTTTGGGAGTTAGGAAGCTGAGTAAGAGGCAACTGTTAGCATGTAATGAGAGCTCAGTAATCGTACTAGTGTGGTGTGTATTAACACAAACACAGGAATACAGTGTCCTGCCCCAAACAGCAGCATTATACATTTTTTTCCTATTGAACTCTATTAAGTGGGTTCTCAGCCTGGAGGTGAAGACCCCAGTTAAGACGAAGCTGCAATCAAGATTTTTGTGATTTGGATCCAAAGTGTTGCAAGAACCCTAGTCCTGATTCAAATCAGACCATACTTTAATCTGATTTGGGTCAGAACACACCCCACCTCAATTCATTTATAGTGCTTCTCTAGCCTCAGTGATAATATATACAATCTGTATGGTCTGAGTGTAGATTGTAACTTTATTAACTGTTTCTAAAGCAAGCCTCAGATGTAGAGGATTAGAGAAATGCATGTGTCAACCCCTTCCTTCCATCCCAAATCATGGACACTGCTAGCAACCAGAATCTACCAGATGACCTATTTTTCATGTCCTGGTTCGTGATCCAGATGACCAGTTCCTAAATCTACATTACATGGAAGCTCACACCACCATTTCACTTGCTACAAGTCTCAATGATTTATTTGTCTGGATTAGGATTATTAACTAGCCCTGCTCTTTTACCCTCCTGTCCTGAATACCTGCACAAAAGTTGGGACTAGAAGAAAACGAAAATCAGAAAATAACAAATCACCCCCAAACCAATCCTTGGAGGTATCTGAGGAAGGCAAAAAACAAAAACAAAAAAACAAAAAAAACCCAGCTGCACATGCCAATCTACAGTGTGGGAAAATTCCTTCTTGACCCCAGGACGCTATACACTGTACACTGGCTAGTTCAAAGGCCTTGGGGAAGCCCTACACCCCCGAACAGTCACGCACCTTTAGCTCACAATAAACCACTATCCCAGTGTTGTCTGTTACTTCTCCAGTCTGGTTAAATCCCCACCCTGGGAAGGGGGCTGAGAATGTCTGCACGCAAGGTGAAAGCTAGTAAAAAATGCTTGCTCACTGTAATACTATGTTTTGCAGCTATTGTCCAAGGAGACACACTGGAAGAGATATACAACCAGGTGAAGCAGATCATAGAAGAACAGTCTGGGCCTTACATCTGGGTACCAGCAAAGGAAAAATTATGAAAATTGAGAGATTTTTGGTTTTCATTTTCTAACGGACATCACTTACTCATTGACAACTTGTAACCCTTTTCAGTTGAGCCTGCCTCTAGCTCTTTCCAGTGTGGGTCACACACTAAACATCACATTCTGCAGTTCCCATATTTTTTTTACATTTGGTGTCTCTTTTAGTTTGAATAATTTGTGTTATTGTGTGGTAGCGTTCATTTGACATTTTTCAAACATGAAGGTCAAATGGCCTGACCAGCTATTAAGATAGGGGTGGGGAATTGTATGGTAAAATCCTTAATGTTTAAGGGAAAGTAAGTTTCAGAGATTTTCAGAAAAGATTTACATACATTCTTTTAAAATTGCATCACATATGAAAGAAAAGGCATCTTACCCAATGATGTAAATCGTGAGCAACTTTGCACGCTTTAATTATAATAGCATGGGTTGGTCAAGGCATTTAATTTCAAGTTTTAGTTTGTGGGTTGACTTTCTGTTGTCACAGCAAATATTTTTCTTTATAGGCAGTTAATGTAACTTTTGTTTAATTTCCAAATTAATGTATTCATTAACTTCCATTAATTCACAAAGGATATTCATTTTCAAAATTTCATAATGATATTCTTATTGTCTATTTTTATTCATTTTTTGCATATACAGTTGCTAGGGATAAAGATATTTAATGTTTTTAATCTTACTCATGCAACACTATTTACAGTATCTTACAAAAGTTCACTCTTTTCTGAGTCGAAAACATGTTTAGGTGCTAGGGAAGCTTATATTTTACAAATGAATAGCAAATTTTCTTTGGCAACAAAACAGAAAACACTTGCAGTGATGGATGATCATTAAGGCAATAGGAAAAGAGTCAGATTTGTAGTTTAAAATAGTGTCTCTCCTTAGGGGTGTCAGATTTAAATGAATATTTTACTCACAATAATTGCCTATTTTGTTATAAAACTTTCTTTAACTATAAACTTGTACCTATGGGAATTATTTTCTTTACATAGTTGCACACACATATATATAAAATATATATATTTTTCTTTTCCCACCTACTCCTAGCTTTTTTTGTTTGTTTTTTTTGAGAATAAATATAAATTAGAATTTATCTTCCTTAATCATGTGAAATGAAATGGGGTATGGTGGCTGGGTAAAACATCTGGGGGATATTAGCTACAAGAAAAAAATATGGGCAAGTTCTCCTCTTTTCTACAAACAATCTCAGATGTTTGGTTTTGGGATTTTTTTCTTTTCCATGTGATGTGCATGTTTTAACCAATGGGAGATTTCAGAGTCAACAGTCAGTTTTCATGTACATCTCAGATTGCATCTGTGTCATATCTTCCGTGGTGGCCCTGCACTGGAGAGACACAGGCCTCTGAGCTGAGCAATTATAAATATATTTCTGCAAAATATAGAACTAACATCAGTGGTGAAAAATACTCCAGTTATTAATAACATTGTTTGGTACTTGCTCATGGTTCTTTTGGAGTCAATTGTTTATTAAAAAAAGATGTGCTTCTGACAGCCTCATTGCAGTTTCTCAACCAAATTACCTATGGTTTAAAAGAACCTATCAATATTATTCATTCCATTTGTCAGAAAGAGGAGAACAGCTAATAAAGTTTATTGTACAACATATTTTTGTGTGTCTTTAATTAGATAATCTGAAATACAGGTGATGTAGAATTAAGAAATTAAGCTCGCAAACAATAAATTGGCAGGAACAGTAAATAATGAGCAACTATGTGATAGAGGAGCATTGAAAAACTAATATGTGGGCCAAAGAAGTTCAGTGTAGTTAAATTAAATTCAGGTTAGATCTTGGGGCAAGGAGTTAAAAGTAATAAGCATGTGTGAGAGAACAAAGTACTGCAAAATATTGGTAGATTGGGAATCCTGTAAATGTACAGCCTAATGTGCAGTGATTGTGAAAAAATCCATCTTGGCTGTATACTGGATTAGTAAAGAGAGTGCATTCTTGCTGTATTTTTATGGGTTTCTCTGCCTGTTGCTGGAATTATAAAGTGTTCTGAGATTGTCATCAGATACTAACTAGCATGAATCAAAATTAAAGCCTTCTAGCTAAAGCTCTGAAAGCACCAGTGGCCTAAATTTTAAGAAATAACAAGTGATTTGAGGTACGCAACTTGAAACGCGTTAAAAGGATGTGACTTTTAGATGCTCAGTAATTTCTGAAAATCAGGCTACTTTAAGGTATCTCAGTTTGGGTACCTAAAAATTGAGACCCCTCAAAATCACTAGTCACTTTTGGAGGTGTCACTTAGTGAGGCTTTTAGATGGTACGTTTTTCTTACAAAAGAAAAAAGCTTTTGTCTCTTACTGCCTTTTCTTTATTGTTTTTTTAAATGTTTTTGTGCTTCCTTTTTACCCATCAGGAGTGGCATGTGTTCTCTTCTTTGTTTTTGCTGGAGGAGTTTTGGCAAGATGGAAGAACTAGAGATGGAGGTCTCTCCACTTTCATTTGAAAGGATAGGGGTGTTTAATTCAATTTCATGGAGCTTTTCTCCCGTTTGTTTGTCAGGTGTTAATTGTTTTAAACAACCAGGAGCTAATCCCTTTCCCTCTCAATTGTTCAGGCCTCTTCTTCTTCGAGCGCTTGCTCACGTCCACTCCACGTTAGATGCACACGCGCTGCATGCACAGTCACCAGCGAATTTTTCCCTCCGTGGCATCCAGGGGCCAGCTCTAGCACCCTTTAGTGCCATGTGCTTATAAGGGGCCCGGCTGGCTCCGCACCATCTCAGTTCCTTCTTACCACCCGTGACAGTCGCTGGAACAGCTGCTCTTACTTTGGCAAACTCTTCGGCTACGTCTGCACTGCACACCTTACGACGGTGCAGCTGCACTGTTGTATGGTGTGCTGCATGGCCACTATCCCCGGGAGAGAGCTCTCCCGGCGACAAAATAAAACTACCTCTGAGGAGCCGTAGCTTATCACCGGAGCACGGGTCCCGCCAGCGAAGTGCTGTTCACACCAACACTTTTCGTCACTAACGCTTTTGTCATTCATACCCCTGAGCGACAAAAGTGTTAGCGACGAAAGTGCCAGTGTAGACAAACCCTTACTCGGTGACCTTAGTTTAGTCCTTTTCCCTTGTTTCCCTATCCCAGTTCTTTAATTTTCTGGTTTGGACTGTTGTAGATTAGTTGTATATAGTTAGTTGGCGCTTTTCGCACTGTTAGCAGAGTTTTTTGTCCACTCCCAGTGCCGGGGCATGCCTTGGTCCCTGGGTCTCAAGCCCTGTGCCTCCTGCAGCAAATCCGTGCCTAAGAGTGTCCTGCTCTCCTGTTGTCTTACGTGCCTCATATCAGGGACTGCTGCCAGATCTGTCAGGATTTCGAGCCCCATACAGAGAAGGATAGGGAGGACAGGTTGACGTTCCACCTGATGGAGGTGGCGCTCCATCCCTCATTGGAGCTGAGGTGGTCTGATTCTGCATCCAGTACCTCATCTTCGGTGAGGAGTGCTCCTCCCATCATGAGAGATTCTCGGCACGATTCTCCTTCACCAGTGCCAAAGAAAAATCATAAGAAGCAGCGGACCGAGAAGGGATGTTCCCTGACTCTGAAGAGAGTCTAGCCCAGGGAGCCCAGTGGAGTGTGGTCAGAGTTTGGCCACTCTTCTGCATCCGCTCTGAGTGTGACACTGTCACCTCAGCCTCATAGGCAGGTTTCTTTGAGTCTGGTCCCTTGGCACCAGAGGTGAGTTATTGAATTGTAGCTCCCTTGCTGGACAGTGGTTGTAGATGGGTTGTTTGACACCCTGCCTGGGCGTTGGTTACTTTCCTTGCTGTTGCCTCTGGGGAGCTACTATCTGGCTGATTCCCCAACTTACAGCATGTTTTAGTGACACCCGTACAACACAGTTCTCATAACTTCATATGCATCAATGATATACATGTATGGATAGAGAAATGACCTTCAGCAGATCATAACCTTTCCCCTGATATCTTACGAGGCATGCTTTGTATGCTTAATATCACAGTTATATACAGATGAGGAATATGGGGGTTAAAAGACGCTCCCCCAAGGTATAGTATGTCACAGGGTCATTTGATCACACTCTCTAAGTGTCTACATGTAGAACATAAATTTGATAGTAGAGGGTTCTTCAGTCTAGCAAACAAAGGTATAACAAGATCCAATGGCTGAAAGTTGAGGCTAGATAAATTCAGACTAGAAACAAGCCAAAGATTATTAACAGTGAGAGTAATTAAGCATTGGAAAAACTCACCAAGGGTTATGGTGGATTCTCCATCACTGGAAATCCTTAAATAAAGATAGGTATGCTCTAGTTCTGCCACAGCTATTGACTTGAGGTAGGAATTAATTCAGGGAATTCCTACAGCCTACGTTTTGCAGGAGGTTCAACTAGATGATCACAAAGGCACCTTCTGGCCATAATATCTATGAATCCATAATGCTTCAGCATGGTGTTGAGCTGTACTATGCTACTATAGGGTGTTGTGTGTCACATGAGACAAAACACAGGCCCAGCCTACTTCCGATCAAAACTCCTATGGCACTGTTCACAAGAGAAAGGGTATTAATCCCAGTATTCTGTTCAAATTCCAACACAAGTAACTACATTCTGCTCAACTAAATTCCTCTCTGTAATTCAGATGAAAACATTGTTTCTGTCCTCTCCTCAAAGCAGTTACATACTGTTGCTGGCATAAAACGGCTGTGCTATCAGTCCCAAGGATGGCTGCGTTTCAGTGTCTGGCAATCCTAATGAAAATGTGCTACATAATTTAACATATGCCATGTGTCGGGCCCTACCAAATTCACGGCCATGAAAAACACGTGAAATCTGGTCTTTTGTGTGCTTTAACCCTATACTAAACAGATTTCACGGGAGAGACCAGCATTTCTCAAACTGGGGGCCCTGACCCAAAAGGCGGTCGCAGGGGGCTCACAGGGTTATTTTAGGGCAGTTGTGGTACTGCACCCTGACTTCTGTGCTGCCTTCAGAGCGGGGCGGCCGGAGAGCGGCGGCTGCTGGACAGGCACCCAGCTCTGAAGGCAGCGCCCCGCCAGCAGCAGCCGCAAAGACGGAAGGGTGGCAATACCAGACCATGCCACACTTAGTTCTGCGCGGCTGCCTTCAGAGCTGGGCGGCCGGAGAGCGGCCGCTGTTGGACAGGCACCCAGCTCTGAAGGCAGCGCCCCGCCAGCAGCAGCCGCAAAGAAGGAAGGGTGGCAATACCAGACCATGCCACACTTAGTTCTGCGCGGCTGCCTTCAGAGCGGGGCGGCCGGAGAGCGGCGGCTGCTGACTGAGAGCCCAGCTCTGCAGGAAGAAGTGGAGAAGGAAGGGTGGCAACACCACACCAGGCCATCCTTAGTTCTGCGCGGCTGCTGGTGGTGACACTGTCTTCAGAGCTGAGCTCCCAGCCAGCAGCCGCCGCTCTCTGGCCACCCAGCTCTGAAGGCAGCGCTGCCGTCAGCAGCAGCACGGAAGTGAGGGTGGCAGTACCACAACCCCCCTGCAATCACCCTGCGACTCCCCCACAATTCCTTTCTGGGTCAGGACCCCGACAATTACAACACTGTGAAATTTCAGATTTAAATAGCTGAAATCATGACATTTATTTTTAAAATCCTATGACCATGAAATTGACAAAATGGACCATGAATTTGGTAGGGCCCTAGCCATATGGCCTGAAGTCCTGTAAAGTAGGGAGCTCACTATTGACATCTATTGGTGAATAGAGAGAAGAGCGATCACGAGCTGCTTGAGAACTCCATATGAAAGTGAGCTCTCTGCCAGCATGTGCTGATGAGCAAGAGAATATGACTGAACGAGGCTTTATTTGCATTGTGAAAGTTTGGGGCCTTTTGGTTATAATACAGTTGTGTTTTGGGGGGAGGCATAAAATACTGTTGTCCCTATTGTGACATGAAAGGACAAGAGACCTACATCAAATGTACCTGGGGCAGGGCGGGGGGTCAACCTGACTAAAGTCCGCAATCAGGTAAGGGAGCCTGGACAGGACTGGTGAGAGGTGCACCCAGAGCTGACCTGTGTCCCTGTAAGCTGTGCACATGGCCTGCCACACAGGAGAGATGTACGTGCCACCCAGCTGATCGCAGAGCGGGTACGGGCACAGTCCCCATCGTGTGGTCAGGTGCCCCTCCCCCCACGTTGCTCCATCCTGCAGCTGCTCCCAGGGCCCTGCTGCTGGCTGTGCAGAGTGGGGCCGGGGGGGAGGAGGGAGTTGAGGTTAGGGTATTCCCCTCCCCCCAGCCGGTGCCCATCTCCGCAGGGCAGAAGGGACAGCCTGGCTTAGGAGCACTGGGAGCTGCTGCAGTTAGAATGGTGAGTGTCTGAGTGCCTTTCTTAAAGAGACAGTGCACCATTGCTGAGATTTCCCCAGCAGCCAGCACACACTCACTCACACACACACACACATACACACGCATACTCTCTCAGTCTCCCCCTCCCCATGTACCTCATCTCCGCAGAGCAGGGGAGGGGAGACTACAGGGCTCAAGACAGAGCAGGAGAGCTCTCTCTCTCACACACACACACGCACACACTCTCACATTCACCTCCCAACACATACGTGTATTATTGTTGTTGTTACTTCTTGGTACTTCCTGCAATGCACATATAGTCTCTGTAATTTTATTCTTTCAAAATGTTATTTTAGTGTTTTGACTGGTTTATGCATTCCATAATTTTTATTTCTCTTATACTTAAATTTAATTCTTTGAGTAGTGAGTTCTAAAATGCCTAGCCTGTCCTGGCTGGAGTAATTATCCCTATGGCAACTTCAAAAAAAGATATAACTAGGTTTTTTGTTTCTGCTGGTGGCACACATAGGCATATACCTAGGTGCACATAACAAAATTTATTCCACACATGGATGGAAAAAATTAGAGGGAATGTTGGTGCTGACTCTGATCTATTCACCTACATATCATTTGTTAGGAGTGCTGTTGTATCCTAACTATGAGTTCAACTGTAAAAAAAAAAATTTGAAAGTTCATAAGATGTCATGATAACGAATGATGGGGGAAGTATGAAGGGAGACAGACTGAATTAGTCCACAGAAAAAGTCCTACTGCTATAACTCAAGGTCTGTGTTAAGATGATGTCTGATAAGAAAATGTGGAATCAGAAATAAGTGTACCAAATTTAGTGTATCAGAAATGAGGGCTAGTTGGTGAACAAAATAACAAGGGGATGGGCTATTCTGCTCACCACTCTCTTTGTGGGTCCTTAAAAAAAGAGACCTTAGGGAGAAAAATTGGTTACCGGAGTGAGCTTCACCATCATGGCTACTTCCACCACCAGCTCCTGGGACCACAGGCCTTTGTCACCCTGATCCTGAGAGATGTCCTGACCAGGTCAGAGAGGGACCCAGACAACATCATTACCTCTACTGGCTCCAGCTGAATCCCGAACACCACCTAAGATGAAATGGGGTCAATCTTTAACAACAACAGCAACAACATCTCCAGCCGATCTCAAATAAATCCTTGTCTTTTCTCCAGAAGATACTTATTGCCATGTTTGATGCCATCTAAGAGACTGCCAAACAAGGTTGTGGGTTTTTTCCTTCTAAAAACTCTCTCTAGCTAAAGAAAAGGGAACTTGGGGTGGGGGGGGGGGGGAATGTAAGCCTAATGTTACTTTAACATCTCAAATGTTTTAACTGTTTTTATGTATTTATTTTTAATAAAAATTTAATGGTGTGTTTGCAATGGTACTTAGCAGGCTGAACTTTTTATATACCAAACGCCAAAACTTCTTTAATAGACTTTAATGTTGAACAATGACAGGTCATGTAAACACCTTTGACCCATTTATTCCATCTAAATTAATACAGCAGGGCTTCTGTGGTGGTAAGAACTCTATTAAGGGTCATGTATGGTACTGATTCCTCTCTAAAGAACTGAGCTGAAGTGCTTTCAAGCCACTGGATGGTGCAGAGCTGAGGTGGCTTTGAGGCAATGGATGGTGGTGTAGAGCTAAGGTGGCTTTGAAGGGATGGGTGGTGCAGAGTGGCACTGATTTACCTTGGGCTGAAGCCACAGTAAGCAGCAGCCTATTTGAAGGACTTTGGTGTGGGCCTCCCTACCCAACAATCAAAGCTAAAATCACCTCAGCTGGTTCAAATGGTAAAGCCCCAGACAGCACTGACTTGCCAGAATCCTTGGATTCCACCAAACCAGGACAACATACTATGAGGGGAAGAAGAGGAAAGTAGCTAGAATGCATTAGCCACTCACAACTGCAAGAGGAGGATGGAAGTTGGAACCGTTGTTAAGACATTTAGGGGAGGGTGAGTCTTACTTAATATTGTTAATTTAATAATTGCTGGTTTTCCCAAGTTTGTTCTGTTGTCTCCCCTTTAGTAACGTTTTGTTTTAACCCCCTGGAATCAGTTCTTACAAGTGGGGAAGTATAGCTACCAAGGGTGCAAAAGGTGGTCTATCTAGTTTCCCAGGTTTCTGGGTAGGAGCTTGAGCTGGTGTTTGGAACCCCAAAACCCTTAAACTGACCCTTTTTGCTGCTGACAATACATCTCCGAAGGGTTACATTAATGTGGATTAAATCAATAGTGTTCTATAGAAATTACACTAATAGCCCCTAGAATTTCATAGTGAATGAGATACTTTCTATAATCATCTTGCAGGAGGGATATAATTCTCTACTAATTTTCTTAATCAAAATGTTATAATTTGCTATTAAATTTCATGGGACACTTCCTCCACACACTGTATGCCACGTATAGAGTGCTTAAAGACCCATCACTTTTCATCATGGTAAAGTTTGCTTATTAGTTGTGTTTATTCTTAATAGGATCGTGTGAATTGTAACAACACTGGACTAGATTTAAAAAGGGATTTAGGCATCTAGAAAATCACTGGGATTCACAAAGCTTGAGTTAGGCACTCTATACAATGAAGGGGGAGAGTTATTGCCTGAGAGTTGGATTCACAAAAGCCAGTATGCTAGGTGACGCCCTGCCTAACCCAGCCAATGGGAGATGCCAAGGTGAGGACTGTGGCCTAAGCCCAGTCCCTCGGGCAGTTTGGCACCTAAGGTGGGGCTGCTCCATTTGCTTGAGATTCCCCTTTCTTAGAGTTGGCACGTAGGCTATTTTTGCAAGAAGCCTGGTGGAGGAGCAAGTTTTAGCCCAGTTGTTAGGGTACTCACCTAGCTGTGGGAGATCCCCCAGTTCAAGTCCCCTTCCACCTGAGAGGTGTTGTCAGACGTCACCGGTGTGGTGCTCTGCTCTGTCCAATGTTGATAACAGTCGGCCGCATGCATGTGTTCCCTCTGTGTATTCCTCAGTATTATGTATATGAGAAGTAAAACAGAAATTTGGAGTAATGACACTACAAATGAGGCCTTTATATATAAATGTCTTGTAATTAGCTACTACACAGTACTGCCCATTTATGTTCTAGGTTACCCTTACCACTGGTTGTCACGCTCTGGTAAGCTTTGCTGGGCAGGAAACAGGAACTGCTAGCTTCTCTGTTCCAATAGTTGACGTAGATCCAGTTGTTGTTTATGGATGCCGTCTTTCAGACAACCTACTGAATGGACAGTAACCAATTTATCAGGTATTGCTGCGTCAGGATTTAGGGTTGGTATCCAGATTGTTCTGAGTAACATGTGCCTCAGTTGGGTTTCAGTGTCACTGACCCAAATTATGACTGGGACTAACAGGCAATTTGTTTACCCAATTTGTAGTTACTATGTAACTTTTTTTTTTTTTTACCACTTTTGTTTTTTCCTTGCCTTCATGTTGTTTGCTGCCATTCGTTTGTTGTTTTTTACCTGTGTGTTGGTTAAACGGTTTAGTGCACATTGTAAATGATATAGAGCAATAATACAGTAAGACAACACTACAACAATAATACAGTAATACAGCAATAATACAACACTACAACAATAATACAGTAATACAGCAATAATACAACACTAATACAGTAATACAGCAATAATGGTTGTTTTTACACAATAGCCAAATTCAAATTAACTGACAGGGATTTCTAGCTGATTGCCAACTTAATTGTCCATATATGGGAGACAGAGGTGTATGATCAGTCTCTTATTTATAAAGCACTTCATTTTTCTTTTCTTAATGCTTGGGAGGTGTCTTCACTGTATACTGATATCACCTGGTGTTTTTGTGGTGTGATATTTCTGGTGTCTTTGGTCTGTGGGATTCAGCCTTAAATAGCTAGTTAGTTAACATAACACAGTTTTTTGTTTGTTTTACATCTCTTCTTGTTTTCAGTAATCCAAATCTAATACAGTTGATTAACGTAGTTTGTTTACGATGTGATGGAGACCAAGTCTTTTATAACTCAAGCTGTACTTTTGCAATTGTTGTATAGACGTTCATTTTCACTTGAGGTGCATTACTAATATTTTATACTAAATAAAATGCTTAACCGCTAAAATAGATGCTCACAATCTTCCAGGAGAAGGTGTATTGCTTTCCTTTGCTGAACACTTTGTTTTAGCAAAAGAGTTAGTAACGTAATTTTAACAAGCTTTTTAGAGTTAATTTGCTTGTGATATCAATTTCACTTTTGTTAACTGTTTAGAAGCACAAACGTTAGCAACCACTACTTCTCTTTAACATAACTTAAAAGAGAATAAAAATTAAACCAAAATGAACTTTAAATACAGGTAGATGAAAATGATTTGAAGGTATTAAAGTTTTCTGACACTTGGTTGTGTTTGTGAGACAAAGGTGGAAGCGTGTTGGAAAGGTGGAAACCTATTGAAATTGTTTGGTTAGCTTTATGCATAAATCATGTTTAAACATTTTTGCTATGACATTTTTATCACTATATTTAGAAGTGCAAGCAAGTTTATAAAAACCCAAACAAGAAATTAACGTTTTGTCAATATTACCTTAACCTTAATGTTGAGGTTTCCCCTTACATTTTTCTTCTTTTTGAATAAAAAAAATGAAAAACAAAACTGAGATTAATAAAAGAAAATTATTTTTGTTTGCAATTGCATTATTTGTTGAGGCAGAGATATATATACATATATTTATAACTGAGACCTTTTTGAACTTTGAAAAAAAAATGGTAATAATATGAGGGTTATACCCAACCATAATCTTAAAATAGTGTGGTACCACTTTTTTTTTTTAAAAAAAATAGTATAAACTTGACTCTTTGCAACAAAATAAAAATAATAGAAAGTAGTCACATGACACTCACAACATACAACACAGGCCAACATACAGGACAAACTTACAATTAAAAACAAATGGTGCCAGAATTCTATTTATAACTATACAACATAAGGCAAACAAAAATAAAAAATAAAAATAAATAAAAGGTTAAACATATAAATAAAGATGTTACCTTTTTATTTAAAAGTTTTAATAAAAATTGATAGTAAGTTATTTGCCAAATTTCTTGTATTAATTTAGTAACGTAAGGCATTTTTATTACTTTATATCAAACTTTATTTTAAAACTCAGCTATCTGGAAATAAGGAAAGCCCATGTTTCAAATCTTAATCGGTGGTGTTAGAGAGCTTATTTCTTCACTCTCCCACTTCCCTGGTCCTTCTCGCATGAACAGAGAGCAACAATACCCGAAGTCCGAAGGTGCAAACAATTCAATGTTTATTGGGGTGAACTTCCAGCAAGCTTAAATCCAAGTTCCTTTTTCCTTATTTTCGAATCCCAACTTACTTCCTGTTTGCCCCTAATTTATATAGTGATATTCTTAGGTTTCAGAGTAACAGCTGTGTTAGCTAGTTAGAGTGGGTTTGTTGGCTGGGACGGGGGGAGAAACCCTGGATTTGTGCTGGAAATGGCCCACCTTGATTATCATACGCATTGTAAGGAGAGGTTTCAGAGTAACAGCCATGTAAGTCTGTATTCGCAAAAAGAAAAGGTGTACTTGTGGCACCTTAGAGACTAACCAGTTTATTTGAGCATAAGCTTTCGTGAGCTACAGCTTATGCTCAAATAAATTGGTTAGTCTCTAAGGTACCACAAGTACTCCTTTTCTTATTGTAAGGAGAGTGATCACTTTAGATAAGCTATTACCAGCAGGAGAGTAGGGGGAGGGGGGGAGAGAAAACCTTTTGTAGTGATAAACACCCATTTTTTCATGGTCTGTGTGTATAAAAACATCTTCTGTATTTTCCACAGTATGCATCCGATGAAGTGAGCTGTAGCTCACGAAAGCTTATGCTCAAATAAATTGGTTAGTCTCTAAGATGCCACAAGTACTCCTTTTCTTTTTGCTAATATTCTTAGCTATACCTTAACCAGTCATTCTACTGAAATTTAACTAACCAATCCTAACATATTGTAACATGATTAGCTAACCAATTATATCCCACCACCTTAATTAGTTTACACCCAGCAAAATTAATTATACAGCAGACAGAAACAATCACAGAACCAGACAGAGACCATGCTGATAAACAACAGCAAAGTGGGAACTATAATGACAAAACAATACAGAAGTGAGGATTTCACAACTACATCTATAAAGACATAAGGGTTTCCCAGCTGTGTCTATTGATAAGTGAGTTCTTACCAGACAGAAAAAACTATCAACCTAAATTTCCTTTTACATCTTCTATGCACTTCCCTTTCTCTGGAGGTGATAGGCATTATCAGGACAGGATTGTATTCCTAACAGCCAAATAGCACCTTCTTTCAATGTGACTAGTTTGCAATGTGAAGATGTGATGGGTCGCTTCCCAGTTTATGGTTGCCTCTGCTGCTTAGCCAAAGGCCTTAGCCTAAGAACAGGGCCTCAGACTGTCACAGTAAGAGAAGGACCTTACACTGGCAGACAGTGATTTTGATTCTTTCTTTTTTATACCTCTGATTAGCCAAGTGATAAGACTACACCTAAATTCTTAGAGTATAGGCCTTTACAGACAGGCCTGAATATCTATATCCTAACAAGTGGTTAGGATTAGAAGCAGAGTCTGCATTTCTGTTGCTTGGCAACCATATTTTCAAAAAAGTTAGGAGTAATTCCAGCTGTTGCATTCCTGAAGGGTTAAAATAATCTACTGGATTTATTTAAAGTAAAAGTTTTTACCTTGTTTTCTCTGTTTGTTGTTGTTGTTCTGTTTTCAATTCCTTTATCTTTTGGAGGTTTCTGTAAAAACTATAACTTTTAACTTCTAAAACAGAGAGAGAGTGGAAGTGAGGGGGGAGGGTGAAGAGCAACCTAGGAAGGTAGCGAGACCTGAGCCAAGAGAGATTAACTCTATCAAGGTATTTGAAAGTACAGACAGCAGCAGCAGCGACTTTAGCAAACTGAGAAAGCATATAAAGGAAAAAACTTAAGCAGTATGTAAAAATATTTAAGAAAGAAGGTTATTATTTTTAGATATGAGTGCGAGTGTGGTTCTGTGGGTCAAAGCAGTTGAGAACCACGCCCCTGTTTTTTCTCCTGGCTTTGAGAGGAGAGAGGGGGTTTACCTGCTCTTGTAAAACCTGAATTTGTTCCCCCAGTGTCTGTTGCTTTTGTGTGCATGCCAAATGGATTGCAGGAGTGCCCTTTTTTGCTGCAGTTAACTGTTTTTTGGGCAGCTCCATGTGTTAATATATTAATTATAGGAGGGAACCTGCTTAATCTTGGTTTTTCACTTTGAAATTCTTTTTTATTTACTACCCTGCCATTGAATCCCAGCTCCTGTCTCCTAATGTGCTCTGTGAACCATTCCATTTTTAACTTCATCTGATTTACCAATTCAGTGACAGTATTGTTTGCTACTTTCCCCTCTTGTGCACTTACTTGTCCCGTTCTGACAGGCACCAATCTAGGTTTAGGTTTTACCAGAACCTGGCTTTTATCATACAGTGGTGGTTGCAATGCAGTGGACACCGTTTCATCTTTTAATTTTGCTAGGGCCACCTTTTTCCATTTCTATGCCTATTCTTCAGGCTCAGGGTAGCTACCTGAAGCCTGTTGTTGACCACAAATATTTATAACCGGGGACAGCACATCTCTTTTTTGCAGGTTTCTTACAGCTGTTTTCAATGTTTTATTATGTTCCTGTGCTTGCTGTCTGTGGACTGCTTACTACCCCACAAGGAGAGTGAAAATAGTCCAGGGCTTTGTAGCATCTTCTGATTCTTTTAACACTTTCTTTGTTTCTGTTACTTGCCCCATCAATTTTGTGGCATTTTGTCTTAACCATTTAACAGCCATGGGTTATAGTTTGCAGTATTCTACATTCCAAGGCTACAGTTTCTGCCCTAGCCTTACAAATTTCATTACATGTTTCTTCCCCACTATATTTTTTGTAATTCACATGGACCTCTTTTGCTAGCAACCCAGTGGGCCATGAGTTATCAAACTCTGTGGAGGTTTGATGGGAGGGGATAAGGGGATTCCCTAGCTCGTGGTTTTCTGTCATGTTAGATCACAATTCCTACAGCGGACAGCTCGCTTACTTACTAGATCAGCGGTCGGGGTCACCAGTGTTGTCAGACGTCACCAGTGTGGTGCTCTGCTCTGTCCAATGTTGATAACAGTCGGATGCGTGCATGTGTTCCCTCCGTGTGCTGCCCCAGCTCTGCGCAGATATCTGACACAGCAGACCCTGAGAGAAACCCCAAGGACCACAGACTCTAATAAGGTATGAAGGCACCTGGACAGGTTTGTTGCCAAATGAAGCAGAGTAATAGTTTCCCGCAGACTGTACAGGACATACTACGAATATGTGCCCCCTGACAATGGACCGGCTCAGTCAGTGGTGGGTCTTACCACTGCCCCCTAGACCAGACAAAGATATCCACTCAGGGATGCATTTTTATACACAGGTACAAACAAGTTACACATCGCTCCTGACCCATTAAGGTACAACCCCTGTACGTGTTAGGATGCTCTCTCTTTCCTGGTACATGTTGGTTTGAACAAACAACTCTATCCATCATATTATCCTTTTGTCCCTGTCATTAGGATGGGTCAGCATGTTCCTTATTATCTCTGTGGAATGTGTTTGTACTGGGATGTTCTGGTGCCATCCTGGCACATGTTCATCTTACTAGAACTCGATACCTTTAGGCATGTGTATATGTCTAATTAGCAGCCTTCTTCTTGCCAACTTCTGTGAGCAAGGCCTGCCTCTGGCTCACAGCTTAACTTTCCTTTAGGTTAGCAAAGTCTTGACCATTACTGTAGTTCTGGCCTCATACCGGGCCTCTGATACAAGGCTTATGTTTCAGGCCCTCATCTTACTAGAAGAGGGAAGAAAGGAGTTGAACAAGGATTTGCCACATCTCAGGAGCATACACTAATCACTGAGCTATAGGCTATGCTGATGTGGGGCTCCCTCAATCTCTCCTGTTGAAGCTGTTCCACTGCTGATAAATAATTTAAAGAGTCATGAGAACGCGGGAAGCGGGGCCTGGATCCTTGGTCTCCCACCACATAGCTAAGTTCTCTAACCACACTTCACAGAGTTATTCTGGCCCAATGGCTCTCTAATTATTTAATGCCACAGTGGAACTGCTTCAACAGGAGATACTGAGGAAGTACCACCTCAGAATATCCCATAGCCCAGTGGTTAGAGTGGCCTCCTAAGGGATAGTAGGTCCCTGTTCAAATACCTGCTCCCTTTCTGCTGGAGGGGGGACTTAAACTGGGGGGGTCTCCCAGGTGAGTACCCCAGCCACGCGGGGTAAAACTTATGAGGGAGGTCATTCTCCTTCTGAGCCCCTGCCCCAGCTGTTTTGTGTGCACACTCATATAGGGCCTAATCCATTAGTCAAGCTCTGCACATACATATCCGATCAGACCCCATAGAGGAATGGCAATCTTCGGGTTTGTGCATCACAATGGGGCTTAGACATCTGGATGCCTAGATGGGAGCAGCAGTGCACATGCACAGAAGCAAAAACTTAGGCCTCAAGGGAGCTTAAGTAGCTAGAGCTTTTGGCGGCAGCTTAGTGGGGTTTTTGTGAATCCCAGTGGGACCTGCTTCTGGGATTTAGGCACCTGAAGTGGCAGGTAGGCATAAGTTATTTTGTGAATCATGCCCACTATGCCTGTGATATTGAGTGAAAGGCATAACAGTATCAATGTGCACTTCCTGATCTCCATGTGGAAAAAGCTTGATAGCACCTGCTCAAAACAAAACAAAAAAATTCCTGGACACTTTATTTCGCAATCTCACTCTACACCCATGATCGACATGTTATTACCCATTTGACCCAGCAGGTGGTGCTTAAGTCATAATTTGTTTCAGTGTCCCAGGAATTTTGCATTTGTAGTTTGCATTTCCTTTTCAAGACTGAAGTTAATGTAAACGGATGCAGTTTTTTCCCTCTCCCTTTAGAATGTGCTGGAGTAACAAAGAGTAATTGTTATGCAGTGTGAGGGACTTGATTTCCAACAGGGAGTGGTCTGAAGAAGAGCAGACTGACCAGAATAAACTATAAAAGCATTGATCGCTGGAATTCTGAAGGCTGGAGACGGAGCAGAGAACACGCAGCTCTCATCATGAACTTCCAGGGCATATTTTGTCGTCTCTGTTTCTTTCACACTGGTAAGTGCCTGGTAATCTCGAGGGAAGAGTTCACTGGGCCACTTGGTACGTCTGGGGTTGACTAGTCTGTGAGATGATACAGCACAAAGAGAATTAAAATAATTTCAGAATCACTTTATTTCTGAAGGAAGGAGGGATATGGTGGGAAAACAGGCAGCTGAGTTATGTGCCTTGGATTCCCTCTGTACTTCTCATTGCTACTCAGTGAGTTCAGAAGCGTTAAAAAGCTGCTCGTGAGGAAGAGCAGGAAACATGAGGTGTTGTGTTATGTAAGTGTTTAGAGTGGAATGAATGGATTGTTAAAAAACTGGCTAAAATAGACCCATATTAGTGGAGGGACCGCAAAGACAATGGGAAACCCAACGAGTGAACAACTGATACGTACCCACGGAAATCTCTGCCAGGTGTAATATGTGAATTCAGCATGGTTCTGCAGGTGTTGGACAATGGACTGAAATGTGTCAGGTGGCTGGGATTAGAGTTGGCTTTTGGAAAGAGACAGCAGTTCTCAGGTGGGACTGACAAAGATGGAAAGGGCCAAAAATGGATTCCATGGTAGCTTGGCCAGGTGGAATACTGGCTTGGTCAGAATGGACTATGTCTTAACCTTTATTGCGCTATGCTAATAAATGCCAGTTGACTAATAAATTCTACTCTGTTTTAAAAAGGCTACCTGGTGTCTGCCAATACTTGCTGAGATGTATTGTTCCCTGAAGAGTGAAAAGAGTCTTGGTCAGAGACTATCTCAGTTGGACTTGCTGGGCAGAGCTCATGGGTGTGAAACAGGAGTGCTAGCACCAAGAGGCTCAGTTGCAGAGGTGTTGCAAACCCCTTGACCTACACTTAAGAACAAGTGGGACCCCCTTGGGGATCTGGCACACTTTTCCTCCAAAGGTCTGTTTAAAAGCTGGGGCATAGCATAGATTCTGTGGATCCATGATACCCTAATATCCCCAACCTTTTCTGTTATGTACTATGCTTTGTGTTGCCTTTCCTTCACCCCTGAGGTGATTGCATTTTTTATTATTATTTTTGTCATTGTAGTACCTAGGAGCCCCAGTTGTGGACCAGGGCCACGTTGTGCTAGGTGCTGTACAAACACAGGAAAAAAAATACAGTCCCTGCTCCAGAGAGCTTACAATCTAAGTATAAAACAAGAAACAGCAACAGATGGCTACAAACAGGAGGTAGAGTACAAAGAGACAATATTGTCTAAATAGACAGGACAGATACAGGGTGCAGGAAGGGGTAGAACACACAAACAGAGTGAACATGAGGTAGTGGCAAATGCCATGTTACATCCACAATTTTGTTTTCTTTTTTGAAGGAGTGTGTGGGTTTACTTAGGAGGGGATCAGCTGAAGGGGAGGGTGATGGGAGGGGGAAAATGTGGAGTGAATTTGTGGTAAAGAGATTGGAGGGGAGGGGAGAGGGAGAGGTAGGGTTGGAGCAAACAGCCAATGAGCACAGGGCAGAAAAACAGTTTTGCTTGGAATGTTCAGGGGCTCAAAGGTGCATTGACTGTTCTTATGCCTACTGGATGGCTATTTCTCAAGCACTTTGAAATCTTTCAGAAAGAAAGATGCTCTGTTTATGTGTAAAATACTCTTGTTTTAGTCCTCTTTGAGATGGCTCCTGTTGAAAGTCCCACAGAATATCAATGGTCCCAGACATTCTCCTGACACCGTGTAAGTTGCAGTATATTGCACCACTACTGCACAAACCTAGTATTGTTTTGTTGCTAAAGGAGTTAATCGGCTGTTTACCTGTCTGTCTAACATAGGGCCCAGGAATGTATTTCAAATAGAAGTTACTAGCCCCCACCACCTCATAGTTACTGTACTTCTGTGGAAGACCAGAAAACTGAGTAAACTTGGGTTCAGAGACTAGCTTGCTGTTTTAATGCATGCTTGGCCAGCTGTAGCAGAGGACTCAAACCACAAGTCATCTCTATGTTTCTAGCCCCACCTCAAATAGGTTAACTCCCACTGGCAGACTAAAAGGCATCCTCTGTTACAAGTAGGCACCTGGCCAGATGCTGGGAGAAAAGCTGCAGTTTGGCAAGAGAGAAACTTCAGTTAAGCCCCTGTAAACAGAGTGAGGAAGAAAGAGGTGGATTCATGCTATTTCATTATTTCACTAGGAGCGTGGTGAAGCACTGGAATGCGCTACCTACGCAGGTGGTGGAATCTCCTTCCTTAGAGGTTTTTAAGGCCTGGCTTGACAAAGCCCTGGCTGGCATGATTTAGTGGGTGCTGGTCCTCCTTTGAGCAGGGGGTTGGACTAGATGACCTCCTGAGGTCTCTTCCAACCCTGATATTTGATGATTCTATGATTACACATGCTAGAAGAATGTGGAGCTAGGCAGGGGCCTTTTATCTTTCATCTCACAGATTAATGTAAGAGGTAATCATACACCTTGCCCAATGCACCCTTATCTTCACAGACCCTTGTGTCAGACACAGGGATTGGATATGTGACTGGAGTACTGTCATGGACGGATATAAGCTGTTCAGGAAGACAGGCAGGGCAGAAAAGGTGGGGGAGTAGCACTGTATGTAAGGGAGCAGTATGACTGCTCAGAGCTCCGGTATGAAACTGCAGAAAAACCTGAGTGTCTCTGGATTAAGTTTAGAAGTGTGAGCAACAAGCGTGATGTTGTGGTGCGAGTCTGCTATAGACCACCAGACCAGGGGGATGAGGTGGATGAGGCTTTCTTCCGGCAACTCGCAGAAGTTACTAGATCGCAGGCCCTGGTTCTCATGGGAGACTTCAATCACCCTGATATCTGCTGCTCTGTTTATGTGTAATACAGCGGTGCAAAGACAATCCAGAGAAGTTTTTGGAAAGGGTAGGGGACAATTTCCTGGTGCAAGTGCTGGAGGAACCAACTAGGGGCAGAGCTCTTCTTGACCTGCTGCTCACAAACCGGGAAGAATTAGTAGGGGAAGCAAAAGTGGATGGGAACCTGGGAGGCAGTGACCATGAGATGGTCGAGTTCAGGATCCTGACACAAGGAGGAAAGGAAAGCAGCAAAATACAGACCCTGGACTTCAGAAAAGCAGACTTTAACTCCCGCAGAGAACTGATGGGCAAGATCCCCCGGGAGAATAACATGAGGGGGAAAGGAGTCCAGGAGAGCTGGCTGTATTTTAAAGAATCCTTATTGAGGTTACAGGGGCAAACCATCCCGATGTGTAGAAAGAATAGTAAATATGGCAGGCGGCCAGCTTGGCTTCACAGTGAAATCCTTGCTGATCTTAAACACAAAAAAGAAGCTTACAAGAAGTGGAAGATTGGACAAATGACCAGGGATGAGTATAAAAATATTGCTCGGGCATGCAGGAGTGAAATCAGGAAAGCCAAATCACACCTGGAGTTGCAGCTAGCAAGAGATGTTAAGAGTAACAAGAAGGGTTTCTTCAGGTATGTTGGCAACTACAAGAAAGTCAAGGAAAGTGTGGGCCCCCTGAACGAGGGAGGCAACCTAGTGACAGAGGATGTGGAAAAAGCTAATGTACTCAATGCTTTTTTTGCCTCTGTCTTCACGAACAAGGTCAGCTCCCAGACTACTGCACTGGGCAGCACAGCATGGGGAGGAGATGACCAGCCCTCTGTGCAGAAAGAAGTGGTTCGGGACTATTTAGAAAAGCTGGACGAGCACAAGTCCATGGGTGCTAGGTGCGTTGCATCCAAGAGTGCTAAAGGAGTTGGCGGATGTGATTGCAGAGCCGTTGGCCATTATCTTTGAAAACTCATGGCGATCCGGGGAAGTCCCGGATGACTGGAAAAAGGCTAATGTAGTGCCCATCTTTAAAAAAGGGAAGAAGGAGGATCCTGGGAACTACAGGCCAGTCAGCCTCACCGCAGTCCTTGGAAAAATCATGGAGCAGGTCCTCAAGGAATCAATTCTGAAGCACTTAGAGGAGAGGAAAGTGATCAGGAACAGTCAGCATGGATTCACCAAGGGCAAGTCATGCCTGACTAATCTAATTGCCTTCCATGACGAGATAACTGGTTCTGTGGATGAAGGGAAAGCGGTGGACGTGCTGTTCCTTGACTTTAGCAAAGCTTTTGACACTGTCTCCCACAGTATTCTTGTCAGCAAGTTAAAGAAGTATGGGTTGGATGAATGCATTATAAGGTGGGTAGAAAATTGGCTAGATTGTCGGGCTCAACGGGTAGTGATCAATGGCTCCATGTCTAGTTGGCAGCCTGTATCAAGCAGAGTGCCCAAAGGGTCGGTCCTGGGGGCGGTTTTATTCAATATCTTCATTAATGATCTGGAGGATGGTGTGGATTGCGCCCTCACCAAGTCTGCAGATGACACTAAACTGGGAGGAGTGGTAGATACGCTGGAGGGTAGGGATAGGGTACAGAGGGACCTAGACAAATTGGAGGATTGGGCCAAAAGAAATCTGATGAGGTTCAACAGGGACAAGTGCAGAGTCCTGCACTTAGGACGGAAGAATCCAATGCACCTCTACAGACTAGGGACCGAATGGCTCGGCAGCAGTTCTGCAGAAAAGGACCTAGGGGTTACAGTGGACGAGAAGCTGGATATGAGTCAACAGTGTGCCCTTGTTGCCAAGAAGGCCAATGGCATTTTGGGATGTATAAGTAGGGGCACTGCCAGCAGATTGAGGGATGTGATCATTCCCCTCTATTCGACATTGGTGAGGCCTCATCTGGAGTACTGTGTCCAGTTTTGAGCCCCACACTACAAGAAGGATGTGGAAAAATTGGAGAGAGTCCAGCGGAGGGCAACAAAAAAGATTAGGGGACTGGAACACATGACTTACGAGAAGAGGCTGAGGGAACTGGGATTGTTTAGTCTACAGAAGAGAAGAATGAGGGGAGATTTGATAGCTGCTTTCAACTACCTGAAAGGGGGTTTCAAAGAGAATGGATCTAGACTATTCTCCGTGGTAGCGGATGACAGGACAAGAAGTAATGGTCTCAAGTTGCAGTGGGGGAGATTTAGGTTGTATATTAGGAAAACCTTTTTCACTAGGAGGGTGGTGAAACACTGGAATGCGTTACCTAGGGAGGTGGTGGAATCTCCTTCCTTAGAAGTTTTTAAGGATAAGGAATCCTTTTTCCTGGGTCTAAGAAGTCCTTCTAGAAAGAAAATTATTATTGTGAACTTGTAAATGGAATAATAAAGAAGACAATATGTATCCCTGAGCATCCATGAACTGCCTGATCACCTAACACAAACCAAACTGTCCCACTACAGGACGCCTTATCTTTTCTACTAAGTCTTCTGTTCATTTCCTCTGAAGCACCTGGCATTGGCCATGGTCAGAAAACAGGCTACTGGTCTAGATGGACTGTTGGTCTGACCCAATATGGCCATTCTTATGTTCTTAGGGTCTCAGACCTCCTATAGCTTAGTGGCCTAGTGAGAAGCTTGCTTCTCTCTTCAGTAATGCATGTTGGTCTGAAAATTGGTTGAGAAATGTCAAGTTTCTGGGTCTTTTTTTCTAGTGACTTAGTAAAATCACTGGTTTCAGAGTAACAGCCGTTTTAGTCTCTAGTCGCAAAAAGAAAAGGAGTACTTGTGGCACCTTAGAGACTAACCAATTTATTTGAGCATAAGCTTTCGTGAGCTACAGCTCACTTCATCGGATGCATAAACTGGAAAATACAGTGAGGATGTTTTTATACACACAGACCATGAGGAAAAAAAAAAGTGAGGATGTTATTATACACACAGACCATGAAAAAATGGGTGTTTATCACTACAAGAGGTTTTCTCTCCCCCCACCCCACTATCCTGCTGGTACTAGCTTATCTAAAGGGATCACTCTCCTTACCATGTGTATGATAATCAAGTTGGGCCATTTCCAGCACAAATCCAGGGTTTAACAAGAACGTCTGAGGAACGGGGGGGAAGGAATAAACAAGGGGAAACAGGTTACTTTTTATAATAATTCAACCACTCCCAATCTCTATTCAAGCCTAAGTTAATTGTATCCAATTTGCAAATTAATTCCAATTCAGCAGTCTCTCGTTGGAGTCTGTTTCTGAAGTTTTTCTGTTGTAATATCGCAACTTCATGGCTGTAATCGCGTGACCCCCACGAACATGACACAGTTCTGTGGTGACCTAGAATCCTATTTTCGACGTCTCCGACTCAAGGAATATTTCCAACACACCTCTGAACAACATACTAATCCACAGAGACCTCCCTACCAACACTACAAAAAGAAGGATTCTAGGTGGACTCCTCCTGAAGGTCGAGACAGCAGACTGGACTTCTACATAGAGTGCTTCCGCCGACGTGCACGGGCTGAAATTATGGAAAAACAGCATCACTTGCCCCACAACCTCAGCCGTGCAGAACACAATGCCATCCACAGCCTCAGAAACAACTCTGACATCATAATCAAAAAGGCTGACAAAGAAGGTGCTGTTGTCATCATGAATAGGTCGGAATATGAACAAGAGGCTGCTCGGCAGCTCTCCAACACCACTTTCTACAAACCATTACCCTCTGATCCCATTGAGGGTTACCAAAAGAAACTACAGCATTAGCTCAAGAAACTCCCTGAAAAAGCACAAGATCAAATCCGCACAGACACACCCCTAGAATCCCGACCTGGGATATTCTGTCTACTACCCAAGATCCATAAACCTGGAAATCCTGGGCGCCCCATCATCTCAGGCATTGGCACCCTGACAGCAGGATTGTCTGGCTATGTAGACTCCCTCCTCAGGCCCTACGCTATCAGCACTCCCAGCTACCTTCGAGACACCACTGACTTCCTGAGGAAACTACAATCCATCAGTGATCTTCCTGAAAACACGATCCTGGCCACTATGGATGTAGAAGCCCTCTACATCAACATTCCACACAAAGATGGACTACAAGCCATCAGGAACACTATCCCCAATAATGTCACAGCAAACCTGGAGGCTGAACTTTATGACTTTGTTCTCACCCATAACTATTTAACATTTGGGGACAATGTATACCTTCAAATCAGCGGCACTGCTATGGGTACCCGCATGGCCCCACAGTATGCCAACATTTTTATGGCTGACTTAGAACAACGCTTCCTCAGCTCTCGTCCCCTAACGCCCCCACTCTACTTGCACTATATTGATGACATCTTCATCATCTGGACCCATGGAAAAGAAGCCCTTGAGGAATTCCACCATGATTTCAACAATTTCCATCCCACCATCAACCTCAGCCTGGACTAGTCCACACAAGAGATCCGCTTCCTGGACACTACAGTGCTAATAAGCGATGGTCACATAAACCCCACCCTATACCGGAAACCTACTGACTGCTATTCCTACCTACATGCCTCCAGCTTTCACCCTGACCACACCACACGATCCATTGTCTACAGTCAAGCTCTACGATACAACCGCATTTGCTCCAACCCCTCAGACAGAGACAAATACCTACAAGAACTCTATCAAGCATTCTTACAACTACAATACCTACCTGCGGAAGTGAAGAAACAGATTGATAGAGCCAGAAGAGTTCCCAGAAATCACCTACTGCAGGACAGGCCTAACAAAGAAAATAACAGAACGCCACTAGCTGTCACCTTCAGCCCCCAACTAAAACCCCTCCAACGCATTATCAAGGATCTACAACCTATCCTGAAGGATGACCCATCACTCTCACAAATCTTGGGAGACAGGCCAGTCCTTGCCTACAGACAGCCCCCCTCAACCTGAAGCAAATACTCACCAGCAACCACATACCACACAACAGAACCACTAACCCAGGAACCTATCCTGGCAACAAAGCCCGTTGCTAACTGTGCCCACATATCTATTCAGGGGACACCATCACAGGGCCTAATAACATCAGTCACACTATCAGAGGCTTGTTCACCTGCACATCTACCAATGTGATATATGCCATCATGTGCCAGCAATGCCCTTTTGCCATGTACATTGGTCGAACTGGACAGTCTCTACGTAAAAGAATAAATGGACACAAATCAGATGTCAAGAATTATAACATTCATAAACCAGTCGGAGAACACTTCAATCTCTCTGGTCACGCGATTACAGACATGAAAGTTGCGATATTACAACAGAAAAACTTCAGAAACAGACTCCAACGAGAGACTGCTGAATTGGAATTAATTTGCAAATTGGATACAATTAACTTAGGCTTGAATAGAGACTGGGAGTGGTTGAGTCATTATAAAAAGTAACCTATTTCCCCATGTTTATTCCTCCCTCCCCGCCCCGTTCCTCAGATGTTCTTGTTAAACCCTGGATTTGTGCTGGAAATGGCCGACCTTGATTATCATACACATTGTAAGGAGAGTGATCACTTTAGATAAGCTAGTAGCAGCAGGAAAGTGGGTTGGGGGGAGAGAAAACCTTTTGTAGTGATAAACACCCATTTTTTCATGGTCTGTGTATATAATAACATCCTCACTTTTTTTTTCCTCATGGTCTGTGTGTATAAAAATGTCCTCACTGTATTTTCCAGTTTATGCATCCGATGAAGTGAGCTGTAGCTCATGAAAGCTTATGCTCAAATAAATTGGTTAGTCTCTAAGGTGCCACAAGTACTCCTTTTCTTTTTAGTAAAATCACTGTCATCACTGGTTTTAGACTACTGACATCACTAGAGTTATTCCTGAGTTACAGTGGTGTAAGTAACATCAGGCTCTCTGTCTTAGTAACTGGTGCAGTGCATAGCAAAGTTTATAGGATTAGTGAGGTCGTTAGATTTGCAGCACCCAGAGTTTTTCAAACTGGAAAATTTGTCATAGCCCTGGCCTGTTGAGTGCTGGTGGAATAGTCTCAACAAAGGCAGCAAAGTCTGATACAGACTATAAACCATACAGCCACTGTGGATGAGTACAAGCTATATTAGGTTTGGAGAGAGGCTAAAAGGGAGGAAGCCTCAAGTAGCAAGCGAATAAGAGCAAATCCTGACCCGGGTCCATAAAAAGTCAAAATTGTAAAAGTGTGTATTGAATTTTCATTTGTGAATAAGGCACATAGGCCAGCTACATGTACAAAACCTGGTTGTAGCTACTGATTAGTTGATATGCTCGTTTGTATGTACAGTTACCCAAGTTACATATGCAAATATCTGTTTACCCAAACAAGTGTTACAGTTTAGCTAGCAGGTACAGTTTAGATAGCCAGATCAGTTTCCTTCGTTGGTAACTGAAATCTACCATGTCTGACCTGTTCCCATGTATTTATTTGTATATCTCATTGAGTGACTGGGGGGAGGACCTCTTTCGGTCCAGTATCATGTCGGCAACTTTTCTCTTCTACTCTCTTCCAATTCTTATGCCATGGTCTCTGAGCACCAGGGATTGTTTGTTTGTTTGTTTGCTTGTTTAAGCTGCTAAAGGAACTGGGCTTGACCCAAGCCAGTACGTAGTGCTATGCTAGATTGGGACTTCTCTATAGGAGCCATTTGCTGCACAGTGTAATTTTAAACAATTATTCCAGCTCTTAAGGTTGCGGATAAAACCTTCTGAGTGTGCCCCAGATTCACAGTGATTCTACAGACAGATGAATTCAACAGCTCTCAGGTCAAATGCTTCACTCTAAATATTACTACTCTTGCTATGTATGTAGTTTAAATAGATATTTCTTTTCTTCATGATAATAAAAAGTTGGATAAACCCAAGACACCATGTCTTAAGTGACTGGATTTTACTGCTGATAATTTACAATATCTCTAGCAATTTCAGGTTAACAAATCCTAGAAGGTACTCAGAGTAGGACAGTGCTAGCTACATCAAAGCTCAACTTTTTGCCACACAACTAAGGGAACTGTGGAGATTGAATAAATAAAATACAGAGGAATCAAGGTTGTACCATTTTCATAGGTGGTGTGGGTTCTTTGTATGCACTTATTTGCTTTGTCGTGCATGCAGCGCCTATATCAGCATGTGACAATATGAGAGATGGACCCAATCCTGCTCCCATTTACGTCAATGGCAAAACTCTCATTGATTTGAATGAAAACAGGAGTGGGCCCTAAGGCCATAGCTTTGAACAGGCCATGAATTTCTGTGGTCTGGCTCTTCTGTAATCAGTATGCAGGGAGCGCAGTTATAAAGGCATTGTTTGTTAACAGAGTTTTCCCTTGGTGCTTTGTTTCAGCTCTGAGCCTGCAGCATATGAGGTGGTGCACTGTCTCTGAACAAGAACAGGCCAAGTGTAATGACATGAGTGCAGCCTTCACTGATGCCAACATCTTTCCCAACGTATTGTGTGTTAATGGCGGCTCAGCCATTAACTGCATCCATATGATCAAGGTGAGTTTGAAGTCATTACATTAGTGTCGATATAGCTTCTTGCTATGCCTTATAAGGCCACTTCATCTTGCATGGTCACTTAGAATATGTACTAAGTACTTATGCTACATGATCTGTTCGACCTTGTGTCACGGAGTCTCTGGGCGATGCTCTGGAACTACTCCATACGAAGCCAGTCAGGACTCTGGGGGAGCCTCCTCTCTGTGGCCAGACTGTCTCCAGGGCAAGAAGCTTACACAGCTTTGAACTTCCTGGGTTTGACCTTGGAGTATTCAGCATCTCCTTTTCACACCGTGTGCTTCCCACAGTGAGTCCGCACAGGCAGGGCTCCTGGGGAAGCCAGAGGGCCCTGCGCCCCAATTCCACAGTCAGACGTGACTCTCAGCCAGCCAGTAAAACAGAAGGTTTATTAGACGACAGGAACACGGTCTAAAACAGAGCTTGTAGGTACAGAGAACAGGACCACTCAGTCAGGTCGGTCTTGTGGGGGCAGGGAGGCCAGAGCCCCATCTGGGCCTCCCTCCATTTCCCCAGCCAGCTCCAAACTGAAACTCCCTCACCCCTCCTCTGGCCTTTGTCTCTTTCCCAGGCCAGGAGGTCACCTGATCTCTTTGTTCTCTAACACCTTCAGTTGGCACCTTTGCAGAGGAGGGGCCCAGGCCACCAGTTGCCAGGAGACCAGGTGTCGACCATTCTCTGTGCGGACAGCATCACACTGGCCCTCTAGGGCTCTGCAACAATCACACAGCTTATCCCACCGCCTGAGGCGCCCACACAGTATTCAGAGAAAACATTAAGAACATTCCTACTTTGTCACATCTTGCATTTAGCTGTGACACTTAGGGTACCTTTCCCAGACCTAAAGAAGAGCTCTGTGTAGCTTGAAAGCTTGTCTCTTTCATCAACAGAAGTTGGTCCACTAAAAGCTATTACCTCACCCACCTGGTCTTTCTTTACTGGAAGATAAGCAACAGAGCGAAAACAGTTGTTCCAGTCACTAAAGTTGACTGTTCTACATTGAGTTTCTGATAAAATCAAGCAGAAGAGTATTCTTGTACAGGTGTTTATACTTTTAAAGATCCCCTGCCTTGGGAGTTTGTTTGTTTGTTTTTTTGTTTATTTATTTTTGCATTCAGTAGATAAGACTGAGGTTTAAAACAAAAAATGGTCCTGTCTTTTCTGTTCAGACAGAAATTTTGTGACCCAGTCACTGGGGATATGAACAAGAACCTTAAATCTTCCCTTTAAAAGAAAGATCCTCTAATTCAGGCAATTGTATAACACCCTCCTTGGAAGGTAGTTGTGGAGGGGTAGTGAAGGGGCAAGAGCTTAGAACCACAGTATTGGAAATTAGGAAATCTTTAATTCTGGCATAGACTGCCTCTGTGGCTACAGACATGTCACTTAACCTCTCTGCCTCAGCATCCTTATCTGTAAAACAGGGATAATTCTAACTACTTACCACATAAGGTTGCTGTGAAATTTAACTAGAGGGTTGTAATCTTTGTTGCTTCTGTCAGCAGAGCTCATTGTGCACAACATGAGCTTCTTGCATCCCTCCATTCTCCCCCCAAAGCTCTGTGTGTGCCACCTTCCCACCCCGCTCCATTTCAGGGACTCCCTGCAACCTCTCCCGTCTCATTCCTCCAGCCCCCCCCCCCCCATGCCAGGAACTCTGTGTACCCCCCATTTTCCCTCTATGCCACGGGTTCTGTGTGTGTATGTGTCCTTTTTTCTAGAGGGTCACACACTTCATTGCTTTTATAGGCTAAGCTGAATTCCCCCCAATTCCAGGTCCCTGCTTCCCTTTCCTTTTGGGCCCTTGCTTTCCTCTCCATACTGTGCGCCCACCCCTGTTTGGGTCCCTGGTTCCACCCATCCCCAACTGAAAGCATTAGAGGGAGGATTTGGGGAGGAAAGTTGGGGTAGGGACAGCAGAGTAGGGAAGAGAAATCAGAGACCCGGAAGGTGAGGGAGTGGAAGGGTTGGGGTGGGGTGACTGATTTGGGAAGCAGGGATCTGGAAAGTGGGGGAATGGAAGTGGAGAAGAAGAAGGGACCCAGAGGGAAGGGAAGTTGTGTGGAGTGGGGAAGCAGGGACCTGGAATGGAATGGGGGTCAGGGAGGGGGAAGCAGAAACCTGGAGCCATGGGTGTGTGTAAAGATGAAGCAGGGATCTACAGCTCAGCTTACATAAGCAATGAAAAGGAGTACTTGTGGCACCTTAGAGACTAACCAATTTATTTGAGCATGAGCTTTCGTGAGCTACAGCTCACTTCATTGGATGCATACTACATGCCTCCAGCTTTCACCCCGACCACACCACACAATCCTGTGGTATGAAAGCTGGAGGCATGTAGTATGCATCTGATGAAGTGAGCTGTAGCTCACGAAAGCTTATGCTCAAATAAATTGGTTAGTCTCTAAGGTGCCACAAGTACTCCTTTTCTTTTTGCGAATACAGACTAACATGGCTGTTACTCTGAAACCTGTCATAAGCAATGAAGTATATTTCTCCACAGGGTTGGCCTGATTCCTTCCTGCGCAGAGGTGGAAGTGTCCAGGGTGCCATGTAGTACCCTGAGTGAGGAGGAGCTGCTCTTGCTGTGTGGGGAGCTGAGCTTGTCTCTGTCTATCTTTGCGTTTTCAGATTTTCAACAAAAATCAATAGATGTCTGCCTTTTGATGCCTAGAACATTCCATGAAATTTTGGCATTGATTAGCTTTGGTGTTCAGAAGTTATCAGACAGAGAAATGCCATCAAGTTGAGTGTCGTGTCTTGCTTCTCTCGGTCAATTAATAAATATGCGTAAAGCACTAGGAACAGAGAAAGTGCTAGAGTAGAGCTAAGTGTTATTAATACCCTACAGTACATGTATATGCACAAACAGCAAAAAGGCTTGGTAGGCAGCATTAATGGGGGTTAGTCCAGAGGGCTTGGTCATATTGCTCAGCCTCAGTGGAACAGATAATACTTCATTCACATACATTATTTGTGACCTTGGGAGGGAGCAGGTCATTTCTGTGCCCCATCTGCAGAAGAGGGATAATTATACTTCCTTACCACATAGTGAGGCTTAATTAATACATGCTTATAATTTTTTTTGATATCCTGATATGCAAGCTGCTAAATAAATGCAAAATATTAATCCTGAGCTAAATCTTGAAGCCTACTCAAATTTTACTAAAGCCATACTCAAATTCCTGGGGCTGACTAAAATTGAAAGAAGAACCTTGGGATTTGATCTTATAAAAATAGAAGACACTTTACCCAGCAATAAAATGCAGCTGCTTCTGTGATGCAAGGGGAAAAGAATGCAAGATCTAACTCATGTGCTGAATGTAATAACCCAAGTGGATCCCGATCAGCACATGCCCAGGGAAAAAAATTCTGTCATGCAATTTCTAAGAGATTTTGTTGCGGACGGATAAACACGAACTGCAGTGGTCTAGCAATTCCTTTGCACTTCCAACACAAAGGCTACAACAACCGAGCTGAGAAGGATCATGATATGAGATTGAGAGTATCAGGTTCTGGGTTGGTATGTAGATACCCTCTTCATGGCATTCGTTATTTCCACTTATCTGGAGCAACAATAAACCAGAGTAATCGCAGAGCTGTGACATTGTGGTATCTGATAGAGAAAAGATTTAGGAAGCAGACTACCCCAGGTTCATACACTGAGATGTGAAGTTTCCACAAATTAAGCTCAGCAGATCTAATTCTCTTGGGGTGGTATTCACAAGGGAGATTTAGGCATCTAACTGCCATGTGACAGGGTCAGCCATCTCCCAAGCACCCCCTTGGGGCCAGAGGTGGCTCTGCAGCACCGTGCCTCAACTTCTCTGGACTCCTTAATAAACTCCACAAGTATGGGCCAGTGCTGGAGATGGGGGTTGGCCCTCCAGCCACGTCACAAACCAACTAAAAAAGTCTCAACAAACAAAAAGGTCTTCCACGTTTCATGGGCTTTTCTTCAGTCTGCCTTCTGGGCCCTGTTCTCATCATCTGTCTGGGCTGCCTTTAAGTCTTTCCCCCTCTCCAGTATAGAGCACTCAGCCCCCATGCTGGTTCCCCTCGAGTACCATTCTCCTGCAGACCCTGTAGGTGACTAAATTAGCTAGTTACCTAAAGTTTGGAAGCTGAGCTGCCTAAATCCTGCATTGCCAGGCAGTTTAGCACCTAATCCATGCCTAAACCCTGGCATGATTCACAATCTGGTAAACATGCTCAGAGCACAACTAAACCTCCTGTTTACTGGATCAACTCAGAAGTTTCCCTCCTGCTTACTGGATCAACTGAAAAGGAGTACTTGTGGCACCTTAGAGACTAACCAGTTTATTTGAGCATGAGCTTTCGTGAGCTACAGCTCACTTCATCAGAATCCTGCAGAGAGTTGACACAAATAGATAGCTTTTTGATACAAGGAAACTTAGCACAGTTATGCCTTAGGCGCAGCTCTGTCCTTGAGGCTGTTTGTTTGTTTTTTTTTTCTTTTTTTTCCCTGTGCTAATGATCTACTAAACATTTGCTCATTGCTGTGCTACATATAGGACTGCATGTGATCTCTGAGCCTGCAGATATACTGAACTCTGCTCTCTGAGGAGGGGAGGGAAGGGCTAGTGTTGTAGGTAAGGGTTGTGGATAGAGGTCTGCTGTTTTATAGTGCCACGTTACCTGGACTTAGTTCCACCAACATGCTTCATACTAAGGGTAAAGTACAACATAATTTCCATCAATAGCCTAAGCTATTTCAAAAGCATTTGCTAAATGCTCCATCCTTTTGTTCCTAACTAATATCCAACTAAAACAGAATCAGCATTGAGAGTGGGCAGATAGATACTGTGATGGGAACTTTACAAATACCGTGGGACAGACAGACAGGGTTTCTCTGAAAACAGTAAACATGATAAAGTAGTGCCCTGCTAATATATTTATCAAAACTCTGATGTGAAATACTTCCATGGATGTTTTTCCCTAGATGTCTCCCACAAAAGTATCACTGACATCAACAATACATAAGGCAGTACTGCAACCAGCATTTATTATGTGGATATAATCTGGGTCAGAAAAGAAATTAGGGCTGATAAAAAGTTTCAGAATACAGCAAATAAAAATATCCTTGGATGAGCTTCCTGGGGGTACAGCATATACATAAACATCTCATCTGATAATGGCCAAACTGTAGAGTGAATAAAAATGTAGCAACAACTGCAAGTTGTGGGTTGAGCCCCAGAAATCAGGGCTCTTGAAACGACTGCATATAGGGCACTGATAAAATTTAAGGTGTCTCTGCTCCACCATCAGGCCAAACACAATCTGCCATAACAGAACCTCTTGCTCCTCCTACTTCCTCTTTTACTTCATCTTAGGTCACAAGTACTATAGGCATTAACCAAACTTGCTTGAGATATAAAATAGACTAATCATAGAATCATAGAATATCAGGGTTGGAAGGGACCCCAGAAGGTCATCTAGTCCAACCCCCTGCTTGAAGCAGGACCAATTCCCAGTTAAATCATCCCAGCCAGGGCTTTGTCAAGCCTGACCTTAAAAACCTCTAAGGAAGGAGATTCTACCACCTCCCTAGGTAACGCATTCCAGTGTTTCACCACCCTCTTAGTGAAAAAGTTTTTCCTAATATCCAATCTAAACCTCCCCCACTGCAACTTGAGACCATTACTCCTCGTTCTGTTATCTGCTACCATTGAGAACAGTCTAGAACCATCCTCTTTGGAACCCCCTTTCAGGTAGTTGAAAGCAGCTATCAAATCCCCCCTCATTCTTCTCTTCTGCAGGCTAAACAATCCCAGCTCCCTCAGCCTCTCCTCATAAGTCATGTGTTCTAGACCCCTAATCATTTTTGTTGCCCTCCGCTGGACTCTCTCCAATTTATCCACATTGGCCCTATAACTGTTATCAGACAGAGAATGTATATTCTTAGCTGATTGGTAACATAATTTCCTTGACGTACACAGTGATTAGTCTATCCATTGGTGCTTAGCCCCAGACTAGGGTTTCCAGGTGTCCAATTTTCAACCGAACACCCAGTCAAAAAGGGACCCTCTCCAGCCCGGTGAAAATGTGTGAGTGAGTGAGGGTGGGAAACAGCAAGGGAGGGAGGGAGCGGGATGGGGCAAGGGTGTTCGGTTTTGTTCGGTCATTAAGTTGGCAACCCTACCCCAAACCCATAGCAGAAAACCTCCCTCTCTAAAGGAAGCATATGTCCTGGTATTTTTCTAGGCAGTGCCGGTTTTTCATATGAAGTCCTAATGGTCCAAGATCATCTTTAGGGCAGATACAACGTCTCAGTTTTTTATTTCATTAGTCAAACTCCAAAGTATTTGTGCAAGAGTATTTCTATACTAAGTAAAATTTGTTGTTTATTAGGAACAAACAGTCTAATGGAACAAATGTTCAGTATGATAAACAGTGTTTGGAGTGAAGAGAAAAATTAAATGAGTGCAGACACTCTGAGCTGTTGTTTTCTTTGAAGTGAATATGAATGGCACTTGTTCCAAGTTTCACGATGAACTCATTCAGATACAAAGTTACGAGGGGAAAAACCCTCCTCTCCAAGAACTATACCCAGGTCT
The DNA here is from genome assembly GCF_965152235.1 of Eretmochelys imbricata. Taxonomy (NCBI): domain Eukaryota; kingdom Metazoa; phylum Chordata; order Testudines; family Cheloniidae; genus Eretmochelys; species Eretmochelys imbricata. Next base: position 143,006 of record NC_135580.1, on the reverse strand, counting down.
CTGCTGACGTTTTTTTTTTTGTTTTTTTTACATTTTATACCAGCATACTTTTTTTTTTTTTTTTAAATAGAGCACAGTTGTCTTTGGTATCAATATTTTTGATCCCTACAAAATGTTGCCACAAAAGTGCTCAGCTCGTTAACTTAAAAATATGGTCCCTTATCCTTATCCCTACCTTCCAGTTTGAGAGGATTACCTAGAGGTGAATGGAAAGCTAAAAGTGGGCCCAACTGATCAAAAATGGTGGGGCCACAAACTCACTCACAAATACTTGGGGGTGGGAGGCACACCGGCAAAATGCAGGGACCTTTCTGAAAATGAGGAGTACACAAACCACGGGGGTCACCACAGTCCTGTGCTATTCAGCAGCAGTAGGAACCGCCTCACCACTGTTTTTAAATTAAAGACCCAAATCCGACTATACAAATTTTTGGTGACACATATTCTCTGTCAGTATATTAATAATCTGATTGCCATAGAAGACTATGAGAGAGAACCCTGGCAGCTAGAGATTAATATCTACTATGTACATAAAGGGTTTATTGAATTTATGAAGGCTCTGCCCTCAGCTGGTGAAGGGATGTTAATAACTGTGATGAAATATAAATTCTGACTTTGTTTTTACACAGAACAATTTGGCAGATGCAGTGACATTGGATGGTGGCACCATTTATCAAGCTGGAAAGGAACATAATCTGAAACCTGTGGTTGGAGAAGTATATGATCAAGGTATATACACACAAAAGAATTAATAAGGTGTACTGTGTAATCTCTGGGGTGAAGACTGTGTCTTCCTACCTGTTTATGCAGTGCCCAGAATATTTTGGGTGCTACAGCAATGTAATTAATGATAATAAATTAAGGAAGGTCACAATATGATGATATCTAAGGGAAAGGAAACCTTGTCCTTTCATCAAAGGAGAAACTGTATTTTTTCCTAAAACAACCCATCACCTCATTTCCTCAAGCCAGAGAGGAACGGAAAATGCCCAGATATAGGATCCAGAGATTCCTGAGAATTGGGTGAAATGTGTGGGGAGGGGGGCTAGGGTTTTTTTAAGTCATTTTACTTAATACGTTCACCTGCTGGGATCACTTGGGTATATCTCACCTAATCAATTTCCTGCCATTGCAGGGGCCTTGTACATTGGTGACACTTCGGTCTGTCCCATTCTATCCATGTGGCACACAGTTTACCTTTCCTGAGGACTGAAATACTTTAGTTTAACTAATGTTTCTGGTCTTAATATAGGGATAGCTGGTTGAAAAATTATGACCTTTGATATACATGAGATCAGAATAGATGATCTAATTGTCCTTTCTGGACTTAAACACTATGAAATTATAAGAGGCTGAAAAAGAGTCCGACACTTGTTCATCCTGGGAAGCAGTGACTCTGAAAAAGACTTGGGGGTCACACTGAATAATAAGCTGAACCTGAACTCCCAGTGTGATGCTGGGGCCAAAAGGTCTATGTGATGTCTGAACAAGGCAATATAGAGGAGGGGTAGGGAAGTTATATTACTTCTCTATTTGGCACTGATGCCCCCAACTACTAAAAAACTGTGTCCGGGTCTGGTGTAAACTCTTGAAAAAGGATATTGAAAAATTGGAGTGATTCAGAGAAGAGCCATTAGAATGATTATTAGATCGGAACATACCTTGTAATTAGAAACTCCAGGAGCTTAATCTATTTATCTTATCAAAGGGAAAGTTGAGGAGTGATTTGATCACAGTCTACAAGCACCTAAGTGCAAACAGAAATTTATCAATCTAGTGGACAAAGTTATAACAAGTTTCAATGTCTAGAAATTGATAGACAAATTCAGACAAGAAATAAGATGCACATTTTTAACAGGCAGGGCAATTAACCATCTGAACAATTCATTAAGGGTTGTACTGGATTGTCCATCACTGGCAATTTTAAAATCAAGATTGGATGCTTTTCTAAAAGACATGCTGTAATTCAGCCACAGCTATTGGACATGAAGCAGGAATTAATTCAGGGAAGTCCTATGGCCTGTATTATCCAGGCGGTTATAGGAAATGATCACAAGGGACCCTTCTGGTCTTAAAATCTATTAATTTATTTGCCCCCTATTCTCCACACTCCTCCCAGGTACCTGGACGTTGTCAAAGGGCTTTTTACAAATTCCATTAAAAATGTGTCTTTCCTCAAGTCTAGTCTCTCCTATGTCTGGCTCCCCATCCCTACAACATGATTTGTTATATGCGGAGGTGGATTAAGATGTTTTCGGGCCCTGGGCACAAAGAACATTTGGGCTCCACACAATCAGGGGCACTAGAACTGGAGGGGGAAGAGGGACCATGCCCCCCCACTTTTTAACGTGGATGAAGGTGTGGAGTGATGGTAGGAGGGGCTGCACTTTGTGGTGAGATGATCAGCTCTCCTGCAGTGAAGTGAAGCCCCTACTAGTGGCGCCAGTCTCTTCCCAGTGGTGGTGAAAGGCTGAGGTGGGTCACAGCCCCGCCCCCTGCCAGGGGTGGCCCTAGACTAGCTGCCAGCAACTGGCGCCCTAGGTGAACCATGCTATCGCACTCCCCGCCCCCCACCTCCAAACTCCAAGGGCAGATCTAGACTGAGGTTTTCGGTAAATTGGGAAACATTTTGCCCCTTTTTTCCTTTTATTGTTTTTAAGTGTTTTTTGTTTTTTTTTAAATAGAGGCTTAGTTATTTGGTTTGTCCATCCGTCCAACCAATGTTTCTGAGATCAGATAAAATAGAGACATGAAATTTTCAAATCAGATTTGTACATGACAGCTAGATGATATTTCAGTCCGATTTCAAATAAAAATGCATTTAAAATGTTAATTATAATTTTTATTATTACAAATCCAAAATCATCCATTACGCTATCCTGCTTTAACTGCCATTACCACCACATCCAATACAGAAAGAAATAAGAAAACTCTTCAATGAATTTTAACCTGTATTTACAAAACACTCCAAATAAAAAACACTCTGTGCTCTTAAAACATCACTTTTCTTGCTTTAAGCTTTGAAAATTCATTCACTAGCTGGTTCTTTTAGATCCAGTTTTCCAGCTATTTCATGCTCTATTGACATTTTGGCAAGTCCAACAAGTCTCTCCTGCACCATTGTTGAACGCAGATATGTTTTTATCAATTTTAACTTTGAGAAGCTACGTTCCCCACTAGGTTTCAGAGTAACAGCCGTGTTAGTCTGTATTCGCAAAAAGGAGTACTTGTGGCTCCTTAGAGACTAACCAATTTATTTGAGCATAAGCTTTTGTGAGCTACAGCTCACTTCATCAGATGCATACTGTGGAAAATACAGAAGATGTTTGTTTTTATACACACAAATCATGAAAAAATGGTGTTTATCACTACAAAAGGCTTTCTCTCCCCCCACCCCACTCTCCTGCTGGTAATAGCTTAAGTAAAGTGATAACTCTCCTTACAACGTGTATGATAATCAAGGTGGGCCATTTCCAGGACAAATTCAGGTTTTCTCACCCCCCCCCCATACGCTCCCCAAAAACACCCACTCTCCTGTTGATAATAGCTTATCTAAAGTGATCACTCTCCTTACAATGTGTATGATAATTAAGGTGGGCCATTTCCAGCACAAATCCAAAGTTTAACAAGAACATCTGAGGGGGAGAGGGGATAAGGAAAACAAGGGGAAATAGGTTACCTTGCATAATGACTTTGCCACTCCCAGTCTCTATTCAAGCCCAGGTTAATTGTATCAAATTTGCAAATGAATTCCAATTCAGCAGTCTCTCGCTGGAGTCTGGATTTGAAGTTTTTCTGTTGTAATATCGCAACTTTCATGTCTGTACTCGCGTGACCAGAGAGATTGAAGTGTTCTCCAACTGGTTTATGAATGTTATAATTCTTGACATCTGATTTGTGTCCATTTATTCTTTTACGTAGAGACTGTCCAGTTTCACCAATGTACATGGCAGAGGGGCATTGCTGGCACATGATGGCATATATCACATTGGTGGATGTGCAGGTGAACGAGCCTCTGATAGTGTGACTGATGTTATTAGGCCCTGTGATGGTGTCCTCTGAATAGATATGTGGGCAAAGTTGGCAACGGGCTTTGTTGTAAGGATAGGTTCCTGGGTTAGTGGTTCTGTTGTGTGGTATGTGGTTGCTGGTGAGTATTCGCTTCAGGTTGAGGGGGGCTGTCTGTAGGCAAGGACTGGCCTGTCTCCCAAGATTTGTGAGAGTGTTGGGTCATCCTTCAGGATAGGTTGTAGATCCTTGATAATGCGTTGGGGGCTGAAGGTGACGGCTAGTGGCGTTCTGTTATTTTCTTTGTTAGGCCTGTCCTGTAGTAGGTGACTTCTGGGAACTCTTCTGGCTCTATCAATCTGTTTCTTCACTTCTGCAGGTGGGTATTGTAGTTGTAAGAATGCTTGATAGAGATCTTGTAGGTGTTTGTCTCTGTCTGAGGGGTTGGAGCAAATGCGGTTGTATCGTATAGCTTGGCTGTGGACAATGGATCGTCTGGTGTGGTCAGGGTGAAAGCTGGAGGCATGTAGATAGGAATAGCGGTCAGTAGGTTTCCGGTATAGGGTGGTGTTTATGTGACCATCGCTTATTAGCACTGTAGTGTCCAGGAAGCAGATCTCTTGTGTGGACTGGTCCAGGCTGAGGCTGATGGTGGGTTGGAAATTGTTGAAATCATGGTGGAATTCCTCAAGGGCTTCTTTTCCATGGGTCCAGATGATGACGATGTCATCAATATAGCGCAAGTAGAGTAGGGGCGTTAGGGGACGAGAGCTGAGGAAGTGTTGTTCTAAGTCAGCCATAAAAATGTTGGCATACTGTGGGGCCATGCGGGTACCCATAGCAGTGCCGCTGATTTGAAGGTATACATTGTCCCCAAATGTGAGACAGTTATGGGTGAGGACAAAGTCACAAAGTTCAGCCACCAGGTTTGCCGTGACATTATTGGGGATAGTGTTCTTGACGGCTTGTAGTCCATCTTTGTGTGGAATGTTGCTGTAGAGGGCTTCTACATCCATAGTGGCCAGGATGGTGTTATCAGGAAGATCACCAATGGATTGTAGTTTCCTCAAGAAGTCAGTGGTGTCTCGAAAGTAGCTGGGAGTGCTGGTAGCGTAGGGCCTGAGGAGGGAGTCTACATAGCCAGACAATCCTGCTGTCAGGGTGCCAATGCCTGAGATGATGGGGCGCCCAGGATTTCCAGGTTTATGGATCTTGGGTAGTAGATAGAATATACCAGGTTGGGGTTCCAGGGGTGTGTCTGTGCGGATTTGATCTTGTGCTTTTTCAGGGAGTTTCTTGAGCAAATGCTGTAGTTTCTTTTGGTAACTCTCAGTGGGATCAGAGAGTAATGGTTTGTAGAAAGTAGTGTTTGAGAGCTGCCGAGCAGCCTCTTGTTCATATTCCGACCTATTCATGATGACAACAGCACCTCCTTTGTCAGCCTTTTTGATTATGATGTCAGAGTTGTTTCTGAGGCTGTGGATGGCATTGCGTTCTGCATGGCTGAGGTTGTGGGGCAAGTGATGCTGCTTTTCCACAATTTCAGCCCATGCACGTTGGCGGAAGCACTCTATGTAGAAGTCCAGTCTGCTGTCTCAACCTTCAGGAGGAGTCCACCTAGTTCCCCACTAGCTACGGAAACTGGCAAAGTTAAAGGAATGCGTAGAGCTATAAAAATGTTTGGAAAACTGTGCATTTATTTTCACAAACAAACCTCAGTACTTCTTCAGGAGTGTAATGTTTCTTAAGTCGTCCTGAAAAAGCCTGAAGCTCACTACACAAATCTGTAGCATCAATGTCTTTTGAATTTTCATGAGTCAGTGCTGACTCCAGTTTTATACAAAGTTCTCGTATCTGTTTTGCTGTTTTCTTTTGCAAGCTGTGGATAGAAAAGCCAAATACTGACTCTAGCTGCTGCATCTGTTGAAATATTTCGTTAACCGAGTGAATAGCAGTATCAAGGACTGCAAAGTAGAAATTCACTTTGAACCTGTTTTGGGTTCTGAATGAGTGTGTCTCGGCCTTCATACAAAAACTGCTGTTTCTTTTGCCGCATGCGAACTGGCTCTGGTTCAAATTCTGTCAGAAGGTCTATTTCTTCAGCAAGCTCGAGAGAATCTGCCAGTGTTCTTTCGAACCCTTCATCACTTCTGAATTCCTCCAGAATATTTTTAATTTGTTGCAGTTTTTGAACTGCAGAATGTATGTTCAGGTTCTGGTTTTTTTCCTGAACATACATTTCCTAGTGAGGTTAATCAGAAAAAGGATATTATACCACAAAATGAGTGAAGTCACAAATTTGAACTTGGAAAGGCCATTTGCAAGAGCTTCTGCATCTGGATGTGCCTTATTGGCAGATGATCCAGTAAAGGTAGTATCATCAGAAATTTCAATTAGGGCATCATAAATGTTTCCAAATTCATAGCAAAGAGGCTTCAAAGCATTAATGTGACTCTCCCATCTTGTCTGACTAAGTGGTTTCACAGAGAATTCACATGGTGAGTCAGGTTTCAGAGTAACAGCCGTGTTAGTCTGTATTCGCAAAAAGAAAAGGAGTACTTGTGGCACCTTAGAGACTAACCAATTTATTTGAGCATAAGCTTTTGTGAGCTACAGCTCACTTCATCGGATGTATACTGTGGAAAGTGTAGAAGATCTTTTTATATACACACAAAGCATGAAAAAATACCTCCTCCCACCCCACTCTCCTGCTGGTAATAGCTTATCTAAAGTGATCACTCTCCTTACAATGTGTATGATAATCAAGCTGGGCCATTTCCAGCACAAATCCAGGTTTTCTCACCCCCCCCACCCCCCCCCACAAACTCTCTCTCCTGCTGGTAATAGCTTATCTAAAGTGACCATCTCCTTACAATGTGTATGATAATCAAGGTAGGCTATTTCCAGCACAAATCCAGGGTTTAACAAGAATGTCTGAGGAGGGGGAGGGGAGGGAATCTCCCAACGGCATGTTGAGCCTGAGAAAAACACACAAACATGTTTCACCAGGTCAGAGAAACTGCTTGCCTCCAAACAGCATCTAGCAGCATCATTGACAACCAAATTCAGAGAATGTGCACTGCAAGGAACAAAAAAGGCCCTAGGATTGATTTCCATCATTCTCCTTTGCACACCATTGTCTTTACCCTTCATATTACTCCAATTATCATAGCGTTGGCCACGTAAGTTTTCAACAGATAATGACATTGTTTCAAGCGCTTGTAGAATAGTTTCAGTCATAAATGCACCAGTCGTCTCCTTCAGTGGTACGAAACCCCAAAAGTGTTTCTTTATGAGCACTTCAACATTATCTTCAGACTTTTCCATATCCACAAAACGAATGATCATTGTCACTTCTTCAACATGACTCACATCTGGTGTACAGCCCAGTATTATTGAAAAGTATTTTGCAGAATGGGCAGCTTTTACAATTTTCTTTTTAATGGCATTTGCTAGGATTTGAATCAGTTCATTCTGCTTATTTTTTCCTAAGTAATGAACCTGTGTTTCATGATCAGTTATTTTACGTAGCTGCTCCTTCATGACTGGATCAAACAAAGCTAGGTATTCAACAAATTTTTAAAAGTTTCCATTACCTGGAGCATATAATTTTTCATTTCTACCGCGGCTGCGAAATGCTAAATTTTGCCCACCGAGAACTCTCACTAAAGTAATCAGTCACTCTAATATTTGTTGCCAATATTCTTCTTTTTCCTTGATCACACCTAAATTTTCTTCATCAATAGTTTTTCCTTTTTTCAATCGTAATTCAAGTTCTTTCCAATTTTGAAAACATTCCAAATGTTCTGCACTTCTTTCATGTGAAGAGAGAATTGAAGATATGTTTTCCCAGTCCTTCAAACCATTTTCAGTAAGTGATGTACCAGTTGCTTGATTTCTAAACAACTTGCAGCAAAAGCAAAACACAGAGTCCTTCAGCACTGAATATTGTAACCAGTTTTGATTAATTTCTTCCCCATTAATGAGTTTTGTCTTGTAATACTGAGCAGAGAATTTTCTTTTATTTCCATCCTTAGGAAAGGGAAATTCATGAACTTGTTCGGGTTCATGTTCCATGAGAATTTGCCGCACACTGTCATTACATCTGGGCCATGAACCTGGGTCCCCATACTGTAATTTGTTCGTAACTTCCTCATCCTTTGTTCCTTCTACTTCATTTACTTCAATTTCTGCATGTCTCTCTGAAGGTGAATAAATTTTCTCCACTTCCATATCAGCCTGATGCTGTGAGCTGGCTTCGTCTAGAAGTAAGTTTCCATGATTTTGTTCAATATCTTCATTAATGATCTGCAAAAAGAAAAGGAGTACTTGTGGCACCTTAGAGACTAACCAATTTATTTGAGCATAAGCTTTCGTGAGCTACAGCTCACTTCATCGGATGCATAGCTCACGAAATCTCATGCTCAAATAAATTGGTTAGTCTCTAAGGTGCCACAAGTACTCCTTTTCTTTTTGCGAATGCAGACTAACACGGCTGTTACTCTGAAACCTGTCATTAATGATCTGGAGGATGGTGTGGATTGCACCCTCAGCACGTTTGCAGATGACACTAACTGGGAGGAGAGGTAGATACACTGGATGGTAGGGATAGGATACAGAGGGACCTAAACAAATTAGAGGATAGGGCCAAAAGAAATCTGATGAGGTTCAACAAGGACAAGTGCAGAGTCCTGCACTTAGGAGAGAAGAATCCCATACACCGCTACACTAGGAACTGAATGGCTAGGCAGCAGTTCTGCAGAAAAGGACCTTGGGGTTACAGTGGACGAGAAGCTGGATATGAGTCAACAGTGTGCTGTTGTTGCCAAGAAGGCCAATTGCATTTTGGGCTGTATAAGTAGGGGCATTGCCAGCAGATCGAGGGACATGATTGTTCCCCTCTATATGACATTGGTGAGGCCTCATCTGGAGTACTGTGTCCAGTTTTGGGCCCCATACTACAAGAAGGATGTAGAAAAATTGGAAAGAGTCCAGCGGAGGGCAACAAAAATGATTAGGGGACTAGAACACATGACTTATGAGAAGAGGCTGAGGGAACTGGGATTGTTTAGTCTGTGGAAGAGAAGAATGAGGGGGGATTTGATAGCTGCTTTCAACTACCTGAAAGGGGGTTCCAGAGAGGATGGATCTAGACTGTTCTCAGTGGTAGCAGATGACAGAACAAGGAGTAATGGTCTCAAGTTGCAGTGGGGGAGGTTTAGGTTGGATATTAGGAAAACCTTTTTCACTAGGAGGGTGGTGAAACACTGGAATGCGTTACCTAGGGAGGTGGAGGAATCTCCTTCCTTAGAAGTTTTTAAAGTCAGGCTTGACAAAGCCCTGGCTGGGATGATTTAGTTGGGGATTGGTCCTGCTTTGAGCAGGGGATTAGACTAGATGACCTCCTGAGGTCCCTTCCAACCCTGATATTCTATGATCATCTTGAGTTTCCAAACTCCGTTTTTGTGGATACGAGCTACCCTCATCTCGAAGTAATATACCTTTATCTTGATGTTCTAGACTGCTTCCACACAGATGTGAGCTAACCACCTCTCCAAGTACAGTTTCTTAATCTGGATGCTGTGAACTGCTTCCATCTTTATTTGGATTAAAGAGAAGATATTTCAGGAAGGATCCCGGCAGTTTTGCTTAGTCCTTTTCCTTCTCAGCCTTTCATTTACAATACTGAGCTCCTGAGGGTTTTCTTTTTCCTCTTTCTGCTAAGGGGCATTTGAATATTGTTATATACTGTGCTCCTGACTGCAAGCATTATAGCATTAAGGATGGCTGACACACCCACCACATGGTTGGTGATTTAAACCACTTTGCAGCCATCCCAACACATCTTTTCACTGCTTAAAGTTTCAGTGATTAGTAACATGCACTCACTTACCTATTAAAACAGTTAGTTACAGCATTTACATGGAAACAAAATAACCTTTTTTGACGTTATAACCCAGGGGTGGCCAACCTGAGCCCGAGAAGGAGGCAGAATTTACCAATGTACATTTCCAAGGAGCCACAGTGATACATCAGCAGCCCCCATCAGCTCCACTTCCCTCCCCCCGGCCGCTCCCAGCGCCTTCCACCCACCAGCAGTCCTGCCGATCTGCGCCTCCCCCTCCCTCCCCACACCTCCTGATCAGCTGTTTCATGGCATGCAGGAGACTCTGTGGGGAGGGGGAGGAGTGAGGACATGGGAGGCTCAGGAAGGAGGCGGGAAGGGGTGGAGTGGGAGCAGGGCCTGTGGCAGAGCCAGGGGTTGAACAATGGGCACCGCTCCCCCTCCCCCCCCCCAGCACATTGGAAAGTTGGCACCTGTAGCTCCAGTCCCAGTGTCGGTGCCTATACCAGGAGCTGCAGATTAACTTCTGAAGAGCCGCATGTGGCTCCGAAGCCACGGGTTGACCACCCCTGTTATAACCCAACACCGATTGTTTGGAAAGTAATCCGCTTCCTCACGGTTACTTGCTTGGAGTGTGACATCATCACTTTCGTAGTCTGTTAAGCGTTAATGCTGTTACTTTTCTGTTATGGACCTTATTTATTACATGTGAACCAGTTATAACAAAGAAAAGTTCATAATTATAGAGCCCAATAAAAACGCTAAGGTTTAATAATGCTTAAAGATACTCACATTTTGGATTTATAATGCTGAAAGATGTTATTCTTTATTCTTTGGCACCAAGAAACACAATTTTCCACAGTATTTGCTCGATTCTTAACCATCTACCTGCGACGTGTGTTCAAATGACCGTTTGACATGTATCAACTCGCAATATCTCTGCTATACATGAATTTCCGGCTATGCAGCCTTGACGTATATTCGAGTTAGGTGTCACTAGCATTGCAGCTTTTGCTGCTGGCGAATGTGTTTCTTTGTGGCTGAGTTATTGCTTATCAAAATTGTGGAGTGGGTAATCTTGACCCTAAATAAAAAAAAATTGCTAAAATATTATTTATTTTGCAGTAAATAAAAGATTTGACATATTAAAAAATTCTCAGAATTATAATTCATATTCCCACGATACGCGCACAGGAATTGAAATAATGACATCTTTGTTGTTTTATTTTATTTTCATCTTTTTCTTTTTTTTTAAATTTGATTTTTTTTCCTCGAATTTGGTGCCCCATTTAACTTGGCACCCTAGACGACCACCTAGTTTGCCTATATGGATGGGCTGCCCCTGCCCCCTGCTCTTCCTTTTCCCCCTGAGGCCCTGGCTGGGTCAGAAGCTGGAGCCAGGCCATGGTAAGAGCCACCCAGGGAGCCCGGGCCACTGTGGGGAGCCCCAGACTCTTCACCTGCCCTGGGTGGAATGGCCCGAGGGGCAGAGACATGAGCCAGGGGCTGCTCTTGGGCACTCTTCCCCTGCCCACCCAGGGCAGGTGGAGGGTCTGGAGCTCCCCATACTGGCACAGGCTCCCTGGGTGGCTATTACCATGGCCTGCCTCTGGCTTCTGGCCTGGCCAGAGGGTGGGGCCTCAGGGGAAAAAGGAGGAGCAGGGGGCAGAGCCACAGTTCTGGCGCCGGAGAGCCCTCCCCCAACACTTCTACACAGGTTCTGGTGCTCCTATAGGGGCGCCCAAATTGGCCAGAGCCCCTGAGCACGGGTCCAGTATTAATCCGAAGCTGGTTATATTAATTATACTTAGCCATTAGTGCTTTCTATATTCCAAACACTACGCAAAAATGAACAAATAAGTTAATATATGTTAATGAAAGAATGCTTGGGCCCAGTCTTAGATGTGTCACTCACGTGAACAGTCCCACAGGGCCTGATCCTGCTCCCATTAAAGTCAACATGAGGTTTGCCATTTATTTCAATGGAAGCAGGATCATTCTCCTGGCATTTAGCGGGACTAACATAAGTACAGCCTTCTGACCCTATTTCACTAAGAGGGAACTCAGACATTAGCATTTTCCTTCAATTTTCCCATTGTCACGGATGCAGCCATCCAAGTGATAACATGATGGAAGTACTAGTGTAGGTAGTCCACCAGCATTTTAACCTCCATTTCCTCTGACCCAGCTAAAAGCAGCTCTTTAATGATGCTGGTTAAACGGTAGCTAGTTGGTCTACACTAGTGCTCCCCCCATTGCCATCAATACCACTGGTGGAACTGCTAGTGCAGCTGGGTGTTGGGAGAGAAACGTGAAGAGAACTGTGAGTGTAGACAAGCCGTAGGTGACATCCTGAAGTCCTCAGAGAGTAAGATAATGGGACTTGTGCAGTTAGCATTCAGGAGTTTTCCAGATTAAGATTCACAAAAAGGTACATTTCAGATTAGAAATTAGGCACAAAGTTTTAACAGTGTGCATGATTAACCAAACTACAAAGGGAAGTGGTGGATTCTCCTTGATGTCTTCAGATCAAGACTGGATGCTTTTCTGGAAGGTATGCTTCAGTCAAATGCAAGTTATCTTTAGTCAAACACAAATTATTTGGCTCAATATAAAAGTAACTGGATGAAATGTAATGGCCAGTGATACACAGGAGTCGAATTAGATGATCTAATGGTCCATTGTGGCATTAAGCTTTATGAATTTGTGAATCACATCAGCCATAAACTGGTGAAAATAATGTTTGCCCCTTCATACTCTTGGTGCTAATGGGCTCTGATGCTATAAAATAAAAATTATTAAATTAGAAGGTAATTATGGGGGATTTCTTTTACAAATTAAAGTCTAAATATGGCTTTATTTACAAAAAACATTTACACAAGGAAGAAACAACAGGCAGAATTTATTACTGAGGTCAGTGGTGTCATACCAGGGGTGTGAGCTTTGTGCCCTTTGAATATGGATGTGGAAGATTATGAAAAGGTGTCAGGTCAATGTCTCTTATCGTAATACTGCTTCTACATTAGTTTAATTTTGATCCCTTTTTGTTCCTATGCAGAAATTGGCACTTCATACTATGCAGTGGCTGTTGTCAGAAAAAAATCCTTCATTAGCATCAACAGTTTGAAGGGCGTAAGGTCATGCCACACAGGCATCAACAGAACAGTTGGCTGGAATGTTCCTGTTGGCTACCTCATTGATAGTGGTCGCATGTCAGTGATGGGATGCAATGTTCCAAAAGGTAAGGGCTGCTGGGATGTAACCTGCTTTCCAGAGAGTCCCTGTCACTGACTACTGGCATGAATATGGGCTTCCTGGATAGCGGAAGCACTCACAGGGACAAGAACCTTGGCTTCTAGCTGATTTTTTCCCCCTTCTTTTGTTGCTCATTCTAACTGAGAATTGACCTGAAGCAGCTCAGATCAGAATTTAGCCTACTGTATTTGCTGGCTTTTAAAAACAGTTTATACATAGAAGCTATTATCACTTTTTTAATGTATAGAAATGTATAATTAAGGTTTGTTAAAATGTGTTTTTGCCATTTTTGGTTTTGGTTTTAGTTGCTAAAATATTGTTACCTTAATTTTACTTATAGCTGTTAGTGAATATTTCAGTGCAAGCTGTGTTCCTGGAGCCAATAATGTAAATTACCCAAAATCCCTCTGTCAGCTCTGTAAAGGGGATGCATCTGGGCAGAACAAATGTGAAAGAAATTCAAAAGAGCAATATTATGACTACAGCGGGGCTTTCAGGTAAAGTCTTGGTGTTTAATTTTTAACATTTGTCTGTATATGCTGTGCCAATTGGCAAGATATCTGACCCCCAATTGACTTTCAGCAGAATTTCAGAGAGCCAATGAATAATGCTAGTAGAAAATCTGTTAAAACATAAAACTAAGTGAATTTATAATTTGAGGTAATCTTAAAATAATTTCACTAGATACTAAGGCCAAAGGCATATCTGTTCTTCTATACAAACTCTAGCTCACATAACTTGTTTTAGAGTAACAGCCGTGTTAGTCTGTATTTGCAAAAAGAAAAGGAGTACTTGTGGCACCTTAGAGACTAACCAATTTATTTGAGCATGAGCTTTCGTGAGCTACAGCTCACTTCATCAGATACATACCGTGGAAACTGCAGCAGACTTTATATATACACAGAGAATATGAAACAATACCTCCTCCCACCCCACTGTCCTGCTGGTAATAGCTTATCTAAAGTAATCGTCAGGTTAGGCCATTTCCAGCACAAATCCAGGTTTTCTCACCCTCCACCCCCCCACACAAATTCACTCTCCTGCTGGTGATAGCCCATCCAAGGTGACAACTCTTTACACAATGTGCATGATAATGAAGTTAGGCCATTTCCTGCACAAATCCAGGTTCTCTCACTCCCTCACCCCCCTCCAGAAACCCACCCCCATACACACACAGACTCACTCTCCTGCTGGTAATAGCTCGTCCAAACTGACCACTCTCCAAGTTTAAATCCAAGTTAAACCAGAACATCTGGGTGGGGGGGGGGGAGGAAAAAACAAGAGGAAATAGGCTACCTTGCATAATGACTTAGCCACTCCCAGTCTCTATTTAAGCCTAAATTAATAGTATCCAATTTGCAAATGAATTCCAATTCAGCAGTTTCTCGCTGGAGTCTGGATTTGAAGTTTTTTTGTTTTAAGATAGCGACCTTCATGTCTGTGATTGCGTGACCAGAGAGATTGAAGTGTTCTCCGACTGGTTTATGAATGTTATAATTCTTGACATCTGATTTGTGTCCATTTATTCTTTTACGTAGAGACTGTCCAGTTTGACCAATGTACATGGCAGAGGGGCATTGCTGGCACATGATGGCATAAATCACATTGGTGGATGTGCAGGTGAACGAGCCTCTGATAGTGTGGCTGATGTTATTAGGCCCTGTGATGGTGTCCCCTGAATAGATATGTGGGCACAATTGGCAACGGGCTTTGTTGCAAGGATAAGTTCCTGGGTTAGTGGTTCTGTTGTGTGGTATGTGGTTGTTGGTGAGTATTTGCTTCAGGTTGCGGGGCTGTCTGTAGGCAAGGACTGGCCTGTCTCCCAAGATTTGTGAGTGTGTTGGGTCATCCTTTAGGATAGGTTGTAGATCCTTAATAATGCGTTGGAGGGGTTTTAGTTGGGGGCTGAAGGTGACGGCTAGTGGCGTTCTGTTATTTTCTTTGTTAGGCCTGTCCTGTAGTAGGTAACTTCTGGGAACTCTTCTGGCTCTATCAATCTGTTTCTTTACTTCCGCAGGTGGGTATTGTAGTTGTAAGAAAGCTTGACAGAGATCTTGTAGGTGTTTGTCTCTGTCTGAGGGGTTGGAGCAAACGCGGTTGTATCGCAGAGCTTGGCTGTAGACGATGGATCGTGTGGTGTGGTCAGGGTGAAAGCTGGAGGCATGCAGGTAGGAATAGCGGTCAGTAGGTTTCCGGTATAGGGTGGTGTTTATGTGACCATTGTTTATTAGCACTGTAGTGTCCAGGAAGTGGATCTCTTGTGTGGACTGGACCAGGCTGAGGTTGATGGTGGGATGGAAATTGTTGAAATCATGGTGGAATTCCTCAAGGGCTTCTTTTCCATGGGTCCAGATGATGAAGATGTCATCAATATAGCGCAAGTAGAGTAGGGGCTTTAGGGGACGAGAGCTGAGGAAGCGTTGTTCTAAATCAGCCATAAAAATGTTGGCATACTGTGGGGCCATGCGGGTACCCATAGCAGTGCCGCTGATCTGAAGGTATACATTGTCCCCAAATGTGAAATAGTTATGGGTAAGGACAAAGTCACAAAGTTCAGCCACCAGGTTAGCCGTGACATTATCGGGGATAACTTGTTTTGTGCATGGAAATCCCATTGATGTTACTTTTGTCTTCATCAATATTCACCTCATGGGAAAATAAATCTTGATATTCACCTGAGCACAGATCCGTAAGTGCTTAACATGCTTGGATTTGATGCCATCTTAGCAAGAACTGATGGACCCTGACAGTTTTCACACCTGAACATTGGGCTTAGCCAGCTATTTGGTAAATCTGAAGCTTCCCATTTCAAGTGCAATTAGTTCTCTTATCTCTTATTGTGCTCCCCTCCTCCACTTTGCCAATGCCAACTTCAATACCTCCTTCCTCTATTTTTCTCACTCCTCTGTGCATGCCTTATTCTCTTCTGTGTGTGCATGTGGGTGTGGGTGTCCAACCTTCCCAATCCCCGTGGCCTGGACTAGGCCCCCACAGATGTCACAAATTTAAAAATCTGTATAATTTTATTTTAAACAGTGACACCTCATTCCAGATTTTCCAATGCGCCTTGTGTCTGTCCGAGACTGTAGACTTTTCAGGAAATCATTTGACATGTATCTCTTGTATAGCACCAAGCATTGTCATCACCTGCCCTACTAGCCATTAGCCCAGGGTGGGCAAACATTTTGGCCCGAGGGCCACATCTGGGTGGAAAAATTGCATGCAGCGCCATGAATGTAGGGCTGGGGCAGGAGGTTGGGGTGCAGGAGGGGGTGCGGAGTGTGGGAGGGGTCTCAGGGCAGGGGGCTGGGATGCAGGAGGGGGTGCAGAGTGCAGGAGGAGGCTCAGGGCAGGGGGTTGGGGTGCAGGCTCCGGCCTGGCACTGCTTACCTTGAGTGGCTCCAGGATGGCAGTGGTGCACAGCGGGGCTAAGGCTTCCGGAAGTGGCCGGCACCAAGTCCCTGGGAGAGGTGGGGGGCAGAGGGCTCTGTGCGCTGCCCTCGCCTGTGGGTATCTCCCCCGAAGTTCCCATTGGCCGCGGTTCCCTGTTCCCAGCCAATGGGAGCTGCAGGGGTGGGGGGTGCCTGCAGGCGAGACAGCGCACAGAGCCCTCTGTCCCCCCACTCCTTCAGGGGCCACAGGGACATGGTGCCAGCCACTTCCGGGAGCAGCATGGGGCTGGCAGTCCCGCAGGCCGGATCCAAAGCCCTGACAGGCCAGATCTGGCCCGTGGGCCCTAGTTTGCCCACCCCTGCATTAGCCTCTGCCTTGATCCTTACACACAGCATAAAAATAGCATAGTTCAGCATCTTCCTACTGGTGGTCTTTGGGTATATTGCACTGCACAGGCCTACTGTTGTCACCAAGCAGTATTCCATACTTACGATTAATAGTGTATAAATATAGTCTGATTTATGGTAGGTGTTTGGCTGAAGGAGCTGGAGATGTCGCCTTTGTGAAGCACAGCACAGTGTCTGAAAACACAGATGGTGAGTAATGTAAGGGTTCATCTCTCAACTGAAAGTCCAGCTGTAGTCTCTAAAGCATTGCAAATCTGGTGACCCCAACAATCAGAGTGATGTCATATGTTCAGAATTTATTCTGATGCAAGGAATAAAGCAATAAAGCCAGAACACTGTGTGAACACAAGGGAAAGAAAAATGCCCCCAAGTCAGACATTTTCAAATCAACTGGCGATTTCAGCAAAAAGTAAAGTGGGATCTTTAATTACAGTCTAGAAGCAGAGATTGACCTGAACCAAAATCCTGGATCCAAACAGTCTTGGTCTTTGGTATATTTTAAAAGTTGAATACAAATAATTGTGGCTTAGGCTCCTCTCTATGCAGGAATCTCTGCAGAAACAGGCAGAAGGGAACTTAGTTTGTAGTACCACTAATCAATGCAACCTCCCTTATACCCATGGCACTTATTGAGTATACCTGTGAGTATATACCACTTAGATATCAAGGTCCTGATTTTTAAGTCCAGTGGAGCTCCATTTAGTGCAGGACACCAGGGTGTGTGGGTGTAAAAGTTTGTTCTGGGCCACCCTTGTGGCCCCTGGATTTTAGGACCATCTCAGCACTGCTGTGGTCCCCAGCATAATTCAGAGCTGTCTGAACGCTGTTCTAATTTATGTTTAACTGCCTACAGTCTCATAGGGTTATATCTGAAGCCAAAGGAATAGCTTCAACCATAATATATTTCCCCCCAACCATACATTGGGGAATACGAGGTGATAGGGTGGCCTACAGCCGCTCTGGTGGTTTTTCACCTCTTAGAGAGCACCCTTAGACAGGGGGAATTCTTGGGTAGCCAGTTAAGCCAGCTTTCCTCCTGCTTTATGCAGCTGTTGGGAAAATCAGGCAGAATGTAGTGGAGAATTGCTGCTCATATGATTAGGTACCTTAGAAATAGTGTGGCTGGATGTGTAGAGCAGGGTCAGAGGGAGACAGATGCATCAGCAGCTCTTTGTCCATCAGTGTGATTCTGAAAGCTGTATCATAACTGTGTTCTATTTGATTTCAGGCCAGACTCCTTCCTCATGGGCCCAAGAGCTTCACTCCAGGGACTTCCAACTTCTCTGCCGCGATGGCAGCACAGCTGAGGTTACAGACTGGAGGAAATGCCACCTGGCCCGAGTCCCAGCTCATGCTGTTGTTGTCAGACCTGACACCGATGGGTCACTCATCTTCCAGATGCTTAAGCAGGGGCAGGTGGATTACGTTTTTTGGTGTCTGTTGTACTGTTTTTTTAGTTGCCCTTCCACCCACCGGGCTTGATCCTGTGGGATGCTGACCACCTTCAGCTCAGTGAGAATTAAATGGGAGTGGAGGGCACTCAGCAGCTGGGAAGATCAGGCCTAAAGATGGATTTCAGCCACAAAATGTGGCTGGTGGTCTCACACCACTATCTTTGCCCCCAGATATGAAGAGACTGAAAAAGACTTGAACTTCTTGAGGGGCAACTGTTTATGGCTTGGGAAGGTACAAGTGAGATAGTGCCCTTAATGCCAAGATTTCCAACTACATGGATCTTTTCACCCCAGACTTAAACATTACTTAGGCTATGGCCTGGTGTACACCTACAACTTAGTTTGACTTAGCAACTCGTTCAGGGCTGTGAAAAATTTTGCACCCTAAGCCCCATAGTTAGTTTGACCTAACCCCTAGTGTAGATGCAGCTAGATTGACGGAAAGATTCTTCCATCAACTGGGCTACTGCTTCTCAGAGAGATGGATTACCTACATCAGTGGAAAAACCTCTTCCATTGATGTAGGAACTATCTACTCTGTGGCACTACAGTAATATAGTAGCAGCCTGGTAGCTGTGCTGCAGTTGTGTAGACAGGACCTATGTCTATAATACAAAGATTATATCAGTATAGCCATGTTGGCGTACCTATGCAGGTATAACCCCATAGTGTAGATGCAGCCTATGCCAACAGAAGAAGTTTTACCATCAGGGTAAAGATGCCACCTCCCCGAACAGCAGTAGCTGTATCAATGGAAGCATTGCCAATCAACATAGCTGCATCTCCACTGGGGTTTCGGTCAGTAGAGCTATGTCAGTCAGGGGTATGTTTTTTTAAACACACCTCACTAAGGGAGCCATGTCAATCTAACTTTTTAAGTATAGACCAAGCATTAGATAAAGGTGTGTTTGCCTTATAGACACTTTCTCTTTCCTTAATGTTACAGCAAAGATTTCAGATGTTTGATTCTGCTGCTTACAATGCAAAGAATCTTCTCTTCAAAGACACCACCACAGAATTGGTTCAAATCACAAATCAGAACTACCAGGCTTGGCTGGGTGACGAATATATGCATGCCATGCAAGGCTTGAGCTGCGATCTCAGCAGTAAGTTGGGCCTTTGGATTTGCCTCTGTAATCACAAGTAGAGGTGCTCTTACAAGAGAGACCACCTTTATTTTGTTTGAATTCATGTTTGCATCCTGACCTTTTGGAGAATCCTTGGAGCATGAAGACCCAAACATCACACTGCAGTGGGAGAGGAGACCACTCTGAATTTGGGACCATGAAACACTGCTTCAAGGATCCACCTGCCATGGTATAGGAGCTCGCTGTGCTGAGCGAACTGATCAGGACGTGGCTCCTCTTCCACAGGGTGGGCATAGAAAGCAGAATGCTGATCACTGAGCTCAGTACAAAGACCAGAGGGAGACCAAAGAGACAGGACCCTTGAATATTAGACTGATGCTCCGTTTAATTGTAATCTATCCTTGGCCCTGAGACAGAATGCACAGGGCCGGTGCAACCACTAGGTGAACTAGGCGGTTGCCTGGGGTGCCAAGTGGTTGGGGGCAGAGATGAGCTGGGGCAGGAGGGAGCGGGGAGGGCCTCCTGCAACAAGTAACGGGGGGTGGGGGGTGGGCGGGCACCACTCCGCTCTGCTTCTCTCCCTCCCAGGCTTGCGCGCCAAACAGCTGATTGGTGCTGCAAGCCTGGGAGGAGGGAAAAGTGGCGGCGTGCTCGGGGAGGAGGCAGAGTGGAGGTGAGCTGGGGTGGGGAGCTGCCGCAGCGGGGGCTCCCCGGGCCGAGGGAGGGGGCGGTGGGGAGCTGCCGCAGGAGGGGCTCCCCAGGCAGAGGGAGGGGGCGGTGGGGAGCTGCCGCAGGAGGGGCTCCCCGGGCAGAGGGAGAGGGCGGCGGGGAGCTGCCACAGGGGGGCTGCCCGGGCCGTGGAAGGGGGTGGCGGGGAGGGCACCTCAGGGTAGGGGTGGGGCAGGGAGCTGCTGCGGGGGGGGCAGCGCAAGGTAGAAGTTTCGCCTAGGGCATGAAACCTCCTTGCACTGCCCTGAGAATGCACAATACTTGCAAGTGGGGCAGCACAAATGTGCCGATTTGTGTTGTGTTAACTACATCAGTAGTTCCCAAGTCCTGAAATGTACACTGACTGGTGATGAGATCTCAATGTTTCTTTCCTATTCTATCTTGATTCTTGCAGCATGCCCCTCTCAGTGGTACCTGAGCACCTGTCACGACAGTCTTCCTTCTCCACATTAATGATTGTAGCCTCTGTGTTGAACCACAAACTCATATTAAAAATCCCCAAACTGCAATTTGGACCAGCAGAGCTTCATTGCAAACTGCATGAAAAGTAGACCCATCTTGCCCATATGAGTGGGAGGGGTTTTAGTCTGGTAAATTGGTATTGTTGCCTGAAAAGACTCCCTCATTTACAGCTTCTCCTCCTTTTCTTTTTCCTGGACCACTTAGGGTTTGTTTTGTATAATTTTGATATGCTGAGTGCCCACATTTCAGTCAGTTAAGTATCATACTGTAGCCAGAAACATGTGAAACATACAGCTCCAAATTCTGCTGTCCTTTAGGCAAACTAATGGGATGGGTTCTCATTGTTTTGGTGGGCCTTTTGCTTGAATAAAGATTAAGTAAGAATGGCAGGATTTGTCCTACTGTTTGGTTCCACTACGTTATGTTCTGTTAGCAGGTTTATTCCTTCAGTGCTTGAAAATTTATTCTAGGGCTGTTGATTAATCGCAATTAACTCACGCAATTAACTCAAAAAATTAATCACAATTAAAAGAAATTATCTCAATTAATCGGAGTTTTAATCACACTGTTAAACAATAGAATACCAATTGAGATTTATTAAATATTTTGGATGTTTTTCTACATTTTCATATATATTGTATTCTGTGTTGTAATTGAAATCAAAGTGTATATTATTTTTATTACAAATATTTGCACTGTAAAAAGGATAAACAAAAGAAATAGTATTTTTCAATTCACCTCATTCAAGTACTGTAGTGCAATCTCTTTGTTGTGAAAGTGCAACTTACAAATGTTGGTTTTTTATTATGTGTTACATAACTGCATTCTAAAATAAAACAATGTAAAATTTTAGAGCCTGCAAGTCCACTCAGTCCTACTTCTTGTTCAGCCAATCGCTAAGACAAACAAGTTTGTTTACATTTACAGGAGATAATGCTCTTCTTAGTCACAGTGTCACCAGAAAGTGAGAACAGGCATTCGCATGGGAATTTTGTAGCCAGCATTGCAAGGTATTTACGTGCAAACATTCGTATGCCCCTTCATGCTTCGGCCACCATTCTAGAGGACATGCTTCCATGCTGATGATGCTCATTAAAAAATAATGAGTTAATTAAATTTGTGACTGAACTCCTTGGGGGAGAATTGTATGTCTTCTGGCTCTGTTTTACCCGCATTCTGCCACATATTTCATGTTATAGCAGTCTCAGATGATGACCCAGCACATGTTGTTCTTTTTAAGAACACTTTCACTGCAGATTTGACAAAACACAAAGAAGGTACCAATGTGAAATTTCTAAAGATAGCTACAGCACTCAGCCGAAGGTTTAAGAATCTGAAGTACCTTCCAAAATCTGAGAGGGACAAGGTGTGGAGCATGCTTTCCGAAGTCTTAAAAGAGCAACCCTCCGATGCAGAAACTACAGAACCCAAACCACCAAAAAAGAAAATCAACCTTCCTCTGGTGGCATCTGACTCAGATAATGAAAATGAACATGTGTCCATACTGCTTTGAATTGTTATTGAACAGAACCGTCATCAACATGGATGCATGTCTGCTGGAATGGTGGTTGAAGCATGAAGGGACATATGAATCTTTAGCACATCTGGCGCGAAAATATCCTGTGATGCCGGCTACCACAGTGCCATAAGAACACCTGTTGTCACTTTCAGGTGACATTGTAAACAAGAAGAGGGTAGCATTAGTTCCTGCAAATGTAAACAAACTTGTTTGTCTGAGGGATTGGCTGAACAAGAAGTACGACTGGGTGGACTAGACGGCTCTAAAATTTTACATTGTTTTATTTTTGAATGCAGGCTTTTGTAGATAATTCTACATTTGTAAGTTCAACTTTCATGATGAAGAGATTGCATTATAGTACTTGTATTAGGTGAACTGAAAAATACTATTTATTTTTGTTTTTTTACAGTGCAAAAACTTGTAATCAAAAATAAAGTGAGCACTGTACACTTTGTATTCTGTGTTGTAATTGAAATCAATATATTTGCAAATGTAGAAAACATCCAAAAATATTTACATAAATAGTATTTTATTATTGTTTAACAGTGTGATTAATCACGTGATTAATCATGATTAATTTTTTAAATTGCACAATTAATCATGGTTCATTTTTTTAATTGGTTGACAGAAACTAATTTATTTCTTTCTAGAAGACTTCCCCCCAGCTGCAGAAACAAAGAAGCTCCTTTTCCAAATGCATGAGATGTTTTAATGCATTTTCAGGACTCAGGTGTTTTGTAGCAGTGCTCTTTGCCCTTTGTGTGTGTGTCTCACATTTCCATTCTTTCCCTTCTCTTCAGTGGCTGGCCAGGAAAGTGGTTCAGCTCCTAGGCTAATTTGGAACAGCCAGGGCCAAATTAAGGCAATTTGGAGCCCTGGGCACACTTAGCATGGGCTCACTAGGGCCCTGACCCAACACCATGGCTCAGTCACTCTTGGAGTGGCAGCAGGTTCCAGAGTAAGAGGAATGAAGCAGCTCACACCTGTTGAAGCCATTGTTCTAGCACACTTTGGTAGGCATTAGTTACCTTCAGATTTGTCAAGCTTTTCTTTGCATCCATGCATCCTAAAAATATTATTTTTTCTAATGAGAGCTGAGATTCTGATCCCAGAATCTGACTTTATGAACTAGGGCCCTAGGCATAAGCCTAGAATGCTGAAACCTTAATCCAGACTGAATGAGCAGCCTCAGGACTGTTCTAAATTGTGCTGGTTTGTAACAACCACACACAGCCCTTAAATCAACCAGGGATCTCCAGACTGAAGTGTACTTTGACCATGCGCTGTCCCATCCACAGTTTATTGCCTACAACGAAGAGGCAGAGAATGGGTGGTATAGAGCTGGCTTATATATAAAGAGAGGATGGAGGTGGTTACAACACCAGCGTAGGGCTTGGCTTCATGTCCTACACTAAGTCCACCATTGAACTCCTGTGCGACCTTGAGCAAGAGACTTAGCCACTCTGTGCTTCTGTTCCCCATCTGTTAAATGGGTATTTCATAGCACTTTCCTACCAGTGTTGTGAGGAAAATACATTAACAATAGTGGGACCAAGGCTCTGGGCCTCAGACCAGGAGCTCTGGAATAGGGGTGGCCAGCGGGCCATGGCCCCATCATTTTTTGTCGGCCATAAGGGTGAGCGAGGGGGGGCAGGAGGGGTGGAAAGGAGTGAGCAGGGGGGTGGAGTCTTGGGGGAAGGGGCAAGGTGGGGACGGGGCCTCGGGGAAAGGGACAGCACGAGAGTAGGGCCTCAGGGGAAGGGGTGGGTGTGGGGGCCATGTTTCCGATGCTGGTGGCCCTCTCACTTTTTAGGAGCCTTCTGCCACTCCTGTCTCAGACTATAGATTATAATTAAGGCTACATTTTAGTCATTGGTATTTTTAGTAAAAGTCATAAACAGGTCACGACCAGTAAACAAAAATTCACGGCCTGTTACCTGTCCATGACTTTACTACATACTCCTACCTAAAACTTGGGTGGGAGACCGCAGGTGCTGTAGCGGGAGGGGGAGGGTGGTCTGGGGGCACTGCAGGTGCTGGGGGAGGTGGCCCGGGACCCCCGCTGGTGCTGGGGGGGTGGGCATCAGTGTGTGGCCCAGGACCCCTGCTGGTGCTGTGGGGGGCCGGTTGGTGGGGCTGGCAGGGGCTGCCTACCAGGCTCCACATGTCTCTGAAGCTCCAAGGTGGCAGAGGAGCCAGGGGGCTACTCTAGCCACAAGCACTAGCTGTGCAACTCCCATTGGCCGGTTACCGCAGCCAATGGGAGCTGCGTGGGGGCGCATGGAGCCCCCTGGCACCTCTGCCTAGGAGCTGCAGAGCCATGCCAGTGGGAGCTGGGGAGCCCCCCACCCCAAACTCCCTGCACCCCCCTTCCTCTACCCCCTCCCATGCACCCAAACTGCTGCTGCTGGCCCAGAGGCTACCCAGCCCTTGGAAAAATCATGGAGCAGGTCCTCAAGGAATCAATTCTGAAGCACTTAGAGGAAAGGAAAGTGATCAGTAACAGTCAGCATGGATTCACCAAGGGCAAGTCATGCCTGACTAACCTAATTGCCTTCCATGAGGAGATAACTGGCTCTGTGGATGAGGGGAAACCAGTGGATATGTTATTCCTTGACTTTAACAAAGCTTTTGATATGGTCTCCCACTGTATTCCAGCCAGCAAGTTAAAGAAGTATGGGCTGGATGAATGGACTATAAGGTGGATAGAAAGCTAGATTGTCAGGCTCAACGGGTAGTGATCAATGGCTCCATGTCTAGTTGGCAGCCGGTATCAACTGGAGTGCCCAAAGGGTTGGGCCTGTGTCCGGTTTTGTTCAATATCTTCATTAATGATCTGGAGGATGGTGTGGATTACACCCTCAGCACGTTTGCAGATGACACTAAACTGGGAGGAGAGGTGGATACGCTGGGTAGGGATAGGATACAGAGGGTCCCAGACAAATTAGAGGATTGGGCCAAAAGAAATCTGATGAGGTTCAACAAGGACAAGTGCACAGTCCTGCACTTAGGACGGAAGAATCCCATGCACCGCTACAGACTAGGGACCGACTGGCTCGGCAGCAGTTCTGCAGAAAAGGACCTTGGGGTTACAGTGGACGAGAAGCTAGATATGAGTCAACAGTGTGCTGTTGTTGCCAAGAAGGCCAATTGCATTTTGGGCTGTATAAGTAGGGGCATTGCCAGCAGATCGAGGGATGTGATCGTTCCCCTCTATTCAACATTGGTGAGGCCTCATCTGGAGTACTGTGTCCAGTTTTGAGCCCCACACTACAAGAAGGATGTGGAAAAATTGGAGAGAGTCCAGCACAGGGCAACAAAAATGATTAGGGGACTGGAACACATGACTTACAAGGAGAGGCTGAGGGAACTGGGATTGTTTAGTCTGTGGAAGAGAAGAATGAAGGGGGATTTGGTAGCTGCTTTCAACTACCTGAAAGGGGGTTCCAAAGAGGATTGATCGAGACTGTTCTCAGTGGTAGCAGATCACAGAACAAGGAGTAATGGTCTCAAGTTGCAGCGCGGGAGGTTTAGTTTGGATGTTAGGAAAAACTTTTTCACTAGGAGGGTGGTGAAGCACTGGAATGGGTTACCTAGGGAGGTGGTAGAATCTCCTTCCTTAGATATTTTTAAGGTCAGGCTTGACAAAGCCCTGGCTGGGATGATTTAGTTGGGGACTGGTCCTGCTTTGAGCAGGGGGTTGGACTAGATGACCTCCTGAGGTCCCTTCCAACCCTGATATTCTATGACCTCCATGACAGAGTCGCAGCCTTAATTATAATACAGAACACAGGCACTGACTTTCCAATGTGCTGGTGGCTGCTTGACCCCTAGCTCTGCCCCTGGCTCCGCTGCACCTTCCCCCAAGGGCTTGCCCCCCCGTCCCTGTCCTGCCCCACCCCGCCTCTTCCCACCCCCACTCCACCTCTTCCTGCCCCAGTCCGCCTCCTCCCCCAAGCGCGCCACATCCTCGCTCCTCCTTCCTCCCCGCACAGCCTCCTGAACACTGCGAAACAGCTGATTGCAGCGGGCAGGAGGCACTGGGAGGGAGGGGAGGTGCTGATTGGCAGGGCCAGCTGACGGGCTGGAGGCCCTCGGGGGAGGTGGAGGTTCTGATAGGGGGGCTGCTGGTGGGTGATCAGCACCCACCATTTTTTCTCTATGGGTGCTCCAGCCAGAGTCAGTGCCTATGATACAGAATATTCTTTAAATCCCTATACTAGAAAATGAACTTTCCTGGCAGCTTGGACCACCTGATACCATGTTTGCTTTCACTTCTCAGAACCCAGAACATCTTCAGTAAGGGAGCCTTTGCCTACAGAACTTGTCTGCTTTGCTGGTTTTCCAGAATTAGTTGACCTTGAGAACACACCAGATGCATCTGTTCAGGTTGGCCTATGGTTTACCTTTTGAGATAGTGTAATCCATACACCTCCTGGGTGCAGTGTTCTGTCCCATCTAGTGGTACCAAGACCACTTAGAGAGAGAGATAAAATAAGTCTGCTCTACAGCCTTAGCTACCAGCCAGCTGGCTTTTAGCTCATGCAGTAGAGGCCCATGCACTAAGCTTCAGAGGTCCCAGTTCGATTCCATCCACTGACGACCGGGGTCTGTCGGCATCACAGTAGCACACTGGGTAGGGCGACAGTAGCAGGAGTCATTTATCCACCCTCTGCGAGTGGACTTGTAGTGTAGTCAGCAGTTCCTTCCGTGGCTGCTAAGTCTAGCCCAGTGGTTAGGGAGACCCTGTGTGGAACCATTAAGCAGCACGGGCAGGGCTTTCTCAGTGTAGGAGCTAGAGAGAACCATGCGGTCTGTCTGTGCCATAAGTATCAGTAAAGAATCGTCTTCATGTTCATTACACCCCAGCCCTCTTTATTGTGTACTGTGAGGTTTACTACCATTGTGTTCATTTCTAAGTGTGCATTTTTAATAAGGTGAAGGGCCCAGGTGTATGGTAATGAGCAGAATATATACATGTTTACATCTATTACATTTAATCCCTATTATTTTTTTTCAAATTTAATGCAGGGTTACCAGAAAGCCTGCGATGGTGCGTTGTGCTCACTGAGGAGATCTGGAAATGTAGTGAAATGGCTGTTGCCTTTAAAGAAAAGAACTTGAAACCAGAGATCCAGTGTGTTTCAGCCAAGACAACAGAACAGTGTATGGAAATGATCCAGGTGAGTTTATTACCATGATTTGTATGAACCATACTGATTCTTGACTATGAAATATATTGTAATGCATTAGTTAATGAGTATATTGACAACTGTCCTCTGCTGGATAGAATCAGAACTACTCAATTGTGTGACATTGGTTCTGTATGTAAGCAGCAGGCACTGGCTGGTAAATCCAGGAGATTATACAGGATTCTCTGGAGGTCTTGTGGTAGAGGCCTGAGATTTTGGGTGAGTATCTCATGCTACTGTGTCCAGAGAGATATCTGTTTCCTATTTCTTAACCTCTGATTTCTGTTGCACTTCTATTTTCTCAAAGTATTTTAAAGATAAATACACAAACACTGAGGCTGGCAAACAATTGCCTTTCCACCCTCCAACAGGTGGTCTGACACTGAGAGAAAGAAAGTCCTTTAACAGTGATTAATAGCTGCCTTTCAAATGCTTACCTGCTGACAACAGGTACAGCAGTTCATGGATAATTTTGTCTGGCTTTATCCAACTCATCCAGACTCCTTTTTTTTTTTTTTTTTTTTAATTTGTTCACAATTTTTCTTTGCCATGGGATGTAGATTACTGGCAGACTTCAGACCTTCTGTGACACTACATAGATTAATGTTATCATTTACCAGTCAATACATTTCTTGTTAAAAAATGGCCCAGTAACACACTGTAAAATCCCCAGTCTGTTGTAAGTGGCCCCAATGGCATGATCCCATGTGCTTCAAACCAAGTGGATCTGGGGAGAGTCAAGTAACTATTTCTAGCTCTGGCAGTCTAGCGCATACTCCTGGGCTCAGACCTCTTGTCTGATGCCTTTCTTTTAACATGGGTACTGCTGTCCAGCTGCCCTATAATCCAGAATCAGATTCTGAGACCTCCTGAGCACGCCAGTTGCTTATATGTGCCTCCTCACCCCCCAGTTCTACTTAGGCTATGGGCATACTTGTTTAACCCTTTTGGGATCAACATGGCAGGACAGCAAAGAACAGAGGCTTAGAAAAAGAATTTCCTAACAACTGTGCAGGAGTGCTGGAACAATTTTTATAGTGCGGGTGCTGAGAGCCATTGAACTAAACTGTAAACCCTGTCTATAATGGAAACCATTTCCAGCCAGGGCGTGGCTGCACCCCTGGTTCCAATACCTATGCCACAGTGACTTTACTCTTAAAGCGCTTGAAAGTTACAGGGTTTTTTTAAATAACAAAAGTCCCAAGGCACACCCTCTCTAGTCTGGGCTTACCTTGTCTGTACAGTCCATGGTTTGTCAGTATTTCAGGCTGTGCAGAGCCCTCCTGCGCTCCTCTCCTGCAGTCCTGCTTACATGTGGCAATGTTTGGCCCCCCTATACAGAGCAGAACCCTGCTCTTAACTAGATCCTCTGTTTTTGTGCCAGCTGAAGTTCCAAATACACCAGTGTGCTTGCCTGTCCCGCTTTCACTCTGTAGGCCTCTGTGTAGAAATTCCGTTGCTCCATGCGAGTAGCTGAGAGTCAAAGTCAATAGATTTTTAACCTTGATGGCTCTGTGGTGGTCCTTCAGCAAGGTGTCAAATGCCTTTTGTGGGCAAGGTGGCTGTCTGGAATATTACATAACAGGCTGCTCCATGGTAGATCCAAACTAACATAGCCACAATGCCAGTATTTTAAATACAGGTACAAAATAGTCTTCACAATTTGATAGTCATATCCCAGTCTATCATGCTGGTAAGCATCAAATGCAGTTGTGACTTGTATAATATATGCTATTAGTCTAAGATCATGCAATCTTACATGAGGATTACACAATTTGTTTTACAAGAAAAAATTTGGAAATTTATTTAGCTTAAGAGCTATGGGAAAGACTTGAATATCTGAGTTTTATCCCTATTACCACTGTAAAGTTCTGAATAATTCTGAGGTGCAGAATTGTGATAGCTGTGAAGCCCTAGGTGGCTATAGATTTGTTACAATATTATGTATCCACAGATCCTTTATCAGCTGAAATCCATCGGTGCCACTTACAAACAAGATTAGTTATGTACTCACTTTATTTAAAAAGATGCATCTCCCTCTATCATCCAATATTAAATTGCAGCTACCATGACTATGGCCACTGTGCTGCTTTGAAGGGAGAAGAATGCCACTAGATTACACACAGAAATTCAATGAAACTATCCATGGGGCAGAATTTATTTTACAGTTAAATAAGTAATAATGGCCTCTGTATAAATTCTTCAGCAATCTGAAGTTGAATTTGAGTTCAGTCTTATTGTATTTGTCCATTTTAGAGGAAACTTGCTAAAACATCAATAATAAAACTGAGGTCCACCGTGTCCTGTTCCTGTTGAGGCTGAGACATGTCCCATGACCCAATAAGACAGCTAAGGATGTATCTTTATAGCACAGTTACCATGAGTTGTAACTCAAGTGTTACCCCTAACTCGACTCCTATCCACATGCAAAAATCCCGAGCTCAAGTTAAATGGTGCTCTAAACGTGAACTAATTGGCCCATGTGGCAAGGGTGGAGGGGCTGAAGCTCTCAGGCAGTGCTGATGCTGGAGCTAGTAATGCAGAAAGGATGCAACAGCTTGAGTTACAACAACTCAGAAGCAGCTAATCCAATCACTATGTGTAACTCCAGTGCTGTTTTGAAGTGTGGTCATTCTCACTTGAGCGAGGCTAGCTCAAGTACAGTGACTCGAGTGTGCTAACTGAAGCTAACTGTTGCAGTGAAAACAAGCTCTATGTCTTCCCAGTTAATTCTCACCTCCATGTCAGAACACAGGTCTGCTTTGGGCTCCCTGTGATCCACCATCCAAGGGCTGGATCCTAGCATGAGAATGTGGCCAGGACTAGTGGTGGGAAAATGGAAGAGGAATGCCATGGAGGAGAGGAGTTTCTGTCAAAAGGATATGGGACTTGTTGAAACTCACTTTAGCAAAAATCATAATCTGACTGGGTCTTCCAAGGTATGTCTACGTGACCAAAAAACTCTGCGGCAGTGAGTCTCAGAACCCAGGTCTACAGGATAGCACTACAGTGCTAAAAATCATAGAATGTCAGGGTTGGAAGGGACCTCAGGAGGTCTAGTCCAACCCCCTGCTCAGAGCAGGACCAATCCCCAACTAAATCAACTAAACAGTCTTGTAGATGTTCAAGCTTGAGCACTGAAGTACGGATAGGGGCATGAGATTCAGAACCCAAGCTTCAGGTCCAGCCCAAACATCTACACAGCTATTTTTCGTGCCATGGTGTGAGTCCCAGAAGCCTAAATCTATAGACCTGGGCTCTGAGACCTGACTACCACAGGGGATTTTTGCCGTGTAAACATACCTTCAGTGGCCAAAAGCCTTCCCACCACAGCATCACCAATGACTCCAGTTATCTAACCTTCTTAACTCCTTAACACTGGCCAGTGTGTCCTAAGGGTTAAATCTGTTGCTGCTGAGATTGCATGTCTGCATTTTTGCATCTGTTTGGTTATTAGGTTTTATTCTGAAATTTATGGGTATGATTTGACAGAAAAATCACTTCAGCTTATCCACAACCAGCTGAAGAATCTGATTAAAGTTGATTGGACTGTGGAGTAAAACCTGGGAGTATTATTTTTACTGGGCCAGGACTCATTTTTAGGATGATAGAGGATGAGGCAGCTGATATTGTGCCTCCTGGATCCTTGCTCTGAGAGATGCTTCAACTAGATGTGTGTCATCACTGTGTCTAGGAAAGATTTCTTTTCACACAACTCATTAATTTCATTGCCTTTCAGAAAAAAGAAAGTGATGCTGTAAGTGTGGATGGAGTTGATATTTACATAGCTGGAAAGATGTATGGCCTAGTGCCAGCTGCTGGGGAAAGTTACTCTGGTAAGAAGAGCAGAGAACATAGGGTTTCTATTTCCAGGCTGTTTGAAAACACTCTAGAAACGTAGTTTGAGGTCAGTGGACCTGTCTGGAAAATCATTTTTCAGACAGAAGCTAAACCACACCTTGAACTTACATGACTCTGTGTTGATAGAACTGGGTTGCCCTGGTAGTCTGTTAACTGAGATAATCAGGTGGGAATGAGGTTTACATCATGTACTGAGCATGAACGTCAATAATATCCATCTCCTTTCTGACCAGTTAGGACATCTTACAATATACTGTCACAGTAAAACATGCAGTCTTGCACAACTAGGTGCATTATAGAAAGTTTATGTCTCTCTCTCTCTCTCTGACCCTTTGGCATTAGTCATTGGTGGAGGAAGGGTACAGGACTGTGTAGAGAACTAATCTGCACTATGGTGCACCTTTCCCTATGTAACATGTTTATTTGTTATATTTATTGAAATTATGATAAATTGTAATAGAGTTTTAGCATTTTATAATACAATATGAACTCTTCCTTAATTAGGCTATAACTTGGGAGCATGGGTGGCGGGTATCATAGGTTGGGGGAGGCTGTGCCTCCCCAAACAGCTAGGCATGGCCCTGCCAAAGTTCTGACCCCAGGCCTGCCTCTGCGGCTCCCCCAGTGCGGCGGTCCCAGCCAGGTGCTCCAGGGCTGGGGCTGCATGGGCTAACCTGGGGTGGGGGGGATTCTGGAAGGGGTAAGGGGCAAGACCTCAGGTGGAAGGGGCGGGGCTGGAGCTGGCCTCCCCAGCCAGCGGTTCACATGCTGCCCATGCTTGGGAGCCTCACAATTCAGCTGTAACCTTACTTCACCATGAAAGAGCCTGTGCTATTAAAGAGTGATCTTGTTAAAGTCACAGGGTCATAGGCACTGCCATACTGAGTCAGACCAAGTGATCTATCTAGTCCAGTATCATGTCCAGTGTCTAGTCCAGTATCATCTCTCTAGTACAGTATCATCCCAGCGCTGGTGCACTATCTACACTGGAGCTTTACAGCGCTGAAACTTGCTGCGCTCGGGGGTGTTTTCTCACCCCCTGAGCAAGCAAGTTGCAGCGCTGTAAATTGCCAGTGTAGACAAGCCCTTAGATGCTTCTCACCACAGGCTGGCTGGTTGCTCTTCAGCCAGGCTCTCCCCTTTGATCAGTGCTTCAGTCGCTTGGTGGTGATGTCTGTACATGTTAGTGGAAGAGAGAGAGAGACAGAGCATGGCATATTTCTCTCCCTTTTATAGTGTTCTTTCTTCCCTCTTGGCTTTGCCCTCCCCCCTTCAGAGTCAGGTGAGCATTACCTCATCACAATTCCAAACTGACCAAAGGAAGGGGGTGACTCCCTGGAGAGTCTAACAGATTCTTTTGTTGCTGCCTAAGCCAGTGTCTTTTGTTCCTGTGAAGCTGAGCTTGGCTTGTCCCATACCTGCCCTGATGAGGTGTGAACTGCCTCTCTGCTCTTGGAGAGTTTTTGTCTGGGCTTGCTTTAAGCCATGAGGCTACATTTTCAGCCTCATAACTATATACATGAAATTATAACTCATAACATAACTATAACAACAATGCTCAGTGCATCATGAGCCTTCTGAAGACACCCGACATGACAAACTTTGCATTGGTTACCACACAATCATTTTACAAGAATGAACATGGGGGTACTGGGTGTTCCCCCGAGGTACAGAGCATCACAGTCACACAACAATGTATTCTTGGCCCAATGCTATTCAATATCTTATCAATGATCTGGAAAAAATATTAGATCATTGTGAGTAAGATTTGCAGATGACAAAAAAATTTCGTAGAGTGGTAACTAACGGTGGAGGCAGGTCAGTTATTCAGAGCAATATGGATTGCTTGATAAGGCAGACTTATTTTAGCCACATTCATTCTAATAGTGTCAGATGCAACATTTAGTAACAAAGGGCTAAAAGCACAAAGGTATCAACATTTAGGCACCACTGACCTTCACAAAACCATCACTCAGCTGCCACATCACCCTATAACATGTGCAAAGTTGCCTAAGTCCTGAGGGCACCAAGTTGCTTGGCACCCTAGCTCACACCTAAAACCCAGCAGGATTCTCAAACTAGGCAATCCCCAGCCTATTTCAGCTGCCTGGCTCAATCCAGTATGCATGCTGTCAGGCCTAAACTGCACAGAAGACAGCCAGGAGAAGCAGGTCAGGATTTTGGGCTGCTAACTGTACATGTGTATGTCCCAGTCTACCCGGTGTTAGGGCACTCACCTGGGATGTGGGAGACCCAGGTTTAATCTCTGATTAGGAGCAGGGATTGAACTGAGTGCCCTAACCACTAGGCTATAGAATCAATCATAGAATCATAGAATATCAGGGTTGGAAGGGACCTCAGGAGGTCAGCTAGTCCAACCTCTGCTCAGAGCAGGACCAATATCCAACTAAATCATCCCAGCCAGGGCTTTGTCAAGCCTGACCTTAAAAATATCTAAGGAAGGAGATTCCACCACCTCCCTAGGTAACGCATTCCAGTGTTTCACCACCCTCCTAGTGGAAAAGTTTTTCCTAATATCCAAGATAAACCTCCCAGACTACAACTTGAGATCATTACTCCTTGTTCTGTCGTCAGCTACCACTGAGAACAGTCTAGATCCATCCTCTTTGGAACCCCCTTTCAGGTAGTTGAAAGCAGCTATCAAATCCCCCATCATTCTTCTCTTCCGCAGACTAAACAATCCCAGTTCCCTCAGTCTCTCCTCATAAGTCACGTGTTTCAGGCCCCTAATCATTTTTGTTGCTCTCCGCTGGACGTTTTCCAATTTTTCCACATCCTTCTTGTAGTGTGGGGCCCAAAACTAGACGCAGTACTCCAGATGAGGCCTCACCAATGTCAACTAGAGGGGAACGATCACGTCCCTCGATCTGCTGGCAATGCCCCTACTTATACAGCCCAAAATGCAATTGGCCTTCTTGGCAACAACAGCACACTGTTGACTCATATCCAGCTTCTCGTCCACTGTAACACCTAGGTCCTTTTCTGCAGAACTACTGCCGAGCCATTCAGTCCCTAGCCTGTAGCGGTGCATGGGATTCTTCCGTCCTAAGTGCAGGACTGTGCACTTGTCCTTGTTGAACCTCATCAGATTTCTTTTGGCCCAATCCTCTAATTTGTCTATGTCCCTCTGTATCCTATCCCTACCCAGCATATCTACCTCTCCTCCCAGTTTAGTATCACCTGCAAACTTTCTGAGGGTGCAATCCACACCATCCTCCAGATCATTTATGAAGATATTGAACAAAACCGGCCCGAGGACCGACCCTTTGGGCACTCCAGTTGATACCGGCTGCCAACTAGACATGGAGCCACTGATCACTACCCGTTGAGCCCGACAATCTAGCCAGCTTTCTGTCCACCTTATAGTCCATTCATCCAGCCCATACTTCTTTAACTTGCTGGCAAGAATACTGTGGGAGATTGTATCAAAAGCTTTGCTAAAGTCAAGGAACAACACATCCACCGCTTTCCCCTCATCCACAGAACCTGTTATCTCGTCATAGAAGGCAATTAGATTAGTCAGGCATGACTTGCCCTTGGTGAATCCATGCTGACTGTTCCTGATCACTTTCCTCTCCTCTAAGTGCTTCAGAATTGATTCCTTGAGGACCTGCTCCATGATTTTTCCAGGGACTGAGGTGAGGCTGACTGGCCTGTAGTTCCCAGGATCCTCCTCCTTCCCTTTTTTAAAGATGAGCACTACATTAGCCTTTTTCCAGTCTTCTGGGACTTCCCCAGATCGCCATGAGTTTTCAAAGATAATGGCCAATGGCTCTGCAATCACATCCGCCAACTCCTTTAGCACTCTCGGATGCAACGCATCTGGCCCCATGGACTTGTGCTCGTCCAGCTTTTCTAAATAGTCCTGAACCACCACTTTCTCCACAGAGGGCTGGTCACCTCCTCCCCATGCTGTGCTGCCCAGTGCAGTAGTCTGGGAGCTGACCTTGTTCATGAAGACAGAGGCAAAAAAAGCATTGAGTACATTAGCTTTTTCCACATCCTCTGTCACTAGGTTGCCTCCCTCATTCAGTAAGGGGCCCACACTTTCCTTGGCTTTCTTCTTGTTGCTAACATACCTGAAGAAACCCTTCTTGTTACTCTTAACATCTCTTGCTAGCTGTAACTCCAGGTGTGATTTGGCCGTCCTGATTTCACTCCTGCATCCCCGAGCAATATTTTTATACTCTTCCCTGGTCATTTGTCCAATCTTCCACTTCTTGCAAGCTTCTTTTTTGTGTTTAAGATCAGCAAGGATTTCACTGTGAAGCCAAGCTGGTTGCCTGCCATATTTACTGTTCTTTCTACACATCGGGATGGTTTATCCCTGTAACCTCAATAAGGATTCTTTAAAATACAGCCAGCTCTCCTGGACTCCTTTCCCCGTCATGTTATTCTCCTAGGGGGTCTTGCCCATCAGTTCCCTGAGGGAGTCAAAGTCTGCTTTTCTGAAGTCCAGGGTCCGTATTCTGCTGCTCTTCTTTCTTCCCTGTGTCAGGATCCTGAACTCGACCATCTCATGGTCACTACCTCCCAGGTTCCCATCCATTTTTGCTTCCCCTACTAATTCTTCCCGGTTTGTGAGCAGCAGGTCAAGAAGAGCTCTGCCCCAGTTGGTTCCTCCAGCACTTGCACCAGGAAATTGTCCCCTACCCTTTCCAAAAACTTCCTGGTTTGTGCACTGCTGTATTGCTCTCCAAGCAGATATCAGGGTGATTGAAGTCTCCCATGAGAACCACGGCCTGCGATCTAGTAACTTCCGTGAGTTGCCGGAAAAAAGCCTCGTCCACCTCATCCCCCTGGTCCAGTGGTCTATAGCAGACTCCCACCACGACATCACCCTTGTTGCTCACACTTCTAAACTTAATCCAGAGACACTCAGGTTTTTCTGCAGTTTCATACTTGAGCTCTGAGCAGTCATACTGCTCCCTTACATACAATGCAACTTCCCCACCTTTTCTGCCCTGCCTGTCCTTCCTGAACAGCTTATATCCATCCATGACATGTGAGTTATCCCACCAAGTCTCTGTCATTCCAATCACATCATAATTCCTTGACTGTGCCAGGACTTCCAGTTCTCCTGCTTGTTTCCCAAGCTTCTTGCATTTGTGTATAGGCACTTGAGAAAACTTGCTGATCGTCCCTCTTTCTCAGTATGAGGCAGGACCCCTGCCCTCTTGCACGCTCCTGCTCATGCTTCCTCCCGGTATCCCACTTCCCCACTTACCTCAGGGCTTTGGTCTCCTTCCCCTGGTGAACCTAGTTTAAAGCACTCCTCACTAGGTTAGCCAGCCTGCTTGCGAAGATGCTCTTCCCTCTCTTCGTTAGGTGGAGCCCGTCTCTGCCTAGCACTCCTCCTTCTTGGAACACCATCCCATGGTCAAAGAATCCAAAGCCTTCTCTCCGACACTACCTGCGTAGCCATTCATTGACTTCTACGATTTGACAGTCTCTACCTAGGCCTTTTCCTTCCATGGGGAGGATGGACGAGAAGACCACTTGTGCCTCAAACTCCAATCAATCTCTCATGTCTTCCTCTGTCTCTCTTTCTGGCCCAATGAATACTTAATTATACAAAGTGGTGCATGTCCATTTGCTCCCCCATTAGCCTTCGCATCACCTCTTGCCTCCGCTCTTCGCACTCGTGCCCCTGCTCTTCATACTCAATGCTTTCCTAGCCTCTAACACTGAATGCCTCCATGCATAAAGCTGTGCCCTATCAGTGCAGGAGGACTGCAT
The DNA here is from genome assembly GCF_965152235.1 of Eretmochelys imbricata. Classification (NCBI taxonomy): domain Eukaryota; kingdom Metazoa; phylum Chordata; order Testudines; family Cheloniidae; genus Eretmochelys; species Eretmochelys imbricata. Next base: position 106,033 of record NC_135580.1, on the reverse strand, counting down.
GAGCTCGGAAAACATGTCATCGCAAGTGCGTTTTTTTTTTGCTTTCTAATCTGTGATAACCTCAGGGACGGAGATGATATGGAGGGAGATAACAAGGGAAAGTAAAATTTTAGATGTTACACTTCTGAGAACAAAAGGGAGACTCTTTCACAGTGAATCAAGCAATTCACAGCAGACAGCACATGTGCTTTAGGTACAAGGTCGCATTTTGCCTTTTATATTGAGCGCCTGCTGGTATGGTGACACATCACACACGTCTGGGCAACAGAATTCAGTTTCCATGCAGCCATGGTAAGGCAAAGGGTATGTGGGGTTGGCTTTTTACGCATAATATGTGGGAATGGTTTCAAACTGCAGCACCATCCTTTCCCTTAGCAAGCAATGGGTTGGGTTTCACATTTAAAAGGAGGGGCTGCGGTTTTCAGGTGGATGTGCAGCACACACCTCCCCCCACCCTACCGAGTGGCTATTCTCCAGGATCCAGAGTAACAGCCATGTTAGTCTGTATTCGCAAAAAGAAAAGGAGTACTTGTGGCACCTTAGAGACTATCCAATTTATTTGAGCAAAAGCTTTCGTGAGCTACAGCTCACTTCATTGGATGTATTCTCCGGGATGATCCCTTTTAGCCAAGCGCAAACAGCCCAGCATGAACGGGGTCCTTTTACTGTTCCCTTACAAAAATTCCCCTATTTCAACCAGGTGACCATGAATGATATCACTCTTCTGAGGCTAACACAGAAAGATTTAGACCAAATGTTGCTTGAATGCGACCAAAACCCAGGACCATTCATTGCCATGCTTTGTGCTGAAATGATTCCAGAATACTTTCAGAGTACCTCCAGGACAGCTTCATGGAGATGTCCCTGGAGGATTCCCACTCCATCCCCAGACATGTGAACAGACTTTTCCAGTAGCTGTATTGGCCGCGAATGCATCCCAATTCTTCAGGGCAAATCAAACATTAAACACTATTGCTTTTAAACCCTGTACTGTACTTACAGATGTGCACTCATCAGAGGTGCCTTCTCTGCCTTCAGGGTCGGTGATCCTGCCTTTGAGGGTATTGGCTCTAGGGTGATGAAAAGGTACTGGCTGCCAGGGAGAACAGATTCACCGCTTGCCTGCTGTGTATTCTCCTCCTCCTCTTCCTCATCCACAAAATCGTCCTCCCTGTTGCATGAGACTCCCCCCTTGCAGGTGTCCACGGACAGTGGTGGGGTAGTGGTAGGGTCCCCTCCTAGCATGGCATGCAGCTGATCATAGAAGCAGCATGTATGGGTCTCTGACCTGGAGTGACTGTTTGCCTCCTTTGTCTTTTGGTAGGCTTGCCTCAGCTCCTTAACTTTCATGCGGCACTGCTGTGTGTCCCTGTTGTAGCCTCTCTCCAACATGCCCTGGGAGATTTTGGCAAATATATTTGCATTTCTTCTTTTTGATCAGAGTTCTACCTGCACAGATGCTTCTCCCCGTACAGCAATCAGATCCAGTGTCTCCCTTTCTGTCCATGCTGGAGTTCGTTTGCGATTCTGCGGAGACTGCATGGTCACCTGTGCTGCTGAGTTCGCCACGCTGACCAAACAGGAAATGAAATTCAAAAGTTCCCGGGGCTTTTCCTGTGTACCTGGCTAGTGCATCGGAGTTCAAAGTACTGTCCAGAGCAGTCACAATGGAGCACTCTGGGGTAGCTCCTGGAGACCAATACCATTGATTTGCATCCACACTACCCCAAATTTGACCCAACAAGGTCGATTTTAGTGCTACTCCCCTTGCCGGGGAAGAGTACAGAAGTTGATTTTAAGAGCCCTTTAGGTCGACAGAGTGGGGTTGGTTGTGTGGACGCATTCATTTTAAAATCGACCTAATATGGCTAAATTCGACCTAACCCCATAGTGTAGACCAGGCCTAAAATAGGGAAAGAACAAATAAAAAACTACTTAGATGTCTTCAAGTCACCAGAGCCTGATGAAATACATCCTAGAATATTCAAGAGCTGCCTGAGGAGATATCTGAGTCATTAGTGATTATCTTTGAAAAGTCATGGAAGACAGGAGAGATTCCAGAGGACTGGAAAAAAGCAAATATAGTGCCAATATATAAAAAGGGGATAAGGACAGTCTGGCGAATTAGACCGGTCAGCTTAATTTCAATACCTGGAAAGAAAATGGAGCACATTATTAAGCAATCAGTTTGCAAACAGCTAGAAGAAAATAAGGTGATAAGTAACAGTCAGCTTGGATCTGTCAAGAACAAATCATGTAAAAGCAACCTGATAACTTTTGTTGACAGGATAACAAGTCTGACAAATAGGGGGAAAGCGATAGGTGGGGTATATCTTGACTTTAGTAAGGCTTTTGATGCTGTCTTGCATAACCTTCTCATAAACAAACTAGGGAAATACAACCTAGATGGAACTACTAGATGATGGGTGCACAACTGGTTGGAAAACCATTCCCAGAGAGTAGTTATCAGCGGTTCACAGTCAATCTGGAAAGGCATAACAAGTGGGGCCTTGCAGGGATCAGTTCTGGCTCCAGTTCTGTTCAATATCTTCATCAATTATTTAGATAATGGCATAGAGAGTACACTTATAAAGTTTGCGGATGATACCAAGTTGGGAGGGATTGCAAGTGCTTTGGGGGATAGGATTAAAATTCAGAATGTTCTGGACAAACTGAAGAAATGGTCTGAAGCAAATAGGATGAAATTCAATAAAGAAAAATGCAAAGTACTCCATTTAGGAAGGAACAATCAGTTGCACATGTACAAAATGGAAAATGATTGCCTAGCAAGGATCATAGCAGATCACAAGCTAAATATGAGTCAACAGTGTAACACTTGCACACAAAAAAACCAAACGTAATTCTGGATGTATTAGCAGGAGTAAAAAGAAAAGGAGTACTTGTGGCACCTTAGAGACTAACAAATTTATTAGAGCATAAGCTTTCGTGAGCTACAGCTCACTTCGTCGGATGCAGGAGTGTTATTCTTCTGCTCTACTCCAGAACGATTAGGCCTCAACTGGAGTATTTTGTCCAGTTCTGGGTGCCACATTTCAGGAAAGATGTGGACAAATTGGAGAAAGTCCAGAATAGAGTAATAAAAATTATTGAAAACATGAGCGATGAGGGAAGATTGAAAAAATTGGGTTTGTTTAGTCTGAAGAAGAGAAGATTGAGAGGGGCCATGATAACAATTTTCAAGTACATAAAAGGTTGTTACAAGGAGTAGGGAGAAAAAAATTACTCCTAACTTCTGAGGATAGAACAAGAAGCAATGGTCTTAAATTGCAGCAAGGGTGGTTTATGTTGGACATTAGGAAAAACTTCCTAACTGTCAGCGTAGTTAACCACTGGAATAAATTGCTTAGGGAGGCTGGGGAAACTCCATCACTGGAGCTTTTTAAGAGCAGGTTAGACAAACACCTGTCAGGGATGGGCTAGATAATACTTAATCCTGCCATGACAGGGGACTGAACTAGATGAGCTCTACAGGTCCCTTCTAGACCTATGATTCTGTGACTCTCAGGTAGACATAAGGAGGTTACATAGGCACCAACTCCATGAGGGCTTTGGGGCTGGAGTACCCACGGGGAAAAAATGGTGGGTGCTCAAACCCCACTAGCAGCCCTGCTATCAAGGCCTCTCCCTCCCTCCAGTGCCTCCTGCCACCGGCAGGCCCTACTGATCAGCGCCTCTCCCTCCCTCCCAGTGCCTACTGCCTGCCATGGATCAGCTGTTTCGCGGTGTCAGGAGGTGTGAGGATGCAGGGGGAGGGACTAAGGTGACTAGATGTCCTGATTTTATAGGGACAGTCCTGATATTTGGAGCTGTTTTTTATATGGGCTCCTATTACCCCTCCACCCCCTGTCCTGATTTTTCACACTTGCTATCTGGTCACCCTAGGGAGGGACTGGGCAGGGAAGAGGTGGGGTGGGGGCGGGAAGAGGCAGGGCAGGGGCGGAGTGGGGTGGGAAGATTCAGGGTGGGGGGGACACTGGGGGAAGGGGTGGAGTGGGGAAGGGGCCTGGGTGGAGCTGGTGGGAGCACCCCCCAGCAGATTAGAAATTTGGTGCCTATATGAGGTTATATTACTTCTGCATTTGGCATTCATGTGATTGCTGCTGGTGTGTCCACTTCTGGTGTTCATAATTCAAGAAAAATTTTGATAAATTGGAGGGGGTTCAAAGAAGAGCCACAAGAATGATTAAAGCCTTGGAAAACATGCTTATAGTGAAAGGCTCAAGGAACCCAATCTATTTAGCTTACCAAAATAAAGAAGGTTACGAGGTGACTTGATCACAGTGTACAAGTACCTACACGAGGACCAGAAAGTTAATAATAGAGGGCTTTTCAGTCTAGCAGACAAAGGTATAGCAACATACAATGACTGGAAGATGAAGCTAGACAAATTCAGACTGGAAATAAGTTACAAATTTTTAACAGAAAGGGTAATTAACAATTTGAACAATTTACCAAGGGTCGTTGTGGAGTCTTCATCACTAGCAATTTTTAAATCAAGATTGGATGTTTTTTCTAAGTGATCTGCTCTAGTTCAACCAGGAATTAATTCAGGAAATCTTATTCAGCCTGTGATATACAGGAGGTCAGACTAGATGATCACAATGGTCCTTTTCTGGCCTTATAATCTATTAAGCAGTTCCTGCCTTTTCAGTCTCTTTTCATATGAAAGTCTCTCCAGGCCCCAAACATTCTTGTAACCCATTTTTGACACACCCATATATTTCTGCAATAGCCATTTTGAGCTGGGGTGGCCATTACTGCACACAGTATTCTAGTGGAGGCAGTCCATTGATTTATATAATGGCATTATAATATTTTCTGTATTATTCTCTATTCCATTGCTAATTTTTGTTAGTTTTTTAACCGCAGATGTATATTGACCAGAGGTCTTCAGTGAGCTGTCTACAATGATTCCCACATTCTTTTCCTTAGCTGACACCCCCAGTATGGTGTATGAATAGTTCCAATTAGTCTCTCCCACATTTAGAACTTCGCATTTGTCAATGGCATATTTTACATAGCCATATTCACCACTGCTTAAGTGTGTGCACATCTCCTTAGAAGTCAATGGACTTTGCCTGCTTACTACTTGGGCTGCACAATAATCATACTTAGTATTTGTCATAAATATAAAGGGAAGGGTAAACACCTTTAAAATCCCTCCTGGCCAGAGGAAAAACCCTTTCATCTATAAAGGGTTAAGAAGCTAGGATAACATTGCTGGCACCTGACCACAATGACCAATGAGAAGACAAGATACTTTCAAAGCTGGAGGGGGGAGAAACAAAGGGTCTGGGTCTGTCTGTGTGATGCTTTTGCCGGGGACAGAACAGGAATGGAGTTTTAGAACTTAGTAAGTAATCTAGCTTGGTATGCGTTAGATTCTGATTTCTTTAAATGGCTGAGAAAATAAGCTGTGCTGAATAGAATGAATATTCCTGTTTTTGTGTCTTTTTGTAACTTAAAGTTTTGCCTAGAGGGATTCTCTACTTTTTGAATCTAATTACCCTGTAAGGTATTTACCATCCTGTTTTTACAGAGGTGATTCTTTTTTATTTTTTCTTCTATTAAAATTCTTCTTTTAAGAAACTGAATGTTTTTTTCATTGTTCTTAAGATCCAAGGGTTTGGGTCTGTGGTCACCTATGCAAATTGGTGAGGATTTTTATCAAACCTTCCCCAGAAAAAAGGGGATAAGATTTGGGAGGATTTTGGGGGGAAAGACGTTTCCAAACGAACTTTTTCCTAATAATAATAATACCGGTGTTAGACACTTGGTGGTGGCAGCGAAAGTCCAAGGGCAAAGGGTAAAATAGTTTGTACCTTGGGGAAGTTTTAACCTAAGCTGGTAAAAGTAAGCTTAGGAGGTTTTCATGCAGGTCCCCACATCTGTACCCTAGCGTTCAGAGTGGGGAAGGAACCTTGACAGTATTTATGTAGCATTTTTCATCAATACATGTCAGAGCACTTTAAAAAGGAGGGTAAATATCGTTATCCTCATTTTACAAATAGGGAAAGTGAGGCACAGAGGGGGGAGGCCTCACAACAAGTCAGTGGCAGACCCTGGCTGCTCTATGTGCTTATTCTTTGATGATCTGACCTCATGCATGTCTTACTGCCCTTTCTGTGCACCCACCCACAACAAATATTTTGTGCTTTAGCAATGAGGTGCAAATAAAGGGCTGAGTAACATTGTTTATCCAAAATGTTACTGGTGACTTTTTGTCTTTTCACCAGTTCTGCAAAGATGTGAAGGTTTCTGGAATTTTATGGTGTTAGTTCATAGCTTTTGTTGTCTATGTCAAACATCATTTTTCACCCAGGGGATGAATGAAAGAACTTTCACAGAAGAAAATAATACGGTAATTTACATTTTAAGTTCTAGCTGAGATCAAATTCTTCCCCTCACTGATACTTTTCAAAAGTAGAGTGATAAAAGGCTGACTAGTGGTGGTGTTTGTCATCAAGGTGAGCCTATAGAAATCTGCAAAATGTTTAGAGCTTTTCCTCCAAATCTGTAAAAGTTACATATGAGCAATGTGCTTTTTAAAGCAGCTTAGTCATGTAGCTTAGGACCCAAATGGAGGATTTTGCAAAATGAAAAGGGGAAAAAAGATGGGGGGTAATTCCTAAAAACTAAAACTTATAGAAATATTTTCATGGCATTTGAAAAAGCAATTCAGACCCATCTCTATATTAAGACAGCAGTAAAGGCATCTATATAAATGAAAGGCTCCACATGAATGTCAGATTGTTAGTGTAAAACAGCTAATTAAGAATTATGTATTTATAATGAAAGGAGGAAAAATGACGTTCCATAACCTGGAATTGTTGGTGCAATCTCTTTCATGTAGGATGAGTTAGGAATTTAGCAGCAAATGAGATATAATTGATCTGCCATATCAATCAGGTTTTCATGAAACAATAAGGCCACTCAGGAAAAGGCATAATTTTTTTTTTCTTCCCAACAAGCTGATGACAACAGCAACATGTACTATGCTGTGGCATTAGTGAAACGGAACACCTCCAATGCTTTCACCATCAATGATCTGAAAGGGAAAAAGTCCTGCCACACAGGATATGGGAGAATGGCTGGATGGAACATCCCTATTGGTGTTCTAATTAAAAGGGGCTTTATTAGGCTCACAGACTGCAATATTCCTCAAGGTAAGGGTTCTGCACATCAGAAGATGCAATGACAGGTTGGTTGTGCCTTTTTTATTCAGGGAAGAAAAGTCCCAAGAGAAGTTTCCTAGCTCTGTGTGTGTTTCATATTGGTATTAAATGCTTATCTTTATGCCTGAGGATTAGGTCTGTTACACCTGGGAAGACTCATGGGAGTAATGCATGAGAAATTCCTCTTGTAGAGTAGAAAAACCTTTTTTTCCATTTCATCTTATGGTTAACTCACTGCAAAACAATATGGGCCCAGTCCTTCAGCCCTTCCTCTCCTGCAAGCAGTCCTTACAGAAGCAGTTGTAATGCTGACAGACCTCGGTCATCGGTGGGCGGCATTGAATCTGGGGCCTCTGGAACTTAGTGCATGAGCCTCTACTGCATGAGACAAAAGCCATATAGCTGTTAGCTAAGGTGCAGAACAGACTCATTAATCTCCCTCTCTACTTGGTACCACTAAATGGGACAGAACACCACACCCAAGAGGTGTGTGGGTTACACAGTGTCATGAACTCGCTATACCTCAGTGTGAATCTCTGGAGATAATTGCTGTCAATGGGCTGCTTGTGTAAGTAAGGCTTGCAGGATTAGGCTTTTTGTGATACTTTGTATGGAAGTCCCAAATGAAGAAGAAACACAGAGCCAAATTCTGTGTAACCCCAATGAAGACAATATGATCAGACAGGATTTACTGGAAGTCAGTGGAGAATTTGGCCCACAGTTCTGGTGTATTTTCCAACCTATGTTTACTGAGCAAGAACAGACTTCTGGGCTAAATATTTGAAAAGTTGTGGCTTAATTGGGTGTACAGATTGTGCATGGGCCAAATCCTGAAAACTTTCTATTTCATCAAGACCTTATTGGAGTAAAGATTAAACAAGGTCTGCAGGCTTCTGGCCCAGAATGAGTAGTTCTCGAAGTAGAGTTTTACCCCTGCAATTGCATTTTTAATCAATAATGTGTGTGCAAATTAATGAACAAAGAAGTGGGCAGGCCCAGTATTATACGTAGCCTTCTTTAAATGTGCAAGTGTATTTTCTACATAGGGGGCACATTTTTGCACTGAATTAATTGATTTGCTTGTTTTAACAAAATGGACATGCAAAATCTTACACCAACTTTCAGAAATGCAGCTGAAGTGTCTATTGTAATCAAAGCAGTTTGTACCCCCTGTTAACCAACTATAAGCTTAGCATGTGCTCTTGGAGAATCTGATCCAATCTATCCTTCAGCCTATCTCGCCAGCTAACAATCTAGACTGAATTTTGAAGATGTTTTGAAAGATATAATTAGTCAGTCCCAGTAAGCCTAATATAATATGCATGTTGCTGGCTTTTCAGTGAAACCTGCATTGCCATATAATTAAATGATATTGTAATCTAGGTGTTTTGTGAATGGCTGACACTCACCTATCCATGCTTTTTGTTGGCACATCTTTCTTTTTTCAGCTGTGAGTGACTTTTTCTCCGCTAGCTGTGTGCCTGCAGCCAAGATGGACAATTACCCATTAAAACTCTGTGAGCTTTGCATCGGAGATAACAGTGGAAACAATAAATGTGATGCAAGTACCCAGGAACGTTATTATAGCTACAGTGGAGCCTTCAGGTAATGAACAAACATAATTATTGTGCAATGTGGATGCTTATTTTGCAAAAGATGATGAGGCATTATTGTATTCAATGTAATTGTAGCCATGTTGGTCCCAGGATATTAGAGACAAGGTGGGTGAGGGCCAGTAAAAGATATTACCTCACCCACCTTGTCTAATAAGTTTAAGATGGCACTTGTCCCACAAATCTCTCTCAGAAGTCCAGCAATAAAAATATACCAAAAAGCTGCCACTTTATGTCATCCACGTCTCTGTTGACACACCTCCTCTTTGGTACAGTAAGCATCTCTCTTTGTGTGCACCCATCATAACCTTGGGCAGCACATCTTGCTGAAAGAAGTTGCTTCTGTCCATGCCTTTCTGATTGAGATGGTGGGGGTTGGACTCCAGGCTAACTGTTAGATCCTAGACCATGAGTCTGGGAATACTATCTCCCCTTGTTCCTATCCAAACCCCTGCACGCACGCACACACACACACACCCTTGGAGAAGCAGGAGTTAATCCCAGGACCAACACTTCTCTCAATAATAAAACAACTCGTATCTAAGCAGGGCAAATCTCACTCAGTATCAAGGCAAATTCCAGGAGTATAGCCCTCTCTACATATACACATTTCCTAGCAATAGTACAGTATGCACAGCCCCCAATGCTTAATGCTCTCTAACCCAATTTAAAGCCCAAGAAGACTGACCCAGAGTGCTTTGTCCCATCCCGGGTACCAACTGGCGCTTTGCTGAAGTCACAGATGCTGGGCTGCATTGGGAGCTTGGGGTGCTGAATGCTGCTGCCCCTTGCATGACTCTCCACAGTTGCTCCCCTTCAATTCCTCCCCTTCAATGGGGGATCGCTGATCAGGTGGTCAGTAGCCAATCTCCAGCTACTATACCACCCCCACAATGGGAGGCAGGCCAACGGCAAAAAGCCAGGGTGTGGTATGTGCCCCACCCCTAACCTATCAGGACTTTTTTAGGGCAGGAAGGCTGTACACAGCTTACAATGCCTTTCTTCATGCTTCAGAGTAACAGCCGTGTTAGTCTGTATTCGCAAAAAGAAAAGGAGTACTTGTGGCACCTTAGAGACTAACCAATTTATTTGAGCATGAGCTTTCGTGAGCTACAGCTCACTTCATCAGATGCATACCGTGGAAACTGCAGCAGACTTTATATATACACAGAGAATATGAAACAATACCTCCTCCCACCCCACTGTCCTGCTGGTAATAGCTTATCTAAAGTAATCATCAGGTTAGGCCATTTCCAGCACAAATCCAGGTTTTCTCACCCTCCACCCCCCCACACAAATTCACTCTCCTGCTGGTGATAGCCCATCCAAAGTGACAACTCTTTACACATTGTGCAGGATAATCAAGTTAGGCCATTTCCTGCACAAATCCAGGTTCTCTCACTCCCTCACCCCCCTCCAAAAACCCACCCCCATACACACACAAACTCACTCTCCTGCTGGTAATAGCTCATCCAAACTGACCACTCTCCAAGTATTACCAGCAGGAGAGTGAGTTTGTGTGTGTATGGTCCCGCTCAGCCCGCTGCTGGTCTGGGATTCTGGCTGCCAGCCCCTTGCCAGCCAGGGTCCCGGCCACAGGCCCCGCTCAGCCTGCTGCCAGCCTAGGTGAATGGAACCGCGGGCTGGCGGCCTAAGATCATCATTTTAATTTAATTTTAAATGAAGCTTCTTAAACATTTTGAAAACCTTGTTTACTTTACATATGACAACAGTTTAGTTATATAATATAGAGACTTACAGAGACCTTCTAAAAAATGTCAAAATGTATTACTGGCATGTGAAACCTTAAATTAAAGTGAATAAATGAAGACTTGGCACACCACTTCTGAAAGGTTGCCGACCCCTGAGATAGACAGATATAAATATTGATTGTTTTATATAGATATAGATATGCTAACTAGCATATATTGGTCAATGTAGACCAGCACAGCTCCTGAGGGTAAAACAGCTCAGAAGTACAGTTCCACATTTGCAAAAGAATCTATCTCCAAGTGGACAGATATGAAGAAAGTAGCCATACTGGATGAAAGGCAAAAAGAGCTTACGAATGCTTTTACAAGAGATGACAGACACTCAGTTAGAAAATTGCAGTGTTTAGAACCTGGTGTCTCCATTTGTATCAAATTGGATGAAGAAGAAGTTTGGACAATTCCAGCTGCATGGGCGGCACATATAAGAGGCTGGGAGGTTTAGCCTCCCCCAAAAAAGGCTGGCCGTGCAGGGGGGCAAGAAATGCCAGCTGTAGCACAGGTCACCTCCCTTTGGAGGCGTGCTGGCCCATTGCCTTTGGAGCACTGCCACCAGAAGAGCCGTAGAAGTAGGCGGGGCACCGGTGCCTGGACCGTGTCCCTGCCTGTGCTCCACCCCGGTCCTCCCCGAGACCCTGCTGCTGCTCAGCCTCTTCCCCCCGAAGCCCCACCCCCACCCTGCCTCTTCTCCCTGAAAGCCTCTCTTTTGCTCTGCCTCTACCTTCCACCACCCTGCCTCTTCCCCCAAGATTCCCCCACCTGCCACTTGCTCCTCTCCACCCCTTCCCCCTGTTGCTCATTGTTAAGGCAGGAAAAAGGTGGGAGCGCTTAGTCGTCCCGCATTTAAAAGTGATGGGCTATGCCCTCCCACTTTTTTCCTGCCTTAAGGGTGAGTGATGGCGGGAGAGGGGATGCAAAGGATCGAGTGGTGGGTGGGTGGGGCTTTCGGGGAAGAGGTGGAGTGGGGGGCGGGAAGAGGTGGAGCGAGGACAGGGCCTCGGGGGAAGAGGCAGGTTGGAAAGAGGTGGCTTGGGGGCAGGCCTCAGGGGAACAGGCCACGCAGGGGCAGGGCCTCAGGGCAGAGGGAGCTGCTGTCGCTCACATAAGCCTCCCCAAATGAAAGAGTCACACACCACCTATGTCCAGCTGTCATAAAGGAAAAGAATTCAGCACCGATCAACATGGGAAAATTTAATAGAAACTATCAACATCTACAGTTTGTTCTTCAGAAAATACAGTCAACAGAGCAAACTCTGAAGATGGGGGATGCAGAGTAAGAAGACGATGACTCAAGACTTACAAACCACCGACAACTAGATGACCAAGTTGTTATGTGTTTGAGTTGTGTAGTTAGAAAACCAGTATGATTTAGAGACATGTTACAGACTGAACTTCAAAGACAATATGATAGTGTAAATTTTATATATGGTAAGAACATAGAAGTTAAAGGAGATGAAACGGATTGCTAAACTGTATTCTTCTGTTCAGCCAGTAGGTGGTGCTATGTGTAACATTTTATTTAAGTGACTCTCAGTCATACTTGGCAGAACATTAACGGATCTTACAGTGAACACATCTGGTGTGTATCCCTCTGAGGAAGAAGGGCTTGTCTCAGTCCATAACTTATACAGCAGCCTGACCTGCTAATAGCAGCCCTGCAACCTACCATGTACAAGAAGAACATAAGTAGTGAAGTCAGTAAGGTTTCAGATGGGTAGCCGTGTTAATGTGTCTCAGCAAAAACAATGAGGTTCTTGTGGCACCTGAGAGACTAACAAATGTATTTGGGCATAAGCTTTCATGGGCTAAAACCAACTTCATCAGGTGCATGGAGTAGAAAATACAGTAGCAGGTATCAGAGTGGCAGCCGTGTTAGTCTGTATTCGCAAAAAGAAAAGGAGTACTTGTGGCACCTTAGAGACTAACAAATTTATTTGAGCATAAGCTTTCGTGAGCTACAGCTCACTTCATCGGATGCATTCAGTGGAAAATACAGTGTGGAGATTTATATACGTAGAGAACATGAAACAATGGGTGTTACCATACACACTGTAAGGAGAGTGATCACTTAAGGTGAGCTATTACCAGCAGGAGAGCGGTGGGGGGAAGAGGGGGGACCTTTTGTAGTGATAATCAAGGTGGGCCATTTCCAGCAGTTGACAAGAACGTCTGAGGAACAGTGTGGGGTGAAGAGGGGGAATAAACATGGGGAAATAGTTTTACTTTGTGTAATGACCCATCCACTCCCAGTCTCCATTCAAGCCTAAGTTAATTGTATCCAGTTTGAAAATTAATTCCAATTCAACAGTCTCTCGCTGAAGTCTGTTTTTGAAGTTTTTTTGTTGAAGAATTGCAACTTTTAGGTCTGTAATCAAGTGAACAGAGAGATTGAAGTGTTCTCCTACTGGTTTCTGAATGTTGTAATTCCTGATGTCAGATTTGTGTCCATTTATTCTTTCGCGTAGAGACTCTCCGGTTTGGCCAATGTACATGGCAGAGAGGCATTGCTGGCACATGATGGCATATCAGATCCTAATCTTATGAAGTATTTTGGTAGACAGTTTTTATGAAAGATACTATACAAACTAAAGATGCATTCATGACATTGCACTGTATTGAGTTTGTATGTCATTGCATTGTATTGCATTGAATTTTATCTGTCTTATTTATTTTAAGGTGTCTGGTGGAGGATTCTGGTGATGTGGCCTTTGTCAAGCACTCAACAGTTTTTGAGAACACTGATGGTATTTAGTTTTATATAACTTTTTATTACAACTCATTATTTTTGTTGTCGTCTTTATTCTAAAGCATTCAGTGAGTCATAATGGCAAGTTTCCTTTTTCAGGTAACAATGCTGATTCCTGGGCTCTTCACTTGCAGTCCAGTGATTTCCAGTTACTGTGTCCAAATGGAGCCCGTGCTGAAATCAATCAGTTTGCTCAGTGTCACTTGGCTCAGGTGCCTGCTCAGGTTGTCATGGTCCACCCGGACACCAACATTTTTGCTGTATATGGACTACTGGACAAAGCTCAGGTATAATTTACAATTAGTTCACCTGATGAGGTAGTTAGGCACTATATAAGAAGTCAACGCAGGCCGTTCTCAGATCATCATGAGCAGGGGTATCCAAACTTGGCCCAATCACAGGCTGCAACGGCAAATTTCCAAAAGCCTAAGGAATGCTCCTAATTTCATAATTTAAAAATATAAAAGAAAATGTGCACAACCAGAATACTTGTTTATCCTGAAATCTTCCTAAACTCATGAATAGAAATGCAACAGTTACATGAGAAAAGAGCATGTATGATAAATTATTGTAATTACATAGAAGACTTTTGAAAGCATAATGCCTCCAGGGCTTAGTAGCAGACTCTCCAAAACAACAACAACCCCTCAAACTATTCAGTTTATTATAGGTGGTGCAGGTACTGACACCTAAACTTAAGGCTGCCCAACACTGTCCATTATAAGACTCTATTTTCAGTTGCTTATAACTTTACTAAACTTAAACAAGTGGGACTAAAATTTTCCATGCTGTGTGTCTGCTTCAAGATGAATGTTTTGAGAAAGTTTCAACTAAATGGTTCAACTCTCTCTGAGCACAAGATTAGAGGAAAATACATTGTTTTGCTCATGTTAATAGAACACCATTTTGTTGACCGCTAATGACTTCATGCTTTGGAGCAGGGACTTGAAATTTGGAAGGGATGTGTCTATAGTCAGGGATGTGCCTTTTGCCAGCCCCCTGGAAATCTGTCCAACTATGGCTGAGTTACAAGCTTATGAAAATCTGAGTGTGCACGTACTCTGTAGTGGTATGTTAGTTTGGCAGCTAAATTCTCTGACGATTCTGTCTCCACTGAACATGTGCCATAGCAGGGATGCAGTAGCTGAGCAGGGCTTTCCCTGATACTGGCTATCGAGGGCGGCTGAGATGCCCCACGCAGGAACTAAGAATATGGAGACTGTCTCCTGGACTCTCCATGCTCCCCCTGTTAGCACCCTGGAAGCACAGAGGAGGAAGAGAAGGAGGAAGAAGTTGATTTGAATTCATCATTTTTAACAATTGTGCCTTATCTAATACTAAGATACTAGTAATGGTCCTATAACATTGTTGGGATTTCTTTTGTTCCTAATATTCTTTAAAAATTCCTTGTTTTTGTTGTCACTGCTGGCCATGGGTTTTTTCTGATGTTTTTAGCTTTCTTTAGCAAATTTCTACACTTCATAACTTCCAATTTATAGTGATTGCTATCTATATTCCTTTTTCCCCATTTGTTTTATTTTATTTTATTTTTAACCGCTGCCTTCACTTTGACACAGAACCAGGGAGCAGAATTTGGCCCTTATGTATTACATTTTAAATAGATGGATGGATGTGAAAGCCAACTATGGTGGGAGTTCCAGATAGAAAAAAGGTTCAAGTTATGCCATAACGATCACAGAAAATACCTTGCTAATTGGCTCCAATACTGGAAGTCTCAGCAGACTGGCCCTGAACTGAATGGGCTTGACACTGAAGAAGCTTTTCACCCTTAATTGGAATATTCTATTGCGCTCCTTTAACTAACACAAAATGTTACTCCAAATTGATTTTAAAAACTTATGACAATATAAAGGGCAAATAATTTGAAGTTAGAATTGTTTGTCTGTGAGCTTCTGAGAAATGGAGAGGGTGAGTTTCCACTGTGTTATGTATGTTGCTAAAGGTGAATATAACACTGGCTATATAATACAAACTCTGGTACTAATGGAAACTGCATTGCTTTCAGGATTTCTTTGGAAATGACAGCAATGGAAATGGATTCAAAATGTTTGATTCCTCAGATTTCCTAGGAACAGATTTGATCTTTAAAGATTCCACCGTTAAGATTGTACCAGTAGGAGAGAAAACAACCTATGCAGAATGGCTGGGGAGTGAATACGTAGATTCTCTTGAAGGGATGCAATCACCCCAGTGCTCTGGGGCAGGTGAGCCAGCATTTTTTGGTGTATGTGAGATTATGATTTTCTCTATCTCTTCCTCTTTCGTATTAATTGTAAGGTGCTGTCTGATCCTTATGGACTGGACAATTCCCAGGTTCCATGACATGGACACTGGGTTTCTGTGCTGTGCAGGAGGGACAGTTTTTGGACCTTGGGAGACAGAGCAGTGTTGGGACTCCTGGCTAGTGAATCCAGTCTGGCCATCTTGATGGGAATGGTCCTACTCTCACTGGCTCTGTTCTGGTTTATCCCCTTCCTCCCCTTGTGTGGTTGCTGACTTCAGGCAGAAGTTGGGAATCAGCAGGGGATGAGTGTATGCTGGGAGAGCAGGCTGTGGACAGAGGATAAAGTGTGGAATCCAGAGTAGCTTCTTGCATCATGCAGATGCTGGTGGCTGGGAAGAGGTATTCAGCGAGGCTCTTCACCCACTGGAAGGAAGCAAGGGATCATAGAATCATAGAATATCAGGGTTGGAAGGGACCTCAGGAGGTCATCTTGTCCAACCCCCTGCTCAAAGCAGGACCAATCCCCAACTAAATCCCAGCATTCACTGGGGGCTGAGGAAAACTAGGGAGATTGCAGGGGTTATGTTTTGCAGCTGGGAAGGAGAGCTCAGGAGCAGATGAGTCAAGTACATGTGTTCACTGAATTTGTTTATATTTGAATAATCAGCATATATTTGCACCTCAGTGTCACTGTTCCCTGCTTAGCGAAAGATGTCATTTTGCTCTGTGATATTTAAATTGGCGCAGCCTTCACCAGGAGTGATTTGGGTGATCATTTGGGTGTGATCTGGCTCTAGAACCTTTCTGCATGGTGTGGTCAATGCCTCTGAGGAGCTAAAAACTGTATTTGGAGCCGATTAAATGGATTAGCCTGCTCCTGTATAACTATTTCACAATCAGCTAGCAGTCAAATCAACTTCTAACTCTCAGTGTTCAATTTGTATTTTTATTCGTAGCTGCAATATCCATGAACATCGTTGTGCTGCCAGCAGCTAGTGTCCTTCTGATTAGATTCTACTTGTGATCATTAGGCCGTTCCTTGGATTAACAGATATTCAGCATAATAAACTGAAATACTGGTAAATAATAATATAAATAAGATGAAATAAAACATGTAAAATGAATGAGAGACGCATGTGAAGAGCAGGAGAATTATCCAGACCATTCCCTGATGCTCTATATATCCATAAAGGTAATGGGAGATCTGGGAGGGTGGGAGAAGGATGCAGTTTGCAGCCTCATCCTGGCTTCCTTCCCTTTGCTTCCCTGCCTCTCTTACCCTTTCCATTTGTTTTACGGATGCTGTTCCCAGCCATGGCACTTTGATACCAAAGGAAATAGGCTCCAAATACAATCCTGCTGTTGCATGTCCTGAAAATAAACTCAGGTTTCTGATACCCACAACTACGGATAATTTTTGGTCATGTTTTTTTTTAAAAGGTGCCCTCAGAATTTAATCCAAACTTTTTCAAGTTGTACATTTAACATTTCCTGATGGAAGAGATTAAAGGCCTCTGGTAGCACTCTCCCATTTGTCATTCTCATTGTCACAGAGGAGTACCTGAAGTGGGCATAATTTCTGTATATGGCCTTGAATCACACACACCATTTTTGTATTGTTCTCTGAAGAACTAAATTTCAGTTGAAATACTTACGAATAGGAGCTTCATGGATAAGCATCTTCCTTTGTAAGGTTTCCTCTTCTCTTCTCACCATCCCATTACTTACTCTCTTCTTGTAGTGTAGTTCAGGATAAATTCAGCTTACCCACTTCTCATTTGGGGAATGTGAAGTTTTGATTAGGTTAGTATATCTACTTTTTTTAAAACCATTCTACCACTTGCTTTCCTCCCACTTTCAAATGACCTGAGTTATGATTTCTGTTCCTTAAGCCATGAAGAGTTCCTTGCGACTCTTCCATCGCCAAAGTGTCCCCCCAGGCCACAAAGTGCTGAGTTGCCACCCTTTAGTGCTCCCAAGTCCTGATTGAAGAGATTAGGAGTCAGACTCTGAGTCCCAGCATAGCACTGTCACTCACGCTGGGCTCACTCAAGACTAAAACTTTTGAGTGTTTTTTTTAAACACACTTTTTTCTCAATACAACTTTTTTCACTTTTTTAGTGACACGGAGCTTGACACACAAACAACTATATAAAGTCCCTATAAAAGAGTATATCGGGAACATTAATGGCCTGCTTCAGTGTCAAGCTGAGTCACAATGGGACACATACAGCTGCTAAGATTACAGTAAGAATGACCTTACTGGGTCAGACCAATGGTCCATCTAGCCAAGTATCCTGTCCTCTAACAGTGATCAATGCCAGATGCGTCAGAGGGAATGAACAGAACAGGGCAAGTATCAAATGATCCACCCCCTGTTGTCCACTCCCAGCATCTGTAAGCCAGAGGTGTAGGAACACAAGGTTGCATCCCTGACAATCATGGCATATAGCCATTGATGGACCTATCCTCCATAAACTTATCTAATTCTTTTTTGAAGCCTGTTGTAGTATTGGCCTTCACAACATCCCTGGCAACAAGTTCCACAGATTGACTGTGTGTTGTGTGAAGAAGTGCTTCCTTTTGTTTGTTTTAAACCTGTTGCCTATTAATTTCATTGGGAGATCCCCTGCTTCTTGTGGTCTGCATGTCTTTCTGTACAAGAAATCAGACAACTGCAATATGTATATGCATTTGTGTAACTAATATTTAGTTGCCAGGTCAGTGTGCCTGCTTCTTAAGGGATCCCCTATTTCAGCAATAATAAAGAATAATAATAAAGAATGTTTTTAAACACACATCAGAGAGGAGAATTCTCTATCTATGTCTCCATCATTCCGCATTGATGGTGTTTGTAAGGGACATGAATATTGGCTTTAAATGTTTTGCTGTTTCCCCTTTGCTTGTGGATAATCCTTTTAAGATCTCAGGGTACTTTTGCAGGTTCTCACTCCCTTTTCTAAGGCTGTTCTCTCCCTGGCTTCCCCAAGTCACACCTAATACTATTGGCTTTGCTGCCTATATCCTTCCAGGTGTAAGCCTCATGTCTGAAGCCCTAGAGAGTGGGGACTTTACTATTGACACCAATTGGTGAATAAGGAGAAGAGTGCCCCAGAGATTCTTTAGAACACCAAATGAATAGGCCAGCCTCATTCACATTTTGGTTATGTGACAATTTGGGGCATTTTAGTAAAAATACAGTTAAGTTTTGCGTTTGGGGAAATAAAATACTATTATTCTTGGTGGAAAATGGAAGAACTGCATGAAATATGCCTGGGGCAAGGGGTCACCCTGACTAGACCATAGTCAGGCACCCATAGGGAAGGGAGCCTGGACAGACCTGACAGAAAAGATAGATTTCTATCTTCCATGGGGAGTGTCTCTCTGATGATGAGGACTCTGTTAAGGGTTCTATATACTACTGATCCTTTTCTGAAGGCTCAGCACAGAGTTAGGCTCAAAAGAGCGGATGGCTTCAAGGCAACAACCAGAGCTGAAGCAGATGATGGTGCTGAGGTACCTTGGACTGAAGCTGTAATGAGCAGAGATTCTGGTGCAGGTCTTCATACCCAGCAATCAAAGCTGAAATAACTTCAGCTGGGCTGGGTGGTAGAGACCCCTGAAGAACACTAGCCAGCTCTTCTCTCTGCGTCTAGAGAATGACCTCCCAGAATTCTTGGACTCCACCAATCTTGGCCAACAAACTGTGAGTTGGGAAATTGGGGATGAGGGAAGTGACTAAAATGCATTAGCCACTCACAACTGCAAGAGATGGACTGAGGTTGGGACTATTATTAAAAAACACAAAAGGGAGGGGAATCTTACTTAATAGATATTGTTAATTTATTAATTCCTAGCTTTCCGAAATTCATTCTGTTGTCTCCCCTAACCCTAATAAAGTTCTCATTGTTTTAAATCTTTAGACTCAGTGCTTGTTAGTGGGAAATATTGACCATCAAGGTCATCCAGGGTTAAATATAGTTTACGATGTTTTTTGGGTGGTGGAGGCTTAAGCAGGTGTAAGCATTCAGAAAGAACTCCTAGAAAATTGAAACCGGTCCTTCTTGCCGCAGACAACATGTGGGCAGAAAGGTTACCTTTTTTTACTGTATGAAGGAACAGCACTATTAATAATTTCATGTTAATACTTTCTTTCAAAAGTAAATTGTCTTTGTAAATTTAGTGCTCCAGACACACAGGCCAAGTCAGTGAAGTCATCCTTATACTCACAGACCAGGTACAATACAGGAAGAGGCAATGAAAGCTACCCCACAATATGCCTCGCCCATGTTTTCATGGAATCACCTCTAAGTGTGGGATATTAGTTTGGTATCCACAACCAACTTAATCGTTGGCCTCTCTGTGGTAACTTTATATTATTATTTCTTTTCTTTTCTTTCTTTTCACTTTGAGAGGCACTCAGATACTATGGGGATGGAGGCCAAATAATCAGGTAGGTGGCTAGAACTGTTATATACCAATTATGTGGGGGTTGGGGGATGAAGACATTAGGCCACTAAAAACTGGGACTCTTCATATAGGCCACCAAATAGCTATCCACTTGTAACACCCTTTAGTTACCACTGACCCCGGGCTTGATTTGAATTATCTAATGGTGAAATGCCATCACCAATCCCTTGAGCCTCAGTTCATTATATCAGCTTTGCATTGAACACTCAGACAGGTAGGAGTTGAAGATAATGTATGTGTAACTGGAAATGTAACTTCCCCTACACTTTCCATAAAGTCTCTCTTTGATCTATGGCCTTAGAGTTATATAGTATTAATGATCTCCAAATAGGTATTATACAGGCAGATGTTATTTGGTGGTGTTAGACTTGTATTAATTAACTAGAATAAACTCAAATTAATAAAATTAATTCATTTTAAACTGTAACCTACTCACAATTAACACACTACATTCTTGCATGAGTAGCCCCACTTCAATACAAGGAATGAATGTATTGCATTTGGTTATCAGCATAAATTACAGTCCAGGGGAATTCTCACCCTCAGGAACAAAAAAAGTCAAATTTTTATCAGTTCATGTTCGTTTGCCTTGAATTTTTCATGAAAACAAGATGCAGTTTTTGCAAGCAGGAACCTTACATTTTGCTGAGGAAAACTGAGGACATTTTGGGTTGTTTTTAATTTTGTCAGAATTTTGGTGTGATAGTGATAAAATTCTACCAGACACACCGTTGTTATGCCCTTGCCCTTCTATCACACCTACTAACCCAGGATCTCAAAGGATTTATAATCATGGAGCCAGATTCTGGCCTCCACACCTGTCCCCATATGCCAATCTGGCACCTTATAGAGTATGTAAAGGGGTTGCAACGGGTAGGGGGAGAAGTTCCTCAGTGTAGGATCAGCATAGAGTCTATGAGACTGACCTTGTATCTTCCCTTCCCTCCCCCGCTACACCTGAGACCCTAGCATAGGTGCTGTTCTGAGGTGAAGGCAGCAGTTAAAAATAAAATAATATAAAATAAAGTAAAACAAATTGGGTGTGTGATGGCATGCTCTCAGCACTCGGCCTCTATCCTATGCTGGAAGTAATTTCATTCTCCATAGCAGCCCAGGATCTGGATGGCAGAAAGGTGACATAAAGTCTCAGGAGATGCAGCACAGAATCTGGTCCTGATTTTTACAGGTGCTTAATCTGAAATGCACAAGGGTATTTGACCCATCTCAAGGGCATTCTTTCAGACTCTCTGCAGACTTTAGGCAGCCATCACCGCATTGGTTATTGATGTGTATCATATTTTTAAAGTTATCTTCATAACCATAAGGACTAGAAATGTTTGTAAAATGAAAATGCAGATTCTGGAGCACAAAAGGGCAGTTTAGAAGAGTTGTAGTTATACTGAACCCTGCACCAACAATTCAAGCCCTGCTCCCCGTACTTGTGAATTTTATATCATGCTAAATTGCAGATGAAGAGTAATCACTTATCTAAGCAGAGCCTTTATTTCGAAAAGCTAATTGGTTAAACATAAAAGCACATGATTTGGGAGGGACTGTCTAGAACAGTGGTCCTCAACCTGTGGTCCACGGACCCCCATGACTTAGCCTATGTCTAAGGGGTCTGCAAAAGACTTAGACTGAAAACTGACTGAACAGAAGTCTACTATATATACAGACAATAGATTTCCAAAAAGATCAGCACATCCATTCAAAATTTCCAAAGGAGTCCACACCTCCATTTGAATTTTTGTAGGGGTCCACAAATGAAAGAAGGTTGAGAACCACTGGTCTAGAACAGTGGCTCTCCACCTTTCCAGACTACTGTACCCCCTTTCAGGAGTCTGATTTGTTTTGCGTACCACCAAGTGTCACCTCACTTAAAAACTACTTGCTTACAAATTCAGACATAAAAATACAAAAGTATCACAGCCACTCTATTACTGAAAAAAATGCTTACTTTCCTCATTTTTACCATATAATTATAAAATAAATAAATTTGGAATAGCAGTATAAACAAGTCATTGTCTGTATGAAATTTTAGTTTGTACTGACTTCATTAGTGCTTTTTATGTAGCCCAGAATAAAACTAGGCAACTATCTAGATGTGTCGATGTACCACCGTGTACCTCCAGAGGTATGCGTACCCCTGGTTGAGAACCACTGGTCTAGAATGTGCATTGCACTCTTGCAGCATGTGTGTGTCCTTGTCAGAAATGAGGAACAGGCATTTCAAAGCTTAATTCACAGGATTTTCTTTACCACTAATGTACAAATCCAGAACTGCTTATGTCTCAGGTGCTATAAATAGTAGGACATACATACTCAGTTCTCCAAAGACACAAGGTGACATATGAGATCTCATGAAGGGTCAAGCAGTCTTTTCACAGATCGTCTGTAAATGGATAACATCCTGTATCAAGACTGCATATGAGATAGCTTTGGCTACACCCCCTCCATGGGTGTGAGCTCATTCAACAAGAGCACAAGCAACGTCAATAGCATTCCTCAGTGGCATTTCCATATTGGACATTTGCAGGGCTACTACATGGTCATCCATCTATACATTTATGAAGCATTATGCCATTACTACATTTACTAGAGCAGATGCAAGCCTTGAAAGGGCAGTCCTGCAATCCTTATTTAGGTAGACTCTGAGCCCCGCCTCCTAAGAAAGGTACTGCTTATAAGTCACCCAAGTAGAATACACAAGTATATCTACTTGGGAAAGAAATGGTTATTTACTGGATCGGTGGTTGTTCGAGATGTGATGCAGACATATATTCCATGACCCACCCTCTGTCCCCTCTGCATCAGAGTCTGATCTCAAGGGCATTAGGTGTGCAGGAATTGAGGGGGGGTCAGGGTGATGCCACCTCATGTGGCCAGGGGAGGGGCTATGGCCACGAGGTTCAAGCGCTGCCCCTCTACAGGTACTACTAAATTTGAAATGACCTAAATTTACTTTATTAAAATAATCTCAATTAAATGAAAAAAAAATTAAGCAGTACGTTTTCTGCTGAAGTTTTAAAGAAAGTCAAACCACTGACCTGGTGGAAGTCACTGGTTAAACACCTGGAACCAGAATTTGTTGAAATGCTAGACAAGCTTTTCACAGCAATAGCTTCTTCTGCAGGGGCAGAGAGAATATTTTCTTCATTTCAATTTATTCAACTGGTTCAGTTCAATGACTAGTTAATTTAAAATTAATAAACTGATTGGGAGTTGAAAATGAGAGAGAACTTGTTTTCCTCTTCCAAACAATGTTCCCTGCATTGAGCTGTTCCAACCTTATTTAAGATTCCTTATGTTTCTTCACCTCATATTAGCACATTAGTTTCAGAATTCTCCTGTCTTGCACTAGAGAGTATAAATGGGGGCCTGATAATAACTGTAGCCAGTGGCTTAGAATCACTAGCATGTCTGCCATTTTAGGTGTACTTTTCTCCACAAGTAGAGCTTATCCCACAAAGATTCTGCCTTCTGTTTGCTTCATTGTGTCAGAGAGATTGAGACACACCTGCTTAAGTTTGTACAGAAAGTCAGCTTTCAGGACAGAAGCTCGGATACATGATTTTGTGATCTATTGCATCACTCTGTGGCCACAATAAGACATGGCAGAGCAGATGATGATAAACCTTAGCAAACTTCCCCACATGTGTGATGAGAAACAGAGAGCGGAGTTATTTATTCAACCACAGGTGCTAACTCTTAGTTTTTGTAATGTGAATAAATGTCCACTAGGCACTAGTTTCAGACTAATTTCACATCCATGGACAAGTATCAGATGGTAAAATAGAGAGGCCCTCGCTTTGAGAGGTTGCTGTTGGGAAGATTTAGATGTGACAAAACTCACTAGGAAATGGAAGTAGTAATAATTTAGAGAGGCTTTTGAATTATTTGATTTACTTGTGAGTTATGAGCATTGTAGAAGAAATGAGTCCTTAGGACTGGAATGAGGAAAGGGTTGTAACTAGGAAAAATAGGGATGGGGAGGGCATTCCATGCGTAGAAAAAAAAAAAAAGATGTAAGTGAACAGTAGACTTGTAGGATGTGGAGACTGACATTGTTGGTGCAGTATTGATCTAAGACAGAGGGTTTGAGATGTGATCCAGGGTTGAGTGTTGCAGGGCCTTGAAGGTGAAAATAATTTTAAACTTGATGCAGTGGGCAAGAGGAAACCAGTAGATAGATGCAAAGAGGTGAGTAACTTGTTAGATTGAAGGACAAGGAATTATCAGGCATATTTTGGATCAATTTGAGAGAGGTGAAGCAGATATTGGTGATGCTGAAGAAGAGAGTGCCGCAGTAATCAGCTCTACACACGTTCAGAAAGATACAGGAACGCATGCTTTGTTTTGGTACCCTCATATGTATATGTAGATATGTAGTGACCTTGCTGATCATGGGGCAGGAGTTCAGCACTATTGAATGGAAGCTGCTTCCTTGTACTCCAAAATCTCAGCTACCCCTGTAAAAGAAATGGTCTCCCGCGCTTCAGGTTGCAAGAAACCCACAACCGCCATCAAACGCGAGCTGAGGATACGTGATGCAGCGATCTGCGGTCCCGTTCCTCGCCCTAGGGCTGTTGGCTCTGCAACCGCACGGCAACGTAAACGCCAGCGCTGTTCGCCACCCTCTACGGCTGCAGGCCGGGCCGGCGCGGCCAGGTCCGCTTCGCGGCAGCACGTCGCAAGCGCCTGTACAGGACGCAGCCGGGGCGGTGAACGCTCCGCGCGCCCCAGAGCCGCGGAAAGCCCGGCCCAGCGGGTTGGCGGAGCGGTAGCGGCTGGGCGGAGGCTCCAGCCGAGGCAGCAGAGGGCGCTCAAGGGCAGGGGAGCCGAAGGCGGCGCGGGGTGGAAAGGGGGGGTTCGGGGATGGGGAAAGACCCAACCGCCCGCTCTCGGCTCATCTCCCTGATGGCGGAGGCCCCGCGCTCTATGGCTGCTCCCAATGGCTTGTCTGGCCTGCGGTTCCGGCTGCCTCGCTGGCCTGGGAGGACCAGATACTCGCGCCGGCTCTGTGGCGGGAGGGGGAGCGAGCCTAGCTCCTCGGAGTCAAGAGGCGGCGACCGCACACGTGGGCACAGCCCTGTCCGGAGCAGCCCCATGCCACCGGCGGCGTCCAACCACCCCGCAGCTCATTGACATGGGCACAGGCCGAGTGCCCTCAGCGCCTGACTGGCTCCCAGGTGTGTGGCACGACGCCTCTCTGAGGTAGCCCCGCCCCGTGGACACGCCCCACCGGTTAGACGCATCTCTCAGAGCCGCAGCCGCGCGCCTGCCTTAGGGCAGCCAGTTGCTGATAGGCACGGGGAGCAGCTGAGCCTCCGGAAGGCACCTGCCCTGGCTGCAGGGGGCTGGCATGGCGGGTGCATAGCCCCGTGTGCAGGCAGGGCCCCTGAGCTGGGCGTTTGGGTGCAGTGGCATTATATATTGCTGTTGCTCAAGTCTGCCTTCCATTAGCAATTGCCTCCTCTCTCCGTCACCTCGTGACTTTGAACAGTGAAAACCGATTTGTGTATGGTGCTTCAGATGGGCTAACTGCCCAACGCTGAGGAAAATTATGAGTGAAATTGGTAAAAAAAAATCATATAGCAAATTTGATGAAAATTGGGAGTAGGTTAAGTAGGGGTCCTTGGGGTGCTGGAACAGTTTTTATGGGGGGGGGGGATGCTGATGGAAACAATGTATTTGGTGTTTGTTATGACTACTTCAAGCCAGGGGGTGCGGTAGCACCCTTAGTTCCAGCACCACTGAGATGGTCAAAAAGCCACAATTCCAAATCAGGCCAACTTTGGTTAAAAGCCCATAGTGGTTAAAAAGCAATGTGAGGGTGTAATCCCCACACCTCCTGGGTGTGTGTTCTGTCCCATCTAGTGGCACTGAGACCACTTAGAGAGAGAGAGATGCTCCAGAGACCCCGGGTTTGATCCTGCCCCCCCCCAACAACTGGGGTCTGTCAGTGCTACAATGGGGGTGTGGTTAGGTGGTGTGGTGCCCCACCACCCTGCAGAGGGAAGAACCTCCCCAGACATCAGAGTGGGCGGAGCCAGTGGATCCTGCGCCCGCCCCCCGGCGGTCAAGGCGCAGGACAGGAAGTAGAAAAGCCCAACCCTGGAGCTCAGTTGGGCGACAGCAGGAGGGGCCAGACGCCTGTGGCCTGGCTCCGGCTTGGGAGATCCCAGCAAGCCGCGGCCAACCCGGACTGGCCAATGCCTGATGCTGACCGACACCCAGAGGAGCTACCGAGCCTACCCCTTGCCAGCTACCCAGAGGAGCCCATGGTGCTGGAACCCTCCGAGGATGCCACCCTGACCCAGGTACCCTACGAGGGGGAGTCTAGAAGCAGCCTGGGGGCAGCCAACCCCAGTCTGGCTGCAGCACTGCCAGAGCCAATGTCAATGTATTGTGGCCAGGATCCCCACTGACACAGCAGCGGGTCTTTGGCCGCTGCTAGGGCCCCGGGCTGGGACGCAGTGGAGTGGGTGGGCCTGCGTCCCCCCTGCCACCCACCTCGCGGGTGGCAGTCTCCCCCCTCCCCCTGGTTGCTAAAGCTAGGAGCCTGGGCTTCTACTGAACTATTTGGCTCAGTCCCTGCCTGAGCCCCTGACTGTTTGTTTGCTGCCCCGCCCTGACCCAGAGCCTGGGCTTATATTGAACTGCTTGCGGGACCCAGCCTGAAGGACTGGGCCATGGACTGGGTATTCCCCAACCTAGCAAAGAGTGTAGTGAGGCGGTGTGGTGCCCCACCACGCCGCCAAGGGATGAGCCCTGGCTGAGTTCCCCTACAGAGGGCTTGTCCGGGATTTCAACTGGGAAGGCTCTGAAGTTCGGGGTGGGCTTTCTCAGCTAACGGAAGTATGAAACCCACACACTTCCTGGGTGTGGTGGCGTTCTGTCCCATCTAGTGGCACGAAGGCCACTTAAAGAGAGAGATTAATGAGTCTGCTCTACAACCTTAGCTAACAGCCATATGGCTTTCAGCTAATGCATTTAGTTCCAAAGGTCCCAGGTTTGATCCCGCCCACTGACAACTGGGGTCTGTCAGTGTTACAAAGGCAGCAGTTAGAAAGGAGAAACATTCTATATAGTATGGAAAAAGGGGAAGTAGCTCGCAATCAGTATAAACTAGAAATTATGGCGGGTAGAATATTGATTATGAAGGCTAAAGGTATCGGAAAAATCCATGGCTGGCAGGGCTAAGGATAATAACTAGATGTTTCTAACCACACCAGGAACAGAAGAAATCCAAATAAGGCAGGGGTTTGTGGCTTGTTCAGGGTAAGCTCCTGGCGGGCCGTGAGACACTTTGTTTACCTGAACGTCCTCAGGTACGGCCGCTTGCAGCTCCCAGTGGCCGCAGTTTGCTGTTCCCAGCCAATGGGAGCTGTGGGAAGCAGTGGCCTGGCCCGTGCCACTTCCCACAGCTCCCATTGTCCAGGAATGGCAAACCGCAGACACTGGGAGCTGTGAGCGGCTGTACCTGCGGACGCTCAGGTAAACAAAGCGTTTTGTTTGAACAAGCCATGAACCAAGTTTGGGAACCCCTGTAATAAGGTGTAGACCCACTGATAAATTAAGATAGTAAAATTCAATAAATATTTCTCGATATAGAAAGAAGCAGGATATTTTACTCACATCACTTGGGCACGAGGAAGTACTTCTCAGTCCATTAGTAACTATGGAAGATGTTAAACAATATCTTCTAGGGCTTAACATTTTTTAAATTAGCAGGTTTGAATAACATGCACACATGAGTCCTAAAAGAGCTTTCTGAGGTGGTTGTTGCCCTGTTGAAGTTAATTTTTACTCAATCTTGGAATACTGGGGAAATTCTATAAGACTGGAAGAATGCTAATGCTATGCCAATATTCCAAAAAGACAATCAGCATGATCTGGGTAATTTAGTCAACTACTCTGATTAAAATCCCAGCCCAAATAATGGAAAAGATGGTATGGGATTCAATCAATAAAGAATTAAAGGATGAGAATATAATTAGTCCCAGTTAACATGGTAATTGTTAACAATGGCAACAGTGTGAGATAAAGATATAACAGGCACCACAGAAACTTGATGGACTGATGATAATCAATGGGACATGGTAATACCAGAATACAAAATACATAGGAATGACAGAGTAGGTTGCCCTGGTGGGGAAGTTGTGCTATATGTGAAAGAAAGCATGGAGTCAAATATAGTAAAAAATCTTAAATGAAGCAAAGTTTACCACAGAATCTCTGTGGATAGAAATGGCATGCTTGTAGCAATAAGAATATACTACTGATCAGGATAGTGATGATGCTAGTGAAATGCTCAGGAGATTAGAGAGGCTACAAAAACAGAGAACCCAATAATAATGGGGGCTTTAAACTATCCCCATATTGACTGGGTACATGTCATCTCAAGATGGGATGCATGCAGAGATAAAATTTCTGGACACCATTAATTACTTCTTCTTGGATCATGTATTGCTGGAACCCACACTGGGTGAGACAATTCTGAATTTAGTCCTAAATGGAACACAGGGTCTCGTCCAAGAGGTGGCAATAGCTGCACCACTCGATAATAGTGACCACAGTGTAGTTAAATTTACCATCTTTGCAGCGGGGGGAGGGAAATATCAAAGAAACCCCACCAAAGAAGAGTTAAACTCAAAAAGGGGAATAGCACAAAAACAAGAGAGCTAGTTAAATTAAAATTAAAAGGAACAGTCACAGGAGTGAAATGCCTGCAAGCTGCATGGAAACTCGTTAAAAATCATAACAGAGGCTCAAAATAAATATAATACCCCAAATAATAATGATAATACTAATAATAATAATAAAAAAATAGTTAAAGGACAAAAAACTCAGAGTGAACAGCAGAGTGAAAGAGGTGATTGGAGACAAAAAGGCATCCTTTAAAAAATGGAAGTCAAATAGTACTGAGGAAAATAGAAATGACCATAAACTCTGGCAAGTCAAACGTAAAAATATGATTAGGTAGCCCAATATACAATTTGAAGAGCAACTAGCAAAAAACACAAACAATTTTTTAAGTACATCAGAAAGGAGGAAGCCTGCTATTCAGTCAGTGGATCCACTGGACAATGAAAGTGCTAAAGGAGCACTCAGAGAAGACTAGACCGTTGTAGAGAAGCTAAATTAATTCTTTGCATCAGTCTCTCCACTTCAGAACTCTTGGGTGAATACCATCTGGTCCTGGTGGCTTATTACTGTTTAGTTTATCAATTTGTTCCAAAATCTCCTCTAATGACACCTCAATCTGGGACAGTTCCTCAGATTTGTCACCTAAAAAGAATGGCTCAGGTTTGGGAATCTCCCTCACATCCTCAACAGTGAAGACCATTACAAAGAATTAGTTAGTTTCTCCACAATGGCCTTATCGTCCGTGAATGCTCCTTTAGCATCTCGATCATCCAGTGGCCCCACTGATTCTTTAGCAGGCTTCCTGCTTCTGATGTATTTTAAAAAAATTTTGCTATTACTTTTTGAGTCTTTGGCTAGCTGTTCAAATTCTTTTTTGGCCTTCCTAATTATATTTTTACTCTTCATTTGCCAGCATTTATGCTCCTTTCTATTTTCCTCACTAGGATTTAATTTCCTTTTTTAAAGAATGCCTTTTTGCCTCTCACTGCTCTTTTTACTTTGTTTAGCCACTGTCATAAATATAAAGGGAAGGGTAACCACCTTTCTGTATACAGTGCTATAAAATCCCTCCTGGCCAGAGGCAACATCCTGTTACCTGTAAAGGGTTAAGAAGCTCAGCTAACCTGGCGGGCACCTGACCCAAAGGACCAATAAGGGGACAAGATACTTTCAAATCTTGGGGGAAGGAAGGCTTTTGTTTTGTGTTCTTTGTTTACGTGGTTGTTCTCTCTTGGGAGTGAGAGAGGCCAGACAGAAATCCATCTTCTCCAACCCATCCTAATCCAAGTCTCCAATATTGCAACCAGTATAGGTAAGCCAGGCAAGGCGGATAAGTTTATCTTTTGTTTTATGTGAATTTTCCCTGTGTTAAGAGAGAGGTTTATTCCTGTTTTTTGTAACTTTAAGGTTTTGCCCAGAGGGGGATCCTCTGTGCTTTGAATCTGAATACCCTGTAAAGTATTTTCCATCCTGATTTTACAGCGATGATTTTTACCTTTCTTTTTTTAATAAAATCCGTCCTTTTAAGAACTAGACTGGTTTTTCCATTGTTCCAAGATCCAGGGGTTTGGGTCTTTGATGATTTTGTAACCAATTGGTTAGGATATTATTCTCAAGCCTCCCTAGGAAAGGGGGTATGTAGGGCTTGGGGGGATATTTTGGGGGAAGATGTCTCCAAGTGGTCTCTTTCCCTATTCTTTGTTTAAAACGCTTGGTGGTGGCAGCATACTGTTCAAGGAGAAGGCAAAGTTTGTACTGTTAGGGGGCTTATTCCTTCACTCTCCCACTTCCCTGGTCCTTCTCGCATGAACAGAGAGCAACAATACCCGAAGTCCAAAGGTGCAAACAATTCGATGTTTATTGGGGTGAACTTCCAGCAAGCATGGTTCCAGTTTCCTTCCTTAGTATCCCCCTTCCTAGCTCTGACACCACAGAGCCTTACACCTGTGTCCCTGTTCCCATTCCTGCCCTTAGCCAAAAATGATTCCAATTTCCCCATCCCCCACCCACCCACTCCCTGATTGACTGCAGACTATATAGTAAAACTTGAATTCTGCTTAGCTGTACCTTAACCAATCATTTTCCTGAAATTTAGCAAACCAATCCTAACATATTGTAACATGATTATGTAACCAATTATAGCCCACCACCTTAATTAGTTTACACCCAGCAAAATTAATTATGCAGCAGACAGGAACAATCACAGAACCAGACAGAGATTATACAGACAATAGCAAAGTGGGAACTATAATGACAAAACAATACAGAAGTGAGGATTTCACATCCCAGCTATTGATAAGTGAGTTCTTGCCAGACAGGATGCTATCAAACTAAGTTTCCTTTTACATCTTCTAGGCACTTCCCTTTCTCTGGAGGTGACAGGCATTATCAGGACAGGATTGTATTCCTAACAGCCCAATAGCACCTTATTTCAATGTGACTAGTTTGGAATGTGAGGAGGTGACTGGTCACTTCCCAGCTTATGGCTGCCTCTGTTGCTTAGCCAAAGGCCTTAGCCTAAGAACAGGGCCTCAGACTGTCACAGTAAGAGAAGGACCTTACATTGGCAGACAGTGATTTTTATTCTTTCTTTTATACCTCTAACTAGCCAAGTGATAAAGAATACAGCTAAATTCTTAGAGTATAGGCCTTTACAGACAGGTCTGAATATCTATATCCTAACATGTACCTTGGAAGTTTTTAACCTAAGCTGGTAAGAATAAGCTTAGGGGGTCTTTCATGTGGGTCCCCACATCTGTACCCTAGAGTTCAGAGTGGGGAAGGAACCCTGGCAGCCACTGTGGCTCTTTTTTGGTTTTCTTACTATGCTTTTTAATTTGGGGTATACATTTAAGTTGAGCCTCTATTATAGTGTCTTTAAAAAGTTTTTATGCAGCTTGCAGGGATTTAACTTTTGGTGCTGTACCTTTTAATTTCTGTTTAACTAACCTCCTCATTCTTGTGTAGTTCCCCTTTTTGAAATTAAATGCTACAGTGTTGGGCCATTGTGATTTTTTTTCCCCGCCACAGGGGTGTTAACTTTAATTATATTATGGTCACTATTACCAAGCAGTCCAGCTATATTCACCTCTTTGACCTGATCCTCTGCTCCACTCAGAACTAAATCAAGAATTGCCTTTCCTCTTGTGGGTTCCAGGACTAGCTACTCCAAGAAGCAGTAACTTAAGGTATCAAGAAACTTTATCTCTGCATCCAGGGCTGGCCTTACCATGAGGTAAACTGAAGAGGTTGCCTCAGGTGCCAGACTGTGGGGGGGCACCACTAGGACCCAGAGTTTAGAAAATTGTGTCTGCTGCTGGTGCATATGTATTCTCTCTGCTCTAGATGCACAGAGAGGGTGGAGTGCTGTGCTGGAGGAAGGAGGGCACAAGAGACATAGGCAAGCAGGAGAAAAGGTGAGAGGGAATAACAGAAAGCAACAGGAGCTGCAGGGGGAGAGTGGAGGAGGAGCCTATTATGTAACTTTCTAGCACCCACAGGAGCCTGGACTGATTAACACCAGCTTCTCAGGGAGCTTCCTGTTTCCTGCTGCTTCCCTGAACCCACTTGAGGAGAACAGGCAGTCAACTGAAGTAGTAGGAACGAGTTAGGCCCTTAAGACGCTGATATCTTCCCTCACTCAGGCCCTGCTACCAGCCTGCTTATTTGTCTCCTTCAATTGAGTGTTGAGAGCCACTATAGCTGGCACAGAACAGCAGTCATGAGTGAAAGAAGAAAACGTCCCTCTGGGGCAGCATTTAGAAAAAGAAAGAAAGCAAAGGAAGCTTTTCTATCTAAGCGGGAAGGAGCTCTTCTGAGATGCATAGACACAAATGTTCACAGTGAGGCTTCTGGCCCCAGTTAAGATGTGAGTAGAGAGGAAATGCCTGATCTTCCAGGTAGTCAGAGTGCAGGTGACCTGGCAGCCACTGCAGCATCCATATCTCCATCTCAAATGGATGTAACCATGCACATTCCTGAAGAAAAGTGTAGATCAGAGAAGAGTGTGGTGAAGAAACTGCTGCTGTTGAGTTTAGTTCCTTAAGTCTAGATGATCCAGGACGGTGGACGCACTTGAGCAGTAGCCTGAGGGGCTTCCTTGTACTGCATGGGCCACAGCAAGTGAAAAACTTCATGTTCCCCAAAGACAATGAAAATAGAAGTTTCCATCCAACACATTACTGGCATGAAATCCCCAGTGGTGACAAAGTGGAGAGGCCATGGCTTATGTACTCAATCAAAAACCCAGAATGCTGCATACTGTTTTTGTTGCAAACTCTGCCAGTCTAATGTTCCAGCCACATTGGGTTCTACAGGAACAAAGGACTGGAAAAATCTGGCTAGAAATTTGGCATGCCATGAGAAAGCAGCAAATCACCGGAGAGCATTCCATAGAAAGAGCTTGAGATGGGACTAAGATTAAAGGCCACCATGGATGTTCAGCATCAAGAGAAGATTGCATCAGAGTCTCTTTACTGGCAAAATTTTCTGAAAAGGCTCATTGCCATTGTGAGAATGCTTGCTATCCAAAACCTAGCACTGCGTGGCACTTAAGATCAGCTGTATGTGCCAAACAATGGAAACTTCCTTAAAATTGTGGAGTTGATGGCTGTTTGCTGCTGTACTCCAGGAGCATCTAAGAAGAGTCGCCACCCAAGAAATGTACACACACCACTACCTTGGGAAAACAATTCAAAATGAAATCATACAGTTACGGGCAACAAAAGTCAAACAGAGGATTGTGACAGATCTGAAGTCAGCAAGATATTACTCTGTTGTTCTGGACTGCACACCTGACATCAGCCATACGGAACAAATGGCTTTAATGGTGCATTTTGTAATAACAGCAGAACCTACTGAAAATGTCCCAGCAATGGTTACTGTCAGAGCATTTTCTAGAATTTATTGACATTGACAGGAGCTGGTATGACAAATGTGCTGCTTAAAAAGCTGAAAGATACGGGAATTGCTATAGCTGACATGAGACATCAGGGCTATGATGATGATGCCAACATGAGAGGAAAGAACAGAGGTGTGCAGACACGGATCAGAGAGTTAAACCCTCAAGCTTTTTTTTGTCCCATGCAGTTCTCATTCATTGAACTTGGTGGTCAGTGATGCAGCATCAGCTTCTAGTGAGACTGCTGAATCTTTTTAATGTAATTCAAAGCATCTATGTATTTTTCTCTGCATCAACTCATCGATGGCAAATTTTAAAGCAACATCTGGGAACATCCTCTCTGACACTGAAACCCCTGAGTGCCACACAATGGAAAAGTCAAGTGAAGGCGATAAAGCCTATCAAACACCAAATTGGGAAGATAGATGATGCCATAGTTGCCATTATGGAGGATAATGCTATGACAGGAACTGTTCTTAGGAGAACAGTAGCAGAGGGAAATGGAATCACCAGAAACATACATAACTTCAAATTTCTGTGTGGCTTAGTGGTGTGGCATGACATGCTGTTTGAAATAAATGTTGTAAGCAAGAGATTCCAAGGTGTTCGATCTTGATATATCTGGAGCAGTGGAACAATTGGACAAAGCAAAGTCATACGTACAGTCTTACCGGTCAGATGAGGGATTTCAAAACATTCTGAAGCATGCACAGAAGTTGGCAGAGGAACTTCTGTGCATGCTATTCTGTGCAAGCTATTTTGCCACCCATTCAAGAAAACAAGAGTGACTGAAGAAGATGACATTTTGATTACGAGGCACGGGATAATCCCATAAGAGACCCCAAACAACAATTCAAAGTTGAATTCTTTACCCAGGTGCTTGATTGTGCAATACAGTCAGTTGAAGAATGTTTCATGCAGCCCAAGGAACACAGCAGTATATTTGGGATGTTATGATATTCCAAAACTCCTCACTATACCTGAAAAAGACCTACACCAGCAATGCAGGGCACTAGAGACAGTGTTGACACATGGTGACATGCGAGTGATTTAGGTGATGAACTGAAAGCCCTTTCAAGGTACAGTTCAGCAGGATCAACTCCAGAGGCTGTTCTGGAATATATGTGCACAGATAAGATGACCACCCTGTTTCCAAATGCTTTTGTTGCTCTGTGCATACTTCTAACACTTCCTGTAACAGTTGCCAGTGGAGAATGCAGCTTCTCCAAGCTGAAGTTAATAAAACACATCTACGCTCCACAATGCCACAGGAGAGGCTGGTCGGCCTTGCAACCATCTCAATAGAGCATGAGCTGGCCCAGACTTTGGACCTTCAGGAAGCAGTTCAAATCTCTGCAACCAAGAAGGCACGGGAAGTACCACTTTGATTAATTCAAACAGATAAAAATGCCAGAGTTTACTATGCAGACAAGAAAAGTTACATTTGCTGTTCAGGCATTTGAAAGTTAAGTGTTTAAAATTTTTGAACAAGGCATTTTAAGTTGTTAGTTCCCCTTTATTGGGGTAGGTAGCAGAGCAATACCATGAGAGGAGTAGAACAGGAAGAAGGCAGAATTGAGACCTTTCAAAGTTTTGTCCCAAGCAAGGGGACATGGGCTGTCATTTGAGCTTCCCGCCTCAGGTGCCAAAAATGTTGTGGGCCGTCCCTGTCTGCATCCTGTCCTGAGGTGATATGTACCCAGTCAATATGGGGATAGTTGAAATCCCCCATTATTATTTTTTATTTTTATTATAAGAGCCTCTCTAATCTCCCTGAGCATTTCACAGTCACTATCACCATTCCGGTCAGGTGGTCGGTAATATATCCCTACTGCTATATTCTTATTATTAGAGCATGGAATTAGTATCCATAGAGATGCTATGGTACAGTTTGCTTCATGTAAGATTTTTACTTCATTTGAGTCTACACTTTCTTTCACATATAGTGCCACTCCCCCACTAGCACGACGTGTTCTGACCTTCCAGCATATTTTGTACCCTAGTGTGACGTTTCCCTCTGGTGTTATCTGGACCAGTGATCTGCTAGGTCACTCCAATGCTTGACTCTGGGACCCAGCCTTACCATGCACTGCTGTGAGAACCCCCTACTGCTGGGCTGCTCACGCACAGCTTCTGGCATGTAAGCTGCTCCTAGCTATTTGCAACCGAATGATACGAGCCAATATCTCCGGTCCCAGACACGGCCCTAAGAACCTCCATCTTGTAGTGTCCAATTATACCTGCTGGACGCTGCAAGCTTATATAAGTTCATCAATTTAACAAAGAAATTGATATGTACCTGGCTTGTTATCTCAAGGGGAGTCTCTGACACACTTCAAACCAAACGCACTGCTTCAGGTAGAATAAACAAACAGATTTATTAACTATAAAGATAGATTTTAGTGATTATAAGTCAAAACAGAACAAGTCAGATTTGGTCAAATGAAATAAAAGCAAAATGCATTCTAAACTGATCTTAACACTTTCAATGTCCTTAGAAATTAGATGCTTCTCACCACAGGCTGGCTGCTCTTCAGCCAGGCTCTCCCCTTTGAACAGTGCTTCAGTCACTTGGTGGTGGTGGTGGTGGTGAAAACAAAGAGGAGTACTTGTGGCACCTTAGAGACTAACAAATTTATTTGGGCATAAGCTTTCATGGGCTAAAACGCACTTCATCAGATGCATGGAGTGGAAAATACAGTAGGAAGATAGATATATATATATATATATACACACACAGAGTACATGAAAAGATTCATAGATATCAAGGTCAGAAGGGACCATTATGATCATCTAGTCTGACCTGCACAACGCAGGCCACAGAATCTCACCCACCTACTCCTGCAAAAAACCTCTCACCTATGTCTGAGCTATTGAAGTCCTCAAATCGTGATTTAAAGACTTCAAGGAGCAGGGAATCCTGCAGCAAGTGACCCATGCCCCATGCTACAGAGGAAGGCGAAAAACCTCCAGGGCCTCTTCCAATATGCCCTGGAGGAAAATTCCTTCCTGATCCCAAATATGGCAATCAGCTAAACCCTGAGCATATGGACAAGATTCACCAGCCAGATACCCAGGAAAGAATTCTCTGTAGTAACTCAGATCCCACCCCATCTAACATCCCATCACAGGCCATTGGGCCTATTTACCATGAATATTTAAAGATCAATTAATTGCCAAAATCATGTTATCCCATCATACCATCGCCTCCATAAACTTATCGAGTTTAATCTTAAAGCCAGATAGGTCTTTTGCCCCCACTGCTTCCCTTGGAAGGCTATTCCAAAACTTCACTCCTTTGATGGTTAGAAATCTTCATCTAATTTCAAGTTTAAACTTCCCAATGACCAGTTTATATCCATTTGTTCTTGTGTCCACATTGGTACTGAACTTAAATAATTCCTATCCCTCTGATATATTTATAGAGAGCAATCCTATCTCCCCTCAACCTTCTTTTAGTTAGGCTAAACAAGCCAAGCTCCTTAAGTCTCCTTTCATAAGACAGGTTTTCCATTCCTCAGATCATCCTAGTAGCCCTTACCAGCCCCCATCTTTTCATGTACTCTGTGTGTGTATATATAATTCTCTTCCTATTGTATTTTCCACTCTATGCATCTGATGAAGTGGGTTTTAGCCCACAAAAGCTTATGCCCTGTCATAAATATAAAGGGAAGGGTAAACCCCTTTAAAATCCCTCCTGGCCAGAGGAAAACTCCTCTTACCTGTAAAGGGTTAAGAAGCTAAAGGTAACCTCGCTGGCACCTGACCAAAATGACCAATGAGGAGACAAGATACTCTCAAAAGCTGGGAGGAGGGAGAGAAACAAAGGGTCTGTGTCTGTCTGTATGCTGCTTT
Source organism: Eretmochelys imbricata (assembly GCF_965152235.1). Classification (NCBI taxonomy): domain Eukaryota; kingdom Metazoa; phylum Chordata; order Testudines; family Cheloniidae; genus Eretmochelys; species Eretmochelys imbricata. The sequence goes on along the minus strand of NC_135580.1, from coordinate 68,590 downwards.
TGCCAGGGACAGAACAGAAATGGAGTCTTAGAACTTTTAGTAAGTAATCTAGCTAGGTATGCGTTAGATTATGATTTCTTTAAATGGCTGAGAAAAGAACTGTGCTGAATAGAATGACTATCCCTGTCTGTGTGTCTTTGTTGTAACTTAAGGTTTTGCCTAGAGGGATTCTCTATGTTTTGAATCTAATTACCCTGTAAGGTATCTACCATCCTGATCTTACAGAGCTGATTCCTTTACTTCTATTAAAAGTCTTCTTGTAAGAAAACTGAATGCTTTTTCGTTGTTCTAAGATCCAAGGACTTGGTCTATGGTCACATATGCAAATTGGTGAGGATTTTTACCAAACCTTCCCCAGGAAGTGGGGTGCAAGGGTTGGGAGGATTTTGGGGGGAAAGACGTGTCCAAACTAAGTTTCCCAGTAAACCCAGTTAAAGTTTGGTGGTGGCAGTGGAAATTCCAAGGGCAAAGGGTAGAATTAATTTGTACCTTGGGGAAGTTTTAACCTAAGCTGGTAAAAGTAAGCTTAGGAGGTTTTCATGCAGGTCCCCACATCTGTACCCTAGAGTTCAGAGTGGGGGAGGAACCTTGACATGCCCAAATAAATGAGTTAATCTCTAAAGTGCCACAAGTACTCCTCGTTGTTTTTGCTGTTACAGACTAACACGGCTACCACCCTGAAACCTGTCACCGTGCTTGGTGGTGTCTGTAGATGTAGGTGAAGAGAGAGAGCCAGCATGGCAAATGTCTCTCCTGTCCTTTCTTCCATCTTGGCTTTGCTTACCCCCCTTCAGAGTCAGGTGAGCATGACTGAGTCTCTCCAAACAAGGTTGAGCAATTCCCCTGGTGTGGCCTCATGCGGGTGAGTCATCGCATTGTAGCTCCCTTGCTGGACAATGGCTGTTGATGGGTTGATTGACACCCTGCCTGGGTGTTGGTTACTTTCCTTGCTGTTGCCTCTGGGGAGCTAATATCTGGCTGATTCCCCAACTTACAGCATGTTTTAGTGACAACCATACTACACAATTCTCATAACTTCATATGCATTAATGATATACATATATGGACAGATAAATGACTTTCAGCAGATCGTAACCTTTCTCCTGATACCTTACAAGGCATGCTTTATACGTAAGATCACAATTATATGAAAATGAGGAATACAGGGGTTACAGCATGCTCCCCCAAGGTATAGAATGTTACACCTGGTATTACTGTGTCCCATTCATTATCCTCATTCCACCAATGACTATTATATCAATATCCTCATTTAATACGAGGCACTCTAGTTCACCCATCTTATTATTTAGACTTCTAGCATTGGTATATGAGCACTTTAAAAACTTGTCACTTTTTAGCTGTCTCCCATTAGATGATGTAATTGAATGAGACTTTTTTTTCATTTGACTTTTTCTCATCAGATCCTACCTGTATTTTATTATCTTCCATACTCTCCTTCTTACCAGGACACAGAGAATGTCCATTAGTAGATCCTCCCCAAAGGGATGTCTCTGTCCGACCCATGTGCTCCTCTGCACTGTTGGCTTTCCCCTAGCCCTTAGTTTAAAAAATGCTCTATGACCTTTTTACTTTAAGTGCCAGCAATCTGGTTCCATTTTGGTTTGGGTGGAGCCCATTCTTCCTGTATAGGCTCCCCCTTTCCCAAAAGTTTCCCCAGTTCCTAATAAATCTAAACCCCTCCTCCCTACACCATCATCTCATCCATGCATTGAGACCCTGCTGTTCTGCCTGTCTAACTGGCCCTGCGCTTGGAACTGGAAGCATTTCAGAGAATGCTACCGTGGAGGTCCTGGACTTCAAGCTCTTACCTAAAAAGAAAAGGAGGACTTGTGGCATCTTAGAGACTAACAGATTTATTTGAGCATAAGCTTTTGTGAGCTACAGCTCACTTCATCGGATGCAAAAGTCCTCCTTTTCTTTTTGAGGATACAAACTAACACGGCTGCTACTCTGAAGCTCTTACCTAGCAGCCTAAATTTGGCCTCTAGGACTTAGAAGAAGCTAGAGCTAAAAGCTACAGAAATACTATAAAAGCTAACATAGAATTTACTTAAAACTAACTGTCAAGGCTGAATCCCCACTCTGTCACTCCGAGTGCAGAAGTGGGGGCCCATAAGGATTTTAAAAATTAATACTTGCCACTCCAGGCTTGTATTACACTCCCAAGGTTACAGCTTTTCTCTGACCTTGGCTTGGTAAACGCTGCCACCACCCAAATGCAAAAAACCCAACCTTTGAACGCAGGAAGGCGCTCTTGGGAATTCTTCCCTGTGGGGTACCCTCAAGCCCTTTCCGGGCGCGCGCGCACCCCCCGCCCCCCAGGGAAGAGCTGAGAAAGAAAACAAAGGAAATTAGCTGTAGCTACCAGCTAATCAAACAACATGCACAAACCTCTTAGGACACCAAAAATCCAATCCTGTTCTTAAAGGTAAATTTTATTAAAAACAAAAAGGAAAAAAAATTACATTTGGAACTTAGGCTTTTGCTAGATTTTTAAAAGAGCAATTCCAAAATCAAGCACCCAAAATAGCTTCTTGGGTGCTCAGCTTAAAGGTTACAAGCAAACAAAAGCATCTAGGGTTAGCACAGAGGAGATCCGCAAGCCAAAATAAACCTGATTGTGTCTGTCTAAACATTCCCTATCCAAATAATTTCTTCTAGGTATGGATGATGAATTTTCATACCTGGTTGAAGCCTTACACAGCATCGCTGCTCCATCCTTGCAGCCCAGAGAACACAACAGACAAAGGAAAAGTTTCTCTCCCCATTTTAAAAAGTTCTACCTTTCCATTGGCTCTTTTGGTCAGGTGCCAACTCCTTTTCTTTTACCTGTGTTAACACTTTACAGGTAAAGCAAGCAGAGAACAGACCAAGAGGGATTTTACAGCTAACTGGCTGGCTGGGTGTCCATCAAAGGGAGCTACTCCCCCGTCCCTTCATGTATCACACTAACAATGATGAACTAACAATGCACAATCATTGTCCCCCCTTAATCTACTCAATTTTCACCAGCATTATTTTCGCATATAATGTAGATGAAACATTAGACTTTAACTCAGTCAGAGTAAAGTCTTTGCATTCTAAAATCTCAATGTGGGGTGGGGTGTCACTTTTTATATAAGGGCCTTTCTGCTATTAGGGTAATGACTTCTGTCAGGGTTCCCTCCTCACTGTGAACTCTAGGGTACAGACGTGGGGACCCGCATGAAAGACCCCCTACGCTTATTTCTACCAGCTTAGGTTTAAAAACTCCCCAGGCGCACATTCTCCTTGTACCCACAAGGACTCCTTTTCTTTTTGCGAATACAGACTAACACGGCTGTTACTCTGAAACCTGTTCTTAAAAGAAGGATTTTATTTAAAAAAAAAAAAAAAGAAAAAGAAAAGTAAAAATCATCCCTGTAAAATCAGGATGGAAAATACTTTACAGGGTATTCAGATTCAAAACACAAAGGATCCCCCTCTGGGCAAAACCTTAAAGTTACAGAAAACAGGAATAAACCTCCTTAACACAGGGAAAATTCACATAAAACAAAGGATAGACTAATCCGCCCTGCCTGGCTTACCTATACTGGTTGCAATATTGGAAACTTGGATTGGGATGGGTTGGAGAAGATGGATTTCAGTCTTGCCCCTCTCAGTCCCAAGAGAGAATCCCCACACGAAACAAAGAGCACAAACAAAACCTTCCCCCCCCCGCCCCCAAGATCTGAAAGTATCTTCTTTCCCCATTGGTCCTGTTAGCCAGGTGCCAACCAGGCTATTTGAGTTTCTTAACCCCTTACGGGTAAGGAGGAATTCTAGGCTACCCTTAGCTCTGTGTTTATGACAACTTCTGATCACACCATCACTAAAATGTTGCAGGCTGAGATGTCTTTAATTTGTGGCTTATCCACATGTATGTATACTGTTCGAGTACTTTTGTCTGTGGACTCAAGGTATTTTACATGTATACTAGGAGGCCCAAATGGGTCTTAGAGCTGTACTTCGCTCTTATATAGGCAAGGTCTAAGAGTATTAAAGTGTCACTGTACCTTAAGAAATATAAACTGTATTTGGAAACATACAAGATGTAAGTCATTTACCTTTTTGTACTTTTCATTGTCTGTTTCTTTATGAGAAAAGAACAGGAGTACTTGTGGCACCTTAGAGACTCAGCCCTGGTCTACACTAGGACTTTAGGTCGAATTTAGCAGCGTTAAATCAATGTAAACCTGCACCCGTCCACACAGTGAAGGCCTTTATTTCGACTTAAAGGGCTCTTAAAATCGATTTCTTTACTCCACCCCTGACAAGTGGATTAGCACTTAAATCGGCCTTGCCGGGTCGAATTTGGGGTACTGTGGACACAATTTGACGGTATTGGCCTCCGGGAGCTATCCCAGAGTGCTCCAATGTGACCGCTCTGGACAGCACTCTCAACTCAGATGCACTGGCCAGGTAGACAGGAAAAGAACTGCGAACTTTTGAATCTCATTTCCTGTTTGGCAAGCTGCAGGTGACCATGCAGAGCTCATCAGCAGAGGTGACCATGATGGAGTCCCAGAATCGCAAAAGAACTCCAGCATGGACTGAACGGGAGGTACGGGATCTGATCGCTATACGGGGAAAGGAATCCGTGCTATCAGAACTCCGTTCCAGTTTTCGAAATGCCAAAACCTTTGTCAAAATCTCCCTGGGCATAAAGGACAGAGGCCATAACAGGGACCCGAAGCAGTGCCGTGTGAAACTTAAGGAGCTGAGGCAAGCCTACCAGAAAACCAGAGAGGCGAACGGCCACTCCGAGTCAGAGCCCCAAACATGCCGCTTCTATGATGAGCTGCATGCCATTTTAGGGGGTTCAGCCACCACTACCCCAGCCATGTAGTTTGACTCCTTCAATGGAGATGGAGGCAACACGGAAGCAGGTTTTGGGGACAAAGAAGATAGCTCACAGCAAGCAAGCGGAGAAACCGGTTTTCCCGACAGCCAGGAACTGTTTCTCACCCTGGACCTGGAGCCAGTAACCCCCGAACCCACCCCAGGCTGCCTCCTGGACCCGGCAGGCGGAGAAGGGACCTCCGGTGAGTGTACCTTTTAAAATACTATACATTGTTTAAAAGCAAGCATGTGAAAGGATTAATTTGCTCTGGCATTCGCGGCTCTCCTGGATGTACTCCCAAAGCCTTTGCAAAAGGTTTCTGGGGAGGGCAGCCTTATTGCGTCCTTCATGGTAGGACACTTTACCACCCCAGGCCAGTCACACGTACTCGGGAATCATTGTACAACAATGCATTGCAGTGTATGTTTGCTGGCTTTCAAACAACATCTGTTCTTAATCTCTCTGTGTCATCCTCAGGAGAGTGAGATATCATTCATGGTCACCTGGTTGAAATAGGGTGCTTTTCTTCAGGGGACACTCAGAGGAGCCCGTTCCTGCTGGGCTGTTTGCCTGTGGCTGAACAGAAATGTTCCGCGCTGTTAGCCACGGGGAGAGGGGATGGTTGAGGGGGTAGCCACACGATGGGGGGAGGCAAAATGCGACCTTGTAACGAAAGCACATGTGCTATGTATGTAATGTTAACAGCAAGGTTTACCCTGAAAGAGTGTAGCAACTGTTTTATAAAATGTCTTTTTAAATACCGCTGTCCCTTTTTTTTTCTCCACCAGCTGCATGTGTTTCAATGATCACAGGATATTCTCCTTCCCAGAGGCTAGTGAAGATTAGAAAGAAAAAAAAAAACACACTCCTGATGAAATGTTCTCTGAGCTCATGCTGTCCTCCCACACTGACAGAGCACAGACAAATACATGGAGGCAAATAATGTCAGAGTGCAGGAAAGCACAAAATGACCGGGAGGAGAGGTGACGGGCTGAAGAGAGTAAGTGGCGGGCTGAAGAGAGGGCTGAAGCTCAAATGTGGCGGCAGCATGATGAGAGGAGGCAGGATTCAATGCTGAGGCTGCTGGAGGATCAAACCAGTATGCTCCAGTGTATGGTTGTGCTGCAGCAAAGGCAGCTGGAGCACAGACTGCCACTACAGCCCCTGTGTAACCAACCGCCCTCCTCCCCAAGTTCCATAGCCTCCACACCCAGACGCCCAAGAACGCGGTGGGGGGGCCACCGGCCAACCAGCCACTCCGCCACAGAGGATTGCCCAAAAAAAAGAAGACTGGCATTCAATAAATTTTAAAGTTGTAAACTTTTAAAGTGCTGTGTGGCATTTTCCTTCCCTCCTCCTCCACCCCTACTGGGCTACCTTGGTAGTCATCCCCCTATTTGTGTGATGAATGAATAAAGAATGCATGAATGTGAAGCAACAATGACTTTATTGCCTCTGCAAGCGGTGATCGAAGGGAGGAGGGGAGGGTGGTTAGGTTACAGGGAAGTAGAGTGAACCAAGGGGCGGGGGGTTTCATCAAGGAGAAACAAAGAGAACTTTCACACCGTAGCCTGGCCAGTCATGAAACAGGTTTTCAAAGCTTTTCTGATGCGTACCATGCCCTCCTGTGCTTTTCTAACCGCCCTGGTGTCTGGCTGCGCGTAACCAACAGCCAGGCGATTTGCCTCAACCTCCCACTCCGCCATAAACGTCTCCCACTTACTCTCACAGATATTATGGAGCACACAGCAAGCAGTAATAACAGTGGGAATATTGGTTTCGCTGAGGTCTAAGCAAGTCAGTAAACTGCGCCAGCGCGCCTTTAAACGTCCAAATCCACATTCTACCACCATTCTGCACTTGCTCAGCCTGTAGTTGAACAGCTTCTGACTGCTGTCCAGGCTGCCTGTGTACGGCTTCATGAGCCATGGCATTAAGGGGTAGGCTGGGTCCCCAAGGATAACTATAGGCATTTCAACATCCCCAACAATTATTTTCTGGTCTGGGAATAAAGTCCCTTCCTGCAGCTTTTGAAACAGACCAGAGTTCCTGAAGATGTGAGCGTCCTGTACCTTTCCCGGCCATCCCACGTTGATGTTGGTGAAACATCCCTTGTGATCCACCAGAGCTTGCGGCACTATTGAAAAATACCCCTTGCGGTTTATGTACTCGCAGGCTTGGTGCTCCGGTGCCAAGATAGGGATATGGGTTCCGTCTATGGCCCCACCACAGTTAGGGAATCCCATTGCAGTAAAGCCATCCACTATGACCTGCACATTTCCCAGGGTCACTACCCTTGATATCAGCAGATCTTTGATTGCGTGGGCTACTTGCATCACAGCAGCCCCACAGTAGATTTGCCCACTCCAAATTTCAGGTTTCAGAGTAACAGCCATGTTAGTCTGTATTCGCAAAAAGAAAAGGAGTACTTGTGGCACCTTAGAGACTAACCAATTTATTTGAGCATAAGCTTTCGTGAGCTACAGCTCACTTCATCGGATGCATACTGTGGAAACTCCAAATTGATTCCCAACTGACGGGTAGCTGTCTGGTGTTGCAAGCTTCCACAGAGCTATCGCCACTCGCTTCTCAGCTGTGAGGGCTGCTCTCATCTTGGTATTCATGCACTTCAGGGCAGGGGAAAGCAAGTCACAAAGTTCCATGAAAGTGCCCTTACGCATGCGAAAGTTTCGCAGCCACTGGGAATCGTCCCAGACGTGCAACACTATGCGGTCCCACCAGTCTGTGCTTGTTTCCCGAGCCCAGAATTGGCGTTCCACAACATGAACCTGCCCCATTAGCACCATGATGCATGCATTGCCAGGGCCCATGCTTTCAGAGAAATCTGTGTCCATGTCCTGATCACTCATGCGACCGCGCTGATGTCACCTACTCGCCCGGTATCACTCTGCCAGGTTCTGGTGCTGCTGGATAATGTGTGTGGTGTTTAATGTGCTCCTAATTGCCAAAGTGAACTGAGCGGCCTCCATGCTTGCCTTGGTATGGCGTCCGCACAGAAAAAAGGTGCGGAACGATTGTCTGCCATTGCTCTGACGGAGGGAGGGGCGACTGACGACATGGCTTACAGGGTTGGCTTACAGGGAATTAAAATCAACAAAGGGGGTGGCTTTACATCAATGAGTATTTCAGGCAGGACTTCACGGAGGGTTCCAATAAGAAATGGTGCACCTAAGTAATTGTTCTTATTGGAACAAGCAGGTTGGTCTGGCCTCTGATTGATACATGGCTAGATTTACCTCGCTGCACCTTCTCTGTGAGTGACTGCAGTGTGACCTAGAGGAATGAGTCCCCTAGACGGGGGAGGGGGGGAAGCAAATGAGTACAAAACAAATCTGGTCTATTTCTTGTTTTGACCCACTCCAGCTATCTTTTACATCTTTGGCTGGCAGGAGACGGTGCAGAAGGACTGCAAGCCATCCACATCTCATGGCTGCTCGGCAGAGGACGGTGCAGTAGCACTGCTAGCCATCCTCATCTCTTGCCTGCCTGGCAGAAGATGGTACGGTAGGACTGCTAGCAATCCGTATCGCCTGCCTGCTCACCATAAGATGGTTCAATAGGACTGACTTCAGGACTAAAGAGAATGACCTGATCAAGTCTCTCCAACTTTAGTTCCTGCACCCGTCTGCTCAGGCGCTCCTGGCCGATGTGGCCGGGAGCACCTCGGACATGATGATGACGGCTACCAGTCGTACTGTACCGTCTGCTGCCACAAGGCAATGGGTTGATGCTGCTGTGTAGCAATGCAGTACCACGTCTGCCAGCACCCAGGAGACATACGGTGACGGTTACCTGAGCGGGCTCCATGCTTGCCATGGTATGGCGTCTGCACAGGTAACTCAGGAAAAAAGGTGTGAAACGATTGTCTGCCCTTGCTTTCACGGAGGGAGGGAGAGAACGGGGGCCTGACGATATGTACCCAGAACCACCCACGACAATGTTTTAGCCCCATCAGAGTGCTCCATTGTGACTGCTCTGGACAGCACTCTCAACTCAGATGCACGATTGTTTGCCGTTGCTCTGACGCAGGGAGAGGCGACTGATGACATGGCTTACAGGGTTGGCTTCAGGGAGCTAAAATCAACAAAGGGGGTGGCTTTACATCAATGAGTATTTCAGGCAGGACTTCACGGAGGGTTCCAATAAGAAATGGTGCACCTAAGTTATTGTTCTTATTGGAACAAGGAGGTTAGTCTGGCCTCTGATTGATACATGGCTAGATTTACCTCGCTGCACCTTCTCTGTGAGTGACTGCAGTGTGACCTAGAGGAATGAGTTCCCTAGACGGGGGGCGGGTTTGCAAATGAGTACAAAACAAATCTGGTCTATTTCTTGTTTTGATCCACTCCATCTATCGTTTACATCTTTGGCTGGCAGCAGATGGTGCAGAAGGACTGCATGCCATCCACATCTCATGGCTGCTCGGCAGAAGATGATGCAATAGGACTGCTAGCAATCCGTATTGCCTGCCTGCTCACCATAAGATGGTTCAATGGGACTGACTGCAGGACTAAAGAGAATGACTTGATCAAGTCACTCCAACTTTAGTCTCTGCGGCAATGTCTGCCCAGGCACTCCTGATCGACCTCACACAGGCGACCAGGAGCACCTCGGACATGACGATGACGGCTACCAGTCCTATTGCACCATCTGCTGCCACAAGGCAAGGGGTTGCTGCTGCTGTGTAGCAACGCAGTACCGCGTCTGCCAGCACCTAGGAGACATACGGTGACAGTGAGCTGAGCGGGCTCCATGCTTGCCGTGGTATGGCGTCTACACAGGTAACTCAGGAAAAAAGGTGTGAAACGATTGTCTGCCCTTACTTTCACGGAGGGAGGGAGGGAACGGGGGCCTTATGATATGTACCCAGAACCACCCGCAACAATGTTTTAGCCCCATCAGGCATTGGGATCTCAACCCAGAATTCCAGTGGGCAGCAGAGACTGCGGGAACTGTGGGATAGCTACCCACAGTGCAACACTCCGAAAGTCGACTCTAGCCTCGGTACTGTGGAAGCACTCCGCCGAGTTAATGCACTTAATGCACTTAGCACATTTTCTGTGGGGACACACGCACTCGAATATATAAAACCGATTTCTAAAAAAACCGAATTCTATAAATTCGACCTAATTTCGTAGTGTAGACATACCCTAACAAATTTATTAGAGCATAAGCTTTCGTGGGCTACAGCCCACTTCATCGGCTGTATAGAATGGAACATCTAGTAAGAAGATTTTATATATATATATATATATATATAAAATGTGACCCATATTGAATTTATTTCCCTAAGTTAAGTATCCTCACACCTTCTTGTCAACTGTCTAAATGGCCATCTTGATTAGCACTACAGAGTTTTTTGTTTTTGTTTGGTTTTTTTTCTCCTGCTGATAATAGCTCATCTTAACTAATTAGCCTCTTACAGTTATATGGAAACTTCCAACTTCTCTGTCTGTATCTATATCTCTTCTTACTATATGTTCCATTCTATGCATCCGATGAAGTGGGCTGTAGCCCACAAAAGCTTATGCTCTAATAAATTTGTTCGTCTCTAAGGTGCCACAAGTACTCCTGTTCTTTTTGCGGATACAGACTATCACGACTGCTACTCTGAAACCTGTTTCTTAATGAACATCAATAAACATTTAATCTAATCTAGCTATTCTGAAAGAAATAAATGCTGTCCATTCGTTCCTGTTGGGCTGTACTGATACTGTACATGCTATACTCATACTGTACATGCTCTCATAGTGTACATGCTATACTCATACTGTACATGCTCTCATAGTTTTAAGTGGGTTGTGTTAATTTTATTAGGAAGTAATCTATTTTCCCAGCTGAGTGCAGTAGATAAGTCTGTAAAAATGCAGATACATTCTCTGAGCATGAAAATTGAGTAAAATGAGCTTGCAAATGGATACTGGGGCCTACAGTTACTTCATGTTTTTAAGGGAAAAGATGTGATAGGGTGTATTCATCCTGTGGGCCCAGCTGTGAGAATGTGTCCGTAAAGGCTGTGCAAGGCCTTCACCCATTCAAGGCCAATATTAGCCATAAACCTGTACATCAGAGGGGAGACTTTATCCCTAATTAGTTTTCATTCATACTTCCATGTACCTTTGCTTTATAGTTTTTAGGAATGATTGACAATGTTTTTCTCTCTTTGATGGGCAAGATTTGTTCCTGTAATAAACTTTTTGTCCATTTCAGGGTCAAAGTTAATGATCCCATGGCAACTGATGTTTCTAATAGTCCAAGTCTGTGACTTCGCCCAGACAGCATTCAGTTCTGGCAAGCGGAGTGAACTTAGGATGTCAGCCAAGACTTTCTGGGGGATTCTTGCTCTGCTCCGAATTTTCTGGTGCCTTCTTCCTCAGACAGGTTACCTTCATCCTGATGAATTCTTCCAATCACCTGAGGTCATGGCAGGTAAATTTTCCTGCATTTGTGCACGGTTATTTTTAGAAACCCACATTTAGAACTCTACATTCTAGTGGTTTAAGCAGGAAACATTACATTATTCACATTATCAGACGTAAAAAGGCAGCATTGTTGAGCAAGTGGCTGTCCCTTTGACAGGCAGTGTGACTCTGAGCAGGTAACTGAACCTCTCTGCTTCAGTTTTTCCATCTGTAACATTAGAATAATATAGTACTTGCTACCTCACTAGGTCAATATACTCTGAGGCTAAAATCATCAATGTTTGTAAAGTATGTAATTGTACAGCTGGATTCTGATTGGATTATTGTGCTATTCTGATTATGTGAGAATGGTTACAAACACAACAGTCCACAGATGGCCCCCTGTACTGGTCTTCAATCTATAAACAGCAAATCTGCCTGTTGCTCCTAAAACACAGGATCTGGTCCAAGAGGTAAATACAGCTGAACTGCTTGATAATAGTGACCATAATGTAATTTAATTTAACATTCTTGTGGGGGACAAAATACTAAAGAAGCCCACCACTGTATCATTTAACTTCAAAAAGGGGAACTGCATAAAAAGGAGGAAGCTAGTTAAACAGAAGTCAAAAGGAATAGTCACAAGAATGAAATTCCAGCAAGCTGCATGGAAACTCTTTAAAAACACCATAAGAGGGGCTCAAATTAAATGTATACTCTAAATTAAAAAAAAAAAAAGAGGTCCAGAAAAAAATGCTAGCATGGCCAAACAACAGAATAAAAGAGGCAGTTAAAGTCAAAAAGGCATCCCTTAAAAATTGAAAGTAAAATCCTACTGAGGAAAATAGAAAGGAGCACAAACTCGGGCAAGTCAAGTGTAAAAGTGTAATTACACAGGCCAAAAAAGAATTTGAAGGGCAATTAGCAAAAGACATAAACTAACAGTCAAAAAAAAAAAATTAAATACATCACAAGCAGGAAGCCTGCCAAACAATCAGTGGGGCCACTGGATAATCCAGGTGCTAAAGGAGCACTTAAGGAAGATATGGCCATTGCAAAGATTTGCAAAATTGCAAAATTTAGCTTCTCTGCATCAGTCTCTCAACTGCAGAGGGTGTGGGAGAGATTCCCACACCTGAGCCATTCTTTTTAGGTGAAAGATCTGAGGAACTCTCCCAGATTGAGGTGTTGATAGAGGAGGTTTTGGAACAAATGGATAAATTAAACATTAATAAGTAACCAGGACCAGATGGTATTCATTCAAGAGTTCTGAACGATCTCATATATGTAATTGCGGAACTACTAACTGTGGTATGTAAACCAACTGCTTAAATCAGCTTCTGTATCAGGTGACTGGAGGATAGCCAATGTGATGCCAATTTTTAAAAAAGGCCCCAAAGGCGATCCTGACCATTACAGACTGGTTAACCTAACTTCAGTATCAGGCAAATTGGTTGAAACTATAGTGAAGAACAGAATTATCAGATGCATAGAGGAACACAGTTTATTGGGAATGGGTCAATATGGCTTATGTAAGGGAAATCGTGCCTCACCAATCTATTAGAATTCTTTGAGGGGTTCAACAAACATATGGAAAAGGGTGATGCAATAGATATAGTGTATTTGGACGTTCAGAAAGCCTTTGAGAAGATCCTTCACCAAACACTGTTAAGCAAAGTAAGCAGTCATGGGGAAAAGAGGGAAAGTCATCTCATGGATCAGTAACTGATTAAAAGACAGGAAACAAAGCATAGGAATAAATGGTCAATTTTCAGAATGGAGAGCGGTAAATAGCAGTGTCCTCCAGGGATCTGTACTGGGACTAGTGCTGTTCAACATATTCATAAATTATCTGGAAAAAGGAGTAAACAGTGAGGTGGCAAAGATTGCAGACGATACAGTATAGTTAAGTCTAAAGCAAACTGCAAAGAGTAACAATGGGGATCTCACAAAACTGGGTATATGGGTAACAAAATGGCAGATGAAATTCAAGTTTGATAAATGCAGAGTAATGCACATTGGAAAGTATAATCCCAACTGTAAATACAAAATGGTGTGGTCTAAATTAGCAGTTACCACTCAAGAAAGAGATCTTGGAGTCATTGTGGATAGTTCTCTGAAAACATCCGCTTAATGTGCCATGGAAGTCTAAAAAGCTAACAGAATGTTAGGAACCATTAGGAAAGGGATGGATAATAAGATAGAAAATATCATAATGCCACTATATAAATACATTTATGCCCACACCTTAAATACAGTGTGCTGTTCTGGTTCCCCCCATATCTCAAAAAAGATATCTTAGAAATGGATAAGGGGCAGAGAAGAGCAACAAAAATGATTAGGCGTATGGAACAGCTTGCCAGAGAGATTAAAAAGATTGCGACTATTCAGCTGGGAAAAGAGAAGATTTCGGGGGGGCGGTGGTTGGTAGAGGTTCACAGAATTGTGAATGGTCTAGAGAAAGTGAATAAGGAAGTGTTATTTACCTCTTCACATAACACAATAACCTAATAAAATTAATAGGCAGGAGGTATAAAACAAACAAAAGGAAGTAATGCTTCACACAATGCACAGCTATTGGGCTTGATGCAGCAAATATTGACTGAAATTCTATATGCTTTGTTAAGCAAGTGGTCAGGTTAGGTGATCACAGTGGTCCCTTCTGGCCTTAAAGTCTCTGAATTCTTCAGGCTCTCTGTATGCAAAACACCTATTGAAGATAATGGATATTCTGCATGCTGGGTGGCTGTAGCATTGGACCCTAATTCTATTATCTAGGAATTATAATTGATTAATAACAAACCTATGTCTAGTATATTTATATAAAATGGGCAGGTTGTTTGAAAATATTTTGATAGCTGAACTCTCCATTTGAACATTTTTAGATTAATAATACTTAGCCTTCATAATATTTTTCATCTACAAAAAGCACTATACAAGTACTAACGAATCCTCACAACCCCCATGTAAGGTGGGTTCTGTATATATTATAATTAAGGATATGATTTTTTCATGGAGGTCATGGATTCTGTGACTTTAACAGACCCCTGTGAGTTCTTGAGCTTCTTCCCTGGCTGCAGGAACAGCAGCCAGGGCTGGAACAGTGGCAGTCCTTCCAGCTGGAGCAGATGCAGGGGGCTGGAGCACTCTCCAGGGCCAGAGCAGTAGCCAGGATTGGAGCACCCCGGGCGATCAGGGCTGAGTCAGTCCCCAGGGCTGGAGCAGCAGCTGGGGCTGGAGCATCTCCCCTGGCCGGAGCAGGCCCTCGCCTGAAGGAGCCCCCATAACCGGAGCAGCTGCCAGGGCTGGAGCAGCTCAGATGGTAGAAGTTTTTATTTTGGGAACAGGAAGATCTGATTTCTCTTTCTGTTCTCACCGTGAAGTTCTAAATAGCCATGATGGACAACATAATAACTACTCTGAAGTCCTAGATGGTTATAGTTTTGTTACAGTATTATTGTCCGCTAAACCATGCTGCTTCTCACACTAAACTGTATTTTTAATACACATATACTGGTCAATTTACCAAAATGTGTCATCTGCTTTTCTTCTCCCTCCACAGGAGATATTTTAGACCTACAAGTCTATTATCCCTGGGAATTCCTTTCCAGTTCTCCTTGTAGAACCGTTGTGTTCCCATTAATTACATCTGGCTTTACCTACTGGATGATCAAGTCTTTGCAACAGCTGGGCATGTGGCCAAATGGCATCAACAGCTACACCCTTCTTGTGTCACCTCGTCTTCTCCTCACCACCTTTTCTTTCATACTAGACTATAGCGTGTATCGGCTAGCTCCTTTCTGGGGTGCAGATCAGTGGAATGCCCTGGTTCTGCTTGCTGGGTCCTATGTCACACTAGTATTTTACACAAGAACATTTACCAACACACTTGAAGGACTTCTGTTTGCCCTGCTGATGGTACTAGTATCTCCAAAAGCAGTTGGTTATGGAACAGCACCTAAGTCAGACATCAGCCAGGTGAAACCTACCAGTAGCAGTCTCATAGGGATTATAACAGTTGCTGGGTTTTTCAACAGGCCAACTTTTCTGGCATTTGCTTTAATGCCACTGCTTTACTGGGCAGTTTTAAATGCCGCTTCTCAGCACAGCATTAAAACTATTGCAAACCACCTCTTGAAGCTTGTTTCAAGCACAGCTTTCACTGCCATCATCTTCACAGCAGCTGACACGTTATATTTTACCTCCATTGGATCAGAGATTAGCCTATACAGCATTAAAAAGAATGGCCTGTTAAGCACCATAGCTCAAATAAATCAGAAAGTAATAGTGACCCCTTTTAATTTTCTCCGCTATAACCTTAATCCCCATAATCTTGCACAGCATGGGATTCATCCACGATTTACTCATTTTGTAGTCAATGGGATAATGCTCTTTGGGATCCTACACATTCTGGCCATCAGTGTTGGTTTAGAAATGCTGAAAATAAACATCCGTCAATTATCATGGATCAGACTACATAATCATAGGCCACCTACAATGTTGGTGCTTGCCAAGGGCAATCCAACATTATTATCATTCTATTTTGTTCCTTTGGCATTCCTTTCCCTGTTCAGCCACCAAGAACCTCGATTCCTCATTCCTCTTATTTTACCACTAGTTCTATTGATCACACAGCAGAATAGAACCCTGAAGTGGAAACCCATCATTATTATTTTCAATGTTCTTGGTGCCCTTTTATTTGGGTGCTTACACCAGGGAGGGCTGATCCCATGCCTGTCTCATTTAGAACAGCTCATACATTCTCCAGAATCCCTGAACCATCCAACACACTATACTCTACTCTTTGCTCATACCTATATGCCTCCCAGGTTTCTGCTCAGTATCAATAAGAGAGACCCACTAGTAGAAATAATTGATATGGCTGGAACTGAAGAAAACACCCTCTGCCAAACGCTGGGACAATTAGCAAACAACATTGCTTGTGGGACTAGAGAGACTGATAAAGAAAGAACTTGTAATTTTTTTGTTATAACCCCCGGTACAGTTAGAACAACAATACAAAAATGTGGGGTTTTGTTCAAGAATGAGACATTAATATTTCCACACTTGACAATGGAAGATCCACCACAAATATCCTTTCTATTCAGTGAAAAATGGAGAAGTCAGTTAGGACTATACATCCTTCAGATAGACAGAAATGATCAGAGCTTTTAGTTATTTTAGTTATTAGTTTTAGTTATGTTTCACTTTTTAATTTTATTTAGTTCTGGTGAAAGTTGCTGGATCAACAGTTCTGGAGATTGACACTCTCTCACTTTATTCACAGACACAAGTACAGCACAAACAGTGGGAGTGCAAACTTCCCCATATTGTCCCCCCACTATTACCTTCACCGGTGTTCCTCAGCCCTGTTCTGGATGGATGCTATCTAAGTGTGAGCTCGTTCGATCTCCAGCATCGTTTTAACATTGTTTGCTGCTGAGAGAGGAGAAAATCAGAGAAAAAAGGCTGAAGTTCTCTCCACAAAACTTTCCAGATAGTTTTGGATCAGTTCTTCTCGTGTCAGGTGTATTGTTTTGTTTTTTTGATTTTTTTTATTGTGTCTCTTTTGGATTATACTTTATTTATATGTATTAATGCTGCAGCTAAGCATTCAGGGTCTCCTCCTAGTAGTTACAGCAGGCTCCAGTCATGATATACAATTCATCTTTACAAGCACCTCAGTTACAGGATGGTGCATGATCAGATATATCCTCTCAAGGGATTGTATCGTTTTCTTTGAAAAGGGAGTGGGATTAGTTTCATTGTCTAGTAATGTCTAATGTTTTATCACTAGCAAGTCAGATCCTAGGAATGGAAGACCCAGGTTCAATCCCAAAACTAGCCACTGCTTAGTCTTAATGTTCATTTAGCTTTTCCTGCTACAAGGCTATTTATTTGTGGAAACAGTATATTTTAAATTGCCTTTCTATTTGGAGTGGATCTGAACCTGGATTCACAGATCCCTGAACTACAGTGGGGAATTGCAGAAGTTGAACCAAGATCTGGATAGAAATTTCACTGGTGACCCCTTTGGATATAGGAGTTTGGTTCTGGCCATTATGGACAAACACTTCCAGACTTTGGGGAAATATTAATCCTGATTCAAACCTTATATGTCAAGCCTGTCTCTTTCAGATGAACCTGCCAATGATAAATGGGACCTGTTCAAATGCCGGTCATACTACACGATGGGCATGGTACATAAAGTTGCAAGTCTTAAATGCCAATTTTACAAGCAGACCAAATAATAGACTATGAAGTTAGTTTATGGGGCCAAGTTATAAAGGGAAATCAAGACCAAGTCCCAGTATGAAGAATTTATCGTTTGCCAAATTTCACAGAAATTTCACAGAAGACTATGTCCAGACTTGGCATTCTGATCAATGTAAATAGTTTTTGTTCTCGGCAAAGCACTTTATGCTAGGGGGAAAAGTTGTTTTTCCTAATTGTGGAAATGCATGTAGGTTATGTGTGTTTATTTTCTAGTGTTTGCTTTGCTGTTTTATGTAACATTAAAAGAAGTTATGAAAACACCTTGATACTGTACCAAATGTATTTTTCAGGTTAATTATCTTGTTTTCTATGCTGCTACATATTTCTGGAAAGAATCTTGTTCCATACATTTTGTATCATGGAGCGGGGAGTGTTGTACTGACTTTTCAGAACCATGTTTAATATTTCAGACCTTCCTTGGTGTTCATAGCAAAATTTAGTGAAGTCTCTTCGTAAAGAATTGTACTTCTTTTCTATATCTTGGAGTGTATATAACCTCCATCACTGTAATAACTGAAAGCCTTATAACTCTCACTGATGTAGTGAACTATTATTCTCTATAGTACACTGAGATCATGTGGCTTTTCTATGGTCACAGAGGCAGTCTGTGGCAGATCCAAGAACAGAACCTGGCTCTCCTGAGTGCTAGTCCATCTCCTTAATTTCAAACCCATCTTTCCTCCAATTCTCCATTCTTTGGATACCTAAAATGCCTACTGACATCAAGTGGAGTTTTTAGGTGTGCAAAGGATGCACTACGAGCCTCTATGTGTGTCAGATTTAATCTTATCATTTCAATAGCATTCTTCATCTCAAGCATACAAAATGATACACAAATTATGTGTATACACAGGAAATTCAGCTGCTACTGTAATGGACCATGATTACTCTTCAGCACACAGCAACATTACACAAATTAAAAACAAGCAGTGAGAAATACCATATCCAACTGAAACTGCCTGGGGGGAAATGAGGTTAATATACCTCTGTATTATGATGTATTGCCCATTAAGATAGTAACCATTTTATATAATTCTTTCAAATAGCACATTCTGAGAGCTATTTTAATACTGAAGTTTCTTTCTGCCCCCACCACAGCCACCACACCAATTGTAAAGTTCTTTGAGATCTTCAGATGAAAGGGGCACCATAAATGCAAAGTATTACTGTTGTACATAAGATGCCTGCTGTGACAGGTATTGCAATTTACTACAATATCTTTGAGAGATCTTGCTGTTTTAAGTATATTGTGACGGGGCAAGGCCAGATGACTATAGTAAAGTAGTGAGGAACAGGTATGTTGGCCCCAGGCTAAACAAATCCCTGGTACCTTGGGACACCTGAACCCAATCAAGGGCTAGCTGGAACTAGTTAAAAGCCTCCCAGTTAGTCAGTGAAGCGTGCGTGACAGAAGCTGTAGGAGGGAAGCTGTGCTGTTGGAGGAACTAAGCAGTACAAATCCATATCAGGCGCAGGGAAGGAAGCCCTGAGGTAACGGTGAAGGAGATATTGAGTGGGGGCTGCTGTGGGGAAGTGGCCTAGGGAATTTTACACATCCTATTTCCAAAAAGTCAGTTACCATAGCTTCTACTATTAGGGTCCCTGGGCTGGAGCCCAGAGTAGAGGGCTCCCCCCTCCCTTCCTTGATTAATCACTGAGACTGGGAGACAACAGAGACTGTGCGAGGGGGGGTTGCTTCTCCTCACCGCCCTTGCTGGCTTATGATGAAAATGGCTTAGTAAGCTGTGACCCTTGCCTCTAGAGAGAGAGAAGGGCTTCCTGGAGGGTCACAGTGAGCCCCTGAGGCTAGCCAAATCTGCCAGGAAATGTGGGACCCACGGAGACAAGGACAGCGCTTTGTCACAATATGTAACGTTGTGGGCAAGGCACTGTATGTAATTCCATGGGGGTGGGCGAACACAGCTTCTCCAGGAACTAAGAACAGTGGGGGTGATTTGGAAAATTTACTCAGGTTGTAACCTCTCCAGAGTTACCACCACTAGGAGAGGCTCCTACATACTGTTTCAAGCTGGATTCTCTAGAGACCAACAGACAAAAAGTGGACTTTTAGATAAATAGCCTGAATTTAAACTGACTCAGGGCCTTCTTTCTGATCCAACAAACTGATAGGATCCTCTGTCCCAGAGGATCCCGAATCCTTCCTGGGAGGGTTGGAAGATCTTTGGTATACTTAGGTTCTATAAGACTGATGGAGGACATTTGCTAAGCTTTTAGCATGCATATAGGACCTTTTATTGTTTTTAATATGTTTTCTCTGTAATGCTTTCAACTTATGAATAAATGTGCTTGCTTGTAAAGGGCTGCATGGTAATGCATAACTACTGGCAATTACAGCTGTTCATAGCTTTCAAAGAGAAAGCAAAGCGCAGACACTGGCCTATTTAGGCAGTCTGGCTTGCTGAGAATATCACAGTGTATGCAGGGGAACTGTGCAACCTGGAAAAAACCCTGGTCAGGAGGGAGAAAAATACAGTTCTCTGCCCAAGAGAGGTGATAGCTCAGGAGTCACAAGCTTAGATTGGGTGCCACAGAAGGGAGGTACAGGTACAGTTGCCCTGAATGGTGACACATGCTTCTTCAGAAAATAAAGCAGGAACTGCTCAATTAAGTTCAATGTAGGATAACTGAGAGGAAAATTCTGCCCTATTTATGTTCTTATACTGTGAACTGGATATGGCACAGCATAACCTGCTCAGTCTTGTGCCTGAAGGTTATGATTGTGGGGAAAGTACAGTTGCATTCTGCCAATAAATTGCATATCTTATTTTACGCTTTCCTGCATAATGTGGGGATAATTATGAAAATAAAAGAATTAAAGTTAGCTTAAGTCTGGTTAAGAAAATAGTATATTTGCTTTATGTTTGTGGCTAGTAAGGAAAAGGCCCCAGTCAGCAAGTAAAAGAAGGCCATGAGAATAATAAGTAGTATTACTTATTGCCTGTAGTGTGGGAAGGATGTTTGGTTCAAAAAATAACCAATAAAATAAAGAGCTACAGTAACAAACAAACAAAAACGGTCTTAAAAGAAACAAGCATGAACCTTCCCACCGTTCTGCTGATAAGCAAGGAATGGGGAGGAGATAAGAAGGGAAGCCCTTGGAGGAAGGAAAATAGCAAGGATATACTGCTTCAAATGGGATTTTTGCTCAAGATAGAAAATTAGCTGAAGGATATAAAGAGAGCCATGAATCTGAAGGTTGTGAGACACTGTCTGATCATGCTGGAGCACACTAGGATTAGAGGGTTTTTACTTAGGTCTGGTCTGTCTGTAAGTAAGTATACTGATCAGATGCTTACAACTACTTTGTTACTGTACTGGGATGTAGTGACTGCTTATTTTTAGGTTGTTAGGCATGTTTAGAGCAATTGTATAAAATACCATTTGGCCTTTGGACTTAATAAAGGAATTATGGTTAAATTAATGTCTGATGGTCTCCCATATTATTAATAATTGCAGATATTATTGATAATTCCAACACATATTCTGGAAGACTGTGCAATGGGCACATTTTACAACTTTCAAAATACACTGTTATTTATGTCATTGGGGCAGGACTGTCTTTTACTAGATGTCTATCTAGAATCTAGCACAATGTTACCCCAAGCATGTTTTGCATATTTGAGAGGAAGGAAAAAAGGTATTGTACAGGTTCGGTCACAGAGACCCCCTTGGGACTGTCACCTGATGTGCTGAAACTACCTCTGAGCCGCCCTGCCAGCTTGGAACTCCAGAACCCTGCCTTGTTAAGCCAGGCATGTTAGCAGGCTGCAACACAGACCCAGGTCTGGTCCATGCCCCCAAAGCTGCAGAGTTTAACCAAAAACTACTCAGGAGGTCACCTCTCTCCAACACCCAGACACCCAGCTCCCAATGGGATCCAACCCCCAAATAAATCCATTTTACTCTGTAGAAAGCTTATACATGGTAAACTCATGAAT
The DNA here is from genome assembly GCF_965152235.1 of Eretmochelys imbricata. Taxonomy (NCBI): domain Eukaryota; kingdom Metazoa; phylum Chordata; order Testudines; family Cheloniidae; genus Eretmochelys; species Eretmochelys imbricata. The sequence continues at coordinate 47,051 of NC_135580.1, read as the reverse complement.
TGTCCGCCCTCTATAACACTGATAGAGAGATATGCACAGCTGTTTGCTCCCGCAGGTATTAATCACTTACTCTGGGTTTGTTAATAAACAAAAGTGCTTTTATTAAGTATGAAAAAGTAGGATTTAAGTGGTTTCAAGTAATAACAGACAGAACAAAGTAAGTTGCCAAGCAAAATAAAACACGCAAGTCTAAGCCTATACATTAAGAAACTGAATACAGGTAAATCTTACCCTCAGAGATGTTCCAATAAGCTTCTTTCACAGACTAGACTCCTTCCTAGTCTAGGCCCAATCCTTTCCCCTGGTACAGTCCTTGTTCCAGCTCAGGTGGTAACTAGGGGATTTCTCATGACTGGCCACCTTTGTTCTGTTCCACCTCCTTTAATATCTTTGGCATAAGGCAGGAATCTTTTGTCTCTCAGGGTTCCCACCCCTCCTAAATGGAAAAGCACCAGGTTTAAGATGGATTCCAGTTCCAGGTGACATGATCACTTGTCACTGTAAGACCTCATTCTTCATTACCCACAGGCTGGCCCCCATGTCCGCAAGAAGGCTTGCAGGTAAATAAACCATCTACAGCCAATTGTCCTAGTCAATGGGTGCCATCAAGATTCTAAACCACCATTAATGGCCCACACTTTGCATAATTACAATAGGATCTCAGAGTTAACTTCATATTTCTAGTTTTAGATACAGGAATGATACATACATACAAATAGGATGAACGCACTCAGTAGATTATAGTCTTTGTAACGATACCTTACAAGAGACCTTTTGCAGAAAGCATATTCCAGTTACATTATATTTACACTCATAAGCCTATTTCCATAAACATATGGAGTGCAACGTCACAGGTATATTCACCAGTAAACTTTTTCACTTGTATTTCTCTGTGTTACTAAAAACCCATTCACATCTAAGAATGTGTCAAAATGAATCTCTTTGTCTAAGGAACAAATTCAGACATAGCTACTCAGAACTCAACAGGACTTAACTGGAAGCTTGGACTTGGTTAAGCCTGCAGGATTTGGTCTTAAATGGACATTAGTATGAAATAGGTAATTATTCTGCTACTAAAATTAAACTGGACTTGAACAGCAGCCCAAGGTGCTCCGAGACTATGGTGATGAGGGTAATAGGAAAACTAGAAAAAAATAGAATTAATCTTCTTGAGATGGAAGCTTAAAAAATCTCTTAAAAGACAAGAAATGTGCAGTGAGTGAAAATAATAACCAAATTATATAAACTGACACAATTCAAAGAGTAAAGTAATGCCTACTATTCACTCTGTTTTAAGGCTATGGGGCTGCATGTTGCTTGAGTCTAACATTTACAGGCCCTTCCCAGGCTAGGATGAATACTATGAAAGCTATTACCATGTTTAAACACATTTATTACTAGCAGATTTCTAGTGCAGTTTTCCTTGTGGACAGTTTTTTTATTTTCATTTTTCTAGGGAATCACTTTATAAAGCAGTCCTCTAACACTCTACTGGGGTGTCAATAAGCAATGTGACCAGACTGCATTAAACCAGAGATGTGTCACAATTTTTCCAGCACAAGGCAGGTGACGTCAAGTGACTGTAGTCATCCTGAAGTCTAGATGAAAGGTGTGACTTTTCTGCTTCAATAAAAATGAATGTTATAGTGATTTCTGTGTGCATATCAAGATCTTTGAGTTATTATTTATTTAATGCCTTAGAACACCAAAGAGGAATCAGGTCTCCATTTTGCTAGACAGCATATAGAAAGATGACAAACAATATAGGTCCTACCCTAGAAAGCTTGTAGTTTAGGTGTCAAACAGAATGTGACATATGGACAAACAGGGTGTGGGTAGTTGGGAAGATGTCATTTGCCTAACTAATACTAGATGGGAATGATTTGTAAGTAAAGTTAGGTTTTAAGGAGGGATTTAAAGGATCAGGTGACAGCTTTGTCAATTTTTACAGATTTTTTTTCCCCCATGCATTGATGGTGGTGTAATAATTGGGGCCGAGCCCTAGCTGGCCTACTTTAATTGTTAGCCTAACTGGCAAAAAGTGGGTAAAGGTTCATGAATTGTCATAATGAGCTGTTATATAAAATTGTTTAAGAAAAGATGTAAAAAGGTGACAGAAAGGCTGAATTAATTTAAACATAAAGGGTTTACTGATACCACTCAAGGACTATGTTAGGATTATGACTAGTAAACAAGAAGAGGTAAGAACCAGACATTAGGCCTAGTTGGCTGGCAATGTAAGTGGATGGACCATTCTGCACATTGCCTTTTTGCAGCCTTTAAAAAGAGACTTTGGGAGAGAAAAAGGGAACTTTTTTTTTTAACCATGGCTGTCCTATATCTCTCTCTCTTGGCTTTTCACCTGAGCCTGAAAACTACACGGCACCAGCCTGGCAAGATGAAACAGCCTATCCAGCTTTGCTCAGTTGAGAAGGACCAGTGAAGAAGGACCTAACCAGACCAACCAGATGATGTCTCTGGAGAGGTGAGTCAGGATCCAAATCAACAGATGTTGTGGCCAACCTGTCAGCCCAAAGCAGGATAGGTCCATCAATGGCTATTAGCCAGGATGGGCAGGGATGGTGTCCCTAGCCTCTGTTTGCCAAAAGCTGGGAATGGGCAACAGCGGATGGATCACTTCATGATTACCTGTTCTGTTCATTCCCTCTGGGGCACTTAGCATTGGCCACTGTTGGAAGACAGGCTACTGGGCTAGATGGAACTTTGGTCTGACCCAGTATAGCCGTTCTTATGTTCTTATCTGTCCATGACTAACTAGCTGCCCTTTATCCTGAGAACATCAATAAAAGTAGTCTTTTTCCATCTTAACTATCCTATCACTTCTCTCCCTTCTGTTTTGTCTACAGCAGCTCCTCAGAACTGAACAACAGACGGAGAGGTTACTTACCTGTACTTACCTGTAACTTGAGTTCCTTGGGATGTTTTGCTCCTATGTGCCTCCACCATAGGATCTGTGTGCGACAATGCACTCTTGACTGGATATTGCAATTAGCAGGGTCCTCAGGTCTATGCCTGTGTAGAGCAGCACCTGGTGCTTTCACGCAATGGCATATAATGAGGCATGGACCTGCCGCCATTCCAGTTCCTTCTTAACCATAAAGCCTGAAGACGTCTCAGCACAGGTTAAGGAGAGCGGCAGGTGGAGCACCCATAGGGACAGAATATCTTGAAATCAAGTGGTGGAACTTGATTAACTTCTTCGAGTATATGTCCCTTGGTTAACTTCTTCGAGTATATGTCCCTATGAGTGTTCCACCACAGGAGACTCCCAAGCACTATCTCAACATGGAGGTGGGTGCTGAGGCAGGAAATCCAAGAGAGTCTGGAGGACTGCATCACCAAAGGTACTATCAACTCTGGATGCAGGTATGATGGTACAATGTTTGATAAACGTGAACTGAGGTTCAAGCTGCAGTCCTGCAGATTTCCACTAAGGGGATGTCCTGGAGGAGAGCTATGGAAGTGGACTGAGACCTTGTACAGTGAGCTGTCACTCTACCAGGGGGATGTATCTCAGCCACTTTGTAGCATGTAAAGATACAACCTAAAACCCACATTGAAAATCTTTTGAGTGGAAAATGTCATCCTTTCAGCAAAGGATACAAAGAGTCTGAGAGAAGCGCTAAAAGTCTTAGTCCTGTCAAGGTAGAAGGCAAGGGCTCCTCTAATATGTGGAGACTAGCTTCCTCTCTTGAGGTATTAGGCTTCAGATGAAATACTGGTAAACAAATCTCTTGGTTGATATGAAATGCTGACAAGACTTTAGAGAGGAAGCAAAGATGTGGGCATAGTGTGATACTATCATGGTAGAAAGTAGGGTATGGTGAGTCTTCCATGAGCACCCCGAGTTCTCCCATTCTTCTGGACGAGATGATGGCTATTAGAAATGGTCATAAGGGAGAGGTGGGAGAAAGAATAGGTAGGCATTGGTTCAAATGGGGTTTTCTTAAGGCTGGACAACCAGATTCAGATTCCATGGTGGAGCATAGTTCCAGACTGGGGGAAATATATTGTACAAGGGGTTTTATCATATTTGGGTGGGCCAAACATTAAACCCCTTCTTTAGGTGAATGGAAGACCATGATAGTACTAAGTGTACTCTGACTGAGATCATTGACAGACCTTGTGTCTTTAAATCCAAAAGTAATCCAAAATCCTTGAATGTGAAGCTTCTGAAGTTTACAAAGAGTGGTGAGAGCACCAGGTATGGAAATGTTTCCAGTTCTTCAGGTAAATGTTGTGAGTAATAGCTTTTCTACTAGACAAAATATGTGACTTAACATTGGCTAATAAATTTAACTCTGTGCCTGAGAACCACTAACGAGCCAAGCCTTCAGGTTCAGAGATGAAGGGCTGGGATGGGTCGGAGCACCAGAGCTCTGTGACAGGTGATCCTCTCTGAGGGGAAGGCAGAGTGGCATAATCACAGAGAGAGAGATGTAGATCTGAATACCACACTTGTCTCAGCTATGAGGGCACTATCCGGATAGCTCTTGCTCCTTCTTGTCTCAATCTGAGTGAGATTCTGCGAATTAGAGGTACAAGCAGGTAAGCGTAGAGCAGGATGCTGGGCCAACATATTAGCAGGGCATCTCCCAAGGAGTTACAGCCATATTGTCTCTTGGAGCAGAAAAGGTGACATTTGGCATTGGTTGGAGTTGCAAAGAGGTCCACCTTCTGGAGGCCCCAGATTTGACAGATGCTGTGGAAGACAGAACAGTTGAATGCCCTCTCATGATCCTGATGGAAATTCCTGCTCAGGATGTGTGCAACTGTGTTCTGAAGGTCTGGTAGGTAAACCAGGGAGATTTCTATGTGATAGGAAATGCACCATTTTCCACAGTCTCAGAAATTCTGCACATAAGGACTGGGATCTTGCTCCCCATTGTTGGTTTATGCAGTACATAGTCTCCCTGTTGTCCAACATTACCTAACAGAGTGTCCCTCTGTGTCATAAAGGAAGTGCTGACACACACAGCATACTGTCCATAGTTCCAGGATGTTGTTGTGGACCAATATCTCTTGTGGGGATCATTTGCCCTGTACTTTGGCCCCTTGTAGATGCACACCCTAACCCTACCTTCAGCCCAGGAGAGAGGCGTCTGTCATGAAGATTTTTGACTGTGGTGGACATGAGAATGGGGTTCCCATGCAGACTTTCATTGGGTCTTTCCACCACTTGAGAGTCTAGTACTTGCAGGGGCACAGTGTTTCATTTGGAAAGATTGAATCTGTTTGATGCGTATATAGTCCTTAGCAAAGCCTAAAGACCTCTGAGGAGCAATCTTTTATGTGGTGTAACAAACATAGATGCTGACATGTAGCCTAGAAGTTGTAAGCAGGCCTGTCCTGTTGTTTGGCGGCTGTACTGTAGAGATCAGGCTGGACATAGTGGAAAATCTTTCCTTGGGTAGGTACACCCTGGTAGTTAGGGAGTCTAGCATGGCTCCAGTGAAGTCTATCTGTTGGTGTTAATGTAGGCTTTTTTAGATTGATGCACAAGCCCAGGGACTAAAATAGGGCTAGGGTCTTAGAGGTTATCTGACTGGGCCTCTTAGGCAGAGCAGCTCCTGAGGAGCCACACATCCAGATATGGACAGACTGTGATGCCTGCACTGATACAGGTCAGCCACTACTGCTGAGCAAAGCTTTGTAAAGACCTTGGGGTTGTGGAGAGCCCAAAGGGGAGGACATGGCATTGGTAATGGTCTGAGCGTATAATAAAGCATAGAAAGTGCTTGTGGGAGGGATGCATAGCCACATGAAAGTATGTGTCTTGGAGGTCAAGGGCAACAAACCAGTTCCCTGAATCTAGAGATGGGATTACGGAAGCTAGCATTACCATCTTGAAGTGCTGCAGTAGGACATAGGTGTTCAGATTCCTAAGATCTAAAAATCAGCCATCAGACATTGCTTCTTTTGGGAACAAGGAAATATTTGGAAAAGAACCCTGTTCCAACAAATTCAGGGCAAATTGTCTTAGTTGCTCACAGATAGTTGCCTGACCTTTTATGAAGGTCAGTAATGTTTGGGTTGATGGCCAATTGATCTGAGTGTGATAGGGTTCTTCCCCCAGAATCAGGCTACACAGAATTCACATTATGGAGTTCAATATTTTATGGGGAGTATCAGGGTGGATGACAAGGACATGCACACTGAGGGCAAAGTAAAACCTTAGATACATTTATTAAAATAATGGATAAAGCTAGAAAAGATCCAAGCCACATAACAAGATAACCGCAACACTGTATTATCTTTATCTGGGGTATCATTCTATGCATAGGGAGGAACTGGTTAAGAATTTGTAAGTGGAAGGCACCTTGGGTGAAAGTGATCATGAAATGGTAGTGTTTACGATTCTAAGGAATGGTAGGAGTGAGGACAGCAAAATTAAGAGAATAAGGGTATGTCTACACTACGAAATTAGGTCGATTTTATAGAAGTCGATTTTTAGAAAAAGGTTTTATACAGTCGATTGTGTATGTCCCCACTAAGCGCATTAAGTCGGCGGAGTGCGTCCTCAATACCGTGGCTAGCATCGACTTATGGAGCGGTGCACTGTGGGTAGCTATCCCACAGTTCCCACAGTCTCCACTGCCCATTGGAATTCTGGGTTAAGCTCCCAATGCCTGACGGGGCAAAAACCCATTGTCTCAGGTGGTTTTGGGTACATGTCGTCAGTCGCCCTTCCATCCCTCCATCCCTCCGTGGAAGCAACGGCAGACAATCGTTTTGCACATTTTTTCCTGGGTTACCCATGCAGACGCCATACCATGGCAAGCATGGAGCCCGCTCGGCTCACCGCGGCTGTTGTGAGCATTGTAAACACCTTGCGCATTATCCTGGAGTATGTGCAGAACTGGGCTAAGAGATGCCAGCATGAGGACAATTGTGATGAGGACATGGACACAGACGTTCCTGAAAGCACGGGCTGTGGCAATTGGGACATCATGACGGCAGTGGGGCTGGTTGATACAGTGGAACGCCAATTCTAGGACCGGCAAACAAGCTCAGACTGGTGGAACCGCATAATGTTGCAGGTATGGGATGATTCACGGTGGCTGCGAAACTTTTGCATGTGTAAGACCACTTGCATGGAGCTTTGTGAGTTGCTTTCCCCTGCCCTGAAGCACAGGAATACCAAGACTAGAGCTGCCCTGACAGTTGAGAAGCGAGTGGCGTTAGCCCTGTGGAAGCATGCAACGCTTGACTGGTACCAGTCAGTCCAGAATCAATTTGGAGTGGGCAAGTCTACTGTGGGGACTGCTGTGATCCAAGTAGCCAATGCAATCACCGATGTTCTGTTATCAAGGGTAGAGACTCTGGGAAATGTGCAGGTCATAGTGGATGGCTTTGCTGCATTGGGTTTCCCTAACTGTGGTGGGGTGATAGACAGAATGCATATCCCTTTCTTGGCACCGGACCACCTTGCCAACCAGTACCTAAACCGCAAGGTGTACTTCTCAATGGTGCTGCAAGCACTGGTGGATCACAAGGGACGTTTCACCGACAGCAACATGGGATGGCCGGGAAAGGTGCATGACGCTCACATCTTTAGGAACTCTGAGCTGTTCGAGCAGTTGCAAGAAGGGACTTACTTTCCAGACCAGAAAATTATCATTTGGGATGTTGAAATGCCAATAGTTATCCTTGGGGACCCAGCCTACCCCTTGCTCCCATGGCTTATGAAGCCGTACACAGGCAGCCTGGACAGCAGTAAGGAGCAATTCAACTATAGGCTGAGCAAGTGCAGAATGGTGGTAGAATGTGCCTTAAAAGCTCGCTGGCACTCTTTGCTGACTAGGTTAGATCTCAGCGCAACCAACATTCCCATTGTTATTACTGCTTGCTGTGTGCTCCATAATATCTGTGAGAGTAAGGGGGAGACTTTTATGGCAGGATGGGAGGTTGAGGCAAATCGCCTGGCAGCCGACTTTGAGCAGCCAGACACCAGGGCGATTAGAAGAGTACAGCTAGGCACACTGCGCATCAGAGAGACTTTGAAAACCAGTTTCATGACTGGCCAGGCTACAGTGTGACAGTTATGTGTGTTTCTGCTTGCTGCAAACTCGCTCCCTTTGTTGATTTTAATTCCCTGTAAGCCAACCATGCTCCCCTCTTCGATCACAGCTGGCAGAGGAAATAAAGTAACTATTGTTTTGAAACCATGCATTCTTTCTTTATTAATTAAAAAAAAAGTGAGATAACTGACAACGTAGCCCGGGTGGGGTGGGGTGCAGGAGGAGGGAAGGACAAGGCCACATTGCTTATTGTAGCCACACTACAAATCAAAACTGTTTGAATGACAGCCTTCTGTTGTTTGGACCATCCTCTGGAGTGGAGTGGCTGGGTGCCCGGAGCCTCCCCCCCGCGTTCTTGGGCTTCTGGGTGAAGAGGATATGGAACTTGGGGAGGAGGGCAGGAGGTTATACAATGGATGCAGCGGGGGTCTGTGCTCTTGTTGGCTTTTCTGCGGCTCCAACAGATGCTTCATCATGTCCGTTTGCTCCCCCATTAGCCTCAGCATCACCTCCTGCCTCTGCTCTTCGCACTCACTTAATGCTTTCCTGGCCTCTGCCACTGAATGCCTCCATGCATTAAGCTGTGCCCTATCAGTGCAGGAGGACTTCATGAGCTCGGGAAACATGTCATCGTGAGTGCGTTTTTTTCGCCTCCTAATCTGTGATAACCTCAGGGACGGCTGGGAAACAGAATTCGATTTCCAAGCAGCCATGGTAAGCGGGGTTGGCTTCTTCCGCTTTCATAACATGTGCGAATGGTTTTAAACTGCAGGGCCATCCTTTCCCATAGCAAGCAATGCCGGTTGGGTTTCGCATTTAAAAGGAGGGGCTGTGGTTTTCGGGTGGATGTGCAGCACACACCTCCCCCCACCCCACCACGTGGCTATTCTCAGGGATGATCCCTTCACCCCTCCCCCCGACGTGTGGCTATTCTCCAGGATGATTCCTTTTAGCCAAACGCAAACAACCAGCATGAATGGGGTCCTTTTACTGTTTCCTTACAAAATTTCTCCTATTTCAACAAGGTGACCATGAATTATATCACTCTCCTGAGGCTAACACAGAAAGATATAGACCAAATGTTCCTTGAATGTGACCAAAACCCAGGACCATTCGCTGCCATGCTTTGTGCTGCAATGATTCCAGACTGCTTGCTACTGGCTTGGCATGGTAAAGTGTCCTACGGTGGAGGATAAAATAAGGCAGCCCTCCCCAAAAACCTTCTGCAAAGGCTTTCCGAGTACCTCCAGGAGAGCTTCATGGAGATGTCCCTGGAGGATTCCCTCTCCATCTCCAGAGATGTGAACAGACTTTTCCAGTAGCTGTATTGGCCGTGAATGCATTCCAAGTCTACAGGGCAAATCAAACATTAAACACTATTGCTTTTAAACCCTGTACTGTACTTACAGATGTGCACTAACCAGAGCTGCCTTCTCCAGCTTCAGGGTCGGGAGTCCCACCTTGGGAGGATATTGGCTCCAGGTTGATGAAAAGGTCCTGGCTGCCGGGAAGAACAGATTCACCACTTGCCTGCTGCACATTCTCCTCCTCCTCCTCATCCACAAAATCGTCCTCCCTGTTGCATGAGACTCCCTCCTTGCAGGTGTTCACAGACAGTGGTGGGATAGTGGTAGGGTCCCACCCTTGAATGCCATGCAGCCGATCACAGAAGTGGCATGTATGGGTCTCTGAACCAGAGCGACCATTTGCCTCCTTTGTCTTTTGGTAGGCTTGCCTCAGCTCCTTAACTTTTATGCGGCACTGCTGTGTGTCCCTGTTGTAGCCTGTCTCCACCATGCTCTGTGTGATTTTGGCATATATATTAGCATTTCTTCTTTTTGATCGGAGTTTGGCCTGCACAGATTCTTCTCCCCATACAGCAATCAGATCCAGTGTTTCCCTTTCGGTCCATGCTGGGGCTCGTTTGCAATTCTGGGGGGACTGCATGATTACCTGTGCTGCTGAGCTCCCCACGCTGACCAAACAGGAAATGGAATTCAAAATTTCCTGGGGCTTTTCCTGTGTACCTGGCTAGTGCATCGGAGTTCAAAGTGCTGTCCAGAGCTGTCACATTGGAGCACTCTGGGATAGCTCCTGGAGGCCAGTACTGTTGAATTGTGTCTGCACTAACCCAAATTCGACCCATCAAGGTCGATTTTAGTGCTACTCCCCTCGCCAGGGAGGAGTACAGAAGTCGATTTTAAGAGCCCTTTAGGTCAACGGAATGGGGTCGGTTTTGTAGACGCATTCATTTTAAAATCTACCTAACGTGGCTAAATTCGACCTGACCCTGTATTGTAGACCAGGGATAGATTTCAAGAAGGCAGACTTTAGCAAACTCAAGGAGTTGGTAGCTAAAATCCCATGGGAAGCAAGTCTAAGGGGAAAAACAATTAAAGACAGTTGGCAGTTTTTCAGAGACATTATTAAGAGCACAAGAGCAAACTATCCACTGCGTAGGAAAGATAGGAAGTTTGGCAAGAGACCACCCCGGCTTAACCAGGACATCTTCAATTATCTAAAAATCAAAAAAGAGTCCTACAAAAAGTGGAAACTAGGTCAAATGACAAAGGATGAATATAAACAAATAACACAAATATGTAGGGACAAAATTAGAAAGGCCAAGGCACAAAACGAGATCAAACTAGCTAGAGACATAAAGGGAAACAAGAAAACATTCTACAAATACATTAGAAGCAAGAGGAAGACCAAGGACAGGGTAGGCCTGTTACTCAATGGGGGGGGAAAAACAATAACAGAAAATGTGGAAATGGCAGAGGTGCTTAATGACTTCTTTGTTTCAGTTTTCACCAAGAAGGTTAGTGGTGACTGGACGCCTAACATAGTGAATGTCACTGAATATGAGGTAGGATCAGAGGCTAAAATAGGGAAAGAACAAGTTAAAAATTACTTAGCTAAGTTAGATGTCTTCAAGTCACCAGGGCCTGATGAAATGCATCCTGAGATGACTGGGGAGATATTTGAACAATTATCTTTGGAAAGTCATGGAAGATGGGAGAGATTCCAGAAGGCTGGAAAAGGGCAAATATAGTGCCAATCTATAAAAAGGGAAATAAGGACAACCCAGGGAATTACAAACCATTCAGCTTAACTTCTGTACCCAGAAAGATAATGGAGCAAATAATTAAGCAATCAATTTGCAAAAATCTAGAAGACAATAAGCTGATAAATAACAGTCAGCATGGATTTGTCAAGAACAAATTGTATCAAACCAACCTGAGAGCTTTCTTTGAGAGGGTAACAAGCCTTGTGGATAGGGAGGAAGTGGTAGACATGGTATATCTTGATTTTAGTAAAGCTTTTGATATTGTCTCGCATGACCTTCTCATAAACAAACTAGGGAAATGCAACTGAGATGGAGCTACTATAAGGTGAGTGCATAAATGGTTGGAAAACTGTTCCAAGAGACTAGTTAGCTGTGGTTCACAGTCATGCTGGAAGGGCATAACGAGTGGGCTCCCATAGGGATTGGGTCTGTGTCTAGTTCTGTTCAATATCTTCATCAATGATTTAGATAATGGCATAGAGAGTACACTTATAAAGTTTGCAGATGATACCAAGATGGGAGGGATTACAAGTGATTTGGAGGATAGGATTATAATTCAAATGATAGGGACAACCTGGAGAAATGGTCTGTAGTAAATAGGATGAGTTCAATGAGGACAAATGCAAAGTACTCCACTTAGGAAGGAACAATCAGTTGCACATGTACAAAATGGGGAATGACTGCCTAGGAAGGAGTACAATGGAAAGGGATCTGGGGGTCATAGTGGATCACAAGCTAAATATGAGTCAAAAGTTTAACACTGTTGCAAAAAAAGCAAACATCATTCTGGGATGTATTAGCAGGAGTGGTGTAAGCAAGACATGAGAAGTAATTCTTTTACTCTACTTCGCACTGATTAGGCTTCAACTGGAGTATTGTGTCCAGTTCTGGGTGCCACATTTCAGGAAAGATGTGGACAAATTGGAGAAAATTCAGAGAAGAGCAACAAAAATGAGTAAAGATCTATAGAAAAATGATTTTTGAGGGAAGATTGAAAAAATTGGATTTGTTTAGTCTGGAAAACAGAAGACTGAGAGGGGACATGATAATTTTCAAGTACATAAAAGGTTGTTACAAGGAGGAGGGAGAAAAATTGTTCTTCTTAATCTCTGAGGATAGGACAAGAAGCAATGGGCTTAAATTAGTCTTTCCTGACTAATCTAATTGCCTTCTATGACAAGATAACTGGCTCTGTGGATGAGGGGAAAGCAGTGGACGTGTTATTCCTTGACTTTAGCAAAGCTTTTGACACGGTCTCCCACAGTATTCTTGCCAGCAAATTAACGAAGAATGGGCTTGATGAATTGACTATAAGGTGGATAGAAAGCTGACTAGATCGTAGGGCTCAACAGGTAGTGATCAATGGCTCCATGTCTAGTTGGCAGCTGGTATCAAGTGGACTGCCCCAAGGGTCGGTCCTGGGGCCAGTTTTGTTCAATATCTTCATTAATGATCTGGAGGATGGCGTGGATTGCGCGGTCAACAAGTTTGCAGATGACACTAAACTGGGAGGAGAGGTAGATACACTGGATGGTAGGGATAGGATACAGAGTGCCGTAGACAAATTGAAGGATTGGGCCAAAAGAAATCTGATGAGGTTCAGCAAGGACAAGTGCAGAGTCCTGCACTTAGGACGGAAGCATTCCATGCACCACTACAGACTAGGGACCGAATGGGTTGGCAGCAGTTCTGCAGAAAAGGACCTAGGGGTTACAGTGGATGAGAAGCTGGATATGAGTCAACAGTTTGCCCTTGTTGCCAAGAAGGCCAATGGCATTTTGGGCTGTATAAGTAGGGGCATTGCCAGCAGATCGAGGGACGTGATCGTTCCCCTCTATTCGACATTGGTGAGGCCTCATCTGGAGTACTGTGGGCCCCACACTACAAGAAGGATGTGAAAAAATTGGAAAGTGTCCAGTGGACGGCAACAAAAATGATTAGGGGACTGGAACACATGAGTTATGAGGAGAGGCTGAGGGAACTGGGATTGTTTAGTCTGCGGAAGAGAAGAATGAGGGGGGATTTGATAGCTGCCTTCAACTACCTGAAAGGGGGTTCCAAAGAGGATGGATCTCGACTGTTCTCAGTGGTAGCAGATGACAGAATGAGGATGTCAAGGTTCCTCCCCCACTCTGAACGCTAGGGTACAGATGTGGGGACCTGCATGAAAACCTCCTAAGCTTATCTTTACCAGCTTAGGTCAAAAAGTTCCCCAAGGTACAAAATATTCCACCCTTTGTCCTTGGATTGGCCGCTACCACCACCAAACAAATCATGGTTACTGGGGAAGAGCTGTTTGGACGCGTCTTTCCCCCCAAATACTTCCCAAAACCTTGCACCCCACTTCCTGGACAAGGTTTGGTAAAAAGCCTCACCAATTTGTGTAGGTGACTACAGACCCTTGGATCTTAAGAACAATGAACAATCCTCCCAACACTTGCCCCCCCTCCTTTCCTGGGAAATGTTGGATAAAAAGGCTCACCAATTTGCATAGATGACCACAGACCCAAACCCTTGGATCTGAAAACAATGAAAAAGCATTCAGTTTTCTTACAAGAAGACTTTTAATAGAAATAGGAGTAAATAGAAGTAAAGAAATCCCCTCTGTAAAATCAGGATAGTAGATACCTAACAGGGTAATTAGATTCAAAACATAGAAATCCCTCTAGGCAAAAACTTAAGTTACAAAAAAGATACACAGACAGAAATAGTTATTCTATTCAGCACAATTCTTTTCTCAGTCATTTAAAGAAATCATAATCTAACACGTACCTAGCTAGATTACTTACTAAAAGTTCTAAGACTCCATTCCTGGTCTATCCCCGGCAAAGGCAGCATAAAGACAGACCCACAGACCTTTGTTTCTCTCCCTCCTCCCAGCTTTTGAAAGTATCTTGTCTCCTCATTGGTCATTTGGTCAGATGCCAGCGAGGTTACCTTTAGCTTCTTAACCCTTTACAGGTGAGAGGAGTTTTCCTCTGGCCAGGAGGGATTTTAAAGGGGTTTACCCTTCCCTTTATATTTATGACAGATGAGTAATGGTCTCAAGTTGCAATGTGGGAGGTTCAGGCTGGATATTAGGAAAAACTTTTTCACTAGGAGGGGGGTGAAGCACTGGAATACATTACCTAGGGAGGTGGTGGAATCTCCTTCCTTAGAGGTTTTTAAGGTCAGGCTTGACAAAGCCCTGGCTGGGATGATTTAGTTGGGGATTGGTCCTGCTTTGAGCAGGGCGTTGGAGTAGATGACCTCCTGAGGTCCCTTACAACCCTGATTTTCTATGATTCTAAATTGCAGCAAGGAAGGTTTAGGTTGGACATTATGAAAAACTTCCTGTCAGGGTGGTTAAGCACTGGAATAAATTGCTTAGGGAGGTTGTGGCATCTCCATCATTGGAGATTTTTAAGAGCAGGTTAGACAAACACCTGTCAGCGATGGTCTAGATAATACTTAGTCCTGCCATGAGTGCAGGGGACTGGACTAGATGACCTATCAAGGTCCCTTCCAGTCGTATGATTCTATTAGCTCTTGATGGTAAGAGACAAAAGGACAAAAGGACCAGCCCTGGCTCTTACGTGCCACAATGTTCAATGGTCCAAGTTCCTCAATGAATTGAAGGGTCAAGCAGTAGAGAAGCATATAGCAATGGAAGAGCACCAGGAAAGAACAGCCCCAGACCACATAGTGACTGCTGTGTTATAGGGCCTGTGCATCATCTGCTCATGCTCAGTCCTCCATGCCCACATTTAGCCTTTTCACCAACATAATACTGAGGTATACTTATTCTATAGGCTAACATATTGATACGTGAAGCTGCCATTTCAGCTCATGATCATACCATCAACCCTTGCTTAAGCGGATTTGCAGTTATTACTTCCATGTTCCTTGCAGTAGCACTTACTGAAACATTCTAACTCCTACCATTGAGCAAGCACTTCTTAGTTCCCAAAATCTTAAGGTAACTGTTGATCTATGCCAAGAGTTACAACCTACTTAATCACACTTATGCTAACGTATGCTTTAGCTAATATCTTACAAGATACATGCCTGTAGGTTTCTTGCATTACAGCTGAATATAATCAGAGCAGCAAAATATAGTGAAGACAAACCAGTGAATATAATGGGGTGAATATAATGGGCAAGCTTGTGCTATGGGCTACAAGATGCTGGAGGGACTCGACTTCCTGCTCACGAAAGGAATCTCAAAAGGATGTGGGGGTGAGGGTGGATGGATTGTAGATGAATGGAGCGTCCCATGACAAACACCTCCAGGATCCACTTATCTGAGATGATGAGCTCCCAGGCAGGTAGGAAGTGGAACAGGTGGTGTCCAAAAGGGGCCGGGGGGGTGGGGAAGAGATAACAGAATTGTTCAGTAGAGGAACTGGAGGGAGAGGTTGTTTGATGCTCTCAACCAGATTGTCAAAATGGTGGTCTTAGAGGATGGTGATTCTTGGCTCTGGATCTTCTTCAAGGGTGCTCTATAGAGCCGGCATGCATCTGTTGCAGGTGATACTGGAATGGTCAGGATAACTGTGTTGTTTGAAACTTGTTGAAATGTCTCTTTGTTGCAGGCATGTATATCCCTCAGCAACTGCAATATTGCCCTCAAATCTTTAAGGGAGTGGAGCGAGGAGTCTGTATCGCTGCTAAAAAGCTTGGGCCCTTCAAAGGGGAAGTCTTCCTCAGTATTTTGCACCTCCCTCATAAGGCCAGCATATTAGAGTCAAGATGTTCGCTGCATAACTACTGCAGTGGGTAAGGACTGTGAAGCCATGTCAGCAGCATTGAGAGTGGCTTGCACAGAGGCTCTAGTGATCAATTGACCCTCCAAAATGAGGGTCTGACTCTTGGCTATACCTCCTGACTGTGACTGCGGCTAACCTTTTGGCTTATGTTTTGGATTCTGACTCCCAGCTCCAACTCTTCTACACCTTCTGACTTTGACTCCAGTTTACCCTTCAGCTTAGTCTTTGGCTTCTGTGATAAATGAAGGAAGGGAGGGGGTAGCTCCTTTTTATGGACACCCACCCAGCCAGTAGCTATAAAATCCCTCTTAGTAGCTGTTCTCTAATTGCTCTACCTGTAAAGGGTTAAAAAGTCTCACTGCTATGCATAGGAAGTGAGTTAACACCTGGCCAAAAGAGCCAATGAGAAGGCTAAAACTTTTTAAAATTGAAAAACGACACCCCTTTTGTCTATCTGTAGTTGTTCTCCAGGGAGAGGCAGACAGGGCTGCAGTTATGCTGTAAGAAGCTTGGGGCCAGGTATGAAAAATCCTCAGTATCATACCTAGAAACTACTCATTTGAACCCCAGGTATGTAAGTAGATCAGGAAATGTCTAGGAAGTTGTGATTAGGTTTATCTCTTTTTATTGCTCTATGGCTTGTGGACTCCCCTGTGCTAACCCCCAAGTGCTTTTGTTTTGCTTGTATCTTTTAAGCTGGACCTCAAGAAAGCTATTCTTGATGCTTAATCCTTGTAGTTTTTTTTAAAAAATCTAACAAAAGCCTAAGTTCCCAGATGTATTTTCTTTCTTTTTTTTAATTAACATTTACCTTTTTTAAGAACAGAATTAGATTTTTGTGTCTTAAGAGGTTTGTGCACGTGTTGTTTAATTAGCTGGTGGCAACAGCTGATTTTTTTTTTCTTTCCTTTCTTAGCTCTTCCCTGGGGGTATGTGTATGTGAAAGGTCTTGAGGGTACCCCACAGGAAGAATTCCCAAGTGCACCTTCCTGGGTTTTCAAAGGGGTTCTGCACTTGGGTGGTGGCAGCATCTACCAATCCAAGGTCAGAGAAAAGCTGTAACCTTGGGAGTTTAATACAAGCCTGGAGTGGCAAGTTTTAAGTTTTAGAGTCCTTGTGGACCACCACCTTCTGCACTCGAAGTGCCAGAGTGGGGAATCAGCCTTGACAGCTTCTGACTCCTGCCTCTGACCCTTGGCTCCACTTCAGAACCCACCCCTGGTGAGTTCAGCTCTAATTAGTAGGTCATACTCTTCCTCCAACCATTACGAGAAACTGCCCACAACTTGGTAGTTGACAAACAGTCCCAAAAACAGACCCCTCTACAGAGACCTCCATGTCTGAGGGTGTGCCAATCCCCCGAGCTGAAAGGAGGCTTTGAGCATCAGTGCTAGTGCAGGTACTGGAGGCAATGGATCAGATCCTGTTATTATAAGAAAGAGTTCTCTCACCAGCTTTCAAAGCAGTAGTGGGGAAGGGGCCCTCACTGACTCTGGTTCCTCTAAGATGTGATCCTCAGAGGAAAAGAATCTGGAGGGTGCTGGAGAACTATGGTAACAGACGGTAGGATCCTGAGGTGGTACTGGGGCCCTGGTAACAGGGCTGTGGATGCTGTATTATGTACCAGAGAAGACAATGAGACTACGTCAGTTCTCAGAGTGCTAATGTTCCAAAGAGGACAGCAGTACTGGGGAGGGAGCCAGGTGACGGTCTGGGTGGTCTCTGCAACTCTGAGATGACGGTACCAGAGCCCTTGAGATAATCTTAGAGACCCTAGTTTTAGATGTATCTTGGTGCCTGGAGGTGTCAGATGGTTCTAAGGTAGGGGCTTCTGGGTGTTATTTGCCTGAAGGCTCTCCATTTGGGGCTTCTCAGGCAGTACCAGGGCTTCAGTACTGGCATCAGAGGGAGCCGCTATACCAGGGGTTCAGGACCCCTCGGGGGTCATGAGGTTATTACATGGGGGGTCATGAGCTGTCAACCTCCACCCCAAACCCTGCTTTGCCTCCAGCATTTATAATGGTGTTAAATATATAAAAAAATATTTTTAATTTATAAGGGGGGGGGGTCACACTCAGAGGCTTGCTATTTGAAAGGGGTCACCAGTAAAAAAGTTTGAGAGCCACTGCACTATACCCATTGTGGGATGCAAGATCTCCCGAGAGTCAGCTCTATGAGGTAACATTCCTCTTTCTAGAATCTGTAGCAGGAGGGTGGTGCTTTCTTCTTTTTGAGGGATTCATCTCTGGAATTGCCCTTCGAGCTCCAGAAGTCACTGGGGCATCCTAGGAGGTTGACAGAGATGTATGGGGTACAGATTGGGGAAACGGATTCCATTGGAGCTTGCACACATTCCATTAGGAGGAGGTTCAGCCTACCCTCTCTATCTTTGTGGGCCCTATCTTTGAATGCTGTGCAAACTTTACACTTCAACGATACATGAGTTTCTCCAAGACACTGGAGACAGAGTGCCCGTCACCGGGGGGAAAAGACCTTGTGACATGGCTGGCAAGGCTTGAACCCCAGGGTCTTAGGCGTAATCCAGGGAAGTGCCAGAGAACACAAGGGACAAAAAGTTTGGGGAAGGGGGGAACCCATCCAGGCACTAATTGTACTACAACTAAGAAAATTTTTTACTAGGAAATAAAAACTAACTAAATAAAACAAAGTAAACACGAAAGGCAAGAAGTAGCTGAAATCAGTGGACACCACAGCTGCTCCTTCTTGAGCTGCAGACAGTTGAGAAGGTAGTAGAGTGGCAGCAGGTTGGTGCCTTCTTATATGCCCTTGCATGGGAGCAGATGGCACTGCTCTGTGCATATGCAGACGCCCAGACACAGCTATTTACAATCTCTGGTCAAGAGTGCACAGGCATGCACACATCCTATTGTGGTGCACCCACAGGGCCAGAGTTGAAGAACTAACCATTTCTTCCCCATCAAGGACTCTTTGACTGAGACTTTAACCAATATTCAGTCTCCAAAAAAGGGCTTTTGATAGGGTTTGACTGTTTTGCATAATTAACCAATTTTCGTTTCAATGCTCTTTGCCTCTTTTCCTTTTGTGTGGTTCAATCAATAAATTCACAGTCTTTGGCATGAATTTCCTAATGCGTCTGCCATGGTACTGGAAGGCTGAGGTCTCTGTATATGAAACCCTGTACACCAGTTGTTTAACTACAGTGACTAGGTCGTTAATGCCTTTGACACTTTGAGCCCATACATTCTACCTAAATTAATATAACAGGAGTCAGTGTGGGACAAAGCATAGAGCCACTTGTAGAAGTAGACAAGCAGGCAATCAAAGCTGAACTCATTGATAGAACGAAGACTGGGGTCAACAGGTCAAACTAGAAGACTTAAAGGACAGAGCAAGGTTAACTGGTGATGGGCTTTGGTGATATGGAGGAGTCTTAGAGAGAGGTTTGGGTCCAGCATGAACTTGACACTTCCTTCACTGGAATGTAGAGGGTGGTTACGGTCCAACAGAGCAGTCCCTGAAATACAGTAAAATACTAAGAGGTTGTTATGTTTGTAATCTACCAGTTTAATATATGACATTGTTGTCAGAGGAATGCATGGCAATATTAAGGTCAAGCAGTGGATCTCATTACTATCGCAGGGAGAAGTATTAGGGTCCTATAATGTTTTCCACCTACCAAGTTAAAAATATGACATTAATCCCATAGGACCATTTCCCAACACAATGCAATAAGTGCCCTTTTGGACCTTAGTATCCTAATGTATTTTAATTGAGGGACTAAATTTTTTATTTGGTCAATGAAAAATACAATAGGAGCCTTAGTCTCTTCCCCATACTCTGGAAAAGTGGTTCTCAACCTGTGGCCTGCTTGCGGCCCAATCAGCACACAACTGGGGCCAATGTGACATCCTCAGGTCTGTAACTAGGGTCGGGCAGGAGAATCACCTGCCTTATGCACAGAGCCGGTAGGGGGGTGTGCACAAAAATGGGACAGTGCAGGATCAGCCCCAGCATCAACCCCCCCACAGGACTGGGCCCAGCAACATCAGCCCCCTCCTCCCCCTAGCAGGCAGAGGCCCAGCAGCACCACCAGGAGGTCAGGGTGCTCAGCACCCCCTCACCCCACAGGATTGCAGGTCCAGCGACCCAGACTGGAGCAGGATCCCAGGCACTAGGACTGCAGCAACAGGCTGGCAGAATGGCTGAGCTACTTGCAGCTGAGGTAAGAGATCAGCGAAGAGTGGGGTGCAGGGGACGAGGGCTGCAGGGAGGGGAGTGCAGCTGGTGCATGGGGGACAGATTCTAGATGGGTGGGCTAGATACTGGGGCACAGTCCCTGAATGGGGGCAGTTGAGTGCTTGGGGTGTGCAGTTGCTGGGGGCAGCCTCTGGGTGGGGAACTGGATGGGTAGGATCCCCTGGGGGACTAACACGAAGGGGAAAGGAGTCCAGGAGAGCTGGCTGTATTTCAAGGAATCCCTGTTGAGGTTACAGGGACAAACCAGCCCCATGAGTCGAAAGAATAGTAAATATGGCAGGCGACCAGCTTGGCTTAATGGTGAAATCCTAGCAGATCTTAAACATAAAAAAGAAGCTTACAAGAAGTGGAAGGTTGGACATATGACCAGGGAAGGGTATAAAAATATTGCTCGGGCATGTAGAAATGAAATCAGGAGGGCCAAATCTCACCTGGAGCTGCAGCTAGCAAGAGATGTCAAGAGTAACAAGAAGGGTTTCTTCAGGTATGTTGGCAACAAGAAGAAAGCCAAGGAAAGTGTGGGCCCCTTACTGAATGAGGGAGGCAACCTAGTGACAGAGGATGTGGAAAAAGCTAATGTACTCAATGCTTTTTTTGCCTCTGTCTCCACTAACAAGGTCAGCTCCCAGACTGCTGCGCTGGGCATCACAGCATGGGGAGTAGATGGCCAGCCCTCTGTGGAGAAAGAGGTGGTTAGGGACTATTTAGAAAAGCTGGACGTGCACAAGTCCATGGGGCTGGACGCGTTGCATCCAAGAGTGCTAAAGGAATTGGCGGCTGTGATTGCAGAGCCATTGGCCATTATCTTTGAAAACTCGTGGCGAACGGGGGAAGACCCAGATGACTGGAAAAAGGCTAATGTAGTGCCAATCTTTAAAAAAGGGAAGAAGGAGGATCCTGGGAACTACAGTCCAATCAGCCTCACCTCAGTCCCCGGAAAAATCATGGAGCAGGTCCTCAAAGAATCAATCCTGAAGCACTTACATGAGAGGAAAGTGATCAGGAACAGTCAGCATGGATTCACCAAGGGAAGGTCATGCCTGACTAATCTAATCGCCTTCTATGATGAGATTACTGGTTCTGTGGATGAAGGGAAAGCAGTGGATGTATTGTTTCTTGACTTTAGCAAAGCTTTTGACACGGTCTCCCACTGTATTCTTGTCAGCAAGTTAAAGAAGTATGGGTTGGATGAATGCACTATAAGGTGGGTAGAAAGTTGGCTAGATTGTCGGGCTCAACGGGTAGTGATCAATGGCTCCATGTCTAGTTGGCAGCCGGTGTCAAGTGGAGTGCCCCAGGGGTCGGTCCTGGGGCCGGTTTTGTTCAATATCTTCATAAATGATCTGGAGGATGGTATGGATTGCACTCTCAGCAAATTTGCGGATGATACTAAACTAGGAGGAGTGGTAGATATGCTGGAGGGCAGGGATAGGATACAGAGGGACCTAGACAAATTGGAGGATTGGGCCAAAAGAAATCTGATGAGGTTCAATAAGGATAAGTGCAGAGTCCTGCACTTAGGACGGAAGAACCCAATGCACTGCTACAGACTAGGGACCGAATGGCTAGGCAGCAGTTCTGCGGAAAAGGACCTAGGGGTGACAGTGGACGAGAAGCTGGATATGAGTCAGCAGTGTGCCCTTGTTGCCAAGAAGGCCAATGGCATTTTGGGATGTATAAGTAGGGGCATAGCGAGCAGATCGAGGGACGTGATCGTCCCCCTCTATTCGACATTGGTGAGGCCTCATCTGGAGTACTGTGTCCAGTTTTGGGCCCCACACTACAAGAAGGATGTGGATAAATTGGAGAGAGTCCAGCGAAGGGCAACAAAAATGATTAGGGATCTGGAACACATGACTTAGGAGGAGAGGCTGAGGGAACTGGGATTGTTTAGTCTGCAGAAGAGAAGAATGAGGGGGGATTTGATAGCTGCTTTCAACTACCTGATAGGTGGTTCCAGAGAGGATGGTTCTAGATTATTCTCAGTGGTAGAAGAGGACAGGACAAGGAGTAATGGTCTCAAGTTGCAGTTGGGGGGGGGGGGGAGGGGACGGACCACATTCTGCCCATGACAGGGCACCCTGCCTCTGCAAGGCAGACACTTGTGCGAACCTGTGGGCCAGTCCCTGGCTGGGCGGCAACCCCACACTAGGCTGGGCTCCCTATCTTTGCAGGCAGGCTCCGCAGCCATACTCTCCGCGCTGCCAGCAGCAGCGCAGAAGTGAAAGTGGCAATACATCATGCCATTCCACCTTTACAGTAAATTAATTTTAACAATTAAGGTTCTGACTTATTTTGCTAATTAAAAATGCTCTTGGTAGA
Organism: Eretmochelys imbricata; assembly: GCF_965152235.1. Classification (NCBI taxonomy): domain Eukaryota; kingdom Metazoa; phylum Chordata; order Testudines; family Cheloniidae; genus Eretmochelys; species Eretmochelys imbricata. The sequence goes on along the minus strand of NC_135580.1, from coordinate 24,633 downwards.
CATTTGCCAGAGTTGAAATGAAAGATATGATACGATTCATACTGATGTTGTAACAAATACTAACCTTTTCTTTTCTTTTTTTTTTTTTAAGATGAACAGGAAGCATATATATTGTGTGGACGCAGCCTACCTAACACAGAGCTGCATATGCAGCCCACAGTGGTAAATAGGTTGAAAATCACTGCTCTGGAATAACCGGCAAGAAGGGACCCATTGTCCTTTCCCACTTTGTGAACCTGTGCAACTAACACCTGGCCTGCAGGGACATCAGCAGGGAGGTCCATTTTTCTCTGGGGCAACTAGATCATCTGTTTTTGTCCCCATTTAAAGTGGCAGATGCTGTCCCTACAGGGAAGACAGCTGGTGCTACTGGAGTAAGTATACCAGCATCTCCATTACTTCTTTCACCTAATTCTGGAAAGATGGTTAGGTGCCATCTATACTATTATAACTAGGCCTCCTAACAGTCTTATCTTCCCTTCCTAATCTACCCTGCATGCAGCAGGATCATTTTATTTGAAATACTACATCTGGTCTATCAGCAGGTCCAAGTCAGATCATATTCATAAAATTTTAACTGAAGAGGCTTAAAATTATAAACTCCTCTATGGATTAAAAATAAATCAACTCCTAGAGCTCAACTCCCATTCACCAACTGATTTTAATCCACTTAATTATTTTATACTGCTAGTATTAATAATATTAATCTTATCCTCATGTATATTACTATTAAACTGCAGAGCTCTGCCTAGCTCAAAACTTAAGTTGGTTGAATAAAAGATTCTACCTCACCAACCATGTCCAACTAAATACTACCACAGGCAAGAAGATTTTGTACCCTTTTCCCCTCACTCAGATGCCACATTCCAAACCTTGGGATCCATGGCATTTTATTTCCACCACTCCACTTTATAAAAAACAAATACCAAACGGATCACCACAATATTCGGTGTTAATTTGTTGGTCAAGCAGCAAAGGACTGCCCTAGGACATGCGATGTCTGCACTGCATTTTGTAGGGAAATGAAGGAAATAGAGCTATGCACAGATGTTTATTTTAAACACAACACGTCGAGCAGAACTCCTTGTCCAGACAGCGCGAATCTCAGGGGCGGCGAAGGACGCAGATCCGGGTTACTGCGTGTAATCCGATGCACAAAGTCTGGGTGGGCTCAAAGCTGCCGGCTATCCCTGCGCAGACGAGAGCACCTACGGGCCGCGTGGGGCGAACGGGCCCTGGCTCGGCGCTGCCTCCTCGTAGACCTCCTGGCCGCAGATCCTTGGTCGGGCTGGGGAAGAACAAACCCCCCGCCCACAGCTGGAAAGTCCGGGGGCTTGAATCGCTCTCTCCCCGCCCTCTCACTGGCTTCCGCGTCCGCTCCCGTCCCGCCTGTTCCCAGGGGGTCGGGGCCAGGCCTGGGCCCGAGCCCCATCCTTTAGCTCCCGCAGGAAGGTCTCCCGCAGGCGGGCCAGGCCCCCCTCCCGCAGCAGGCGCCGCGCCGCCTCACGACCCCCGAGCTGGGCCCGGGTCAGGGCCGAGGCAGTGACCTGGGCCGCCACGCGGATCGGCCTCGACTCCGACAGCTTCTCGATGAGCCGCGGGTTGTTGAGCAGCGTGAAGAGCAGGCGCCGCAGCACCATCTCTCGGCAGCGATCCTGCGCGCGCCAGCCACCCACAAGCGCCTATGGCCGCCAGCAGGGAGGAAGAACCACATCACGTGTGGAATCCAGAGCTGGGATTGGCTGAATAGCCCCCAGCTAAAGGAGGCCAATAGAAGATAGACGTGACCCAATTCCCTCAGGGATTGGCTCCTACCCGTCTGGGCGGGAGAGAGTAAGCGGCCTTGCCTTTGCTGTGATTCTCACTGTGATTGGCTGCTCAGGGCGCTAGGTCACGTGCTCGCACAGTAGCCGCCGTGTTCGCGAGCTGTGCGCCGGTGTTGGCGGTTGGTTGGCTGTCCCGTGCCGGAGCCGGCCTCTGCGAGGCGCTGCCCGGGGCCCGTCCGCCATGTGCTCGGTAGCGATGCTGAGTGTCCTGCGCAGCGACTCCTATGTGGAGCTGAGTCAGTACCGGGACCAGCACTTTCGGGTGAGGGACTGGGGCTGAGACGTGGAGCCGGCGACCTGGAGGGGCGGGCGGGGGAGAGATGGGGAGGAGTGTGCGGGAAGCAGGGACTTGGCAGATTGGGGTGGGAGGCGGGGTAGGGGGTCGGGCGTCGGGCGTGGCGGGATCGGATGGGGATGTGCGGTAGTGGGGAAGAGGGGGGTGGAAATATTGGGCCCTGGACGTAGGGGTTACCAGCAGCCTAACGGCTACAAGATTAAACTTCCTCACAAACTGATTAAAAAGCTGAATCTCTGCTGTCCAGGTGCAGTGACCAGGGAAAAGCTGACCTCGGCTGCTGGACAAGGGGCATGCTGGCCCTCCTCTTTATGACCATCTGTCTACTTCATGTCTGCTTATTTGAAAAACGATATACCGACAAGCCCCCGTGGCTCCTGGAGGAGACAAGGGGCACTTTCATTCTGTTTTCCCTCTTGTTGCTGAGCTTCTTGGCTTGTGAGGGAGGCTGGGATGTCTCTACTGCTTTAGGTTTAATTGGCCCATTCTGCTGCTGCTGCTTGGCAGTTGGGAATAAAAGCAGAGAAAAGAGGATTCTGTGTCAGTTCACTCTGGAACTGCATTGCAAGGCTCTGAGCAGCAGCAGTACTGGTGCTTTCTGCAAATTTGGAAAAGTATCTTGTATTCTATTATGTTCATTTTTGGAAGATTATCTTTATAACCATAAGATCTAGAATTTTTTTTTAATGGGCATGTGTGGGCTAGTGTGTTTGTTCAGCCTCTTATCTAAAATATTTCCCCATACTATTAAGGTATTGCAGATCAACTCCTCCCACATGTTGCCACTTTACTGTTGAAGATATTGAATGGGATGGACTCTAAATGTTGGTTTTTACTGTTTGAAATTTCAGGGTAACAGATATGACCAGGAGCGACTGCTGAAAAAGAGCTGCACCCTGTATGTGGGGAATCTCTCCTTCTATACAACAGAAGAGCAGATCTATGAACTATTTGGTAAAAGTGGGGATATAAAGAAAATCATTATGGGCCTGGACAAAGTGAAGAAAACTGCTTGTGGCTTCTGTTTTGTTGAGTATCCTTGTCTGCAAAGTAAAACATCTATACAGTGGGTATGGAAGCCAAAAATCTAGCCAACCCTAACCAGAGTAAAAGAGTTGTAAAGGCTTGGCTTTGTTTCTGTTGTAGGTACAATTACAATGTGATAACCAACCCATTTAAAATACAGCTTAGCCTTGCAGTGCAGATAAGACTGAACTGTGCTCCTGAAGAGTTACATCAGTGATAAAGTCTCAGACTGAGGAGCTCTTTGTGAATATGGTAAACACTGCAGTCCCACCTATACTGCAAGATTTAACCTAAGTTTTAAAGTATGGGTGACTAAATTGCAACACAAGATATTACTGTATAGATGGGACCTACAACTGAAACGATTCTATTGTGTGAGACTGGGTATTTTTGTGCTAATCTCTCTCCAGGGCACTGGGTCACTGTTCTGGGGAGTGTAGTACAAGAAAGAAGCTGATATAAGTAGAGCATATAAGGGTTCCATGTATGGCAGAGTAGCAGCTGTGTTAGTCTGTATTCACAAAAAGAAAAGGAGTACTTGTGGCACCTTAGAAACTAACAAATTTATTTGAGCATATGCTTTTGTGAGCTACAGCTCACTTCATCGGATGCATTCAGTGGATCCGATGAAGTGAGCTGTAGCTCACAAAAGCAGATGCTCAAATAAATTTGTTAGTCTCTAAGGTGCCACAAGTACTCCTTTTCTTTTTATGTGTGATGAGGGAGCTTGAGAAGCCAAACTCTGTTTCCTCATATCAGTTTGAATAAAATAGCTAACTTCAGGCCCCCAAAATTGTTGGAAGGGATATTATCAAGTTAAAGATAATAGATGCAAAAGACTTGTTACTATTTTTTGGGATTACAAAAACAGGTAATTAAAAATCTTTAACTATAATTTACTCTTAACTATGTATACTGTTTGACATTTGTCTCAACTGTGTATTACCCAAGCTATATTTGAGGTACTCATAAGAGCCAGTTCTTGTCTAGCACTTTTCACTAGTAGAAATCAGTTTGGATTGGAAATACTGTAATAATACAGTCGGTGTTTGTTTACAAGTTCATTTGTATTTGAATAAAAAAATACATGGAAATATTTCTAATGGTCTTGTATTTTATAAGAACATACTTTTACAAACATAACATTAGCTCTGAGATCTCAAATTTTGTCCTGCTTTTTAGTGACTGTAGAGTATAACAAGGAATAATGATATACAACTGAATGAAGAAAAAGAATGCATATCAGGGAAAAGTTTCCTAACAGTGAGATCTAGTAGATTGTAAAATTAGTCTCAAAAAGGATGTTGGGGAATCGTATTATTTTAATTATTTGGGATCTGACAGTATATTTGGGTGGTATTGAGAATGTGATATTTTGTCAGGTAGTGTTGAAAGTGGCTTAATAGCTAACTTGTCATTTTTGTGACTAAATCAAATACCTTCTAGATGCTTAACTACCACAATTATAAATATATCATAAGTGCCTAGGTAGACAAATCCTGGGTATTTTTTTTTTTTTTGTGACTCTCTTGAATTTCCATTAAATAGAAGGCAAACTTCCTGTAAAATTCATTGTAGTAATCCTGCAAACCTGTCCTTTTTGACTAGGTTAAATTCTGGGCTCTTTGAAGCTAGTTGATTTTCCTGTTGACTTTATTGGGATAACTTCAAATGGAATGCAGCACCCAGGTGGGTGCTTGTTTCTTCTTGAGTTAATAGTTTAATTTTTATTTTGCAAACCATAGGGCTCAATTAATCTGATATTTCATACCATTCATAACAATCCTGGATTACTGCTATTTATCACACTTGAAAATACAGGTTATTTGATTTGTGAAAAAAGAATTGATTTTTAAAATCTAACCAAGTAATGAGTCAAACTCAATCAAATATTTGTTGAGATCATTGCATTTGAATACTTTCGTTCTATAGAAGTTTGAAAGACTGTTGAACCTTGTTCTTTAACATAATCCTAAGATACTACTCAAGAGGAGATGCTGAAAATGCAATGAGATACATCAATGGGACACGGCTTGATGATAGGATCATCAGGACAGATTGGGATGCAGGTTTTAAAGAGGGCAGACAGTATGGTCGTGGAAGGTCAGGGGGTCAGGTAAGTTGTTTCAGAATCTGTTTTTCACTATTTGCTTGTGAAATTAGTGATGTTTCTTGAATCTTCACTTTTGAGTGACCACTTAGTAGTTAACTTTAATTTTACTAACTTCCATAACCAGAGTAAAATTTCATCACATCTAAGAGACCATTATATAATGCATTTAAACATTTACCCACCAAGAATAAAACCTTATGTCATGTTCCTTTTCTTGTGTTCAGCTGCTGTGGGAAGAGAAATTATACTTGCCAAGCAAGCATAAAAGCTGTCCAGCTAAGAGCTATGTTGTAGCCTGCCAAGAACCATGGGACATCACCTAACTTGTCTAAATTGGAGTAGTAGCAGTTGCTCTTATCTTTAGTGTATAGGGTAGATCATGTAGATTATAGGTCTCATCATGGGATGGTCCATCTTTAATATGCCTCACAAGGACCCTCATATCAAGAAGGTGGCAGCTGTATGCTGTGATACCAAATGCTGCAGGCTGCACTTCAGCTACTCTTGCTGTATGAACTAGAGAAGGAAACGGTCACTAATTTTCCTAAATATTATGCAGCTTGTACTGGTGTATAACCTGGACTGTTGTTACCTGTCCCAGGTAACAACTACCTTGTTGGTATTGTATATTAACTCTTGTGCAATAGTTTACTTGCTGGAATGCTCTAATACAGTGGTTCCCAAACTTGTTGTACTGCTTGTGCAGGGAAAGCCCCTGGCGGGCCGGGCTGGTTTGTTTACCTGCCACGTCCGCAGGTTCAGCTGATCACGGCTCCCAGTGGCCATGGTTCACTGCTCCAGGTCCATGGGAGCCACTTGAAGCGATGCAGGCTGCGGGACATACTGGCCTCCGCTTCCAGCAGCTCCCATTGGCCCGGAGCAGTGAACCACGGCCACTGGGAGCCGCGATTGGCTGAACCTGCGGATGTGGCAGGTAAACAAACTGGCGCAGCCCGCCGGGGCTTTCCCTGCACAAGTGGTGGAACAAGTTTGGGAACCACTGCTCTAATAGTTCACTTTTTCCCCCCCCCCGCATCCAGGTCCGAGATGAATATCGGCAGGACTATGATGCTGGGAGAGGAGGTTATGGCAAAGTTGTTCAACCCCAGTGAATATTGAATGACGGATGAGCATCACAGGAGAACTGTAGCTGCATCGTGGTAGATCTTATGATGAGCAGCGAAGGGAGTCTGTTGCACATGAATGTTGTTTAGGTAACTGAGGCTTAGAAGATTATTTTCAGTGTTGCTGAGATCATTAAATATATTCAATGTCTCTTCCATTTTTCAAGACCAGTTACAAAATCAGGATCAAAGCTATACTTTAAGTGTTGTAGGGTAGATTAATAGAATATAGTGAAGATCTGGGAGTAAAACTTATAGCACTGATGCACGAGACATATGTGATTGCTAACTGCTGCTTTTTTTTAATGTTTGAAGTGTTATAGTAGACTGAGCCAGAATTCTTTAACAGTATGTTGATTTCTTCCATTTGTCAAAACTTGATACACAAGCATCAGGTTGTTTGTTTGTTTACATTAGTAGTGAAGGGGGTGGGTAAGAATGGGTTGTATACCAAACATAAAAATTAAGAGGAGAGAAATAGTTGGGGTTTTTTGGTAAAATGCAGAGAAGGTCCAGATTTCTCTGAAATGTGTATTTGACTAGCAAGAAATAAGAGGTCTTTCTTTGATAACAGCCAGCAAACATGAAGGGCACATCTGAACAAACTCTTTATCCTGGGGTTATGTCTCTGTTCATCAAAGTGATAGGAGCATAGCAGCTAACTGAAGACCTGGACCATATGTATTTCCACTGAGTCTAGTATGTATGAGGTCTGATACCCAGTAATATCTGTAGTGTGTGTATATTAGAGGCTGTCACCTTGGTACTGTAAAACAGGTGGTGTGAAGTTTCTTTGTCCAGTGGGTGGGAGGGGGGACTGCTGAGAGCAAGGGGAAGGTAGAGAATTCAGAGTTTAAAAACTGGTGCTAGATGGTATTTGCTACCTCTGTAAACTTGGCAACACTCTTACTTTTAAAATTTTTTTAAGGGTTGCTCCTGTGTCAGTTTTCTCCAGTAAAAGGGATTTGTTAATTTTATTATGTGGATGAATTTTTTTTCCTTTTCCTCCACAGATGGGAGAATTTGCATGGTTACCTCCAAAAGGTGGCTGTCTAAGGAGACAGGGTATTGTAAAAGAAAAGGAAAGTAGTTCTGAAAGGTGAAAGGGTGTGAGTTTCTTGTCTTCTGTTTCAGGCTAGATTAATTCCTGCTTAGGTTTCAAATAACAAGCAAACTGGCAAAAGCCAAGGTTCAAACTCCAGCCCTACCTCAGAGTCCATTATGATGAGAAGTCATATAGTGACTCTAGGACTTCATGTATGACTTTTGCGGATTGTGTCAAAACTGACTTAAGTGATTGTATAGTAGTATGGACTCTTTAAAATATTAACTGATGCTCAAAACGTTCAAAATCTGGAAATTTCAACAATGTCAAGTTCGGGCTTCCCTGGATTTACTTGAGGACTTGGGAATCTTGAGAGATGTATATTGAGTCTAAACACCTTAATCCGGCAGCGTTTAAGACTCATCTGCCTAAAAACTTCTTCCTCTCTCAAATTGCTTAGCCCTCTGGACAGTTACCTAATTTCACTAATTCTCCTGGTTTTCCAATCATAATATTAGGGATTGACAGCACCAGCATTTATGTAAAGAGAAAGCATAACGTATTCCTTTTCTTGAAATATAAAACCTTTCAGGCCTTCATGTGAAAGGTATAAGCTTACTATTTTTATTTTTACATCACATTTAAAGAAGGGTAAAATGAACTAACTGACTGAGCTTTAATCACACTTTCTAAGTATCTTGCAGGTACCTCTATGCATCATGTTTCAGACCTATTACTTTAATTAAGTTATAGGTACAGTGAAGTAAAATGCACACACACCATTTTAAATTCCCTTAGATGTGACGATAAAATGGTGGATTTCTAAGTTTCTCCTGTCATGGAAGGTACTGTAAATGTTTAGTACTAAGATCTTTGATTAGGGGAAAGTCCGATAAAGAGAATGAGTTAACTTATTTTTTTTTCTTGCCTAATGATGCATGTGTTTGAGCAGATCTGTCTACCACTTGCTCTGTAACATGTCCAGTAGCAATTTTCAGAAGGATAATCTGTGATTGCACAAGTTTTTATGAAAAGATTGTCAAAACCACAAACTACTTTAAAATAAAGCTGCACTACTCAAATTGACTTGGTTTTAGATTGTCATTTGTTTCTTAACAGAAGCAGTGATGGGAATAAAGTAACTACATTTTGCACATTCTTAGCCAAACGCCTTTTTTGGGCTGTCTCTGTGTAATTCCAGTGTGGTGGTGTTCCATAATTTAGTGAAAGTGAATACTCTCCTATCGCTTAATTAAGACACTGTCTCACAACTATACCCACTTGTTAACAGATCCTGAATGACTTAATATAACAATGTAATTTGTTCTGTCACAGGTACCAGGGGGTGCAGCCTGAACATAACATTATAGTGGACTGCCCTGCCTACTGTAGTTATGGTTTGGACCAACTTTCTGTTTATAGCTTGAGTATAAGTGCTCTAAAATTTGTATGCTTACTCTGATTGATTGCCTTAAAATTTTGGTGTGCCTCATGAGGGTGCTGGCTTGGGCTAGTGCTCCAATTTTTGGGGTCATTTGGCCAAGGAATTCCTGAGATACAACACTCTCTGACTACCCCGCTTCCTCTCTCTTCTCCCCCCCCCTCCCGATTTTCTTAAGGTTGACATTTTACCAATATATCTTTGCATGAAACTGGAGGTGAAACCATTGTTCAGATCCTGGCCCAAAGGATCAGGGTTACTGCTTGAGGGTTACTTCTAAAGAGTGCCTAGCATCCCCTTGTCCTTTTGGGGGAAGCAAAAGTCAGAATAGTATTAGAAAGAGAGTTAGGTACATGCCTAAATTGAGAACCAGACATTCCAAAGTCTCATACGCCAAACTGATTACACTGCATGTGTGCAAAGAGAGGCCATTGCTACCATGACGCACGTGGCTTGTGTGCCATTGAACCTCAACAACACCCAGATACTGGGAGCTCAAATCCAGTGCTAGGCAAAAACCTGAAATAAAGAAGGCATGTTGCTACAAACTGCCTATGTCAAAGATGTTTTTGTTTTAATTGTGGGGAGGTGTAATCTCAATACAGCAGAAAATGCAATGGGTGCTCAAAATATTTTTAGAAAGAAAATAAATTACACATGCAAATGATTGCTGGGAGGTGATAGTGAATTAGAGCAGAGGGGTGTGAGGGGAAATTGGGGGGGATAAATGGGGATGGTTGTGGTGGGGTAGGATAACTTTTTG